>NC_134918.1:2120755-7120755 GCF_051014615.1 Bombus vancouverensis nearcticus
GCTAATGCAATGCACAACCATTTAAGCGTCGAAACAAGCAAAATATCTCGCAAATCGGGAAAATTTCGATTTTTTGGACGATAAAAGGCCGTAACTTCCTTCCCGTTGGAGATATTTCGACGTTTAAGCGCTCTCTGAACTCCATTTCACAGTGCCAATGCAATGCACAACCATTTAAGCGTCGAAACAAGCAAGATATCTCGCAAATCGCGAAGATATTGATTTTTTGGACGAAAAATAGCCGTAACTTCCTTCCCGCTAGAGATATTTCGACGTTTAAGCGCTCGTTGAACTCCATTTCACAGTGCTAATGCAATGCACGACCATTTAAGCGTCGAAACAAGCAAAATATCTCGCAAATCGCGAAAATTTCGATTTTTTGGACGATAAATGGCCGTAACTTCCTTCCCGTTGGAGATATTTCGACGTTTAAGCGCTCGTTGAACTCCATTTCACAGTGCTAATGCAATGCACAACCATTTAAGCGTCGAAACAAGGAAAATATCTCGCAAATCGCGAAGATTTCGATTTTTTGGACGAAAAATAGCCGTCATTTCCTTCCCGTTGGAGATATTTCGACGTTTAAGCGCTCGTTGAACTCCATTTCACAGTGCTAATGCAATGCACAACCATTTAAGCGTCGAAACACGCAAAATATCTCGCAAATCGCGAAAATTTCGATTTTTTGGACGATAAAAGGCCGTAACTTCCTTCCCGTTGGAGATATTTCGACGTTTAAGCGCTCTCTGAACTCCATTTCACAGTGCTAATGCAATGCACAACCATTTAAGCGTCGAAACAAGCAAGATATCTCGCAAATCGCGAAGATATCGATTTTTTGGACGAAAAATAGCCGTAACTTCCTTCCCGCTGGAGATATTTCGACGTTTAAGCGCTCCTTGAACTCCATTTCACAGTGCTAATGCAATGCACAACCATTTAAGCGTCGAAACATGCAAAATATCTCGCAAATCGCGAAAATTTCGATTTTTTGGACGATAAATGGCCGTAACTTCCTTCCCGTTTGAGATATTTCGACGTTTAAGCGCTCGTTGAACTCCATTTCACAGTGCTAATGCAATGCACAACCATTTAAGCGTCGAAACAAGCAAAATATCTCGCAAATCGCGAAAATTTCAATTTTTTGGACGATAAATGGCCGTAACTTCCTTCCCGTTGGAGATATTTCGACGTTTAAGCGCTCGTTGAACTCCTTTTCACAGTGCTAATGCAATGCACAACCATTTAAGCGTCGAAACAAGCAAAATATCTCGCAAATCGCGAAAATTTCGATTTTTTGGACGATAAATGGCCGTAACTTCCTTCCCGTTGGAGATATTTCGACGTTTAAGCGCTCGTTGAACTCCATTTCACAGTGCTAATGCAATCTACAACCATTTAAGCGTCGAAACAAGCAAAGTATCTCGCAAATCGCGAAAATTTCGATTTTTTGGACGATAAAAGGCCGTAACTTCCTTCCCGTTGGAGATATTTCGACGTTTAAGCGCTCGTTGAACTCCATTTCACAGTGCTAATGCAATGCACAACCATTTAAGCGTCGAAACAAGCAAAATATCTCGCAAATCGCGAAAATTTCGATTTTTTGGACGATAAATTGCCGTAACTTCCTTCCCGTTGGAGATATTTCGACGTTTAAGCGCTCGTTGAACTCCATTTCACAGTGCTAATGCAATGCACAACCATTTAAGCGTCGAAACAAGCAAAATATCTCGCAAATCGCGAAAATTTCGATTTTTTGGACGATAAATGGCCGTAACTTCCTTCCCGTTGGAGATATTTCGACGTTTAAGCGCTCGTTGAACTCCATTTCACAGTGCTAATGCAATGCACAACCATTTAAGCGTCGAAACAAGCAAAGTATCTCGCAAATCGCGAAAATTTCGATTTTTTGGACGATAAAAGGCCGTAACTTCCTTCCCGTTGGAGATATTTCGACGTTTAAGCGCTCTCTGAACTCCATTTCACAGTGCTAATGCAATGCACAACCATTTAAGCGTCGAAACAAGCTAGATATCTCGCAAATCGCGAAGATATCGATTTTTTGGACGAAAAATAGCCGTAACTTCCTTCCCGCTGGAGATATTTCGACGTTTAAGCGCTCGTTGAACTCCATTTCACAGTGCTAATGCAATGCACAACCATTTAAGCGTCGAAACAAGCAAAATATCTCGCAAATCGCGAAAATTTCGATTTTTTGGACGATAAATGGCCGTAACTTCCTTCCCGTTTGAGATATTTCGACGTTTAAGCGCTCGTTGAACTCCATTTCACAGTGCTAATGCAATGCACAACCATTTAAGCGTCGAAACAAGCAGAATATCTCGCAAATCGCGAAAATTTCGATTTTTTGGACGATAAATGGCCGAAACTTCCTTCCCGTTGGAGATATTTCGACGTTTAAGCGCTCGTTGAACTCCATTTCACAGTGCTAATGCAATGCACAACCATTTAAGCGTCGAAACAAGCAAAATATCTCGCAAATCGCGAAAATTTCGATTTTTTGGACGATAAATGGCCGTAACTTCCTTCCCGTTGGAGATATTTCGACGTTTAAGCGCTCGTTGAACTCCATTTCACAGTGCTAATGCAATGCACAACCATTTAGGCGTCGGAACAAGCAAGATATCTCGCAAATCGCGAAGATTTCGATTTTTTGGACGAAAAATAGCCGTAACTTCCTTCCCGTTGGAGATATTTCGACGTTTAAGCGCTCGTTGAACTCCATTTCACAGTGCTAATGCAATGCACAACCATTTAAGCGTCGAAACAAGCAAAATATCTCGCAAATCGCGAAAATTTCGATTTTTTGGACGATAAAAGGCCGTAACTTCCTTCTCGTTGGAGATATTTCGACGTTTAAGCGCTCTTTGAACTCCATTTCACAGTGCTAATGCAATGCAGAACCATTTAAGCGTCGAAACAAGCAAGATATCTCGCAAATCGCGAAGATATCGATTTTTTGGACGAAAAATAGCCGTAACTTCCTTCCCGCTGGAGATATTTCGACGTTTAAGCGCTCGTTGAACTCCATTTCACAGTGCTAATGCAATGCACAACCATTTAAGCGTCGAAACAAGCAAAATATCTCGCAAATCGCGAAAATTTCGATTTTTTGGACGATAAATGGCCGTAACTTCCTTCCCGTTGGAGATATTTCGACGTTTAAGCACTCGTTGAACTCCATTTCACAGTGCTAATGCAATGCACAACCATTTAAGCGTCGGAACAAGCAAGATATCTCGCAAATCGCGAAGATTTCGATTTTTTGGACGAAAAATAGCCGTAACTTCCTTCCCGTTGGAGATATTTCGTCGTTTAAGCGCTCGTTGAACTCCATTTCACAGTGCTAATGCAATCCACAACCATTTAAGCGCCGAAACAAGCAAGATATCTCGCAAATCGCGAAGATTTCGATTTTTTGGACGAAAACTAGCCGTAACTTCCTTCCCGTTGGAGATATTTCGACGTTTAAGCGGTCGTTGAACTCCATTTCACAGTGCTAATGCAATGCACAACGATTTAAGCGTCGAAACAAGCAAAATACCTCGCAAATCGCGAAGATTTCGTCGATTTTGATAAAAAATAGCCGTCCTTTCCTTCCCGTTGGAGATATTTCGACGTTTAAGCGCTCGTTGAACTCCATTTCACAGTGCTAATGCATTGCACAACCATTTAAGCGTCGAAACAAGCAAAATATCTCGCAAATCGCGAAGATTTCGATTTTTTGGACGAAAACTAGCCGTAACTTCCTTCCCGTTGGAGATATTTCGACGTTTAAGCGCTCGTTGAACTCCATTTCACAGTGCTAATGCAATGCACAACGATTTAAGCGTTGAAACAAGCAAAATACCTCGCAAATCGCGAAGATTTCGTCGATTTTGATGAAAAATAGCCGTCATTTCCATCCCGTTGGAGATGTTTCGACGTTTCAGCGCTCGTTGAACTCCATTTCGCTGTGCTAATGCAATGCACAACAATTTAAGTGTCGAAACAAGCAAAATATCTCGCAAATCGCGAAGATTTCGTTTATTTTGAAGAAAAATAGCCGTCATTTCGTTCCCGTTGGAGATATTTCGAAGTTTAAGCGCTCGTTGTACTCCATTTCAGAGTGCTAATGCAATGCACAACGATTTAAGCGTCGAAACAAGCAAAATACCTCGCAAATCGCGAAGATTTCGTCGATTTTGATAAAAAATAGCCGTCATTTCGTTCCCGTTGGAGATATTTCGAAGTTTAAGCGCTCGTTGTACTCCATTTCAGAGTGCTAATGCAATGCACAACGATTTAAGCGTCGAAACAAGCAAAATACCTCGCAAATCGCGAAGATTTCGTCGATTTTGATAAAAAATAGCCGTCCTTTCCTTCCCGTTGGAGATATTTCGACGTTTAAGCGCTCGTTGAACTCCATTTCACAGTGCTAATGCAATGCACAACCATTTAAGCGTCGAAACAAGCAAAATATCTCGCAAATCGCGAAGATTTCGATTTTTTGGACGAAAAATAGCCGTCATTTCCTTCCCGTTGGAGATATTTCGACGTTTAAGCGCTGTTACGTATCTATTTGTTTAAATCGATCAAATCTAATGTTAAATTTTACTGAAAAATTTTTTTTTTTATAGTTTGAGTTTTGAATTTAATCGGAAGGGAAATAAATTGAAATGATATTATTGTGTATTTAATACTGATTTAGATTTCTAATTAATACGGTAGTTGCTGCCACCAGAAATAGTCTAAGGACTATTTCAAAATATTTTATTTTTATTATTTTCTTTTACGCTTAATGGGTAGCGTTAACTGACGCTTAATGCAACTGGTAAACGAATTCCACTTTTCGGCTAATCTGCTATGCGCAGGGATACTAGCACGGGAGAGGATTAAAGCTGGGTACAATAAATATTTTTCCTCGTTGAACGGATTTTTATTTGAATGTAAAATGGCTTAGGTTATTATATGTATATTTTATTAGCTAGATAATATATATTTTAGCGTTGCTGGATTGGATAGGAATGTGAGATTTTTCGTTGTTTTATATAAATTTATTTTTACGTTTGACTTCTTCTTCTCTTTTAATTTCGCTGTAGTAGTTTGCCGTTAGGACCGAAACTCAATTCATTTACTACGATGGATTCTGTCACCACGATTTTCTTGCCTTTTGAGTTTAATAATCGGGGATGATTCTAACGATCCTCTCTGTGTGGGACTCGTGTGATTTCGCAAGCCTTGCCCAAAGACGGGTAATATTTTACCAACAGTGGGAGGAGGAATGCGAAGATCGATGGGTGTTTTCGATAAGCGAAAACACCGTTTGCACAAGCCAACACAGCGAACGATCCTTTGGTTAAATTCTCGAAGGGAAATTGTTCTGTTATATCTCTCTTGCAATCGCATGCAATGATGGCAAGAATATCAGTTAATAGCAATGCCGGTATTGTTCTTAATTTTCGATTGACCCCGACGATGTATTTAATAGTCCTTTCTGTGCGGGACTTATGTGATTTCGCAAGCCTTGCCCAAAGACGGGTAATATTTTACCAACAATGGGAGGAGGAATGCGAAGATCAGTGGATGTTTCAGTAGTTGAAAACACCGTTCGCACAAGCCGACACAGCGGACAACTCTTTTGTTAAAAGTTTAAACAATGATTCTATCTTCAAAACCGTTCACGAAAATAAAACGAAATCGATGATAGGAAGTTCTAATTCAATTCTCGAGGGCAACGAGATTACCAGAGAAGAAGGAAATTTTCAAAATTAATTTTCTTACCTTGAGGAGTAGGTGCTGTTTGGTGCCATTGCCTCAGCCGCTCCGGTGGTCGTCGAAGTTTTGTTGGGTTTATTATTTGAACTCGAATATAGTTTACTATCAACTCTTACTTTATTTATCTATTTTAATACAGACTGAGCAATTCACTTAGCTGGATTAATACCGCAATTACAATGCGCGTTTGTGTTTAAACGATGAAATGAGGACTTCAAAGATAAAATTTTCTTCTAACTTAGTCGCGACTCTCTTTTCTTGACCGAAAAACTAAAGACCCCGAAACACAAAATACTATACAAAATTTCTAAACGCAGTGACGAGCGCAATAACGAACGTAGTAATAAATTAATAATGGGCCGTAATAACAAACGATCACAAGAATTATGAACAAACTAATGAGCGAAGAATAATGAGCCGTAAGGAATGAACACTATAAAAAATGAACGAACGCAAATTATAAGAAGAATGGACACTATAATAATGAACAAAGAATAATGAACCGTAATAAGAATGTTCACCAGAATAATAATGAGCGCTGCGCTATGTTGCTACGCTTATTTATAATGCCATCCCCCACGGGGTGGTGGTCCACTGGGGGTACGCTTCCGTGGGAATCGGGATGTTGCAGTTTGGGCTTCTTGGAATCGTACGTGACAAAATGCAAATTCCATATTTCGACTTAGTTTTTATCAGTCCTGTGTTCCGCTGAGCTAGCGTCTAGGAGATTTGAAGCATTCCACGCTGATCTAATCCTTTCCACGAGAAACTTCCACGTGCTGTACCGTGGGAATTACCGGTGTTCTTCGGCGCGTGGAAGGGCTGATGGCTGCAGCATCATTATCATTTCAATGTTTGCTCGGGCAACACGCGCAGCTCCGCTGCTCTCCCATAACAAGGACCTCCTCCTTCGAGTTGTTTTGCGTAAGTTTGGATGTTTGCATATTAAGGTTGTTTTTGTGATTTTGATTGTTTTTTCCTTTTTTGCTATTTCCCTAGGCTTCGGTGATCGACGTTCGAACAATGTTTGCGGAGTCGTTTCCATCAGAGGTTCCTTTCCAGACTTCCCTGGTACGTATTTAGTCTTGTTTTTAGTCCGCTTGATTCGTCCTGTTTCGTTTTATTTAAAATATACCGTGTTGTTCTCAGCCCAAGCGAAAGAGGGATTCCGAAGAACCCATGGGCGACTCGGGAGGACCAATCAAACGCATGCGGCCCTGTGATAAACCACGAATATCAGAGTGGTTGGAGGAACTATTCAACATTGGTGCCGAGGCCGTGTCGAAATTGGGCTTTGACGATTTGGTTACTTTCGACGAGAATTTCTTCGATGCAGAGACCGTCGTATTGGAGAGGGAACCCCCTCTGGTTGAAATCGTTGATACCGATCGTTGCGTGAAAGTTCGTTTTGCGAATGAAATTCCCGAAGAGGTTTTGGAGGCACATCTTCGTCACCATGCTTCTGGGAGAAAGGGAATTTCCCCTGTTGTGCGCTATTGGTGTATGCGTGAGTTCAGCGAACTTTATCCCGGAGCTCCTTGCTTCGATTTTGATTTAGTGTAGCTGCTTCAATTTCGTTGGTTCGCTGTTTGATGTTCCTTATTATTATTAATTTTTTGATGTATTTTGTTTTGTGTTCAATATATATATATATATATATATATATATATATATATATATATATATATATATATATATATATATATATATTTTTTGAATGTGATAGTGTTAGGTTATCTATTTTACGTTTGTTATTTTTTTCAATTTTATATTTCCCCCCTTTTAATTAATTATATATATATATTTTTTTTTACATTTGTAGTTGCGCATAGAATTTATTAAAGAAAAGTGTTAACAATGTGTTTTCATGATTTGTTTCTCGCGCCTGACTTCCATTAATCCCTAATATTCCTGTCGCCATGACGCGTGTAAATCCAACATGGCTGCTCATAAATGTCATCAGTAAAGTTTTTAGTGACGGGTCTTTAGTTTTGTTTGATATCGAAGTAATTTTTCGTCTGTCGCTCGTTTTTCCTTATTCTACCGCAATTGGAACATTTATTTATTAATATTGTTTTAAAGTGACAATAGTATAATATGTATATATATATATATATATATATATATATGTTTATGTTGTGTGTCACTTCAATATGGCTAATGTTTTGTAATTCTTCGATTGCGTTATTTATTGTTTTGAGTAGTTTATTTTATAGAGTATTCGATAATATAAAACATATGCACTCACACATACATACATATATATATATATATATATATGTATATATATATATACGTATTTATATGTATATTTCTCTCGTTCATGTAGTGTTCGTACGAAATGAAATGTTAATTATTTATTTTATATTAATTTCTTTTAATAAGATAGAACACGCACACGCACACGTATATATGTATATATTTCTGGCAAAGTGATTTTCATTTAGATTCTTTTGTGATATAGTGTTGTGTATTTGAGGTTATGTGTCAATCATTTGATTTCATATATACATATATATTTTGTATTGTGACAACATAGTATTGAAGGTTTTGTTTCTAGATTATTGTGCGTTTAATGTGTGTTTACATATTTGTGCTTGATGACAGAATTTCTGTAAGCAATTCCTCAAGTCGTTGCGGTGTTAATTATTTTGAGCGTTTGGCCTGTCGACAGGTTGTCGCTTAGTCCCAAGTGTTGCGTTGTGTGTTCTATTTTTTTTGTAGATTATTAATAGTGGTTTTAGTTTAGAAAATAGATTTTTATATGTTTATATAGAGACATGCATGTTTCGTAGCGTAGTTCTTATTTTATAACTCTTTACCGGAACGTAGGCTAGTTTTAAGTATGTTTCTGTTTAATAGAATGCGCACACATATATATATGTTTCTGACAATGTAACTTTTATTTCTTTAATAATACAATATTGTATGTTTTATGTATTCGTTAGACTATTAGTTTTTAACTTCGTATATACTTATATTTCATAAATTGATAATATTGTATTTGTTGCATAGTATTATAAGCACTAACACTAATATTTACTAGTTTATTACATATCTAGCATATATGTTTATACTTATATGTAACTCTCCAAGTTGATTGATTAAAATATATTTATATATACATGTATTTCTGGCGCTTCAATTATTTCCCTTTTTGTAGTTATTCTTATTTCCTGGTTTATTTGTTTGGTTCGTAACTCGTTCAATCCGTTAGCTGGTTTTATTTATTTTATTTTATACTGGTTGGATTTATTAGTCGCCCTCGCTTTGTTAATCCTTCCTTTAGTTTCGTAGCGCCGTGTGTTCGTTTGTGCATTCAAATCTTTATTCGCGCGTTTTGTATAGAATAGTTTTCTTGTTCTTGTTACGGCGCGTGCGGAGCGCGGGACGTGACACCCCCGCCCTTGGAGTTCAAATTTCCAAAGGAAATTTGACTGATGGTGTCTCTGAGTTCGCTCAAGGCGGACGTAGATGGCGTTGGTTGTTAAGTGACTACCGGTGTTATCGATATCCCTCGAGGTTGTGCTGTTTGATCATCGATATTTCGTTTTCTTTTGAGGTATAGTAGCAGGTGGGTAACTGAGCCGCATATTGCTCCTAATAGGGCGATTCCACATCCGTAAGTTTCACGTAACTGGTATCCGTGTATGGCTATATCTATTATCGTCTTGATTAGTTTAAATATTACAAGTATTCCAAATATTGCTGCACTGACAGTTCCAAATTCCATAAAACCAATCCATAAGCTTGATACGGTATTTTTTGCTATTGTCGTTAATGTGTTTTCGTCCATCATTCCCAGGATGTTTACTGTTCCAGGGACGATTGTTTTTCCTGTTGCTCCTCTGGCCAATGCGTTCAAGACTGCAGATTTTTCTGCCGGGAACATGACGTGGTCCCGTAGTGCATCGAGGTCTTTTTGGGTATGTATTCCGCTCGTGGCCAACGACGATGGTGCTGAATATTGCCACGTTTGGCGTACGTCCGGGCGGAGTTCCTGTGGTGCAATTGTTTCCATGGGTTTTGGTACGAATTTGTGCCAGAGTCCGTCGATATTGTATAGCGTAGGTAGTACCGCGCTACATTCTCTGTGGTTTCCGTGTTGCGTTAGGATGTGTGTTTTTGGCGTTAAAAATGCGGTGCGATTCCCTTGCCAAACGGGTAGCTCCGAGTAGCATTCTGTTGTATGTCGTACTTTTACTTGTACAGGAATGCATTTGACTATGTGGACTGCTTCTCCTGCGATCAGGGCCATGTGTCCTGGGGTTTTGGATATGGTATATGCAAATTCATCGGGCAGTAAGATTGCTAAGCTTAAAGCATTTTCTATTAGTTTCTTCTGCGTGGTACATCTTTGTGTCAGTATATCATGGTACAATGTTGTCATTTGTCGTTTAATATGTTTCTCTACGTAAATGAATTTTGAGTTGACGTATGCGAATATGTCCAAGTTTTCGACTGCTGTCTTGCTTTTGGAGATAAACGTATTTCCTCTTGTTGTTTCAACTATTTGGGGTGTTCGGTGGATAGTAGGGTATATTCACACAGTGGCTGTTCTCCGGTTTTAGTCAGTGCAAATGTTACTTCTTGCGTTGTTAGTGCGTAAACTGGTTGTGCTGATTCTCTGTTGGTTTTTATTTCCTGGATCTTTGTAGCAATTCCTTCATATAGCACATCGTACTGATCAAATTTGCATGGTGAGGGTGGTTGTGGTTGCCAATAAGTGTATCCGTCTTCAGCGTCTAGACAGTTTCCTTCGCTAAAGGTACATACTGTTCCTGATTTCAGTAGAATTTTGTTCGCCTCGATCCGTACTGGCACAACTGCTGATTTTAAACTTATCCTTACTGTTGCTTGTACGACGACCTTTTCCCAGCTCCCGTATGGGTCTACATACTGTGTTCCCTGGCAGCTGCCGTCGTCTGTTAGCTTGCCGGCTAGGACAAGCGACCTTGTTTCTGTTGCATTATCTTTTAGGCCAACTATAAGGTTTTGTGGTCCGAGTGAAAACGTGCCGTCTTGGTGCATCCTTGCACATTGTTGGTCGGTTGTTTCATGGAGGTATTCGGCGAATCCGTTATGCACTGCCGACGTGTGAAAGTGCATGCCACAGTAATATACAATTCGAGTTATTTGCACCTTGCATTGCCTTACGTTGGTAAATTCAAATTCTGAGAGTTGAAGTAGTTGTATATAAATATCTTGGGTTTCAGTCATTGTAGGCTGTATGCTGCAGTCCCCGATGGAGTTTAGAGAGATAGTGGTAACGTTGAGGTGGTTGCCATTGCAGTCATATCCTACCAGGCCGTATGCTATTTTGATGAGGGTAAGTACGATGACCAGGCGATTCATCTTCCTATTAACAATTTATTAAATTGTTTCTTACTCTCGAGTTTATTAGAAATAAGAATAATCTTTTATTATTATTAATATATATAAAAAAAAATTTATATTTATATGTTTTTTTTTTCTTGTTAAAACTTATTATCGGTGAAAATAAATACCATGAATGCTACCTGGGTTATAATTATATACGTATATGCATACGTATTGGTAAGTAATATAGATGAGATTTGTTTTATCGTTATAAATATATAAGTATATATCATCAATAGGAATAAATATCACAAATGTACCTTGTTTTCGAGTATATATATATATGTGCGTGCAATGGTAAATATGACGACTTATTTTACGAGTCACTCGGATTATCAATGGAAGTGAGTGTCATAGATATCGCCTACTTTACAACATGCGTGCATATATATATTGGTAAACATAAGTGAAAATTATATGCATAATTATAAATGTCGTTTGTTTACAGGTGGATAGCATCAGTATTTGGTCTTGTGCGTAGCATACAAGTACTTTATAGTTCTACGGCGCGGATTGCTATTCCTTGAACTAAAAAGTTTCTTTCAAGGTGAGTTAGATTAGTGTAAACGATCATGCATTGGAGGCATGATATAGCGGGTTGTAGGTCCGCTAGGTTTATATCACACATACGACAGTATGATATTCGTGTTCTTGCAGATACTCCGCATATGAAATGAGTGGGTGGGTCGTCACATAGGTCCTGGTGGTCTGGATCTAAGTTATCGAAACAGTCTTGACAAAGATGGCCGTTATCTAAATGGTAGACAGAACGTATCAACCGAACACAGAGGCAAGACTGAACATCCTCCGTCGCTTCCAGATCGAATGCGGGTACGGGCCCGTCTGAGTCCTCTATGTTAGGGTCGATGAACTCGCCACCTGTTCTGGACATACATACGAAAACAGTTAATATATATATTTTATAATTTTTTATAAGTTTTGTTCGGACCTATCCCTTTGTACAAATACTGTATCCCTGTATGTGGTATAATATATAATATGTTATGGTTATGTTAGTTGTTGTTTATTATATATATTTTCCTTATCTCTCTCTTTTTTTTTCTTTTTTTTATTATTTTTTTTTTTGTGTTCAGTACCTAGCATTGCCATTATAATGCTGTATTACATTGTATTGGCTATTATTTGTGTTGGGGTGCGTGCGACGAATTTTCAACATGGTCGCTTGCGTGTATCGTTTGTTTAATGTCAACAGTAGCGTGTTGTTGAAATAGTTAATTTGTTAATCATTATAGTTTATTTTGTAGTGTTTCTGTAATATTGTTTGTGTTTCATGATATTGTGTGTGTCAATACCGTGTGCTACCTTAATGCGATAGCATAGATTGTGTTGTTTTCGAATTTCGATAGTCATTGTTTTGATTATACGTGACTCGCATTTATATAAATCTTGTTTAATTTAGTTAATGTTTTTTTTCTTTTTTTTTGTGTATTGTGTTACCAGATATTTTGTGTAACGTAACTTTATTCCTTTGCACCGAGTTCAGTCATGTTGTTAATATTTAGTTAGTCTATCTTGATTAATTTCTAACCTATTCCTGTGTTTATTAACCTTTCTTATTTTCCCTATTAATTTATTATTGCATGTACTTGCTATTTGCTATTATTTTGTGTATGATATGAGTTAGTTCCCTTATTAGTGATTAAAACCTACTTGTTAGATTAACATTGTCTGTAATTCTTCAGATTCTACTCTTCCGATGCTGCATCACTTACCTAGATCATTCCCACAACATCACCTGATTCTTCGATATGCCTTGGATACTTACTACGGTTGTCTTCAATCGTCTTATATCTGTGGCCATAAAGGTACTGTTTAGTTTATTTAGTTTAATATGTGTATAATGCATTGTGTGTGCGACCGCTATTGTGTATTACAAAATCCACTTCTACATGTTAGATATAATAATATAACAATACTACGTAGATTAATACATAATAAGATATCCTTTTACTTTCAATTAATCTATCTTAATTATTTTCTAACCACTTTCTACACTTATCAGCTATTTTATTTCTTCTTGTTAATCTGCGACATTCATGCATGTACACTTCCTTGTATGGTGATTAATTGTTCACGAGGTAAGTTGCACTTCCACTGTTTTAGTTATTCGTTGAACTAACACGTTTTACATTCAAACAGTAATCGGAGCATTTGTAATAAACTTCTTTTTCTTTTCAGGTTTCCGCCATCTGTGTTGTTCGACGAACAGTGCCATGCTTCCATAGTATTGTTATAACATTTAGTACTGTTGTATTTTGCATTAAGGCAGTTGAAGTTAATTTGTTCATTTATTTTTCAGCTGGCTGTTGTACATGGTGTTTCGCAAACCGAGATCCATAACCTATTTTGCACGTAAACCTTCTCGTATGATGATTACTTGTTCACAAGGTAACTTTCACTTTCACTCTTTTAATTATTTATTGAATCAACACGTTTTATATTCAAACAATAATTAGAGTACATATAATAATTTTTCCTTTTCTCTTTTAGGTGTTCGATATCTGTATTATTCGACGAACAGCACTACAACAGACACTACTGCACTACGTTGCCCACTGAAATCACTTTATTCATTGCTTATTTCGGTTATGCGCTAGTTTTAGCTTGTTTAAGTGCACTGTTCGCGGAATCCCTTTTACTTCAATCTTGACGTTCTGGTTCTGCAAGATTTCTAGCACCTTGTATGGTCCAGTATATTGATCGGAGAATTTTCCTTTACTAGGTTCTTTTAGTAGATATATCGAATCTCCTGTTTTAAAATCTTGAGGGTTAATTCGTCGATCGTTAGTCTTAGTTTGGATTTTATCAAATTTTCTCTTGCCATTCGTTGTACAGTGTTAATTTTATTGAACAGATCTTCGAGATATTCTGCGCATGTTGGTTCCGTGTTCTCTTCGATTGTTACTTCACCAATAGGTTCTCTGCTAGATGTCCGAAACTAATTTGTGCGGGGAGAATTTCGTTCCTTTCCTTCATTTTAGTTTTTATTTTGCGCCAAGACACAGGTTTACTGACATTGATCCAATTATCCAATTGCTTGCTAATAGCATTTAAGATACAAATTTTTGAGAGTGCCGCAGCCATATTAACCCAAAAATATTTTGTATATAGTATAGTGTGATACCATCCATATTTTCCTGGGGGAATCATAAGGTCAGCACTACTTACTATGTTACCTACGTCAAATATTAGATGTAGTAACCAATAAAGTATTTTTAATCCAATTATAATCCAATGGCTAGCATATTTATTCAAGTTTTTATATATATCTTCGACTGGTGATTCCCTGTTTTCTCCCTTTTGATTTCTTTGAGCTCGTTGAACTTGCGTTTCTTCAGCTTGAAAATGTTTAGAATCCTTTTCCTTAGTTACCCTTTTTTCTTCTTCATTTATTTTATTCGCAGCACCTTTATTTTTCTCTACCTTTTCAGGATGAATAGTTTTACTGGAAGTGCTTATTATAATTAAATTATTATTTATTTGTATGGAACGTTTAGGAATATTTTTGGTAGATTTGGAATTATTCTTTGAATTTTTATTACAAACCTTTTTGCTTATAGATTCTGTTTTGGATTTAGGGATAGCTATATTTTTATTTTCTATAGTGTGATCTTCCTTGCAATTTAATGATTTGGCTTTGAGTTCGATAAAGTTTCCTTCTGATGGTTTTATAGAAGTTTTTGAGTGAGATGCACTCGCTATCTCTTTTCCCATTATGGTTGAAACATTCACGAAATTCGTGGAGTCTTGCTTTTGTATCTTTGCCAAGTCGAACGTGGAGAGGCGATTTGCACTTCCCAGCGGGTCCAATATCTCTGTGATGTTAGGCAGTGGATAAGCATTGCCTGTCGTCTCGTCGTTCAATTTCCTAGTTTCTGCTTTGTCTGAAAGTTCTTTGGCACTAATATTATTTATCTTGTTTGGTAACTCAGAAAATTTCTCACTCATGATCCTGTCTATGGCACCGTGCGTCCTTTTATTATTTAACGTGACATTATCCCTTATCACAGCAACGGAATGGTGTTTGCATTGAAAAGTTGATTGGTTGAAATGATCAGCATCTCTCTTTTGATTTAGATCTCTATCGAGGTATTTATTTATGCGTTTTTCTTCCCAAGTTATTGCTCTTGTTTCTTTCCTGACATTTTCTTCTATTCCCGGGTTGTTTAGATGTTTCTGCGACGGCGGTACAAATCTCCAGTCCTGGCGGTTGTTTACAGTATAGATACTATTGTATGGTGGATGAGCGTTGTTTTGGTTATAATTATCCGAAGGTGTCGGACGTTGGTATCGAATTCTATTGTTCACTTGCTTTAATTCTCGTGTTACTTTCACGGCTTAGCGGTACGCATCGTCCAAGGATTGGTATCCTGCTATCTTTACTCGTAAATACACCTCGTTTGGGAGCCCCTTAACGAAAGCTTCCCTCGTGTCTCGATCTATCCTATCTTGAAATACGGTGCCGTACTCGTACCTTTCCCCGTTCATTATCGCCAGCCTGAGATCTTTGACGCGTTCTATGTAGTCCAAAATATCTTCTCCCGGTCGTTGAAATATTGTAGCTAATTCCCCTTTATATTCGTTAACCGTTTTTCCCGGACCGAACATATCTTTTAATTTATTCCCGAAATCGTTTAAACTTATTACTTCTGTGTCTTCTACGGCGAGAGACGCGTGTCCGCGAAGCTTATTCGTTAATGATTTTACTAACTGAGATTCTTGATGCCTAGGAACCATGTTTCGTGCACGCTCGCATGCTCTTAAAAATCGAAATACCGAGGGTCGATGTCCGTCGAACACTGGTACTGTCTGTATTGCATCTTTTAACTTAATTGATTGGGGATTAACTTCTATCGGTATTGTCGCTTGGGAAATTATCGGCGATGATACGGGTGTCTTGATTTCCTTTTTTATTTTCAGTGAACGCACATCGTCTTGTAATTTATTCATTGTTGTACTCATGTCGCGAAAATTCGCATCCCATGCTTTAAGTTTTTCCGATAACATCAAGATCATGCCTTTGTCCAACGATTCTAATTTAGTCGACATTATTTCTTAGGTATATATTTTATCGATAATCGTGACAACTTTAATCCCTTGTGGAGCGAATCGAACCGTTTAAACCAACTTTAATCCTCCGTGGAGCGTATCCCACCGCTGCCACCAAAAATTTATTACTTTACTCTGTTACGTATCTATTTGTTTAAATCGATCAAATTTAAAGTTAAATTTTACTGAAAAATTTTTTTTTTATAGTTTGAGTTTTGAATTTAATCGGAAGGGAAATAAATTGAAATGATATTATTGTGTATTTAATACTGATTTAGATTTCTAATTAATACGGTAGTTGCTGCCACCAGAAATAGTCTAAGGACTATTTCAAAATATTTTATTTTTATTATTTTCTTTTACGCTTAATGGGTAGCGTTAACTGACGCTTAATGCAACTGGTAAACGAATTCCACTTTTCGGCTAACCTGCTATGCGCAGGGATACTAGCACGGGAGAGGATTAAAGCTGGGTACAATAAATATTTTTCCTCGTTGAACGGATTTTTATTTGAATGTAAAATGGCTTAGGTTATTATATGTATATTTTATTAGCTAGATAATATATATTTTAGCGTTGCTGGATTGGATAGGAATGTGAGATTTTTCGTTGTTTTATATAAATTTATTTTTACGTTTGACTTCTTCTTCTCTTTTAATTTCGCTGTAGTAGTTTGCCGTTAGGACCGAAACTCAATTCATTTACTACGATGGATTCTGTCACCACGATTTTCTTGCCTTTTGAGTTTAATAATCGGGGATGATTCTAACGATCCTCTCTGTGTGGGACTCGTGTGATTTCGCAAGCCTTGCCCAAAGACGGGTAATATTTTACCAACAGTGGGAGGAGGAATGCGAAGATCGATGGGTGTTTTCGATAAGCGAAAACACCGTTTGCACAAGCCAACACAGCGAACGATCCTTTGGTTAAATTCTCGAAGGGAAATTGTTCTGTTATATCTCTCTTGCAATCGCATGCAATGATGGCAAGAATATCAGTTAATAGCAATGCCGGTATTGTTCTTAATTTTCGATTGACCCCGACGATGTATTTAATAGTCCTTTCTGTGCGGGACTTATGTGATTTCGCAAGCCTTGCCCAAAGACGGGTAATATTTTACCAACAATGGGAGGAGGAATGCGAAGATCAGTGGATGTTTCAGTAGTTGAAAACACCGTTCGCACAAGCCGACACAGCGGACAACTCTTTTGTTAAAAGTTTAAACAATGATTCTATCTTCAAAACCGTTCACGAAAATAAAACGAAATCGATGATAGGAAGTTCTAATTCAATTCTCGAGGGCAACGAGATTACCAGAGAAGAAGGAAATTTTCAAAATTAATTTTCTTACCTTGAGGAGTAGGTGCTGTTTGGTGCCATTGCCTCAGCCGCTCCGGTGGTCGTCGAAGTTTTGTTGGGTTTATTATTTGAACTCGAATATAGTTTACTATCAACTCTTACTTTATTTATCTATTTTAATACAGACTGAGCAATTCACTTAGCTGGATTAATACCGCAATTACAATGCGCGTTTGTGTTTAAACGATGAAATGAGGACTTCAAAGATAAAATTTTCTTCTAACTTAGTCGCGACTCTCTTTTCTTGACCGAAAAACTAAAGACCCCGAAACACAAAATACTATACAAAATTTCTAAACGCAGTGACGAGCGCAATAACGAACGTAGTAATAAATTAATAATGGGCCGTAATAACAAACGATCACAAGAATTATGAACAAACTAATGAGCGAAGAATAATGAGCCGTAAGGAATGAACACTATAAAAAATGAACGAACGCAAATTATAAGAAGAATGGACACTATAATAATGAACAAAGAATAATGAACCGTAATAAGAATGTTCACCAGAATAATAATGAGCGCTGCGCTATGTTGCTACGCTTATTTATAATGCCATCCCCCACGGGGTGGTGGTCCACTGGGGGTACGCTTCCGTGGGAATCGGGATGTTGCAGTTTGGGCTTCTTGGAATCGTACGTGACAAAATGCAAATTCCATATTTCGACTTAGTTTTTATCAGTCCTGTGTTCCGCTGAGCTAGCGTCTAGGAGATTTGAAGCATTCCACGCTGATCTAATCCTTTCCACGAGAAACTTCCACGTGCTGTACCGTGGGAATTACCGGTGTTCTTCGGCGCGTGGAAGGGCTGATGGCTGCAGCATCATTATCATTTCAATGTTTGCTCGGGCAACACGCGCAGCTCCGCTGCTCTCCCATAACAAGGACCTCCTCCTTCGAGTTGTTTTGCGTAAGTTTGGATGTTTGCATATTAAGGTTGTTTTTGTGATTTTGATTGTTTTTTCCTTTTTTGCTATTTCCCTAGGCTTCGGTGATCGACGTTCGAACAATGTTTGCGGAGTCGTTTCCATCAGAGGTTCCTTTCCAGACTTCCCTGGTACGTATTTAGTCTTGTTTTTAGTCCGCTTGATTCGTCCTGTTTCGTTTTATTTAAAATATACCGTGTTGTTCTCAGCCCAAGCGAAAGAGGGATTCCGAAGAACCCATGGGCGACTCGGGAGGACCAATCAAACGCATGCGGCCCTGTGATAAACCACGAATATCAGAGTGGTTGGAGGAACTATTCAACATTGGTGCCGAGGCCGTGTCGAAATTGGGCTTTGACGATTTGGTTACTTTCGACGAGAATTTCTTCGATGCAGAGACCGTCGTATTGGAGAGGGAACCCCCTCTGGTTGAAATCGTTGATACCGATCGTTGCGTGAAAGTTCGTTTTGCGAATGAAATTCCCGAAGAGGTTTTGGAGGCACATCTTCGTCACCATGCTTCTGGGAGAAAGGGAATTTCCCCTGTTGTGCGCTATTGGTGTATGCGTGAGTTCAGCGAACTTTATCCCGGAGCTCCTTGCTTCGATTTTGATTTAGTGTAGCTGCTTCAATTTCGTTGGTTCGCTGTTTGATGTTCCTTATTATTATTAATTTTTTGATGTATTTTGTTTTGTGTTCAATATATATATATATATATATATATATATATATATATATATATATATATATATATATATATATATATTTTGAATGTGATAGTGTTAGGTTATCTATTTTACGTTTGTTATTTTTTTCAATTTTATATTTCCCCCCTTTTAATTAATTATATATATATATTTTTTTTTACATTTGTAGTTGCGCATAGAATTTATTAAAGAAAAGTGTTAACAATGTGTTTTCATGATTTGTTTCTCGCGCCTGACTTCCATTAATCCCTAATATTCCTGTCGCCATGACGCGTGTAAATCCAACATGGCTGCTCATAAATGTCATCAGTAAAGTTTTTAGTGACGGGTCTTTAGTTTTGTTTGATATCGAAGTAATTTTTCGTCTGTCGCTCGTTTTTCCTTATTCTACCGCAATTGGAACATTTATTTATTAATATTGTTTTAAAGTGACAATAGTATAATATGTATATATATATATATATATATATATATGTTTATGTTGTGTGTCACTTCAATATGGCTAATGTTTTGTAATTCTTCGATTGCGTTATTTATTGTTTTGAGTAGTTTATTTTATAGAGTATTCGATAATATAAAACATATGCACTCACACATACATACATATATATATATATATATATATGTATATATATATATACGTATTTATATGTATATTTCTCTCGTTCATGTAGTGTTCGTACGAAATGAAATGTTAATTATTTATTTTATATTAATTTCTTTTAATAAGATAGAACACGCACACGCACACGTATATATGTATATATTTCTGGCAAAGTGATTTTCATTTAGATTCTTTTGTGATATAGTGTTGTGTATTTGAGGTTATGTGTCAATCATTTGATTTCATATATACATATATATTTTGTATTGTGACAACATAGTATTGAAGGTTTTGTTTCTAGATTATTGTGCGTTTAATGTGTGTTTACATATTTGTGCTTGATGACAGAATTTCTGTAAGCAATTCCTCAAGTCGTTGCGGTGTTAATTATTTTGAGCGTTTGGCCTGTCGACAGGTTGTCGCTTGGTCCCAAGTGTTGCGTTGTGTGTTCTATTTTTTTTGTAGATTATTAATAGTGGTTTTAGTTTAGAAAATAGATTTTTATATGTTTATATAGAGACATGCATGTTTCGTAGCGTAGTTCTTATTTTATAACTCTTTACCGGAACGTAGGCTAGTTTTAAGTATGTTTCTGTTTAATAGAATGCGCACACATATATATATGTTTCTGACAATGTAACTTTTATTTCTTTAATAATACAATATTGTATGTTTTATGTATTCGTTAGACTATTAGTTTTTAACTTCGTATATACTTATATTTCATAAATTGATAATATTGTATTTGTTGCATAGTATTATAAGCACTAACACTAATATTTACTAGTTTATTACATATCTAGCATATATGTTTATACTTATATGTAACTCTCCAAGTTGATTGATTAAAATATATTTATATATACATGTATTTCTGGCGCTTCAATTATTTCCCTTTTTGTAGTTATTCTTATTTCCTGGTTTATTTGTTTGGTTCGTAACTCGTTCAATCCGTTAGCTGGTTTTATTTATTTTATTTTATACTGGTTGGATTTATTAGTCGCCCTCGCTTTGTTAATCCTTCCTTTAGTTTCGTAGCGCCGTGTGTTCGTTTGTGCATTCAAATCTTTATTCGCGCGTTTTGTATAGAATAGTTTTCTTGTTCTTGTTACGGCGCGTGCGGAGCGCGGGACGTGACACCCCCGCCCTTGGAGTTCAAATTTCCAAAGGAAATTTGACTGATGGTGTCTCTGAGTTCGCTCAAGGCGGACGTAGATGGCGTTGGTTGTTAAGTGACTACCGGTGTTATCGATATCCCTCGAGGTTGTGCTGTTTGATCATCGATATTTCGTTTTCTTTTGAGGTATAGTAGCAGGTGGGTAACTGAGCCGCATATTGCTCCTAATAGGGCGATTCCACATCCGTAAGTTTCACGTAACTGGTATCCGTGTATGGCTATATCTATTATCGTCTTGATTAGTTTAAATATTACAAGTATTCCAAATATTGCTGCACTGACAGTTCCAAATTCCATAAAACCAATCCATAAGCTTGATACGGTATTTTTTGCTATTGTCGTTAATGTGTTTTCGTCCATCATTCCCAGGATGTTTACTGTTCCAGGGACGATTGTTTTTCCTGTTGCTCCTCTGGCCAATGCGTTCAAGACTGCAGATTTTTCTGCCGGGAACATGACGTGGTCCCGTAGTGCATCGAGGTCTTTTTGGGTATGTATTCCGCTCGTGGCCAACGACGATGGTGCTGAATATTGCCACGTTTGGCGTACGTCCGGGCGGAGTTCCTGTGGTGCAATTGTTTCCATGGGTTTTGGTACGAATTTGTGCCAGAGTCCGTCGATATTGTATAGCGTAGGTAGTACCGCGCTACATTCTCTGTGGTTTCCGTGTTGCGTTGGGATGTGTGTTTTTGGCGTTAAAAATGCGGTGCGATTCCCTTGCCAAACGGGTAGCTCCGAGTAGCATTCTGTTGTATGTCGTACTTTTACTTGTACCGGAATGCATTTGACTATGTGGACTGCTTCTCCTGCGATCAGGGCCATGTGTCCTGGGGTTTTGGATATGGTATATGCAAATTCATCGGGCAGTAAGATTGCTCAGCTTAAAGCATTTTCTATTAGTTTCTTCTGCGTGGTACATCTTTGTGTCAGTATATCATGGTACGATGTTGTCATTTGTCGTTTAATATGTTTCTCTACGTAAATGAATTTTGAGTTGACGTATGCGAATATGTCCAAGTTTTCGACTGCTGTCTTGCTTTTGGAGATAAACGTATTTCCTCTTGTTGTTTCAACTATTTGGGGTGTTCGGTGGATAGTAGGGTATATTCACACAGTGGCTGTTCTCCGGTTTTAGTCAGTGCAAATGTTACTTCTTGCGTTGTTAGTGCGTAAACTGGTTGTGCTGATTCTCTGTTGGTTTTTATTTCCTGGATCTTTGTAGCAATTCCTTCATATAGCACATCGTACTGATCAAATTTGCATGGTGAGGGTGGTTGTGGTTGCCAATAAGTGTATCCGTCTTCAGCGTCTAGACAGTTTCCTTCGCTAAAGGTACATACTGTTCCTGATTTCAGTAGAATTTTGTTCGCCTCGATCCGTACTGGCACAACTGCTGATTTTAAACTTATCCTTACTGTTGCTTGTACGACGACCTTTTCCCAGCTCCCGTATGGGTCTACATACTGTGTTCCCTGGCAGCTGCCGTCGTCTGTTAGCTTGCCGGCTAGGACAAGCGACCTTGTTTCTGTTGCATTATCTTTTAGGCCAACTATAAGGTTTTGTGGTCCGAGTGAAAACGTGCCGTCTTGGTGCATCCTTGCACATTGTTGGTCGGTTGTTTCATGGAGGTATTCGGCGAATCCGTTATGCACTGCCGACGTGTGAAAGTGCATGCCACAGTAATATACAATTCGAGTTATTTGCACCTTGCATTGCCTTACGTTGGTAAATTCAAATTCTGAGAGTTGAAGTAGTTGTATATAAATATCTTGGGTTTCAGTCATTGTAGGCTGTATGCTGCAGTCCCCGATGGAGTTTAGAGAGATAGTGGTAACGTTGAGGTGGTTGCCATTGCAGTCATATCCTACCAGGCCGTATGCTATTTTGATGAGGGTAAGTACGATGACCAGGCGATTCATCTTCCTATTAACAATTTATTAAATTGTTTCTTACTCTCGAGTTTATTAGAAATAAGAATAATCTTTTATTATTATTAATATATATAAAAAAAAATTTATATTTATATGTTTTTTTTTTCTTGTTAAAACTTATTATCGGTGAAAATAAATACCATGAATGCTACCTGGGTTATAATTATATACGTATATGCATACGTATTGGTAAGTAATATAGATGAGATTTGTTTTATCGTTATAAATATATAAGTATATATCATCAATAGGAATAAATATCACAAATGTACCTTGTTTTCGAGTATATATATATATGTGCGTGCAATGGTAAATATGACGACTTATTTTACGAGTCACTCGGATTATCAATGGAAGTGAGTGTCATAGATATCGCCTACTTTACAACATGCGTGCATATATATATTGGTAAACATAAGTGAAAATTATATGCATAATTATAAATGTCGTTTGTTTACAGGTGGATAGCATCAGTATTTGGTCTTGTGCGTAGCATACAAGTACTTTATAGTTCTACGGCGCGGATTGCTATTCCTTGAACTAAAAAGTTTCTTTCAAGGTGAGTTAGATTAGTGTAAACGATCATGCATTGGAGGCATGATATAGCGGGTTGTAGGTCCGCTAGGTTTATATCACACATACGACAGTATGATATTCGTGTTCTTGCAGATACTCCGCATATGAAATGAGTGGGTGGGTCGTCACATAGGTCCTGGTGGTCTGGATCTAAGTTATCGAAACAGTCTTGACAAAGATGGCCGTTATCTAAATGGTAGACAGAACGTATCAACCGAACACAGAGGCAAGACTGAACATCCTCCGTCGCTTCCAGATCGAATGCGGGTACGGGCCCGTCTGAGTCCTCTATGTTAGGGTCGATGAACTCGCCACCTGTTCTGGACATACATACGAAAACAGTTAATATATATATTTTATAATTTTTTATAAGTTTTGTTCGGACCTATCCCTTTGTACAAATACTGTATCCCTGTATGTGGTATAATATATAATATGTTATGGTTATGTTAGTTGTTGTTTATTATATATATTTTCCTTATCTCTCTCTTTTTTTTTCTTTTTTTTATTATTTTTTTTTTTGTGTTCAGTACCTAGCATTGCTATTATAATGCTGTATTACATTGTATTGGCTATTATTTGTGTTGGGGTGCGTGCGACGAATTTTCAACATGGTCGCTTGCGTGTATCGTTTGTTTAATGTCAACAGTAGCGTGTTGTTGAAATAGTTAATTTGTTAATCATTATAGTTTATTTTGTAGTGTTTCTGTAATATTGTTTGTGTTTCATGATATTGTGTGTGTCAATACCGTGTGCTACCTTAATGCGATAGCATAGATTGTGTTGTTTTCGAATTTCGATAGTCATTGTTTTGATTATACGTGACTCGCATTTATATAAATCTTGTTTAATTTAGTTAATGTTTTTTTTCTTTTTTTTTGTGTATTGTGTTACCAGATATTTTGTGTAACGTAACTTTATTCCTTTGCACCGAGTTCAGTCATGTTGTTAATATTTAGTTAGTCTATCTTGATTAATTTCTAACCTATTCCTGTGTTTATTAACCTTTCTTATTTTCCCTATTAATTTATTATTGCATGTACTTGCTATTTGCTATTATTTTGTGTATGATATGAGTTAGTTCCCTTATTAGTGATTAAAACCTACTTGTTAGATTAACATTGTCTGTAATTCTTCAGATTCTACTCTTCCGATGCTGCATCACTTACCTAGATCATTCCCACAACATCACCTGATTCTTCGATATGCCTTGGATACTTACTACGGTTGTCTTCAATCGTCTTATATCTGTGGCCATAAAGGTACTGTTTAGTTTATTTAGTTTAATATGTGTATAATGCATTGTGTGTGCGACCGCTATTGTGTATTACAAAATCCACTTCTACATGTTAGATATAATAATATAACAATACTACGTAGATTAATACATAATAAGATATCCTTTTACTTTCAATTAATCTATCTTAATTATTTTCTAACCACTTTCTACACTTATCAGCTATTTTATTTCTTCTTGTTAATCTGCGACATTCATGCATGTACACTTCCTTGTATGGTGATTAATTGTTCACGAGGTAAGTTGCACTTCCACTGTTTTAGTTATTCGTTGAACTAACACGTTTTACATTCAAACAGTAATCGGAGCATTTGTAATAAACTTCTTTTTCTTTTCAGGTTTCCGCCATCTGTGTTGTTCGACGAACAGTGCCATGCTTCCATAGTATTGTTATAACATTTAGTACTGTTGTATTTTGCATTAAGGCAGTTGAAGTTAATTTGTTCATTTATTTTTCAGCTGGCTGTTGTACATGGTGTTTCGCAAACCGAGATCCATAACCTATTTTGCACGTAAACCTTCTCGTATGATGATTACTTGTTCACAAGGTAACTTTCACTTTCACTCTTTTAATTATTTATTGAATCAACACGTTTTATATTCAAACAATAATTAGAGTACATATAATAATTTTTCCTTTTCTCTTTTAGGTGTTCGATATCTGTATTATTCGACGAACAGCACTACAACAGACACTACTGCACTACGTTGCCCACTGAAATCACTTTATTCATTGCTTATTTCGGTTATGCGCTAGTTTTAGCTTGTTTAAGTGCACTGTTCGCGGAATCCCTTTTACTTCAATCTTGACGTTCTGGTTCTGCAAGATTTCTAGCACCTTGTATGGTCCAGTATATTGATCGGAGAATTTTCCTTTACTAGGTTCTTTTAGTAGATATATCGAATCTCCTGTTTTAAAATCTTGAGGGTTAATTCGTCGATCGTTAGTCTTAGTTTGGATTTTATCAAATTTTCTCTTGCCATTCGTTGTACAGTGTTAATTTTATTGAACAGATCTTCGAGATATTCTGCGCATGTTGGTTCCGTGTTCTCTTCGATTGTTACTTCACCAATAGGTTCTCTGCTAGATGTCCGAAACTAATTTGTGCGGGGAGAATTTCGTTCCTTTCCTTCATTTTAGTTTTTATTTTGCGCCAAGACACAGGTTTACTGACATTGATCCAATTATCCAATTGCTTGCTAATAGCATTTAAGATACAAATTTTTGAGAGTGCCGCAGCCATATTAACCCAAAAATATTTTGTATATAGTATAGTGTGATACCATCCATATTTTCCTGGGGGAATCATAAGGTCAGCACTACTTACTATGTTACCTACGTCAAATATTAGATGTAGTAACCAATAAAGTATTTTTAATCCAATTATAATCCAATGGCTAGCATATTTATTCAAGTTTTTATATATATCTTCGACTGGTGATTCCCTGTTTTCTCCCTTTTGATTTCTTTGAGCTCGTTGAACTTGCGTTTCTTCAGCTTGAAAATGTTTAGAATCCTTTTCCTTAGTTACCCTTTTTTCTTCTTCATTTATTTTATTCGCAGCACCTTTATTTTTCTCTACCTTTTCAGGATGAATAGTTTTACTGGAAGTGCTTATTATAATTAAATTATTATTTATTTGTATGGAACGTTTAGGAATATTTTTGGTAGATTTGGAATTATTCTTTGAATTTTTATTACAAACCTTTTTGCTTATAGATTCTGTTTTGGATTTAGGGATAGCTATATTTTTATTTTCTATAGTGTGATCTTCCTTGCAATTTAATGATTTGGCTTTGAGTTCGATAAAGTTTCCTTCTGATGGTTTTATAGAAGTTTTTGAGTGAGATGCACTCGCTATCTCTTTTCCCATTATGGTTGAAACATTCACGAAATTCGTGGAGTCTTGCTTTTGTATCTTTGCCAAGTCGAACGTGGAGAGGCGATTTGCACTTCCCAGCGGGTCCAATATCTCTGTGATGTTAGGCAGTGGATAAGCATTGCCTGTCGTCTCGTCGTTCAATTTCCTAGTTTCTGCTTTGTCTGAAAGTTCTTTGGCACTAATATTATTTATCTTGTTTGGTAACTCAGAAAATTTCTCACTCATGATCCTGTCTATGGCACCGTGCGTCCTTTTATTATTTAACGTGACATTATCCCTTATCACAGCAACGGAATGGTGTTTGCATTGAAAAGTTGATTGGTTGAAATGATCAGCATCTCTCTTTTGATTTAGATCTCTATCGAGGTATTTATTTATGCGTTTTTCTTCCCAAGTTATTGCTCTTGTTTCTTTCCTGACATTTTCTTCTATTCCCGGGTTGTTTAGATGTTTCTGCGACGGCGGTACAAATCTCCAGTCCTGGCGGTTGTTTACAGTATAGATACTATTGTATGGTGGATGAGCGTTGTTTTGGTTATAATTATCCGAAGGTGTCGGACGTTGGTATCGAATTCTATTGTTCACTTGCTTTAATTCTCGTGTTACTTTCACGGCTTAGCGGTACGCATCGTCCAAGGATTGGTATCCTGCTATCTTTACTCGTAAATACACCTCGTTTGGGAGCCCCTTAACGAAAGCTTCCCTCGTGTCTCGATCTATCCTATCTTGAAATACGGTGCCGTACTCGTACCTTTCCCCGTTCATTATCGCCAGCCTGAGATCTTTGACGCGTTCTATGTAGTCCAAAATATCTTCTCCCGGTCGTTGAAATATTGTAGCTAATTCCCCTTTATATTCGTTAACCGTTTTTCCCGGACCGAACATATCTTTTAATTTATTCCCGAAATCGTTTAAACTTATTACTTCTGTGTCTTCTACGGCGAGAGACGCGTGTCCGCGAAGCTTATTCGTTAATGATTTTACTAACTGAGATTCTTGATGCCTAGGAACCATGTTTCGTGCACGCTCGCATGCTCTTAAAAATCGAAATACCGAGGGTCGATGTCCGTCGAACACTGGTACTGTCTGTATTGCATCTTTTAACTTAATTGATTGGGGATTAACTTCTATCGGTATTGTCGCTTGGGAAATTATCGGCGATGATACGGGTGTCTTGATTTCCTTTTTTATTTTCAGTGAACGCACATCGTCTTGTAATTTATTCATTGTTGTACTCATGTCGCGAAAATTCGCATCCCATGCTTTAAGTTTTTCCGATAACATCAAGATCATGCCTTTGTCCAACGATTCTAATTTAGTCGACATTATTTCTTAGGTATATATTTTATCGATAATCGTGACAACTTTAATCCCTTGTGGAGCGAATCGAACCGTTTAAACCAACTTTAATCCTCCGTGGAGCGTATCCCACCGCTGCCACCAAAAATTTATTACTTTACTCTGTTACGTATCTATTTGTTTAAATCGATCAAATTTAAAGTTAAATTTTACTGAAAAATTTTTTTTTTATAGTTTGAGTTTTGAATTTAATCGGAAGGGAAATAAATTGAAATGATATTATTGTGTATTTAATACTGATTTAGATTTCTAATTAATACGGTAGTTGCTGCCACCAGAAATAGTCTAAGGACTATTTCAAAATATTTTATTTTTATTATTTTCTTTTACGCTTAATGGGTAGCGTTAACTGACGCTTAATGCAACTGGTAAACGAATTCCACTTTTCGGCTAACCTGCTATGCGCAGGGATACTAGCACGGGAGAGGATTAAAGCTGGGTACAATAAATATTTTTCCTCGTTGAACGGATTTTTATTTGAATGTAAAATGGCTTAGGTTATTATATGTATATTTTATTAGCTAGATAATATATATTTTAGCGTTGCTGGATTGGATAGGAATGTGAGATTTTTCGTTGTTTTATATAAATTTATTTTTACGTTTGACTTCTTCTTCTCTTTTAATTTCGCTGTAGTAGTTTGCCGTTAGGACCGAAACTCAATTCATTTACTACGATGGATTCTGTCACCACGATTTTCTTGCCTTTTGAGTTTAATAATCGGGGATGATTCTAACGATCCTCTCTGTGTGGGACTCGTGTGATTTCGCAAGCCTTGCCCAAAGACGGGTAATATTTTACCAACAGTGGGAGGAGGAATGCGAAGATCGATGGGTGTTTTCGATAAGCGAAAACACCGTTTGCACAAGCCAACACAGCGAACGATCCTTTGGTTAAATTCTCGAAGGGAAATTGTTCTGTTATATCTCTCTTGCAATCGCATGCAATGATGGCAAGAATATCAGTTAATAGCAATGCCGGTATTGTTCTTAATTTTCGATTGACCCCGACGATGTATTTAATAGTCCTTTCTGTGCGGGACTTATGTGATTTCGCAAGCCTTGCCCAAAGACGGGTAATATTTTACCAACAATGGGAGGAGGAATGCGAAGATCAGTGGATGTTTCAGTAGTTGAAAACACCGTTCGCACAAGCCGACACAGCGGACAACTCTTTTGTTAAAAGTTTAAACAATGATTCTATCTTCAAAACCGTTCACGAAAATAAAACGAAATCGATGATAGGAAGTTCTAATTCAATTCTCGAGGGCAACGAGATTACCAGAGAAGAAGGAAATTTTCAAAATTAATTTTCTTACCTTGAGGAGTAGGTGCTGTTTGGTGCCATTGCCTCAGCCGCTCCGGTGGTCGTCGAAGTTTTGTTGGGTTTATTATTTGAACTCGAATATAGTTTACTATCAACTCTTACTTTATTTATCTATTTTAATACAGACTGAGCAATTCACTTAGCTGGATTAATACCGCAATTACAATGCGCGTTTGTGTTTAAACGATGAAATGAGGACTTCAAAGATAAAATTTTCTTCTAACTTAGTCGCGACTCTCTTTTCTTGACCGAAAAACTAAAGACCCCGAAACACAAAATACTATACAAAATTTCTAAACGCAGTGACGAGCGCAATAACGAACGTAGTAATAAATTAATAATGGGCCGTAATAACAAACGATCACAAGAATTATGAACAAACTAATGAGCGAAGAATAATGAGCCGTAAGGAATGAACACTATAAAAAATGAACGAACGCAAATTATAAGAAGAATGGACACTATAATAATGAACAAAGAATAATGAACCGTAATAAGAATGTTCACCAGAATAATAATGAGCGCTGCGCTATGTTGCTACGCTTATTTATAATGCCATCCCCCACGGGGTGGTGGTCCACTGGGGGTACGCTTCCGTGGGAATCGGGATGTTGCAGTTTGGGCTTCTTGGAATCGTACGTGACAAAATGCAAATTCCATATTTCGACTTAGTTTTTATCAGTCCTGTGTTCCGCTGAGCTAGCGTCTAGGAGATTTGAAGCATTCCACGCTGATCTAATCCTTTCCACGAGAAACTTCCACGTGCTGTACCGTGGGAATTACCGGTGTTCTTCGGCGCGTGGAAGGGCTGATGGCTGCAGCATCATTATCATTTCAATGTTTGCTCGGGCAACACGCGCAGCTCCGCTGCTCTCCCATAACAAGGACCTCCTCCTTCGAGTTGTTTTGCGTAAGTTTGGATGTTTGCATATTAAGGTTGTTTTTGTGATTTTGATTGTTTTTTCCTTTTTTGCTATTTCCCTAGGCTTCGGTGATCGACGTTCGAACAATGTTTGCGGAGTCGTTTCCATCAGAGGTTCCTTTCCAGACTTCCCTGGTACGTATTTAGTCTTGTTTTTAGTCCGCTTGATTCGTCCTGTTTCGTTTTATTTAAAATATACCGTGTTGTTCTCAGCCCAAGCGAAAGAGGGATTCCGAAGAACCCATGGGCGACTCGGGAGGACCAATCAAACGCATGCGGCCCTGTGATAAACCACGAATATCAGAGTGGTTGGAGGAACTATTCAACATTGGTGCCGAGGCCGTGTCGAAATTGGGCTTTGACGATTTGGTTACTTTCGACGAGAATTTCTTCGATGCAGAGACCGTCGTATTGGAGAGGGAACCCCCTCTGGTTGAAATCGTTGATACCGATCGTTGCGTGAAAGTTCGTTTTGCGAATGAAATTCCCGAAGAGGTTTTGGAGGCACATCTTCGTCACCATGCTTCTGGGAGAAAGGGAATTTCCCCTGTTGTGCGCTATTGGTGTATGCGTGAGTTCAGCGAACTTTATCCCGGAGCTCCTTGCTTCGATTTTGATTTAGTGTAGCTGCTTCAATTTCGTTGGTTCGCTGTTTGATGTTCCTTATTATTATTAATTTTTTGATGTATTTTGTTTTGTGTTCAATATATATATATATATATATATATATATATATATATATATATATATATATATATATATATATATTGAATGTGATAGTGTTAGGTTATCTATTTTACGTTTGTTATTTTTTTCAATTTTATATTTCCCCCCTTTTAATTAATTATATATATATATTTTTTTTTACATTTGTAGTTGCGCATAGAATTTATTAAAGAAAAGTGTTAACAATGTGTTTTCATGATTTGTTTCTCGCGCCTGACTTCCATTAATCCCTAATATTCCTGTCGCCATGACGCGTGTAAATCCAACATGGCTGCTCATAAATGTCATCAGTAAAGTTTTTAGTGACGGGTCTTTAGTTTTGTTTGATATCGAAGTAATTTTTCGTCTGTCGCTCGTTTTTCCTTATTCTACCGCAATTGGAACATTTATTTATTAATATTGTTTTTTAAAGTGACAATAGTATAATATGTATATATATATATATATATATATATATGTTTATGTTGTGTGTCACTTCAATATGGCTAATGTTTTGTAATTCTTCGATTGCGTTATTTATTGTTTTGAGTAGTTTATTTTATAGAGTATTCGATAATATAAAACATATGCACTCACACATACATACATATATATATATATATATATATGTATATATATATATACGTATTTATATGTATATTTCTCTCGTTCATGTAGTGTTCGTACGAAATGAAATGTTAATTATTTATTTTATATTAATTTCTTTTAATAAGATAGAACACGCACACGCACACGTATATATGTATATATTTCTGGCAAAGTGATTTTCATTTAGATTCTTTTGTGATATAGTGTTGTGTATTTGAGGTTATGTGTCAATCATTTGATTTCATATATACATATATATTTTGTATTGTGACAACATAGTATTGAAGGTTTTGTTTCTAGATTATTGTGCGTTTAATGTGTGTTTACATATTTGTGCTTGATGACAGAATTTCTGTAAGCAATTCCTCAAGTCGTTGCGGTGTTAATTATTTTGAGCGTTTGGCCTGTCGACAGGTTGTCGCTTGGTCCCAAGTGTTGCGTTGTGTGTTCTATTTTTTTTGTAGATTATTAATAGTGGTTTTAGTTTAGAAAATAGATTTTTATATGTTTATATAGAGACATGCATGTTTCGTAGCGTAGTTCTTATTTTATAACTCTTTACCGGAACGTAGGCTAGTTTTAAGTATGTTTCTGTTTAATAGAATGCGCACACATATATATATGTTTCTGACAATGTAACTTTTATTTCTTTAATAATACAATATTGTATGTTTTATGTATTCGTTAGACTATTAGTTTTTAACTTCGTATATACTTATATTTCATAAATTGATAATATTGTATTTGTTGCATAGTATTATAAGCACTAACACTAATATTTACTAGTTTATTACATATCTAGCATATATGTTTATACTTATATGTAACTCTCCAAGTTGATTGATTAAAATATATTTATATATACATGTATTTCTGGCGCTTCAATTATTTCCCTTTTTGTAGTTATTCTTATTTCCTGGTTTATTTGTTTGGTTCGTAACTCGTTCAATCCGTTAGCTGGTTTTATTTATTTTATTTTATACTGGTTGGATTTATTAGTCGCCCTCGCTTTGTTAATCCTTCCTTTAGTTTCGTAGCGCCGTGTGTTCGTTTGTGCATTCAAATCTTTATTCGCGCGTTTTGTATAGAATAGTTTTCTTGTTCTTGTTACGGCGCGTGCGGAGCGCGGGACGTGACACCCCCGCCCTTGGAGTTCAAATTTCCAAAGGAAATTTGACTGATGGTGTCTCTGAGTTCGCTCAAGGCGGACGTAGATGGCGTTGGTTGTTAAGTGACTACCGGTGTTATCGATATCCCTCGAGGTTGTGCTGTTTGATCATCGATATTTCGTTTTCTTTTGAGGTATAGTAGCAGGTGGGTAACTGAGCCGCATATTGCTCCTAATAGGGCGATTCCACATCCGTAAGTTTCACGTAACTGGTATCCGTGTATGGCTATATCTATTATCGTCTTGATTAGTTTAAATATTACAAGTATTCCAAATATTGCTGCACTGACAGTTCCAAATTCCATAAAACCAATCCATAAGCTTGATACGGTATTTTTTGCTATTGTCGTTAATGTGTTTTCGTCCATCATTCCCAGGATGTTTACTGTTCCAGGGACGATTGTTTTTCCTGTTGCTCCTCTGGCCAATGCGTTCAAGACTGCAGATTTTTCTGCCGGGAACATGACGTGGTCCCGTAGTGCATCGAGGTCTTTTTGGGTATGTATTCCGCTCGTGGCCAACGACGATGGTGCTGAATATTGCCACGTTTGGCGTACGTCCGGGCGGAGTTCCTGTGGTGCAATTGTTTCCATGGGTTTTGGTACGAATTTGTGCCAGAGTCCGTCGATATTGTATAGCGTAGGTAGTACCGCGCTACATTCTCTGTGGTTTCCGTGTTGCGTTGGGATGTGTGTTTTTGGCGTTAAAAATGCGGTGCGATTCCCTTGCCAAACGGGTAGCTCCGAGTAGCATTCTGTTGTATGTCGTACTTTTACTTGTACCGGAATGCATTTGACTATGTGGACTGCTTCTCCTGCGATCAGGGCCATGTGTCCTGGGGTTTTGGATATGGTATATGCAAATTCATCGGGCAGTAAGATTGCTCAGCTTAAAGCATTTTCTATTAGTTTCTTCTGCGTGGTACATCTTTGTGTCAGTATATCATGGTACGATGTTGTCATTTGTCGTTTAATATGTTTCTCTACGTAAATGAATTTTGAGTTGACGTATGCGAATATGTCCAAGTTTTCGACTGCTGTCTTGCTTTTGGAGATAAACGTATTTCCTCTTGTTGTTTCAACTATTTGGGGTGTTCGGTGGATAGTAGGGTATATTCACACAGTGGCTGTTCTCCGGTTTTAGTCAGTGCAAATGTTACTTCTTGCGTTGTTAGTGCGTAAACTGGTTGTGCTGATTCTCTGTTGGTTTTTATTTCCTGGATCTTTGTAGCAATTCCTTCATATAGCACATCGTACTGATCAAATTTGCATGGTGAGGGTGGTTGTGGTTGCCAATAAGTGTATCCGTCTTCAGCGTCTAGACAGTTTCCTTCGCTAAAGGTACATACTGTTCCTGATTTCAGTAGAATTTTGTTCGCCTCGATCCGTACTGGCACAACTGCTGATTTTAAACTTATCCTTACTGTTGCTTGTACGACGACCTTTTCCCAGCTCCCGTATGGGTCTACATACTGTGTTCCCTGGCAGCTGCCGTCGTCTGTTAGCTTGCCGGCTAGGACAAGCGACCTTGTTTCTGTTGCATTATCTTTTAGGCCAACTATAAGGTTTTGTGGTCCGAGTGAAAACGTGCCGTCTTGGTGCATCCTTGCACATTGTTGGTCGGTTGTTTCATGGAGGTATTCGGCGAATCCGTTATGCACTGCCGACGTGTGAAAGTGCATGCCACAGTAATATACAATTCGAGTTATTTGCACCTTGCATTGCCTTACGTTGGTAAATTCAAATTCTGAGAGTTGAAGTAGTTGTATATAAATATCTTGGGTTTCAGTCATTGTAGGCTGTATGCTGCAGTCCCCGATGGAGTTTAGAGAGATAGTGGTAACGTTGAGGTGGTTGCCATTGCAGTCATATCCTACCAGGCCGTATGCTATTTTGATGAGGGTAAGTACGATGACCAGGCGATTCATCTTCCTATTAACAATTTATTAAATTGTTTCTTACTCTCGAGTTTATTAGAAATAAGAATAATCTTTTATTATTATTAATATATATAAAAAAAAATTTATATTTATATGTTTTTTTTTTCTTGTTAAAACTTATTATCGGTGAAAATAAATACCATGAATGCTACCTGGGTTATAATTATATACGTATATGCATACGTATTGGTAAGTAATATAGATGAGATTTGTTTTATCGTTATAAATATATAAGTATATATCATCAATAGGAATAAATATCACAAATGTACCTTGTTTTCGAGTATATATATATATGTGCGTGCAATGGTAAATATGACGACTTATTTTACGAGTCACTCGGATTATCAATGGAAGTGAGTGTCATAGATATCGCCTACTTTACAACATGCGTGCATATATATATTGGTAAACATAAGTGAAAATTATATGCATAATTATAAATGTCGTTTGTTTACAGGTGGATAGCATCAGTATTTGGTCTTGTGCGTAGCATACAAGTACTTTATAGTTCTACGGCGCGGATTGCTATTCCTTGAACTAAAAAGTTTCTTTCAAGGTGAGTTAGATTAGTGTAAACGATCATGCATTGGAGGCATGATATAGCGGGTTGTAGGTCCGCTAGGTTTATATCACACATACGACAGTATGATATTCGTGTTCTTGCAGATACTCCGCATATGAAATGAGTGGGTGGGTCGTCACATAGGTCCTGGTGGTCTGGATCTAAGTTATCGAAACAGTCTTGACAAAGATGGCCGTTATCTAAATGGTAGACAGAACGTATCAACCGAACACAGAGGCAAGACTGAACATCCTCCGTCGCTTCCAGATCGAATGCGGGTACGGGCCCGTCTGAGTCCTCTATGTTAGGGTCGATGAACTCGCCACCTGTTCTGGACATACATACGAAAACAGTTAATATATATATTTTATAATTTTTTATAAGTTTTGTTCGGACCTATCCCTTTGTACAAATACTGTATCCCTGTATGTGGTATAATATATAATATGTTATGGTTATGTTAGTTGTTGTTTATTATATATATTTTCCTTATCTCTCTCTTTTTTTTTCTTTTTTTTATTATTTTTTTTTTTGTGTTCAGTACCTAGCATTGCTATTATAATGCTGTATTACATTGTATTGGCTATTATTTGTGTTGGGGTGCGTGCGACGAATTTTCAACATGGTCGCTTGCGTGTATCGTTTGTTTAATGTCAACAGTAGCGTGTTGTTGAAATAGTTAATTTGTTAATCATTATAGTTTATTTTGTAGTGTTTCTGTAATATTGTTTGTGTTTCATGATATTGTGTGTGTCAATACCGTGTGCTACCTTAATGCGATAGCATAGATTGTGTTGTTTTCGAATTTCGATAGTCATTGTTTTGATTATACGTGACTCGCATTTATATAAATCTTGTTTAATTTAGTTAATGTTTTTTTTCTTTTTTTTTGTGTATTGTGTTACCAGATATTTTGTGTAACGTAACTTTATTCCTTTGCACCGAGTTCAGTCATGTTGTTAATATTTAGTTAGTCTATCTTGATTAATTTCTAACCTATTCCTGTGTTTATTAACCTTTCTTATTTTCCCTATTAATTTATTATTGCATGTACTTGCTATTTGCTATTATTTTGTGTATGATATGAGTTAGTTCCCTTATTAGTGATTAAAACCTACTTGTTAGATTAACATTGTCTGTAATTCTTCAGATTCTACTCTTCCGATGCTGCATCACTTACCTAGATCATTCCCACAACATCACCTGATTCTTCGATATGCCTTGGATACTTACTACGGTTGTCTTCAATCGTCTTATATCTGTGGCCATAAAGGTACTGTTTAGTTTATTTAGTTTAATATGTGTATAATGCATTGTGTGTGCGACCGCTATTGTGTATTACAAAATCCACTTCTACATGTTAGATATAATAATATAACAATACTACGTAGATTAATACATAATAAGATATCCTTTTACTTTCAATTAATCTATCTTAATTATTTTCTAACCACTTTCTACACTTATCAGCTATTTTATTTCTTCTTGTTAATCTGCGACATTCATGCATGTACACTTCCTTGTATGGTGATTAATTGTTCACGAGGTAAGTTGCACTTCCACTGTTTTAGTTATTCGTTGAACTAACACGTTTTACATTCAAACAGTAATCGGAGCATTTGTAATAAACTTCTTTTTCTTTTCAGGTTTCCGCCATCTGTGTTGTTCGACGAACAGTGCCATGCTTCCATAGTATTGTTATAACATTTAGTACTGTTGTATTTTGCATTAAGGCAGTTGAAGTTAATTTGTTCATTTATTTTTCAGCTGGCTGTTGTACATGGTGTTTCGCAAACCGAGATCCATAACCTATTTTGCACGTAAACCTTCTCGTATGATGATTACTTGTTCACAAGGTAACTTTCACTTTCACTCTTTTAATTATTTATTGAATCAACACGTTTTATATTCAAACAATAATTAGAGTACATATAATAATTTTTCCTTTTCTCTTTTAGGTGTTCGATATCTGTATTATTCGACGAACAGCACTACAACAGACACTACTGCACTACGTTGCCCACTGAAATCACTTTATTCATTGCTTATTTCGGTTATGCGCTAGTTTTAGCTTGTTTAAGTGCACTGTTCGCGGAATCCCTTTTACTTCAATCTTGACGTTCTGGTTCTGCAAGATTTCTAGCACCTTGTATGGTCCAGTATATTGATCGGAGAATTTTCCTTTACTAGGTTCTTTTAGTAGATATATCGAATCTCCTGTTTTAAAATCTTGAGGGTTAATTCGTCGATCGTTAGTCTTAGTTTGGATTTTATCAAATTTTCTCTTGCCATTCGTTGTACAGTGTTAATTTTATTGAACAGATCTTCGAGATATTCTGCGCATGTTGGTTCCGTGTTCTCTTCGATTGTTACTTCACCAATAGGTTCTCTGCTAGATGTCCGAAACTAATTTGTGCGGGGAGAATTTCGTTCCTTTCCTTCATTTTAGTTTTTATTTTGCGCCAAGACACAGGTTTACTGACATTGATCCAATTATCCAATTGCTTGCTAATAGCATTTAAGATACAAATTTTTGAGAGTGCCGCAGCCATATTAACCCAAAAATATTTTGTATATAGTATAGTGTGATACCATCCATATTTTCCTGGGGGAATCATAAGGTCAGCACTACTTACTATGTTACCTACGTCAAATATTAGATGTAGTAACCAATAAAGTATTTTTAATCCAATTATAATCCAATGGCTAGCATATTTATTCAAGTTTTTATATATATCTTCGACTGGTGATTCCCTGTTTTCTCCCTTTTGATTTCTTTGAGCTCGTTGAACTTGCGTTTCTTCAGCTTGAAAATGTTTAGAATCCTTTTCCTTAGTTACCCTTTTTTCTTCTTCATTTATTTTATTCGCAGCACCTTTATTTTTCTCTACCTTTTCAGGATGAATAGTTTTACTGGAAGTGCTTATTATAATTAAATTATTATTTATTTGTATGGAACGTTTAGGAATATTTTTGGTAGATTTGGAATTATTCTTTGAATTTTTATTACAAACCTTTTTGCTTATAGATTCTGTTTTGGATTTAGGGATAGCTATATTTTTATTTTCTATAGTGTGATCTTCCTTGCAATTTAATGATTTGGCTTTGAGTTCGATAAAGTTTCCTTCTGATGGTTTTATAGAAGTTTTTGAGTGAGATGCACTCGCTATCTCTTTTCCCATTATGGTTGAAACATTCACGAAATTCGTGGAGTCTTGCTTTTGTATCTTTGCCAAGTCGAACGTGGAGAGGCGATTTGCACTTCCCAGCGGGTCCAATATCTCTGTGATGTTAGGCAGTGGATAAGCATTGCCTGTCGTCTCGTCGTTCAATTTCCTAGTTTCTGCTTTGTCTGAAAGTTCTTTGGCACTAATATTATTTATCTTGTTTGGTAACTCAGAAAATTTCTCACTCATGATCCTGTCTATGGCACCGTGCGTCCTTTTATTATTTAACGTGACATTATCCCTTATCACAGCAACGGAATGGTGTTTGCATTGAAAAGTTGATTGGTTGAAATGATCAGCATCTCTCTTTTGATTTAGATCTCTATCGAGGTATTTATTTATGCGTTTTTCTTCCCAAGTTATTGCTCTTGTTTCTTTCCTGACATTTTCTTCTATTCCCGGGTTGTTTAGATGTTTCTGCGACGGCGGTACAAATCTCCAGTCCTGGCGGTTGTTTACAGTATAGATACTATTGTATGGTGGATGAGCGTTGTTTTGGTTATAATTATCCGAAGGTGTCGGACGTTGGTATCGAATTCTATTGTTCACTTGCTTTAATTCTCGTGTTACTTTCACGGCTTAGCGGTACGCATCGTCCAAGGATTGGTATCCTGCTATCTTTACTCGTAAATACACCTCGTTTGGGAGCCCCTTAACGAAAGCTTCCCTCGTGTCTCGATCTATCCTATCTTGAAATACGGTGCCGTACTCGTACCTTTCCCCGTTCATTATCGCCAGCCTGAGATCTTTGACGCGTTCTATGTAGTCCAAAATATCTTCTCCCGGTCGTTGAAATATTGTAGCTAATTCCCCTTTATATTCGTTAACCGTTTTTCCCGGACCGAACATATCTTTTAATTTATTCCCGAAATCGTTTAAACTTATTACTTCTGTGTCTTCTACGGCGAGAGACGCGTGTCCGCGAAGCTTATTCGTTAATGATTTTACTAACTGAGATTCTTGATGCCTAGGAACCATGTTTCGTGCACGCTCGCATGCTCTTAAAAATCGAAATACCGAGGGTCGATGTCCGTCGAACACTGGTACTGTCTGTATTGCATCTTTTAACTTAATTGATTGGGGATTAACTTCTATCGGTATTGTCGCTTGGGAAATTATCGGCGATGATACGGGTGTCTTGATTTCCTTTTTTATTTTCAGTGAACGCACATCGTCTTGTAATTTATTCATTGTTGTACTCATGTCGCGAAAATTCGCATCCCATGCTTTAAGTTTTTCCGATAACATCAAGATCATGCCTTTGTCCAACGATTCTAATTTAGTCGACATTATTTCTTAGGTATATATTTTATCGATAATCGTGACAACTTTAATCCCTTGTGGAGCGAATCGAACCGTTTAAACCAACTTTAATCCTCCGTGGAGCGTATCCCACCGCTGCCACCAAAAATTTATTACTTTACTCTGTTACGTATCTATTTGTTTAAATCGATCAAATTTAAAGTTAAATTTTACTGAAAAATTTTTTTTTTATAGTTTGAGTTTTGAATTTAATCGGAAGGGAAATAAATTGAAATGATATTATTGTGTATTTAATACTGATTTAGATTTCTAATTAATACGGTAGTTGCTGCCACCAGAAATAGTCTAAGGACTATTTCAAAATATTTTATTTTTATTATTTTCTTTTACGCTTAATGGGTAGCGTTAACTGACGCTTAATGCAACTGGTAAACGAATTCCACTTTTCGGCTAACCTGCTATGCGCAGGGATACTAGCACGGGAGAGGATTAAAGCTGGGTACAATAAATATTTTTCCTCGTTGAACGGATTTTTATTTGAATGTAAAATGGCTTAGGTTATTATATGTATATTTTATTAGCTAGATAATATATATTTTAGCGTTGCTGGATTGGATAGGAATGTGAGATTTTTCGTTGTTTTATATAAATTTATTTTTACGTTTGACTTCTTCTTCTCTTTTAATTTCGCTGTAGTAGTTTGCCGTTAGGACCGAAACTCAATTCATTTACTACGATGGATTCTGTCACCACGATTTTCTTGCCTTTTGAGTTTAATAATCGGGGATGATTCTAACGATCCTCTCTGTGTGGGACTCGTGTGATTTCGCAAGCCTTGCCCAAAGACGGGTAATATTTTACCAACAGTGGGAGGAGGAATGCGAAGATCGATGGGTGTTTTCGATAAGCGAAAACACCGTTTGCACAAGCCAACACAGCGAACGATCCTTTGGTTAAATTCTCGAAGGGAAATTGTTCTGTTATATCTCTCTTGCAATCGCATGCAATGATGGCAAGAATATCAGTTAATAGCAATGCCGGTATTGTTCTTAATTTTCGATTGACCCCGACGATGTATTTAATAGTCCTTTCTGTGCGGGACTTATGTGATTTCGCAAGCCTTGCCCAAAGACGGGTAATATTTTACCAACAATGGGAGGAGGAATGCGAAGATCAGTGGATGTTTCAGTAGTTGAAAACACCGTTCGCACAAGCCGACACAGCGGACAACTCTTTTGTTAAAAGTTTAAACAATGATTCTATCTTCAAAACCGTTCACGAAAATAAAACGAAATCGATGATAGGAAGTTCTAATTCAATTCTCGAGGGCAACGAGATTACCAGAGAAGAAGGAAATTTTCAAAATTAATTTTCTTACCTTGAGGAGTAGGTGCTGTTTGGTGCCATTGCCTCAGCCGCTCCGGTGGTCGTCGAAGTTTTGTTGGGTTTATTATTTGAACTCGAATATAGTTTACTATCAACTCTTACTTTATTTATCTATTTTAATACAGACTGAGCAATTCACTTAGCTGGATTAATACCGCAATTACAATGCGCGTTTGTGTTTAAACGATGAAATGAGGACTTCAAAGATAAAATTTTCTTCTAACTTAGTCGCGACTCTCTTTTCTTGACCGAAAAACTAAAGACCCCGAAACACAAAATACTATACAAAATTTCTAAACGCAGTGACGAGCGCAATAACGAACGTAGTAATAAATTAATAATGGGCCGTAATAACAAACGATCACAAGAATTATGAACAAACTAATGAGCGAAGAATAATGAGCCGTAAGGAATGAACACTATAAAAAATGAACGAACGCAAATTATAAGAAGAATGGACACTATAATAATGAACAAAGAATAATGAACCGTAATAAGAATGTTCACCAGAATAATAATGAGCGCTGCGCTATGTTGCTACGCTTATTTATAATGCCATCCCCCACGGGGTGGTGGTCCACTGGGGGTACGCTTCCGTGGGAATCGGGATGTTGCAGTTTGGGCTTCTTGGAATCGTACGTGACAAAATGCAAATTCCATATTTCGACTTAGTTTTTATCAGTCCTGTGTTCCGCTGAGCTAGCGTCTAGGAGATTTGAAGCATTCCACGCTGATCTAATCCTTTCCACGAGAAACTTCCACGTGCTGTACCGTGGGAATTACCGGTGTTCTTCGGCGCGTGGAAGGGCTGATGGCTGCAGCATCATTATCATTTCAATGTTTGCTCGGGCAACACGCGCAGCTCCGCTGCTCTCCCATAACAAGGACCTCCTCCTTCGAGTTGTTTTGCGTAAGTTTGGATGTTTGCATATTAAGGTTGTTTTTGTGATTTTGATTGTTTTTTCCTTTTTTGCTATTTCCCTAGGCTTCGGTGATCGACGTTCGAACAATGTTTGCGGAGTCGTTTCCATCAGAGGTTCCTTTCCAGACTTCCCTGGTACGTATTTAGTCTTGTTTTTAGTCCGCTTGATTCGTCCTGTTTCGTTTTATTTAAAATATACCGTGTTGTTCTCAGCCCAAGCGAAAGAGGGATTCCGAAGAACCCATGGGCGACTCGGGAGGACCAATCAAACGCATGCGGCCCTGTGATAAACCACGAATATCAGAGTGGTTGGAGGAACTATTCAACATTGGTGCCGAGGCCGTGTCGAAATTGGGCTTTGACGATTTGGTTACTTTCGACGAGAATTTCTTCGATGCAGAGACCGTCGTATTGGAGAGGGAACCCCCTCTGGTTGAAATCGTTGATACCGATCGTTGCGTGAAAGTTCGTTTTGCGAATGAAATTCCCGAAGAGGTTTTGGAGGCACATCTTCGTCACCATGCTTCTGGGAGAAAGGGAATTTCCCCTGTTGTGCGCTATTGGTGTATGCGTGAGTTCAGCGAACTTTATCCCGGAGCTCCTTGCTTCGATTTTGATTTAGTGTAGCTGCTTCAATTTCGTTGGTTCGCTGTTTGATGTTCCTTATTATTATTAATTTTTTGATGTATTTTGTTTTGTGTTCAATATATATATATATATATATATATATATATATATATATATATATATATATATATATATATATATTGAATGTGATAGTGTTAGGTTATCTATTTTACGTTTGTTATTTTTTTCAATTTTATATTTCCCCCCTTTTAATTAATTATATATATATATTTTTTTTTACATTTGTAGTTGCGCATAGAATTTATTAAAGAAAAGTGTTAACAATGTGTTTTCATGATTTGTTTCTCGCGCCTGACTTCCATTAATCCCTAATATTCCTGTCGCCATGACGCGTGTAAATCCAACATGGCTGCTCATAAATGTCATCAGTAAAGTTTTTAGTGACGGGTCTTTAGTTTTGTTTGATATCGAAGTAATTTTTCGTCTGTCGCTCGTTTTTCCTTATTCTACCGCAATTGGAACATTTATTTATTAATATTGTTTTTTAAAGTGACAATAGTATAATATGTATATATATATATATATATATATATATGTTTATGTTGTGTGTCACTTCAATATGGCTAATGTTTTGTAATTCTTCGATTGCGTTATTTATTGTTTTGAGTAGTTTATTTTATAGAGTATTCGATAATATAAAACATATGCACTCACACATACATACATATATATATATATATATATATATGTATATATATATACGTATTTATATGTATATTTCTCTCGTTCATGTAGTGTTCGTACGAAATGAAATGTTAATTATTTATTTTATATTAATTTCTTTTAATAAGATAGAACACGCACACGCACACGTATATATGTATATATTTCTGGCAAAGTGATTTTCATTTAGATTCTTTTGTGATATAGTGTTGTGTATTTGAGGTTATGTGTCAATCATTTGATTTCATATATACATATATATTTTGTATTGTGACAACATAGTATTGAAGGTTTTGTTTCTAGATTATTGTGCGTTTAATGTGTGTTTACATATTTGTGCTTGATGACAGAATTTCTGTAAGCAATTCCTCAAGTCGTTGCGGTGTTAATTATTTTGAGCGTTTGGCCTGTCGACAGGTTGTCGCTTGGTCCCAAGTGTTGCGTTGTGTGTTCTATTTTTTTTGTAGATTATTAATAGTGGTTTTAGTTTAGAAAATAGATTTTTATATGTTTATATAGAGACATGCATGTTTCGTAGCGTAGTTCTTATTTTATAACTCTTTACCGGAACGTAGGCTAGTTTTAAGTATGTTTCTGTTTAATAGAATGCGCACACATATATATATGTTTCTGACAATGTAACTTTTATTTCTTTAATAATACAATATTGTATGTTTTATGTATTCGTTAGACTATTAGTTTTTAACTTCGTATATACTTATATTTCATAAATTGATAATATTGTATTTGTTGCATAGTATTATAAGCACTAACACTAATATTTACTAGTTTATTACATATCTAGCATATATGTTTATACTTATATGTAACTCTCCAAGTTGATTGATTAAAATATATTTATATATACATGTATTTCTGGCGCTTCAATTATTTCCCTTTTTGTAGTTATTCTTATTTCCTGGTTTATTTGTTTGGTTCGTAACTCGTTCAATCCGTTAGCTGGTTTTATTTATTTTATTTTATACTGGTTGGATTTATTAGTCGCCCTCGCTTTGTTAATCCTTCCTTTAGTTTCGTAGCGCCGTGTGTTCGTTTGTGCATTCAAATCTTTATTCGCGCGTTTTGTATAGAATAGTTTTCTTGTTCTTGTTACGGCGCGTGCGGAGCGCGGGACGTGACACCCCCGCCCTTGGAGTTCAAATTTCCAAAGGAAATTTGACTGATGGTGTCTCTGAGTTCGCTCAAGGCGGACGTAGATGGCGTTGGTTGTTAAGTGACTACCGGTGTTATCGATATCCCTCGAGGTTGTGCTGTTTGATCATCGATATTTCGTTTTCTTTTGAGGTATAGTAGCAGGTGGGTAACTGAGCCGCATATTGCTCCTAATAGGGCGATTCCACATCCGTAAGTTTCACGTAACTGGTATCCGTGTATGGCTATATCTATTATCGTCTTGATTAGTTTAAATATTACAAGTATTCCAAATATTGCTGCACTGACAGTTCCAAATTCCATAAAACCAATCCATAAGCTTGATACGGTATTTTTTGCTATTGTCGTTAATGTGTTTTCGTCCATCATTCCCAGGATGTTTACTGTTCCAGGGACGATTGTTTTTCCTGTTGCTCCTCTGGCCAATGCGTTCAAGACTGCAGATTTTTCTGCCGGGAACATGACGTGGTCCCGTAGTGCATCGAGGTCTTTTTGGGTATGTATTCCGCTCGTGGCCAACGACGATGGTGCTGAATATTGCCACGTTTGGCGTACGTCCGGGCGGAGTTCCTGTGGTGCAATTGTTTCCATGGGTTTTGGTACGAATTTGTGCCAGAGTCCGTCGATATTGTATAGCGTAGGTAGTACCGCGCTACATTCTCTGTGGTTTCCGTGTTGCGTTGGGATGTGTGTTTTTGGCGTTAAAAATGCGGTGCGATTCCCTTGCCAAACGGGTAGCTCCGAGTAGCATTCTGTTGTATGTCGTACTTTTACTTGTACCGGAATGCATTTGACTATGTGGACTGCTTCTCCTGCGATCAGGGCCATGTGTCCTGGGGTTTTGGATATGGTATATGCAAATTCATCGGGCAGTAAGATTGCTCAGCTTAAAGCATTTTCTATTAGTTTCTTCTGCGTGGTACATCTTTGTGTCAGTATATCATGGTACGATGTTGTCATTTGTCGTTTAATATGTTTCTCTACGTAAATGAATTTTGAGTTGACGTATGCGAATATGTCCAAGTTTTCGACTGCTGTCTTGCTTTTGGAGATAAACGTATTTCCTCTTGTTGTTTCAACTATTTGGGGTGTTCGGTGGATAGTAGGGTATATTCACACAGTGGCTGTTCTCCGGTTTTAGTCAGTGCAAATGTTACTTCTTGCGTTGTTAGTGCGTAAACTGGTTGTGCTGATTCTCTGTTGGTTTTTATTTCCTGGATCTTTGTAGCAATTCCTTCATATAGCACATCGTACTGATCAAATTTGCATGGTGAGGGTGGTTGTGGTTGCCAATAAGTGTATCCGTCTTCAGCGTCTAGACAGTTTCCTTCGCTAAAGGTACATACTGTTCCTGATTTCAGTAGAATTTTGTTCGCCTCGATCCGTACTGGCACAACTGCTGATTTTAAACTTATCCTTACTGTTGCTTGTACGACGACCTTTTCCCAGCTCCCGTATGGGTCTACATACTGTGTTCCCTGGCAGCTGCCGTCGTCTGTTAGCTTGCCGGCTAGGACAAGCGACCTTGTTTCTGTTGCATTATCTTTTAGGCCAACTATAAGGTTTTGTGGTCCGAGTGAAAACGTGCCGTCTTGGTGCATCCTTGCACATTGTTGGTCGGTTGTTTCATGGAGGTATTCGGCGAATCCGTTATGCACTGCCGACGTGTGAAAGTGCATGCCACAGTAATATACAATTCGAGTTATTTGCACCTTGCATTGCCTTACGTTGGTAAATTCAAATTCTGAGAGTTGAAGTAGTTGTATATAAATATCTTGGGTTTCAGTCATTGTAGGCTGTATGCTGCAGTCCCCGATGGAGTTTAGAGAGATAGTGGTAACGTTGAGGTGGTTGCCATTGCAGTCATATCCTACCAGGCCGTATGCTATTTTGATGAGGGTAAGTACGATGACCAGGCGATTCATCTTCCTATTAACAATTTATTAAATTGTTTCTTACTCTCGAGTTTATTAGAAATAAGAATAATCTTTTATTATTATTAATATATATAAAAAAAAATTTATATTTATATGTTTTTTTTTTCTTGTTAAAACTTATTATCGGTGAAAATAAATACCATGAATGCTACCTGGGTTATAATTATATACGTATATGCATACGTATTGGTAAGTAATATAGATGAGATTTGTTTTATCGTTATAAATATATAAGTATATATCATCAATAGGAATAAATATCACAAATGTACCTTGTTTTCGAGTATATATATATATGTGCGTGCAATGGTAAATATGACGACTTATTTTACGAGTCACTCGGATTATCAATGGAAGTGAGTGTCATAGATATCGCCTACTTTACAACATGCGTGCATATATATATTGGTAAACATAAGTGAAAATTATATGCATAATTATAAATGTCGTTTGTTTACAGGTGGATAGCATCAGTATTTGGTCTTGTGCGTAGCATACAAGTACTTTATAGTTCTACGGCGCGGATTGCTATTCCTTGAACTAAAAAGTTTCTTTCAAGGTGAGTTAGATTAGTGTAAACGATCATGCATTGGAGGCATGATATAGCGGGTTGTAGGTCCGCTAGGTTTATATCACACATACGACAGTATGATATTCGTGTTCTTGCAGATACTCCGCATATGAAATGAGTGGGTGGGTCGTCACATAGGTCCTGGTGGTCTGGATCTAAGTTATCGAAACAGTCTTGACAAAGATGGCCGTTATCTAAATGGTAGACAGAACGTATCAACCGAACACAGAGGCAAGACTGAACATCCTCCGTCGCTTCCAGATCGAATGCGGGTACGGGCCCGTCTGAGTCCTCTATGTTAGGGTCGATGAACTCGCCACCTGTTCTGGACATACATACGAAAACAGTTAATATATATATTTTATAATTTTTTATAAGTTTTGTTCGGACCTATCCCTTTGTACAAATACTGTATCCCTGTATGTGGTATAATATATAATATGTTATGGTTATGTTAGTTGTTGTTTATTATATATATTTTCCTTATCTCTCTCTTTTTTTTTCTTTTTTTTTATTATTTTTTTTTTTGTGTTCAGTACCTAGCATTGCTATTATAATGCTGTATTACATTGTATTGGCTATTATTTGTGTTGGGATGCGTGCGACGAATTTTCAACATGGTCGCTTGCGTGTATCGTTTGTTTAATGTCAACAGTAGCGTGTTGTTGAAATAGTTAATTTGTTAATCATTATAGTTTATTTTGTAGTGTTTCTGTAATATTGTTTGTGTTTCATGATATTGTGTGTGTCAATACCGTGTGCTACCTTAATGCGATAGCATAGATTGTGTTGTTTTCGAATTTCGATAGTCATTGTTTTGATTATACGTGACTCGCATTTATATAAATCTTGTTTAATTTAGTTAATGTTTTTTTTCTTTTTTTTTGTGTATTGTGTTACCAGATATTTTGTGTAACGTAACTTTATTCCTTTGCACCGAGTTCAGTCATGTTGTTAATATTTAGTTAGTCTATCTTGATTAATTTCTAACCTATTCCTGTGTTTATTAACCTTTCTTATTTTCCCTATTAATTTATTATTGCATGTACTTGCTATTTGCTATTATTTTGTGTATGATATGAGTTAGTTCCCTTATTAGTGATTAAAACCTACTTGTTAGATTAACATTGTCTGTAATTCTTCAGATTCTACTCTTCCGATGCTGCATCACTTACCTAGATCATTCCCACAACATCACCTGATTCTTCGATATGCCTTGGATACTTACTACGGTTGTCTTCAATCGTCTTATATCTGTGGCCATAAAGGTACTGTTTAGTTTATTTAGTTTAATATGTGTATAATGCATTGTGTGTGCGACCGCTATTGTGTATTACAAAATCCACTTCTACATGTTAGATATAATAATATAACAATACTACGTAGATTAATACATAATAAGATATCCTTTTACTTTCAATTAATCTATCTTAATTATTTTCTAACCACTTTCTACACTTATCAGCTATTTTATTTCTTCTTGTTAATCTGCGACATTCATGCATGTACACTTCCTTGTATGGTGATTAATTGTTCACGAGGTAAGTTGCACTTCCACTGTTTTAGTTATTCGTTGAACTAACACGTTTTACATTCAAACAGTAATCGGAGCATTTGTAATAAACTTCTTTTTCTTTTCAGGTTTCCGCCATCTGTGTTGTTCGACGAACAGTGCCATGCTTCCATAGTATTGTTATAACATTTAGTACTGTTGTATTTTGCATTAAGGCAGTTGAAGTTAATTTGTTCATTTATTTTTCAGCTGGCTGTTGTACATGGTGTTTCGCAAACCGAGATCCATAACCTATTTTGCACGTAAACCTTCTCGTATGATGATTACTTGTTCACAAGGTAACTTTCACTTTCACTCTTTTAATTATTTATTGAATCAACACGTTTTATATTCAAACAATAATTAGAGTACATATAATAATTTTTCCTTTTCTCTTTTAGGTGTTCGATATCTGTATTATTCGACGAACAGCACTACAACAGACACTACTGCACTACGTTGCCCACTGAAATCACTTTATTCATTGCTTATTTCGGTTATGCGCTAGTTTTAGCTTGTTTAAGTGCACTGTTCGCGGAATCCCTTTTACTTCAATCTTGACGTTCTGGTTCTGCAAGATTTCTAGCACCTTGTATGGTCCAGTATATTGATCGGAGAATTTTCCTTTACTAGGTTCTTTTAGTAGATATATCGAATCTCCTGTTTTAAAATCTTGAGGGTTAATTCGTCGATCGTTAGTCTTAGTTTGGATTTTATCAAATTTTCTCTTGCCATTCGTTGTACAGTGTTAATTTTATTGAACAGATCTTCGAGATATTCTGCGCATGTTGGTTCCGTGTTCTCTTCGATTGTTACTTCACCAATAGGTTCTCTGCTAGATGTCCGAAACTAATTTGTGCGGGGAGAATTTCGTTCCTTTCCTTCATTTTAGTTTTTATTTTGCGCCAAGACACAGGTTTACTGACATTGATCCAATTATCCAATTGCTTGCTAATAGCATTTAAGATACAAATTTTTGAGAGTGCCGCAGCCATATTAACCCAAAAATATTTTGTATATAGTATAGTGTGATACCATCCATATTTTCCTGGGGGAATCATAAGGTCAGCACTACTTACTATGTTACCTACGTCAAATATTAGATGTAGTAACCAATAAAGTATTTTTAATCCAATTATAATCCAATGGCTAGCATATTTATTCAAGTTTTTATATATATCTTCGACTGGTGATTCCCTGTTTTCTCCCTTTTGATTTCTTTGAGCTCGTTGAACTTGCGTTTCTTCAGCTTGAAAATGTTTAGAATCCTTTTCCTTAGTTACCCTTTTTTCTTCTTCATTTATTTTATTCGCAGCACCTTTATTTTTCTCTACCTTTTCAGGATGAATAGTTTTACTGGAAGTGCTTATTATAATTAAATTATTATTTATTTGTATGGAACGTTTAGGAATATTTTTGGTAGATTTGGAATTATTCTTTGAATTTTTATTACAAACCTTTTTGCTTATAGATTCTGTTTTGGATTTAGGGATAGCTATATTTTTATTTTCTATAGTGTGATCTTCCTTGCAATTTAATGATTTGGCTTTGAGTTCGATAAAGTTTCCTTCTGATGGTTTTATAGAAGTTTTTGAGTGAGATGCACTCGCTATCTCTTTTCCCATTATGGTTGAAACATTCACGAAATTCGTGGAGTCTTGCTTTTGTATCTTTGCCAAGTCGAACGTGGAGAGGCGATTTGCACTTCCCAGCGGGTCCAATATCTCTGTGATGTTAGGCAGTGGATAAGCATTGCCTGTCGTCTCGTCGTTCAATTTCCTAGTTTCTGCTTTGTCTGAAAGTTCTTTGGCACTAATATTATTTATCTTGTTTGGTAACTCAGAAAATTTCTCACTCATGATCCTGTCTATGGCACCGTGCGTCCTTTTATTATTTAACGTGACATTATCCCTTATCACAGCAACGGAATGGTGTTTGCATTGAAAAGTTGATTGGTTGAAATGATCAGCATCTCTCTTTTGATTTAGATCTCTATCGAGGTATTTATTTATGCGTTTTTCTTCCCAAGTTATTGCTCTTGTTTCTTTCCTGACATTTTCTTCTATTCCCGGGTTGTTTAGATGTTTCTGCGACGGCGGTACAAATCTCCAGTCCTGGCGGTTGTTTACAGTATAGATACTATTGTATGGTGGATGAGCGTTGTTTTGGTTATAATTATCCGAAGGTGTCGGACGTTGGTATCGAATTCTATTGTTCACTTGCTTTAATTCTCGTGTTACTTTCACGGCTTAGCGGTACGCATCGTCCAAGGATTGGTATCCTGCTATCTTTACTCGTAAATACACCTCGTTTGGGAGCCCCTTAACGAAAGCTTCCCTCGTGTCTCGATCTATCCTATCTTGAAATACGGTGCCGTACTCGTACCTTTCCCCGTTCATTATCGCCAGCCTGAGATCTTTGACGCGTTCTATGTAGTCCAAAATATCTTCTCCCGGTCGTTGAAATATTGTAGCTAATTCCCCTTTATATTCGTTAACCGTTTTTCCCGGACCGAACATATCTTTTAATTTATTCCCGAAATCGTTTAAACTTATTACTTCTGTGTCTTCTACGGCGAGAGACGCGTGTCCGCGAAGCTTATTCGTTAATGATTTTACTAACTGAGATTCTTGATGCCTAGGAACCATGTTTCGTGCACGCTCGCATGCTCTTAAAAATCGAAATACCGAGGGTCGATGTCCGTCGAACACTGGTACTGTCTGTATTGCATCTTTTAACTTAATTGATTGGGGATTAACTTCTATCGGTATTGTCGCTTGGGAAATTATCGGCGATGATACGGGTGTCTTGATTTCCTTTTTTATTTTCAGTGAACGCACATCGTCTTGTAATTTATTCATTGTTGTACTCATGTCGCGAAAATTCGCATCCCATGCTTTAAGTTTTTCCGATAACATCAAGATCATGCCTTTGTCCAACGATTCTAATTTAGTCGACATTATTTCTTAGGTATATATTTTATCGATAATCGTGACAACTTTAATCCCTTGTGGAGCGAATCGAACCGTTTAAACCAACTTTAATCCTCCGTGGAGCGTATCCCACCGCTGCCACCAAAAATTTATTACTTTACTCTGTTACGTATCTATTTGTTTAAATCGATCAAATTTAAAGTTAAATTTTACTGAAAAATTTTTTTTTTATAGTTTGAGTTTTGAATTTAATCGGAAGGGAAATAAATTGAAATGATATTATTGTGTATTTAATACTGATTTAGATTTCTAATTAATACGGTAGTTGCTGCCACCAGAAATAGTCTAAGGACTATTTCAAAATATTTTATTTTTATTATTTTCTTTTACGCTTAATGGGTAGCGTTAACTGACGCTTAATGCAACTGGTAAACGAATTCCACTTTTCGGCTAACCTGCTATGCGCAGGGATACTAGCACGGGAGAGGATTAAAGCTGGGTACAATAAATATTTTTCCTCGTTGAACGGATTTTTATTTGAATGTAAAATGGCTTAGGTTATTATATGTATATTTTATTAGCTAGATAATATATATTTTAGCGTTGCTGGATTGGATAGGAATGTGAGATTTTTCGTTGTTTTATATAAATTTATTTTTACGTTTGACTTCTTCTTCTCTTTTAATTTCGCTGTAGTAGTTTGCCGTTAGGACCGAAACTCAATTCATTTACTACGATGGATTCTGTCACCACGATTTTCTTGCCTTTTGAGTTTAATAATCGGGGATGATTCTAACGATCCTCTCTGTGTGGGACTCGTGTGATTTCGCAAGCCTTGCCCAAAGACGGGTAATATTTTACCAACAGTGGGAGGAGGAATGCGAAGATCGATGGGTGTTTTCGATAAGCGAAAACACCGTTTGCACAAGCCAACACAGCGAACGATCCTTTGGTTAAATTCTCGAAGGGAAATTGTTCTGTTATATCTCTCTTGCAATCGCATGCAATGATGGCAAGAATATCAGTTAATAGCAATGCCGGTATTGTTCTTAATTTTCGATTGACCCCGACGATGTATTTAATAGTCCTTTCTGTGCGGGACTTATGTGATTTCGCAAGCCTTGCCCAAAGACGGGTAATATTTTACCAACAATGGGAGGAGGAATGCGAAGATCAGTGGATGTTTCAGTAGTTGAAAACACCGTTCGCACAAGCCGACACAGCGGACAACTCTTTTGTTAAAAGTTTAAACAATGATTCTATCTTCAAAACCGTTCACGAAAATAAAACGAAATCGATGATAGGAAGTTCTAATTCAATTCTCGAGGGCAACGAGATTACCAGAGAAGAAGGAAATTTTCAAAATTAATTTTCTTACCTTGAGGAGTAGGTGCTGTTTGGTGCCATTGCCTCAGCCGCTCCGGTGGTCGTCGAAGTTTTGTTGGGTTTATTATTTGAACTCGAATATAGTTTACTATCAACTCTTACTTTATTTATCTATTTTAATACAGACTGAGCAATTCACTTAGCTGGATTAATACCGCAATTACAATGCGCGTTTGTGTTTAAACGATGAAATGAGGACTTCAAAGATAAAATTTTCTTCTAACTTAGTCGCGACTCTCTTTTCTTGACCGAAAAACTAAAGACCCCGAAACACAAAATACTATACAAAATTTCTAAACGCAGTGACGAGCGCAATAACGAACGTAGTAATAAATTAATAATGGGCCGTAATAACAAACGATCACAAGAATTATGAACAAACTAATGAGCGAAGAATAATGAGCCGTAAGGAATGAACACTATAAAAAATGAACGAACGCAAATTATAAGAAGAATGGACACTATAATAATGAACAAAGAATAATGAACCGTAATAAGAATGTTCACCAGAATAATAATGAGCGCTGCGCTATGTTGCTACGCTTATTTATAATGCCATCCCCCACGGGGTGGTGGTCCACTGGGGGTACGCTTCCGTGGGAATCGGGATGTTGCAGTTTGGGCTTCTTGGAATCGTACGTGACAAAATGCAAATTCCATATTTCGACTTAGTTTTTATCAGTCCTGTGTTCCGCTGAGCTAGCGTCTAGGAGATTTGAAGCATTCCACGCTGATCTAATCCTTTCCACGAGAAACTTCCACGTGCTGTACCGTGGGAATTACCGGTGTTCTTCGGCGCGTGGAAGGGCTGATGGCTGCAGCATCATTATCATTTCAATGTTTGCTCGGGCAACACGCGCAGCTCCGCTGCTCTCCCATAACAAGGACCTCCTCCTTCGAGTTGTTTTGCGTAAGTTTGGATGTTTGCATATTAAGGTTGTTTTTGTGATTTTGATTGTTTTTTCCTTTTTTGCTATTTCCCTAGGCTTCGGTGATCGACGTTCGAACAATGTTTGCGGAGTCGTTTCCATCAGAGGTTCCTTTCCAGACTTCCCTGGTACGTATTTAGTCTTGTTTTTAGTCCGCTTGATTCGTCCTGTTTCGTTTTATTTAAAATATACCGTGTTGTTCTCAGCCCAAGCGAAAGAGGGATTCCGAAGAACCCATGGGCGACTCGGGAGGACCAATCAAACGCATGCGGCCCTGTGATAAACCACGAATATCAGAGTGGTTGGAGGAACTATTCAACATTGGTGCCGAGGCCGTGTCGAAATTGGGCTTTGACGATTTGGTTACTTTCGACGAGAATTTCTTCGATGCAGAGACCGTCGTATTGGAGAGGGAACCCCCTCTGGTTGAAATCGTTGATACCGATCGTTGCGTGAAAGTTCGTTTTGCGAATGAAATTCCCGAAGAGGTTTTGGAGGCACATCTTCGTCACCATGCTTCTGGGAGAAAGGGAATTTCCCCTGTTGTGCGCTATTGGTGTATGCGTGAGTTCAGCGAACTTTATCCCGGAGCTCCTTGCTTCGATTTTGATTTAGTGTAGCTGCTTCAATTTCGTTGGTTCGCTGTTTGATGTTCCTTATTATTATTAATTTTTTGATGTATTTTGTTTTGTGTTCAATATATATATATATATATATATATATATATATATATATATATATATATATATATATATATATATATTTTGAATGTGATAGTGTTAGGTTATCTATTTTACGTTTGTTATTTTTTTCAATTTTATATTTCCCCCCTTTTAATTAATTATATATATATATTTTTTTTTACATTTGTAGTTGCGCATAGAATTTATTAAAGAAAAGTGTTAACAATGTGTTTTCATGATTTGTTTCTCGCGCCTGACTTCCATTAATCCCTAATATTCCTGTCGCCATGACGCGTGTAAATCCAACATGGCTGCTCATAAATGTCATCAGTAAAGTTTTTAGTGACGGGTCTTTAGTTTTGTTTGATATCGAAGTAATTTTTCGTCTGTCGCTCGTTTTTCCTTATTCTACCGCAATTGGAACATTTATTTATTAATATTGTTTTAAAGTGACAATAGTATAATATGTATATATATATATATATATATATATATGTTTATGTTGTGTGTCACTTCAATATGGCTAATGTTTTGTAATTCTTCGATTGCGTTATTTATTGTTTTGAGTAGTTTATTTTATAGAGTATTCGATAATATAAAACATATGCACTCACACATACATACATATATATATATATATATATATGTATATATATATATACGTATTTATATGTATATTTCTCTCGTTCATGTAGTGTTCGTACGAAATGAAATGTTAATTATTTATTTTATATTAATTTCTTTTAATAAGATAGAACACGCACACGCACACGTATATATGTATATATTTCTGGCAAAGTGATTTTCATTTAGATTCTTTTGTGATATAGTGTTGTGTATTTGAGGTTATGTGTCAATCATTTGATTTCATATATACATATATATTTTGTATTGTGACAACATAGTATTGAAGGTTTTGTTTCTAGATTATTGTGCGTTTAATGTGTGTTTACATATTTGTGCTTGATGACAGAATTTCTGTAAGCAATTCCTCAAGTCGTTGCGGTGTTAATTATTTTGAGCGTTTGGCCTGTCGACAGGTTGTCGCTTGGTCCCAAGTGTTGCGTTGTGTGTTCTATTTTTTTTGTAGATTATTAATAGTGGTTTTAGTTTAGAAAATAGATTTTTATATGTTTATATAGAGACATGCATGTTTCGTAGCGTAGTTCTTATTTTATAACTCTTTACCGGAACGTAGGCTAGTTTTAAGTATGTTTCTGTTTAATAGAATGCGCACACATATATATATGTTTCTGACAATGTAACTTTTATTTCTTTAATAATACAATATTGTATGTTTTATGTATTCGTTAGACTATTAGTTTTTAACTTCGTATATACTTATATTTCATAAATTGATAATATTGTATTTGTTGCATAGTATTATAAGCACTAACACTAATATTTACTAGTTTATTACATATCTAGCATATATGTTTATACTTATATGTAACTCTCCAAGTTGATTGATTAAAATATATTTATATATACATGTATTTCTGGCGCTTCAATTATTTCCCTTTTTGTAGTTATTCTTATTTCCTGGTTTATTTGTTTGGTTCGTAACTCGTTCAATCCGTTAGCTGGTTTTATTTATTTTATTTTATACTGGTTGGATTTATTAGTCGCCCTCGCTTTGTTAATCCTTCCTTTAGTTTCGTAGCGCCGTGTGTTCGTTTGTGCATTCAAATCTTTATTCGCGCGTTTTGTATAGAATAGTTTTCTTGTTCTTGTTACGGCGCGTGCGGAGCGCGGGACGTGACACCCCCGCCCTTGGAGTTCAAATTTCCAAAGGAAATTTGACTGATGGTGTCTCTGAGTTCGCTCAAGGCGGACGTAGATGGCGTTGGTTGTTAAGTGACTACCGGTGTTATCGATATCCCTCGAGGTTGTGCTGTTTGATCATCGATATTTCGTTTTCTTTTGAGGTATAGTAGCAGGTGGGTAACTGAGCCGCATATTGCTCCTAATAGGGCGATTCCACATCCGTAAGTTTCACGTAACTGGTATCCGTGTATGGCTATATCTATTATCGTCTTGATTAGTTTAAATATTACAAGTATTCCAAATATTGCTGCACTGACAGTTCCAAATTCCATAAAACCAATCCATAAGCTTGATACGGTATTTTTTGCTATTGTCGTTAATGTGTTTTCGTCCATCATTCCCAGGATGTTTACTGTTCCAGGGACGATTGTTTTTCCTGTTGCTCCTCTGGCCAATGCGTTCAAGACTGCAGATTTTTCTGCCGGGAACATGACGTGGTCCCGTAGTGCATCGAGGTCTTTTTGGGTATGTATTCCGCTCGTGGCCAACGACGATGGTGCTGAATATTGCCACGTTTGGCGTACGTCCGGGCGGAGTTCCTGTGGTGCAATTGTTTCCATGGGTTTTGGTACGAATTTGTGCCAGAGTCCGTCGATATTGTATAGCGTAGGTAGTACCGCGCTACATTCTCTGTGGTTTCCGTGTTGCGTTAGGATGTGTGTTTTTGGCGTTAAAAATGCGGTGCGATTCCCTTGCCAAACGGGTAGCTCCGAGTAGCATTCTGTTGTATGTCGTACTTTTACTTGTACCGGAATGCATTTGACTATGTGGACTGCTTCTCCTGCGATCAGGGCCATGTGTCCTGGGGTTTTGGATATGGTATATGCAAATTCATCGGGCAGTAAGATTGCTCAGCTTAAAGCATTTTCTATTAGTTTCTTCTGCGTGGTACATCTTTGTGTCAGTATATCATGGTACGATGTTGTCATTTGTCGTTTAATATGTTTCTCTACGTAAATGAATTTTGAGTTGACGTATGCGAATATGTCCAAGTTTTCGACTGCTGTCTTGCTTTTGGAGATAAACGTATTTCCTCTTGTTGTTTCAACTATTTGGGGTGTTCGGTGGATAGTAGGGTATATTCACACAGTGGCTGTTCTCCGGTTTTAGTCAGTGCAAATGTTACTTCTTGCGTTGTTAGTGCGTAAACTGGTTGTGCTGATTCTCTGTTGGTTTTTATTTCCTGGATCTTTGTAGCAATTCCTTCATATAGCACATCGTACTGATCAAATTTGCATGGTGAGGGTGGTTGTGGTTGCCAATAAGTGTATCCGTCTTCAGCGTCTAGACAGTTTCCTTCGCTAAAGGTACATACTGTTCCTGATTTCAGTAGAATTTTGTTCGCCTCGATCCGTACTGGCACAACTGCTGATTTTAAACTTATCCTTACTGTTGCTTGTACGACGACCTTTTCCCAGCTCCCGTATGGGTCTACATACTGTGTTCCCTGGCAGCTGCCGTCGTCTGTTAGCTTGCCGGCTAGGACAAGCGACCTTGTTTCTGTTGCATTATCTTTTAGGCCAACTATAAGGTTTTGTGGTCCGAGTGAAAACGTGCCGTCTTGGTGCATCCTTGCACATTGTTGGTCGGTTGTTTCATGGAGGTATTCGGCGAATCCGTTATGCACTGCCGACGTGTGAAAGTGCATGCCACAGTAATATACAATTCGAGTTATTTGCACCTTGCATTGCCTTACGTTGGTAAATTCAAATTCTGAGAGTTGAAGTAGTTGTATATAAATATCTTGGGTTTCAGTCATTGTAGGCTGTATGCTGCAGTCCCCGATGGAGTTTAGAGAGATAGTGGTAACGTTGAGGTGGTTGCCATTGCAGTCATATCCTACCAGGCCGTATGCTATTTTGATGAGGGTAAGTACGATGACCAGGCGATTCATCTTCCTATTAACAATTTATTAAATTGTTTCTTACTCTCGAGTTTATTAGAAATAAGAATAATCTTTTATTATTATTAATATATATAAAAAAAAATTTATATTTATATGTTTTTTTTTTCTTGTTAAAACTTATTATCGGTGAAAATAAATACCATGAATGCTACCTGGGTTATAATTATATACGTATATGCATACGTATTGGTAAGTAATATAGATGAGATTTGTTTTATCGTTATAAATATATAAGTATATATCATCAATAGGAATAAATATCACAAATGTACCTTGTTTTCGAGTATATATATATATGTGCGTGCAATGGTAAATATGACGACTTATTTTACGAGTCACTCGGATTATCAATGGAAGTGAGTGTCATAGATATCGCCTACTTTACAACATGCGTGCATATATATATTGGTAAACATAAGTGAAAATTATATGCATAATTATAAATGTCGTTTGTTTACAGGTGGATAGCATCAGTATTTGGTCTTGTGCGTAGCATACAAGTACTTTATAGTTCTACGGCGCGGATTGCTATTCCTTGAACTAAAAAGTTTCTTTCAAGGTGAGTTAGATTAGTGTAAACGATCATGCATTGGAGGCATGATATAGCGGGTTGTAGGTCCGCTAGGTTTATATCACACATACGACAGTATGATATTCGTGTTCTTGCAGATACTCCGCATATGAAATGAGTGGGTGGGTCGTCACATAGGTCCTGGTGGTCTGGATCTAAGTTATCGAAACAGTCTTGACAAAGATGGCCGTTATCTAAATGGTAGACAGAACGTATCAACCGAACACAGAGGCAAGACTGAACATCCTCCGTCGCTTCCAGATCGAATGCGGGTACGGGCCCGTCTGAGTCCTCTATGTTAGGGTCGATGAACTCGCCACCTGTTCTGGACATACATACGAAAACAGTTAATATATATATTTTATAATTTTTTATAAGTTTTGTTCGGACCTATCCCTTTGTACAAATACTGTATCCCTGTATGTGGTATAATATATAATATGTTATGGTTATGTTAGTTGTTGTTTATTATATATATTTTCCTTATCTCTCTCTTTTTTTTTCTTTTTTTTTATTATTTTTTTTTTTGTGTTCAGTACCTAGCATTGCTATTATAATGCTGTATTACATTGTATTGGCTATTATTTGTGTTGGGATGCGTGCGACGAATTTTCAACATGGTCGCTTGCGTGTATCGTTTGTTTAATGTCAACAGTAGCGTGTTGTTGAAATAGTTAATTTGTTAATCATTATAGTTTATTTTGTAGTGTTTCTGTAATATTGTTTGTGTTTCATGATATTGTGTGTGTCAATACCGTGTGCTACCTTAATGCGATAGCATAGATTGTGTTGTTTTCGAATTTCGATAGTCATTGTTTTGATTATACGTGACTCGCATTTATATAAATCTTGTTTAATTTAGTTAATGTTTTTTTTCTTTTTTTTTGTGTATTGTGTTACCAGATATTTTGTGTAACGTAACTTTATTCCTTTGCACCGAGTTCAGTCATGTTGTTAATATTTAGTTAGTCTATCTTGATTAATTTCTAACCTATTCCTGTGTTTATTAACCTTTCTTATTTTCCCTATTAATTTATTATTGCATGTACTTGCTATTTGCTATTATTTTGTGTATGATATGAGTTAGTTCCCTTATTAGTGATTAAAACCTACTTGTTAGATTAACATTGTCTGTAATTCTTCAGATTCTACTCTTCCGATGCTGCATCACTTACCTAGATCATTCCCACAACATCACCTGATTCTTCGATATGCCTTGGATACTTACTACGGTTGTCTTCAATCGTCTTATATCTGTGGCCATAAAGGTACTGTTTAGTTTATTTAGTTTAATATGTGTATAATGCATTGTGTGTGCGACCGCTATTGTGTATTACAAAATCCACTTCTACATGTTAGATATAATAATATAACAATACTACGTAGATTAATACATAATAAGATATCCTTTTACTTTCAATTAATCTATCTTAATTATTTTCTAACCACTTTCTACACTTATCAGCTATTTTATTTCTTCTTGTTAATCTGCGACATTCATGCATGTACACTTCCTTGTATGGTGATTAATTGTTCACGAGGTAAGTTGCACTTCCACTGTTTTAGTTATTCGTTGAACTAACACGTTTTACATTCAAACAGTAATCGGAGCATTTGTAATAAACTTCTTTTTCTTTTCAGGTTTCCGCCATCTGTGTTGTTCGACGAACAGTGCCATGCTTCCATAGTATTGTTATAACATTTAGTACTGTTGTATTTTGCATTAAGGCAGTTGAAGTTAATTTGTTCATTTATTTTTCAGCTGGCTGTTGTACATGGTGTTTCGCAAACCGAGATCCATAACCTATTTTGCACGTAAACCTTCTCGTATGATGATTACTTGTTCACAAGGTAACTTTCACTTTCACTCTTTTAATTATTTATTGAATCAACACGTTTTATATTCAAACAATAATTAGAGTACATATAATAATTTTTCCTTTTCTCTTTTAGGTGTTCGATATCTGTATTATTCGACGAACAGCACTACAACAGACACTACTGCACTACGTTGCCCACTGAAATCACTTTATTCATTGCTTATTTCGGTTATGCGCTAGTTTTAGCTTGTTTAAGTGCACTGTTCGCGGAATCCCTTTTACTTCAATCTTGACGTTCTGGTTCTGCAAGATTTCTAGCACCTTGTATGGTCCAGTATATTGATCGGAGAATTTTCCTTTACTAGGTTCTTTTAGTAGATATATCGAATCTCCTGTTTTAAAATCTTGAGGGTTAATTCGTCGATCGTTAGTCTTAGTTTGGATTTTATCAAATTTTCTCTTGCCATTCGTTGTACAGTGTTAATTTTATTGAACAGATCTTCGAGATATTCTGCGCATGTTGGTTCCGTGTTCTCTTCGATTGTTACTTCACCAATAGGTTCTCTGCTAGATGTCCGAAACTAATTTGTGCGGGGAGAATTTCGTTCCTTTCCTTCATTTTAGTTTTTATTTTGCGCCAAGACACAGGTTTACTGACATTGATCCAATTATCCAATTGCTTGCTAATAGCATTTAAGATACAAATTTTTGAGAGTGCCGCAGCCATATTAACCCAAAAATATTTTGTATATAGTATAGTGTGATACCATCCATATTTTCCTGGGGGAATCATAAGGTCAGCACTACTTACTATGTTACCTACGTCAAATATTAGATGTAGTAACCAATAAAGTATTTTTAATCCAATTATAATCCAATGGCTAGCATATTTATTCAAGTTTTTATATATATCTTCGACTGGTGATTCCCTGTTTTCTCCCTTTTGATTTCTTTGAGCTCGTTGAACTTGCGTTTCTTCAGCTTGAAAATGTTTAGAATCCTTTTCCTTAGTTACCCTTTTTTCTTCTTCATTTATTTTATTCGCAGCACCTTTATTTTTCTCTACCTTTTCAGGATGAATAGTTTTACTGGAAGTGCTTATTATAATTAAATTATTATTTATTTGTATGGAACGTTTAGGAATATTTTTGGTAGATTTGGAATTATTCTTTGAATTTTTATTACAAACCTTTTTGCTTATAGATTCTGTTTTGGATTTAGGGATAGCTATATTTTTATTTTCTATAGTGTGATCTTCCTTGCAATTTAATGATTTGGCTTTGAGTTCGATAAAGTTTCCTTCTGATGGTTTTATAGAAGTTTTTGAGTGAGATGCACTCGCTATCTCTTTTCCCATTATGGTTGAAACATTCACGAAATTCGTGGAGTCTTGCTTTTGTATCTTTGCCAAGTCGAACGTGGAGAGGCGATTTGCACTTCCCAGCGGGTCCAATATCTCTGTGATGTTAGGCAGTGGATAAGCATTGCCTGTCGTCTCGTCGTTCAATTTCCTAGTTTCTGCTTTGTCTGAAAGTTCTTTGGCACTAATATTATTTATCTTGTTTGGTAACTCAGAAAATTTCTCACTCATGATCCTGTCTATGGCACCGTGCGTCCTTTTATTATTTAACGTGACATTATCCCTTATCACAGCAACGGAATGGTGTTTGCATTGAAAAGTTGATTGGTTGAAATGATCAGCATCTCTCTTTTGATTTAGATCTCTATCGAGGTATTTATTTATGCGTTTTTCTTCCCAAGTTATTGCTCTTGTTTCTTTCCTGACATTTTCTTCTATTCCCGGGTTGTTTAGATGTTTCTGCGACGGCGGTACAAATCTCCAGTCCTGGCGGTTGTTTACAGTATAGATACTATTGTATGGTGGATGAGCGTTGTTTTGGTTATAATTATCCGAAGGTGTCGGACGTTGGTATCGAATTCTATTGTTCACTTGCTTTAATTCTCGTGTTACTTTCACGGCTTAGCGGTACGCATCGTCCAAGGATTGGTATCCTGCTATCTTTACTCGTAAATACACCTCGTTTGGGAGCCCCTTAACGAAAGCTTCCCTCGTGTCTCGATCTATCCTATCTTGAAATACGGTGCCGTACTCGTACCTTTCCCCGTTCATTATCGCCAGCCTGAGATCTTTGACGCGTTCTATGTAGTCCAAAATATCTTCTCCCGGTCGTTGAAATATTGTAGCTAATTCCCCTTTATATTCGTTAACCGTTTTTCCCGGACCGAACATATCTTTTAATTTATTCCCGAAATCGTTTAAACTTATTACTTCTGTGTCTTCTACGGCGAGAGACGCGTGTCCGCGAAGCTTATTCGTTAATGATTTTACTAACTGAGATTCTTGATGCCTAGGAACCATGTTTCGTGCACGCTCGCATGCTCTTAAAAATCGAAATACCGAGGGTCGATGTCCGTCGAACACTGGTACTGTCTGTATTGCATCTTTTAACTTAATTGATTGGGGATTAACTTCTATCGGTATTGTCGCTTGGGAAATTATCGGCGATGATACGGGTGTCTTGATTTCCTTTTTTATTTTCAGTGAACGCACATCGTCTTGTAATTTATTCATTGTTGTACTCATGTCGCGAAAATTCGCATCCCATGCTTTAAGTTTTTCCGATAACATCAAGATCATGCCTTTGTCCAACGATTCTAATTTAGTCGACATTATTTCTTAGGTATATATTTTATCGATAATCGTGACAACTTTAATCCCTTGTGGAGCGAATCGAACCGTTTAAACCAACTTTAATCCTCCGTGGAGCGTATCCCACCGCTGCCACCAAAAATTTATTACTTTACTCTGTTACGTATCTATTTGTTTAAATCGATCAAATTTAAAGTTAAATTTTACTGAAAAATTTTTTTTTTATAGTTTGAGTTTTGAATTTAATCGGAAGGGAAATAAATTGAAATGATATTATTGTGTATTTAATACTGATTTAGATTTCTAATTAATACGGTAGTTGCTGCCACCAGAAATAGTCTAAGGACTATTTCAAAATATTTTATTTTTATTATTTTCTTTTACGCTTAATGGGTAGCGTTAACTGACGCTTAATGCAACTGGTAAACGAATTCCACTTTTCGGCTAACCTGCTATGCGCAGGGATACTAGCACGGGAGAGGATTAAAGCTGGGTACAATAAATATTTTTCCTCGTTGAACGGATTTTTATTTGAATGTAAAATGGCTTAGGTTATTATATGTATATTTTATTAGCTAGATAATATATATTTTAGCGTTGCTGGATTGGATAGGAATGTGAGATTTTTCGTTGTTTTATATAAATTTATTTTTACGTTTGACTTCTTCTTCTCTTTTAATTTCGCTGTAGTAGTTTGCCGTTAGGACCGAAACTCAATTCATTTACTACGATGGATTCTGTCACCACGATTTTCTTGCCTTTTGAGTTTAATAATCGGGGATGATTCTAACGATCCTCTCTGTGTGGGACTCGTGTGATTTCGCAAGCCTTGCCCAAAGACGGGTAATATTTTACCAACAGTGGGAGGAGGAATGCGAAGATCGATGGGTGTTTTCGATAAGCGAAAACACCGTTTGCACAAGCCAACACAGCGAACGATCCTTTGGTTAAATTCTCGAAGGGAAATTGTTCTGTTATATCTCTCTTGCAATCGCATGCAATGATGGCAAGAATATCAGTTAATAGCAATGCCGGTATTGTTCTTAATTTTCGATTGACCCCGACGATGTATTTAATAGTCCTTTCTGTGCGGGACTTATGTGATTTCGCAAGCCTTGCCCAAAGACGGGTAATATTTTACCAACAATGGGAGGAGGAATGCGAAGATCAGTGGATGTTTCAGTAGTTGAAAACACCGTTCGCACAAGCCGACACAGCGGACAACTCTTTTGTTAAAAGTTTAAACAATGATTCTATCTTCAAAACCGTTCACGAAAATAAAACGAAATCGATGATAGGAAGTTCTAATTCAATTCTCGAGGGCAACGAGATTACCAGAGAAGAAGGAAATTTTCAAAATTAATTTTCTTACCTTGAGGAGTAGGTGCTGTTTGGTGCCATTGCCTCAGCCGCTCCGGTGGTCGTCGAAGTTTTGTTGGGTTTATTATTTGAACTCGAATATAGTTTACTATCAACTCTTACTTTATTTATCTATTTTAATACAGACTGAGCAATTCACTTAGCTGGATTAATACCGCAATTACAATGCGCGTTTGTGTTTAAACGATGAAATGAGGACTTCAAAGATAAAATTTTCTTCTAACTTAGTCGCGACTCTCTTTTCTTGACCGAAAAACTAAAGACCCCGAAACACAAAATACTATACAAAATTTCTAAACGCAGTGACGAGCGCAATAACGAACGTAGTAATAAATTAATAATGGGCCGTAATAACAAACGATCACAAGAATTATGAACAAACTAATGAGCGAAGAATAATGAGCCGTAAGGAATGAACACTATAAAAAATGAACGAACGCAAATTATAAGAAGAATGGACACTATAATAATGAACAAAGAATAATGAACCGTAATAAGAATGTTCACCAGAATAATAATGAGCGCTGCGCTATGTTGCTACGCTTATTTATAATGCCATCCCCCACGGGGTGGTGGTCCACTGGGGGTACGCTTCCGTGGGAATCGGGATGTTGCAGTTTGGGCTTCTTGGAATCGTACGTGACAAAATGCAAATTCCATATTTCGACTTAGTTTTTATCAGTCCTGTGTTCCGCTGAGCTAGCGTCTAGGAGATTTGAAGCATTCCACGCTGATCTAATCCTTTCCACGAGAAACTTCCACGTGCTGTACCGTGGGAATTACCGGTGTTCTTCGGCGCGTGGAAGGGCTGATGGCTGCAGCATCATTATCATTTCAATGTTTGCTCGGGCAACACGCGCAGCTCCGCTGCTCTCCCATAACAAGGACCTCCTCCTTCGAGTTGTTTTGCGTAAGTTTGGATGTTTGCATATTAAGGTTGTTTTTGTGATTTTGATTGTTTTTTCCTTTTTTGCTATTTCCCTAGGCTTCGGTGATCGACGTTCGAACAATGTTTGCGGAGTCGTTTCCATCAGAGGTTCCTTTCCAGACTTCCCTGGTACGTATTTAGTCTTGTTTTTAGTCCGCTTGATTCGTCCTGTTTCGTTTTATTTAAAATATACCGTGTTGTTCTCAGCCCAAGCGAAAGAGGGATTCCGAAGAACCCATGGGCGACTCGGGAGGACCAATCAAACGCATGCGGCCCTGTGATAAACCACGAATATCAGAGTGGTTGGAGGAACTATTCAACATTGGTGCCGAGGCCGTGTCGAAATTGGGCTTTGACGATTTGGTTACTTTCGACGAGAATTTCTTCGATGCAGAGACCGTCGTATTGGAGAGGGAACCCCCTCTGGTTGAAATCGTTGATACCGATCGTTGCGTGAAAGTTCGTTTTGCGAATGAAATTCCCGAAGAGGTTTTGGAGGCACATCTTCGTCACCATGCTTCTGGGAGAAAGGGAATTTCCCCTGTTGTGCGCTATTGGTGTATGCGTGAGTTCAGCGAACTTTATCCCGGAGCTCCTTGCTTCGATTTTGATTTAGTGTAGCTGCTTCAATTTCGTTGGTTCGCTGTTTGATGTTCCTTATTATTATTAATTTTTTGATGTATTTTGTTTTGTGTTCAATATATATATATATGTCGGAGCGGACATTAGAATTAGGGTTAGGGGCGTGAAACGAATCTTCGTTTGGGTTACACGTTGTCGTTGTGCAATAGAGAAGACATCGGCTAGTGCAAATACGATTATTATAGAGCCGGACAAGTAACCGTGGTAGTTAGGCACTCGAGAAACTAATGACAATGATCCTAGGTTCAATAACGAATCCGCGGTCGACGGGATGATAGATGAACGTACTCACAAAATCTAAGTCGGATGCGTGATATTCACTGGTCGTAAAGGGTTACTCCTCTCATCATTGAGATCGCGAACGAGAATGCCTTTCCTGTCCCGATGATGCCACAGAGGAAAACTATAATGGGGTGTGTCTAAGGACACGAGATCATCGGATTCGTCGAGAAAAGCCTTCGTTCAGAAAGTAAGGGAACTTGGCGTTGCTGCTAATTGGTCAATCTCCATATCGGTGGTTAGAAAAGGATGTTAGCCGCCCTCGAGGGAAAGTTGCTAGTGGGAGACGCCACTAGTTGAAAAATATGTCTCCCCTATCTTCCCGTAGTTGGGACAAAGACTGTTTGTCTGTTTGAAGGACTTTAGTTAACTAAACCTTAAGATTTATAACGGGCTCTCGGGCTAGCCGAACATGTCCTGCGGAGACGCATCGACATCTGGCAATCATCTTACTCGAAGAATAGGGTCTGCACGTGGCGAGCCACGGGACAGAAACCGTTGGAATGTTTATTGTCTCGTGTCGCCCCGAATATTTCTTTTAAGGAGAGCTATAGAATTACTCCATACCTTGTTAGGCAAAACGTTCATCCCGTGACCGCGGCTACGTTCGGCGACTGACTGTCGCCTCGAGCCCAAGCTCATTATCACGACTCTCGAACAATTACAATCGGGTTGAATAACTACAATTGTTCAATTACAGCTATAGTAGACTCTAGGTTACAATGTTGCGGGATTATCCAAAATTCCAAAGGCTCCGCTGTTCTTTCATCTCCGACACGGCCTTCCTGACTATCACACGTCCTCGTGTGTAACTAAAATATCGTGTTTTCTTTCATTAGATTCAACTGACATTATTTACGATTTAACTAAATGTCCAAGCAAGTCAAGGGTCCAGTGCAATAACAAAATTTCGTTCGGAGGCTTGACAACACAAAACTAAAAGAGAACAAGAATTTGTAGCGTTATAATTTGTATTCAAAGTGCTAGTTGCGTTCTGTGAGTCGCCAGACCGTAATGACACGACAGATCATGTTCGATTTCATACACTGATGAATCTCAGTTGGTTGGATCATATTGCTACGTTGGGTGTATCACTATGGGTATATTGCAGATGTATGAAACATCACAGTGGATATATTGCAGACACGCAAAACGTCACTGTGGGTATATTACAGATGTATGAGACATCACAGTGGATATATTGCAGATACGCAAAACGTCACTGTGGGTATATTACAGATACATGAGACATCACAGTGGATATATTGCAAATACGCAAACGTCACTGTGGGTATATTACAGATGTATGAGACATCACAGTGGATATATTGCAGACACGCAAAACGTCACTGTGGGTATATCACAGATGTATGAGACATCACAGTGGATATATTGCAGATACGCAAAACGTCACTGTGGGTATATTACAGATATATGAGACATCACAGTGGATATATTGCAGATACGCAAAACGTCACTGTGGGTATATTACAGATGTGTGAGACATCACAGTGGATATATTGCAGATACGCAAAACGTCACTGTGGGTATATTACAGATGTATGAGACATCACAGTGGATATATTGCAGATACGCAAAACGTCACTGTGGGTATACACTACGACCACAACGTGGTGTTAATGATCCTCTGAGGTCAGTGCACTTGCATCGTTATTATCACCATCGTTGTCACCACCACAGACGTCCATCTCAGCAGGGGCGCAACTTTCTAGCATCTTTCTCAGTCTGTCATGTCTGTCCTTATATGATTGTTTGCCGTCTAAGGTTTTTAAAGTATATCTACCTCCTTCCAAAATCTTTGCTATCTCGAATGGACTTCTGAATTTCGGATCTAACTTCGTCTAGTTTCTTTCCTCGTTTTTGCATAATACAAAATCACCAAGGTTAAACCTAACTACCTTAGTTTTAGTTTTGTCAACTCCACCTTTATCGTACCTAGCACTAATTTCTATATCCTCTATTGCCCGCTGTCTTACATCAGAGATATCTACTTCTTTTTCTTCGATATTATCGGGTATCAATGAGTCGTAAGGTCTTTGCTGTTCCACCAATTAATAGTTCCAATGGGCTCGATTTAGTCACGCGGTTGGTGGTGCAATTTAAAGCCAGCCGTATTTTTGCCAACCGCGTCTAGCCACGATCGCCCGGTCGTTTCTATGATCGTGAACATAATTTTCAACGTACCGTAATACGCTCTACCTGACCGTTGGCCCTACTCGCACCGGTTGAGATTAAGTGGAGTTTTAGTGTTCACCTTGCCAGAAATCTTGGAATTCTTTACCCGTTAGGACACCTCTCTTGGTCCGCTATTATCCGGCAAGGACTGCCGAATAAAAATATAGTACTTAAGTGCTTTACCGGTACTAAGGAAATCTACTTTGCGAGTATGATGCAGATATGCGAATTTAGTGAAGACGTAGACCAAAACAATGACATATTCTTTCGAACCACTTTTACCGCTTAGTTTACCCGTTATGTCCACGTGAACTGTAAGCCAAGGTATGCTGGTCTTAGGTATAGGATGTAATTCAGCTCGTATTTTACCTGAACTGGCCTTCGAAACTTGACAAGCGTGACAGTTCTCTACGAATTCGCGAACATACTCCGCCATTCCTTCGAACCAGTAACACTCGCACAGTTTCTCAAGCGTTTTATCCCAACCTAAGTGCATAATGGACTGGTGCACATGGTTAATAACAGACCACCTAAACCCTCTCGGCACGATGGGCAGGCAGAGAGTTCTACCTTTTCTCTGTATTCTACGATGAAGAGTGCCGGACCGTAACTCATACGTATTCGCGACGTCTTCCGCGAGCTCTTCGTTCTGTAATTTATTGACGATCTCAGAAATTTGTGGGTCGCGACGTTGTTCCGCTGGTAGCCAATCGTCGGAGATTTCGGCTAGGTTAATTTCTTTCTCTGCAATTTTGCTGAACGTACCGCGATCTAAGTCTACGGGATTTCGCGAAAAGAAATCTACGTGGGTCATTCGTTTACCCTCCCGGTACATAATGTCAAAGGTAAAAGTTTGCAGGTAAGCCCACCACCTGTAAACCCTGTCGTTCAAGTGTACCTTATTGCGGGATGCTTTCAGGGAGTTGCAGTCGGTGACAACAAGAAATTCTCGTCCGTGTAAGTAATGACGGAAGTGCTTGACGGCGTTTACAACTGCTAGCTTTTCCAATTCGTAGGAATGATACCTAGATTCTGCAGGGCTAGTTCTTTTGCTGTAATATTCCACTACTCGATTTTTACCTTCAACCCTGTGCATTAAAATAACCTCATATCCATCCGAACTAGCGTCGATACGAAGTTCTATCGGGTAGTTCGGGTCAAATACCATTAACACCGGCGCGTCGGTCAGGGCGGAAATTACCTTTTGCCTTATTTTTCCATGCCTATCTGTCCAAGTCATGTTTTTATTATCGGAAGTAAGCGCATACAAGGGTTTCATTACCCGTGTAAATTTAGGGACGAATTTTCGGAAATAAAGGGCTAAACCTATGAACTGCCTGAGCTGTGTGACGGTCGTTGACGCAGGTAAAGAACTCAAGGCGTGCATTTTACCCGGATTGGGACGAACTTCTCCGACGTAAATTACATATTCCAAATAGAGTACCGATGCCTTTAGAAAAGAACATTTTGAAAAGTTAAAGGAGAATCCGGCTTTTACAAGGGTATCTAGTACGGTGTGCAATACTTTTAGAGCTTGATCTATCGAGTCGGCAATAATTAGGACATCATCCAAATAGACGACAACGTACGAATGGCACGTTGGCTGTTATACGTGTTTTCAAAGGAATCTCAAGAACGATCTCTCGTTTCGTTTGTTCGCAACATCGAAATCAGCAGCCGCTGCTGAATAAATGAAGGAAAGTGTAGTACAGATCACTCCGACCAAATGATTTCTTATGTTACCACAATTAAAAAGGGTCAAATGTTACAGAAGACTTGGCACGCGACTACTCCTGAGGGTTTCCGTAGTAAACGCTTTGATGGTTTACAAAATTGTAGCAAGGAAGAACATAAATATTAGAATATTTAGACAAGTATGAGTTGCAAAATTATTAGGGTTGTCCGAAGATATAAGAATCCCCATTTTCGACGGAGTCAGCATAGTATCGCCGTCCCGAAAATGACTTCCGGAAGAAACATTAAACGCGCACGCACTTATGTTATGCAAATAAAGGACATCGAATGGATCGAACAAAGGCACAAAAGAATTCGAAGAAAACAACAACTTATTATCCAAATTGTTCATCGAGGGTAATCAATGCTGTATACTTCCTAGAATTAGGATGAATAGGGGTTTGGAGAAACCCACCGGCCATGTCCAGAATAATAAAATATCTCGCTTTTGCAATCTCGCGACTCGATCCGCAATGAGGGGTAAAGGCTACCGATCCGCGACCGTATGTTTATTTAGTTCTCGAAAATCTGTCTATCATCTATCTGTACCATTGTTCGTCTTCACGAGTAACACGGGGCTCGCGAACGGTGAATTACTAGGCTTTATGATTTTTGGCTGTAATTAAGTCGCTTGTTCTATCACGTACTACTCTGCGCTCGCGAAGTCTATTAGGACTCCTTGTACGGCGATGTTAGGATCAATTAATTGTACTTCTAACTGTCCTGTATTTTTTTGTACGAGTACGTAGGGAACCCGTAACGGATGAATCTCTGAATTTTCGAAAAGAAAGATTAATCGACTTTTATCACTACCACGTACCTCACTGTCAACTTCATTGACATCGATCTCGTTTTCAGCGGTTTTATTACGGGCATGAATTATTTTTGTTTTACACATAGCGAGGCTAGTTTGTGTAATATTACGTCAAGATCTTGGCTTAAAATTTGACGAGCAATCGCGATATCGTATTTTTAAATAACTATCAGCCAGGACATGAAAAATTTATCTCTAACCACTAACACCTGCAACGGGCAAGATTTGAGCGATACGTTTAGTACCAATATCTCTTATTCCTCGCATTACTACTATATCAATCGTTCTTTTGCCAGAAATTCTCAAGACTACGGATTCTTTAATTAGCGAACACTCGGCTCCGAAATCGGGGTAAAATGGAAACGACTCACCCGGATGGCTTGATCTACCAGTTGGCGCCTCCACTACGTGGAAGTCGATTCGACACTCGGTATTGAAATTATATTCAGGAAACTGCTTTGTAAAGGATTTTCCTCCATAATCAGATTGGTAGCTGCGCACCATGCAGCGGAGTCGAAAAATTGTTAGGTTCCACACTCGATTCTTGCACTAGCGACGGAATTAACTCGCGCACGATGGTCGTAAGCTCTTGCACTGTTATAACCGGCACTGATCCCACTTCTGATGTCGGAGCGGACATTAGAATTAGGGTTAGGGGCGTGAAACGAATCTTCGTTTGGGTTACACGTTGTCGTTGTGCAATAGAGAAGACATCGGCTAGTGCAAATACGATTATTATAGAGCCGGACAAGTAACCGTGGTAGTTAGGCACTCGAGAAACTAATGACAATGATCCTAGGTTCAATAACGAATCCGCGGTCGACGGGATGATAGATGAACGTACTCACAAAATCTAAGTCGGATGCGTGATATTCACTGGTCGTAAAGGGTTACTCCTCTCATCATTGAGATCGCGAACGAGAATGCCTTTCCTGTCCCGATGATGCCACAGAGGAAAACTATAATGGGGTGTGTCTAAGGACACGAGATCATCGGATTCGTCGAGAAAAGCCTTCGTTCAGAAAGTAAGGGAACTTGGCGTTGCTGCTAATTGGTCAATCTCCATATCGGTGGTTAGAAAAGGATGTTAGCCGCCCTCGAGGGAAAGTTGCTAGTGGGAGACGCCACTAGTTGAAAAATATGTCTCCCCTATCTTCCCGTAGTTGGGACAAAGACTGTTTGTCTGTTTGAAGGACTTTAGTTAACTAAACCTTAAGATTTATAACGGGCTCTCGGGCTAGCCGAACATGTCCTGCGGAGACGCATCGACATCTGGCAATCATCTTACTCGAAGAATAGGGTCTGCACGTGGCGAGCCACGGGACAGAAACCGTTGGAATGTTTATTGTCTCGTGTCGCCCCGAATATTTCTTTTAAGGAGAGCTATAGAATTACTCCATACCTTGTTAGGCAAAACGTTCATCCCGTGACCGCGGCTACGTTCGGCGACTGACTGTCGCCTCGAGCCCAAGCTCATTATCACGACTCTCGAACAATTACAATCGGGTTGAATAACTACAATTGTTCAATTACAGCTATAGTAGACTCTAGGTTACAATGTTGCGGGATTATCCAAAATTCCAAAGGCTCCGCTGTTCTTTCATCTCCGACATATATATATATATATATATATATATATTTTGAATGTGATAGTGTTAGGTTATCTATTTTACGTTTGTTATTTTTTTCAATTTTATATTTCCCCCCTTTTAATTAATTATATATATATATTTTTTTTTACATTTGTAGTTGCGCATAGAATTTATTAAAGAAAAGTGTTAACAATGTGTTTTCATGATTTGTTTCTCGCGCCTGACTTCCATTAATCCCTAATATTCCTGTCGCCATGACGCGTGTAAATCCAACATGGCTGCTCATAAATGTCATCAGTAAAGTTTTTAGTGACGGGTCTTTAGTTTTGTTTGATATCGAAGTAATTTTTCGTCTGTCGCTCGTTTTTCCTTATTCTACCGCAATTGGAACATTTATTTATTAATATTGTTTTAAAGTGACAATAGTATAATATGTATATATATATATATATATATATATATATGTTTATGTTGTGTGTCACTTCAATATGGCTAATGTTTTGTAATTCTTCGATTGCGTTATTTATTGTTTTGAGTAGTTTATTTTATAGAGTATTCGATAATATAAAACATATGCACTCACACATACATACATATATATATATATATATATATGTATATATATATATACGTATTTATATGTATATTTCTCTCGTTCATGTAGTGTTCGTACGAAATGAAATGTTAATTATTTATTTTATATTAATTTCTTTTAATAAGATAGAACACGCACACGCACACGTATATATGTATATATTTCTGGCAAAGTGATTTTCATTTAGATTCTTTTGTGATATAGTGTTGTGTATTTGAGGTTATGTGTCAATCATTTGATTTCATATATACATATATATTTTGTATTGTGACAACATAGTATTGAAGGTTTTGTTTCTAGATTATTGTGCGTTTAATGTGTGTTTACATATTTGTGCTTGATGACAGAATTTCTGTAAGCAATTCCTCAAGTCGTTGCGGTGTTAATTATTTTGAGCGTTTGGCCTGTCGACAGGTTGTCGCTTGGTCCCAAGTGTTGCGTTGTGTGTTCTATTTTTTTTGTAGATTATTAATAGTGGTTTTAGTTTAGAAAATAGATTTTTATATGTTTATATGGAGACATGCATGTTTCGTAGCGTAGTTCTTATTTTATAACTCTTTACCGGAACGTAGGCTAGTTTTAAGTATGTTTCTGTTTAATAGAATGCGCACACATATATATATGTTTCTGACAATGTAACTTTTATTTCTTTAATAATACAATATTGTATGTTTTATGTATTCGTTAGACTATTAGTTTTTAACTTCGTATATACTTATATTTCATAAATTGATAATATTGTATTTGTTGCATAGTATTATAAGCACTAACACTAATATTTACTAGTTTATTACATATCTAGCATATATGTTTATACTTATATGTAACTCTCCAAGTTGATTGATTAAAATATATTTATATATACATGTATTTCTGGCGCTTCAATTATTTCCCTTTTTGTAGTTATTCTTATTTCCTGGTTTATTTGTTTGGTTCGTAACTCGTTCAATCCGTTAGCTGGTTTTATTTATTTTATTTTATACTGGTTGGATTTATTAGTCGCCCTCGCTTTGTTAATCCTTCCTTTAGTTTCGTAGCGCCGTGTGTTCGTTTGTGCATTCAAATCTTTATTCGCGCGTTTTGTATAGAATAGTTTTCTTGTTCTTGTTACGGCGCGTGCGGAGCGCGGGACGTGACACCCCCGCCCTTGGAGTTCAAATTTCCAAAGGAAATTTGACTGATGGTGTCTCTGAGTTCGCTCAAGGCGGACGTAGATGGCGTTGGTTGTTAAGTGACTACCGGTGTTATCGATATCCCTCGAGGTTGTGCTGTTTGATCATCGATATTTCGTTTTCTTTTGAGGTATAGTAGCAGGTGGGTAACTGAGCCGCATATTGCTCCTAATAGGGCGATTCCACATCCGTAAGTTTCACGTAACTGGTATCCGTGTATGGCTATATCTATTATCGTCTTGATTAGTTTAAATATTACAAGTATTCCAAATATTGCTGCACTGACAGTTCCAAATTCCATAAAACCAATCCATAAGCTTGATACGGTATTTTTTGCTATTGTCGTTAATGTGTTTTCGTCCATCATTCCCAGGATGTTTACTGTTCCAGGGACGATTGTTTTTCCTGTTGCTCCTCTGGCCAATGCGTTCAAGACTGCAGATTTTTCTGCCGGGAACATGACGTGGTCCCGTAGTGCATCGAGGTCTTTTTGGGTATGTATTCCGCTCGTGGCCAACGACGATGGTGCTGAATATTGCCACGTTTGGCGTACGTCCGGGCGGAGTTCCTGTGGTGCAATTGTTTCCATGGGTTTTGGTACGAATTTGTGCCAGAGTCCGTCGATATTGTATAGCGTAGGTAGTACCGCGCTACATTCTCTGTGGTTTCCGTGTTGCGTTAGGATGTGTGTTTTTGGCGTTAAAAATGCGGTGCGATTCCCTTGCCAAACGGGTAGCTCCGAGTAGCATTCTGTTGTATGTCGTACTTTTACTTGTACCGGAATGCATTTGACTATGTGGACTGCTTCTCCTGCGATCAGGGCCATGTGTCCTGGGGTTTTGGATATGGTATATGCAAATTCATCGGGCAGTAAGATTGCTCAGCTTAAAGCATTTTCTATTAGTTTCTTCTGCGTGGTACATCTTTGTGTCAGTATATCATGGTACGATGTTGTCATTTGTCGTTTAATATGTTTCTCTACGTAAATGAATTTTGAGTTGACGTATGCGAATATGTCCAAGTTTTCGACTGCTGTCTTGCTTTTGGAGATAAACGTATTTCCTCTTGTTGTTTCAACTATTTGGGGTGTTCGGTGGATAGTAGGGTATATTCACACAGTGGCTGTTCTCCGGTTTTAGTCAGTGCAAATGTTACTTCTTGCGTTGTTAGTGCGTAAACTGGTTGTGCTGATTCTCTGTTGGTTTTTATTTCCTGGATCTTTGTAGCAATTCCTTCATATAGCACATCGTACTGATCAAATTTGCATGGTGAGGGTGGTTGTGGTTGCCAATAAGTGTATCCGTCTTCAGCGTCTAGACAGTTTCCTTCGCTAAAGGTACATACTGTTCCTGATTTCAGTAGAATTTTGTTCGCCTCGATCCGTACTGGCACAACTGCTGATTTTAAACTTATCCTTACTGTTGCTTGTACGACGACCTTTTCCCAGCTCCCGTATGGGTCTACATACTGTGTTCCCTGGCAGCTGCCGTCGTCTGTTAGCTTGCCGGCTAGGACAAGCGACCTTGTTTCTGTTGCATTATCTTTTAGGCCAACTATAAGGTTTTGTGGTCCGAGTGAAAACGTGCCGTCTTGGTGCATCCTTGCACATTGTTGGTCGGTTGTTTCATGGAGGTATTCGGCGAATCCGTTATGCACTGCCGACGTGTGAAAGTGCATGCCACAGTAATATACAATTCGAGTTATTTGCACCTTGCATTGCCTTACGTTGGTAAATTCAAATTCTGAGAGTTGAAGTAGTTGTATATAAATATCTTGGGTTTCAGTCATTGTAGGCTGTATGCTGCAGTCCCCGATGGAGTTTAGAGAGATAGTGGTAACGTTGAGGTGGTTGCCATTGCAGTCATATCCTACCAGGCCGTATGCTATTTTGATGAGGGTAAGTACGATGACCAGGCGATTCATCTTCCTATTAACAATTTATTAAATTGTTTCTTACTCTCGAGTTTATTAGAAATAAGAATAATCTTTTATTATTATTAATATATATAAAAAAAAATTTATATTTATATGTTTTTTTTTTCTTGTTAAAACTTATTATCGGTGAAAATAAATACCATGAATGCTACCTGGGTTATAATTATATACGTATATGCATACGTATTGGTAAGTAATATAGATGAGATTTGTTTTATCGTTATAAATATATAAGTATATATCATCAATAGGAATAAATATCACAAATGTACCTTGTTTTCGAGTATATATATATATGTGCGTGCAATGGTAAATATGACGACTTATTTTACGAGTCACTCGGATTATCAATGGAAGTGAGTGTCATAGATATCGCCTACTTTACAACATGCGTGCATATATATATTGGTAAACATAAGTGAAAATTATATGCATAATTATAAATGTCGTTTGTTTACAGGTGGATAGCATCAGTATTTGGTCTTGTGCGTAGCATACAAGTACTTTATAGTTCTACGGCGCGGATTGCTATTCCTTGAACTAAAAAGTTTCTTTCAAGGTGAGTTAGATTAGTGTAAACGATCATGCATTGGAGGCATGATATAGCGGGTTGTAGGTCCGCTAGGTTTATATCACACATACGACAGTATGATATTCGTGTTCTTGCAGATACTCCGCATATGAAATGAGTGGGTGGGTCGTCACATAGGTCCTGGTGGTCTGGATCTAAGTTATCGAAACAGTCTTGACAAAGATGGCCGTTATCTAAATGGTAGACAGAACGTATCAACCGAACACAGAGGCAAGACTGAACATCCTCCGTCGCTTCCAGATCGAATGCGGGTACGGGCCCGTCTGAGTCCTCTATGTTAGGGTCGATGAACTCGCCACCTGTTCTGGACATACATACGAAAACAGTTAATATATATATTTTATAATTTTTTATAAGTTTTGTTCGGACCTATCCCTTTGTACAAATACTGTATCCCTGTATGTGGTATAATATATAATATGTTATGGTTATGTTAGTTGTTGTTTATTATATATATTTTCCTTATCTCTCTCTTTTTTTTTCTTTTTTTTTATTATTTTTTTTTTTGTGTTCAGTACCTAGCATTGCTATTATAATGCTGTATTACATTGTATTGGCTATTATTTGTGTTGGGATGCGTGCGACGAATTTTCAACATGGTCGCTTGCGTGTATCGTTTGTTTAATGTCAACAGTAGCGTGTTGTTGAAATAGTTAATTTGTTAATCATTATAGTTTATTTTGTAGTGTTTCTGTAATATTGTTTGTGTTTCATGATATTGTGTGTGTCAATACCGTGTGCTACCTTAATGCGATAGCATAGATTGTGTTGTTTTCGAATTTCGATAGTCATTGTTTTGATTATACGTGACTCGCATTTATATAAATCTTGTTTAATTTAGTTAATGTTTTTTTTCTTTTTTTTTGTGTATTGTGTTACCAGATATTTTGTGTAACGTAACTTTATTCCTTTGCACCGAGTTCAGTCATGTTGTTAATATTTAGTTAGTCTATCTTGATTAATTTCTAACCTATTCCTGTGTTTATTAACCTTTCTTATTTTCCCTATTAATTTATTATTGCATGTACTTGCTATTTGCTATTATTTTGTGTATGATATGAGTTAGTTCCCTTATTAGTGATTAAAACCTACTTGTTAGATTAACATTGTCTGTAATTCTTCAGATTCTACTCTTCCGATGCTGCATCACTTACCTAGATCATTCCCACAACATCACCTGATTCTTCGATATGCCTTGGATACTTACTACGGTTGTCTTCAATCGTCTTATATCTGTGGCCATAAAGGTACTGTTTAGTTTATTTAGTTTAATATGTGTATAATGCATTGTGTGTGCGACCGCTATTGTGTATTACAAAATCCACTTCTACATGTTAGATATAATAATATAACAATACTACGTAGATTAATACATAATAAGATATCCTTTTACTTTCAATTAATCTATCTTAATTATTTTCTAACCACTTTCTACACTTATCAGCTATTTTATTTCTTCTTGTTAATCTGCGACATTCATGCATGTACACTTCCTTGTATGGTGATTAATTGTTCACGAGGTAAGTTGCACTTCCACTGTTTTAGTTATTCGTTGAACTAACACGTTTTACATTCAAACAGTAATCGGAGCATTTGTAATAAACTTCTTTTTCTTTTCAGGTTTCCGCCATCTGTGTTGTTCGACGAACAGTGCCATGCTTCCATAGTATTGTTATAACATTTAGTACTGTTGTATTTTGCATTAAGGCAGTTGAAGTTAATTTGTTCATTTATTTTTCAGCTGGCTGTTGTACATGGTGTTTCGCAAACCGAGATCCATAACCTATTTTGCACGTAAACCTTCTCGTATGATGATTACTTGTTCACAAGGTAACTTTCACTTTCACTCTTTTAATTATTTATTGAATCAACACGTTTTATATTCAAACAATAATTAGAGTACATATAATAATTTTTCCTTTTCTCTTTTAGGTGTTCGATATCTGTATTATTCGACGAACAGCACTACAACAGACACTACTGCACTACGTTGCCCACTGAAATCACTTTATTCATTGCTTATTTCGGTTATGCGCTAGTTTTAGCTTGTTTAAGTGCACTGTTCGCGGAATCCCTTTTACTTCAATCTTGACGTTCTGGTTCTGCAAGATTTCTAGCACCTTGTATGGTCCAGTATATTGATCGGAGAATTTTCCTTTACTAGGTTCTTTTAGTAGATATATCGAATCTCCTGTTTTAAAATCTTGAGGGTTAATTCGTCGATCGTTAGTCTTAGTTTGGATTTTATCAAATTTTCTCTTGCCATTCGTTGTACAGTGTTAATTTTATTGAACAGATCTTCGAGATATTCTGCGCATGTTGGTTCCGTGTTCTCTTCGATTGTTACTTCACCAATAGGTTCTCTGCTAGATGTCCGAAACTAATTTGTGCGGGGAGAATTTCGTTCCTTTCCTTCATTTTAGTTTTTATTTTGCGCCAAGACACAGGTTTACTGACATTGATCCAATTATCCAATTGCTTGCTAATAGCATTTAAGATACAAATTTTTGAGAGTGCCGCAGCCATATTAACCCAAAAATATTTTGTATATAGTATAGTGTGATACCATCCATATTTTCCTGGGGGAATCATAAGGTCAGCACTACTTACTATGTTACCTACGTCAAATATTAGATGTAGTAACCAATAAAGTATTTTTAATCCAATTATAATCCAATGGCTAGCATATTTATTCAAGTTTTTATATATATCTTCGACTGGTGATTCCCTGTTTTCTCCCTTTTGATTTCTTTGAGCTCGTTGAACTTGCGTTTCTTCAGCTTGAAAATGTTTAGAATCCTTTTCCTTAGTTACCCTTTTTTCTTCTTCATTTATTTTATTCGCAGCACCTTTATTTTTCTCTACCTTTTCAGGATGAATAGTTTTACTGGAAGTGCTTATTATAATTAAATTATTATTTATTTGTATGGAACGTTTAGGAATATTTTTGGTAGATTTGGAATTATTCTTTGAATTTTTATTACAAACCTTTTTGCTTATAGATTCTGTTTTGGATTTAGGGATAGCTATATTTTTATTTTCTATAGTGTGATCTTCCTTGCAATTTAATGATTTGGCTTTGAGTTCGATAAAGTTTCCTTCTGATGGTTTTATAGAAGTTTTTGAGTGAGATGCACTCGCTATCTCTTTTCCCATTATGGTTGAAACATTCACGAAATTCGTGGAGTCTTGCTTTTGTATCTTTGCCAAGTCGAACGTGGAGAGGCGATTTGCACTTCCCAGCGGGTCCAATATCTCTGTGATGTTAGGCAGTGGATAAGCATTGCCTGTCGTCTCGTCGTTCAATTTCCTAGTTTCTGCTTTGTCTGAAAGTTCTTTGGCACTAATATTATTTATCTTGTTTGGTAACTCAGAAAATTTCTCACTCATGATCCTGTCTATGGCACCGTGCGTCCTTTTATTATTTAACGTGACATTATCCCTTATCACAGCAACGGAATGGTGTTTGCATTGAAAAGTTGATTGGTTGAAATGATCAGCATCTCTCTTTTGATTTAGATCTCTATCGAGGTATTTATTTATGCGTTTTTCTTCCCAAGTTATTGCTCTTGTTTCTTTCCTGACATTTTCTTCTATTCCCGGGTTGTTTAGATGTTTCTGCGACGGCGGTACAAATCTCCAGTCCTGGCGGTTGTTTACAGTATAGATACTATTGTATGGTGGATGAGCGTTGTTTTGGTTATAATTATCCGAAGGTGTCGGACGTTGGTATCGAATTCTATTGTTCACTTGCTTTAATTCTCGTGTTACTTTCACGGCTTAGCGGTACGCATCGTCCAAGGATTGGTATCCTGCTATCTTTACTCGTAAATACACCTCGTTTGGGAGCCCCTTAACGAAAGCTTCCCTCGTGTCTCGATCTATCCTATCTTGAAATACGGTGCCGTACTCGTACCTTTCCCCGTTCATTATCGCCAGCCTGAGATCTTTGACGCGTTCTATGTAGTCCAAAATATCTTCTCCCGGTCGTTGAAATATTGTAGCTAATTCCCCTTTATATTCGTTAACCGTTTTTCCCGGACCGAACATATCTTTTAATTTATTCCCGAAATCGTTTAAACTTATTACTTCTGTGTCTTCTACGGCGAGAGACGCGTGTCCGCGAAGCTTATTCGTTAATGATTTTACTAACTGAGATTCTTGATGCCTAGGAACCATGTTTCGTGCACGCTCGCATGCTCTTAAAAATCGAAATACCGAGGGTCGATGTCCGTCGAACACTGGTACTGTCTGTATTGCATCTTTTAACTTAATTGATTGGGGATTAACTTCTATCGGTATTGTCGCTTGGGAAATTATCGGCGATGATACGGGTGTCTTGATTTCCTTTTTTATTTTCAGTGAACGCACATCGTCTTGTAATTTATTCATTGTTGTACTCATGTCGCGAAAATTCGCATCCCATGCTTTAAGTTTTTCCGATAACATCAAGATCATGCCTTTGTCCAACGATTCTAATTTAGTCGACATTATTTCTTAGGTATATATTTTATCGATAATCGTGACAACTTTAATCCCTTGTGGAGCGAATCGAACCGTCTAAACCAACTTTAATCCTCCGTGGAGCGTATCCCACCGCTGCCACCAAAAATTTATTACTTTACTCTGTTACGTATCTATTTGTTTAAATCGATCAAATTTAAAGTTAAATTTTACTGAAAAATTTTTTTTTTATAGTTTGAGTTTTGAATTTAATCGGAAGGGAAATAAATTGAAATGATATTATTGTGTATTTAATACTGATTTAGATTTCTAATTAATACGGTAGTTGCTGCCACCAGAAATAGTCTAAGGACTATTTCAAAATATTTTATTTTTATTATTTTCTTTTACGCTTAATGGGTAGCGTTAACTGACGCTTAATGCAACTGGTAAACGAATTCCACTTTTCGGCTAACCTGCTATGCGCAGGGATACTAGCACGGGAGAGGATTAAAGCTGGGTACAATAAATATTTTTCCTCGTTGAACGGATTTTTATTTGAATGTAAAATGGCTTAGGTTATTATATGTATATTTTATTAGCTAGATAATATATATTTTAGCGTTGCTGGATTGGATAGGAATGTGAGATTTTTCGTTGTTTTATATAAATTTATTTTTACGTTTGACTTCTTCTTCTCTTTTAATTTCGCTGTAGTAGTTTGCCGTTAGGACCGAAACTCAATTCATTTACTACGATGGATTCTGTCACCACGATTTTCTTGCCTTTTGAGTTTAATAATCGGGGATGATTCTAACGATCCTCTCTGTGTGGGACTCGTGTGATTTCGCAAGCCTTGCCCAAAGACGGGTAATATTTTACCAACAGTGGGAGGAGGAATGCGAAGATCGATGGGTGTTTTCGATAAGCGAAAACACCGTTTGCACAAGCCAACACAGCGAACGATCCTTTGGTTAAATTCTCGAAGGGAAATTGTTCTGTTATATCTCTCTTGCAATCGCATGCAATGATGGCAAGAATATCAGTTAATAGCAATGCCGGTATTGTTCTTAATTTTCGATTGACCCCGACGATGTATTTAATAGTCCTTTCTGTGCGGGACTTATGTGATTTCGCAAGCCTTGCCCAAAGACGGGTAATATTTTACCAACAATGGGAGGAGGAATGCGAAGATCAGTGGATGTTTCAGTAGTTGGAAACACCGTTCGCACAAGCCGACACAGCGGACAACTCTTTTGTTAAAAGTTTAAACAATGATTCTATCTTCAAAACCGTTCACGAAAATAAAACGAAATCGATGATAGGAAGTTCTAATTCAATTCTCGAGGGCAACGAGATTACCAGAGAAGAAGGAAATTTTCAAAATTAATTTTCTTACCTTGAGGAGTAGGTGCTGTTTGGTGCCATTGCCTCAGCCGCTCCGGTGGTCGTCGAAGTTTTGTTGGGTTTATTATTTGAACTCGAATATAGTTTACTATCAACTCTTACTTTATTTATCTATTTTAATACAGACTGAGCAATTCACTTAGCTGGATTAATACCGCAATTACAATGCGCGTTTGTGTTTAAACGATGAAATGAGGACTTCAAAGATAAAATTTTCTTCTAACTTAGTCGCGACTCTCTTTTCTTGACCGAAAAACTAAAGACCCCGAAACACAAAATACTATACAAAATTTCTAAACGCAGTGACGAGCGCAATAACGAACGTAGTAATAAATTAATAATGGGCCGTAATAACAAACGATCACAAGAATTATGAACAAACTAATGAGCGAAGAATAATGAGCCGTAAGGAATGAACACTATAAAAAATGAACGAACGCAAATTATAAGAAGAATGGACACTATAATAATGAACAAAGAATAATGAACCGTAATAAGAATGTTCACCAGAATAATAATGAGCGCTGCGCTATGTTGCTACGCTTATTTATAATGCCATCCCCCACGGGGTGGTGGTCCACTGGGGGTACGCTTCCGTGGGAATCGGGATGTTGCAGTTTGGGCTTCTTGGAATCGTACGTGACAAAATGCAAATTCCATATTTCGACTTAGTTTTTATCAGTCCTGTGTTCCGCTGAGCTAGCGTCTAGGAGATTTGAAGCATTCCACGCTGATCTAATCCTTTCCACGAGAAACTTCCACGTGCTGTACCGTGGGAATTACCGGTGTTCTTCGGCGCGTGGAAGGGCTGATGGCTGCAGCATCATTATCATTTCAATGTTTGCTCGGGCAACACGCGCAGCTCCGCTGCTCTCCCATAACAAGGACCTCCTCCTTCGAGTTGTTTTGCGTAAGTTTGGATGTTTGCATATTAAGGTTGTTTTTGTGATTTTGATTGTTTTTTCCTTTTTTGCTATTTCCCTAGGCTTCGGTGATCGACGTTCGAACAATGTTTGCGGAGTCGTTTCCATCAGAGGTTCCTTTCCAGACTTCCCTGGTACGTATTTAGTCTTGTTTTTAGTCCGCTTGATTCGTCCTGTTTCGTTTTATTTAAAATATACCGTGTTGTTCTCAGCCCAAGCGAAAGAGGGATTCCGAAGAACCCATGGGCGACTCGGGAGGACCAATCAAACGCATGCGGCCCTGTGATAAACCACGAATATCAGAGTGGTTGGAGGAACTATTCAACATTGGTGCCGAGGCCGTGTCGAAATTGGGCTTTGACGATTTGGTTACTTTCGACGAGAATTTCTTCGATGCAGAGACCGTCGTATTGGAGAGGGAACCCCCTCTGGTTGAAATCGTTGATACCGATCGTTGCGTGAAAGTTCGTTTTGCGAATGAAATTCCCGAAGAGGTTTTGGAGGCACATCTTCGTCACCATGCTTCTGGGAGAAAGGGAATTTCCCCTGTTGTGCGCTATTGGTGTATGCGTGAGTTCAGCGAACTTTATCCCGGAGCTCCTTGCTTCGATTTTGATTTAGTGTAGCTGCTTCAATTTCGTTGGTTCGCTGTTTGATGTTCCTTATTATTATTAATTTTTTGATGTATTTTGTTTTGTATTCAATATATATATATATATATATATATATATATATATATATATATATATATATATATATATATATATATATTTTGAATGTGATAGTGTTAGGTTATCTATTTTACGTTTGTTATTTTTTTCAATTTTATATTTCCCCCCTTTTAATTAATTATATATATATATTTTTTTTTACATTTGTAGTTGCGCATAGAATTTATTAAAGAAAAGTGTTAACAATGTGTTTTCATGATTTGTTTCTCGCGCCTGACTTCCATTAATCCCTAATATTCCTGTCGCCATGACGCGTGTAAATCCAACATGGCTGCTCATAAATGTCATCAGTAAAGTTTTTAGTGACGGGTCTTTAGTTTTGTTTGATATCGAAGTAATTTTTCGTCTGTCGCTCGTTTTTCCTTATTCTACCGCAATTAGAACATTTATTTATTAATATTGTTTTAAAATGACAATAGTATAATATGTATATATATGTCGGAGATGAAATGAAAACCGGAGCCTTCCCTATGCAATTTTGAGGAAGCCTTTTAATGCTTTAGCCCAGATTTTATCATAACTGTAATTAAGTAATTGTCATCTGTAATTGTTTGACATTTGTGAAAAGCGAAAGTGGGTTCGAGGTGACAACTGGTCGTTGAACGTAGCCACGGTCACGGGATAAACGTTTTGCCTGACGAAGGTGTGGATCGGTTGTATTGTTCTCCCTAGAAATCACATAGAATTGTACTTTAGAGATGTCGATATAATGGGACACACGTTGTATGAGGAATCAATCTCCAGACAGAAACTGCCTAGCAACGGCGTTTGGATCTTTCTCGATGTTTCCAAGGAGTATATAACAAACTTTTGACAGATATTGCCTAGCAACAACGATTGGAACCTCCTCGATGTGTCCAGCGAGAATATAACAAACAAATGCAGTCGTATTACGAAAAAGATTTTAATCAGAGAGGCATTCGTGTGGTCGCCTTGGAAAGTGATACATCGAGTAATTTTTTCCGAGTGATTCAGCAAACGTATTTTTGTGTTATAAAATTGTTTAAAGTTTTCCCGTTGACCGTGTATTCGTTTGAACCCCGGATCATTGTTTATAGCGTAAATTAAATTCAATATTTGTAAATTTATCAATCGTTAATTTTCATTATTCGTTAAATTAGTAAATCGTAAGATATATTATTCGTTTCTTTATTGTTCGATAAAACTTATTATTCTTTAATCTAATTAATAATTTAATTTATCATTTGTTAATCAATTATATCATTTACAAAATTCATTATTCATAATATTTGTAAAATCTTGTTTATTCGTGTAAATATATTCTCTGTTTTGTAAAACAATGGCTAATTCAAATGAAGAAACATTACGTGATTCAAATCTTCATATTAACCCGACATATATATATATATGTTTATGTTGTGTGTCACTTCAATATGGCTAATGTTTTGTAATTCTTCGATTGCGTTATTTATTGTTTTGAGTAGTTTATTTTATAGAGTACTCGATAATATAAATATATATATATATATATATATATATATATATATATATATATATATATATACGTATTCATATGCATATTTCTCTTGGCAGTGTAGTATTCATACGAAATGAAATGTCAATTATTTATTTATCCTTTACCGGAATGTAGGCTAGTTTTAAGTATGTATCTTAGATTATCGGTTTGATAGAATTCGCACACATATATATATTTCTGACAATGTAACCTTCATTTCTTTAATAATACAATATTGTATGTTTTATGTATTCGTTAAACTATTAGTTTTTGACTTCATGTATACTTATATTTCATAAATTGATAATATTGTATTTATTGCATAGTATTGGAAGCACTGTCTCTAATATTTACTAGGTTATTACATGTTCGGCATATATGTTTATACTTATATGTAACTCTCCAAATTGATTGATTGAAATATATTTATATATATATATATATTCCTGGCGTTTCAATTATTTTCCCCTTTTGTAGTTATTCTTATTTCCTGGTTTATTTAGAATTGTGTGTATATGTATTTTGTTTATTGGTTGGATCCGTTAATCGCCCTCATTTTGTTAATCCTTCCTTTCGTTTCGTAGTGCCGTGTGTTCGTTTGTGCATTCAAATCCTTATTCGCGTGTTTTGTATAGAATGGTTTTCTTGTTCTTGTTACGGCGCGTGCGGAGCGCGGGACGTGACATCCCCGCCCTTGGAGTTCAAATTTCCAAAGGAAATTTGACTGATGGTATCTCTGAGTTCGCTCAAGGCGGACGTAGATGTCGTTGGTAGTTGAGTGACTACCCGTGTTATCGATATCCCTTGAGGTTGTGCTGTTTGATCATCGATATTTCGCCTTCTTTTGAGGTACAGTAGCGGGTGGGTGACTGAGCCGCATATTGCTCCTAATAGGGCGATTCCACATTCTTAAGTTTTACGTAACTGGTATCCCTGTGCGGCTATATCTATTATTGTTTTGATTAATTTAAATATTGCGAGTATTCCAAATATTGCTGCACTGACAGTTCCAAATTCCATAAAACCAGTCCATAAGCTTGATACGGTATTTTTCGCTATTGTCGTTAATGTGTTTTGTCCACCATTCCCAGGATGTTTATTGTTCCAGGGACGATTGTTTTTCCTGTTGCTCCTCTGGCCAATGCGTTCAAGACTGCAGATTTTCTGCCGGGAACATGACGTGGTCCCGTAGTGCATCGAGGTCTTTTGGGTATATATTCCGCTCGTGGCCAACGACGATGGTGCTGAATATCGCCACGTTTGGCGCACGTCCGGGCGGAGTTCCTGTGGTGCGATTCCTTTGCCAAAAGGGTAGTTCCGAGTAGCATTTTGTTGTATGTCGTACCTTTACTTGTACCGGAATGCATTTGACTATATGGACCGCTTCTCCTGCGATCAATGTTGAGAAATGTTAAGTTGGTATGATCGCTGCTTACTACAAGCTAAGTTGGTACGACTTCTAACGACTCTCTTTTGTCTTAGAAGTCGACCACATTGTTCTATTGACTTGGAGATTCCTGTGTGGTAAGACGTGTTATAAGACTGAAATATATTGGAGAAAACGAATCTAAGTGAATCGTTATGTTATAAACCCAAAACCTTATTAAATAACAATCAAAGCCATGTGTCCTGGGTTTTGGTTATGGTGTATGCAAATTCGTCGGGCGGTAAGTTTGCCAAGCTTAAAGCGTTCTCTATTAGTTTCTTCTGTGTGGTGTATCTTTGCGTCAGTGTCTCATGGTATAATGTTTTCATTTCTCGAGTTTATCAGAAATAGGAATAACCTTTTATAGAAAAAGAAAATTTTATATTTATATATATTATATTTTTTTTTCTTTCCTTTCTTTTTCTTCTTTTTTTTTCTTCTTCCCCTTTTTCTTTTTTTTGTTTTTGTTTTTTTTTATTGTTAAAACCTTTGTTTTATTTTAGGTTTTTCGTACTTGTTATCAGTGAAAATAAATATTATGAATACTACTTGGATTGGAATTATATACATATATGCGTACAAAATCCATTTCTACATGTTAGATATAATAATATAACAATACTACGTAGATTAATACATAATAAAATATCCTTTTACTCCGGTTATATTTATTACTAACTCTCAATTAATCTATCTTAATTATTTTCTAACCACTTTCTATATTTATCAGCTATTTTATTTCTTCTTGTTAATCTGCGAAATCCATGCATGTACACTTCCTTGTATGGTGATTGATTGTTCACGAGGTAAGTTGCACTTTCACTGTCCTCGTTATTCGTTGAACTAACACGTTTTACATTCAAACAGTAATTGGAACACTCGTAATAAACTTCTTTTCTTTTTCCAAGTTTCCGCTATCTGTGTCATTCGACGAACAGTGCCACGCCTCCACAGCACTGTTATAACATTTAGCGATGCTGCTCTTTGCATTAAGGCAATTGAAGTTAATTCGTTCGTTTATTTTCAGCTGGTACATGGTGTTCCGCAAGCAGGGAGCCATAACCTATTTTGCATGTAGACCTTCTTGTATGATGATTACTTGTTTACAAGGTAACTTTCACTTCCCCTCTTTTAATTATTTATTGAATCGACATGTTGTATATTCAAACAATAATTGGAGTACACATAATAATTTTCCCTTTTTCTTTTTAGGTTTTCGCTATCTGTATTATTCGACGAACAGTGTTACACCTCCTTTTGATTTATCCATAATATAGTTATAACATTTAGTAACCTTGTATTTTGCACCGAGACAATTGAAACTAATTTATTCACTTATTTTAGGTAGCTGTCATACATTGTGTTCCACGAACAACGATCCATAACCTATACTTGCACGTACACTTTCTTGTATGTTGATCACTTGTTCACAAGGTAACTTTCACTTTCCCTAGTTAATTGTTCATTGAGTTAACACGTTTTATATTTAAGCAATAATTGAAACACGTATAATAATTTTCCTTTTTCCTTTTAGGTGTTCGATATCTGTATTATTCGACGAACAGCACTATAACATATACTACCGCACTACGTTGCCCACTGAAATCGCTTTATTCATTGCTTATTTCGATTATGCGCTAGTTTTAACTTGTTTAAATGCACCGTGCGCGGAATCCCTTTTACTTCGATCTTGACGTTTTGGTTCTGCAAGATTTCTAGCACTTTGTATGGTCCAGTATATTGATCGGAGAATTTTCCTTTACTGGGTTCTTTTAGTAAATATATCGAATCTCCTATTTTAAAATCTTGGGGGTTGATTCGTCGGTCGTAATATTCTTTTGATCTTAGTTTGGATCAAATTTTCTCTTGCCATTCGTTGTACGGTGTTAATTTTATCGAACAGATCTTCGAGATATTCTGCGTAAGTTGGTTCCATGTTCTCTTCGATTATTACTTCACCAGTAGGTTCTCTGGCTAGATGTCCAAAAACTAATTCGTGCGGGGAGAATTTCGTTCCTTCGTGTACAGAGGTATTATAGGAAAACATAGCTAATTCTACCCATTCGTCCCAATTTTTGGAATTTTCAATGTATAATTTGAGATATTCTATCAGCACGTGGTGAGATCTTTCGATTGAACCGTTACTTTGTGGATGATATGCCGTCGTGGTATATTGTTTGATGCGGAATCTCTTTGCTACTTTCTTCATTAGTGAGGATGTAAAGTTCGTTCCTTGATCAGTGAGAATAGCTCTCGGTGACCCGAAACGACAAATAAATCGCTTTACAAAAACGTCCGCTATCTCGGCTGAAGAGATTCCTCCTAGTGGAATCCCAATTGAGTATTTTGTTAATAAGTCTTGGATAGTTAATATATATTCGTTTCCCTTTTGGGTTTTTGGTAATGGACCTATAATATCCATACTAACCTTATCGAACGCTTTACCTGGTGTGTCTGTAAGTACCATTGGTTGCTTTGCTTTTATTCTTGTCAGTTTCTTCAATTGACATTCCTTACATGTTCTTACGTAATCTTGAATTTCCTTTTTCATATTTTCCCAATAGTAATGTTGTCGTATTCTTTGATAAGTTTTTGTTATTCCTTTGTGTCCTGCTACGCTTGATTCATGTTTTTCTCGTATTATGTTGTTCCGCGCTTCCACAGATGGGGTAATTATTTCCCCACTGCAAATGGTGATGGTTAAGGTTTTTTCCATAAATATTTCCTTTAATTTTCTGATTGTATATCGCCAGGGTATTTCCTCCAAGTTTCCTTTGCTAATGCTAAACGAAGTTAACTGTTTTTCATTTACTGCGTCTAATAGAGATCTTAGCGAGTTTAATAAATTTTCTGGTGTTATTGGAATATTTCTATTTTCCTTTATCGGTAGGAATACAATGTATTTTCCAGAATCGTAATTCAATCTTGCTTTTTCTAACATTAAATCTTCATAACGAGGTAATTTTCCCGTTTCCTTCATTTCTAAGGCTCCTTTATCTATCGGATTGCCATGTATATCTATAAATACTACTTTATGGTCATTTACTCTCGCAATTGAGTCTCGGGTTTCTGAAATTCTTAGTTCCGCAATTATCGTAGGTCTCGTGTCCTTTTCTCGTTGTTGAATTAGTTCTGGAATTACAGTGGAGGTTTCTTTTTCGCTTGTTGTATCCATGCCTTCTTTTTCTCGATTGGTTATTTCTCTATCTGTACTTACATCGATTTCTGCTAATGCTTGGTCTAAATATTTTATGGGGGTTTCTTCTATTGTAAAATGTTTTCGGGTAAAACCCCTTCCTTGATTTTTAGAATCACTGGATTGAGGCAAGACGTGTGGTTTAGCTTCGAATATGGGAGAGTCTTCGGTTGACGTATCTATTTCTAATCTTTTTGAGACAGGATAGTGAATCGGTGAGACTTCCTCTCTCTTTCTGATTGGTAAACAAACTTCCGGAGGGTTCCTAGATAATGCGTCTGCGTTTGCGTTCGCCCTGCCTTCTTTGTATACAATATCAAATTCAAAGTCCGATAACTTTAATTTCCATTTCCAAATTCTTGAAGTAGGATCTTTGATAGAATGCATCCACACTAAAGGTTTATGATCGGTTACGATGGTAAACTTTCTTCCGTAAAGATACGGTCGGAAGTGCATTGCGCTGTAAACAATTGCCAGACACTCCTTTTCTATGGCAGAGTAGTTTTGTTCGGCGGGATTTAATAGCCTCGAGGCATACGCAATCGGCAAATCCTTTCCGATTGGCCCTTGACTCAGTACACCGCTTATTGCATATCCTGATGCGTCTGTAGTAAGGTTAAAGGGTTTAGAAAAGTCTGGATATTGCAGGATGGGTTTCGTCACTAACGCTGTCTTTAAATTATTGAATGCGTTTTCTTGATTTTCTGTCCATTTAAAGGGAGTGTCTTTCTTTAATAGTTGTGTCAATGGTTTCGCGACCTTGGGGAAATCGGGGTATAAATCTTCTGTAATATCCTGCTAGTCCCAGAAATTGTTTGATATTTTTCGCCCTCTTTGGTCGTGGAAATTTTGATACGGCTTCGACTTTCTTTGGGTCGGGTTTCACGCCATCCTCACTAATTATATGTCCTAAATAATTCACCTCGTGTCGTAAAAATTCGCACTTATCAGGTTGTAGTCGTAATTTAGCTTTCCTCAGTCTTTCCATTAATTTATTAAATTTAATTTCGTGTTCTTGGAGAGACGTGGAATAAATCACTATGTCATCCAGATAGACGAATAGTTCTATTCCTTGCAGACCAGATAATATTGAATTCATCAAACGTTGAAATGTTGCTGGGGCATCTTTTAATCCAAAGGGCATTCTTTTGAATTGAAAATGCCCGTATGGTGTCGAAAATGCAGTTTTGTGGGCATCTTCCTGTGACATACGGATCTGGTGAAAGCCCGATGCCAAGTCAAACGTGGAAAAATATTTTGCACTTCCTAATTGATCCAATATTTCTGTAATGTTGGGTAGTGGGAAGGCATCGCCAATCGTTTTATCGTTCAATTTTCTATAATCGATGACTAATCTCCAGCGCTTATTTCCTTGCGAATCGGGTTTTTGGGCACAATCCATAACGGGGAGTTATATGGAGATATTGATGGTTCCACTACGTCGGTATCTAGTAGTTCTTGGACCTGTCGATTTATTTCTTCTCGATGTATTGGTGGATATCGATACTGTTTAGTATTGATGGGTATATTATCCGTTGTAATTATCCTATGTTCCAGAACTTCGGTTGCTTGCAATGTATCTCCTGGAATATGAAACCTATCTTGATTATTACGAATCAATTTTTTAGCATTTTCCTTTTCTTCTTCGTTCAAATGTTCGAGTCGTAGTAACTCATTTGTTTTATCGTATCTACTTTCCTCCGATCTTAGAACTGTATTGCACGCTGTCCTAGGAAGCGGGGGCGGGGGGGGGGGGGATTTTCAAATTCTTTAATTACCATCGTTGGTGTTGTAAATACGTAATCTCTCGAAGTAGTATTTATTACTCTTATGTAACCTTTTCCTTTATGATTCCTCACAACTGCATTACCAAAATAGATTCCCTTGTTCGGCTCGATTCTTGGAATAAATCCCTCTTTTATCTCTGGATTAGCGATATTAATCGAACACGTTATTGAACTTCGCTTCGGTATAATTATTTTTTCTTTAGTATCGAAGGGAATATAAATATTTCCCCATCTGATATGTTTTCCCTCATAATCTAAACGAGCCTTACAACCTGCAAAAGATTCGGATCCTAGGATTCCGTCTTGATCGATTAGCAATGAATCATCGACTACATGAAAAACAACCGGATGGCCCGCAACCTGTATTACCGTCAGGCCTAAGAAGACCAGGCTCGTTGCCGTAATTCCTCGCACTTCGATTGATTCCTTTTCGTCGATGATGGCTGAATCGAGTATAGCAGGTTTCTTGATAATGTTGATTTCCGATCCAGAGTCTAATAATAAACTCGTCTTAGTCTTTAGATCTGGGGAAACTATTCGTGCAGTTGGGGTCGTTGGGGAATCGTTAAATTTTATTGAAATAATTCGGAGAGGTCGCCTTCCGAATCTGAATTCAACTCCTGATGATTTTCCTTCGCCGGTTGCTTGTGCTTCACTCTTTTCCTTTTGCCTTGAGATTCTGGATTCTCTGTCTGTGACCTCGTTTGGTTGTGGGATGACTCCCCCACAATATTTAGTGGTTGTTCGTTCGATCTTATGGTCGGCATTGCGTTCGCTCTGTCTCTCGTTATGGGTGGTGGAGTCGATCTCGCGGGAGTGGCTGTCCTTGTTGTGTTTGTTGCCGTCGGCGCCGGTCGCCTGGTTCGATGGTCTCGAAGCATAGGGTACGATTAATCCGGCATCTACTCGGGCTTTAAATTTGTAACAGTCTTTCACTAGATGCCCGGGTTTTTTGCAATAGTTACACGTGATATTTTGTCTTGTAGAATTCAAAAAATTCTGCTATGGAGGTAGCGATCTTCGATCTTGGCGGTTGTTCCTGATATTGTTGTTAGTGTTCGAAGGATGTGCGTTGTCGCGTCTGTAATAGTTCGAGGGTGTCGGTCGTTGGGGTCGCGTTCTATCGGTTATTTGTTTCAATTCGTGTGTTGCTTTGACGGCTTGACGATACGCATCTTCTAAAGAATGGTACCCTGCTATTTTTACTCGCACATATACCTCGTTCGGAAGTCCTTTAACGAAAGCTTCTTTCGTTTCCCAATCTATAGTATCTTGGATATCGGGGGATATGATGCCGTAGTCGCCTCTTTCTCCGTCCATTATTGCCAATCTAAGATTTCTAACGCGATCCATATAATGTAATATGTCTTCCCCGGGTCGTTGAAATATCGTTCCTAATTCCCCTTTATATTCGTTAAGAGATTTCTTTGGGCCGAATAGATCCTTTAATTTGTTTCCGAAATCGTTTAGACTCATTAATTCTGTCTTCGATGGCGAGGAGCGCGTGTCCACGGAGCTTATTTACTAATAATTTTACCAATTGAGGTTCTTGATATCTGGGAATCATATTTCGCGCGCGCTCACAAGCTCTTAAAAAGTGGAATACCGATGGTCGATATCCGTCAAACACTGGCACCGATTCGATCGCATCTTTTAGCTTAATTGGCTGGGTATGTCCACTCGGCTGGACCGTCTCTTGTTGCGTTGTCGGCGGCGATACGGGTGTTTTAGGTTCTTGTTTTGTTTTAAGTTCGAATAAGCCGCTTTGTAATTCGGCGAGTTTTGCACTCATATCGCGAAAGTTCGCATCCCATGCTTTAAGCTTTTCCGACAATGTCAAAACCATTTCTTCGTCCAACGATTCCACTACACTCGCCATTGTTTCTTAAATATTTGTTAAATATATATATTAATCGAGATAGACTAACTAAATATTAACGACAAGACATGACTGAACTCGGTGCAAAGGAATAAAGTTATGCTACACGAAATAACTGGTAACAAAATACACAAAACATTAACTAAATTAAACGAGACTTACATAAATGCAAGTCACGTATAATCGAAACAATGACTATTGAAATTCGGTAACAATACAATCCATGCTATCGCATTAAAGTAGCACACGGTATTGACACACACAATATCATGAAACACAAAACAATATTACAAAACACTACTAAATAAAATTATAGTGATTAACAATTAATTAGTTATTTCAACAACACGTTACTGTTGACATTAAACCAACGCCATACCAAAGAGACACGCGAGCGACCATGTTGAAAAATTCGTCGCGCGCACATACAAATAACAGCCAATGCAATACAATACAGCATCATAATAGCAATGTTAGGTACTAATAAAAAAAAAAAGAAAAAAAGAAAAAGGGGGAGAGAGTTAAGGAAAATATATATAATAAATAACAACTAACATAATTATAACATATTATATATATTATATTATATACAGGGATACAGTATCCGTACAAAGGAACAGATCCAAACGAAAATTATATATATATAAAAAAAAATAAATAATATATATATGTAATATCGTGATATAATATATTTACAAGGAATGGATGATACAGATGTTAATCGGACAGAAAAAGACGATTGTTGTTCAACCTGAACTATTCACACCAAACGTACAGAAAACAGCACAACTAAATAATTAGATAACGACTCGACTTTCACAAAATGCAATCAACACTCTGTCGGCAACGCCACTCGCAAACTCTGTTTGTTGATTCCTTTTCTCCCGTCCCTTGGCAACCGCTCGTGGCCAAGATCACGTAGGTCTCCTCTTTCCAAAACTACGCGATCAAAAACAAACGGGGGTTCACCCGCCAACTCCCAGGCCTCTCACTCACGATACTAGACTCGGCCATCCTGCAATAACAACTGCCCTCAGATGTTGCCTTCTATCTCGCTGTCATCAGATGCGTCACTTTCGGCGTTTATGACCCAAGGTTTCATAAAATCAGCAGTAGTTGATGACCGTTTTGGCCCCTCATGCTCTCCTACCTTCTCCACAATGTAGCGATCATTCCGCATTGCTCGCACTATCCGGTACGGACCCAAAAATCTTCCTCCCAGTTTTAATCCTGGGCCAAACTGCGTTCTCTTTATGGCCACCAACTCTCCACTTAGGTACTGTTTCGCACCTTTTCTTCTTTTGTTGTAGTGCCTCCGATTTTCCTCTTGAGTAGCAGCAATTTTCTTTTTCGCGTCCTCACGCAGTTCACGACGTTGCTCTTCGAATTCCACCACCCATTCTTCTTCAACCAATTTTCGGATCTATGGGTCTTCTTTAGTTTGCATCTCGACCCCGACAAGTAGCTGGAAAGGAGTTTTTCCCGTGCTCCTGTTTAATGTAAAATTCAGGTATTTCTGTACTTGGTCGACATGTTTATACCAATCATCGGGTTTAGGGGCAGTCAGTTTAGTTAGTAAAGGTATGAGTGTCCTGTTTACCCTCTCTACCTGCCCGTTCCCCCTCGGCGCCCCCGTCGTGACTAATAAATGCTTTATATTTTCTTCTTCGCAATACTCTTGGAACGCGTTGGATGTGAACGCTGTTCCCCGATCAGAGATAATTCGTCGTGGGTTCCCAAAAACAGCCGCTTGCTTCTTCAGTCGATCGATAACATCCGCGGTATCAGTAGATCTAGTAGGATAAAGCCACGTAAACTTCGTGAACGCATCCACTACTACAAAGATGTGTGCGTATCTTTTCTTTGTAGCTGTCATAGGGCCCACATGGTCAATATGGTAAGTGTCTAACGGTGTGTCACCTTTGTCTAACGGATTTAGATATCCCTCTTGCTTGCCCAATTTTCGTTCGGCTAGGATACAATCGAGACAGTTAGATACCACATGCTCGACCTTTTCACGTAGCCCCTTAAACCAAAAGTCCTTCTTGACTATAGCTTCTGTTTTGGTGACCCCAAAATGCCCACGCTCGTGCGCCTGCCTGACTACCTGAACCTGCATAGCCTTCGGTACTACTATTAACACATCATCACTTACACTCTTTATACAAAATATTGTTCCTTATTACATACCCATCGACCTGATTGCACGTTGCGGCGCCTAAAATCCTACGGACTTCAACGTCCTTGTTCTGTGCACTTCTCAACCGTGCAATCAGCCCGTCTTCACTTTCCGTTACATACATAGTGCTCGGCAGGGGGTTTCTACTCAGAGCATCCACATGCTGCATGCTTTTACCTGGCCTATGACACACCTGATACTTAAACTCGTCTAGTAACAAGGCCCATCTGGCTACACGCACACACAAATCTTTCTTTTTCATTGTCATAGCAAACACTTGGCAATCCGTGACGATAGTAAACGGCATACCTAACAGATATATTCTAAACTTGTTCAACGCTTTTACAATTGCTAGTACTTCCAGTTCGTAACTGGTGTACTTTGCCTCGGCGGGAGTTGTTTTTCCGCTGGCAAAGTAGACCGGATGGAATTTTCCATCGTCCAGATCTAGTTGCATTAAAATTGCTCCGTAACCCTCTGCGGACGCGTCTGTATGCAACTCAGTCTCCGCGCCCATTCTATACAACTTTAACACTGGTTCGTTGACAAGCGCTGTTTTCAAGATTTCAAAGGCCTCTACTTCTCGATCGCCGAACTGAAATTTTACCTCCTTTTTCAACAAATCCGTCAAAGGCTTAGCAATCTTCGCGTATCCCCTAATAAATTTTCGAAAGTACCCCGTAAGTCCCAAAAAACTCTGAACCTTTTTAACAGATGTTGGCTTGGGAAAGTTTGCTACTGCCCTAGTTTTATGTGTAGACGGCCTTATGGTATTTTTTGAGACTATATACCCCAAATATTCAATTTCCTGCTGCAGAAAACGACATTTTCCCCAGTTTATAATTAGCCCATACTGCTCAGCTAACTCTATGACCATTTGCAAACGTTCCCACGCCTCCTCTAAATTCTTTGCAAGAATAATAATGTCATCCATATACACGATAACAATACCTTTACCTACTAGTTCCTTAAAGATCATCGAAATATACTTCTGAAACACAATGGGTGAAATCTTTAAACCAAACGGCAACTTCAAAAATTCATATTGCCCCGATGGCGTAACGAAAGATGTATATTTTCGGCTGTCTTTGTCTAAACACACGTGAAAAAAACCATTCTTTAAATCCAACGTTGTGAAAAACTGAGTACCTTGCAATGCATCTAAAATATCATCAATTAAAGGCAATGGGAAATGTGGACACTCAATAAGTTCATTAAGCTCGCGAAAATCAACACAGACTCTGATAGAACCATCTTTCTTTCTAACTACAACTATGGGACTTGCATATTCTGAGTTTGACGGTTTTATTGTGCCTTCATTTGTCCATAATTCCATCAACTCGTCCACCTCTTTTTTCTCCGAAGGCGCCAATCTTCGCGGCCTTCGAACCACAGGTTTGTCACTCTTTAAAACGATTTTTGCCGTTATCCCAACGTCCCGCTTTTTCTCCGGCCTATACCCCCTAACGATATCGCGAATCGCTTCACGATAATGCGGTTCCCGTACGTGTGTTAGGTCTGTTTCGTCGGTCTGTTCTACCACGTTAACTCTAAACACATCCGGCACGTCTTTGTTAGTCTGTTCGTCAAGCCGCAAGAAAGTCACTTCGCCTCGTTTAACCCGTAACTCTACCTGATCCAGAAAATCAGTGCCTAACAACAGGCTGTGCTTCGTCAATATTTTGTTTGAAACAACGTGCAAAGTGATTGGCAGTTTACACCCATCAACCGTCATTACCTTGGTGAATTCACCCCAGGTCTCATTGCCAGCGGAACCAACACCGTCGAACTTAAGCGTGCATTTACCTAGCGGTGGTGACCCTAACCTCGCATACTCGTCTGATCGAATGAACGTGAGATCACTACCCGTATCCACTAGTGCCACAAACCTACAATCATCTATCGCCACTTCCTTCACATACTTCCCCTTTTCGGATCTTGACACTACGCAAGTCTCTTTCGGTCGTGCCGTACACCTCGCTGCAATATGTCCAAATCCGCTGCACTCGGAACACCTAACACCTTCTCCCCTCTCCGGACACTTAACACTTAGATGATCCTCACTACCGCAAATGAAGCATCTTCTTTTCTTCATTGCATCTACAGATTGACTGGGCTTCCCGTTCTTCTGGGTTTTAGCCGGCTTCACAATCGACTTTACTCTGCGACTCTTCTGCTCTTCGTACATCACTAACCTCTTCCTCAACTCTTTGATTGACGTAGCGCCGTACAATATAGCCTTATTGTTCTCGTCGTCTATTATTCCATCCACTATGTATTCCACCTTTGCTTCCTCCTCTATGTCCACATGGTTGGCTATTTCGAGCATGCGGTACATGTAAGCCAAACATGCTTCATCACTCTCCTTTTTTGTTTCTTCAAGTTTCTGATGTACTTGCCTACTGTTGACTTTCCTCGAAAATTCTTTCACTAGCCCCCTCCTCAACTCATGCCAAGTCCTGGCATGACACTCGAAGATCGCAAATATTTTCGCTGATCCCTTCAGCAGCTTCCTCGCGTAGACTGCCTTCTGCCCATCCGACCACATGCACGTATCAGCGACTTCCTCGAACGACTCGAACCATCGTTCGACATTTTCACCTTTGTTGCCACTAAACGACTCTAATGCATCTTCGACGTCTCTAAAACTCAGTGTCGAACCAACACATGCCCTTCGACAATATTCATCACGGTCCTGATACACCCTTCGCGTACCTCTCTTGTATCCTCTTGCGTTTTTTTTTGTCATTTTCATACTCACTTTCGTCGTCGCTTTCTTCTTCCGACGATATATCATTACCATCCATGGCCGCTTGTAGCCGTGCGCGTAATTCTACTTTTCTTCCCGTCGTTTTTAAACCCAAACTAGCGAGGCGCTCCTTCAACTCCTTCGTATTTATTTTCTCAAAATTTTCATCTTCGTTACAATCACGCTCAGCTCTCTGTACATTTCCTAAATCTCGTTGACCGGTTCGCTCTTCACCGCCCGTCGATCCCTTAGGATACGATTGTCCAGCCCTACACGCCCGATTCAGCCTTGCAATCAGCACTGACCTCGCACCAGATATAGGGAGGTTCATTCGCGCGAGCTTACTCCTCAGCTCCTCCAGCGTCGAACCCTCTTCACCCGACAATCGTTCGTCCCCAATATTTGCCATTTTTCACACTACACAAACTTAAACAGTCAACGATATCGTCTTTTATCGTCTTTTATTTGTACGCCACTCACGAAACCAAACACTGATGCTATCCACCTGTAAACAAACAACATTTATAACTATGCATATAATTTTCACTTATGTTCACCACTATATATATATACACGCATGTTGTAAAGTAGGCGATATTTATAACATTCACTTCCATTGATAATGCAAGTGACTCATAAAAATAAGCCGTCATATTTACCATTGCACGCACATATATATATATATATATATATATATATATATATATATATATATATACTCGAAAACAAGGTACATTTGTGATATTTATTCCTATTGATGATATATACTTATATATTTATAACAATAAAACAAATCTCATTTATACTACTTACCAATACGTACGCATATATGTATATAATTACAATCCAAGTAGTATTCATAATATTTATTTTCACTGATAACAAGTACGTAAAACCTAAAATAAAACAAAGGTTTTAACAATAAAAAGAACAAAAAAAAGAAAAAGAAAAAGGGGAAGAAGAAAAAAGGAAAGAAAAAAAATATAACATTGTTAGGGAAGTGATACATTTACACTGTACATGAGAGTGTGTGTGTAAGGGCCAGAGGGCGTCAAGGTCTTAGTGGAGACAAAAGACTGTTGCCAGATGTTAGAAGAATCTAGGATAGTCGGTTGGCGACCAGCGTGCGTGCAAGACGTTCTTGAGAGAGTAATATAGATGTATAACTGTTGTGTGGGAAATGTAGGTAATAATTTGTATTCCCATATCCTTGAATTTCCTTAACAAATATATATAAATATAAAATTTTCTTTTTCTATAAAAGGTTATTCCTATTTCTGATAAACTCGAGAAATGAAAACATTATACAATGATACACTGACACAAAGATACACCACACAGAAGAAACTAACAGAGAACGCTTTAAGCTTGGCAAACTTACCGCCCGACGAATTTGCATACACCATAACCAAAACCCAGGACACATGGCTTTGATCGCAGGAGAAGCGGTCCATATAGTCAAATGCATTCCGGTACAAGTAAAGGTACGACATACAACAAAATGCTACTCGGAACTACCCGTTTGGCAAAGGAATCGCACCACAGGAACTCCGCCCGGACGTGCGCCAAACGTGGCGATATTCAGCACCATCGTCGTTGGCCACGAGCGGAATGTATACCCAAAAGACCTCGATGCACTACGGGACCACGTCATGTTCCCGGCAGAAAATCTGCAGTCTTGAACGCATTGGCCAGAGGAGCAACAGGAAAAACAATCGTCCCTGGAACAGTAAACATCCTGGGAATGATGGACAAAACACATTAACGACAATAGCGAAAAGTACCGTATCAAGCTTATGGACTGGTTTTATGGAATTTGGAACTGTCAGTGCAGCAATATTTGGAATACTGGCAATATTTAAACTAATCAAGACAATAATATATATAGCCGCACACGGATACTAGTTACGTGAAACTTACGAATGCGGAATCGCCCTATTAGGAGCAATATGCGGCTCAGTCACCCACCCGCTACTATACCTCAAAAGAAGACGAAATATCGATGATCAAACAGCACAACCTCAAGGGATATCGATAACACCGGTAGTCACTCAACTACCAACGACATCTACGTCCGCCTTGAGCGAACTCAGAGATACCATCAGTCAAATTTCCTTTGGAAATTTGAACTCCAAGGGCGGGGATGTCACGTCCCGCGCTCCGCACGCGCCGTAACAAGAACAAGAAAACCATTCTATACAAAACACGCGAATAAGGATTTGAATGCACAAACGAACACACGGCACTACGAAACGAAAGGAAGGATTAACAAAACGAGGGCGATTAACGGATCCAACCAATAAACAAAATACATATACACACAATTCTAAATAAACCAGGAAATAAGAATAACTACAAAAGGGGAAAATAATTGAAACGCCAGGAATATATATATATATATATATATATATATATATATATATATATATATATATTTCAATCAATCAATTTGGAGAGTTACATATAAGTATAAACATATATGCCGAACATGTAATAACCTAGTAAATATTAGAGACAGTGCTTCCAATACTATGCAATAAATACAATATTATCAATTTATGAAATATAAGTATACATGAAGTCAAAAACTAATAGTTTAACGAATACATAAAACATACAATATTGTATTATTAAAGAAATGAAGGTTACATTGTCAGAAATATATATAAGTGTGCGAATTCTATCAAACCGATAATCTAAGATACATACTTAAAACTAGCCTACATTCCGGTAAAGAATTATAAAATAAGAACTATATTACGGAACATGCATGTCTATATATAAATATATAAATTATATTCTAAACTAAACTACTATTAATGTATGCGCATTCTACATTATTGATTCAAATCGATAATCTAAGATACATACTTAAAACTAGCCTACATTCCGGTAAAGGATAAATAAATAATTGACATTTCATTTCGTATGAATACTACACTGCCAGGAGAAATATGCATATGAATACGTATATATATATATATATATATATATATATATATATATATATGTATGTGTGCGCGTATGTTTTATATTATCGAATACTCTATAAAACAAACTACTCAAAACAATAAATAACGCAATCGAAAAATTACAAAACATTAGCCATATTAAAATGACACACAACATAAATATATATATATATATATATATATTTATACGTATATTCACACGAACAATACTTTTGTCACTTTAAAACAATATTAATAAATAAATGTTCTAATTGCGGTAGAATAAGGAAAAACGAGCGGCAGACGGAAAATTACTTCGATATCAAGCAAAACTAAAGACCCGTCACTATAACTTTACTGATGACATTTATGAGCAGCCATGTTAGATTTACACGCGTATGGCGACAGGAATATTAGGGATTAATGGAAGTCAGTCGCGAGAAATAAATCATGAAAACACATTGTTAACACTTTTCTTTAATAAAATCTGTGCGCAACTACAAATGTAAAATATATATATATATATATGTCGGAGATGAAAGGAAAGCCGAAGCCCTTCCTTGGAAATTTTGGGAACATCCTCTAGTACCTTAGCCTAGATTTTATTATAGTTGTAATTGTTTAAGATTTGTAATAAGCGAGATTGGGTTCGAGGTGACAATCGGTCGCTGAACGTAGCCACGGTCACGGGATGGATGTTTTATCTAACGGAGGTCTGGAGTGGTTGTATGTGTTTTCCGAGAAGTGTGGTTGTGGCGGCATGCGGCCTCGAGAGCGGGCCGAGCCACGTGTGATGTTGCCTCGGAGGTGCCGATGCAATGGGACATACATTGTATTTAGTAACCAAAACTCCAGGCAGAAACTGCCTAGCAACGGCGTTTGGAACTTTCTCGATGCTTCCAACGAGTGTGCCTAGCAACGGCGTTTGGAACCTTCTCGATGCTTCCAAACGGGTATAGAAAACAAAATGCAATCGTACAGGGAGAAAAATCTCCACGAGGCTGGCATTCTTGCGATTGCCTTGGAGAGTGATACATCGAGCATTTTCGACGATCGCATTTGCGTCTAAGTTAGTTTCGCTTAGTAAGGAGTTATCCCGGTGACCGTGGATTCGTTTGAACTCAAACATTGCTAATAGTATTATTTAATTTAATTATTCGTAGATCGTATTATTCATTAGGCTTAGTGTTTGTTAGACTTATTACTAGTTGTACCTATTATTTGTTAAGCTTAGTGATAGACCTGTATATACGTGTAAATAAAATCTCGGCTTTGTGAAACGATGGCTAGTCCACATGAAGAGTCGTCGCGCGCCCAAAATTCGAATCGTGATCCGACATATATATATAATATATATATATAATCAATTAAAAAGGGGGAAATATAAAATTAAAATACATATATTTAACAACCATAAAATAGATATCACATTTAAAAAATATATAAATATATATATATCATACATAAAAACAAAAGACATTTAAAAGGAAAAGAATAATAATAATAAGGAACCTCTGATGGAGATGCCTCCGCAAGGGTAATAAAAATGGTAATTTTTAAAATGGTAAAAACGGTAATAAAATGAACGGTAATAACAATGATCACTATAATAATGAGCGAAGAATAATGAGCGTAATAAGAATGTTTACCAGAATAATAATGAGCACAGAATAATGAACGAAGAGTAATGTAATAAGAATGTTCACCAGAATAATAATGAGCAAAGAATAATGAACGAAGAATAATGAACGTAATAAGAATGTTCACCGGAATAATAATGAGCAATGAACGTAATAAGAACGTTCACCAGAATAATAATGAGCAATGGACGTAATAAGAATGTTCACCGGAATAATAATGAGCAATGGACGTAATAAGAATGTTCACCGGAATAATAATGAGCCCTGCTCTACGTTGCTTTGCTTATTTATGCCATCCCCCACGCGGTGGTGGTCCGCTGGGGGTACGCTTATGATTGTTTTTGCGATTTTGATGTTTTTTCCTTTCTAGTTGTTTCCCTAGGTTTCGGTGATCGACGTTCGAACAATGTTTGCGGAGGCATTTCCATCAGAGGTTCCTTATTATTATTATTTTTTTCCTTTTAAATGTCTTTTGTTTTTATGTATGATATATATATATTTTTTTTAAATGTGATATCTATTTTATGTTTGTTAAATATATGTATTTTTAATTTTATATTTCCCCCTTTTTAATTAATTATATATATATAATTATATATATAATATATATATAGTATATATATAATATAATATATAATTAATTATATATATAATAAATATATATATATATATATATATATATGTCGGGTAGTTATTCAACTAATTGTAGTTATTCAACCCGATTGTAATTGTTCTAGAGTCGTGATAATGTGATTGGGCTCGAGGCGACGGTCAGTCGCCGAACGTAGCCGCGGTCACGGGATGAACGCTTTGTCTAACAAGGTATGGAGTAATTCTATAGCTCTCCTTAAAAGAAATATTCGGGGCGACACGAGACAATAAACATTCCAACGGTTTCTGTCCTGTGGCTCGCCACACGCAGACCCTATTCTTCGAGTAAGATGATTGCCAGATGTCGATGCGTCTCCGCAGTACATGTTCGGCTAGCTCGAGGGCCCGTTATAAATCTTAAGGTTTAGTTAACTAAAGTCCTTCAAACAGACAAACAGTCTTTGTCCCAACTACGGGAAGATAGGGGAGACATATTTTTCAACGAGCGGCGTCTCCCACTAGCAACTTTCCCTCGAGGGCGGCTAGCATCTTTTTCTAACCACCGATATGGAGATTGACCAATTAGCAGCAACGCCAATTTCCCTTACTTTCTGAACGAAGGCTTTTCTCGACGAATCCGATGATCTCGTGTCCTTAGACACACCCCATTATAGTTTTCCTCTGTGGCATGATCGGGACGGGAAAGACATTCTTTCTCGCGATCTCATTGATGAAAGGAGTAACTCTTTACGACCAGTGAATATTACGCGTCCGACTTAGATTTTGTGAGTACGTTCATCTATCATCCCGTCGACCGCGGATTCGTTATTGAACCTAGGATCATTGTCATTAGTTTCTCGAGCAGGTTACTTGTCCGGTTCTATAATAATCGTATTTGCACTAGTCAATGTCTTCTCCATTGCATAACGACAACGTGTAACCCAAACGAAGATTCGTTTCACGCCCCTAACCCTAATTCTAATGTAAACCCGACATCAGAAGTGGGATCAGTGCCGGTTATAACAGTGCAAGAGCTTACGACCATCGTGCGCGAGTTAATTCCGTCGCTAGTGCAAAAATCGATTGTGGAACCCAACAATTTTTCGACTCCGCTGCCTGGTGCGCAGCTACCAATCTGATTATGGAGAAAGATCCTTTACAAAGCAGTGCCCTGAATATAATTTCAATACCGAGTGTCGAATTGACTTCTACGTAGTGGAGGCGCTAACTGGTAGATCAAGCCATCCGGGTGAGTCGTTTCCATTTTACCCCGATTTCGGAGCCGAGTGTTCGCTAATTAAAGAATCCGTAGTCTTGAGAATTTCTGGCAAAAGAACGATTGATATAGTAGTAATGCGAGGAATAAGAAATATTGGTACTAAACGCATCGCTCAAATCTTGTCCGTTGCAGGTGTCGGTGGTTAGAGATAAACCTTTCATGTTCTCGCTGATAGTTATTTAACAATACGATATCGTGATTACTCGTTAAATTTTAAGCCAAGATTTTGACATAATATTACACAAAATAGCCTCGCTATGTGTAAAACAAAAATAATTAATGCCTGTAATAAAACCGCTGAAAACGAGATCGATGTTAATGAAGTTGACAATGAGGTACGTGGTAGCGATAAAAGTCGATTAATCTTTCTTTTCGAAAATTCAGAGATTCATCCGTTACGGGTTCCCTACGTACTCGTACAAAAAAATACAGGCCAGTTAGAAGTACAATTAATTGATCCTAACATCGCCGTACAAGGAGTCCTAATAGACTTCGCGAGCGCAGAATAGTACGTGATAGAACAAGCGACTTAATTACAGCCAAAAATCATAAAGCCTAGTAATTCACCGTTCGCGAGCCCTGTGTTACTCGTGAAGACAAACAATGGTTCAGATAGATGATAGGTAGATTTTCGAGAACTAAATAAATATACGGTCGCGGATCGGTATCCTTTCCCCCCATTGCGGATCAAGTCGCGAGATTGCAAAAGCGAGATATTTTATTATTCTGGACATGGCCGGCGGGTTTCTCCAAATCCCTGTTCATCCTAATTCTAGGAAGTGTACAGCATTGATTACCCTCGATGAACAATTTGGATAATAAGTTGTTGTTTTCTTCGAATTCTTTTGTGCCTTTGTTCGATCCATTCGATGTCCTTTATTTGCATAACATAAGTGCGTGCGCGTTTAATGTTTCTTCCGGAAGTCATTTTCGGGACGGCGATACTATGCTGACTCCGTCGAAAATGGGGATTCTTATATTTTCGGACAACCCTAATAATTTTGCAACTCATACTTGTCTAAATATTCTAATATTTATGTTCTTCCTTGCTACAATTTTGTAAACCATCAAAGCGTTTACTACGGAAACCCCCAGGAGTAGTCGCGTGCCAAGTCTTCTGTAGCATTTGACCCTTTTTAATTGCGGTGACATAAGAAATCATTTGGTCGGAGTGATCTGTACTACACTTTCCTTCGTTCCATTCAGCAGCGGCTGCTGATTTCGAGGTTGCGAACAAACGAAACGAGAGATCATTCTTGAGATTCCTTTGAAAACACGTATAACAGCCAACGTGCCATTCTTACGTTGTCGTCTATTTGGATGATCCCCTAATTATTGCCGACTCGATAGATCAAGCTCTAAAAGTATTGCACACCGTACTAGATACCCTTGTAAAAGCCGGATTCTCCTTTAACTTTTCAAAATGTTCTTTTCTAAAGGCATCGGTACTCTATTTGGAATATGTAATTTACGACGGAGAAGTTCGTCCCAATCCGGGTAAAATGCACGCCTTGAGTTCTTTACCTGCGTCAACGACCGTCACACAGCTCAGGCAGTTCATGGGTTTAGCCCTTTATTTCCGAAAATTCGTCCCTAAATTTTCACGGGTAATGAAACCCTTGTATGCGCTTACTTCCGATAATAAAAACATGACTTGGACAGATAGGCATGGAAAAATAAGGCAAAAGGTAATTTCCGCCCTGACCGACGCGCCGGTGTTAATGGTATTTGACCCGAACTACCCGATAGAACTTCGTATCGACGCTAGTTCGGATGGATATGAGGTTATTTTAATGCACAAGATTGAAGGTAAAAATAGAGTAATAGAATATTACAGTATAAGAAGTAGCCCTGCGGAATCTAGGTATCATTCTTACGAACTAGAAACGTTAGCAGTTGTGAACGCCGTCAAGCATTTCCGTCATTATCTCCACGGACGAGAATTTCTTGTCGTCTCCGATTGTAATCCTTTGAAGGCAGCCAGTAGTAAGGTAAATTTAAATGACAGGGTTTACAGGTGGTGGGCTTACTTACAAACTTTTACTTTTGACATTCTGTACCGGGAAGGTAAACGAATGGCCCACGTAAATTTTGTCTCGCGAAATCCCGTAGACTTGGATCACCTTGCGATCAACGAAGTCATAGAGAAGGAAATCAATCTGACCGAAATCTCCGAAGACTAGCTATTAGTGGAATAACGTCGCGACTCCCAAATTTCTGGGATTGTCAATAAATTACAGAATGAAGAGCTCGCGGAAGACGTCGCGAATACGTATGAGTTACGGTCCGGTACCCTTCATCGTAAAATACAGAGAAAAGGCAGAACTCTCTGCTTGTCCATTGTCCCCAGAGGTTTTAGATGATCTGTTATTAACGATGTGCAACAGTCAATTATGCACTTAGGTTGGGATAAAACGCTTGAGAAACTGTGCGAGTGTTACTGGTTCGAAGGAATGGCGGAGTATGTTCGCCAATTCGTAGAGAACTGTCACGCTTGTCAAGTTTCGAAGGCCAGTTCAGGTAAAATACAAGCTGAATTACATCCTATACCTAAGACCAGCATACCTTGGCATACAGTTCACGTGGACATAACGGGCAAACTAACCGGTAAAAGTGGTTTGAAAGAGTATGTCATTGTTTTGGTCGACGTCTTCACTAAATTCGCATATCTGCATCATACTCGTAAAGTAGATTTCCTTAGTACCGTTAAAGCACTTAAGTACTATATTTTTATTCGGCAGTCCCTGCCGGATAATAGCGGATCAGGGAAGATGTTTTACGGGCAAAGAATTTCCAGACTTTTGTCAAGATAAATACATTAAATTCCATTTAATTGCGACCGGAGCTAGTAGGGCCAACGGACAGGTAGAGCGTATTATGAGTACGCTAAAAAAAAAAACATGTTCACAACAATAGAAACCAACTGGCGGTCCTGGCAAGACGCGGTCGGGGAAATACAACTGGCCTTAAATTGTACCACCAACCGCGTGACTAAGTCAAGCCCGTTGGAACTACTAATCGGTAAAACAGCGAGACCCTACGGCTTATCCCTACCCGACAATATCGAAGAAAGAGAAGTAAATATCTCCCATATAAGACAGCAGGCGATAAAGAATATAGAAGCAAGCGCCAAATACGATAAGGATAGGTTCGACGAAAACAAAGCTAAAATAGTTAGGTTCAACCTTGGCGATTTCGTATTACGCAAAAACGAGGAAAGAAACCAGACGAAGTTAGATCCGAAATTCAGGGGTCCATTCGTAATAGCAGAGACTTTGGAAGGAGATAGATATACCCTAAAAACCTTAGACGGCAAACAATCATATAAGGACAGACACGACAGACTGAGAAAAATGCCAGAAGGTTGCGTCCCTGCTGAGTTAGACGTCTGCGGTGATGACAACGGCGGTGATAATAACGATGCAAGTACACGGACCTCAGAGGATCATTAACACTGCGTTGTGGTCATAGTAATACACCGAGTGGTTTTATATGCTTTTTGTTGTAAACCGTTGAGTGGGTTTACGTGCTTTTTGTTGTAAACCGTTGAGTGGGTTTACGTGCCTTTTGTTGTAAACCGTTGAGTGGGTTTACGTGCTTTTTGTTGTAAACCGTTGAGTGGGTTTACGTGCTTTTTGTTGTAAACCGTTGAGTGGGTTTACGTGCTTTTTGTTGTAACCCGTTGAGTGGGTTGATGTGCTTTCTGTTGTAACCCGTTGAGTGGGTTGATGTGCTTTTTGTTGTAACCCGTTGAGTGGGTTGATGTGCTTTTTGTTGTAACCCGTTGAGTGGGTTGATGTGCTTTTTGTTGTAACACGATGAGTGGGTTGATGTGCTTTTTATTGTAACCCGTTGAGTGGGTTGATGTGCTTTTTGTTGTAACCCGTTGAGTGGGTTGATGTGCTTTTGGTTGTAACCCGTTGAGTGGGTTTATGTACTTTCTGGGTGTAATGCACTCAACGTGGCAATATGATCCAACAAACTGAGGTTCACCAGTGTACGAAATCGAAAATGATCTGTTGTGTCATTACGGTCTGACTGGCGACTCACAGAACGCACCTAACACTTTGAATACAAATTATAACATTACAAATTCCTATTCTCTTTTATTTTTCTGTTGTCAAACCTCCGAACGAAACTTTGTTATTGCACTGGACCCTTGACTTACTTGGACATTTAGTTAAATCTTAAATAATGTCAGTTGAATCTAATGTAAGAAAACACGATATTTTAGTTACACACGAGGACGTGTGATAGTCAGGAAGGCCGTGTCGGAGATGAAAGAACACCGGAGCCTTTGGAATTTTGGATAATCCCTCAACATTGTAACCTAGAGTCTACTATAGCTGTAATTGAACGATTGTAGTTATTCAACCCGATTGTAATTGTTCGAGAGTCGTGATAATGAGCTTGGGCTCGAGGCGACAGTCAGTCGCCGAACGTAGCCGCGGTCACGGGATGAACGCTTTGTCTAACAAAGGTATGGAGTAATTCTATAGCTCTCCTTAAAAGAAATATTCGTGGCGACACGCGACAGTAAACATTCCAACGGTTTCTGTCCTGTGGCTCGCCACACGCAGACCCTATTCTTCGAGTAAGATGATTGCCAGATGTCGATGCGTCTCCGCAGTACATGTTCGGCTAGCTCGAGGGCTCGTTATAAATCTTAAGGTTTAGTTAACTAAAGTCCTTCAAACAGACAAACAGTCTTTGTCCCAACTACGGGAAGATAGGGGAGACATATTTTTCAACGAGCGGCGTCTCCCACTAGCAACTTTCCCTCGAGGGCGGCTAGCATCTTTTTCTAACCACCGATATGGAGATTGACCAATTAGCAGCAACGCCAATTTCCCTTACTTTCTGAACGAAGGCTTTTCTCGACGAATCCGATGATCTCGTGTCCTTAGACACACCCCATTATAGTTTTCCTCTGTGGCATAATCGGGACGGGAAAGACATTCTCGCTTGCGATCTCATTGATGAAAGGAGTAACTCTTTACGACCAGTGAATATTACGCGTCCGACTTAGATTTTGTGAGTACGTTCATCTATCATCCCGTCGACCGCGGATTCGTTATTGAACCTAGGATCATTGTCATTAGTTTCTCGAGTACCTAACTACCACGGTTACTTGTCCGGTTCTATAATAAAGTATTTGCACTAGTCAATGTCTTCTCTATTGCATAACGATAACGTGTAACCCAAACGAAGATTCGTTTTACGCCCCTAACCCTAATTCTAATGTAAACCCGACATATATATATATATATATATATATATATATATATAATATTTTAAAATATTAATAAAAAATAATAATATTACTATAAATATTTAATTATCTATAAAATTAAATTATAAAATATTAATACTTAAATATTCTACCCTTTATTTTTAAATTGTTTAATATACAATTTTTTTTATTTTGAAAAAATGGAAATTACTATAATATAAATTGTATAATATATAATTTAAAAATTTTTTATTTATGATATATATATATTAAATTATAAAATATCAAAAATTTCAATTATATATTAATATAAATAAAAAATATTAATGATATTATAAAATTAAAAATATTAAAAATTTTAAGATTGTATTTTTAATATTAATAAAAAATATTAATAATATTACTATAAATATTTTATTTATAATATTTAAATAAATATAATTATTAAATTATAAAAATATTAAACATTTTTAAATTATATTTTTAGTTCTAATAAAAAGATATTAATAATATTATTATAAATATTTTATTTATAATACTTATATAAATATAGTAATTATTATTATTATTAAATTATAAAAATATTAAAAATTTTAATTTAATATATATATATTATTGATTCATTAATACGTTCATGCTGTAATACACGAACATATGCGTTACTCTGCTACTCACGATGCATCGTAACAAGTATGCATTTTTGTATGAAAAACCGTTTATTTTCATTTTATGTTCGTTTTTAAAGTCAGATGCGATACGAAATAACGTCAGTGTTGTTTTCTGGCTGCTCGCGAACATATGATATCTATTCCATTTTCAAATTGATTTTATCTACACGTTAAAGCGAGCTGTGGAATAAATCAAACTTGCTCGAGCCTGCTTGAATCTCTGTATCATTGTATCATAATGTGAGAACTTTCACAAGCCTAAATCTTGGCAGTCTGACGATCGAGAATATTGCTATCGGAAGAATCGCTCTCATCCGTAAACAAGATATTTCCAAGGATTGCGTTATAATTTTCTTAGCGGCTAACCATCGAATATTCGTCAAACGACATAATTTCGCACACGGCGAACCTTATAACGTACAACTTTTTGGCGTATTATTTTTCCCACTTTTTTTTTTTTTTTTTTATTAACGTGGAGGACACCAGGTCACTTCTGGGAAAAAGCGGCGTGGTAGTGGCGGACGCCAACGGACTAAAACCTCCATGATGACCGTCCCGGCAGCGATCTAGAGGGGCCCGGGAACTGGTGTGAGGGATACACCCCCCCGCGCTCAATACACCCCTAATGGAGCGATATGCGGCCACGTCACACCGCGCCTCGTCGCCGGAGCTGCCGTGCCAGACAGTCCGGTTCCCCTGCCGGGCTGATTTGCTGCCCCGGGGCGCTGAGTTGCCAGCGCCTAAGTTTGCACCCCACCGGGGGGCGCGACGGACCTAGCGCGCCTCACCGAAGCGCTTCCATGGCCTCTGCCGCGCCCTCGCCGGTCAATTCTCTCAGGGTGCCCACTGCTGCGTGTGAAACCCCTATTGGACAAACTGTTCTTTGCAATACATCGATGGATAAATACGCGCACAAACACGCAATACGTGCAATAGAATGATCGAGGTCAATTTTGTGATCCTCTTTTTCAACAGATCTTCGCAAATCCGAAGGTGTAGAATTACCTCCCAAAGACATAAGATGACAACAAACACTTTCTTGACACACTGTATAACATTGAGGTATCCAGTTTTGCCACATACAATTTTGTCATTGTCACGTTTGACTTTGTTCATTGTAAAGTCAAATTTGCACACTCCATCTGTGAAATAGTACGAAGAAATCATAGTGACTTGTATTCCTTATGATATCATGATGCCACATAATATATAATACAATACAATAATTCGCGAACAGATCACTCGTTAATTGCTTTTAAAAGAATTACCACGGAAGCTTCCTAACACGCTACCCGGGGGCCAGGGATTTATTTCGTCGATAAGTTAGGTTATTAAACTTATGTTCTTTCATTGAAGACATCGATGGACGCTGTGTTCCAGAAATCGCCAATCACACTTGGCGAAGCATAATAGTAATTTACAATAACAAATACTTAAGAATGCCTAATTTTGTTAAATATAGGGTTCAATTTACAATTATGTAAATATTACTTCTTGAAAGTAACTTCTTAATCAATTTTAACAAATTTTGTAAAATCATGTAATAAATCTTATTATTTATCATACGCGTGTATTAAGCCAATTGCCAACCGAACATGTTCAAACTGTATTTTTTTCAAAACGGGACCTTAAGCTAAAAAGCTTTATTTCACATATTCGACTTGTTCTTGTATGTGGTATCAGCACCTAGTCGGATGCCCGCGTTATGTAGGACACCCTGATGGCGTTGAACGCAACGATTCAAATTGAACTGAAAAGTCGTTATGTTTTCAGAGGACTTGTGTGTAGAGGATGGTTGATCGTGAGATTTATTAGACAAGATTGCTCGTTGTTGAAACCTTCAAGTATATTTTCAAATGATTAAATAAATAATTATAGATAATGTTCGCAAAGACGGTAGATACTCGTAGATACTGATCCATAACTCTCGTGAACTCTTTACGATTGCGTCCGTTTAAACTGGTATAGTATAAACAGATTGGGGGAGAGTCGGAGAATTCAAATTCGTCTTTGTTCGACGGTTCGACGGTAACGTAACGGCGACATTGTTTTGCCCGGAGTTTATTTATTAATATATTATGTATGTCCTCACGATCTTGATACTCCGAAGCAAAAAAACAACAACATGATTTGAAATGTTCTCTAGCTCATGTACCTCTACGTGTACTTTCAAGGAGCAAAACTGACATAGTTCCGCTTGTGACGCGAGACGGAGATTATCGTTTCACTTCCTTTAACGCATTTTTGCCATTGAAAGACACTAATTTCTGTGACTTGCTTTATCTCTGTTATAAATCTCTCTTTATATTTAAAATTTTATAGTTTTTCTGCAAACGTAAAAGGTAAGTAAATATTAATAAATATTATAATAATATAATATAATGCTATATAATAATATTAATAAATACTTCGCTATTTACTTATTTTATTTCCATTAAGGTATATTGTATTTTTCATTGCATTACTTTCATTTTTATTTAGTGTAATAATAAACGCATACGTTAATATTCATTGGCATTAGTGTAATTGTAAGCTTCACTGTAAATTTAATAAAATTTATAAGAACGGAATTATTAAAAGGGTATATATGTGTCATTAAACTAGATTCTATTCTCAATGTTACTTCATTATTTTATTATTGTTTCATATATATATTTTTTTTTAATTTACATGTGCTTCTAAGTTAATAGAACTAAACACATGTGTATGTATTAATTGCTATATACGTCATAATTTCAACCATAATATTAAATTATGGTATGTATTATTAAAAAGTATAGTTTAATGTATATATTAAATATATATCATTTATTCGTAGATTTTAAATATGGATACTGGATCAAAGAAGGAGATTAAAGAAATGATTACCAAAGATATATCGAATATACATAATTATTCCTTGGATGTTAAAAAATATATTAACAACCAGCTTGAAGACACTCTGGATTATTTACATGGTTTAAGTGCTGAAATACCACAATCAGTCCCTGGCCCTTCAACTACAAAGAGGCCGAAAGTTTGAAGAAAAAAGGTTATCGCCGTAAAGAGACTATCCCAGAAAATGATATTATCAATACTGACAATACAGTAACAGATTCAGCAGTACATGATAAAACAGAAAATAAAGATGTAAAAACTGGGGATGTGCTGGAAACAACAATTGACCGAACAAAAAGAAAGGCTGCAATAAAAGCTGCAATTAATATTAAAAAGCAGCAGTCAATGTCACTTGTTACAAAATTACGAAGGCTAACTCTTGATGATGACAGTAATGTAAATGTTTGTGTCATATTATGATGAAATTTAATACTTTTAATCTTACCCCATATCTTATGTTACTAATCAATACTAACCCTTATATGTAGTACCCAATAATGTTTGATATCGGTTAATTAATGCGTCAAAATCTAATTGCTTATACAATTGTATGTACATTGTGTATATAAATACTACTATAACGTTGTTAAATATATTCTAAATTTTTAGAGGAAACGTGGAGGCCGACCTAAAAAAAAGGAAAGTGCTAGAAGTAGTTCAGATGAAAAAAACACAAAAGGTCCTACAAAACATAGTAAAACAAAAAAGAATGTTTTAAGCGAAACAATTTCAAAAGAAGATGCAAAACAGCCAGAAAGGATTGAACCATTAAAGTCTTCAATGACAACAAGAGATAGTAATATAAAGAGAACTTTTTCACGGAGTGAAAACACGAAGGGTAAATATTCTAATATTATTGATGATACAGTAATTCCATCAGCAAGAAATGATATTGAAGATCCTTCAATGTGCGAGGATGCACTTGAGAAATTTACTCCTCTTATGAATTCCACGATGGACATCAATTCTACTTATACGCAGAAGATGATGGACGCTACCGCAATTGTAGAACCTTTATCACCAATAAAATCAAACGAAACGGTAGTAATTAATAAAAACTTGGCTAGTAGTATAGGAAAAAATAATGAACCTAAATTTACATCACGGTCGCCAATAACTCTGCAGGAGGAGGTTCAGCAGCTGAATCAAGCGATTGGACTCACCGAGTTCGAAGAATTATTCGCAGAAGATGAGCCATCCCGTGAAAGGGAAATGTCTAATAGAAACATGACGAAACAGCACATTCAAAATGAAATGAAGAAAAATGTGCCCGTAAGAAGGAGAATCGAGGCCTTTGAAAAAGAAAAAATTTCAGAAAAAGCCATTGTTCAAAAACTGGCACGAAGATCTGTCGAAAAAGCAAAAAAAATCTTATTAGCGAAACAAAAGAAGGAGACTCAGATGATGACATCGCAGGTAACATTACAAACAGTATCAAAGTATTCTTCTGTTATAAAAACACAAGCTATTATTCATTCGATATTTTATCCAAAATATAGCTCCAAACAGTAAGGTCCACTTCTGTTTTGCACAGTAAACCTGACGACGGCACATCGGACGATGAAGCCAGACCAAGGCGTACAATTCCACATTAGGCGCAATGTAAGTGTTGTTTTACTTAATGAGTTAATAAACATTATAATGCATGGAGTACTCGAATTTTTATCAATTTTAGCATACATACGCGAAAATGAACTTGCAATGCAACGATAAATTCCGAAGAAAGCAGTCTATAAATTCTTTGATAGAAGAATGTGCACACCAGATTTAACTGAAATGTTTGAAAATATAGATAGGAGTAGATTACAACGCACGTCCAGTGCAATATGGAAGACACCACCGCGTTATTCCATGATGGAAAACGAATAGAAGTTATAATTTGTTAAACTGAATGTTGTTGATTTCAAATTGTGCCTTAGAGCAGGAATACTTGCCATACCTTGCGTGTAATATAAAAATGATGTTACATTGCAACTATCGTTAAAAGATGTATGTGTTCTTAAAATATACCAATGAACGTAAGACTATTTCACTTTTTATATTTTAGAATGATCATAGGCATATATTACTTTTATTATACTAATCAAATTTTACCATTTTTTCTTATTTATATGTATCTTCTTAAGAATTAATAAATAAACCAATTAATAAATAATTGTTTTGGTACGACTTTTTAATGAGAAGTAAATTTTATTAGATTTGCCTTATTATCACCGTCGTGTAATAATTCGCGAGATACGCGTGATATAATTCGCACGATTAAATAGCACTGGTGATTTCGTCTCTTCGTGTAACGAGGAGGGTCTGGTAAATGGGTCGACCGTGGACGTTCAATGTTGTAAGAGAACAAACGGCGGCACCGTATCGTCGAGCATTTTTCTTTCGGTCAACAGCCATCCATTTTATATTTAGCACATTCGGTTGCGACGCTAAATTTTCGTTACACCACCAGTTGTTTCGTCTGAAATTCGCGTGACGTAAGTGCATTACACTCTCGCACCCGTCATCCATTCCTGCGACCACTTCGCGTGCGTTAACTCGATAATATTTCGTCTCTGTTACCTTGTCGCCGTTGCTGCTTGACACATCTCGCTTGCTGGACGACTGATCGATGAAAATTAAAACGGGACGCTGATTTACCGTATCGTTATTTTTGTGTCAGGTATTCTCTTTTTGCCGTTTCGGCGAATTATTTTCATTTCGAACTTTTTTAGTCTTATTGTTACGTCGATTCTTATATTTCAAGATCTAGTCTTGTATGTACGCTGGGGAGCGCTTTTATTTATTGATTCAACAAAGAATATCGTTGTAGGTGTCATACATGCGAGTAAAAGTAACGAAGTACGAGCAGTTTCACTGTAACATACTTCCTGATAATTTCTCGTTATTTATACTGTTACGCCGCGCGACTCTCTGCCTGGCCCAGGTCACACACCACGGGCCAGAAGGACACCAGAGGTCCGCTCGTCCGCATGGCGTACCCTCATTATCCTTAAGCACCGTCCATAAATCATAGATTTACGAGAAAAGGTCCTTTAAACAAAAACAAACATCTGGTCCCGAGGAGTTTCTAAACACTATTGTCTACCTCGGCAGGACAAGGGAAAGTTGTTTTTTGTCACGTACGCGGCAACTTTTCCCCCGTTAATCACTTTCTCTAGAGGGCAGTTAAGACCCTTCGTTTAACCAATTAAAAACGAAGCCTATTCCCTCACTCTCCTAAATAACATCGGCTCCAACAAATCCGATGGTCCCGTGCGCTGGAGGGACCGATCCTTAGCCTTCCACCGAGACAGCATCGTCTCCCAAAAGACTGATTTCACATCCTTCGAACGGTCAACATCCTTCGAGCGGGTATACACACCCGCAGATCAGTCACTCACTCATCTCGTACATACGCACCAGTGTAACTATCCTCGTTATAAGTTGTGGAATAAACGGTGACCTAACTTACTACTGTGTAATATTCAATCAACCACCTCTGTTATCCTACCCGAAACAGGGGAACGACTACTTCGCGGCGTCGATTCACCGAATCGTAGCGAGAATTTACGCCTCTCGCTGACGCGTTTTCCTAGCGACCGCGTCTCTTCGCGATCGGTCGTAACATATACCATAAGAAAGTATCAAAGAGGAACTCTTATCTCGAACGTGGATCTATTTGTCGATAATGCATGCGTGTAATACTCGAGTGTCGTTCATACAGCGTAAATATACGTGCAGATACGTAAACCTTTTATGATTTTTGTATCAAAGGCAGACCTGCTATAATACTCGCAAGTGAAATATAATTCTACGAAAGAAAATGGAGCAAAAGAGTTTCGTTGGTAATATATTCTTCCTTTTTCATCACAAGTTTCCTCTTTGTTGTGCTTCTGTTACATTATAATCCTGTTAGATTTACGCGCGTAAAATTTCACTTTGTTGCACTATATCTCATCATCGCCATCTGCCGAACACCTGTGAGAAACGCGGTTTACTTTGTCTCAAAGCGAGCAAACGTCTAATTTCACAAATTGGATTTTCATCAACAGCGAGAAGGGCATATGCGATGTAAAGGAGGCTGTAAGGGCGTCCTAGGGCTTACGGTGGTTGTCACGATGCCGGAAGTGGCGCGGAGCAGACACATCAAGGGAGAATCAGAATCGCTATTGGGAAAACCATCACGAACATTTGTCCTTCGCGCCACCAAAATTCTATCTTCTGAGATATTTTTCGCGTTTCCGAGATCATCGCCACTCTCCTTAACTTTGCCTTACGATGTATAATATCTCGATGTTACGGTAGTTAGAAATTTGTATTAATTTGGAGGACCTTGCAAAAGTACGCAAATCTGCTACGATAGTCGGATAGAGAGTATCGGCAGAGATCTGTTCCTTTATCGTGAAACTCTCTCGGACAACTTAGATGCTACCAGATATCGATTCTCGCATCCAACCATTTCGTAATAAACGTAGATCACCCAAGAAATTTCTCAATTGTCATCCGTTAATTTCGCGTAACTTTTGCTTTATTTTAGCTACGTGGGAACCTATTAGTGCGCAAATGTTACCCCGAAAATGTTACTCCTCTGTGCCAAATATCGTTCACGTGTATAATCAAAGTTGCATAAAACCGCGTACAATTGCATCAGGAAATTTCTAATAATTTGCTCGTCTCGCAGGACGAAAACAGGCTCACGAAGGATCCCTCTGTTCTGGCTATCGAATGTACCGCAAGCACGTAGTTTCAAGTGTCCGTTCTCTAGAAAATTCGAAACAATTTATGGTCGATGGTCGAGTGAACGGTGCAACGGTCGAGTCGGAAAGATCAGAAAGACAAATCGTCATAGTTCGAACAGACCGGGAAGCAGAAACGCACTTCCATGATCATTTGTATCGTTGCTCGATCTGTTGCTGCGCAATGACCGAGCAAGCTGTTGATTTTCTTTTTCTGCGATGCTACTATACTCTACACTCTATGCTTTATACCGTTCTTTTGCCCGCTATTTACCTTGTACGCGAACTTTTTATCGCTAGTGGATTGCAAAAATCCTTTTTTATCACGAATTTTACGTGACAATGCGTAGGTCAAGGTGGACGTAAGACAAAGGAAGGTGTAGATAAATAAGACAGGATGTATTTAAAAATAATAAGTTATTTATTACAGATTATTTAATATGTATACAGGCTATTCGTATTATAGCAGCGATAGCTAGTGTTAAATTAACAATGACAGTTTCTATCGTAGTTAATATTATATTGGTTATTGGCCATGACGAAGGCGAATTTTGATAGCCCTGGTCGAGGTCGGTGGTCTGGATCTATAACAAATAATACTATATTAATATAGCAAAGAAATGTCGTAAATATCGATATCATTTGCAAGGCGATTCTTTTTGGGCATAGTGAAATTATGTTGATCAGTTTGTGGATATTAGGTTGAAATTAGATAATAAAGTTATAGATTTACCCGTTTTAAGGGATTGTTCAGGCGCCGTTAATTCACTGGATATGTCGCCCTGAAGCAGGATGTTTAAATTTTAGATCATATATTGTACTGATAGGAAGTATTTTATCGATACAATTATGAGTTTATTTGATTAAAATATCTAACGTAGTGTCTAGTCACCAAACGAGTTAGTAGATCAGCCGTGAACAATGGCAGTAATTTGTATAATAACAAAGGATAAGCCAAATATAGCAGAATGACTCATCGGCTAGCGGGAGGTTGTGTCTAATTATCAAAAGCGAAAGAAATATGAAAGATCCTAGTTTGTAGGACTTGTTGACAATCAATGTCAACAATTTTTTCGTTTGGTCCATAGAATGTTTTGAGTGGGCTGTATTTCGACACACGACAAAATTGATAACGTAAATAAATCTTATATATTTGTTTCAAGAAATGATAGCTTGTTTGTGAGCGGTATCTTTAGACAGGTTGTTGAAAACTGGATGTTAATTCGGATTTTATATTTTCAATAACTTCGCATGAGTATTTTAGTCAAATCTAGCACGAATCGAACAGGTGAAAACAATCTATACGGCGTTCGTGCTGAGGTGGTATGGTGATAGGTGCGTAAGGAACTACTCTTGGTGTTTTTAACGAACAATAGTTTATTTAGAACTAATCAACAATCAGAGTTAACAATTAACAATTAACAATTACACTTAACAGACAACTGGTAACAACTAACAAATAACGATAGACACCGAGAGATCATTCGACGCGTTGCTATGCAAATAGTACCGAGGAGTTACACATTTAATGGCGTAAGACAGACTGCCTGTGCTTTTGTTTCGGATCGCGCAGATTCTTCCCTTCGTAGCCCATCGATATCCCTCACTAGCGTGCATTCATTAGATGTGCCGCCAGTGCTGGCACGTGTATGCTCTTCCGAGAATTCGGCGGAAAGAGTGTGAAGATATCGATGGTACATTGGGCACGTCGGTGTTGCGCTTTGGCGGCGTCGCGCTTTGCATCCGGAGCCGTTGAAAAGTTCCGTGGCCCGTGCCGCCACAGTGCTTGGCAGGCTTTTATTTTGTTTACCTAGTGGATCGGTATGATAGAGTTCGAGACATGTGGAAAGTACGGCTTCCAGGCAAGCAGGGGCTGATTCAGCGCATTAAAATAAGAAGAAAATTTCGTATAAACGTTTTCGAGTAGACGCTTGCTTTGTGTCACAGTACTTTCTTACCTATCTTTAGAGAAATTACTCGAATCGACCAGTTCCAGTTTCTACGGAAACGCGAATGCGTCGCGTCATAGATCGTCCATCTTGTTCGAACAGCTTACACGAATTTGTCGAAAATGTTGATCGTCACGTCAACTAACGTTTTATAAGTAAGAGATTTTAAACGTCCCCGTATTTAATAATCGAACGGATTCGGATCCGAAGAGCGTATTGGTCCGGAAATAAGGCCGGCACGATTTATCTATTTTCCAAGAAATCGTTCATCTGTGTAATGTTTAGCATCGCAAAATAAGCTATAAGCGGAACGTAAGGTCATATTAGGCATATTATGTTATATAAAATTTTCTTCTTATTTCAGTATTCAGAATCAACCTCTGCCATATTTTCCACGTGTTCTGATTCACCTTGTATAATATATAAGAATGATAATTGCAAATATATTTGTATAATAACTCTATGATAAGCGCTTAATAATACATACAGTGAACTTGTACAGAGTAACGTTTGCTGACTGTCGGAGGCACATTGTTGCTGTCTATGCAAAGACAAGTGCCCATTTCTTGTCGAAGAACTCCAGTCAATTCTAGCGTTTCACCCACATAAGTTTTCAACGCTGAAACATGAAAATATATAGTCGTTATTTTTTAGCTTTGTCTCTATTTGATCTTCATCTTATCTGCTTACGCGCTTAATAATAGAACTAAGTTTGGTCTACGTAAAAAGTAACTTCTTTTTATTAAGACTCATATTTATTAAGATTTAATAAGATACAATTTATTAAGATACATGTAACGAAAGGCAGGAAGTAGTAACATTTTACGTGAATTTGCATGGATCGAATATGCTGATGTGCTTACGAATAAGAGAGTATTGATCGATAATTATTAAAGCCAATTGTTTGTGACATGGGAATAAGCAAAAGTCATTTTTAAGTTTAAAGATCTTTAGTTTAGTATTGAAATGTGTTTAATGTATTTTAGCAAAAGTAGATAAAATAGGAATATTAAAAACATTAAAAGCTTAATATCTAGTTCTTGTATTGTCCAAAGTTGTGTTTTGAAGACAAAATTTGACAAAAATGATGCATATACAAATGCTATCTGTGGTCATTAATATATTTTTTCGTTATTGACAGAACATTTTCCCTTGATTTTATTGACATATTGGATTAATCACTTCTTCAAGTTACTCGTTGTTGAAACAACATCAAAATCGTATATTGTTTCATGCTAAAAAATCTACTAAATCCATTGACAGTGAAACGATATTTCGTATACGGTTCTTACAAGAATTATTATTATTTAAGACTTAGGAAAACGTATATACAGTAGCCACGCACACTGTGCGTATTTCTGGCGCGCGTTTCCGTTCAGTGACAGTACTTCGGCGGACTGGATTGCCGAAGCGAAAGGGTTAAAAAAATACGATAAAATCACATGTAGCTCTCTATTTGTCTAGTCGCTTTTGTAGCAATATCACTATGTCCTCTGACATACTTGAGGTTTCTTACAATTCACAAATTAAATGAACAACTGTGCAAGCGAAATCGCTGCTGTAGAATCCCCGCTTCTGTAGAATCAGTCGTATGTATTTCAAAATTTAGTGTGTCGCCGGGATTAGCGTTATCCAAAGTACGCCACAGGAATAGAACATAAAGATATTTCTCAAAATTTGTTATTGCTGGTATGATATTGCTGAAATACAAGGCTGCAGTTTCTTAATGTCGTCAAAACATTCAGTTCTTTTTTGGTCAGTCACTTTTCGCGTGTGTCACGACCGGCATACTTCAAATCCGACGGACTGACGATAGAGATAAAGATGTGGCGGCACTCGGCGACAATGTATATCGCTGAAGTGCCTAATGAACCATCAACATCCCAACGGTCCTTCCATCGAAGGTTCTAGAAGAAAGAGCACGTGGCAACGATCGCGGACGCCTAGCAAATGCATGGACGGTGGGGATGTTGAGGAATGACAAAAGAAAGTAATCGGATCCGATCGAAAGTAAAATCATAAGAGTCAGTCTTAGAAAGTCACGCCTAGAGTTCGGAAGTAGATTGTAAAGTGTATTGATGTTAGAAAAAAAATAAAGTTTTCTTTTTTTATTTTTTTACCTCAAATTCCTTTTTTATTTTGTTATTTTACGTGACACGTGCTTTGTATTGCTCTGTCGAATTTGAAAGTTTCTATTACGATAGCGGATGGTGCGAAAGACGCAAGTTTCTAGTATTTTAGAGATGTCTGAACGTCAGCTGCGTGATTATGTAACAAAAAATGGAGATATCCATTGAAATATTTTAACACGCAAGAGATTTCATGTTAAGACAATACACGCAAAGTAAATACACACGAATATAATAGTATATCCCTTTCGATGTCATTCGATTTTTGTGTCATTCATTTTTTCCCCGATATATTTGAGCGATTCGAGATAAACAGGATACACTTCTAAACAATTCCTCTCAAAAGTGGCAGGAATTAATATTTTTTCTACTGAAAACAAATAACTCTGGAAATATTGAAAATACTATCAAGATGTATAAAGTTTATTAGTTGTGATTAGTACACATAATTAGCCTAGATCGTGTCGAAGTAGTAAGTACGTATGTACTTTTGACGAATTTTTAAATTCAAAATTCTTTTGAAATCACGTTTAACATACAGTTATTCTTAGAATATGATTTAAAATATAATCTTCTTTTTACTTTTTGCGTAATTTATTACGTAAATCATTACTAAAGAAAGTTACTTTCCAGTTGTGTTACAAAGTAATCCACTTTGTACACAGGTATGTAATAAATTGCCAGAAACTTTGATGAGAACGAACTTTTTATTAAAAAAAGTGACATCTTTCATGTATGATTTCCTCTTCAATCTAATATTTGCTTGGTAGTAGTATATCAAATATTTTTGAGCTAAAAGTAAGTAATAAATATTCGGTAGGTTTATATGCGGAATGCATAAATAATTGTTATGAGTATTGAAAGTATTACATTTTTCTGTCTAAATCGTTTCGATTCAATTTGGAAAATCTTATTCTGCGTGTGCAATTAATACCAGCAGCATGTCAACTCTAAAGTTTCATATCACGAAAAGAGTTTATGCAAAAGACGAATAAGAGTTAAGTTTGACATCGAGTAAAGAAAACCCAATTTGAAATTGATCTAACAGTATTTTTCTAAATTATTTCTAGGTATTGTTCAATTTGTTCTTTTCTCAATATTGTTGGATTTAATTAACGCAGCGTCATATTTACGCTAATATCTGCTTGTTAAGCATAATTTTAATATATAATAACATGATCTATAACTCTTTACAATTTATATTTTATCATGGCATATGTTTTAGAATATTCTCCGGCTTCTTGTAATTTTTATTCATACCTATTCCACGTGTATCATGTTCTCTTTATTAACTTGAAACGTTTTACACGCACAGGTGTACGCGAGTACTATCAATTACACGTACATACAGAACTTCCTCAAGCTAATATTATCAACTCTAGAGCTATTAATAAATGTTCATAAAGGGGATACTTCTTCACGACATGTAGCTTAATAGTTTATTAACACATTGACTGCCACGCGTGTTTTCAAAAAAATCTGCGTCAGGCCACGCGTACAGCAGTACCAAGCGTTCTCTGCTAGGTGCTCCTATCGATATTTTAGTAATGCGAATCGCTCAAGTGGTGGTCTCAAGAATGATCTTTCGTTTCATTTGTTCGCAACATTAAAACCACTATCTATCGTTGAATATAATGAAGGAAAGTGTGGTATAGATTATTCCGACCAAATGGTTTCTTATGCCACCACAATTAGAAAAGGAATCAAATGGTACAGAAAACTTGGCATTCAATTCCTTCTGAGAATTTCTGTTGTAAACGCTTTGACGGTTTAGAAAATTGCAACAAGGAAAAATATAAATATTAGAATATTTAGACAATTATTAGTTGCAAAATTATTAAGGTTGTCTGAAAATACAAAAAATCCTTGTCTTCGACGGAGTCAGCATAATATCGCCATTCGCAAAAATTATTCCGGAAGAAGCATTAGACGCGCATGCAAACTATCTATGTTATGCAAATAAAAGACGTCGAGTGGACCGAACAATGACACAAAAGAATTTGAAGAAAACAACAACTTATTGACCAAATTGTCCCGACCAACCTCAGCTACGTATAGAATGCTTTAAGGTTTTACATTCTAAATAATTTTTTAATGAACCATTTTCGTATTTTTATTTTATAACAATTCAACAGTTTTATTATTATGGAATATCTTTTCAAATACCTACGACGATCCTTCGCAAGTAGTCAAATAAGCGACACCCGAATATGGGTTACGCGGCCTGGTCAGAAACTTTGCTGACACCCGAATACAGGAGTCGTGGCAGTCAACGTGTTAATACTTAAAAATAATGATTATTATACTACGAATTTTTATATGGATAATAATATAATAAAATTTGTAAAATATGTATATGTCGGTCCAACCATCGCAGCTGTTACGACCGTTCGCGTAGAGACGCGATCGCGAGGGAAACGTGTGAGCGGGAGACGTAAATTTTTGCTACGATTATGATAATCGACGCCGCGAATTAGTCGTTCCCCTGTTTCGGTTAAGATAACAGAGGTGGTTAAATGAATGTAACACTGTATAGTAAGTTACATATCACCGTTTATTCTAACAACTTGTAAAGAAGACAGTTACGCTGATGCGTATGTATAAGATGAGTGAGTGACTGATCTACGGGTGTATTCCCGGTCAAGGATGTTGACTGTTCGAAGGATGGAAAATCAGTGCTGTTCGGAGACGATGCTGCGGCGGAGGAATGCTAAGGATCGGTGTGTCTAGCGCACGGGACCATCGGATTTGTTGGTGACGATTTTGGCTAAGAGAGTGAGGGAAATAAGCTTCGTTGTTAATTGGTTAAACGAAGGTTGGTGGACTAGGAAGGGTCTTAGCCGCCCTCGATAGAAAGTTGCTAGTGGGAAGCATCGTACGTGAGAAAAACTAACTTTCCCGTGTCAAGCCGTAGTATACAATACTCTTAAAAGTAGCGATTTAGAAAAAAGATATTTGTTGGGTCTGAAGGGCCTTAGCTAGAAAATTCCTTAGATTTACGATGGGTCCTTAAGACTATTGAGGGTACGCAGCAAGGATGAGCGGACATCTGGTTTCTGTCTGGCCCGCGGTGTATGGCCTGGTCTAGGTAGAGAGTCGCTCGACGTAACAGCCTCAAACGAAAAATTTTTATTATATATTTCCGACTTCTTTTTTCATAATGTACATGATAGTTTTGGAGAAATATTAAATATTAAAAATTGCAAAAATTTTAAACGGTACAACCCGAAGAGACGAATCGTGTGTATTCATTTGTTGTACGAATCGGATAATTTGGAATAATTTCCTGTCTTATTTATGATAAGTCTTGGTGTTTGGAACAGGAACCGGGAAACCGTTCTATTTGCCGATCGGCAATCTCCAGACAGTTGTTGGTCTTTTACAGACAGTTCTTTAAACTAGCAAAGAGCGTCGGCCGTTAATTTTTTAAACTTCCGCGTCTGGCTTTAACTTTCTATATAACAATCCTTTAAACGGTTTAAACGTTTGCGTATTCCGAAAAATTTAGAGGAATCAACGAAAAAGGAGCACGCAGGGGCATAAATCGGCGAGCCGTGCTCGGTTCGCGTCATTGCAAAGTATTCGGTCATTGCCGAATCATCTGTCATCTGCGGTTGAACAATTAGAAAAGTTCTAAATGTCTATTTGCCTTCACTCCTTGTAATCCTTGACTAGATTTCATAGACGCGCTCGGTATATCTGATTATAATCATTTCTCGTGTATTGTTTCATTATTGAATTTTGTTTTAAATAAATTTTGATTATGAAATTACGACGTCGTGAGTGGCGAGATCATTTCTCGCCAGTTTTAACTCTCCGTTTAGCGTATCGTCGGAGCTCTGACGTGTCCGTCCACGAAAAAATTTCTAACATGTACTATAAAAAACATGCATTCTTTGAATAGAAAATAGTATAGTACCTGATTACTGTTTCCGAACGAGTGGCCTTTTTGCGCATGTAACACAAACACCAGACGATTGGTCCAAGCACCTAGAGACAGCGCAGAGGTATTTGAACGCAACTCCCAGCAAAAGTACGAATGTTACTCCGTTCCAGCTGTTGTTTGGAACGCGGATGAGAATGCGGGATGATCCGCAGATCAGGCAGCTGATCGAAGACGAGTGGGCCGCGATGTTCCAGGAGAAGCGAGATCAGTTGCGCGTATCAGCAAAGAAACGGATCGAGGAGATTCAAGCTGAAAACAGGCGGACGTTTAACCAGAGACGTAATGAGGCGACAACATACAAGACGGGAGAACTAGTGGCCATCGAGAGGACGCAGGGCGGTTCTGAGCTAAAGCTGCAGTCGAAGTTCCTTGGGCCGTACCGCGTGGTGAAAGTTTTGGGGAATGACCGTTACATGGCACAAAGAGAAGGCGAACACGAAGGGCCGCGAACGACCTCCACGGCGGCTGATCACATGAAATGGAGGGACGCTGTTGTAACCTCAATGCACATCAGAGACCAGGCCACACACCGCGGGCAGGATGGCACCCAGATGTCTGCACATCCTTGACGCGTGCCCTCAGTAGTCCTAGGTACCCACCAGGGGTCTTGGAATTTTCATAGTTAAGGTCCTTCAGGCCAAGCGAGTATCTCTTGTCTTAGATTTCCTTTTACGTTTATTGTTTACTACGGGTTAACAGGGAAAGTAGGTTTTCCTCGCGTCTGCTATGTTGCGTTAGCAACTTTCTCACGAGGGCGGCTAAACCCCTTCCTGGTCCACCAACCGTCTTATTATCCAATCGGAGACGGTGTCTACTGCCCTCACTTCCTTAACCAAAATTGTCATCAACGAATCCGATAGTCCTGTGTCCTTAGACACACTCACCCCTAGCCTTTCTCAGACATAGTATCGCCAGAAAAACTCACTTATTCTGTATCCTTAGAATAGTCAATATATCTATACCGGTCTCTATCCTTATAACAATCGCGTACTTAACGTATTGTTGTAACTAAATCTTACATAACGTGGTTGGAGTGAGTTGTGATTTATGTTAATTCAGTGTGTGTTACATTGTGATTGCTGAATTAATAATAAAGTTTAATTAAAACAAAGTTAATAGTTGTGTTACTACTCAGCTATTTTATTTTCACCAATCAACCCCAAAAATTACGTGACACTGTCGTAGTCAACGACGCGAGTGAAACTAGCGAAGATGAGCACATCTGAGGGCAGATGTGATTGCCAGTACGGCAGAGTGTAGTATCCTGGACGAAAGGTCTAGCGAGAGGGGGGGCGTGCGAATTATAAACAAGCGGTTGCTGAGCATGTGCGTGGTGCGGCTAAAACAAAAGATATAAGGTTAAGACAAAAGACAGGGGGGTTGCTAAGGGACGATAAACGAATTAACAGCAATATGAATTGAGAGGCCAGAGAGTGCGGGTTGCGTTGTTGAGATAGTGTTGTTAGCGTTGTGAAGAGAGAGTTGAATCTGTGTTGACGAGAGTTGTTAATTAATTATCTAGTTGTCTTAATTATAATACGTTTTTGCGATTAGTTCATGTTAAATAATCATTGTTTTCTGTTTAATTAACATCTGTTTAATCAATTTATTATTAATAAACTAATTATAATAGTTTACGATACTACAATATATTTAAATCGATGACTTTATGTACATCTGTATCAAAAAACTGTATCAAAATCATTCACGTATATAGTGAAATCATTGACGTCGATGTTTGTATTAAAAATCATCTTATATAGACATATAAAGTGATTCAGATAATATGGGAAGTACGGAGGCCAATTCACCACACTAAAACGAGGAGAAAGGTCTATATAAACATTTACCCAATATAAACGGGGTTTCGAATGACAGCTTATTTTGTGTTGTAGCATGTAATTTTTCACAGAAATGCGACGGAATTGGTGGTTGGTTTAGCGCTTTTTTACGTTGTTTGAGTATCATGTAAACATTGTGTTATGTTAAGGTACAAGCTACATTCACTGAATCAGAGTCTGTATGGGAAACGATTTCTGAATCGCCGTTTGCTTGAGAGGAAAATGTTACAAATAATAAACGAGCGTTTTCGAAATACCCGTTCTTAGAGGAAGCTTACAACAAAAGGAAATGCGCGTGTCGGTAAAAGTGTTAGACAAGAACGAGGTTAAGAAGTACGGGGGGGGGGGGGGAAGAACAAGAGGAAAGTAAAAAGTGATATGCAGCTTGGTAGAGGTTCAGAAGAAAAGTCTGAGGAAATTGTGAAAGGAAAATGTCCGACATAAAATGTGATGATTAAGAAAAGAGTGGGGCATGAAACATGTTATATAAAATATATCTTATATGTTCTATTTTGGTTCATATATATGTCGGAGATAAAAGAACATCGGTGCCTTCCCTTTGGAACTTCAGGAAAATCCCTTAACACCGTAATCTAGATTCTATCATAGGCATAATTAAACAATTGTCGTCTTTTAATCCGATTGTATTTGTTCGAGATTTGTAATAATGAGCTTGGGCTCGAGGCGACAGCCAGTCGCCGAACGCAGCTGCGATCAGGGGATGAACGCTTTGTCTAACAAAGGTATGGAGTAATTCTATAGCTCTCCTTAAAAGAAATATTTGTGGCGGCACGCGACAATAAACATTCCAACGGTTTCTGTCCCCTGGCTCGCCACACGCAGACCCTATTCTTCGAGTAAGATGATTGCCAGATGTCGATGCGTCTCCGCAGTACATGTTCAGCTAGCCTGAGGAGCCGTTATAAATCTTAGGATTTAGTTAACTAAAGTCCTTCAAACAAACAGTCTTTGTCCCAGCTACGGGAAGATAGGAGAGACCTATTTTTCAACGAACGGCGTCTCCAACTAGCAACATTCCCTCGAGGGCGGCTAGCATCTTTTCCTAACCACCAATATGGAAATTGACCAATTAGCAGCAACGTCAATTTCCCTTACTTTCTGAACGAAGGCTATCCTCGACGAATCCGATGATCTCGTGTCCTTAGACACACCCCATCATAGTTTTTCTCTGTGGCATCATCGGGACGGAAATTCATTCTTTCTTGCGATCTCATCGACGAAAAGAGTAACCCCATACGACCAGTGAATATTACGCGTTTTATTAACAAAGAGTCCGACTTAGATTTTGTGAGCCCGTACATCTACTATCCCGTTGACCGCGGATTCGTTATTGCACTTAGGATCATTGTCATTAGTTTCTCGAGTATCTAATTACCACGGTTACTTGTCCGATTCTATAATAATCGCAGTTGCACTAGTCAATGTCTTCCCTATTGCGCAACGACAATGTGTAATCCAAATGAAGATTCGTTTCACGCCCCTAACCCTAATTCTAATGTAAACCCGACATTTATGATGTAAAAAATGTATATGTAATACAAAAAGAATGTAGAATATAGGTACTAATGTTTAATCTGATTTTCTGTAATTTTGACAGTTTTGTAATCTTTTATTCTTATATTTTTATATTTTCTATATCTTTGTGCTCTTGTATTCTTTATATAATTCTATATTCAAGTAACAGTATAAAAAGGATACGAAAAGTATGGAATGGCAATGCATGTACGCGTGCGCAAGATAACCAGGAGAGGTTGTATAGGAATCAAGAGGTCGTTGGACAAAGAGAACGTTTTTTAGCATTACGTTATGTTTAAGACATTCATATATTCTGCAGATATTAGTTCCTATCAGTATACCCACGTCGTTATTAACAAGATGTTTATGTATTTCCATTATCTTTGTTCTAAAATTCACTGTTAATTTGGGAATTTGTTAAAAAATCTCTTAATCCTTTTAGGAGATGTATCACTCTAAACTGAGATCTAAACTCAGATCACAGGTTTTTTTTATTTTATAGATTAGATTCACAATTTGTCCAGTTTGGACATTTGGTAGAATTTTTTAGCTGTTAGATTATTATGTGGGTAGCTACCCCCAGTGAGATACCATCTTCGTGTTTGTTTGGTTGTGTCCTTTGTGAGGTCTGCTGGGTATTTCCCTTTCAGCCTTCTATCCATGTTTGAGGTGTTGATCGTTTCCGCAGCTAGCCAGTTTGGCTGTGTTCCTATTCTTTCTTTGTATTTTTCTGCGTGTCTGCTAATTTTCTCTTTGACCATTGGTATTCCCAGGTCCTTCCGTATGCCTTCGTTTCTAACGTACCATGGGGCGTTTACTATTGTTCTAAGAATTTTAGCTTGTACTGTCTCTATTTTGTTTATATGGCTCATTGCCGCTGCCCCCCATAGTGGTATTCCGTACGTCCAGATTGGTTTTATGATCGTTTTGTATACTTTTAATTTATTTTCTATGCTTAATTTGGATTTTCGACTTGTTAGCCAATGCATTTGTCTCCTTGTTGTCTGTATTTTGTCTATTATTGATTTAGTATGCTGTTTCCATGTGAGTTGTGTTTCTAGGTGGTCTAGTCCTAGGTATTTGACTTGCCTTGTTTGCGGTATGTGCGTGCCGTTCAGTAGGATGTTTGATGGTGTCTGTTTTCGCAGTGTGAGTGTAATATGGTTGCATTTATCGGGGTTTGCTTTTATTTGTTTATCTTGCAGCCACTTTTCTATTTTTGTGATATGTTCTTGTAGTAATTTGACTGCTGTTTCTGGGTTAGTGTGCCTGACTAGTACAGCTGTGTCGTCCGTGAGTGTCAGTATTTTGCTATTGGTAGTTGATGGTATGTTTTGTGTATAGTATTGATCCTAAGACGCTTCCTCGCGGAACCTCTGCCTTGATGTCTTTGACTTCAGAGTATGTGTCCTTGATTTTTATTACGAAGGTTCTGCTGCTTAAGTAAGATTTTATTAATTGGTATATTTGCTCCGGAAATTGTTTCCTGATTGTTTGTAGTAGGCTTTCGTGGTTTATTTTGTCAAATGCTTTATCTATGTCCATAGAGAGGGCTGTACAGTATTGTTTGTTTTCTAATGCTAGTATTATTTCTTTAATGAGCCTGTGCATTTGCTCTATAGTGGAGTGTATGTTTCTGAATCGAAATTGGTGATCTGGTATTAATTTTTCCTTCTATATTATTGGTTTTATGCGGTTGCATATTATTTCCTCTAGTATTTGGGAAAACACAGGAAGTAGGGATATTGGTCTGTAAGATGCAGTTTGGTGTGGTTCTTTGCCTGGTTTAGGTAACATTATGTCCTGTGCTAGTTTCCACAGTTTAGGAAAGTATTGGATTCTTAGTATTGCATTGAATATTATTGTCATTAGTGTTATCGCTTTTGGCGGAAGGTTTTTCAAGATTTTACCATTGATTAGGTCGATTCCTGGTGCTTTATTGTTTTTTGTTTTCTCGATTATGTTTCTAATTTCTTGTGCTGTTGTTTTAGGTATGGTATAGTGGTTGTCAGTTGAGGTACTAATGGTAAACGCATCCTCGTCCGTATGACGTTTGGGGTTGCTGTTGTTGATATTATGTGGTATAAATGTGTTTCAAAGGTGGTTGGAAAATTCTTCAGCTTGCTCTTCGTTGCTTCTTGCCCATGTGTTGTCTGCCGTCCTGATTGCTGGGACCAGTTTTATTGGTTTCTTTTTTTTCGTGGCTTTCCATAGGGAGTAGTTGGAGTTCTCGTGAGCAGAGAGTGACTCTATGAATTTTGTGAATTCGTTATTGTTGTGCACTTTTATTTTCTTTTTATTTCCTTTGCAAGTTTGTTTAGGTGTTTTTTGTTTTCTCGTGTTCTATGTTTTTGCCATTTTGCTTTCGCTTTTCTTTTTTCTCTAATTTTTTCAAGTATGTCTGATGGAATTATTTTTGTTTGTCTGTTAGTTGGTTCAGGTATAGTGGTTGTCCATGATGCTTCTTGGATAGTTTCTGTCAATGGTGTTACTGCCTGTTCGACGTGTTCGGGTGTTTCCAATGGGATGCTGCAACTGGTTTTGCTCTCGATTATTTCTTTAAAAATTTGCCATTTGGTTGTTCTGTTGCATAGTGTCCCTGGATTGCTATAAAGTATTAATTTGTTTCTGTAAGCAATTGGGCTGTATGCAATGAGGCTGGGTGTTATTTTTAGTTTATTTGCGTTTAGTCCCTTTGTAACTGCAAAATCGAGTAGGCCAGGTATTTTGCTCAGGTCTGTCGGCCAGTATGTCTTCCTGTGGATAATATATTCAGGTTGTTGTTAATGTATTTTTCCAGGGTTCTACCTCGAGGTGTGGTAATTCTTGATCCCCATAGCGTGTGGTTTGCATTGTAGTCTCCCGTTGCGATATACTTGTCACCTAAGTGTTGAAAGTACTCTTCCCACGTTTGTGATGTCATTTTGTGTCACGGTGGTACATGTACTGCTGACAACTGTATATGGTTGCTGCTAGTTTGTACAGTAACGGTGGTTGCTTGTATATATTCCTTACTAGCTTGGCTGTGTTAGTGGTGTTTAATGTCGTTTCTTATTATTACTGCGGTCCCTCCGTGTGATTTTCCTGAGGGATTCTTGGTATCATATATTGTGTAGTACGGTATTTTTATGTAACTTTTTATAGTGAAGTGTGTTTCCGATACGAGTAGTATGTCGATATTATTATTATACAGGAATGTTTTAGTTTCTAGGGCCCTTTGTTATAGTCCGTTAGAGTTCCATGCTGCTATTTCAAGCATGTCCATTTTTATTTTTTACTTAGCAAGTTTGTGAGTAGTTGTAACATGACTGTTGTTTGTTGTACTTGTTGCCTTAGTATTGTGTTTTTCTCACTTACCATTTTTCTTAATATCTCTGTACCTTTAATGGATTGTCTGAGCATTTCTTTGATTTCTGTATCGTCTTCGGTGTTGTTGCTTTGATTCTGTTTGTTTGTGGGCGTTGTTTGTCTAATGTTTTGGGTTACTTGCGCGTAGCTGCGGTTTCCTTGGGGATCGGTGTTTCCGTCTATAGCTTTTGGTTCATTTTGTGCTTTCAATGTTGCTTAATTATCCGTTATACTTTGTTGTGGTTGGTAGTTATTGATTGATCTATTGCCAAGTGGTGGAAACTGTTTACGTTGTGATTGTTTTCTGATTTCGCATCCTCTATAGCTGGCTGGGTGGTTTCCATTACAGTTGTAACATTTTACTTCATTTACTTTCCCTACGTATGGACAGTGTGTTGTTAAATGCTTCGTATCGTATCTTGTCATATTGTTTATTGCTCTTGTTTGGTGACCAATTTTTGCTAATTCGTCACTTAATTTTTTTTGTGTTAGTTTTTGAATGTAGTCCTCTTATAACTATTTCGTAGCTCCTTTCCGTTTTCAGCTGGTATGTGTGGTACACAGCGTTTTTTCTTTTAATTCTTTTATCACTTTCCTATAATTTTCTGGGGTGTTTATTTGAATTTTTACTTGTTCTAATTTTGTTTGTTTTATTGTGTAGTTTTCCTTCCCAACTATATCGTTTAGTCGATCAATAAGCGGGTCTATTATCTGGGCGTCGACAAATATTGGTGGTGGTTTTGTAGTTTGCGTTGATTTAGTTGTGTTTTTGGTTGTTGGGTCGTCTATTTCTTCCGTAAGTGAGCTGAAGGAGTTTCTTAATGGTAATTCTTGCAGCCATCGCTGCTTTTCTGTATCTGAATTTCCTGTTATTTTTCGTTTCTTGTTATAACTTGCCACCTTCCAGCTTTCATCCTGTTGGGTTAATTCGTTATTGGTAATATTCTCTTCATTGTTTGGTATTGTTTCCATATCAACTTCGTTTGTAGCTGAGCATTCCTGTTCTTCGTTTATTGGTTGGCTTGGTTTTGATATGTTTGTTGTTTTATTTATGTAGTATTGTTCGTCTTTGTTAATTATTTTTATCGGTGGGATGTACTTTTTCATTTTAGTTTTGCTTGTAGTCTTCTTAGTAGAAGACACGAGTTTCCACCATTTAGCTATGGGCGTTGCCGTTCGTAACTTTCTCTTCCCCACTTGCCGCACTTTTTCTGAAGCACTGTTTTACACGTCCGTTTGGCTCGGTTGCTCTGGCAGAACTCGATTTACAACATTGAGAACATTTATATCGAAAATTCTTTCTCGCATGAAGCTTCTGTATTAATACAAAAGGCACGAATTAAGATATATGATTGTTCACAAGTATTAGAGCACTTGCTGATCTTATAGATTTTATAGAAAATGTGATACATGATTGACCAAGATTATTAAGAAAATGAAGTTTACATCCGTATGAGATTAACGATCCGAAACACACACTTTGTGAAAATTCGTGACAGTTGGAGGAAAAGTAATGAATTAACGATTATGTGACAGCAATTAAAATCCGTCGATCTAAGGTCTTCATTAAATTAAATAGTTCAAAATCGTTTACATATTAGGTGATCCCATAAGTTTTTGTGTATATATTTATACACTTTTGTGTATATATTTCATGTGTCGATTTCTAAACATACGGCGATACGGGACCAATGCACTTGAGCTTAGCTGATCGAGAACAGGCTAGAGTAGATCTTCGTGGGCATAAGATCGTAATGTAGTGAACACAGTGACTTCTAACAGTAAAAAATCACGAGTGAAATGCGTATCCATTTTCGACATCTCATGTTATATGAATTTCGGAAAGAAAGTTCGGTAACAATTGCCAGGAAAAACATATGTGCTGTTTACGGAGAAAATACGCTTTCATCTCGCACCTGTAGGAAGTGGTTCCAACGTTGTAGAGCTGGGAATTTCTGTTTAGAAGAGGAGGTACGCTCCGGGTGTCCTCCTCAGACAGACGGAGATAAAATTCGGGATCTTGTTGAAAAATCACCAAGTTTGACAGTTCAAGAGATGTCAAATGTCCTGAAAATACCTAAGACAACGATTCATAGGTGTTTAAAAAAATGGGGATGGTGTCAAAGTTGAACGTTTGGGTGCCCCATGAACTTACGGAACGGAACCGTCTTGAACGAACGACAGCGTGCATGTCATTAATTGCACGTAATAAACGTGAACCATTCCTTAAACGCCCCTGGTAACTGGTAATGAAAAGTGGATACTTTTCGAAAACCCTGAACGGAAACGTAGCTGATCCCAACGAAATCAGCCACCTGAACGCTGTGCAAAACCAGGGTTACATCCACGTAAAGTTCTTTTGTGTGTATGGTGGGATTATAAAGGAATACTCTATTTTGAACTTTTATCTAGTGGTGATACCATTAATTCAGACAAATATTGCGCTCAGTTAGAAAAATTAAGGGAAGCACTAGCTGAAAAACGGCCAGGTTTAGTGAATAGGAACAACGTTATCTTCCATCACGACAATGCTAAACCGCATGTCGCGAAAAGCGTTACAAAAAAATTGTCTAAATTTAATTGAAAAATTTTACCACATCCCCCATATTCCCCAGACATTGCCTCATCTGATTACCACCTGTTCAGAGCATTACAACACTTTTTAGTAGCTAAAAAATTTGAAAATATTGACACTCTCAAAAATAGCATAGAAAATTATTTTAAAGAAAAACAAGAGAACTTTTATCGAGACGGAACCTACCAGAAAAATGGGAAGAAGTTGTACAACGAGAGGGGGATTACATTTTTTCATGAAACTGAAAGGTATGTAAACGATCTTAACATATATAACCTCTCGAAAAACGGCACGAACTTATGGGATGACCTAATAATTAAACAACTATAAATATATCAAAAGATTATAATAAAAGAATGTAATAGAATATCTAATGTCCGTACTTGTAAATACAACGAAAAACGTAACGTGTAGATTGCAGATGTTTATGAATGTAAAATTTGCGAAAAGCATATGAAAGTTATACGCATAAAATATACAAATATTGATATATGCACGAAAACTATGCGTATATGCGCAAAGATATGTACAATTTATGAGTAATATGTCTAATATTGATTTATTAACGTTATGTGAATTGATACAAAAGGATATTTAACAATTTAGTTTTAAATAAAAATCTATTTATGACGACGCGCCAAAATTCGCATTACGATAAATTACGATAAATTATAAATTGCTTTTCCGTATCTGCAGCACTCGAATTGTACAAGTAATGTGTGCGTTTGAGGGCCCGACCTTTTGGTCGACCGCGCCATACCTGCAGTAAAAACGCATACTGGCTTCGCATTTAGATGTTCGCGTTCGACTTGGGAATGGCGCGCATAGATGGTCGGCGCGCGACTTGCTCTCTCCTTGCGGATCATTGGACAAGTTAAACCTACCCTTTCGGGCGGCAGCTCGCTTAGCTGGCGCCACGCGATACCTGCCACCATATAGCTCGGTCCCAGCAGGTTGGCTCTCCAGCCGATTATTCCTGCTCGGCAACCATTTTGTAGGCTTACCGCTTGCACCGACGGTCACAGGTTTCCTCTCCAGCTCGCACGCTTCGTGCTTTTTTCTGCGCCCCGGTTCTTCGTTACTGTTGTTTTCTTGATTCTATCTTGTTTATTGTTCTATCTTCGATCCAGTGTTCTGTTTGTTGTATCCGTTTATTTCTTCGTTGCGATTCTTTGTTTGGTTGTTGTTGTTGTCTCTATAAACTTGAAATATAAATGCAATTTCCTTTTAAATACAGTAACGAGGTTTATTCAATTTCGATAACATTGTATTAGTAAGATACCAATTCCAAATAAGCTAGCAACTTTTCGTTGAAGTTTATTTTATATTTCTTAAATTATTCGGGTAAAGATAACTCCACACTGACGGCCTATTGTCCACAGACAGATGTCGTAGTAATCGGCGGACAATGTCTGTCAGTGAAACTTAAGGCGCGTACGGGCAGACTACAGGCGTCTGTAGACATTGCCTGCCGACAACACATGCCAAAACATGTATATAAACTGCCTGCAAGCAACGTCGCTTGTCCACTAGAAGTTTGCCGGGTATCACTGCGTATCGATGAGTCGAAGATGCCTTGGAGATGCAACACACGGATCGTTTAAATCTACCTTTAATCCAATCAAGCTAGCCTAAAAAAAAGACAAATTCAACATTAAATTGTATCGGACATTTTGCTACAACGCTCAACTGATAGAAATCATGCTCAGGAACAAATATATGTCTTTGCTAACTTTCTAAATATATGTAGACGACGTTTTAAATTGCTAGTAGTTGAAACAAACAATATGATATATTTTTGAGTGATCTATAAGGATTTACAGGCCCACTGGGAAATCTTATTAGTGTTCTCTTGCACTATGTATTAAAGCGCATCAACACCGATAGAAGCACTGTACACGCGATATCGTCGCGTCGTGTCTCCTGAAAATCGCCGATAAGTCGCTCGAAACTTTACTGGAAACATTTCTCCATGTTCTACTGACAATCACATAGCATGTGTCATTGCTGGAATTTGATAAATTTGGTTGAGAACACGAAAGAATTTTCCGTTTACAGTAAAGCAAGGGACTATCGAGTTGGAACAATTCGTGTTTGAAAATAGCGTTCTATGCTAAAATAGCGGTGGAAATTATACTACATGTAAAAGTGAGTCATAAAAACAAATACAATTTTCTTATTTTCTATCTTTTTTACTTTTATCGCAAGTTTGATTTCTATACATATAACTGTTTTCAATTTAAGGAGGAACTTATTTTCTTAAGGGCTTTTCATACAAATTTGAAAAATAACTGTTGTTTTTGATCCCTTATCTCTATCTTTATCCTTCTATTTTTGTGAGACTGTATCGGTTATTTATTCTTAATTTTTACAATCCGAAGTCTAATTTATGTGCCGTATTAATTTTCTGTGAATAATTTAGAGATATGTGAAATCTTGCTATATATATATACTGTTTGGTACCTATTAGAAGTGCGTTCGATCTAATGTGGAAAATTCTTAATTTTAATAAAATAGTTTCAAATTGCTAAGGCTGGGGCAAACTAAGAAGTTTCTGGAATATACAGGGTAGTAAGTCGCTTCGCAGATATGTGTACATCGGGACAATATGTTACATATGTAATCCCTTACACAGTTTCATATTATGGTGTAAAATAATCATTCTTCTTTTAATATCAGTTGGTTTTTGTATTTTTATTTCATTTATCTCATAGATTATAATTCCTTTAGGAAATTTTTGCAAAAATTTTCGCGCGTATTCCAAGTTGGCCCGTTGACTAGTTGGCAAAAAGAATTCCGCCGGCAGACGTATGCCGGCGCCGTAAATCATTTCGGCCGCCGTTGCGTTTAGGTCCTCCTTTATCGCAGTTCTTATACCTAATAAGACGATCGGGAGAATTCCGACCCAGTTGCTCGTGTCGTGGCATTTGATCGCCGCCTTTAATTGCTGTGTAGGCGTTCTACCATCCCGTTAGGCGCTGGATGGTAGGCCGTTGTACGCAAATGTTTGACGCCGAGCAACCGGCATAATTCCTCGAATAAACGCGATTCGAATTGACGTCCTTGATCAGTCGTAATTTTCAAGGGTACGCCGAAACGAGATATCCAGGTAGAAAGGAGGGCCGAAGCCACGGTTGACGCTTCCATATCGGCGATAGGTATGGCTTCAGGCCAACGCGAAAAACGATCGATACACGTAAGGCAATAACGGTATCCTTGCGAATATTGCATTGTGATGATATCTACGTGCATATGCTCGAACCGGCCCGCTAGCGTTCCGAACGTTCCGACGGGCGAGGATACGTGTCTGGTGACTTTGTTGCGCTGACACGGTATGCATTGTCGTGTCCACGTTCGGCAATCTTTATTTACCGACGGCCAGACGAAGCGCGTCGCTACCAATTTTCGCGTAGCTCGCATCCCCGGGTGGGAAAGTCCATGTAGCGCTTGGAATACGGTGCGGCGTAACGGTTCCGGTACGTACGGTCGCACGGTCTCGGTTTTAATATCGCAGTATAACTAGACGTTGTGATCGGGAAATCGTACTTTTCTCAGCTGCAACGCGCTCGAGCCAGCGTTGATAATTCTGCGTAGCTCGTTATCCTTTTCTTGCGCTGCAGCTAGCGTATGGTGATCTATTGGTTTTCCGATCGCTTCGATGCGAGATAGAGTATCGGCTACGTTATTTTCTACCCCTTTTATGTGACGGATATCCGTCGTAAACTGTCCGACGTAGTCCAGATGTCGAAACTGTCTCGGCGAACACTTATCGAGGTTCTACAAACATTGTGGCCTTTTTCCTACTTAGTTCGGTAATTTTCAATTTTAAGGTATTGAACAATTTCGTTTCGTTGTAATTTAAGATATGTTAACGAGCACTTTTCACAAACTGACCGCTGTTACTTGTCTTTGGATCGTTGTTTTGTGAATACGGTGAATGTAGGAATAAGAAAGAAGAGAAGCAATTGAGATACAACGAGATACCTTACAGATTTTATATCTAGACAAATAAAGTCGAAAGAAATATAATTTAACCAGTGTCTGGATCCATTTGGACTAGTCAGCAAACAACGGAAGTTGTTTAACTTAGTGTCATAAGAAGCCAAGGTATCTCTAAACGACGGATTTAGTATCAACATTCATTGTAACTTCAAAGAATTGTGTCGGACTTAGGCATGGTCTTCTGTGCAGTTGACCGAACGTTGCGCATTTCCAGAGTTTAGCTATCGTTCAATATCATTTTGATCGTGAGATTCTCGAAAATCCAATTAAATCGTTTTATAACAATGAAATAAAAAATATGAAAACTTCGTTTTTCTTATTTTGGCAATTTATGAGTAATTGCGTTATCGCTGGAGCAGACAAAGAAAACACCGGAAACTACTTGCAGTGATCAGTTCCGTGAAGTAGTGGGGATAACTCGTATCCGCTTAAAATTTGAAGAGACAAATTTTCGACTCTCTGAGCGACGTTTATTTCGTCAGGACTATCAATTGTCGTTTGAACGTTGTGTTTCGATCGTTCGCGGAGAGACGCGATCGCGAGATAGCACGTCAACGAGAGTTGTAAGTTCCCGTTACGATTAAATAATCGACGCCACGAACTGATCGATTCCCTTATTTCGATTAGGATAATAAGGGTAGTTCAATGAATTCCACAGAATTAACACAAATAAATTAACGTTTATTTTAACAAATTATCAACTAGGAAGACATAAAGAGAACAACAAAAAGAAATGTAACTGCGTTTTGCTTGATAAGTAATGCGCGATATAAGAGATGTGTTGACGGTTCGGCTTCTCGAAAAGTTCTGCACGCCTTTCGATTTTTTCCGTTTTTTCTGGAAGGCGACCCCCACTACGTTCGGATCACGCCACATTCTTTTACGCGAGGTAAAATAACGGCCACGAATCGACGTTTCTGGAGGTCGCCCTGCTTAATGAACCATGCGCTTGCCACTACAATGTTTGTTTGCCGGGCAGCCGCGACGATCCATCTGCGACATTATAGTGCCGCGATCGACAGTTAAGAATATGATCTATGGTAAGCCGCATGGCGTAACACGTTGCATTAATTTCTCTAATGTAATTTCGCGTACCTTTAACTGTAACTCAGTTCTTTCGGTACTTAACGAGAGAGCCGAAAATTTCGTCGTTTTAAAGTTTGACGATCTCAATAATTGTTAATTGTGTAATTTCGTGCTCCTGATAAGGATCGATAACTTACAATTAATATGCATAAAAATAATTACAAATATTGTTAAATATGCCCGCCTTGATATTCAGTGCATTTATTATTTCTTCGTAACATGTTTTTAAAGACGCTTAATAATATCTCTTCACTTATTTGTGACACTCGCCTTTCGATATTCTCCTCAGCGGTTTCGATTTGTACACATCAGTCTCTAACATCCCACAGAGAAAGAAGATTATTCTATTCTCTCCGTTTATTACGCCCCAAGGCTTACTATAGGCCGTGTTCCTAACCGTCGCAAACAGATCGTCTTACATGACCGTCGAGATATACACAAAGTAGCGATAAACGCATATTTGTCGTCAAGCAGCGAGTTCCAGAAACATCTATTCGCCTTCGGTGCGTTATTTTATCCGCATAAAGAAGCTGGTATACGTGATCATAGGCGCGAACGGTGGCGTGATCCGAGCGTAGTGGGGGTCGTCTTCCAGAGAAGACAACGAAAAGGATCGAAGAGTAATCGGTCCCTTCTGAAGAGTCAAACGTTATAAATTGCTTAGTCTAACGAATTCATTGAGAGATATCGCAAAGTCGGGTCGAATTCCTATAACATATCAACTGTATTTATCGCTAAATAATTTGTGACGTTTTTATTATTACATTCATTATTTTTAAATATACAAGCTATATTAACCTGTTAATACAGTGTTAAATTCATTGAACCACCCCTATTATCGTAACAGAAATCAGAGGATCGATCAGTTCGTGGCGTCGGTTATCTAATTGCAACGGGAATTTACTACTCCCGTTGACGTGCCTTCTCGCGATCGCGTCTCTCCGCGAATGCTCGAATAAACACGGATTGCTTTTTAACTAAACATATTCATACCCTGTTTTCTCAAAATCGAAAGCTTAAAACATCCGTTCTTACTGATGTTATTTCAATTATATTTATATCGCGTTATTTCAATTATCTAATATATTTTTTACTTTTTTCATGTAAAATCATCATTTTACCAATTGTACCATAATTATTAGGAAGCTCTGTTAGAATTTAATCTTGGAATTAAGATTGATAATCTGTGGAAGACACAATGTTTGTGTTGAAACAATATAATGTGATATTTATTAAACAATTATTACAGGAATTATAAGTGTGTGTGTTCTGGAATGTAGACAGTTGGCTAGTTATTCACAGACTGACTGGCTTAGTGACCCATGGCCCTTGAAAAGGTTTTGAACCCCACTCTCTATGCAGTAATGAGTGTGACCTGTGTGGGTGTCTGTGTGGCGTCACATGTGCCACAGAACCTTCTAGTAGCTTCTCGACGTGCCCATCGGGAATGTTCCATCCATATTCCTACGCTTCTTCCGCCGAATTCTCGAAAGAGCATGCACGTGCTAGCCGCAGTGGTACATCTCACGAACGCACGCTAATGAGGATATCGCTGAACAACGAAGGAAAGAATCCGTTCGATCAATCACCTCATCTGTAGGCGATTAATATCGTTGTATTCCAACAAACTCTGAACAATAACTTAAACACGAAACTGTAATTTGTGTCTTTATAATTTGCAACGTTGTTAAAATTTTGTATCTCCCTTTGCAAATGCAAATAATTTAAATGAAAAAATACATGGTTTTTAAATCGTTTCTCTTATATTCGTAATAATAATTTCGTTCTACAGTGAATGCATTTATTATACAACGACGTGATTTTCGGTTGTTTATTGGAAAGTTATAATGCTGCTGATCTATAGAATTAGTACTGACTGTTATAGTAATATGCACAGCGAGTCATTTGTAATAAATTGTAATTACTTGTAATGTATATCGATTGTAATTACTTGTAAACCACTCAATTCATAAATGCATACATATGTGGCGGCACTCGACAGCACAAATACGACAACTCGACACTAACTAATACCAGACAACGGCAGCGCAGTGGTTAGCGCCTCAAGTTACGAACGTTCGGGATCTGGGTTCTTAAATCCCGGCGACCGTAGTCCGATTTTTCTTCCACGATTCTTAAATGAAAAGAAAATACAGCAGTACCCTAGCAGCGACATCTACAGCCAGCAGCTACAATTATCATTTGTGTCTTTGTTCTCTCCTAAAGGCCGTCCAAGGGACTTGAGAATGCAAAGAAGAAGTGCTGCAAGAACATAACAAATATATTTACAAACCAAAACCAATTCATTACAACGCTCATCCTTCAATTACATCCTCCGTCGCGAAAATCCTCCGCTTCCTTTCTGTCAATCCATCTTGCCCATATGTGGTTCCATAGCTGCTGAATCGTATATAGACAAACAACAACTTGAGTAAGCAAGGGGGATGGATGTAGAGCCGACAAATAAAGGAAAAGGAGAGAGAAGTGTTTCGTCCTTGAGTTTATCATATTGTGTGGGCCGGGGTATTCAACGCTATGTCCCCGATTCGCTCTAAGTACTCAGGTTCTAGACACCCTTGGAGGGCGGTAGATTTTTCTTCATCGCCCGCGATGCTCGCCGCCGCGAGCTATCTCTCTAGTAAGGAGAACCATAGCACTATCTTCTAGGGCATCGTCAAAGGCACGCGGACTACTTCACTGGTCGTAACTGTTTTATTCTTGTTTGACATATCGTTAGCGCGCCCGGAATCACGATCATTGAAATCTCATTAGCTCGATCACGTCGGGGTCACTTACACCTCACATATTTCAAATAAAATCTGCATAATTTCTGAAGGAAACACAACTACATTTGGGTTATCTTGTTTTCACAGAAACCTGAGAATTGCTCAGAGTATTTTAATAAAATATTCAACTACTTTAAAACGCAAAAAATAGTTTATTGTATGGAATATATAGAGTGGTTCACGCAATTGTTTCGGCATAATTGGAAAATTCGAAATGTGTAGCTTTAAAAATATTGCAGAGGAAAAATCGGATTCGTCGAGGACAACCTTCGTTCAGAAAGTAAGGGAAATTGGCATTGCTGCTAATTGGTCAATTTGTATATCGGTGGTTAGAAAAGGATGCTAGCCGCTCTCGAGAGAAAGTCTCTAGTCGTTCGGGAGACGTCGTTCGTTAAAAAATAGGCGTTTCGACCGTTCGCGGAGAGACGCGATCGCGAGATAGCACGTCAACGAGAGTTGTAAGTTCCTGTTACGATTAAATAATCAACGCCACGAACTGATCGATCCCCTTATTTCGATTATGATAATAAGGGTAGTTCAATGAAATTTCACAGAATTAACACAAATAAATTAATGTTTATTTCAACAACTTATTAACTAGAAAGATATAAATGGAACAAAAAAAATATAACTGCGTTTTGGTTGATAAGTAATGCGCGACATACCACATGTGTTGACGGTTCGACTTCTCGAAAAGTTCTGAACGCCTTTCGATTTTTTTCGTTTTTTCTGGAAGGCGACCCCCACTACGTTCGGATCACGCCACATTCTTTTACGCGAGGTAAAATACGGGCCACGAGTCGACGTTTCTGGAAGTCGCCCTGCTTAATGAACCATGCGGTTGCCACTACAATGTTTGTTTGCCGGGCAGACGCGACGATCCGTCTGCGACATTATAGTGCCGCGATCGATAGTTAAGAATATGACCTATGGTAAGCCGCATGGCGTAACATTCTCCCCCCGTTGAGAGGGTACCGATCAAACTAGCGAGGTGTGGTTGAAGTTCCCATCTTATTTCGTCTCGGTGGCTAGTTGTTCGGGTTTCTCGAGATCGGGTTGAATTGGCAGTGGGACAAGCCTTTTGACGCCCCGATCCAAAATGTTCTTTGCCGTCTGAACTGTAGCTGTCCGGATGACACCATCGGCGCCTGGATGAACCTTGATAACTCGGCCCAGAGGCCAATGCATGGAGGGAACGTTGTCCTCTCTGAGGATGACGATTGTGCCCTTTTGGATGCTGTGTCCACCCTTGCTCCATTTATTGCGGTTGGTTAGCTCGTTCAAATACTCCTTATGCCAGCGGTTCCAAGAATGTTGTTTAAGCTGTTGGATATGCTGCCATTTGGAGAGTCGGTTCAATGGAATGTCCCTGAAATCTCGATCACGTAAGCACATTAATGAATCGCCAATGAGGAAATGTCCGGGAATGAGGGCTAGGAGATCATTTGGATCGGTGGAGATAGCAGTTAGCGGGCGGGAATTGAGGACTGCTTCTATTTCTATGATAAGAGTATTACGGTGTTAAGCTCATATGTTTCTGTTTCTCCACTCGCGCTGCGCCATAATATCCTTTGATATTTCCGATCCTCTGGTCGTACGAGGAATTGCCGATACATTTTCTCGATGTCGCCAGTGAGTACGTACTGATGAGCGCGGAATCTAATTAATATACAAAATAAATTGTGAATTGAGTCGAGAATATAGAATTTCCCCATTTTCATGATTATCGTGATTTTTGTATAAATATATTTTTTAAGATACTAATAATTAGGTACTTATAAATTAGTATTATCAATTATTTTGCATTTATAATTCCGCCTCTAGTATAAGTGTTAATTGAAAACTAACTTTATGTTTCAAAAAGTACTAGCAAAGTCGTTGAGTAACAAGCCACTGATGCTAACACAAATAGCATTGTCGTAATTAAATATTTCTAAATATTCATTTTTCATTTTGAACCTGTAGAAACAATTTATTATATATACAATTAGCTAAGTAATTGCATATTTAATTAAGTCGAAATATAAAACTTAGTTATTTTGATAATTTAGAAAATAAAAAACTGACAAACATTTCAATTTAATTTATGGTTGGAACAAAAGACAGTTATTTTTCATTAATTGTAATATTGCAATGCAGAGTACTTTCCAAAATACGCCGAGAGTATTCCTGATGGTGAAACGAGCGTTGCTTCATCGAACGCAGCTAAAGAAAACAACATCTATGTAGTTGGTGGTACGATGCCTGAAATAGAGGGCGATAAATTGTACAATACCTGTACTATTTGGGGTCCCGATGGAACTTTGATAGCAAGACACCGAAAGGTAAGTAATATATTCCTTTATGGCTTTCAATTTGAAAATATTGGGGTGAAGAAAGTGACTCTATCTAGGAATAATTTAGGAATATACATATGTACATACGTATACTATAACCAATTCTATAATTTACGGTTTATAAAATACGTTATGATACGGGAAACGCCCATTTTTGTTGTAATGTGTTTGTTGTTGTATAAATTTTTCACATACGAAAATACTTATTTTTTCTCCTTTTTAAACATTATTAAATGATAAGATTTTTTAATAAAAGAAAGTGATAAAAACGCTGGCAGTTATTAAATAAAAAATAATTAAAGTTTAGGAGTTGGTAACTTTGATATTAATTTACAAAAGTTGCAGCAATAGAATTAGCGATTACATTTTTATGTTATTAGGTACATCTATTCGTGTTAAGGAAATTCGAGGATTTGGGAATACAAATAATTGACTATATTTCCCACACAACAGTTATATATCTATATTACACTCTGAAGAACGTCTTGCACGCACGCTTGTCGCCAACCGACTATCCTAGATTCTTCTAACATCTGGCAACAGTCTTTTGTCTCAACTAAGACCTTGACGCCCACTGACCCTTACACACACACTCTCATGTACAGTGTAAATGTACCACTTCCCTAACAATTTTTATGATTAGATTTAAATTATTAATATTTGTATTTTTAGTAATATTAATTAGTTCTTTTATTTAATTATATAGAATTAGATATATAAATTTAAATAATAAATATTTAATTAATCGTTTTTATTATTTAATATTAATGTTTTTAATATCAATAATTTTTTAAATTTTGAGACCTAATATATTAACTTTATTATTAGGATGAGATGGTCTGGGTTTAATTTCTTATTGTTTAATTATTTATTATCAAAAATTTTTATCATTTAATTCAGGAATAATTATAGTAATTTTAAATCGTGTAGGAGATTCTAGTTTATTAATAATTATTTCTCTTTTAGTAATTTTTGGTACATGAAATTTAATTTTATATAAAATAGATTTATTAATTTTATTAATGTTCTTTTTAATAGTATTTACAAAAAGTGCACAATTAATATTTATGATGTGATTACCAGCTGCAATAATTACTCCTACTTCTGTGTCTTCATTAGTTCATTCATCAACTTTAGTTACTGCTGGAATTTATTTATTAATCAATTATGAGATAATAATTGATTTTAAATATAAAAGATTTATTTTAATAATTTCAAGAATAACAATATTAGTTTCAGGAGTTATAGCTAATTTTGAAATAGATTTTAAAAAGATTATTGCTTTATCAACATTAAGTCAATTAGGTCTTATAATAAGAATTTATTCTTTAGGAATAACAGATTTAACATTTTTACATTTATTTATTCATGCATTTTTTAAATCTATAATATTTATGTGTGTTGGAAGATTTATTCATTATATAAATGGTATTCAGAATTTTCGTTTTTATTCTGGTATATTTTATTTATATCCAATAAAAGGATTATTAATAATATTTTCATTATTAATATTATGTGGATTTCCGTTTTTAGTAGGATTTTATTCTAAAGATTTAATTGTTGAATATTATTTTTTAAATATGAAAAGAATTTTTAGTACAATAAATTTAATTTTTGGAACAATTTTTACAGTATCATATTCTTTTCGTACAATCTTTATAATAATGGGAAATAATTATATAATAAATTTAATTTATTTAAATGAAGATTGTATTATAGCTGGAATTATATCAGTAATTTTAATAATTATATCAATTTTAAGAAAATTTATTTTCAATTTTTTCTTTTATCAATTAAATATTAATTTAATTTATAGTTATAAATATCTTGTATTTAAGATAATATTATTAGGATTAATATTTTTAGTATTAATATTAAATATTTATTTGAAAAAAATTAATATTTATCAAAAGATTTTTTATAATAGAATTTTTTTATAAGTTTATAATGAGTTATTTAACAAATAAAATAATTTATTATGAATTTTATTTTGAAAAATGTTTAGTTGAAACATTTACAGGAAAGATTATAGGATATGTTTGTGATTTATTAGAAATACATTTTAGATTAAAAATTTCTTATTTATTATTAATATATATTTATTTATTAATATTAATAATAATAATTTGATTATAAATATATTTATAATTAATTATTTAATTATTATTACTAATTTATATTTAAATTAAATAAAGAGAAAGATGAACTTGTTTAATTTAAATAGCTTATACATTTAGAGCATAATATTGAAAATATTAGGGAAATTTAAAAAATTTTGAATATTAAAAAAAAATATTTAAAAATATTAATATGTATGTCGGATTAGCACTGGCAGTAGGGTTGTGGGCGTCAAATGAATCTTCACGGGAATTAACCATTGGTACGGTACACGCAGGTGTAGTTTATTACAATAATAGAGTTATTACAGTCTTGACAATTGATCACGACAATTGGCACTCGCGACACTAGTGACGATGGTCTCAGGCCCGATAACGAATCCGCGGCCAACGGGATCACAAAAGAACGTGTCGGAGATGAAAGGAAAACCGGAGCCATCCCTTTGCAATTTTGCGAGAGTCTTCTGGTGCTTTAGCCTGGATTTTGTCATAGCTGTAATTAAGCAATTGTTGTCATTTGTAATTGTTCGATATATGTGATGGCGAGGGTGGGTTCGAGGTGGCAGCTGGTCGCCGAGCGTAGCCGCGGTCACGGGATAAACGTTTTGCCTGACGAAGGTGTGGATCGGTTGTATTGTTCTCCCTAGAAATCACATAGAATTGTACTTTGGAGATGTCGATATAATGGGACACACGTTGTATTAGGAATCAGACTCCAGAGAGAGGCTGCCTAGCAACGACGTTTGGATCTTCCTCGATGCTTCCAAAGAGTATACAACAAACTCTTGGCAGAGTCTGCCTAGCAGCGGCGATTGGAAGCTTCTCGATGCCTCCAGCGAGCATATAACGAACAAAATGCAGTCGTACAGCGAAAAAGATTTTCATCAGATATTCATTCGTGTGATCGCCTTGGAAAGTGATACATCGAGCAATTTACCGAGTGCCTCAGCAATCGTATTTTTTTTTGTGTTTAAATTATTCTACGCATAGTAAAGAGTTATCCCGTTGACCGTGGATTCGTTTGGAATCATTAGTTAAACTTATCATTTGTTAATCTTATCATTCATTAAACTCAATACTCATAATATTTTGTAAAATCTTGTATATTCGCGTAAATATAATCTCTGTTTCATAAAACGATGGCTAATTCAAACGAAGAATCGTTACACGCCTTAAATTCTAATGTTAACCCGACATATATATATATATAAATAATATAATAATAAATCAAACTTGCTCGAGCCTGCTTGAATCTCTGTATCATTGTATCATAATGTGAGAACTTTCACAAGCCTAAATCCTGGCAGTCTGACGATCGAGAATATTGCTATCGGAAGAATCGCTCTCATCCGTAAACAAGATATTTCCAAGGATTGCGTTATAATTTTCTTAGCGGCTAACCATCGAATATTCGTCAAACGACATAATTTCGCACACGGCGAACCTTATAACGTACACCTTTTTGGCGTATTATTTTTCCCACTTTTTTTTTTTTTTTTTTTTATTAACGTGGAGGACACCAGGTCGCTTCTGGGAAAAAGCGGCGTGGTAGTGGCGGACGCCAACGGACTAAAACCTCCATGATGACCGTCCCGGCAGCGATCTAGAGGGGCCCGGGAACTGGTGTGAGGGATACACCCCCCCGCGCTCAATACACCCCTAATGGAGCGATATGCGGCCACGTCACACCGCGCCTCGTCGCCGGAGCCGCCGTGCCAGACAGTCCGGTTCCCCTGCCGGGCTGATTTGCTGCCCCGGGGCGCTGAGTTGCCAGCGCCTAAGTTTGCACCCCACCGGGGGGCGCGACGGACCTAGCGCGCCTCACCGAAGCGCTTCCATGGCCTCTGCCGCGCCCTCGCCGGTCAATTCTCTCAGGGTGCCCACTGCTGCGTGTGAAACCCCTATTGGACAAACTGTTCTTTGCAATACATCGATGGATAAATACGCGCACAAACACGCAATACGTGCAATAGAATGATCGAGGTCAATTTTGTGATCCTCTTTTTCAACAGATCTTCGCAAATCCGAAGGTGTAGAATTACCTCCCAAAGACATAAGATGACAACAAACACTTTCTTGACACACTGTATAACATTGAGGTATCCAGTTTTGCCACATACAATTTTGTCATTGTCACGTTTGACTTTGTTCATTGTAAAGTCAAATTTGCACACTCCATCTGTGAAATAGTACGAAGAAATCATAGTGACTTGTATTCCTTATGATATCATGATGCCACATAATATATAATACAATACAATAATTCGCGAACAGATCACTCGTTAATTGCTTTTAAAAGAATTACCACGGAAGCTTCCTAACACGCTACCCGGGGGCCAGGGATTTATTTCGTCGATAAGTTAGGTTATTAAACTTATGTTCTTTCATTGAAGACATCGATGGACGCTGTGTTCCAGAAATCGCCAATCACACTTGGCGAAGCATAATAGTAATTTACAATAACAAATACTTAAGAATGCCTAATTTTGTTAAATATAGGGTTCAATTTACAATTATGTAAATATTACTTCTTGAAAGTAACTTCTTAATCAATTTTAACAAATTTTGTAAAATCATGTAATAAATCTTATTATTTATCATACGCGTGTATTAAGCCAATTGCCAACCGAACATGTTCAAACTGTATTTTTTTCAAAACGGGACCTTAAGCTAAAAAGCTTTATTTCACATATTCGACTTGTTCTTGTATGTGGTATCAGCACCTAGTCGGATGCCCGCGTTATGTAGGACACCCTGATGGCGTTGAACGCAACGATTCAAATTGAACTGAAAAGTCGTTATGTTTTCAGAGGACTTGTGTGTAGAGGATGGTTGATCGTGAGATTTATTAGACAAGATTGCTCGTTGTTGAAACCTTCAAGTATATTTTCAAATGATTAAATAAATAATTATAGATAATGTTCGCAAAGACGGTAGATACTCGTAGATACTGATCCATAACTCTCGTGAACTCTTTACGATTGCGTCCGTTTAAACTGGTATAGTATAAACAGATTGGGGGAGAGTCGGAGAATTCAAATTCGTCTTTGTTCGACGGTTCGACGGTAACGTAACGGCGACATTGTTTTGCCCGGAGTTTATTTATTAATATATTATGTATGTCCTCACGATCTTGATACTCCGAAGCAAAAAAACAACAACATGATTTGAAATGTTCTCTAGCTCATGTACCTCTACGTGTACTTTCAAGGAGCAAAACTGACATAGTTCCGCTTGTGACGCGAGACGGAGATTATCGTTTCACTTCCTTTAACGCATTTTTGCCATTGAAAGACACTAATTTCTGTGACTTGCTTTATCTCTGTTATAAATCTCTCTTTATATTTAAAATTTTATAGTTTTTCTGCAAACGTAAAAGGTAAGTAAATATTAATAAATATTATAATAATATAATATAATGCTATATAATAATATTAATAAATACTTCGCTATTTACTTATTTTATTTCCATTAAGGTATATTGTATTTTTCATTGCATTACTTTCATTTTTATTTAGTGTAATAATAAACGCATACGTTAATATTCATTGGCATTAGTGTAATTGTAAGCTTCACTGTAAATTTAATAAAATTTATAAGAACGGAATTATTAAAAGGGTATATATGTGTCATTAAACTAGATTCTATTCTCAATGTTACTTCATTATTTTATTATTGTTTCATATATATATTTTTTTTTAATTTACATGTGCTTCTAAGTTAATAGAACTAAACACATGTGTATGTATTAATTGCTATATACGTCATAATTTCAACCATAATATTAAATTATGGTATGTATTATTAAAAAGTATAGTTTAATGTATATATTAAATATATATCATTTATTCGTAGATTTTAAATATGGATACTGGATCAAAGAAGGAGATTAAAGAAATGATTACCAAAGATATATCGAATATACATAATTATTCCTTGGATGTTAAAAAATATATTAACAACCAGCTTGAAGACACTCTGGATTATTTACATGGTTTAAGTGCTGAAATACCACAATCAGTCCCTGGCCCTTCAACTACAAAGAGGCCGAAAGTTTGAAGAAAAAAGGTTATCGCCGTAAAGAGACTATCCCAGAAAATGATATTATCAATACTGACAATACAGTAACAGATTCAGCAGTACATGATAAAACAGAAAATAAAGATGTAAAAACTGGGGATGTGCTGGAAACAACAATTGACCGAACAAAAAGAAAGGCTGCAATAAAAGCTGCAATTAATATTAAAAAGCAGCAGTCAATGTCACTTGTTACAAAATTACGAAGGCTAACTCTTGATGATGACAGTAATGTAAATGTTTGTGTCATATTATGATGAAATTTAATACTTTTAATCTTACCCCATATCTTATGTTACTAATCAATACTAACCCTTATATGTAGTACCCAATAATGTTTGATATCGGTTAATTAATGCGTCAAAATCTAATTGCTTATACAATTGTATGTACATTGTGTATATAAATACTACTATAACGTTGTTAAATATATTCTAAATTTTTAGAGGAAACGTGGAGGCCGACCTAAAAAAAAGGAAAGTGCTAGAAGTAGTTCAGATGAAAAAAACACAAAAGGTCCTACAAAACATAGTAAAACAAAAAAGAATGTTTTAAGCGAAACAATTTCAAAAGAAGATGCAAAACAGCCAGAAAGGATTGAACCATTAAAGTCTTCAATGACAACAAGAGATAGTAATATAAAGAGAACTTTTTCACGGAGTGAAAACACGAAGGGTAAATATTCTAATATTATTGATGATACAGTAATTCCATCAGCAAGAAATGATATTGAAGATCCTTCAATGTGCGAGGATGCACTTGAGAAATTTACTCCTCTTATGAATTCCACGATGGACATCAATTCTACTTATACGCAGAAGATGATGGACGCTACCGCAATTGTAGAACCTTTATCACCAATAAAATCAAACGAAACGGTAGTAATTAATAAAAACTTGGCTAGTAGTATAGGAAAAAATAATGAACCTAAATTTACATCACGGTCGCCAATAACTCTGCAGGAGGAGGTTCAGCAGCTGAATCAAGCGATTGGACTCACCGAGTTCGAAGAATTATTCGCAGAAGATGAGCCATCCCGTGAAAGGGAAATGTCTAATAGAAACATGACGAAACAGCACATTCAAAATGAAATGAAGAAAAATGTGCCCGTAAGAAGGAGAATCGAGGCCTTTGAAAAAGAAAAAATTTCAGAAAAAGCCATTGTTCAAAAACTGGCACGAAGATCTGTCGAAAAAGCAAAAAAAATCTTATTAGCGAAACAAAAGAAGGAGACTCAGATGATGACATCGCAGGTAACATTACAAACAGTATCAAAGTATTCTTCTGTTATAAAAACACAAGCTATTATTCATTCGATATTTTATCCAAAATATAGCTCCAAACAGTAAGGTCCACTTCTGTTTTGCACAGTAAACCTGACGACGGCACATCGGACGATGAAGCCAGACCAAGGCGTACAATTCCACATTAGGCGCAATGTAAGTGTTGTTTTACTTAATGAGTTAATAAACATTATAATGCATGGAGTACTCGAATTTTTATCAATTTTAGCATACATACGCGAAAATGAACTTGCAATGCAACGATAAATTCCGAAGAAAGCAGTCTATAAATTCTTTGATAGAAGAATGTGCACACCAGATTTAACTGAAATGTTTGAAAATATAGATAGGAGTAGATTACAACGCACGTCCAGTGCAATATGGAAGACACCACCGCGTTATTCCATGATGGAAAACGAATAGAAGTTATAATTTGTTAAACTGAATGTTGTTGATTTCAAATTGTGCCTTAGAGCAGGAATACTTGCCATACCTTGCGTGTAATATAAAAATGATGTTACATTGCAACTATCGTTAAAAGATGTATGTGTTCTTAAAATATACCAATGAACGTAAGACTATTTCACTTTTTATATTTTAGAATGATCATAGGCATATATTACTTTTATTATACTAATCAAATTTTACCATTTTTTCTTATTTATATGTATCTTCTTAAGAATTAATAAATAAACCAATTAATAAATAATTGTTTTGGTACGACTTTTTAATGAGAAGTAAATTTTATTAGATTTGCCTTATTATCACCGTCGTGTAATAATTCGCGAGATACGCGTGATATAATTCGCACGATTAAATAGCACTGGTGATTTCGTCTCTTCGTGTAACGAGGAGGGTCTGGTAAATGGGTCGACCGTGGACGTTCAATGTTGTAAGAGAACAAACGGCGGCACCGTATCGTCGAGCATTTTTCTTTCGGTCAACAGCCATCCATTTTATATTTAGCACATTCGGTTGCGACGCTAAATTTTCGTTACACCACCAGTTGTTTCGTCTGAAATTCGCGTGACGTAAGTGCATTACACTCTCGCACCCGTCATCCATTCCTGCGACCACTTCGCGTGCGTTAACTCGATAATATTTCGTCTCTGTTACCTTGTCGCCGTTGCTGCTTGACACATCTCGCTTGCTGGACGACTGATCGATGAAAATTAAAACGGGACGCTGATTTACCGTATCGTTATTTTTGTGTCAGGTATTCTCTTTTTGCCGTTTCGGCGAATTATTTTCATTTCGAACTTTTTTAGTCTTATTGTTACGTCGATTCTTATATTTCAAGATCTAGTCTTGTATGTACGCTGGGGAGCGCTTTTATTTATTGATTCAACAAAGAATATCGTTGTAGGTGTCATACATGCGAGTAAAAGTAACGAAGTACGAGCAGTTTCACTGTAACATACTTCCTGATAATTTCTCGTTATTTATACTGTTACGCCGCGCGACTCTCTGCCTGGCCCAGGTCACACACCACGGGCCAGAAGGACACCAGAGGTCCGCTCGTCCGCATGGCGTACCCTCATTATCCTTAAGCACCGTCCATAAATCATAGATTTACGAGAAAAGGTCCTTTAAACAAAAACAAACATCTGGTCCCGAGGAGTTTCTAAACACTATTGTCTACCTCGGCAGGACAAGGGAAAGTTGTTTTTTGTCACGTACGCGGCAACTTTTCCCCCGTTAATCACTTTCTCTAGAGGGCAGTTAAGACCCTTCGTTTAACCAATTAAAAACGAAGCCTATTCCCTCACTCTCCTAAATAACATCGGCTCCAACAAATCCGATGGTCCCGTGCGCTGGAGGGACCGATCCTTAGCCTTCCACCGAGACAGCATCGTCTCCCAAAAGACTGATTTCACATCCTTCGAACGGTCAACATCCTTCGAGCGGGTATACACACCCGCAGATCAGTCACTCACTCATCTCGTACATACGCACCAGTGTAACTATCCTCGTTATAAGTTGTGGAATAAACGGTGACCTAACTTACTACTGTGTAATATTCAATCAACCACCTCTGTTATCCTACCCGAAACAGGGGAACGACTACTTCGCGGCGTCGATTCACCGAATCGTAGCGAGAATTTACGCCTCTCGCTGACGCGTTTTCCTAGCGACCGCGTCTCTTCGCGATCGGTCGTAACATATACCATAAGAAAGTATCAAAGAGGAACTCTTATCTCGAACGTGGATCTATTTGTCGATAATGCATGCGTGTAATACTCGAGTGTCGTTCATACAGCGTAAATATACGTGCAGATACGTAAACCTTTTATGATTTTTGTATCAAAGGCAGACCTGCTATAATACTCGCAAGTGAAATATAATTCTACGAAAGAAAATGGAGCAAAAGAGTTTCGTTGGTAATATATTCTTCCTTTTTCATCACAAGTTTCCTCTTTGTTGTGCTTCTGTTACATTATAATCCTGTTAGATTTACGCGCGTAAAATTTCACTTTGTTGCACTATATCTCATCATCGCCATCTGCCGAACACCTGTGAGAAACGCGGTTTACTTTGTCTCAAAGCGAGCAAACGTCTAATTTCACAAATTGGATTTTCATCAACAGCGAGAAGGGCATATGCGATGTAAAGGAGGCTGTAAGGGCGTCCTAGGGCTTACGGTGGTTGTCACGATGCCGGAAGTGGCGCGGAGCAGACACATCAAGGGAGAATCAGAATCGCTATTGGGAAAACCATCACGAACATTTGTCCTTCGCGCCACCAAAATTCTATCTTCTGAGATATTTTTCGCGTTTCCGAGATCATCGCCACTCTCCTTAACTTTGCCTTACGATGTATAATATCTCGATGTTACGGTAGTTAGAAATTTGTATTAATTTGGAGGACCTTGCAAAAGTACGCAAATCTGCTACGATAGTCGGATAGAGAGTATCGGCAGAGATCTGTTCCTTTATCGTGAAACTCTCTCGGACAACTTAGATGCTACCAGATATCGATTCTCGCATCCAACCATTTCGTAATAAACGTAGATCACCCAAGAAATTTCTCAATTGTCATCCGTTAATTTCGCGTAACTTTTGCTTTATTTTAGCTACGTGGGAACCTATTAGTGCGCAAATGTTACCCCGAAAATGTTACTCCTCTGTGCCAAATATCGTTCACGTGTATAATCAAAGTTGCATAAAACCGCGTACAATTGCATCAGGAAATTTCTAATAATTTGCTCGTCTCGCAGGACGAAAACAGGCTCACGAAGGATCCCTCTGTTCTGGCTATCGAATGTACCGCAAGCACGTAGTTTCAAGTGTCCGTTCTCTAGAAAATTCGAAACAATTTATGGTCGATGGTCGAGTGAACGGTGCAACGGTCGAGTCGGAAAGATCAGAAAGACAAATCGTCATAGTTCGAACAGACCGGGAAGCAGAAACGCACTTCCATGATCATTTGTATCGTTGCTCGATCTGTTGCTGCGCAATGACCGAGCAAGCTGTTGATTTTTCTTTTTCTGCGATGCTACTATACTCTACACTCTATGCTTTATACCGTTCTTTTGCCCGCTATTTACCTTGTACGCGAACTTTTTATCGCTAGTGAATTGCAAAAATCCTTTTTTATCACGAATTTTACGTGACAATGCGTAGGTCAAGGTGGACGTAAGACAAAGGAAGGTGTAGATAAATAAGACAGGAAGTATTTAAAAATAATAAGTTATTTATTACAGATTATTTAATATGTATACAGGCTATTCGTATTATAGCAGCGATAGCTAGTGTTAAATTAACAATGACAGTTTCTATCGTAGTTAATATTATATTGGTTATTGGCCATGACGAAGGCGAATTTTGATAGCCCTGGTCGAGGTCGGTGGTCTGGATCTATAACAAATAATACTATATTAATATAGCAAAGAAATGTCGTAAATATCGATATCATTTGCAAGGCGATTCTTTTTGGGCATAGTGAAATTATGTTGATCAGTTTGTGGATATTAGGTTGAAATTAGATAATAAAGTTATAGATTTACCCGTTTTAAGGGATTGTTCAGGCGCCGTTAATTCACTGGATATGTCGCCCTGAAGCAGGATGTTTAAATTTTAGATCATATATTGTACTGATAGGAAGTATTTTATCGATACAATTATGAGTTTATTTGATTAAAATATCTAACGTAGTGTCTAGTCACCAAACGAGTTAGTAGATCAGCCGTGAACAATGGCAGTAATTTGTATAATAACAAAGGATAAGCCAAATATAGCAGAATGACTCATCGGCTAGCGGGAGGTTGTGTCTAATTATCAAAAGCGAAAGAAATATGAAAGATCCTAGTTTGTAGGACTTGTTGACAATCAATGTCAACAATTTTTTCGTTTGGTCCATAGAATGTTTTGAGTGGGCTGTATTTCGACACACGACAAAATTGATAACGTAAATAAATCTTATATATTTGTTTCAAGAAATGATAGCTTGTTTGTGAGCGGTATCTTTAGACAGGTTGTTGAAAACTGGATGTTAATTCGGATTTTATATTTTCAATAACTTCGCATGAGTATTTTAGTCAAATCTAGCACGAATCGAACAGGTGAAAACAATCTATACGGCGTTCGTGCTGAGGTGGTATGGTGATAGGTGCGTAAGGAACTACTCTTGGTGTTTTTAACGAACAATAGTTTATTTAGAACTAATCAACAATCAGAGTTAACAATTAACAATTAACAATTACACTTAACAGACAACTGGTAACAACTAACAAATAACGATAGACACCGAGAGATCATTCGACGCGTTGCTATGCAAATAGTACCGAGGAGTTACACATTTAATGGCGTAAGACAGACTGCCTGTGCTTTTGTTTCGGATCGCGCAGATTCTTCCCTTCGTAGCCCATCGATATCCCTCACTAGCGTGCATTCATTAGATGTGCCGCCAGTGCTGGCACGTGTATGCTCTTCCGAGAATTCGGCGGAAAGAGTGTGAAGATATCGATGGTACATTGGGCACGTCGGTGTTGCGCTTTGGCGGCGTCGCGCTTTGCATCCGGAGCCGTTGAAAAGTTCCGTGGCCCGTGCCGCCACAGTGCTTGGCAGGCTTTTATTTTGTTTACCTAGTGGATCGGTATGATAGAGTTCGAGACATGTGGAAAGTACGGCTTCCAGGCAAGCAGGGGCTGATTCAGCGCATTAAAATAAGAAGAAAATTTCGTATAAACGTTTTCGAGTAGACGCTTGCTTTGTGTCACAGTACTTTCTTACCTATCTTTAGAGAAATTACTCGAATCGACCAGTTCCAGTTTCTACGGAAACGCGAATGCGTCGCGTCATAGATCGTCCATCTTGTTCGAACAGCTTACACGAATTTGTCGAAAATGTTGATCGTCACGTCAACTAACGTTTTATAAGTAAGAGATTTTAAACGTCCCCGTATTTAATAATCGAACGGATTCGGATCCGAAGAGCGTATTGGTCCGGAAATAAGGCCGGCACGATTTATCTATTTTCCAAGAAATCGTTCATCTGTGTAATGTTTAGCATCGCAAAATAAGCTATAAGCGGAACGTAAGGTCATATTAGGCATATTATGTTATATAAAATTTTCTTCTTATTTCAGTATTCAGAATCAACCTCTGCCATATTTTCCACGTGTTCTGATTCACCTTGTATAATATATAAGAATGATAATTGCAAATATATTTGTATAATAACTCTATGATAAGCGCTTAATAATACATACAGTGAACTTGTACAGAGTAACGTTTGCTGACTGTCGGAGGCACATTGTTGCTGTCTATGCAAAGACAAGTGCCCATTTCTTGTCGAAGAACTCCAGTCAATTCTAGCGTTTCACCCACATAAGTTTTCAACGCTGAAACATGAAAATATATAGTCGTTATTTTTTAGCTTTGTCTCTATTTGATCTTCATCTTATCTGCTTACGCGCTTAATAATAGAACTAAGTTTGGTCTACGTAAAAAGTAACTTCTTTTTATTAAGACTCATATTTATTAAGATTTAATAAGATACAATTTATTAAGATACATGTAACGAAAGGCAGGAAGTAGTAACATTTTACGTGAATTTGCATGGATCGAATATGCTGATGTGCTTACGAATAAGAGAGTATTGATCGATAATTATTAAAGCCAATTGTTTGTGACATGGGAATAAGCAAAAGTCATTTTTAAGTTTAAAGATCTTTAGTTTAGTATTGAAATGTGTTTAATGTATTTTAGCAAAAGTAGATAAAATAGGAATATTAAAAACATTAAAAGCTTAATATCTAGTTCTTGTATTGTCCAAAGTTGTGTTTTGAAGACAAAATTTGACAAAAATGATGCATATACAAATGCTATCTGTGGTCATTAATATATTTTTTCGTTATCGACAGAACATTTTCCCTTGATTTTATTGACATATTGGATTAATCACTTCTTTAAGTTACTCGTTGTTGAAACAACATCAAAATCGTATATTGTTTCATGCTAAAAAATCTACTAAATCCATTGACAGTGAAACGATATTTCGTATACGGTTCTTACAAGAATTATTATTATTTAAGACTTAGGAAAACGTATATACAGTAGCCACGCACACTGTGCGTATTTCTGGCGCGCGTTTCCGTTCAGTGACAGTACTTCGGCGGACTGGATTGCCGAAGCGAAAGGGTTAAAAAAATACGATAAAATCACATGTAGCTCTCTATTTGTCTAGTCGCTTTTGTAGCAATATCACTATGTCCTCTGACATACTTGAGGTTTCTTACAATTCACAAATTAAATGAACAACTGCGCAAGCGAAATCGCTGCTGTAGAATCCCCGCTTCTGTAGAATCAGTCGTATGAATTTCAAAATTTAGTGTGTCGCCGGGATTAGCGTTATCCAAAGTACGCCACAGGAATAGAACATAAAGATATTTCTCAAAATTTGTTATTGCTGGTATGATATTGCTGAAATACAAGGCTGCAGTTTCTTAATGTCGTCAAAACATTCAGTTCTTTTTTGGTCAGTCACTTTTCGCGTGTGTCACGACCGGCATACTTCAAATCCGACGGACTGACGATAGAGATAAAGATGTGGCGGCACTCGGCGACAATGTATATCGCTGAAGTGCCTAATGAACCATCAACATCCCAACGGTCCTTCCATCGAAGGTTCTAGAAGAAAGAGCACGTGGCAACGATCGCGGACGCCTAGCAAATGCATGGACGGTGGGGATGTTGAGGAATGACAAAAGAAAGTAATCGGATCCGATCGAAAGTAAAATCATAAGAGTCAGTCTTAGAAAGTCACGCCTAGAGTTCGGAAGTAGATTGTAAAGTGTATTGATGTTAGAAAAAAAATAAAGTTTTCTTTTTTTATTTTTTTACCTCAAATTCCTTTTTTATTTTGTTATTTTACGTGACACGTGCTTTGTATTGCTCTGTCGAATTTGAAAGTTTCTATTACGATAGCGGATGGTGCGAAAGACGCAAGTTTCTAGTATTTTAGAGATGTCTGAACGTCAGCTGCGTGATTATGTAACAAAAAATGGAGATATCCATTGAAATATTTTAACACGCAAGAGATTTCATGTTAAGACAATACACGCAAAGTAAATACACACGAATATAATAGTATATCCCTTTCGATGTCATTCGATTTTTGTGTCATTCATTTTTTCCCCGATATATTTGAGCGATTCGAGATAAACAGGATACACTTCTAAACAATTCCTCTCAAAAGTGGCAGGAATTAATATTTTTTCTACTGAAAACAAATAACTCTGGAAATATTGAAAATGTAAAAGAACAGGAAGCTTAAAATCCGTTCACTTGTCGATGTAATGAGCAGAACAATACATATTTGCGATAATAAGAAGAATATCTCTAATGATACTGTAGTATCGGGGAGAAGGGCCCAAGAAACGTCGAGCTAACTACAGACAATGTCGCGAGAGCCGAGGCGCTGTCGGCTCCATCAATGCATTACCGGGTCCTTCAAGTAAATAGCCTTGCCGAAAAGACCTACGTGACCCTGGCTACGAGCGTCTGCAGAACACGTGTGCGGTGGGCCTAGCAAAAGACAATAGAGTGCTACAACGGCCAGAGAGTCAGTGGAGAAGCAGAGTGCGAGTTGAGCGGACACGGAGTGTGAGTCGGCGTGCGACGATATTGTAGTCGGTCCTTTTGTTATTGAATATCACTTATTAAAATACACTAAACTTTGAACTCTACCATCATCACTTGTCCTTACTCTAAGAAACCATCAGTTACTACAATACTTTTAATACATCAAAAGGCAAATACTATAAAAAGATTCGACGCGCTCTTTGAATACAGCTACTATCAAGATGTATAAACATTAGTACACATAATTAGCCTAGATCGTGTCGAAGTAGTAAGTACGTATGTACTTTTGACGAATTTTTAAATTCAAAATTCTTTTGAAATCACGTTTAAAATACAGTTATTCTTAGAATATGATTTAAAATATAATCTTCTTTTTACTTTTTGCGTAATTTATTACGTAAATCATTACTAAAGAAAGTTACTTTCCAGTTGTGTTACAAAGTAATCCACTTTGTACACAGGTATGTAATAAATTGCCAGAAACTTTGATGAGAACGAACTTTTTATTAAAAAAAGTGACATCTTTCATGTATGATTTCCTCTTCAATCTAATATTTGCTTGGTAGTAGTATATCAAATATTTTTGAGCTAAAAGTAAGTAATAAATATTCGGTAGGTTTATATGCGGAATGCATAAATAATTGTTATGAGTATTGAAAGTATTACATTTTTCTGTCTAAATCGTTTCGATTCAATTTGGAAAATCTTATTCTGCGTGTGCAATTAATACCAGCAGCATGTCAACTCTAAAGTTTCATATCACGAAAAGAGTTTATGCAAAAGACGAATAAGAGTTAAGTTTGACATCGAGTAAAGAAAACCCAATTTGAAATTGATCTAACAGTATTTTTCTAAATTATTTCTAGGTATTGTTCAATTTGTTCTTTTCTCAATATTGTTGGATTTAATTAACGCAGCGTCATATTTACGCTAATATCTGCTTGTTAAGCATAATTTTAATATATAATAACATGATCTATAACTCTTTACAATTTATATTTTATCATGGCATATGTTTTAGAATATTCTCCGGCTTCTTGTAATTTTTATTCATACCTATTCCACGTGTATCATGTTCTCTTTATTAACTTGAAACGTTTTACACGCACAGGTGTACGCGAGTACTATCAATTACACGTACATACAGAACTTCCTCAAGCTAATATTATCAACTCTAGAGCTATTAATAAATATTCATAAAGGGGATACTTCTTCACGACATGTAGTTTAATAGTTTATTAACACATTGACTGCCACGCGTGTTTTCAAAAAAAATCTGCGTCAGGCCACGCGTACAGCAGTACCAAGCGTTCTCTGCTAGGTGCTCCTATCGATATTTTAGTAATGCGAATCGCTCAAGTGGTGGTCTCAAGAATGATCTTTCGTTTCGCTTGTTCGCTACATTAAAACCGCTAGGTGTTGTCGAATATAACGAAGGAAAGTGTGGTATAGATTATTCCGATCAAATGGTTTCTTATGCCACCACAATTAGAAAAGGAATCAAATGGTACAGAAAACTTGGCATTCAATTCCTTCTGGGAATTTCTGTTGTAAACGCTTTGACGGTTTACAAAATTGCAACAAGGAAAAATATAAATATTGGAATATTGTTATTCTATAAATTTATTATTATTATGTTATTTTTATTTATTATTATATTATTTTTTTATTATTATTATATTATATTATTATTATTATTTATTATTATATACTGTTATTTTATAAATTCAGAAAGATAGTTATATTCACTGTATATACTACGTACATATATGTATAAAATATATGATTTTTTAGGAATATCTCTCTACTTTAAACTGTTGCTAGCAAAGATACTTTGCAAGTAGCATTCTTATATGTTGGATTACAAGCTATTTCAATTAGCCTTGCAGTGAATATACTGTACAATATTCGTAATTTTAGCGAATGTCGTGATATTGTTCTGTAGGAGTACCAAAACATAGTTATCTTCTATTAGCAAATAAAATTCTATTTTTGATGAAATTTAGTAAAAAATATTAAAGTATCCGAGGAACAATTTCTTTTGCCTGCAAAAGTCACTTTGAGCAGGTGAAATCGAATCCTCAAGATTTTGATTAACTTGTGATGATCCGAGATACAGTAAAACTTTGCATCGCTCTATTGAAAAATATTTGTGCGCTAGAAATAAATCTCGAGTAAATAATGAGTTTGCTATTTTAAAGATAAAACGTGTAACAGGCATTACATGTAAGAAATACAATGCGGGCAAAATAACAGCTCACTTAACATTTCTGTTAATTTCTAAATACATAGGATTTTTCACCAGATATTAGCGCTTTTATTGGAACAAACAAATGAAAATGAACAATTCCGTGTAACATATTTCGGAGTCATATTGATCTGATATGTCAAACATATACATTGATATTTCGAAAATTAAAAATTATTTTCTAGAGTTGACATGTTGTTTTTCAGGTAAGTAAAATTTTTTTTAATGTATACTATATCTAATTTATTAAGTGTAATTACCAGTTATTTGCCCCACTTTTATAATTTCCTTTGTATATTATATACATTATAATCTAAAACGTATTTGTTCAACGTATTTGTCGTCCAATACCGATGATTTAGTCATAGACCGAATTTCTTTTACCTGTAAGTTCAATATTTTGGCAACTGAGACTAAATTAGAAGGTGTCCGTTTAATTTTTCTTCTACCTTTTCCATAGAAAAATGTCTGAAAGTCCAAAACAGAAAAGAGAGAAATTGCCAGAGGAGAACATGAGTGGGGCTTCGAAGCTACTCTTCAAAAATAAAATGGCCCAAAGACAGGTCACTGAAGCTTTCAATGTTTCAAAAACGACGAATGTGAAGTCTGGGCACACGTCGAATGCGCAGATCAAGAAAATATTAAGTATTTTCCATACGATATACATAAAAATCAAATTTGAATAAGATTATGTATACTGACATCTAGAGGACTTTTTAAAACATTATTAACCATTTAGAGCAAAAGATCAAATAATTAAATAATTGATCGGTACTGGACGACAATTTTTCGTTTCCTACAAATTCCGACATTACTATTCTTGCACATTGTTAATTCGTCAATTCGTATTATTGAATTTCATAAAATTAATTTTCCTACTTTTATCAAGTTCCATTTGTGCTATAAAGTCACTTTGTAAATTTTCATTTTTATCAACTCTAGCACAAGGTATTGTGCGACTCTCCCCTGCATCTTAATTTGTATGTGATTCGAAATCCAAATTATTCGATATTTTTCATACCAAACTACGATAAAGATTCTTAACAACTTCTGCAAGATTACCTATACTAGCATTTATGACGTTCCTGTCTCACAAGATCAATAACCAAGCCTTTTCCTCGATTCTTTTTCTCTGATGAAACGTTAAATAGTTTTCTTTCTTCTTTCTGTCCGGATGAATTTTATCTTTTTCGTAGGTCATTGATATCTGGTCGCTTTTTTAAATTACTTTTTCCGTAGTTTTCATGTCACAATAAAGAGATTAAAAAATGCTGGATCAAAATTCTTAATGCTTTTCTCACCCACTCCGTACTGTTATCTTTCTGTTCATGTTCAAAATAGCGAATAGAGGTACATATAGAGGCGAATACTTCTGTGTTTAGTCTATTGACACCCCCTCCCTCTCGCCCCTTGATGAGGTTGACTCGTGTTAGATTACAATATCAGTTTGCCTAACAATCAGAACTACATGGAATTTTGGGGATATACAGGCTGAGTCTTCAACAGCAAACCACCTGAATAATTCTTTCAATTTTTTGAGACGCAGGGAAATGTTTGAAACAAAAGTTGTTTGGTTTCGAGGAGGCTATTACGCGATGGAAAAAGTTTTTCTCAGATGGACGCGTTTACGAGTTTTAAAGAACACTTTAATAGGCTTCGTTTTTTTTTAAGTGTAGCCGTGTAGTTTTGAATACCTATTTGTCCCATTGTTGCTCTCTTGAAGACGGATTTAAATATCGCGGTCATTTAAGGTCACTCAAGGTCATAAAACGTAGTAAAATAGTCCAATCGAACGTAATGTTTCAATATTCCGAAACAAAGGAAAATGGATTTACCATTTTCAAGATAAGCGGCCCGTTTATAAAACACCATTAAACTAGGAGACGCAATCAATTGGAGAAAAGATAAATTTTCTGTGACTACTTATCGTACTCGAATTCGACTCTACATCTTCGTTACTTTGTCGAAATTGCTATGTATAATAATTATTAATTATGAATAACGAAAGAAATCCTTAACCGAAAAATACTTCGTTATTCAGTATTCGTTGTTTAATATAATTATAAAACACCAATCAATAATAACACAGCTACTTCACAGCGAGATATTTGAATTATTCATCTAATATAAAGAATAAGAATTTTGGAACAAAAAATTAAACGGTTAGTACAAACATTCGATAATTGCACGAAAAAGTCCTCTACGTAGTTACACAGCCGTCGTGTCCACTTTGAGAAGGACAGATTTCCCTGAGGTATCGCGGAAATTTGGCGGTCCATTGCGATCGAGCAGTGCAACATGATCCAATATTATCAGTTATCGTTGAGACAATGTATCCGAGTAATCATTCAAAACTGAAAATTGCCTTATTTTAGGCTTTTTAAAATTAAATTTCCACTAACGCATTTGTAGGATTTCCCCGACTAAAATAAGATCAAACATGATATAATATGAATAATATTTAATTATCAATTATTAAGTAAGCAAATATGTTCCAAATTTTATCGTGTTTGGTGTCATTTTAACCAGTAAAACGCGAGAAACATATTAGCAAAAATTTCATTGATCAAAAATCGCAAATAAGAATCTTTCAACTTATCGCCAGCCTTTAACGAGGCTCTCTTTCTCTTTCATTCGCGTTGTCAATTTTGAGGAATAGAGTCGTTCCTACGTCTCCATAATTGTAACGTTTCAGTCCCGATTTTTGTGCAATTATCGAATGTAATTATTAAAATTGTATACACGACATATTACAAACATTGAATCGAATCTTCTTCTGCAAAACGTTATCGAACACGAAAAAACGAACACGAATAATCGAATCGAAAATTACTAAACGATCGGCTGTTGGATAAGTGTTTACTAAGAATCTGACTAAGTACACTCTCTTAAATGCAAATGACTCATTGAATTTTTTTTGATATTAACTTTTTAATGAACGGCAATCCTCGAATAAAACTTACTCAAATTGCTAACATCAACAAGATATTTAATCGGCCGGTATCTCCTTTTTTTGTAAATATTTACCGGCTATTGAATCCATTGATTCCCGATTGCCTTATCTGTTTGCTTGTGTATATCTTTTATATATACATAGATGGATACACAAATAAGTTTCGTCTATGGCGAGATCAATTTAGCCACCTGAGTAACCAGCTATCTTTCGAATCAACAGATACAATACCGATACAATGATACGACATGCGATGTACATACTCGAAACGTTACAGATTGAATCAATGAATTAATGAATTAATGAAGAGTAGCTGCTAATCATTGGTAGGATACACGCTTGCTAAAGATCGAAGATGTCCCTGAATTAATTAGCTTTGAAATTAAAAGGTTAGGTATGTGGGAGATTTTGCGTTTGAGGAAAATTATTCGAAGATAGCAATATGGTTGATGATACGGAAGTGTAGGGGTAATAGGGTGAATGCAACGAGCAATGTATAATAAACAATTGATAATTGGTAATAATGTATAAATAATTCGTAACGATTAAGAATAGAAGCAGATAGTAATATTTAATTAGAACCCATGTTTTTTGTTTCAACTTCCAATTTATGTTCCTTTGATAGCAAAAACTAAAATAGAATTGATTATAATAAATTTTGAATATAGAGATTGAAAATTGAAATGGTTTATCAATTGGGCTGATTTCAAACTAATCTCGTAAAAAAGTTGTAAAGAGGGGAAATATAGCTTTAAGAAATACGCAATTAGTCGAGTGTTTACGGTACGTGCCAATAACAAGACAAGCTTTTGACTTTTGGAGAAGTCGACTGTAACAAAAATATATTATATTATATTATATTATATATTATATTATATATTATAGCTATAATTTTAGCAGATACTGTTTATCTATTTCGTTTTGCGTGTATTAACGTCCTCATGGTGTATCGTATAGTAATTAATGCATCAGATTATATACATATCGGTGTTTGTAGGTAACACGTTATACAGAGTGGAGAAGCAGCATCAAATTGTCACGATTGCAAAATAAAATGAGTGAACGGCTGGTGAACGAGCAAAATACTCGTAGAATAACAAGTGAATGTAAAGGGAGCTCTAAATTCCAAGAAATTCCATTTTATCAGCCGAACAAAATGTATAATCTGATAACGTTTTGAGGATAGTAAGTTAGGCAGGCGAAAAAAATAGGTGTTAACGATCAAGGATAACAGATACAGTAGTAAATATTCAACAATTTTTCAACCGTAATGTATTTATACACAAATCTGCGTACTTTGTATCAAAGTTTCTGTTGAAAATGACAACGTGAGTTCGTGCTCGCCATCCATATGCAGATGCGTTAGTGATAAGAAATAGTAACTAGAGGATGATGCTAGTTACAATCGATAGATTTAATCGATAGGCTTAAGATGCTTTTTTGTTTTTATCCCTAGTTTTTGTAAGCGTGTGCAATAAAGGCTTTTTTTGGCTCAGAACGGTGTAATAGATTTATCCATTCAATAAAATAATAACTACTCTGATCTTACCTTTGAGTATAGAAATAACAACAGTTTCGATACATATATTTTTATGTACAGCATGTATAAAAAGTGTCAGGGCGTATAAGTGTCCACTAGCGTGATTTCGGAGGATCGGAGCCTCTGGATCGATTGATTCATGCAAAATTTTGTAAAAATTGACGTTTGCTGGCACCGTATGCTACTTAGCACGAGGATCAAATGGAACTTTACTGGGAAAGTATATTTGGATACTAAGATGTGCAAGATATTATTCTTGTATATGTAGGATTTGTATACATTTTAATCAATTTACTTTTTTTAATCAATTTAATCCTCATTTTATCAATAAATCCAATTATTTTGCCATCTATCTCTATTACCGACTATCGAATTGTTCGTTGTTCCAAAAATGTGTTGCGCGCAATACTGGGCACTATTAAATAAATTTTCATTTAAATAATTGTTTAAATGTTAAAAGACAGAAATAAATTATTTGCAATTTCAACAAGTTTAAATATATTATTTAAAATAATGAGATTAATTGTTATTTACAAATTTTATTTTCTATTTATTCTAAAAGAAAGCTAATAAAATCAGAATCTTTGTTTGAAAGTCTTTTTTCACACAGTAGATAATTCTGTAATAATGTGAAATCACGCTGATTGCTCCATACTGTTTATCACGGGCTATCCCACCTGCTAACGAAAACTTGTTGTTTTCTCGTTAATGTCACATTGCTTACTTTCTACCTGACTGCGAAATATAAACTTATTGCGAATAATCTCGATGTAAGACCCAATGGAATTTCAACGTCATTTCTCCAGAAAACGGTTCAATTGCGACTCATAGCTTATTTTGAAAAGTTGGCAAGTTGGTCCTCGCGATGAGTAGACGTTTGTAAAACTGTATCATCCAGAGTTGTAGAATTAGGGTGGTCCGGTCAAATAAGTGTATTTTTTATATACTCTGTACATATACAGGCTTTTCCAGAATAATTCCATACCGCCAGACAGGATAAGACGTCAAACAAGAAAAAAAACATTTTTCTTTTCTTCAGCTTATTTTTGCGCGTAAACTTTTTGTATTTAAAGCTAAAGTTTGAAATAGTTGTCGATACTCTGTCACACTGAACGTATTTGATTGTAAGCTAGCTCAAGCAGAAACAAAGCCTTATACAAGAAAACTTCATCCTCTTCCTTTGACTTACTTTTGCATACAGAAAAATCTGCAGTCTAAGTGTGCTATCCTGAGATTCCTTGATTATACATATCTTTTCTAAATTTTTCGTTTCTGTTAACAAAACTTCCATAAATGATAAAGTGCAGGTATTCCTAAAGGAAAAAAATGTAAAGAAACTAAAATTAACGCCCAAACACTCAAAATTTCAACATTAACCCGCCATATATATATTGTTAAATATGTAAATTCGCACGTTCGTGGGGAGACGCGATCTCGAGGAAGTGCGCCAACGGGAGTCGTAAATTCCCGTTACGATTGACTAATCGACGCCACGAATCGTTCAATCCCTTATTTCTTTTGGGATAATAAGGGTAGTTAACTTGAAGAGAACGCTGCTATTAACAGGTTATTATATATGTCGGAGATGAAAGGAAAACCGGAGCTTTCCCTTTGCAATTTTGAGGAAGCCTTCTAATGCTTTAGCCTAGATTTTATCATAACTGTAATTAAGCAATTGTCATTTGTAATTGTTTGACATTTGTGAAAGCGAAAGTGGGTTCGAGGTGACAACTGGTCGCCGAACGTAGCCACGGTCACGGGATAAACGTTTTGCCTGACGAAGTTGTGGATCGGTTGTATTGTTCTCCCTAGAAATCACATAGAATTGTACTTTAGAGATGCTGATATAATGGGACACACGTTGTATTAGGAATCAATCTCCAGACAGAAACAGGTCGTCCCATATAACGTAATACGTTATACCGTCATACCATATAACGTATTACGTTATAACGTTATAACGTTATACCATATAACGTAATACGTTATAACGTCATCCCATAAAACGTAATACGTTATAACGTCATACCATATAACGTAATACGTTATAAAGTTATATCATGTAAAGTAATACGTTATAACGTTATACCATATATCGTTACATATGTCACGACCGGCATACTTCAAATCCGACGGACTGACGATAGAGATAAAGCACTCGGCGACAATGTATATCGCTGAAGTGCCTAATGAACCATCAACATCCCAACGGTCCTTCCACCGAAGGTTCTAGAAGAAAGAGCACGTGGCAACGATCGCAGACGCCTAGCAAATGCATGGACGGTGGGGATATGTTGAGGGATGACAAAAGAAAGTAATCGGATCCGATCGAAAGTAAAATCATAAGAGTCAGTCTTAGAAAGTCACGCCTAGAGTTCGGAAGTAGATTGTAAAGTGTATTGATGTTAGAAAAAAAATAAAGTTTTCTTTTTTTATTTTTTACCTCAAATTCCTTTTTTATTTTGTTATTTTACGTGACACATACATCGACACTCTGTGTTACCACAGATTTTATACGAAATAGTGAAATTGGAAATTGAATACTGTATTCAGAGTTAAAATATAATGCTATATGGAAATGAAATAGCACTTCAAAGACTTGATAGATTTCGTTAATAAAATAAAGCAAAATAAATCTTTAATTCACTCACTACGAATTTATGGTATTGATTAAAATCAATGAATGTAGAGTTACTAAGGGTACAACTGTTATAAATTAAGAGCATAATTACATTGAATTAATGGGAAAATGTTGTTATAAATTATTGGTATAACTGTTAAGAATTAATGATGTAATTGTTTTAGATTAATGGCTTAAATGTTATAAATTAATGGCTTAGAACGTATAAATTAATAGCTTAAATGTTATAAATTAATAGTTTAAATGTATAAAATAACAGTTCAAATATTGTAAATTAATGGCTAAGATGTTGTAAATTAATAGCCTAAATGTTATAAATTAATAACTTAAATGTATAAAATAACAGTTCAAATGTTGTAAATTAATGGCTTAGATGTTGTAAATTAATAACTTAAATGTTATAAATTAATAGCACAAATGTTGTTGAGAATTGTGGATCTTTGAAGTCGAAATAATGTTATAAGAACACTAAATTTATACTGAGGATTAATTTTAAAATAGTAATATATTTATTTCATGGACGATTTCTTATATATTCATCGATACACACTTGCACGCGTCTCAGCACTTTCTTCTATACCCGACTGTTAACCGACTGAACAGTTTACATTCATCTGTTTTCGAGACGCCGCGCACACACATACATCCACACGCTGATATTCACATACAAGTATCTCTACTACACATTTAACCCAGTCCAACACAGAAAATTATACATATCTCAACAAATGTTATAAATTAATAGTTTAGACGTTATAAATTAATTGCTTATATGTTATATATTAATGGCTTAAATGTTATAAATTAATAGCTTAAATATTATAAATTAATTTCTCAAGTATTGTAAATTAATGGCTTAGACGTTATAAATTACTAGTTACAATGTTGTTATTTGATATTTTTTTTTATTTACCTTATATTTAAATTCTTCTTGGATGTTCACTGTCCGGAATTTCAGGCACGAAAGAGCTCGCACGCGACTTCCGCGTTCCTTATATATCTTGACAAGGTGTCGAGATGTCAATCAAACGTTAACGATCTCTTGACATAGCAAAGGACGGGTTTTCCATTATAACAAAATCAAATTGAACAATTTCTTAATTTTTATCGTAAATTGGCACCTTCGACGATTTAATACGCTATCCATTTTTATCATTTTAATAGTTTCTACAAACTAAGACTAAATTCACACCTCCTTGATACTAGTTTTCGACTATCAATTAGTTTGAACAAAAAGGGAAAAGAGCCTAACGGCAGTCGATGACGTTACTGTGAAATATGTTATGGTATTTAAATAATCAGCCAGATAAAATTCATATTAATCATTATATTATATTATCGATATTCGTTCATTTACTCGTGCTAATTACAAAATAAAATGTTCTCTTTTCTTGAATAACACCTACATCACCGTCTGCGATATTTAAATTTCTTATTTAATGCTTATTTAAAAGTCAGGTACCTTTTTAATTCCTCTCAAGTTAAACGAGTAAATTTACTCGTTATAGTTGTAACATAAAATGGCTATTTTCTTCAATACCACTTGCATCGCTGTACGTGATACAAATATTAATTATGTATCGAATAATATGTACCAATTGGCTGTAATCGCGATTAGGTATTTCTTCGTTTAATCTATCAAGAGATCTATTAGGCTATTAGCGAAAGACTTATTGATTCCTCAAAGATGTATCTTAACTTAAATCTTAAAGATTAACTAAATGATTATATTTGATTAGTATTCGACAGTGTCTATCATATTCAGCCATCTTCTTTTATAATTGATACTGCTCGGATCAATTATTTTATAATAAATTGCAGATTATGCCACGGTATATTATAAGATATTTGTCTATAGCTCTTTTTTCTAATTCATTGATTTTATTATTAGTCTCGTTGGTTTTTCCTGTGAGTATCTGCTGTACGTACATTGGAAATACATAATGGATACGTACATTATATATATATTTTAAAATATAAAAATAAAAAATTAACAATACTATTATAAATATTGCTATTATAATTAATTAATAATAATTTAATTAGATAATTAAATTAAAATAATTTATAAATATTTAACGTAATAAAATAAAATTTTTTAATAAAATTGATAAAAATTGAATTATCTTGTATATAAGTATATATTAATATATAATTATTAATTTTAAATATATTAATTTTAAAATCTTTATACATATATTTAATTTTATAAAAAAATTAAAATATAAATATAAATATTTTAACTTTAAATTGAAAAAAATGTATTATATATAATTAAATATTTATATATAAAAATTAATATAAATTATAAATATTTTATTATCTTGAGATATATAATTAAACTATTATTAATAATAGGTAATATTAATTTATAATTATTTATTTATTTATATATATATATACCTCGGGTTTACATTAGAATTAGGGTTAGGGGCGTGAAACGAATCTTCGTTTGGGTTACACGTTGTCGTTATGCAATAGAGAAGACATTGACTAGTGCAAATACGATTACCATAGAACCGGACAAGTAACCGTGGTTATTAGATATTCGAGAGACTAATGACAATGATCCTAGGTTCAATAACGAATCCGCGGACAACGGGACGGTAGTCGTACGCACTCGCAAAAAATCTAAGTCGGATTCCTTGTTAATATTCGCTGACCGTAAGGAATTAATCCTTTTTTGTCGATGAGACTGCAAGAGAGAGAGACTTTCCGACCCGGTGATACCCCAGAGGAAAAATATGACGGGGTGTGTCTAAGGACACGAGATCATCGGATTCGTCGGGGACATCCTACGTTCGGAAAGTAAGGGAAATTGACGTTGCTGCTAATTGGCCAATCTCCATATCGGTAGTTAGAAAAGGATGCTAGCCTCCCTTGAGGGAGGGTTGCTAGTGGGAGACGTCGTTCGTGGACAAATAGGTCTCTCCTGTCTTCCCGTAACTGGGACAAAGACTGTGTATCTGTTGAAGGATTTTAGGTAACTAGATATTAGTGTTTATGACGGTCCTCGGGCTAGCCGATCACGTACTGTGGAGACGCGTCGACATCTGGTAAACATCCTGCCCGGAGAATAGGATCTGCGTATGGCGAGCTACGGGACAGAAACCGTTGGAATGTTTACTGCCATGTGCCGCTACAAATCTTTCTTTTAAGGAGAGCTATAGGATTACCTCTCAGAGAAAAGACATCGACTCCCGACTGTCGGACGCCAACGCCGCGACGCATCTTAGTCCCCATCAGAGATAAGGCCCCAACCCCGACTTTCGGACTCCTTGGAATCCACACCAAACCCCCCAACATCCCCAAGCCAGGGTGTATATAAGCCGAGACTTCACCCAGCCCGGGGAGTTCTCGTTCTAGTTGCTGTTCTTGTACAACACCCCTTTCTCTGTTCAACGTTATTCTACTGTAAGTGCCAAAGTCATAATAAAGTTCGATAAAAGAGAATTAATAGTTGGGCTACGACTCAGCTTTCTTTTCCCTCGCAACCCAAGTATCCATTTTACGTGACATTTTGGCGATCCGTGCCAGGATCCATCAACTTCAAGAAAACGAAATTACGCATTTCGGATGCGATCGACTGCAGATCAGCTCACTTTGCGTGAAAACGACTTCTACGGAAAGCGGACTACGGTCATCACCAAAACTGAAACTGGTCACGAAAAGAAGAATATTCAGGTAAAGAACTGGATTCTTTTAAATATTATCGTACTCGTCACAATAGCTTCGCTAGTACAGACTCCAACAACAGTACAATAACAACTATGAGCAAAAAATGAGAAGACACATCTTCTGTTAGCCCTATGGCTACTGGTGTGGATCCAAGTATTCGGGCCATACTAGACGCTATGCAGAAGCAGAACGAAATCAAGTTAAGAAAACTGTTAAAGGAGACTATTAAAGCAGCGACTAGTCGGAGTTATCAGGGTAGTTTAGTTTCTAATAATTTGAACAAAAGCTTGGAGAAAACAGACGTTACTGTAGGAAATGAAGAAATGGTTTTGAAAGAATTTTCAAAAGAATTGCAGTCTAATGTAGAAAATTCTTATGAAAAGAAAGTATCAGTTGACACCGCTTCACAGGATTATATTTTCATTAAAACAGACTTAATGTTTGATGTCAATAGCTCAGCAGAATACCAGAAAGAGTCTGTGAAACGAAGGAAAGAAGATATTGCAGTATTGTATAATGATTTGTCACCATCTTCGTCACAAGATACTCAAAATTTACAAGAATGGTTTGACAAAAAAAGTAAAAGTTTAGGAGAAGCAGAAAAAGATCATAACAAGAAGGATAATATTTCAATGAGGAATATTTTGGACGGCGATACAAATAAAGAAAACCAAATTGAAACGAAGGAATTAGAAGCAGTTAGTAAATCAACTGCTGAAAATGATACAAAATCAATAGACAACGTTGAACAAAATATATCATTAGAATCCATACAAAAAGCAAGAGATAATGCTTACAATAATGAACATTTGCTTATAGAAGAAGACCAAATGATGACAGCGAAAAATGCGTGTGACACTACAGAATCAAAAACGTCAGCAGATCTTATGTCGAGAAATTTAGATGCTAATACACAAGAGAAGTCTTTAGAGAATAAAGATGACAAGAATCCATCTCCATCTATGTTAGATAGTAGTAAACGGAGCAGTCGTTATAATGTTGCTGCAAAGCCTGCTACTTCGCCAAAATTTGAAGAAATTGTTTATAATCAAACCAGACAATCAAACACAAATAGAATTTTGCGAAGCGCTTTAAAGACGAAATTAATCGAAGACAAGTCTGAAATAATTAATAAACAAAAGGCATCGGAAAATGTAGAAAATAAATTTGCCAAAGAAGAAAAAAGAGGTGTTAAACAAAAATCAATTTCAGATAGTGAAAACGAAACAACTGATACTCGTCAACGAAGGGAAGTTCTTTTAACGAACACAGCTAGTGATAGCGATAGGTATAAATCTGTAGAAAATGATAATGCAGTAACGGGTGTAATAGCAACTGATGAAGCGAAACATAGAGGCAGACCTAGGAGATCGGATAAAGTCGAAGTTAAAAAAGATGAAGATACAAGGAAGATCCTACAAAATGAGAAGGGTGGATTAGAAGAACAAAGAAAACTCGAAGAAGATACAAAAGAAGAAACTGCAGAGACAGAAGTCAATTCAAAAGGTATATTAAATAATAAGAGCGATTTACTTGATACCGAAAGAGCTATTGAAATTAATGATACGGTTCAAGATATTAAATTTACTGAAGGTAGAAGCCGCACTCAAAATGATATGGAAGATGTAGTAGAAGATTCACAAGAATTATCTAATAAAACTAAGTTATCAGAAATAAGGATTACACTTAACAAAATTGAATATACAAAAACTATTTTACGGAATAAAAAGAATTCATTAGAAAGAGAAAGAGGAGTAAGGAAAAAGAAGAAAATGTACAGACAGAAATTATTTCAAAGAATATATCAGATGATAAATGTGATTTGCTTTAGAAAAAAAAAAATATTATCCACAAACTACATTAGGAATTTATCTATTTTAGTGAGGAGAAAGAGAAAGGATAGAGGAGTTGATCAATAGACTGTGGATTTTGAAGCGTTTATGAAAAACTTACAATTTTAATAAAATATTCAATGTAAAATCTTTGTTATAATATTCAGATAGATAGATGAAAAAAAACTGAATTTGCATAATTACTCATGGCTTATTGATCAATCATGCGACTCGTTCAGAGGTAACTCGAGTTGTAAAGGCGACAATTTATTAAAAATGGTATATCTGATGTACGATGCATTTGCTCATGTTAAACTATTTAAATAAGTATAAAAATCACGCGAAAAAAAATCTACTGAGAATAATGTTGAACTAGTTAATAATAATAAATCATATAGTGAAACACAAACCTTAAATCAAGATTTTAAGTTCAAAAAAAAAAAAAGAAGAAAGAAGTTGATAAAATGACAGCAACATGTAGCAGCAGGCAAGAGAAAATAAGCCAAATTTCTAAAAGAAGAAACGATGCTCAAGAACTCGAAATTTCTCGAGTGGATATGCTAAACAACGAATTTAATGAACAGTTGAAAGAACGTGAAACAGCAATAGAAGACTTACATCAAATGTTAAAGCATCAATCGGAAATTCATAAAGTTACCTTAAATGAAGCAAGTTTGAAAATAGGAGAACTCTCTGATAAAATTAAATGTTTTAAAGGAAAAGATAGCCAGATACCGAAACGTAATGAATTACTCGAAGAAGAACAGAATAAATGGAGAAGTTTAGAAAAAATGATTACAGAAAAACTTGAAGAAGAAAAATCCCGTTAGGAAACAGCTGAAGACGAAGTGAGAAAGCTTTCCAAATATAACGAGCAACTTCTAAAAGATTATCAAGAAATCCATAAAAAAAAAAAAGAGAGAAAGGAAATACGCTGAGGTTGTTCATCATAATCACAGGTAAAGAATTAAACATGTACCTCAACTGAAAGATAAAATCAATCGACAGGATTTATATGCGAAGAACATAAGAACACAATATATAGAACAGCACAAGATGATCGAAAAATTGAGAGCCAAAGGAAAACGTGTGCATAATAAAGGTAAAGAGAACACATAATGTATCTTCACCAGGGGCGCATGATCCAAAGTTAAATAATAAAATAAAAGGTTTTGTTACTGAAAAGTTAGAGAGATTTCATGACAACAAAAGCATTGTCTGTGCAGAGTGCAGTGTATCAATGTGCACTAAAAATGCAAGCAACGTGACGATTACTTTTAGAACACCACAAGCACCACGAAAACACAATCAAGACCAAACAAGATCAAGTTCAAAAGTGAAGTTACGTGAGCTTATTACTGCTAACGATCAAAAATTGAATTACGATCCCGAGCATCAACTCGCTGATCTTCAAGTAAAATGTTCCGACAAAGACAGGACGACACAAGAGTTCGAGAAGCACATAGAGGACATGGAGGAGGAAGTGCAAAAATTAGAATTGCAACTCGACGAGTTACAAAAAAAAAAAAAAACACACACACGCACGTAAAAAGAGTTCAATCTTTTGGAATACAAATTGAAGAACTAACAATAAAATTAGAAGAAATAACATAAGTCACAAATATGAAGTTGACTTGCTGGAACAAAAAAAAAAGGCCAAACTTAATTCATGTGTTAGTAATTCAATGGAGGAACGTGAAGCTGGAGCTAAAGATGCAAAAGAGATAAAATGTAGTTCTTGAACCACAAGGACAAATAATCTGCCCTTCAATGTGAACTAGACGAACTAAAGGGTGAATATGAAAAAATGGGTGATTTTGGATATAAATATGAAGAAGAAACTAATAAATTGAAACTGGATTTTAGTAAAGTAAAAGATATGAACGAACAAAATAATTTTCTTAGAAAAGAACTGGAAAACGTCCAAAAACTTTCCAAAGATGTTAATAATCGCTTACTCGAGGCGAACCAAGAATTAAAAGATGCATATAGAAAACACACTCTTATTTGAAAATTGAGAAAAAGGAAAAAAAAACATCAGGAAGAATTAGGTGATATAATAAAACTTCATGATGAAGAAAAATATAAACTGATACAGCATTGGTGTTCTGTAGAATGTCAAACTGCCATAAAGGGTTACATTGATGGAAAAGTGCAGTAAATATTTAAATAACAATCCATGACTTCTTAAGTAATTGTAACAATCTTGATGTTTTACTATGGAACAACTAGATGAAGTGCACAGTGACATTAATAAAGTAGAATCATCGATAAAAGTAGATGTATCTTCTTCATTAATATCAGAATCAACCACTGATATTATAAAGAATGTGCATGATATTCCAGAAAATCAAAAAAAGAAAAAAAATAAGTCACAGGAATGTACAGATAATACAATTCAAGATGGTTTAGTAGTAAATAAATGTGATGTAACAGATTTAAATAAAAACAAAAAAAAATTTTTAAAGTAAGGAAAGTAGTGAGACAGAGAGCATAAAGAACGCTGCGATTAATGAAGTAGAACAAAAAATAATAAATAAGGACCCACAAATTGATGATCAATATAAAAAAAAAAAAAAAAAAAGATGAGAAATTTCAAGAAGAGCAAGCAGAGAATACAACTGAGATTGGAGATCATTCAAGATATGCAGGTGACACATCTTTAGATAAAGAAAGTACGAACGATGTTGAAATATTTAATACAAATGAGGGTGAACAAAACATTGAGAAACACAACGTTTGTACAGTGTTAAATATAGATACAGTTAGTGTTACTAATGCTCAGTGTCAAGCATTAATTAAAACACTTGGTGAAACTTTTGATGATAAAGCCCAAACATTGCATGTAACGGATACAGACACAGATTTGTCTAAACTAGTTGATAGTAGTTCAGAAGTAATGGTACTGACTGTAGAAACTACTATATATTAATGATATGAATGAAAGTACAGAAGAAAATATTGTTTTAACTGTACATGAAAAGGATGCTGTTGTAAACTCCAATGAAGAAAAAAAAATGTTTCTGCAGAACAAAAAGGAATGAAGAACGCTGAAATTGTAAATGAAGAATTTAATTCGATAGGTTAAGCACGAGAAAGTGATGGAACAATTATAGAAGTAATTTCAACAGAAATTGTGGCCCAAGAAGTTTCTGAAAATTGTAGCCAGAAATACAATTATGACATATTAAATCATACAAAGACAAGAAACGATTCTATAACTCCTATTACCTCAGGAGTAATTAGTGATCTAGAAACTGCAGATGACATTGATATTAAAGAAAAGAATAACAAGAAACAACAAATGGAAATGGCAAGATTGATCTTTTGATAGTTCACATAAAATTAATGTAGAAAAGAAAATTATTCATAATAAAATTGTCGTACTTATACATGTTGCTAATACAGAAGGAAGGAATAAATCTATAAGTGAAGCAGATAAAGTGCGCATAACTAACAAAAGAAGTGTCATTCAGGATATCTTTGATGATTGGGGCATTGAAAATGCAGAAGATGACAGTCAGTCGGTATCCAAAGCTCCAGATACTGTGGAAATTGAATTGAAAAGTTTACTAAATGACACAAAAACACGAACTATAGAGGAAAGCACAGTTGTACTGGTTGAAGAAGAAATTACATGCATGGAAAAAGAACCAGTTGTAGATGCTGAAAAGGCTTTAGAAGTTGCTAAACAAAACAAAGAAATGCAAGTATCAAAGGAACAACTGGATAACAATCAAACTATAAAGAAACAACAAGATAGTATAAAACCATTACTCAAAGACCACTAACTCATTCTATATCACAGGCTGTTAGAAAGTCTACGAAAGATTCAACACGTGATACTGCGGCATTTCGTCAAACTTAGCAAATTATCCCTATTAATCGTAGTCGAAATTTAACCAGCCAACAACCTTCACAGGTTGAAATAGCAAAAGCATATACCACGACGAAGAAGAACAAGTACAAGTCGAGCCAGTCAGAGTCCAATTCCATCGCTCCATACTGAGGAAACACTAAGATTTTGGAGGACCAAAATCAATCTAAAGAGGGGGGTATGTGACATCAATCACATCTCAACCTACATCAGTGATAATACATCGATGGTCGACTTTCGAACACTTTTGGACACATCACCACCTTATCATCATAGCATACACCAAGACTGTGACGCACCTTAGTCCACATCAGAGATAGGATATGGACCCCCGACCTTTGGACACTTTTGGATACATCGCCACCTTATCATCATAGCATACACCAAGGCTGTGATGCACCAAAGTCCACATCAGAGATAGGATATGGACCCCGGACCTTCGGACACTTTTCTACATCATAACCTACACCTATCCCCTCAACATCCTAAAACCAAAACGTATATAAACCGAGACTTCACCCAGCTCGGGCAGTTCTTGTTCCTCTTCTAGTTGCTGTACTCATACAACCCCTATTCTCCGGTTCGGTGTTATTTTGTAAGTGTTTATAATAAAGTTTTATAAAGGAAAATAAGTAGTTGGGTTACGACTCAGCCTTCTTACTACCACCCAAGTACCAACTTTACGTGACAGGAGCCGCCTCGTACCTAAGACTGATAATATAGGACTTGGGTTAAGTAGTAGAAAGGTAGTCGCGATACACTGTGTGGTTTTTAATAGTTCTTACACACGGTGTGTACGCGAACCTTTCCTACCAAACTAGATTAAGAGTGGGGCCGCTCCACTGGGATACGTCGCAAGAGAGGGTAGGAGATCAGACCGGCCTTGGATACAGTGTCCGGCCGTGGGAGGGAGGAATCCGTCTTCAATGTCTCTGCCATGTACATAGCTTTGTTTCCCCCTCCTTCCATTGTGTCTAAGGCATGAGCCTGCTAGGTAAGCCTTACTGATGAGTCCACCAGCAGGCTCTGGACGAAACACACTTTTTTTCTTCTTTTTCTCCGTCTTCCTTCATATATCCGTGATAATTGTAGTCTGCTGGCTGTAGGTGTCGCTTACCGGGGTGTAGTACTGCTATATTTCCTTCTTATTTAGATGTCGTGGAAGAAAAATCGGACTTTGGAAGAGTACGAGGCGTCGGGATTTGAACCCGGGATCCGAACGTTTGTACTCTATGGCGCTAACCACTGCGCTGCCGTCGTCCGACACTAGTTGGTTTCGAGTGGTGAGATTTGCGTTCTCGTGTGCCGCCACGAGAGGAAATCTCAGTGTGGGTGTGCTTTCTGAACGAAGAACGCGGATTCGTTGTTCACACTTTTCGTTAGGAAAGTGAGGGTGCCCATTGATTATAGCCAACGTTAATGAATGAAGATAGGAGGAGGAAGCCTCCTACCAACGTGGCTCGTGGGTGACATTGTTTATTGGAAAAATAACTACCCGCTTTCTCCGTTATTTGTAAGAGTGCGCAATAAACCTAAGCATTGTTCAAAGGACCATCCATAAACCGAAAACACTTACAGGGTTAGAGATTCCTTCAAGCTATTAAGATTACGTCAAAGGATTCAGTTTATAGGATATAGTATGTAGTAGATCAGTATATAGTATAAAGTTTCAGACGGCGCACGGACCATCGTACGCGCCGTAACAGAGAGAGTTATAAGAATATACATAAAATGTAATTAAACATCGCAAAAGTAACTTAATTAGAAATGACTAGAATGTATGATGTATAATATAATGAATTCGAATTGTCTAAAAAATATTACAAATTTATAGATATTTTACTATAAAATGTTTTTAACAGAAGCTGATACAGTTATATAGCATTTTCAAGCATTTACGAACATTAATGTACGAATTTGAAATTAGCAATATTGAAGCGCGGTACTCGGAAAGACGAATGTACATGGATAATTGTATGCACTAATCAACGATACGGTTATAATTGCATGCTTGATAGAAAAATATCATCGTAAAATTGATATGATTTCATGGAAACGCGTCTAACTTGGTATCTCGAAAGTATCTTAAGCAAACTAATTAGCGTGCCTGTTATGTCCTTTAAAATGTAAATTAACATGTAACAAAGAAACCTTCATCAATTTGATTCGCTTCAAACTGCGCAAATAAGTAGTATAAATAATATTTGTGATAGATTTGGCATCAATTCCATGTTTCCTTTAATATTTGCCTTTAGAAAGTCCAATTCGTTTCACGATTATACAAATTACTAAAAAAATGTCTATATTAGTAATTTATTTATTTTGCATTAATCGTGACATGTTAGTTGCATTATGTTATATGTAAACTACCACAGAGGAAAAATGATAATCTTTCAGTTATTAGTTTTCTGATTTTAATGTCTTTTTATGAGTACTTTAACACGAGGTACTTGTAAATGAAAACAACCAATTAGGTCTAAAAACATAAGCCTGTTACCAAGACTCTTATTAAATTGAACAAGCTTTTCAAAAATCGAACGTGTATATTAACGCGAACTTATTATTTGACTGATTTGACTGACATCCGAAATTGGTGAGATCATATGAAATTTTGCTTTTCGCGGTTCGGTGTATAAGAACGCGTCACCGATTGCTCAACTTTCGATATAAAAAGCGGATCAAGTCTACCGGATTATCCTACAGACACGCATTAATTCGTAAGAGTTAGTCATCATCTGGATAATAATTATCTGAAGAAACTTTCAACGTGAAAATATAAAATTTTCATTGATTACATATTGCGTTCGCCATAATTGAAAAAATGGTAAACCTTCGATCTCATCTTTCTAATACACATTTTCTTTACCTCGTGATAAATAAATTCTTGGAAATTTAGGAAAATTTTCAGTGATCATTTTAAGGAATTTGACAAATTTCCAACGAGACTATGTGACACCGTTAGGTAAAAGTGATTCAAATGTAGTAGCGATATTAAACGAGAAATCTATAAAGGTGTCATTAGAAATTCTAAGAATGTCTCTGCATCTTCATCTTAGGTATTACGCCAATAGTATTCATTACCGTGATGTAATATTTATCATGCTTATTTTGTACGTAAAACGAATCGTTGGAATATTCCCGAAGCTAACGAAGCATTTCCCAAAAGTTAAACCGAAGAAATTAACGCGAATAGTTAAGTGAAATTTTTCCATTAACTTGCTGACCAACCGGCAAATAAAAAATCATAAAAATTGTTTCAATGTGTTGAGGTCACGCATAACTTCTTTTTTCATTGACGATTACCAAACAGGTAAAATTTCGAAATTGTACGAAGGCCACGTGACCAGATCGTATTGGAATTTGAAGTGCATGGAAAAAGACAACTCGAAGTACAAACCTTGAGCTGTACTACTCGAAGTACAAACGTGAACTAATGGATGCAGAAAAGCAATTAACGCCAAACATCCGAACAGCATCTTGGAGCCCGTCATTGTTCTGAAATAAAAGAAGTGACGAATTAAAAAGACGCAGGACTAATAATAATAAAGGAAACTTAGTTCGTATTATAAATTGAATTTACATCAGAAAAGAAGCACGATCAAGCGAAACAGATCGTAGAAATGACAAATATCATCGATATACGTTTCAGTGTAATTTCACTTTTGAAAATTATTTAGTTTAATACGATCGTATTCATCGCTCTGAAACTTTCATTGTGCTGCAATTTGTGCTGCGTCTTTTTAATTTCTCTATCTTTCTGTGTTTTTGGAAAAATTACTTGAAAGATTAAGAATTGCTTGCCTTATTTTATTTTCGATTAGTTAGGATTTGATTATTCCAGGTAAGCTTTATTATTTATAACAGGTTTTATCACTTGTTTATTATTTAGGAGTTTGTTATTTTAGGATTAGTACCTTTTAGGATTTCTTATCCTTCGAGTTTCTGTTTCAGATATCTAGGTCTATTTCAAGATGTTTTATTACATTAGGATTATTTATTCGATTAAGATAATTTAAGAGTTTCACAATGTACAAAGAAATAATCGTGTGAAATTTAGATTTATGCTTTAAACGTATTAAACACGCGGTAATTTCAATGTCTATAGCCTCGAACGTGTTCTGATTAGCTGTGTCATTGTCTGTGACATTGAAATCACAAAAATCCATTGCAAGTGTGCTGTCATGCAATGTGGATGTAATTGGGTTTTTTGGGTATTTCCTGTATCATCTGATTTGTACAGTACTATTTTAACGCAAGGACAGGAAAGTTATTATATATTTCCCGTCCATTATTTGAATCGTTGTGAAGTGTAACGAATTATATTCGATTCGAGGAGATGTTAATGAATTACCCATTTCATATGTAATTACATGGAAATAAAAATCATTGCAAAAATAATTGATCTAATGACAACGGAATTTCCAATATTTTTTTGTTTCGTCACGTCTTTTTCATAATATATCTTTTATAGGTACGTGATTTATTAATCGTTCGAATGGAAATAATTATTCGTATAATATTCAAATGATTCTAGCCATAAAATAAATTAAAACGATACCTGTAATGCAATCTGCGTATGACGTCAACCTCGATCTATGCTTATACAAGAAATTTTATCAATCAATGACTAGATATACAATAATCAAATATTATAAAATTTCCTGAAAACCTTTAGGTGTTAATATCTTTAATATTTGCAAGTTATTGTTTAGCGCTAATTAGTTAGAATGTAACAAGTGGTGTACCAGAATTGAGATAATTAAGCCACACGAACAATCTTATTTAGATCTTTTTAATTTTTTAATTCTCTTTTGCTCTAATACTTCGTAAAATTAATCTTCATTAGCTACTACACTTCATAGAATAACAAGAGATAATTTTTCTTATATAACGTTTCATTCATAAAATCTATCATTAAAGTATATCTTCATAAAAATATCATTCCATACTAACGGAATATTTGGTGTCATACGAGATAACAGTTACCAGTGATGACATATGTAACTTTATAAAGATATCTCATTTTATTATATATTAAAAGAATGTACTCATTGCTGCTATATTTCAGATGAAAAAAAGGAGGCAATGATTTTACAGTAAAATCGTTCGTTTACAACTGATTCATTTACATTTCATGATAATACTGTGCATTCTGAATATGCTATGATTTGATTTAAAATAATAAATAGTCCATTCTTGCATACTATTGCTCCAACTTTACTTGTATTTTCGATATTGGTATAAATAGAAAGACAATTAATGTCGTTCGAGTCTATTTTCGGATCATTTATATTACGTTTAATCCATATAGTTATTATATGAGACATAGTATCGTAAAATTTGGAAGAATAAAACGTTCGTACAGGATGTACATTTTATAAGAACTCCAACAAATCTGCGTGTACACCTAAAATACAAACTGATAGTGATTGTTCATAAGTTTATATACATTATCTAATGTCAATCGAAGGTATCAATTCTTTTTCTCCATAAGAGTACTTTTTCATTTATATGTGTTCAAAAATACACGTGTTCAACCGTGAAGCATATGTCACCTACAACGAAAAAGAGTTTTCCTATACTTAATATTTCCTTTATATACCTATGAAAGTCTATTCTTCGCGTAGTATGAAATTATGAATAAATCTGGAATATTGTTCAATCTGAAAAGAAAAATAACTTATTGACATCATTCATTGATACGAGATTCAGAATGTTTGTTTTGTCTTGCAGAAAAAGAAGGCAGCCCTCCCTTTCTTTTAATATGAAATAGAAAGCGAAAATTTGAAAACAGATTTTTTGGAAATTTACTTGCAAATATCGTTTTCAATATCGTGATTTTCTTCCCAATGGTACTGTACTTTCAAATTTTCCAGTATCCCTCTAAAAACAAAAAGTCGAACCTCGTTATTATTAACGTAGGCATTACAAGGAAGAGAAGTATTAGAAAGCAGCTCCTTTTTATTATGGATTTCTTTATAATCGTGTAAATAAGAAATTCCGGAAATTTTTTCCTCAAGAATTTAATTCTTGTGTTTTGATTGATAATTATTACACTGCATACTAACATTTCGCATACTGTTCGCGTCTAACAATTTCCTAATAATAACTACTTCAAAATTACATATGTTCTTGCACGAATTCAAAAGTACGTATGATACAATTACAATTGATTCTAAAATAATAATTATTTAAAGATATTAAGATACCAATTAAACGTTTCACTATATTTCAAAATCTGGAACAACAAATTTTTATTTATAAAAAATGAAACTGTGGTTATATATTCTTTGTCATGATGCTATTTCTTATTACCATGTCGACATTTTTTAAAATTCATTTTGTTATCTCTACGCAATATGAAAATTCATATACTGCTTAATATTTTTTCATATTATCCATCCACCGCATGATATCTCCTGAAAAATCAAAATATTAATGTTATATTATTACAATGCTTCTTAAATTTCAATTTTTGACAAATTTGAAATCCAATATATTTTGCACAATTATTATTTATCAAAAAATTCTAAGTTAGTAACTTTCTTTTCAAATGGCAAATAACATATACTTTGACTTACCTGTAAGTTTTTGTTCCTAATCATCATTTCCTCTTATAGAACATCATTATTGTTCTTATAATTACTACCAGTGTCATAGATATTGTAGTGGCTACAACTGAATTAATAGAAAATGACAAATAACTGTGTATAACACTAACACATAACTGTGTATAACAATGACACGTAACTTTTACTTACATATCAGTCGATAAGGGATTACTGTGATATCCTGTTGATGTTTCTTAAGGCACTTGATTAGGTGTGATACGGTATCATTCCTTACGGTATACTGTAGATAAGTATTTTAGAAAATGACAAGAATAAATCTAAATTATTCAGAGGTTCCAGTTTCGGCTTAGACATAAATACAGGACCATTTGCAAAGAAGAAAGGGTGCGTTTCTACAGCCTCGTTATAGTAACCATGAATACCAATCTCTGAATTACTGGTTACTAAACATAAATATCCTATAAAATTTAATATATTTCTTTAATTTTTAATACATACATGAGTTAGTAGTTCTAAATTATGAATCATCCTACCTGTGATATTACACTTTTCCTTATAATATCATCACTCAAGTGAACAACATTAAGATCATGTAAACCATGTCATCCTATCTTACTGTGAAGATACTTAGTTATGTTATCTAACATTATAAAAATATCATCAAATTCAAGTCCTTTTATTCACATCACATGGTCACGACGATCTGGTTCTTCGTTATATAATGTTCTAAAATTTGTCGTACATATAGGATGTACAAACCGTGATATCAAGGTATCAGTTCCTCCTTCCCAAGGGACAGTTTCATTAAAATTCTGATAGAATTAAAAATTAATTATTAATATTCTAACAATCATATATGTTAAATACATTATAGTCAACGATATATACCTGAGCGAATGTAGGGGTGATTCCTTGATAATTATAAATGTCATCAGCCCACATCATTGTGCCACTTCCTTGTACTCCAGCCTCTAGATTAACAGCCTAAACAAACATACAAAATTTTATAGAAGCTGTACAAAATATAGTATATATGCGCAATATTGAAGCGTTCAAGGGGATATAAAGGTAATGTACATCACATACACGTGTACTCTCATGCAACAAAATACAATTAGATTTAATAGTATAAGCTCTTTTATTCATCATAATAGATTGGAAATTTAAGTGTCTTACGAGGGTGAGTAGAAAGTTACCCGCTCTGTCGGTGTAGAATTTATTTTAAGCAATTGTCAAAAAAGACATACATCATTTTTTGACATAATCACTCAATTTCTGTATACACTTTGTCCATTTGCTGAAGGACCTTCGTATTTTCTCATTAAAAAATGTTTTGGGCTGAGCTGCGAACCACGAATGCATCGTCGTCTTCACCTTTTCATCAGCTTTTTCGGCATCCATCTCGCACAAACTTTTTAAAACCCAAATCTGTCGTGCGCTATTGCATAAGCAGAGCCGTGGCTGATTTGCAAATGATTTGCCACATTATCCAGCGTCACTCGTCTATTCCATAGAGCATAAGTTCATGAGCACGTTCAATGTTGTCATCGTGGATGTGGACGGGCGTCCAGCTGTTTTTTCATAACACTTGTGCGATCTTCTTTGAACTTTTGTGCCCATTCAAACACACTTCGTGACAAAACACTTTCTCCATAATGTGCATTAAATCTTTGATAAATATAGGCATCAATCATAACCTTCGACCACAAGAAACGAATCACAGCATCCTGCACTGTTTTCCTGCAAATCACCATTGCAAAGCGCCATTACTCGAGCAACGGTCACAAACGAATTGACGTAACATAATGAAACCTACGCAGCAGCACTGAACAGATATTGACGTCATACGAAGAGTGCAGATGGATCAATACGGTCGACAGAAGTTTTAACTATCTGGAGTGCGGATAAATTTTTACCGAGAGTCGTATAGGAATCTATAATCTGTAAGTACACCTTTGGCTGAATGGAAATTTCTCTTACATATAGTTAAAAATGCAGAAACAGTGTATTGAATTGGAAAGTGATAAAAAATAAGCGAAGTTTCGAGGTTGCATGTGATTGCATGAGTACACAGGACGTTTTTAGCGAATAAAAAATAATTTTGAAAGACACGAGACTTATCTTGTATTTTATGCACTCTCTGTGTCCGAATCTCCAGAAGCTCTCTATCTTATGAAGTGTTTTAGATTAGCCGGAAAATTTTGTATGTACATGCAAGAAGTATACGATCTAAGTGGAATATTCCATTATTCTCTTGATACAACAGAAACGAAATTTACAGAACTTCTCAGAAAGTTGGTTTATTATTACCAAATTAATAGAATTAATATACGTTTATCATCTTTACATACCTAAGTCGTGGAGGTTTATCGTGCGTAAAAAATTAGTGTCGTTTCAAAGTTACATTTCGTACATTTTAAGCCTATAATTTGTAACGTACAAAACAATGTAAATTTGAGCTGTTTCTTATCTCCACAATAAGAAAATCCAACTTTACGTTTTTTACACAATGATATTTATGGAACAGTAATATCATATTATTGCATCGCTTGGAGAATGAAGTCAAGGTACGATGTGACCCTAGTGTAAACGCTGGGATAGCCAGCTGTGCTGCACTTATAAGCGTAAGACATAATACCTATTAAATACGAGGTTAATTCATGTTGTATCAGCAGTGGTCCGCCGCGGTCAGCCTGAAAGGATCGTTAAATTTTTAATCAAAGATACCGAAATATATCGATCGAATTGTATTGAAATTATACTTATATACAGTAATAATCTTCTATTGATTTGTGTATAGAAATACTCCAATTTATAATGTACATGTTATATGTATTTTGAGCAAAACTAAGATTAGAAGGAAATTAGATTAAATACCATAATGAGGTGTGAGAAGTGGGCAAAACTATTAAATTGTGTTTATCTATTATTTCTAATGTTTAAGACGTCGATTTGATGTTAATTCGAATTGACGTGTCTTCAGATACCATATAGTTTGTAGTAACTCTGTAACTTAATTACCGTACAAGAATCCTCTCTACCCTGAGCATGTTCGGCGCATATTATACCATCAGTGATATCAGGTGCATTAGGAAATTTGGAATAAGCTATTTTGCATTCGGCGTTCTTAATCACTGGCATTTGTACTTCCATTAATGCATTACGTCGTGGTCGTCCTACGAAGAAAATAAGAAAGATATTTAAGACTGGAACTGTTTAATTTTATTATAAAATTGATATCACTTACTATATCTTAACGCTCTTCATCCAGCAACAAAGGGATTATAGCCGACGAAGTTGCTCTTTCGTAGGGGCTTTTTCGTACAAATGGGATATACGTACCCTGAAAAATAAAAAAATAAATGAAAATGCAGGAAACGAATGACCAAAAGTATGAGAAAGAATTGTACACGCTTTATGACACAATATATGTGTCCAGTAAGAAATTTCAGGATATGATACTTCAGTAATACTCAATAGCATATATATATATTTGAGGACTTACTTGAAAATGGCACCTCCTCCACCAATCTAAGAATGGCAATATTATGATTGTGTATGTTTTCTATTCCATCCATATGTGCACAATGTACTGCGGTCAAAACATGCCTAGCCGATATCAGGGAACCTCCGCACTTCCATAGTGGTTTGTCTGGGTTTCGGGGATTACGAAAACCTAATGCAGCGATCCATGGCCAAGCGCCTAAAATGCAATAGTCATAGTTGTTAATATACATAATTTTTTCTCACATAACGAGTAACAACGATTATTACCTATTCGATATTCGATCATACTGCAGACGATAAGTACATACGTACAAGTACTCTGAAATAGAGATTTGATAAAGACAGAAATTAAATTTTTATTCCAGTGGAATACAAATTATTAAATAATTCTATATAATTTCTATTTGAACTATACTGAACTATAAAGTTCAAACGTGTAATTTCTGCCCTAACAGTTTTTGATCTCTATCCATATTATTACTCCTATATCAATTTTTTATTTCAAGCAAAAAGATACTCTTCCTAACATGAAGTAAAAGAAAGAAATAATTCAAGTTAATAAGTAAAGTTACTACCGATAAAATCATAGCATTATTATTTAGTCTAATTGAAATGTACATTGATGTGCTGTTTAATGCCTTTAAAGTTCATTCTTTGCAGTAAATGGCTTATTATTAATCGGAAAGAAAGACATAAAACGTACCAAGTTCAGCTGGTTTACCATCGACCAGCCTGGTATGAGAGACGTTGCTAAAACCACAGTATGGTGGTCGCCAAGCCTTATACTTATACACAGTTTTTATTAAAATTTCTCTCTTCTCTTTGTTTGGATCGTCCGGACAGCAAACGATCGTAACATTGCCCTGGTATCTGCACACTGATCGTCTATAAAAATCGGTGGCTGTACGGTACTGTATCTGCCATATTTCTTGCAGAGGTTTACATTTTCTGTAGTCAAGGCACCTGCCTTCTTGATTGTCCGGCGTGGTACATTCTGGATCAAACAATTTTAAAACATTTATACAGTTCAAAGATGCGCAAGAAAGCGACACCGATTACTCAACTTTCGAAGTAAAAAGCCGATCAAGTCCACCGGATTGCCCTACAGACACGTATTAATCCGTAAGAGTTAGTCATCATGTTGATAATAATTATCTAAAGAAACTTTTCACGTGAAAATATAAAATTTTAATTGATTAGATATTGTGTTAGCCATACTTAAGAAAGAAAATGAAAATGAATGAAATGAAAGAAAAGGACTACCTTCAACCTCATTTTTTAAATAAACACTTTGTCAGTTTTGCGGTAAATAAATTCTTAGGAATTCAGGACAGTTTTTAGTGAATCATTTTGTTTCGACCGTTCGCGGAGAGACGCGATCACGGGATAGCACGTCAACGAGAGTTGTAAGTTCCCGTTACGATTAAATAATCGACGCCACGAATTGATCGATCCCCTTATTTCGATTATGATAATAAGGGTAGTTCAATGAAATTCCACAGAATTAACACAAATAAATTAATGTTTATTTCAACAACTTATTAACTAGAAAGATATAAATGGAACAAAAAAAATGTAACTGCGTTTTGGTTGATAAGTAATGCGCGACATACCACATGTGTTGACGGTTCGACTTCTCGAAAAGTTCTGAACGCCTTTCGATTTTTTTCGTTTTTTCTGGAAGGCGACCCCCAATACGTTCGGATCACGCCACATTCTTTTACGCGAGGTAAAATACGGGCCACGAGTCGACGTTTCTGGAAGTCGCCCTGCTTAATGAACCATGCGCTTGCCACTACAATGTTTGTTTGCCGGGCAGACGCGACGATCCGTCTGCGACATTATAGTGCCGCGATCGATAGTTAAGAATATGACCTATGGTAAGCCGCATGGCGTAACATTCTCCCCCCGTTGAGAGGGTACCGATCAAACTAGCGAGGTGTGTTTGAAGTTCCCATCTTATTTCGTCTCGGTGGCTAGTTGTTCGGGTTTCTCGAGATCGGGTTGAATTGGCAGTGGGACAAGCCTTTTGACGCCCCGATCCAAAATGCTCTTTGCCGTCTGAACTGTAGCTGTCCGGATGACACCATCGGCGCCTGGATGAACCTTGATAACTCGACCCAGAGGCCAATGCATGGAGGGAACGTTGTCTTCTCTGAGGATGACGATTGTGCCCTTTTGGATGCTGTGTCCACCCTTGCTCCATTTATTGCGGTTGGTTAGCTCGTTCAAATACTCCTTATGCCAGCGGTTCCAAAAATGTTGTTTAAGCTGTTGGATATGCTGCCATTTGGAGAGTCGGTTCGATGGAATGTCTCTGAAATCTCGATCACGTAAGCACATTAATGAATCGCCAATGAGGAAATGTCCGGGAGTGAGGGCTAGGAGATCATTTGGATCGGTGGAGATAGGAGTTAGCGGGCGGGAATTGAGGACTGCTTCTATTTCTATGATAAGAGTATTACGGTGTTAAGCTCATATGTTTCTGTTTCTCCACTCGCGCTGCGCCATAATATCCTTTGATATTTCCGATCCTCTGGTCGTACGAGGAATTGCCGATACATTTTCTCGATGTCGCCAGTGAGTACGTACTGATGAGCGCGGAATCTAATTAATATACAAAATAAATTGTGAATTGATTCGAGAATATAGGATTTCCCCATTTTCATGATTATCGTGATTTTTGTATAAATATATTTTTTAAGATACTAATAATTAGGTACTTATAAATTAGTATTATCAATTATTTTGCATTTATAATTCCGCCTCTAGTATAAGTGTTAATTGAAAACTAACTTTACGTTTCAAAAAGTACTAGCAAAGTCGTTGAGTAACAAGCCACTGATGCTAACACAAATAGCATTGTCGTAATTAAATATTTCTAAATATTCATTTTTCATTTTGAACCTGTAGAAACAATTTATTATATATACTATTAGCTAAGTAATTGCATATTTAATTAAGTCGAAATATAAAACTTAGTTATTTTAATAATTTAGAAAATAAAAAACAGACAAACATTTCAATTTAATTTATGGTTGGAACAAAAGACAGTTATTTTTCATTAATTGAAATATTGCAATGCAGAGTACTTTCCAAAATACGCCGAGAGTATTCCTGATGGTGAAACGAGCGTTGCTTCATCGAACGCAGCTAAAGAAAACAACATCTATGTAGTTGGTGGTACGATGCCTGAAATAGAGGGCGATAAATTGTACAATACCTGTACTATTTGGGGTCCCGATGGAACTTTGATAGCAAGACACCGAAAGGTAAGTAATATATTCATTTATGGCTTTGAATTTGAAAATATTGGGGTGAAGAAAGTGACTCTATCTAGGAATAATTTAGGAATATACATATGTACATACGTATACTATAACCAATTCAATAATTTACGGTTTATAAAATACGTTATGATACGGGAAACGCCCATTTTTGTTGTAATGTGTAATATAAATTTTTCACATACGAAAATACTTATTCTTTCTCCTTTTTAAACATTATTGAATGATAAGATTTTTTAATAAAAGAAAGTGATAAAAACGCTGTCAGTTATTAAATAAAAAATAATTAAAGTTTAGGAGTTGGTAACTTTGATATTAAATTACAAAAGTTGCAGCAATAGAATTAGCGACTACATTTTTATGTTATTAGGTACATCTATTCGACATCGACATTCCTAATAAGATTACTTTTCGAGAGAGTGATTCACTCAGTCCTGGTAACTCCCTCACGACGTTCGATGTGAAGGGCTGCAAAAAAGGTATTGGCATTTGCTATGATATTAGATTCGAGGAAATGGCACGCATTTATCGGAACAAAGGTACAGTAACTTAATCGATCAATACTTAACTAGCAAAAAATTAAATATCTTTCTTAAATATATTCTATATAAAATTAATATAATCTGTAACTCTGTATAAAAAGAAGCTTAATTTAAAAAACCAGTATATTTGCTGAAAATGAAACAAATAAAAGAATTAAAAGCACAATAAGAGGACTGTCCTCGCATATTCAGAAATGATGGAATGTGAACCGTGCAACTACGAAGTTAATTGGTATTCGGTGGCTTCATATTTCCTGCTTCTCTGGGTTAGGTAGCCAAATGCTGATATATCCAGCGGCATTCAATATGACCACTGGACCACTGCACTGGTCATTACTTCAGCGTTTCAGAGCGAATGACAATCAATTATACGTTGCCTGCATATCACCGGCTCGTGTTCCTTAAGCAAGTTACGTCGCATGGGGACATACACAGTTGGCCCATCCCTGGGGAAAGATTCTTTACGATTTGGAAACTCAAGAGAATATGGCAGTCACCGATATCAAAAAAAAAAAAAAAAAAAAAAACTGGCGAACCGTGTGTTACCACAACGAGACACACGATGCTACTTGTCGCTTTAAATTGTGCCGCAACTCGTTTTTGAGATCTTTGCCAGGGGCGCGTTAAAACATGCTGAAAATATATTTCTGGCTTTTCTGGGGTTTAACTGAAGTATGACAAATAACGTTGTAAAACATATGTACTTATGACTTACAGAGTAATTGAGTGTACAAAATATATAGTATACAAAATAGCCAGCGATTTAGGGCTTTAAAAGATCAAAAGAAAAGAAAAGAAAAGAAAAGAAAAGAAAAGAAAAGAAGAAAGATAATATATTGTGGCAGTCTAAGTCGATCTAAGAAAATAGATAAAGGGAGGGAGGGGCAAAGCTAGTTAATCTGGAAAGAATCCAAGCGTCAATTTCAAGCATTTACAGAGAATCAAGCGGGCTGGTTAAAGTCGTGAGTTGAGCAATTATCCCGCGTTAGGTTCAATCAGGTTAGTCCCACGCGAAATTGATCCAACCATGCGAAAACGAGTGTATTCTGATTTCTGTCGCAGATACTTCTGGCTAGTGCAGTACCTACACGGTGGTTGTTGAAATAGCCGCTTCTCATCTATTTTCCGCAGCGCGGACATCATCCTTTGATCCCTTACGACTAACGAAGTTTTCGAAGATGTACGGCAGTTTGAGATTCTACTTGAAAATGATCATGATTGCGGTCTGTGTGCCGTCTGCTCTTCTTTTTGTCCTTCCGTTAAAGACTGGTAAGTTGATACTGATTAATTATGCGATCGAAACCCTATATAATGGCTACAAAAATGCCGCTAATATAATATTCCTTCTTTCTTGTATCTGTCTGCCTCTCAGGTCGTTTTACTAATTACAATAAGTAATTTCGACATGATATATACATTACTACATAAGTTATATATAAAACATGTATATTATACACTTGCCTACTGACTGATATGAATTTCTTTCGGTCTCGAATGCGTTAAAAGAGAGCGCAAAGAAGTCGAAATTACTTATTGTAATTAGTAAAACGACCTGAGAGGCAGACAGATACAAGAAAGAAGGAATATTATATTAGCGGCATTTTTGTAGCCATTATATATGGTTTCGATCGCATAATTAATCAGTATCAACTTACCAGTCTTTAACGGAAGGACAAAAAGAAGAGCAGACGGCACACAGATCGCAATCATGATCATTTTCAAGTAGAATCTCAAACTGCCGTACATCTTCGAAAACTTCGTTAGTCGTAAGGGATCAAAGGATGATGTCCGCGCTGCGGAAAATAGATGAGAAGCGGCTATTTCAACAACCACCGTGTAGGTACTGCACTAGCCAGAAGTATCTGCGACAGAAATCAGAATACACTCGTTTTCGCATGGTTGGATCAATTTCGCGTGGGACTAACCTGATTGAACCTAACGCGGGATAATTGCTCAACTCACGACTTTAACCAGCCCGCTTGATTCTCTGTAAATGCTTGAAATTGACGCTTGGATTCTTTCCAGATTAACTAGCTTTGCCCCTCCCTCCCTTTATCTATTTTCTTAGATCGACTTAGACTGCCACAACATATTATCTTTCTTCTTTTCTTTTCTTTTCTTTTGAACTTTTAAAGCCCTAAATCGCTGGCTATTTTGTATACTATATATTTTGTACACTCAATTACTCTGTAAGTCATAAGTACATATGTTTTACAACGTTATTTGTCATATTTCAGTTAAACCCCAGAAAAGCCAGAAATATATTTTCAGCATGTTTTAACGCGCCCCTGGCAAAGATCTCAAAAACGAGTTGCGGCACAATTTAAAGCGACAAGTAGCATCGCGTGTCTCGTTGTGGTAACACACGGTTCGCCAGCTTTTTAAAAGCGCTCTCCGACTGCTTTTTCCTCTCTTCCCTGTCTCTTCCTTTTTCCTTAACAAGCGAAATCATTTTCGCGAGGACGAGAGTACGGAAATGACGTACTGGCAATTTTGTTTTGTGATAATACAAGCAGCTCGGTTTCAGTGAATTAAACTTGGCCCCAAGCTTCTACTTATCTACCTTCCTTTCCTTTATTTTCCTTCTATATCGGTTTTGCGGTTTTCCACATTTCCATCACAATAAACCATGTTTTTTCTAGATTTTACATGTTAGCCAATGATTCACGGCAAAAGCGTCGACTGTAAAAATATTTGTAGTTGCAATAGCAAGAAGTATGTTTTCTCAAATAGAAAATATTGGGAGCGTACACGCTGGCAAAACAATTCATGAATAGCTCGTCCTCTGCTTGTTATTTGTTTCGATACTGTTAGCAAACAAATTCATGAAACATACTGGTATAGCGTAAAATGAACATAAAAGTTTTGCGTACACTTGAGAGCTGAACTTTGGTTGTTATACGTATATTATACATATACGCACACAGTTATGTATATGTATATATATATAGAAAATTCCATAGAACTTTGAGCTTAATAACATATTAAAATCATTAACATTAAGGAGGTGAACTTTACTTACCAATTACCAAAGTTTCTTCCGCCAAATAATACATAAAAATTGAAAAAGATAATGTAACTAGTATTAACTTTTTTTTGTGTTATAATTTGAATCACTCGATTTATCCGACTGAGGATGGTCGATCGCAATCTCAATTTATACGTATTCTCATCGCATGAAATAGATCACATGAGGGATTTTCAAAAGTCGATGGAATATTAATCGCGATTAATTATTTGTAGGTGTATTCTGTGCGGCTAAAGCAGTCACCTAATGAATTATTGAGTACCAGGAATGTTAGCGGTAAACAGGATTGCGGCTATGAATGATTCTCTAATGTCTATATTAGAGATGAATTTGATAATTTATCCTCATAATATGCAATCCGCTTTTAAGTGGAAATCATAATTAACAATTTCTGTTTGATTAAATATGAAGAGCAGATAAATCGATACGCTTAAATCAATATTAGAATTTCTTAACATTTTTATCAAATATTTTAGCACTGTAAAAGCGTCGTAGTAGAGAAATATTAGGTTGTTCCAAAAGTTTCTTTCGTTTTATAAGAAAGTAATAGATGTACAACATTTTTCGTTTTATATTATTTTATTGAATTACGTGTGATCCACCTTTTTCCAATTTAATGTAAAATAATATAGAATAACATAAAACAAAATATGTTGTGCATCTGTCATTTCTTTATAAAACGAAAGAAACTTGGGACAACCTAATAGGAATTTACTTTTATTATCCATTATAAAAATGGATTGTTAATCCTCTAGGAGATACGAACAATATAATTGCAATTAATAAGGAATAAGCTAGCATAACTTAAACCAGCTTTTGCAGAAAGCTATTAGCTAAAGATGTTTATTAAACAATGACAACATGAATTTTCTTAAGTACCCCATTTGGTACTTAATCTACTTCGTAAGTACCGTGTGTCCTAGCCTTCAAAGGATGCAATTTTAACCAGAATGTTTCACATTACTTACCCGTATTATTTCCTTGTAATATAATTTATATTTACATTATCTACGTTACGTAACATTCTACGCGTCAATGTAATGTGATTTTTATTTCTAATCGAAGTTATTCAAAATTTGTAGTATCTCAATAAAAAATTAACAGCCTGCAAAAACTTCACAGAAGCATTAGTATCTTCGAAACTATTGAATTCAAATGGCTAATATTCCTTAACAATATGCACTCGACGACGTTTATCGAGAGAAGTATGTGGCGTAATAGTTAAACTTTCAATTCATATACATATATCGTTTATGAAAAAGTAGTCATTCTGCTTTTGTGATCTGTGACACACTATAAATTCTCATAAGCTAACTAACGCCTAATCTTCTGTAACGTATTAATATAATATAGGTATGTATATCTCGACTTTGAGCAACCAATTGGTGCTAAATAAGCTTTAGTACATACTTCTTACACATAACAAAAGACCAGTTAACATCTCTGCTCTTAAAAGAAAAACGAAAGAAGCTCTGAAAAGCTGCAGAGTTCAGGTCGAATAACACCAGCTCAGATAAATGACCCTCTAACTTACCTTTGTCCTCATCGACGTCGGTGATTTTAAAGCTAGTTATAAAGTGCACTTCTCAGCCAGCGTCCACGGCAGTCAATATTATTTAACGGGTCTTAACGCGATGTAAAAAGGGAAAAAGGAGGAAAGAAAGAACAGGGAAGCAAAGAGAAGAAACGAATTTTTCATTTTCTCGAAACTGGATCAAGTTTCAGGCTGCTCGCCAAAGAGTCTGTAGCTAACGAGACAAGATTAGACAAACCACGCTTTAAAATTCCCACAGAACTATAATAATCCTCGAAATCAATACGATTCGTCGATCCATCGCCTGATTAAAAAATGAGATAGGATGAAGCTCACTAGTCGGCCTTTGAACTTTCAATAGCGCTTACGGCTCGTATACTCTAGTTTGAATGCTACAATGTAAGCCAAGTCAGCTGTAACTAGCGTTCGCGTGATTGTCGCTATCTATTATTCACGCGTTACACGTTCACCAGACAAACGCGTCTACCGGTTGACATTGTTTTCTGTCCTGAGTTTCAAAGCAATTATGTTGCTTCGTGTAATCAAATCTCGCCAAACTAACGATAAGTTCTTGTTTGATCTTACACAGTTATTAAAACTATACAAGTTAAACCAATCTAGCCTAAACAAGTAATGTCGTTATATATTCTTTTTTAAATCTATATATTGTTTAATAAATCGTGGTTAGGATATAGTAGCTGACAAAAATATTCGGACAAATATATTTGTAGAAACATTTTAAGAGTGTATTATGCATAGTGGCACTATTTAATACTGTACTGTGACTATCATGGTCGTGTTGGTATTATTCGAAACTAATCTGAAAATCTGTATGGAATTTGTAAGATATTTAGTACGAGTACTGTGCATTACTGATATGTACACAACCGAGACGAGATAACGAAGGTACTGCTCTCCATCGTTCATCGCTACGCGTTGCTAATAGCAACGTATAATGCATATATATCTCGCAAAAACCATAAAAGTACCCAATGGAACCACGTTTAATATTTGATAATAATGTCCCATTACAGTTTCGTCATTTTCAATTAATTAAACACGACCCTCTCTTTAAAAATTAGAAGATAAAATACGTAATACAAATCTACTCGAAATCTTTTAAACCTTACGGACGACTACTTATGGTCTTTAAAAGCAGCAGGGATTAGCAGAATATTAACTGCGGATTTTTCTTGGACCGCAGCATGCAATATGAAATATGGTTATTAAAATGTACACTGAAAATTTCATATCCATAATATACTCGTGCTTGTAGGACCTTGAAAATGAATTCTTAACCCAAATAGTCGACCGCGATATTCTAGAAATTTTGTGAAGCTGACGTCAATACCAATATGTACCGTCGTTGTGCTATTATTTCGTGATAAGCCGCATTGATTGCACTTCCATTTCACGGAATTAATTTTTCCACACAAAAAGTGATAACGATAATCGAAAAAAGAAAAATATACTACCACTTTTCGTATCAGCATACACAAGCGCACTCGATTTTACACGAGTATACAATTTGCAAATTCGACGGAACGATCGGATTTAATTATTTTTTCGATATTTCAGGCATCAAGTTTTATTTACACATCGAACGTTGAAATACGGCGAAATACAAAATGTACAAACCACTCTGGACATTAATTAACTTTAAACGTTATTGATTAATTAAAGAAACCAACCATTGTGTTGATTTTTACATTTTGAAAAATTGTTATCCACTTCTGCTTTGTTTAAAAATTGAAAAAAAATACTTTTATTGTAAGTCACGAGTATTTCTTTTATTTATTTAAACTTTAGATCAAATATTACAATTTATAAATATATCATTTATTTAGATATACTTGTAATATCTGTTTTATAAGTTTGTACAACCATTTATCTATTTATCTATTTTATTTGCACATAATCTTTATAGACTGATTTTGTAAAGAATAAAAAATTGTGATTCTATTTAAAAACGATCGTGTCAGACTCAAGTGATAAGCGATATATATTTCAGCGATATATATATATATATTCAGATTTCACCATCACATAAACGGTGCTATTGGAAACGTTTCACAATAGACGTCTTATAAGCGCCTGCGATGTCCGTCATATGTAAAGCTATACCACTGAATCACGGCCGCCATTTAGTGATTAAGGTCGATCACTTAGAGTTGTTAATCCGACATAATGGCGAGCAATACATCGAAGACATTATTGGAAACACAGTTACAGTTTAATTTCATTGAGCTTATTTGCAAATAAATGTGTACAATATATTTTAGAGGTTTTAAATATTATTGCTGACTAAACGTCTCGTCTGCGCATCATCTTTCTTTAACTTTTTTTGCATTTTCTTATCGACGCATGAAGACGAAATGCGTAAATTTTATTATTTATTTAAACATTACTATATTGTGCTCAAAGTAGCGGAATATCGTCCTATTATCAATATATGAAGAACTAAAAGAATTAAAAAAGAATTAAAAAAATATGTAGTTCAATCAATACTTCGTGTATTTTTCTATCTCCACAAGACAATATCCGGACCAGTTACGCTTACAGTATCAACAAAGATTTGTCCAGCCATACGGAATAAGTCGTACTCAGTAGTTTAAAAGTATTAACCGCACGAACTCCAGAAACACTTTTGAAGTAACTTTCGAACCAATAAATCCCCGAACTAAGAACTGTCATATTTCGTCTCTATTTATCGAATATTGCGAGAAAATGCAAAAAAAAAGAAGTTAAATAGAAAAAGTACTTGGAAACTTAAAAGAAAAAATCTCGAAAAATCTCTTAATACTTTTTACTGTCGTCTTGAGACGCACCATATGTTAAGCTTCTTCGTAGTTACAACTTTTACCGCAGATGTAACGAACTGACAAATGCTTTGAATGGCGCGCGCGCGTCAACGCCTACACTTAAATTTTAAATAAATGTTTTTAAATAAATGTTTAAAATAATACATTAAATGTATTAACTTTCTTGCGCAATTTCATTTAATTTCTTACGATATGGAGGGTTTAATTACGTTTAAGATATCTATTTGAATCTTTTAAATTCGAAGTTTTTTAAAAAATTACCTTAAACTTTATAAAATTAAATCGTTTTTCCACTTTGTTGTATCATAAAATAGTTACTTAAATTCAAACCTTACCGTCGTCTTGAAATATTCTATATTTTCCTCGTCTTAAAAAATCTCCCTACAGAAAGAATAAAGAAGAATAAATTCCCATACGTTAAATTTCGCGTGATTGATGGAATACATAACGATAACGAGAACTAACTAGCGACAATAAGCAACCATTAGCAAGACAACTGGCGACTATAACTGTCGTCTCTATGATGTATGGCGACTAAGGAGAACAGCCAGCAACTACGGATTACATGTAACAACCAACTGCCCCACTTCTAAAAGGCAACTAACTTGCAAACCCTTTGATGGTTTCTGTAGCGTGATATACCCCTTGAACGTGGTTAAAGAATGTGGTCGCCGCTGGACGGCGGTTTGACAGCAGAGCGATCTCGCCAATTCAAAGCTTGACATTACAAACTACCGAGAATCATTAGGCTCGTTATCGAGCATCTAGCTTTCAGAAGGTGCTTTATCATATGATATGACTTCACGATATTTTTATAGCAAGAAGAATGGCCAACCTCTAACAAAACAAATTTTTACTAAGTGCTGCATGTGAGCTGCAGGCCGGCCTACTAGGGAAATTTGACGAATGAATAAACTAAAATATATACGAATATATTCGTTATATCATAAAATGCCCGCATTATGTTCTCTAACACCATAGAGGAAACTAAATTTATATATTAAAAAATTGGAATACCTGTTATAAGAGAGTTAATTAAATTCTAACCTATCGATGACTCCATAAAAACCTTTATTTCCTAAAAATGTATATCTTCCAAATTCTCCTTAGAAAGTCTCATAGAGAAAATATGAAACCTGAAAAGTACATCACGCTGATGCCTCGATCAACCCTCGTGCTTCGCAGTCCATGTGTCCGAGCGATGAATTCCCTCCAAACAAGGAAAAACCAAAGGGAGGTTAGGTCTTCTTCGAAGGACGTGAGAGGGTAAGGGAAGCAACGGGAACGATGATCACGCGATATACTGGCGGCGTACGTATAGAACGGCTGTTGCGAGAGAGTTCGCAAGAAACAAGAAGAAAAAAGGAATCGTAAGCCGACGCGACTATACGCTGTCGACGGACAAACAGCGACTGAGCCTAACTGAAACGAACTCTGTCGCAGTATGAGCACAGGCTACGTTCGCGGGTCGATCGAACACGTTCTGCGCCTTTCCTCGGCACCAGCGTCAAAACCACCCTCGACGAGCGCAACGCACTGGTGCACCTGCAATATTAACCACTGGTCTTTCCTTTTTCGCGCGATATTATATCAACACCTATGATACCATTTCAAAGACTGCAATCAAAACATTAAATACCGCATTAAAGCCATACAATAATTCGCAATATTCATTCGTAAACGTTATTGTATATGTGCTTAATTAATCGTTATTATGTTTCGAATGATTTACTACCTCATATTCCATAAGCAGATATATGGTTCATTTTCATCTCAAGTACGATATAATTTGTAACAAATATTTATAATTCACAATGTAAAATATTTATAATTCATTGGAAATATTATTCTATCACGGTATAGTGGTCAAATTTCACATAAATCACAAACATATGGTAGTCAAAAGCTATACTCACGACATGACAAATCATGATGATGTCATGAAAAATGGCGTCCGTCCATATATATTCAAACGCAACGAACAAGTTCGAACTTTTCGAGAATAAACGATTTGTTCGATAACATCTGTCGCGAGCTTCTCTTCCTTTAACGATAACAATTGACAACTAAAGCTCGAGAGGCTCGTAAGGATGAACAGCGACGAGTATCTAGAAGCTATGTACTCACCTGGGCAAGGAGACTCCAACACCAAGGACGTTGGAAGTTTCGAGAAGCGAAGATGGAAACTGAAGTAGCACGTCAGGTCAACTCTGGCAACGTCAACGCCGTTAGCCGCGCTGGAAACACTCGTTTCCGGCCGATCACGAAAGTTAAGCAGCAGCGGTCACGGAGCGGTCTAGGATGGGTGACCGCTCCGTGAGGCGTTGACGAAAGAAGGAAGGAGGCGCACCGAAGCCATTTTTCCGGGACCATCCAAGGAGCACGAGGCAGGCAGAAGCCCCCGAGACACAGGACTACCCTGGGAAAACACCGATGGATCTGATATTTCTTATAGTCGGGTGGCGGCTGGCCGGTGCCCGCGACACTAGCCAGTTCGCCGATCCGGTGCGGAAATTTCGGAGAAGTTGGTGGCCCCCACGGAGTCCTGTGAGCATCCCGACGGATCTGATATTCTCTCATAGACGGATGGCAGCTGGCGGTGTCCGCGGCACCTGCCAGTGCGCCGATCCGGTGCGGAGAATTTTCGGAGAAGTTAGTGGGCCCCACGCCTGCCAGGACCACGTCGAACCAGGAAGAGGCGTCAGGGGACGGGGTCCCAGGATGACGCAGCAGGAGCGAGGCGCTGGGGGGCGTGGTTCCCCCCCAGCGGTCCAAGAAGAGCAGGACGCCTCCCTTCGACAAAGAAGGAGAGATAGACGCCCGGGGGCAACCGGAGTAATTCGGGAGAGATCCCGGGTGCATCTCGACTCAGGCGTCAGGACAGGCCACCGTGGAGGTTTTAGCCGGTAAGAATCCGGCACTACCCAGCGCCCTCTCCCCGGAGGGGCGCGGGGTGCCTATGAAGGTTTCCTCCACGAAAAAAAAAAAAAAAAAAAAAAGGTCAACTCTGGCAAAAACTGCTAAAGAAAGAAAAATCCAACTAATTTGTTTCCAACAATAAAATGAAATTAATTTGTTTCACAAATTATTAACTGGATATTATTCAAAAATTATTCAAAATTCGCTTGATTGATTCACGGCCCGGACACTTGGGTCATACCATTTTGGTAATGGACGAAAATGGCAGAAGGAAGAACGACCGTTTTTTTCATATTTCTCTTTCCCCGGGAAACGAAAGAATGCCCGAGCACCTTGTTTCATTTCTTCTCGACATCAATTTCAATCTTTTTAAACGAAATATAATCTGAACGATGAAAAGTTCATTCAAATAATGCTCCGCGCCAGACACTCACGAAAATTAAGAAGAAACACGGAAAATTCGCGAATAAAACGGATTTCTTTGTCCCAGTGAGATAATAAATCTCGTACACGTATTGGTTTTTAAAATCAATATATCCACCAATGTGCACTCGTTTAACAAGGGTGATGGAACGTGCCAAAAATCTCTCAAGACGGTCTTGGCAACGGAAGAGTCGAAAATGTCACAATTATGAATGAAAAATTCGAATAGTTGCTGATTTTACAGTCGAAACCGATAAAGAACTCCAGATATTCCCCCAATTAATTTACAATAAATTCGCGAAAATGATCGATTGCTGACGTCATTGTATTCTAGAAAGATTGTAAAACGATAAGAATTTATTGAAAAAACTTATATTCGATGATAACACTTCTAATAAGAGTACTAAGAGGAGCGATTCTGTACTCACCTTCCTGCCTCGAAGTACCGAACGCAATTAACCGTCCGCCCAGGATGGAACCGTTCGGAACTTTTGTAAGTCACTGCACGGCCGCTGCTTATGGTGGAAATGTAATAGATATAAGTACAGAGCGCGTGAGCGAACTAAAAACGCGATAGAGAAGTAGAGAGAGGATGTTCCGTCCTTGTCTAATGACGCGCACTTGTACAGGAAATATGTAACAGCGGTATACGAGCAGCGTCAGTGTCCACTAGTGTGCATGCCTGATTAAACAAGGACAGGAAGTATCTATACATGGTGTTCTCTTTCTATTTCCATGTTGCATCCATCTTACTATACAGTACACACACTCAGCTATTCTGTCATTATATTTTTGCGTTGCTTATGTGTGAACCAAACATTTCCATGACAACAAATCGTTTGTCTCTTGTTTGATGCTCGGTTTTCAACGGAGTTGAAAGAATTTTTTAAGAGAAACGTAATGGACGGGTTGTTTTTAAAGTAATAAACGGAAATTCTCGTATCCATTGAGAAACGATAGGCGATTTGAAAGTGTCACTATGAACGGTGATTTATCGATGCAAGGTAGTATGAATAAGATATTTTATAATCTGCGAAAAAAGGTAAGGAATATTCTAGATTTTAGATTTTAGAATTTCCACGTCGCAGACGAGTGTGTTTTGTTATTTGATTTGTAATATTGCTGCAGTTCTCTTAATAGCTGTTCGTTTCATGCGATACTCGCACATAGTATCTATGACTTTTGCTTCTAACAATTTTTATAATTAGGCTGTATCAAATATTTTTAACGTTCGTGTTTCATGAAAAATCATGTGTAACTCGTTGAATTCGCAAATGTAACAAAAAATTACATGAAAAACCTTATATTATTGTAATGAAAAAATAATTATATTAGGAGGAGAGTCGTATTTCGGAACGTCATCGGAACATATTATACCTTGTATGCGATTATTTGGAACACAATGGGTGAGTATATTATAATTAAAATATATTCCTAGTTCCAATTCTTTTGAATAGTGTCAGTGACCAATCGAAATAGAAATCAGTGGACATTATGGAAAGAGAAGGCGAAACCAAATTTGAAAATTCGACATCGATAATTCAGTAGTTAAGAATAACTCAATCGATTATGTAGATTAACTAGTTATAAACAAATATATGAAGTATAAATTCAAATTATTCTTATCCATCTAAAAATTGGAAATTAAAAAGCAGAAGACAAGAAATTATCTTCGAGGATTTATATAGTAAATACATTCTTTTGCCTGTCTTACCTAGAGATAAAACAGTTGTTTGATGGTTATCTTATAGTGTTCAGTCATTGCGAAAAATATTTTTAATTAGTTAAAAACTATAATTAATTAAAAACTACATTTTTTTATGTATATAGACGTTAGCGATGTATTATTCCGGGAAGCTCGTCTATCTCCCGAACATCGGGTTTGCGACAACATCGATTTGGAAATTATCGTTGCAGAGTATGAAAATTATTACAAGATGAAATTTCAAAAATATCCCATATTGTGTAAGAAAATAACTGGAAGGGAAATGACGAGGGAAGTGACAAATGCAAGCAAAACGTAAGAATTTAAATTATTTAACGATATTAAACGGTATTCAACGTATTCAACGTATCGTATTCAACGTATCGTATTACAATATGATCCAGTGTTTGCAGAAGTATTGAGACAAAAGCCAAATCTGTTAGTAAACAAGCGAGAAGTGAGCCTGTGAAAGAGACGAATCTACAGCAGAAGATAACTGATGACAATACGAATCATATTAATCTCGCAATGACAGTGACGTCAATATTCCCCAATGAGAGTGATGGACGTTCATCAGAAGAGCTATTTAACGTCCCAATGGAACAATCCATGCAATCGAAGATATTGAAATGCATTGAAAAGCTTTATTCAGATAATCCGGAATTACGAAAGATTGCTGAGGACATCTCATGCGTAAGTTATTTTCGATTAATATACGTATCGTAAAGCTTTTAAACGATAAAATTCCCGTCGATAAACCGTCCAATGTATATCGACGATGACGTGATTTCAGTAACGCTTCAAATATCAAATTACGTAACACTTACTTAATATAGAGAAGACGCCATTTTATCTTTGTATCCTGACAGGAGATCATAGTAAACAAATTAAATGTACATTGGGATGACGTTATAGGCCTAGAGGAATGTAAAACCGCTGTTAAGGAGGCCGTTGTGTATCCCCTTAAGTATCATATCTTTTTTGATGGCCCGTTTTCCCCCTGGAAAGGTATTTTGCTGTACGGCCCACCTGGTACAGGTAAGATACTCGTATTCTTTTCATTTCTGTACGTGTTTACAAGAAATATACAAAACAGGGAAAACGAAGTTAGCGAAGGCAGTCGCGACAGAATGCCATTGCACCTTTTTTAACATAATTGCCAGCTCATTGGTCAGCAAATGGAGAGGCGATTCCGAGAAGTATATACGTGTAAGTTGCTTTGTCTATGTAAGTTTCTTTGTTCCTTTGTCTATGAAGGAGAGATTCTAGGTATAAAAAGATTTGATTTTATTTTTCGTCATTTATATATAAGTAGAATAGTTGTTTGGAAAACGAAATGATATCATATTCTTGATGAGGCAATGAATTTAAGGAATTTCGAATATAATATTTAATGAATAATACATTTGTTAAACTGAACAGGTTTTATTTGAACTTGCCTATAGTCATTCGCCTACAATTATTTTTATCGACGAGATTGACTGGATCGCCACAAATAAAGGAGACTGTATATTGTCTGAACCTGCAAAGAGATTCAGATCAGAACTTCTTTCTAGATTGGATGGATTAGTGTCTAATGAGAATTCTAATGTAGTTCTTCTGGCTACAACTAATTCCCCTTGGTACGTATATCACGTTATTTCAATGTTTTCTAAGTAGAAAATATCGTAATATTTCTCCAAATTCCAAATATGTTATTGTGTTGTTTGAAGTATTCCTTCATTATTATTAGTATAATAGAACGATAATATTTATTGTAAATATGTTATTAGGGGCATTGATGCAGCTTTACTCAGGCGTCTCGAAAAGCAAATATACGTATCATTACCCAATGAAGTTGCTCGACTTGGTATATTCAAATTATACCTTAGCAACCACTTATTAGAAAATACAGATATTGTAAACCACATAGTAAAATGTACGGAAAGATATTCTTGTGCAGATATAAAATTGCTTTGTAAGCAAGCGTGGCTACTAGAAATAAGCCCGATATGGAGGAGACTTGAAAAGAAAGAAACACCTGTTACCACTTTGAAATATGAATTAAAAAGTTATGAAATATTAGCAAAATTGTTAAAAAAAATGTCACCTACAGTTATGCAAATAGATAAATATGATACGTGGAACAAATAAATACGCAATCGTAAGGACAGATATTGAAAAATATAAATAAATGGATTATCGTTCGAGAAATCATTCGCATGTGTGTGCATGTGTGTATGCGCGCATGTGTGTGCGCGCATGTGTGTCATGTGTGTCATGTGTGTCATGTGTGTGCGTGTGTGTGCGCGCACGCGCTATAGGCTAAGTTTAAAATGTTCGGTTGTATTATATCCTTGTATTATATATGTCGGAGATGAAAGGAAAACCGGAGCGTTCCCTTTGCAATTTTGAGGAAGCCTTCTAATGCTTTAGCCTAGATTTTATCATAACTGTAATTAAGCAATTGTCATTTGTAATTGTTTGATATTTGTGAATGTGAAAGTGGGTTCGAGGTGACAACTGGTCGCCGAACGTAGCCACGGTCACGGGATAAAAGTTTTGCCTGACGAAGGTGTGGATCGGTTGTATTGTTCTCCCTAGAAATCACATAGAATTGTACTTTAGAGATGTCGATATAATGGGACACACGTTGTATTAGGAATCAATCTCCAGACAGAAACTGCCTAGTAACGGCGTTTGAATCTTTCTCGATGTTTCCAAAGAGTATACAACAAACTTTTGACAGAAATTGCCTAGCAACAACGATTGGAACCTTCTCGATGTTTCCAGCGAGCATATAACAAACAAATGCAGTCGTATAGCGAAAAAGATTTTCATCAGATATTCATTCGTGTGATCGCCTTGGAAAGTGATACATCGAGCAATTTACCGAGTGTCTCAGCAATTGTATTTTGTGTTTAAAATTATTCTACACATAGTAAAGAGTTATCCCGTTGACCGTGGATTCGTTTGAACCCCGGAACATTGTTAATAGCGTTAATTAAATTCATTATTCGTGAAACCTATCAATCGTTAATCTCATTATACGTTAAATTAATTATTCGTAAGACATATTATTCGTTCCTCTTATTGTTCGTTAAACTTATTAATCTTTAATCTAATTATTAGTTAAACTTATCGTTTGTTAATCTTATTATTTATTAAACTCATTATTCATAATATTTCGTAAAATCTTTTTTATTCGCGTAAATATATTCTGTTTCGTAAAACAATGGCTAATTATTCGTTCCTCTTATTGTTCGTTAAACTTATTAATCTTTAATCTAATTATTAGTTAAACTTATCGTTTGTTAATCTTATTATTTATTAAACTCATTATTCATAATATTTTGTAAAATCTTGTTTATTCGCGTAAATATATTCTCTGTTTCGTAAAACAATGGCTAATTCAAACGAAGGATCATTACGCGCCTTAAATCCTAATGATAACCCGACATATATATGTGAGTGTATTTTATCAAAAATATGTTTTTTATGTTTTCTTATCTTAGTAATTATTTTTAAAAAAGTCTTAAAGTCTTATATGAAAATAAAGCTGTTCTTTATTTCAAATAATTGAAGTAAATAAATACAATGAGTTTTATATTTTATTATATCTTATATTATTGTTATATTGTTATTGAAAAAATTGATATAATCAACAGTTCTTCCTGTTCTCTTGATTGTTTCTTGCTTGTTTCAAACCATGATAATAACCTACAAAAGAAATAACATAATCCATTGAAAATTTAATATACAATAAAATACTTATATGAAATAATTACCTGTGTAATATTCCATGTAACCACTAATATACCATGACATCAACATACTTGAAAGTGCGTCTGTATCATTATCTGGTAATCTAGTACATTTTATTAAAATTTCGTATTTTTTTTCCAAATAAAATGTTAAACTTATTCCAAATTACTTATTAATATTAGAAGTATTCAGCATTCCATTAGAATTTTTAAATTGTACTTACTTGGCCATTAATTGTGGTGGTAAAGGAGGTGCAGGTGGCATTATATCAGTCATCGAATTGAAAGATGGTCCCGGTATGAAGTGATGTTTATACGCATTTGCTTCTTCAGAGTCACAATCCATTTTTTCTACATTATATTTTTTCGAATTTACATTTGTAGAAAAATTAGTCTCACAAGTCTCATCGTTCTCTTCATTGAATTTCTCTTCCAAAGCTTTCTTTTGTTGTGCTATTTGACTTTGCAAACCTTCTGATTCTAAAAGAGAACTCAACTCGACTTTCTCTGTATTACCATAGCCTAAACACAGAGAGAAAGAAATTTTTGTCATTTAATAGAATGACTGAGTGCCATTCAGTTACTGTCCTTACAGGCAATGTATTAGAATTTCCCGTGCATAAATGTATATGTATAAATGTTTGCCTTGATATATGTAGTAATAATCACTCGTCTAATGAGGAGAATTATATTCCAAGCAGCTAATAATGAACAATAAGTAACATGCATGTTTATGGTTCATGACCCTATATCCCACGGGTCTCCCCATAGACATTGACAGGTACTCCTGCCCAGTTAAGGACCTGCTGAATGACACTGTGATAGACTATGCGAAAGCCTTTACTTCATATATATATATGTATTTTTAGTACATTTCTTAATTGACATAACCATCATGCTAAAGGTATTACCTACAAATTTTACAACACACGTGCCATTGTTTTCGTAAATTTTTGATATTATAGCTTCATAAATTTCTCCATCCACTGAGTATATTGCACGATAAGGTGCTCCTATGATCCATTTCTATAGAGAAAAGATGTGTATACAAATAAATATAAGTAAATAGCAAAATAAAATAATTTGCTTCTTAATCAATATATTTAATAATATTCTGTATCAAATTTGTAATATTCTATCAAAATCACAACCTTGTGTAATTTACTTGCGTGTTTAGGCTGCTTAAGATTTTGTAGGTTTTCTTTCGGTTGAGAATTTCCAACATCCATTCCCATTCGCTTGATAACTTCTTCTTTTGCTAAATTTATTGCTTTATCATATGCTTCTATTAATGCACTATCATCCCAAACATTATCATTGGCTGTGTCTGTATCCTTTTGAGATAGCAAATTATACGTTATTAATATTGATACAAGTATTTTATTATCAAACTATTGCAAATTATCATATATGTCATTTTTCAAAAATTGACTAAAAGGTAGTGGATACTGTTAATTACTATTATGCTAAGATCTTGTACTAAAATAATGTTAAAACCATTACGTTTCCATTACCATACATACGTTTCCATTTCCTCGTATAAAAAGAACATTCATATCATCTGCCATTTTAAAATAACATCATTTAAATATTGAATTTGCTTCTGAAATATTAATTTGTCTCATTTCTTTAACTCTAACACATTGTAAACAATGATGACATTATACCAACTATAATACTAAAAATCTATTCCCCATTCATTCGAAAGATTATTTTTTGAAGCAAGGTTAACATTGAATGTTCCCAAACTTCAATAACTGTATTTTACTTTCTTTACAATATCTAACAATATATTAGAATACTATAAAAAAATATTGTATGCACAAGAAACTGTTTATAGCGAAATAGCAAAAGAATTAATCACATATTATAACTAAAACGAGATTGTTAAGTAGATTATATTATACTGCATATGCGTTAGTGTTCCAGCTGGTAAATATAGTTTTTATATCTGAAGATAAATAAGATTTAATTCTATAAAATTGCATAATGAATTATACATCTATCTATTACTATTCGTATTTCCCCTTAGTTGTATGTTGTCAATAGCATCAATCACGAACATATAAATAAATATAGAAGAAACCGTTCGGAAATGGAAAGGGAAAAATGAACATGGAAGACAAGAAAAGTTTTCTTCAGGTTTAGCGTATGCGTGATACGCTTTGAATGTCTCAGATAAAGATAAAGATACTCTGCTCATTTCTATTTGTTCCGCAGAACGAGAAATTTGTTGTCTTTCATATTGGTTTTTACGATTCAATTTTTGGGCAGTTTTCCCTAGCGAGTGTCGGTCCCTGTTTGATATAACCAGACCGTAATTTATACAGATATGTATTATAGATATATATTTGTAAAACTGAAATCAGATGAAATAAATGTTGCCTGAGGTTTTAAACGTTTAATAAAAACAATATTTCATTTGGAAAAAATGTAAGATACGTAAAATTACACATTGATCATTTTGCTGGTCTTGTATCATAAAACGTGTGGCCCGAAGAGCATGTCACGACCGGCATACTTCAAATCTGACAGACTGACGATAGAGATAAAGATGTGGCGGCACTCGGCGCCATGTATATCGCTGAACCATCATGAATGAACCATCAACATCCCAACGGTCCTTCCACCGAAGGTTCTAGAAGAAAGAGCACGTGGCAACGATCGCGGACGCCTAGCAAATGCATGCACGGTGGGATGACAAAAGAAAGTAATCGGATCCGATCGAAAGTAAAATCATAAGAGTCAGTCTTAGAAAGTCACGCCTAGAGTTCGGAAGTAGATTGTAAAGTGTATTGATGTTAGAAAAAAATAAAGTTTTCTTTTTTTATTTTTTTACCTCAAATTCCTTTTTTATTTTGTTATTTTACGTGACATTTTGGCGATCCTGCCAGGATAGTGAAAAGTGTTTGTTCGGAAACCAAAAGACATTCATCATCTACGGAAGATCGAATTATTTGGGACTACGGTCATCCGCAACAACAAAGTAACTATCGCGAACCAAGTGAAGTAACAATAAAAGGTAAACTGAATTCCTTTGTACGTTACCGTGAAAGAAAATTTAGCTTCAGTAGCCAAGACTCGTCTTCGTCTGAAAATTATAAATCAGCGCAATAATGTCTAAGGCAAACGAATCTCAAACTTCAACCTCAACTGACCCAATGTTGCGAGCAATATGGGACAGTATTCAAAAACAGAACGAGAACATTGCCCTTTTACGAGAGGAAATGTTACGTTTGTCTATGCAAAATGACGAAGAGAACAGACACAGGGCAGCAGAAATCGAGAATCTCGGAAAAACCGTCGCAGCGCTACGGACTGGGTTCGGATCCCCTGCGACCGATGAATTTGCTTCCATTATCACCGAAGACAATGAAAGTGCGTCGACAGCAATCAATCGCACCGTGAATATGGCAAAAGCACGCAAACTGTCAGGGTTAGCAGCTCCAGACACCCCACCTGTCCACCTCGACATCGAACAACCCGAGGTGGAAGAAAGAGGCTATTTTCCGCCCGCTCCTCCCACTCTACGAGCTAAGGATGCAATACGCTACATCCCAACGCTCAACGGAGATGATGATGTAGGAGTTGAAGACTTCATCAAAGAAGTGAGAAGTATGAAGAATCGCTGTATGGAGCAAGATCTATTGCTAAAAGCAATAAAAGTGGAAAAAATCGTGGGGAAAGCAGCCCAAAGTATTCGCAACATTCCTATTGAGTGTTACAGTGATCTGTACGACGCACTGAGAAATAACTTAGCAGCACAAGTGACTTCGGATGAGTACCAAGAACAATTACGAGAGTTGAGACAGGGACGCGAGGAATCAGTGCAAAGTTTTAATATTCGGTTTAGAAGAATACCTTAGGCCATGTAGTTTCATCCGAAGGAGTCAAACCAAACCCCAAGAAATTAGACGCTGTAAAAAACTTTCGATTACCCCGAAATGCCACGGACGTGAAATCATTCTTAGGTTTAGCAGGTTATTACCGCAAATTTATTCGAAACTTTTCCGAAATCGCGAAAAGCCTTACAGACTTAACAAAAAAGGACACACCATTCCATTGGACTGACAAACACCAGATTAGCTTTGATACTTTAAAAGACAAACTCTGTAATTTCCCAATATTAGCTTATCCAGACTTATCAAAACCTTTACCTTAACTACCGACGCAAGTAACGAAGGACTAGGAGCAATACTGTCGCAAGACGGTCATCCTTGTTGTTACATTTCAAGAACACTGAATCCACCCGAACGAAACTATACCACGACAGAAAAGGAACTCTTAGCCATCGTATGGGCCGTGAAAAGATTAAGACAATATTTGTTAGGACGACGCTTCATTATTCGAACCGACCACCAAGCTCTTAAGTGGCTACACAATTGCAAAGACCCTTCTAGCAGACTGATTCGTTGGAGACTTAGACTCGAAGAATATGACTATGAAATCGAATATACAAAGGGTAAAGATAACACAGCTGCAGACGCTTTATCTAGAGTTCACGCAGTAACTCGCGACGAAGTAGTTAACCTCGCCCTAGTAATTGATCACACTAATTCATTCAACGCATGGAAAGACAACAACGAGAATCCGAAACTCTTAGAAATTAAACCAAATGACCAAACATTTTACCAGTTAACTCGAAACGACTTAGGAGAATACGACGAGACACTTTGGATCAGAAGACTTTACAAAATTCTTAAAGATACAACAAAAATCGGCATAGGAAATAACGATTTCACTGAATTAGAGAAAACACAGATTAAACTCATGCTAATATATTTTAACGACACGTACAAGAAAATTACTTATGCACCTAATCCCATCTTAAAACTAGACGAAAACGAAATAATACAAGCAATAAAGGAAAACCATAACGACACCGTAGGACATTTAGGGATACAGAAAACGTATCAACGGATCAAGGATAAATTCAAAATTTCCGGACTTTTAGAAAGAGTAGAAAACTTTGTGGAAACATGCGACACATGTCAAAAGGAGAAACTAACACGTATCAGACCCAAAGAATCCCCACAAATCTCAGACACGCCACTTAACCCTAACGACAAAATCGCTATGGACATCATAGGACCGATGACGAAAACCAAACGCGGGAATCAATACATACTTTCAATACACGATGAACTTACGAAATATCTGATACTAGTTCCCCTTAAAACGCAACGAACTGAATCCATAATTAACGCGCTCATTGAACACTATATTTACATGTTTTCGGCACCAAAAACGATCCTAACAGATCAGGGACAAAATTTTGTTAGTGATTTAATGACGAAATTTGAAGAAGCTTTTAAAATCAAACACATCAAAACAACTTCATTTCACCCACAAAGTAACGGATCCCTCGAAAGAACGCATGCCTCAGTTAAAGATTTAATTCGTACTGCATTACACGACAATGACAAAGAATGGGATGAAGTACTTAATTTCATTTGTTTAGGGTACAACACCGCGAAAGATGAGGGAACAGGATTCTCTCCCTTTGAATTGACCTTTGGGCGAAAAGCTAACTTACCTTCCGCAATATCCAAATTTCCCACACTTACCTATGATGATATGTACTTACTTTGGCAAAAACAGTTGAATAAATATTGGGAAACAGCTCACAAAACACTTATTCAGAATAAGCAACGATACAAGGGAGACCAAGAAAGAAAGATTGTTAAAACTCAGACTGTGTTTAGGAAAGGAGACTTTGTTTTAATTCACAACGACCATAAAAGAGATAAGTTGGACATTGAATGGTTAGGACCCTACAGGATTAATGATGTGAAAACTCCTTATTACATTATTTCTATCGACAATGCTAAGAAAAAGATACATGGTAACCGATTGAAAGCGTACTTTTTTCAGGATAATGCTGACCCTAGCACTAGCAACAATACCCTTAATTAGTTGCCTTAAATTCACGGGATAGGAATTACGCTTTGTAAACAAACCCAACCAATTCACGATCGAAAACTACAACATGATTCCGCCTCTGAAATTATTAGCTTCTCGAACACTAACAAATATTGTAAAATTGCTATATTTAAGATTAACGAAATAACTTTTGTACCATCACATGCAGAAAATCAATTCATAGCGATCCCTGAAAAAAAAAGCGTAAACATATCCTTTGATCTACATTTAAATAATTCCATTCTACTACGATCTTAGAGGACCAAGATCAATCTAACCAGGGGGGTATGTCACGACCGGCATACTTCAAATTCGACGGACTGACGATAGAGATAAAGCACTCGGCGACAATGTATATCGCTGAAGTGCCTAATGAACCATCAACATCCCAACGGTCCTTCCACCGAAGGTTCTAGAAGAAAGAGCACGTGGCAACGATCGCGGACGCCTAGCAAATGCATGGACGGTGGGGATGTTGAGGGATGACAAAAAAAAGTAATCGGATCCGATCGAAAGTAAAATCATAAGAGTCAGTCTTAGAAAGTCACGCCTAGAGTTCGGAAGTAGATTGTAAAGTGTATTGATGTTAGAAAAAAAATAAAGTTTTCTTTTTTTTATTTTTTACCTCAAATTCCTTTTTTATTTTGTTATTATTACGTGACAACACCATCGGCGCCTGGATGAACCTTGATAACTCGGCCCAGAGGCCAATGCATGGAGGGAACGTTGTCCTCTCTGAGGATGACGATTGTGCCCTTTTGGATGCTGTGTCCACCCTTGCTCCATTTATTGGGGTTGGTTAGCTCGTTCAAATACTCCTTATGCCAGCGGTTCCAAAAATGTTGTTTAAGCTGTTGGATATGCTGCCATTTGGAGAGTCGGTTCGATGGAATGTCCCTGAAATCTCCATCACGTAAGCACATTAATGAATCGCCAATGAGGAAATGTCCGGGAGTGAGGGCTAGGAGATCATTTGGATCGGTGGAGATAGAAGTTAGCGGGCGGGAATTGAGGACTGCTTCTATTTCTATGATAAGAGTATTACGGTGTTAAGCTCATATGTTCCTGTTTCTCCACTCGCGCTGCGCCATAATATCCTTTGATATTTCCGATCCTCTGGTCGTACGAGGAATTGCCGATACATTTTCGCGATGTCGCCAGTGAGTACGTACTGATGAGCGCGGAATCTAATTAATATACAAAATAAATTGTGAATTGATTCGAGAATATAGGATTTCCCCATTTTCATGATTATCGTAATTTTTGTATAAATATATTTGTGAAGATACTAATAATTAGGTACTTATAAATTAGTATTATCAATTATTTTGCATTTATAATTCCGCCTCTAGTATAAGTGTTAATTGAAAACTAACTTTATGTTTCAAAAAGTACTAGCAAAGTCGTTGAGTAACAAGCCACTGATGCTAACACAAATAGCATTGTTGTAATTAAATATTTCTAAATATTCATTTTTCATTTTGAACCTGTAGAAACAATTTATTATATATACTACTAGCTAAGTAATTGCATATTTAATTAAGTCGAAATATAAAACTTAGTTATTTTAATAATTTAGAAAATAAAAAACTGACAAACATTTCAATTTAATTTATGGTTGGAACAAAAGACAGTTATTTTTCATTAATTGAAATATCGCAATGCAGAGTACTTTCCAAAATACGCCGAGAGTATTCCTGATGGTGAAACGAGCGTTGCTTCATCGAACGCAGCTAAAGAAAACAACATCTATGTAGTTGGTGGTACGATGCCTGAAATAGAGGGCGATAAATTGTACAATACCTGTACTATTTGGGGTCCCGATGGAACTTTGATAGCAAGACACCAAAAGGTAAGTAATATATTCCTTTATGGCTTTGAATTTGAAAATATTGGGGTGAAGAAAGTGACTCTATCTAGGAATAATTTAGGAATATACATATGTACATACGTATACTATAACCAATTCAATAATTTACGGTTTATAAAATACGTTATGATACGGGAAACGCCCATTTTTGTTGTAATGTATAATATAAATTTTTCACATACGAAAATACTTATTTTTTCTCCTTTTTAAACATTATTAAATGTTAAGATTTTTTAATAAAAGAAAGTGATAAAAACGCTGTCAGTTATTAAATAAAAAATAATTAAAGTTTAGGAGTTGGTAACTTTGATATTAAATTACAAAAGTTGCAGCAATAGAATTAGCGACTACATTTTTATGTTATTAGGTACATCTATTCGACATCGACATTCCTAATAAGATTACTTTTCGAGAGAGTGATTCACTCAGTCCTGGTAACTCCCTAACGACGTTCGATGTGAAGGGCTGCAAAAAAGGTATTGGCATTTGCTATGATATTAGATTCGAGGAAATGGCACGCATTTATCGGAACAAAGGTACAGTAACTTAATCGATCAATACTTAACTAGCAAAAAATTAAATATCTTTCTTAAATATATTCTATATAAAATTAATATAATCTGTAACTCTGTATAAAAAGAAGCTTAATTTAAAAAACCAGTATATTTGCTGAAAATGAAACAAATAAAAGAATTAAAAGCACAATAAGAGGACTGTCCTCGCATATTCAGAAATGATGGAATGTGAACCGTGCAACTACGAAGTTAATTGGTATTCGGTGGCTTCATATTTCCTGCTTCTCTGGGTTAGGTAGCCAAATGCTGATATATCCAGCGGCATTCAATATGACCACTGGACCACTGCACTGGTCATTACTTCAGCGTTTCAGAGCGAATGATAATCAATTATACGTTGCCTGCATATCACCGGCTCGTGTTCCTTAAGCAAGTTACATCGCATGGGGACATACACAGTTGACCCATCCCTGGGGAAAGATTCTTTACGATTTGGAAACTCAAGAGAATATGGCAGTCACCGATATCAAAAAAAAAAAAAAAAAAAAACTGGCGAACCGTGTGTTACCACAACGAGACCCGCGATGCTATTTGTCGCTTTAAATTGTGCCGCAACTCGTTTTTGAGATCTTTGCCAGGGGCGCGTTAAAATATGCTGAAAATATATTTCTGGCTTTTCTGGGGTTTAACTGAAGTACGACAAATAACGTTGTAAAACATATGTACTTATGACTTACAGAGTAATTGAGTGTACAAAATATATAGTATACAAAATAGCCAGCGATTTAGGGCTTTAAAAGATCAAAAGAAAAGAAAAGAAAAGAAAAGAAGAAAGATAATATGTTGTGGCAGTCTAAGTCGATCTAAGAAAATAGATAAAGGGAGGGAGGGGCAAAGCTAGTTAATCTGGAAAGAATCCAAGCGTCAATTTCAAGCATTTACAGAGAATCAAGCGGGCTGGTTAAAGTCGTGAGTTGAGCAATTATCCCGCGTTAGGTTCAATCAGGTTAGTCCCACGCGAAATTGATCTAACCATGCGAAAACGAGTGTATTCTGATTTCTGTCGCAGATACTTCTGGCTAGTGCAGTACCTACACGGTGGTTGTTGAAATAGCCGCTTCTCATCTATTTTCCGCAGCGCGGACATCATCCTTTGATCCCTTACGACTAACGAAGTTTTCGAAGATGTACGGCAGTTTGAGATTCTACTTGAAAATGATCATGATTGCGGTCTGTGTGCCGTCTGCTCTTCTTTTTGTCCTTCCGTTAAAGACTGGTAAGTTGATACTGATTAATTATGCGATCGAAACCCTATATAATGGCTACAAAAATGCCGCTAATATAATATTCCTTCTTTCTTGTATCTGTCTGCCTCTCAGGTCGTTTTACTAATTACAATAAGTAATTTCGACTTCTTTGCGCTCTCTTTTAACGCATTCGAGACCGAAAGAAATTCATATCAGTCAGTAGGCAAGGGTATAATATACATGTTTTATATATAACTTATGTAGTAATGTATATATCATGTTAATTTCATATTTTTTTCAATATAGAATTATTATATATGTCGGGTTTACATTAGAATTAGGGTCAGGGGCGTGAAACGAATCTTCGTTTGGGTTACACGTTGTCGTTATGCAATAGAGAAGACATTGACTAGTGCAAATACGATTATTACAGAACCGGACAAGTAACCGTGGTAGTTAGGTACTCGAGAAACTGATGACAATGATCCTAGGTTCAATAACGAATCCGCGGTCGACGGGATGATAGATGAACGTACTCACAAAATCAAAGTCGGACGCGTAATATTCACTGATCGTAAATAGTTACTCCTTTCATCAATGAGATCGCGAACGAGAATGCCTTTCCCGTCCCGATGATGCCACAGAGGAAAACTATAATGGGGTGTGTCTAAGGATACGAGATCATCGGGTTCGTCGAGAAAAGCCTTCGTTCAGAAAGTAAGGGAAATTGGCGTTGCTGCTAATTGGTCAATCTCCATATCGGTGGTTAGAAAAAGATGCTAGCCGCCCTCGAGGGAAAGTTGCTAGTGGGAGACGCCGCTCGTTGAAAAATATGTCTCCCCTATCTTCCCGTAGTTGGGACAAAGACTGTTTGTCTGTTTGAAGGACTTTAGTTAACTAAACCTTAACGGGCCCTCAGGCTAGCCGAACATGTACTGCGGAGACGCATCGACATCTGGCAATCATCTTACTCGAAGAATAGGGTCTGCGTGTGGCGAGCCACGGGACAGAAACCGTTGGAATGTTTACTGTCGCGTGTCGCCACGAATATTTCTTTTAAGGAGAGCTATAGAATTACTCCATACCTTTGTTAAACAAAGCGTTCATCCCGTAACCGCGGCTACGTTCGGTGACTGACTGTCGCCTCGCGCCCAAGCTCATTATCGCAACTCTCGAACAATTACAATCGGATTGAATAACTACAATTGTTCAATTACAGACTCCGGTGTTCTTTCATCTCCGACATATATATATTTTTTACATTTGTAGTTGCGCACAGATTTTATTAAAGAAAAGTGTTAACAATGTGTTTTCATGATTTATTTCTCGCGACTGACTTCCATTAATCCCTAATATTCCTGTCGCCATACGCGTGTAAATCTAACATGGCTGCTCATAAATGTCATCAGTAAAGTTATAGTGACGGGTCTTTAGTTTTGCTTGATATCGAAGTAATTTTCCGTCTGCCGCTCGTTTTTTCTTATTCTACCGCAATTAGAACATTTATTTATTAATATTGTTTTAAAGTGACAAAAGTATTGTTCGTCTGAATATACGTATATATATATAAATATATATATATATATATTTATGTTGTGTGTCATTTTAATATGGCTAATGTTTTGTAATTTTTCGATTGCGTTATTTATTGTTTTGAGTAGTTTGTTTTATAGAGTATTCGATAATATAAAACATACGCGCACACATACATATATATATATATATATATATATATATATATATATATATGTCGGAGAAGCAGTGGGGATAGGGTTGTCGGTGTTTGAGGAGTCTTCATTGAAGGTAGCCATCGTTGCGGTGTAGCGAAGATACGATTTATTGACACAGGTATGAATAACACAGGTTTGACAATCTATCACGGCGGTGAGACGTCCGCGACACTAGTGACAGTGATCTCAGGTTCAATAACGAATCCGCGGTCAACGGGATGACAGATAGGCGTTCTCGCTGAATCTAAGTCTGACTCGTAAACGATAATTGCTGAGCGTAAAGACGTTACTCTTTAGTCGACGGGAGCGCGTCAAAGAATGCGCGTCCCGTCCCGATGATTCCACAGAGGAAAACTATACTGGGGTGTGTCTAAGGACACAAGATCATCGGATTCGTTTCGTTTAGGAAGTAAGGGAAATTGACGTTGCTGCTAATTGGTCAATCTCCATATCGGTGGTTAGAAAAAGATGCTAGCCGCCCTCGAGGGAAAGTTGCTAGTGGGAGACGCCGCTCGTTGAAATATATGTCTCCCCCATCTTCCCGTAGTTGGGACAAAGACTGTTTGTCTGTTTGAAGGACTTTAGTTAACTAAACCTTAAGATTTATTACGGGCCCTCGGGCTAGCCGAACATGTACTGCGGAGACGCATCGACATCTGGTAATCATCTTACTCGAAGAATAGGGTCTGCGTGTGGCGAGCCACGGGACAGAAACCGTTGGAATGTTTACTGTCGCGTGTCGCCACGAATATTTCTTTTAAGGAGAGCTATAGAATTATTCCATATGTTTGTTGGGCACAGCGTTCATCCCTTGACCGCGGCTACGTTGGGCGACAGACTGTCGCCTCGAGCCAAAGCTCACCGTCACTAATCTCGAACAATTACAATCGGATTGAATAACTACAATAGTTTAGTTACAGTTATAGTAGACTTTAGATTGCAATGTTGCGGGGCTATCCGAAGGTTCCGGTGTCCTTTCATCTCCGACACGGCCATCCTGACTATCACACGTCCTCGTATGTGGCTAAAATATCGTGTTTTCTTACATTAGCTTCGATGCAACTGACATTATTTACAATTTAACTAAGTGTCCAAGAAAGTCAAGGGTCCATTTCAACAACGAGGTTTTGTTCGGAGGTTTGACATGCAAGGAAATGAAAGAGGGCTCGAATTAGTAGCGCTATAATTTGTGTTTAAAGAGCTAGTTGCGTTCTGTGAGTTACCAGTCAGACCGTAATGACACGGCAGATCATTTCGATTTCGTACACCGAAGAGTCTCAGTTTGTTGGATCATGTTACTGCGTTGGGTGTATCACTGTGGGTATGTTACAGATGTATGAGGCATCACAGTGGATATATTGCGTATGTGCAAAACGTCACTGTGGATATATTACAGATGTATGAGACATCACAGTGGATATATTGCGTATGTGCAAAACGTCACTGTGGATATATTACAGATATATGAGACATCACAGTGGATATATTGCGTATGTGCAAAACGTCACTGTGGATATATTACAGATACATGAGACATCACAGTGGATATATTGTGTATGTGCAAAACGTCACTGTGGATATATTACAGATACATGAGACATCACAGTGGATATATTGCGTATGTGCAAAACGTCACTGTGGATATATTACAGATACATGAGACATCACAGTGGATATATTGCGTATGTGCAAAACGTCACTGTGAATATATTACAGATATACGAGACATCACAGTGGATATATTGCGTATGTGCAAAACGTCACTGTGGATATATACTACAACTACAACGCAGTGTTAGTGATCCTCTGAGGTCGGTGTACTTGCATCGATATTATCACCGTCGTCGTCATCACCGCAGACGTCCAACTCAGCAGGGACGCAGCCTTCCGGCATCTTTCTCAGTCTGTCATGTCTGTCCTTATATGATCGTTTCCCGTCTAGAGTTTTTAAGGTATACCTATCTCCTTCCAAAATCTCTGCTATCTCGAACGGACCCCTGAATTTCGGATCTAACTTCGTCTGGTTCCTTTCCTCGTTTTTGCGTAACACGAAATCGCCAAGGTTGAACCTAGTTATTTTAGCTTTGTTTTCATCGAACTTATCTTTATCGTATGTGGCGCTTGCTTCTATATTCTTTATCGCCTGCTGTCTTACATGGGAGATATTTACTTCTCTTTCTTCGATATTGTCGGGTAGGGATAAGCCGTAGGGTCTCGCTGTTCTACCGATTAGTAGTTCCAACGGGCTTGACTTAGTCACGCGGTTGGTGGTACAATTTAAGGCCAGTTGTATTTCCCCGATCGCGTCCTGCCAGGACCGCCCAGTGGTTTCTATTGTTGTGAGCATGTTTTTTAGCGTACTCATAACACGCTCTACCTGTCCGTTGGCCCTACTAGCTCCGGTCGCAATTAAATGGAGTTTAATGTATTTATCTTGACAAAAGTCTCGAAATTCTTTGCCCGTAAAACATCTTCCCTGATCCGCTATTACCCGGCAGGGACTGCCGAACAAAAATATAGCGGACTTAAGCGCTTTAATGGTGTTAATGGAATCTATCTTACGGGTATGATGCAAGTATACGAACTTGGTGAAGGCGTCGACCAACACAATGACGTATTCCTTCGAATCGTTCTTACCGCTTAGTTTGCCCGTTATGTCCATATGAACCGTGTGCCAAGGTATGCTGGTCTTAGGTATGGGGTGTAATTCGGCTTGTACTCGACCCGAACTTGCCTTTGAAACTCGACAAGCATGACAGTTCTATTTCTACGAATTTGCGAACATACTTCGCCATTCCTTCGAACCAATAATACTCGTACAGTTTCTCAAGCGTTTTATCCCAACCTAAGTGCATAATGGACTGGTGCACATGGTTAATAACAGACCACCTAAACCCTCTCGGCACGATGGGCAGGCAGAGAGTCCTACCTTTTCTCTGTATTCTACGATGAAGAGTGCCGGACCGTAACTCATACGTATTCGCGACGTCTTCCGCGAGCTCTTCGTTCTGTAATTTATTGACGATCTCAGAAATTTGTGGGTCGCGACGTTGTTCCGCTAGTAGCCAATCGTCGGAGATTTCGGTTAGGTTAATTTCTTTCTCTGCAATTTTGCTGAACGTACCGCGATCTAAGTCTACGGGATTTCGCGAAAAGAAATCTACGTGGGTCATTCGTTTACCCTCCCGGTACATAATGTCAAAGGTAAAAGTTTGCAGGTAAGCCCACCACCTGTAAACCCTGTCGTTCAAGTGTACCTTATTGCGGGATGCTTTCAGGGAGTTGCAGTCGGTGACAACAAGAAATTCTCGTCCGTGTAAGTAATGACGGAAGTGCTTGACGGCGTTTACGACTGCTAGCGTTTCTAATTCGTAGGAATGATACCTAGATTCTGCAGGGCTAGTTCTTTTGCTGTAATATTCCACTACTCGATTTTTACCTTCAACCCTGTGCATTAAAATGGCCCCATATCCTTCCGAGCTAGCATCCGTATGTAGTTCTATTGGGTAATTGGGGTCAAATATCATTAGCACCGGCGCGTCAGTCAGGACGGAAATTACCTTTTGTCTTATCTGTTCGTGCCGGTCCGTCCAAGGTATATTCTTGTTACTCGAGGTGAGTGCGTACAGGGGTTTCATTACTTGTGAGAATTTGGGAATGAAGTTTCGGAAGTAAGAGGCCAAACCTATGAATTGTCTGAGTTGTGTGACGGTCGACGGTGCAGGTAAAGAACTCAAGGCTTGTATTTTACCCGGGTTTGGACGGACTTCTCCGTTACGAATTACATATCCCAAATAGAGTACCGATGTCTTTAAAAAGGAACATTTTGCAAAGTTAAAGGAGAATCCGGCTTTCACGAGGGTATCTAATACGGTGTTCAACCTTTCTAGGGCTTGATCTACTGAGTCGGCAATAATTAGGACGTCGTCCAAGTAAACAACAACGAACGAATACGCGAGGTCGCCTAAGGCGTTGAGAATGGCCCTCTGAAAAACGGATGGTGCATTTTTCAATCCGAAAGGCATAGTTACGTACTCGTATTGCCCGTCGGGTGTAACGAACGCCGTATATTCCGTCGAATTGGGATGAATGGGGATTTGGTGGAACCCGCTGGCCATGTCTAGGCTAATGAAGTATCTCGCCTTCTGCAATCTCGCGATTTGATCCGCGATAAGGGGTAGGGGATACCGGTCCGCGACCGTATTTTTGTTCAATGCTCGAAAGTCTACACACAGTCTATCCGAGCCGTCCTTTTTCTTCACGAGTAGTATAGGGCTCGCGAACGGTGAGTTACTAGGCCTTACAATCTTCGCTTTGATTAACTCGTCTATTCTCTCACGCACTATCCTCCGCTCTTCTTCGCTAAGTCTGTAAGGACTTCTTTGCACGGTGACATTAGGATCGATTAACCGTATTTCTAACTGCCCCGTGCTTACGCGGGCACGTGGGAAGCCCGTAATGAATGAATCTTTGAATTTCTCGAGAACAGAAATTAACCGACTTTTATCGTTACCGATCACGTCAGTATCGGCCGCGTTAATATCGATCTCGTCTTCGGGGGTTTTACTACAGGTGTTGACCACCTTTGTTCTACAAATATCGACGCTATTTCGTGTAATGTATACGTCGAAACCCTGGCTTAAAATCTCGCGACCAACCATGATATCGTAATTCAGATAAGTATCGGCAAGAACATGGAAGGTTATCTCCAATGTAAGACCGTTTATGCATACCGTGGACAAGATCTGGGACGTACTCTTAACACGGGTGTTTCCTATTCCTCGCATTACTACTAGCTCAGTCGTCCTCTTACCGGAGAATTTCGAGGCAGCCGACTCTCTAATTAATGAGCACTCGGCTCCGGAATCGAAGTAAAATGGGAACGACTCACCCAGATGACTTAGGGTACCAGCTGGGGACTCCACCGCGCAGCAGTTGACTACACGTTCATTCTTGGTACTGGCCTTTTTGTCCCGTCGTAGCGGGCAGTCAGGTGCGATATGGCCCTCCGCCTGACACTTAAAGCAAACCACCTGAGGCGATGCGTCCGGTCGCCTTCCTCCCTGGCGTTGTGTACTCCTCTGCTGTTGCTCACGCTTCCTCGTCCTACAATCCGCGAGCTTATGTCCTGGTTTGCCACAGTGAAGGCATCTCGGGAGGCGGGCCGACGAGTGGCGTCGCTTTGCTTCTGGCTCCGCCGATGGATTATTTGGCGAAGGTACTGGCCTCTTCTTCGCGTGAGAGAAGATTCTCATTTCCCTCTGGAATTGCTCGAGGGTCCGAATATCGTCCCCGAATGCTATTCTTTCGAAACGCTGGTCGTACCAGATCAGTCGCAGAAGGATAACGGCGTTGATCAGCTCGACATCGGATAGACCTCCCCACTTCGCCGACAGAAGGGAGTGGAGGCGATTTCCGAAAGCCCCAGCGGTTTCGTCCTCCAGTGGTGATTCGTCGAGCACCCTGATTAGCACCGAGGTTGCCGTCTCCGTGCCTCCGTAGCGAGCAAGAAAAAGTTCCCTAAACTTTGTCCAAGTAAGACCGTTGACCGGGACATGCGGAAGCCACTCTGCCGCGGTACCCTCTAAAGCACGACTTATAGCAATATATAACTCGTAGTCTCGTAGGGACACTTTGTCCATAACCGCACTAACAGCCGCGCACCACGAAGCTGGGCTGGTGCCCGCGTTCCCGGGGTTGAAACGGGGTAGCGCTACACTCATCGTCTCCGTACTCGGCCTTTGCGTCAGTGTCCGAATTAGCTCTTCCATGGCGTTGATCCGCCCTTGCATCTCTTGAATCCGTGCGGATCCCACTTCTGATGTCGGAGAAGCAGTGGGGATAGGGTTGTCGGTGTTTGAGGAGTCTTCATTGAAGGTAGCCATCGTTGCGGTGTAGCGAAGATACGATTTATTGACACAGGTATGAATAACACAGGTTTGACAATCTATCACGGCGGTGAGACGTCCGCGACACTAGTGACAGTGATCTCAGGTTCAATAACGAATCCGCGGTCAACGGGATGACAGATAGGCGTTCTCGCTGAATCTAAGTCTGACTCGTAAACGATAATTGCTGAGCGTAAAGACGTTACTCTTTAGTCGACGGGAGCGCGTCAAAGAATGCGCGTCCCGTCCCGATGATTCCACAGAGGAAAACTATACTGGGGTGTGTCTAAGGACACAAGATCATCGGATTCGTTTCGTTTAGGAAGTAAGGGAAATTGACGTTGCTGCTAATTGGTCAATCTCCATATCGGTGGTTAGAAAAAGATGCTAGCCGCCCTCGAGGGAAAGTTGCTAGTGGGAGACGCCGCTCGTTGAAAAATATGTCTCCCCTATCTTCCCGTAGTTGGGACAAAGACTGTTTGTCTGTTTGAAGGACTTTAGTTAACTAAACCTTAAGATTTATAACGGGCCCTCGGGCTAGCCGAACATGTACTGCGGAGACGCATCGACATCTGGCAATCATCTTACTCGAAGAATAGGGTCTGCGTGTGGCGAGCCACGGGACAGAAACCGTTGGAATGTTTACTGTCGCGTGTCGCCACGAATATTTCTTTTAAGGAGAGCTATAGAATTATTCCATATGTTTGTTGGGCAAAGCGTTCATCCCTTGACCGCGGCTACGTTGGGCGACAGACTGTCGCCTCGAGCCAAAGCTCACCGTCACTAATCTCGAACAATTACAATCGGATTGAATAACTACAATAGTTTAGTTACAGTTATAGTAGACTTTAGATTGCAATGTTGCGGGGCTATCCGAAGGTTCCGGTGTCCTTTCATCTCCGACATATATATATATACGTATTCATATGCATATTTCTCCTGGCAGTGTAGTATTCATACGAAATGAAATGTCAATTATTTATTTATCCTTTACCGGAATGTAGGCTAGTTTTAAGTATGTATCTTAGATTATCGGTTTGATAGAATTCGCACACTTATATATATTTCTGACAATGTAACCTTCATTTCTTTAATAATACAATATTGTATGTTTTATGTATTCGTTAAACTATTAGTTTTTGACTTCATGTATACTTATATTTCATAAATTGATAATATTGTATTTATTGCATAGTATTGGAAGCACTGTCTCTAATATTTACTAGGTTATTACATGTTCGGCATATATGTTTATACTTATATGTAACTCTCCAAATTGATTGATTGAAATATATTTATATATATATATATATTCCTGGCGTTTCAATTATTTTCCTCTTTTGTAGTTATTCTTATTTCCTGGTTTATTTAGAATTGTGTGTATATGTATTTTGTTTATTGGTTGGATCCGTTAATCGCCCTCGTTTTATTAATCCTTCCTTTCGTTTCGTAGTGCCGTGTGTTCGTTTGTGCATTCAAATCCTTATTCGCGTGTTTTGTATAGAATGGTTTTTTTGTTCTTGTTACGGCGTGTGCGGAGTGCGGGACGTGACACCCCCGCCCTTGGAGTTCAAATTTCCAAAGGAAATTTGACTGATGGTATCTCTGAGTTCGCTCAAGGCGGACGTAGATGTCGTTGGTAGTTGAGTGACTACCGGTGTTATCGATATCCCTTGAGGTTGTGCTGTTTGATCATCGATATTTCGTCTTCTTTTGAGGTATAGTAGCGGGTGGGTGACTGAGCCGCATATTGCTCCTAATAGGGCGATTCCACATTCGTAAGTTTCACGTAACTGGTATCCGTGTGCGGCTATATCTATTATTGTTTTGATTAGTTTAAATATTGCGAGTATTCCAAATATTGCTGCACTGACAGTTCGAAATTCCATAAAACCAGCCCATAAGCTTGATACGGTATTTTTCGCTATTGTCGTTAATGTGTTTTGTCCATCATTCCCAGGATGTTTACTGTTCCAGGGACGATTGTTTTTCCTTTTGCTCCTCTGGCCAATGCGTTCAAGACTGCAGATTTTCTGCCGGGAACATGACGTGGTCCCGTAGTGCATCGAGGTCTTTTGGGTATATATTCCGCTCGTGGCCAACGACGATGGTGCTGAATATCGCCACGCTTGGCGCACGTCCGGGCGGAGTTCCTGTGGTGCGATTCCTTTGCCAAAAGGGTAGTTCCGAGTAGCATTTTGTTGTATGTCGTACCTTTACTTGTACCGGAATGCATTTGACTATATGGACCGCTTCTCCTGCGATCAATGTTGAGAAATGTTAAGTTGGTATGATCGCTGCTTACTACAAGCTAAGTTGGTACGACTTCTAACGACGCTCTTTTGTCTTAGAAGTCGACCACGTTGTTCTATTGACTTGGAGATTCCTGTGTGGTAAGACGTGTTATAAGACTGAAATATATTGGAGAAAACGAATCTAAGTGAATCGTTATTTTATAAACCCAAAACCTTATTAAATAACAGGTTATGGGCCCAGAGCAGTAAACTGCGGGGAAAAACGGTATTATTTTTTTGAGTTTTTTGTGTTTTCTAAGACAATCCGAGAAGAGACCACGCCATGGCCGATCACGACAAAGTAAGTGATGTGGACAGCGATATGAAGCCGGTCCTAAGAAAGGGGAATTACGAGTATTGGAAGACAATGACGGAAGCCTCGCTAATTTTCCTGGGTTGCTGGGAGGCAATAGAACCAGGATTTACGGAAGCGCAAAGGCTGGACCCAGAATGCATGAGGAAGGATAACATGGCACGTGCATATCTTTTCCGACATATTCGCCCCGAATATATCGGAGAAATTAAATCCTTGAAGACAGCGAGGGATTGTTGGAAGGCGCTAGAGGACGTCCATGGAAGGTCCACGTCGATGAACACTGTCCTATGCATACGGGAACTGGGTACCATAGAAAAAACCCCGATATGGACGTCGCAAAATACTGCGGAAAGATATACGATCTGTGCGAAAAAATTTCTAACGCAGGTTTAAGAATCGAAGACCACATGATGGCGTGTTTCATCTTAGCCGGCCTCGTGGCGGACCCAAACTACACGACATATCTTAAGACGGTAAGACTCGATAAGAATCTAACCTCGAGGGTCGTGAAATCCGATCTCCTACTTGAGGAAAGGAGAATGGAAGCGGCCATGGGTCCCTCCGAGAAGAACAGTGCAATGGCGGCTTGAAAACAATCGAAGACCAAGCCCCAACAAAATCAAGATGGCGCTAAGAAAAAGCACAAAAACCCAAAGGATAAAAAATGCTATAAATGTGGAAAACGAGACCACATATCGTACAACTGCCATGAGGGAAAAGAAGACAAGGAAGAGAAAGACCCAGAAAACAAAGTGGAGAAAGGATCGGAAGATAAACCGAGATCCAAGGGACTTATCTCCACACTGGCTTTATCATCTATCAACCACGTGGAAAGGGACAGGATCAGCTATCTTGTCTCGGGAGCCTCAAACCATATGACCCCGGATAGGTATCGGTTCGTGGACTTCGTGCCTGCGACTGGACAGATCCGGATTGGTAAGGGGTACCTGGAAGTCAAGGGAAAAGGCACGATCGTCGTGAAGATGACCAAAGCCTGTGGCGGGTGGAGTCTATCCTTGTCGAACGCCCTGTGGGTGCCTGAATTAGATGTAAATCTAATCTCGATCAGGCAATTGGCAGTGAAAGGCGTCACCACAGTGTGTACGAAGGATGAGGCCGTCGGCACACATGATGATGGGGATGTGGTATTTAACTCAAAGGTAGGAGACAACGTGTACTACCTAGAGACAATACCACCTGAGAGGCATGTAGCAAACGTTTCCATGGAGAACGATCAAGAAGAACCTGGAAATGATGACGACCACGCCGAGGTTATTGAAGCTAAGGCGTACAAAGGTATCGTGTCATGGCATGAGAGGTTAGGTCATCTACATGGGGACGCGATGAGAAAGATCCCTGTGAAGAACGTGAAGGAGGGCTCTAGAATACATGAGGAACCATGCGGGATCTGCGTGAAAGGGAAAATGACAGAAGTACCATTTCCGAAGACAGCCCACCACATGTGTCAACGTCCTTTAGAAACAGTTCACAGCGATATTAGTGGCAGAACGCAATGCAAGTCGCTGGGCGGAGGTAATTATTTCGTAACGTTCATAGATGATTTTTCTCGTTTCATGCACGTCAGAATCATCAGTAGGAAGAATGAAGTACTCAAGTGCTTCAAGGAGTACCAGGCGGAGGTGGAGGCTTTACACCAATCCAAGATAAGTGCCCTTCAAACAGATAACGGGGGTGAGTACACAGGAGAAAACTTCGAGAACTACCTGAAGGAGAAAGGCATCTTACACAGGAAAACTGTTCCTAGAAACCCTGAACAAAATGGGGTCTCCGAATGAGCGAACAGAACCCTGGTCGAGATGTCCAGATGTTTACTCATTCAATCTGGACTCCCTGACTATCTGTGGGGGGAGGCTGTGAACACGACATGCCACATAAGAAACCTATGCCCATCCGCTGCCATCGGAGACAAGATCCCACTGGAATTATGGAAGGGTAAGGGATGTGACCTCCAAGGGGAGATAAACAGACTGAGAGTGTTTGGATGCAGAGTCTGGTATCTAAAGAGTCCAAGTGGAGGAAAATTCGAGAGCAGAGCGGATGAGGGGATATTTGTGGGATATGACAGACAGGTCAAAGGTTATAGAATTTACCCACCGAAGATCCAAAAGGTGATAATATCCTGTCATGTCAGGTTCGAGGAGAACACGTTTGCCTACAAGAGCGCTAAGGCGGAAACGAACCATATAAAGCATAAGTCCTCGGAATGGATATGGGATGTAGAAACCTTTGAACATAGGGGAGAGAACATAGGGAGAAACTGACGTCGAGACACAGAGTGACGGAGAAAACGACGAAGGGGAAACCGACTACTTTATGGACAGTTTAACGTGTGAGGACAATCCAGTGAATACTGTGAGTGTACCGTTTGTGCCGAGGAGGTCGGCAAGACTACACAAACCAAAAATATGTGATTGTTGTGCTCACACTGCGACTGTTTGTAAAGCTCAAAACGTGTGTGTACCTGTGAATGTGAATGAAGCCCTGAGGGGGCCAGACGCTCAAAAATGGACTGATGCAATAAGGAAGGAACTAGACAATCTAAAAAGTAAAGATGTGTGGGACATTGTGCAAAGACCCTTAAATAAAAACGTTATAGACTGTAAGTGGGTGCTTGTGATAAAGAGAGACCCTGATAGGTATAAGGCTAGGCTAGTAGCTCGGGGATTCTGGCAGAGGCCTGGAGTAGATTATTCAGAAACCTTTAGTCCAATAGTAAAACGCAGAACTCTAAGAATTCTGCTTGCTCTATGTGCGGAAAATGAGTGGGTTTACGAGCACATCGATGTGGAATGTGCGTATCTCAACAGCCCTCTGGATGAGGATATATACATGGAGCAACCAGAACTCTTTAGAGTTCCAGGTAAAGACAGAACTAAATTTGTGTGTAAGCTCAAAAAGAGCCTGTATGGACTGAAGCAAGCTGGAAGAATGTGGTTTAGACACATCAATAGCATTTTAAGAGGTATGAGTCTGAACCCATGCGTGAGTGGTCCATGTGTGTATGTGGATGCGTCTAAAAAATTTATTGTAGCTGTGTATGTGGACGACATCCTTGTGTTTGGGACGAATGAGTGGATTGAGATATTCAAAACTAGGATTAAGGACAAATTAGATGTTAGAATGCTAGGTGTAGACACTCAATTTCTGTCCATCCACCTGAGTAAGCCAAACAGCACCACTGTAGTATTCGATCAATCTGTACAGATAGGTCAAATGCTGGATCTGTTTGACATTACTCGTGAGGTTGGGGTGGTGGGAGTGTCGACACCGCTAGCTAGAGAATGTGAGGCTGGTTTTGATATTGAACGTGATGAGCCTTTCGACAGTAAATTATATGAACAAGCTGTGGGGCACATAATGTATGTAGCTACTGTAAGTCGTCCTGATGTTGCGTGTGCAATAGGGAAACTAAGCCAAAGATGCGCGAATCCGACTGTATCCGATTGGAAAGCAGTGAAGCGGGTATTCAGATATTTACTAAAGACCAAAGACTTGAAGTTAGTATACCAAAGGACCGGGCAACCTCTGAAGGTGTTTTGCGACTCGGATTTTGCGGGTTGTACGGTAGACAGGAAATCCAGGAGCGGGTATGTGTTCATACTCGCTGGTGGTGCGATATCCTGGCTATCCAAAAAACAACCGATTATAGCTCAATCGACGTGCGAAGCGGAATTTGTGGCAATGCAGGAAGCAGCAAGGGAAACAGTGTGGATTTCTTTACTGTTAAAGGAATTGGGTCAACTGTCATATTGCCCTCGCCCCTGCAAGATATTCTGCGATAATATTCGGAGCTATTTCATGGTCAAAGGACGAAATAGTTGCTGAGAGTTCTAAGCACGTCCAAGTGCGTTACTTTTACGTTAAGAACTGCGTATCGAGGGGGATACTAGATTATACTTATGTACCTAGTTCTGAGAATGTGGCTGACATTCTCACCAAAGGCCTAAATAGGATTAAGACTCAGCAATTTACCAAAGCTATGGGGCTTGTAGAAACTAGCGATCAAAGGGGAGTGTTGAGAAATGTTAAGTTGGTACGATCGCTGCTTACTACAAGCTAAGTTGGTACGACTTCTAACGACGCTCTTTTGTCTTAGAAGTCGACCACGTTGTTCTATTGACTTGGAGATTACTGTGTGGTAAGACGTGTTATAAGACTGAAATATATTGGAGAAGACGAATCTAAGGGAATCGTTATTTTATAAACCCAAAACCTTATTAAATAACAATCAAAGCCATGTGTCCTGGGTTTTGGTTATCGTGTATGCAAATTCGTCGGGCGGTAAGTTTGCCAAGCTTAAAGCGTTCTCTATTAGTTTCTTCTGTGTGGTGTATCTTTGCGTCAGTGTATCATGGTATAATGTTTTCATTTCTCGAGTTTATCAGAAATAGGAATATCCTTTTATAGAAAAAGAAAATTTTATATTTATATATATTATATTTTTTTTCTTTCCTTTTTTTTTCTTCTTTCTTTTTCTTCTTCCCCTTTTTCTTTTTTTTTGTTTTTTTTTATTGTTAAAACCTTTGTTTTATTTTAGGTTTTTCGTACTTGTTATCAGTGAAAATAAATATTATGAATACTACTTGGATTGGAATTATATACATATATGCGTACAAAATCCATTTCTACATGTTAGATATAATAATATAACAATACTACGTAGATTAATACATAATAAAATATCCTTTTACTCCGGTTATATTTATTACTAACTCTCAATTAATCTATCTTAATTATTTTCTAACCACTTTCTATATTTATCAGCTATTTTATTTCTTCTTGTTAATCTGCAAAATCCATGCATGTACACTTCCTTGTATGGTGATTGATTGTTCACGAGGTAAGTTGCACTTTCACTGTTTTCGTTATTCGTTGAACTAACACGTTTTACATTCAGACAGTAATTGGAACACTCGTAATAAACTTCTTTTCTTTTTCCAAGTTTCCGCTATCTGTGTCATTCGACGAACAGTGTCACGCCTCCACAGCACAGTTATAACATTTAGCGATGCTGCTCTTTGCATTAAGGCAATTGAAGTTAATTCGTTCGTTTATTTTCAGCTGGTACATGGTGTTCCGCAAGCAGGGAGCCATAACCTATTTTGCATGTAGACCTCCTTGTATGATGATTACTTGTTTACAAGGTAACTTTCACTTCCCTTCTTTTAATTATTTATTGAATCGACATGTTGTATATTCAAACAATAATTGGAGTACACATAATAATTTTCCCTTTTTCTTTTTAGGTTTTCGCTATCTGTATTATTCGACGAACAGTGTTACACCTCCTTTTGATTTATCCATAATATAGTTATAACATTTAGTAACCTTGTATTTTGCACCGAGACAATTGAAACTAATTTATTCACTTATTTTAGGTAGCTGTCATACATTGTGTTCCACGAACAACGATCCATAACCTATACTTGCACGTACACTTTCTTGTATGTTGATCACTTGTTCACAAGGTAACTTTCACTTTCACTAGTTAATTTTTCATTGAGTTAACACGTTTTATATTTAAGCAATAATTGAAACACGTATAATAATTTTCCTTTTTCCTTTTAGGTGTTCGATATCTGTATTATTCGACGAACAGCACTATAACATATACTACCGCACTACGTTGCCCACTGAAATCGCTTTATTCATTGCTTATTTCGATTATGCGCTCGTTTTAACTTGTTTAAATGCACCGTTCGCGGAATCCCTTTTACTTCGATCTTGACGTTTTGGTTCTGCAAGATTTCTAGCACTTTGTATGGTCCAGTATATTGATCGGGGAATTTTCCTTTACTGGGTTCTTTTAGTAAATATATCGAATCTCCTATTTTAAAATCTTGGAGGTTGATTCGTCGGTCGTAATATTCTTTTGATCTTAGTTTGGATTTTATCAAATTTTCTCTTGCCATTCGTTGTACGGTGTTAATTTTATCGAACAGATCTTCGAGATATTCTGCGTAAGTTGGTTCCATGTTCTCTTCGATTATTACTTCACCAGTAGGTTCTCTGGCTAGATGTCCAAAAACTAATTCGTGCGGGGAGAATTTCGTTCCTTCGTGTACAGAGGTATTATAGGAAAACATAGCTAATTCTACCCATTCGTCCCAATTTTTGGAATTTTCAATGTATAATTTGAGATATTCTATCAGCACGTGGTGAGATCTTTCGATTGAACCGTTACTTTGTGGATGATATGCCGTCGTGGTATATTGTTTGATGCGGAATCTCTTTGCTACTTTCTTCATTAGTGAGGATGTAAAGTTCGTTCCTTGATCAGTGAGAATAGCTCTCGGTGACCCGAAACGACAAATAAATCGCTTTACAAAAACGTCCGCTATCTCGGCTGAAGAGATTCCTCCTAGTGGAATCCCAATTGAGTATTTTGTTAATAAGTCTTGGATAGTTAATATATATTCGTTTCCCTTTTGGGTTTTTGGTAATGGACCTATAATATCCATACTAACCTTATCGAACGCTTTACCTGGTGTGTCTGTAAGTACCATTGGTTGCTTTGCTTTTATTCTTGTGAGTTTCTTCAATTGACATTCCTTACATGTTCTTACGTAATCTTGAATTTCCTTTTTCATATTTTCCCAATAGTAATGTTGTCGTATTCTTTGATAAGTTTTTGTTATTCCTTTGTGTCCTGCTACGCTTGATTCATGTTTTTCTCGTATTATGTTGTTCCGCGCTTCCACAGATGGGGTAATTACTTCCCCAGTGCAAATGGTGATGGTTAAGGTTTTTTCCATAAATATTTCCTTTAATTTTCTGATTGTATATCGCCAGGGTATTTCCTCCAAGTTTCCTTTGCTAATGCTGAACGAAGTTAACTGTTCTTCATTTACTGCGTCTAATAGAGATCTTAGCGAGTTTAATAAATTTTCTGGTGTTATTGGAATATTTCTATTTTCCTTTATCGGTAGGAATACAATGTATTTTCCAGAATCGTAATTCAATCTTGCTTTTTCTAACATTAAATCTTCATAACGAGGTAATTTTCCCGTTTCCTTCATTTCTAAGGCTCCTTTATCTATCGGATTGCCATGTATATCTATAAATACTACTTTATGGCCATTTACTCTCGCAATTGAGTCTCGGGTTTCTGAAATTCTTAGTTCCGCAATTATCGTAGGTCTCGTGTCCTTTTCTCGTTGTTGAATTAGTTCTGGAATTACAGTGGAGGTCTCTTTTTCGCTTGTTGTATCCGTGCCTTCTTTTTCTCGATTGGTTATTTCTCTATCTGTACTTACATCGATTTCTGCTAATGCTTGGTCTAAATATTTTATGGGGGTTTCTTCTATTGTAAAATGTTTTCGGGTAAAACCCTTTCCTTGATTTTTAGAATCACTGGATTGAGGCAAGACGTGTGGTTTAGCTTCGAATATGGGAGAGTCTTCGGTTGACGTATCTATTTCGAATCTTTTTGAGACAGGATAGCGAATCGGTGAGACTTCCTCTCTCTTTCTGATTGGTAAACAAACTTCCGGAGGGTTCCTAGATAATGCGTCTGCGTTTGCGTTCGCCCTGCCTTCTTTGTATACAATATCAAATTCGAAGTCCGATAACTTTAATTTCCATTTCCAAATTCTTGAAGTAGGATCTTTGATAGAATGCATCCACACTAAAGGTTTATGATCGGTTACGATGGTAAACTTTCTTCCGTAAAGATACGGTCGGAAGTGCATTGCGCTGTAAACAATTGCCAGACACTCCTTTTCTATGGCAGAGTAGTTTTGTTCGGCGGGATTTAATAGCCTCGAGGCATACGCAATCGGCAAATCCTTTCCGATTGGCCCTTGACTCAGTACACCGCTTATTGCATATCCTGATGCGTCTGTAGTAAGGTTAAAGGGTTTAGAAAAGTCTGGATAATGCAGGATGGGTTTCGTCACTAACGCTGTCTTTAAATTATTGAATGCGTTTTCTTGATTTTCTGTCCATTTAAAGGGAGTGTCTTTCTTTAATAGTTGTGTCAATGGTTTCGCGACCCTGGGGAAATCGGGGTATAAATCTTCTGTAATATCCTGCTAGTCCCAGAAATTGTTTGATATTTTTCGCCCTCTTTGGTCGTGGAAATTTTGATACGGCTTCGACTTTCTTTGGGTCGGGTTTCACGCCATCCTCACTAATTATATGTCCTAAATAATTCACCTCGTGTCGTAAAAATTCGCACTTATCAGGTTGTAGTCGTAATTTAGCTTTCCTCAGTCTTTCCATTAATTTATTAAATTTAATTTCGTGTTCTTGGAGAGACGTGGAATAAATCACTATGTCATCCAGATAGACGAATAGTTCTATTCCTTGCAGACCAGATAATATTGAATTCATCAAACGTTGAAATGTTGCTGGGGCATCTTTTAATCCAAAGGGCATTCTTTTGAATTGAAAATGCCCGTATGGTGTCGAAAATGCAGTTTTGTGGGCATCTTCCTGTGACATACGGATCTGGTGAAAGCCCGATGCCAAGTCAAACGTGGAAAAATATTTTGCACTTCCTAATTGATCCGATATTTCTGTAATGTTGGGTAGTGGGAAGGCATCGCCAATCGTTTTATCGTTCAATTTTCTATAATCGATGACTAATCTCCAGCGCTTATTTCCTTGCGAATCGGGTTTTTGGGCACAATCCATAACGGGGAGTTATATGGAGATATTGATGGTTCCACTACGTCCGTATCTAGTAGTTCTTGGACCTGTCGATTTATTTCTTCTCGATGTATTGGTGGATATCGATACTGTTTAGTATTGATGGGTATATTATCCGTTGTAATTATCCTATGTTCCAGAACTTCGGTTGCTTCCAATGTATCTCCTGGAATATGAAACCTATCTTGATTATTACGAATCAATTTTTTAGCATTTTCCTTTTCTTCTTCGTTCAAATGTTCGAGTCGTAGTAACTCATTTATTTTATCGTATCTACTTTCCTCCGATCTTAGAACTGTATTGCACGCTGTCCTAGGAAGCGGGGGGGGGGGATTTTCAAATTCTTTAATTACCATCGTTGGTGTTGTAAATACGTAATCTCTCGAAGTAGTATTTATTACTCTTATGTAACCTTTTCCTTTATGATTCCTCACAACTGCATTACCAAAATAGATTCCCTTGTTCGGCTCGATTCTTGGAATAAATCCCTCTTTTATCTCTGGATTAGCGATATTAATCGAACACGTTATTGAACTTCGCTTCGGTATAATTATTTTTTCTTTAGTATCGAAGGGAATATAAATATTTCCCCATCTGATATGTTTTCCCTCATAATCTAAACGAGCCTTACAACCTGCAAAAAATTCGGATCCTAGGATTCCGTCTTGATCGATTAGCAATGAATCATCGACTACATGAAAAACAACCGGATGGCCCGCAACCTGTATTACCGTCTGCCCTAAGAAGACCAGGCTCGTTGCCGTAATTCCTCGCACTTCGATTGATTCCTTTTCGTCGATGATGGCTGAATCGAGTATAGCAGGTTTCTTGATAATGTTGATTTCCGATCCAGAGTCTAATAATAAACTCGTCTTAGTCTTTAGATCTGGGGAAACTATTCGTGCAGTTGGGGTCGTTGGGGAATCGTTAAATTTTATTGAAATAATTCGGAGAGGTCGCCTTCCGAATCTGAATTCAACTCCTGATGATTTTCCTTCGCCGGTTGCTTGTGCTTCACTCTTTTCCTTTTGCCTTGAGATTCTGGATTCTCTGTCTGTGACCTCGTTTGGTTGTGGGATGACTCCCCCACAATATTTAGTGGTTGTTCGTTCGATCTTATGGTCGGCATTGCGTTCGCTCTGTCTCTCGTTATGGGTGGCGGAGTCGATCTCGCGGGGGTGGCTGTCCTTGTTGTGTTTGTTGCCGTCGGCGCCGGTCGCCTGGTTCGATGGTCTCGAAGCATAGGTTACGATTAATGCGGCATCTACTCGGGCTTTAAATTTGTAACAGTCTTTCACTAGATGCCCGGGTTTTTTGCAATAGTTACACGTGATATTTTGTCTTGTAGAATTCAAAAAATTCTGCGATGGAGGTAGCGATCTTCGATCTTGGCGGTTGTTCCTGATATTGTTGTTAGTGTTCGAAGGATGTGCGTTGTCGCGTCTGTAATAGTTCGAGGGTGTCGGTCGTTGGGGTCGCGTTCTATCGGTTATTTGTTTCAATTCGTGTGTTGCTTTGACGGCTTGACGATACGCATCTTCTAAAGTATGGTACCCTGCTATTTTTACTCGCACATATACCTCGTTCGGAAGTCCTTTAACGAAAGCTTCTTTCGTTTCCCAATCTATAGTATCTTGGATATCGGGGGATATGATGCCGTAGTCGCCTCTTTCTCCGTCCATTATTGCCAATCTAAGATTTCTAACGCGATCCATATAATGTAATATGTCTCCCCGGGTCGTTGAAATATCGTTCCTAATTCCCCTTTATATTCGTTAAGAGATTTCTTTGGGCCGAATAGATCCTTTAATTTGTTTCCGAAATCGTTTAGACTCATTAATTCTGTGTCTTCGATGGCGAGGAGCGCGTGTCCACGGAGCTTATTTACTAACAATTTTACCAATTGAGGTTCTTGATATCTGGGAATCATATTTCGCGCGCGCTCACAAGCTCTTAAAAAGTGGAATACCGATGGTCGATATCCGTCAAACACTGGCACCGATTCGATCGCATCTTTTAGCTTAATTGGCTGGGTATGTCCACTCGGCTGGACCGTCTCTTGTTGCGTTGTCGGCGGCGATACGGGTGTTTTAGGTTCTTGTTTTGTTTTAAGTTCGAATAAGCCGCTTTGTAATTCGGCGAGTTTTGCACTCATATCGCGAAAGTTCGCATCCCATGCTTTAAGCTTTTCCGACAATGTCAAAACCATTTCTTCGTCCAACGATTCCACTACACTCGCCATTGTTTCTTAAATATTTGTTAAATATATATATTAATCAAGATAGACTAACTAAATATTAACGACAAGACATGACTGAACTCGGTGCAAAGGAATAAAGTTATGCTACACGAAATAACTGGTAACACAATACACAAAACATTAACTAAATTAAACGAGACATACATAAATGCAAGTCACGTATAATCGAAACAATGACTATTGAAATTCGGTAACAATACAATCCATGCTATCGCATTAAAGTAGCACACGGTATTGACACACACAATATCATGAAACACAAAACAATATTACAAAACACTACTAAATAAAATTATAGTGATTAACAATTAATTAGTTATTTCAACAACACGTTACTGTTGACATTAAACCAACGCCATACCAAAGAGACACGCGAGCGACCATGTTGAAAAATTCGTCGCGCGCACATACAAATAACAGCCAATGCAATACAATACAGCATCATAATAGCAATGTTAGGTACTAATAAAAAAAAAAACACAAGAAAAAGGGGGAGAGAGTTAAGGAAAATATATATAATAAATAACAACTAACATAATTATAACATATTATATATATTATATTATATACAGGGATACAGTATTCGTCATCCTCTTTTTCAACAGATCTTCGCAAATCCGAAGGTGTAGAATTACCTCCCAAAGACATAAGATGACAACAAACACTTTCTTGACACACTGTATAACATTGAGGTATCCAGTTTTGCCACATACAATTTTGTCATTGTCACGTTTGACTTTGTTCATTGTAAAGTCAAATTTGCACACTCCATCTGTGAAATAGTACGAAGAAATCATAGTGACTTGTATTCCTTATGATATCATGATGCCACATAATATATAATACAATACAATAATTCGCGAACAGATCACTCGTTAATTGCTTTTAAAAGAATTACCACGGAAGCTTCCTAACACGCTACCCGGGGGCCAGGGATTTATTTCGTCGATAAGTTAGGTTATTAAACTTATGTTCTTTCATTGAAGACATCGATGGACGCTGTGTTCCAGAAATCGCCAATCACACTTGGCGAAGCATAATAGTAATTTACAATAACAAATACTTAAGAATGCCTAATTTTGTTAAACATAGGGTTCAATTTACAATTATGTAAATATTACTTCTTGAAAGTAACTTCTTAATCAATTTTAACAAATTATGTAAAATCATGTAATAAATCTTATTATTTATCATACGCGTGTATTAAGCCAATTGCCAACCGAACATGTTCAAACTGTATTTTTTTCAAAACGGGACCTTAAGCTAAAAAGCTTTATTTCACATATTCGACTTGTTCTTGTATGTGGTATCAGCACCTAGTCGGATGCCCGCGTTATGCAGGACACCCTGATGGCGTTGAACGCAACGATTCAAATTGAACTGAAAAGTCGTTATGTTTTCAGAGGACTTGTGTGTAGAGGATGGTTGATCGTGAGATTTATTAGACAAGATTGCTCGTTGTTGAAACCTTCAAGTATATTTTCAAATGATTAAATAAATAATTATAGATAATGTTCGCAAAGACGGTAGATACTCGTAGATACTGATCCATAACTCTCGTGAACTCTTTACGATTGCGTCCGTTTAAACTGGTATAGTATAAACAGATCGGGGGAGAGTCGGAGAATTCAAATTCGTCTTTGTTCGACGGTTCGACGGTAACGTAACGGCGACATTGTTTTGCCCGGAGTTTATTTATTAATATATTATGTATGTCCTCACGATCTTGATACTCCGAAGCAAAAAAACAACAACATGATTTGAAATGTTCTCTAGCTCATGTACCGCTACGTGTACTTTCAAGGAGCAAAACTGACACAGTTCCGCTTGTGACGCGAGACGGAGATTATCGTTTCACTTCATTTAACGCATTTTTGCCATTGAAAGACACTAATTTCTGTGACTTGCTTTATCTCTGTTATAAATCTCTCTTTATATTTAAAATTTTATAGTTTTTGTGCAAACGTAAAAGGTAAGTAAATATTAATAAATATTATAATAATATAATATAATGCTATATAATAATATTAATAAATACTTCGCTATTTACTTATTTTATTTCCATTAAGGTATATTGTATTTTTCATTGCATTACTTTCATTTTTATTTAGTGTAATAATAAACGCATACGTTAATATTCATTGGCATTAGTGTAATTGTAAGCTTCACTGTAAATTTAATAAAATTTATAAGAACGGAATTATTAAAAGGGTATATATGTGTCATTAAACTAGATTCTATTCTCAATGTTACTTCATTATTTTATTATTGTTTCATATATATATATATTTTTTTTTAATTTACATGTGCTTCTAAGTTAATAGAACTAAACACATGTGTATGTATTAATTGCTATATACGTCATAATTTCAACCATAATATTAAATTATGGTATGTATTATTAAAAAGTATAGTTTAATGTATATATTAAATATATATCATTTATTCGTAGATTTTAAATATGGATACTGGATCAAAGAAGGAGATTAAAGAAATGATTACCAAAGATATATCGAATATACATAATTATTCCTTGGATGTTAAAAAATATATTAACAACCAGCTTGAAGACACTCTGGATTATTTACATGGTTTAAGTGCTGAAATACCACAATCAGTCCCTGGCCCTTCAACTACAAAGAGGCCGAAAGTTTGAAGAAAAAAGGTTATCGCCGTAAAGAGACTATCCCAGAAAATGATATTATCAATACTGACAATACAGTAACAGATTCAGCAGTACATGATAAAACAGAAAATAAAGATGTAAAAACTGGGGATGTGCTGGAAACAACAATTGACCGAACAAAAAGAAAGGCTGCAATAAAAGCTGCAATTAATATTAAAAAGCAGCAGTCAATGTCACTTGTTACAAAATTACGAAGGCTAACTCTTGATGATGACAGTAATGTAAATGTTTGTGTCATATTATGATGAAATTTAATACTTTTAATCTTACCCCATATCTTATGTTACTAATCAATACTAACCCTTATATGTAGTACCCAATAATGTTTGATATCGGTTAATTAATGCGTCAAAATCTAATTGCTTATACAATTGTATGTACATTGTGTATATAAATACTACTATAACGTTGTTAAATATATTCTAAATTTTTAGAGGAAACGTGGAGGCCGACCTAAAAAAAAGGAAAGTGCTAGAAGTAGTTCAGATGAAAAAAACACAAAAGGTCCTACAAAACATAGTAAAACAAAAAAGAATGTTTTAAGCGAAACAATTTCAAAAGAAGATGCAAAACAGCCAGAAAGGATTGAACCATTAAAGTCTTCAATGACAACAAGAGATAGTAATATAAAGAGAACTTTTTCACGGAGTGAAAACACGAAGGGTAAATATTCTAATATTATTGATGATACAGTAATTCCATCAGCAAGAAATGATATTGAAGATCCTTCAATGTGCGAGGATGCACTTGAGAAATTTACTCCTCTTATGAATTCCACGATGGACATCAATTCTACTTATACGCAGAAGATGATGGACGCTACCGCAATTGTAGAACCTTTATCACCAATAAAATCAAACGAAACGGTAGTAATTAATAAAAACTTGGCTAGTAGTATAGGAAAAAATAATGAACCTAAATTTACATCACGGTCGCCAATAACTCTGCAGGAGGAGGTTCAGCAGCTGAATCAAGCGATTGGACTCACCGAGTTCGAAGAATTATTCGCAGAAGATGAGCCATCCCGTGAAAGGGAAATGTCTAATAGAAACATGACGAAACAGCACATTCAAAATGAAATGAAGAAAAATGTGCCCGTAAGAAGGAGAATCGAGGCCTTTGAAAAAGAAAAAATTTCAGAAAAAGCCATTGTTCAAAAACTGGCACGAAGATCTGTCGAAAAAGCGACGTCTTATTAGCGAAACAAAAGAAGGAGACTCAGATGATGACATCGCAGGTAACATTACAAACAGTATCAAAGTATTCTTCTGTTATAAAAACACAAGCTATTATTCATTCGATATTTTATCCAAAATATAGCTCCAAACAGTAAGGTCCACTTCTGTTTTGCACAGTAAACCTGACGACGACACATCGGACGATGAAGCCAGACCAAGGCGTACAATTCCACATTAGGCGCAATGTAAGTGTTGTTTTACTTAATGAGTTAATAAACATTATAATGCATGGAGTACTCGAATTTTTATCAATTTTAGCATACATACGCGAAAATGAACTTGCAATGCAACGATAAATTCCGAAGAAAGCAGTCTATAAATTCTTTGATAGAAGAATGTGCACACCAGATTTAACTGAAATGTTTGAAAATATAGATAGGAGTAGATTACAACGCACGTCCAGTGCAATATGGAAGACACCACCGCGTTATTCCATGATGGAAAACGAATAGAAGTTATAATTTGTTAAACTGAATGTTGTTGATTTCAAATTGTGCCTTAGAGCAGGAATACTTGCCATACCTTGCGTGTAATATAAAAATGATGTTACATTGCAACTATCGTTAAAAGATGTATGTGTTCTTAAAATATACCAATGAACGTAAGACTATTTCACTTTTTATATTTTAGAATGATCATAGGCATATATTACTTTTATTATACTAATCAAATTTTACCATTTTTTCTTATTTATATGTATCTTCTTAAGAATTAATAAATAAACCAATTAATAAATAATTGTTTTGGTACGACTTTTTAATGAGAAGTAAATTTTATTAGATTTGCCTTATTATCACCGTCGTGTAATAATTCGCGATTAAATAGCACTGGTGATTTCGTCTCTTCGTGTAACGAGGAGGGTCTGGTAAATGGGTCGACCGTGGACGTTCAATCTTGTAAGAGAACAAACGGCGGCACCGTATCGTCGAGCATTTTTCTTTCGGTCAACAGCCATCCATTTTATATTTAGCACATTCGGTTGCGACGCTAAATTTTCGTTACACCACCAGTTGTTTCGTCTGAAATTCGCGTGACGTAAGTGCATTACACTCTCGCACCCGTCAGCCATTCCTGCGACCACTTCGCGTGCGTTAACTCGATAATATTTCGTCTCTGTTACCTTGTCGCCGTTGCTGCTTGACACATCTCGCTTGCTGGACGACTGATCGATGAAAATTAAAACGGGACGCTGATTTACCGTATCGTTATTTTTGTGTCAGGTATTCTCTTTTTGCCGTTTCGGCGAATTATTTTCATTTCGAACTTTTTTAGTCTTATTGTTACGTCGATTCTTATATTTCAAGATCTAGTCTTGTATGTACGCTGGGGAGCGCTTTTATTTATTGATTCAACAAAGAATATCGTTGTAGGTGTCATACATGCGAGTAAAAGTAACGAAGTACGAGCAGTTTCACTGTAACATACTTCCTGATAATTTCTCGTTATTTATACCATAAGAAAGTATCAAAGAGGAACTCTTATCTCGAACGTGGATCTATTTGTCGATAATGCATGCGTGTAATACTCGAGTGTCGTTCATACAGCGTAAATATACGTGCAGATACGTAAACCTTTTATGATTTTTGTATCAAAGGCAGACCTGCTATAATACTCGCAAGTGAAATATAATTCTACGAAAGAAAATGGAGCAAAAGAGTTTCGTTGGTAATATATTCTTCCTTTTTCATCACAAGTTTCCTCTTTGTTGTGCTTCTGTTACATTATAATCCTGTTAGATTTACGCGCGTAAAATTTCACTTTGTTGCACTATATCTCATCATCGCCATCTGCCGAACACCTGTGAGAAACGCGGTTTACTTTGTCTCAAAGCGAGCAAACGTCTAATTTCACAAATTGGATTTTCATCAACAGCGAGAAGGGCATATGCGATGTAAAGGAGGCTGTAAGGGCGTCCTAGGGCTTACGGTGGTTGTCACGATGCCGGAAGTGGCGCGGAGCAGACACATCAAGGGAGAATCAGAATCGCTATTGGGAAAACCATCACGAACATTTGTCCTTCGCGCCACCAAAATTCTATCTTCTGAGATATTTTTCGCGTTTCCGAGATCATCGCCACTCTCCTTAACTTTGCCTTACGATGTATAATATCTCGATGTTACGGTAGTTAGAAATTTGTATTAATTTGGAGGACCTTGCAAAAGTACGCAAATCTGCTACGATAGTCGGATAGAGAGTATCGGCAGAGATCTGTTCCTTTATCGTGAAACTCTCTCGGACAACTTAGATGCTACCAGATATCGATTCTCGCATCCAACCATTTCGTAATAAACGTAGATCACCCAAGAAATTTCTCAATTGTCATCCGTTAATTTCGCGTAACTTTTGCTTTATTTTAGCTACGTGGGAACCTATTAGTGCGCAAATGTTACCCCGAAAATGTTACTCCTCTGTGCCAAATATCGTTCACGTGTATAATCAAAGTTGCATAAAACCGCGTACAATTGCATCAGGAAATTTCTAATAATTTGCTCGTCTCGCAGGACGAAAACAGGCTCACGAAGGATCCCTCTGTTCTGGCTATCGAATGTACCGCAAGCACGTAGTTTCAAGTGTCCGTTCTCTAGAAAATTCGAAACAATTTATGGTCGATGGTCGAGTGAACGGTGCAACGGTCGAGTCGGAAAGATCAGAAAGACAAATCGTCATAGTTCGAACAGACCGGGAAGCAGAAACGCACTTCCATGATCATTTGTATCGTTGCTCGATCTGTTGCTGCGCAATGACCGAGCAAGCTGTTGATTTTTCTTTTTCTGCGATGCTACTATACTCTACACTCTATGCTTTATACCGTTCTTTTGCCCGCTATTTACCTTGTACGCGAACTTTTTATCGCTAGTGAATTGCAAAAATCCTTTTTTATCACGAATTTTACGTGACAATGCGTAGGTCAAGGTGGACGTAAGACAAAGGAAGGTGTAGATAAATAAGACAGGAAGTATTTAAAAATAATAAGTTATTTATTACAGATTATTTAATATGTATACAGGCTATTCGTATTATAGCAGCGATAGCTAGTGTTAAATTAACAATGACAGTTTCTATCGTAGTTAATATTATATTGGTTATTGGCCATGACGAAGGCGAATTTTGATAGCCCTGGTCGAGGTCGGTGGTCTGGATCTATAACAAATAATACTATATTAATATAGCAAAGAAATGTCGTAAATATCGATATCATTTGCAAGGCGATTCTTTTTGGGCATAGTGAAATTATGTTGATCAGTTTGTGGATATTAGGTTGAAATTAGATAATAAAGTTATAGATTTACCCGTTTTAAGGGATTGTTCAGGCGCCGTTAATTCACTGGATATGTCGCCCTGAAGCAGGATGTTTAAATTTTAGATCATATATTGTACTGATAGGAAGTATTTTATCGATACAATTATGAGTTTATTTGATTAAAATATCTAACGTAGTGTCTAGTCACCAAACGAGTTAGTAGATCAGCCGTGAACAATGGCAGTAATTTGTATAATAACAAAGGATAAGCCAAATATAGCAGAATGACTCATCGGCTAGCGGGAGGTTGTGTCTAATTATCAAAAGCGAAAGAAATATGAAAGATCCTAGTTTGTAGGACTTGTTGACAATCAATGTCAACAATTTTTTCGTTTGGTCCATAGAATGTTTTGAGTGGGCTGTATTTCGACACACGACAAAATTGATAACGTAAATAAATCTTATATATTTGTTTCAAGAAATGATAGCTTGTTTGTGAGCGGTATCTTTAGACAGGTTGTTGAAAACTGGATGTTAATTCGGATTTTATATTTTCAATAACTTCGCATGAGTATTTTAGTCAAATCTAGCACGAATCGAACAGGTGAAAACAATCTATACGGCGTTCGTGCTGAGGTGGTATGGTGATAGGTGCGTAAGGAACTACTCTTGGTGTTTTTAACGAACAATAGTTTATTTAGAACTAATCAACAATCAGAGTTAACAATTAACAATTAACAATTACACTTAACAGACAACTGGTAACAACTAACAAATAACGATAGACACCGAGAGATCATTCGACGCGTTGCTATGCAAATAGTACCGAGGAGTTACACATTTAATGGCGTAAGACAGACTGCCTGTGCTTTTGTTTCGGATCGCGCAGATTCTTCCCTTCGTAGCCCATCGATATCCCTCACTAGCGTGCATTCATTAGATGTGCCGCCAGTGCTGGCACGTGTATGCTCTTCCGAGAATTCGGCGGAAAGAGTGTGAAGATATCGATGGTACATTGGGCACGTCGGTGTTGCGCTTTGGCGGCGTCGCGCTTTGCATCCGGAGCCGTTGAAAAGTTCCGTGGCCCGTGCCGCCACAGTGCTTGGCAGGCTTTTATTTTGTTTACCTAGTGGATCGGTATGATAGAGTTCGAGACATGTGGAAAGTACGGCTTCCAGGCAAGCAGGGGCTGATTCAGCGCATTAAAATAAGAAGAAAATTTCGTATAAACGTTTTCGAGTAGACGCTTGCTTTGTGTCACAGTACTTTCTTACCTATCTTTAGAGAAATTACTCGAATCGACCAGTTCCAGTTTCTACGGAAACGCGAATGCGTCGCGTCATAGATCGTCCATCTTGTTCGAACAGCTTACACGAATTTGTCGAAAATGTTGATCGTCACGTCAACTAACGTTTTATAAGTAAGAGATTTTAAACGTCCCCGTATTTAATAATCGAACGGATTCGGATCCGAAGAGCGTATTGGTCCGGAAATAAGGCCGGCACGATTTATCTATTTTCCAAGAAATCGTTCATCTGTGTAATGTTTAGCATCGCAAAATAAGCTATAAGCGGAACGTAAGGTCATATTAGGCATATTATGTTATATAAAATTTTCTTCTTATTTCAGTATTCAGAATCAACCTCTGCCATATTTTCCACGTGTTCTGATTCACCTTGTATAATATATAAGAATGATAATTGCAAATATATTTGTATAATAACTCTATGATAAGCGCTTAATAATACATACAGTGAACTTGTACAGAGTAACGTTTGCTGACTGTCGGAGGCACATTGTTGCTGTCTATGCAAAGACAAGTGCCCATTTCTTGTCGAAGAACTCCAGTCAATTCTAGCGTTTCACCCACATAAGTTTTCAACGCTGAAACATGAAAATATATAGTCGTTATTTTTTAGCTTTGTCTCTATTTGATCTTCATCTTATCTGCTTACGCGCTTAATAATAGAACTAAGTTTGGTCTACGTAAAAAGTAACTTCTTTTTATTAAGACTCATATTTATTAAGATTTAATAAGATACAATTTATTAAGATACATGTAACGAAAGGCAGGAAGTAGTAACATTTTACGTGAATTTGCATGGATCGAATATGCTGATGTGCTTACGAATAAGAGAGTATTGATCGATAATTATTAAAGCCAATTGTTTGTGACATGGGAATAAGCAAAAGTCATTTTTAAGTTTAAAGATCTTTAGTTTAGTATTGAAATGTGTTTAATGTATTTTAGCAAAAGTAGATAAAATAGGAATATTAAAAACATTAAAAGCTTAATATCTAGTTCTTGTATTGTCCAAAGTTGTGTTTTGAAGACAAAATTTGACAAAAATGATGCATATACAAATGCTATCTGTGGTCATTAATATATTTTTTCGTTATCGACAGAACATTTTCCCTTGATTTTATTGACATATTGGATTAATCACTTCTTTAAGTTACTCGTTGTTGAAACAACATCAAAATCGTATATTGTTTCATGCTAAAAAATCTACTAAATCCATTGACAGTGAAACGATATTTCGTATACGGTTCTTACAAGAATTATTATTATTTAAGACTTAGGAAAACGTATATACAGTAGCCACGCACACTGTGCGTATTTCTGGCGCGCGTTTCCGTTCAGTGACAGTACTTCGGCGGACTGGATTGCCGAAGCGAAAGGGTTAAAAAAATACGATAAAATCACATGTAGCTCTCTATTTGTCTAGTCGCTTTTGTAGCAATATCACTATGTCCTCTGACATACTTGAGGTTTCTTACAATTCACAAATTAAATGAACAACTGCGCAAGCGAAATCGCTGCTGTAGAATCCCCGCTTCTGTAGAATCAGTCGTATGAATTTCAAAATTTAGTGTGTCGCCGGGATTAGCGTTATCCAAAGTACGCCACAGGAATAGAACATAAAGATATTTCTCAAAATTTGTTATTGCTGGTATGATATTGCTGAAATACAAGGCTGCAGTTTCTTAATGTCGTCAAAACATTCAGTTCTTTTTTGGTCAGTCACTTTTCGCGTGTGTCACGACCGGCATACTTCAAATCCGACGGACTGACGATAGAGATAAAGATGTGGCGGCACTCGGCGACAATGTATATCGCTGAAGTGCCTAATGAACCATCAACATCCCAACGGTCCTTCCATCGAAGGTTCTAGAAGAAAGAGCACGTGGCAACGATCGCGGACGCCTAGCAAATGCATGGACGGTGGGGATGTTGAGGAATGACAAAAGAAAGTAATCGGATCCGATCGAAAGTAAAATCATAAGAGTCAGTCTTAGAAAGTCACGCCTAGAGTTCGGAAGTAGATTGTAAAGTGTATTGATGTTAGAAAAAAAATAAAGTTTTCTTTTTTTATTTTTTTACCTCAAATTCCTTTTTTATTTTGTTATTTTACGTGACACGTGCTTTGTATTGCTCTGTCGAATTTGAAAGTTTCTATTACGATAGCGGATGGTGCGAAAGACGCAAGTTTCTAGTATTTTAGAGATGTCTGAACGTCAGCTGCGTGATTATGTAACAAAAAATGGAGATATCCATTGAAATATTTTAACACGCAAGAGATTTCATGTTAAGACAATACACGCAAAGTAAATACACACGAATATAATAGTATATCCCTTTCGATGTCATTCGATTTTTGTGTCATTCATTTTTTCCCCGATATATTTGAGCGATTCGAGATAAACAGGATACACTTCTGAACAATTCCTCTCAAAAGTGGCAGGAATTAATATTTTTTCTACTGAAAACAAATAACTCTGGAAATATTGAAAATGTAAAAGAACAGGAAGCTTAAAATCCGTTCACTTGTCGATGTAATGAGCAGAACAATACATATTTGCGATAATAAGAAGAATATCTCTAATGATACTGTAGTATCGGGGAGAAGGGCCCAAGAAACGTCGAGCTAACTACAGACAATGTCGCGAGAGCCGAGGCGCTGTCGGCTCCATCAATGCATTACCGGGTCCTTCAAGTAAATAGCCTTGCCGAAAAGACCTACGTGACCCTGGCTACGAGCGTCTGCAGAACACGTGTGCGGTGGGCCTTGCAAAAGACAATAGAGTGCTACAACGGCCAGAGAGTCAGTGGAGAAGCAGAGTGCGAGTTGAGCGGACACGGAGTGTGAGTCGGCGTGCGACGATATTGTAGTCGGTCCTTTTGTTATTGAATATCACTTATTAAAATACACTAAACTTTGAACTCTACCATCATCACTTGTCCTTACTCTAAGAAACCATCAGTTACTACAATACTTTTAATACATCAAAAGGCAAATACTATAAAAAGATTCGACGCGCTCTTTGAATACAGCTACTATCAAGATGTATAAACATTAGTACACATAATTAGCCTAGATCGTGTCGAAGTAGTAAGTACGTATGTACTTTTGACGAATTTTTAAATTCAAAATTCTTTTGAAATCACGTTTAAAATACAATTATTCTTAGAATATGATTTAAAATATAATCTTCTTTTTACTTTTTGCGTAATTTATTACGTAAATCATTACTAAAGAAAGTTACTTTCCAGTTGTGTTACAAAGTAATCCACTTTGTACACAGGTATGTAATAAATTGCCAGAAACTTTGATGAGAACGAACTTTTTATTAAAAAAAGTGACATCTTTCATGTATGATTTCCTCTTCAATCTAATATTTGCTTAGTAGTAGTATATCAAATATTTTTGAGCTAAAAGTAAGTAATAAATATTCGGTAGGTTTATATGCGGAATGCATAAATAATTGTTATGAATATTGAAAGTATTACATTTTTCTGTCTAAATCGTTTCGATTCAATTTGGAAAATCTTATTCTGCGTGTGCAATTAATACCAGCAGCATGTCAACTCTAAAGTTTCATATCACGAAAAGAGTTTATGCAAAAGACGAGTAAGAGTTAAGTTTGACATCGAGTAAAGAAAACCCAATTTGAAATTGATCTAACAGTGTTTTTCTAAATTATTTCTACGTATTGTTCAATTTGTTCTTTTCTCAATATTGTTGGATTTAATTAACGCAGCGTCATATTTACGCTAATATCTGCTTGTTAAGCATAATTTTAATATATAATAACATGATCTATAACTCTTTACAATTTATATTTTATCATGGCATATGTTTTAGAATATTCTCCGGCTTCTTGTAATTTTTATTCATACCTATTCCACGTGTATCATGTTCTCTTTATTAACTTGAAACGTTTTACACGCACAGGTGTACGCGAGTACTATCAATTACACGTACATACAGAACTTCCTCAAGCTAATATTATCAACTCTAGAGCTATTAATAAATGTTCATAAAGGGGATACTTCTTCACGACATGTAGTTTAATAGTTTATTAACACATTGACTGCCACGCGTGTTTTCAAAAAAATCTGCGTCAGGCCACGCGTACAGCAGTACCAAGCGTTATCTGCTAGGTGCTCCTATCGATATTTTAGTAATGCGAATCGCTCAAGTGGTGGTCTCAAGAATGATCTTTCGTTTCGCTTGTTCGCTACATTAAAACCGCTAGCTGTTGTCGAATATAACGAAGGAAAGTGTGGTATAGATTATTCCGATCAAATGGTTTCTTATGCCACCATAATTAGAAAAGGAATCAAATGGTACAGAAAACTTGGCATTCAATTCCTTCTGGGAATTTCTGTTGTAAACGCTTTGACGGTTTACAAAATTGCAACAAGGAAAAATATAAATATTGGAATATTGTTATTCTATAAATTTATTATTATTATGTTATTTTTATTTATTATTATATTATTTTTTTATTATTATTATATTATATTATTATTATTATTTATTATTATATACTGTTATTTTATAAATTCAGAAAGATAGTTATATTCACTGTATATACTACGTACATATATGTATAAAATATATGATTTTTTAGGAATATCTCTCTACTTTAAACTGTTGCTAGCAAAGATACTTTGCAAGTAGCATTCTTATATGTTGGATTACAAGCTATTTCAATTAGCCTTGCAGTGAATATACTGTACAATATTCGTAATTTTAGCGAATGTCGTGATATTGTTCTGTAGGAGTACCAAAACATAGTTATCTTCTATTAGCAAATAAAATTCTATTTTTGATGAAATTTAGTAAAAAATATTAAAGTATCCGAGGAACAATTTCTTTTGCCTGCAAAAGTCACTTTGAGCAGGTGAAATCGAATCCTCAAGATTTTGATTAACTTGTGATGATCCGAGATACAGTAAAACTTTGCATCGCTCTATTGAAAAATATTTGTGCGCTAGAAATAAATCTCGAGTAAATAATGAGTTTGCTATTTTAAAGATAAAACGTGTAACAGGCATTACATGTAAGAAATACAATGCGGGCAAAATAACAGCTCACTTAACATTTCTGTTAATTTCTAAATACATAGGATTTTTCACCAGATATTAGCGCTTTTATTGGAACAAACAAATGAAAATGAACAATTCCGTGTAACATATTTCGGAGCCATATTGATCTGATATGTCAAACATATACATTGATATTTCGAAAATTAAAAATTATTTTCTAGAGTTGACATGTTGTTTTTCAGGTAAGTAAAATTTTTTTTAATGTATACTATATCTAATTTATTAAGTGTAATTACCAGTTATTTGCCCCACTTTTATAATTTCCTTTGTATATTATATACATTATAATCTAAAACGTATTTGTTCAACGTATTTGTCGTCCAATACCGATGATTTAGTCATAGACCGAATTTCTTTTACCTGTAAGTTCAATATTTTGGCAACTGAGACTAAATTAGAAGGTGTCCGTTTAATTTTTCTTCTACCTTTTCCATAGAAAAATATCTGAAAGTCCAAAACAGAAAAGAGAGAAATGGTCAGAGGAGAACATGAATGGGGCTTCGAAGCTACTCTTCAAAAATAAAATGGCCCAAAGACAGGTCACTGAAGCTTTCAATGTTTCAAAAACGACGAATGTGAAGTCTGGGCACACGTCGAATGCGCAGATCAAGAAAATATTAAGTATTTTCCATACGATATACATAAAAATCAAATTTGAATAAGATTATGTATACTGACATCTAGAGGACTTTTTAAAACATTATTAACCATTTAGAGCAAAAGATCAAATAATTAAATAATTGATCGGTACTGGACGACAATTTTTCGTTTCCTACAAATTCCGACATTACTATTCTTGCACATTGTTAATTCGTCAATTCGTATTATTGAATTTCATAAAATTAATTTTCCTACTTTTATCAAGTTCCATTTGTGCTATAAAGTCACTTTGTAAATTTTCATTTTTATCAACTCTAGCACAAGGTACTGTGCGACTCTCCCCTGCATCTTAATTTGTATGTGATTCGAAATCCAAATTATTCGATATTTTTCATACCAAACTACGATAAAGATTCTTAACAACTTCTGCAAGATTACCTATACTAGCATTTATGACGTTCCTGTCTCACAAGATCAATAACCAAGCCTTTTCCTCGATTCTTTTTCTCTGATGAAACGTTAAATAGTTTTCTTTCTTCTTTCTGTCCGGATGAATTTTATCTTTTTCGTAGGTCATTGATATCTGGTCGCTTTTTTAAATTACTTTTTCCGTAGTTTTCATGTCACAATAAAGAGATTAAAAAATGCTGGATCAAAATTCTTAATGCTTTTCTCACCCACTCCGTACTGTTATCTTTCTGTTCATGTTCAAAATAGCGAATAGAGGTACATATAGAGGCGAATACTTCTGTGTTTAGTCTATTGACACCCCCTCCCTCTCGCCCCTTGATGAGGTTGACTCGTGTTAGATTACAATATCAGTTTGCCTAACAATCAGAACTACATGGAATTTTGGGGATATACAGGCTGAGTCTTCAACAGCAAACCACCTGAATAATTCTTTCAATTTTTTGAGACGCAGGGAAATGTTTGAAACAAAAGTTGTTTGGTTTCGAGGAGGCTATTACGCGATGGAAAAAGTTTTTCTCAGATGGACGCGTTTACGAGTTTTAAAGAACACTTTAATAGGCTTCGTTTTTTTTTAAGTGTAGCCGTGTAGTTTTGAATACCTATTTGTCCCATTGTTGCTCTTTTGAAGACGGATTTAAATATCGCGGTCATTTAAGGTCACTCAAGGTCATAAAACGTAGTAAAATAGTCCAATCGAACGTAATGTTTCAATATTCCGAAACAAAGGAAAATGGATTTACCATTTTCAAGATAAGCGGCCCGTTTATAAAACACCATTAAACTAGGAGACGCAATCAATTGGAGAAAAGATAAATTTTCTGTGACTACTTATCGTACTCGAATTCGACTCTACATCTTCGTTACTTTGTCGAAATTGCTATGTATAATAATTATTAATTATGAATAACGAAAGAAATCCTTAACCGAAAAATACTTCGTTATTCAGTATTCGTTGTTTAATATAATTATAAAACACCAATCAATAATAACACAGCTACTTCACAGCGAGATATTTGAATTATTCATCTAATATAAAGAATAAGAATTTTGGAACAAAAAATTAAACGGTTAGTACAAACATTCGATAATTGCACGAAAAAGTCCTCTACGTAGTTACACAGCCGTCGTGTCCACTTTGAGAAGGACAGATTTCCCTGAGGTATCGCGGAAATTTGGCGGTCCATTGCGATCGAGCAGTGTAACATGATCCAATATTATCAGTTATCGTTGAGACAATGTATCCGAGTAATCATTCAAAACTGAAAATTGCCTTATTTTAGGCTTTTTAAAATTAAATTTCCACTAACGCATTTGTAGGATTTCCCCGACTAAAATAAGATCAAACATGATATAATATGAATAATATTTAATTATCAATTATTAAGTAAGCAAATATGTTCCAAATTTTATAGTGTTTGGTGTCATTTTAACCAGTAAAACGCGAGAAACATATTAGCAAAAATTTCATTGATCAAAAATCGCAAATAAGAATCTTTCAACTTATCGCCAGCCTTTAACGAGGCTCTCTTTCTCTTTCATTCGCGTTGTCAATTTTGAGGAATAGAGTCGTTCCTACGTCTCCATAATTGTAACGTTTCAGTCCCGATTTTTGTGCAATTATCGAATGTAACTATTAAAATTGTATACACGACATATTACAAACATTGAATCGAATCTTCTTCTGCAAAACGTTATCGAACACGAAAAAACGAACACGAATAATCGAATCGAAAATGACTAAACGATCGGCTGTTGGATAAGTGTTTACTAAGAATCTGACTAAGTACACTCTCTTAAATGCAAATGACTCATTGAATTTTTTTTGATATTAACTTTTAATGAACGGCAATCCTCGAATAAAACTTACTCAAATTGCTAACATTAACAAGATATTTAATCGGCCGGTATCTCCTTTTTTTGTAAATATTTACCGGCTATTGAATCCATTGATTCTCGATTGCCTTATCTGTTTGCTTGTGTATATCTTTTATATATACATAGATGGATACACAAATAAGTTTCGTCTATGGCGAGATCAATTTAGCCACCTGAGTAACCAGCTATCTTTCGAATCAACAGATACAATACCGATACAATGATACGACATGCGATGTACATACTCGAAACGTTACAGATTGAATCAATGAATTAATGAATTAATGAAGAGTAGCTGCTAATCATTGGTAGGATACACGCTTGCTAAAGATCGAAGATGTCCCTGAATTAATTAGCTTTGAAATTAAAAGGTTAGGTATGTGGGAGATTTTGCGTTTGAGGAAAATTATTCGAAGATAGCAATATGGTTGATGATACGGAAGTGTAGGGGTAATAGGGTGAATGCAACGAGCAATGTATAATAAACAATTGATAATTGGTAATAATGTATAAATAATTCGTAACGATTAAGAATAGAAGCAGATAGTAATATTTAATTAGAACCCATGTTTTTTGTTTCAACTTCCAATTTATGTTCCTTTGATAGCAAAAACTAAAATAGAATTGATTATAATAAATTTTGAATATAGAGATTGAAAATTGAAATGGTTTATCAATTGGGCTGATTTCAAACTAATCTCGTAAAAAAGTTGTAAAGAGGGGAAATATAGCTTTAAGAAATACGCAATTAGTCGAGTGTTTACGGTACGTGCCAATAACAAGACAAGCTTTTGACTTTTGGAGAAGTCGACTGTAACAAAAATATATTATATTATATTATATTATATATTATATTATATATTATAGCTATAATTTTAGCAGATACTGTTTATCTATTTCGTTTTGCGTGTATTAACGTCCTCATGGTGTATCGTATAGTAATTAATGCATCAGATTATATACATATCGGTGTTTGTAGGTAACACGTTATACAGAGTGGAGAAGCAGCATCAAATTGTCACGATTGCAAAATAAAATGAGTGAACGGCTGGTGAACGAGCAAAATACTCGTACAATAACAAGTGAATGTAAAGGGAGCTCTAAATTCCAAGAAATTCCATTTTATCAGCCGAACAAAATGTATAATCTGATAACGTTTTGAGGATAGTAAGTTAGGCAGGCGAAAAAAATAGGTGTTAACGATCAAGTATAACAGATACAGTAGTAAATATTCAACAATTTTTCAACCGTAATGTATTTATACACAAATCTGCGTACTTTGTATCAAAGTTTCTGTTGAAAATGACAACGTGAGTTCGTGCTCGCCATCCATATGCAGATGCGTTAGTGATAAGAAATAGTAACTAGAGGATGATGCTAGTTACAATCGATAGATTTAATCGATAGGCTTAAGATGCTTTTTTGTTTTTATCCCTAGTTTTTGTAAGCGTGTGCAATAAAGGCTTTTTTGGCTCAGAACGGTGTAATAGATTTATCCATTCAATAAAATAATAACTACTCTGATCTTACCTTTGAGTATAGAAATAACAACAGTTTCGATACATATATTTTTATGTACAGCATGTATAAAAAGTGTCAGGGCTTATAAGTGTCCACTAGCGTGATTTCGGAGGATCGGAGCCTCTGGATCGATTGATTCATGCAAAATTTTGTAAAAATTGACGTTTGCTGGCACCGTATGCTACTTAGCACGAGGATCAAATGGAACTTTACTGGGAAAGTATATTTGGATACCATGATGTGCAAGATATTATTCTTGTATATGTAGGATTTGTATACATTTTAATCAATTTACTTTTTTTAATCAATTTAATCCTCATTTTATCAATAAATCCAATTATTTTGCCATCTATCTCTATTACCGACTATCGAATTGTTCGTTGTTCCAAAAATGTGTTGCGCGCAATACTGGGCACTATTAAATAAATTTTCATTTAAATAATTGTTTAAATGTTAAAAGACAGAAATAAATTATTTGCAATTTCAACAAGTTTAAATATATTATTTAAAATAATGAGATTAATTGTTATTTACAAATTTTATTTTCTATTTATTCTAAAAGAAAGCTAATAAAATCAGAATCTTTGTTTGAAAGTCTTTTTTCACACAGTAGATAATTCTGTAATAATGTGAAATCACGCTGATTGCTCCATTCTGTTTATCACGGGCTATCCCACCTGCTAACGAAAACTTGTTGTTTTCTCGTTAATGTCACATTGCTTACTTTCTACCTGACTGCGAAATATAAACTTATTGCGAATAATCTCGATGTAAGACCCAATGGAATTTCAACGTCATTTCTCCAGAAAACGGTTCAATTGCGACTCATAGCTTATTTTGAAAAGTTGGCAAGTTGGTCCTCGCGATGAGTAGACGTTTGTAAAACTGTATCATCCAGAGTTGTAGAATTAGGGTGGTCCGGTCAAATAAGTGTATTTTTTATATACTCTGTACATATACAGGCTTTTCCAGAATAATTCCATACCGCCAGACAGGATAAGACGTCAAACAAGAAAAAAAACATTTTTCTTTTCTTCAGCTTATTTTTGCGCGTAAACTTTTTGTATTTAAAGCTAAAGTTTGAAATAGTTGTCGATACTCTGTCACACTGAACGTATTTCATTGTAAGCTAGCTCAAGCAGAAACAAAGCCTTATACAAGAAAACTTCATCCTCTTCCTTTGACTTACTTTTGCATACAGAAAAATCTGCAGTCTAAGTGTGCTATCCTGAGATTCCTTGATCATACATATCTTTTCTAAATTTTTCGTTTCTGTTAACAAAACTTCCATAAATGATATAGTGCAGGTATTCCTAAAGGAAAAAAATGTAAAGAAACTAAAATTAACACCCAAAATTTCAACATTAACCCGCCATATATATATTGTTAAATATGTAAATTCGCACGTTCGTGGGGAGACACGATCTCGAGGAAGTGCGCCAACGGGAATCGTAAATTCCCGTTACGATTGACTAATCGACGCCACGAATCGTTCAATCCCTTATTTCTTTTGGGATAATGAGGGTAGTTAACATGAAGAGAACGCTGCTATTAACAGATTATTATATATGTCGGAGATGAAAGGAAAACCGGAGCCTTCCCTTTGCAATTTTGAGGAAGCCTTCTAATGCTTTAGCCTAGATTTTATCATAACTGTAATTAAGCAATTGTCATCTGTAATTGTTTGACATTTGTGAAAGCGAAAGTGGGTTCGAGGTGACAACTGGTCGCCGAACGTAGCCACGGTCACGGGATAAACGTTTTGCCTGACGAAGGTGTGGATCGGTTGTATTGTTCTCCCTAGAAATCACATAGAATTGTACTTTAGAGATGCTGATATAATGGGACACACGTTGTATTAGGAATCAATCTCCAGACAGAAACAAGTCGTCCCATATAACGTAATACGTTATACCGTCATACCATATAACGTATTACGTTATAACGTTATAACGTTATACCATATAACGTAATACGTTATAACGTCATCCCATAAAACGTAATACGTTATAACGTCATACCATATAACGTAATACGTTATAAAGTTATATCATGTAAAGTAATACGTTATAACGTTATACCATATATCGTTACATATGTCACGACCGGCATACTTCAAATCCGACGGACTGACGATAGAGATAAAGCACTCGGCGACAATGTATATCGCTGAAGTGCCTAATGAACCATCAACATCCCAACGGTCCTTCCACCGAAGGTTCTAGAAGAAAGAGCACGTGGCAACGATCGCGGACGCCTAGCAAATGCATGGACGGTGGGGATGTTGAGGGATGACAAAAGAAAGTAATCGGATCCGATCGAAAGTAAAATCATAAGAGTCAGTCTTAGAAAGTCACGCCTAGAGTTTGGAAGTAGATTGTAAAGTGTATTGATGTTAGAAAAAAAATAAAGTTTTCTTTTTTTATTTTTTACCTCAAATTCCTTTTTTATTTTGTTATTTTACGTGACACATACATCGACACTCTGTGTTACCACAGATTTTATACGAAATAGTGAAATTGGAAATTGAATACTGTATTCAGAGTTAAAATATAATGCTATATGGAAATGAAATAGCACTTCAAAGACTTGATAGATTTCGTTAATAAAATAAAGCAAAATAAATCTTTAATTCACTCACTACGAATTTATGGTATTGATTAAAATCAATGAATGTAGAGTTACTTCCGATTAAGGGTACAACTGTTATAAATTAAGAGCATAATTACATTGAATTAATGGGAAAATGTTGTTATAAATTATTGGTATAACTGTTAAGAATTAATGATGTAATTGTTTTAGATTAATGGCTTAAATGTTATAAATTAATGGCTTAGAAGGTATAAATGAATAGCTTAAATGTTATAAATTAATAGTTTAAATGTATAAAATAACAGTTTAAATGTTGTACATTATTGGCTTAGATGTTGAAAATTAATAGCTTAAATGTTATAAATCAATGGCTTAAGTGTTATAAATTAATAGTTTAAATGTTATAAATTAATGGCTTAAATGTATAAAATAATAGTTCAAATATTGTAAATTAATGGCTAAGATGTTGTAAATTAATAGCCTAAATGTTATAAATTAATAACTTAAATGTATAAAATAACAGTTCAAATGTTGTAAATTAATGGCTTAGATGTTGTAAATTAATAACTTAAATGTTATAAATTAATAGCACAAATGTTGTTGAGAATTGTGGATCTTTGAAGTCGAAATAATGTTATAAGAACACTAAATTTATACTGAGGATTAATTTTAAAATAGTAATATATTTATTTCATGGACGATTTCTTATATATTCATCGATACACACTTGCACGCTTCTCAGCACTTTCTTCTATACCCGACTGTTAACCGACTGAACAGTTTACATTCATCTGTTTTCGAGACGCCGCGCACACACATTCATCCACACGCTGATATTCACATACAAGTATCTCTACTTCACATTTAACCCAGTCCAACACAGAAAATTATACATATCTCAACAAATGTTATAAATTAATAGTTTAGACGTTATAAATTAATTGCTTATATGTTATATATTAATGGCTTAAATGTTATAAATTAATAGCTTAAATATTATAAATTAATTTCTCAAGTATTGTAAATTAATGGCTTAGACGTTATAAATTACTAGTTACAATGTTGTTATTTGATATTTTTTTTTATTTACCTTATATTTAAATTCTTCTTGGATGTTCACTGTCCGGAATTTCAGGCACGAAAGAGCTCGCGCGCGACTTCCGCGTTCCTTATATATCTTGACAAGGTGTCGAGATGTCAATCAAACGTTAACGATCTCTTGACATAGCAAAGGACGGGTTTTCCATTATAACAAAATCAAATTGAACAATTTCTTAATTTTTATCGTAAATTGGCGCCTTCGACGATTTAATACGCTATCCATTTTTATCATTTTAATAGTTTCTACAAACTAAGACTAAATTCACACCTCCTTGATACTAGTTTTCGACTATCAATTAGTTTGAACAAAAAGGGAAAAGAGCCTAACGGCAGTCGATGACGTTACTGTGAAATATGTTATGGTATTTAAATAATCAGCCAGATAAAATTCATATTAATCATTATATTATATTATCGATATTCGTTCATTTACTCGTGCTAATTACAAAATAAAATGTTCTCTTTTCTTGAATAACACCTACATCACCGTCTGCGATATTTAAATTTCTTATTTAATGCTTATTTAAAAGTCAGGTACCTTTTTAATTCCTCTCAAGTTAAACGAGTAAATTTACTCGTTATAGTTGTAACATAAAATGGCTATTTTCTTCAATACCACTTGCATCGCTGTACGTGATACAAATATTAATTATGTATCGAATAATATGTACCAATTGGCTGTAATCGCGATTAGGTATTTCTTCGTTTAATCTATCAAGAGATCTATTAGGCTATTAGCGAAAGACTTATTGATTCCTCAAAGATGTATCTTAACTTAAATCTTAAAGATTAACTAAATGATTATATTTGATTAGTATTCGACAGTGTCTATCATATTCAGCCATCTTCTTTTATAATTGATACTGCTCGGATCAATTATTTTATAATAAATTGCAGATTATGCCACGGTATATTATAAGATATTTGTCTATAGCTCTTTTGTCTAATTCATTGATTTTATTATTAGTCTCGTTGGTTTTTCCTGTGAGTATCTGCTGTACGTACATTGGAAATACATAATGGATACGTACATTATATATATATTTTAAAATATAAAAATAAAAAATTAACAATACTATTATAAATATTGCTATTATAATTAATTAATAATAATTTAATTAGATAATTAAATTAAAATAATTTATAAATATTTAACGTAATAAAATAAAATTTTTTAATAAAATTGATAAAAATTGAATTATCTTGTATATAAGTATATATTAATATATAATTATTAATTTTAAATATATTAATTTTAAAATCTTTATACATATATTTAATTTTATAAAAAAATTAAAATATAAATATAAATATTTTAACTTTAAATTGAAAAAAATGTATTATATATAATTAAATATTTATATATAAAAATTAATATAAATTATAAATATTTTATTATCTTGAGATATATAATTAAACTATTATTAATAATAGGTAATATTAATTTATAATTATTTATTTATTTATATATATATATACCTCGGGTTTACATTAGAATTAGGGTTAGGGGCGTGAAACGAATCTTCGTTTGGGTTACACGTTGTCGTTATGCAATAGAGAAGACATTGACTAGTGCAAATACGATTACCATAGAACCGGACAAGTAACCGTGGTTATTAGATATTCGAGAGACTAATGACAATGATCCTAGGTTCAATAACGAATCCGCGGACAACGGGACGGTAGTCGTACGCACTCGCAAAAAATCTAAGTCGGATTCCTTGTTAATATTCGCTGACCGTAAGGAATTAATCCTTTTTTGTCGATGAGACTGCAAGAGAGAGAGACTTTCCGACCCGGTGATACCCCAGAGGAAAAATATGACGGGGTGTGTCTAAGGACACGAGATCATCGGATTCGTCGGGGACATCCTACGTTCGGAAAGTAAGGGAAATTGACGTTGCTGCTAATTGGCCAATCTCCATATCGGTAGTTAGAAAAGGATGCTAGCCTCCCTTGAGGGAGGGTTGCTAGTGGGAGACGTCGTTCGTGGACAAATAGGTCTCTCCTGTCTTCCCGTAACTGGGACAAAGACTGTGTATCTGTTGAAGGATTTTAGGTAACTAGATATTAGTGTTTATGACGGTCCTCGGGCTAGCCGATCACGTACTGTGGAGACGCGTCGACATCTGGTAAACATCCTGCCCGGAGAATAGGATCTGCGTATGGCGAGCTACGGGACAGAAACCGTTGGAATGTTTACTGCCATGTGCCGCTACAAATCTTTCTTTTAAGGAGAGCTATAGGATTACCTCTCAGAGAAAAGACATCGACTCCCGACTGTCGGACGCCAACGCCGCGACGCATCTTAGTCCCCATCAGAGATAAGGCCCCAACCCCGACTTTCGGACTCCTTGGAATCCACACCAAACCCCCCAACATCCCCAAGCCAGGGTGTATATAAGCCGAGACTTCACCCAGCCCGGGGAGTTCTCGTTCTAGTTGCTGTTCTTGTACAACACCCCTTTCTCTGTTCAACGTTATTCTACTGTAAGTGCCAAAGTCATAATAAAGTTCGATAAAAGAGAATTAATAGTTGGGCTACGACTCAGCTTTCTTTTCCCTCGCAACCCAAGTATCCATTTTACGTGACATTTTGGCGATCCGTGCCAGGATCCATCAACTTCAAGAAAACGAAATTACGCATTTCGGATGCGATCGACTGCAGATCAGACTACGGTCATCACCAAAACTGAAACTGGTCACGAAAAGAAGAATATTCAGGTAAAGAACTGGATTCTTTTAAATATTATCGTACTCGTCACAATAGCTTCGCTAGTACAGACTCCAACAACAGTACAATAACAACTATGAGCAAAAAATGAGAAGACACATCTTCTGTTAGCCCTATGGCTACTGGTGTGGATCCAAGTATTCGGGCCATACTAGACGCTATGCAGAAGCAGAACGAAATCAAGTTAAGAAAACTGTTAAAGGAGACTATTAAAGCAGCGACTAGTCGGAGTTATCAGGGTAGTTTAGTTTCTAATAATTTGAACAAAAGCTTGGAGAAAACAGACGTTACTGTAGGAAATGAAGAAATGGTTTTGAAAGAAATTTCAAAAGAATTGCAGTCTAATGTAGAAAATTCTTATGAAAAGAAAGTATCAGTTGACACCGCTTCACAGGATTATGTTTTCATTAAAACAGACTTAATGTTTGATGTCAATAGCTCAACAGAATACCAGAAAGAGTCTGTGAAACGAAGGAAAGAAGATATTGCAGTATTGTATAATGATTTGTCACCATCTTCGTCACAAGATACTCAAAATTTACAAGAATGGTTTGACAAAAAAAGTAAAAGTTTAGGAGAAGCAGAAAAAGATCATAACAAGAAGGATAATATTTCAATGAGAAATATTTTGGACGGCGATACAAATAAAGAAAACCAAATTGAAACGAAGGAATTAGAAGCAGTTAGTAAATCAACTGCTGAAAATGATACAAAATCAATAGACAACGTTGAACAAAATATATCATTAGAATCCATACAAAAAGCAAGAGATAATGCTTACAATAATGAACATTTGCTTATAGATGAAGACCAAATGATGACAGCGAAAAATGCGTGCGACACTACAGAATCAAAAACTTCAGCAGATCTTATGTCGAGAAATTTAGATGCTAATACACAAGAGAAGTCTTTAGAGAATAAAGATGACAAGAATCCATCTCCATCTATGTTAGATAGTAGTAAACGGAGCAGTCGTTATAATGTTGCTGCAAAGCCTGCTACTTCGCCAAAATTTGAAGAAATTGTTTATAATCAAACCAGACAATCAAACACAAATAAAATTTTGCGAAGCGCTTTAAAGACGAAATTAATCGAAGACAGGTCTGAAATAATTAATAAACAAAAGGCATCGGAAAATGTAGAAAATAAATTTGCCAAAGAAGAAAAAAGAGGTGTTAAACAAAAATCAATTTCAGATAGTGAAAACGAAACAACTGATACTCGTCAACGAAGGGAAGTTCTTTTAACGAACACAGCTAGTGATAGCGATAGGTATAAATCTGTAGAAAATGATAATGCAGTAACGGGTGTAATAGCAACTGATGAAGCGAAACATAGAGGCAGACCTAGGAGATCGGATAAAGTCGAAGTTAAAAAAGATGAAGATACAAGGAAGATCCTACAAAATGAGAAGGGTGGATTAGAAGAACAAAGAAAACTCGAAGAAGATACAAAAGAAGAAACTGCAGAGACAGAAGTCAATTCAAAAGGTATATTAAATAATAAGTGCGATTTACTTGATACCGAAAGAGCTATTGAAATTAATGATACGGTTCAAGATATTAAATTTACTGAAGGTAGAAGCCGCACTCAAAATGATATGGAAGATGTAGTAGAAGATTCACAAGAATTATCTAATAAAACTAAGTTATCAGAAATAAGGATTGCACTTAACAAAATTGAATATACAAAAACTATTTTACGGAATAAAAAGAATTCATTAGAGAGAGAAAGAGGAGTAAGGAAAAAGAAGAAAATGTACAGACAGAAATTATTTCAAAAAATATATCAGATGATAAATGTGATTTGCTTTAGAAAAAAAAAATATTATCCACAAACTACATTAGGAATTTATCTATTTTAGTGAGGAGAAAGAGAAAGGATAGAGGAGTTGATCAATAGACTGTGGATTTTGAAGCGTTTATGAAAAACTTACAATTTTAACAAAATATTCAATGTAAAGTCTTTGTTATAATATTCAGATAGATAGATGAAAAAAAACTGAATTTGCATAATTACTCATGGCTTATTGATCAATCATGCGACTCGTTCAGAGGTAACTCGAGTTGTAAAGGCGACAATTTATTAAAAATGGTATATCTGATGTACGATGCATTTGCTCATGTTAAACTATTTAAATAAGTATAAAAATCACGCGAAAAAAATCTACTGAGAATAATGTTGAACTAGTTAATAATAATAAATCATATAGTGAAACACAAACCTTAAATCAAGATTTTAAGTTCAAAAAAAAAAAAAAAGAAAAAAAAAGAAGAAAGAAGTTGATAAAATGACAGCAACATGTAGCAGCAGGCAAGAGAAAATAAGCCAAATTTCTACAAGAAGAAACGATGCTCAAGAACTCGAAATTTCTCGAGTGGATATGCTAAACAACGAATTTAATGAACAGTTGAAAGAACGTGAAACAGCAATAGAAGACTTACATCAAATGTTAAAGCATCAATCGGAAATTCATAAAGTTATCTTAAATGAAGCAAGTTTGAAAATAGGAGAACTCTCTGATAAAATTAAATGTTTTAAAGGAAAAGATAGCCAGATGCCGAAACGTAATGAATTACTCGAAGAAGAACAGAATAAATGGAGAAGTTTAGAAAAAATGATTACAGAAAAACTTGAAGAAGAAAAATCCCGTTAGGAAACAGCTGAAGACGAAGTGAGAAAGCTTTCCAAATATAACGAGCAACTTCTAAAAGATTATCAAGAAATCCATAAAAAAAAAGAGAGAGAAAGGAAATACGCTGAGGTTGTTCATCATAATCACAGGTAAAGAATTAAACATGTACCTCAACTGAAAGATAAAATCAATCGACAGGATTTATATGCGAAGAACATAAGAACACAATATATAGAACAGCACAAGATGATCGAAAAATTGAGAGCAAAAGGAAAACGTGTGCATAATAAAGGTAAAGAGAACACATAATGTATCTTCACCAGGGGCGCATGATCCAAAGTTAAATAATAAAATAAAAGGTTTTGTTACTGAAAAGTTAGAGAGATTTCATGACAACAAAAGCATTGCCTGTGCAGAGTGCAGTGTATCAATGTGCACTAAAAATGCAAGCAACGTGACGATTACTTTTAGAACACCACAAGCACCACGAAAACACAATCAAGACCAAACAAGATCAAGTTCAAAAGTGAAGTTACGTGAGCTTATTACTGCTAACGACCAAAAATTGAATTACGATCCCGAGCATCAACTCGCTGATCTTCAAGTAGAATGTTCCGACAAAGACAGGACGACACAAGAGTTCGAGAAGCACATAGAGGACATGAAGGAGGAAGTGCAAAAATTAGAATTGCAACTCGACGAGTTACAAAAAAAAAAAAAAACACACACACACACTCACGTAAAAAGAGTTCAATCTTTTGGAATACAAATTGAAGAACTAACAATAAAATTAGAAGAAATAACATAAGTCACAAATATGAAGTTGACTTGCTGGAACAAAAAAAAAAAGGCCAAACTTAATTCATGTGTTAGTAATTCAATGGAGGAACGTGAAGCTGGAGCTAAAGATGCAAAAGAGATAAAATGTAGTTCTTGAACCACAAGGACAAATAATCTGCCCTTCAATGTGAACTAGACAAACTAAAGGGTGAATATGAAAAAGTGGGTGATTTTGGATATAAATATGAAGAAGAAACTAATAAATTGAAACTGGATTTTAGTAAAGTAAAAGATATGAACGAACAAAATAATTTTCTTAGAAAAGAACTGGAAAACGTCCAAAAACTTTCCAAAGATGTTAATAATCGCTTACTCGAGGCGAACCAAGAATTAAAAGATGCATATAGAAAACACACTCTTATTTGAAAATTGAAAAAAAGGAAAAAAAACATCAGGAAGAATTAGGTGATATAATAAAACTTCATGATGAAGAAAAATATAAACTGATACAGCATTGGTGTTCTGTAGAATGTCAAACTGCCATAAAGGGTTACATTGATGGAAAAGTGCAGTAAATATTTAAATAACAATCCATGACTTCTTAAGTAATTGTAACAATCTTGATGTTTTACTATGGAACAACTAGATGAAGTGCACAGTGACATTAATAAAGTAGAATCATCGATAAAAGTACATGTATCTTCTTCATTAATATCAGAATCAACCACTGATATTATAAAGAATGTGCATGATATTCCAGAAAATCAAAAAAAGAAAAAAAATAAGTCACAGGAATGTACAGATAATACAATTCAAGATGGTTTAGTAGTAAATAAATGTGATGTAACAGATTTAAATAAAAACAAAAAAAAAATTTTTAAAGTAAGGAAAGTAGTGAGACAGAGAGCATAAAGAACGCTGCGATTAATGAAGTAGAACAAAAAATAATAAATAAGGACCCACAAATTGATGATCAATATAAAAAAAAAAAAAAAAAAAAAGATGAGAAATTTCAAGAAGAGCAAGCAGAGAATACAACTGAGATTGGAGATCATTCAAGATATGCAGGTGACACATCTTTAGATAAAGAAAGTACGAACGATGTTGAAATATTTAATACAAATGAGGGTGAACAAAACATTGAGAAACACAACGTTTGTACAGTGTTAAATATAGATACAGTTAGTGTTACTAATGCTCAGTGTCAAGCATTAATTAAAACACTTGGTGAAACTTTTGATGATAAAGCCCAAACATTGCATGTAACGGATACAGACACAGATTTGTCTAAACTAGTTGATAGTAGTTCAGAAGTAATGGTACTGACTGTAGAAACTACTATATATTAATGATATGAATGAAAGTACAGAAGAAAATATTGTTTTAACTGTACATGAAAAGGATGCTGTTGTAAATTCCAATGAAGAAAAAAAAATGTTTCTGCAGAACAAAAAGGAATGAAGAACGCTGAAATTGTAAATGAAGAATTTAATTCGATAGGTTAAGCACGAGAAAGTGATGGAACAATTATAGAAGTAATTTCAACAGAAATTGTGGCCCAAGAAGTGTCTGAAAATTGTAGCCAGAAATACAATTATGACATATTAAATCATACAAAGACAAGAAACGATTCTATAACTCCTATTACCTCAGGAGTAATTAGTGATCTAGAAACTGCAGATGACATTGATATTAAAGAAAAGAATAACAAGAAACAACAAATGGAAATGGCAAGATTGATCTTTTGATAGTTCACATAAAATTAATGTAGAAAAGAAAATTATTCATAATAAAATTGTCGTACTTATACATGTTGCTAATACAGAAGGAAGGAATAAATCTATAAGTGAAGCAGATAAAGTGCGCATAACTAACAAAAGAAGTGTCATTCAGGATATCTTTGATGATTGGGGCATTGAAAATGCAGAAGATGACAGTCAGTCGGTATCCAAAGCTCCAGATACTGTGGAAATTGAATTGAAAAGTTTACTAAATGACACAAAAACACGAACTATAGAGGAAAGCACAGTTGTACTGGTTGAAGAAGAAATTACATGCATGGAAAAAGAACCAGTTGTAGATGCTGAAAAGGCTTTAGAAGTTGCTAAACAAAACAAAGAAATGCAAGTATCAAAGGAACAACTGGATAACAATCAAACTATAAAGAAACAACAAGATAGTATAAAACCATTACTCAAAGACCACTAACTCATTCTATATCACAGGCTGTTAGAAAGTCTACGAAAGATTCAACACGTGATACTGCGGCATTTCGTCAAACTTAGCAAATTATCCCTATTAATCGTAGTCGAAATTTAACCAGCCAACAACCTTCACAGGTTGAAATAGCAAAAGCATATACCACGACGAAGAAGAACAAGTACAAGTCGAGCCAGTCAGAGTCCAATTCCATCGCTCCATACTGAGGAAACACTAAGATTTTGGAGGACCAAAATCAATCTAAAGAGGGGGGTATGTGACATCAATCACATCTCAACCTACATCAGTGATAATACATCGATGGTCGACTTTCGAACACTTTTGGACACATCACCACCTTATCATCATAGCATACACCAAGACTGTGACGCACCTTAGTCCACATCAGAGATAGGATATGGACCCCCGACCTTTGGACACTTTTGGATACATCACCACCTTATCATCATAGCATACACCAAGGCTGTGATGCACCAAAGTCCACATCAGAGATAGGATATGGACCCCCGACCTTCGGACACTTTTCTACATCATAACCTACACCTATCCCCTCAACATCCTAAAACCAAAACGTATATAAACCGAGACTTCACCCAGCTCGGGCAGTTCTTGTTCCTCTTCTAGTTGCTGTACTCATACAACCCCTATTCTCCGGTTCGGTGTTATTTTGTAAGTGTTTATAATAAAGTTTTATAAAGGAAAATAAGTAGTTGGGTTACGACTCAGCCTTCTTACTACCACCCAAGTACCAACTTTACGTGACAGGAGCCGCCTCGTACCTAAGACTGATAATATAGGACTTGGGTTAAGTAGTAGAAAGGTAGTCGCGATACACTGTGTGGTTTTTAATAGTTCTTACACACGGTGTGTACGCGAACCTTTCCCACCAAACTAGATTAAGAGTGGGGCCGCTCCACTGGGATACGTCGCAAGAGAGGGTAGGAGATCAGACCGGCCTTGGATACAGTGTCCGGCCGTGGGAGGAAGGAATCCGTCTTCAATGTCTCTGCCATGTACATAGCTTTGTTTCCCCCTCCTTCCATTGTGTCTAAGGCATGAGCCTGCTAGGTAAGCCTTACTGATGAGTCCACCAGCAGGCTCTGGACGAAACACACTTTTTTTCTTCTTTTTCTCCGTCTTCCTTCATATATCCGTGATAATTGTAGCCTGCTGGCTGTAGGTGTCGCTTGCCGGGGTGTAGTACTGCTATATTTCCTTCTTATTTAGATGTCGTGGAAGAAAAATCGGACTTTGGAAGAGTACGAGGCGTCGGGATTTGAACCCGGGATCCGAACGTTTGTACTCTATGGCGCTAACCACTGCGCTGCCGTCGTCCGACACTAGTTGGTTTCGAGTGGTGGGATTTGCGTTCTCGTGTGCCGCCACGAGAGGAAATCTCAGTGTGGGTGTGCTTTCTGAACGAAGAACGCGGATTCGTTGTTTACACTTTTCGTTAGGAAAGTGAGGGTGCCCATTGATTATAGCCAACGTTAATGAATGAAGATAGGAGGAGGAAGCCTCCTACCAACGTGGCTCGTGGGTGACATTGTTTATTGGAAAAATAACTACCCGCTTTCTCCGTTATTTGTAAGAGTGCGCAATAAACCTAAGCATTGTTCTAAGGACCATCCATAAACCGAAAACACTTACAGGTTTAGAGATTCCTTCAAGCTATTAAGATTACGTCAAAGGATTCAGTTTATAGGATATAGTATGTAGTAGATCAGTATATAGTATAAAGTTTCAGACGGCGCACGGACCATCGTACGCGCCGTAACAGAGAGAGTTATAAGAATATACATAAAATGTAATTAAACATCGCAAAAGTAACTTAATTAGAAATGACTAGAATGTATGATGTATAATATAATGAATTCAAATTGTCTAAAAAATATTACAAATTTATAGAGATTTTACTATAAAATGTTTGTAACAGAAGCTGATACAGTTATATAGCATTTTCAAGCATTTACGAACATTAATGTACGAATTTGAAATTAGCAATATTGAAGCGCGGTACTCGGAAAGACGAATGTACATGGATAATTGTATGCACTAATCAACGATACGGTTATAATTGCATGCTTGATAGAAAAATATCATCGTAAAATTGATATGATTTCATGGAAACGCGTCTAACTTGGTATCTCGAAAGTATCTTAAGCAAACTAATTAGCGTGCCTGTTATGTCTTTTAAAATGTAAATTAACATGTAACAAAGAAACCTTCATCAATTTGATTCGCTTCAAACTGCGCAAATAAGTAGTATAAATAATATTTGTGATAGATTTGGCATCAATTCCATGTTTCCTTTAATATTTGCCTTTAGAAAGTCCAATTCGTTTCACGATTATACAAATTACTAAAAAAATGTCTATATTAGTAATTTATTTATTTTGCATTAATCGTGACATGTTAGTTGCATTATGTTATATGTAAACTACCACGGAGGAAAAATGATAATCTTTCAGTTATTAGTTTTCTGATTTTAATGTCATTTTATGAGTACTTTAACACGAGGTACTTGTAAATGAAAACAACCAATTAGGTCTAAAAACATAAGCCTGTTACCAAGACTCTTATTAAATTGAACAAGCTTTTCAAAAATCGAACGTGTATATTAACGCGAACTTATTATTTGACTGATTTGACTGACATCCGAAATTGGTGAGATCATATGAAATTTTGCTTTTCGCGGTTCGGTGTATAAGAACGCGTCACCGATTGCTCAACTTTCGATATAAAAAGCGGATCAAGTCTACCGGATTATCCTACAGACACGCATTAATTCGTAAGAGTTAGTCATCATCTGGATAATAATTATCTGAAGAAACTTTCAACGTGAAAATATAAAATTTTCATTGATTACATATTGCGTTCGCCATAATTGAAAAAATGGTAAACCTTCGATCTCATCTTTCTAATACACATTTTCTTTACCTCGTGATAAATAAATTCTTGGAAATTTAGGAAAATTTTCAGTGATCATTTTAAGGAATTTGACAAATTTCCAACGAGACTATGTGACACCGTTAGGTAAAAGTGATTCAAATGTAGTAGCGATATTAAACGAGAAATCTATAAAGGTGTCATTAGAAATTCTAAGAATGTCTCTGCATCTTCATCTTAGGTATTACGCCAATAGTTTTCATTACCGTGATGTAATATTTATCATGCTTATTTTGTACGTAAAACGAATCGTTGGAATATTCCCGAAGCTAACGAAGCATTTCCCAAAAGTTAAACCGAAGAAATTAACGCGAATAGTTAAGTGAAATTTTTCCATTAACTTGCTGACCAACCGGCAAATAAAAAATCATAAAAATTGTTTCAATGTGTTGAGGTCACGCATAACTTCTTTTTTCATTGACGATTACCAAACAGGTAAAATTTCGAAATTGTACGAAGGCCACGTGACCAGATCGTATTGGAATTTGAAGTGCATGGAAAAAGACAACTCGAAGTACAAACCTTGAGCTGTACTACTCGAAGTACAAACGTGAACTAATGGATGCAGAAAAGCAATTAACGCCAAACATCCGAACAGCATCTTGGAGCCCGTCATTGTTCTGAAATAAAAGAAGTGACGAATTAAAAAGACGCAGGACTAATAATAATAAAGGAAACTTAGTTCGTATTATAAATTGAATTTACATCAGAAAAGAAGCACGATCAAGCGAAACAGATCGTAGAAATGACAAATATCATCGATATACGTTTCAGTGTAATTTCACTTTTGAAAATTATTTAGTTTAATACGATCGTATTCATCGCTCTGAAACTTTCATTGTGCTGCAATTTGTGCTGCGTCTTTTTAATTTCTCTATCTTTCTGTGTTTTCGGAAAAATTACTTGAAAGATTAAGAATTGCTTGCCTTATTTTATTTTCGATTAGTTAGGATTTGATTATTCCAGGTAAGCTTTATTATTTATAACAGGTTTTATCACTTGTTTATTATTTAGGAGTTTGTTATTTTAGGATTAGTACCTTTTAGGATTTCTTATCCTTCGAGTTTCTGTTTCAGATATCTAGGTCTATTTCAAGATGTTTTATTACATTAGGATTATTTATTCGATTAAGATAATTTAAGAGTTTCACAATGTACAAAGAAATAATCGCGTGAAATTTAGATTTATGCTTTAAACGTATTAAACACGCGGTAATTTCAATGTCTATAGCCTCGAACGTGTTCTGATTAGCTGTGTCATTGTCTGTGACATTGAAATCACAAAAATCCATTGCAAGTGTGCTGTCATGCAATGTGGATGTAATTGGGTTTTTTGGGTATTTCCTGTATCATCTGATTTGTACAGTACTATTTTAACGCAAGGACAGGAAAGTTATTATATATTTCCCATCCATTATTTGAATCGTTGTGAAGTGTAACGAATTATATTCGATTCGAGGAGATGTTAATGAATTACCCATTTCATATGTAATTACATGGAAATAAAAATCATTGCAAAAATAATTGATCTAATGACAACGGAATTTCCAATATTTTTTTGTTTCGTCACGTCTTTTTCATAATATATCTTTTATAGGTACGTGATTTATTAATCGTTCGAATGGAAATAATTATTCGTATAATATTCAAATGATTCTAGCCATAAAATAAATTAAAACGATACCTGTAATGCAATCTGCGTATGACGTCAACCTCGATCTATGCTTATACAAGAAATTTTATCAATCAATGACTAGATATACAATAATCAAATATTATAAAATTTCCTGAAAACCTTTAGGTGTTAATATCTTTAATATTTGCAAGTTATTGTTTAGCGCTAATTAGTTAGAATGTAACAAGTGGTGTACCAGAATTGAGATAATTAAGCCACACGAACAATCTTATTTAGATCTTTTTAATTTTTTAATTCTCTTTTGCTCCAATACTTCGTAAAATTAATCTTCGTTAGCTACTACACTTCATAGAATGACAAGAGATAATTTTTCTTATATAACGTTTCATTCATAAAATCTATCATTAAAGTATATCTTCATAAAAATATCATTCCATACTAACGGTATATTTGGTGTCATACGAGATAACAGTTACCAGTGATGACATATGTAACTTTATAAAGATATCTCGTTTTATTATATATTAAAAGAATGTACTCATTGCTGCTATATTTCAGATGAAAAAAAGGAGGCAACGATTTTACAGTAAAATCGTTCGTTTACAACTGATTCATTTACATTTCATGATAATACTGTGCATTCTGAATATGCTATGATTTGGTTTAAAATAATAAATAGTCCATTCTTGCATACTATTGCTCCGGCTTTACTTGTATTTTCGATATTGGTATAAATAGAAAGACAATTAATGTCGTTCGAGTCTATTTTCGGATCATTTATATTACGTTTAATCCATATAGTTATTATATGAGACATAGTATCGTAAAATTTGGAAGAATAAAACGTTCGTACAGGATGTACATTTTATAAGAACTCCAACAAATCTGCGTGTGCACCTAAAATACAAACCGATAGTGATTGTTCATAAGTTTATATACATTATCTAATGTCAATCGAAGGTATCAATTCTTTTTCTCCATAAGAGTACTTTTTCATTTATATGTGTTCAAAAATACACGTGTTCAACCGTGAAGCATATGTCACCTACAACGAAAAAGAGTTTTCCTATACTTAATATTTCCTTTGTATACCTATGAAAGTCTATTCTTCGCGTAGTATGAAATTATGAATAAATCTGGAATATTGTTCAATCTGAAAAGAAAAATAACTTATTGACATCATTCATTGATACGAGATTCAGAATGTTTGTTTTGTCTTGCAGAGAAAGAAGGCAGCCCTTTCTTTTAATGTGAAATAGAAAGCGAAAATTTGAAAACAGATTTTTTGGAAATTTACTTGCAAATATCGTTTTCAATATCGTGATTTTCTTCCCAATGGTACTGTACTTTCAAATTTTCCAGTATCCCTCTAAAAACAAAAAGTCGAACCTCGTTATCATTAACATAGGCATTACAAGGAAGAGAAGTATTAGAAAGCAGCTCCTTTTTATTATGGATTTCTTTATAATCGTGTAAATAAGAAATTCCGGAAATTTTTTCCTCAAGAATTTAATTCTTGTGTTTTGATTGATAATTATTACACTGCATACTAACTTTTCGCATACTGTTCGCGTCTAACAATTTCCTAATAATAACTACTTCAAAATTACATATGTTCTTGCACGAATTCAAAAGTACGTATGATACAATTACAATTGATTCTAAAATAATAATTATTTAAAGATATTAAGATACCAATTAAACGTTTCACTATATTTCAAAATCTGGAACAACAAATTTTTATTTATAAAAAATGAAACTGTGGTTATATATTCTTTGTCATGATGCTATTTCTTATTACCATGTCGACATTTTTTAAAATTCATTTTGTTATCTCTACGCAATATGAAAATTCATATACTGCTTAATATTTTTTCATATTATCCATCCACCGCATGATATCTCCTGAAAAATCAAAATATTAATGTTATATTATTACAATGCTTCTTAAATTTCAATTTTTGACAAATTTGAAATCCAATATATTTTGCACAATTATTATTTATCAAAAAATTCTAAGTTAGTAACTTTCTTTTCAAATGGCAAATAACATATACTTTGACTTACCTGTAAGTTTTTGTTCCTAATCATCATTTCCTCTTATAGAACATCATTATTGTTCTTATAATTACTACCAGTGTCATAGATATTGTAGTGGCTACAACTGAATTAATAGAAAATGACAAATAACTGTGTATAACACTAACACATAACTGTGTATAACAATGACACGTAACTTTTACTTACATATCAGTCGATAAGGGATTACTGTGATATCCTGTTGATGTTTCTTAAGGCACTTGATTAGGTGTGATACGGTATCATTCCTTACGGTATACTGTAGATAAGTATTTTAGAAAATGACAAGAATAAATCTAAATTATTCAGAGGTTCCAGTTTCGGCTTAGACATAAATACAGGACCATTTGCAAAGAAGAAAGGGTGCGTTTCTACAGCCTCGTTATAGTAACCATGAATACCAATCTCTGAATTACTGGTTACTAAACATAAATATCCTATAAAATTTAATATATTTCTTTAATTTTTAATACATACATGAGTTAGTAGTTCTAAATTATGAATCATCCTACCTGTGATATTACACTTTTCCTTATAATATCATCACTCAAGTGAACAACATTAAGATCATGTAAACCATGTCATCCTATCTTACTGTGAAGATACTTAGTTATGTTATCTAACATTATAAAAATATCATCAAATTCAAGTCCTTTTATTCACATCACATGGTCACGACGATCTGGTTCTTCGTTATATAATGTTCTAAAATTTGTCGTACATATAGGATGTACAAACCGTGATATCAAGGTATCAGTTCTTCCTTCCCAAGGGACAGTTTCATTAAAATTCTGATAGAATTAAAAATTAATTATTAATATTCTAACAATCATATATGTTAAATACATTATAGTCAACGATATATACCTGAGCGAATGTAGGGGTGATTCCTTGATAATTATAAATGTCATCAGCCCACATCATTGTGCCACTTCTTTGTACTCCAGCCTCTAGATTAACAGCCTAAACAAACATACAAAATTTTATAGAAGCTGTACAAAATATAGTATATATGCGCAATATTGAAGCGTTCAAGGGGATATAAAGGTAATGTACATCACATACACGTGTACTCTCATGCAACAAAATACAATTAGATTTAATAGTATAAGCTCTTTTATTCATCATAATAGATTGGAAATTTAAGTGTCTTACGAGGGTGAGTAAAAAGTTACCCGCTCTGTCGGTGTAGAATTTATTTTAAGCAATTGTCAAAAAAGACATACATCATTTTTTGACATAATCACTCAATTTCTGTATACACTTTGTCCATTTGCTGAAGGACCTTCGTATTTTCTCGTTAAAAAATGTTTTGGGCTGAGCTGCGAACCACGAATGCATCGTCGTCTTCACCTTTTCATCAGCTTTCTCGGCATCCATCTCGCACAAACTTTTTAAAACCCAAATCTGTCGTGCGCTATTGCATAAGCAGAGCCGTGGCTGATTTGCAAATGATTTGCCACATTATCCAGCGTCACTCGTCTATTCCATAGAGCATAAGTTCATGAGCACGTTCAATGTTGTCATCGTGGATGTGGACGGGCGTCCAGCTGTTTTTTCATAACACTTGTGCGATCTTCTTTGAACTTTTGTGCCCATTCAAACACACTTCGTGACAAAACACTTTCTCCATAATGTGCATTAAATCTTTGATAAATATAGGCATCAATCATAACCTTCGACCACAAGAAACGAATCACAGCATCCTACACTGTTTTCCTGCAAATCACCATTGCAAAGCGCCATTACTCCAGCAACGGTCACAAACGAATTGACGTAACACAATGAAACCTACGCAGCAGCACTGAACAGATATTGACGTCATACGAAGAGTGCAGATGGATCAATACGGTCGACAGAAGTTTTAACTATCTGGAGTGCGGATAAATTTTTACCGAGAGTCGTATAGGAATCTATAATCTGTAAGTACACCTTTGGCTGAATGGAAATTTCTCTTACATATTGTTAAAAATGCAGAAACAGTGTATTGAATTGGAAAGTGATAAAAAATAAGCGAAGTTTCGAGGTTGCATGTGATTGCATGAGTACACAGGACGTTTTTAGCGAATAAAAAATAATTTTGAAAGACACGAGACTTATCTTGTATTTTATGCACTCTCTGTGTCCGAATCTCCAGAAGCTCTCTATCTTATGAAGTGTTTTAGATTAGCCGGAAAATTTTGTATGTACATGCAAGAAGTATACGATCTAAGTGGAATATTCCATTATTCTCTTGATACAACAGAAACGAAATTTACAGAACTTCTCAGAAAGTTGGTTTATTATTACCAAATTAATAGAATTAATATACGTTTATCATCTTTACATACCTAAGTCGTGGAGGTTTATCGTGCGTAAAAAATTAGTGTCGTTTCAAAGTTACATTTCGTACATTTTAAGCCTATAATTTGTAACGTACAAAACAATGTAAGTTTGAGCTGTTTCTTATCTCCACAATAAGAAAATCCAACTTTACGTTTTTTACACAATGATATTTATGGAACAGTAATATCATATTATTGCATCGCTTGGAGAATGAAGTCAAGGTACGATGTGATCCTAGTGTAAACGCTGGGATAGCCAGCTGTGCCGCACTTATAAGCGTAAGACACAATACCTATTAAATACGAGGTTAATTCATGTTGTATCAGCAGTGGTCCACCGCGGTCAGCCTGAAAGGATCGTTAAATTTTTAATCAAAGATACTGAAATATATCGATCGAATTGTATTGAAATTATACTTGTATACAGTAATAATCTTCTATTGATTTGTGTATTGAAATACTCCAATTTATAATGTACATGTTATATGTATTTTGAGCAAAACTAAGATTAGAAGGAAATTAGATTAAATACCATAATGAGGTGTGAGAAGTGGGAAAAACTATGGAATTGTGTTTATCTATTATTTCTAATGCTTAAGACGTCGATTTGATGTTAATTCGAATTGACGTGTCTTCAGATACCGTATAGTTTGTAGTAACTCTGTAACTTAATTACCGTACAAGAATCTCCACCCTGAGCATGTTCGGCGCATATTATACCATCAGTGATATCAGGTGCATTAGGAAATTTGGAATAAGCTATTTTGCATTCGGCGTTCTTAATCACTGGCATTTGTACTTCCATTAATGCATTACGTCGTGGTCGTCCTACGAAGAAGATAAGAAAGATATTTAAGACTGAAACTGTTTAATTTTATTATAAAATTGATATCACTTACTATATCTTAATGCTCCCTATGCAGCAACAAGGGGGTTATAGCCGACGAAGTTGCTCTTTCGTAGGGGCTCTTTCGTACAAATGGGATATACGTACCCTGAAAAATAAAAAAATAAATGAAAATGCCTGAAACGAATGACCAAAAGTATCAGAAAGAATTGTACACGCTTTATGACACAATATATGTGTACAGTAAGAAATTTCAGGATATGATACTTCAGTAATTCTCAATAGCATATATATATATTTGAGGACTTACTCGAAAATGGCACCTCCTCCATCAATGTAAGAATGGCAATATTATGATTGTGTATGTTTTCTATTCCATCCATATGTGCACAATGTGCTGCGGTCAAAACATGCCTAGCCGATATCAGGGAACCTCTGCACTTCCATAGTGGTTTGTCTGGGTTTCGGGGATTACGAAAACCTAATGCAGCGATCCATGGCCAAGCGCCTAAAATGCAATAGTCATAGTTGTTAATATACATAATTTTTTCTCACATAACGAGTATCAACGATTATTACCTATTCGATATTCGATCATACAACAGACGATAAGTACATACGTACAAATACTCTGAAATAGAGATTTGATAAAGACAGAAATTAAATTTTTATTCCAGTGGAATACAAATTATTAAATAATTCTATATAATTCCTATTTGAACTATACTGAACTATAAAGTTCAAACGTGTAATTTCTGCCCTAACAGTTTTTGATCTCTATCCATATTATTACTCCTATATCAATTTTTTATTTCAAGCAAAAAGATACTCTTCCTAACATGAAGTAAAAGAAAGAAATTATTTAAGTTAATAAGTAAAGTTACTACCGATAAAATCATAGCATTATTATTTAGTCTAATTGAAATGTACATTGATGTGCTGTTTAATGCCTTTAAAGTTCATTCTTTGCAGTAAATGGCTTATTATTAATCGGAAAGAAAGATATAAAACGCACCAAGTTCAGCTGGTTTACCATCGACCAGCCTGGTATGAGAGACGTTGCTAAAACCACAGTATGGTGGTCGCCAAGCCTTATACTTATACACAGTTTTTGTTAAAATTTCTCTCTTCTCTTTGTTTGGATCGTCCGAACAGGAAACGATCGTAACATTGCCCTGGTATCTGCACACTGATCGTCTATAAAAATCGGTGGCTGTACGGTACTGTATCTGCCATATTTCTTGCAGAGGTTTACATTTTCTGTAGTCAAGGCACCTGCCTTCTTGATTGTCCGGTGTGGTACATTCTGGATCAAACAATTTTAAAACATTTATACAGTTCAAAGATGCGTAAGAAAGCGACACCGATTACTCAGCTTTCGAAGTAAAAAGCCGATCAAGTCCACCGGATTGCCCTACAGACACGTATTAATCCGTAAGAGTTAGTCATCATGTTGATAATAATTATCTAAAGGAACTCACGTGAAAATATAAAATTTTAATTGATTAGATATTGTGTTAGCCATACTTAAGAAAGAAAATGAAAATGAATGAAATGAAAGAAAAGGACTACCTTCAACCTCATTTTTTAAATAAACACTTTGTCAGTTTTGCGGTAAATAAATTCTTAGGAATTCAGGACAGTTTTTAGTGAATCATTTTGTTTCGACCGTTCGCGGAGAGACGCGATCGCGGGATAGCACGTCAACGAGAGTTGTAAGTTCCCGTTACGATTAAATAATCGACGCCACGAATTGATCGATCCCCTTATTTCGATTATGATAATAAGGGTAGTTCAATGAAATTCCACAGAATTAACACAAATAAATTAATGTTTATTTCAACAACTTATTAACTAGAAAGATATAAATGGAACAAAAAAAATGTAACTGCGTTTTGGTTGATAAGTAATGCGCGACATACCACATGTGTTGACGGTTCGACTTCTCGAAAAGTTCTGAACGCCTTTCGATTTTTTTCGTTTTTTCTGGAAGGCGACTCCCACTACGTTCGGATCACGCCACATTCTTTTACGCGAGGTAAAATACGGGCCACGAGTCGACGTTTCTGGAAGTCGCCCTGCTTAATGAACCATGCGCTTGCCACTACAATGTTTGTTTGCCGGGCAGACGCGACGATCCGTCTGCGACATTATAGTGCCGCGATCGATAGTTAAGAATATGACCTATGGTAAGCCGCATGGCGTAACATTCTCCCCCCGTTGAGAGGGTACCGATCAAACTAGCGAGGTGTGTTTGAAGTTCCCATCTTATTTCGTCTCGGTGGCTAGTTGTTCGGGTTTCTCGAGATCGGGTTGAATTGGCAGTGGGACAAGCCTTTTGACGCCCCGATCCAAAATGCTCTTTGCCGTCTGAACTGTAGCTGTCCGGATGACACCATCGGCGCCTGGATGAACCTTGATAACTCGACCCAGAGGCCAATGCATGGAGGGAACGTTGTCTTCTCTGAGGATGACGATTGTGCCCTTTTGGATGCTGTGTCCACCCTTGCTCCATTTATTGCGGTTGGTTAGCTCGTTCAAATACTCCTTATGCCAGCGGTTCCAAAAATGTTGTTTAAGCTGTTGGATATGCTGCCATTTGTAGAGTCGGTTCGATGGAATGTCCCTGAAATCTCGATCACGTAAGCACATTAATGAATCGCCAATGAGGAAATGTCCGGGAATGAGGGCTAGGAGATCATTTGGATCGGTGGAGATAGAAGTTAGCGGGCGGGAATTGAGGACTGCTTCTATTTCTATGATAAGAGTATTACGGTGTTAAGCTCATATGTTTCTGTTTCTCCACTCGCGCTGCGCCATAATATCCTTTGATATTTCCGATCCTCTGGTCGTACGAGGAATTGCCGATACATTTTCTCGATGTCGCCAGTGAGTACGTACTGATGAGCGCGGAATCTAATTAATATACAAAATAAATTGTGAATTGATTCGAGAATATAGGATTTCCCCATTTTCATGATTATCGTGATTTTTGTATAAATATATTTTTTAAGATACTAATAATTAGGTACTTATAAATTAGTATTATCAATTATTTTGCATTTATAATTCCACCTCTAGTATAAGTGTTAATTGAAAACTAACTTTACGTTTCAAAAAGTACTAGCAAAGTCGTTGAGTAACAAGCCACTGATGCTAACACAAATAGCATTGTCGTAATTAAATATTTCTAAATATTCATTTTTCATTTTGAACCTGTAGAAACAATTTATTATATATACTATTAGCTAAGTAATTGCATATTTAATTAAGTCGAAATATAAAACTTAGTTATTTTAATAATTTAGAAAATAAAAAACTGACAAACATTTCAATTTAATTTATGGTTGGAACAAAAGACAGTTATTTTTCATTAATTGAAATATCGCAATGCAGAGTACTTTCCAAAATACGCCGAGAGTATTCCTGATGGTGAAACGAGCGTTGCTTCATCGAACGCAACTAAAGAAAACAACATCTATGTAGTTGGTGGTACGATGCCTGAAATAGAGGGCGATAAATTGTACAATACCTGTACTATTTGGAGTCCCGATGGAACTTTGATAGCAAGACACCGAAAGGTAAGTAATATATTCATTTATGGCTTTGAATTTGAAAATATTGGGGTGAAGAAAGTGACTCTATCTAGGAATAATTTAGGAATATACATATGTACATACGTATACTATAACCAATTCAATAATTTACGGTTTATAAAATACGTTATGATACGGGAAACGCCCATTTCTGTTGTAATGTGTAATATAAATTTTTCACATACGAAAATACTTATTTTTTCTCCTTTTTAAACATTATTAAATGTTAAGATTTTTTAATAAAAGAAAGTGATAAAAACGCTGTCAGTTATTAAATAAAAAATAATTAAAGTTTAGGAGTTGGTAACTTTGATATTAAATTACAAAAGTTGCAGCAATAGAATTAGCGACTACATTTTTATGTTATTAGGTACATCTATTCGACATCGACATTCCTAATAAGATTACTTTTCGAGAGTGATTCACTCAGTCCTGGTAACTCCCTAACGACGTTCGATGTGAAGGGCTGCAAAAAAGGTGTTGGCATTTGCTATGATATTAGATTCGAGGAAATGGCACGCATTTATCGGAACAAAGGTACAGTAACTTAATCGATCAATACTTAACTAGCAAAAAATTAAATATCTTTCTTAAATATATTCTATATAAAATTAATATAATCTGTAACTCTGTATAAAAAGAAGCTTAATTTAAAAAACCAGTATATTTGCTGAAAATGAAACAAATAAAAGAATTAAAAGCACAATAAGAGGACTGTCCTCGCATATTCAGAAATGATGGAATGTGAACCGTGCAACTACGAAGTTAATTGGTATTCGGTGGCTTCATATTTCCTGCTTCTCTGGGTTAGGTAGCCAAATGCTGATATATCCAGCGGCATTCAATATGACCACTGGACCACTGCACTGGTCATTACTTCAGCGTTTCAGAGCGAATGACAATCAATTATACGTTGCCTGCATATCACCGGCTCGTGTTCCTTAAGCAAGTTACGTCGCATGGGGACATACACAGTTGGCCCATCCCTGGGGAAAGATTCTTTACGATTTGGAAACTCAAGAGAATATGGCAGTCACCGATATCAAAAAAAAAAAAAAAAAAAAAAACTGGCGAACCGTGTGTTACCACAACGAGACACACGATGCTACTTGTCGCTTTAAATTGTGCCGCAACTCGTTTTTGAGATCTTTGCCAGGGGCGCGTTAAAACATGCTGAAAATATATTTCTGGCTTTTCTGGGGTTTAACTGAAGTATGACAAATAACGTTGTAAAACATATGTACTTATGACTTACAGAGTAATTGAGTGTACAAAATATATAGTATACAAAATAGCCAGCGATTTAGGGCTTTAAAAGATCAAAAGAAAAGAAAAGAAAAGAAAAGAAAAGAAAAGAAAAGAAGAAAGATAATATATTGTGGCAGTCTAAGTCGATCTAAGAAAATAGATAAAGGGAGGGAGGGGCAAAGCTAGTTAATCTGGAAAGAATCCAAGCGTCAATTTCAAGCATTTACAGAGAATCAAGCGGGCTGGTTAAAGTCGTGAGTTGAGCAATTATCCCGCGTTAGGTTCAATCAGGTTAGTCCCACGCGAAATTGATCCAACCATGCGAAAACGAGTGTATTCTGATTTCTGTCGCAGATACTTCTGGCTAGTGCAGTACCTACACGGTGGTTGTTGAAATAGCCGCTTCTCATCTATTTTCCGCAGCGCGGACATCATCCTTTGATCCCTTACGACTAACGAAGTTTTCGAAGATGTACGGCAGTTTGAGATTCTACTTGAAAATGATCATGATTGCGGTCTGTGTGCCGTCTGCTCTTCTTTTTGTCCTTCCGTTAAAGACTGGTAAGTTGATACTGATTAATTATGCGATCGAAACCCTATATAATGGCTACAAAAATGCCGCTAATATAATATTCCTTCTTTCTTGTATCTGCCTGCCTCTCAGGTCGTTTTACTAATTACAATAAGTAATTTCGACATGATATATACATTACTACATAAGTTATATATAAAACATGTATATTATACACTTGCCTACTGACTGATATGAATTTCTTTCGGTCTCGAATGCGTTAAAAGAGAGCGCAAAGAAGTCGAAATTACTTATTGTAATTAGTAAAACGACCTGAGAGGCAGACAGATACAAGAAAGAAGGAATATTATATTAGCGGCATTTTTGTAGCCATTATATATGGTTTCGATCGCATAATTAATCAGTATCAACTTACCAGTCTTTAACGGAAGGACAAAAAGAAGAGCAGACGGCACACAGATCGCAATCATGATCATTTTCAAGTAGAATCTCAAACTGCCGTACATCTTCGAAAACTTCGTTAGTCGTAAGGGATCAAAGGATGATGTCCGCGCTGCGGAAAATAGATGAGAAGCGGCTATTTCAACAACCACCGTGTAGGTACTGCACTAGCCAGAAGTATCTGCGACAGAAATCAGAATACACTCGTTTTCGCATGGTTGGATCAATTTCGCGTGGGACTAACCTGATTGAACCTAACGCGGGATAATTGCTCAACTCACGACTTTAACCAGCCCGCTTGATTCTCTGTAAATGCTTGAAATTGACGCTTGGATTCTTTCCAGATTAACTAGCTTTGCCCCTCCCTCCCTTTATCTATTTTCTTAGATCGACTTAGACTGCCACAACATATTATCTTTCTTCTTTTCTTTTCTTTTCTTTTGAACTTTTAAAGCCCTAAATCGCTGGCTATTTTGTATACTATATATTTTGTACACTCAATTACTCTGTAAGTCATAAGTACATATGTTTTACAACGTTATTTGTCATATTTCAGTTAAACCCCAGAAAAGCCAGAAATATATTTTCAGCATGTTTTAACGCGCCCCTGGCAAAGATCTCAAAAACGAGTTGCGGCACAATTTAAAGCGACAAGTAGCATCGCGTGTCTCGTTGTGGTAACACACGGTTCGCCAGCTTTTTAAAAGCGCTCTCCGACTGCTTTTTCCTCTCTTCCCTGTCTCTTCCTTTTTCCTTAACAAGCGAAATCATTTTCGCGAGGACGAGAGTACGGAAATGACGTACTGGCAATTTTGTTTTGTGATAATACAAGCAGCTCGGTTTCAGTGAATTAAACTTGGCCCCAAGCTTCTACTTATCTACCTTCCTTTCCTTTATTTTCCCTTCTATATCGGTTTTGCGGTTTTCCACATTTCCATCACAATAAACCATGTTTTTTCTAGATTTTACATGTTAGCCAATGATTCACGGCAAAAGCGTCGACTGTAAAAATATTTGTAGTTGCAATAGCAAGAAGTATGTTTTCTCAAATAGAAAATATTGGGAGCGTACACGCTGGCAAAACAATTCATGAATAGCTCGTCCTCTGCTTGTTATTTGTTTCGATACTGTTAGCAAACAAATTCATGAAACATACTGGTATAGCGTAAAATGAACATAAAAGTTTTGCGTACACTTGAGAGCTGAACTTTGGTTGTTATACGTATATTATACATATACGCACACAGTTATGTATATGTATATATATATAGAAAATTCCATAGAACTTTGAGCTTAATAACATATTAAAATCATTAACATTAAGGAGGTGAACTTTACTTACCAATTATCAAAGTTTCTTCCGCCAAATAATACATAAAAATTGAAAAAGATAATGTAACTAGTATTAACTTTTTTTTGTGTTATAATTTGAATCACTCGATTTATCCGACTGAGGATGGTCGATCGCAATCTCAATTTATACGTATTCTCATCGCATGAAATAGATCACATGAGGGATTTTCAAAAGTCGATGGAATATTAATCGCGATTAATTATTTGTAGGTGTATTCTGTGCGGCTAAAGCAGTCACCTAATGAATTATTGAGTACCAGGAATGTTAGCGGTAAACAGGATTGCGGCTATGAATGATTCTCTAATGTCTATATTAGAGATGAATTTGATAATTTATCCTCATAATATGCAATCCGCTTTTAAGTGGAAATCATAATTAACAATTTCTGTTTGATTAAATATGAAGAGCAGATAAATCGATACGCTTAAATCAATATTAGAATTTCTTAACATTTTTATCAAATATTTTAGCACTGTAAAAGCGTCGTAGTAGAGAAATATTAGGTTGTTCCAAAAGTTTCTTTCGTTTTATAAGAAAGTAATAGATGTACAACATTTTTCGTTTTATATTATTTTATTGAATTACGTGTGATCCACCTTTTTCCAATTTAATGTAAAATAATATAGAATAACATAAAACAAAATATGTTGTGCATCTGTCATTTCTTTATAAAACGAAAGAAACTTGGGACAACCTAATAGGAATTTACTTTTATTATCCATTATAAAAATGGATTGTTAATCCTCTAGGAGATACGAACAATATAATTACAATTAATAAGGAATAAGCTAGCATAACTTAAACCAGCTTTTGCAGAAAGCTATTAGCTAAAGATGTTTATTAAACAATGACAACATGAATTTTCTTAAGTACCCCATTTGGTACTTAATCTACTTCGTAAGTACCGTGTGTCCTAGCCTTCAAAGGATGCAATTTTAACCAGAATGTTTCACATTACTTACCCGTATTATTTCCTTGTAATATAATTTATATTTACATTATCTACGTTACGTAACATTCTACGCGTCAATGTAATGTGATTTTTATTTCTAATCGAAGTTATTCAAAATTTGTAGTATCTCAATAAAAAATTAACAGCCTGCAAAAACTTCACAGAAGCATTAGTATCTTCGAAACTATTGAATTCAAATGGCTAATATTCCTTAACAATATGCACTCGACGACGTTTATCGAGAGAAGTATGTGGCGTAATAGTTAAACTTTCAATTCATATACATATATCGTTTATGAAAAAGTAGTCATTCTGCTTTTGTGATCTGTGACACACTATAAATTCTCATAAGCTAACTAACGCCTAATCTTCTGTAACGTATTAATATAATATAGGTATGTATATCTCGACTTTGAGCAACCAATTGGTGCTAAATAAGCTTTAGTACATACTTCTTACACATAACAAAAGACCAGTTAACATCTCTGCTCTTAAAAGAAAAACGAAAGAAGCTCTGAAAAGCTGCAGAGTTCAGGTCGAATAACACCAGCTCAGATAAATGACCCTCTAACTTACCTTTGTCCTCATCGACGTCGGTGATTTTAAAGCTAGTTATAAAGTGCACTTCTCAGCCAGCGTCCACGGCAGTCAATATTATTTAACGGGTCTTAACGCGATGTAAAAAGGGAAAAAGGAGGAAAGAAAGAACAGGGAAGCAAAGAGAAGAAACGAATTTTTCATTTTCTCGAAACTGGATCAAGTTTCAGGCTGCTCGCCAAAGAGTCTGTAGCTAACGAGACAAGATTAGACAAACCACGCTTTAAAATTCCCACAGAACTATAATAATCCTCGAAATCAATACGATTCGTCGATCCATCGCCTGATTAAAAAATGAGATAGGATGAAGCTCACTAGTCGGCCTTTGAACTTTCAATAGCGCTTACGGCTCGTATACTCTAGTTTGAATGCTACAATGTAAGCCAAGTCAGCTGTAACTAGCGTTCGCGTGATTGTCGCTATCTATTATTCACGCGTTACACGTTCACCAGACAAACGCGTCTACCGGTTGACATTGTTTTCTGTCCTGAGTTTCAAAGCAATTATGTTGCTTCGTGTAATCAAATCTCGCCAAACTAACGATAAGTTCTTGTTTGATCTTACACAGTTATTAAAACTATACAAGTTAAACCAATCTAGCCTAAACAAGTAATGTCGTTATATATTCTTTTTTAAATCTATATATTGTTTAATAAATCGTGGTTAGGATATAGTAGCTGACAAAAATATTCGGACAAATATATTTGTAGAAACATTTTAAGAGTGTATTATGCATAGTGGCACTATTTAATACTGTACTGTGACTATCATGGTCGTGTTGGTATTATTCGAAACTAATCTGAAAATCTGTATGGAATTTGTAAGATATTTAGTACGAGTACTGTGCATTACTGATATGTACACAACCGAGACGAGATAACGAAGGTACTGCTCTCCATCGTTCATCGCTACGCGTTGCTAATAGCAACGTATAATGCATATATATCTCGCAAAAACCATAAAAGTACCCAATGGAACCACGTTTAATATTTGATAATAATGTCCCATTACAGTTTCGTCATTTTCAATTAATTAAACACGACCCTCTCTTTAAAAATTAGAAGATAAAATACGTAATACAAATCTACTCGAAATCTTTTAAACCTTACGGACGACTACTTATGGTCTTTAAAAGCAGCAGGGATTAGCAGAATATTAACTGCGGATTTTTCTTGGACCGCAGCATGCAATATGAAATATGGTTATTAAAATGTACACTGAAAATTTCATATCCATAATATACTCGTGCTTGTAGGACCTTGAAAATGAATTCTTAACCCAAATAGTCGACCGCGATATTCTAGAAATTTTGTGAAGCTGACGTCAATACCAATATGTACCGTCGTTGTGCTATTATTTCGTGATAAGCCGCATTGATTGCACTTCCATTTCACGGAATTAATTTTTCCACACAAAAAGTGATAACGATAATCGAAAAAAGAAAAATATACTACCACTTTTCGTATCAGCATACACAAGCGCACTCGATTTTACACGAGTATACAATTTGCAAATTCGACGGAACGATCGGATTTAATTATTTTTTCGATATTTCAGGCATCAAGTTTTATTTACACATCGAACGTTGAAATACGGCGAAATACAAAATGTACAAACCACTCTGGACATTAATTAACTTTAAACGTTATTGATTAATTAAAGAAACCAACCATTGTGTTGATTTTTACATTTTGAAAAATTGTTATCCACTTTTGCTTTGTTTAAAAATTGAAAAAAAATACTTTTATTGTAAGTCACGAGTATTTCTTTTATTTATTTAAACTTTAGATCAAATATTACAATTTATAAATATATCATTTATTTAGATATACTTGTAATATCTGTTTTATAAGTTTGTACAACCATTTATCTATTTATCTATTTTATTTGCACATAATCTTTATAGACTGATTTTGTAAAGAATAAAAAATTGTGATTCTATTTAAAAACGATCGTGTCAGACTCAAGTGATAAGCGATATATATTTCAGCGATATATATATATATATTCAGATTTCACCATCACATAAACGGTGCTATTGGAAACGTTTCACAATAGACGTCTTATAAGCGCCTGCGATGTCCGTCATATGTAAAGCTATACCACTGAATCACGGCCGCCATTTAGTGATTAAGGTCGATCACTTAGAGTTGTTAATCCGACATAATGGCGAGCAATACATCGAAGACATTATTGGAAACACAGTTACAGTTTAATTTCATTGAGCTTATTTGCAAATAAATGTGTACAATATATTTTAGAGGTTTTAAATATTATTGCTGACTAAACGTCTCGTCTGCGCATCATCTTTCTTTAACTTTTTTTGCATTTTCTTATCGACGCATGAAGACGAAATGCGTAAATTTTATTATTTATTTAAACATTACTATATTGTGCTCAAAGTAGCGGAATATCGTCCTATTATCAATATATGAAGAACTAAAAGAATTAAAAAAGAATTAAAAAAATATGTAGTTCAATCAATACTTCGTGTATTTTTCTATCTCCACAAGACAATATCCGGACCAGTTACGCTTACAGTATCAACAAAGATTTGTCCAGCCATACGGAATAAGTCGTACTCAGTAGTTTAAAAGTATTAACCGCACGAACTCCAGAAACACTTTTGAAGTAACTTTCGAACCAATAAATCCCCGAACTAAGAACTGTCATATTTCGTCTCTATTTATCGAATATTGCGAGAAAATGCAAAAAAAAAGAAGTTAAATAGAAAAAGTACTTGGAAACTTAAAAGAAAAAATCTCGAAAAATCTCTTAATACTTTTTACTGTCGTCTTGAGACGCACCATATGTTAAGCTTCTTCGTAGTTACAACTTTTACCGCAGATGTAACGAACTGACAAATGCTTTGAATGGCGCGCGCGCGTCAACGCCTACACTTAAATTTTAAATAAATGTTTTTAAATAAATGTTTAAAATAATACATTAAATGTATTAACTTTCTTGCGCAATTTCATTTAATTTCTTACGATATGGAGGGTTTAATTACGTTTAAGATATCTATTTGAATCTTTTAAATTCGAAGTTTTTTAAAAAATTACCTTAAACTTTATAAAATTAAATCGTTTTTCCACTTTGTTGTATCATAAAATAGTTACTTAAATTCAAACCTTACCGTCGTCTTGAAATATTCTATATTTTCCTCGTCTTAAAAAATCTCCCTACAGAAAGAATAAAGAAGAATAAATTCCCATACGTTAAATTTCGCGTGATTGATGGAATACATAACGATAACGAGAACTAACTAGCGACAATAAGCAACCATTAGCAAGACAACTGGCGACTATAACTGTCGTCTCTATGATGTATGGCGACTAAGGAGAACAGCCAGCAACTACGGATTACATGTAACAACCAACTGCCCCACTTCTAAAAGGCAACTAACTTGCAAACCCTTTGATGGTTTCTGTAGCGTGATATACCCCTTGAACGTGGTTAAAGAATGTGGTCGCCGCTGGACGGCGGTTTGACAGCAGAGCGATCTCGCCAATTCAAAGCTTGACATTACAAACTACCGAGAATCATTAGGCTCGTTATCGAGCATCTAGCTTTCAGAAGGTGCTTTATCATATGATATGACTTCACGATATTTTTATAGCAAGAAGAATGGCCAACCTCTAACAAAACAAATTTTTACTAAGTGCTGCATGTGAGCTGCAGGCCGGCCTACTAGGGAAATTTGACGAATGAATAAACTAAAATATATACGAATATATTCGTTATATCATAAAATGCCCGCATTATGTTCTCTAACACCATAGAGGAAACTAAATTTATATATTAAAAAATTGGAATACCTGTTATAAGAGAGTTAATTAAATTCTAACCTATCGATGACTCCATAAAAACCTTTATTTCCTAAAAATGTATATCTTCCAAATTCTCCTTAGAAAGTCTCATAGAGAAAATATGAAACCTGAAAAGTACATCACGCTGATGCCTCGATCAACCCTCGTGCTTCGCAGTCCATGTGTCCGAGCGATGAATTCCCTCCAAACAAGGAAAAACCAAAGGGAGGTTAGGTCTTCTTCGAAGGACGTGAGAGGGTAAGGGAAGCAACGGGAACGATGATCACGCGATATACTGGCGGCGTACGTATAGAACGGCTGTTGCGAGAGAGTTCGCAAGAAACAAGAAGAAAAAAGGAATCGTAAGCCGACGCGACTATACGCTGTCGACGGACAAACAGCGACTGAGCCTAACTGAAACGAACTCTGTCGCAGTATGAGCACAGGCTACGTTCGCGGGTCGATCGAACACGTTCTGCGCCTTTCCTCGGCACCAGCGTCAAAACCACCCTCGACGAGCGCAACGCACTGGTGCACCTGCAATATTAACCACTGGTCTTTCCTTTTTCGCGCGATATTATATCAACACCTATGATACCATTTCAAAGACTGCAATCAAAACATTAAATACCGCATTAAAGCCATACAATAATTCGCAATATTCATTCGTAAACGTTATTGTATATGTGCTTAATTAATCGTTATTATGTTTCGAATGATTTACTACCTCATATTCCATAAGCAGATATATGGTTCATTTTCATCTCAAGTACGATATAATTTGTAACAAATATTTATAATTCACAATGTAAAATATTTATAATTCATTGGAAATATTATTCTATCACGGTATAGTGGTCAAATTTCACATAAATCACAAACATATGGTAGTCAAAAGCTATACTCACGACATGACAAATCATGATGATGTCATGAAAAATGGCGTCCGTCCATATATATTCAAACGCAACGAACAAGTTCGAACTTTTCGAGAATAAACGATTTGTTCGATAACATCTGTCGCGAGCTTCTCTTCCTTTAACGATAACAATTGACAACTAAAGCTCGAGAGGCTCGTAAGGATGAACAGCGACGAGTATCTAGAAGCTATGTACTCACCTGGGCAAGGAGACTCCAACACCAAGGACGTTGGAAGTTTCGAGAAGCGAAGATGGAAACTGAAGTAGCACGTCAGGTCAACTCTGGCAACGTCAACGCCGTTAGCCGCGCTGGAAACACTCGTTTCCGGCCGATCACGAAAGTTAAGCAGCAGCGGTCACGGAGCGGTCTAGGATGGGTGACCGCTCCGTGAGGCGTTGACGAAAGAAGGAAGGAGGCGCACCGAAGCCATTTTTCCGGGACCATCCAAGGAGCACGAGGCAGGCAGAAGCCCCCGAGACACAGGACTACCCTGGGAAAACACCGATGGATCTGATATTTCTTATAGTCGGGTGGCGGCTGGCCGGTGCCCGCGACACTAGCCAGTTCGCCGATCCGGTGCGGAAATTTCGGAGAAGTTGGTGGCCCCCACGGAGTCCTGTGAGCATCCCGACGGAGCTGATATTCTCTCATAGACGGATGGCAGCTGGCGGTGTCCGCGGCACCTGCCAGTGCGCCGATCCGGTGCGGAGAATTTTCGGAGAAGTTAGTGGGCCCCACGCCTGCCAGGACCACGTCGAACCAGGAAGAGGCGTCAGGGGACGGGGTCCCAGGATGACGCAGCAGGAGCGAGGCGCTGGGGGGCGTGGTTCCCCCCCAGCGGTCCAAGAAGAGCAGGACGCCTCCCTTCGACAAAGAAGGAGAGATAGACGCCCGGGGGCAACCGGAGTAATTCGGGAGAGATCCCGGGTGCATCTCGACTCAGGCGTCAGGACAGGCCACCGTGGAGGTTTTAGCCGGTAAGAATCCGGCACTACCCAGCGCCCTCTCCCCGGAGGGGCGCGGGGTGCCTATGAAGGTTTCCTCCACGAAAAAAAAAAAAAAAAAAAAAGGTCAACTCTGGCAAAAACTGCTAAAGAAAGAAAAATCCAACTAATTTGTTTCCAACAATAAAATGAAATTAATTTGTTTCACAAATTATTAACTGGATATTATTCAAAAATTATTCAAAATTCGCTTGATTGATTCACGGCCCGGACACTTGGGTCATACCATTTTGGTAATGGACGAAAATGGCAGAAGGAAGAACGACCGTTTTTTTCATATTTCTCTTTCCCCGGGAAACGAAAGAATGCCCGAGCACCTTGTTTCATTTCTTCTCGACATCAATTTCAATCTTTTTAAACGAAATATAATCTGAACGATGAAAAGTTCATTCAAATAATGCTCCGCGCCAGACACTCACGAAAATTAAGAAGAAACACGGAAAATTCGCGAATAAAACGGATTTCTTTGTCCCAGTGAGATAATAAATCTCGTACACGTATTGGTTTTTAAAATCAATATATCCACCAATGTGCACTCGTTTAACAAGGGTGATGGAACGTGCCAAAAATCTCTCAAGACGGTCTTGGCAACGGAAGAGTCGAAAATGTCACAATTATGAATGAAAAATTCGAATAGTTGCTGATTTTACAGTCGAAACCGATAAAGAACTCCAGATATTCCCCCAATTAATTTACAATAAATTCGCGAAAATGATCGATTGCTGACGTCATTGTATTCTAGAAAGATTGTAAAACGATAAGAATTTATTGAAAAAACTTATATTCGATGATAACACTTCTAATAAGAGTACTAAGAGGAGCGATTCTGTACTCACCTTCCTGCCTCGAAGTACCGAACGCAATTAACCGTCCGCCCAGGATGGAACCGTTCGGAACTTTTGTAAGTCACTGCACGGCCGCTGCTTATGGTGGAAATGTAATAGATATAAGTACAGAGCGCGTGAGCGAACTAAAAACGCGATAGAGAAGTAGAGAGAGGATGTTCCGTCCTTGTCTAATGACGCGCACTTGTACAGGAAATATGTAACAGCGGTATACGAGCAGCGTCAGTGTCCACTAGTGTGCATGCCTGATTAAACAAGGACAGGAAGTATCTATACATGGTGTTCTCTTTCTATTTCCATGTTGCATCCATCTTACTATACAGTACACACACTCAGCTATTCTGTCATTATATTTTTGCGTTGCTTATGTGTGAACCAAACATTTCCATGACAACAAATCGTTTGTCTCTTGTTTGATGCTCGGTTTTCAACGGAGTTGAAAGAATTTTTTAAGAGAAACGTAATGGACGGGTTGTTTTTAAAGTAATAAACGGAAATTCTCGTATCCATTGAGAAACGATAGGCGATTTGAAAGTGTCACTATGAACGGTGATTTATCGATGCAAGGTAGTATGAATAAGATATTTTATAATCTGCGAAAAAAGGTAAGGAATATTCTAGATTTTAGATTTTAGAATTTCCACGTCGCAGACGAGTGTGTTTTGTTATTTGATTTGTAATATTGCTGCAGTTCTCTTAATAGCTGTTCGTTTCATGCGATACTCGCACATAGTATCTATGACTTTTGCTTCTAACAATTTTTATAATTAGGCTGTATCAAATATTTTTAACGTTCGTGTTTCATGAAAAATCATGTGTAACTCGTTGAATTCGCAAATGTAACAAAAAATTACATGAAAAACCTTATATTATTGTAATGAAAAAATAATTATATTAGGAGGAGAGTCGTATTTCGGAACGTCATCGGAACATATTATACCTTGTATGCGATTATTTGGAACACAATGGGTGAGTATATTATAATTAAAATATATTCCTAGTTCCAATTCTTTTGAATAGTGTCAGTGACCAATCGAAATAGAAATCAGTGGACATTATGGAAAGAGAAGGCGAAACCAAATTTGAAAATTCGACATCGATAATTCAGTAGTTAAGAATAACTCAATCGATTATGTAGATTAACTAGTTATAAACAAATATATGAAGTATAAATTCAAATTATTCTTATCCATCTAAAAATTGGAAATTAAAAAGCAGAAGACAAGAAATTATCTTCGAGGATTTATATAGTAAATACATTCTTTTGCCTGTCTTACCTAGAGATAAAACAGTTGTTTGATGGTTATCTTATAGTGTTCAGTCATTGCGAAAAATATTTTTAATTAGTTAAAAACTATAATTAATTAAAAACTACATTTTTTTATGTATATAGACGTTAGCGATGTATTATTCCGGGAAGCTCGTCTATCTCCCGAACATCGGGTTTGCGACAACATCGATTTGGAAATTATCGTTGCAGAGTATGAAAATTATTACAAGATGAAATTTCAAAAATATCCCATATTGTGTAAGAAAATAACTGGAAGGGAAATGACGAGGGAAGTGACAAATGCAAGCAAAACGTAAGAATTTAAATTATTTAACGATATTAAACGGTATTCAACGTATTCAACGTATCGTATTCAACGTATCGTATTACAATATGATCCAGTGTTTGCAGAAGTATTGAGACAAAAGCCAAATCTGTTAGTAAACAAGCGAGAAGTGAGCCTGTGAAAGAGACGAATCTACAGCAGAAGATAACTGATGACAATACGAATCATATTAATCTCGCAATGACAGTGACGTCAATATTCCCCAATGAGAGTGATGGACGTTCATCAGAAGAGCTATTTAACGTCCCAATGGAACAATCCATGCAATCGAAGATATTGAAATGCATTGAAAAGCTTTATTCAGATAATCCGGAATTACGAAAGATTGCTGAGGACATCTCATGCGTAAGTTATTTTCGATTAATATACGTATCGTAAAGCTTTTAAACGATAAAATTCCCGTCGATAAACCGTCCAATGTATATCGACGATGACGTGATTTCAGTAACGCTTCAAATATCAAATTACGTAACACTTACTTAATATAGAGAAGACGCCATTTTATCTTTGTATCCTGACAGGAGATCATAGTAAACAAATTAAATGTACATTGGGATGACGTTATAGGCCTAGAGGAATGTAAAACCGCTGTTAAGGAGGCCGTTGTGTATCCCCTTAAGTATCATATCTTTTTTGATGGCCCGTTTTCCCCCTGGAAAGGTATTTTGCTGTACGGCCCACCTGGTACAGGTAAGATACTCGTATTCTTTTCATTTCTGTATAGTTCATAAATATACAAAACAGGGAAAACGAAGTTAGCGAAGGCAGTCGCGACAGAATGCCATTGCACCTTTTTTAACATAACTGCCAGCTCATTGGTCAGCAAATGGAGAGGCGATTCCGAGAAGTATATACGTGTAAGTTGCTTTGTCTATGTAAGTTTCTTTGTTCCTTTGTCTATGAAGGAGAGATTCTAGGTATAAAAAGATTTGATTTTATTTTTCGTCATTTATATATAAGTAGAATAGTTGTTTGGAAAACGAAATGATATCATATTCTTGATGAGGCAATGAATTTAAGGAATTTCGAATATAATATTTAATGAATAATACATTTGTTAAACTGAACAGGTTTTATTTGAACTTGCCTATAGTCATTCGCCTACAATTATTTTTATCGACGAGATTGACTGGATCGCCACAAATAAAGGAGACTGTATATTGTCTGAACCTGCAAAGAGATTCAGATCAGAACTTCTTTCTAGATTGGATGGATTAGTGTCTAATGAGAATTCTAATGTAGTTCTTCTGGCTACAACTAATTCCCCTTGGTACGTATATCACGTTATTTCAATGTTTTCTAAGTAGAAAATATCGTAATATTTCTCCAAATTCCAAATATGTTATTGTGTTGTTTGAAGTATTCCTTCATTATTATTAGTATAATAGAACGATAATATTTATTGTAAACATGTTATTAGGGGCATTGATGCAGCTTTACTCAGGCGTCTTGAAAAGCAAATATACGTATCATTACCCAATGAAGTTGCTCGACTTGGTATATTCAAATTATACCTTAGCAACCACTTATTAGAAAATACAGATATTGTAAACCACATAGTAAAATGTACTGAAAGATATTCTTGTGCAGATATAAAATTGCTTTGTAAGCAAGCGTGGCTACTAGAAATAAGCCCGATATGGAGGAGACTTGAAGAGAAAGAAACACCTGTTACCACTTTGAAATATGAATTAAAAAGTTATGAAATATTAGCAAAATTGTTAAAAAAAATGTCACCTACAGTTATGCAAATAGATAAATATGATACGTGGAACAAATAAATACGCAATCGTAAGGACAGATATTGAAAAATATAAATAAATGGATTATCGTTCGAGAAATCATTCGCATGTGTGTGCATGTGTGTATGCGCGCATGTGTGTGCGCGCATGTGTGTCATGTGTGTCATGTGTGTGCGTGTGTGTGCGTGTGTGTGCGCGCACGCGCTATAGGCTAAGTTTAAAATGTTCGGTTGTATTATATCCTTGTATTATATATGTCGGAGATGAAAGGAAAACCGGAGCGTTCCCTTTGCAATTTTGAGGAAGCCTTCTAATGCTTTAGCCTAGATTTTATCATAACTGTAATTAAGCAATTGTCATTTGTAATTGTTTGATATTTGTGAAAGCGAAAGTGGGTTCGAGGTGACAACTGGTCGCCGAACGTAGCCACGGTCACGGGATAAACGTTTTGCCTGACGAAGGTGTGGATCGGTTGTATTGTTCTCCCTAGAAATCACATAGAATTGTACTTTAGAGACGTCGATATAATGGGACACACGTTGTATTAGGAATCAATCTCCAGACAGAAACTGCCTAGTAACGGCGTTTGAATCTTTCTCGATGTTTCCAAAGAGTATACAACAAACTTTTGACAGAAATTGCCTAGCAACAACGATTGGAACCTTCTCGATGTTTCCAGCGAGCATATAACAAACAAATGCAGTCGTATAGCGAAAAAGATTTTCATCAGATATTCATTCGTGTGATCGCCTTGGAAAGTGATACATCGAGCAATTTACCGAGTGTCTCAGCAATTGTATTTTGTGTTTAAAATTATTCGACACATAGTAAAGAGTTATCCCGTTGACCGTGGATTCGTTTGAACCCCGGAACATTGTTAATAGCGTTAATTAAATTCATTATTCGTGAAACCTATCAATCGTTAATCTCATTATACGTTAAATTCATTATTCGTAAGACATATTATTCGTTCCTCTTATTGTTCGTTAAACTTATTAATCTTTAATCTAATTATTAGTTAAACTTATCGTTTGTTAATCTTATTATTTATTAAACTCATTATTCATAATATTTCGTAAAATCTTTTTTATTCGCGTAAATATATTCTGTTTCGTAAAACAATGGCTAATTCAAACGAAGGATCATTACGCGCCTTAAATCCTAATGATAACCCGACATATATATGTGAGTGTATTTTATCAAAAATATGTTTTTTATGTTTTCTTATCTTAGTAATTATTTTTAAAAAAGTCTTAAAGTCTTATATGAAAATAAAGCTGTTCTTTATTTCAAATAATTGAAGTAAATAAATACAATGAGTTTTATATTTTATTATATCTTATATTATTGTTATATTGTTATTGAAAAAATTGATATAATCAACAGTTCTTCCTGTTCTCTTGATTGTTTCTTGCTTGTTTCAAACCATAATAATACCCTACAAAAGAAATAACATAATCCATTGAAAATTTAATATACAATAAAATACTTATATGAAATAATTACCTGTGTAATATACCATGTAACCACTAATATACCATGACATCAACATACTTGAAAGTGCGTCTGTATCATTATCTGGTAATCTAGTACATTTTATTAAAATTTCGTATTTTTTTTCCAAATAAAATGTTAAACTTATTCCAAATTACTTATTAATATTAGAAGTATTCAGCATTCCATTAGAATTTTTAAATTGTACTTACTTGGCCATTAATTGTGGTGGCAAAGGAGGTGCAGGTGGCATTATATCAGTCATCGAATTGAAAGATGGTCCCGGTATGAAGTGATGTTTATACGCATTTGCTTCTTCAGAGTCACAATCCATTTTTTCTACATTATATTTTTTCGAATTTACATTTGTAGAAAAATTAGTCTCACAAGTCTCATCGTTCTCTTCATTGAATTTCTCTTCCAAAGCTTTCTTTTGTTGTGCTATTTGACTTTGCAAACCTTCTGATTCTAAAAGAGAACTCAACTCGACTTTCTCTGTATTACCATAGCCTAAACACAGAGTAAAAGAAATTTTTGTCATTTAATAGAATGACTGAGTGCCATTCAGTTACTGTCCTTACAGGCAATGTATTAGAATTTCCCGTGCATAAATGTATATGTATAAATGTTTGCCTTGATATATGTAGTAATAATCACTCGTCTAATGAGGAGAATTATATTCCAAGCAGCTAATAATGAACAATAAGTAACATGCATGTTTATGGTTCATGACCCTATATCCCACGGGTCTCCCCATAGACATTGACAGGTACTCCTGCCCAGTTAAGGACCTGCTGAATGACACTGTGATAGATTATGCGAAAGCCTTTACTTCATATATATATGTATTTTTACTACATTTCTTAATTGACATAACCATCATGCTAAAGGTATTACCTACAAATTTTACAACACACGTGCTGTTGAGGTTATTCGGTGTGTAAACAGAGAAAACACGTGGATAAATTGTAAGGTAGAAAATATATTTAAATAGAAGTGTAATAAGTAAAAATACAATTTGAGCTGGTCCAGATCCGCACGCTAGCTGTGTTACCTAATAACTGAAAAACCCCGAAGCCAACGTCGCCTGTCTACTGTTTATGGCCTGACTTCGTCGCAGTCTTTTGTCTACACGTTGTCGATGGCTTCAGTGCTTGAGAAAACTAAAAAAGACCAGATGTAGAGTTTTCTTAGAAGTGGTAACCACTTCAACACCCTCCCTAAAACTCTACATCCCTACAAACAATTATCTCAAATTTACAAATTATCTCTTAATATTTTCTAACTCTTGTCGTAAATATCTGAAAATTAATTTGTCAATGCCTTCTCAAGTACATTTGCCAGCCGCCTTTCTCTTTTCCATACAAATTAATTTATTACACAAAAAAAAATTAGAAGACTAAACAGATCATGTAGAGTTTTTCCTCTTTTTTTTGAGAAGTAATAATCACTTCGACACCCTCCCTAAAAACTCTACATGTTTACAAACAATTACCTCTTAATATCTTTTTTACTTTTCAAACCTAACTTTTTCCTTAAATATTCAAATCTCGGTTTTGGCAACGCCTTTGTACATATATCTGCCAATTGCTCTTCGCTTGTTACATACGTTATATCAATTTCGCCTCTATTGTATAAATCTCGCAAGAAATGATATCTTACGTCAATATGCTTACTTCTTTGATGGAATTCTGGATTCTTAATTAATTTCACGGCACTAGTATTGTCTACACATAGCATATACTTAAGGATCTCTAATTTACATTCAAGAAATATTTTCTTTAGCCACATAATTTCTTTCGCTCCTGAGGCTGCACTGACATATTCAGCTTCGGTCGTAGATAGAGCTATACATTGTTGTCGCTTACATTGCCATGTGATGGCCGCATTCGCATACTTACATACAACGCCTGATGTCGACTTTCTTGTTTCTTTGTCGCCTGCATAGTCAGCGTCGCTAAAGGTTTCGAGACTGCTTTTGTATATAAGAGTCCCATGTCTGCGGTCCCTTTTATGTAGCGCAAAATTCGTTTGACTAATTTCCATTGATACTGGTTTGGATTCTCTAAGTGTCTCGCCGCTATATTTATTGCAAAACTAATATCTGGCCTACTTACGGTTTGTAAAAATATTAAGTTCCCTACGGCTTCTCTGTATGGTGCGTTACAATCATTATCGCCTATGTTACTTTCGTTCCAATTAGTCTCGATAGGTGTAGAAACACTGTTTGCCTCATTCATATTAAATTTTTCCAATATGTTTTCGATATACCTACTCTGATGAATGAATATTGAACCATCTTCTAATCTATTAATTTCAAGTCCAAGAAAACTCTTTACTTCTTTCGAACTCGTAATTTTGAATTCTTTATTTAAATCATCGAAGAATTTATCAATTAAAGATTCGTCTGAAGCTGCTACCAGTCCATCGTCTACGTATATGGTCATCAACATTAATTTGTCGTCTTCTGTATAAATATAAAAACAAGGATCTGCGTTACTCTGATAAAATTTTAAGTTCGACATAAATTTTGTGAAACGTTCCGTCCAACATCTTGGAGACTGCTTTAAGCCATATAGGCTTTTTAGCAATTTACAAACCCGATTTGTACCATCATCATAACCTTTAGGTTGTTTCATATAAATATCTTCTTTCAGACTTCCATATAAGAATGCGGTTTTAATGTCGAACTGTCCGAGGTGTAAATTATTTTTGGCTCCAATACTGAGCATTAATCTAATTGTGTCAAACCGAGCAACGGGACTATATGTTTCCTTATAATCTATGCCTTCTTTCTGTGAACACCCTTTTATTACAAGTCGCGCTTTGTATCGTTCCGAGTTGTCCGGATTTAGCTTTATCGTTAAAACCCACCTATTGCTAAGTACCTTCTGATCTTTAGGTTTTTCTACAAGTATCCACGTCTTATTTTCATCGTGCGATTTCATTTCATCATTCATAGCTGTTTCCCATAACTCTTTCTTTTCGGGTCTCATCGCTTCGTTAAAATCCACCGGTAATTTTTCCGCTGCGTACGTTACTGGGTTACCATAAAAATCGGTTCGTTTGATTTTATCTCTATCTCTCAATTGTCTCACATTGTCGCTAGTTCCATGAGGTTGTTTTTCATGTTCACTCTCTGCACTTTCATACGTACATGCTCTATCGCTCTACGCACTCACATCTTCGCGCTCGACAATTTTCGGTAAACTTAATTTTACGAATTTCGCATTTTCTAGTTCAGGCTTAAATATTACGTCACGGCTTAATATTACATTTTTTACTGTTGGCACGTACACTCGATACCCTCGTCCGTCATCTAAATAGCCTACCAAATATCCTTTGTTAGCCTTTTTGTCAAGTTTTGTCCTTTTCTCCGCAGGTATGTGAGCAAAGCACTCAGTACCGAAAACCCTAAACTTTTCTAAATTCGGCGGTTTCCCGTACCACAGTTCATATGGTGTTTTCTTATCTTGTCTTGTCGGCCCCGTCTTATTTATGACATGTACTGCTGTGTTCATGGCTTCGGCCCATAAGAACAGCGGTAGATTTGGTTTCGAATATAGCATCGACCGACCTGCTTCTACTATTGTTCTATTTTCCCTTTTTGCGACACCATTCTGTTCAGGAGTGTATTGGACGTTAATCGTGTGCCTAATTCCCTGACTTCTTAAAAATTCTTTGACTTCTTTATTTTGGAATTCTTTCCCTCCATCACTATGAATTTCTTTAATTTTATCCTTAAATTGATTTTCAACTTCTAGGCAAAAGGTTTTTAGTTTTTCAATTACTTCTGACTTACGTCGTAAGAAGTAAATCTTTGTGAATTTTGAAAAATCATCTTTAAATGTCAGAAAATACAGTTTCTTGCCTAATGACTCGACTTCCATAGGTCCACATACATCCGTATAAATAATTTCGCGAGGTTTAGTCGCTCGATTGATTTTCTCGTGAAAACTCGATCTATGCTGTTTCCCGTACGCGCAACCTTCACAGAAAAAGTTATTATCCTCTACAACTTTCATATTTGAATTCTTTAAGAATTCTTTAACATGTCTGATGTTCTGATGACATAGCCGTTCGTGCCATAACTGCAATGTGTCCGCGTTTGACTCCGCTCTATTGCTAAAATTACAAACTGACGGTATGATAACTCGCATATCTACTTTATACAAATTTCCGATAACAGAACCTCTTGCTATTATTTTCTGATTTTGTAGAAATATGCAATTGGTCCCTTCCTTTGAAATACAAAAATCTATGCCCCTTCTTGCGACAGATCTAATCGAAAACAGATTTCTTTTCATACCTGGTACGTATAGAACATCGTTCATTGTACATGTTACACATTTGCCGCCCACAAAAGTCTCTACTCTGATTTTTCCTTTGCCGCACGCATCCATGAACGTACCATCGCCGATCTCTATCTTCACCGTGTTATCGAATTCTTCGAAAACGCTGAACCATTCCCGTCGTCCTGTCATGTGATCCGTAGCTCCTGAGTCGATTATCCAAACATCAGGGTTTGCCGTTTGTATCGCTGAGGTACTTCCTAATAGACCAATTCCGCTGTGATCCCGATTTTGGTTTCTAGGTTCCTGGTTGTCTCTACTGTTGCTTCTTTTGTTATTTTTAAAACAGTTTTTGCTGGTGTGGCCTTTCCTTTTGCATATAAAGCATCTAAAGCAATCCTTCTTCAGATGGCCAACTTTTCCACAGTTAAAGCAACTTGGTCCTTGTTTCTCGTATTCACGTTTACTTGACTGCTTCTGCTGTTCCCTTTCATAATTATTACTTTTTGTTACCAGTGTCACCGATGTTTCCTGGTCGTCTTCCTTCCATCTAATTTCTTCCGTCATCAGCCTGGTACTAAGCCTGTCTAAGGTCTTCTTTTCTTCTTCCACGGAATCCCACGCACTGTGAAAATGATCGAATTTGTTTGGTAACACCGATAAAATGCGTGTTATCAGCATTTTCTCGCCAATTTCACTCCCAAGGACTTTCATCTTCGCCGCTATGAGTTCCAACTTTGATAGGTTGTAAGAGACATTTTCAGATTCTTCCCATTTAAAATCGAAGAACTGCTTCTGGACCATATTTAAATTCTCATCCGACTTCATGTCATATACTGTATTCAGCTTTTTCCACATTTCATGTGCTGTCGTGCAACATAAAAGAAGATCCAACGGTTTCTTTTCTACTGAGGTCACGATTAATTTTCTCGCTAATCGATCTGCTTTCAAAAATCTTCCACGAGCGATTTCTTTCTCCGCGCTGTTACCTGGATGACACAAATTCCCTTCACACACGTTGATCAGGTCGTCATCTTCCTCCAAAAGTGTACGCATAACAAAACGCCACTGGAGCCAATTTTCTTCGCCGCGTAACATCTCGACCTTCGCACTTGCTGATTCCATTTTAGCACTATCCCTTATTTTACTAAGCACAACACTTTAACAGTTCATTCACTTCACGTTGCTACCTTGCAATTTACAGCCCTGGGCCCATAACCTGTTGAGGTTATTCGGTGTGTAAACAGAGAAAACACGTGGATAAATTGTAAGGTAGAAAATATATTTAAATAGAAGTGTAATAAGTAAAAATACAATTTGAGCTGGTCCAGATCCGCACGCTAGCTGTGTTACCTAATAACTGAAAAACCCCGAAGCCAACGTCGCCTGTCTACTGTTTATGGCCTGACTTCGTCGCAGTCTTTTGTCTACACGCTGTCGATGGCTTCAGTGCTTGAGAAAACTAAAAAAAGACCAGATGTAGAGTTTTCTTAGAAGTGGTAACCACTTCAACACGTGCCATTGTTTTCGTAAATTTTTGATATTATAGCTTCACAAATTTCTCCATCCTCTGAGTATATTGCACGATAAGGTGCTCCTATGATCCATTTCTATAGAGAAAAGATGTGTATACAAATAAATATAAGTAAATAGCAAAATAAAATAATTTGCTTCTTAATCAATATATTTAATAATATTCTGTATCAAATTTGTAATATTCTATCAAAATCACAACCTTGTGTAATTTACTTGCGTGTTTAGGCTGCTTAAGATTTTGTAGGTTTTCTTTCGGTTGAGAATTTCCAACATCCATTCCCATTCGCTTGATAACTTCTTCTTTTGCTAAATTTATTGCTTTATCATATGCTTCTATTAATGCACTATCATCCCAAACATTATCATTGGCTGTGTCTGTATCCTTTTGAGATAGCAAATTATACGTTATTAATATTGATACAAGTATTTTATTATCAAACTATTGCAAATTATCATATATGTCATTTTTCAAAAATTGACTAAAAGGTAGTGGATACTGTTAATTACTATTATGCTAAAATCTTGTACTAAAATAATGTTAAAACCATTACGTTTCCATTACCATACATACGTTTCCATTTCCTCGTATAAAAAGAACATTCATATCATCTGCCATTTTAAAATAACATCATTTAAATATTGAATTTGCTTCTGAAATATTAATTTGTCTCATTTCTTTAACTCTAACACATTGTAAACAATGATGACATTATACCAACTATAATACTAAAAATCTATTCCCCATTCATTCGAAAGATTATTTTTTGAAGCAAGGTTAACATTGAATGTTCCCAAACTTCAATAACTGTATTTTACTTTCTTTACAATATCTAACAATATATTAGAATACTATAAAAAAATATTGTATGCACAAGAAACTGTTTATAGCGAAATAGCAAAAGAATTAATCACATATTATAACTAAAACGAGATTGTTAAGTAGATTATATTATACTGCATATGCGTTAGTGTTCCAGCTGGTAAATATAGTTTTTATATCTGAAGATAAATAAGATTTAATTCTATAAAATTGCATAATGAATTATACATCTATCTATTACTATTCGTATTTCCCCTTAGTTGTATGTTGTCAATAGCATCAATCACGAACATATAAATAAATATAGAAGAAACCGTTCGGAAATGGAAAGGGAAAAATGAACATGGAAGACAAGAAAAGTTTTCTTCAGGTTTAGCGTATGCGTGATACGCTTTGAATGTCTCAGATAAAGATAAAGATACTCTGCTCATTTCTATTTGTTCCGCAGAACGAGAAATTTGTTGTCTTTCATATTGGTTTTTACGATTCAATTTTTGGGCAGTTTTCCCTAGCGAGTGTCGGTCCCTGTTTGATATAACCAGACCGTAATTTATACAGATATGTATTATAGATATATATTTGTAAAACTGAAATCAGATGAAATAAATGTTGCCTGAGGTTTTAAACGTTTAATAAAAACAATATTTCATTTGGAAAAAATGTAAGATACGTAAAATTACACATTGATCATTTTGCTGGTCTTGTATCATAAAACGTGTGGCCCGAAGAGCATGTCACGACCGGCATACTTCAAATCTGACAGACTGACGATAGAGATAAAGATGTGGCGGCACTCGGCGCCATGTATATCGCTGAACCATCATGAATGAACCATCAACATCCCAACGGTCCTTCCACCGAAGGTTCTAGAAGAAAGAGCACGTGGCAACGATCGCGGACGCCTAGCAAATGCATGCACGGTGGGATGACAAAAGAAAGTAATCGGATCCGATCGAAAGTAAAATCATAAGAGTCAGTCTTAGAAAGTCACGCCTAGAGTTCGGAAGTAGATTGTAAAGTGTATTGATGTTAGAAAAAAATAAAGTTTCCTTTTTTTATTTTTTTACCTCAAATTCCTTTTTTATTTTGTTATTTTACGTGACATTTTGGTGATCCTGCCAGGATAGTGAAAAATGTTTGTTCGGAAACCAAAAGACATTCATCATCTACGGAAGATCGAATTATTTGGGACTACGGTCATCCGCAACAACAAAGTAACTATCGCGAACCAAGTGAAGTAACAATAAAAGGTAAACTGAATTCCTTTGTACGTTACCGTGAAAGAAAATTTAGCTTCAGTAGCCAAGACTCGTCTTCGGCTGAAAATTATAAATCAGCGCAATAATGTCTAAGGCAAACGAATTTCAAACTTCAACCTCAACTGACCCAATGTTGCGAGCAATATGGGACAGTATTCAAAAACAGAACGAGAACATTGCCCTTTTACGAGAGGAAATGTTACGTTTGTCTATGCAAAATGACGAAGAGAACAGACACAGGGCAGCAGAAATCGAGAATCTCGGAAAAACCGTCGCAGCGCTACGGACTGTGTTCGGATCCCCTGCGACCGATGAATTTGCTTCCATTATCACCGAAGACAATGAAAGTGCGTCGACAGCAATCAATCGCACCGTGAATATGGCAAAAGCACGCAAACTGTCAGGGTTAGCAGCTCCAGACACCCCACCTGTCCACCTCGACATCGAACAACCCGAGGTGGAAGAAAGAGGCTATTTTCCGCCCGCTCCTCCCACTCTACGCGCTAAGGATGCAATACGCTACATCGCAACGCTCAACGGAGATGATGATGTAGGAGTTGAAGACTTCATCAAAGAAGTGGGAAGTATGAAGGATCGCTGTATGGAGCAAGATCTATTGCTAAAAGCAATAAAAGTGAAAAAAAATCGTGGGGAAAGCAGCCCAAAGTATTCGCAACATTCCTATTGACTGTTACAGTGATCTGTACGACGCACTGAGAAATAACTTAGCAGCACAAGTGACTTCGGATGAGTACCAAGAACAATTACGAGAGTTGAGACAGGGACGCGAGGAATCAGTGCAAAGTTTTAATATTCGGTTTAGAAGAATACTCAACCGTTTGCTGTACGCAGTAACCAATGAGTACCCACAACCACTAACACGTAAAATTATGACTGAAGAAATCACGAAGAAGACTGTTCGTGTATACCTAAAGGGATTCAGACGCGACATAGGACGAATACTATTAAGCAGTGAACCCTTGAATCTTCCGGAAGCTGAAAAAAAGGCAGCCGATGTAGAACGCTACTTGCGAGAAGAACGACAACCTAATTGGTCATGTAATCGCTTACCTTCGGTTAGTAATCGCCCCGACAACCAGCATATGCAGGTAAGACGATCTAATGTACCATCAAGATCGCCTAACACGCCAGTAGCTCAGAAACCTGCTACGTTTAACCAAGTAGAAAATAGATCACCTGCTGAACGCGCGCAGATGAAGTGCTTCAAGTGCGGAAAGCTGGGACACATTGCCAACAAGTGTCAAAATTTTCTACCACCGATCCAGCGCGATCAACCACCCGCAAGGATTCAGGCAGTCCAGGAATGGGACGAAATACAAGAAACAACATCGAACCAAGAGATGGACGAACCGTACGAGACATACGAGTCAACATCGCCACGGGAAGACTACTCGCAATACCTTTGTCAACCCGAACCGAAGAGCGAGTATTTCTGGTCGACACAGGAGCAGGGATAAACCTGGTGAAACGTAACAAAACTGTCAACGCGATACAAATAGGGCCTAAACAAAAATTTTCTATGGGACGAGACAAATACGAAACTAACGAATACGTAACGAAACGAATTTTTGGACAAAATCACATTTTTCACATAATACCGAACAATTTCCCTATTATCGAAGACGGAATCATTGGGCTACCATGTTTAGAGAAGTATAACTATTCAATATCCAATGACAAAATCCGATTAAACGACAAAACCATTTTATTTCAGAAACCAATACATTTGACTTCTGGAGAAAACAGAGTTCAAACAATCTATTTGGAAGGTAAACCAACTAAAGTATGTTTTATCAACACTGGTGAGCAAAACATTGAAATTTCTAGCAATATTCAAAATTCTCATGACTTTTCCAACGTATCAAAACTAAAAAGCCTAGTGAGAACAGATCACATTGAAAAACCAATCCGTGAATCCATCGAAAAGATTATCCTCCATTATATTGACATCTTTAATTTAGAAACCGATCTTTTACCCTGTACTAATTTAACTCAGCACACAATTTCGTTAACTAAAGACAAAATTATTAACACACGATCGTATAGACCACCGGAATGTCACCGTGACGAGATTTCGCGACAAATAGGAGACATGTTGAAGAAAAATATTATAGAAGAATCCGAATCCCCTTATAACTCTCCGGTATGGGTAGTTCCGAAAAAATTAGACGCCTCAGGAAAACAGAAATGGAGGATAGTTATCGATTTCAGGAAACTAAATGAACTCACAGAACAAGACGCTTACCCTTTACCTGATATAGACGACATTTTAGCACAACTAGGAAACGCAAAATTCTTTTCGGCACTTGATTTATCCTCAGGATTCCATCAAATTCCAATGAACGAGAAATCTAAAAAATATACCGCTTTTTCGACACCGCAAGGGCATTTTCATTTCAATCGAATGCCATTCGGACTTAAAAACGCACCCGCTACCTTTCAAAGATTAATGGACAGAGCCTTAGCTGGACTTGTAGGAAAATACTGCTTTGTTTATTTGGATGACATAGTGATATTCGGAAAAACGATTCAAGAACATAACGAAAACCTCACGATAGTATTTCAGAGACTCAGAGAATTAGGACTTAAATTGCAACCGGACAAATGAGAATTCGTAAAACCGGAATTAGAATACTTAGGCCATGTAGTTTCATCCGAAGGAGTCAAACCAAACCCCAAGAAATTAGACGCTGTAAAAAACTTTCGATTACCCCGCAATGCCACGGACGTGAAATCATTCTTAGGTTTAGCAGGTTATTACCGCAAATTTATTCGAAACTTTTCCAAAATCGCGAAAAGCCTTACAGACTTAACAAAAAAGGACACACCATTCCATTGGACTGACAAACACCAGATTAGCTTTGATACTTTAAAAGACAAACTCTGTAATTTCCCAATATTAGCTTATCCAGACTTATCAAAACCTTTACCTTAACTACCGACGCAAGTAACGAAGGACTAGGAGCAATACTGTCGCAAGACGGTCATCCTTGTTGTTACATTTCAAGAACACTGAATCCACCCGAACGAAACTATACCACGACAGAAAAGGAACTCTTAGCCATCGTATGGGCCGTGAAAAGATTAAGACAATATTTGTTAGGACGACGCTTCATTATTCGAACCGACCACCAAGCTCTTAAGTGGCTACACAATTGCAAAGACCCTTCTAGCAGACTGATTCGTTGGAGACTTAGACTCGAAGAATATGACTATGAAATCGAATATACAAAGGGTAAAGATAACACAGCTGCAGACGCTTTATCTAGAGTTCACGCAGTAACTCGCGACGAAGTAGTTAACCTCGACCTAGTAATTGATCACACTAATTCATTCAACGCATGGAAAGACAACAACGAGAATCCGAAACTCTTAGAAATTAAACCAAATGACCAAACATTTTACCAGTTAACTCGAAACGACTTAGGAGAATACGACGAGACACTTTGGATCAGAAGACTTTACAAAATTCTTAAAGATACAACAAAAATCGGCATAGGAAATAACGATTTCACTGAATTAGAGAAAACACAGATTAAACTCATGCTAATATATTTTAACGACACGTACAAGAAAATTACTTATGCACCTAATCCCATCTTAAAACTAGACGAAAACGAAATAATACAAGCAATAAAGGAAAACCATAACGACACCGTAGGACATTTAGGGATACAGAAAACGTATCAACGGATCAAGGATAAATTCAAAATTTCCGGACTTTTAGAAAGAGTAGAAAACTTTGTGAAAACATGCGACACATGTCAAAAGGAGAAACTAACACGTATCAGACCCAAAGAATCCCCACAAATCTCAGACACGCCACTTAACCCTAACGACAAAATCGCTATGGACATCATAGGACCGATGACGAAAACCAAACGCGGGAACCAATACATACTTTCAATACACGATTATTTATTTATCCTTTACCGGAATGTAGGCTAGTTTTAAGTATGTATCTTAGATTATCGGTTTGATAGAATTCGCACACTTATATATATTTCTGACAATGTAACCTTCATTTCTTTAATAATACAATATTGTATGTTTTATGTATTCGTTAAACTATTAGTTTTTGACTTCATGTATACTTATATTTCATAAATTGATAATATTGTATTTATTGCATAGTATTGGAAGCACTGTCTCTAATATTTACTAGGTTATTACATGTTCGGCATATATGTTTATACTTATATGTAACTCTCCAAATTGATTGATTGAAATATATTCCTGGCGTTTCAATTATTTTCCCCTTTTGTAGTTATTCTTATTTCCTGGTTTATTTAGAATTGTGTGTATATGTATTTTGTTTATTGGTTGGATCCGTTAATCGCCCTCGTTTTGTTAATCCTTCCTTTCGTTTCGTAGTGCCGTGTGTTCGTTTGTGCATTCAAATCCTTATTCGCGTGTTTTGTATAGAATGGTTTTCTTGTTCTTGTTACGGCGCGTGCGGAGCGCGGGACGTGACATCCCCGCCCTTGGAGTTCAAATTTCCAAAGGAAATTTGACTGATGGTATCTCTGAGTTCGCTCAAGGCGGACGTAGATGTCGTTGGTAGTTGAGTGACTACCGGTGTTATCGATATCCCTTGAGGTTGTGCTGTTTGATCATCGATATTTCGTCTTCTTTTGAGGTATAGTAGCGGGTGGGTGACTGAGCCGCATATTGCTCCTAATAGGGCGATTCCGCATTCGTAAGTTTCACGTAACTGGTATCCGTGTGCGGCTATATATATTATTGTCTTGATTAGTTTAAATATTGCCAGTATTCCAAATATTGCTGCACTGACAGTTCCAAATTCCATAAAACCAGTCCATAAGCTTGATACGGTATTTTTCGCTATTGTCGTTAATGTGTTTTGTCCATCATTCCCAGGATGTTTACTGTTCCAGGGACGATTGTTTTTCCTGTTGCTCCTCTGGCCAATGCGTTCAAGACTGCAGATTTTCTGCCGGGAACATGACGTGGTCCCGTAGTGCATCGAGGTCTTTTGGGTATACATTCCGCTCGTGGCCAACGACGATGGTGCTGAATATCGCCACGTTTGGCGCACGTCCGGGCGGAGTTCCTGTGGTGCGATTCCTTTGCCAAACGGGTAGTTCCGAGTAGCATTTTGTTGTATGTCGTACCTTTACTTGTACCGGAATGCATTTGACTATATGGACCGCTTCTCCTGCGATCAAAGCCATGTGTCCTGGGTTTTGGTTATGGTGTATGCAAATTCGTCGGGCGGTAAGTTTGCCAAGCTTAAAGCGTTCTCTATTAGTTTCTTCTGTGTGGTGTATCTTTGTGTCAGTGTATCATTGTATAATGTTTTCATTTCTCGAGTTTATCAGAAATAGGAATAACCTTTTATAGAAAAAGAAAATTTTATATTTATATATATTTGTTAAGGAAATTCGAGGATATGGGAATACAAATTATTGCCTACATTTCCCACACAACAGTTATACATCTATATTACTCTCTGAAGAACGTCTTGCACGCACGCTGGTCGCCAACCGACTATCCTAGATTCTTCTAACATCTGGCAACTGTCTTTTGTCTCCACTAAAACCTTGACGCCCTCTGGCCCTTACACACACACTCTCATGTACAGTGTAAATGTATCACTTCCCTAACAATGTTATATTTTTTTTCTTTCCTTTTTTTCTTCTTCCCCTTTTTCTTTTTTTTTTGTTTTTTTTTTATTGTTAAAACCTTTGTTTTATTTTCGGTTTTACGTACTTGTTATCAGTGAAAATAAATATTATGAATACTACTTGGATTGTAATTATATACATATATGCGTACGTATTGGTAAGTATTATAAATGAGATTTGTTTTATTGTTATAAATATATAAGTATATATCATCAATAGGAATAAATATCACAGATGTACCTTGTTTTCGAGTATATATATATATATATATGTGCGTGCAATGGTAAATATGACGGCTTATTTTTATGAGTCACTTGCATTATCAATGGAAGTGAATGTTATAAATATCGCCTACTTTACAACATGCGTGTATATATATATAGTGGTGAACATAAGTGAAAATTATATGCATAGTTATAAATGTTGTTTGTTTACAGGTGGATAGCATCAGTGTTTGGTTTCGTGAGTGGCGTACAAATACTTTACAGTTCCACTGTGTGGATTGCTATTCATGTTCTTCCATCCGTCGTTCAGAAAATGGTTGATGAGTTCGCCATCAGTTCTGTACACACATATAAAAATAGTTAATGTATATATGTAGTATCGTGAGTGAGAGGCCTGGGAGTTGGCGGGTGAACCGCGTGGAATGTCGCGAGAGCCGAGGCGTTTGTTTTTGATCGCGTAGTTTTGGAAAGAGGAGACCTACGTGATCTTGGCCACGAGCGGTTGCCAAGGGACGGGAAAAAAGGAATCAACAAACAGAGTTTGCGAGTGGCGTTGCCGAGAGAGTGTTGATTGCATTTTGTGAAAGTCGAGTCGTTATCTAATTATTTAGTTGTGCTGTTTTCTGTACGTTTGGTGTGAATAGCTCAGGTTGAACAACAATCGTCTTTTTCTGTCCGATTAACATCTGTATCATCCATTCCTTGTAAATATATTATATCACGATATTACATTTTTGGGGGCTCGTCCGGGATTGGACAAGACAGAAAACGAAACGGTTTAACAGAGCTATTCGAGCTAGTTGTGAATTTACCGGTACGCGGTGCGATAAAAGACGATATCGTTGACTGTTTAAGTTTGTGTAGTGTGAAAAATGGCAAACATTGGGGACGAACGATTGTCGGGTGAAGAGGGTTCGACGCTGGAGGAGCTCAGGAGTAAGCTCGCGCGAATGAACCTCCCTATATCTGGTGCGAGGTCAGTGCTGATTGCAAGGCTGAATCGGGCGTGTAGGGCTGGACAATCGTATCCTAAGGGATCGACGGGCGGTGAAGAGCTAACCGGTCAACGAGATTTAGGAAATGTACAGAGAGCTGAGCGTGATTGTAACGAAGATGAAAATTTTGAGAAAATAAATACGAAGGAGTTGAAGGAGCGCCTCGCTAGTTTGGGTTTAAAAACGACGGGAAGAAAAGTAGAATTACGCGCACGGCTACAAGCGGCCATGGATGGTAATGACATATCGTCGGAAGAAGAAAGCGACGACGAAAGTGAGTATGAAGATGACAAAAAAAACGCAAGAGGATACAAGAGAGGTACGCGAAGGGTGTATCAGGACCGTGATGAATATTGTCGAAGGGCATGTGTTGGTTCGACACTGAGTTTTAGAGACGTCGAAGATGCATTAGAGTCGTTTAGTGGCAACAAAGGTGAAAATGTCGAACGATGGTTCGAGTCGTTCGAGGAAGTCGCTGATACGTGCATGTGGTCGGATGGGCAGAAGGCAGTCTACGCGAGGAAGCTGCTGAAGGGATCAGCGAAAATATTTGCGAGCTTCGAGTGTCATGCCAGGACTTGGCATGAGTTGAAGAGGGGGCTAGTGAAAGAATTTTCGAGGAAAGTCAACAGTAGGCAAGTACATCAGAAACTTGAAGAAACAAAAAAGGAGAGTGATGAAGCATGTTTGGCTTACATGTACCGCATGCTCGAAATAGCCAACCATGTGGACATAGAGGAGGAAGCAAAGGTGGAATACATAGTGTATGGAATAATAGACGACGAGAACAATAATGCTATATTGTACGGCGCTACGTCAATCAAAGAGTTGAGGAAGAGGTTAGTGATGTACGAAGAGCAGAAGAGACGCAGAGTAAAGTCGATTGTGAAGCCGGCTAAAACCCAGAAGAACGGGAAGCCCAGTCAATCTGTAGATGCAATGAAGAAAAGAAGATGCTTCATTTGCGGTAGTGAGGATCATCTAAGTGTTAAGTGTCCGGAGAGGGGAGAAGGTGTTAGGTGTTCCGAGTGCAGCGGATTTGGACATATTGCAGCGAGGTGTACGGCACGACCGAAAGAGACTTGCGTAGTGTCAAGGTCCGAAAAGGGGAAGTATGTGAAGGAAGTGGCGATAGATGACTGTAGGTTTGTGGCACTAGTGGATACGGGTAGTGATCTCACGTTCATTCGATCAGACGAGTATGCGAGGTTAGGGTCACCACCGCTAGGTAAATGCACGCTTAAGTTCGACGGTGTTGGTTCCGCTGGCAATGAGACCTGGGGTGAATTCACCAAGGTAATGACGGTTGATGGGTGTAAACTGCCAATCACTTTGCACGTTGTTTCAAACAAAATATTGACGAAGCACGGCCTGTTGTTAGGCACTGATTTTCTGGATCAGGTAGAGTTACGGGTTAAACGAGGCGAAGTGACTTTCTTGCGGCTTGACGAACAGACTAACAAAGACGTGCCGGATGTGTTTAGAGTTAACGTGGTAGAACAGACCGACGAAACAGACCTAACACACGTACGGGAACCGCATTATCGTGAAGCGATTCGCGATATCGTTAGGGGGTATAGGCCGGAGAAAAAACGGGACGTTGGGATAACGGCAAAAATCGCTTTAAAGAGTGACAAACCTGTGGTTCGAAGGCCGCGAAGATTGGCGCCTTCGGAGAAAAAAGAGGTGGACGAGTTGATGGAATTATGGACAAATGAAGGCACAATAAAACCGTCAAACTCAGAATATGCAAGTCCCATAGTTGTAGTTAGAAAGAAAGATGGTTCTATCAGAGTCTGTGTTGATTTTCGCGAGCTTAATGAACTTATTGAGTGTCCACATTTCCCATTGCCTTTAATTGATGATATTTTAGATGCATTGCAAGGTACTCAGTTTTTCACAACGTTGGATTTAAAGAATGGTTCTTTTCACGTGTGTTAGGGACAAAGACAGCCGAAAATATACATCTTTCGTTACGCCATCGGGGCAATATGAATTTTTGAAGTTGCCGTTTGGTTTAAAGATTTCACCCATTGTGTTTCAGAAGTATATTTCGATGATCTTTAAGGAACTAGTAGGTAAAGGTATTGTTATCGTGTATATGGATGACATTATTATTCTTGCAAAGAATTTAGAGGAGGCGTGGGAACGTTTGCAAATGGTCGTAGAGTTAGCTGAGCAGTATGGGCTAATTATAAACTGGGGAAAATGTCGTTTTCTGCAGCAGGAAATTGAATATTTGGGGTATATAGTCTCAAAAAATACCATAAGGCCGTCTACACATAAAACTAGGGCAGTAGCAAACTTTCCCAAGCCAACATCTGTTAAAAAGGTTCAGAGTTTTTTGGGACTTACGGGGTACTTTCGAAAATTTATTAGGGGATACGCGAAGATTGCTAAGCCTTTGACGGATTTGTTGAAAAAGGAGGTAAAATTTCAGTTCGGCGATCGAGAAGTAGAGGCCTTTGAAATCTTGAAAACAGCGCTTGTCAACGAACCAGTGTTAAAGTTGTATAGAATGGGCGCGGAGACTGAGTTGCATACAGACGCGTCCGCAGAGGGTTACGGAGCAATTTTAATGCAACTAGATCTGGACGATGGAAAATTCCATCCGGTCTACTTTGCCAGCGGAAAAACAACTCCCGCCGAGGCAAAGTACACCAGTTACGAACTGGAAGTACTAGCAATTGTAAAAGCGTTGAACAAGTTTAGAATATATCTGTTAGGTATGCCGTTTACTATCGTCACGGATTGCCAAGTGTTTGCTATGACAATGAAAAAGAAAGATTTGTGTGTGCGTGTAGCCAGATGGGCCTTGTTACTAGACGAGTTTAAGTATCAGGTGTGTCATAGGCCAGGTAAAAGCATGCAGCATGTGGATGCTCTGAGTAGAAACCCCCTGCCGAGCACTATGTATGTAACGGAAAGTGAAGACGGGCTGATTGCACGGTTGAGAAGTGCACAGAACAAGGACGTTGAAGTCCGTAGGATTTTAGACGCCGCAACGTGCAATCAGGTCGATGGGTATGTAATAAGGAACAATATTTTGTATAAAGAGTGTAAGGATGATGTGTTAATAGTAGTACCGAAGGCTATGCAGGTTCAGGTAGTCAGGCAGGCGCACGAGCGTGGGCATTTTGGGGTCACCAAAACAGAAGCTATAGTCAAGAAGGACCTTTGGTTTAAGGGGCTACGTGAAAAGGTCGAGCATGTGGTATCTAACTGTCTCGATTGTATCCTAGCCGAACGAAAATTGGGCAAGCAAGAGGGATATCTAAATCCGTTAGACAAAGGTGACACACCGTTAGACACTTACCATATTGACCATGTGGGCCCTATGACAGCTAGAAAGAAAAGATACGCACACATCTTTGTAGTAGTGGATGCGTTCACGAAGTTTACGTGGCTTTATCCTACTAGATCTACTGATACCGCGGATGTTATCGATCGACTGAAGAAGCAAGCGGCTGTTTTTGGGAACCCACGACGAATTATCTCTGATCGGGGAACAGCGTTCACATCCAACGCGTTCCAAGAGTATTGCGAAGAAGAAAATATAAAGCATTTATTAGTCACGACGGGGGCGCCGAGGGGGAACGGGCAGGTAGAGAGGGTAAACAGGACACTCATACCTTTACTAACTAAACTGACTGCCCCTAAACCCGATGATTGGTATAAACATGTCGACCAAGTACAGAAATACCTGAATTTTACATTAAACAGGAGCACGGGAAAAACTCCTTTCCAGCTACTTGTCGGGGTCGAGATGCAAACTAAAGAATACCCACAGATCCGAAAATTGGTTGAAGAAGAATGGGTGGTGGAATTCGAAGAGCAACGTCGTGAACTGCGTGAGGACGCGAAAAAGAAAATTGCTGCTACTCAAGAGGAAAATCGGAGGCACTACAACAAAAGAAGAAAAGGTGCGAAACAGTACCTAAGTGGAGAGTTGGTGGCCATAAAGAGAACGCAGTTTGGCCCAGGATTAAAACTGGGAGGAAGATTTTTGGGTCCGTACCGGATAGTGCGAGCAATGCGGAATGATCGCCACATTGTGGAGAAGGTAGGAGAGCATGAGGGGCCAAAACGGTCATCAACTACTGCTGATTTTATGAAACCTTGGGTCATAAACGCCGAAAGTGACGCATCTGATGACAGCGAGATAGAAGGCAATATCTGAGGGCAGATGTTATTGCAGGATGGCCGAGTGTAGTATCGTGAGTGAGAGGCCTGGGAGTTGGCGGGTGAACCGCGTGGAATGTCGCGAGAGCCGAGGCGTTTGTTTTTGATCGCGTAGTTTTGGAAAGAGGAGACCTACGTGATCTTGGCCACGAGCGGTTGCCAAGGGACGGGAGAAAAGGAATCAACAAACAGAGTTTGCGAGTGGCGTTGCCGAGAGAGTGTTGATTGCATTTTGTGAAAGTCGAGTCGTTATCTAATTATTTAGTTGTGCTGTTTTCTGTACGTTTGGTGTGAATAGTTCAGGTTGAACAACAATCGTCTTTTTCTGTCCGATTAACATCTGTATCATCCATTCCTTGTAAATATATTATATCACGATATTACATATATATATTATTTATTTTTTTTTATATATATAATTTTCGTTTGGATCTGTTCCTTTGTACGAATACTGTATCCCTGTATATAATATAATATATATAATATGTTATAATTATGTTAGTTGTTATTTATTATATATATTTTCCTTAACTCTCTCCCCCTTTTCCTTGTTTTTTTTTTTTTATTGGTACCTAACATTGCTATTATGATGCTGTATTGTATTGCATTGGCTGTTATTTGTATGTGCGCGCGACGAATTTTTCAACATGGTCGCTCGCGTGTCTCTTTGGTATGGCGTTGGTTTAATGTCAACAGTAACGTGTTATTGAAATAACTAATTAATTGTTAATCACTATAATTTTATTTAGTAGTGTTTTGTAATATTGTTTTGTGTTTCATGATATTGTGTGTGTCAATACCGTGTGCTACTTTAATGCGATAGCATGGATTGTATTGTTACCGAATTTCAATAGTCATTGTTTCGATTATACGTGACTTGCATTTATGTAAGTCTCGTTTAATTTAGTTAATGTTTTGTGTATTTTGTTACCAGTTATTTCGTGTAGCATAACTTTATTCCTTTGCACCGAGTTCAGTCATGTCTTGTCGTTAATATTTAGTTAGTCTATCTCGATTAATATATATATTTAACAAATATTTAAGAAACAATGGCGAGTGTAGTGGAATCGTTGGACGAAGAAATGGTTTTGACATTGTCGGAAAAGCTTAAAGCATGGGATGCGAACTTTCGCGATATGAGTGCAAAACTCGCCGAATTACAAAGCGGCTTATTCGAACTTAAAACAAAACAAGAACCTAAAACACCCGTATCGCCGCCGACAACGCAACAAGAGACGGTCCAGCCGAGTGGACATACCCAGCCAATTAAGCTAAAAGATGCGATCGAATCGGTGCCAGTGTTTGACGGATATCGACCATCGGTATTCCACTTTTTAAGAGCTTGTGAGCGCGCGCGAAATATGATTCCCAGATATCAAGAACCTCAATTGGTAAAATTGTTAGTAAATAAGCTCCGTGGACACGCGCTCCTCGCCATCGAAGACACAGAATTAATGAGTCTAAACGATTTCGGAAACAAATTAAAGGATCTATTCGGCCCAAAGAAATCTCTTAACGAATATAAAGGGGAATTAGGAACGATATTTCAACGACCCGGGGAAGACATATTACATTATATGGATCGCGTTAGAAATCTTAGATTGGCAATAATGGACGGAGAAAGAGGCGACTACGGCATCATATCCCCCGATATCCAAGATACTATAGATTGGGAAACGAAAGAAGCTTTCGTTAAAGGACTTCCGAACGAGGTATATGTGCGAGTAAAAATAGCAGGGTACCATACTTTAGAAGATGCGTATCGTCAAGCCGTCAAAGCAACACACGAATTGAAACAAATAACCGATAGAACGCGACCCCAACGACCGACACCCTCGAACTATTACAGACGCGACAACGCACATCCTTTGAACACTAACAACAATATCAGGAACAACCGCCAAGATCGAAGATCGCTACCTCCATCGCAGAATTTTTTGAATTCTACAAGACAAAATATCACGTGTAACTATTGCAAAAAACCCGGGCATCTAGTGAAAGACTGTTACAAATTTAAAGCCCGAGTAGATGCCGCATTAATCGTAACCTATGCTTCGAGACCATCGAACCAGGCGACCGGCGCCGACGGCAACAAACAGAACAAGGACAGCCACCCCCGCGTGATCGACTCCACCACCCATAACGAGAGACTGAGCGAACGCAATGCCGACCATAAGATCGAACGAACAACCACTAAATATTGTGGGGGAGTCATCCCACAACCAAACGAGGTCACAGACAGAGAATCCAGAATCTCAAGGCAAAAGGAAAAGAGTGAAGCACAAGCAACCGGCGAAGGAAAATCATCAGGAGTTGAATTCAGATTCGGAAGGCGACCTCTCCGAATTATTTCAATAAAATTTAACGATTCCCCAACGACCCCAACTGCACGAATAGTTTCCCCAGATCTAAAGACTAAGACGAGTTTATTATTAGACTCTGGATCGGAAATCAACATTATCAAGAAACCTGCTATACTCGATTCAGCCATCATCGACGAAAAGGAATCAATCGAAGTGCGAGGAATTACGGCAACGAGCCTGGTCTTCTTAGGGCAGACGGTAATACAGGTTGCGGGCCATCCGGTTGTTTTTCATGTAGTCGATGATTCATTGCTAATCGATCAAGACGGAATCATAGGATCCGAATTTTTTGCAGGTTGTAAGGCTCGTTTAGATTATGAGGGAAAACATATCAGATGGGGAAATATTTATATTCCCTTCGATACTAAAGAAAAAATAATTATACCGAAGCGAAGTTCAATAACGTGTTCGATTAATATCGCTAATCCAGAGATAAAAGAGGGATTTATTCCAAGAATCGAGCCGAACAAGGGAATCTATTTTGGTAATGCAGTTGTGAGGAATCATAAAGGAAAAGGTTACATAAGAGTAATAAATACTACTTCGAGAGATTACGTATTTACAACACCAACGATGGTAATTAAAGAATTTGAAAATCCCCCCCCCCCGCTTCCTAGGACAGCGTGCAATACAGTTCTAAGATCGGAGGAAAGTAGATACGATAAAATAAATGAGTTACTACGACTCGAACATTTGAACGAAGAAGCAAAGGAAAATGCTAAAAAATTGATTCGTAATAATCAAGATAGGTTTCATATTCCAGGAGATACATTGGAAGCAACCGAAGTTCTGGAACATAGGATAATTACAACGGATAATATACCCATCAATACTAAACAGTATCGATATCCACCAATACATCGAGAAGAAATAAATCGACAGGTCCAAGAACTACTAGATACGGACGTAGTGGAACCATCAATATCTCCATATAACTCCCCGTTATGGATTGTGCCCAAAAACCCGATTCGCAAGGAAATAAGCGCTGGAGATTAGTCATCGATTATAGAAAATTGAACGATAAAACGATTGGCGATGCCTTCCCACTACCCAACATTACAGAAATATCGGATCAATTAGGAAGTGCAAAATATTTTTCCACGTTTGACTTGGCATCGGGCTTTCACCAGATCCGTATGTCACAGGAAGATGCCCACAAAACTGCATTTTCGACACCATACGGGCATTTTCAATTCGAAAGAATGCCCTTTGGATTAAAAGATGCCCCAGCAACATTTCAACGTTTGATGAATTCAATATTATCTGGTCTGCAAGGAATAGAACTATTCGTCTATCTGGATGACTTAGTGATTTATTCCACGTCTCTCCAAGAACACGAAATTAAATTTAATAAATTAATGGAAAGACTGAGGAAAGCTAAATTACGACTACAACCTGATAAGTGCGAATTTTTACGACACGAGGTGAATTATTTAGGACATATAATTAGTGAGGATGGCGTGAAACCCGACCCAAAGAAAGCCGAAGCCGTATCAAAATTTCCACGACCAAAGAGGGCGAAAAATATCAAACAATTTCTGGGACTAGCAGGATATTACAGAAGATTTATACCCCGATTTCCCCAAGGTCGCGAAACCATTGACACAACTATTAAAGAAAGACACTCCCTTTAAATGGACAGAAAATCAAGAAAACGCATTCAATAATTTAAAGACAGCGTTAGTGACGAAACCCATCCTGCAATATCCAGACTTTTCTAAACCCTTTAACCGTACTACAGACGCATCAGGATATGCAATAAGCGGTGTACTGAGTCAAGGGCCAATCGGAAAGGATTTGCCGATTGCGTATGCCTCGAGGCTATTAAATCCCGCCGAACAAAACTACTCTGCCATAGAAAAGGAGTGTCTGGCAATTGTTTACAGCGCAATGCACTTCCGACCGTATCTTTACGGAAGAAAGTTTACCATCGTAACCGATCATAAACCTTTAGTGTGGATGCATTCTATCAAAGATCCTACTTCAAGAATTTGGAAATGGAAATTAAAGTTATCGGACTTCGAATTTGATATTGTATACAAAGAAGGCAGGGCGAACGCAAACGCAGACGCATTATCTAGGAACCCTCCGGAAGTTTGTTTACCGATCAGAAAGAGAGAGGAAGTCTCACCGATTCGCTATCCTGTCTCAAAAAGATTAGAAATAGATACGTCAACCGAAGACTCTCCCATATTCGAAGCTAAACCACACGTCTTGCCTCAATCCAGTGATTCTAAAAATCAAGGAAAGGGTTTTACCCGAAAACATTTTACAATAGAAGAAACCCCCATAAAATATTTAGACCAAGCATTAGCAGAAATCGATGTAAGTACAGATAGAGAAATAACCAATCGAGAAAAAGAAGGCACGGATACAACAAGCGAAAAAGAGACCTCCACTGTAATTCCAGAACTAATTCAACAACGAGAAAAGGACACGAGACCTACGATAATTGCGGAACTAGGAATTTCAGAAACCCGAGACTCAATTGCGAGAGTAAATGACCATAAAGTAGTATTTATAGATATACATGGCAATCCGATAGATAAAGGAGCCTTAGAAATGAAGGAAACGGGAAAATTACCTCGTTATGAAGATTTAATGTTAGAAAAAGCAAGATTGAATTACGATTCTGGAAAATACATTGTATTCCTACCGATAAAGGAAAATAGAAATATTCCAATAACACCAGAAAATTTATTAAACTCGCTAAGATCTCTATTAGACGCAGTAAATGAAAAACAGTTAACTTCGTTCAGCATTAGCAAAGGAAACTTGGAGGAAATACCCTGGCGATATACAATCAGAAAATTAAAGGAAATATTTATGGAAAAAACCTTAACCATCACTATTTGCACTGGGGAAATAATTACCCCATCTGTGGAAGCGCGGAACAACATAATACGAGAAAAACATGAATCAAGCGTAGCAGGACACAAAGGAATAACAAAAACTTATCAAAGAATACGACAACATTACTATTGGGAAAATATGAAAAAGGAAATTCAAGATTACGTAAGAACATGTAAGGAATGTCAATTGAAGAAACTCACAAGAATAAAAGCAAAGCAACCAATGGTACTTACAGACACACCAGGTAAAGCGTTCGATAAGGTTAGTATGGATATTATAGGTCCATTACCAAAAACCCAAAAGGGAAACGAATATATATTAACTATCCAAGACTTATTAACAAAATACTCAATTGGGATTCCACTAGGAGGAATCTCTTCAGCCGAGATAGCGGACGTTTTTGTAAAGCGATTTATTTGTCGTTTCGGGTCACCGAGAGCTATTCTCACTGATCAAGGAACGAACTTTACATCCTCACTAATGAAGAAAGTAGCAAAGAGATTCCGCATCAAACAATATACCACGACGGCATATCATCCACAAAGTAACGGTTCAATCGAAAGATCTCACCACGTGCTGATAGAATATCTCAAATTATACATTGAAAATTCCAAAAATTGGGACGAATGGGTAGAATTAGCTATGTTTTCCTATAATACCTCTGTACACGAAGGAACGAAATTCTCCCCGCACGAATTAGTTTTTGGACATCTAGCCAGAGAACCTACTGGTGAAGTAATAATCGAAGAGAACATGGAACCAACTTACGCAGAATATCTCGAAGATCTGTTCGATAAAATTAACACCGTACAACGAATGGCAAGAGAAAATTTGATAAAATCCAAACTAAGATCAAAAGAATATTACGACCGACGAATCAACCCCCAAGATTTTAAAATAAGAGATTCGATATATTTACTAAAAGAACCCAGTAAAGGAAAATTCTCCGATCAATATACTGGACCATACAAAGTGCTAGAAATCTTGCAGAACCAAAACGTCAAGATCGAAGTAAAAGGGATTCCGCGAACGGTGCATTTAAACAAGTTAAAACTAGCGCATAATCGAAATAAGCAATGAATAAAGCGATTTCAGTGGGCAACGTAGTGCGGTAGTATATGTTATAGTGCTGTTCGTCGAATAATACAGATATCGAACACCTAAAAGGAAAAAGGAAAATTATTATACGTGTTTCAATTATTGCTTAAATATAAAACGTGTTAACTCAATGAACAATTAACTAGTGAAAGTGAAAGTTACCTTGTGAACAAGTGATCAACATACAAGAAAGTGTACGTGCAAGTATAGGTTATGGATCGTTGTTCGTGGAACACAATGTATGACAGCTACCTAAAATAAGTGAATAAATTAGTTTCAATTGTCTCGGTGCAAAATACAAGGTTACTAAATGTTATAACTATATTATGGATAAATCAAAAGGAGGTGTAACACTGTTCGTCGAATAATACAGATAGCGAAAACCTAAAAAGAAAAAGGGAAAATTATTATGTGTACTCCAATTATTGTTTGAATATACAACATGTCGATTCAATAAATAATTAAAAGAGGGGAAGTGAAAGTTACCTTGTAAACAAGTAATCATCATACAAGAAGGTCTACATGCAAAATAGGTTATGGCTCCCTGCTTGCGGATCACCATGTACCAGCTGAAAATAAACGAACGAATTAACTTCAATTGCCTTAATGCAAAGAGCAGCATCGCTAAATGTTATAACGGTGCTGTGGAGGCGTGACACTGTTCGTCGAATGACACAGATAGCGGAAACTTGGAAAAAGGAAAGAAGTTTATTACGAGTGTTCCAATTACTGTTTGAATGTAAAACATGTTAGTTCAACGAATAACGAAAACAGTGAAAGTGCAACTTACCTCTTGAACAATCAATCACCATACAAGGAAGTGTACATGCATGGATTTCGCAGATTAACAAGAAGAAATAAAATAGCTGATAAATATAGAAAGTGGTTAGAAAATAATTCAGATAGATTAATTGAGAGTTAGTAATAAATATAACCGGAGTAAAAGGATATTTCATTATCCTTATCCTTGGCAAACTTACCGCCCGACGAATTTGCATACACCATAACCAAAACCCAGGACACATGGCTTTGATTGTTATTTAATAAGGTTTTGGGTTTATAAAATAACGATTCGCTTAGATTCGTTTTCTCCAATATATTTCAGTCTTATAACACGTCTTACCACACAGGAATCTCCAAGTTAATAGAACAACGTGGTCGACTTCTAAGACAAAAGAGCGTCGTTAGAAGTCGTACCAACTTAGCTTGTAGTAAGCAGCGATCGTACCAACTTAACATTTCTCAACACTCTTTGATCGCTAGTTTCTACAAGCCCCATAGCTTTGGTAAATTGCTGAGTCTTAATCCTATTTAGGCCTTTGGTGAGAATGTCAGCCACATTCTCAGGACTAGGTACATAAATATAATCTAGTATCCCCCTCGATACGCAGTTCTTAACGTAAAAGTAACGCACTTGGACGTGCTTAGAACTCTCAGCAACTATTTCGTCCTTTGACCATGAAATAGCTCCGATATTATCGCAGAATATCTTGCAGGGGCGAGGGCAATATGACAGTTGACCCAATTCCTTTAACAGTAAAGAAATCCCTTGCTGCTTCCTGCATTGCCACAAATTCCGCTTCGCACGTCGATTGAGCTATAATCGGTTGTTTTTTGGATAGCCAGGATATCGCACCACCAGCGAGTATGAACACATACCCGCTCCTGGATTTCCTGTCTACCGTACAACCCGCAAAATCCGAGTCGCAAAACACCTTCAGAGGTTGCCCGGTCCTTTGGTATACTAACTTCAAGTCTTTGGTCTTTAGTAAATATCTGAATACCCGCTTCACTGCTTTCCAATCGGATACAGTCGGATTCGCGCATCTTTGGCTTAGTTTCCCTATTGCACACGCAACATCAGGACGACTTACAGTAGCTACATACATTATGTGCCCCACAGCTTGTTCATATAATTTACTGTCGAAAGGCTCATCACGTTCAATATCAAAACCAGCCTCACATTCTCTAGCTAGCGGTGTCGACACTCCCACCACCCCAACCTCACGAGTAATGTCAAACAGATCCAGCATTTGACCTATCTGTACAGATTGATCGAATACTACAGTGGTGCTGTTTGGCTTACTCAGGTGGATGGACAGAAATTGAGTGTCTACACCTAGCATTCTAACATCTAATTTGTCCTTAATCCTAGTTTTGAATATCTCAATCCACTCATTCGTCCCAAACACAAGGATGTCGTCCACATACACAGCTACAATAAATTTTTTAGACGCATCCACATACACACATGGACCACTCACGCATGGGTTCAGACTCATACCTCTTAAAATGCTATTGATGTGTCTAAACCACATTCTTCCAGCTTGCTTCAGTCCATACAGGCTCTTTTTGAGCTTACACACAAATTTAGTTCTGTCTTTACCTGGAACTCTAAAGAGTTCTGGTTGCTCCATGTATATATCCTCATCCAGAGGGCTGTTGAGATACGCACATTCCACATCGATGTGCTCGTAAACCCACTCATTTTCCGCACATAGAGCAAGCAGAATTCTTAGAGTTCTGCGTTTTACTATTGGACTAAAGGTTTCTGAATAATCTACTCCAGGCCTCTGCCAGAATCCCCGAGCTACTAGTCTAGCCTTATACCTATCAGGGTCTCTCTTTATCACAAGCACCCACTTACAGTCTATAACGTTTTTATTTAAGGGTCTTTGCACAATGTCCCACACATCTTTACTTTTTAGATTGTCTAGTTCCTTCCTTATTGCATCAGTCCATTTTTGAGCGTCTGGCCCCCTCAGGGCTTCATACACATTCACAGGTACACACACGTTTTGAGCTTTACAAACAGTCGCAGTGTGAGCACAACAATCACATATTCTTGGTTTGTGTAGTCTTGACGACCTCCTCGGCACAAACGGTACACTCACAGTATTCACTGGATTGTCCTCACACGTTAAACTGTCCATAAAGTAGTCGGTTTCCCCTTCGTCGTTTTCTCCGTCACTCTGTGTCTCGACGTCAGTTTCTCCCTATGTTCTCTCCCCTATGTTCAAAGGTTTCTACATCCCATATCCATTCCGAGGACTTATCCTTTATATGGTTCGTTTCCGCCTTAGCGCTCTTGTAGGGAAACGTGTTCTCCTCGAACCTGACATGACAGGATATTATCACCTTTTGGATCTTCGGTAGGTAAATTCTATAACCTTTGACCTGTCTGTCATATCCCACAAATATCCCCTCATCCGCTCTGCTCTCGAATTTTCCTCCACTTGGACTCTTTAGATACCAGACTCTGCATCCAAACACTCTCAGTCTGTTTATCTCCCCTTGGAGGTCACATCCCTTACCCTTCCATAATTCCAGTGGGATCTTGTCTCCGATGGCAGCGGATGGGCATAGGTTTCTTATGTGGCATGTCGTGTTCACAGCCTCCCCCCACAGATAGTCAGGGAGTCCAGATTGGATGAGTAAACATCTGGACATCTCGACCAGGGTTCTGTTCGCTCGTTCGGAGACACCATTTTGTTCAGGGTTTCTAGGAACAGTTTTCCTGTGTAAGATGCCTTTCTCCTTCAGGTAGTTCTCGAAGTTTTCTCCTGTGTACTCACCCCCGTTATCTGTTTGAAGGGCACTTATCTTGGATTGGTGTAAAGCCTCCATCTCCGCCTGGTACTCCTTGAAGCACTTGAGTACTTCATTCTTCCTACTGATGATTCTGACGTGCATGAAACGAGAAAAATCATCTATGAACGTTACGAAATAATTACCTCCGCCCAGCGACTTGCATTGCGTTCTGCCACTAATATCGCTGTGAACTATTTCTAAAGGACGTTGACACATGTGGTGGGCTGTCTTCGGAAATGGTACTTTTGTCATTTTCCCTTTCACGCAGACCCCGCATGGTTCCTCATGTATCCTAGAGCCCTCCTTCACGTTCTTCACGGGGATCTTTCTCATCGCGTCCCCATGTAGATGACCTAACCTCTCATGCCATGACACGATACCTTTGTACGCCTTAGCTTCAACAACCTTGGCGTGGTCGTCATCATTTCCAGGTTCTTCTTGATCGTTCTCCATGGAAACGTTTGCTACATGCCTCTCAGGTGGTATTGTCTCTAGGTAGTACACGTTGTCTCCTACCTTTGAGTTAAATACCACATCCCCATCATCATGTGTGCCGACGGCCTCATCCTTCGTACACACTGTGGTGACGCCTTTCACTGCCAATTGCCTGATCGAGATTAGATTTACATTTAATTCAGGCACCCACAGGGCGTTCGACAAGGATAGACTCCACCCGCCACAGGCTTTGGTCATCTTCACGACGATCGTGCCTTTTCCCTTGACTTCCAGGTACCCCTTACCAATCCGGATCTGTCCAGTCGCAGGCACGAAGTCTACGAACCGATACCTATCCGGGGTCATATGGTTTGAGGCTTCCGAGTCAAGATAGCTGATCCTGTCCCTTTCCACGTGGTTGATAGATGATAAAGCCAGTGTGGAGATAAGTCCCTTGGATCTCGGTTTATCTTCCGATCCTTTCTCCACTTTGTTTTCTGGGTCTTTCTCTTCCTTGTCTTCTTTTCCCTCATGGCAGTTGTGCGATATGTGGTCTCGTTTTCCACATTTATAGCATTTTTTATCCTTTGGGTTTTTGTGCTTTTTCTTAGCGCCATCTTGATTTTGTTGGGGCTTGATCTTCGATTGTTTGCAAGTCGCCATTGCACTGTTCTTCTCGGAGGGACCCATGGCCGCTTCCATTCTCCTTTCCTCAAGTAGGAGATCGGATTTCACGACCCTCGAGGTTAGATTCTTATCGAGTCTTACCGTCCTAAGATATGTCGTGTAGTTTGGGTCCGCCACGAGGCCGGCTAAGATGAAACACGCCATCATGTGGTCTTCGATTCTTAAACCTGCGTTGGAAATTTTTTCGCACAGATCGTATATCTTTCCGCAGTATTTTGCGACGTCCATATCGGGGTTTTTTCTATGGTACCCAGTTCCCGTATGCATAGGACAGTGTCCATCGACGTGGACCTTCCATGGACGTCCTCTAGCGCCTTCCAACAATCCCTCGCTGTCTTCAAGGATTTAATTTCTCCGATATATTCGGGGCGAATATGTCGGAAAAGATATGCAAGTGCCATGTTATCCTTCCTCATGCATTCTGGGTCCAGCCTTTGCGCTTCCGTAAATCCTGGTTCTATTGCCTCCCAGCAACCCAGGAAAATTAGCGAGGCTTCCGTCATTGTCTTCCAATACTCGTAATTCTCCTTTCTTAGGACCGGCTTCATATCGCTGTCCACATCACTTACTTTGTCGTGATCGGCCATGGCGTGGTCTCTTCTCGGATTGTCTTAGAAAACACAAAAAACTCAAAAAAATAATACCGTTTTTCCCCGCAGTTTACTGCTCTGGGCCCATAACCTGTTATTTAATAAGGTTTTGGGTTTATAAAATAACGATTCACTTAGATTCGTTTTCTCCAATATATTTCAGTCTTATAACACGTCTTACCACACAGGAATCTCCAAGTCAATAGAACAACGTGGTCGACTTCTAAGACAAAAGAGCGTCGTTAGAAGTCGTACCAGCTTAGCTTGTAGTAAGCAGCGATCATACCAACTTAACATTTCTCAACATTGATCGCAGGAGAAGCGGTCCATATAGTCAAATGCATTCCGGTACAAGTAAAGGTACGACATACAACAAAATGCTACTCGGAACTACCCGTTTGGCAAAGGAATCGCACCACAGGAACTCCGCCCGGACGTGCGCCAAACGTGGCGATATTCAGCACCATCGTCGTTGGCCACGAGCGGAATGTATACCCAAAAGACCTCGATGCACTACGGGACCACGTCATGTTCCCGGCAGAAAATCTGCAGTCTTGAACGCATTGGCCAGAGGAGCAACAGGAAAAACAATCGTCCCTGGAACAGTAAACATCCTGGGAATGATGGACAAAACACATTAACGATAATAGCGAAAAATACCGTATCAAGCTTATGGACTGGTTTTATGGAATTTGGAACTGTCAGTGCAGCAATATTTGGAATACTGGCAATATTTAAACTAATCAAGACAATAATATATATAGCCGCACACGGATACCAGTTACGTGAAACTTACGAATGCGGAATCGCCCTATTAGGAGCAATATGCGGCTCAGTCACCCACCCGCTACTATACCTCAAAAGAAGACGAAATATCGATGATCAAACAGCACAACCTCAAGGGATATCGATAACACCGGTAGTCACTCAACTACCAACGACATCTACGTCCGCCTTGAGCGAACTCAGAGATACCATCAGTCAAATTTCCTTTGGAAATTTGAACTCCAAGGGCGGGGATGTCACGTCCCGCGCTCCGCACGCGCCGTAACAAGAACAAGAAAACCATTCTATACAAAACACGCGAATAAGGATTTGAATGCACAAACGAACACACGGCACTACGAAACGAAAGGAAGGATTAACAAAACGAGGGCGATTAACGGATCCAACCAATAAACAAAATACATATACACACAATTCTAAATAAACCAGGAAATAAGAATAACTACAAAAGGGGAAAATAATTGAAACGCCAGGAATATATATATATATATATATATATAAATATATTTCAATCAATCAATTTGGAGAGTTACATATAAGTATAAACATATATGCCGAACATGTAATAACCTAGTAAATATTAGAGACAGTGCTTCCAATACTATGCAATAAATACAATATTATCAATTTATGAAATATAAGTATACATGAAGCCAAAAACTAATAGTTTAACGAATACATAAAACATACAATATTGTATTATTAAAGAAATGAAGGTTACATTGTCAGAAATATATATAAGTGTGCGAATTCTATCAAACCGATAATCTAAGATACATACTTAAAACTAGCCTACATTCCGGTAAAGGATAAATAAATAATTGACATTTCATTTCGTATGAATACTACACTGCCAGGAGAAATATGCATATGAATACGTATATATATATATGTCGGAGATGAAAGGACACCGGAACCTTCGGATAGCCCCGCAACATTGCAATCTAAAGTCTACTATAACTGTAACTAAACTATTGTAGTTATTCAATCCGATTGTAATTGTTCGAGATTAGTGACGGTGAGCTTTGGCTCGAGGCGACAGTCTGTCGCCCAACGTAGCCGCGGTCAAGGGATGAACGCTTTGCCCAACAAACATATGGAATAATTCTATAGCTCTCCTTAAAAGAAATATTCGTGGCGACACGCGACAGTAAACATTCCAACGGTTTCTGTCCCGTGGCTCGCCACACGCAGACCCTATTCTTCGAGTAAGATGATTACCAGATGTCGATGCGTCTCCGCAGTACATGTTCGGCTAGCCCGAGGGCCCGTAATAAATCTTAAGGTTTAGTTAACTAAAGTCCTTCAAACAGACAAACAGTCTTTGTCCCAACTACGGGAAGATAGGGGAGACATATTTTTCAACGAGCGGCGTCTCCCACTAGCAACTTTCCCTCGAGGGCGGCTAGCATCTTTTTCTAACCACCGATATGCAGATTGACCAATTAGCAGCAACGCCAATTTCCCTTACTTTCTGAACGAAGGCTTTTCTCGACGAACCCGATGATCTCGTATCCTTAGACACACCCCATTATAGTTTTCCTCTGTGGCATCATCGGGACGGGAAAGGCATTCTCGCTCGCGATCTCATTGATGAAAGGAGTAACTATTTACGATCAGTGAATATTACGCGTCCGACTTTGATTTTGTGAGTACGTTCATCTATCATCCCGTCGACCGCGGATTCGTTATTGAACCTAGGATCATTGTCATCAGTTTCTCGAGTACCTAACTACCACGGTTACTTGTCCGGTTCTGTAATAATCGTATTTGCACTAGTCAATGTCTTCTCTATTGCATAACGACAACGTGTAACCCAAACGAAGATTCGTTTCACGCCCCTAACCCTAATTCTAATGTAAACCCGACATATATAATAATTCTATATTGAAAAAAATATGAAATTAACATGATATATACATTACTACATAAGTTATATATAAAACATGTATATTATACCCTTACCTACTGACTGATATGAATTTCTTTCGGTCTCGAATGCGTTAAAAGAGAGCGCAAAGAAGTCGAAATTACTTATTGTAATTAGTAAAACGACCTGAGAGGCAGACAGATACAAGAAAGAAGGAATATTATATTAGCGGCATTTTTGTAGCCATTATATAGGGTTTCGATCGCATAATTAATCAGTATCAACTTACCAGTCTTTAACGGAAGGACAAAAAGAAGAGCAGACGGCACACAGACCGCAATCATGATCATTTTCAAGTAGAATCTCAAACTGCCGTACATCTTCGAAAACTTCGTTAGTCGTAAGGGATCAAAGGATGATGTCCGCGCTGCGGAAAATAGATGAGAAGCGGCTATTTCAACAACCACCGTGTAGGTACTGCACTAGCCAGAAGTATCTGCGACAGAAATCAGAATACACTCGTTTTCGCATGGTTGGATCAATTTCGCGTGGGACTAACCTGATTGAACCTAACACGGGATAATTGCTCAACTCACGACTTTAACCAGCCCGTTTGTTTCTCTGTAAATGCTTGAAATTGACGCTTGGATTCTTTCCAGATTAACTAGCTTTGCCCCTCCCTCCCTTTATCTATTTTCTTAGATCGACTTAGACTGCCACAACATATTATCTTTCTTCTTTTCTTTTCTTTTCTTTTGAACTTTTAAAGCCCTAAATCGCTGGCTATTTTGTATACTATATATTTTGTACACTCAATTACTCTGTAAGTCATAAGTACATATGTTTTACAACGTTATTTGTCATATTTCAGTTAAACCCCAGAAAAGCCAGAAATATATTTTCAGCATGTTTTAACGCGCCCTTGGCAAAGATCTCAAAAACGAGTTGCGGCACAATTTAAAGCGACAAGTAGCATCGCGTGTCTCGTTGTGGTAACACACGGTTCGCCAGTTTTTTTTTTTTTTTTTTGATATCGGTGACTGCCATATTCTCTTGAGTTTCCAAATCGTAAAGAATCTTTCCCCAGGGATGGGTCAACTGTGTATGTCCCCATGCGACGTAACTTGCTTAAGGAACACGAGCCGGTGATATGCAGGCAACGTATAATTGATTATCATTCGCTCTGAAACGCTGAAGTAATGACCAGTGCAGTGGTCCAGTGGTCATATTGAATGCCGCTGGATATATCAGCATTTGGCTACCTAACCCAGAGAAGCAGGAAATATGAAGCCACCGAATACCAATTAACTTCGTAGTTGCACGGTTCACATTCCATCATTTCTAAATATGCGAGGACAGTCCTCTTATTGTGCTTTTAATTCTTTTATTTGTTTCATTTTCAGCAAATATACTGGTTTTTTAAATTAAGCTTCTTTTTATACAGAGTTACAGATTATATTAATTTTATATAGAATATATTTAAGAAAGATATTTAATTTTTTGCTAGTTAAGTATTGATCGATTAAGTTACTGTACCTTTGTTCCGATAAATGCGTGCCATTTCCTCGAATCTAATATCATAGCAAATGCCAACACCTTTTTTGCAGCCCTTCACATCGAACGTCGTTAGGGAGTTACCAGGACTGAGTGAATCACTCTCGAAAAGTAATCTTATTAGGAATGTCGATGTCGAATAGATGTACCTAATAACATAAAAATGTAGTCGCTAATTCTATTGCTGCAACTTTTGTAATTTAATATCAAAGTTACCAACTCCTAAACTTTAATTATTTTTTATTTAATAACTGACAGCGTTTTTATCACTTTCTTTTATTAAAAAATCTTAACATTTAATAATGTTTAAAAAGGAGAAAAAATAAGTATTTTCGTATGTGAAAAATTTATATTACACATTACAACAGAAATGGGCGTTTCCCGTATCATAACGTATTTTATAAACCGTAAATTATTGAATTGGTTATAGTATACGTATGTACATATGTATATTCCTAAATTATTCCTAGATAGAGTCACTTTCTTCACCCCAATATTTTCAAATTCAAAGCCATAAAGGAATATATTACTTACCTTTCGGTGTCTTGCTATCAAAGTTCCATCGGGACTCCAAATAGTACAGGTATTGTACAATTTATCGCCCTCTATTTCAGGCATCGTACCACCAACTACATAGATGTTGTTTTCTTTAGTTGCGTTCGATGAAGCAACGCTCGTTTCACCATCAGGAATACTCTCGGCGTATTTTGGAAAGTACTCTGCATTGCGATATTTCAATTAATGAAAAATAACTGTCTTTTGTTCCAACCATAAATTAAATTGAAATGTTTGTCAGTTTTTTATTTTCTAAATTATGAAAATAACTAAGTTTTATATTTCGACTTAATTAAATATGCAATTACTTAGCTAATAGTATATATAATAAATTGTTTCTACAGGTTCAAAATGAAAAATGAATATTTAGAAATATTTAATTACGACAATGCTATTTGTGTTAGCATCAGTGGCTTGTTACTCAACGACTTTGCTAGTACTTTTTGAAACGTAAAGTTAGTTTTCAATTAACACTTATACTAGAGGCGGAATTATAAATGCAAAATAATTGATAATACTAATTTATAAGTACCTAATTATTAGTATCTTAAAAAATATATTTATACAAAAATCACGATAATCATGAAAATGGGGAAATCCTATATTCTCGAATCAATTCACAATTTATTTTGTATATTAATTAGATTCCGCGCTCATCAGTACGTACTCACTGGCGACATCGAGAAAATGTATCGGCAATTCCTCGTACGACCAGAGGATCGGAAATATCAAAGGATATTATGGCCCAGCGCGAGTGGAGAAACAGGAACATATGAGCTTAACACCGTAATACTCTTATCATAGAAATAGAAGCAGTCCTCAATTCCCGCCCGCTAACTTCTATCTCCACCGATCCAAATGATCTCCTAGCCCTCACTCCCGGACATTTCCTCATTGGCGATTCATTAATGTGCTTACGTGATGGAGATTTCAGGGACATTCCATCGAACCGACTCTCCAAATGGCAGCATATCCAACAGCTTAAACAACATTTTTGGAACCGCTGGCATAAGGAGTATTTGAACGAGCTAACCAACCCCAATAAATGGAGCAAGGGTGGACACAGCATCCAAAAGGGCACAATCGTCATCCTCAGAGAGGACAACGTTCCCTCCATGCATTGGCCTCTGGGCCGAGTTATCAAGGTTCATCCAGGCGCCGATGGTGTTGTCACGTAATAATAACAAAATAAAAAAGGAATTTGAGGTAAAAAATAAAAAAAAGAAAACTTTATTTTTTTTCTAACATCAATACACTTTACAATCTACTTCCGAACTCTAGGCGTGACTTTCTAAGACTGACTCTTATGATTTTACTTTCGATCGGATCCGATTACTTTTTTTTGTCATCCCTCAACATCCCCACCGTCCATGCATTTGCTAGGCGTCCGCGATCGTTGCCACGTGCTCTTTCTTCTAGAACCTTCGGTGGAAGGACCGTTGGGATGTTGATGGTTCATTAGGCACTTCAGCGATATACATTGTCGCCGAGTGCTTTATCTCTATCGTCAGTCCGTCGAATTTGAAGTATGCCGGTCGTGACATACCCCCCTGGTTAGATTGATCTTGGTCCTCTAAGATCGTAGTAGAATGGAATTATTTAAATGTAGATCAAAGGATATGTTTACGCTTTTTTTTTCAGGGATCGCTATGAATTGATTTTCTGCATGTGATGGTACAAAAGTTATTTCGTTAATCTTAAATATAGCAATTTTACAATATTTGTTAGTGTTCGAGAAGCTAATAATTTCAGAGGCGGAATCATGTTGTAGTTTTCGATCGTGAATTGGTTGGGTTTGTTTACAAAGCGTAATTCCTATCCCGTGAATTTAAGGCAACTAATTAAGGGTATTGTTGCTAGTGCTAGGGTCAGCATTATCCTGAAAAAAGTACGCTTTCAATCGGTTACCATGTATCTTTTTCTTAGCATTGTCGATAGAAATAATGTAATAAGGAGTTTTCACATCATTAATCCTGTAGGGTCCTAACCATTCAATGTCCAACTTATCTCTTTTATGGTCGTTGTGAATTAAAACAAAGTCTCCTTTCCTAAACACAGTCTGAGTTTTAACAATCTTTCTTTCTTGGTCTCGCTTGTATCGTTGCTTATTCTGAATAAGTGTTTTGTGAGCTGTTTCCCAATATTTATTCAACTGTTTTTGCCAAAGTAAGTACATATCATCATAGGTAAGTGTGGGAAATTTGGATATTGCGGAAGGTAAGTTAGCTTTTCGCCCAAAGGTCAATTCAAAGGGAGAGAATCCTGTTCCCTCATGTTTCGCGGTGTTGTACCCTAAACAAATGAAATTAAGTACTTCATCCCATTCTTTGTCATTGTCGTGTAATGCAGTACGAATTAAATCTTTAACTGAGGCATGCGTTCTTTCGAGGGATCCGTTACTTTGTGGGTGAAATGAAGTTGTTTTGATGTGTTTGATTTTAAAAGCTTCTTCAAATTTCGTCATTAAATCACTAACAAAATTTTGTCCCTGATCTGTTAGGATCGTTTTTGGTGCCGAAAACATGTAAATATAGTGTTCAATGAGCGCGTTAATTATGGATTCAGTTCGTTGCGTTTTAAGGGGAACTAGTATCAGATATTTCGTAAGTTCATCGTGTATTGAAAGTATGTATTGGTTCCCACGTTTGGTTTTCGTCATCGGTCCTATGATGTCCATAGCGATTTTGTCGTTAGAGTTAAGTGGCGTGTCTGAGATTTGTGGGGATTCTTTGGGTCTGATACGTGTTAGTTTCTCCTTTTGACATGTGTCGCATGTTTTCACAAAGTTTTCTACTCTTTCTAAAAGTCCGGAAATTTTGAATTTATTCTTGATCCGTTGATACGTTTTCTGTATCCCTAAATGTCCTACGGTGTCGTTATGGTTTTCCTTTATTGCTTGTATTATTTCGTTTTCGTCTAGTTTTAAGATGGGATTAGGTGCATAAGTAATTTTCTTGTACGTGTCGTTAAAATATATTAGCATGAGTTTAATCTGTGTTTTCTCTAATTCAGTGAAATCGTTATTTCCTATGCCGATTTTTGTTGTATCTTTAAGAATTTTGTAAAGTCTTCTGATCCAAAGTGTCTCGTCGTATTCTCCTAAGTCGTTTCGAGTTAACTGGTAAAATGTTTGGTCATTTGGTTTAATTTCTAAGAGTTTCGGATTCTCGTTGTTGTCTTTCCATGCGTTGAATGAATTAGTGTGATCAATTACTAGGGCGAGGTTAACTACTTCGTCGCGAGTTACTGCGTGAACTCTAGATAAAGCGTCTGCAGCTGTGTTATCTTTACCCTTTGTATATTCGATTTCATAGTCATATTCTTCGAGTCTAAGTCTCCAACGAATCAGTCTGCTAGAAGGGTCTTTGCAATTGTGTAGCCACTTAAGAGCTTGGTGGTCGGTTCGAATAATGAAGCGTCGTCCTAACAAATATTGTCTTAATCTTTTCACGGCCCATACGATGGCTAAGAGTTCCTTTTCTGTCGTGGTATAGTTTCGTTCGGGTGGATTCAGTGTTCTTGAAATGTAACAACAAGGATGACCGTCTTGCGACAGTATTGTTCCTAGTCCTTCGTTACTTGCGTCGGTAGTTAAGGTAAAGGTTTTGATAAGTCTGGATAAGCTAATATTGGGAAATTACAGAGTTTGTCTTTTAAAGTATCAAAGCTAATCTGGTGTTTGTCAGTCCAATGGAATGGTGTGTCCTTTTTTGTTAAGTCTGTAAGGCTTTTCGCGATTTCGGAAAAGTTTCGAATAAATTTGCGGTAATAACCTGCTAAACCTAAGAATGATTTCACGTCCGTGGCATTGCGGGGTAATCGAAAGTTTTTTACAGCGTCTAATTTCTTGGGGTTTGGTTTGACTCCTTCGGATGAAACTACATGGCCTAAGGTATTCTTCTAAACCGAATATTAAAACTTTGCACTGATTCCTCGCGTCCCTGTCTCAACTCTCGTAATTGTTCTTGGTACTCATCCGAAGTCACTTGTGCTGCTAAGTTATTTCTCAGTGCGTCGTACAGATCACTGTAACACTCAATAGGAATGTTGCGAATACTTTGGGCTGCTTTCCCCACGATTTTTTTTCACTTTTATTGCTTTTAGCAATAGATCTTGCTCCATACAGCGATCCTTCATACTTCTCACTTCTTTGATGAAGTCTTCAACTCCTACATCATCATCTCCGTTGAGCGTTGGGATGTAGCGTATTGCATCCTTAGCTCGTAGAGTGGGAGGAGCGGGCGGAAAATAGCCTCTTTCTTCCACCTCGGGTTGTTCGATGTCGAGGTGGACAGGTGGGGTGTCTGGAGCTGCTAACCCTGACAGTTTGCGTGCTTTTGCCATATTCACGGTGCGATTGATTGCTGTCGACGCACTTTCATTGTCTTCGGTGATAATGGAAGCAAATTCATCGGTCGCAGGGGATCCGAACCCAGTCCGTAGCGCTGCGACGGTTTTTCCGAGATTCTCGATTTCTGCTGCCCTGTGTCTGTTCTCTTCGTCATTTTGCATAGACAAACGTAACATTTCCTCTCGTAAAAGGGCAATGTTCTCGTTCTGTTTTTGAATACTGTCCCATATTGCTCGCAACATTGGGTCAGTTGAGGTTGAAGTTTGAGATTCGTTTGCCTTAGATATTATTGCGCTGATTTATAATTTTCAGCCGAAGACGAGTCTTGGCTACTGAAGCTAAATTTTCTTTCACGGTAACGTACAAAGGAATTCAGTTTACCTTTTATTGTTACTTCACTTGGTTCGCGATAGTTACTTTGTTGTTGCGGATGAGCGTAGTCCCAAATAATTCGATCTTCCGTAGATGATGAATGTCTTTTGGTTTCCGAACAAACACTTTTCACTATCCTGGCAGGATCGCCAAAATGTCACGTAAAATAACAAAATAAAAAAGGAATTTGAGGTAAAAAAATAAAAAAAGAAAACTTTATTTTTTTCTAACATCAATACACTTTACAATCTACTTCCGAACTCTAGGCGTGACTTTCTAAGACTGACTCTTATGATTTTACTTTCGATCGGATCCGATTACTTTCTTTTGTCATCCCACCGTGCATGCATTTGCTAGGCGTCCGCGATCGTTGCCACGTGCTCTTTCTTCTAGAACCTTCGGTGGAAGGACCGTTGGGATGTTGATGGTTCATTCATGATGGTTCAGCGATATACATGGCGCCGAGTGCCGCCACATCTTTATCTCTATCGTCAGTCTGTCGAATTTGAAGTATGCCGGTCGTGACATGCTCTTCGGGCCACACGTTTTATGATACAAGACCAGCAAAATGATCAATGTGTAATTTTACGTATCTTACATTTTTTCCAAATGAAATATTGTTTTTATTAAACGTTTAAAACCTCAGGCAACATTTATTTCATCTGATTTCAGTTTTACAAATATATATCTATAATACATATCTGTATAAATTACGGTCTGGTTATATCAAACAGGGACCGACACTCGCTAGGGAAAACTGCCCAAAAATTGAATCGTAAAAACCAATATGAAAGACAACAAATTTCTCGTTCTGCGGAACAAATAGAAATGAGCAGAGTATCTTTATCTTTATCTGAGACATTCAAAGCGTATCACGCATACGCTAAACCTGAAGAAAACTTTCTTGTCTTCCATGTTCATTTTTCCCTTTCCATTTCCGAACGGTTTCTTCTATATTTATTTATATGTTCGTGATTGATGCTATTGACAACATACAACTAAGGGGAAATACGAATAGTAATAGATAGATGTATAATTCATTATGCAATTTTATAGAATTAAATCTTATTTATCTTCAGATATAAAAACTATATTTACCAGCTGGAACACTAACGCATATGCAGTATAATATAATCTACTTAACAATCTCGTTTCAGTCATAATATGTGATTAATTCTTTTGCTATTTCGCTATAAACAGTTTCTTGTGCATACAATATTTTTTTATAGTATTCTAATATATTGTTAGATATTGTAAAGAAAGTAAAATACAGTTATTGAAGTTTGGGAACATTCAATGTTAACCTTGCTTCAAAAAATAATCTTTCGAATGAATGGGGAATAGATTTTTAGTATTATAGTTGGTATAATGTCATCATTGTTTACAATGTGTTAGAGTTAAAGAAATGAGACAAATTAATATTTGAGAAGCAAATTCAATATTTAAATGATGTTATTTTAAAATGGCAGATGATATGAATGTTCTTTTTATACGAGGAAATGGAAACGTATGTATGGTAATGGAAACGTAATGGTTTTAACATTATTTTAGTACAAGATCTTAGCATAATAGTAATTAACAGTATCCACTACCTTTTAGTCAATTTTTGAAAAATGACATATATGATAATTTGCAATAGTTTGATAATAAAATACTTGTATCAATATTAATAACGTATAATTTGCTATCTCAAAAGGATACAGACACAGCCAATGATAATGTTTGGGATGATAGTGCATTAATAGAAGCATATGATAAAGCAATAAATTTAGCAAAAGAAGAAGTTATCAAGCGAATGGGAATGGATGTTGGAAATTCTCAACCGAAAGAAAACCTACAAAATCTTAAGCAGCCTAAACACGCAAGTAAATTACACAAGGTTGTGATTTTGATAGAATATTACAAATTTGATACAGAATATTATTAAATATATTGATTAAGAAGCAAATTATTTTATTTTGCTATTTACTTATATTTATTTGTATACACATCTTTTCTCTATAGAAATGGATCATAGGAGCACCTTATCGTGCAATATACTCAGTGGATGGAGAAATTTATGAAGCTATAATATCAAAAATTTACGAAAACAATGGCACGTGTGTTGTAAAATTTGTAGGTAATACCTTTAGCATGATGGTTATGTCAATTAAGAAATGTACTAAAAATACATATATATATGAAGTAAAGGCTTTCGCATAATCTATCACAGTGTCATTCAGCAGGTCCTTAACTGGGCAGGAGTACCTGTCAATGTCTATGGGGAGACCCGTGGGATATAGGGTCATGAACCATAAACATGCATGTTACTTATTGTTCATTATTAGCTGCTTGGAATATAATTCTCCTCATTAGACGAGTGATTATTACTACATATATCAAGGCAAACATTTATACATATACATTTATGCACGGGAAATTCTAATACATTGCCTGTAAGGACAGTAACTGAATGGCACTCAGTCATTCTATTAAATGACAAAAATTTCTTTTACTCTGTGTTTAGGCTATGGTAATACAGAGAAAGTCGAGTTGAGTTCTCTTTTAGAATCAGAAGGTTTGCAAAGTCAAATAGCACAACAAAAGAAAGCTTTGGAAGAGAAATTCAATGAAGAGAACGATGAGACTTGTGAGACTAATTTTTCTACAAATGTAAATTCGAAAAAATATAATGTAGAAAAAATGGATTGTGACTCTGAAGAAGCAAATGCGTATAAACATCACTTCATACCGGGACCATCTTTCAATTCGATGACTGATATAATGCCACCTGCACCTCCTTTGCCACCACAATTAATGGCCAAGTAAGTACAATTTAAAAATTCTAATGGAATGCTGAATACTTCTAATATTAATAAGTAATTTGGAATAAGTTTAACATTTTATTTGGAAAAAAAATACGAAATTTTAATAAAATGTACTAGATTACCAGATAATGATACAGACGCACTTTCAAGTATGTTGATGTCATGGTATATTAGTGGTTACATGGTATATTACACAGGTAATTATTTCATATAAGTATTTTATTGTATATTAAATTTTCAATGGATTATGTTATTTCTTTTGTAGGTTATTATTATGGTTTGAAACAAGCAAGAAACAATCAAGAGAACAGGAAGAACTGTTGATTATATCAATTTTTTCAATAACAATATAACAATAATATAAGATATAATAAAATATAAAACTCATTGTATTTATTTACTTCAATTATTTGAAATAAAGAACAGCTTTATTTTCATATAAGACTTTAAGACTTTTTTAAAAATAATTACTAAGATAAGAAAACATAAAAAACATATTTTTGATAAAATACACTCACATATATATGTCGGGTTATCATTAGGATTTAAGGCGCGTAATGATCCTTCGTTTGAATTAGCCATTGTTTTACGAAACAGAATATATTTACGCGAATAAAAAAGATTTTACGAAATATTATGAATAATGAGTTTAATAAATAATAAGATTAACAAACGATAAGTTTAACTAATAATTAGATTAAAGATTAATAAGTTTAACGAACAATAAGAGGAACGAATAATATGTCTTACGAATAATGAATTTAACGTATAATGAGATTAACGATTGATAGGTTTCACGAATAATGAATTTAATTAACGCTATTAACAATGTTCCGGGGTTCAAACGAATCCACGGTCAACGGGATAACTCTTTACTATGTGTCGAATAATTTTAAACACAAAATACAATTGCTGAGACACTCGGTAAATTGCTCGATGTATCACTTTCCAAGGCGATCACACGAATGAATATCTGATGAAAATCTTTTTCGCTATACGACTGCATTTGTTTGTTATATGCTCGCTGGAAACATCGAGAAGGTTCCAATCGTTGTTGCTAGGCAATTTCTGTCAAAAGTTTGTTGTATACTCTTTGGAAACATCGAGAAAGATTCAAACGCCGTTACTAGGCAGTTTCTGTCTGGAGATTGATTCCTAATACAACGTGTGTCCCATTATATCGACGTCTCTAAAGTACAATTCTATGTGATTTCTAGGGAGAACAATACAACCGATCCACACCTTCGTCAGGCAAAACGTTTATCCCGTGACCGTGGCTACGTTCGGCGACCAGTTGTCACCTCGAACCCACTTTCGCTTTCACAAATATCAAACAATTACAAATGACAATTGCTTAATTACAGTTATGATAAAATCTAGGCTAAAGCATTAGAAGGCTTCCTCAAAATTGCAAAGGGAACGCTCCGGTTTTCCTTTCATCTCCGACATATATAATACAAGGATATAATACAACCGAACATTTTAAACTTAGCCTATAGCGCGTGCGCGCACACACACGCACACACATGACACACATGACACACATGCGCGCACACACATGCGCGCATACACACATGCACACACATGCGAATGATTTCTCGAACGATAATCCATTTATTTATATTTTTCAATATCTGTCCTTACGATTGCGTATTTATTTGTTCCACGTATCATATTTATCTATTTGCATAACTGTAGGTGACATTTTTTTTAACAATTTTGCTAATATTTCATAACTTTTTAATTCATATTTCAAAGTGGTAACAGGTGTTTCTTTCTTTTCAAGTCTCCTCCATATCGGGCTTATTTCTAGTAGCCACGCTTGCTTACAAAGCAATTTTATATCTGCACAAGAATATCTTTCCGTACATTTTACTATGTGGTTTACAATATCTGTATTTTCTAATAAGTGGTTGCTAAGGTATAATTTGAATATACCAAGTCGAGCAACTTCATTGGGTAATGATACGTATATTTGCTTTTCGAGACGCCTGAGTAAAGCTGCATCAATGCCCCTAATAACATATTTACAATAAATATTATCGTTCTATTATACTAATAATAATGAAGGAATACTTCAAACAACACAATAACATATTTGGAATTTGGAGAAATATTACGATATTTTCTACTTAGAAAACATTGAAATAACGTGATATACGTACCAAGGGGAATTAGTTGTAGCCAGAAGAACTACATTAGAATTCTCATTAGACACTAATCCATCCAATCTAGAAAGAAGTTCTGATCTGAATCTCTTTGCAGGTTCAGACAATATACAGTCTCCTTTATTTGTGGCGATCCAGTCAATCTCGTCGATAAAAATAATTGTAGGCGAATGACTATAGGCAAGTTCAAATAAAACCTGTTCAGTTTAACAAATGTATTATTCATTAAATATTATATTCGAAATTCCTTAAATTCATTGCCTCATCAAGAATATGATATCATTTCGTTTTCCAAACAACTATTCTATTTATATATAAATGACGAAAAATAAAATCAAATCTTTTTATACCTAGAATCTCTCCTTCATAGACAAAGGAACAAAGAAACTTACATAGACAAAGCAACTTACACGTATATACTTCTCGGAATCGCCTCTCCATTTGCTGACCAATGAGCTGGCAGTTATGTTAAAAAAGGTGCAATGGCATTCTGTCGCGACTGCCTTCGCTAACTTCGTTTTCCCTGTTTTGTATATTTATGAACTATACAGAAATGAAAAGAATACGAGTATCTTACCTGTACCAGGTGGGCCGTACAGCAAAATACCTTTCCAGGGGGAAAACGGGCCATCAAAAAAGATATGATACTTAAGGGGATACACAACGGCCTCCTTAACAGCGGTTTTACATTCCTCTAGGCCTATAACGTCATCCCAATGTACATTTAATTTGTTTACTATGATCTCCTGTCAGGATACAAAGATAAAATGGCGTCTTCTCTATATTAAGTAAGTGTTACGTAATTTGATATTTGAAGCGTTACTGAAATCACGTCATCGTCGATATACATTGGACGGTTTATCGACGGGAATTTTATCGTTTAAAAGCTTTACGATACGTATATTAATCGAAAATAACTTACGCATGAGATGTCCTCAGCAATCTTTCGTAATTCCGGATTATCTGAATAAAGCTTTTCAATGCATTTCAATATCTTCGATTGCATGGATTGTTCCATTGGGACGTTAAATAGCTCTTCTGATGAACGTCCATCACTCTCATTGGGGAATATTGACGTCACTGTCATTGCGAGATTAATATGATTCGTATTGTCATCAGTTATCTTCTGCTGTAGATTCGTCTCTTTCACAGGCTCACTTCTCGCTTGTTTACTAACAGATTTGGCTTTTGTCTCAATACTTCTGCAAACACTGGATCATATTGTAATACGATACGTTGAATACGATACGTTGAATACGTTGAATACCGTTTAATATCGTTAAATAATTTAAATTCTTACGTTTTGCTTGCATTTGTCACTTCCCTCGTCATTTCCCTTCCAGTTATTTTCTTACACAATATGGGATATTTTTGAAATTTCATCTTGTAATAATTTTCATACTCTGCAACGATAATTTCCAAATCGATGTTGTCGCAAACCCGATGTTCGGGAGATAGACGAGCTTCCCGGAATAATACATCGCTAACGTCTATATACATAAAAAAATGTAGTTTTTAATTAATTATAGTTTTTAACTAATTAAAAATATTTTTCGCAATGACTGAACACTATAAGATAACCATCAAACAACTGTTTTATCTCTAGGTAAGACAGGCAAAAGAATGTATTTACTATATAAATCCTCGAAGATAATTTCTTGTCTTCTGCTTTTTAATTTCCAATTTTTAGATGGATAAGAATAATTTGAATTTATACTTCATATATTTGTTTATAACTAGTTAATCTACATAATCGATTGAGTTATTCTTAACTACTGAATTATCGATGTCGAATTTTCAAATTTGGTTTCGCCTTCTCTTTCCATAATGTCCACTGATTTCTATTTCGATTGGTCACTGACACTATTCAAAAGAATTGGAACTAGGAATATATTTTAATTATAATATACTCACCCATTGTGTTCCAAATAATCGCATACAAGGTATAATATGTTCCGATGACGTTCCGAAATACGACTCTCCTCCTAATATAATTATTTTTTCATTACAATAATATAAGGTTTTTCATGTAATTTTTTGTTACATTTGCGAATTCAACGAGTTACACATGATTTTTCATGAAACACGAACGTTAAAAATATTTGATACAGCCTAATTATAAAAATTGTTAGAAGCAAAAGTCATAGATACTATGTGCGAGTATCGCATGAAACGAACAGCTATTAAGAGAACTGCAGCAATATTACAAATCAAATAACAAAACACACTCGTCTGCGACGTGGAAATTCTAAAATCTAAAATCTAGAATATTCCTTACCTTTTTTCGCAGATTATAAAATATCTTATTCATACTACCTTGCATCGATAAATCACCGTTCATAGTGACACTTTCAAATCGCCTATCGTTTCTCAATGGATACGAGAATTTCCGTTTATTACTTTAAAAACAACCCGTCCATTACGTTTCTCTTAAAAAATTCTTTCAACTCCGTTGAAAACCGAGCATCAAACAAGAGACAAACGATTTGTTGTCATGGAAATGTTTGGTTCACACATAAGCAACGCAAAAATATAATGACAGAATAGCTGAGTGTGTGTACTGTATAGTAAGATGGATGCAACATGGAAATAGAAAGAGAACACCATGTATAGATACTTCCTGTCCTTGTTTAATCAGGCATGCACACTAGTGGACACTGACGCTGCTCGTATACCGCTGTTACATATTTCCTGTACAAGTGCGCGTCATTAGACAAGGACGGAACATCCTCTCTCTACTTCTCTATCGCGTTTTTAGTTCGCTCACGCGCTCTGTACTTATATCTATTACATTTCCACCATAAGCAGCGGCTGTGCAGTGACTTACAAAAGTTCCGAACGGTTCCATCCTGGGCGGACGGTTAATTGCGTTCGGTACTTCGAGGCAGGAAGGTGAGTACAGAATCGCTCCTCTTAGTACTCTTATTAGAAGTGTTATCATCGAATATAAGTTTTTTCAATAAATTCTTATCGTTTTACAATCTTTCTAGAATACAATGACGTCAGCAATCGATCATTTTCGCGAATTTATTGTAAATTAATTGGGGGAATATCTGGAGTTCTTTATCGGTTTCGACTGTAAAATCAGCAACTATTCGAATTTTTCATTCATAATTGTGACATTTTCGACTCTTCCGTTGCCAAGACCGTCTTGAGAGATTTTTGGCACGTTCCATCACCCTTGTTAAACGAGTGCACATTGGTGGATATATTGATTTTAAAAACCAATACGTGTACGAGATTTATTATCTCACTGGGACAAAGAAATCCGTTTTATTCGCGAATTTTCCGTGTTTCTTCTTAATTTTCGTGAGTGTCTGGCGCGGAGCATTATTTGAATGAACTTTTCATCGTTCAGATTATATTTCGTTTAAAAAGATTGAAATTGATGTCGAGAAGAAATGAAACAAGGTGCTCGGGCATTCTTTCGTTTCCCGGGGAAAGAGAAATATGAAAAAAACGGTCGTTCTTCCTTCTGCCATTTTCGTCCATTACCAAAATGGTATGACCCAAGTGTCCGGGCCGTGAATCAATCAAGCGAATTTTGAATAATTTTTGAATAATATCCAGTTAATAATTTGTGAAACAAATTAATTTCATTTTATTGTTGGAAACAAATTAGTTGGATTTTTCTTTCTTTAGCAGTTTTTGCCAGAGTTGACCTTTTTTTTTTTTTTTTTTTTTTCGTGGAGGAAACCTTCATAGGCACCCCGCGCCCCTCCGGGGAGAGGGCGCTGGGTAGTGCCGGATTCTTACCGGCTAAAACCTCCACGGTGGCCTGTCCTGACGCCTGAGTCGAGATGCACCCGGGATCTCTCCCGAATTACTCCGGTTGCCCCCGGGCGTCTATCTCTCCTTCTTTGTCGAAGGGAGGCGTCCTGCTCTTCTTGGACCGCTGGGGGGGAACCACGCCCCCCAGCGCCTCGCTCCTGCTGCGTCATCCTGGGACCCCGTCCCCTGACGCCTCTTCCTGGTTCGACGTGGTCCTGGCAGGCGTGGGGCCCACTAACTTCTCCGAAAATTCTCCGCACCGGATCGGCGCACTGGCAGGTGCCGCGGACACCGCCAGCTGCCATCCGTCTATGAGAGAATATCAGATCCGTCGGGATGCTCACAGGACTCCGTGGGGGCCACCAACTTCTCCGAAATTTCCGCACCGGATCGGCGAACTGGCTAGTGTCGCGGGCACCGGCCAGCCGCCACCCGACTATAAGAAATATCAGATCCATCGGTGTTTTCCCAGGGTAGTCCTGTGTCTCGGGGGCTTCTGCCTGCCTCGTGCTCCTTGGATGGTCCCGGAAAAATGGCTTCGGTGCGCCTCCTTCCTTCTTTCGTCAACGCCTCACGGAGCGGTCACCCATCCTAGACCGCTCCGTGACCGCTGCTGCTTAACTTTCGTGATCGGCCGGAAACGAGTGTTTCCAGCGCGGCTAACGGCGTTGACGTTGCCAGAGTTGACCTGACGTGCTACTTCAGTTTCCATCTTCGCTTCTCGAAACTTCCAACGTCCTTGGTGTTGGAGTCTCCTTGCCCAGGTGAGTACATAGCTTCTAGATACTCGTCGCTGTTCATCCTTACGAGCCTCTCGAGCTTTAGTTGTCAATTGTTATCGTTAAAGGAAGAGAAGCTCGCGACAGATGTTATCGAACAAATCGTTTATTCTCGAAAAGTTCGAACTTGTTCGTTGCGTTTGAATATATATGGACGGACGCCATTTTTCATGACATCATCATGATTTGTCATGTCGTGAGTATAGCTTTTGACTACCATATGTTTGTGATTTATGTGAAATTTGACCACTATACCGTGATAGAATAATATTTCCAATGAATTATAAATATTTTACATTGTGAATTATAAATATTTGTTACAAATTATATCGTACTTGAGATGAAAATGAACCATATATCTGCTTATGGAATATGAGGTAGTAAATCATTCGAAACATAATAACGATTAATTAAGCACATATACAATAACGTTTACGAATGAATATTGCGAATTATTGTATGGCTTTAATGCGGTATTTAATGTTTTGATTGCAGTCTTTGAAATGGTATCATAGGTGTTGATATAATATCGCGCGAAAAAGGAAAGACCAGTGGTTAATATTGCAGGTGCACCAGTGCGTTGCGCTCGTCGAGGGTGGTTTTGACGCTGGTGCCGAGGAAAGGCGCAGAACGTGTTCGATCGACCCGCGAACGTAGCCTGTGCTCATACTGCGACAGAGTTCGTTTCAGTTAGGCTCAGTCGCTGTTTGTCCGTCGACAGCGTATAGTCGCGTCGGCTTACGATTCCTTTTTTCTTCTTGTTTCTTGCGAACTCTCTCGCAACAGCCGTTCTATACGTACGCCGCCAGTATATCGCGTGATCATCGTTCCCGTTGCTTCCCTTACCCTCTCACGTCCTTCGAAGAAGACCTAACCTCCCTTTGGTTTTTCCTTGTTTGGAGGGAATTCATCGCTCGGACACATGGACTGCGAAGCACGAGGGTTGATCGAGGCATCAGCGTGATGTACTTTTCAGGTTTCATATTTTCTCTATGAGACTTTCTAAGGAGAATTTGGAAGATATACATTTTTAGGAAATAAAGGTTTTTATGGAGTCATCGATAGGTTAGAATTTAATTAACTCTCTTATAACAGGTATTCCAATTTTTTAATATATAAATTTAGTTTCCTCTATGGTGTTAGAGAACATAATGCGGGCATTTTATGATATAACGAATATATTCGTATATATTTTAGTTTATTCATTCGTCAAATTTCCCTAGTAGGCCGGCCTGCAGCTCACATGCAGCACTTAGTAAAAATTTGTTTTGTTAGAGGTTGGCCATTCTTCTTGCTATAAAAATATCGTGAAGTCATATCATATGATAAAGCACCTTCTGAAAGCTAGATGCTCGATAACGAGCCTAATGATTCTCGGTAGTTTGTAATGTCAAGCTTTGAATTGGCGAGATCGCTCTGCTGTCAAACCGCCGTCCAGCGGCGACCACATTCTTTAACCACGTTCAAGGGGTATATCACGCTACAGAAACCATCAAAGGGTTTGCAAGTTAGTTGCCTTTTAGAAGTGGGGCAGTTGGTTGTTACATGTAATCCGTAGTTGCTGGCTGTTCTCCTTAGTCGCCATACATCATAGAGACGACAGTTATAGTCGCCAGTTGTCTTGCTAATGGTTGCTTATTGTCGCTAGTTAGTTCTCGTTATCGTTATGTATTCCATCAATCACGCGAAATTTAACGTATGGGAATTTATTCTTCTTTATTCTTTCTGTAGGGAGATTTTTTAAGACGAGGAAAATATAGAATATTTCAAGACGACGGTAAGGTTTGAATTTAAGTAACTATTTTATGATACAACAAAGTGGAAAAACGATTTAATTTTATAAAGTTTAAGGTAATTTTTTAAAAAACTTCGAATTTAAAAGATTCAAATAGATATCTTAAACGTAATTAAACCCTCCATATCGTAAGAAATTAAATGAAATTGCGCAAGAAAGTTAATACATTTAATGTATTATTTTAAACATTTATTTAAAAACATTTATTTAAAATTTAAGTGTAGGCGTTGACGCGCGCGCGCCATTCAAAGCATTTGTCAGTTCGTTACATCTGCGGTAAAAGTTGTAACTACGAAGAAGCTTAACATATGGTGCGTCTCAAGACGACAGTAAAAAGTATTAAGAGATTTTTCGAGATTTTTTCTTTTAAGTTTCCAAGTACTTTTTCTATTTAACTTCTTTTTTTTTGCATTTTCTCGCAATATTCGATAAATAGAGACGAAATATGACAGTTCTTAGTTCGGGGATTTATTGGTTCGAAAGTTACTTCAAAAGTGTTTCTGGAGTTCGTGCGGTTAATACTTTTAAACTACTGAGTACGACTTATTCCGTATGGCTGGACAAATCTTTGTTGATACTGTAAGCGTAACTGGTCCGGATATTGTCTTGTGGAGATAGAAAAATACACGAAGTATTGATTGAACTACATATTTTTTTAATTCTTTTTTAATTCTTTTAGTTCTTCATATATTGATAATAGGACGATATTCCGCTACTTTGAGCACAATATAGTAATGTTTAAATAAATAATAAAATTTACGCATTTCGTCTTCATGCGTCGATAAGAAAATGCAAAAAAAGTTAAAGAAAGATGATGCGCAGACGAGACGTTTAGTCAGCAATAATATTTAAAACCTCTAAAATATATTGTACACATTTATTTGCAAATAAGCTCAATGAAATTAAACTGTAACTGTGTTTCCAATAATGTCTTCGATGTATTGCTCGCCATTATGTCGGATTAACAACTCTAAGTGATCGACCTTAATCACTAAATGGCGGCCGTGATTCAGTGGTATAGCTTTACATATGACGGACATCGCAGGCGCTTATAAGACGTCTATTGTGAAACGTTTCCAATAGCACCGTTTATGTGATGGTGAAATCTGAATATATATATATATATCGCTGAAATATATATCGCTTATCACTTGAGTCTGACACGATCGTTTTTAAATAGAATCACAATTTTTTATTCTTTACAAAATCAGTCTATAAAGATTATGTGCAAATAAAATAGATAAATAGATAAATGGTTGTACAAACTTATAAAACAGATATTACAAGTATATCTAAATAAATGATATATTTATAAATTGTAATATTTGATCTAAAGTTTAAATAAATAAAAGAAATACTCGTGACTTACAATAAAAGTATTTTTTTTCAATTTTTAAACAAAGCAAAAGTGGATAACAATTTTTCAAAATGTAAAAATCAACACAATGGTTGGTTTCTTTAATTAATCAATAACGTTTAAAGTTAATTAATGTCCAGAGTGGTTTGTACATTTTGTATTTCGCCGTATTTCAACGTTCGATGTGTAAATAAAACTTGATGCCTGAAATATCGAAAAAATAATTAAATCCGATCTTTCCGTCGAATTTGCAAATTGTATACTCGTGTAAAATCGAGTGCGCTTGTGTATGCTGATACGAAAAGTGGTAGTATATTTTTCTTTTTTCGATTATCGTTATCACTTTTTGTGTGGAAAAATTAATTCCGTGAAATGGAAGTGCAATCAATGCGGCTTATCACGAAATAATAGCACAACGACGGTACATATTGGTATTGACGTCAGCTTCACAAAATTTCTAGAATATCGCGGTCGACTATTTGGGTTAAGAATTCATTTTCAAGGTCCTACAAGCACGAGTATATTATGGATATGAAATTTTCAGTGTACATTTTAATAACCATATTTCATATTGCATGCTGCGGTCCAAGAAAAATCCGCAGTTAATATTCTGCTAATCCCTGCTGCTTTTAAAGACCATAAGTAGTCGTCCGTAAGGTTTAAAAGATTTCGAGTAGATTTGTATTACGTATTTTATCTTCTAATTTTTAAAGAGAGGGTCGTGTTTAATTAATTGAAAATGACGAAACTGTAATGGGACATTATTATCAAATATTAAACGTGGTTCCATTGGGTACTTTTATGGTTTTTGCGAGATATATATGCATTATACGTTGCTATTAGCAACGCGTAGCGATGAACGATGGAGAGCAGTACCTTCGTTATCTCGTCTCGGTTGTGTACATATCAGTAATGCACAGTACTCGTACTAAATATCTTACAAATTCCATACAGATTTTCAGATTAGTTTCGAATAATACCAACACGACCATGATAGTCACAGTACAGTATTAAATAGTGCCACTATGCATAATACACTCTTAAAATGTTTCTACAAATATATTTGTCCGAATATTTTTGTCAGCTACTATATCCTAACCACGATTTATTAAACAATATATAGATTTAAAAAAGAATATATAACGACATTACTTGTTTAGGCTAGATTGGTTTAACTTGTATAGTTTTAATAACTGTGTAAGATCAAACAAGAACTTATCGTTAGTTTGGCGAGATTTGATTACACGAAGCAACATAATTGCTTTGAAACTCAGGACAGAAAACAATGTCAACCGGTAGACGCGTTTGTCTGGTGAACGTGTAACGCGTGAATAATAGATAGCGACAATCACGCGAACGCTAGTTACAGCTGACTTGGCTTACATTGTAGCATTCAAACTAGAGTATACGAGCCGTAAGCGCTATTGAAAGTTCAAAGGCCGACTAGTGAGCTTCATCCTATCTCATTTTTTAATCAGGCGATGGATCGACGAATCGTATTGATTTCGAGGATTATTATAGTTCTGTGGGAATTTTAAAGCGTGGTTTGTCTAATCTTGTCTCGTTAGCTACAGACTCTTTGGCGAGCAGCCTGAAACTTGATCCAGTTTCGAGAAAATGAAAAATTCGTTTCTTCTCTTTGCTTCCCTGTTCTTTCTTTCCTCCTTTTTCCCTTTTTACATCGCGTTAAGACCCGTTAAATAATATTGACTGCCGTGGACGCTGGCTGAGAAGTGCACTTTATAACTAGCTTTAAAATCACCGACGTCGATGAGGACAAAGGTAAGTTAGAGGGTCATTTATCTGAGCTGGTGTTATTCGACCTGAACTCTGCAGCTTTTCAGAGCTTCTTTCGTTTTTCTTTTAAGAGCAGAGATGTTAACTGGTCTTTTGTTATGTGTAAGAAGTATGTACTAAAGCTTATTTAGCACCAATTGGTTGCTCAAAGTCGAGATATACATACCTATATTATATTAATACGTTACAGAAGATTAGGCGTTAGTTAGCTTATGAGAATTTATAGTGTGTCACAGATCACAAAAGCAGAATGACTACTTTTTCATAAACGATATATGTATATGAATTGAAAGTTTAACTATTACGCCACATACTTCTCTCGATAAACGTCGTCGAGTGCATATTGTTAAGGAATATTAGCCATTTGAATTCAATAGTTTCGAAGATACTAATGCTTCTGTGAAGTTTTTGCAGGCTGTTAATTTTTTATTGAGATACTACAAATTTTGAATAACTTCGATTAGAAATAAAAATCACATTACATTGACGCGTAGAATGTTACGTAACGTAGATAATGTAAATATAAATTATATTACAAGGAAATAATACGGGTAAGTAATGTGAAACATTCTGGTTAAAATTGCATCCTTTGAAGGCTAGGACACACGGTACTTACGAAGTAGATTAAGTACCAAATGGGGTACTTAAGAAAATTCATGTTGTCATTGTTTAATAAACATCTTTAGCTAATAGCTTTCTGCAAAAGCTGGTTTAAGTTATGCTAGCTTATTCCTTATTAATTGTAATTATATTGTTCGTATCTCCTAGAGGATTAACAATCCATTTTTATAATGGATAATAAAAGTAAATTCCTATTAGGTTGTCCCAAGTTTCTTTCGTTTTATAAAGAAATGACAGATGCACAACATATTTTGTTTTATGTTATTCTATATTATTTTACATTAAATTGGAAAAAGGTGGATCACACGTAATTCAATAAAATAATATAAAACGAAAAATGTTGTACATCTATTACTTTCTTATAAAACGAAAGAAACTTTTGGAACAACCTAATATTTCTCTACTACGACGCTTTTACAGTGCTAAAATATTTGATAAAAATGTTAAGAAATTCTAATATTGATTTAAGCGTATCGATTTATCTGCTCTTCATATTTAATCAAACAGAAATTGTTAATTATGATTTCCACTTAAAAGCGGATTGCATATTATGAGGATAAATTATCAAATTCATCTCTAATATAGACATTAGAGAATCATTCATAGCCGCAATCCTGTTTACCGCTAACATTCCTGGTACTCAATAATTCATTAGGTGACTGCTTTAGCCGCACAGAATACACCTACAAATAATTAATCGCGATTAATATTCCATCGACTTTTGAAAATCCCTCATGTGATCTATTTCATGCGATGAGAATACGTATAAATTGAGATTGCGATCGACCATCCTCAGTCGGATAAATCGAGTGATTCAAATTATAACACAAAAAAAAGTTAATACTAGTTACATTATCTTTTTCAATTTTTATGTATTATTTGGCGGAAGAAACTTTGGTAATTGGTAAGTAAAGTTCACCTCCTTAATGTTAATGATTTTAATATGTTATTAAGCTCAAAGTTCTATGGAATTTTCTATATATATATACATATACATAACTGTGTGCGTATATGTATAATATACGTATAACAACCAAAGTTCAGCTCTCAAGTGTACGCAAAACTTTTATGTTCATTTTACGCTATACCAGTATGTTTCATGAATTTGTTTGCTAACAGTATCGAAACAAATAACAAGCAGAGGACGAGCTATTCATGAATTGTTTTGCCAGCGTGTACGCTCCCAATATTTTCTATTTGAGAAAACATACTTCTTGCTATTGCAACTACAAATATTTTTACAGTCGACGCTTTTGCCGTGAATCATTGGCTAACATGTAAAATCTAGAAAAAACATGGTTTATTGTGATGGAAATGTGGAAAACCGCAAAACCGATATAGAAGGGAAAATAAAGGAAAGGAAGGTAGATAAGTAGAAGCTTGGGGCCAAGTTTAATTCACTGAAACCGAGCTGCTTGTATTATCACAAAACAAAATTGCCAGTACGTCATTTCCGTACTCTCGTCCTCGCGAAAATGATTTCGCTTGTTAAGGAAAAAGGAAGAGACAGGGAAGAGAGGAAAAAGCAGTCGGAGAGCGCTTTTAAAAAGCTGGCGAACCGTGTGTTACCACAACGAGACACGCGATGCTACTTGTCGCTTTAAATTGTGCCGCAACTCGTTTTTGAGATCTTTGCCAGGGGCGCGTTAAAACATGCTGAAAATATATTTCTGGCTTTTCTGGGGTTTAACTGAAATATGACAAATAACGTTGTAAAACATATGTACTTATGACTTACAGAGTAATTGAGTGTACAAAATATATAGTATACAAAATAGCCAGCGATTTAGGGCTTTAAAAGTTCAAAAGAAAAGAAAAGAAAAGAAGAAAGATAATATGTTGTGGCAGTCTAAGTCGATCTAAGAAAATAGATAAAGGGAGGGAGGGGCAAAGCTAGTTAATCTGGAAAGAATCCAAGCGTCAATTTCAAGCATTTACAGAGAATCAAGCGGGCTGGTTAAAGTCGTGAGTTGAGCAATTATCCCGCGTTAGGTTCAATCAGGTTAGTCCCACGCGAAATTGATCCAACCATGCGAAAACGAGTGTATTCTGATTTCTGTCGCAGATACTTCTGGCTAGTGCAGTACCTACACGGTGGTTGTTGAAATAGCCGCTTCTCATCTATTTTCCGCAGCGCGGACATCATCCTTTGATCCCTTACGACTAACGAAGTTTTCGAAGATGTACGGCAGTTTGAGATTCTACTTGAAAATGATCATGATTGCGGTCTGTGTGCCGTCTGCTCTTCTTTTTGTCCTTCCGTTAAAGACTGGTAAGTTGATACTGATTAATTATGCGATCGAAACCATATATAATGGCTACAAAAATGCCGCTAATATAATATTCCTTCTTTCTTGTATCTGTCTGCCTCTCAGGTCGTTTTACTAATTACAATAAGTAATTTCGACTTCTTTGCGCTCTCTTTTAACGCATTCGAGACCGAAAGAAATTCATATCAGTCAGTCGGCAAGGGTATAATATACATGTTTTATATATAACTTATGTAGTAATGTATATATCATGTCGAAATTACTTATTGTAATTAGTAAAACGACCTGAGAGGCAGGCAGATACAAGAAAGAAGGAATATTATATTAGCGGCATTTTTGTAGCCATTATATAGGGTTTCGATCGCATAATTAATCAGTATCAACTTACCAGTCTTTAACGGAAGGACAAAAAGAAGAGCAGACGGCACACAGACCGCAATCATGATCATTTTCAAGTAGAATCTCAAACTGCCGTACATCTTCGAAAACTTCGTTAGTCGTAAGGGATCAAAGGATGATGTCCGCGCTGCGGAAAATAGATGAGAAGCGGCTATTTCAACAACCACCGTGTAGGTACTGCACTAGCCAGAAGTATCTGCGACAGAAATCAGAATACACTCGTTTTCGCATGGTTAGATCAATTTCGCGTGGGACTAACCTGATTGAACCTAACGCGGGATAATTGCTCAACTCACGACTTTAACCAGCCCGCTTGATTCTCTGTAAATGCTTGAAATTGACGCTTGGATTCTTTCCAGATTAACTAGCTTTGCCCCTCCCTCCCTTTATCTATTTTCTTAGATCGACTTAGACTGCCACAACATATTATCTTTCTTCTTTTCTTTTCTTTTCTTTTCTTTTGATCTTTTAAAGCCCTAAATCGCTGGCTATTTTGTATACTATATATTTTGTACACTCAATTACTCTGTAAGTCATAAGTACATATGTTTTACAACGTTATTTGTCGTACTTCAGTTAAACCCCAGAAAAGCCAGAAATATATTTTCAGTATATTTTAACGCGCCCCTGGCAAAGATCTCAAAAACGAGTTGCGGCACAATTTAAAGCGACAAATAGCATCGCGGGTCTCGTTGTGGTAACACACGGTTCGCCAGTTTTTTTTTTTTTTTTTTTTTTGATATCGGTGACTGCCATATTCTCTTGAGTTTCCAAATCGTAAAGAATCTTTCCCCAGGGATGGGTCAACTGTGTATGTCCCCATGCGATGTAACTTGCTTAAGGAACACGAGCCGGTGATATGCAGGCAACGTATAATTGATTATCATTCGCTCTGAAACGCTGAAGTAATGACCAGTGCAGTGGTCCAGTGGTCATATTGAATGCCGCTGGATATATCAGCATTTGGCTACCTAACCCAGAGAAGCAGGAAATATGAAGCCACCGAATACCAATTAACTTCGTAGTTGCACGGTTCACATTCCATCATTTCTGAATATGCGAGGACAGTCCTCTTATTGTGCTTTTAATTCTTTTATTTGTTTCATTTTCAGCAAATATACTGGTTTTTTAAATTAAGCTTCTTTTTATACAGAGTTACAGATTATATTAATTTTATATAGAATATATTTAAGAAAGATATTTAATTTTTTGCTAGTTAAGTATTGATCGATTAAGTTACTGTACCTTTGTTCCGATAAATGCGTGCCATTTCCTCGAATCTAATATCATAGCAAATGCCAATACCTTTTTTGCAGCCCTTCACATCGAACGTCGTGAGGGAGTTACCAGGACTGAGTGAATCACTCTCTCGAAAAGTAATCTTATTAGGAATGTCGATGTCGAATAGATATACCTAATAACATAAAAATGTAGTCGCTAATTCTATTGCTGCAACTTTTGTAATTTAATATCAAAGTTACCAACTCCTAAACTTTAATTATTTTTTATTTAATAACTGACAGCGTTTTTATCACTTTCTTTTATTAAAAAATCTTAACATTTAATAATGTTTAAAAAGGAGAAAAAATAAGTATTTTCGTATGTGAAAAATTTATATTATACATTACAACAAAAATGGGCGTTTCCCGTATCATAACGTATTTTATAAACCGTAAATTATTGAATTGGTTATAGTATACGTATGTACATATGTATATTCCTAAATTATTCCTAGATAGAGTCACTTTCTTCACCGCAATATTTTCAAATTCAAAGCCATAAAGGAATATATTACTTACCTTTTGGTGTCTTGCTATCAAAGTTCCATCGGGACCCCAAATAGTACAGGTATTGTACAATTTATCGCCCTCTATTTCAGGCATCGTACCACCAACTACATAGATGTTGTTTTCTTTAGCTGCGTTCGATGTAGCAACGCTCGTTTCACCATCAGGAATACTCTCGGCGTATTTTGGAAAGTACTCTGCATTGCAATATTTCAATTAATGAAAAATAACTGTCTTTTGTTCCAACCATAAATTAAATTGAAATGTTTGTCAGTTTTTTATTTTCTAAATTATTAAAATAACTAAGTTTTATATTTCGACTTAATTAAATATGCAATTACTTAGCTAATAGTATATATAATAAATTGTTTCTACAGGTTCAAAATGAAAAATGAATATTTAGAAATATTTAATTACGACAATGCTATTTGTGTTAGCATCAGTGGCTTGTTACTCAACGACTTTGCTAGTACTTTTTGAAACGTAAAGTTAGTTTTCAATTAACACTTATACTAGAGGCGGAATTATAAATGCAAAATAATTGATAATACTAATTTATAAGTACCTAATTATTAGTATCTTAAAAAATATATTTATACAAAAATCACGATAATCATGAAAATGGGGAAATCCTATATTCTCGAATCAATTCACAATTTATTTTGTATATTAATTAGATTCCGCGCTCATCAGTACGTACTCACTGGCGACATCGAGAAAATGTATCGGCAATTCCTCGTACGACCAGAGGATCGGAAATATCAAAGGATATTATGGCGCAGCGCGAGTGGAGAAACAGAAACATATGAGCTTAACACCGTAATACTCTTATCATAGAAATAGAAGCAGTCCTCAATTCCCGCCCGCTAACTTCTATCTCCACCGATCCAAATGATCTCCTAGCCCTCATTCCCGGACATTTCCTCATTGGCGATTCATTAATGTGCTTACGTGATCGAGATTTCAGGGACATTCCATCGAACCGACTCTCCAAATGGCAGCATATCCAACAGCTTAAACAACATTTTTGGAACCGCTGGCATAAGGAGTATTTGAACGAGCTAACCAACCGCAATAAATGGAGCAAGGGTGGACACAGCATCCAAAAGGGCACAATCGTCATCCTCAGAGAAGACAACGTTCCCTCCATGCATTGGCCTCTGGGTCGAGTTATCAAGGTTCATCCAGGCGCCGATGGTGTCATCCGGACAGCTACAGTTCAGACGGCAAAGAGCATTTTGGATCGGGGCGTCAAAAGGCTTGTCCCACTGCCAATTCAACCCGATCTCGAGAAACCCGAACAACTAGCCACCGAGACGAAATAAGATGGGAACTTCAAACACACCTCGCTAGTTTGATCGGTACCCTCTCAACGGGGGGAGAATGTTACGCCATGCGGCTTACCATAGGTCATATTCTTAACTATCGATCGCGGCACTATAATGTCGCAGACGGATCGTCGCGTCTGCCCGGCAAACAAACATTGTAGTGGCAAGCGCATGGTTCATTAAGCAGGGCGACTTCCAGAAACGTCGACTCGTGGCCCGTATTTTACCTCGCGTAAAAGAATGTGGCGTGATCCGAACGTAGTGGGAGTCGCCTTCCAGAAAAAACGAAAAAAATCGAAAGGCGTTCAGAACTTTTCGAGAAGTCGAACCGTCAACACATGTGGTATGTCGCGCATTACTTATCAACCAAAACGCAGTTACATTTTTTTTGTTCCATTTATATCTTTCTAGTTAATAAGTTGTTGAAATAAACATTAATTTATTTGTGTTAATTCTGTGGAATTTCATTGAACTACCCTTATTATCATAATCGAAATAAGGGGATCGATCAATTCGTGGCGTCGATTATTTAATCGTAACGGGAACTTACAACTCTCGTTGACGTGCTATCCCGCGATCGCGTCTCTCCGCGAACGGTCGAAACAAAATGATTCACTAAAAACTGTCCTGAATTCCTAAGAATTTATTTACCGCAAAACTGACAAAGTGTTTATTTAAAAAATGAGGTTGAAGGTAGTCCTTTTCTTTCATTTCATTCATTTTCATTTTCTTTCTTAAGTATGGCTAACACAATATCTAATCAATTAAAATTTTATATTTTCACGTGAGTTCCTTTAGATAATTATTATCAACATGATGACTAACTCTTACGGATTAATACGTGTCTGTAGGGCAATCCGGTGGACTTGATCGGCTTTTTACTTCGAAAGTTGAGTAATCGGTGTCGCTTTCTTACGCATCTTTGAACTGTATAAATGTTTTAAAATTGTTTGATCCAGAATGTACCACACCGGACAATCAAGAAGGCAGGTGCCTTGACTACAGAAAATGTAAACCTCTGCAAGAAATATGGCAGATACAGTACCGTACAGCCACCGATTTTTATAGACGATCAGTGTGCAGATACCAGGGCAATGTTACGATCGTTTCCTGTCCGGACGATCCAAACAAAGAGAAGAGAGAAATTTTAACAAAAACTGTGTATAAGTATAAGGCTTGGCGACCACCATACTGTGGTTTTAGCAACGTCTCTCATACCAGGCTGGTCGATGGTAAACCAGCTGAACTTGGTGCGTTTTATATCTTTCTTTCCGATTAATAATAAGCCATTTACTGCAAAGAATGAACTTTAAAGGCATTAAACAGCACATCAATGTACATTTCAATTAGACTAAATAATAATGCTATGATTTTATCGGTAGTAACTTTACTTATTAACTTGAATTATTTCTTTCTTTTACTTCATGTTAGGAAGAGTATCTTTTTGCTTGAAATAAAAAATTGATATAGGAGTAATAATATGGATAGAGATCAAAAACTGTTAGGGCAGAAATTACACGTTTGAACTTTATAGTTCAGTATAGTTCAAATAGGAATTATATAGAATTATTTAATAATTTGTATTCCACTGGAATAAAAATTTAATTTCTGTCTTTATCAAATCTCTATTTCAGAGTATTTGTACGTATGTACTTATCGTCTGTTGTATGATCGAATATCGAATAGGTAATAATCGTTGATACTCGTTATGTGAGAAAAAATTATGTATATTAACAACTATGACTATTGCATTTTAGGCGCTTGGCCATGGATCGCTGCATTAGGTTTTCGTAATCCCCGAAACCCAGACAAACCACTATGGAAGTGCAGAGGTTCCCTGATATCGGCTAGGCATGTTTTGACCGCAGCACATTGTGCACATATGGATGGAATAGAAAACATACACAATCATAATATTGCCATTCTTACATTGATGGAGGAGGTGCCATTTTCGAGTAAGTCCTCAAATATATATATATGCTATTGAGAATTACTGAAGTATCATATCCTGAAATTTCTTACTGTACACATATATTGTGTCATAAAGCGTGTACAATTCTTTCTTATACTTTTGGTCATTCGTTTCAGGCATTTTCATTTATTTTTTTATTTTTCAGGGTACGTATATCCCATTTGTACGAAAGAGCCCCTACGAAAGAGCAACTTCGTCGGCTATAACCCCCTTGTTGCTGCATAGGGAGCATTAAGATATAGTAAGTGATATCAATTTTATAATAAAATTAAACAGTTTCAGTCTTAAATATCTTTCTTATCTTCTTCGTAGGACGACCACGACGTAATGCATTAATGGAAGTACAAATGCCAGTGATTAAGAACGCCGAATGCAAAATAGCTTATTCCAAATTTCCTAATGCACCTGATATCACTGATGGTATAATATGCGCCGAACATGCTCAGGGTGGAGAGGATTCTTGTACGGTAATTAAGTTACAGAGTTACTACAAACTATATGGTATCTGAAGACACGTCAATTCGAATTAACATCAAATCGACGTCTTAAACATTAGAAATAATAGATAAACACAATTTAATAGTTTTGCCCACTTCTCACACCTCATTATGGTATTTAATCTAATTTCCTTCTAATCTTAGTTTTGCTCAAAATACATATAACATGTACATTATAAATTGGAGTATTTCTATACACAAATCAATAGAAGATTATTACTGTATATAAGTATAATTTCAATACAATTCGATCGATATATTTCAGTATCTTTGATTAAAAATTTAACGATCCTTTCAGGCTGACCGCGGCGGACCACTGCTGATACAACATGAATTAACCTCGTATTTAATAGGTATTATGTCTTACGCTTATAAGTGCAGCACAGCTGGCTATCCCAGCGTTTACACTAGGGTCACATCGTACCTTGACTTCATTCTCCAAGCGATGCAATAATATGATATTACTGTTCCATAAATATCATTGTGTAAAAAACGTAAAGTTGGATTTTCTTATTGTGGAGATAAGAAACAGCTCAAATTTACATTGTTTTGTACGTTACAAATTATAGGCTTAAAATGTACGAAATGTAACTTTGAAACGACACTAATTTTTTACGCACGATAAACCTCCACGACTTAGGTATGTAAAGATGATAAACGTATATTAATTCTATTAATTTGGTAATAATAAACCAACTTTCTGAGAAGTTCTGTAAATTTCGTTTCTGTTGTATCAAGAGAATAATGGAATATTCCACTTAGATCGTATACTTCTTGCATGTACATACAAAATTTTCCGGCTAATCTAAAACACTTCATAAGATAGAGAGCTTCTGGAGATTCGGACACAGAGAGTGCATAAAATACAAGATAAGTCTCGTGTCTTTCAAAATTATTTTTTATTCGCTAAAAACGTCCTGTGTACTCATGCAATCACATGCAACCTCGAAACTTCGCTTATTTTTTATCACTTTCCAATTCAATACACTGTTTCTGCATTTTTAACTATATGTAAGAGAAATTTCCATTCAGCCAAAGGTGTACTTACAGATTATAGATTCCTATACGACTCTCGGTAAAAATTTATCCGCACTCCAGATAGTTAAAACTTCTGTCGACCGTATTGATCCATCTGCACTCTTCGTATGACGTCAATATCTGTTCAGTGCTGCTGCGTAGGTTTCATTATGTTACGTCAATTCGTTTGTGACCGTTGCTCGAGTAATGGCGCTTTGCAATGGTGATTTGCAGGAAAACAGTGCAGGATGCTGTGATTCGTTTCTTGTGGTCGAAGGTTATGATTGATGCCTATATTTATCAAAGATTTAATGCACATTATGGAGAAAGTGTTTTGTCACGAAGTGTGTTTGAATGGGCACAAAAGTTCAAAGAAGATCGCACAAGTGTTATGAAAAAACAGCTGGACGCCCGTCCACATCCACGATGACAACATTGAACGTGCTCATGAACTTATGCTCTATGGAATAGACGAGTGACGCTGGATAATGTGGCAAATCATTTGCAAATCAGCCACGGCTCTGCTTATGCAATAGCGCACGACAGATTTGGGTTTTAAAAAGTTTGTGCGAGATGGATGCCGAAAAAGCTGATGAAAAGGTGAAGACGACGATGCATTCGTGGTTCGCAGCTCAGCCCAAAACATTTTTTAATGAGAAAATACGAAGGTCCTTCAGCAAATGGACAAAGTGTATACAGAAATTGAGTGATTATGTCAAAAAATGATGTATGTCTTTTTTGACAATTGCTTAAAATAAATTCTACACCGACAGAGCGGGTAACTTTCTACTCACCCTCGTAAGACACTTAAATTTCCAATCTATTATGATGAATAAAAGAGCTTATACTATTAAATCTAATTGTATTTTGTTGCATGAGAGTACACGTGTATGTGATGTACATTACCTTTATATCCCCTTGAACGCTTCAATATTGCGCATATATACTATATTTTGTACAGCTTCTATAAAATTTTGTATGTTTGTTTAGGCTGTTAATCTAGAGGCTGGAGTACAAGGAAGTGGCACAATGATGTGGGCTGATGACATTTATAATTATCAAGGAATCACCCCTACATTCGCTCAGGTATATATCGTTGACTATAATGTATTTAACATATATGATTGTTAGAATATTAATAATTAATTTTTAATTCTATCAGAATTTTAATGAAACTGTCCCTTGGGAAGGAGGAACTGATACCTTGATATCACGGTTTGTACATCCTATATGTACGACAAATTTTAGAACATTATATAACGAAGAACCAGATCGTGGTGACCATGTGATGTGAATAAAAGGACTTGAATTTGATGATATTTTTATAATGTTAGATAACATAACTAAGTATCTTCACAGTAAGATAGGATGACATGGTTTACATGATCTTAATGTTGTTCACTTGAGTGATGATATTATAAGGAAAAGTGTAATATCACAGGTAGGATGATTCATAATTTAGAACTACTAACTCATGTATGTATTAAAAATTAAAGAAATATATTAAATTTTATAGGATATTTATGTTTAGTAACCAGTAATTCAGAGATTGGTATTCATGGTTACTATAACGAGGCTGTAGAAACGCACCCTTTCTTCTTTGCAAATGGTCCTGTATTTATGTCTAAGCCGAAACTGGAACCTCTGAATAATTTAGATTTATTCTTGTCATTTTCTAAAATACTTATCTACAGTATACCGTAAGGAATGATACCGTATCACACCTAATCAAGTGCCTTAAGAAACATCAACAGGATATCACAGTAATCCCTTATCGACTGATATGTAAGTAAAAGTTACGTGTCATTGTTATACACAGTTATGTGTTAGTGTTATACACAGTTATTTGTCATTTTCTATTAATTCAGTTGTAGCCACTACAATATCTATGACACTGGTAGTAATTATAAGAACAATAATGATGTTCTATAAGAGGAAATGATGATTAGGAACAAAAACTTACAGGTAAGTCAAAGTATATGTTATTTGCCATTTGAAAAGAAAGTTACTAACTTAGAATTTTTTGATAAATAATAATTGTGCAAAATATATTGGTTTTCAAATTTGTCAAAAATTGAAATTTAAGAAGCATTGTAATAATATAACATTAATATTTTGATTTTTCAGGAGATATCATGCGGTGGATGGATAATATGAAAAAATATTAAGCAGTATATGAATTTTCATATTGCGTAGAGATAACAAAATGAATTTTAAAAAATGTCGACATGGTAATAAGAAATAGCATCATGACAAAGAATATATAACCACAGTTTCATTTTTTATAAATAAAAATTTGTTGTTCCAGATTTTGAAATATAGTGAAACGTTTAATTGGTATCTTAATATCTTTAAATAATTATTATTTTAGAATCAATTGTAATTGTATCATACGTACTTTTGAATTCGTGCAAGAACATATGTAATTTTGAAGTAGTTATTATTAGGAAATTGTTAGACGCGAACAGTATGCGAAATGTTAGTATGCAGTGTAATAATTATCAATCAAAACACAAGAATTAAATTCTTGAGGAAAAAATTTCCGGAATTTCTTATTTACACGATTATAAAGAAATCCATAATAAAAAGGAGCTGCTTTCTAATACTTCTCTTCCTTGTAATGCCTACGTTAATAATAACGAGGTTCGACTTTTTGTTTTTAGAGGGATACTGGAAAATTTGAAAGTACAGTACCATTGGGAAGAAAATCACGATATTGAAAACGATATTTGCAAGTAAATTTCCAAAAAATCTGTTTTCAAATTTTCGCTTTCTATTTCATATTAAAAGAAAGGGAGGGCTGCCTTCTTTTTCTGCAAGACAAAACAAACATTCTGAATCTCGTATCAATGAATGATGTCAATAAGTTATTTTTCTTTTCAGATTGAACAATATTCCAGATTTATTCATAATTTCATACTACGCGAAGAATAGACTTTCATAGGTATATAAAGGAAATATTAAGTATAGGAAAACTCTTTTTCGTTGTAGGTGACATATGCTTCACGGTTGAACACGTGTATTTTTGAACACATATAAATGAAAAAGTACTCTTATGGAGAAAAAGAATTGATACCTTCGATTGACATTAGATAATGTATATAAACTTATGAACAATCACTATCAGTTTGTATTTTAGGTGTACACGCAGATTTGTTGGAGTTCTTATAAAATGTACATCCTGTACGAACGTTTTATTCTTCCAAATTTTACGATACTATGTCTCATATAATAACTATATGGATTAAACGTAATATAAATGATCCGAAAATAGACTCGAACGACATTAATTGTCTTTCTATTTATACCAATATCGAAAATACAAGTAAAGTTGGAGCAATAGTATGCAAGAATGGACTATTTATTATTTTAAACCAAATCATAGCATATTCAGAATGCACAGTATTATCATGAAATGTAAATGAATCAGTTGTAAACGAACGATTTTACTGTAAAATCATTGCCTCCTTTTTTTCATCTGAAATATAGCAGCAATGAGTACATTCTTTTAATATGTAATAAAATGAGATATCTTTATAAAGTTACATATGTCATCACTGGTAACTGTTATCTCGTATGACACCAAATATACCGTTAGTATGGAATGATATTTTTATGAAGATATACTTTAATGATAGATTTTATGAATGAAACGTTATATAAGAAAAATTATCTCTTGTTATTCTATGAAGTGTAGTAGCTAATGAAGATTAATTTTACGAAGTATTAGAGCAAAAGAGAATTAAAAAATTAAAAAGATCTAAATAAGATTGTTCGTGTGGCTTAATTATCTCAATTCTGGTACACCACTTGTTACATTCTAACTAATTAGCGCTAAACAATAACTTGCAAATATTAAAGATATTAACACCTAAAGGTTTTCAGGAAATTTTATAATATTTGATTATTGTATATCTAGTCATTGATTGATAAAATTTCTTGTATAATCATAGATCGAGGTTGACGTCATACGCAGATTGCATTACAGGTATCGTTTTAATTTATTTTATGGCTAGAATCATTTGAATATTATACGAATAATTATTTCCATTCGAACGATTAATAAATCACGTACCTATAAAAGATATATTATGAAAAAGACGTGACGAAACAAAAAAATATTGGAAATTCCGTTGTCATTAGATCAATTATTTTTGCAATGATTTTTATTTCCATGTAATTACATATGAAATGGGTAATTCATTAACATCTCCTCGAATCGAATATAATTCGTTACACTTCACAACGATTCAAATAATGGACGGGAAATATATAATAACTTTCCTGTCCTTGCGTTAAAATAGTACTGTACAAATCAGATGATACAGGAAATACCCAAAAAACCCAATTACATCCACATTGCATGACAGCACACTTGCAATGGATTTTTGTGATTTCAATGTCACAGACAATGACACAGCTAATCAGAACACGTTCGAGGCTATAGACATTGAAATTACCGCGTGTTTAATACGTTTAAAGCATAAATCTAAATTTCACGCGATTATTTCTTTGTACATTGTGAAACTCTTAAATTATCTTAATCGAATAAATAATCCTAATGTAATAAAACATCTTGAAATAGACCTAGATATCTGAAACAGAAACTCGAAGGATAAGAAATCCTAAAAGGTACTAATCCTAAAATAACAAACTCCTAAATAATAAACAAGTGATAAAACCTGTTATAAATAATAAAGCTTACCTGGAATAATCAAATCCTAACTAATCGAAAATAAAATAAGGCAAGCAATTCTTAATCTTTCAAGTAATTTTTCCGAAAACACAGAAAGATAGAGAAATTAAAAAGACGCAGCACAAATTGCAGCACAATGAAAGTTTCAGAGCGATGAATACGATCGTATTAAACTAAATAATTTTCAAAAGTGAAATTACATTGAAACGTATATCGATGATATTTGTCATTTCTACGATCTGTTTCGCTTGATCGTGCTTCTTTTCTGATGTAAATTCAATTTATAATACGAACTAAGTTTCCTTTATTATTATTAGTCCTGCGTCTTTTTAATTCGTCACTTCTTTTATTTCAGAACAATGACGGGCTCCAAGATGCTGTTCGGATGTTTGGCGTTAATTGCTTTTCTGCATCCATTAGTTCACGTTTGTACTTCGAGTAGTACAGCTCAAGGTTTGTACTTCGAGTTGTCTTTTTCCATGCACTTCAAATTCCAATACGATCTGGTCACGTGGCCTTCGTACAATTTCGAAATTTTACCTGTTTGGTAATCGTCAATGAAAAAAGAAGTTATGCGTGACCTCAACACATTGAAACAATTTTTATGATTTTTTATTTGCCGGTTGGTCAGCAAGTTAATGGAAAAATTTCACTTAACTATTCGCGTTAATTTCTTCGGTTTAACTTTTGGGAAATGCTTCGTTAGCTTCGGGAATATTCCAACGATTCGTTTTACGTACAAAATAAGCATGATAAATATTACATCACGGTAGTGAAAACTATTGGCGTAATACCTAAGATGAAGATGCAGAGACATTCTTAGAATTTCTAATGACACCTTTATAGATTTCTCGTTTAATATCGCTACTACATTTGAATCACTTTTACCTAACGGTGTCACATAGTCTCGTTGGAAATTTGTCAAATTCCTTAAAATGATCACTGAAAATTTTCCTAAATTTCCAAGAATTTATTTATCACGAGGTAAAGAAAATGTGTATTAGAAAGATGAGATCGAAGGTTTACCATTTTTTCAATTATGGCGAACGCAATATGTAATCAATGAAAATTTTATATTTTCACGTTGAAAGTTTCTTCAGATAATTATTATCCAGATGATGACTAACTCTTACGAATTAATGCGTGTCTGTAGGATAATCCGGTAGACTTGATCCGCTTTTTATATCGAAAGTTGAGCAATCGGTGACGCGTTCTTATACACCGAACCGCGAAAAGCAAAATTTCATATGATCTCACCAATTTCGGATGTCAGTCAAATCAGTCAAATAATAAGTTCGCGTTAATATACACGTTCGATTTTTGAAAAGCTTGTTCAATTTAATAAGAGTCTTGGTAACAGGCTTATGTTTTTAGACCTAATTGGTTGTTTTCATTTACAAGTACCTCGTGTTAAAGTACTCATAAAATGACATTAAAATCAGAAAACTAATAACTGAAAGATTATCATTTTTCCTCCGTGGTAGTTTACATATAACATAATGCAACTAACATGTCACGATTAATGCAAAATAAATAAATTACTAATATAGACATTTTTTTAGTAATTTGTATAATCGTGAAACGAATTGGACTTTCTAAAGGCAAATATTAAAGGAAACATGGAATTGATGCCAAATCTATCACAAATATTATTTATACTACTTATTTGCGCAGTTTGAAGCGAATCAAATTGATGAAGGTTTCTTTGTTACATGTTAATTTACATTTTAAAAGACATAACAGGCACGCTAATTAGTTTGCTTAAGATACTTTCGAGATACCAAGTTAGACGCGTTTCCATGAAATCATATCAATTTTACGATGATATTTTTCTATCAAGCATGCAATTATAACCGTATCGTTGATTAGTGCATACAATTATCCATGTACATTCGTCTTTCCGAGTACCGCGCTTCAATATTGCTAATTTCAAATTCGTACATTAATGTTCGTAAATGCTTGAAAATGCTATATAACTGTATCAGCTTCTGTTACAAACATTTTATAGTAAAATCTCTATAAATTTGTAATATTTTTTAGACTATTTGAATTCATTATATTATACATCATACATTCTAGTCATTTCTAATTAAGTTACTTTTGCGATGTTTAATTACATTTTATGTATATTCTTATAACTCTCTCTGTTACGGCGCGTACGATGGTCCGTGCGCCGTCTGAAACTTTATACTATATACTGATCTACTACATACTATATCCTATAAACTGAATCCTTTGACGTAATCTTAATAGCTTGAAGGAATCTCTAACCCTGTAAGTGTTTTCGGTTTATGGATGGTCCTTTGAACAATGCTTAGGTTTATTGCGCACTCTTACAAATAACGGAGAAAGCGGGTAGTTATTTTTCCAATAAACAATGTCACCCACGAGCCACGTTGGTAGGAGGCTTCCTCCTCCTATCTTCATTCATTAACGTTGGCTATAATCAATGGGCACCCTCACTTTCCTAACGAAAAGTGTGAACAACGAATCCGCGTTCTTCGTTCAGAAAGCACACCCACACTGAGATTTCCTCTCGTGGCGGCACACGAGAACGCAAATCCCACCACTCGAAACCAACTAGTGTCGGACGACGGCAGCGCAGTGGTTAGCGCCATAGAGTACAAACGTTCGGATCCCGGGTTCAAATCCCGACGCCTCGTACTCTTCCAAAGTCCGATTTTTCTTCCACGACATCTAAATAAGAAGGAAATATAGCAGTACTACACCCCGGCAAGCGACACCTACAGCCAGCAGGCTACAATTATCACGGATATATGAAGGAAGACGGAGAAAAAGAAGAAAAAAAGTGTGTTTCGTCCAGAGCCTGCTGGTGGACTCATCAGTAAGGCTTACCTAGCAGGCTCATGCCTTAGACACAATGGAAGGAGGGGGAAACAAAGCTATGTACATGGCAGAGACATTGAAGACGGATTCCTCCCTCCCACGGCCGGACACTGTATCCAAGGCCGGTCTGATCTCCTACCCTCTCTTGCGACGTATCCCAGTGGAGCGGCCCCACTCTTAATCTAGTTTGGTGGGAAAGGTTCGCGTACACACCGTGTGTAAGAACTATTAAAAACCACACAGTGTATCGCGACTACCTTTCTACTACTTAACCCAAGTCCTATATTATCAGTCTTAGGTACGAGGCGGCTGCTGTCACGTAAAGTTGGTACTTGGGTGGTAGTAAGAAGGCTGAGTCGTAACCCAACTACTTATTTTCCTTTATAAAACTTTATTATAAACACTTACAAAATAACACCGAACCGGAGAATAGGGGTTGTATGAGTACAGCAACTAGAAGAGGAACAAGAACTGCCCGAGCTGGGTGAAGTCTCGGTTTATATACGTTTTGGTTTTAGGATGTTGAGGGGATAGGTGTAGGTTATGATGTAGAAAAGTGTCCGAAGGTCGGGGGTCCATATCCTATCTCTGATGTGGACTTTGGTGCATCACAGCCTTGGTGTATGGTATGATGATAAAGTGGTGATGTATCCAAAAGTGTCCAAAGGTCGGGGGTCCATATCCTATCTCTGATGTGGACTAAGGTGCGTCACAGTCTTGGTGTATGCTATGATGATAAGGTGGTGATGTGTCCAAAAGTGTTCGAAAGTCGACCGTCGATGTATTATCACTGATGTAGGTTGAGATGTGATTGATGTCACATACCCCCCTCTTTAGATTGATTTTGGTCCTCCAAAATCTTAGTGTTTCCTCAGTATGGAGCGATGGAATTGGACTCTGACTGACTCGACTTGTACTTGTTCTTCTTCGTCGTGGTATATGCTTCTGCTATTTCAACCTGTGAAGGTTGTTGGCTGGTTAAATTTCGACTACGATTAATAGGGATAATTTGCTAAGTTTGACGAAATGCCGCAGTATCACGTGTTGAATCTTTCGTAGACTTTCTAACAGCCTGTGATATAGAATGAGTTAGTGGTCTTTGAGTAATGGTTTTATACTATCTTGTTGTTTCTTTATAGTTTGATTGTTATCCAGTTGTTCCTTTGATACTTGCATTTCTTTGTTTTGTTTAGCAACTTCTAAAGCCTTTTCAGCATCTACAACTGGTTCTTTTTCCATGCATGTAATTTCTTCTTCAACCAGTACAACTGTGCTTTCCTCTATAGTTCGTGTTTTTGTGTCATTTAGTAAACTTTTCAATTCAATTTCCACAGTATCTGGAGCTTTGGATACCGACTGACTGTCATCTTCTGCATTTTCAATGCCCCAATCATCAAAGATATCCTGAATGACACTTCTTTTGTTAGTTATGCGCACTTTATCTGCTTCACTTATAGATTTATTCCTTCCTTCTGTATTAGCAACATGTATAAGTACGACAATTTTATTATGAATAATTTTCTTTTCTACATTAATTTTATGTGAACTATCAAAAGATCAATCTTGCCATTTCCATTTGTTGTTTCTTGTTATTCTTTTCTTTAATATCAATGTCATCTGCAGTTTCTAGATCACTAATTACTCCTGAGGTAATAGGAGTTATAGAATCGTTTCTTGTCTTTGTATGATTTAATATGTCATAATTGTATTTCTGGCTACAATTTTCAGAAACTTCTTGGGCCACAATTTCTGTTGAAATTACTTCTATAATTGTTCCATCACTTTCTCGTGCTTAACCTATCGAATTAAATTCTTCATTTACAATTTCAGCGTTCTTCATTCCTTTTTGTTCTGCAGAAACATTTTTTTTTCTTCATTGGAATTTACAACAGCATCCTTTTCATGTACAGTTAAAACAATATTTTCTTCTGTACTTTCATTCATATCATTAATATATAGTAGTTTCTACAGTCAGTACCATTACTTCTGAACTACTATCAACTAGTTTAGACAAATCTGTGTCTGTATCCGTTACATGCAATGTTTGGGCTTTATCATCAAAAGTTTCACCAAGTGTTTTAATTAATGCTTGACACTGAGCATTAGTAACACTAACTGTATCTATATTTAACACTGTACAAACGTTGTGTTTCTCAATGTTTTGTTCACCCTCATTTGTATTAAATATTTCAACATCGTTCGTACTTTCTTTATCTAAAGATGTGTCACCTGCATATCTTGAATGATCTCCAATCTCAGTTGTATTCTCTGCTTGCTCTTCTTGAAATTTCTCATCTTTTTTTTTTTTTTTTTATATTGATCATCAATTTGTGGGTCCTTATTTATTATTTTTTGTTCTACTTCATTAATCGCAGCGTTCTTTATGCTCTCTGTCTCACTACTTTCCTTACTTTAAAAATTTTTTTTTGTTTTTATTTAAATCTGTCACATCACATTTATTTACTACTAAACCATCTTGAATTGTATTATCTGTACATTCCTGTGACTTATTTTTTTTCTTTTTTTGATTTTCTGGAATATCATGCACATTCTTTATAATATCAGTGGTTGATTCTGATATTAATGAAGAAGATACATCTACTTTTATCGATGATTCTACTTTATTAATGTCACTGTGCACTTCATCTAGTTGTTCCATAGTAAAACATCAAGATTGTTACAATTACTTAAGAAGTCATGGATTGTTATTTAAATATTTACTGCACTTTTCCATCAATGTAACCCTTTATGGCAGTTTGACATTCTACAGAACACCAATGCTGTATCAGTTTATATTTTTCTTCATCGTGAAGTTTTATTATATCACCTAATTCTTCCTGATGTTTTTTTCCTTTTTTTCAATTTTCAAATAAGAGTGTTTTCTATATGCATCTTTTAATTCTTGGTTCGCCTCGAGTAAGCGATTATTAACATCTTTGGAAAGTTTTTGGACGTTTTCCAGTTCTTTTCTAAGAAAATTATTTTGTTCGTTCATATCTTTTACTTTACCTTCAATTTCTACCCTACGCAATATTTCAAATTTATTTTCATTGACAAGGATCATTTTTCTTATTTTTCAAAATTCAGTTTCAATTTATTAGTTTCTTCTTCATATTTATATCCAAAATCACCCACTTTTTCATATTCACCCTTTAGTTTGTCTAGTTCACACTGAAGGGCAGATTATTTGTCCTTGTGGTTCAAGAACTACATTTTATCTCTTTTGCATCTTTAGCTCCAGCTTCACGTTCCTCCATTGAATTACTAACACATGAATTAAGTTTGGCCTTTTTTTTTGTTCCAGCAAGTCAACTTCATATTTGTGACTTATGTTATTTCTTCTAATTTTATTGTTAGTTCTTGAATTTGTATTCCAAAAGATTGCACTCTTTTTACGTGCCTGTGTGTGTGTGTTTTTTTTTTTGTAATTCTAATTTTGCAATTCTAATTTTTGCACTTCCTCCTTCATGTCCTCTATGTGCTTCTCGAGCTCTTGTGTCGTCCTGTCTTAGTCGGAACATTCTACTTGAAGATCAGCGAGTTGATGCTCGGGATCGTAATTCAATTTTTGGTCGTTAGCAGTAATAAGCTCACGTAACTTCACTTTTGAACTTGATCTTGTTTGGTCTGATTGTGTTTTCGTGGTGCTTGTGGTGATCTAAAAGTAATCGTCACGTTGCTTGCATTTTTAGTGCACATTGATACACTGCACTCTGCACAGGCAATGCTTTTGTTGTCATGAAATCTCTCTAACTTTTCAGTAACAAAACCTTTTATTTTATTATTTAATTTTGGATCATGCGCCCCTGGTGAAGATACATTATGTGTTCTCTTTACCTTTATTATGCACACGTTTTCCTTTTGCTCTCAATTTTTCGATCATCTTGTGCTGTTCTATATATTGTGTTCTTATGTTCTTCGCATATAAATCCTGTCGATTGATTTTATCTTTCAGTTGAGGTACATGTTTAATTCTTTACCTTTTTTTTTTTTATGGATTTCTTGATAATCTTTTAGAAGTTGCTCGTTATATTTGGAAAGCTTTCTCACTTCGTCTTCAGCTGTTTCCTAACGGGATTTTTCTTCTTCAAGTTTTTCTGTAATCATTTTTTCTAAACTTCTCCATTTATTCTGTTCTTCTTCGAGTAATTCATTACGTTTCGGTATCTGGCTATCTTTTCCTTTAAAACATTTAATTTTATCAGAGAGTTCTCCTATTTTCAAACTTGCTTCATTTAAGGTAACTTTATGAATTTCCGATTGATGCTTTAACATTTGATGTAAGTCTTCTATTGCTGTTTCACGTTCTTTCAACTGTTCATTAAATTCGTTGTTTAGCATATCCACTCGAGAAATTTCGAGTTCTTGAGCATCGTTTCTTCTTTTAGAAATTTGGCTTATTTTCTCTTGCCTGCTGCTACATGTTGCTGTCATTTTATCAACTTCTTTCTTCTTTTTTTTTCTTTTTTTTTTTTTGAACTTAAAATCTTGATTTAAGGTTTGTGTTTCACTATATGATTTATTATTATTAACTAGTTCAACATTATTCTCAGTAGATTTTTTTTCGCGTGATTTTTATACTTATTTAAATAGTTTAACATGAGCAAATGCATCGTACGTCAGATATACCATTTTTAATAAATTGTCGCCTTTACAACTCGAGTTACCTCTGAACGAGTCGCATGATTGATCAATAAGCCATGAGTAATTATGCAAATTCAGTTTTTTTTCATCTATCTATCTGAATATTATAACAAAGACTTTACATTGAATATTTTATTAAAATTGTAAGTTTTTCATAAACGCTTCAAAATCCACAGTCTATTGATCAACTCCTCTATCCTTTCTCTTTCTCCTCACTAAAATAGATAAATTCCTAATGTAGTTTGTGGATAATATTTTTTTTTTCTAAAGCAAATCACATTTATCATCTGATATATTTTTTGAAATAATTTCTGTCTGTACATTTTCTTCTTTTTCCTTACTCCTCTTTCTCTTTCTAATGAATTCTTTTTATTCCGTAAAATAGTTTTTGTATATTCAATTTTGTTAAGTGCAATCCTTATTTCTGATAACTTAGTTTTATTAGATAATTCTTGTGAATCTTCTACTACATCTTCCATATCATTTTGAGTGCGGCTTTTACCTTCAGTAAATTTAATATCTTGAACCGTATCATTAATTTCAATAGCTCTTTCGGTATCAAGTAAATCGCACTTATTATTTAATATACCTTTTGAATTGACTTCTGTCTCTGCAGTTTGTTCTTTTGTATCTTCTTCGAGTTTTCTTTGTTCTTCTAATCCACCCTTCTCATTTTGTAGGATCTTCCTTGTATCTTCATCTTTTTTAACTTCGACTTTATCCGATCTCCTAGGTCTGCCTCTATGTTTCGCTTCATCAGTTGCTATTACACCCGTTACTGCATTATCATTTTCTACAGATTTATACCTATCGCTATCACTAGCTGTGTTCGTTAAAAGAACTTCCCTTCGTTGACGAGTATCAGTTGTTTCGTTTTCACTATCTGAAATTGATTTTTGTTTAACACCTCTTTTTTCTTCTTTGGCAAATTTATTTTCTACATTTTCCGATGCCTTTTGTTTATTAATTATTTCAGACTTGTCTTCGATTAATTTCGTCTTTGAAGCGCTTCGCAAAATTTTATTTGTGTTTGATTGTCTGGTTTGATTATAAACAATTTCTTCAAATTTTGGCGAAGTAGCAGGCTTTGCAGCAACATTATAACGACTGCTCCGTTTACTATTATCTAACATAGATGGAGATGGATTCTTGTCATCTTTATTCTCTAAAGACTTCTCTTGTGTATTAGCATCTAAATTTCTCGACATAAGATCTGCTGAAGTTTTTGATTCTGTAGTGTCACACGCATTTTTCGCTGTCATCATTTGGTCTTCTTCTATAAGCAAATGTTCATTATTGTAAGCATTATCTCTTGCTTTTTGTATGGATTCTAATGATATATTTTGTTCAACGTTGTCTATTGATTTTGTATCATTTTCAGCAGTTGATTTACTAACTGCTTCTAATTCCTTCGTTTCAATTTGGTTTTCTTTATTTGTATCGCCGTCCAAAGTATTTCTCATTGAAATATTATCCTTCTTGTTATGATCTTTTTCTGCTTCTCCTAAACTTTTACTTTTTTTGTCAAACCATTCTTGTAAATTTTGAGTATCTTGTGACGAAGATGGTGACAAATCATTATACAATACTGCAATATCTTCTTTCCTTCGTTTCACAGACTCTTTCTGGTATTCTGTTGAGCTATTGACATCAAACTTTAAGTCTGTTTTAATGAAAATATAATCCTGTGAAGCGGTGTCAATTGATACTTTCTTTTCATAAGAATTTTCTACATTAGACTGCAATTCTTTTGAAAATTCTTTCAAAACCATTTCTTCATTTCCTACAGTAACGTCTGTTTTCTCCAAGCTTTTGCTCAAATTATTAGAAACTAAACTACCCTGATAACTCCGACTAGTCGCTGCTTTAATAGTCTCCTTTAACAGTTTTCTTAACTTGATTTCGTTCTGCTTCTGCATAGCGTCTAATATGGCCCGAATACTTGGATCCACACCAGTAGCCATAGGGCTAACAGAAGATGCGTCTTCTGATTTTTTGCTCATAGTGGTTATTGTACTGTTGTTGGAGTCTGTACTAGCGAAGCTATTGTGACGAGTACAATATTTAATAATATTTAATATTTAATACGAGACGATAATATTTAAAAGAATCCAGTTCTTTACCTGAATATTCTTCTTTTCGTGACCAGTTTCAGTTTTGGTGATGACCGTAGTCCGCTTTCCGTAGAAGTCGTTTTCACGCAAAGTGAGCTGATCTGCAGTCGATCGCATCCGAAATGCGTAATTTCGTTTTCTTGAAGTTGATGGATCCTGGCACGGTTCGCCAAAATGTCACGTAAAATGGATACTTGGGTTGCGAGAGAAAAGAAAGCTGAGTCGTAGCCCAACTATTAATTCTCTTTTATCGAACTTTATTATGACTTTGGCACTTACAGTAGAATAACGTTGAACAGAGAAAGGGGTGTTGTACAAGAACAGCAACTAGAACGAGAACTCCCCGGGCTGGGTGAAGTCTCGGCTTATATACACCCTGGCTTGGGGATGTTAGGGGGTTTGGTGTGGATTCCAAGGAGTCCGAAAGTCGGGGTTGGGGCCTTATCTCTGACGGGGACTAAGATGCGTCGCGGCGTTGGCGTCCGACAGTCGGGAGTCGATGTCTTTTCTCTGAGAGGTAATTGGTGTCACACGGTCAACGGGACGAACTCTCCATCTAACAAAGGCATTAAGTAATCCTATAGCTCTCCTTAAAAGAAAGATTTGTAGCGGCACATGGCAGTAAACATTCCAACGGTTTCTGTCCCGTAGCTCGCCACACGCAGATCCTATTCTCCGGGCAGGATGTTTACCAGATGTCGACCTGTCTCCACAGTACGTGATCGGCTAGCCCGAGGACCGTCATAAACACTAATATCTAGTTACCTAAAATCCTTCAACAGATACACAGTCTTTGTCCCAGTTACGGGAAGACAGGAGAGACCTATTTTTCCACGAACGACGTCTCCCACTAGCAACCCTCCCTCAAGGGCGGCTAGCATCCTTTTCTAACTACCGATATGGAGATTGGCCAATTAGCAGCAACGTCAATTTCCCTTACTTTCCGAACGTAGGATGTCCCCGACGAATCCGATGATCTCGTGTCCTTAGACACACCCCGTCATATTTTTCCTCTGGGGTATCACCGGGTCGGAAAGTCTCTCTCTCTTGCAGTCTCATCGACAAAAAAGGATTAATTCCTTACGGTCAGCGAATATTAACAAGGAATCCGACTTAGATTTTTTGCGAGTGCGTACGACTACCGTCCCGTTGTCCGCGGATTCGTTATTGAACCTAGGATCATTGTCATTAGTCTCTCGAATATCTAATAACCACGGTTACTTGTCCGGTTCTATGGTAATCGTATTTGCACTAGTCAATGTCTTCTCTATTGCATAACGACAACGTGTAACCCAAACGAAGATTCGTTTCACGCCCCTAACCCTAATTCTAATGTAAACCCGAGGTATATATATATATAAATAAATAAATAATTATAAATTAATATTACCTATTATTAATAATAGTTTAATTATATATCTCAAGATAATAAAATATTTATAATTTATATTAATTTTTATATATAAATATTTAATTATATATAATACATTTTTTTCAATTTAAAGTTAAAATATTTATATTTATATTTTAATTTTTTTATAAAATTAAATATATGTATAAAGATTTTAAAATTAATATATTTAAAATTAATAATTATATATTAATATATACTTATATACAAGATAATTCAATTTTTATCAATTTTATTAAAAAATTTTATTTTATTACGTTAAATATTTATAAATTATTTTAATTTAATTATCTAATTAAATTATTATTAATTAATTATAATAGCAATATTTATAATAGTATTGTTAATTTTTTATTTTTATATTTTAAAATATATATATAATGTACGTATCCATTATGTATTTCCAATGTACGTACAGCAGATACTCACAGGAAAAACCAACGAGACTAATAATAAAATCAATGAATTAGACAAAAGAGCTATAGACAAATATCTTATAATATACCGTGGCATAATCTGCAATTTATTATAAAATAATTGATCCGAGCAGTATCAATTATAAAAGAAGATGGCTGAATATGATAGACACTGTCGAATACTAATCAAATATAATCATTTAGTTAATCTTTAAGATTTAAGTTAAGATACATCTTTGAGGAATCAATAAGTCTTTCGCTAATAGCCTAATAGATCTCTTGATAGATTAAACGAAGAAATACCTAATCGCGATTACAGCCAATTGGTACATATTATTCGATACATAATTAATATTTGTATCACGTACAGCGATGCAAGTGGTATTGAAGAAAATAGCCATTTTATGTTACAACTATAACGAGTAAATTTACTCGTTTAACTTGAGAGGAATTAAAAAGGTACCTGACTTTTAAATAAGCATTAAATAAGAAATTTAAATATCGCAGACGGTGATGTAGGTGTTATTCAAGAAAAGAGAACATTTTATTTTGTAATTAGCACGAGTAAATGAACGAATATCGATAATATAATATAATGATTAATATGAATTTTATCTGGCTGATTATTTAAATACCATAACATATTTCACAGTAACGTCATCGACTGCCGTTAGGCTCTTTTCCCTTTTTGTTCAAACTAATTGATAGTCGAAAACTAGTATCAAGGAGGTGTGAATTTAGTCTTAGTTTGTAGAAACTATTAAAATGATAAAAATGGATAGCGTATTAAATCGTCGAAGGCGCCAATTTACGATAAAAATTAAGAAATTGTTCAATTTGATTTTGTTATAATGGAAAACCCGTCCTTTGCTATGTCAAGAGATCGTTAACGTTTGATTGACATCTCGACACCTTGTCAAGATATATAAGGAACGCGGAAGTCGCGCGCGAGCTCTTTCGTGCCTGAAATTCCGGACAGTGAACATCCAAGAAGAATTTAAATATAAGGTAAATAAAAAAAAATATCAAATAACAACATTGTAACTAGTAATTTATAACGTCTAAGCCATTAATTTACAATACTTGAGAAATTAATTTATAATATTTAAGCTATTAATTTATAACATTTAAGCCATTAATATATAACATATAAGCAATTAATTTATAACGTCTAAACTATTAATTTATAACATTTGTTGAGATATGTATAATTTTCTGTGTTGGACTGGGTTAAATGTGTAGTAGAGATACTTGTATGTGAATATCAGCGTGTGGATGAATGTGTGTGCGCGGCGTCTCGAAAACAGATGAATGTAAACTGTTCAGTCGGTTAACAGTCGGGTATAGAAGAAAGTGCTGAGAAGCGTGCAAGTGTGTATCGATGAATATATAAGAAATCGTCCATGAAATAAATATATTACTATTTTAAAATTAATCCTCAGTATAAATTTAGTGTTCTTATAACATTATTTCGACTTCAAAGATCCACAATTCTCAACAACATTTGTGCTATTAATTTATAACATTTAAGTTATTAATTTACAACATCTAAGCCATTAATTTACAACATTTGAACTGTTATTTTATACATTTAAGTTATTAATTTATAACATTTAGGCTATTAATTTACAACATCTTAGCCATTAATTTACAATATTTGAACTATTATTTTATACATTTAAGCCATTAATTTATAACATTTAAACTATTAATTTATAACACTTAAGCCATTAATTTATAACATTTAAGCTATTAATTTTCAACATCTAAGCCAATAATGTACAACATTTAAACTGTTATTTTATACATTTAAACTATTAATTTATAACATTTAAGCTATTCATTTATAACTTCTAAGCCATTAATTTATAACATTTAAGCCATTAATCTAAAACAATTACATCATTAATTCTTAACAGTTATACCAATAATTTATAACAACATTTCCCCATTAATTCAATGTAATTATGCTCTTAATTTATAACAGTTGTACCCTTAATCGGAAGTAACTCTACATTCATTGATTTTAATCAATACCATAAATTCGTAGTGAGTGAATTAAAGATTTATTTTGCTTTATTTTATTAACGAAATCTATCAAGTCTTTGAAGTGCTATTTCATTTCCATATAGCATTATATTTTAACTCTGAATACAGTATTCAATTTCCAATTTCACTATTTCGTATAAAATCTGTGGTAACACAGAGTGTCGATGTATGTGTCACGTAAAATAACAAAATAAAAAAGGAATTTGAGGTAAAAAATAAAGAAAGAAAACTTTATTTTTTTTCTAACATCAATACACTTTACAATCTACTTTCGAACTCTAGGCGTGACTTTCTAAGACTGACTCTTATGATTTTACTTTCGATCGGATCCGATTACTTTCTTTTGTCATCCCTCAACATCCCCATCGTCTATGCATTTGCTAGGCGTCCGCGATCGTTGCCACGTGCTCTTTCTTCTAGAACCTTCGGTGGAAGGACCGTTGGGATGTTGATGGTTCATTAGGCACTTCAGCGATATACATTGTCGCCGAGTGCTTTATCTCTATCGTCAGTCCGTCGGATTTGAAGTATGCCGGTCGTGACATATGTAACGATATATGGTATAACGTTATAACGTATTACTTTACATGATATAACTTTATAACGTATTACGTTATATGGTATGACGTTATAACGTATTACGTTTTATGGGATGACGTTATAACGTATTACGTTATATGGTATAACGTTATAACGTTATAACGTAATACGTTATATGGTATGACGGTATAACGTATTACGTTATATGGGACGACTTGTTTCTATCTGGAGATTGATTCCTAATACAACGTGTGTCCCATTATATCAGCATCTCTAAAGTACAATTCTATGTGATTTCTAGGGAGAACAATACAACCGATCCACACCTTCGTCAGGCAAAACGTTTATCCCGTGACCGTGGCTACGTTCGGCGACCAGTTGTCACCTCGAACCCACTTTGGCTTTCACAAATGTCAAACAATTACAAATGACAATTGCTTAATTACAGTTATGATAAAATCTAGGCTAAAGCATTAGAAGGCTTCCTCAAAATTGCAAAGGGAAGGCTCCGGTTTTCCTTTCATCTCCGACATATATAATAATCTGTTAATAGCAGCGTTCTCTTCATGTTAACTACCATCATTATCCAAAAAGAAATAAGGGATTGAACGATTCGTGGCGTCGATTAGTCAATCGTAACGGGAATTTACGATTCCCGTTGGCGCACTTCCTCGAGATCGCGTCTCCCCACGAACGTGCGAATTTACATATTTAACAATATATATATGGCGGGTTAATGTTGAAATTTTGGGTGTTAATTTTAGTTTCTTTACATTTTTTTCCTTTAGGAATACCTGCACTATATCATTTATGGAAGTTTTGTTAACAGAAACGAAAAATTTAGAAAAGATATGTATGATCAAGGAATCTCAGGATAGCACACTTAGACTGCAGATTTTTCTGTATGCAAAAGTAAGTCAAAGGAAGAGGATGAAGTTTTCTTGTATAAGGCTTTGTTTCTGCTTGAGCTAGCTTACAATGAAATACGTTCAGTGTGACAGAGTATCGACAACTATTTCAAACTTTAGCTTTAAATACAAAAAGTTTACGCGCAAAAATAAGCTGAAGAAAAGAAAAATGTTTTTTTTCTTGTTTGACGTCTTATCCTGTCTGGCGGTATGGAATTATTCTGGAAAAGCCTGTATATGTACAGAGTATATAAAAAATACACTTATTTGACCGGACCACCCTAATTCTACAACTCTGGATGATACAGTTTTACAAACGTCTACTCATCGCGAGGACCAACTTGCCAACTTTTCAAAATAAGCTATGAGTCGCAATTGAACCCTTTTCTGGAGAAATGACGTTGAAATTCCATTGGGTCTTACATCGAGATTATTCGCAATAAGTTTATATTTCGCAGTCAGGTAGAAAGTAAGCAATGTGACATTAACGAGAAAACAACAAGTTTTCGTTAGCAGGTGGGATAGCCCGTGATAAACAGAATGGAGCAATCAGCGTGATTTCACATTATTACAGAATTATCTACTGTGTGAAAAAAGACTTTCAAACAAAGATTCTGATTTTATTAGCTTTCTTTTAGAATAAATAGAAAATAAAATTTGTAAATAACAATTAATCTCATTATTTTAAATAATATATTTAAACTTGTTGAAATTGCAAATAATTTATTTCTGTCTTTTAACATTTAAACAATTATTTAAATGAAAATTTATTTAATAGTGCCCAGTATTGCGCGCAACACATTTTTGGAACAACGAACAATTCGATAGTCGGTAATAGAGATAGATGGCAAAATAATTGGATTTATTGATAAAATGAGGATTAAATTGATTAAAAAAAGTAAATTGATTAAAATGTATACAAATCCTACATATACAAGAATAATATCTTGCACATCATGGTATCCAAATATACTTTCCCAGTAAAGTTCCATTTGATCCTCGTGCTAAGTAGCATACGGTGCCAGCAAACGTCAATTTTTACAAAATTTTGCATGAATCAATCGATCCAGAGGCTCCGATCCTCCGAAATCACGCTAGTGGACACTTATAAGCCCTGACACTTTTTATACATGCTGTACATAAAAATATATGTATCGAAACTGTTGTTATTTCTATACTCAAAGGTAAGATCAGAGTAGTTATTATTTTATTGAATGGATAAATCTATTACACCGTTCTGAGCCAAAAAAGCCTTTATTGCACACGCTTACAAAAACTAGGGATAAAAACAAAAAAGCATCTTAAGCCTATCGATTAAATCTATCGATTGTAACTAGCATCATCCTCTAGTTACTATTTCTTATCACTAACGCATCTGCATATGGATGGCGAGCACGAACTCACGTTGTCATTTTCAACAGAAACTTTGATACAAAGTACGCAGATTTGTGTATAAATACATTACGGTTGAAAAATTGTTGAATATTTACTACTGTATCTGTTATACTTGATCGTTAACACCTATTTTTTTCGCCTGCCTAACTTACTATCCTCAAAACGTTATCAGATTATACATTTTGTTCGGCTGATAAAATGGAATTTCTTGGAATTTAGAGCTCCCTTTACATTCACTTGTTATTCTACGAGTATTTTGCTCGTTCACCAGCCGTTCACTCATTTTATTTTGCAATCGTGACAATTTGATGCTGCTTCTCCACTCTGTATAACGTGTTACCTACAAACACCGATATGTATATAATCTGATGCATTAATTACTATACGATACACCATGAGGACGTTAATACACGCAAAACGAAATAGATAAACAGTATCTGCTAAAATTATAGCTATAATATATAATATAATATATAATATAATATAATATAATATATTTTTGTTACAGTCGACTTCTCCAAAAGTCAAAAGCTTGTCTTGTTATTGGCACGTACCGTAAACACTCGACTAATTGCGTATTTCTTAAAGCTATATTTCCCCTCTTTACAACTTTTTTACGAGATTAGTTTGAAATCAGCCCAATTGATAAACCATTTCAATTTTCAATCTCCTATATTCAAAATTTATTATAATCAATTCTATTTTAGTTTTTGCTATCAAAGGAACATAAATTGGAAGTTGAAACAAAAAACATGGGTTCTAATTAAATATTACTATCTGCTTCTATTCTTAATCGTTACGAATTATTTATACATTATTACCAATTATCAATTGTTTATTATACATTGCTCGTTGCATTCACCCTATTACCCCTACACTTCCGTATCATCAACCATATTGCTATCTTCGAATAATTTTCCTCAAACGCAAAATCTCCCACATACCTAACCTTTTAATTTCAAAGCTAATTAATTCAGGGACATCTTCGATCTTTAGCAAGCGTGTATCCTACCAATGATTAGCAGCTACTCTTCATTAATTCATTAATTCATTGATTCAATCTGTAACGTTTCGAGTATGTACATCGCATGTCGTATCATTGTATCGGTATTGTATCTGTTGATTCGAAAGATAGCTGGTTACTCAGGTGGCTAAATTGATCTCGCCATAGACGAAACTTATTTGTGTATCCATCTATGTATATATAAAAGATATACACAAGCAAACAGATAAGGCAATCGAGAATCAATGGATTCAATAGCCGGTAAATATTTACAAAAAAAGGAGATACCGCCGATTTTGACATTTTTTAAATATTTTGTTAATGTTATCAGTTTGAGTAAGATTTTATTCGAGGATTGCCGTTCATTAGAAAGTTAATATCAAAAAAGTTCAATGAGTCATTTGCATTTAAGAGAGTGTACTTAGTCAGATTCTTAGTAAACACTTATCCAACAGCCGATCGTTTAGTCATTTTCGATTCGATTATTCGTGTTCGTTTTTTCGTGTTCGATAACGTTTTGCAGAAGAAGATTCGATTCAATGTTTGTAATATGTCGTGTATACAATTTTAATAGTTACATTCGATAATTGCACAAAAATCGGGACTGAAACGTTACAATTATGGAGACGTAGGAACGACTCTATTCCTCAAAATTGACAACGCGAATGAAAGAGAAAGAGAGCCTCGTTAAAGGCTGGCGATAAGTTGAAAGATTCTTATTTGCGATTTTTGATCAATGAAATTTTTGCTAATATGTTTCTCGCGTTTTACTGGTTAAAATGACACCAAACACGATAAAATTTGGAACATATTTGCTTACTTAATAATTGATAATTAAATATTATTCATATTATATCATGTTTGATCTTATTTTAGTCGGGGAAATCCTACAAATGCGTTAGTGGAAATTTAATTTTAAAAAGCCTAAAATAAGGCAATTTTCAGTTTTGAATGATTACTCGGATACATTGTCTCAACGATAACTGATAATATTGGATCATGTTACACTGCTCGATCGCAATGGACCGCCAAATTTCCGCGATACCTCAGGGAAATCTGTCCTTCTCAAAGTGGACACGATGGCTGTGTAACTACGTAGAGGACTTTTTCGTGCAATTATCGAATGTTTGTACTAACCGTTTAATTTTTTGTTCCAAAATTCTTATTCTTTATATTAGATGAATAATTCAAATATCTCGCTGTGAAGTAGCTGTGTTATTATTGATTGGTGTTTTATAATTATATTAAACAACGAATGCTGAATAACGAAGTATTTTTCGGTTAAGGATTTCTTTCGTTATTCATAATTAATAATTATTATACATAGCAATTTCGACAAAGTAACGAAGATGTAGAGTCGAATTCGAGTACGATAAGTAGTCACAGAAAATTTATCTTTTCTCCAATTGATTGCGTCTCCTAGTTTAATGGTGTTTTATAAACGGGCCGCTTATCTTGAAAATGGTAAATCCATTTTCCTTTGTTTCGGAATATTGAAACATTACGTTCGATTGGACTATTTTACTACGTTTTATGACCTTGAGTGACCTTAAATGACCGCGATATTTAAATCCGTCTTCAAAAGAGCAACAATGGGACAAATAGGTATTCAAAACTACACGGCTACACTTAAAAAAAAACGAAGCCTATTAAAGTGTTCTTTAAAACTCGTAAACGCGTCCATCTGAGAAAAACTTTTTCCATCGCGTAATAGCCTCCTCGAAACCAAACAACTTTTGTTTCAAACATTTCCCTGCGTCTCAAAAAATTGAAAGAATTATTCAGGTGGTTTGCTGTTGAAGACTCAGCCTGTATATCCCCAAAATTCCATGTAGTTCTGATTGTTAGGCAAACTGATATTGTAATCTAACACGAGTCAACCTCATCAAGGGGCGAGAGGGAGGGGGTGTCAATAGACTAAACACAGAAGTATTCGCCTCTATATGTACCTCTATTCGCTATTTTGAACATGAACAGAAAGATAACAGTACGGAGTGGGTGAGAAAAGCATTAAGAATTTTGATCCAGCATTTTTTAATCTCTTTATTGTGACATGAAAACTACGGAAAAAGTAATTTAAAAAAGCGACCAGATATCAATGACCTACGAAAAAGATAAAATTCATCCGGACAGAAAGAAGGAAGAAAACTATTTAACGTTTCATCAGAGAAAAAGAATCGAGGAAAAGGCTTGGTTATTGATCTTGTGAGACAGGAACGTCATAAATGCTAGTATAGGTAATCTTGCAGAAGTTGTTAAGAATCTTTATCGTAGTTTGGTATGAAAAATATCGAATAATTTGGATTTCGAATCACATACAAATTAAGATGCAGGGGAGAGTCGCACAGTACCTTGTGCTAGAGTTGATAAAAATGAAAATTTACAAAGTGACTTTATAGCACAAATGGAACTTGATAAAAGTAGGAAAATTAATTTTATGAAATTCAATAATACGAATTGACGAATTAACAATGTGCAAGAATAGTAATGTCGGAATTTGTAGGAAACGAAAAATTGTCGTCCAGTACCGATCAATTATTTAATTATTTGATCTTTTGCTCTAAATGGTTAATAATGTTTTAAAAAGTCCTCTAGATGTCAGTATACATAATCTTATTCAAATTTGATTTTTATGTATATCGTATGGAAAATACTTAATATTTTCTTGATCTGCGCATTCGACGTGTGCCCAGACTTCACATTCGTCGTTTTTGAAACATTGAAAGCTTCAGTGACCTGTCTTTGGGCCATTTTATTTTTGAAGAGTAGCTTCGAAGCCCCATTCATGTTCTCCTCTGACCATTTCTCTCTTTTCTGTTTTGGACTTTCAGACATTTTTCTATGGAAAAGGTAGAAGAAAAATTAAACGGACACCTTCTAATTTAGTCTCAGTTGCCAAAATATTGAACTTACAGGTAAAAGAAATTCGGTCTATGACTAAATCATCGGTATTGGACGACAAATACGTTGAACAAATACGTTTTAGATTATAATGTATATAATATACAAAGGAAATTATAAAAGTGGGGCAAATAACTGGTAATTACACTTAATAAATTAGATATAGTATACATTAAAAAAAATTTTACTTACCTGAAAAACAACATGTCAACTCTAGAAAATAATTTTTAATTTTCGAAATATCAATGTATATGTTTGACATATCAGATCAATATGGCTCCGAAATATGTTACACGGAATTGTTCATTTTCATTTGTTTGTTCCAATAAAAGCGCTAATATCTGGTGAAAAATCCTATGTATTTAGAAATTAACAGAAATGTTAAGTGAGCTGTTATTTTGCCCGCATTGTATTTCTTACATGTAATGCCTGTTACACGTTTTATCTTTAAAATAGCAAACTCATTATTTACTCGAGATTTATTTCTAGCGCACAAATATTTTTCAATAGAGCGATGCAAAGTTTTACTGTATCTCGGATCATCACAAGTTAATCAAAATCTTGAGGATTCGATTTCACCTGCTCAAAGTGACTTTTGCAGGCAAAAGAAATTGTTCCTCGGATACTTTAATATTTTTTACTAAATTTCATCAAAAATAGAATTTTATTTGCTAATAGAAGATAACTATGTTTTGGTACTCCTACAGAACAATATCACGACATTCGCTAAAATTACGAATATTGTACAGTATATTCACTGCAAGGCTAATTGAAATAGCTTGTAATCCAACATATAAGAATGCTACTTGCAAAGTATCTTTGCTAGCAACAGTTTAAAGTAGAGAGATATTCCTAAAAAATCATATATTTTATACATATATGTACGTAGTATATACAGTGAATATAACTATCTTTCTGAATTTATAAAATAACAGTATATAATAATAAATAATAATAATAATATAATATAATAATAATAAAAAATAATATAATAATAAATAAAAATAACATAATAATAATAAATTTATAGAATAACAATATTCCAATATTTATATTTTTCCTTGTTGCAATTTTGTAAACCGTCAAAGCGTTTACAACAGAAATTCCCAGAAGGAATTGAATGCCAAGTTTTCTGTACCATTTGATTCCTTTTCTAATTATGGTGGCATAAGAAACCATTTGATCGGAATAATCTATACCACACTTTCCTTCGTTATATTCGACAACAGCTAGCGGTTTTAATGTAGCGAACAAGCGAAACGAAAGATCATTCTTGAGACCACCACTTGAGCGATTCGCATTACTAAAATATCGATAGGAGCACCTAGCAGATAACGCTTGGTACTGCTGTACGCGTGGCCTGACGCAGATTTTTTTGAAAACACGCGTGGCAGTCAATGTGTTAATAAACTATTAAACTACATGTCGTGAAGAAGTATCCCCTTTATGAACATTTATTAATAGCTCTAGAGTTGATAATATTAGCTTGAGGAAGTTCTGTATGTACGTGTAATTGATAGTACTCGCGTACACCTGTGCGTGTAAAACGTTTCAAGTTAATAAAGAGAACATGATACACGTGGAATAGGTATGAATAAAAATTACAAGAAGCCGGAGAATATTCTAAAACATATGCCATGATAAAATATAAATTGTAAAGAGTTATAGATCATGTTATTATATATTAAAATTATGCTTAACAAGCAGATATTAGCGTAAATATGACGCTGCGTTAATTAAATCCAACAATATTGAGAAAAGAACAAATTGAACAATACGTAGAAATAATTTAGAAAAACACTGTTAGATCAATTTCAAATTGGGTTTTCTTTACTCGATGTCAAACTTAACTCTTACTCGTCTTTTGCATAAACTCTTTTCGTGATATGAAACTTTAGAGTTGACATGCTGCTGGTATTAATTGCACACGCAGAATAAGATTTTCCAAATTGAATCGAAACGATTTAGACAGAAAAATGTAATACTTTCAATATTCATAACAATTATTTATGCATTCCGCATATAAACCTACCGAATATTTATTACTTACTTTTAGCTCAAAAATATTTGATATACTACTACCAAGCAAATATTAGATTGAAGAGGAAATCATACATGAAAGATGTCACTTTTTTTAATAAAAAGTTCGTTCTCATCAAAGTTTCTGGCAATTTATTACATACCTGTGTACAAAGTGGATTACTTTGTAACACAACTGGAAAGTAACTTTCTTTAGTAATGTAGTATCGTGGACGAAAGGCCTGGGAAATATCGGACGAACTATGAACAGTGTCGCGAGAGCCGAGGCGCCGTCGAGCCCATCAATGTGTCATCGGTCTTTTCAAGTGCATAGTTTCGTGGAAAAGACCTACGTGCCCCTGGCCACGAGCGTCTGCAGAACACGTGTGCGGTGAGCCTAGGAAAAGGGCAACAGAATGCGACAACGGCCAGAGAGGGTTAGTCGAGAAACAGAGCGCGAGTCGAAAAGCAGAGTGCGAGTCGAGAAGCCGAGTGCGAGTTGAGCGGAGACGGAGGTTGCGAGTGGCGTTGCCGAGAGAGTGTGGATTGCGCTGTGTTCTGTACGTTTGGTATGAATAGTTCAAGTTAAGCCACAATCGTCTTTTCTGTCTGATTAACATCTCTATTGTCCACTCTTTGTGAACATATTACATCACGATATTACATATTTTTGGGGGCTCAGCCGGGTTTGGACAAGACAGAAAACGAAACGGTTTAACAGAGCTATTCGAGCTAGTTGTGAATTTACCGGTACGCGGTGCGGTAAAAGACGATATCGTTGACTGTTTAAGTTTGTGTAGTGTGAAAAATGGCCAACGTCGGGGACGAACGATTGTCGGGTGAAGAGGGTTCGACGCTGGAGGAGCTGAGGAGTAAGCTCGCGCGAATGAACCTCCCTATATCGGGTGCGAGGTCAGTGCTGATTGCAAGGCTGAATCGGGCGTGTAGGGCTGGACAATCGTATCGTAAGGGATCGACGGGCGGTGAAGAGCTAACCGGTCAACGAGATTTAGAAAATGTACAGAGAGCTGAGCGTGATTGTAACGAAGATGAAGATGTTGAGAAAATGAACACGAAGGAGTTGAAGGAGCGCCTCGCTAGTTTGGGTTTAAAAACGACGGGAAGAAAAGTAGAATTACGCGCACGGCTACGAGTGGCCATGGATGGTAATGACATATCGTCGGAAGAAGAAAGCGACGACGAAAGTGAGGATGAAGATGACAGAAAAAACGCCAGAGGATACAAGAGAGGTACGCGAAGGGTGTATCAGGACCGTGACGAATGTTGTCGAAGGGCATGCGTTGGTTCGACACTGAGTTTTAGAGACGTCGAAGATGCATTAGAGTCGTTTAGTGGCAACAGAGGTGAAAATGTCGAACGATGGTTCGAGTCGTTCGAGGAAGTCGCTGATACGTGCATGTGGTCGGATGGGCAGAAGGCAGTCTACGCGAGGAAGCTGCTGAAGGGATCAGCGCAAATATTTGCGAGCTTCGAGTGTCATGCCAGGACTTGGCATGAGTTGAAGAGGGGGCTAGTGAAAGAATTTTCGAGGAAAGTCAACAGTAGGCAAGTACATCAGAAACTTGAAGAAACAAAAAAGGAGAGTGATGAAGCATGTTTGGCTTACATGTACCGCATGCTCGAAATAGCCAACCATGTGGACATAGAGGAGGAAGCAAAGGTGGAATACATAGTGTATGGAATAATAGACGACGAGAACAATAATGCTATATTGTACGGCGCTACGTCAATCAAAGAGTTGAGGAAGAGGTTAGTGATGTACGAAGAGCAGAAGAGTCGCAGAGTAAAGTCGATTGTGAAGCCGGCTAAAACCCAGAAGAACGGGAAGCCCAGTCAATCTGTAGATGCAATGAAGAAAAGAAGATGCTTCATTTGCGGTAGTGAGGATCATCTAAGTGTAAAGTGTCCGGAGAGGGGAGAAGGTGTTAGGTGTTCCGAGTGCAGCGGATTTGGACATATTGCAGCGAGGTGTGCGGCACGACCGAAAGAGACTTGCGTAGTGTCAAGGTCCGAAAAGGGGAAGTATGTGAAGGAAGTGGCGATAGATGATTGTAGGTTTGTGGCACTAGTGGATACGGGTAGTGATCTCACGTTCATTCGATCAGACGAGTATGCGAGGTTAGGGTCACCACCGCTAGGTAAATGCACGCTTAAGTTCGACGGTGTTGGTTCCGCTGGCAATGAGACCTGGGGTGAATTCACCAAGGTAATGACGGTTGATGGGTGTAAACTGCCAATCACTTTGCACGTTGTTTCAAACAAAATATTGACGAAGCACGGCCTGTTGTTAGGCACTGATTTTCTGGATCAGGTAGAGTTACGGGTTAAACGAGGCGAAGTGACTTTCTTGCGGCTTGACGAACAGACTAACAAAGACGTGCCGGATGTGTTTAGAGTTAACGTGGTAGAACAGACCGACGAAACAGACCTAACACACGTACGGGAACCGCATTATCGTGAAGCGATTCGCGATATCGTTAGGGGGTATAGGCCGGAGAAAAAACGGGACGTTGGGATAACGGCATAAATCGCTTTAAAGAGTGACAAACCTGTGGTTCGAAGGCCGCGAAGATTGGCGCCTTCGGAGAAAAAAGAGGTGGACGAGTTGATGGAATTATGGACAAATGAAGGCACAATAAAACCGTCAAACTCAGAATATGCAAGTCCCATAGTTGTAGTTAGAAAGAAAGATGGTTCTATCAGAGTCTGTGTTGATTTTCGCGAGCTTAATGAACTTATTGAGTGTCCACATTTCCCATTGCCTTTAATTGATGATATTTTAGATGCATTGCAAGGTACTCAGTTTTTCACAACGTTGGATTTAAAGAATGGTTCTTTTCACGTGTGTTTAGACAAAGACAGCCGAAAATATACATCTTTCGTTACGCCATCGGGGCAATATGAATTTTTGAAGTTGCCGTTTGGTTTAAAGATTTCACCCATTGTGTTTCAGAAGTATATTTCGATGATCTTTAAGGAACTAGTAGGTAAAGGTATTGTTATCGTGTATATGGATGACATTATTATTCTTGCAAAGAATTTAGAGGAGGCGTGGGAACGTTTGCAAATGGTCATAGAGTTAGCTGAGCAGTATGGGCTAATTATAAACTGGGGAAAATGTCGTTTTCTGCAGCAGGAAATTGAATATTTGGGGTATATAGTCTCAAAAAATACCATAAGGCCGTCTACACATAAAACTAGGGCAGTAGCAAACTTTCCCAAGCCAACATCTGTTAAAAAGGTTCAGAGTTTTTTGGGACTTACGGGGTACTTTCGAAAATTTATTAGGGGATACGCGAAGATTGCTAAGCCTTTGACGGATTTGTTGAAAAAGGAGGTAAAATTTCAGTTCGGCGATCGAGAAGTAGAGGCCTTTGAAATCTTGAAAACAGCGCTTGTCAACGAACCAGTGTTAAAGTTGTATAGAATGGGCGCGGAGACTGAGTTGCATACAGACGCGTCCGCAGAGGGTTACGGAGCAATTTTAATGCAACTAGATCTGGACGATGGAAAATTCCATCCGGTCTACTTTGCCAGCGGAAAAACAACTCCCGCCGAGGCAAAGTACACCAGTTACGAACTGGAAGTACTAGCAATTGTAAAAGCGTTGAACAAGTTTAGAATATATCTGTTAGGTATGCCGTTTACTATCGTCACGGATTGCCAAGCGTTTGCTATGACAATGAAAAAGAAAGATTTGTGTGTGCGTGTAGCCAGATGGGCCTTGTTACTAGACGAGTTTAAGTATCAGGTGTGTCATAGGCCAGGTAAAAGCATGCAGCATGTGGATGCTCTGAGTAGAAACCCCCTGCCGAGCACTATGTATGTAACGGAAAGTGAAGACGGGCTGATTGCACGGTTGAGAAGTGCACAGAACAAGGACGTTGAAGTCCGTAGGATTTTAGACGCCGCAACGTGCAATCAGGTCGATGGGTATGTAATAAGGAACAATATTTTGTATAAAGAGTGTAAGGATGATGTGTTAATAGTAGTACCGAAGGCTATGCAGGTTCAGGTAGTCAGGCAGGCGCACGAGCGTGGGCATTTTGGGGTCACCAAAACAGAAGCTATAGTCAAGAAGGACTTTTGGTTTAAGGGGCTACGTGAAAAGGTCGAGCATGTGGTATCTAACTGTCTCGATTGTATCCTAGCCGAACGAAAATTGGGCAAGCAAGAGGGATATCTAAATCCGTTAGACAAAGGTGACACACCGTTAGACACTTACCATATTGACCATGTGGGCCCTATGACAGCTACAAAGAAAAGATACGCACACATCTTTGTAGTAGTGGATGCGTTCACGAAGTTTACGTGGCTTTATCCTACTAGATCTACTGATACCGCGGATGTTATCGATCGACTGAAGAAGCAAGCGGCTGTTTTTGGGAACCCACGACGAATTATCTCTGATCGGGGAACAGCGTTCACATCCAACGCGTTCCAAGAGTATTGCGAAGAAGAAAATATAAAGCATTTATTAGTCACGACGGGGGCGCCGAGGGGGAACGGGCAGGTAGAGAGGGTAAACAGGACACTCATACCTTTACTAACTAAACTGACTGCCCCTAAACCCGATGATTGGTATAAACATGTCGACCAAGTACAGAAATACCTGAATTTTACATTAAACAGGAGCACGGGAAAAACTCCTTTCCAGCTACTTGTCGGGGTCGAGATGCAAACTAAAGAATACCCACAGATCCGAAAATTGGTTGAAGAAGAATGGGTGGTGGAATTCGAAGAGCAACGTCGTGAACTGCGTGAGGACGCGAAAAAGAAAATTGCTGCTACTCAAGAGGAAAATCGGAGGCACTACAACAAAAGAAGAAAAGGTGCGAAACAGTACCTAAGTGGAGAGTTGGTGGCCATAAAGAGAACGCAGTTTGGCCCAGGATTAAAACTGGGAGGAAGATTTTTGGGTCCGTACCGGATAGTGCGAGCAATGCGGAATGATCGCTACATTGTGGAGAAGGTAGGAGAGCATGAGGGGCCAAAACGGTCATCAACTACTGCTGATTTTATGAAACCTTGGGTCATAAACGCCGAAAGTGACGCATCTGATGACAGCGAGATAGAAGGCAACATCTGAGGGCAGATGTTATTGCAGGATGGCCGAGTGTAGTATCGTGAGTGAGAGGCCTGGGAGTTGGCGGGTGAACCGCGTGGAATGTCGCGAGAGCCGAGGCGTTTGTTTTTGATCGCGTAGTTTTGGAAAGAGGAGACCTACGTGATCTTGGCCACGAGCGGTTGCCAAGGGACGGGAGAAAAGGAATCAACAAACAGAGTTTGCGAGTGGCGTTGCCGAGAGAGTGTTGATTGCATTTTGTGAAAGTCGAGTCGTTATCTAATTATTTAGTTGTGCTGCTTTCTGTACGTTTGGTGTGAATAGTTCAGGTTGAACAACAATCGTCTTTTTCTGTCCAATTAACATCTGTATCATCCATTCCTTGTAAATATATTATATCACGATATTACATATATATATTATTTATTTTTTTTTTATATATATAATTTTCGTTTGGATCTGTTCCTTTGTACGAATACTGTATCCCTGTATATAATATAATATATATAATATGTTATAATTATGTTAGTTGTTATTTATTATATATATTTTCCTTAACTCTCTCCCCCTTTTTCTTTTTTTCTTTTTTTTTTATTAGTACCTAACATTGCTATTATGATGCTGTATTGTATTGCATTGGCTGTTATTTGTATGTGCGCGCGACGAATTTTTCAACATGGTCGCTCGCGTGTCTCTTTGGTATGGCGTTGGTTTAATGTCAACAGTAACGTGTTGTTGAAATAACTAATTAATTGTTAATCACTATAATTTTATTTAGTAGTGTTTTGTAATATTGTTTTGTGTTTCATGATATTGTGTGTGTCAATACCGTGTGCTACTTTAATGCGATAGCATGGATTGTATTGTTACCGAATTTCAATAGTCATTGTTTCGATTATACGTGACTTGCATTTATGTAAGTCTCGTTTAATTTAGTTAATGTTTTGTGTATTGTGTTACCAATTATTTCGTGTAGCATAACTTTATTCCTTTGCACCGAGTTCAGTCATGTCTTGTCGTTAATATTTAGTTAGTCTATCTCGATTAATATATATATTTAACAAATATTTAAGAAACAATGGCGAGTGTAGTGGAATCGTTGGACGAAGAAATGGTTTTGACATTGTCGGAAAAGCTTAAAGCATGGGATGCGAACTTTCGCGATATGAGTGCAAAACTCGCCGAATTACAAAGCGGCTTATTCGAACTTAAAACAAAACAAGAACCTAAAACACCCGTATCGCCGCCGACAACGCAACAAGAGACGGTCCAGCCGAGTGGACATACCCAGCCAATTAAGCTAAAAGATGCGATCGAATCGGTGCCAGTGTTTGACGGATATCGACCATCGGTATTCCACTTTTTAAGAGCTTGTGAGCGCGCGCGAAATATGATTCCCAGATATCAAGAACCTCAATTGGTAAAATTGTTAGTAAATAAGCTCCGTGGACACGCGCTCCTCGCCATCGAAGACACAGAATTAATGAGTCTAAACGATTTCGGAAACAAATTAAAGGATCTATTCGGCCCAAAGAAATCTCTTAACGAATATAAAGGGGAATTAGGAACGATATTTCAACGACCCGGGGAGACATATTACATTATATGGATCGCGTTAGAAATCTTAGATTGGCAATAATGGACGGAGAAAGAGGCGACTACGGCATCATATCCCCCGATATCCAAGATACTATAGATTGGGAAACGAAAGAAGCTTTCGTTAAAGGACTTCCGAACGAGGTATATGTGCGAGTAAAAATAACAGGGTACCATACTTTAGAAGATGCGTATCGTCAAGCCGTCAAAGCAACACACGAATTGAAACAAATAACCGATAGAACGCGACCCCAACGACCGACACCCTCGAACTATTACAGACGCGACAACGCACATCCTTCGAACACTAACAACAATATCAGGAACAACCGCCAAGATCGAAGATCGCTACCTCCATCGCAGAATTTTTTGAATTCTACAAGACAAAATATCACGTGTAACTATTGCAAAAAACCCGGGCATCTAGTGAAAGACTGTTACAAATTTAAAGCCCGAGTAGATGCCGGATTAATCGTACCCTATGCTTCGAGACCATCGGGAAACCAAACACGTCCTTCGGGAGAATGGGGCGAGCCACGAAGGAACGATACGCCGAATCGCCCAAGAGTACAGGCGGCAACCAGGCGACCGGCGCCGACGGCAACAAACACAACAAGGACAGCCACCCCCGCGATATAGACTCCACCACCCATAACGAGAGACAGAGCGAGCGCAATGCCGACCATAAGATCGAACGAACAACCACTAAATATTGTGGGGGTGTCATCCCACAATCAAACGAGGTCACAGACAGAGAATCCAGAATCTCAAGGCAAAAGGAAAAGAGTGAAGCACAAGCAACCGGCGAAGGAAAATCATCAGGAGTTGAATTCAGATTCGGAAGGCGACCTCTCCGAATTATTTCAATAAAATTTAACGATTCCCCAACGACCCCAACTGCACGAATAGTTTCCCCAGAACTAAAGACTAAGACGAGTTTATTATTAGACTCTGGATCGGAAATCAACATTATCAAGAAACCTGCTTTACTCGATTCAGCCATCATCGACGAAAAGGAATCAATCGAAGTGCGAGGAATTACGGCAACGAGCCTGGTCTCCCTAGGGCAGACGGTAATACAGGTTGCGGGCCATCCGGTTGTTTTTCATGTAGTCGATGATTCATTGCTAATCGATCAAGACGGAATCCTAGGATCCGAATTTTTTGCAGGTTGTAAGGCTCGTTTAGATTATGAGGGAAAACATATCAGATGGGGAAATATTTATATTCCCTTCAATACTAAAGAAAAAATAATTATACCGAAGCGAAGTTCAATAACGTGTTCGATTAATATCGCTAATCCAGAGATAAAAGAGGAATTTATTCCAAGAATCGAGCCGAACAAGGGAATCTATTTTGGTAATGCAGTTGTGAGGAATCATAAAGTAAAAGGTTACATAAGAGCAATAAATACTACTTCGAGAGATTACGTATTTACAACGCCAACGATGGTAATTAAAGAATTTGAAAATCCCCCCCCCCCCCCCGCCCCCGCTTCCTAGGACATCGTGCAATACAGTTCTAAGATCGGAGGAAAGTAGATACGATAAAATAAATGAGTTACTACGACTCGAACATTTGAACGAAGAAGAAAAGGAAAATGCTAAAAAATTGATTCGTAATAATCAAGATAGGTTTCATATTCCAGGAGATACATTGCAAGCAACCGAAGTTCTGGAACATAGGATAATTACAACGGATAATATACCCATCAATACTAAACAGTATCGATATCCACCAATACATCGAGAAGAAATAAATCGACAGGTCCAAGAACTACTAGATACCGACGTAGTGGAACCATCAATATCTCCATATAACTCCCCGTTATGGATTGTGCCCAAAAACCCGATTCGCAAGGAAATAAGCGCTGGAGATTAGTCATCGATTATAGAAAATTGAACGATAAAACGATTGGCGATGCCTTCCCACTACCCAACATTACAGAAATATCGGATCAATTAGGAAGTGCAAAATATTTTTCCACGTTTGACTTGGCATCGGGCTTTCACCAGATCCGTATGTCACAGGAAGATGCCCACAAAACTGCATTTTCGACACCATACGGGCATTTTCAATTCAAAAGAATGCCCTTTGGATTAAAAGATGCCCCAGCAACATTTCAACGTTTGATGAATTCAATATTATCTGGTCTGCAAGGAATAGAACTATTCGTCTATCTGGATGACATAGTGATTTATTCCACGTCTCTCCAAGAACACGAAATTAAATTTAATAAATTAATGGAAAGACTGAGGAAAGCTAAATTACGACTGCAACCTGATAAGTGCGAATTTTTACGACACGAGGTGAATTATTTAGGACATATAATTAGTGAGGATGGCGTGAAACCCGACCCAAAGAAAGTCGAAGCCGTATCAAAATTTCCACGACCAAAGAGGGCGAAAAATATCAAACAATTTCTGGGACTAGCAGGATATTACAGAAGATTTATACCCCGATTTCCCCAGGGTCGCGAAACCATTGACACAACTATTAAAGAAAGACACTCCCTTTAAATGGACAGAAAATCAAGAAAACGCATTCAATAATTTAAAGACAGCGTTAGTGACGAAACCCATCCTGCAATATCCAGACTTTTCTAAACCCTTTAACCTTACTACAGACACATCAGGATATGCAATAAGCGGTGTACTGAGTCAAGGGCCAATCGGAAAGGATTTGCCGATTGCGTATGCCTCGAGGCTATTAAATCCCGCCGAACAAAACTACTCTGCCATAGAAAAGGAGTGTCCGGCAATTGTTTACAGCGCAATGCACTTCCGACCGTATCTTTACGGAAGAAAGTTTACCATCGTAACCGATCATAAACCTTTAGTGTGGATGCATTCTATCAAAGATCCTACTTCAAGAATTTGGAAATGGAAATTAAAGTTATCGGACTTCGAATTTGATATTGTATACAAAGAAGGCAGGGCGAACGCAAACGCAGACGCATTATCTAGGAACCCTCCGGAAGTTTGTTTACCAATCAGAAAGAGAGAGGAAGTCTCACCGATTCGCTATCCTGTCTCAAAAAGATTCGAAATAGATACGTCAACCGAAGACTCTCCCATATTCGAAGCTAAACCACACGTCTTGCCACAATCCAGTGATTCTAAAAATCAAGGAAAGGGTTTTACCCGAAAACATTTTACAATAGAAGAAACCCCCATAAAATATTTAGACCAAGCATTAGCAGAAATCGATGTAAGTACAGATAGAGAAATAACCAATCGAGAAAAAGAAGGCACGGATACAACAAGCGAAAAAGAGACCTCCACTGTAATTCCAGAACTAATTCAACAACGAGAAAAGGACACGAGACCTACGATAATTGCGGAACTAAGAATTTCAGAAACCCGAGACTCAATTGCGAGAGTAAATGACCATAAAGTAGTATTTATAGATATACATGGCAATCCGATAGATAAAGGAGCCTTAGAAATGAAGGAAACGGGAAAATTACCTCGTTATGAAGATTTAATGTTAGAAAAAGCAAGATTGAATTACGATTCTGGAAAATACATTGTATTCCTACCGATAAAGGAAAATAGAAATATTCCAATAACACCAGAAAATTTATTAAACTCGCTAAGATCTCTATTAGACGCAGTAAATGAAGAACAGTTAACTTCGTTCAGCATTAGCAAAGCAAACTTGGAGGAAATACCCTGGCGATATACAATCAGAAAATTAAAGGAAATATTTATGGAAAAAACCTTAACCATCACCATTTGCACTGGGGAAGTAATTACCCCATCTGTGGAAGCGCGGAACAACATAATACGAGAAAAACATGAATCAAGCGTAGCAGGACACAAAGGAATAACAAAAACTTATCAAAGAATACGACAACATTACTATTGGGAAAATATGAAAAAGGAAATTCAAGATTACGTAAGAACATGTAAGGAATGTCAATTGAAGAAACTCACAAGAATAAAAGCAAAGCAACCAATGGTACTTACAGACACACCAGGTAAAGCGTTCGATAAGGTTAGTATGGATATTATAGGTCCATTACCAAAAACCCAAAAGGGAAACGAATATATATTAACTATCCAAGACTTATTAACAAAATACTCAATTGGGATTCCACTAGGAGGAATCTCTTCAGCCGAGATAGCGGACGTTTTTGTAAAGCGATTTATTTGTCGTTTCGGGTCACCGAGAGCTATTCTCACTGATCAAGGAACGAACTTTACATCCTCACTAATGAAGAAAGTAGCAAAGAGATTCCGCATCAAACAATATACCACGACGGCATATCATCCACAAAGTAACGGTTCAATCGAAAGATCTCACCACGTGCTGATAGAATATCTCAAATTATACATTGAAAATTCCAAAAATTGGGACGAATGGGTAGAATTAGCTATGTTTTCCTATAATACCTCTGTACACGAAGGAACGAAATTCTCCCCGCACGAATTAGTTTTTGGACATCTAGCCAGAGAACCTACTGGTGAAGTAATAATCGAAGAGAACATGGAACCAACTTACGCAGAATATCTCGAAGATCTGTTCGATAAAATTAACACCGTACAACGAATGGCAAGAGAAAATTTGATAAAATCCAAACTAAGATCAAAAGAATATTACGACCGACGAATCAACCCCCAAGATTTTAAAATAAGAGATTCGATATATTTACTAAAAGAACCCAGTAAAGGAAAATTCTCCGATCAATATACTGGACCATACAAAGTGCTAGAAATCTTGCAGAACCAAAACGTCAAGATCGAAGTAAAAGGGATTCCGCGAACGGTGCATTTAAACAAGTTAAAACTAGCGCATAATCGAAATAAGCAATGAATAAAGCGATTTCAGTGGGCAACGTAGTGCGGTAGTATATGTTATAGTGCTGTTCGTCGAATAATACAGATATCGAACACCTAAAAGGAAAAAGGAAAATTATTATACGTGTTTCAATTATTGCTTAAATATAAAACGTGTTAACTCAATGAACAATTAACTAGTGAAAGTGAAAGTTACCTTGTGAACAAGTGATCAACATACAAGAAAGTGTACGTGCAAGTATAGGTTATGGATCGTTGTTCGTGGAACACAATGTATGACAGCTACCTAAAATAAGTGAATAAATTAGTTTCAATTGTCTCGGTGCAAAATACAAGGTTACTAAATGTTATAACTATATTATGGATAAATCAAAAGGAGGTGTAACACTGTTCGTCGAATAATACAGATAGCGAAAACCTAAAAAGAAAAAGGGAAAATTATTATGTGTACTCCAATTATTGTTTGAATATACAACATGTCGATTCAATAAATAATTAAAAGAGGGGAAGTGAAAGTTACCTTGTAAACAAGTAATCATCATACAAGAAGGTCTACATGCAAAATAGGTTATGGCTCCCTGCTCGCGGAACACCATGTACCAGCTGAAAATAAACGAACGAATTAACTTCAATTGCCTTAATGCAAAGAGCAGCATCGCTAAATGTTATAACGGTGCTGTGGAGGCGTGACACTGTTCGTCGAATGACACAAATAGCGGAAACTTGGAAAAAGAAAAGAAGTTTATTACGAGTGTTCCAATTACTGTTTGAATGTAAAACTTGTTAGTTCAACGAATAACGAAAACAGTGAAAGTGCAACTTACCTCTTGAACAATCAATCACCATACAAGGAAGTGTACATGCATGGATTTCGCAGATTAACAAGAAGAAATAAAATAGCTGATAAATATAGAAAGTGGTTAGAAAATAATTAAGATAGATTAATTGAGAGTTAGTAATAAATATAACCGGAGTAAAAGGATATTTCATTATGTATTAATCTACGTAGTATTGTTATATTATTATATCTAACATGTAGAAATGGATTTTGTACCCATATATGTATATAATTCCAATCCAAGTAGTATTCATAATATTTATTTTCACTGATAACAAGTACGAAAAACCTAAAATAAAACAAAGGTTTTAACAATAAAAAAAAACAAAAAAAAAAAAGAAAAAGGGGAAGAAGAAAAAAAAGAAGAAAAAAAAGGAAAGAAAAAAAATATAATATATATAAATATAAAATTTTCTTTTTCTATAAAAGGATATTCCTATTTCTGATAAACTCGAGAAATGAAAACATTATACAATGATACACTGACGCAAAGATACACCACACAGAAGAAACTAATAGAGAACGCTTTAAGCTAGGCAAACTTACCGCCCGACGAATTTGCATACACCATAACCAAAACCCAGGACACATGGCTTTGATTGTTATTTAATAAGGTTTTGGGTTTATAAAATAACGATTCGCTTAGATTCGTTTTCTCCAATATATTTCAGTCTTATAACACGTCTTACCACACAGTAATCTCCAAGTCAATAGAACAACGTGGTCGACTTCTAAGACAAAAGAGCGTCGTTAGAAGTCGTACCAACTTAGCTTGTAGTAAGCAGCGATCGTACCAACTTAACATTTCTCAACACTCCCCTTTGATCGCTAGTTTCTACAAGCCCCATAGCTTTGGTAAATTGCTGAGTCTTAATCCTATTTAGGCCTTTGGTGAGAATGTCAGCCACATTCTCAGGACTAGGTACATAAGTATAATCTAGTATCCCCCTCGATACGCAGTTCTTAACGTAAAAGTAACGCACTTGGACGTGCTTAGAACTCTCAGCAACTATTTCGTCCTTTGACCATGAAATAGCTCCGATATCATCGCAGAATATCTTGCAGGGGCGAGGGCAATATGACAGTCGACCCAATTCCTTTAACAGTAAAGAAATCCACACTGTTTCCCTTGCTGCTTCCTGCATTGCCACAAATTCCGCTTCGCACGTCGATTGAGCTATAATCGGTTGTTTTTTGGATAGCCAGGATATCGCACCACCAGCGAGTATGAACACATACCCGCTCCTGGATTTCCTGTCTACCGTACAACCCGCAAAATCCGGGTCGCAAAACACCTTCAGAGGTTGCCCGGTCCTTTGGTATACTAACTTCAAGTCTTTGGTCTTTAGTAAATATCTGAATACCCGCTTCACTGCTTTCCAATCGGATACAGTCGGATTCGCGCATCTTTGGCTTAGTTTCCCTATTGCACACGCAACATCAGGACGACTTACAGTAGCTACATACATTATGTGCCCCACAGCTTGTTCATATAATTTACTGTCGAAAGGCTCATCACGTTCAATATCAAAACCAGCCTCACATTCTCTAGCTAGCGGTGTCGACACTCCCACCACCCCAACCTCACGAGTAATGTCAAACAGATCCAGCATTTGACCTATCTGTACAGATTGATCGAATACTACAGTGGTGCTGTTTGGCTTACTCAGGTGGATGGACAGAAATTGAGTGTCTACACTTAGCATTCTAACATCTAATTTGTCCTTAATCCTAGTTTTGAATATCTCAATCCACTCATTCGTCCCAAACACAAGGATGTCGTCCACATACACAGCTACAATAAATTTTTTAGACGCATCCACATACACACATGGACCACTCACGCATGGGTTCAGACTCATACCTCTTAAAATGCTATTGATGTGTCTAAACCACATTCTTCCAGCTTGCTTCAGTCCATACAGGCTCTTTTTGAGCTTACACACAAATTTAGTTCGGTCTTTACTTGGAACTCTAAAGAGTTCTGGTTGCTCCATGTATATATCCTCATCCAGACGGCTGTTGAGATACGCACATTCCACATCGATGTGCTCGTAAACCCACTCATTTTCCGCACATAGAGCAAGCAGAATTCTTAGAGTTCTGCGTTTTACTATTGGACTAAAGGTTTCTGAATAATCTACTCCAGGCCTCTGCCAGAATCCCCGAGCTACTAGCCTAGCCTTATACCTATCAGGGTCTCTCTTTATCACAAGCACCCACTTACAGTCTATAACGTTTTTATTTAAGGGTCTTTGCACAATGTCCCACACATCTTTACTTTTTAGATTGTCTAGTTCCTTCCTTATTGCATCAGTCCATTTTTGAGCGTCTGGCCCCCTCAGGGCTTCATACACATTCACAGGTACACACACGTTTTGAGCTTTACAAACAGTCGCAGTGTGAGCACAACAATCACATATTCTTGGTTTGTGTAGTCTTGACGACCTCCTCGGCACAAACGGTACACTCACAGTGTTCACTGGATTGTCCTCACACGTTATACTGTCCATAAAGTAGTCGGTTTCCCCTTCGTCGTTTTCTCCGTCACTCTGTGTCTCGACGTCAGTTTCTCCCTATGTTCTCTCCCCTATGTTCAAAGGTTTCTACATCCCATATCCATTCCGAGGACTTATCCTTTATATGGTTCGTTTCCGCCTTAGCGCTCTTGTAGGGAAACGTGTTCTCCTCGAACCTGACATGACAGGATATTATCACCTTTTGGATCTTCGGTAGGTAAATTCTATAATCTTTGACCTGTCTGTCATATCCCACAAATATCCCCTCATCCGCTCTGCTCTCGAATTTTCCTCCACTTGGACTCTTTAGATACCAGACTCTGCATCCAAACACTCTCAGTCTGTTTATCTCCCCTTGGAGGTCACATCCCTTACCCTTCCATAATTCCAGTGGGATCTTGTCTCCGATGGCAGCGGATGGGCATAGGTTTCTTATGTGGCATGTCGTGTTCACAGCCTCCCCCCACAGATAGTCAGGGAGTCCAGATTGGATGAGTAAACATCTGGACATCTCGACCAGGGTTCTGTTCGCTCGTTCGGAGACACCATTTTGTTCAGGGTTTCTAGGAACAGTTTTCCTGTGTAAGATGCCTTTCTCCTTCAGGTAGTTCTCGAAGTTTTCTCCTGTGTACTCACCCCCGTTATCTGTTTAAAGGGCACTTATCTTGGATTGGTGTAAAGCCTCCACCTCCGCCTGGTACTCCTTGAAGCACTTGAGTACTTCATTCTTCCTACTGATGATTCTGACGTGCATGAAACGAGAAAAATCATCTATGAACGTTACGAAATAATTACCTCCGCCCAGCGACTTGCATTGCGTTCTGCCACTAATATCGCTGTGAACTATTTCTAAAGGACGTTGACACATGTGGTGGGCTGTCTTCGGAAATGGTACTTTTGTCATTTTCCCTTTCACGCAGACCCCGCATGGTTCCTCATGTATCCTAGAGCCCTCCTTCACGTTCTTCACAGGGATCTTTCTCATCGCGTCCCCATGTAGATGACCTAACCTCTCATGCCATGACACGATACCTTTGTACGCCTTAGCTTCAATAACCTCGGCGTGGTCGTCATCATTTCCAGGTTCTTCTTGATCGTTCTCCATGGAAACGTTTGCTACATGCCTCTCAGGTGGTATTGTCTCTAGGTAGTACACGTTGTCTCCTACCTTTGAGTTAAATACCACATCCCCATCATCATGTGTGCCGACGGCCTCATCCTTCGTACACACTGTGGTGACGCCTTTCACTGCCAATTGCCTGATCGAGATTAGATTTACATTTAATTCAGGCATCCACAGGGCGTTCGACAAGGATAGACTCCACCCGCCACAGGCTTTGGTCATCTTCACGACGATCGTGCCTTTTCCCTTGACTTCCAGGTACCCCTTACCAATCCGGATCTGTCCAGTCGCAGGCACGAAGTCCACGAACCGATACCTATCCGGGGTCATATGGTTTGAGGCTCCCGAGTCAAGATAGCTGATCCTGTCCCTTTCCACGTGGTTGATAGATGATAAAGCCAGTGTGGAGATAAGTCCCTTGGATCTCGGTTTATCTTCCGATCCTTTCTCCACTTTGTTTTCTGGGTCTTTCTCTTCCTTGTCTTCTTTTCCCTCATGGCAGTTGTACGATATGTGGTCTCGTTTTCCACATTTATAGCATTTTTTATCCTTTGGGTTTTTGTGCTTTTTCTTAGCGCCATCTTGATTTTGTTGGGGCTTGGTCTTCGATTGTTTGCAAGCCGCCATTGCACTGTTCTTCTCGGAGGGACCCATGGCCGCTTCCATTCTCCTTTCCTCAAGTAGGAGATCGGATTTCACGACCCTCGAGGTTAGATTCTTATCGAGTCTTACCGTCCTAAGATATGTCGTGTAGTTTGGGTCCGCCACGAGGCCGGCTAAGATGAAACACGCCATCATGTGGTCTTCGATTCTTAAACCTGCGTTGGAAATTTTTTCGCACAGATCGTATATCTTTCCGCAGTATTTTGCGACGTCCATATCGGGGTTTTTTCTATGGTACCCAGTTCCCGTATGCATAGGACAGTGTCCATCGACGTGGACCTTCCATGGACGTCCTCTAGCGTCTTCCAACAATCCCTCGCTGTCTTCAAGGATTTAATTTCTCCGATATATTCGGGGCGAATATGTCGGAAAAGATATGCACGAACTGATGGCGAACTCATCAACCATTTTCTGAACGACGGATGGAAGAACATGAATAGCAATCCACACAGTGGAACTGTAAAGTATTTGTACGCCACTCAGGAAACCAAACACTGATGCTATCCACCTGTAAACAAACAACATTTATAACTATGCATATAATTTTCACTTATGTTCACCACTATATATATGTCGGATCAGGATTCGAATTTTGGGCGCGCGACGACTCTTCATGTGGACTAGCCATCGTTTCACAAAGCCGAGATTTTATTTACACGTATATACAGGTCTATCACTAAGCTTAACAAATAATAAGTACAACTAATAATAAGTCTAACAAGCACTAAGCCTAATGAATAATACGATCTACGAATAATTAAATTAAATAATACTATTAGCAATGTTTGAGTTCAAACGAATCCACGGTCACCGGGATAACTCCTTACTAAGCGAAACTAACTTAGACGCAAATGCGATCCTCGAAAACGCTCGATGTATCACTCTCCAAGGCAATCGCAAGCATGCCAGCCTCGTGGAGATTTTTCTCCCTGTACGATTGCATTTTGTTTTCTATCCCCGTTTGGAAGCATCGAGAAGGTTCCAAACGCCGTTGCTAGGCACACTCGTTGGAAGCATCGAGAGAGTTCCAAACGCCGTTGCTAGGCAGTTTCTGCCTGGAGTTTTGGTTACTAAATACAATGTATGTCCCATTGCATCGGCACCTCCGAGGCAACATCACACGTGGCTCGGCCCGCTCTCGAGGCCGCATGCCGCCACAACCACACTTCTCGGAAAACACATACAACCACTCCAGACCTCCGTTAGATAAAACATCCATCCCGTGACCGTGGCTACGTTCAGCGACCGATTGTCACCTCGAACCCAATCTCGCTTATTACAAATCTTAAACAATTACAACTATAATAAAATCTAGGCTAAGGTACTAGAGGATGTTCCCAAAATTTCCAAGGAAGGGCTTCGGCTTTCCTTTCATCTCCGACACGGCCATCCTGACTATCACACGTCCTCGGGTGTACCTTCGTTAACAAAACAAAAGGAAACAAGATTAGTGTCATTGTGATTAGCATTCAAAGTGCCAGTTGCATTCTGCGTGCTTTCAGTCGGGTCGTAATGACATGACGGACCATTCTCGATTTCACACCCAAATGGGTCTCATCCTTCGAATCGCACATACTCTCAAAGTTCGTTACATAACCAGCTTCGTAACACGATCGCTGTCAACACTAGACCGCCTCCAGCCTCGTGACATTGTCACTGTCGGTACTAGACCAGCTCCAGCTTCGTGACATCGTCGCTGTCGGTACTAGACCAGCTCCAAATCCGTGACATTGTCGCTGTCGGTACTAGACCAGCTCCAACCTCGTGGCATTGTCGCTGTCGGTACTAAACCGGCTCCCAGCTTCGTGACATCGTCGCTGTCGGTACTAAACCGGCTCCCAGCTTCGTGACATCGTCGCTGTCGGTACTAAACCGGCTCCCAGCTTCGTGACATCGTCGCTGTCGGTACTAAACCGGCTCCCAGCTTCGTGACATCGTCGCTGTCGGTACTAAACCGGCTCCCAGCTTCGTGACATCGTCGCTGTCGGTACTAAACCGGCTCCCAGCTTCGTGACATCGTCGCTGTCGGTACTAAACCGGCTCCCAGCTTCGTGACATCGTCGCTGTCGGTACTAAACCGGCTCCCAGCTTCGTGACATCGTCACTCCCAGTGCCTGACCGCACTGAACTCCGTCCCATGGCCGCACCTGGGCTCATATAATTCTACGATCCTCTGGGATCGGGGTACTCACATCGCCATGGTCACTGTTCTCGTCATCACAACAGACATCCAACTCCGCAGGAATGCGACTATCCGGCATTTTCCTTAACCTGTCATGACTGTACTTGTATGACCTTTTCCCATCCAGTGTTTTCAAGGTATATCGGTCTCCTCCCAGGACCTCCGATATCACAAACGGACCCCTGAATTTTGGATCCAATTTTGTCTGGTTCCTTTCTTCATTTTGGCGTAGTACCAAATCACCAGGATTAAACCTAACTACTTTAGCTTTGGTTTTATCGAATCTCTCTTTGTCATACCTAGCACTAGTTTCCATCTCTTTTATTGCCTGTTGTCTTACACTGGAGATATCTATTTCTTTTTCCTCGATGTTATCAGGTAGTAATAAGTCATACGGTCTTGCTGCTCTACCAATCAATAACTCTAAAGGACTCGATTTGGTTACGCGGTTGATGGTGCAATTCAAAGCCAATTGCATCTCCCCGATCGCGTCTTGCCATGAACGCCCGGTCGTTTCTACCGTTGTGAACATATTTTTTAACGTGCTCATAACACGTTCTACTTGCCCATTGGCCCTACTTGCACCGGTCGCGATCAAATGAACTTTGATTTGTTTGCTTGCACAGAATTCTTGAAATTCCCGGCCCGTGAAACATCTACCCTGATCTGCTATTATCCGACAGGGACTACCGAACAAAAACACGGCGGACTTAAGTGCCTTGATAACGCTGAGCAAATCCAATTTGCGTGTGTGATATAAGTGCACGAATTTCGTAAAGGCATCGATCAAGACGACGACATACTCTTTCGAGTCATTCTTGCCACTCAGCTTGCCCGTTATGTCCATATGCACCGTATGCCACGGTATGCCGGTCTTAGGTATAGGATGCAGTTCAGCCTGTATTTTACCTGAACTAGCCTTCGAAACTCTACAAGCATGGCAGTTCTCGACAAACTTGCGAACATACTTCGCCATTCCCTCGAACCAATAATACTCATAGAGCTTCTCGAGCGTTTTATCCCATCCTAAGTGCATAATTGACTGATGCACATGGTTGATGACGGACCATCTAAAACCTCTCGGAACAATGGGTAAGCAAAGGGTTCTGCCCTTTCGTTGTACTTTACGGTAAAGTGTACCGGATCGCAGTTCGTAGGTATTCGCGATATCTTCCGCGAGCTCTTCGTTCTGTAATTTATTAACGATTTCGGAGATTTGCGGATCGCGACGTTGTTCCGCTAATAGCCAGTCTTCGGAGATCTCGGCCAGATTAATCTCTTTCTCTGCGACCTTGTCTATCATACGGCGATTCAAGTCTACGGGGTTTCGCGAAAAGAAATCTACGTGGGCCATTCGTTTACCCTCTCGATACATGATGTCAAAATCGAATGTTTGCAAATAAGCCCACCACCTATAAACCCGGTCGTTTAAGTTTACTTTGTTGCTGGAGGCTTTCAAAGAATTACAGTCCGTAACTACTAAGAATTTCCGTCCATGTAAGTAGTGTCGGAAATGCTTAACGGCGCTTACTACTGCTAGTGTCTCCAGTTCGTACGAATGATACCTAGATTCCGCGGGACTGGTCCTTTTACTATAATATTCGATGACTCTGTTTTCCTTTTCGACTCTATGCATTAAAATAGCTCCATACCCCTCCGAACTAGCGTCGGTATGTAACTCTATGGGCCGATTGGGATCAAATATCATTAACACCGGCGCGTCGGTCAGAACGGAAATTATCTGTTGTCTTATCTTTTCGTGCCTGTCCGTCCAAGTTATGTGCTTGTTACTAGAAGTGAGTGCGTACAAGGGTTTCATCACTTGCGAAAATTTAGGAATAAATTTTCGGAAGTAAGAGGCCAAACCTATAAACTGCCTAAGCTGTGTGACGGTCGACGGTGCAGGTAAAGAATTCAAAGCTTGTATTTTTCCCGGGTTTGGACGAACTTCTCCGTTACGAATTACATATCCCAAATAAAGTACCGACGTCTTCAGAAAAGAACATTTAGCGAAATTGAAAGAAAATCCGGCGTTTACGAGAGTGTTTAGTACAGTGTGCAACCTTTCTAGAGCTTGATCTATTGAGTCGGCGATTATTAGAACGTCGTCCAAATAAACAACGACATACGAATAAGCGAGGTCGCCTAAGGCCTTGAAAATGGCTCTCTGGAAAACGGCTGGTGCATTTTTCAACCCAAACGGCATCGTCACGTATTCGTATTGACCGTCGGGGGTAACGAACGCAGTATATTCCGTCGAGTTAGGGTGAATGGGGATCTGGTGAAATCCGCTAGCCATGTCCAGGCTAATGAAGTATCTCGCACTCTGCAATCTCGCGATTTGGTCAGCAATAAGGGGTAAGGGATACCGATCCGCGGCCGTATTTTTATTCAGCGCTCGAAAGTCTACGCACAATCTGTCTGAGCCGTCCTTCTTCTTCACGAGTATTATAGGGCTCGCGAACGGCGAATTACTAGGTTTTACAATTTGTGCTTTAATTAACTCGTCTATCCTCTCGCGTACTATTCTTCGCTCTTCCACGCTAAGCCTGTAAGGGCTTCTCTGCACGGTGACGTTGGGATCGATTAGCCGTATTTCCAACTGGCCCGTACTGACGCGAGTACGCGGGAAACCCGTAATGAATGATTCTTTGAATTTTTCGAGAACAGAGATTAATCGATCTTTATAGTTACCGATCACATCAGTGTCAACCTCGTTAATGTTGACCGCATCTTCTGCGACTTTACCACAAGCGTTAACGACCTTTGTTTTACAAATAACGAGGCTATCTTGCGCGATATTTACGTCGAATCCCTGGCTCAAAATCTCGCGACCAATCATGATGTCGTATTTTAGGTAATCGTCAGCAAGGACATGAAAAACTATCTCCAATGTAAGATCGTTAATACGAACAGTGGACAAAATCTGAAGTGTACTCTTAATACAAGTATTCCCGATCCCCCGCATCACTACCACATCGGTTATTCTTTTGCCCGAAAATTTCGAGGCTAGGGACTCTTTGATTAACGAACACTCGGCCCCAGAATCAAAGTAAAATGGATACGACTCACCCAGATGGCTTAATCTACCAGCCGGAGCTTCTACTACACAGGAGTCGATCCGGCGTTCGTCAATGGAATCGTAGTTTCTTTTCCGCGATGATGGGCAATTAGGCGCGATATGTCCCTCCTCGTGGCATTTGAAGCAGGTCACCTTCGACGATGCGGCTGGTCGTTTTTCCTTCGGGTTTCGTATATCCTGCTCCTTCCCCGTTTGTGTTTGCAGGCGACACTCCGTTCTCCTATGTCCGTGAGCACCACAGCGGTAGCACTTAATCCGAGGAACTGATAGCCTGCTGCGTTTAGCTTCAGGTTCCGTTAGTGAATTTCTTGGCGAAAATGTCGGCTGATCGTTGTAAGGGAGAATCCTCATTTCATCATGAAATTGGTCCTCCGTCCTGATATTATTCGCGAGCGTTAGTCGCCGAAAGCGTCGATCTTGTGAACTCAGCATATAAAGGGCGAGGGCATTGATCACTTCGGGCATCGTTAGATCTTGCAACTTCATCTGCAGCATGGAGCGGAGGCGACTACCGTACGCTCCCGGAGATTCAGTCTCCGACGGTCGTTCTCTGGATATCCTTATTAACGCCGAAGCGGCTGTCTCTCTGCCACCAAAACGCGAAAGAAATTGTTCCTTAAACGTTGGCCAGGTAAGCTTTCCACCGCGCACCATTTGTGAAAGCCAATGCGCAGCAGAACCCCTTAGGGCGCGATTTAGAGCGGAAAGTAACGCACTCTCTTGCATCGGGTGGTCTTTCAAAATCAGATCAGCATGAGAGCACCACGCGGATGGATCGGCGCCCGCGCCTTCGGGGTCAAAACGTGGTAACGTTGCATCCTTAGATTCCGTACTCGGTCGTTGCTCCCCCGTTTTGTGCGCTAGCGTCTGAATTAACTCGCGCATAAGGTCCATTTGCCCTTGTAGCACTTTAAACGGTTCTGATCCCACTTCTGATGTCGGATCAGGATTCGAATTTTGGGCGCGCGACGACTCTTCATGTGGACTAGCCATCGTTTCACAAAGCCGAGATTTTATTTACACGTATATACAGGTCTATCACTAAGCTTAACAAATAACAAGTACAACTAATAATAAGTCTAACAAACACTAAGCCTAATGAATAATACGATCTACGAATAATTAAATTAAATAATACTATTAGCAATGTTTGAGTTCAAACGAATCCACGGTCACCGGGATAACTCCTTACTAAGCGAAACTAACTTAGACGCAAACGCGATCCTCGAAAACGCTCGATGTATCACTCTCCAAGGCAATCGCAAGCATGCCAGCCTCGTGGAGATTTTTCTCCCTGTACGATTGCATTTTGTTTTCTATCCCCGTTTGGAAGCATCGAGAAGGTTCCAAACGCCGTTGCTAGGCACACTCGTTGGAAGCATCGAGAGAGTTCCAAACGCCGTTGCTAGGCAGTTTCTGCCTGGAGTTTTGGTTACTAAATACAATGTATGTCCCATTGCATCGGCACCTCCGAGGCAACATCACACGTGGCTCGGCCCGCTCTCGAGGCCGCATGCCGCCACAACCACACTTCTCGGAAAACACATACAACCACTCCAGACCTCCGTTAGATAAAACATCCATCCCGTGACCGTGGCTACGTTCAGCGACCGATTGTCACCTCGAACCCAATCTCGCTTATTACAAATCTTAAACAATTACAACTATAATAAAATCTAGGCTAAGGTACTAGAGGATGTTCCCAAAATTTCCAAGGAAGGGCTTCGGCTTTCCTTTCATCTCCGACATATATATACACGCATGTTGTAAAGTAGGCGATATTTATAACATTCACTTCCATTGATAATGCAAGTGACTCATAAAAACAAGCCGTCATATTTACCTTTGCACGCACATATATATATATATATATATATATATATATATATATATATATATACTCGAAAACAAGGTACATCTGTGATATTTATTCCTATTGATGATATATACTTATATATTTATAACAATAAAACAAATCTCATTTATACAACTTACCAATACGTACGCATATATGTATATAATTACAATCCAAGTAGTATTCATAATATTTATTTTCACTGATAACAAGTACGAAAAACCTAAAATAAAACAAAGGTTTTAACAATAAAAAAACAAAAAAAAAAGAAAAAGGGGAAGAAGAAAAAAAAGAAGAAAAAAAAGGAAAGAAAAAAAATATAATATATATAAATATAAAATTTTCTTTTTCTATAAAAGGATATTCCTATTTCTGATAAACTCGAGAAATGAAAACATTATACCATGATACACTGACGCAAAGATACACCACACAGAAGAAACTAATAGAGAACGCTTTAAGCTTGGCAAACTTACCGCCCGACGAATTTGCATACACCATAACCAAAACCCAGGACACATGGCTTTGATTGTTATTTAATAAGGTTTTGGGTTTATAAAATAACGATTCGCTTAGATTCGTTTTCTCCAATATATTTCAGTCTTATAACACGTCTTACCACACAGGAATCTCCAAGTCAATAGAACAACGTGGTCGACTTCTAAGACAAAAGAGCGTCGTTAGAAGTCGTACCAACTTAGCTTGTAGTAAGCAGCGATCGTACCAACTTAACATTTCTCAACACTCTTTGATCGCTAGTTTCTACAAGCCCCATAGCTTTGGTAAATTGCTGAGTCTTAATCCTATTTAGGCCTTTGGTGAGAATGTCAGCCACATTCTCAGGACTAGGTACATAAATATAATCTAGTATCCCCCTCGATACGCAGTTCTTAACGTAAAAGTAACGCACTTGGACGTGCTTAGAACTCTCAGCAACTATTTCGTCCTTTGACCATGAAATAGCTCCGATATTATCGCAGAATATCTTGCAGGGGCGAGGGCAATATGACAGTTGACCCAATTCCTTTAACAGTAAAGAAATCCACACTGTTTCCCTTGCTGCTTCCTGCATTGCCACAAATTCCGCTTCGCACGTCGATTGAGCTATAATCGGTTGTTTTTTGGATAGCCAGGATATCGCACCACCAGCGAGTATGAACACATACCCGCTCCTGGATTTCCTGTCTACCGTACAACCCGCAAAATCCGAGTCGCAAAACACCTTCAGAGGTTGCCCGGTCCTTTGGTATACTAACTTCAAGTCTTTGGTCTTTAGTAAATATCTGAATACCCGCTTCACTGCTTTCCAATCGGATACAGTCGGATTCGCGCATCTTTGGCTTAGTTTCCCTATTGCACACGCAAGATCAGGACGACTTACAGTAGCTACATACATTATGTGCCCCACAGCTTGTTCATATAATTTACTGTCGAAAGGCTCATCACGTTCAATATCAAAACCAGCCTCACATTCTCTAGCTAGCGGTGTCGACACTCCCACCACCCCAACCTCACGAGTAATGTCAAACAGATCCAGCATTTGACCTATCTGTACAGATTGATCGAATACTACAGTGGTGCTGTTTGGCTTACTCAGGTGGATGGACAGAAATTGAGTGTCTACACCTAGCATTCTAACATCTAATTTGTCCTTAATCCTAGTTTTGAATATCTCAATCCACTCATTCGTCCCAAACACAAGGATGTCGTCCACATACACAGCTACAATAAATTTTTTAGACGCATCCACATACACACATGGACCACTCACGCATGGGTTCAGACTCATACCTCTTAAAATGCTATTGATGTGTCTAAACCACATTCTTCCAGCTTGCTTCAGTCCATACAGGCTCTTTTTGAGCTTACACACAAATTTAGTTCTGTCTTTACCTGGAACTCTAAAGAGTTCTGGTTGCTCCATGTATATATCCTCATCCAGAGGGCTGTTGAGATACGCACATTCCACATCGATGTGCTCGTAAACCCACTCATTTTCCGCACATAGAGCAAGCAGAATTCTTAGAGTTCTGCGTTTTACTATTGGACTAAAGGTTTCTGAATAATCTACTCCAGGCCTCTGCCAGAATCCCCGAGCTACTAGTCTAGCCTTATACCTATCAGGGTCTCTCTTTATCACAAGCACCCACTTACAGTCTATAACGTTTTTATTTAAGGGTCTTTGCACAATGTCCCACACATCTTTACTTTTTAGATTGTCTAGTTCCTTCCTTATTGCATCAGTCCATTTTTGAGCGTCTGGCCCCCTCAGGGCTTCATACACATTCACAGGTACACACACGTTTTGAGCTTTACAAACAGTCGCAGTGTGAGCACAACAATCACATATTCTTGGTTTGTGTAGTCTTGACGACCTCCTCGGCACAAACGGTACACTCACAGTATTCACTGGATTGTCCTCACACGTTAAACTGTCCATAAAGTAGTCGGTTTCCCCTTCGTCGTTTTCTCCGTCACTCTGTGTCTCGACGTCAGTTTCTCCCTATGTTCTCTCCCCTATGTTCAAAGGTTTCTACATCCCATATCCATTCCGAGGACTTATCCTTTATATGGTTCGTTTCCGCCTTAGCGCTCTTGTAGGGAAACGTGTTCTCCTCGAACCTGACATGACAGGATATTATCACCTTTTGGATCTTCGGTAGGTAAATTCTATAACCTTTGACCTGTCTGTCATATCCCACAAATATCCCCTCATCCGCTCTGCTCTCGAATTTTCCTCCACTTGGACTCTTTAGATACCAGACTCTGCATCCAAACACTCTCAGTCTGTTTATCTCCCCTTGGAGGTCACATCCCTTACCCTTCCATAATTCCAGTGGGATCTTGTCTCCGATGGCAGCGGATGGGCATAGGTTTCTTATGTGGCATGTCGTGTTCACAGCCTCCCCCCACAGATAGTCAGGGAGTCCAGATTGGATGAGTAAACATCTGGACATCTCGACCAGGGTTCTGTTCGCTCGTTCGGAGACACCATTTTGTTCAGGGTTTCTAGGAACAGTTTTCCTGTGTAAGATGCCTTTCTCCTTCAGGTAGTTCTCGAAGTTTTCTCCTGTGTACTCACCCCCGTTATCTGTTTGAAGGGCACTTATCTTGGATTGGTGTAAAGCCTCCATCTCCGCCTGGTACTCCTTGAAGCACTTGAGTACTTCATTCTTCCTACTGATGATTCTGACGTGCATGAAACGAGAAAAATCATCTATGAACGTTACGAAATAATTACCTCCGCCCAGCGACTTGCATTGCGTTCTGCCACTAATATCGCTGTGAACTATTTCTAAAGGACGTTGACACATGTGGTGGGCTGTCTTCGGAAATGGTACTTTTGTCATTTTCCCTTTCACGCAGACCCCGCATGGTTCCTCATGTATCCTAGAGCCCTCCTTCACGTTCTTCACGGGGATCTTTCTCATCGCGTCCCCATGTAGATGACCTAACCTCTCATGCCATGACACGATACCTTTGTACGCCTTAGCTTCAATAACCTTGGCGTGGTCGTCATCATTTCCAGGTTCTTCTTGATCGTTCTCCATGGAAACGTTTGCTACATGCCTCTCAGGTGGTATTGTCTCTAGGTAGTACACGTTGTCTCCTACCTTTGAGTTAAATACCACATCCCCATCATCATGTGTGCCGACGGCCTCATCCTTCGTACACACTGTGGTGACGCCTTTCACTGCCAATTGCCTGATCGAGATTAGATTTACATTTAATTCAGGCACCCACAGGGCGTTCGACAAGGATAGACTCCACCCGCCACAGGCTTTGGTCATCTTCACGACGATCGTGCCTTTTCCCTTGACTTCCAGGTACCCCTTACCAATCCGGATCTGTCCAGTCGCAGGCACGAAGTCCACGAACCGATACCTATCCGGGGTCATATGGTTTGAGGCTTCCGAGTCAAGATAGCTGATCCTGTCCCTTTCCACGTGGTTGATAGATGATAAAGCCAGTGTGGAGATAAGTCCCTTGGATCTCGGTTTATCTTCCGATCCTTTCTCCACTTTGTTTTCTGGGTCTTTCTCTTCCTTGTCTTCTTTTCCCTCATGGCAGTTGTACGATATGTGGTCTCGTTTTCCACATTTATAGCATTTTTTATCCTTTGGGTTTTTGTGCTTTTTCTTAGCGCCATCTTGATTTTGTTGGGGCTTGGTCTTCGATTGTTTGCAAGCCGCCATTGCACTGTTCTTCTCGGAGGGACCCATGGCCGCTTCCATTCTCCTTTCCTCAAGTAGGAGATCGGATTTCACGACCCTCGAGGTTAGATTCTTATCGAGTCTTACCGTCTTAAGATATGTCGTGTAGTTTGGGTCCGCCACGAGGCCGGCTAAGATGAAACACGCCATCATGTGGTCTTCGATTCTTAAACCTGCGTTGGAAATTTTTTCGCACAGATCGTATATCTTTCCGCAGTATTTTGCGACGTCCATATCGGGGTTTTTTCTATGGTACCCAGTTCCCGTATGCATAGGACAGTGTCCATCGACGTGGACCTTCCATGGACGTCCTCTAGCGCCTTCCAACAATCCCTCGCTGTCTTCAAGGATTTAATTTCTCCGATATATTCGGGGCGAATATGTCGGAAAAGATATGCAAGTGCCATGTTATCCTTCCTCATGCATTCTGGGTCCAGCCTTTGCGCTTCCGTAAATCCTGGTTCTATTGCCTCCCAGCAACCCAGGAAAATTAGCGAGGCTTCCGTCATTGTCTTCCAATACTCGTAATTCCCCTTTCTTAGGACCGGCTTCATATCGCTGTCCACATCACTTACTTTGTCGTGATCGGCCATGGGGTGGTCTCTTCTCGGATTGTCTTAGAAAACACAAAAAACTCAAAAAATAATACCGTTTTTCCCCGCATGCAGAACGATACAAGACAGTTTTAGACTATGATAACTACAAGTAGACAGAGCTACGGCAATTCGACAAACTCACCCCCAAAGCGCATATAAATCTTTCCTGATCGAATCTGTAATGCGCGCGCAAGAGATCGAAGAACTTGAACATGCATTCCAGCTCAGACAATGCTGCAACTTTTTTGAAATGCTGCTGTATTAACTTGCGTAGTGCCTTTGGTTTCATTCCATTCAACACGGACCGCGGTAAGAACTTGTGTAGACCGACCTGCGAACCAAACGCGACGCTTTTACAGCAAACCCTCAAACAAACCAATCAACTTTCGTAGGAACAATGCGCTTACCTCTCTCTCTAGGTACTCGAGATTGCTCTTCTTGTCGAGCGCGACCTGTGGCATGTCTTTGAAGAAGTAGCGAATCTCAAGACAACATAGTTGTACCGCCACATCCTGATCAAGAGCTGCGTGGTTTGCGCAGAGATAATCGTTTCGAACCTACGGGATAAGCAATTAAATTCTGTTCAACTATTATAAAATCGATGGAGCTGGTGCAGCTCGGTTGATTCTTGAAGATACCTGATCGTAGTAATAGTAGAAGGTCACTTTATCCTTTTCATATAGATCATTCAGGTTTTGTGGCAAGTATCGTACCCTCAGTTCGTATCTCCACTCGCAGTGAGGATGTTTTTTCTCGTACTTTTCTTGAACCTGGTAATAACAAACGAGTCTTAATCCCACTGTTTCTAATAAGAAAACTTGTTTCGGAACGGAAGATGTCAAAATACCTGATACATGGTTGTGTCTTGATGCAACCAGTAACTCTCCCCCGATCCAGGGTGATGCAGTCTCATGGCGTAAAGGTTTCTATAGTGTCTAATTCCAACTGACAATCGACTAGTTACTAAAGAGATGATGCCCCTCACATCGATCGCATCACCGAACTTAACAACGTTGAAACCACCTGAAAATCAGACGACTTTCACTACGAACAACAGTTGGTTTACCACTCAAATCCAATCTCGAATCCTTTTTACGGAAAAACAACGCTCCCTTCTTTTCCCGATATTTAATCAGTTTCATCGAAGCATTCTCCTAATTAATTCGAGTAGGACTTTGTTCAAGATTTAGGTAGAAACTTACCGTTAGGCAGATGGACTTTTAGAGTCGCCTTGTCCATGGGGGTGGGCGATCCATGGGGCGGCGTGTTTCTTCCGCCGCCGCTTCCCTGCACGCCACCGCCGCCTCCAGCTCCATCTCCTACGCCAGTGCTCATCCCCTCATGGCTGTATGAAAAAAAAAAGAAGAATAAAAAGGGGTTGGTAAAGAAGTCGGCTTAGTCGACGACGCGGGAACGACCGCGTCAATTATGCATTATCTCATAAAACCTCGACTCGCACTAGGTAACTAACGTGCAAGCTTTGCATCGAGAAGATTAATTATTCATCGGACCATAGAGGGAAGAATTTCTTCTGAAACTCTTCTTCGAAGCGAATTTCGTTGTCGACGAAACGTGGATATTTCGCGACAAGCAAAGAAACTTGTACTCTAGATATCGTACACGGTAACTCCCTGTTGGCACGTTCAATTACGACAAGTTTTTAAATTACCACAATCTTCTTTCCTGTTTTTTTCTCGTTATTAAAATCCCTGCTTTAATCAAGAGTTCGTGATAACGTTACACCGTGGTATATATGTTTCTGGATGCTTACGGACAAAGATTTCTCATGCGAATGATCGAGTAATCGTGATTGTTCATCAGGCGATTGTGCTCAGCCGTTCCTTGCGCGCTGTCGAAGTTTGCTCGGTATTTTTCGATGTTACAAAAGAACAACGCGATACAATCACTAATCACCATTCTATCTACTAGATTTGCACTCTGACGAAGACGTGTTTCACCAGGCAATGACTATTAACGAAGACGACCAGACATTTTGACGCCTTATCACGCGGATTAAAATTTTCACGATAACTTTTACGTATCTATGGTTGACGAATACCGACATTTTTCCAGAAGAAGATTGCATCGATGACGTCATGCGAGATAGCCCAATAAAATATCTCGACTGTTCGTCTTCGATTTGACTGAAGACCGATTTGCTGTTTGCTGGCTATCGCGAATAGATATTCCAATGAAACAGCGTATTACATTGCTGCGGACGAAAGAGGATATTTTCTAAAATACATGGAAAGAAACCTTCTGAATCGCGACTCGGTAACAGAAGGGCGAGGGACTTTTCTGAAATGTTTTCCATACAAAAGAGTTGCAGAGTTAACCCTCTTGCTGTACGGGGTCAAAGACGATAGCGCGGCTAGATTTAGCTGAGCGTCGGTTACGATAAAAAATTCGCGTAGCGTGAACGATGTTGGAAGGCTTTTGAGAAACGGGGCTGCACGTGTTTGTACGCAACCGCATCCCCATTCAACCGTCCGCGTTTCATACCTACCCCTTATGGACGCGGCCTTCTGACACATTTGCCTGCGCGCTGCACTTACATAGTTACCGATTCAGGCTGCTCGGAACGCGTGCATCCGTGGGAGAGAGCAGGTATTCACGGAAGTTCCCCATCTCGATTCTGAAACCGGAGTTCCGGCGACTCTTTTCAAACGGACCGAGCAGCTTAACGCGCTTGCTCACGGTGAACATGTTCTGAAAGAACTTCGAATTCCCGCTGAGATTTGTGAGATTTCACGAGAATCGATGATCGGAGATAGACGTTCGTTGCGACGTGTTATTAAAATGATTTCACGTGATTATCGTTCCGAGGCTAGTTACGAGGCTATTTGACGAGTAGTTGAAAGCAACGCGCTAGAAGATGGAAGAATCTTTGCGAATGCAATGGTAAGAGGATCGCACGTCCGCAGGTACTTTACTACGCTCGGTTGAAAGTATTTGCAGCTTCCGGACACGTTCTTCAGCCACCTCTCTACGCGCAATCATTGAAACAAGTTTCATCTTTGTATTGACTTTTCGCGTTCCTCGAAGAACCCGCAACATCGGTGACGCAACTTTTCACGCGTGTGTAAAACGACAGGTCTCACGCTAAATTCATGAAAAAGCTGACGCACGAAAGCGTCGTTGAGCAGTTCCAGCCGAGCCTTGTGTTTGCATCGCTGCTATTAATGCAAATGTATATTACGAGCGTCGTCCGCCTAAGGAATGCCGTCGGTCAGGGACGAAGCATTTACGCCGAGAACCACCAGCTATTCGTTTGGTGTACTGGATCGTGGAAAGGATCGCGTCGAATCAGAACCAGGTTGTTCTACCCAGGAACGCGAGCTTACTCTAAAAAAGTGGGATAACTTACCTATGGGCTGGAAGCATTTAATAATCGTTTTTCTACGCGAGAAGTACACTCGCCGCTAGTTTAAATTGTCATAAATTAAATGATCCAAACGTAACGGTAAACTCTACCGAAAGGAATAAAATACGGTAAAATACGGTGAATGCTTCGTTAACAGCGCACAGCGGATGAAACAACCGTTTGTCGGCCAGCAAAGCACGAATTAATTATTCGCGCAACATTACACCGATTCACGACGCGGTTACGTACCTCGTATAAACTCAAGCCCATGATCCGCGAACGATTATCGACACGAGTAAGCCGGTACACGGTAAGTCGATCGGCCTTTTAATTCACGTGGCACTTTGGAGCAACATAACGACGAACGAAGGAGTTGCGCAACCAGCGTAATTGTTAAATGCCGCCGTGGTATCGGCCGGAGGAATCTTTCTACAGAAAGTCGAGATATAAGATGGAAGGGCGAGGGACGAGCGAAAAGGTTGGCGGCCAGTTTTCTGTCCCCACGATGAATATTCATTGCTCAGCGTTTTCGCGGCTCGCTAAATCGGCCGAATTAATTCAATTGCGCGGATAATATTAAATAGCTTCCGGCCCGCTAATTACAAAGCGCAAACACCGAGCTCAACTTATTACTTGTTTGTCGCTGAATATCAAGCAGCCGAAATAGCTGATTGGATTCGAAACTTGATTCGCATGGAGAAAAATAGCGGCGCGTTACTTTCTCTTTTCGTTAGTGTGGAAGATGAGCTGCTACGATCGATAATTCAGCGAGATCGGTGAATGAGATCGTACCGATTACACGGCTGCTATCGTTCGAAAGACTTTTCTGTTTCTAGGGCGACGTATCGCAGCGAGAAATCGGGAGCACGCGACGACAGCGGCTACTAAGAGAGTTTTTCGTCGCGGAGGGTAGTCTCGGTGGTATAAAAAGAAGGAGAAAAGAGCAAGGAAAAGAGAGAAAGAGAGAGGATACGAGAAGTGCGTCCCTGACCCGACAACAGAGCGGCTCGACTCGGCACGAGCAGGACCACCACGCACCTGCGACTATCGCCCACGCACTTTACCTTTCACTATTACTTTCTCTATTGCGCTTTTGCATCGTCACAGCCGTAACGAGGCTCGCGTGCCTCTATCGCTCGTTACAAGCCGCGAAACATACTCGTCGCCACGGAAAAATACAAGCGCGAGTAATAAATCGTCGCTGGCTTGTTTCGCGGAAGTCGAACGATTTACGGGATCTCTGTTTGCACGAAGGAATCTTAATTGCGTAAGAACAGCGAGGATGGAACAAGCAAGACTCTCGATGATGCAAATTCTCCTTCTCCGCTTCTTCCTGCAGACGTTTCTATTTCCTCGGTCTCCCTTCTTTCGCGCTTTCTGAGGTTTACCTCGGACGAGACACCCTGTGAAATTTCCACGTGCCAACGGTGTCAGGTGTGTAGGAGTCGTTGCATCTCAATTGCCCCAGGGAGCATAGCAAACCCCCGTTCTCTCTTCTCCATCGTTTCTCCCGAGGACATGCTCTGTCTCGGCGGAGAAAAAAAATCCCCTTGGGATCTTTGCCCAATGATTCCAAGTTTTGGCCGCGGCAGCTCGGCCACGAGATTCCGTTGGCCTTGCGTTCCACCAGCTCCAGCATTATCCTTCCGGAGTGTTCGACGATCTCGTACGAAATCACGTACAACTCATCGAACGAATCCAGGAAAATCTACTTATCCGCCGAGGCAATACCGCGGAATGTTCGTCGACTGACAATCAGTTGGTTGGACGCGTCATCGAATAGCGAGCACTTGAGTAGTCGCCGTTGAAAATTCTTCGATCGAATCGTAGATCGCTTTATCGATATCTTAGCGAACTCCGCTCGATCCGGTTGTCTCGTCATAGTCTTTTGTCATCCGTTGCCCATCTACTTTTGCTCGTACGGTGGTAACTCGATTCTTAAGCGCGTGGATCGTTTGATTCGTACGGTGTTCATTTGATCCTCGTGATCGATGCTAGCGAATCGAGACGCGAGGGAACTGTGTCGGAACGATCGCATGGGTCTCGTTTTACGAAATTGAATTACATCTGGCTGGGGCAGGCTGCGCGGTCGCCGTGTCTCGAAATATAGCCATGGTATAAGGGGAAAGACGAGGAACAGGCATTGCGTACGATTTTAATTTTGCGCTGGCTGGTTCAACGTCCCGAGTCCCCGATCGTTTTCGCGAGTTTTCCTGCCCCGATGGGGAACACGGGTGTGCCGAGTAGCATACGATTTTCAATACGAAAATAGAACGTGGAGAATTTTTTACCACGGAAATGAAACTCGACTCGTCCTTGTTTTTTTTCCTCGCGCCTCGAAACACCGGAGACGCGATTCACCCTGCCAGCTCGACACACCCTCGATACGTTCGCGTTTCTTTGCCACGAATCGCGTACGCGCTACCTCGACGTCGGATAGAAACTGATCGACGAGTCGAACGGACAACCTGCCGTTCTCTCTCTTCTCCTCTCTTTCCCTATTGAGCCGTTCCTTCTCTTCTGTGTCCGTGTTTCACTGGCTCTAACGCGTGGGACGTCTATGAAAAATCGCGTCGCTAGCGCAATTCCTATGGCGCAAATAAACAGGGCGATCGGCTGTTCCAAGTCGGTGCACGATCGCGCCAACAGACTGCCTGGAGACGCCGATTGCTCGATATTTCACCTCCATGAAACTTCCAACGCGATCGCTTCTCCTCTTCTTGCTTTCTATTTCCGTTTAGTCGATTTTTAAGGTTAAGGGGTGTATTTGATCCCCCTTGCGTGAGCTTCAAAGCGAATCGTTTTCATCGGAATGAAAGAGAAATGCGGATCTTATATAAACTAGCTTCGTTTCTCGGAGATACGTACGTATTCTATAGGGATGAGAGAGAAAATGATGACAGGTTGTAATCACGGTAACTAGGCTACAAAGAAAACGCGGAAACCGGGCCCAGAACAAGGAATGCAAAGCATCGACAATACCGGGCGAAGAAAATACAAGCCTCGCAACGCGATCGAGTTGCGGTGTGAAAGGTTCTCCACGGGACAACGAGCTGGCGGTGTTTAATGGCATTTAAGCGAAGGATAGAAGTTAAACAATAGTCCGCAGGAATAAATCATCCACAGGGTATATTCGACCGTTCCGATAGAGCCACCAACTTTACGAGAATTTATATTTTTACGAGCAGTCGCGAACTCACAGAGTTATTTTATAGAAAAGGAAGAACGTTGTATTCTCTATGGTCTGAAATACATTCATGGTGTAACTCATAGGATTTAACACGCATATAGCATCGTCGGTGATCTAGCTTAGCTGGATCGATCGCCCCAATGCATGACAACGGTGTGTAATCAAGGAGATGGAATACGAGGTGCATCCGCATTGCGACTTCGACACGACCCTACACATACATACACATAGATAGTTCGCGAACATCGTGGCACATTTTCACATCGATAACTTTGTAGTTCAACTCCATCTTCCTTCTCCTTTTTCTCTCTTTTTTCTGACACGTTTGCCACTTTTAAGTTATTTCTCTTTCCAATTTATTCGTTGCAATATTTGCGTTTATTTTTCTTGGTAAACTGAATTTTCTTCCAGCTAAAGAATTCACGAAGAACGTTATAGAGTTACTTCTTCGGACGTAGGAAATTGTTCCAAGTTTCAATTTCTTCAAGTTCTTAAGGCAGATATATTTGAGGGAAGTATTGCCGGAGAGAAATCTTTGATGCGATAGATTATTTACCACTAACATGGATAGACATCGTTCAAGAAAATAGCTGGAACCGGAAGGAAACCTCCAAAAACGAAAACAGCAGCGAGGTAATCGATACGATTTTCGAGAAAGTGACCACTAATTGACCACAGGATGGACGTCGTTCACGGCACGAATTTCACCAAGGGGGTAGTAAAGGGCAAACTCCAAACCATCGGAAATCACAGAATGTCAAGCAGAGGGAATTGAGCGGAACTTCTCATGAAAGATCGCGGTGGTTATCCACTTTTTGCGAATCTGAACAAGCGATACTTAACCTGAAAGAGCAACACCAGGTGCTTCGAGTTACCTTCGTGCTCGAGTTGATTATTTTTTAACAGGATATTAAGAAGATACGCTTCATTGGGGCCAAATTCGATGTCCTTTTTCCCGACAATCTCGACACGGTTATACTATATATTAAATACAAGAATACTCATGGGACGTCGGCGATTAATTCGAGGTTGATTTCACGCTATCCGAGACGACGCGGTCAGCTTACGAAACGTAAAATCGAAGGTCGACCTCTCGAAAATTCGCTGCTCGTAGAACCTGCTAGGCCAGTCAAACAGCGAACGAACGAACGATGGTGGTCCATCTAAATTCTAAAATGACGACTCTCGTGGATTAAAAGCTCGTTGAACTTCGAATGGAAAGGCGGACTCGATTTCCCAACAGCTTTCGAACAATGAAACTGGTTCGTACCGTGGAAAAGTGTTCAGAACTATCCTATTTGTGTAACAAAGATCGCTTATTAAGACTCGAACGAGATTTATCCCATACATTGCGTCCTTGATTTCGAATCTATGTTAAAATTCGTATCGTTCTTGCTTAAGATAGCATCGAATTCGCTTCACTTTTCGATTATTCCGAAATTTCGATTACTCGGATGAAGCGAGGGAATTACTCTTACGGAGGATATCACTGTTTATGTAGCTCTCGCGGCGAGCTGACGCGTCTCGGAACTAAGTACATAGATGCAAGTATTATAGTAGCGAACCACTTGAGAAAAGCGTCGCAGACGTCTCCCGAAACTTTTTAGGTAAGGTCTGACCAGCGAGTTCTGGCTGGCATCCTGACCAAAGCTTCCTCATTTTCCACGTCACGTGACTTCTTTCTAGCTATTCGGCGAGGTAAATCTTTTGCTGTAATTTGACGGACCATGGAGCTTTTTAGATGGAATTGTGGTCGCGATAAAACTTTACAACGTACAATGCAAAGCGATTATCGTCGAACGAAAGAGAAACGGAGATACCGTAACGATTCTTTTGTCGAGGACGCAGATAAAATTTAATCTTGAAAGATTTCGAAAGTTTGCAAGTATAAGGAAACGACAGTAGCTACGCACCGGCGATATTGAAGTTCATTTAATAGCATCAATTAGAAACGGTTACCGAGAGGGCTGTGGTCGATGATGGCAATTTTGCCATGGTAACCCGTTGGTATCGACGTAACACAGTCTACGAAAAAAGAAGGTGTTTTCGCGCGAAACCATCTGCGTTCCTCTTCTTCCTCCTCCTTTTACTCCCACTCGAATCTCCCTCGCGGCGTTTCCCTCCATTCACGAATTGGAAGAGGGACTTGCAAAGGCTTTATGCATGGAAATTGCCATTGGCTGCTCTTCAAACGAACTAACCCCTTTGTTTAAACGCCTGTTCCGTGGTTCTGAAGATACTAACAGCTGGATACCCAGCGTCTAAGGAACCGGAACCATCTCGAACCCCCTGGGCAAACTTTCCAAAACCTCTCCGAGATCGCATATTATCGAGATTCGATTCGCTCCCATGGTCGGTGAAACGCGTAATTTATTTCATCTTTGTCTCGTCGTCGTTGCGGATCTTTCCGCGTCCCGTCGAAACAAAGCCGCTCGAAACGATCGCGTTCGATAACGCGATACAAGTATAAACACGATCGGCGTGAAATCGCGGAGAAATGCTTTTTGGTCGTGATACTTACTCGGTGGTTTCGAGGTACTGGAAGACTCGGTAAACGGGACGTCGATACATGAAGAGATGGTCCTCGACACGCTCCACCATCATCCTAAAACCACTTCATTCGAAACGGTGGGTCACTGATCATCACCCACCACTAGTCACTGTTTTCATCGGCACGGTGAGGAATAGAACACTTCGAGAACGTATAGGCGTGAAATAAATCTTCAGGACGGAAGACGCGATTTTTTTGTTTCCACTGTTGTCTCGCTATAGCAGCGACATCCACGATTTTATCGAAAGAGTTCTCTGAAGCAAGGAAAGAACGAATTTTCGAAGGAAAGCGGTCGGTTCCGGTGTCGGTAGGATTTGGAGCGTCGTGCACGAAGCGGCGGAATTCAGTGGTACACTCGATGCAACTTCTTCGTTTACCGGTGATGTTTCTTCTCTTTCCGGTGCATTTGCTGCACCGCCACTTTCGAATCGATATCGTCGTCGGAAACACACCGGAGATGCACTGGAAATTTTATCCCGTCCTCCTCTTCGATTAACGAGCTAGCTACTGGATCTACCGAACTCGCGATTCTATATTCCACGGCTTCGATGGATTTCAATTTTGATCTCCGTTGAACGACGGTTTCTATTGTTGCTTAATGACTGTGAACAACCATCAACGTAATTTTAAAACAACTATCTTTATGCAAGATAATCGCTTTCAAACGAACTCCTCCCCCAGTTCTTTCCAGTACCGCACGGGAAAGTGGAAAAGCCAGTTTAATGTCCTCTATCGCGGAGCGTGGCGGGAAGATACGGGTGTTCTTATCTAAGCCGTTGCTTCATCTTTCCAAGCGTCGGAAACTCTTGTTACGCGATTTGCGAGCAACTTCCAAAACCGATAGAGATCTCGCGTGCACTCGCATACGTCTATGAGGACGAACCTAACCTATCCCAAAGGCAGGGGCACCGCCTAATCCTGGCCACAGACCTTCCAGTCCCGTCACGTAAATTCCGCCAGAACCGGACATAAACATGAAACTATTCAGTCGAGATATCGACTGATCGTTCCACGAAAATACGGGAACAGTATTTCCTGGAGCGAATTCAAACTTTCATCGCATTCGAAAAATACCCTGGCAACAGAGGAATTCTCTTGCAACGAGTTTGACTCGAGTACTTTCGAGAAACGAATATCTATGTTGGAATGTAGTTTATGGCGAATGGATGAGAGAGATTTAATTCGTGAAAAAGCTCGCACGACTCCCGGTAAGGCATGCAATCTATTTCAAGATGGACACCACCCACGTCTGTCTGCAGTCTCCGCAGGGCCGACTACCGCAGTGTTATTCCCGTTGGTACAGTAATTAGCCTGCAAGCTCCGCGAACATTTTCGCGATGCTAAACGCTCCGTCTACGTCGGTGAAAATCGGCTTTCTTTCGCTTCGATGCATATGCGTATTTAGAGATAAGAGAGTGGTCGTGTTAATGAAATTCAGAGGGGTCCCGCAGGATCGAACGACTATTCGATTAATCCACGTTTAAACGTAGGGAAACCAAATGGTCTGAGGGAACGAAACGTGTTTTATCAGAGACGGCTTCGTAATAGTTCATAAATATTCTCGAGAGCATTTTCCGGCTTAAAAAAGTATCGCAGGAGAAAAACGTCCCTGGGACGATATAAAGTTACATTCGCGTCGATTCGGTTAACTAGACGTTCTCCTGGACTGGAGAAATAAAACCGTTTCTAAAATTATACGATTCACAACCCGGAGAACTTTCGAGGAACTTTAAGACTTTGTCCCTATAGTTACCTCTTAACGATGCTATAAGATTTGATGCTTCGATACTTGGAATAAGCGATTAATATACTGGCGGTTTATGCGCGAAGAAATTCGAGTTGAGAAAAAGCATCGTCGAATCGAAAGAACGAGGACACTTCTGTGAAAATTCGAAGCGGCTAGTGACGATACACGCGTGCTCAGCGCACGAATCCAGCGTGCGCTCGATTTTGCGAAACGTAGCCAAGCTCGTGTCGCTGACCGAATCAAGGTCGTGCAACCTTGACACGGCGCTTCGAAATCTTCCTCCTCTCTTCGTCACCCACCCACTGGTTCGTACTTCACCTTCGGCTACTTCCTGTCGCATACGTGCCGATATATGTATCGCGATTCTTTCCAACTCCTGACATGACAAACCCGAGTACCGCACACTTCGTACAACTTTCCTTCCCAGCCAGTTTTTGGTTACCTTCATCGGTTCCTATCTCATCCCTCGAACCACCTCGTCTTCCCTTATCGCTCTTCGAAACTTCACTTGAATTCACATATCGATGTCACGTATAAAAGTGGAGAACTTCACAGGAAGACGTAGAAGCCGCGCAAGCGAACACAGGACGCAAAGAGGGAACACCGGCTCGTAGCACGCTTCCAAAGGACGCGCAGGACGCGCAGGACGCGCAGGACGCAAAGGGCAAGTAGCGCGGATAGCACCGGGTTTCAGATTGGCAAGTTTCGTGGAACGCGATACGCAAACGTGTCGTGACCTTGGCTCGGTGTTGGGAATCCGCGAAACACAGGCGAATGGACGGCTTCGGTGGACAGCGGGGTGAATTCCCGGAGCGGAATCGTTGCTCGAAAACGAGCGCCTAGCAACAGCGTATCGCGAGAACGACGCGCGCTCGTCGTCTCCTCGGTTGCGTCAGGTATACGTTTTGCCGGTTCAAGGGGAGCAAGCGCTTTGCTGGGTGCGGCAGCCTGCGCCGCGACGCCCGGCGTCCTTCCCCCGGTACGGCTCACCCACCGAGCCTTTCTCCCTTCATCCCTATCTATCGGCCTCCCTTGGTTCGTCGGCCGCCTACCCTCGATCCTGACACGGCTCGCAACCCCCGACACACACGATTCAGGGGCGAACGTTTGCGTCCGATCCTGCGAGTTCTCCTCTCCCCTGTCCTCCATATTACTGTTCTCTCTCATTCTTTTTATTACCCGTAGACCGTTTGTCACGGTACACGCAACTATTTGCATCGAAACGAAAGACAGTTGTTCGCATTTTTCAGGATTGCGACAGCTTCCAGGGGTAAGTATCAAAAGGTTTGGAAAATTGGAAAGGGCTGGAAATGGACTAGTTCGAAGATTGCGAGTGTTTTCTCCTTGGCAGTTTCGAGCGGTAGGATTCCGCGCGATGCGTTGGATAGAGGTAGTCGCGAACTCGCTGGCGAAGTATCCGGCAACGTCTGCCAGCGTTTCGAACGTTTGCCAATGCGGTAGCCGCAAGTTCGTTTGTATCTGAACGAGCAAAGATCACGTGCCATTTGCCAAATTAGTTTCATACTTGTTATCGAACCGTTCGAATTAATTTCGGCGGTGATTTCGTAATAGCTGCGCTTCGACACGCTGTGGAAACTCGAGGTTTCGCGTAAGGATGCGTCCCTGAGCGAAGGACAAGCTCGGCATCCCCCGGAGAGTCGAGCACTGGAATAACCGCAACATCGGCCGACCCCACGGAGAAGCATAATCGACGAAATTAACTCGATTACTCTCATACAATGTTCGCGCGTCCTTGAAACCTACGTTGTCGAGTGTTATCGTCTGACTAGCCTAACATTTCGCAAGTTCGAAAACAAGAGCTTTCTCAGACTGCCTGTAAACGCGTTCATTCTATTTCCGAAATAATCCTTTAAACCTGGAAAATATTAAGCCTGTCCAAGCTGTACGCTACAGCTATATACGTACGTGTACGAACGGACTGAGAAAACAATTTACCGTCAGAGCCGTTCGTTTCGCGCACAGCGACGAGTTAATTCACGTGGTTATTTTCACGAGAGACGGGTCGCGCGATAATGCGAAACTACGATGCATCGAGTGGCCGGAGAGGTACGTCCCTGATAGCTGAACAACCCTCGAGAGCCGCTAGCCGGAATAGCCGCAACCCCGTTCGAGCCTATGCGCATATATAACTCTCACGCTACTTCCTGTGACTACGAATGGAATATTCACTGTGACCGAAGTGTGCGCGTTGCAGCTCGCCTAGGTCAGAGACCTATCCGCAACCTCTTGAAAATTTGCGCGTACCTGTGTGTCTGGCTGGCACGTTGTATGCCTGTATATCGGGACGTTCGAGTGACTGAAACCACGATTCGTACATATTGATCTGATTGAATATCGTTAGAAACGCCGGCGATGCGACCACGAATATCGGAAGAATATTCGCAACAGCAATACCTTAGCAAGTTGTGTCTTTCAACGATATTATATTCGACCACGTGCTGCTCACAACCTGTTACGACATCCAGTCGGATCGATACGTTTATAGTAACGCGAGTTACGTCGTCAGGACTGCCTGGGCAGGATTTAACGATCCGATGGGGTATAAGATTATCGCGTGGACAGACGAAATGTCAAGGTTTAATTAATCCTTTTCGTAGACAATTTAATTATCTTTGCAACGGGATTTGCCCGTCACACGAGATTAATACGGCATACAGGGGAAGGTAGACAACGAAGTTATGGACGAAATCAAGTCGACTTTCGCGACTCTGTTTCGCAAATACTGTCGTCCGCCTTTTGCGAGCCACGATAGCGAAGCAATTACGCCATCCTCTTCCGCTAGTCGTTTTAAATAACCAAAAGAGCTTGCGAGCTCCGATAATTGTTACTTTCGACGAAGGGTTGGGAACCGGTCTCAGGCTTCGGCTGGATTGACTTTTTGTTTCGAAAGTTATAACGGCGAAACTTTCGCCAACCTCGGTTCTTCGGTAACTCTGGAAATTAGGAACGATTTGGTTCTTCATCGTCGACGTAATATTCCGTCGAAATAACGGTTTGTGTCAGAGCCTCGATATCGACGAGTTCCAACAAGACAATTAAGACGAAATGGAGAAGCCACGATACCAATAGGTACGTATACCCTGTTCTCCTATGAGCCTAATTCGATTTATCTGTCGATTGGCGTGTTATCATCGAACACAGACGCTCGCGAGCTAAGATAGACGCGAGATAGGAAGTATTTGGAGTAATCGGCCGAGAAACGAGAACAGAAATTGCGTGTTGGAGATGCGTTCTAGGACGCGATAAACTCGCACCAGGGAAAGCAATCGCTATCTATGGTTTTTCTCTTGTTTGAAACGACGACGATAGTATGCCCTGTCGATTCCCGGGAAATTAAAGTCTCTCCTGTATAAAGCCGGCGGCGAATAGACGAACAACAGAGACGACAGGAAGAATTCGTAGGTTTCGATACCGTCAATATCCCAGAATTCCTGGCACGTACGTAATCTTGACGCGCTTGCATCCTGTACGACAACTTCGATTCGGAATAATACCACGGAGAAAAATGACGTCGGCTATACCGCGATCGATTCCCCCTTTCCTCTCTCTTCCATTATTTCTCTTCGACAATTTCTCTCCGCCTTTTTCCTTCTCGATGAAAATGGGAAAATTCTCCAGTTGGCTCCGTGGTTTAATGGAGAACCTTCTCTCGAAAATTCATCGAGAAAGCGAGAGAGGCACGATTTCGTCGGCGAGATAAAATATTTAATTTTGTCCAAAACGGGTGAAGCGGAAGCTCGAGGACGACACGTTCGAGAGCATTATCGCCCCAGTCTGGACGAGTCTCGCCCCTTGTTCATCGTTAGATACCCTTGTTGATACGCGACTGCCCTGTCGAAAAAGGGAGATTCTCCCGCCGCGCTGTGTATGTATATGTATCTCCGATGCAAATTAGTGTGCGACGGGAGAGCATACTGTTTTTCATGCATCCCTCTCCGATCCCTCTTCAACCCCTCTCTTGGCCGTCCAGTCCATTCCATTCGTTTTCTTCTTTTTGGATTGGCCTCGTGAGAACGTTGAATTATCGATCCGTGGCTAGTCCAGAGGCATCGTCGCTGACAGCTGCCGCGAGCACTGACGAGAGATTAAAGTATTCCGCAAGGCAACGCGGAGAAACGACTTTCGCGTGAGAAGCTTCTCCGAAACGCCGCGTCACCATGATAAGGTTTCATGATTTTAGGCATTGCATGTTCCTCGATCTGGTCGAGCCCCGTTTCTTCGGAGGCGCATTTTTCCACGAGAGAGTTTCAGCGGTAATTACATGACTGGATGCACGACACGGCCTTGAACTTCGAACCGTCGCGCCATGCACCGATATGGCGGCAGGAGGCACACACGGTGTGTCGCGCATATACGCGTCATCCGGTCCGCGACCGACAACGAGCAACGATTCCTTCCCTGCCATCCCTTATCATTTACTTATCGTCCCTGTCTTTCCTGCCGGCTCGTTCGTTTTATTATTACGCATCGAGACAAACAGATTACAGTTGCGTGGACGTGGGCTACGCGGAATATTTCGGTCCCGACTGACATTGCACGCGACCGGCTCTATCCGCCACGATATCGTCTATCGTTTGACGTAAGTTACGATTATAAAAACAAGATAATCGTGGCTCCAATTCTTTTCGTGGAACGAAGCTTGTCGTAATTATCGCGGAACTGATTTTTTTTTTTTAATGGATATGAGAAGCACCGCAAAGATTGTGCGATTCGAATCTACGCAACGAGGGTATCGCGGGTCTTGAGAAAATTCACGTGGTTCTCACTATAAATCGCTAATTGGCCAACGCATTTCCATGGACGTGTGTTCGAATCGAGCTCACGGTTCATTAATTCCCTCGTTTCTGCTCGATATGTTCGAGTTTTAGAGGAGGTAGCGACTATGAATTTTCCCGTGGCCGATAGATACGGTACGCAATAGCGACAATTTACGAGAAGGGAAACGCTGAAAATTATGAAATTGCTCGCGTTCTCGTGAATCAACGAGTTAATTCATATCGACGAGGCTCTCTCCTTTTTCGCACGGCTCGATAGCACAGATGATAAATGCGGCTCGTGTATCGCGTAAGAGCAGAAGCGGTCCGTTGTTCCCGCCACCGCTTCACAGAACAAAACCAACCGAAGAGTAAATAAAACGCCGATAGATTCGCGGCGCGTTACGATCCACGGACAAAAGTATCTCCAAGTTCATCGAACTAGGCGCGCGCACGATAGCCGAACAATGGCCATCGAGCGTTCGGATGCGTTTCGTCCCGTTGGGAAACAAGCAACACCGGCTCCACGCATCGCTACTTTCACACGCGGTTTCCACAAGTCCTATTCTATCCTTCCCGTCGTTCCGCTCGATTGAGCGACGTGGACTACCGAATTTAGGTGGATTTATGCTTATTATACGGCGCGGATCATCACGCAACGGCAACATTACGTACCGTACGGTGGCGGATAGCGTGAACGGTCTCGTTTAAAGCCCATATTTCAAAATTCTATCGTGCCAGTGCCGTTCCGTTAACGCTATGTCCACGCTTATACGAACAGCCCTATCTTATTTTTCGCATAACATAAAAATGTTTATTGGAACAGAACCGTGCCGTAACCGTGCCGTGCCGGAGAGGATAATATAAATCCACCTTTATGCGGCGTTCAATCGTAACGCGTTACGTCGGCCTACAATTAACGGATCGAGCGTCAAGCGGGTGAAGGTAAGAGGATTACCGCGAGACAGGATCATCCGTCGGAAGCGGAGCACCTAATTACCTCTTGTACCGTTCAAGGTTCCGAGATAATTTTTTTCCTTTAGATTGAACAGGATGCGAACAGGTTTTTCGATACAAATATCTTCGGAACCCGACGTAAAATTGTATTATCAATTCTTGTTTGTTTTAGCGATGGCAAAATGGTTAGGAATGCGAAAAAGTCGAACGACCGTTACGAATACGTCTGATCGGAGGCTGATACTCAGTGGCCATAAACGATACCGTGTATGGCCTATCGCGGCACTTCCGGTCCCCGGCGTGACGGACACGGACGCGTCCGAGTGGATATATGCGAGGAATACAGACAGACTCGCGTGTCGAAGGTGTATAGCGGTGGTTTTGAAAAATGTATACGTGCCATCTCGCAGCTGCGCCCTCATAATTATGCGCTGAGCATATTCGGCGAGTGACGACGGTGGTCCAACATGGCGGTACGCGTCTTGTGCTTACTCCTTTTCCTTTTTCGACGGTTATTGACAGGTGATTCAACGGATGGAACATCGGACGATTGTTCTTTCTTCGTAAGCGTGTTCCGTAAGCAATTTTCAACGACACGTGGCAAGAAAAGGGTTGCGATAAAAAAAAAAAAAATAAAAGAAAAAAGACAGAAACGAAAATAGACACGTAACAAATACGGGAGCAGAGAATAGGGATATGCGTAATATCGCTATCGTCGTCCACGGAAACAGTCATCGCGAGTCTAAACGATCTTGGTCGAATCACGAGGACTTCTCTGAAAACCAAGCTGAAGCATGTTCGCTTCTGCTACAGATTTAGCCGAGTCTACCCCTCTTCGTAGCTGCGAACTCGAGCGGAATCGTCGAGTCGGACACGCTACCTCTACCACGAGAAACAAAGAGTTTCCGCGGAATTTTTTTTTCGGCTCGTTAATCGCCAGCGATTCCACGCTCATCGTGGCGAGTTCGCTCGAAACGTTGCCGTTATTCTACCGTTCACGATTGCTCCTTTTTGCTACGGATTTAGAACCTTGGGAAAGGGAATAGCAAAACGCGAGCATAGAAGAGAGGCGTGGCCGGCCCTAAGCATTACCATCGCGACGCGTCACAGGAAACCGCACGGTTCTTCGTCTGCCTTTCGAAGGGATCCTGTGAAACGCAACCTAAGGCGCGACTTCTTTCGAAGAAAACAATCGCGCGTTATGCGCGCTCGGCATTAAAACGACTCGCCCTTTTTGGAAAGACGCGAGACTGATTCGTCTTGAAAATACGCGCGGCAGCCTCGAATTGACTATGCGATAATTGCAAATTAGACGTAAGTACGTAGGCGGGTGGCCCTCGCTCTACTTATCACCGGGTTACGTTTCGTTCGAAAGAATTGCGAATCTCTTTTAAAACGAGGCAGTCTAACTTTTAACGAGTCTGAAATTACGCGGCTTATATTTACCGATGAAAAAAGAACGAGTTTCGTTCTAGCTGGAACCAAAGCTCTAATAAACTTCAATGACGTAGGAACACGCGCAGTCGGAGTATAAATCTCGATCTTGGCACTGGCGCACGGTGCAATAAAACAAAGATCGCGCGTTCGTATACGATTCGCGTATTTGTATTCCAGCACGAGCACGTATCGATACCCTTGCCGCTTATAACTGGTCGCGCACGGTCGCGAGCGAGCAGAGACGAGCGAGCTGGCGAGCGAACTAGTCGGCGCGTGAACACGCGCGTACACCGCGTGTATCTCGTCGACATAGATACGCAGAAGCAACCAGCACAGAAACAAGACGCTCGTGTATATAAATAGCTAGTTAGGGTCGATGGACAGGCTAAAGGGGCGGACGCGAATCGTAAGAGTGTGGATTCATTTACCTGCACCAGCGATCAGCGGATCGGTCACGCTCGTCAATAAAAAACGACTCGTTGGCCAAAATCTTGGCCGGTTTGCGCTTCCTGGTGTCAACAAAATTGCAAATGATCGTATGAATCGAATGTACGTTATAAAGTATCGTTTTAAACGGTAACAAGCATGAACGAGTCGTAAAACAAACGCGGATGATTCGACGTTAAGACGGGTGATGGAAAGTAACAGAGCGTAGAAACAGAATGAAACGAGGGGTGATAGTTTGATATTGTTTCAGATTCGATAAAGGGGCGAAGTGACGAGTCGGATATCTCGAACCTTGTTCCTTGTTCGACCATAGACGTCGGGACTTTAGTCATCGAGGAAATGTCAATAATCGGTACGTTGATGCAACTAGGTTCGGAAGAGACATTGGCTCGATTTTAAAAAACAAAAATACACGAAATCGTTGATCGCATTACAGTCTATGTGTTTCTCGCCGTGGGATAGAAACTTTCTCTATTCGGATTGCGTGGCATTTTACCTGACGCGTTCTGTGAATCATTCTTCCGAGAGACGGATGAGCAAAGGCATAGTGGCATCGATCTAAAAGTCGATATGAAAGAATTGTACACGCCAGAAGGATTCCTGAATTTTGAGACATTTTCGTCGCCCGTGTCCTATTTCTTCTTTCTGTTTCGTTCAATCCACGTGACAGTTGGGAGGAAACGAAGCGGCGAATGAAACGAACGTCAGACGCTAGGCTGGCAACCGTTTCGTTCGGTCGAAGCCGAATCGATCGACTGATCTCGTCATCGGACCGTGCCCAGCATTCCCGTTAGACGCTTACGTACAGTCTATGAATGTCGGTCGAAACTGAGAAATCAAAATCGTCGAAGAAATCGTAGGTGTAAATCCATGGAAGAACCAATTGTACGCGATCGAGGTCTTCGAACTTGTGTTTTCCCGATTGTTTCGTCGCGTGAAAAGCCGACGGAGAATGGCGAACAACAACGACGACATCGAGGACAAGCTTGTGTGTCGTGAAGAGGTTTTCAGTTGACCAACGTGTATACGTATAACGTACGTCGATGAGGCGCGTATTGTGCTCGGGTGAAACGCGAGCAAACGGTTGGATGTCGCACTAGCGAAAGTTTGCCGTGACAGAAAGCTCCGATAAGACTACGAGGAAGCGCCGTTTATCGAAAATCAGACGACAGACTGCGCGAGAGCCGCGAGTAGGCCACGGATATCGTGGAAAACTGCCAACCCTTTGCCGAGATAATGGCACGGCAATCGAACCTCCGACGTTTGTCGATGTAAATAAAAATATTCTCTAACTTTACGTAAGACACGTAAGTAAGCATTGCTAGAAGCATGACAACGATGACGAGTTTTATATACCGAAGAAGAAATTATCGCTTCTCGTTACAATGACGAAAGCGTGACAACGTCCGTATTACTTCACACGGAATTAACGCCACTTTGTGCGGCTTCTAGCGGCCCCAAAATGGGCATAAAGAGACGGTAAAAATACGACGATTATTTTCGGAACGAGTCATGGAAGCCGGTTGCACCAATCACGAACCTCTGGCTCCGACCAAGCTGGTGGACTACGCGTACGTTGCTAACCATAACACTATTAATTTTCAACGGTTTCTTCCCGCCACGCTAGTTAGGCGCGTTCCTCAATCAAGACCATTTCGATGTATTTCGCTCCAATTATTTCGGTCTATCTTCTAATTGCACTTCGCTCGATACTTTATCGGCTCTTTCGACCCCGTTGGAAATTCTGTTGCACATCTCCACCAAAATCCCTCGATCGCCCACGATCGACACGAAACCTCTAATTAAAACGTTTCTATCAGGCATGATCACTCGTATCGTTTACCTTGGATGATCCCGATCGATTCGCGCGCGATCGATGCTAGTAATCTCATTGGTTAAACCGGAGACACTAGTGACCACTCTGTTATCGAAGTTACCCCCGCGAAACGTTGCGCGTAATCGATGACACGTTCCGACGCGAGATCGCGGCAGCCGATCGACGTCTATCACTGGCATCGGTCGACTGATAACTCGATGACGTTTCGTTGAATGGCGCGAAGCGGAAGATCGAACAGCGACGTCGAGAGGAAAAAAACGCGAGACGGAACGCGACGGAAGACGAAAGACGGAGGGTGTGGGCCTCGTTTCTTTCGCCTCTTCGATGTAAGCAGCCTTGCAGCGAACCAGCGACTGTCTCTTCTCTATGAGAAGCTACCGTGTCTCTCACACACGCACTTCTCGCTCACGCACTTCGCTCTCTATCCCTCTCCATCTGGTTGCTCCTCCCTCTCTGTTTCTCTCTCTTTCTCTCTCTCTCTCTCCCTCCCTCCCTCCCTCTCTCTCTCTCAGGCCGCTGCTCCCTCGCACCAGTTAACTCTACCGTTCCCTTGCACTGACGCGCAACGGACCCTTCGTCCTCGTCGCTCTCACCGTTTCTCTACTCTTCTTACTCTCTCCATTCGTTCTTTCTTCGCCGGCTACGCTTTCGTTGCTCTCTCGTTCACGCACTTCGTGCCTCTCTCTCTTTCTTTCTTCATTACCGATCCTCGCCGTCGCGATCGTTCTCTTTCCTTTGCACATGCGACGAGCGTGCGAGCATACGGGAATCTTCGCGCGTTCACCTTTTTACCTTACGGCCGCTTGATTATTTGCTCATTCGTGAAACGAAGAAAGTGTGCGTGAACGCCGCTCGGGCCTTGAATATCGCGGGGGTAGCTGCGTGGCATGGTCGGGGCGATACGCGACAGGTGTTGCCGCGCGACAACCTCGCCGATGCACGTCGAGCACGTGGGGCAGCCTGCTTCAGACATGCCTCGATACCTTCGATGAGTAATAACGAACCGCTGTAGCGCTGTATTATTCGATTATCGAGAGATCGTAGGAAGCTGACTCGGGTCGTTGAAATATACTCGTATTACGAATTTAATCGTCATTTCCACTGATTTTCGATGATGTCATTTGGATAATGGAAATTGAGAAACGAGATAAAATCAAAGAGCCGTGGCGCCAGGAAGTGTCGTTTCGAACGGCTAGTAAATTCATCGGCTTTTTCGTCGCGGCAACCTTCTTCCGTTCCGCTGCGAGTAAATTAATATCGATCGGGCTTCGGATCGTAAGTATGGGATCCGTAAATATTTGATGTTTGCCCAAACCGGAGAGCTCACGCGAAATTGAAATTCACGGATAAATTTCATTTACAAGCAGCAGGATTATCCCTGATGGAATCGTCGTCCTACTGGTCATGGCTTGTAAAGTAACGCGTTTTTTAACGCGTTCTTTTTCGAAGTTCCAACTCAAAAACACGCAAACTGCGATAGCTAGATGTAAATAGGGGAAGGGTCCAGGTTCGGTTGGTTGGTTCGAATGACACGGCCATTGTCATGCGAAACTCGAAAGGGGCTCCTTTACGAGCGGCTAGCTAACGTCAAGCAGTCATGTCTGCTCTTCGGTTCGCTGGATATTAAATTCACCTAGGAATTCCACTTCTCTTTACGAACAAAGCTTCAGGGCGAGAAAAGACAGACGTGAGGTTTGGATCGTTCGTACTTTTTACGGTGCCTTAAATTTCGAGATCTCAATATACCCGCATCGTCTAGTCCACATACCAGATAATCTTCGGCGCGAACAAATCGATTCGAACGATGGAATACCCTTTCTAATATGGCAAAGAAGCACAGAAACGACAAGCACAGAACGAGCTAGATAGCGACAGATCACCAAATCGTTGGTGAATGCGAGCGATTTGAAACGAAGCTAAGTAATTCGAGGAAAATGTCACACGAGAAAACAAAATTTACAAAATTTACGAAACAAAAATCGTATATCGCGTGTCTGCGAAAGCACACTTTGTAAATGGATCGCGCTCGGCGACGAAAAGAGTGATCCAAAATACAGGCAAACTATCACGTGAGAGGAGACAACTGTGGAAAAAACGTGACACGTTATTCTTTCCATCGAAAAATATTTTTGCATACTTCCCACGCAGATTGAGCTTTTAAGGTCAAATGAACATTCGAGAAAGAGCTTTCTCTGGCAAGGATTGAACGAAAAAAATTCACGGGGCTAGACTCGTGCAATTTGTACACGGTGAAACGAGTCGGGTAGCTTTGCTCCTTTGAAAATTAGAGCAATAGAGAAGACAATAGAAAAGTGGCATATAAAACGGGAAGAGAAAAGAAGTGTTTGCACGGAGTCAATTGGTCGAGGATGGGACCACACTCGTGCGCCTACCAATGACGAAGAAACAAAGGGCAAGGAAAGAAACGCAGCATGATACCGCGTGCATCGCTTTTCTTCTTCTGCTGCCATTTCTCCCCTGCTGTTGCGTATCGCATGGAAACTCGGCTGTGTTTGAACCGCGTGTCGACACAGCTGCGAAACTTACGACAACGTGCAGGTCTTGCCTCGCTGTCCGAACGATCAGCAATGGAAATATCTGTCGTCTGTCGGCAAACAGCCTCGTTAACGCTCCATTTTCTCCCGTGGGAGCGGGTGATTAATATTTATGCATTCCCTTCTACACTAGCTCGCACCAGTTTCCGATCGCAAAAACCTCTGGCAAGTACCGGAGACGATCAAAGGACTAGTAATCAACAATATCGTTAGCCGATGAAGGTGTAAAGCATTTTTGCAAGGTGCAATATAGGTATAGGTATAATTTTTTAGGAAAGACTACAGATATTTCACGATTTGATTTTTAGAATAATATACAGTAATCCACGCAAATATGTCGACATTCGTAAAAACTTTTACGAAACATTTTGAAATTTCGTTATCGTCGTAACGAGACCCGAAATGTTTTGTGTGTCACATACAGTACATATATAAAAGTCTCCTATGGCTGATATCCAAATATTTTTACGAGTAGTTATACATATATATTGGATATTCGCATCAGTCCGCGGCAGTTACCAGTAAAAAAACAGGAAACCGAATATCTCCGAAGTTTGTGATTGGAATCTTGACTTATCCCGGTCATAAACGCGAGGTATCGTAAATACCGGACTAAAACTGCATAGAAATGATAGATCTGAGAAAAAAAATAGCGTTGAAGTCACGTCCATATCATAAACTCTATCCACGTCGCGGTGCTTAACGCAGCCACGACGGTGTGCTCTCCTAAACGAGAGAAGACGAATCAATTGAAATTCATTAAAGTTCAACCTCAAACCGTGATCTCGCGTGTCCGTGGACGAATAGGACGCAACCAGAGTGCCCGTTTATCGCTATACCAATCGGCTATTAGCCGGCCGAGAATTCTTAATTCCGAACAATGGGCGTATCAGCGGCGGTTTTTCTTTCGTGGATCGCACAATAGTGACGCTGCTCAATGGTTGAGTCACCGTGTATAAACTACCTCCCACGATAAACGCGTGCAACGGTGACAACAACGCCACGAACAGAAGAAAAGAGAAACGAGAAGACGAAACGGAGGCAACGTTTCACGCGGCCAGTACTTTACGCCAATTTGCGGCCTAGACATTCTGAAAAGGATGTTCCTGATAATATGGAAAACGTTGAACTCCGTGGATAAGGTCAAGCGAGTTCGTCGTTCCTCGTGTGTCTGCTTACAATGGCTAATAGGCTGCACGTAGACACACGGGCCTATGTATACGAACAGCGAAGAAGAAAAGCACCGTGCAAACGTCTGTCTGGCTGCTTTGCACCGCTCGCACCAAGGAAAACTTTACTAACCAAAGTACAGTAATTGCCTGGTAACTGGATCACGCTGGATGGCCAAAACGAATCACGGTTCTCTAATGCTCGTTTAAACTGCTTCGATAAGCAAACTTTCGAAAATGCCGGCTCTCGTTGCCGATTTTATGCCGAACAAATTCAATCGTACGTTCTTTCGTAATTCCTTGATACAGAGAGTAGTTCCTGGCAGTTATTCGTCATAATTATTTGCGAAGCTTCGCAGCACGTAGCAAAGAGGATCTAGCAACGAGGAAAAGTCGGATAAACGCGGTCACAAGGGTATGAGAAGAAGTAGGAAGTAGGAAGTAAGCAACTCTTCGGTAGAGAAGACTGCGAGATGGTAAATAAATCGAACGTCTGAATAGTCGTAGGACTCTCCTCGTTTTCGTTTTTCCGTCTTTTCACGAAAGAATTGGAGCCAAAGTTCCAAAGGTATAAAAGTAGCGCCGGTGTCGAGATGCCGATCCGAGAAAATACGAGGGCGAAGAATTTTGTGTGTCGATAAAAGAAAATATCGCGCCATTCGATATAAGAAAAAAGTAGAAGAAAGGAACGAATTTCTTGACGAAACTTAGTTACCCTAGTAGTAGAGAACTCATCGAAAAGGCAGGAAATTAGGGAAAAAGAAAGAAGAAGAAAAAAAAGAAGATAATCGTCACAGCGATAGCAGGATCGGTCGGTAGCTACATTACAGTCGATTAGTATATCAGTAGGTAGATCGTGAAGATTAAGAGTACGTTGATTAACGAGATCGGTAATTAATTGCTCTTCTATCTCACGGATTCTACCGGAAAAGAGAAACGCGGCGCGAATCCTTGTACTTCTATCGGGAAGCAGCGTTAATTACCGTGGTAAAATTACTGATATCATCTTGGTAATCCGGTTAAGACACCGTCGACTACTGCGCAGCAAATTATTTCCACCGGAAGCTCTTGCGTTTCGCGGTTGTCGTTCGTGTGTTTCTGATCATCTTTATTCTAGTAACCACTCCAAGCTATGACTCTTACGACTTGTTAACAAATGTACTCGTTTAATCTCCTATTCCTTACATTCGCGCGACACCCATGTTTGAAATATATAAAAGATTAGCATTTACTTCGATAAACACTGATAAACGGTAAAATAAATTCGCTTCGTAACGTATCACGCTAGTTACTGTAGTTGTAAACGTTACAATATAACCAGTATTATAAATGAAACGATTACAGCTAGCAAAAGGTCGTAATTAACAGCGAAGATTTATCGTATTAAAACAGTAAAAAAGATGAGAGAATTTAAGACGGACAACAACCTTATCTCTCTCAACAGCAAAGGTAAAGGACTAGCGGATAAGATAAGGACGTATCGCAAAGGATAAACAGTGGCTCATGACAATGGTAGCCGTGCACCCCGAAGCTTCCGGTTTCGCCCATGAAAATAAAGCATCCCGTGCGCTCCTGCGCGACGTTAAGATAACGGCACATTCGTGAACGAGCTCTTATCGTCTGGCTGAAATCAGGAACGAAACAGAGGGAAGAAAAAGTCGATGCGACGCGGCGCGGTGGCTCGAACCGGAGGAAAATCGACCAGGCCACCTTGTATTCAAGCGTTCATCATTCTCGATGATCGTAACGTCGATTAATTAAGGATAGAATCCCGTGACCGGAAGTGAATGAGAACCACTCGAAGCGATCTATGTACGTAGGCGTAGTCCCGTGTTTCCAGTTTGTACGACGACTCCTCCGTAATGCTGTCGTCGATAAGAAAAATCTCCCGGAATATCACTATGGTATGGAATACTACCTGGTAGTACTACGATAACACGGGATATGTCGTTTCTATCCGAGGGTGACGAAATCGATCGAGAAATCGGGTTTCATTTGAAAGCGGACGCGAGACAACGAAATGGAATTTTGAGGTTAAGCCCAAGCGTAGGTACGAGAATTCTGCAGACTCGAAATTTAATATTTGACGTCAATCGAAGGATAGATAGTTAAGGTTACCCGATGCAGAAGCAAGTTCGGTTTGATCTGAGCGGAAAGCGCGGTGGTGGGAAGCGCGAAACAAGGGAAATACGTAGTTTCGATTACGTGTGCTCTAAGTTTCGCAGAGCATGCGCCATTAACTTCGACAATCAGCCGAAAACATATAAGAGGAAGGATCGATGAACTATCGCGCAAGAAAAATTCGCTGAACGCGCAACATTCTACGAAATATTTTTCGTGGTTAGTCGACAGCAGGAGGAAGACATCAGGTCACGATGAAAATTGCGCTCGATAAAACACGCTTCCCATTATTTTTGTCTTTCTTTAAACAACTGTCAAAAGAATTTTTATTGCGACACAATGCGCTACTCGAAGAGAAATTTATCTGCCTTGTGTACCGGTTGAATGCTCGCAGACGGTGCATTTCGGTTCATTTATAGGCACAGAATAGGACTTACAGCGTGACAAGCGAGACCCCACTACCCCTATTTAATTCCATATTACCCTTCCTGAAAGGAAAAAAAATGAAAAAAAAAGAGGATCCGAGATCCGGTTCGAGGTCGATTCCCTCGACTTACGCGTTCAAGGTTGGAGCGTGTGACATGACCATTAAAACACAATAGATCATTTCGAGCCGGCCGAGCTGCTATATAATTAATTTAATAGAAACGCACGCGAGAATCCACGATTGTCTTCCTTCGTATGCTCGCGCAGCGGCTTCCCCGAAATTCGAAACTTGCTTATAACGTTTCCCTCTCCAACTTATCGATATCTCAATTTTCGATACGTATGTATGTATGCAGCTATATAATAAAATGTCGATCGCTTCCAGCGCCTCCGCTCGTTTCATTTTGCTCGTGTAATTGCACATAATTATGCGACATTACGCGTTCCCGATCGGTGAAACGGATCGAATTCTTCCTCCGCTCTCTGTTATACGATCGACTGATATCAAAGCGCAACGAAGTACGTAGTATCCTTATTGCAACGTAACACCGGTGTCTCTATAGCCTATGCTTTAATCGTAAACTGAACAACGTTTCATCTATGGAAATACAGTTGTTAGCATTCTTGCTAATTGCTTAAATCTTTTTGCGGTAAATGTAATGCGTACGTAATATAGGGCGCATCATAGGCATTTCAGTGTAATAATGTTTGCGCGGGAAATTCAAACGAATCACAGAACGTACGTATATACCGGGCAACGATGACGGTATGCGGCAATTGGGAGCGCGAGAGCAATCTGCAGGTCAACTTGCTAGGAAATTCATTTAATAGGGAGGAACGAGACAAGGTGCCGCTACGATTGGTCGAGGACGATTGCATTGGTGTTTCTTTGTCCGTCGTGCGCGCAGGCAGTCGACCCTAGATGGGTTTAAATAGAGAGAACCGAGCAATTTTTTATACACCGACATCCAACGAAGCTGCCGCATTGCTTCTTCTTTTTCTTTCGTCCACGAATCTGAGACGAATCAGCAACACTAGCGTGGTGAACCGTTGATGTATCAGAATTTGCTTGGACATGAATTGCGTAACGGAGAGATAGTAAACCGGACAACCGAACCGAAATATCGTTGGTACATCGTGACCTTGCTGCTGTTAAGATTAATCTGCCGTAATGAGTTATCGTGTACCGATTATGTAATTTCGTCGCCAGCCACATCGATAGGCGTTACATTCCCTTTTTTTTATTCCCTGTGTTCTCGCGTCGGTAGGAAGACGAGGAATGCCAGTTGCATTGGTATACGCCTCTTCTTGCCAGGGTTGTCGAGCACAGATGCACGCAAAAAGGAGAAGGTGACGAGAAAAAACGACGCGGCGCGCGAGAGAGCGTCGCGAATTCGCAAACACGTTTTCAAGAAGAGCCGCCGTGGCGAGCCTGCCGAGAGCGATCGATAAATTTAATTATGTGCGCCGACTGTTCTTTCACTAACTGCTGGAATTCTCTACGAACAATTCTCAGACTAGTTACGATGTTTCGAGGAGAAACGATAGCGTGGTCGCATCATTAACGTCACGAATAATGATAAGATAACTAAAGGTGGCTGAAGTAAACACACCTGGAAAGATCTGGCTCGCGATCACCGACCCGTTTATAGTTACGTCATTTCCAAATCTCTGTCTGCAAGCTCATAATTTTATACAGTGAAATGAGGTTCAAAGGGGGGAGAATAAAAACGAATGTAATTAACTGCAATGGAAGTTACAGTTTTGATACGTTATTCCCCTTTTTGACCGAGTGAACGATCTGTCGCGACACGTTCGATTCAATCACGTTTTAATCATTCATTTTTCATAAATACTTACACGTGCCACGTTGCCCACGTTTGATTTATTCTACGATATTACTATAAGAGATATACTATAAGAGCAAATTGGTAGTTCATATTCGTAACACTGCTTGCATAATATGGTTTCGTTCATCTTCTGATTGTTTTTAAGTTTTTTTAGGAGAAGCGTGTTTTATGTTGCTTCGCAATAACAGTGATAACAGATGTTTTAAAGTTATATAATATCTATGTAATAGATTCATATAATAATCTTTTTTCTTACATGTGGCTTTTATATATATATCTGAAATCTAGTAAGACCAATAGGTGTCCTTGTACGTACATGCGTTACAACACGTTACTCGCTGGTACAATACTATTATAATATATTATTGTAATATTTGTATTAGATCATTATTCTTTTATCGTCGAGTTAAACTTTATCACCTTGTTTTGTAATTTTCTATTATGGAAAGTGAAAGAGTTGAGGGGACGATGTTCGTCTGTCCCTTGCGTTTAGGCAATCCATTATCTTAAGAAGAATACAATTATTTTCCTTCTTTGGAAAGCAGAAAACAAAATACACGAGCAAAGATCGTAGGTAGAAATGAAATTTCCTGTATCGAAAAAAATTGTTCCAATGTCCAGTCTCCGATTTCATTTACACCTAACATATCGGCATATAGTTAAACCGTTAAGCGTTCGAGTGAAAGTTTGTTGGTAGTACCGAAAAGTCAGAATTTAAAATAAATTGAGGACGGTCCCAAATGTACCGAATAGATTACGATGAACATTTTCGTTTCAATAGATCTGTGATACGCGACCTACGTAGAAAACATCTAGCAGAATGTCAGGAAGTAGGAAGCCCTTCCTGTCGCGTAACGATTATCTAAGGCATCCTATGTGTCATCCAACGAACCAACAGCAGCATTTTATGTAACACGATTCGTGTAATCGCGATCCTCTTTCGCCGGCGTAACTAACACACAGGGAGGCCTCAAAGATGGCCTCTTCTGTCGTTCGCTTATTAAATTTTATTATGCGTTATTTAAAAACTAGGACCACATTTTTCCACGTTTCTTTCGATCGTTAGTTTGAGAATAGAACAAAGAACAGTTATTTGTACTTACGATAACGACGAATCTCGTAATATTGCAGTGATCTGCTTCGAAAGCCCTCCTGTATCCACGACAAATCCACCACCTGATCCCAAACTTTCGAGATTGGAATACACGTTTCACTAACTGAATCAATTTCACACTTGAATATTTTAATAAAAAATAAACAGACGCTGGGTGTATAATCCAAGAATAACGAAGACACTGTGTCAAAGGAGAGTTCGTAAACAATACGCGAAACACCCGGGTCACCAGAAATTCGATCGGTCGCGATCAGTTGTCGTAAACACTGGCTGCCATGCTCCCTCGGCACCTGTCAATATCAGCGTACATTACTGCCATCTTGCAGCGCCTACATTCATTGTGAATACTAGCGCTATCTACCAGCATTCATATACAATATTTGGTTCAAAACGGTAGTATCTACTGCTGTTTTTGTTTACAGGCGTAATTTCGAGATTCAAGACGATAATAAACAATGTTCAATAATTGAATCAATTTTTACCTTAAAATATACGTATATAGTTTATTATTGACATCTGAAGCATGTATGTTAGTATCGATACAAAAAGGATTGTCGCATGTTTGATAATAAATAAAAAGGTACGATGAGAAGAATAATTATAGTATGAACATCACATGTCAAAAAGAGAGAGATATACATATAATGTAGCTAAATACTTTCTTACAATTAGAATAAGAATACGTTTTGGAACTATTCGTGTTACGGTAGCAGTAGCGATAAACAGAATGATGCAAAGATGATACGATAATCAATAATAATACTACAATAAATAAGACATGAGTTTACCGGCGAGAAATATGCGAAGATGCGAAAGGGTTACACAAACGCACGATCGATCTAGCACGAAATTCGTAATATCGTATCACGCAAGAATGCCACATTATATCGTTTTCAATCCAAGAACAGAAAGAATGCGAAATAAATATAGATACTTGGTAATCAACGTGGTCGTTAGCGTTCATGTATGATCGATAAAAATGCCAAGCACGTACCGCGAATAGTGGCTGTTGGCTATAAACTGCAGTCTTGGTCCAATCGATCGGATGATTAGCGATCGAAAATCGAGAATGACGAATACGAGAATTCATTTGAATGGATTTACTAGTCTCGATATGATCGATTACGGAATTGATAATAAGAATCTTGTCCATTATCATAAGTCGAGTTAGGTATACGATTAACGGGATACTCGTTTCTCGAAATATTTTTCCTCCAGAAAGCGGACACATCGTATCAAAATTCCGTAAATATTCAAGAAATTTGTCGAATTTGACTTCAAGACGAAAAAATTGTAAAAATATACGATCGAAGTGCAAAAATCGATACTTTCTTTCGATTAAATCGTTCGGTCGTTATAACAGTACCTTACGGGAAGATCGTGCTCCTACTTGAAAGAATATGATTCGATCATTTCTTATAATAATTTACGAGTCGTCTTGAAATCGACAGTTTTTGAAAAAATACTTTTTTAAAAACACATTTTCATGAAGATAGAATTTGATCAGGTTAATACAAATAATTCTTAGGTTCTTCAGTCGGTTGCCCGCACACTCCATGGTATTTCTTTGTAACTATGCTTCGACTGCGGCAGTTTTCAATTTCCAAAAAACATTCATTGCTGTAGGTCATGCCGTCGGTGCCGCAAACAGGATCGTAGTAAGGTGGACAGATCTTTTGGCAGCCACGGAACAAGAAACCTTGCACGCACCTCTTCATGGGCACCACGTACACGTGTTTCCTGAAGAAGGTTGTATATGAAAAAAAATAGATCGTCGTCGGTTTCAAGACAATTTCATAGCTATCCAAAATCGAGTTATTCAAGCGATTGTCGAATTTCAAAGACGAGGTATAATTTCAAATACAATTACTAAACACTTACCCGCAATTGTCCCTCTTCATTTCGCATTCGTTACGATAAAGCTTGTTGTCGGAACCACAAACAAACTGCCGCTCTCCACTACAGATCTGGTTGCAGAGCGCAGTAGTGCGACAATGCTGTGCTGGAACTTGAACTACCCTCTGACCGCATGTCTCACGCTGCAGATGGCAAAGGGATCTGAACGCATATGAATACACGTATGACGCATTTGTATACATAGATTTCTCTGAGGAATTAGGGACGTCGAGTGCCGCGAGAATTCTAAGAAATAATTGCTTGATCTAACTGGTAACTGTTGTTAAAAATGTTTATCAATGGCGTAAACAAAAAGCTTAATAACGATGGCTGAAAAGGAAAGAAAAAGATCTATCGAAAGAATGAATTTTTCAATGCGAATGACCATGGTTAAGACGAATGTCTATTCTTCGTAACTAGCGGCGATTCGTGATTCACACGTCCCTAAAACTCTCAGCCCCGAACGTCCGGGAATCCAAATAACGTTCTTAATCACCGGTAAACGTTGCCGTCGCTTCCACAAACTGGTTCCTCAGGTACCTCGCTGCAATCTTCGGGGCACTGTTCGGTCTCTTTCAAGGTCGTGCACTCTCCGACGTGAGCCAATTGAATACCCTTTCTAAAAAGCAACGGTAACGTCAGGAATCGAACAACTGATCGAGTCATTACTAATGACTGATGTAACTAATGCGCGTAATGCGAAACTTTAGCAGTAACTGCTTCTCGTTATGTTAATCACACGTCGTTTATCCATTCAATTCTCTTCGAATACGCATTCGAATAGTATATCTCTGGAATGCCAACTTACAAGCAAACCGCCACGTTCAAGTGGCATTGATTCGGATATGTGTTGGCGTCGCTTCCGCAAACTGGATCCACCTCGTTCCCGCATCTTTGCTGCTGTTTCATGCACTTGGTCAAACGAGCTCGACACTTCTCAAAGTCTACCACTGTCACTTTTCTTCTTGCTTGTCTACGAAATAAAACAACAATCATCAAAATTAAACGGCGAAATTATAAATGAACAATGAGAATATTTGGAATTCACGTAAGAGAAACTAACCCGCAATTAAGCATTTGCATTTCACATTCGTTCTTGTATATGCTTCCATCTGATCCGCAGGTCGGAACTTCCGGCTCGCTTTTGCAATCCAAAGGACAGGCGTTCGATTGGCCACCGGACGTCCGTTCCAGCGACACGCAGTACGACATCGGCACTTCGAACACGTGTTTGCTAAACGATTGATATGGTGGTGAGTCTGGTGACGTATAAAAAGCGAACAAGTTCGCTAGTCATTCACAGCGTGGCGAGAAGTCGCGCGCGCCTGCCTCCGATCGAGGACTTTTTCAAGGATGTGCTCCTTACCCGCAGTTCTTTGCTCGCATTTTACAGGTATTCGAGTAGAGGATTCCATCGCTACCACAGGCTGGCTTGGCACCGCGCCAACACGATTCACGACAATGTCTCGTGGTTTGACAGTGCTTCTTGTTCGTACGTACTACGCCTTGCCTATGGTCGGGTAACAATGTAACCACTCAATCGAACAAAATCATGGAATGTTGTGCGTATTCTATTCAGCAATAACCAGAACAAAGTCGAGCGTCGTTCCGACACCTATACAAAAGCACGTACCCACAGGTGAGCAGCTTCATTTGGCATGTAGACTTGTAGACATTGCCATCGCTTCCACAGATCGGACCGTCGAGTGGTGCAAAGTCACAGGAGACCGGGCAGTTCTCCCTGTGTGCGGAGATGTTGTTGCAGGGGCCCAAGTGGGACAGCTCGATGCCGACTCGACAGATTTCGACTCTGAGCATGCACTTGTTGAGATACGTGCGGCCGTCGGTGCCACATACCGGATCCTGATCGCCGGGGCAACGATGCTCGCACTTGCTACCGGACGATCTTAGACAAGCGATCTTCTCCGTGGCCACGGTCACGCCTATGCAATTTGTAAAGTACCGATAATTACCGGTCCCCAGCCGCGCAACCGATCGGTTGCATCGGATGCGCGAAATGTACCGCGTTTACTCTTAACAGATTATCGTTAATGGCATCCGGGGAGTAGGATTTAAGGTCGTTCAGCACGCGAAACGAGGGAACGAACCAAGTGTCTCGATGCTGGTCGACGATGCATCCCTTCGACGGACGTTGTAAACCAACTGGATAATCGCTGACGATGCCTCACCGCACGTACGCATCTTCTAATCATAATTATTACGCAGTTAAAAGGGGCCCCTTACCTTTTCCACACATCTTCTTCCGCATTTCACACTGGGACGCGTAGATCACTCCGTCGCTACCGCAGACTGGTTCACCGCTTGGCGGACATATTCGGGGACAGGCGCCGGTCACGAAATCTGCGCAGAAATTAGTACAAGAGACTGTGAAAGACCTCGTTAGCATTTGATCAATCTCTCGGGAAAAGAAAGTAACAAGCGCAGCTACTCCTTTCGCGACCAAGTACAACACGGTATCGTAAAACGAAATGCCATTTACTGTTACTTGGGTTTATAGCGAGCCATCAAGACGTATAAGGTCTTCTTTATTAAACCAGCGGTAAGCGTTAGCCATAATGGCATAATTACAATGGAAAGGTGAACGCGCAAGCCCAAGAAAGAAAGTGACTGGCAGAAGATAAATACCTGCGAAGAATCAAAGGAAACGTTGGTAATTGGAGCCTAGATCGTTTCTGCACCGACGATGCATCGCATCAAAAAACCGCGTTCTGCGGATCTGCGCGTGGATCGTGTTCATCCCGGAGCGTGAAAGGTCGAGTTAAAAATAATCGAGCAAACCGGAAAGGAAGAAGCGAATAGACCGCGCTCGTCTCTCGATCCTTCTGGATCGTCCTCTAATCTTTTTTTGTGGCAACCACGTGTAATGGTAACGTTAAACCCAGAGATTCTGTCGAAACTTTAATTGCTTCCTGCTGACCCTCCGCGCAGATATCTCTACTGCACCGGGTCCGCTGGCTTGGTTTCGGTCCAGTGATCGCAGGGTCAACAGCACACGGGATTTACTGCGGTCGTTCTACACCGGCTCGCATAATATGTAACAAATTATAAAATCGAGGTGTACAGTTAAAGATAACCGACAGGAGGAGAAGACGCGAGGAGCAGTTACATCGATGCCGATAAAGCGGACAGCTAAACGTAACCAGAGAATAATTTAAACGCAGCTCGGTCACGTGACTAATCGGCAGACGCACGGAATAACTTTTTGAGATATAAAGTTCGCCTGGTTGCTACTCTCTAGCCCGAGATAATATATGCAATGTGCACGGAAAACGCTGCCACGTACGAGAGTGCAAAAATACATACGATCCTAAGAGATCTCTGCAAGACCGGTACGTTCTAGTCGTTACCGGAATGTCAAGTGAACAATACGAGCTTAATGGACGATTCGTTCTCTGTTCTCGCAACTCGATAATTTATCTACGATCGCGGTCACGCATCGCGCGCGCATACGCTTCGTACCGCTGTGCGCCACGCCAGAGAAAGAACGACGGACTGGATCCGTTCGAGCTCGTAAAGATTTTTTTGGAGGGATCGCAATGGCTAGGACGGCTCCTTTCGCGTAACGATCGAGTTAGACTCTCCTCGGGATACAATTTGCTGGAATCGCGCGCGATCAGGGCGAACGGCCCGATATCCCGTTCGCCTTCCACGGTAATTCGTAGCTTGCTGAATCCGAGAATCTGCGCTCGAATTCACAAAGTGAACGAGATAGTGCCGATATGCATTGTAATATAGGGGACCGTGGTTCTTCCTGTTCTCGGCCACCGTATCTCACAAAGACGCCGCGAACATCGCCGATATTATACCCTTTTTCCGTGTAATAATCGAGTTACACTCCTTCCTGCTTCGCGGGGAGCCAAAGCACGTTAATAACCGAATACGGCCAGAGATAAGCATGATGCGAGTTTTATGAGCGTATGCTCTCCATAATTACGACGATTACGATTTATCGATCGAACGATATCGGTTAATATAGCTCGGTTGCGATACGCGTACCTACGCGCCGCGAAGATGTCTAAATTGAATTTCCGTTAAGATAAAGAGAGAGAGAGAGAGAGAGAGAAAGGTGTGCACGATCTTTCCTGAAGTATAGAACATTTTAGAGCCCCTTGAACCATACGAGATACGGGTTGGCAACGTGGATCGCTAAAGATTTCAAAGGAGAAGCCAGACTGCCGGATGCCATAGATTTTATGGGTCCGAATCGCGTCGCATAAAATTGTCGGCATTGATTAACGGAGCCGCGCGCGAGAAAGAGAAAAGCCCATGTCGGAGGAACGGAGGCAAGAAAACGTAGATTACGAGAAAAACTATTATAATCCTCGTGCGTACGATAACAAGCAGAAGAGGGCACAAAAGCTCGTCAAGTGGAAGAACGGGAAGAACGTGAGCGTGAAGACGAAGAAAGAAAACGACCGAAGTAGTCGAAAGAGAGCAGACGAAAGAGCAAAGGAGAAGAAGAGAATGAGATTCTTCCTTGAAGCGGACGTCGGTTGGTCAAATGGACGTGTGATTAGCGGCGTTGATGGGCGGCTGAAGGAGGTGTCCGTCACTCCCACGAACGCGATTAAGTGAATCAATTATGCCAATAGAGGAGCGACCAGTCTGGTCAGGGGGCGATTGGTGAACAATGCAGATCGAATTATATCCCTGTGGAAGATGTACGGGTCGCACGAGCTAGCGCGTGCATGCATGCGGAGTATGGTGTACAGTGGATGCCCGCCACTTGCTCCAACGAGAGGGAATGAGAGCAACGGAAAGAGACGAAGGAAAGGAGAAAGGATCGAGGGGAAAAGAGAGACTGTGAGGGGGAAAGGAAGGAAAGAGTGTGACAGGGAAAGAGCGGGAGGGGAGGGGGAGGGAGAAATATGCGGGTCGGTGAACCACGGCAAGGATGCATGCCGACCGGGTGGATGCTGCTCCTTGGATTTTTGTCCACGAAACGAGAAGCCGGGAGAGGAACACGGCCAGCTCGCATCCCGCTCTCGAAGATCGATAACAGAGAAATAAGGATCTGTTTAACGAACCGGAACGATTTGATACGAATAAGCTGTGGCTCATAAATAAAACGAACAATGTACGGGACTGCGGCTTTTGTTCTTGTTTCCTAGTCGCTACTCCTGGAGACACGGCCAGAAAAACGGTAGGTTAGATGAACTGGATGGACGTTGCGGTTGGAAGCGCACTCGGACGACTGTGTTGCATGACAGACCTTTCGATTCTAGCTTAGATAATTAAACGGGCCATGATTCGTTTACAAATGTGAACGCCTCTCGCGAAGCTTACGTCGCAGATGTCAATTAAGTCCGAGGTAGGTTACTACGCGTAAATCAAACCGTATGGAAACTCATCTTCCGCTTGGGAACAAGATATATTCGAAGGAGCGCGAGGAAGAATGTACGTACGACGATGCCGCGACCGCGACGGAGCGAAAACGAGGAACGAACGTCCCACAAAATCTACGCGAACCAATCAACTCGCGTTCGATCTAATTAATGTTACAACGGCCACCATGTTATTATAGCCATATACAGCCTGTTGATAAATAGTCGGCGAATACTGGGAACGATGTTTCTACGAATTTTAGCAAACGACACATTCAAGCGCCTGACAAATTGTAGTGGGTGCTCGTGACCGATTAATTCTCTAAGTTGAGCGTGCGCGATTTCTCGTTTTTCTCCCTTAAACTCGAATAACTGATGGTCCTTCTATGCAGAACTATACAGAATCCTTTCAATCTATCGTCGAATCATTTTCAAACCTATACCTGTTAAGCGGCAATGATCGATAAGACTATTAAATTCCAATAAATCGGTATCTTACGATCGTTTCGGTACATACGAAGTAGCACCCGGTAACGATGGGACAGGCATGAATAGTAATCCATTAATTCTAACAGGGATCTTGCCCGTGAGATCTGTATGCGTATGATCGCGTGCGCAGGACAGTATCTCGGCTAGGACGAAAGAAACGACCGTGTAAATCATTCTCAGTCGATAGCGTCACAATCACGGTAAGGTCGTTCGTGTTCCGTGATTCCAGGCTCAGCTCACAGCTCGTTTCTCGTGCAACCTCCTTCGGTATACCTTCGGTCGATCTTCTCGACGTAACCGGCCCTCTTTATCACCGTGAAACGATCTCGTCTGCCTCTTAGAATTGTCTCGTAACACATCCGCGCTGCATTGCATTAACCAGCTTCTATTTCTGTTATGGAGCACACGAGTCGACATGATTAAACCGCGGCCCGTCGCTTGCGTCGATTGTTCCGAAATCGAGATCGGAAATGGTGAAATTATTAGGACGTTAGACGTTGCATCAAGAACGAGGATATTGTCAGAACTATCACGGCAAAGGTTTGCGAAGTATCGCGACAACCGGTATCATTGTTCCATACTTTATCTTTGATCGACCGTGTTTCCGTGTCGAAAAAATCTGACGTTAACGACGGTCTGTATCGTCGCGTACTTCCGTATTGCAGTGAAACAATCTTGTTTCCAGCCTAGCAACGCCATTGTTCCGATAACGTTGTAAAGAAGCAGTTCGAACGCGATTCGCGGGAAAAGACGAAGTCGCGTTGTCGCAATCGGATGATTTATCGCCTGTTTGAGCGACTGTTCGAAGATACCGATGAAGACGAATCAAGCTTCGCTTCACGGTATAATTCCTCGATAAATCGAACAGGTATTTCGCATTAAAATTATGAAATAATTTCATCCGCCAGTTTGGTTTTAGATACTCGGAATTACAGACATGCACAGTATCACGCCAAATATTTCAAGCAGAGAAACGGCTAATTATGAGTTAGCTGACAGCTGCTAATCAAAACAGGTTTCGCGTGTGGTTGGTGGCTCGACGCATCACGGCTACGTCTGTTACGGGGAAGACGGTGGCTACGATCCTCGTGGCTAGATTTTTGCCGAAACAATGCTCATAAATGCTAATCAGGGAGTACCGGTTTAGGCGATATAGCTTCTGCTATAACTGTATTTACGAAGCACTTGTATTTCGAAAGAGACCGCAAACGATTAATTAAAACGTAGGATATTTTCAAACGCTAGGGTAGAGGTGTATTTTGCGGTCTGGAATTGAATCTTGAACCGTGTTGTTCAGATCCTCGTTTATTACCTTCGCCGTTAGAAATCGTAGGACGTTTGCAATTTAAACGATCGGCAAACCATGTTGCAAATAGTAATAGTAATAAAGTAGCCGTACCAATCACAATAAAGTAAAGCGTTTCATTCATCGATCGTCTGGAGTGACGTAAAAAGTGACAGAGCAAAAAATCAAACGATACGGTGTTATCAAAATACGTTAATGCGGGGCATCCCGATGAAGAGAATGCAGGAAGCGCGTGGCCCTAGCAACCGGCAAAAACGGTAGTATGTGTGTCGCTGTTCATGAAGGAACACGACAAACGAGTTGCGTTCCATAAATCGTCGTGTTCGGTTTAAGTGGCGAGTGGTAAGTGGAGTACTGGGGCGAAAAACTACCTCCCAGATCGGCTCGATCTCCCACGAGCGTGCACGTGAACGCGTGTGCACTCGCGACCGTTCGCTCACGCCGATCCGTTACATCGGAGGAACCTTCGATCGATCGTACATGTTGCTGTGTATATACGGTCCAACCTACTCCGCGAACATGTCCACTTTTTTTTTCACGATCGCCCGCGCGCTTTTTCGTCGCGCTCCGCTCTTCTCGCACGGCGTGAAAATTCCAAAGCGTACGCATACTTCTCTGTTCGATACGGAACGGAAAATTGCGATGGTGCCTGCCACGATCCGATCAGCGATCGGCTGAAATTTCAATCGTCTGTTCCGTCGCGTGCTGCGATTTCCTACCTTTCTCTTCCGCGCATTGCGTGCTGGATCGAACATCATTTTCGTGTTCTGTTTTATCTTTTCAGAAATTGCACCTCGATGCTCGTGTCGTCGAGTACCATTACAGACTACCGGTATGACGTCCTCAAGACTTGTACGCGTTATCGGCCGTCACAATAAAATAAAAACGATGATATAAATGGATACTCGTCGGATTCCAATACCCTCGTCTGACATGTGTTGCCAGCTAAACTCGAGTTCGTATTAACACCTCGGTTACCGTGGAATTGCTGCTCACTGCCACGAATCCTTTAAATGTTAGTCGATGCTCTGAACCGTGAATGAATAACATTCGAGTGGACCGTCACCGCACCGTGACTAAACCGCTAATGCGAATGATACTTTTGCATAGGCATAAATGAACATATACACGTGGAGCACGATGATTATTCGTCAAATTCCAACTATCAAGAAACAGTAAGGAACAAGATCATGCCGCGAGCCAATTGTACTTTTTCGACTCTGTCTTCATCAGCCGGAGATACACACTTATATACACGAGTCTACGTTTTTCACGTAGATTTGGATAACGGGAATAGGAAGACGCGCGATTCGTGCATAACGTTATCCTGCTGAGAATAAAGAATTCCAGGCCGGTTCTTTTACGGGTTCGTCAAAGTTGTCGCTATAAAATCTCCACGGAATGGGAATTCCGTGGCGTACGTGGCGAATGCATTACCGACAATTCGTACGATCGATTTCGCGCCACGGGGAATATGAGTTACGACGTCTAAAAGTGTGCATCATTTTAGCTGAATATCCGCGTGCAGGTAGTAAAAGCCTTTGAAATCCCATAAGGATGTTTCATCTGGTGGTCGCAAGCATAAACCTTCGTATGTAATTTGAGATTTTCTTGGGCCTGGTGGTTGGCAGAGTTTTCATTGAATAGCGGGTGCCAGAGGGGAACGGGACCGCGTGAGAAGTGTACGGTAAGCGTACTTGCGCGTTCGCGTTTAAGGATATTGCATATTAAAAGTAATTAGAGTAAAACGAGGTAAGAAGGACGGAATATCGAATGATTAAGAAGAAACGCATCACTGCATCTCAGAGAAAGGGTAATTATCGACGAAGGTAGACTTTCCTCTCAGCTACGACGCACGAGCCAATCATTCGACTTTTTGGAGTTCGAAAAATCTTCCCTTCCGGATATTATGAATTAACTACGTGGGTTTCGTTAAAAGTATCGACAGAATGATCAATGATATTGTAGTATATTCAGGGAGCACGGTTTTAGATAAGAAAATTTCACTTTTACGCGCCCTCTTAGGCCTAATAGCTCTACCGCGGATAGGATCGATAAAAATCTGAGAAATATGGTCACTGCCTTATTCGCCTTTTTTTGGAGGATAGAAAATTTTCGAACACTAAGGCCATTATCTGGCAGTTTCAATATCGATTTACTAATCTTGTATCTTGCATCTGTTTGTAATCTAACCGATAGAATGTAAACACGTCTAGGAGAATCAGCCTATCAGCCAGGAGTTTCATTGCGGTATAAACGTTTTACGTTCAACGAGAACGACCTCGACCCTTAATTAGCAGTATACTATTGATAGCTCGGAGAGGTTGAATCAGTGTTCGTTGAACGAGCTAACAACTGTTTTACCGCGTAAGATGCACATCGAAAGCGACCCCGATTCCATTTACTCTTGAATCATAGCTAAATCGAAAATCGTGCTACAAATCTAAACTGCTATTCATTTTCTCTTTTACTAGAAGAGTAGAATGTGATTTAATGCAACCGGTTGAATATGGCTTAACTGGGACCTAAATTGGTTGAATGAGAAAAATTAATCGACCGACAGGAATAATCGTCACGGATGTTGATGCTCCATTGATACTTACAAGTGAAGCGAAAGCTTTTAACCTACCATGCGCCCATTAATTTACACCGATCCCCGTGTGGTTCATCCACAGGAAGGAATCATGAAAGTGACCTCGACCTTACCTCCATACCTACTTAAGTCTAGGCCAGGGTTTCACAACCCTCGATCGTGAAAATGACTACGGACGATCTCAGCACTATTATTGGCGGAACAACCGAGTGAACGCGATCGATAATCGGCCGGAATCAGGATTGTCTCTGTTTTCCATTCCTCACTCGTGGCTTTCTCATTTGCGTGATTTCTTGCCGCGTAAATGAGGAAACATGTCATAGCTCCGCTGCTTTTTTGCTAATAAATCCGGAGAAATCATTAGATACGTGGAAACCAGAAAAGTAGAGCGTGAAACCGACAGCTATAGATAGACATGTTCCAATAGTATTGAAAATAAATAGATAAGCTTTAACGAGTTCTTGTTTCTCTTTGCCTTCTCGTTATGGTTAATGTGCGGTTACGGTATTGCCAAATGAAACGCGTTAATACGATCCCTGTAACAGATTCCTTGGAGGACATTGGCAGCCTGAAAAACTATCCTGTCTCGCTGCAGCCGTATCGAAATATTAAATCCTGCGTTTTACGGCTAGATGATGAAAATATGTGGAAGAATAAAGGAGAAGTCGGTATGAGGAAGTTAAACGGGGATCTTATTTCTGCGCCTGTCCAATTGCAACTACCATAATCTTCTTTACTATGACGGTATCCTCGTATTTCTCGTTCGTCCAATCGTATTTTTCGTTCGATCCTTCTTCGTTGTATCTTCCTCGACTACAAATCGATTGTTGACGTCGGTGAACAAGCTCGACCGTTCGCCATCGCGCGGAAAGACACTAATAAAAGGTCCGATAGCTCAAGGAATCTTCACGTTTTAACGCGGACATTCGTTCGAAGTCAGCTGACATCGAAAGAACGTGACGAGCATTTCGTTGCCGCATGGGCGTAAATACCGCACATTCAGCGAGTACTTTCCCGCAAGTATACACGAAATCTTTTATGCGCATATCATTACCGGTTACCATTGCTTCGGCTTACAACTTGATACAGCTCTCGTCCACGTTGTTCAGATCAGTTGTAAACTAGCAGAAGATCGTGAAGGAACGCTATGCTAATCCTTAACGCCAACCTTAATCTACCCTCTCTCTCTCTCTCTCTCTCTTTTTCTTCTAATGTCAGCCGTAATGATCAGACCAGTTTCCTTAATCGAACCAAGAATTTCAATGCTAAAGTCAAGGAATGCGTTTGACGCTAGACAACAAGCCAATTCCGTCTCGGAATGTTGTAACATGAACAGCCAACTAGACCGTCGAGGATGAAGAATTGGGAATGAACGACACACGAGTTTGAAATTCACGAGTACACGTTCACTGGGTCTTCAGGTCAGCGAAGTAAGTCAAGCATCGGCGGATGAATCGAGCTACGGTAACGGTGTCGTTCCCGAAAGGACAACTGACTGGTTTGGTTTATCGATCGAACGGAGCGCAATACCGCGGAATCAAGGATCAGATTGCGCTCCAGAGACGTTCAAGGTTGACTCGCAAGCTCTATTCAACTTTGATCGATCGTCGTACGATCCTTAACGACCTCCTACATCCCCGCGAGAATCTAATCACAAGAAGAACAAGCTAGACTCGAGAACAAGAGCAAAACCATCCGAGGGTTCATTCGCCGAACCGACGATTAAAACGATGACTTCCCATTTTTCACCGAACAGCTCGAACCGACAGTAGAATCTGTTCGGCAGATAGTGATCTATCGTAACGATTTCATAAAGATGATTGACGATGCAATAACGCGAAACAGCGGGCAGTGGCGGAATGGCATCGTCCACTCGCGTATCGTTTGCCGTTTTCCGCGATCAATTAACGTTCAAACTGTCAAATCCAAATGAAATCTCAAACTCTGTGACGATAGTAGGTAGACGGTAATTGTCGGTATAAACGATCGCGTTTAATCACGAACAACTAAGTACTATTGTCGTGAAATCACGTATGCATTCTTTGCCATAATGCTAATTCATGTCCAAAGTAGAACGATATTTATGCTTTCGTTTTATCCAATGATCTACTGCACCTCTTTCTTTCATTATTTTTATCTTGGCACGCTATACGCCTGGCACAGACCAACACCTTTCTCTTATTCAATTAATTTACCTGTAACGCGATTAGTAAAAAGTAGAGAACGGATGAAAGCTCTGAATAAATATCGCAGCAGTCATGATGATGATGAAAGATAAGCACGATACACAAAAGTCGAATGAAAAGAATAGCGTGGCCTGCTGGTACCAATCTAATTCAAACGCTAGATGTACTAGATTCCCCGATACGTTCCATTAAACGCGGCACGGGGCCTCATTGTACGAACGAAATAGCGCGTACGTGCTCAATGTAGGTGAAAAAGAAAAACACATGCTCTTGAAAGAGATACGTGGAAGTAGTTGCGCCGTTTAATCTAATTTCTAGTGAAAGGTGCGATCCGCCGCCGCGAAAGTGTTTTAATACACGTTTCACTGTGGCATCGGGGAGAACATCCTGAATGAAAACCGAAAGAAGGAGATTCCTTACTGACTCTCAACCAGCACTAAGACGAAAAATTAACGCTAGACAAACGAGAACGTGACTACGTTTCGTTCGCGGGTTTAATGAATAATTTACGTTTCTTAGGAGCTGCACGGTGTGCAAATACCGTCCACATACGACGAGGAAACTGTTTCGATAGTATCTCCGCTGCGTGCTTCCAACCGATGGTACACAACCTGCGCCCGGACGACTTTCCACTTAGCATAAAATCGTACTTACGCATCTCTCCAGCACCGTTTACTTAGCAGTCTGTTCGACTTTTGAACCACAGTTACAACTATAAGCTATTACGCGACAAGAATTTTTCGTGAATTTAAGTTCCTACCCTTGTATCACGATAATTCGTTCAGAGATATTTTAAGCTCGACGATTTTACGGTGTGTTCTATCGGAATTATTTACAATGTGAAAGAAAGAAGAGAGAAATTGGTCAAAATTGGAGGTGTAGCATAAGATCTCTGTCTAACGACGTGAAATGCAGCCATTGCCCAGTTTTGGTGTCACAGAACCAGGCCGTACAAATATTTTCTAAGCATTTTCGAATAACGGTAAGAGGCTGGCCGATCTTCAAAGAAAGAAATTACTGTTCAAGTCGAAGGACGCGTAACATAAAAACTTGGTGTTTCGTACGAAGCGTAGGCGTGGTCATCACCGACCGTGAGACGATCCATTTCTTTACAGAGTTTGTACACTTTTTCTTTGAGCTCGTTTCTTATCTTTTTTTCTTTTAATTACAAACGATTTCAATGCGTGCAAAGGTAATTGAGTTTCCTTTGGATACCGCTGAACAGGATGTTTGAATCGGTAATCGTTCGTTATACATATAATTACAGAACAACGTTAATTAGCACGCGCGCAATGTTTTCCGCTTTTCTGACAGTCACGTTCAAACCTAGCATGGTAATTGATCGTAATTATTCAGCACTATTCGTGCGATGAATTAATTATCAACGATTTAAACGATCGAATTAGATCAAGCCGAATATGCAACCGTTACTATTTGACGAATAATGTTTCTCATACCCGACTCATCTTTGCTTATTCATGATCATCAGGTGGTTGTTAATCCTCGTATTAATAAATATGAAATTGACTGGAGAAGCGGCATGCCCTTTTTCCCTTCGGGTAAACGCGAAACCCTTCCAAGCGTGAAAACACGTTTCATAGTCGATGGAACGATGGACCAACAGAATACAAGCCAGTGAACATCACTTTTTTTTTTTACTATCCTTTTCTTTCTGTGTCCAAGTAATTTCATTTGCGAAAACTATATACGAATGAAAATTTAATCTGTAGCTCGACAGTTTCCCGAGGGACGGATAACGAGGAACCGGGTCACGAGGATTTGAACACGTTGAAAAGTCAATGAACCGAAACCGTAACGCTTTTAGGGATCATCTTTTATTGAAACGTCTCGCGGCTATTCAGACGCTTTCAAACTATTTTCAATGCAAACCAATCGGCTAAACGTTTCACGATTTGTAATAATAAAACGTTTACTACAACTTCAAAGCATGCATCCTTCCTTGGATATCGAGTCGAACAAATTTGCTCGTACGTCTCCTTCCTGGACCACTCACCGAGGAATTTATATTGTTTACTGCGATATTCGATCACAGGGGGAAAGATTCCTTAGACACGGTCTGACATCGAGAGAAATATCTCTTCTCGTTGAACGTAAAAGAAATGACGAGCGGAAACGAGATTTCGAGGAGGAAAAACGTATCCGAAACGAAATTTCAAGAGACAAAGAAGAAACTTGAAATACACGAAATCTTCTTTTGAGAACCGCAGATTACTATCGTATTTCTTATGCCTTAATGGCAGGGTAAAAATCTCAAAAAAGGGCATTTCTGTGGCGATGCCTTCTGTTTCGCAAAAAAGGGCATAAATCCTGTTATTCTTTTGACATCTGTTATTACACTTCGGCTCATTTTCCCTTACGTATGTTTGCTCACGCAACGGGCTCCATTTACCTGCTACAGGCCATCATACAGTATCTACTACATATTAAAGCCATGAAATTACAACCGTGATTAAATTTTGGAAGGGAAGTTCTACGGGACATTGGAAAAGAAATGATAAACGTCTAAATGCTCGAATCAATTGCCCCACCTGTAATTTCTTTTAACACGCAATCTCGTTAAAAACTTAATGATATTTATTAGAATACCATGCTGAACGAGTTAATGAGCTAGTGAAACTACATAACGTTGGCGCTGCTAGATTCTTCGCACTACATATTTCTTATTGTTATTATTACAAGCGACAAATGTAAATGGTATTATCGTTAATCGGATGCAGTCTCGTAATTTGTACAAGTTAAGCCGCAAGGAGGGCTATAAGAGACAACTTCTTTCCTTATGCTTCGTTCCGTAAAATTTTCAGGGTCGCTGATACGAGCGAGATTTTTAGACGATTAGCATACTTAATTAGACGAGTCCGCCCGGCTAACGTCGTTTTACGAGTTACATGTGCCTGGTCGAACACTCGACCTGGTCTCTACAGAACCCTTTACGTATTCGCAGCAGACTAACCGTAAGGTACGTAATAAAATTAGCCTACTCCTAATGGCAATGAATATGCATTCTCGTACTTAAAAGACAACATAATAGAGATTAAAGATAAAGCGAGACTATTCGATGAAGGTTTTTCGCGTAAAAATGTATGATATTCCCATCCAGAAGATCCCATGGGAATATTATTTTGGCAGAGATACCCGGCTCCTGCTATTTCTTTTAGTAAATTAATTAAAAATCACTCGATAGACTAAAATCACTAAATAGACGTGGATGACTTAGTCGTCGATAAAGCAAGATATAAAATGCTACAATTAATTACACTAGTTTAGTAACGCTGGTACACGCTCGACAACCGTGGAGTGTATACATAAAATCAGTGAGAAAGGAAGAGGAAGGAACTCGGCCCTGTGAGTTGACTCGTGCACGAGGCTGCGAGCGTGCTGGAGATTAAAACGAAAAACCAATGGTTCTTTTTTTCCTCCGGTTGAAAGAGCATCGCACTTGGCCATAGAGAGATACTGGCTCCCTCCTGCCAAGAATTCAATGGGTGTTCTGACCAAAGCTATTTGCCGAGAAAAAGAGAAAAAGAGATAGGCTTTAAATGTCGATATAGGAACACGAGTACCGCTCTTTAAAAAGAAACACATTGACGCCGCGACGCTGTTTGCAAGCTTGAATTTTGCCGTTCCTGCTGAACTGACCCAATTTAATAAGATCAATTCCCATTCAAACGCAACACGTTCGACTATCTACCTGTCGGGACAGATATGAGCTAAAAGTCGAACGCAGAGGAAATACATTGGAGAACGAAAACGGAAATTAAGAATTCAAATTCACGTGTAACCGGATCTCCTGGTACTAATATTTCTTTAGACGAATTATTTTAACGTAATATCGATCACAATTATGCATCCAATAGGAACCGCCGGGCATGCTTTTACTCTCCATCGGACGGCTGACTGCTTTACATGGAATAATGAATGGACCCGTCTGTTCGTGTATCGTGTGGAGTTCATTAATTTCTCAATTAGTCAACCGTGAAACCGTTAAAACAACTCGCAGTAGACGGGAACGAATTATCGATCAATTTCTCGGCTAGAATACCGTAATCACTGAAACAGCTTTATGGTGAACAAAAAATGAGAGGGAACATAACGACGAACATGGACGAAGAGAGAAAAAAGGAAAGCAGAGGACAGAGAGAGGAATGTCTGAACGTAAAGACAGGTTGACCTGTTGCGACTTTCACCAGAGTGAAACACGATCGGTCGATTCTAGTGCAGAGGTTAAAAGCGATACCGACCTTGGAGGCAACACAGCAAGATGATCCCAACGAGAAGGGAGATGTGACGATGCATCCTTCGTACTGTTGACGATCCGTTCGGACGTTTGCCACGGTCGTGTATCAACGACGTCGTTATAAGTCAATTTTAGTAGGCGGACGGCTGCGAACGATTATCTTATTGTGCGTAGACGACGTTCGTGCTCTCGCCACCGGTTAAGAAGGATAAGGCCGAAGGCGCGGAAAGATGGTAGAGAAGGTGATGGTGGTGGCGCCGTGAGGAAGGAGAGGAGGAAGTGCCCTCTTCGACCTCTATCGTCCTTCGAGGTCCACGAACGACTGAAGCGCACGAAGCGACGTCGCTCCGGCTATAGCCTCCCCTTCCTACTTTCACGTGGCGTGCTCCCGTTTCCAGTGGAGGCGCGGACTGGAGAGCCTCTCCATGGGCCATTTACCATTACCATCATCGTCGACGACGGCCAGTCAAACGGAGGAGGGGTAACTGGACGAGGTGGAACGACGGGAAGAAGCCTGAAAATCCGCCAACAGATCGGAGATCGGAGAACCGCCGTTTCTAGGCCAACTCTTCCTCCTCCACTATCAGATATCTTAGTCTTCTTCTTCTACTTCTTCTTCTTCATCTGCAAGGAACGGCCCTCTACCTTTCTGACGTCGGATGTGCTCGTTCACCCTTATTCGCCACAGACCATCAGTATCAAAGCATGGTTTTATATTCGGTCACGGATACGAATCTGGAACAAGGAGAGTAGTTATAGAGATATTATACCGCGAGATAGTAGGAAAACAAATTCTTTTTTCGAAATCAACCTATCGAGAATAAAAGACTGAATCAGAGGAAACGGCTGGAAATTTAGCGTGGCACCTGACTGAGAAAGTTAGATGATTAAAAGTATAGAATATTCTCGGCTTGCCGATGAAGACGCCATTCTGGCAATGCAGTTGTTCATTTACATTTTAGCGGGTGCACTTTCTAATCGAACGATTATGGGGAATTTTCTTGTTACCGACAGCGACATTAATCTCCTTTCCTACTTACATTCTAACCACTAATTTCACGTGCAGGTGCACAAGAATTGCATTCACCACGATGAGAGAAACATTTTATGCTCGCGTTCTCTATCGTGTTCCGCGTCTATAGTGATTAATTAAGTGAGATTTCGCGGGTAACGCGCGATACATGTATAAAAACATAAATAGATTACTCAAAGTTAAGAAGCGAAATTGGCTAGTGGACTTTCTCATGGGCGTTTGCCGGACTTGAACACAATTCCCAAATACTGTACGCTTACATCTTATTGGGAAGCATTATTTATCTGCATTTCACAGCGGTGAAACGATCGAAACATAATACTACCGTAACATAACTTCTACCTACATCGCATGTAATAGCGTCTAGTAAGACAATTTTATTCGTCTCGATTTGTATACTTTCTTAGATTTGACGAAAACTCTCGGTGCTCCAGTTTCGAACATCTAATGTTCGAAGGAGAACTAAAAAGCAAATACACCGGTTGTTATACACGAAAGTGTGGCAGTGGCCCAAGGGAAGAGAGGCGAAATGTATAGCGGGGCCGTTCGCTCTTCAGTGGTGCAAGTTGCAGCTGCAGCTGAACCTCTCCATCGATGCTAGCTGCCCGAAGGCCGGGAGGGATCGTTCATCAACATCAACTGTCAGAGTATCTGTCAGACTGTAAAATGTACGCATGTACATATAGTATATCGGTCTCTTCTCTCTCGTGTGGACTTCACCATTAACCCACTTGCACGTTTAACGCGGTAGCCTCGCCTAACACAATCGTACCTGTACTTAGGTTCCCAGACATAAAGTATGCAACTAGCCGAAAAATGTCTAAGCAAAATTTATTTGTACCTTCTTGTATCGATAAAGCGTTCCTTCGCAACGATCTTTAGTTTCGATTACGGGAATCATGTATTCTCACTCTAGTCCGTCGATCAACCGGGCCAGTGGACTGTCTACGTGTAACGACTCGCATGTTTTTGCATGTGTTTCACGGCGGCCTAAAACGACAAAACACGATCGAGCAACGACCTTCTTGCCTCGTCGTCGTGATATCATTATAGAACTTTGCACCTACTTTGTTCACTTGCACGAGCAATATCATTGCTATAGTTCTGCGATTTTAGCCCGCGGTGAATATTCCAAGATCATGGAGAAAGTACGACGAGAATAAGCCCGAGGTCAATTTAAAGATTTTTTCTTTCAGAGAGTGTCCATGTACACATGAATAAATGTATGTACATATCCATGTACATGAATAAACAGCAAGTTAACTTTGCGTTGCTTAATAGAAAATGAAAATAGGTTGATAAGCAGCTGCACGTATACGATCCATCGGAATGACGTATATACTTCGACAGATTAAGTTATTAATGTGTGTGTAGGCTGCTCCCATTGTTCTGTAATTGTATAAACGATTCGTGTTTCGATTTAATGCCTACATTTCCTCGCGTATTTCCTTTCGACACGGTTCGATAAGCTGCGGAAGATCAAAGAGTTCTACAGCCGAGGACTCAATACCAATCCGACAACAGGATAATTTGACGCCAGGAACAAGTTAGGTCAGCCGCACGAAGGTGATCCACTTTATTCCAATCATGTGCTCCAGCTCCTGTGATATCGGTTTGGACACAGCATCGTAAATTATTGTAACATTATCTCGGCCGACCTGTACACCGTTATAACGATTAATTAATATCCTCGCCACGTCGTGATTAGCATTCATTATCCTCATCGTATCATGTCAAAACGTTAAGACGTTAAATGATAATTAAACACGTTTATAATGTGCAGTGATTCCGCTGATCATAAGCTTGAGTGTTGTACAATATATCCAACCTTGTAAATTGCCAAGGAATATTCACATATACTTATATATATATGTACAATATATATATATTTATATATATATAAATGCGTTGAAAAGCATTTAAAGCATACTTTTTGTCAGCTTCTGGATTGCCCGCTTTATTTTTACTCCTAGAAAGTATTTAGGTCAAATTTTATAGTCTTTAGAATACTCGTATACACACTGAACTAGTACAAGACACACGTTATAACATTGTTATATCCTTGGTCCTCGCATCGTTAAACCGTGATATATTAGAACTCAATCGATTATAGTGAAACTATAAATTTTGGTTTGTCATAAAAGCTTCAGCGATTTTGAATACTTCACTTCGAAAACATCTAAATCAAAATTCAATATCTTATTTAAAATGAATATCTTTATGTTCATTATATTGCTGCATGCGTCTCGCATTTCGAAACGTACGATTTAAAAATCGAATAAATGTTTATTTAGGTCGTTCTACGCAAATGCTATGTAAACCTAACCATATGCAATGACAGTAATTGCGCACAAACATCAGGAGCAAATATACTTCATACGTGTTCTATTCGAAAGGAAAAATGTTCGCGTGGTCAAGAATGTACAAGCATTGAGGAAAGCATGAAAAAAATGAAAGGATTTGTAGGTCGGGCCAAAGAGACTGAAACAGTCGTGTGTTGCTAGTGAACCGAGGAATCGGGGATTTCCATGTATTAAATAAACATTTCGCCGCTGTCAAAGCAAAGTATAGCGGTGTAGTATGGTGTCCCATGTCCATGACCATACAGGGCAACTCATAAAGTATGCAATTGGACAAGGTAAAACGACGCACTTGCACCGAGACTGCGTCGTTGCTCGGCCATTCGCTAAATCATTATGGGGACCTCTCACCTTTCTATCTAATAATCTACCTGGTAGCAGACAAGAGCATTAGTGTTGTAAGTGATCATTATCTTCCGCATTACTCATATATTGATTTCTTTATAGATAAAAAAAAGTCCCGACTGATTATCGTATTAGCCTTTATAGGACAAATGCTTTCCCTAACGTTCCTCTCAGAACCTGTTGAGATTCCATTTGGTCGGAGTGACTAAGTGGATAAGCGGGAATAATGTAATTAACACCTTCCATGTGAAACTAAACTGTCAACTCGAAGACAACAAAATTCTAGTGCTTATGTAAGCATCTCATACTTTGTGTCCAAGAAATGTCACGTATAGAAAAAATAGACATAAAATAGACATTTATGTAGCTCTGAAAATGTATTAACGCGATTCGCAAACCACGTCGTAAGATTGGATGTTGGTAAATATACCTATGATCAACTAGTTCGCTAAGATCTAAAATGTATATGTAATGGTATTCGTAATCGGATATACTGATTAAATGGCTACACGCGTGCAATCTTATAGTTATCGTGACTGAAATGAGTACTTTATGAAAGCTTGACGCGCATAGAAGCATTAAAAACGTGTATCGTTACATAAAACTGAATTACATAATTACTTCTTCGTACAATGTAACGATCTTTCTCCTTCGTAACGATATTTCTTTAATTATCTGTCACATTTTGATAAATTGCTTAATAACTTACCAGTACATTTTACGTTATTTCTAATAATAATTTTCGTCTAATTTAAATCCCCGCCCACTAGGTAGGTAATCTCTGTTTTCTGTCTGCCACCGCCATTAATTAATTTCCAACAAGGCGTGGAATGTAATACTCCACTAGAAGCGATTATTAAATCATTACTATTAATCACGCAGAACGCTTAACAATATATGACTCCTATGGAAATACTTGTCAAACAAGTTTATAGTATGTTAATCACATCTATAACATCGAATTCCGTATTTTATCTAAATAATATACAAATAACCGTGTTTAATATTACCGCATGCGAAATTATTGGTTAAGAATGTGAAATACAACGCACTTTATATATTTTTCAAATACATCAAACATGTTTCTCCCTCTGTTTGATGTAATCCGTATCTGCCAAAAGCCAAAAAATTTCACTTGGAAATCATTTTCAGTTCTAATCGTCCGATAGATGTACATATATATGTAAATAAATATATATGCCATGTCACGTACCAAATACATATGTAAGTGTGTATGTCAACTTTTGCGTCAAGCAACAAAGATCACAGTATTGCTATTCATAATCTCCAACAATGGGTAAGTTAGATACCTATACCATTGACTAAGTACAGAATGCACATGACCACAGACGAGATATAGTATAGACATGATATGCAATATTTTTTTATGTCGCACGTTTAGAGAATCATCGTCCCCTTTACCATTTTTGTATCACACACAACGTTATCGATTCAGTATTGTACTGTTCTTAATCAATGATATATATATATATTCGTCTATGATGTCACATCTGGCCTGCATTAATCAATGTGAGAACACAACGAAATTTCTGTTTTTCTTTTTGTTTGAACAATCAGTATTTCAGAACTTGTGTATTGACTAACGTTAAGGAAGTGTACTTTAAAATTGATTTTCAGGCTGTTCATTAAAAGAAAGACCGGCGCACGAAGTCCCTAGGATATAGTGTTGTCCACTTCAGCTGTCACTCCATCTACAGTTATTCTCATTCTGCTCAGCTATATAAGTTCATAGACAGTAAAACTTAGACGTAGTCACGGTTTTGTCAATCGTCTCATATACCGATTATCAGCTCTATGAAAATGTGGTAAGCCGATTAATTTAAAGTAGCGCTAGGTACATTCCTCCGCATAGATTTGTTTACAAACATCGCAGTGACATAACCTCAATTCAGACACTTTACCTGTTAACAACTATATGTTTGTAACGTATGTATGTATGTGTACACGCGGAATATCAATATAATATATCAATGTTCGATTTAAAGATGCACTCATCAGGAAATGGCACGATGGTCAACTGTATTATCAGGGGTATTCCTGGCTCTTACTATGGTCTTGTCCCTTGGCAAACTTCTGATGCTTGCCACCGGAAATGGAAACAACGGGGATCTCACCGAAGCAGACCAATGGCTTGCCGAAATTGGATTGAAACAGTATCGGCCTCTCTTCAAAAACAAAGGTCAGGATTCGATTAACCACTTTTCCAGTTTCACTACTCTCTTACTTTCATATTACGTATTACGTGATAACTGACATTCATTGGATGATTCATAAACAAAAGCATTTTTTAGTTCGTAAACAATCATTACGATGAAGAACGTAAGTAATTTTAAGAAATATCTTGGATTAAAAGATATGCTTATGGGTTTAAATGAAATCAAATTAAAATTGTCGAACATTATAATCGATGAAGTTATAATACATCATCGTTTATTCCTTTGACAAATCTCTAGAATGATCATTCCGACTACGCATGTGTACGTTCCCCTGAAACAGTAGGTTCATTCTCGTCGAAATTCATCGTTTGGCATGTAGTCAATTTCTTTTACAAGAATAAGCTCCAGCTATATACTATCGACTGCTCATAAATTAAATCAGTCTTTCGAAGTGCACTAATCGTACGACAATATGAACTTAGAGAGCCTTCGCTCGTGCAAACATTATTAATTAGTTTACCAACCGTTATGGTTCAGAACCATTACCATCTCAGAGAGTAACGTAAACTTTAATGTTACGCACGGTCAACGAATAATTAATTAGGAATATTCTTTTCCAACTATGTAGTCTACCGAAAGATTCATAAACGTCCATTATGGGGAATGAGAAAGTTTCTTAAATAAAATGTTATTAACAAAAAAGAATATATATATATATTTATATATATCGACCAATATGAAACATTGGCATGTGTAAAATTCGAATTCAACTTTCATCTTAACCTGTTCCTCCCCATGTTCTTTTTATCAAATTCGGAAGCTGTAGCGATGCAAGCTGATGAATCTACGTTAATATCCAAACTTTTATCATCGTAGCCCAGGTTGATGCCAAGGATATAAGCGCTTGCGCGAACATTCCTTCGAGGCTAGGCTTTTGTACCTCTATTGGTGGGACAAACAAATAGTTACGAAGTTCGCAGCTGCGATAATATCACTACGCGCTTGGGTCAGCAGGGTGGGGATGCTGTTCCTCCTCTCGCCCCTTTCGAAAGTAAATGTCTGTGTATACATGGCTACCTTTACTTTTTCACGGCTTGTCCATCACTGTACATTACTACTGATTCGGAAGCATAGTATTAGGTTGTCCGAAAAGTGTCTTTCTTTTACAGATACGTCTCTTGCAACGATCCATCTTTATACAAACATGAAATCTATTCTGTCGAACGTTGTGATCTTTATTTTGATAGAACAAAATGGATCATACGTAATTCGATAAAATAATATAAAAAAGAAAAGGTTGTGCGTCCATTATTTCTTTATAAAACGAAAGAAACTTTTCGAACGACTTAATACATTGACTGACTGGTATTACGAAACTCTAATAGCCAAGTACCCGTGTATTTAAATAATAAATATCACGGATGAGCCAAGCGCTTCAGCCTAAACGAAACTGTACCGCCATCCAAATAACCGGTTCAAGCAGAACGATGACATTTTTCCGTCGATTCGATGTAAAATTTGCATTATTTAACATACACAAATTTAAGAGCTATATATGGTCTTTTATATGAATTAACGTGCTGATTCGGTCGTTTTAAACTACCGCGAAAGGATGAGAGAGGTCCTTTAAAAGAACTCTAAATATCAAGTTCCGTCGACACGGCAGAAAGCAAGATTGGCTTGTCGAGAATAGAGGTACGATTTCGTTCAGTCAGCAAGTAGCTACCTCCAATAATTACTTCACCCTATTCGGACTCCTTATCGATCGTGGATCGTTCGAGGTTAAATGTAACTGGTTGTCGAGGGAGTCCAATACAAACAAGAGCACTGCTTTACGGTTGGTCGATAAGTGGATTGCAATTATCGGAAAAATTCAGGACATGCAGTGTTAGGTCCAATGACAAACTCGAGTCGAACGATTCGGCTTTTATGAGCATTTTTTTTAAAGGTATAAAGCCGGCATAATTGGTCCAATTTCAAGACAACGGGTCGTTGCATCCTATACTTCTAACCATACGATGAAGCTTACAATAGAATCAACTCCTTCCGTGTATCGCCTTCATTGATTTCCGATTTTCCCTCAATGCATGTTTCATAAAAGTAAGATCCTCGAAACATTCGAGATCGTGAGATCGAAAGATGATCGTGATTCGCATAAAATGGAGATAATTTGGGGACGGGGTGGTATGGTGATGCCAGTGGAAAAGTAGGAGTAAGGTCGTCGGCGTGCGACTCGCGCTTCTGCAAGAACGGAAAGACGCGAAGCACGGGAAGACGATCGGCTTGCTTGACGTGGTCCTTGTGGCGTGGTCGGGACCTGGTGGGAGTACCAAATGGGTGGCAGAGGGTGGCTCTAGCCGCGTAATCGTCTCGCATGCAGTCGTCTAGCGTGAGTCCGAGCGAGCGGATCGCCGAGTCGCGTCGCTCTTGCTTGTCGGGTATCGAAATACTTGCTCCACCAAAAGTCGCTGCAGCCCCTTCGCAAATTTTCGCGGATTCGTTTTATCGAGAAGCAAACGACGTGAGCATTATGCGCGTTGCCAAGGGGCGCGGACGTATGAACCACCGTACAAACGGAGCCATTGTGAACGGTGAAATCGTAAACGAGCCTCGGATGTTCGCGCGATCATCGAGCCTTTGACACGCAGGCCCGCTTGATCCTTAGTAGACGCGTCGAGTCGGTCGTAGAAACCCTCGCGTTTATCACTCCCCGGCCACTTTAGCCGTTCCTTTACCCCCACCCTTCTTTCGTCCTCCCTCTATTATTCGCGCTTCCATGTGTACTCCGACTTCGAGACGTACATGAAACCAACACCTTAGACCTCCGCTAGGCCACCTTTCGATATCTTTCGAAGGCTACTACATACTTCGTCGTGACGCTTGACCCTCCTCCCACGACTCTTCTCAACCTTGTAGACAACAAGTAGCGAGTTCGTAATTAATATCGTAAACAAGTGTGAAAACGACACTCCTGTTGCGAAGGGGTAGGTTTTTTTAGCGCTCGAGAACTGTATTCCGAAGCTGAACCAGCCGCACATACCGCTTCCGCCTTTCTGCTGGCACCGCGATCTTTCGTTGCGAATTTCCCGATCGAAGTTGCCACGATCCTCCGGCGGGAAAACAGTCTTCAAGCCAGAAAGACGAGACAGAAAGTCGATTCGAATCCGTAAGTGCACTCCTTATCACTCCGATAACATTCGTTTCACGGTCGAATACAATCGCGGCGTTTCATCGCCTTTTTATTTTATGTCACGATTGTTACTATGCATCGATGTTATGTATGAGTGTTTGAATCGTTGCTTAATCAATTATTTTCGCACAATAAAAAACATCAGCTCTCATTTCTCATTAATTCTGCACTTGTATTTGCACTATTAAATGTTTATGTGTGTATTATTCGATGCTAATACTATACTTTCACGAGTTAACTAATCATTTCTCCTTCATTAAACACACTAAAATCTCAAGCAAAATTTCCTTACCGTAAATTTCTTAAAGCAAAGGTTGTTGCATTTCGCGGCAAGTTGGAAGATACTGGCAAAGTTTCTCGAGAGGAAAGCAACACGGTTCGAGGGTTCGTCTTGAGAGGAGCTATTCATGCTTTCTCGGTTCTGTTTGAATTTCGAAACTGTCTGGGCTGATCACGTAGGTGTTACGAACCACTTAAAAATTTTGCTACTTGAAGCCACGAAAGATCACAAGACAAGATCCATCACAAAAGCCATTTACGTCACTTGCAATCCTGCATGTTGCACACCACGTCGACACTCCGCCCAGACATCTCGAAAGTCACAGATCGCCTAGAGCATAGCAAACACGTCCTGCATTGCGACACTTTGAACGCTAGTTTCCCCACGAGCCTCAAAGCCAGGAAGAAGTTACCCGGTAATGCGTTTTATCGGCTCGATGTCGACGTCGATACTTTCCATTGAATTTCTCAGATTCAAACGAAATAGTGGTAAGCGAAATTGAATTCTCAACTTTTCCTATAAGTTTCCTTCCTTTTTGTCGTATGTGGCACAGTTCTTTATACGGGTAGGGGAAAGAAGCTGCGATATTAAAAAGAATGTTTCAACAGTAAAATCGTTGATCATCCATTGTAGAATCCGGTAGAATCGATAGATCCGACATCGAGAAACGACCTCCCAGCGCGCGATTCTTCTCATTGCCCACAGAGTAATTTATCATGGACCATTTTCCGCATCCGCATTGTTCGAAAGTAATGAAACGGAATGAAAATTTCGGATGTCCGTAGCATAAATCATTCTTTCGCGAATATACGATAGGAGAATTCGTATTCGCTGCGAGTTAAATCCACGCTCGTATAAAACAAAAGAATCCTGTCGATTGACAAATTGTCTGCGTTTCATCGATGGCAACGCGCTGGCAGGATTAGCGGAAACGCGTGTCGATGTAGCGAGACAGGGACATTGATCGTGCGAAATCGATGCCGTTATTGTATGTAAGTATCTACGTTTCATGAACGAACGTCGGCCGATGAGAAAAGTATCGATTCTCTTGCTTGACCTTAACCTTTGAACGTTCCTACGCGGAAAAAATTCCGGACAAGAATATTCTGAAGACCGAGTTGACCCCCGACACGTTTTATCGACCACGTTAAAAATTAATTGTCATTCAACGAACAGAATGCGTAATGTGAAACGAAGGATCGAGAAACCAACGACGTAGCCGTGTTTTACGTTTTAAACGTCTGTCGAAATTTTTAGCTGTATAATCACGCGTGTACGAAGAGACAGAAAAAAGTAGATGAAATAGCGCGGGAAACCGACCCGAGGGGCTAATACAAGACTTAAACAATGAGAAACCATCCTGCTACTTGATTGCATACTACAAAGTATCGCAAATGAAATACGGTTTAGAGATGGAGATTTGATGAAACGTATAAACGATCGATGAAAACTCGCGTAAATCGACTGCAAACATTTTTTTCGTATTTATGTTTTTCTCTTTTTCTTTAAATACATAGATTGGAAAGAGTTACACGTTTTTATTAAAAATTCATATTTTTATTAGCACATAGTGTATATTACAAAGTATACTTTATGGAAAAACTCTATGAGAGGAGCATTACTTCTCGCTTTCGAGGATTATGTAAATACAAATCAACCGTGCAATAAACTAGCGCGAATTTAACGACGTTATCTTCGTCTGCCGCGCCACCCAGTAAATTCCAGATATCAATTACGTTTTACCGTAACACGAATAATTTAATCGCAGCTCGCGACCGCCCGATCGAATCATCCAATTCTTCCTCTATTTTATCTCGAAGATTTCCTTTCTATACATTTTTATTTACTTCTTTTAATTTACAAAATAACGAATCTTACGTCGGAAACGCGCTAATGAAATCCACGATTATCTCGCTTGGAAAGTCGAACGAAATAGATTAATGAATCCGTTAAAGATGAAAGAAAATAACGCTCGTATGTGTGCCATCTTCGATCTAACTGTATCCATTTCAACCGTGAATCGTCAAGATTTCCCGCGAGTCATACACTTTTTCCATCATAAAATCGATTCTTCGTAGCTAATTTTTGCCCGCAATAGAAAGCAATAGATAAATAAGAAAACGAAAATGTTATTCGAACAGGAGAAAACAATGTATTAACTGTGCCATTGCAAAAAAGATGTTCAAGTATATGCACGACTGCCTCTAGTAGTCGACAAGATTGTAATTAATCCGGCAAACAATCGTCCGTTCTCGCGGCAGAATATTCACGTTTTCGCATCGTTTCATTCGACTTCTGTACAGGGCTAATCCCTGTGGGTTCGCGAAAAAGTTCTTTGCAACAAAATTTACTGCCCGGACCAGGTTCCGTACGTTTGAGAAAAAGGGAACGGAAAGAGAACCGCGATTACAAGCGGAATCTAATCGCGCTATTGTTACGCACGCTAGTGTAGGAATTCTATTAACGCGGTACCAAACCAAGCTATATACACGCCATGGTGGTGAAACTGTGTCACCAAGTTCGTTCGGTGCCCCTAGTGCTCGGATATTCCCAGGGTATCGCGTATCGCTGAAACAGGAGGAGGAGAAACTCGTAAATTAAGCAGATGGAAACAAAATATTATAATTCCAGAGGACCGTCTATATCGTGCCCGCGGTTAGTGTAAAATAACAAATGTTGGAATCGATCTGTCCTACCTTCATAATACCGGCAACCCTCTCGTGCATAATCATGAGAATATATGACATACATATGCCCTGGTTTTCCCTGCCCACCACCACCACCTTTTACTTCAATCCTCCCCTGCTGCCACCCCTCTTAGTACCGAAAGGATCGTTAGCACGAAGTAATGCCAGTGAAGGATATCCGTTCGAAAAGGTCAAGAGTCGATGCGAGCTTGCCGGGTGCTACGCGGTTGATTCTTTCATTGTATCGCGTTGCATTCTTTTCTTTTTATTCTGCCGCGTGTATATCCCGCCTCGACCACAAGCCACGAAAAAAGACGGAAAAGAAGAAAATAAAAGGAAGACGTAAAGATGTGAAAAACGTCCAAAGTACCACATCCTTCTTTTACCTTTTAAAATGTTACTGCTCCAGGGCTTTGATGGACTCGCTAATGGAACACTTATCCCTCCAAGTCCTATAACACTCTGCGGATGAAACGGTCTGTAAGTTTCTTTCTCTTCTTTTTTCTTTCTTTCTCTTTGTTCGAAAGAGAAAATGAGGAGAGAACCGATGAAAACATCGCGTTTCGAATCTTGACGACTGTCACAGTTTCATTTGTATCGAACACGGAGATTGACGCGTCTTTGTTGCTCATTCTCCGATAACCGATGTGATCTCGAAGCCCGGTGTTATCGGCTGTTCAATCGTTGCACGCCGAACAACCAGCTGTATTCCGGACAAAGATCGTGATCCGATTCGATTCGACGAGACTCGAAGATCGAAGAGAGCGAACATCGAACGAACGAAGAAAGAAACAGACGTAAGAAATGGATAGTCGCGTACCATTTTGACCGATTTATTTCACAATCGCAAATAACGATTATACCTTGAACTGCAGTCGTACGTTTCGTCCTTTCGTATCGTTTTTTATCGGTGGCAATTGCCGAGGTGCACGTTGGCCGATAAATTGTGCAAGAGAAACGAGATGAGCGCGGAAAACACGGGTACGATAACCCCGGTTTGACCTCGAATGGACTCTTGACCCGGTTTCGGGACCGTTTAATTCATAGTAACGTTTCGTTGTCGTTGATTAAATTGCGACTGCTGCTGACCTATCGATCCGGCATCGTTTAATTGGCATCGTTAATCGACTGGTCTAAAAGCACAGAGAGACACCGAAAAATTCCCGGAAATTGCTATCAATCTCTTTATCCGAATCGAGTTGGCCAGATCTGGGTCAACACCGACAAAAGTGTACACTCTACATCGAAATATCTCGCGGAGTTTTGCTCTTCCTCCTCCTTGCTGTTTCGTTTGTTCCTCACACGACCGGATAAGCTTAATCCTTAAACTTGGCGAGACGAAATCCTCCCAAAGTTGGTCCGTCGGAGTTAACAGGGAAGCGGTGCTAAGCCGAATTATCGTGTCCCCTTTTAAGTATTTATGACTACCATACGCTGGAGAGCGTAGGCCGCGGAAGCACAGCGAGCTCTCCCTTATCATTCCATTGCGTCTTGGCAAGCAAATATTCCCACATTCTGTTATTTTTCCTCTTTGTGTTCTCTACCTTTCACGAAACATCCCTGTTAGCTTTCACCCGACTAGTAATTGAAACTAATTGCGTATCGTTAGCGCGTAAAGCGATTGATGCGTTTCCAACGTTCATCTCTTGCTACAAACGCCCTATTATTCCTGTCTTTCTACGTGCAATGACTTTAGTTGTAAAAATACAGCTACGCGCTTGTATACTCGACGAAATTTTAATCCTCTGCTTGACAAAACCGTCACATGCCGCGCAATTGTTAGTGACTGTTCATCATTCAATCACATTGTACGCTCCAGTGATGAATCGGAAACAAAAGACAGAGCGTTTCATTGTTCGTGCCATAATGCATCGGTATAGATTTATTGCGCGCTTTACACGAGAGACAGGACTAGATATCTCCTTTCAAATAGATCTCGAATCGCGCAACTTTCGCGAATTATTAAAATTTCCATCGTGAAATCGAGTAAGGTTATGATGATAAAACGCTGGTATAATAATGTTTCGAGAAGATGACCTCGTGACGAGCGAGCGATGCGACGGTGAACAAAAGAATGCTTCGTAGTCGGTAAAAGTCGACGAGCCAGGAACACCGTGGAGGAATTATGCCGGACAAAAATCGAGGCTGCCGAGATGGACAACGCGACAAAGATTTCTTTGCCGATGAGATATCGTCCATCGGCATGTCGCTACGACCCAGCGGTAGCGCATCTTCCGGTAAGTAAAACCTCTCGTCGAAAATCACCTTTAATTCCGCACTTTCTGGTTAATCGCCACGAAATTAGTATTCCTTCCGTACGAACGAAGGCTCGAGTTGACCGATACGTTTCTCTTTGTGTTAACATCGAAACTTTTTAACGTTGCACAATTCTTATTTTTTAACTATCATCGATTTTTATTCGTAAACAAGCTCTTAACACGAGACATTACAATTTAACTTGATCGGTTATACAATCGTGCAATTTCTCTTTAACGATATGACATGGTTTTATGGATATAGAGGAGCAAATTCTTGATTACTTTTCCATTAGTGGCCCCCGTGTCTAAACAGGCCATCAAAAAATTGCTCTCAACAGGACAGTCCACGGGCAAGGGATACGATTGCGCGGTACTCAGACCTGTACGAAGCTGATTGAATAAATTTAGGATAACGCATTCTTTCATCGAGTCTTCTGATTTGACCACGCTCGCATCGTCCATGGCGCAGAGCCAAAGAAGCTTATCCAACCACTCTTCCTTCTTACTCTGTTCGGTCTTGTAGTTCACCCCGTGATCCCGCATCCACAGAGTTAGCTGTAATTTCCAAATCGATACATAAACCGAATCGCAACATTCAGTTCACGACACTGCAGTCTGTAACCGCTGAATAACGAATGAAATTCTTAAATTTCTGAACCGTTTGAGTCTCAAGCAGCGCGATCGCACTGTTTAGATTTTGTGTTGAAAAGTGCCAGTACATTTGAACGCTATGGACGATTGACGGTATTTTGTATTTCATTGTTATCTTCTCAATAATTTTTATTGAACAAATATTTTTTTGAACAAAAATTTTTATCGAACTTGCAATATTTATAAACTAATAGTACGCATATATAATAATATAGATTTATTTCATAAAATAACAAATATGACGAGCGCTGTTGCGCCGCTTGTTTCTCTTCGCAATCGGACAAGACAAGCGCTATCGCGCTGTTCGTGGATTTTTAGACCCTGTTTTTTCAAAGACACCTGAGACTCAAACGGTTAAACGCGAGCTACTTCAATGGCGCGTCTTACCTCTCCTCGACATGAGAGAGCCAGGGGGTTTCCGTGGAAATAAATTTTGTCGATACCACCCGGAAATGCTGAAGGATCCAAGCAAGTTATGCGATTCTCTCTGATATCGAATCGTTTGAGTAATGGTATTCTGCTAAAGATTGCTGGCGCGATTTTCTCGATTCGATTGAACGACAGGTCTAATTGTTCCAAGTATACCAGATCCTTAAACCACGCCTCTTTCACTTCTGTGATATTATTGCTAGGTAGACTGAGTTTCCTCAAACTAGCTAGGCTGTCGAACGCATCAGCGTGAATGTCGTATACGTGACAATTGTAGATGTTCAAGAACAGCAAATGTTTGGCGTATTTGATAAAAGCTCGTTCTGTGATGTATCGGAAATTTGAGTCAAAGACCAATAGAGAGGATACGTTCGTCGTTTGTTCCAAAATCGTTTGCAGAGTAACGTTAAAGCATTGCAAACGATGGGCTGATCCTGCGTAACGAAATATACATTTAACAATTTATCGATATCAAGAGATTTTTGTTTCTCTATCTTTTCCTCGAATAGAAATTGCATCGGCGAGGAAGATAGAAATTTACTCGTGTGCCGTTTACTTGTTTCCCCGATTCACCATCGGGACAATCGAAAATCGAACCTAATTATAGCGAAAGATTTTGTCTCACCTCCTTCGTGCTTGCTCACAGTGCATATCGCAAGCACAAACCCACACTTGAGAATGCACAGTAGAATAACGGAGAACGACGTACAGCGCATTTTAAGTGGCTTACACAATTCGGTGGTTTTACGACTGACAACGACGTACTGAGAACGGACAGGCGAAGGAATCGACTCGTCGTCCAGTCTCGAATTATCAGGTTTTGTTTCCTGTCCTTCTCTACGATAGATACCGGGTACTATCGCTAAATTCCTATGAGTCTCTAATTAGAAAAGCTATCTTTGTTCTCGTCTGATAGCGTGTTCTCCGAATTAATTAGATGTAATGAGTTCCTTTTTTCCCCTTTTTGCGAAACGTCGGTGTCAAAGGAGAAAGAAAAGCTTTTCGAATGTTACAGGCATTTCATCCCTTGCGAGCTGTGGCGAGGTGTACGCGTTACCAGAACTGCCGGCGCAAGACGAAGAACGATTACAACGCGCCGCACGTTTACTGCAACAAAGGCTCGTTTTACGCCAGTGGTTGACAGACCATGGCTTGCATAGCCATTACCAGAAGTGAGCAGAATTTTAACCAGGAGCTTTAATGGTTCCATGGTTTCCCTCAGAAATAATCAGAACTGTTAGTTGCATTGCAATTTTCCTCGAGCAAAAAGTCAAAATAAATCTGTTTTCCTTTCGTCAGGCTAATGCAGATGGAAGTGATGTCCCTAGAGGATGTATATTGGGTGGAGGATAATGCTGCACGGGCAGCCCTTGGCAAGGATCTACCGCGATGGATCCAGGCCAGACAGACGCTGCCTACTTCAAAGGAAGATTTAGAAACCCTCAAGGCTGATCTATGGAGCGCCGTAGTGAAGAATAGTCAACATCAGGACGCTTGGACATGGGGTACAATTTCTTTGTTATTTTCCGCAAATTTCGTTCGATTGCATAACACAGGAACGTGCTGGAGGAGAAGCTCGAGGCATAACTTTCTTTCTTTTATATTTAACAGGTGGAATGTTGGTAGTTTCTGTGTCAGTAGCAGGGTTAGTGACCTTGGCTGCTATGACACAACCAGCTCTAGCACCGGAGGCAAAGCACTCCTTGCTGCAATATGTGACTGGAAAATATTTATTACCGAGCAATTGCCGAGTTCACTTTGCATGGGATGAGCCACAGCTCGTAGGAGGAACTATGACATTTATAGTGAAGGTACCTAATAGAACTTTCTAAATGCGTATTTAGAAAAAGTGACAAACGGCACAGGGTAGAAGTTACTTTCTTATTACTATTATTTGGTTATTTTATTGTTCCTGTTGAAACGATGGCATTTCTCTTTCAAACTGTACTTTATAGTTTTATCAACGCAACGGTCAACCTTATCCTATTTGTGACAAAGACAATCTGATCGTTGAAGTCACAGAAGGTACACGCAGGATAGCTACCCTTATAGAGTTGGGGGGTACCGACCCCTTAGCTGCTAATACTGCAGTTGTGAAGTTTACTGTTCGCCATGCTGGACAATATCGGATAGCCGTACTTATTGGACCGTGTCACGTTCACGGCAGCCCGTTTCTTAAAAATTTTCTTCCCGGTATGTTCGCATGATAAACGTATTAAACGGTACAGAAGTAGGACTATAAACAATTATAAAATCACACTTAATCCTTTAGGTCCTCCAGATCCAAATAAGACAATCTTTGTACGACAAAGTTCGACAGTCGTTTGTACAGCGGGAGTTGCACACTCTATGACAATAGAACCTCGAGACGAATATGATAATCTGTGCATATTTGGACCCGGTGATAAACCCACGGAAGGTTACCAAGTTAACATTTCTCAGGTAAGTGGGATGCCATTATAATCGAGCGATACTTACGTTATTGCGATTGACTTTATTTGCTATTTTTTTAATTACAGATTGGTAATTCAGTAGATAAATCGGCTATTGCGGATTGTAGTGTACAACTTGAATACGACTCTCCGAATCAAAGGATTCGCTTAAAAGTCAGTTTTCCAAAGGGTAGCTGTTATCATGCAACAGTCAGTTTAGGCGGACTACAACTACACAATGGCGATTTCGACATCATTGTACTCGAGAGTACGAAAGATACTTTTTTAATATTATACTGTTAGTGAAGTTATATTTTTATAGAATTTATATTCGTTAGCGCAGGTGAAGTTGCTAGAATGGTACACAATAACGTGGCTTCGAAGGACCCCAATATTTGCTATGCCGCTAAATTGTTGGGCATGCAAGGCGAGAAATTCTCAAAACCAAAAAAAGTTGTCTGTTTCATTTCGCCTAAGCAACTTACTATTAAAGAATACTTACTAAGGATTATCCCGAAAAGGCTTGTTACATTCAGGCTTTGTCCATCGACTAAAGTAAGTGAATTTGTCTAATTGCGGGAACATCGATTTTTTTGTAAATTGAACGCGTGCAATAATTTAAAACTATATTTTTCAGTTCCATTTTGATTGTTCGAATAATCAATACGAAGGTTACGATTCTTTTTCTATCGATGATGGATGTCAGCCACCCGTTGAATTAATTTCTCTATATAGAGATATAATAGCCGCTACATTCACGTTGTTTCTGTTGAAGAACATTGGAGGAAGTGAAACTTTTGCTGATAAACAAGATTTCTTTTACCACGAAGTTCGGAAACATCATCAAAAACATTATCACGAGAAGCTTTCGATGAAAGTTCAACGAGATAAATTGCTAGAATCGGTAAGTGTCAATTATTAATTAATATTATCTGTATTCTGCTCAAATTTAGCATGAGTTTTTCCTTTAAGTCCATGAAAGCTACCAAAGGATTTTCTGTGAATGACTGGTGTAGAAATTTTGAAATCAATTTCCAAGGCGAACAAGGTATGTTTTATCTAGAAAAATATATTGTATTCATTTGGAAAAAGGTAATATTTAGTATTTTGTTCCAGGGGTTGATTGGGGTGGTGTCCGAAGAGAATGGTTTGAATTAATTTGTGCGGCACTATTCGATTCAGGAAATGGTTTATTTGCATCCTTCGGAGAATCACAACAGGCACTAGTTCATCCTAACAGTAAACGGCCTTCACATCTCAAGTTAAAACATTACGAATTTGCAGGACGAATCGTGGGCAAATGCCTATATGAATCCGCTCTTGGCGGTTCCTATCGGCAGTTAGTACGTGCAAGATTCACAAGATCATTTCTTGCACAAATCATAGGCCTCAGTGTACATTATAAGGTAGAATTACTTATTATTAATGTGTTGTATCAAAATAGAACTGTACTAATCTATTTATGCTTTTATCTTCTGTATAGTATTTCGAGCAAGATGATCCAGACTTATATCTCAGCAAGATAAAATATATTCTTGAAAATGATGTTGAGGAAATGGAACTTTATTTTGTCGAAGAAGAATATGATAAAGATGGTCAATTATTAAAAGTAAGGTCATAACGTATTTTATATTATAGTTACTTGTATCGTTTACGCCAAATATATTTATTATAGGTAGCTGAGTTAATACCTGGAGGTGGTAAAATTCGTGTAACGAATGGAACTAAACTGCGTTATTTGGACGCACTCGCCCAACATAGACTTGCTAGTTCCATACGGAACGAAGTGGAACATTTTCTAAGGGGTTTGAACGAACTCATTCCCGATAACCTTTTGGGAATTTTTGACGAGAACGAACTCGAAGTATGTAAATATATTTTTTTCTTATCCTTAAATATTCTCCAATCAATATTTTCATTATATCTATATTTATTACAGTTATTGTTATGTGGAACTGGTGAGTACAGCGTGGCAGATCTACGTGCGCACCATATAGCTAATGGGAGTTCTTCAGAATTTCTTCGAGTTCTTGATTGGTTTTGGACTGCAGTTAGCAACTTTACACAGGAAGAGATGGCCCGATTATTACAATTTACTACAGGTTGTTCGCAATTACCACCCGGTGGATTTCAACAACTGAGTCCACGATTTCAAATTACAGCAGCACCAACTTTTGCTAACTTACCTACAGCACATACTTGGTACGTAACTCAGTATTCTGACTGAGGGTAGTAGCTTTCAAAGCGTAATAATTATTTAAATATTGTTACAGCTTCAATCAGCTCTGCTTACCGGGTTACGAATGTTACGATCACTTTGAACGAGCTTTATTATTAGCGATTAGTGAAGGTACTGAAGGTTTTGGCATGATTTAAACTGACTAAGTGTCAATTAAGTTCTAGTCTTATATGATTGTGCTATTTATTTAACTTCTTATTTTTCGTATTATTAACATAGTTTTACTTTAAAATGTCTGCTTTTTTTACAAGATTAAAAAAAATTACATTTACTACACATTTTGATACGTAAACAGAGGGATAGGATTTTTGAACATATTCTTTTTGTGTTCTATCAAGTGACTATCAAGAACAATCAGATATATTTTCCAAACATAAACGACGATATTAATATTCTTACTGGCTTGTGGTAACGTTTTTATAAAGAGATGATGCAAAGAGCAATCTTACAGGAACATCTTGCTCAATTTATTGTATCAAGATTTGTTGTAGTTTAAAATATTGTAAATTTTATTACTCATAAAAATAGGTACGTACACGTTCCTCAAGCCATCAGATTTGATATATTTAATTCCACAATTTAATCGATACGCAATAAAACATTCTTTTATAGTTACCGAATTAGTCAAAGTTAGCATGTGCATTGTAAAGCTTGAGAAGGTCGTTGTCAGGTTTATTAAACTATTCACCTAATCAGTATTTTTCTCTTCTTTTTTACTTCGAATATCGCACTAAGCACACGAAATAAATAAGGAAACAATGTTTCGATGAATGAATTTCGTAAGTTATTACTTATAGAAGTAAGTTAAGTTCTTACCTACTATTTGCAACCAAAATCAGTGAGTAATCTTTAGATTTCTTTGTAGATGCAATATCGTCTGTAATTTTGTTAACTATAGCATATAGCTTACATGAAATGTCTTCAATTGCAAATAAACATACTGAGCTTTTCTTCGTTTTCATATCGCATTAAAAGGTATTTTAAGGTGGTAAATCGACGAGTACGACCGAATCCAGTCTCAAAATTGTAGGACATCGTTATTTGTTGTCGCAATTAATATATGCAATAAAAAAAATGTTTTAGATCGACTAGCGAGAAGATTACATAAAATTACACCTAACACAACGTACTCAAATATAAAGTGATTTTGTGATAACAAGAACGAATCTTCCACTGAAATTTTTGCCGTGTCTTCGCTTACCGTGTACGAAAACCTCAAATGAGAAAGGATCTATACTGTGCTGGCTGAAGCCTAAAAGAAGTATACCGCAGAAACGATATTGTTATCGAACAAAACGAAGATCAATTTTATCTTGTACTTATGTACGCAATAATGAGATATGTGATCAGACACGTCGTATTTGTGTCACTCGTACGTGGTTATTTAGATTTTACGATCTATTGTAATGTGTTTTTTGAAAAAAATAATATACCGTTAGCATCGCTCTACTATGTACATTTATTTCGTCTACGTTAAAATGGTATATATAAATGTTATGTAAAATATGATGAATTACGATTATATGCTGTGCATACATTTATATGCATGTTTATCAGTTATCAAATGTATTTGTTGATGTTTCATAACAAGAAATCACTTTTCCATAACAAACTGAGCGATTCTGACGGTATTTCATTTTTATCGCTTTATCATGTTACATGAAAAAAAGGTGTAAAATATAGATAAAAAAAACTACATGATATCTAGATTTATTTGTCCATCCTTAACTTAGTAGGATAGTTTCCAATATTGTACATAGAATCGTTAAATATTTTAAAGTGTTACGTCCCGTTTTGATTTTAAATGCTTACGTATGTATATAAAGTCCGTAACATCAGAAAGTATAGAGAGTAAAAAAAATATATAAATAAAAAAAAATAATTTTGGTAATTAAAATATCCGAGAATTTACTATCAGTTTGACGCTATTCTCTGTCCCTTTGATTTCCTCGCGACCACATAACTCTTCTCCCTCAACTCAAACATAAAATCTTCCCTTTCTCCATTCCCTTATCAAACAATCATCATCATCATCCTCGAAATTCCTCTTTTTAAACTCTTCGTTCCAACATGAAACTCGAAACATGGCGCAATCACGCGTGAGCAAGAGCAACTAAAATTTCAATAACAAACAATCGTTACATTCTTGTAATTAGCAGGTAAGTTGATGACTGACTTACCAAGCTATCTTTAAGAAGCTAACACTGGACCCGATAATAAAGTTCGTAGTATAACCCTCGGCGCTCGTACAACACTACCAGCTATTTGCAACATTCTACTACTCCAACCCCCTTCTTGGGATTGGCGCATTAAACGTTCTTTCAATTCACGCAGTTCCGTTCTAAAATAATCACAGATCAATTTAAAGCTAGTGTTTTCCGCTCATGAGCAATCAGTAAAAATATTTACAATTGTGAATTGTATGCTTCCTGCATGTGTTCCAGGGCTACCCCTCCATCAACTAGTTGAGCTTCCAAAGAAATTGTTCGCAAGCTTAAATTTCTCCCCATATCTTCGCTTGATTTTAAACGTTTTAACAACTTGATTTTCTCATCTTCTTTAACTTTTAACTCTCTACAGACGCAGAATTTATATTAAAATAACGTGCAAATTAACGAGGCTCACATCCACTGAATTTACTTTGAATATCGTTCTATCTGTTCCTGCGAAGATTCAACCAGAGCAGTCTGCGTAGCGAGTTTCAATTGTAAATCCTCCATGCATGATTCAGCTTTGTCTGCTCTCATTCCTCGTTCCGTTGCTAACGTTTCGCTGGCCGTCACCTAAAAGAATCATTATATTTTTCTAACATATATTCAACAAACAAACGCTATAGAAATCAATCGGTAAGTAAGCATTTTCTGTTATGAAACTATCAAGATAAAACACGAAACATAGCTATTTTACATAAAACAACAATGTCACGAATTTTTATTTCGATCGCAAGCCGAGTGGGAATTATTAGGTCAAGTAATATCGATCCCTTTTCTTAGTACGAAAGGAGTATTACGCGATATTGAGTCACCAATGAAGCAGAAAAGGTATGACTCAACGACGAAGTACATATATCCTTTCGTGCGTTGACCTATCTAACAAGTACATCAGTTTCTTATTAGCGCCCTTGATCTATACATATTAAAATACTTTCACGCAAACGAAACAAAGAAAAGATTTTTTTCAGAGTTTAATTCTTGTAGGAAAAAATAAGAAGTTTTCAAGATACGCGAACTTTCTTAAAAATTGTAGATAATTAATCCTGTAACAGTTTTAAATGTTCGTTCTCTGAGTTTGAAAGGGTGAACGGATGACTCATTCGTTCATAGAAAAGAGTAAAAATCCGCATTGAACCGAGACTTCACCCTCTTTGCGGACTCCTCTCCCGCGAACGTAACAATGAGTCATCGAGCGAAATCAATTTTTACAGTGGTATGGTATGCAAGCTCGCGGCAAACGCTACTCTTTATTATTAAATCTTGCCTATAGACTATAACAGAAAACTGTTTAGAAATCTAGCCTTTTCCAGAAGTATTCTTTTATCTTCCCGTAACTTCAACAGTTTTTCTCGATCCTTCGACATCTGCATGTCGAGCGCATGAAGGTGATTTTGTGCGGTGAGTAGCTCGTTTTGTACATTTTCCGCTGCGACTAGCCTCTCCTCGCAAAGCTCGGTCAAACGCTTAATCTCGTTTTCCATTTTTACTTTTTCCTGCAAAAGAACGGTAACCTAGTTCGTAAAAGCAGGTTCGGTGCTAAGTTGATCTTCGTAAATCCCCGAAAGTATCTAGAACCAGTTTCATCTATGTTTGTGTCGCCGCGATACAGTTTCTTCTTTCGCTTCACAATTAGCTGCTGGACCGATGCCAACTTCTCGCTTGCCTGTATAGTGTACATATAGTAATTAATGGCTCGCTACAACGCACATTGCCATTACATCTGATAAAATAAGTTCTCGTTTATGTATAAATATGCAACCATTATAAAAAGTCTTTAGAATAGTTAGCCATATCGTTTTTCAAGAATATACTCAGGTTTCGAGAAGATAAAAAGTAGAAAGATTTTGTTAACAGAGAAATGCATAACAAGTGCAGCTATTAAACTTATTTAGAAGATATTCTTGAGTATCGAAGGCCAAAAATGCCAACGTCTTGGTAACTATATTATTGCCTGTGCCAAAACTCGTGTCGCGAGCTCTTATGCTAGCGTCATCCCTCTAGTTAGATACACGTCATTGAACTCTCATGTTCATCGTCCACAAGATGTTGAGCATGTATAGCTCTTATTCCTCACCCGCGCACGACATTACTGCTTTATGTTAGGAATACGAGAATATGTATTTCCTTTTCCCTCTATTCTTTAATTAATTAAGTAAAACATAATTATTGAATCTTATCTTTAAATAAATGCTATAAAGATTACCAATTTCAACGTATTCTTTTCCTTCGACGTTTCGTCAAATTGGATCTTGGCACGATGAACGTTGCTGGTCAGTTTACTGACACGGATATTCTCCGTGTCGAGCAATCGACGCAGAACAACGATTTGTAGATGCAGGTGTTCGATCTGTTGGCTCAAGTCGTCGATCGTGCCATGTAGATATTGAACTTCGCTGCGTCTACGTCTCCAAGCATTTAACATAAGTACATGACACACCAAATTCGCTGCTTTCTTTGGGTTTTGAAAGAACTGACAACACGCTTCCTCCGATTTTGAAGTCGTGAACCCGTCCATCCACTTCCTGATACCAACGCTGATTCCCATTTCGTTGCTAATGGTGTCCTTAATTTTATCATTTTCTTCAAGCTTTTCTATGAAGCTACTGTCTGATCTACTGTCTGATCTAAAGTACAAAACAATTATTATTCGATTACGTTTAAATCGTTATAAATTCTCTATAAACTTTACCTAAGATCGCTATTTTCAGCCTCCATTATTAAAGATGAAAAATCGATCATGGATAAACTCTTTTTGCAGTGTGAGGTATCAACAGCATGGAATATCGAGCATGTTGAATTATCCGGACAACTTTTCGTCGTGTTAATTGCAGTTGTTCGATTAATAGTTGCAAAGCTAGCCAATCTGAAAAATGTCCTCGGAGGACGATAGTACCGACTGGGTCTCTGACATCTTACAGGAAGTTGCGAGTACGTTAGAAATTTATGTTGCGTGCATCTTGTCAGCCTTTTCTTAGTAAAAAATTGGTTTGACTCTTCCCTGGAACTCGTTGAAGCACTCAGGGAAGATAAGCTTTTCGGAGTGATCGCAATTTCTGGCATCACTTTCCTCATTCACGAATAAACTCTCTACAAAAACTATCAACGCTGTTTATACTTGTCATGGAGACGTAATAAACGAGAGTAATGCGACAGAAAAGCATCATCGCTCTCGATAGCAATGCGTATATGTGTACATATATCTATGTATGTGTAACACGTTTACATACATATATATGTAATATTTTTGATAAAGTAAAAGATTGTTTTTCTTACAATTCTCCCCAAAATAATATGCTTTCCTCTTCAATTTTATATTTTTATAATTTTCAATTTTATATATTAACAATTTTTCTTTAATTTTGTGTTTCACAGTATATAAATTGTCACACAATTTCATACCTTGGATATAGTACTTCGTAGGATTGCATAATCGAGTACACCTAAGACGACGAATGTAAGGAGCGATTAAGACTTATGTAATGTATAGATCTGATTTACAATATAATTGCAAACTATAAACAACTCACTTTATTCGCAAAAAGTGGTAAAAGCTTAAATTAACATAGTACTACGATTTAATAAATAATTTGTAAAAATAATCTTAAACGATACCAATTAGGATCGAAGAAAAATCATGATTTTTAGAATATAAACGACATTGTAAAACGCGATACGATACTTGTTCGTAATAATTATTACATTTTTCAATAGCTCAAATAACTAATATTTTATATAACTTCAAATAAATTCATTACCTAACGCTCTACAATTTCACATGATAAAGTAGAATTATGTGACGTGTCTGCATGAGTCATTGGGCACTAAGCACCTAGGCACTAGCAACCTATCTACGTTCCTGAATTTTAATTTACTACAGGATAAATCCGATGAACCACAAACATAAATTTATTTTCAGTCCAATATTATCACGTTCGTACCAAAAAACACTCTATCTAATGATTGAACTGTTAATAATCATCAATCTACGAGTTTAATACGAGAAAAAGAAATGAAACCTGTATGAAACATAATGTGAAGAACATTAACAGAACATCAAGAATAAAGTGTTAAAGTGTTCGACGTCATCGATATATGGATTTCGAGGAAGTAACTACGAAGCGTAGTTACATGCCATATTATACATGCCGACACGCGTTCTCTCGTTTCGAGTGTTAGCTGTGGGCCGTGAGTATAGGAGCATCAGAGTACGCGTACTTGCGCGTATCCACGAAGCGTACATTGCTCTGCTCCTACCATTGAAAGCAACGAGCATGTCAGTACTGATACAAAGTCCGAACGAAATGTTGTTCCGCGTTAAGTCTCGTTTCTAGTCACGGCCATGCACGCTTTTATGTTGCGTGCAAATGGTGTGCGCAGCAGTGCTTCTCGAGTAAAGGAATTTAATCGCTGATCTAAACATTAAATCGCGTTTTCAAATTACTGCAGCGGTGTGCATTCAGTGTGCGTTTTATCAAAGAAACCCCAGAGACGCAAATTTTTCTTGATAAGAGAATTATTCAAAACAGTGCGCGTGCTTTCAGATTCGAAAGTGCTTTACTATGTTGATCAAACTGCAGGCAAGTCTTTCTCGTCACATTGTCCTACGATAGTTTAATTATAGCTGCACGGCTTGTACGAACCTAGGCTTCCCAAAATAATGATTGGATCAGCGTAGCATCCCTCCTTGCCCTCTACTCTCGTTTCTCTTCCCTTGGGACTTGGGACACTTGTGTGCAGTGCCTTTGGAACTATACCTGTGAACAGCTGTCGTTCCGCTGGCTAGAAGTTTAACACAAAACTTCTATCCATGATCATTAACTTGCGCTTATTTTTCTCGCTGATACTAATAAAAAATTACGCGTAACATATTCTGCGTCAATCACCGCCTACATTGCGACATAAATATATATTTTCCGCCAAGATGCGCGATCCACGCTTTTGAACGTTCGATTTTCTTTACATCGAATAAATCGATCTGGCAATCCACCTCCTCCTCTACGCTATCGTTTTATTTTCTCCTAGGTATTTATCGTTCTTCAGGCACTTGTCATCTCATTCTTATTTTAATGAAACGCGCGCGAAATTTTTTTTTGCTCTATGCTGCGAAATTTCTGTGAAGTGTTGGTTCATGTGGTTACTTTTCCTCCTTTGACAAAACGTTCAAAACACACATCAAGCAGTAAAGAAAATTTTTATGACTTGTTTATTGTTTCATAATCATTGTTATTTCAACAAAATTGTTAAATAGATTCTTTTAACAACAATGAAATACAATGTAGAGGTACTATTTCATACAAAATGACAATGTATGTTGAAACAGAATTTATTTTTCAGATGGCTAATGTTCGATGCATTAAACAGTAAGAGGCATGGAACAATTCCATGATATGAGTGATGGAAATATAAATATAAGTGATGTCAGTAAGTGTTGAAAATTTTATTATATGTTTATATAATTTTCATATTAAATGTTTCAAACTATACCTAAGATTCTTGGTACAGTTGAAGTCATCCAAACTACCGATCCTGGATTTGTGGAATGTAGTGGAAAGGAGGATCAATTCCCAGTGGAAATGGACACTGGGAGGTTATTGCCATATGTTGAAATAATAGAACAGCCAGCAAGTAAAGCTTTACGTTTTCGCTATGAATGTGAAGGCAGATCGGCTGGTAGTATACCAGGAGTAAACAGTACACCAGAAAACAAAACATTTCCTAGTATAAGAGTAAGTAGTAAGAGCAAAATATAGAATATATTTGGAATTTGTATGATATGACAATAAATAATACTTATTACAGATAGTTGGATATAAAGGTCGAGCTGTAGTTGTAGTATCGTGTGTAACAAAAGATCAACCACACAGACCTCATCCTCATAATCTTGTTGGAAAGGAAGCATGTAAACGTGGTGTATGTACAGTAGAAGTCTCGTCAGAAAATATGACAGTCACATTTGCAAATCTTGGCATTCAATGTGTTAAGAAAAAGGATATCGAAGAGGCACTTAAAATAAGAGAGGAAATTCGTGTAGACCCCTTTCGAAGTAAGCTGGTAGATTTATGTAAATGTGTTTGACATAAAACAAATTATGTTTCATTTTCTAATAGCTGGCTTCGAACACAAAAGACAACCTACTAGTATTGATCTAAATGCAGTGAGATTGTGCTTTCAAGTTTTCTTAGAAGGAGGACAAAAAGGAAAATTCAATGTGCCATTACCACCAGTTGTATCTGACCCTATATTTGATAAAAGTATGTTTAAGTTACAATTATACGTTATATTCAGTTTCAAAGGAAAATTAATTGTTTAATTTTGTTTTAAATAATTAAATATTTCAGAAGCAATGTCAGATCTTGTGATATGCAAGCTCAGTCACTCTAATGCGTCGGTCGCTGGTGGTATGGAAATGATTTTATTATGCGAGAAGGTTGCAAAGGAAGACATACAAGTTAGATTTTTCGAGGAGAAGGAGGGACAAGTGATTTGGGAAGGATTTGGTGATTTTCAACCCGTTCACGTACATAAGCAGGTATGTACGATGTTTAATGTTTGTGTAGAATGTTGTATATATTATACATCTTCACTTAATTTAAATTTGATTTATATGTTAACAGACAGCAATTGCATTCAAAACACCCACATATCGCATGCAGCAAGTGGAGCAACCGGTGCAAATATGCATTCAACTCAAAAGACCATCGGATGGTGCGACGAGCGAACCATTACCTTTTCAGATGTTACCTCTCGGTGCAGGTAGGCCTGCTTTCTGGTCTTTACGGAAAGCATTTGCCAGGAAGAAAACAGATTATAGTACATTTAGTAAAATCTTAGCCACTGAATCGGCATTATTTTCAAACGTTACCCCTAAATTTCCGCGTAATGTCGATGAGTATAATAATAATGATGATTTCAATGTAAAAAAATCGAGTAACAAAATTTCTGCGTTACGCGCTTTAAATGATTTATATAACGTAAAAAATACATTAGATTCTTGTAATGGAAATATAGAAATGAATCAAAATATCTCACAAAATGTAAGTCATATTAAAAGCACTATTATAGATTATCAAAATAACGAAATCCCAATAAATGAAGAGAAACAAACTAGAGAAAATGAACAAATAAATAAAATGTACAAAATTGATAATAGATATATAGACAAAGAAATGAATGATGACAATTCGGGAACTTTAACTCGTACTAAATCCGATAGTACCGCTGAAAACACGTCTGTATTTAAGCAAAATGCAGATATATCCAAAAATAATTCCGATTGGTTCGACTATTCGGAAGTGGGAAAATGGGTGCAAAAGGGTCAAATGTGTCTCAAGGAGAAAGATAATGAAACAGATTTTAAAACAGAAACAACAGAGGATTGCAATAAGTCCTTCAATGAATTATTGACACAAGTAGCTGAATTAGATCAAATATATGCAGATACACATACAAAGTTAGTGCAAGCAGCCATTGAACAGAATACAACGGATCAATCTATGGATATTGACGTTTGCGATAATCAAACTTATACCAGCTTACAAATGGCTATGAAAAATCCTATTGAATTTATTGATTTACCAAACGAGAGGAAGTATGAGGACGTATGTATACCAAAAGCAGATGTTAATCAATCTTGTCCTTCTCCTCCAGTAACTACGAAGAGAGATGGAACGCAGGAAACGGAAGAGAGATTACCGCCTTTACCGCCGAAACGAATCCGCAAAATGCCTTCTATGCCTCTTTTACCTCGTCCTATATCCTCTCATATGACATCTGAGTCATTCGTTGAAGCACCAAACAAAACTTTACCTTCTCTACCTGCTACTTTAACTAAGAATTCAAAACAAGGACTATTTTCAAAATTGTTCGCAAAGAAAGCAAAGAAAGATAAAGACTCAATTTCGAATGTATCTAAAGAAAATAGTCAGCCTTTGAGTTCTACAGGAAATGTTTCATATTTGACAACAAACAATACTCCAACTAGCCCACAATTACAAATTTCAAGACCTAGTGCAATAAGTACTAATAGCGTTAAATCGCTTAAATTGGAAGGCGACGAAACACCACCATATGGAATTGAATTAACAGAAGCTGAACATTATGCATTGTATACTGCTATGGCACCACATGCAACTGTGTCAGAATTTGATGAAATGTCCTTCTATTATAGCCCAGTAGAAGGAGGAAAAATTTATTCTGAAAAAAAAGAAACGTAATTTGCTTGAATGTTTAATAGTGTTGTTTCTAGTCTACTACCATTTGAGAGTGACATTTTTCTCCAGTAATACATTTTTAGAAGCGAAAAGCATTGTAATTAAATGAAGCTGATTGCAGTTGCAAAACTTAAATTCTTGTAACTTGAATGTGCTTGTGTGCTTAAGAGAGAGATGCATTTTATATATTTCAAATTTATTAGGAAAAGAGGATATATGATAAATCTGTGTTGTGCTATCTTGATTAAAACGTTCTGAAACAAATTCAATACTGTTCTAGTCAGGGTACAAATTGTTACTTTGTTTCTATAACCCTTTATATGCATCCTAGAAAGTAGCTGAAGTATAAACTCAGCTGATACTCGTTGTTTATTGTCGAAGGGTTAGCGTTTTTTCTAGTCAAATTTTACAGTGTTGCTACTTATATTTTAAATCTTGCGCATTGCTTTTTACTATTTATGACAAGTTGTTAAGTTTTTTTTATAGCGTCCCAAGGTTATAAGTACCACTTTGTTTCTAGTTTTAGAATAAGTACTTAATTTATAATAATAATATGAAAATCATTTTATTTGTTTGTAACTCATAGTTATTTTGTACCAAAGATTTAATCAATTGTGCAGATGTAATGTTTTCAGTGGTAGGGAATTTTGAAGTGAAGCTCGTAAGCCCTTTTGCCTTCAGAAAAAATTGATATAATAATGTTTGTAAATCACGTGGTTAATGTACAATCATTTATAGATGATCCTGGTTCGTTAAGGCGAAAACGACAAAAATTTAATAACAGCCCAAATGCGCTAGTTTTGAGGCATGTACAGACAGAAGCTGAGAAGCGTGAGTATTTTTATCAAATTGTCTTCAATTCTACAGCTTTGATGGGAATGGGTTTGAATAATGTCATTGGCGTCGTCGAATCTTCAAAATTATTTAGAATACATTGTAATACATTTACGCGTTTTACTTCTTTGGAACTAATTTTCATATTTACATTTATCTCATACTGTATGCAAGAAACGAAGGCAAGCTATCTCAGTGATGCCAGCAATCAATACGTTGTGCATTTTCTGAATGGGGTTATTAGCCCGATTTGTTGTAATGATTGTTGCAATGAATATAGAAAATTTGTTGAAAGTTCCAAAAATTTGATCTAACTTGTACAATTGGAACATGTTTACTGTATTTTTACAAATCGCGAATTTACATTTGTCAGAATATCTATGTTTCAGCGCCCTTAAATCATGTCATACTAACTGTACGATTAATCCAATCTCTTTGCACATTGGAAACATTCAAATTTAAGAATCTTATATTTATGATGACATATTTTACTCGTCAAATTTTGTACAATAGTGCCTAAAATTACAAAAGATTGACTTAAAAGAAATGAAAAGTTTCCGCTGTGCAGAGTGATATATGTATTTTCATGGATTCGAATCCTCATCGTAAGAAATACTATACTCATATATATACATATATATATATATCTATATATATTTTCACGCACTGATGAAGAATCTTGTTTTATACTTTTTTAAGAACGTATTTTATATAAACGTTTGGAATTTGTACTTGAATGATTGGAGGGCAGTGACTTTGTACATTTAAAAAGAAAGTTGTATTTTTGTAATTATTAATGATGATTACGCGAATGGATACTATTTTTATATCCATTAATGCGATGACAAAAATACTTACATTGTTAGCGATAACGCAACATATTATGAAAACGGGCTGTACAACTTGAATAATATGCAAGTATTCTGCTCTCGTATAAAAATATTGTACTTAAATACTCAGCAATATAATGATAAGAATAGAAATTATGTGCAATATTTGTATGGCAATAGAGATTTTTATAAACTGCTTTGAGAAAGAAAAAGGCTATATCTATATAAAAAATGTATGATTTATATATACAGAATATATCAATCTATATATACACATATATACATCACTTAATAATGAAAATGACGTGTTTTTATTCTGCTCCCAATCAATTTCAGATTAAAAGAATGATATTTATATAAACAAATTTTTCAGGTACGATATGATAATATTAGTTTCGTTTGTTGATATTTGCTAATCAATATTGACTGTATTTTTTATTACAATACAAGACACTCAATTTTTATAGAGTGACGTTTGGAGTGAAAATATATAAAATTGCATGCATCTTCTTTATAACTGATCCTTTCCCTTCACTTAAAAATTTCGCTTTTTAAATGTAGCTTGATCATTTTTACTTTTACATTTTTATAATTATGTGCTTTTTAATCATAATGTGCATTTTTCTTCTGAATAAATTCGATCATATTATTTTAAAATATCGTGTTCCAAAATTAACATAATATAAATTGTACTGAATCTAACAAATTTATAAGACAAATGTTGTTCATTTGTAGTAAGTAACAAAATAACGAACTTGTATTGCTTTAATTGTTCTTCTATTAGTAGATATTTATTTGTTGTATCGCAATTGTAGATGCTGCAGCGTTAAATCAACCGATCCAATACAATTTTAACATTGTCAAATCAGAAAAAATATCTCCGTACGGAGGCTCAGTCGGAAGTGGAGGATCCTTTCCGTTATATTCTATGGGAACCACTTCTCCACAACCGCAATCTAGTATGCAAACGTTAAGGTAATTCAAAGTTTTTATGTAAGTATTGCTTAAAAAATAAGATAGTGTATAGAACAATGGATCTGAAAAAATTTCAATACGTTATACAGGCCACAAGTATCGCCAGGTCGTGCATCGCCGATGGAGTACAGTCCATACAACTCAGCACTTATCCAATCACAACCATCACCGCAATATCAATCAACAAGCAGTCATATCGTACAACAACCATCAACCGGAACGTATGCACAACAACAATTTCCATATGTACATGACATATTACAAATACACCCGCAAGAACAATTAGTGTTAAGCAGAGTTACATCAAACTATCACGAAGAATTTCAATCGTTGGACAATGCTGGTAGTATAAGTATTTGCACACATTATTACATCAATCCATTATTGTACCATTATTTTGAAATAATAATTTATATAGCAGGTGGAGTGGGAGGGGCAGATGTTACAAGTGTTTTAGACATGGACAGTCGACAGTACAGTTTTGATTTAAGTTTTAATCAACTTGATTCGGCAGAACTCGCCGCTTTTGATACCGCTCTTTCTGAAAATTTATCCAGTGGATTATCCATTTCAGATTCTACCAAGGTATTGTATATTACAAATTTGCTTATCATGTGATAGTATCAAATGAATGAGAAATTAATCTCTTATTAAATCCAGCCGGAAACGAACAAAGAGATAAACACAGGATCAAGCAACATCGAAGAAAGTAATAACATGACCGATAGTTTTACAAGAATTACTAATAACACTATTCAGGAACTGTGCACTTTAAATAATATGTATAAACCAACGCGGGAAGTTAACGACTGAAACAGCTGAATATTTTATTGATATTGATATTGATAACATTGTAAAAAACGTTATATAAACATTATTCTCTAAACAAAAATTTCTTTGCATGAATACATGTATCATGTAATTAATATTTAATTGGTTGTGATTATATCGCAGTACATTGCTGTACAATCTTGTAAAATACTTCTTCAATCGATAATCAGCTTTAAATACTGTTGATATTTTTATATAATTTTTAAAAATCGCTGTTTCCAATATCTTGAATGGAATATTTATCGATTAAGTGATATACAAAATGCTGTGACTGTGATCAAAGTATATTGAAATCTGTATGTTTTGATGTGCATGCAAAGTGTCTGAATATGAATTATTGTATAAAATAAAACTCATAGTTTTCATAGAAGAAAATACAGTGTATTATTGTAATAATAATATATTGTAAGACAATCTGCATGCAATATTCGTACAAATTATTTAGTTAAAATAAATATCCACAAACATTAATTTCTGTTATATCTCGTACGCTTATACAAATGTTTGATTTTTATTCTTTACACATTTATGTTTACTACAAATTTGTAAATATATATATTTTGTATTAGGAGTAATATCAGAACGTATTGCTCTGCTCCTAATGTATATCCAATTAAAAAATTTTCAATAATACATGTTCCGTCCAGGTACGTTGATTTATATTTAAACTCTTTTGCCTTAAATTTTAGTATTATATAACTACGGTTACATTCTGCCGTAGATTTTATACATATAATATTTATGGTGTCTTAATTTCCCGGTATCCGATGTATCATTACCTTAAAATCATTATTACAGGAATTATTTTATAAATAAACAATGTGTATGTATCAGATATAAATAACATTATACTTAAGTACATATGTTTACTATATATACAATTACATCTAAGAATACATTATAATTTTACATACAATTATACGTGTAAATAAACATAGATATTGGAGTTTAATAATTTTTATCCTGTGTATCACACACTACGTACATGTTTTATTGTAAATTACTTTTGACTATTTACACAGCATAGCCACATATAATTCTTAATTTGTATGTACATATATAGAAGGTATGTAAAAACAATCTTAGTCTAAATTAACTTTGAAAAAGTGAGCTGTCGATTAAATATTAAGTAATAAATAGGGAAAGACGCGTTCCTTCACAAACACGTGAAGAATAAAAAAACATCTGTTGTTTTCCAAAATGTATTTACTTAAAAATACAATGAAAGTTCTGATGGAATGGGCAGAAATATAGTCTGTGGTATCGGTTACTGTTTACGTCGAAAGTGATGATGCGATGGTATCCTGTACAAAAGTAGTTTGAACAAGACTTATGAACACACAAACCAAATTCTTAGCCTAGGATTTCATTTAATTGTGACATGTTTCATTACCAGATTCATTAGGATTCTTAAATTCTTTTTTTCTTTCGCTTAATCCTTACCTAACAAATGTAGGGATGTAACGGTATTTAGGCGTTCAGCCTGATTGATTTAAGACCCGTTAGCACCAGTAAATAATTTCCAGAGTCGCGTGCAGTACTAGAGGATAGAAAAGTTCTGTGATCTCCAGCTCAAAGTACAGAACGCAAGTCTATCCTCATATCTTTTGAACATGTTGCAAACGGGGCTTGGTATTGTATTAATAAAATTAAATGGACCTATGCTTATAGTGTATGTGTTGTATACTATGAACGCTAAAGTACTCATTTTTGCTCGGGCACCTGCACTTCAAGATAGTTCTTTGTCAACATAATCGTCAAAATACTATCTTGAAGTGAACACGTGTAAATACATCAGCAGATTGTGTATAAAACAGTACAGTAACAGAGTTCTGGAGATGACATGGCCTGTAAACAATACAATAAATTGTTATGTTTTACACATCGTATTTATGGTGTGTACTCGAATTTTATTTTTTTCAGTGTAACGTCGAATAAATTGAGTTTATCATATAAACATGTGTACACAGACCACTCCATCTCCTCAGTTTCTATGTAGCAGAATTCAGTCCACGAATAGCAGTTTTTTTTTTCATTTTTTAAATACTGCTATTACTGTTATTTGTTTTTGGAAGTTAAACCCATTACTACTTACGAGAACGAATCATTTTCTCTGATCTAACTGCGTTTTATTTAACTATCTCATTCGAAAATATTTGTACATTAAAACGTGGGACATCGTCTCGCATTCAAATTATCGTTACCTTTATTTATTATGCAGCTATGGTACAATGGTATCGTAACCGCAATGTCTCTTCACCCATTTCTTATCTACCAGTCTCCCGAAATAAGTGGTGACATGGACCATTTCATTTGCAAAGATCCACCGACTCTAGCACAAAGAGCATCTATATTTCAATTGTTGGTAACCAGTGAATAGTACTATAACTCATATATTAAAAATTATTTGACACCTTTAATAATTCTATGGGTATGTCATTAATAAGACATTGATCACCGTGTGCACAGGCGACCGCCATAATGAGAATACTGTCACCCGTTCTGCGACAGTCAACGAATCATTGCTCGAGTAGTCCATGACAATGAAGTCAAGATAAAACCACAGTACATAAAATACGAATAAATTACGATCAAATGAGTGCAGTCGAATAGGGAGAGTGTTGTAGTTAATATTGTACCCTCGGGATAACTTTTGCGTTACAACTTTGACGATTTTTGAAATGCGCTACGTGACTTCGTTTTAAAATTATTAAGTAAATATAGGAAACGTATGTATTAAACAAATTGAATATTTACTTTGAAAAAATAAAACATTATTCTGCAATGCTTTGTAAAATAAAAATTCTCTCCCTACTCTATATACTCCAAGTCTAATTCATAACAATCCTTCCTCCCCTCCACGTTATATTACGTTACATAATATTATCGTTAATAATAAAATGTTTCTTACTCCATAACTTTATACATATTATGTATAATTATTATGCAATGTTAAAGTCACACAGTACTCATCCACACTACCTAGCGCGAGCGTTATATTAACCTTAATTTTTCTCTCAGATCGAACAGGAGCACGAAACAGAGATTTCAAAGACTATCAAAATCTTTTTCATTTTTCTTAATATACAACGAATGTCGAGAGATGTCCTTCTGGCTTTATGCATTTATTTATTTATTTGCTATTTTTGTTTCTTTACGCATCACTTTATCTATTTTATTTATTTATCTCTTTTTAACCGCTCGCGCTCTTGCAAAGTCATTGCAAATACACATATAGGTTGAAAAGGAAAATCAATCACGCGCACAAGGTGAGAGACATTCGTCGAACTACAAACATAAATTTGATCTCAAATATAAAAAAATCACTCACAAATGTTCATTTTACACTATTTAAATACAATAGAGCTTTTTATATCTTAAATAAGTTTCCGTTATAAAATTGTCCCGCGAAGAAAGCCAGATGACGGCAAATACCAGTTAATAGGTGGTTTGAATAAAACGATAAATCTGTCTTGGGAACATACACGATATACCAAACGTACGGCTGTGCATGAAGCACTTAGGTATTAAATGGAATCGACATGTACAAGCTCCTCAATGACGAATATACGGTTTTAATTCAAACTACCTAATAGCATTTGTTGATGGCTACACGACCAGAATTGCGAAGAGCCAAGACAGTAGAATTGCGAAGAGCCAAGACAGTAGAACTGCGGCTGCTTCTAATGTGTGTCAGCCCACCACAACTCCGGTGAGGTGGCAATTTTTACTCGTAGGTCGGGAGGCAATAGGGTTTGGGCACGATGGGTATTCAACATTGCTACCAACCACTCAATATGAGAGTAAGTGTTTGCTGAGAAGACTGCCGAAGATCGACGACGGTGCCATGTGCCTACCTCCTTTCTTACTTACATACTCTTCTCTCCTTTTTCATTATGCGTCTTCCTCTTCGTCTTCTACTTCTCCTTCTAATTCACCTTCTGCGTCATCTTCCTCTTCGTCTATAAACAAAGGGATTCAAATATACTACATCTTTACCCAATCATGAATATCAATTTCCTTGACGCATACAGATTTATATGTCATTAATAATGTTTCGTGAAATAGTGGAAAATTTCTCAATTTACCTTCACCCTCTTCTAAATCTTCTTCTCCTTCCGGTATATCATCGTCTTCATCATCTTCTTCGCCATCTCCGTCGACTTCTTCTTCCTCTTCGACTTCCTCTTCTATCTCTTCTTCTTCTACCTCTCCATCACCATTTTCTTCTTTCTTCTGTTTCTTCGTTTCATCATTTTTTTCCTAAAACATAAAACAACGATTATATGTTTGAGCTTCCGACGAATATTTCTATTTCGAGGTTTTCAATTGAAACGACGTTAAAAATAATTCTCTCATTTCAACTACATTGCCATACGTTCAAAATTCATACATTCTAGAAAGAAGTAGAAGAATTACAGAGATAAAGAGAATCCTAACAGCGACCGAAAGATAAAGGAGAGGGGGAAACGGATGAAGGCTCCCTTCCCGCCAAGAACCATAAGGAAATGAAAAGTGGAGGGGATTTTCCGTTAAAATATGGCGAAACAGGAAGGTACAAAAAACAGCGAGTTCTTTGATGAGAAAGAAAACAGCAAAGACAAGAAACAATTAACAAAAAAAGAGTTTAAAAACCTTGGAAAATTTTTAAGTTAAAATCGATGTTAACTATCGCTAAATATGAAACTTGATAACCCAGTAGGCGTAATTAAAAAAAAGATAGCGATAAATATAGAAGTATATATTCAAAAAAATCTGTCCTAACTTAATTCGTTGATGTGACAATCCTTTGTTGCATAATTTGTACATTTGATTTTTAGTACATATTTGAAATGAAAGCCTACTCTAAAGCTCAATCTTATCAAAATTACATTTATGTACAGCTAAGAAACGTAAGTCATTATAAGAGGTTCATATCGAATTCTAAAACCGGACAAACAAAAATAAAACGATAATGTTTTGTGAAGTGTGTGCTTCACACGATCCTTGAAATGCCGGTACCTTAACTTGTGTTCATACAGCATTACTCGTGACCAGGGTGGATTGTCTGTCGTAATAGCATACACGCGCCGTGTCTATCGGCGGTACGAGGAAAGAGGGCATAGAAAACTCACAGAACTGCATCATCCAATCAAAGGGTCGAATCGACTAAGACTAGATGGTGGGAGAAACGTAGGGATTGGCAGACGACTACGATACATGTTTGTAGAAGGGGATGTGTTCGTGCTGCGTAAAGCACACGAAAAGGAAAAGAGGGGAGAGGAGAAATACGAAGCAGCGTGCCCGGATATCGTGCATGGAACTAAGAGTCGCTCTGATTTTCAAACAAAAAATATGTATATATATATAATTCATATATCATGTTTATATATTGTAAAAAAACTGAATATATGTTGAAGTATATAAATTCCACTGTTCTCCTCGTCATCGTACATCTAAAATTGTAGTATCATCGCGAATGGACAGTCTCAAGGTAATCGTCTCATATTATCAAATGCTTTTATCAAATGAAATGTAATATCTCATTTCACAAACTTGAATACTAAGCATAACGTATAAATATTAATGGTTATTAATTTTACTAACAAGAATAAACGATATTTTTACAATATTGCTTAAGATGATATGGTGAAATGTAAATAGCACGTATACAAAATTCTACACGTACGATCAAATGACGAAAAAAAATCCTGTAATTCATAAAAACCATTGTTGTTCGGGCAGTTAAGTGTTATGACAAACTTAAAGTGTTTTTTTTAACTAGAATCTGTTGGCAACTACTTGCTACTGCTATTACATTCATGACGCTACGATGTGGTTTACAATAAACAATAAGCGACAGTGACGTACAGACGCCAGTAGTCACGAAATGACTATTTTGTTTATTATCCCGCATACACGATTACCTATCAACTTATTACTAATCACGAGGTCTTACAGATAACCCAACGTTCATAACCTATCATATAGACTCATTTCATTTCTCTCGCCTGTCGGGTAAGCCATGCCATGAATAATCGTTATATAATTCTTCTATAACACGTATTAATTTGATCATATTGAGCTACCAGAAGCATTTTCGCTTGCCAAGACGAAATAAAATTAAATAGATGTGAAGTAAATAAATTAAGAATCATTAAATGAGAATACTAATGCAATCATGGGATACTAATTTAGTGAGATAAGAAGTAGGCACTTATCGCATTTTGTATAATAATAGTACTATTAAATTAAAGGTTAAATATAAGTATATCAAAAATATTACGCAGAAATTAATGAAATATAGAAAGAACAATATTGTTTTTCGCGAAAAATACATTAACGTTTTACTCATTCAATAAATATATCGATATCCGAACCTTATTCGAAATTCCCGCCTTTTTCTTCACTTCCATGTTCTTTACTATCTATATGCGCTTGCATCATAGAATCTGCGAGTCCCGAGTAATATTCATCGTAGTGATCACGTAATTACTTACATCAAGGCATCAATCATAAATGAAAATAAATTTCATTTATGAAACTATCTAACTAATGATTAGATAAAACTGAAATAAAATACAAAAAAGATTTAAATAAATACTGTTAACGGTTTTTATATTTTAATTAAAAGGATGTCATCAAGTACAATACTAATGGGAATATTTGAATTTATTCCGAACAAGTACGGTGTGATTTCCACGTGACATACTATTGCCGCTGCGCGAAGACACCGCCACGACTTTCTACAATAGCGGCCGAAAGTGTGGATAACCGGCATTTTCGACCATGAATTTCACCTTACAATTTTTATAATAGTACTCGTACAATGTAATATCAAGGAAAAAATAAGCAGTTCCTATCACGGCGCCGAGTGACGGTCCGATTTAAGATGAAAAATTACAACGATGTTTTCTCGAAGGTTCGTAACACTACGCGGTATGCTACGAAAGAACAGGGAGGCAGGAGAGACATGGGTATATAATACATGGCGTTGCTCTGCTGGCTGTGCGCGTGGGGTTTTCGATGGAAAGAGAGAACCGAACGCCGACAGAGTCGCGGGCAGAAGGGGAGAGAGGGAAGCAAAGCGAGAAAGGAAGCCTTCAGCGCGGTGTTTATGCACGCAGATCGGTAAACAATTTCAGAGCAACACGTCGACCTGAAACAGATATGTGTTAGTCTATCGATCGTCCGTCAGACACGATTAACCCTCTTACAACGAATTATCGATCAATTACGACATAGAGAGTGAGAGAATAAGCGCGCGCGCGAAAAAGAGAGAATGAGAGAAGAGGAAGGAAGAAGATGGAACGAGCAAGCGAGAGAGCACAATGAACGCGGGCTTGGTTTCGGGCGCCATAATGGAAACCGACAGCGGTAGTGGTGGCGGCAGCAACGGCGGTCGGAAAAATGCGCGGGATGCTCACTTTTCCTAGCTATAACACTGATATTCTAGATAAAAATGGCGTCCATCTTGTGGAAAGAATGCCAAGTAATATGAACCATAGTTTCAACGAAATTTACAAAACCTTGGATACTTATGGAAAGCTCTGAGAGTGCATAACACGAAAACATAATCGAAATGAGCACATGGCGCTAGTAGTTCAGATATCCCGCCCGAATTTCGCATTCACATTAACAAAATACAGGCGAAAGACAATATTGAATCTGATATTAGCTAGATCGGTAATTATAGACGACATTGTAACAACAGGGGTGATCAACCAAACCATCGTGCTCGTGGTAGCCACGCGAAATACGATGGCGTCCCTCAGATTACATCAAGAAAACATCGCAATTACGTAGTCATTTTTCCACTCCGAAGTATACACAGAAACGAATGTTTTTTAACATCGTAAAAATATGAAGTCTAATGAAAATGCCGGCCGGCATCCTATCTTCTCTTCCATGCCATCAGTCGGTTGAAACGGCCACTCGACTGCCCGCCCACCCGTCGTTTATCCACGAAAATATAACGATATCGCGAGTAAAATAGAAATTTATTATCCCACGTTATAAGACACAGATATTTACGTAAAATGTGTAAGGAGAAAAATCAGATCGGAAGAATGTTCACGAACTTTCATAGGCTTATATAAATACGACACCGAAATGGTAGACAATGCCGTGATCAAGCAGCGTGGCGCGGAAGCATGGTGTAAGCCGGCGTGTACGTGCTTTCGTGTGTACGTGTATGCTTACGTACAATCGTGAAAAAGGTCGAGAAAGCGGTACTTAAAAAATGAAGTGGGAAAAGCGCAACAACTCACCTCCGCTGGCCTCTTCATTCCTTTGATCTCACACTTCGCGTCTCCGGAAGCCTTGTCGTTCTCAGTCACCTTCTCAACAGCGACCTCGTTATTTTCCTTGCTACTCATGGTGAATCGTGCGTTGAGCAAGATGCCTGCGTGTCGGCGTTACAAGTGATGAAAAAGATAGAGAAATGTGTACACGTAACAAAACTCCGTGTCCTCGCGCGGCGTCGGTTTCCGGCGAAATGCCCGAGAGAGCAGCGTCGTCAGGCGAAAACCCAAGGGGCAGAGGAGGGGAAAAAGAGGGGAAAGGACGGTGAGACAGAGAACAACCAGTCAGGAGTGGAGAGTGTCGTGTACTGACGACTGTGGCGCGAATAGCGCAAAGCGGACTACTACCCGGTCTCAGCTCGCTTCTAGCATATCCAACCTGGCTTTGTTCAAAAATGAAGATGGCGCGGGTTTGAAACTCGATAAATGCCTGATTGGTTGAAATCATAATATCCTTTCGCGACGTGCCACTGCACCTAATTGGAAAGGTTATAACACTACATAATCTTTTATTATTTCTTATAAAAGTTTTCCACGTAATCCATCCACCTGACGTATAAATAAAATTAAATCCTGCGGAGGACGAGGGGTTCGAGAGTTCGTGGCCTGAGTTTACCGTCTGGTTCGAGGCTATGTCGCTCGATTCAAATAACCTTTGGTGTACGAAACATTTAGATCTTTTCCAACATTTCCTTTGTAAAGAAATCGAAATATATATAAAGAAAAACCAAAATTTTAGATGAAGCGAATAATTATTTCTGTATACTTTGAAAATTATTACTTTAAACTGTATATTGCAAGTAATATATTCTAAAGATCATGGCGGGAATTATCCTATAGATAAAAGAGCCAAGCTTTTTGAATGATGCAGACGCACATCTGTCACTGAAAATTCGACAATGAATTGTTATTTCATTTCTAAGATTTTTATTTGTGAAAGATATCTTACAAATATGTTAAATATGTACGAACTTTTTCATATTAAACTAGAACAAAAATGAATCCAATGATCATTACAAGTCAATTTAATTAATTATTTAGAGAATTACTATCCATTTGTGTAAGAAATTACATGATAAACAGAACATTATACATCAACATCATGTTTTTTTCTTTTATACGTTAAGCAATATTTTTTAATCTCGATAATCCCTGAATATGTAGAAGAAATTTTACTTTACTATAATAGATAATAAGTCGTGAAAAATAAATAAATTGATTATAAAGAATAACAGCGAAAGAAATATTATAACATAATTGCTGTTATTGATTGAGCGTCTTATATATTAAACCAATTTTGATGCCGGCTATTAATGGCGTATATCCAATATGCAATCGAAATTTTGTCTTGGAAAGAATTAAAACAGTTATATTTGTTTTTACTATGATTTTGCTTGGAAGAAATTTTGTAAAATAATATCACGTTAAACACTACATTAATACTTATATCCTTTAATTAAACAAGGACAATAAATTTTCGATTTTGTATAGTGTACAATATTTGCGCATGCGCAAGCATATGTATGTCATTTCCGGCAAAGATACATTTCCTTTTCTTTCTAAACATTCAAGATGGTACGTAAACTTTCAATTGGATATATTCATAATTTATCCATGAATTCAATCATAATCTTATTGTAATATTACTTTTAACGCTAAATTTTACGACGTATATTATATTTGTGAAAAATTAGTATAAATATTCTATGGTTTTTTTTAGACAGAAGTAACAACTGTAATAGTATTAACATAACCTCAAAAAGTGACATTTTATTATTGTTTTTAGAAATGAATAGAAAATTAGTCGATAGTAATAAAAATTAATAAAAAAAAAAAAATAATTTGAAGTTAAAAGAAATGAAGGGTTAATTTAAGTCCTATCATTTTAGTTGTATATCTGGAAATAAATGAATAGCATGGTGCCTATTTCAATGATTTTAGGTAAATGTACCGAAGCAAAGACGCACTTTCTGTAAGAAGTGCAAAGTGCATAAACCTCACAAAGTGACACAGTATAAAAAAAGTAAAGAACGTCATGCATCACAAGGTAGAAGACGTTATGATCGTAAACAACAAGGTTTTGGTGGACAGACGAAACCTATATTCAGGAAGAAGGTATATATTTTTAAAATATTGATTTGATCTTAATTCTAATAATACAGTTAAAATTTTATGCCAATTTCACGTTTTTTATGTAGGCAAAAACTACCAAAAAGATTGTCTTAAGAATGGAATGTACAGAGTGCAAATATAGGAAACAAATCCCTCTTAAAAGATGTAAACATTTTGAATTAGGAGGTGATAAGAAAAGAAAGGTAAGTATATTGTATGTAATTCTTCCAAAATATTTTATGATATATGTATATATTAACTGATTCAATAATGTGCTTTTTCCAGGGACAAATGATTCAATTCTAGGATTATGTATGAAGTTATGTATGTTAACTTTCTATGTGTATTTAATAAGAAATGAAATAAATCTTCTGGAATTTGTATAGTTGTTTATTTTATTAACTATGTTTTATAACGTAAAAATATTTCACGTGTTCAACAGATGAATATAGTTAAGTATTTAATCTCCTTTATTCTTACCATTATCTGTAGATTTCACTTTAGAAGCTGTTTGCTGGGAATCACTGTTAATGTAAGACAATAATGGTGTTAATGATTTCAATAAAGGTACAATATCAAAAATAATGCACAAAACAAGTTAAAATTAGAAAATGTTTCATTGCAGAAGGAATTATTATCCCATATTATTTCTATTCATTTTTTCATATTTCAAAATATACATTGGTTAATTTTTACTATTATATTTTATTATAAATTTGAATTTCAGTTATTAAAATTTTAAGACATTTTAAGTACAACTTACTCTAAAATAGATGAATCCAATCCTTCTTGTTCCATCTTTAATTTGACAGCTTCTTTTGGCACGCCAAAGTGTACCATCTTTAAGTATTTTTCATAGCGTGGGTCTTTGTTCACTGGTTGCTTTTCAGCCTGTGTATCTTCAGGCTCATCTGCTTTACCATTATCAGGTTCATCTATTTTAGGTGTACTTTCTTCCTCTTCTTTACTATCTTTATTTTTTATAACACTTTTTGTACTTTGATCTTGTTCCAAGACTGGAACAGATGATAACTGTAAAACATAAATAAATTATCAAAAATTATAAATAATAAATAATCTTCTTAAATAAATTCACTTGTATAAGTTACTCAAAATAATTAATAATCACATACCCAAGACTCTAAAATTTCTAGCGAAGCCTCTATCCTCTGTAACTTGTATTCAAATTCCAATAATCTTTCTTCGCATGATAGAGTAAATTTGTTAAGAAATGTTACAGTATGCACAATGAAATGATTAATGAAAGAAATTGTCCTTTTTTGATTAATTGGTGGAACCTGGCAATAAAAATATGACGTATAAAAAGGTGTAAAATTGTCTATTATTATAAATAAGCAGCAGAAAAGAAAAAATGCTGAAATCCAATGTCTGCACCTTTGTACAATCGATAGTTGGCTCGATTATTGGTATTTTGTAATCATTCATTGTACGTTTCAGATGTTATTTCTTGTGTTTGTTGTCTAACTGTCAAACGTCATGAACTTTTAACGCATTGCTCCCATGGATCATGTAGGACTCGCGAAAGGATATGTTCACTAAAAATCGAAATCTTTCAGATGTAGCAGAATACATCTCCTCTAGTGAAATACTCTGCGGATAACGTACAAGAGGCGGGGTATTTAAAGTGTATTACATTACAAACTATTTGAAAATTCATAAGTTATAAATACAAGTAAAAATAATTCAAACAGGATATGATCAAAATTCAGTCATTACTTTATTATGTGTTAGTATCTTTCACTTTATGCCTATATATCTCATACAAACAATTGATATACGTATAACGATCTCATAGTTGAATTTTAATTGATAGAAGTATAACAGTCAAAGTCAACGTAATTTTAATTGCAACCTATAAGCTGATCATATAACCGAAATCACATATAAGGTACCAGAAAGAAGATATTTTTTTATTAGTAACTATTTTTCTAATTGTAGATATTTTCAATAATTGATTCAATCAGATTTTGATAGAAAATATTATTTGCTGTAAGTCGATAAAACAGAATATGCGCTGATGGTGTGAACAAGAACTTTTTTGTGGTTGTACAGGTTGGATTTGGAGATTGGGTTGGATGTAACGCGGTACCAAACGCGAGTGATCTGTTGTCAGTAGGGATTAACTGTATGAATATTACCGGGAAAATAAATATTTTTTGAAGAATGGAGTCTCCGCCTGACCTGGAAACAGTTTACCAGGCTGTATATTCTTTATATAATAACTCAAATCCTTCGGGGCCAGGAAAAACATCTCAATGGTTGGACGAATTACAAAAATCAGTAAGTTACTTGTTAGCAATCATTTTTGTAATCAATATATACTGTTTTGTTCTTATATGCGTGTACATCTTCCTATGCGAACTATACAGTTATTGATAATAGTACGATGCAAATGTATAAAACTCTCATTGAAAAATATGGACAGATCAAACAATTTCTAACCTTATGTTAAAAGACTCGAATTCTACATTATAATTTTTTAACGTTACTGCATGTAATTTTCATGCAATAAAAAAGATATAAAAAATAAGAAGAAAGTTGTGACAGTTATTATGTTTTATATTATATATGACTTTTTTAGGTATTTGCATGGAAGATAGCGGATGAAATGCTGCAGCAAAAGCGAGATGTTCAATCTTGTTATTTTGCTGCTCAAACAATGCGTACTAAAATACAGCTATGTTTCCAAGAATTACCTGCAGAAGCTCATGTTTCTTTGAGAGATTCTTTAATGAATCACATATCACAAATTAATGAACATACCAATTCTGCTATTGTTACACAGGTTTATATATATTTTTTCTAACATATCAATTATATGTGTACCTTTTTATATGTGATCATAATAGAAAAGATCATTATTATAGTTGTGTCTAGCACTGGCAGACCTTGCATTGCAAATGTCTTCTTGGCAAAAACCAGTTGTTGATTTAATTAATAGATTTGGTGGATCAACTGCTAGTTTATGGCCATTACTTGAAGTAATGACAGTACTACCAGAAGAAGTAAATTCAAGATCTCTTAGGTATATAAAGATGGAAAGAAAATCTAGAGTACAATCTATTTATAAACAATCTTTCATATTCTTGCTTATATTTGAAAATAATTTTTTTTAAATTTGTATTACATTGTACAGATTAGGAGCCAATCGCAGACAGCATATATTACTTGAACTTAATGCAAGTGCAGATACAGTTACTGAATTTTTGGTAAGTAGATTGAAGATGTATTTTTCTATTGTAAGTAATTCTTGTTGTATTTCCAGAAAATGTGTCTCAAAAATGGTGGAGAGAATGTACAAATTCATGTTACAATTCTTAGATGTTTTACAAGCTGGATTGCAGTACATGCTATACCACTTGTACCTACAAGTGATGTAATTATATATACTCTTCAGGTATGTTTTCTCAGAAATAGAAAGCAATAACTTTAGATGAATTTCAAATGCAGAATTATACCTCATTGTTTAGATACTTGGAAATCATATGACTGGATCTCAATTACATGAAGCAGCTGCAGATTGTATATGTGTAATTCTCCAAGTTTTGGAAGAAGATAGTAATAGCAATCGGGACAATAATAGTGAATCTAATATACAGCTGCAACAGTTACAGCTATTTCTTTTTACCAGTGTAATGTCTTTAGAACAAGCATATCATTTGTCTGTTGCACATGAAGATATGGACAAGTAAATTTTATTTCTTTTATATAATTAGAGATATAATGGAACTGAAGGTTACTTTAAGTATTTACATAATCATTGTATTAATTATGTAGATCGATAAATTATTGTCGGATTTTTACGGAATTAGCGGAAACTTTTTTGGAAACCATGGCAAATGGCAGTGTAGGAGGAAAGCAACATTATGCTATCAAAATTCTTGACCTTGTCTTAGTGTGTGTTGGACATCACGATTATGAAGTGGCGCAGATAACTTTCAATCTATGGTACCGTTTATCCGATACAATTCTCTACCAAAAAAATAGTGAAGACCTATATGCAGTGTTCCGTCCTCATATTGAAAGATTAATCGGAGCATTATGCAGGCATTGTCAAATGGAACCAGATCATGTAAGTAAATATAATATTCAAAAGTATCTTTTTTTGAAGATATTCTATATGTAATTCCTTTTAACAGTTGGGTCTGGTGGAAGAGGGAGCTGGTGGAGAAGAATTTGCAGATTTCAGAAATCGTGTTTCAGATCTGATAAAAGACGTTGTATTTGTAGTTGGAAGCAGTCACTGTTTCCGGCAAATGTTTTCGTCCCTGACGGGTGGACCAGGACCACAGGGTCAACCTAATCATGTACCTACATGGGATTCGACCGAAGCTGCTTTATTTGTAATGCAAGCAGTCGCAAAAAATATTTTGCCGTAAGTTTTTAACATAAAAATTCGTATATACGATGAAATTATTCTTTTACTGAATAAGATTATTATAATTTGACATTTATTATAATATTCACTTACAGAAAAGAAAATGATGTAGTGCCGAAAGTAGTAGAGGCTATTTTAAATTTACCAGAAAATACTCATATAGCTGTTCGTCATACAAGTATACTTTTATTAGGAGAACTTTGTGAGTGGATAGAAAGTCATCCAGAGTTCTTAGGTAATGTTTATAGATAATTATAATTTTTGTCTTATTCCGTTTATTTCATAATTTGAAACTAATATTGTAGAACCTGTTTTAAATTTTCTTTTGACTTGCCTAAGTCAAAAGGGTTTGGGAAGTGCAGCTTGTGGTGCATTATTAAGTATATGTACTGCTTGTCCATCAGACATGGCTTTACACTTTCCAGGATTGTTGCAAATAGCAGGTTCTCTTGACAGCTTTGCTATCAGCAACGATGCTGCCATTGGTTTACTTAAGGGTAAGATAAAAATTTATTTATACAACAAAATTATAATACGATATAATGTAACATTTATTGTTTGAAAACAGGAGTGGCATTAACCATGTCAAATTTGAGGCATGATCATCTTAGACAGGCCATGAAAGAATTATGTTGGTTTCAAGCTAGACCTTTATGTGAAATTATGGAACGTAGAATTCCAATTGAAGTAGGAACAAAGACTGACCCTGTGGTATGGCTAGACAGATTAGCCACTATATTTAGGCATACTGATCTGGACTTTTTTAGTTATCCTAAACCTCACCCTTGTCAAAATGCTGTTACCGAAGTACGTTTTATGATTTACAATATGATTTACATAATAATATATGTCGGAGATAAGAGGACACCGGTGCCTTCCCTCCGAAACCTCGAGCAAAATCCTGTTGTCGAACTGGACCCTTGGTTTATTTGACATTTAATTAAGTTGTAACTAATGTTGATTGTACCAAATTTAATGTTAGGAATACCCAATATTTTAACTACACCCGAGGACGTGTGATAGTCAGGATGGCCGTGTCGGAGATAAGAGGACACCGGTGCCTTTCCTCTGAAACCTCGGGAAAATCCATAAAAACGTTGTAATTAAAATCTACAGTTGTAACTAAACGATTTGCCGTCATTCTAACCAATTGTATTTGTTTGAGACTTGTGACAATGAGCCTGGGCTCGAGGCGACAATTAGTCGCCGAACGTAGCCGCGGTCAACGGGACGAACTCTCCATCTAACAAAGGCATTGAGTAATCCTGTAGCTCTCCTTAAAAGAAAGATTTGTAGCGGCACGTGGCAGTAAACATTCCAACGGTTTCTGTCCCGTAGCTTGCCACACGCAGATCCTATTCTCCGGGCAGGATGTTTACCAGATGTCGACGCGTCTCCACAGTACGTGATCGGCTAGCCTGAGGACCGTCATAAACACTAATATCTAGTTACCTAAAATCCTTCAACAGATACACAGTCTTTGTCCCAGTTACGGGAAGACAGGAGAGACCTATTTTTCCACGAACGACGTCTCCCACTAGCAACCCTCCCTCAAGGGCAGCTAGCATCCTTTTCTAACTACCGATATGGAGATTGGCCAATTAGCAGCAACGTCAATTTCCCTTACTTTCCGAACGTAGGATGTCCCCGACGAATCCGATGATCTCGTGTCCTTAGACACACCCCGTCATAGTTTTCCTCTGGGGTATCACCGGGACGGAAAGTCATTCTCTCTTGCGGTCTCATCGACAAAAAAGGATTAACTCCTTACGGTCAGCGAATATTAACACAGAATCCGACTTAGATTTTTTGCGAGTGCGTACGACTACCGTCCCGTTGTCCGCGGATTCGTTATTGAACCTAGGATCATTGTCATTAGTCTCTCGAGTATCTAATTACCACGGTTACTTGTCCGGTTCTATGGTAATCGTATTTGCACTAGCCAATGTCTTCTCTATTGCATAACGACGACGTGTAGTCCAAACGAAGATTCGCTTTACGCCCCTAACCCTAATTCTAATGTAAACCCGACATATATGACTCTCTTAAGACAATCTCTCTTTATATCAATTTCATCTTTATATATAGATGTGGCCTGTATTATCAAATGTATGTACAACATATCAACATGATGCAAAAGTAATGGAGAGATGTTGCCGCTGTTTAAGATTTGCTGTTCGTTGTGTAGGAACAGATTCTGCCCATCTTCTTGAGCCACTTGTAAAACAGGTATCTGTAGCAAATAAATTCTAGATTATAAAACTCTATTAATGATTTTGGGAATTTTAGATTGTGCAATTGTACGCAGCTCATCAACATAGCTGCTTTTTATATCTTGGTTCAATATTAGTTGACGAATACGCCATAGATTCGGAATGTGTCCCTGGTTTATTGAAAATGTTGGAAGCATTTATTGGACCTACTTTCAATATCCTCCAACAACAAGATGGAATAAAACATCACCCTGATACAGTAGATGATCTGTTTAGATTATGTGCCAGGTATATACTTTTTATTAATAACACAATAATATATTCATTTTTCAAATGTAAAAATATCTTTATTTTTAATGGTAGGTTTCTTCAAAGAGCTCCAATACCTTTCCTGTGCTCGGTCGTTATAGAGAGTATAATTGACTGTGCCTTAATGGCCTGTAGCTTAGACCATAGGGATGCAACTGTTTCAGTAATGAAATTTTTTTATGATCTTTTGCACTGTGGTCGCAACAATGAGGTAACTTATAATGAAACTTGATATTTTATAACTTAATAATAATAAACTTTTATTGATATTTTTATTTTTTATCCAAGAATCAGACGGATTATACAATGCGACAGGAATTAGTACAACGCATATTAAAAGAAAAAGGACAAACTTTAGTCATAAGGCTTCTTCATGCAACAGTGCTTTCATTATCGTCCTACATGTTACCTGATGTAGCAGATGTTTTTCATGAACTTTCTGAAACTAATAGACAAGTAAGAACACTAATTCTTAGTAATTTCTGCCTACTAGTTGATTCACTATGTTCCTTTACAATTAAAATTTTATTTGTTCTTTAGCTACTATCCAAATGGTTAGAAGAAGCCATTAAGACTATGCCATCACAAAATGCAGGTGGTTCTCCTACAGCACAACCTGAGCAGCTGTTTGAATTTCATAATACGGTTGTAAGGTATAGCAAATAATTTTTAACTATGTTTGTATTTGAAGTACAGGAATTTCACATAAATTTTCTTTCAGAGCGGAAACACCAAAATCGATAACTCATGCCTTACGCAATTTTGCACGTTTGTATCGCTGATACATTTTAATGTAAAAATTAAGACTAAAGATAACAAAATTGTAAACAGCAAAGATCTTCCAGGACCCTCCATTTGAAGGTATTAAAGAAAAATAATTATTGTGAAATGGTAAGTCTGTGCTGTAAAAATGTATTAGCAAATTTTTAAATACTTTGTATTTGTTTACTATCTACACATTCCTTCACAAAGTATGTAAAATGGATAAATATAAGCCAACCATCTTGTAATATGTGTTTCTTAATTTTGCACACAAACATTGTATTTAATAACTTTTTTTAACATACATATTTTTGCCATAAAAAATGTATTAAATATAGAATTTTACACACTGCTCATTTATCAATTATTTATGTTGCTATTAATATAGTTTTATTGCATTTGTTTCCTATAATCTTCGAATATATGATAACCATCAGAAAGAATATCCGGATTACCTATTATATTAGGTATGTATCTAGTCAACTATTTGAAATAACATTATGCATACTTTGTAGATAAAGTGCAGGTAGTAAACATTAAAAAATCAGAGTGATTATATATTTTTGCTTTCCGTTTTATTTACACGAACAATCCCATAATGGAATGCTATTACATTACATACAAAATATAAAAGATATGGTATTCGATTTGACACTCTTTAAAATATATTTTACAATTATGTTTTTAATGCTTCACGACTTTTCTTTATATGATTATAATAATATGGAGAGCAAGCAACAGACTTTGCAAAAGGAATTTTAGTAAACATCTAAATAACATGTTAAAGTATTTAAGAATAGATCACTAATATTACAATGTAAATCATCTTGTGCATACATGTTACAAGGAATGAAACATATGTACGAATTTTACATGATACAACTTATTCACATTTCTGTATCTTTTTCACATGTTTCGCGAAATATAATTTTATATATATGTAGATCACGTCTAATGAGATCTGTTATGTGATAATGATTATTGGGAAACAAATTTGTATCCTGCATTCTCATTGTATGAACAGACATTTGAAAGTAAAGTGTTCAATAGTTCTAAATCATGTTAATGTTTCTATCAATTTGTCTTGAAATATAATTCTAATCACGTGTTTTGAAACAAAGTGGCACGTAATGGTGCAACTCGTACAATGAAAACATAAATAAAAACTATATACATTTTACACAATGGTTACCTTGTACAAATAATTTACATAATTATTACATAACATTACAAATAATTCACTTCTTATAAATTGTTAATGTACAGATAAATTAATGAAAATAAGCATTGATATTAATAAGAAAATCAATTACGATGTAAGATGGAAATAATTAAACTGTAAGAATATTTTAATGATGAGCATTATTTTTAGTATTTATGCAATTATTTTACTTTATGATAACGAATTTTTAATACATACCGATCAAAATTCTTTTTTATATTTTAAAATCACGCGTAACTAAAATAATAATAAAGTCTATGTAATAAAACAAGTATTGAAATGATTCACGATCAGTTTGACCAATGACTATTAACGTTACACAAATAACTGTTGCAACCTCTGATGAATAATTCTGACACAAAATAAATATAATACCTAGATAAACATCTTAATAATTAAATAAGTATCGACGAATGTCAAGTTTTGAAATTTAATTTTTTATTGAATGAGTTGATATGTTATTTAATATAGATTTTACGCTATAAAAAGATAATATAGATATCGGGTGTATGTCCGGTACTAGATACAGGTATTCGATGGTTCTAGCGATATTCTTATGATTCAGGTTCGGATGCCACGTCTTCTCGAAATATTGCTAACAGTCTCGGGGTCTGAGTCACTCAGTTGCGTTATGAGTCACACACAATCGAACCTTATTAGCTGAAGAATTGGTTTCTAACAAAGGAATGTTGTTGTCGAATAAACTAGTTGTACAGTAGATAAATCTTTGCTATCTGCATTAGAATTTTGAATGTCGTTCTTGATTGATTTTGATTTTAAAGACTGGAAGTCACTTTGCAAACAAATGTAAAGAAAAAATACAGTGGACCGTTGTTTTAAGAATGCGCTGCAATACTATAGTATGGATTCTTTAAATCTTGTATCTTTTAAACGTAGAAAGGTAACTTTCGAGAAAACGATAAATATAATAATCACGGCAAGCTTAGCTTTATCACATCGTAGAAATGTCATTTACAGCGTACTGTTTCATTATAAGCGCCGATGTACAACGGCCACTAGCACCCACATGTACCATGTATCAATAGAAGGGCTTTAACTTGCTCAATCATTGACTGATGAATACCTCTATATGCATACACATACCAAGGCGTATTGTTAACCAATATCGTGTTCCATGTTACCGTGCTACCATTCACGACTTTCTCTGATACGATATATTGTGACTACTTTACCCAGCGTTGATTCGGTCAACACAATTTCTCGTCAGCTAGAAGAAGACAAAGAAAGAATGCGAAAGTTACGAGTGCAGGTCATTATACCAACGAACTGGTTCGACGCCTTCCTAACTGTATATGTTTCTCGCAATAGAGTTTCAAAATCTTCTTTTGCGTATATCATAATTCCTTTTTCTCCTACAAAATAGATTTGTAAAAACCATAATTTACTTCTAGACTAAAACAATAATGTGAACCGTTATGTCTCTTTCTTGGATTATTCTCCCAGTAACGTTTGCTTGTTTCAACAAATACTTCACTACAAAGGAAGGACTCGAATGAACTCTTTTACCTTTACTAGCTACCGTTCAACATACAAATCGCTGACATTAAGGAAAAATACTAGACGATACAAGGAAACTAGGATACAAGAATTTTCACAACATTAATCGCATTGTATTATAATCTTCCCAAATATATCCATCGTTAAAATATTAATGAAAACAGTTCATTAAATGATCTCAACAAAGGAAAATTGATTCGCGATTCATTGCAAAGTACCTAGATTCTACCTATTGTGGTGATAATGATGTTATCCAACTTTTTCCCTACCGGCCTATGATACTAACATTTGCTCATGCAAGATGCAGCACGAAACTATCGCTAAATTCACCATCTCTCATCGACGGCGACGGGCAACGGCGCGTTGCTGGGCAACCAGACAGTCAGACTGCTGTCTGCCGATCTTCCAGGGGCGCGGAAGGCCGCGACGAGACGAGAAGAGTAGACGCGAACGTAGAGGAGAGAAGAATCGAACAGAGATAGTACGAGAGAAATGAAAGGGTGGGGGTCACCGGGTGTAAAACAGGTGTAGAGGGAGTAAGGTCGTTGCTGGAGGGGTAACGCGACCATTTGACCGTAGGACGAGAAGAACGAAAGCTCTACCACAAAAAAAAAGAAAGGGGATGGAATGAGAAAAGGGTAAATGTGTATATAGTAGAGTAGAGTAGAAAGTGGAGAGTAGAGAGAAAAAGTTTCAAACGGGTGGTGCGTAGTGGTGGTATTCTACGTCGCGATAGTGGGGGAGCAATGGCACGAAGGTGCAACAGAGGGATCGGGGTAAAATTGGTGGGAAACGGTGCGGCGTCAGGGGCGTCCGGGCTAGACGAGTCGAGGTCAGTTATCCGCCACGCCCGACGCCGACGCCGTCGTTCTGGCGCACCGCATTGCATTTTTGGCGCCACTGCTGCCGCTGCGTATCACTGCATTACCAATGCTCTCTTTTTTCCTTCTGCTTTCTTTTCTTCTTTTTCCATTTCTCTCGCTCCTTCTTATTCTAACCTTCTCTCATCATTTTTTCCCTATCCTTTTTCTTTACTTATTTCTTTCTGCACTTTCCTTCATCCGTTGTTCCAAGAACGCGCGTTACGAGAATTTCTCTTTTCTACCTTCTTGCTCTCTTTGTACCTCGCTGCAGGTTTACTGCCTACCTACTTGTCTATCGCTGACGCCTAAACTACGGACTGCATTACGCTTGCGCAATTCGCATAGTCGTTTTGCGGTGGAGTAAACCGGGCAGGGGCAGGGCTTATCGTACAAAATTTGTGGCTCTCTGTAATGAAAATGTTCATTCTAGCAAAATCTTGTCATTCAAGTCATATCTTATCGTCCTTGAACGTAAACTCTGAATATTCTAAGCCACAACGAGCGAGGAGAAAAGAACGGAGCACCCATTGTACATTGTTTGTGCCCTATGTAATAATTTTTCATTTTTAAAATATCGTATAAAATAAATGTTCACACGAAATATTCGACTCGTTATAGGAAATATACGCATCTCTGTTTGCATATAGAACGATAATTTAGGAACATGCACGGATTTCCCCGTTCGCCGGTATCGGAAATGACTAAGTCGTGGCAAGAAACGTATAGAGTCGTCAGAGTATTCATGAAATGGTTAAGCTTGTCTCGCGGTTGTCTGGCCATCTAGTCAGACTTTGTCAGGGTCGTTCCAAAGAACGAGCATTGTGACGATCGTTTCACGTTGCACTCGGGCTTGAAAAAAGTAATGTTAATAAGATAATGTCGCTTTCTATCGTCTCGTGTATATGTCTATCTAAGTATGTTGTAGCATTTTTGCGACGAATAAAAGAAATAGAAGCTATTCAGCCTCCATTCTGACTGAAGTATTATAAAAAATTAATTCCTTTAGTCAGTATTAGTAGCGTAATTTCTCAAAGAAATAATTATCCTTGTATTAGTGGTTCTAGCGGAGATGAAAGAGGTCTTTGTATTGTATTTTCCTTAATTAAATAACACTAACAGTGAATCGTGAGTGGAAATGCGAACGGTGACTGGTAGAAGGCTTTATGCATAAGGATGATGTCTGTAGGAGAAGAATAATAAAAAGTATCGAGTTAAACGTCTCGGTAGAGAATGAGAACCGTAGTAGATTCTTTTTTACTTTAGAGTTCAGCTGGAATCTAAATTTCGCTCGTTTATATATATATATTTTTTTTTTCTTCGCTACCTTTCCCCAATATAACCTTTTAAATAATTTTTTTAAACGCGTGAAGAAATTTCGTGGCAGGGAAGCAACGAATAACTAGTAGAGAATTTCTTTCAACTTTACAGAATGTAATTACAAATTCCAAACGTCTCTGGACTCGTTAAAATTAACATGCTGCTTCCTCGATCGCTTTTTTCCCACTTCTTTCGAACTGCCCCACTTTCCAACAAAAGAATTTTGCCATTTTATTTTAGTAATTTTTCCTATAACTAAACAGTTACAAGAAACGTCCAATTACTATACCAAAATCTCGGTTCAACACCCAAAGATTAACCACCCCGCCGTCAGGGAAATATATTTCTCACGTATGTTTTTAGTACGGTCAGCTAGTTCGATTTAGTGCTATGTTCGCGGGAACGTGCATGCGTAGCAGTCGCATATAGACAAAGTTGCACAGACGAGAAGAGAAGAAAAAAAAGCATAATACACGAACGCGTGCAACGACGTTTCACTGTGCGACACGGAGGAGCGGCTCAAAGGCATGGCGGCACGATGATCGCGCTCAAACGCACGACAAATTAACTCCCGGAGAGACAAGTGTGTGCACTTGACTTTGAATTATCCGCTTAAATGGTGAAAAAAGCACACCTCGACCGATACTTTCCTTCGAAGTTTATTTTATCGGAATGAAAGTTTTCATATCATTAATACAAACGTTGCGCTGTAGCTTCGCGACTGTCGAATTTGTTCCAAATCATTGATGCGAGATGTGACCGATTATCGAGGTAAACTTCAATTATGTTTTTGTCGGGTTTTCAATGATTCGCCGTTGTATCGTGATATCATTTTATCTGACGTCGAGAGTATTGCTTCATTATCTAGATACTATTGAAATACACAGTAGATGAAATCTTAGCACGATATCGATGATAACATTTTAGTATAAACGCGATCATATGTAGGAGTAGGGTGCGTTGATTGATGAACACGGCCCTGCAGACAGTAAGTATCCCTTACCCCCACCAGCGTCGGGCTAACCACCAAACCCTCACCACATCTTCCATCTGCTTTGGTACGTTATTGGCACCGGCTGATGGCCGATGCGAATTTACTGTGGCTCGACAGAGATAGCAGGCGGAGGGCGCTAGGAGGAATCGAGATAAAGCACGGAGAGAATCAAGAATAATGAAGAAGGAAAAACAGAGAAGAGTAGGGGAACGTTTTGCACGTCTTTCTCGTGGTACGTTGCTCCGAAATAGAGAAAAGGATCTGAAAAGAAATTCCATAGGATGAAACAATGGCAATTTAGAAGAAATAGGATTCGCGACAGAGGCCGCTTTACGAAATTTCGAATCCCATTTGGGCTTTTTCTTACCAAATTACTTACTTGCGTTGAATTTTAGCTTATTTCGTAAAAGGTAATGGGTAACTTGTGCAGCAAAATTTTTGGAGAAACGTAAAGTAGAAGGATAGATAAAATAATTGACGGATATAGATATGTACGTACGTGTATAGATTGCTTACCATATCGCGCACCGCAATTTACTGCATCTGGTAATAGATTGGTAGTTTCCAGGTTAAATAATTGCCTAATGTACAAATCAGCTTTGATTTGCCATTAAGCAATCAACGAGATTGGACCGAGTTCCTTTTGAACCTATTTACTGGAAAATCGACCTAGAAGCGCGATCAAAGAGCAATGGGGCCTCGTTCGCGTTTGTGTTCCGCACGGGGGAAGTAGATGTGGACTACGTTTGATCAGCCGTCGATATGCAATTTCCATTCGACTCGTCATTGTTTCGGCAGAGTGATAGGGTAATAGCTAACGATCGAAAGGGACATTTGGGTTTGTGCGTTATTTCAACCGGGCCGTATCCAGATGTCTTCGGCCTGTGTCGGAGATAGTTGATTTCATTACTGCGATGGTGAATCATCGATGAATAAAGCGTTGAATCGGGCTAGCATAACAATGAACGCGTTTGCTTGGTTTTTTACGGCTTTTCCGATATCATTCCTAGTCGTCGACATACAAAGTTAATGGACGTTTCACTGACACTTCCTCTTGTTAAAATTCTAGAAGATTGCATTCATCGTGGGGATATAGGTACGCATAAATATGCTACCTTTTCCTATATAAGTCGTCGGTAGAATGGTCGAACAAAATATTTCTAGATCCGCTCGGTGTACACAGACCGTTCCACGATGAGATGTATCCTTGTGGTTTAACGAATGCCGTCCTTAAGAGGGCAAGACAGCGATAGTACACGTAGAGCCGGGCTCGGTGACGGTATTGCTCGCACGAGAATCGTCCATAGAAAACGTTCGGTATCTTTTTCGCGACAGCTTTACCCTCGCCGGGTTCTATAAGCACGTTGTAAGACCTATCGTTCACGAATATGGACGCGTGTACCGACATGTTTGTATAAGTCGTTAATCTTTGAGGAGTCCGATCGTTTCTCAGAATATAGAACCTGTCTCTCGTTCTCGTATCGCGTCTCTCGTCCGGCGACAATTATTCGTATTTCCATCTGGCTGTCTGACACCTAACGAACGTAGAATGTTATCGAGCTCCAGAGGAGTCGTATGAATATCTGATCTCTGCAGAGTATTCACACGATACTCTCTTACCGGTATATTATGGCGACCTGTCTAGTAATTACTAACTGACACCTCGGTCGGAGGATATGGTTCTTCTCCGAAAGACGACACAGGTGTTAAGGAGAAGCCGAGCTTGAAAGTTTCACGAGCGAGAACGCAGTGGTTGATTCGCGATGGCGATAGTGCATGCACGGTGTCGAAAGCTGGATAACGGCAGTACGAACGTTGCATGTAATGTTTCATGCATTGTGCCAGATCAGTACGATAATAATCGTTCGAAGTAGACTGGCAGCCAAGCAGTCCAGCGGCAAGCAAAACGCAAGCAGCAGCACCCGCGACGAGCTATTCGTTCGGTTCGTTCGTCGGGTGAAGGACCCAGTCTCTCCCTCCCTCCTTCTCTCCCACGTTCCCCTTCCACGGGAAATGATCGTTCTCTCCATCTAGCCTGCGTGTGTTTCTCTCGATTCCCTTTCTTTCTTCCTCCTCGTTATCCCTTTATCCCTTTCTCGCTTCCTCTCGATACTTCTCTTTCCGTCCGTCCCCACTGCAGGCCCATCCCCTTGTCGCCTATCTGCCTCCAGTCATCCTCGCCCCCTCCCCTCGACACCCCACTGGTTCGTCCTCCATCACCAGCCATCTCTGCAATTCTACTGCCGCAGTCCATGCACATCAAACGATACCACCTGGTTTCTCAAATTGCGACGTCCACCGGATCCAAATGAAATTACATGCAATCCTGCCAGACCTCGCTAGCTTTTTCATTTTCTTCTCACTCCTGCGAGAACGAGAGTTTAGACACGTTCGAACTAACGGTAAAGATTTTTCATGGTTTTCGCGATTTTAACTGCTAGTGCTTTTTACATCTTATTCGAAGAATACCTCGAAATTCGTCGGAACTTTCTTTGCCAATACTTTTACTTGCTAGCAGCTGTGCTAACAGAACCATGCAACTTCTATCTTTCCTAACGAAAATATCATGGCATCTCATAATTGTGATAATTTTGTTCACGTTTAATTATCAACAGCTTTAAAATCAACGCGAGATTAATCTTCCTTCCACCGCCGTTGCATTTATATTCGCGACCATTCTCTGTCCACAATCACATCCTAGATTATCGATTTCCTTTGAAATTCTCTGAAAGTGGATCTCTGGTATCCTATACTTTTGTACTCACTCGATGTTTCTGAGTGGACAGCTGTAAACGCGTGGTCGTAAAGTTTTATCGCTAAATGAATTCAGTTGCACGGATAAATATAAGGCTTTTAAGGTCTCGATCGTCGCGTGCTGCATAACGAGACAAAAGAGTTCCTTTGTACGAAACCGGTTCGTGTTGTAAACTAAAAATTCCGTCAGGTCGATTGGTCGATTTATTAATTGATATTCAATGAAAACGTTTTGATTTCTCGCGACTCTTTAAAGAGCCGCTCCTATCCCCTCCCTCTCTCCTCTTCTCTTTGTGTCGAAGGGAGTTTTATATTATTCGCCCATCCATCGCATACATTTCCATTTACCTTCGATCTCGGAACACTTTAAAAGCTCTCTGATAATTGGACGCGCAATCTTCCCCGAGATATAGAAAGGGTGAAGTAATATCGAAACGATGATACGGTGATATTACTTTGCGAGCATTGCAATTTCTATGAGGCAAGAAAGAGGCTGGCGCCGGGCGCTTCCAATTGCACAAGATCGCGTAATAATACGTCTAAAGACTATGTGCATATATCCGTACACGTATACTGCAGAGTCTTCGGAATATCGAGGCATTAGTGTCGTGACGAAACGAAGCCCTCGAGTGTGCGCGTTCCGCTGCAACAATTTCCTTGATCGATAGTTTTGCCAACAAATAGAAACATTTCCTACGTCTTCCTATTCACGTGGAAAGGAAATTCAAGCGACACGATGTGTCGCTTTAAAGTGTTCGATTTTCAAGATTACTTTTAACGTGATGAACGGCGAAGATATATTATTAGATAAATATATTATTAGAGATCTGACGTTTAACTTCACAAAAATCAATCGAAAGATTGCAGTTTTCGTCCAAACTGGTACATTCAAAATTATTTGAAATGCGGTAGCGGACTGTAGGGAAGTGGCAGTTAGTTTCGGCGTACAAGGATGTTCCACGATTTCGGAGGAGAAGCTGAAACGCTAAATGTTGATAGATCCCGTGGGTCGGTGGTCCCGCGACACTTAGACATTCGTAAAGGCTGGGCTGTGAGTTGCACGCACGGATAAAGGATCGACCGTGGCGATTCCGACAGGAATTCCCGATGAGATGGGCGGAAAGTACAAAGGTTCGACGCGCTTCGGCGGTTCTCGGTACGGTGGGCTTCCGGTCGAATTCGGCTAGCTCCGATCGGCCTCGTGCGCACTCGTCTAGGATCGGGCCGCCTAGTGGGGTCTACATCGTGCAGGACGGGTAGTAGCGGCGCGCTGCGAGACCGGCAGTTTTGCGCCCCGTGCAACGGCCAATCGGCCAGTTCGTCGCCGGCTGTTCGTGAAAGAGGTATTTTCGCACATCGTTCTGCGTTCGCTCTCCAATCGGAGATTCTTCTGCATCACCGTCCACCGATTCTGTCCTCGCTAGTTGTTTCTCTCTATTTGTCGTCCGTCTATTATTCCGCGTACTTTTTCTCAATTTTCGTATTCTCCTTTCTACACGTACGGTTCCTTTTTTCTTTTGTCTCGTTTATTCTCCAAATAACCAGTCTATCAGTTTCCCTTCGTAACGTGTTTCATACGATTGATGAGCATCTTCTTCGAAAGTCTACCCAACCATGAATCCGTAAGTGCGTATCATTCGTTGCCACGTATGTCGGTATGCGAGCGAATTGTCGAGTGTTTGGTGACGTGTTAAAACGCGGCCATTTCCACCGGCCATGAACGAGATAGAGAGCGTGTTGCGTGAGATAGAGAGTGAGAGCTTGAAAGACGTCGGTATCTTTGTATAAGTCTGTAATTCGGAATTTCGCAAGTTGATCCCCACTGATTCCCGATGATTTTGATTCTGTTGCCAGAAACGTGCTCCCTTTCGGTTCTATTCTTCTTCTTTTCCTTCTTCTACTACTTTCATTTTAATTGAAATAGTATGAACGTTAGAGAAAGATTGAAAAAAATACGAAGATGGTCGGTTGTCATACGTTTACGTGCCGGAAGATCAATTCGATGGGAATTTTCGTGGAAAGTTGTTCGTTATGATTTCCGCAGATGGTGTAATATGTACTTTGAAAAGAAGTAAAGAGAAAGGAAAAAGCAATGATAATCACAAAAAAAAAGAAATGACGAGAAACGGATCTTTTAGTACCGGGGGTAAAAGTCGCGTCGAAAATAATTTGCAGTCGCGCCTGTCACGCGTGCCGGCTTTTATGCTGGTTTACTCCGAATTCCGAAAGCGATCTTTCGATTTCGAGACCTCGAGGGACAACAGTGTTTCAACAGTTTTTTTTTTGGTGATGTCGACCGGAATTCGATAGAAGAAATGGCGATCGATGTGGCGAAAAGAAACGAGGAAACGTCACGTAATAGTGGTGCACAGCCGATTACCCTGTCGGCTAACCTCGTTTTTCGCTGTTCACCGGAAGAGACAAACACGTGCACATCAGTCAGGTAAATTGTTCGCTTGTTTTCGCTTTACTCATTTCATTGTTACGAGCTTGCGATCTTCGTGGCTCTTTGATACCAACTAACTCCCGCGATAGTATACCGCTCAAGCGTCACGAAAACCGTTAACATGAACCGGCTAACTATTTAAGGAGCCAACTTCAACGATTAAACGTACATTTTTCGATCATATGTTTTTCAAAGCATCCTTGACTTTCTAGTATGTTCGAAACTGAATCATTATGTCTTTCTTTTTTCCTTCGTGTACACGATAGGTCGTCTATTTTTAGAATTAATCGCGTTACATTAATCCGTGTTTAAACTGTAAGCTTGTTCTTTTAATTTGTTTTCTCCATGTTTTTTTGATTTTTCTTTAATCTGTAAGATTTAGAATTCCGTTGCATCGGTAAAGCTAGAGAAGAAATATGGTGCGACCGGGAATCTTTCTTTTTCTTTTTTTTTTCTTTATTTAGAATTAAAAACATGTGATTTGATATAATGTTGTAAAAAAAGAAAAAGTAAAATACAGAAAGAGGACTGTCCGATAGTAACGCGTACAAAGAACTATTTTACTGCATGATTATTCGCCATACCACTTAACGGTCGTTTCCTCTTAACACTACTCCCCTTTGCTATTCGTTGAAAACTTGAACCACTCGTGTTCTTCGTTCTAACATACAGCACGAATGTTGTATTGATTTTACGTAACTACTTTAAATTTAGCAGAAAAGCAAGACACTTAAGATAAAAATATGAGATACAAACCAGTTTTTCGCCTATATTATTTTAACTTCTTTTTTCAGTCAAAGCTTCATGCTTTTGTCTATATTAACGTATGTTTTTGTGCATGCGAAAGATCTTTAATCGTTGGTGGTGGATACGAATTCAGTTCTCGGTAAACCAATACGTTAAATGTACCTGTTAAAGTATATCAATCTCCGAGAAGTCTGAAAATATAATGTATTAAAATTTATGTGTGACGGGAAAATATTCGAACGTCCCGAACTTTCTTAACCGCTTGTACGCAATTTCCGAAAAACATTAAGATACTTTCTGGTAACACGAGCTCTATTTCATTATTATTTATTAATTGAGCTCTATTTTCCGTTATTAAGAACTTTGTAATTTATCTTGATAATTTCTTAAATCAACGAACTCTATAATACACTTTTTTTATACGTATAATCACTACTTTTCCTGAATGTGAAAATTTCAATTTTTCGAATTGTAAAAATAACGATAGTTGTAGCTAAAAGATCGGAATAATCAACAATATCTCTTCGTTGCAGCAAGTGTCAATATGTACTGAGTAGCATATTGATACGTTTTTTTTTTTTTGCAAACCGTATAACTTGATACATTTATATGTCTGCATCGAATTTTTTAATGTTTGTCTCCGGTTATCTTCTTGACGATATCTCTTAAGCTAGTAACGTTTAAACAGAAATAAACGACGAAAGCGAAAAATGTAGGAACACTGGTTGTTCGAGTTCGAAACGAAAGCAAACGATGTTTTTGGTACGTGGCATAACTTTGTTACAGTGGTTAATTAATTGACACATTTAAGGGTATTCACCACGATAAAATGCGAAGTTTTGTAAGATCGAACAGCCGAATAAGTTAGACTTTTGTCAAAACATCTTAGGCACATAATTCCGTAACTTTGACGCTTCGCTACTACTCAAATAAAAGAGCCGACAAGTACTGTGTACATATTATTTTTTTCATTGGAAAATCAATATTTTGCCGATATTTATAGATCACACGATTCGACGATTTCCATATTAGGAACATCATTTGATTCGACGTTCGCACCAATCATGCGACTCAGTTGCGTCATTATCAAAGTCAAACTTTAAATAACTCTTTGAATCCTCTCATTTATCTCTTTTACGTTCGGCAACTTCAGGCTGGCGGAGCATTGAAAAAGATTATTTTATCATGCTGGTGTCACTTCGTGTCTCGCACCTCCATAAATGACTTTTCGTATAACTCGTTGGCAATTTTATTTTCCCGAACGAGAGAGATCGGGATTGGAATTTCGGTGAATGTGTCACGAAAGAAAAGCGAAGGAAAAACGAAGAAAGTTGTGGCTCATATTGGTGTTGGCGAACCGAAAGCTGGAGACGGAGCAGCAGCCGGTGAAGGAAGGCAGGCAGGGAAGCAGGCAGGCGGCAGCCGGCGGCCGACAGCCGGCGAGTCAGTCATGTGGGCCGAGGGAATTCGCCGGTTCGAAGGCGTGCGTTCGGTACCGGGACAGCCTCGTGGTATATACTCAACACCAACGATGCCTGTAATCGATGTGTCGGTGCGTAGAGAGACTCGTGAGTGAGTTTCTCTCTCTATCTTTAACGAGTACTCGAAAAGGCCTCTCGTACATGTGCGCGCTGATGTCAACGCCTGGTGGGTCGCCGTGCCCGACGCTGGTTTTATTTAATCACGCTGCTCTGCCCGGCTGCCGGCAGGCCTGTTGCTAGGCACCCTTCTCCGTCCTACCTCCTACCTCCTTCCCTCGAGCGCGGGGCCCTCCGCGATGTGCCCCGCCCCTGTCTGCACCCCCTCTACTCGCTCGTTTCCCGAACATTGCCATCTCTGTCTGTCGGTCGTTCTGTCCGTCTGTCTGTTCATACATCTGCTTTTGTGTATATTCATATACACGCTTTCTTTCTGTACTGATGTGGATACACATCGTTCCTCACTGTGTCTCCTCTACCACGTTCCATATATTACTGGACACCGAGCCGTAGTCGTCGGGAAATCTTCCAGTTCGTAGTGAACCTTTCTGCCTGTTCATTTACCTCTCCTTCTCTCAATCTCGTGTGTGTATGTGTGTATGACTCTTTTCTGGCCAGTGTGCTGCAGCTGCTTTCGACGTTCGCGGTCTACCGATTCGTGGTTTCGGCAAGATTGCTGATCTCAGGATTTTCCAATTGCCTTCGCACCGTACTGTCGCGAATTCTCGTTATCGAAGCAAAGTATTTTAACCGGAACCGGAGCACGTTCCTCTGTGAGACTATTTACTACTCCGTTTTATTCGAATAAAGTTGAAAGACTACGGGGAAAGTCGCGCAATTTTTGCAATAACATTTTAACATTATCTTTCGCTTCTTTTGTGTTCTTTTTAACGGTTATACGATTTCGGTATTTAAACGATTACGCGGTCAATCCTCTCGTGTCCCCATCGCGTCAGAAGTTATTCAAATAGACGTTGCGGGAGCCAATTGAGCGACTCTACTGGTATCAAGCTCGTCCAGATGCGTAACTTTCCTAAGAATGCGAGACAACGATATACAGCACGACCAGAATAAAACGCATTTCTTTGTTCGAATTACATTCTTTCTCGTACATGCGTGTCGTGTACTTGGAATACGCTCCCCACCTACAGAGAAGCTGACCGTAACCAACGCGATCAGTATACACGTAGATGAAACGAGTTTCCAAGGAACATCTAATTAGAATGTTATTGCGATAAGGTTAGGTTTTATAGATCGGAATAATTTGCCGATCTCAGATCGAAATTAAAAACGGAGATAGGTTCAACATTTTGCATGCCTTATTTTAGTACGTAAAAGAATTTCTCACTCGAAGATTAGACGAAAATCGTCGAAAACAAGATAAGCGATTCGCCGGCGTCGTCTCGAATATTTTTCTGCGGTTTCGATAGGCGCGTAGACTCCGTCTGGACGAAACGAGCGGAAATGGTATGCGAACTTGATGACGTCAACCATCGTGTTGTAAGAAAGAAAGAAGTAGAAACGGGAAGATAGATTAGTTTAGAGTAAAAGAAAGAAAGGAAAGAGGATTCCTGGATCTTCTTTTTCTTGTAGCCGGTTCGTGTAGACGTCCTTGAAATTCGTAAGATCGGAGAACAATCGGCTATGGGCGTCCATCCGTACAGGATGGTCCAGTGGCGCCGACTAGTCTCGATTGCGCCCCTCCATATCCATCTTGTGCTTCGTTAAGGACCCCACCATCCTGGGGGAGGGAGCAGGTTTAGTTTAAGGTCTTCTCTGTCGTTCGCTCTTTGCTCCTGCTGGCTATCGTTGAACCATTCCGACCGTCAAGGACAGATCAGTTCAGTGTCGGGTAAAGAGGGTCAGGCACGTAGACGAAAACTTTCAAGGGCAGACGAGACCCCTCACTTCTCGCTGTCGCGTAAATTCTCTGCCTATGTGTTGTATCTTTCGCCCGCGCGCGCTTCTGTGTATACGTCTGTCCTCTCTTCGTCGTCGGTGTAAGTGTGGATTCGGAGCCATCGCGCCACAGTGGATTCTTTCTTGGGTGAATCGTCTTCTCTTCGTCTACTTCTTTATGTTGGCTGACTCATCGTCTCGAAATTAACCGATTTCGTACATTGGTTCGAATGTAATTAGAGACACGGTTCGCTTGGTGAATGTCCTGTTCGCCTCCCTACTGTGCGACAGATCGGGCTACAGTGTTCATAGTGAAAGAATCGTTCTCGTCTTTGGGTGTGCACAATCGTCGATTTCGATACTGTTCTCGATGTAAGTACGGACTCGTTTATCGTGGGATCGTTCGATCCTCGAGTTTTTGACGCATGAACGCTGAAGCAAGAAGCACGTTTCCTCTGTTTAATGCCACCGTGGCTTGCTAATTTTTCATCGGGTGTAATTCTCAAAGAATGCGGCTTGACGCGCGGAGGTTCTCGTGGGACCGAAGAGGGAACAGACAAAGACAGCAGAACGATAAAACTACTCGAGACCACTCTCTCGTTAAACGTTGCTTCTCTTCATTTGACGTTTAAAAATTTAACGTCGCTACGTGGCATCCACCCTGCGCCGTCTTCATTTTACTTCCGACTTATACTCCACTTTACAGAAAATGGCTTAAAAGAAATAGTAATAATCGCTGACTCGCCATGTGTCTCTGCCATATTTGAGGGGATAGCCCGTAGGCTGGAAGAAGCTCGAGTGAAACACGGAGGACGACGTGTGCACGGAAAGAAGCACCAGGAGAGAACGGCTATTTTTAACTTTCTGCCAACATTTTTTCTCTCTCCTTTTCTACGTTCTGAAACATACATCTGCGTTCCTCCCATTGGAATAGCACCAATATATCACCTATAGCATTTCTCCGAATTCCCGTCTGAATTATTAAAATACAATCGTATTGGAACATGTAAGATTCTCCGATTGATTTTATCTAATGTTGCCCGACGATATTCAATGGAAGTCGCTAATAAAGAGATAGTAAATTCTTTTCATCAGCCTCGTTTCGCCGTCGTTGATAAGCTCTGCTCAAATCTCGAGGGGATAATATGCAAATATCTTATCAGAATCTTGTTCTAACTTTAAATACGTTGGTTTTTTTTTTGAAAGGCAAATGGAACCTTTTCTCTGTCACGTCAGACGTCGGTATTGATTTGGAATTAGGATTCGATGTAAAGTTCGTCCTGCTTCTCGTGCAAACTTTTCATTGCAAATTCACGTTACGGTTATCTAAATTCTAGAAGGAAGAAACTCGAGCCACTAGATATGCTTGGTTTCCTGTTAACCCTTCTACCCTACGAGAACTTTGTATTCGGTTAAATTCAAAATTAAATGCGATAACTGCCTACTGCCTATTCGACTTTGCACATGACTTAGAATGTGGCATTAAACGTTTTAGAGTCATTTATCACCTCCAGTGGAAACCCAAAGGAATATTATTTCATTTCTGTTAGGAATTCTTCGGGAAAAATATTATCGAAGTTCTATTACAAAGAAACTTCGAAAATATAAACGGTTGTAACGGCAAGGTTTAAAATCGATACAGTCGCTTTTTTCCTCTAAAGTGCCAACGGAAGTTGATAAAGAGCAAGGCGACTCGGATAATGGAATTTCCCACTGTTCCAGTCTCGAGTTACGTCAGCAAACGTTGTCCAAAATCGAAGCAGCTTATTCGAAGAGCTACGCAACGTTTTCTCTAAACACGAGCTGATTGGTAAACGCGCAACAGGCAAACGAGACACGTAAGAAAGTACGATTCGCGAAAACAGTCGCATTGCCATTAGATGAGTCACGATTCTCGGCGACCGCCTCTGTTGGGCGAGTGCATCGGCTTTCTCGGATGCGTATCATCGCCTGTGAGCTGGTCTCTTCTATGGAATCTTGACTCATCCACCGGATTTACAGCGGAAGTTTCTTAACGGTCGTTACGTGGCACGGAGACATGCTATAGGGTGGAGTAGAAGAATCGTTGTTTAGTTCTACGTGATTCTGTCGCTAGATTTCCGATAAAGATCGCGTCGAACACGAATAGTTTGCTTTATCAGTCATCGGAATTCGACTTCACGCGTTACGTGCGTTAAATTTCACCGGAAGCGTTCGATATATAGAGGAACGCTCCATAAACGTATAGGTAAACGTATAAGATTCGATATCGATATTGAATGTCGTAATGTAGCTATCGTACTGGTTATCGTGAACAGACTGCAACCGGTTCCGTACTTTGATCGACGGGAAATAATTGTGCGACACGAAATATGAATTCACTAGTCTGGAGATTCGACAACGTGTTTGGGTACTCGAGATTATCGGTGGCGTATACGTTATACGGTAACAATGTTGGAAGGAGTGGCGGCGCGGTGGCGTTGTTGGCATCGATGAAGCCGAGACACGAATCGGGGATTGCAGAAATGCCATTCAATTGGCTAACAATGGATCGATGCATTCTCTATCGAATAACGAGGCATTCAAACGACAACCAGTGGTATTTTGGTGTGGTTGAAAGGGATGGATTATAGCGTGTCCTTTCGTTCCGGAGAAATTTGCTGACTTGAGAAATTCTTCAGAAAAATTTGCGTGTCCAACACATGCAGGTGGTGCAATATACTAATTATGCGCAGAATGTTCGTGACTATATCGGTAATCAAAGGTCCGATGACTATCTTTGAAATAACCTATCGTGCGGAATAATACCGCAATTTATATCGAGTACCTCGGAGCAGCATCGACTTTCTTGTACTACCTATACTAATCGAAAACATCACGGCAACGTTATTATTTGAAGTTGTCGCTTAGCTGAAGTCTGGATTAGACGGGAGTCTACCGGTGGAATGCGTGTGCGACTTCTTGTAGGAACTCTCTGGTTACATGTAAAGCACAAAGCGAACACATTTACATTTTATACGATTGTGTTAAGTCGATGTTGACTATCGGTGAGAACTTCGGAAAAGCATACGTTAGCAACGCTGGAGGGCAAGGTATTTGGCGGTTGGGAGAACGAGAGGTCAAACGGAACAAAATGTGCTGAATGTAGAAGTTGGTAATGCAGTTTATTCGTGTAGATGCCAACAGATTTCATTTACTTCTGGGCCATTACAAACGTTTTTATCTTTCTCGTTAAAGCAAAGCGTTGCTATCGGTCATAAGATACTTATCATTGTCCATGTCGTGTCATATATTAGTCATATGATAAATAGTGAGATAAAGGAAAGTAGTTTGAAGAGAATTTCTAGAGAAAAAGAGGAACATTTGCGCGTCTTATTGTGTGTAGTGAGGCAAACGTGGTTGCCTTCTTGGTTGCCGGCGTCTGCAACCTTGCCCTCTTCCATCCCCTCCATGCACTCCGCAATCCATTCGATCCTTTCCCCTTATCTCGATCCAACGCTGTCGCGGTTCTCTTCTTTCTTCCCTCCCACCCTCTGTCTGGCTCCTTCGCTTTGATTCATCGAAGTCCTCACCCCTCACTCCTTGCCCCGCGATCGTCGACGTTTCCCGGCCTATTATCGTCACTCGTCGACGAAGAACAGGAAAGAGGATCCGAGATGGAGCGAGAGGGGAGACTTTCCTTTACCTCCACCAACGAGTGTAGGAGTTTCAATGTCACGATGCGTCGGCCACTGCGAACGAACTGCTGCTCCACGAATATTACCGTTCGTCCGATTCGGAATGGCTTATCGTCTACATTTCGTGACACTTACTCGTCAAATTGGCTTTCGACTTACTTCGCATTTTTCGTTCCTTTGCATTCTTTTTTTTTTTTTATTCGCGAAACAGACTTTCGAACGGTGAAGAGAGAATCCGCTGATCTGGTGCTTGAACCGACAGTTTCACTTTATGAAGATACGTTGGAACGTGTCGCGTATTACGAATTTGTTTGAAAAGTGGTAAAATTTGTGCAAATTATCGATTTGGGCGTCTCCGTTTTATCGGCTGCTTCGAGTCTTCGTGAATTTATCGATCGTTACCGAGTATTGACTTGCAAGAGATGTTTCGCCGTGGCAGGTGATGTGAGTTCAAGCATCGAATATAGTGTTACTAGGCGGTGGCATTTACGTGACAAGGTTGAATCGCCGGTCGTCGTAGTGGAAGATCGTAGTTGAGATATAATTCATATTGGAGACGCAGAACCTAGCACGGTACGCGGATGTAAAAGTGTGTAACGTTGTGCAACGGCCGCAAGAAGAGAAATCAGAGTGATCGAGCGTCAATACGTAATGAACAGCGAATAATTAAAGTTCTGCCCCGAGTATCTGGACTTTAATCGTTTCTTTGTATGTATCGTTGAAACGTTTTTCTCTTTTTCCATGAGAGGTAGGGGTATTTCCAACGTTACTATTGTTAGACGGTTTATTTACGGGACAGGTTAACTGGAATAGCATATGTAATGACAAGTAACGTGAAGTAATGACGTGCCAATGCGTAACGGCCATGTCAACTACAATAGCTCTCATTGGAAATCTAATGTCGACCGAATTCTAACCTTTATGGATATATAGATTACGAATATATGGATAAATATACGCTAGATTCAGTTGAGAACCTGCACGCACAATGAAAAACTTGCAAATGTAATTTCATTGATGTTGTAGAATCCTTATCTTCCTCGTAAAAGTAAATATGTATATCCAGGTAACTTGTATCGTTCTCAAACTTTTCCTAACCGTTTTCTCAGATGCATATCTTTCATCGGTCTGTTCGGACGGTATTTCAAGAATGTATTCAACTCGGAGTGAGCTAGCTCGAAGTGAAACCCAAGGAGATATCTCGATGCACCTTTCAGGTCACGTCACGTCATGTAGAAAAAATTTCCGAGATCTACCTACTTGTTACAATGGTGCATCTGCCCGTCCGGTTTCCTTTTCTTGACAAATCCTGTATACCTGTATATAAAGGTTCTCGGGATTTCGATTTGCTGTCGATCTTTTACGCTATTTTGTCGCTGTCGATCTTTTACGCTATTTTGTCGCTTTCGATGAATGTGAATCAGTGCTTGGGAAAAGAATTTATTATCGGTCTTTCGAATCAAAGGAACTTTTTACGACTACCTGCTGTTTGCGAACAAAACGAAATACCCTCTAACGTTTATACATTACCATTTTGTTGAACGAACAATAACGAACCACCTCGTAAATCATAACACCCGTATACCTTACTGCTTCTCCACTTATTTCTTTCAGACTTTCCATACCGATCGAACACTCGTTAACGTTTCTTTCATGCGCTCCAGCCTTTAGTTCAAAATGCAGAACACACCATCACGACGTGGCGCTACGGTCGTGCAATATATCCAACAGGATGGTTCAGAGCCAGAGGAAATGCGACTACGTGTCGCTCGCAACGCGCGTTACTCGGGTACTTCAGGCTGTGCCAATTTCGAGTCAGTCAGGTACCTGAAGTAGCGCGCGCTGCGGCGAAACCGGATCGACGCTTTTTTCGCTGCGATATTCAGGTACAGCGAAGTCTGAGGAGAGAAAATGAAGAAGGCAGCAAAGAAAAAAGAAGATGAAAGAAACGAAAGGGAGGTGGGAAGAACTGTGGAGGCTGCATGTTAATTGTACTTCATCAGGTGCTCTGGTGAACTCGATACCCGGCACCTGTTGGAGCGCAATTCATATGACTGTGCCCTGCTACCTTATTTCATCATCGCAGAAAAATCCGACATCTTAAGTATACAAAGTACGATTCACCATTACGTTTTGCTCTTCGTATTTAGAATCGAGGAGGACAGCGATCTAATTGGACCTTGAAATTTTCGGTTAACTTTAAAAATTTAATTCAATTCAATTTGAAACTGAAAATTCAATTTGAAATCGAACGATAAACATTGCCCTTATTAGTTAACGTTCATCGATCGCATTGGGTTACAAAGGCAATCGTAACACCGTTGTAAAGCACTGATTACGATGGTTACGACTCGCGCGACGATTACCAGGAACGCGATCGAGTAATCGAATCGTTTTCTTTTTCCCGAGAATCGAGGCCCGTTGGAGGACGCAATCGTTATCGCTGATACGTTACAGTATCGCGTAACGTGATTAATGAACGCGATTTAATTTTGAACGCGATCTTCGTTCAATCGGTAAATAAAATTAACCGGCGCCCTATTGTTAGGTGGACGGGCTGAAACGTTGTTATAGCGCAGAGTATCGTTTCTCTCTCGACGAGCAAAGGAGAGGAACCGTAGCCTCGTAATGTCGCGGACTAATGGGATAATGACGTTACGTGGGGTCGCGTGGCGCGTACCGAGCGAAAGAAACGAGAGACGAGATAGAACGAGAAAGAGGAACCGAAGTAACACAATTATTCACCTCTTTGCACGGTTCCAATAGAAGCCCCAAAGCGTCGGAAAGTGGCTATTTGCGGCGGATTACATTCTTTTATTTCGGTCAGTAAACTTCCAGTCACGAAATCTGCAATGCGTGTGCCCGACAAAACTTACTTGGATCAATTGCAGTCTTCGCGTTTCAGTTTATCCTCGATATAACCGTTAGGGTAGCCAAGTTTTTTCTACAGCTTCCTATGTCGATGGACTTGGATAAATTTTTGTAACAATACGTTGTTTACAGATCGTATAGATAATATTGATATAACGTTTCCAGCATGATTTCGAAAAACCTGATGCAACAGAAGTTTCTACTATTCCACCTGCATGTCGAGTAATACAAAGAACTTTATATCGAGCGTCGAAGTATGGTGGCCATATTGACATCCCCTCTCCTACGCACACATTTAGTGCACACTTGCAACCTTATCTTTGTAAAGACAAACATACATATAAAAATCGTACAAGTCGATATAAGAAATATTGTTCTTAATAAGTGCTATATACCTTGAACGATATAGAAATCATGGAAAGCTCGTAAACGTGTCATAATTAACTCCTTTCAATGCTTCGAGTTGTTACGACCGTTAGACCAATATATGTACATTACGTGACGAATAAGTTGCTGCATATCGCGATTCTGTATATTTTGTATGCGGAGCACGCCCAACTTTCATTTTTATCGCCGAAAAGGTTAAAACTTGGACAGAGAGATAAGGCATTGAATCAGCGCGGCGCAATACTCGGTCAGTGAATATATAACTGGTGTCCGTGAAAGACACGTCTACACGTACGAAATAAATTAAAGCGGTATTAAGAGTCAATAGACCGTGCAAAACTGTATCAACGAGCTTTAAAAAGATATACCGACAAGTTATATAAAGACTCCTGTCCATAAAAGAGTTTTATACCGTATTTCCGGCTTATTAAAGGCAAGTTATGAACTGTCGCTCGTACTTAATTTTACGATCTCTTGCTTTACATTCCAATCATTTGGTACTTGAAGCTATGATACAACGAGTCTGACAAGATGATCAATTTCACTTATTCAAGAACAAAAAGAAACGTTGTTTCCGCGTAAATTCTCCCGAATTATTAGTACGTTGAATTTACATAATGCATATTCGATCGATCGGATAGCCCTGGATCGATCTGCTTAAAATAAAAAGATATTCGAGGATGGAATTCAAATTGCGTTCGAAACTTTCAAGAAAGCTAATGACGACGAGTTCTGTACGCGTCTCCAGAGCACTACGTATTATATATGTTTCCACTTTCATCGTTTGCTAAAGGACAAAAATTTTCACACGCAAAGAACCTCTTCAAATTTTTGTTATAAGATATATACGCATTCTTACGTAATAGTCGTGAAAAACAAATTGTACGATTAATGACGTAAATAATTTACACCGGCAACGAGGCGTGGAATCAGACGCGTGTGATTCGACGTCCTCGTCGATTCCATGAAATCACATATCGCAACTGCTCGCGAGAAATCAGCACGCCGCAGACACGGGAGTTGAGCAAAGTTCTATCGTTGTCAGAATCGCTTGTTTTTCTGTAACAGCGTCATAAAAGTTTTGGATTCACTGTGTTGGTTGCATATGAGGATATATATATATATATATATATATATATATATATATATATATATACATTGAAATCGTATACACACTGCATTGGTTCAGTCGATAAAAATTGTATTTTTATAAATAGTATTGTACATCTTATAACATACACAATTATGAAACACGTTTAATTTACAGATTGCTAGTAGCCAGCTCTTGGTCAACGAAGGGAGCCATCGATAATTGGAAGATCGTTGCAAAAGATTCTACAGTATACGCAGAAAAAACTTATGCGTGACAGAAACGTTCTTCCGTTGTAACGATAAGCGCACAGTGTCTCTCAACCCGAATACTTGTATCGAATTCTTTCGAACGAATAAAACGAATTAAAAATACGAACAAAGAATTCTCGTTCCATTAATCGTACGTGTGTATGCGCGTATGTGAGTAACATTCATCCAGTTCGATATTCAACACCTATCCTCTTACAGTATTTCCTTACATGTTACATTCGCTATTGCGTGAACAGTCTGTAAACGTTCGTAGAATCAGCGATCGTCCGTAGAATCGTGGCATTCGAAAGAAAAAGAGAGGCTTTCAAACGATCATTCGTCGATCGACATATCGCGATCGTAGGAACGCTTCGTTTATAACGATTTTGTTCAATCTTGGCTTGATAGTTTTCGGATTTATTTTCACGTAGCCTATCGGGCCCAACCGAGCACATCGGACCTCTCGCACTACGCTCGAAACTCGTTGTTTTGCAGCTCGCCACGCACACAGTTCGCTAGCACGATCAATAATGTATCTCTCTCACCTGAACCGGCTATAAGCACGCCGCGGTGTATTTCCACCGCATTCTACCGAAAATCGTGGAAATGCTTTGCCATGTGTGACGCTTTGGTTGCACGTTGTACGAACGGTGATAATCGAACCGCGGATTATTGCTCGTGAGAAATCGACGAACGACGTTAACGATTGTATGCTCGTTGGTTCTTGATTACGAAAACTTGATTTCGTCGATGGGCGGCGATTCTACCTCTGCTGCTGTGTCGTTACCGAATAAATAATCGGAACACGATCGGCAAGTTGAACGGGTCGGGAAGCTCGATGTTCAGGTAATCAAATGTCGCCACGAAAATACTGTTCACTCGTTGACCTCGGTGTCACGCGGAGGTGTTCGAAGGCTGCGCCGGAGAAAGAATTTCTCGAAGGATTTTCACGGGTTTTACCGTACGGTCGTGAGCATAAAATCCACGCGACGTGGCTCATGACTTGGTCGAGTCTCGCGAAAGGCAACGAGAACGGTCGAGAAAGCGAAAAAGAAGGACAGAGGTTGCCAGTGAGTAGGGAAGAGGGAAAAACGAAGGAGACGATCGAGAGAAGAAAGAGATCGACCACCGCCCTTGGTCGACACCGATGAACCAGCGTGTGAGAGAAGCGGAAAGAGACAGAGAAGGGGAAGCCCGTCGTCGGCGTCGGCGTCATTCCCGGCTCCTGCTGCAAGCCTTAGTTCGAGGCGGAGGGCGTCTTGGGAGGCTGGAAGGGATTCCATTTCAGACACTCTGGATCGATCTCTTTGTAGACGGGCCCCCGTCTCTTCACCCTCTCCTTATAGTCGTCGATCACGTCCTGAAATTATTTCAACGGTTCTCCACTGGTTCGCCTCGCTTTTCTATTCGTTTCCTGTGACACGACGACTCGACCTCCTCACTTGGAAATCGTTCCTTTTTAGCGGAACACCTCGACCAATCGTACGGAGAAACGGTATACACTTTTGACCCTTTGACTATCGACCGCCGCTTCAATTGCGATATCGCTCTTTGACCATTGGTACTTTGATTTCGAAGTCTATTAGTATTTTACCTCGACCATGAAGGGTGAGAGAAATCGAATGCGAAGAAAAGGAAGGACCGTTGCGGAACCATGCGCAATACCGTTTCTCCGTTGCATGGCGAGTTCTGCGAGGTTGATTCCCCCCCGCGGAAACTGTTTAACGTAATTTACGAGCGTATAAGTTTGGAACAACGAAGTCACGTTAGCCGATGATTTCGTAACGAATATCTGCTTCAAGAGCTGGCCTCTACGAATCATGAGATTCGATGACACGCTGAAGCTGACTCGAGGGAAACGGGCAGACGTAAGACAAACTATCCTTGCACGGGGGAAATCCTCTCTCTGTTAGGAGTCTCGAGGCAAATTAGAATAACAATGAACGGCTTACCTGTTTCTTCAGAATGATATGCTTTCCCTTCCAGTACTTCATCATGCCGAGAGCTTGCAGGGTGCTGACGATGTCGTACGAGTCAATAGCCATCTCCTTGCTGATATCTGAAAAACAATATGCAAAACGGGGCGAATGGATAGCGTCGAGAGATTCGAATGTCTCGGACAACGCACGATCTCCTTCTCTGTATCGGCGCTCTTAAAATAACGCGTCTTGTAAAATCAGTTAAAAGCGTGCAAGGCGTGTGCTCCGCGCCCGGTATTGTGTTACCTTTAACAGAGAGTTCCTTGCCCCCGAAATTGCAGAGGTACTGCAGCAAAACGTCCTTCCAGTAACTACGATACGAGATCAAGCCCAGATCCGACAGAGGTTTTTCGGGCGAGCCAATCTTTTTCTCCACCCTGGTCAATAAGTAACCTGCGCAAAACATAGACATAACGTTTCGTTTTTGTTCGATTTGTTTGGCAGGAATTTGTTCGCGCGTGATCGATGAGATATCGCGGGGGGGAGAGAGATCAATAAACGGCTGGTGAAACGCGGTGATCGATCTCAAATGTTTTAACAAAAACGACCCACGTCAAATTTTTTGACTTTTTAAGGAGCTACGTACATTTCAGGGTCTATGTGTAACGGATATTATACAGAACTATCCGTGTTCCGACTTATTGCGGAATAAAAATTTACATAGTTCTCGTTAAAAGCATCTCCTTTCTCATTTGGAAAAGGATAAAAATCGACTAGAAAGTGTCTTCCTCTTCTATTACGAACCCTCCGATTCGATCGTTAATCGATATTCCGCGAAGTTTATGGTAGAATTTTCCCGAATTTGTACGAAGAATGAAGCAACAACTTCTAGAGACTTGTTATCATTTCCTCCGTAATATTCTCTCGTTACTTGGCCACTACATTACGCCCTTGTGCACGGACCACTAGACGGACTATGAAATTCCAATTGCACGAGATACCGGTGGCCGTCGAAGCCGCATAGGTACAGAGACCATGCGCGCGTTCACGTGCACACACATAATATACGTCTCCATCCTGAATCGACGCCACCACTATAAGCCATTTCTGGTGTCAGTGACCGACGAAGGATGAAATGCCGCGGCGCCAGGGCCGTATCGAAAATCATTTCAACTTGGTCTAGGATATGCTATTTCCGTCGAGGCTAACTCATAGTAAATGTCACGAATCTATTTATAAAACTAGTTTGTAAGGACAAGAGAAAAAAGACGATTGGCGCGATAATAAGTGCGGCGATTAAAATTCCTAGCGTTTCTAAATGGAGAAAACTCTGGGAACTTGTCGGAGTATACGGCACTGGCGATGTCCGGCTGCTTCAGGAGTCTGGTTGAATGTTCGTCACGCCTCGTTTGTGTCCGATGTATCCTACGACGGTGTAGGTACCTATCCGCGAAAAATCGTCAGAAAGAACAGTCGGAAGAGAGGGTTCTCGAATCGATTTCGAATGTTCGTGAAATCTCGCGCTGCTCTTCCTTCTCTTGGCTATTGCAATTAGACCATGTCCGTCGATGGTACTTTCGGCGCACGAGAAAGACAAAACGGCTGAACGAATCGCGACACGAGCCGCCGTTTAAGGTTTCTCATTCCTCACGCGTGAACTAATTAACTAATTAAATAAATTGCATCGGCGATGCGGGACTAAAGAGATTTCTTCGTTTATGGGTCATCCGTTATATTTCGTAAGAAGCAGACACGCGCGGCCTGTATTGATTTCGCATCGGTATGCCGTTATTTCTAAAAAGACACGCGAAACCATTGATCCGAGAATATTCCAGCGGCTATTTCAATACAGTCTAGCAGAGAGAACTTTTGTAACGAACGTGCATGTGCACTCGAAAACGCGTTTCGAAAGGGGCTATGTCCTCGAATCGTTCGCAGCACGACGTACGTTAAATGCCAGGAAATATAGGTACGGCACAGATTTCTGGAACTTTTGTTGGTATTTTTCCAAAAATAAAAGTCGATCGGAGTACAAGCACGACGTCGAACGAGAAAGTTTCGATGCTTTTATGCACGGAATGGGCAAACTCCGATCGACTATAGTTCTCTTTTACGTTCGAGATAACGACGGCTCTTCCGCTTCTCAGACACGTCGATGTCGGTTTCCAGAACATGCGGAAACCGTAAAGTTCAATGACCAGCAGTGGTCAGGCGAAATCCTCGCGGAAACATCTCCAACGAGCTCAGCAACGTTCCCGAAATAACCGCGGAATTCTCATTATCCGAATAATCGAGGTCAACGCGATAACAGTGTCTCGCGATTAAAGGCGAAAGAAAAAGAAGGAGAAAAAGCGGCGTAGCAAAGGTACGAAAGAGTAAGGAAGGGTTGGAGAGAAAGAGAACATACTGCCAGGTGTTGGGAGAGTAGTACGGCAAAAGGGAGGCGAGGCGATTTTTACAGAGTATCCGAGCAGCTCACGAGGACCGGTCCTGTGCCGGGATTATTCCAGGATGTCCTGGAGGCTGAGGGGTTCAACGACCATCCTTCTCCTCCTCCTCCAGGCTGCTGGACCCCGCGCGCTACCTTCCATGGACAAAGATAGGACGGACGGTCTACCCTCTATCTCCGCAGTCACCGCCACCCTCTCCCAATTCTTTTCCACCTCCTCTTCGATTCTCTGGAATCGCGCGCTTCTGTCTCTCTCTTCCTCGTTCTTCGCGTCCCGATTCTACTACCACGGTGCGTTCTCTGTTTCTCGGTGGCACAGGGATAGCTCCGGGAAGGTAGCGGCGCATTCATTACGCGTTCGTTCAGTTTGCAGAGTTTTGGGATCGGCGCGGAACGCTGGATGCTGGCGGTGGTATAGGTGGTGGTAGAAAATCGAGCAAGAAGAAAGGCAACGCTGACTGGAAGGACGAGAGAATAACGAGGAGGCGAGGGTCGAAGAGGAAGCGGCACTAGCAGCGGTAGCAGCAGCAGGGGAGGGTGGATGGATCGGCGTGACAGCAGCTCGGTAGGGGAAAGCTTCGTGGACTCTCATACCTCTCCACTGCGTGTTGGCTGCCCTACGAGGAGGAAAAGGGCGTCGGTAGCCCTGCCAATCCTCCGCCCTACGAGGCTTCCGTGGGGCGAGGTCACCGGAGGTCATACGATCGCGAGCCCTATGCCGTTTCCAATCGAACCAGGTGGAAATCATCGTAGGGCCGGCCCGTGCTATCTCGCTGCTTGCCTCCTTTCCTCTTTCTTCTCTTTTCTCAAGTCCGAGAAGGATGCCGAGGGTGTGTCTGACCGGACAATTCGTTGGCACTTGCTAAAGTGTCAGTTATCGGTATTGTTTGATCGAACCTGGATGCCGCGTTGTATCGACGAACGGGTATCGCGATTCATGCGTAACATACGTCTCCTTCGATGCGGAGGTAGCAGCCACGAGTTATGCGAGCACGTGGTCCGCCCGTAACTCCGATCCCACGCGCAATACGAGAGAACAAGAGGTAGCTAGAGGACAAGAACACAGCGCGTTTCAGCAGGTAGCTAGCGAATTTCCAGGGAAACCGTCTCTATCGAATTTTTGCTAGAAATTTCTCCATGGAACAAGATGCATCAGACACACCCCGCGCGCGCCAGACGAATCCCGTTCGCGACTGTGTGCGTGTACGCGCGCCGGTACGGCGGTGCTCGTGTGTATAAGCCACCAGCAGGTACAGCGCGGCAGCGGCCAACTGTACAGGGTTTGTGGGGGTCGATCGATGCGGCGAGACGCCGGGCGTCGCACTTTCCGCTAACCATTCCACTCCAACCTACGCTCTCCATTATCCGTCACCACTACCACCGCGAGATCCTTCCCACCACCGTGCTACCATTTTACCACCACTACCATCGCGCCGCCACTTCTAGTACCGGCAGCATCGACACACCACCACCACCACCATCACCTCTGCCACCACCAGAGAGAGAGAGAGAGAGAGAGAGAGAGAGAGAGAGAGAGAGAGAGAGAGAGAGAGTCCAAGTAACGTCTCTCGCGCCGCGACGCGCGGCATCCCCTGTGGAAAAGCTGCCAGGGCTAAAACCCCCAACTACGATTCCAACGACTCTCGTCCGACGCATAGTACGTCGACCCACAAGCCCAGCCACCTCTTTCTCTTTCACTCCTTCTCTCGCTCTCTAGCCCCGTCCTCCCTTCTCCCTGAGTCTGACGTGCTACCCCTACGAGCGCGACCCATACTTCTGCCCCGACTCGTCGGCATCAATGAAAATGACGTCACGGCAAAAAGCCCACGTTTAATTATCAACGCTACGCTTCGCGGTGTACACGCGGGCCCGCCGCGGACGCCGGAAGAGGGTTTTCGAGTCGAGCGACTTTACGCCAACGGAGATGCTCGTAACTCACCGCCGTTGTACTTTTTCCCCCTCCTTTCTTTCTTTCTTGTTCTCTTTTCTTCTCTTTCCTTTTTTCCTCCTTTTCGCATCAGCCTCTCTGTCTCTCTTGCGAGCTTCCCAGACGCGTAAATAGGGGACAATACGGGCAAACGGACCTTTCCGTTCTTTATATCCGGATCGCTGAATTGAAACGCGGCGAACAACCGAGACACACGAATCGATCGCGTACGCGCGTCTTAGTTTCTTTTCTCTTTCTTGCGTCTTGCGAGGAATCTTCGTGTCGCGTGTATCGGTACGGTCGTACAATCGTTACGTACAGATTAAACAAAACAAGATGGGCATACGCGTTGTCTATCCATTTACGATAACTGAACGACGAACGACGCATTTCATGAGAAGCAGTCGCTCTTTAAAGCTTTTGGCGATTTGGACTTAGGCGCCACCTTTGGATGGCTGCGGTTCTTTAATGACAGGAAACCATGGAGACCGTCGTTTGTCGGGCATCGAGGTATTTCGGTAGCGCGTGCCAGACGAGGCCTTTCAATCGCAGAGACCGCAAGAGTCGAAGAGAAATCATGCCACGGAAACCGCGGAGGCGTTCCTATAAACTCCGGTTCCTAATTCGGCTATCCTTTCGATTTCATTCGGAAGGATGTCGTCATACTCTGTCTCCTTGGACTCGCCAAGGTTGAGCGGTCTGAACGCTGTAAAAACTCGTACGAGTATACTTACTGAAGTCGATCAGCAGTCGGCCGTATCCCTGACGTTGATAAGGCGGCAGCGTCAGAATGCAGGACACGTTGTAGTTGAGAAAAGAATTCTTTTCCTGAAACATAACGAGAGAAAATCTTATGTATCCGTTCTTACTGGCAATCTCTTTCGTACACATATGTACGTGTCCGAAATTATTGATAAATTCTTTGTTATTTCGACATTCGTTATACGTATTACTCTGTTTGGAAATTGGATTCGATTATTTTATCGTTAGTCGTACATCGTACTTGGACCACTCCCAAATCATTTATTTGACAACGCGAGGAGAATGAAAAACGAGGCGGCATCGCGGAGAGACGTCAAAGACCGAAAGAAACGATTTTTTCTTCATTATCCCGATGACGTACGGAATGAAGCCACTCTGACTATCGGGGCTGCATTTCAAAGGTCGAGAGACAGGCGTGTTTACGTGGAAAAGTGAAATAATATTTTCTCTAGTAGCACGGTCGTTAGCACGCACGACACGCTCCGCCCAGGCGACTGCGTGTGCAGTAGACACAATCAGCGGCTATTATGACGTTAACGCGACGAAAATGCGTCGCGTCGCGACCTTCGTCACGCGAAAAACACAATGGGTTAACGATATTTTGGACGACGCGACGCCTCGTTCGAGGAAATCGTAATGTGTTTTATTAAACGGTCCTTCTCCGTCTCTGTACGGTCGAATTTGGCTTTTCGCAAGGAATGGTCGATCGGAGAAACGGGTGAAAACGGGATGATGGAAATATCTCGTTTTAAATATAGACCTCGGTTGCCTTGCGAATGAGCACGTCCATTTTTCGAGAACGTATTTTTACCGTGACACCAGAGTGGGCGTACACCTACGGATAGTATGCATTCTACGTGTATCGCTGCCAACGGCAGATTAGATAAATTTCGCGTGAAATTACATCTATACTAAATTCATGGGAGTGTCCACGATGAACTCGAAGTAAGGAAATCGTAGTATGGTGACACGTGACCAAGGTTCTATGCACGAATTTCGATTGTTTCGATTGCCATCGATCTTTTAGCTCTTGCAACGTTTCCCACTGAGCAAATCGGTGTGGTACATATCGAGGTGCGTGCGGAGAGGTGGCATGCATTCGATGGAAAGTAAAAAAGGAATATAGGAAAAGAAATGGAGGCGACAATCGTATCGTGGGATACCAGTTCGGCTAGGTAACGACCGTTCATCGCAATACAGAAGAAAGGAAGATCTCCTTTGATTCTTCGCGTTAAAAAAACAGGCGGTTTCGTTTAATCTCGGAAGCTGGATTATCGGCCGCGTTTTTACGATAAGATTCGTTTATCACCAACCACGACGGACAAAGATTTCGAATGGAAAAGTGGGCTACCTTCGAAGATCGCGTAGTTGGCTCGAAGGAAAGTTCGCCGAGTTTCGCGGTTCCACCGGTTGATACTTTTGGGAGCATAGCGCATAGAGTCCGCCGTTGTTAATCATTGCACGCCCCTTGGTCCCATTTCGTCGGGCAGCAGTGGGCCCAGTACGACTCGAACACCCGGTATTTCCGGCTGTGGCAGCCGTGCTGTTGCTAACTGCCGAGTGGGGCAGCAACGGTTCGAAGGACACAACTCGAGAAGACTCGCCCATGCTTGTACGGACACGTCTATGTACAGTACCTGGCTGTGTGTCTGTGTTGGTCGTAGGATGAGAAAGGAGAGCCATATACAGGGTAGAAAGAGATTCTGGTGGAGGGAGGGGTGAAAGCGCAGAAAAGAGATGGAAGGTGTGGGCCCTATGTACGAGTGTGTCGTAGACAGCCATCTCGATGGACTAGTCAGTCGATCCAATTGCTAAAAGCCAAAGACGAAATACGCCAGAGCCGCGATACGCAACTCGGATGAATTTTTAGAAAGACGAAGAGATCCGGAGAAACGTGTTCGTGGCATCTGAGAGCATTGGAGAGGGACACAGAGAAAAAGGAGAGACGAACGCGAGCTGGCGAGAAGGAGAGGAGAAGGGTAGAATCTGGGCCCCGCGACGTCCTTGGGCCAGTAGTCTCTGCTCCACTCAGGGACGTCTCCGAGTCCCCACTGTACGAGTTCCACGTAAGAAAGCCCCTTACACATCGCTTTTCCTCCTTTTTTCCTCTTTTTTCGTTTCTGTCTGCTCGTCCCCCGGAGAGAAGGCTACTACCGACGACGAAACGATTCGACGAAATCGATCGGCCACGCCGGCTCGAGTCACGTCGTCGCGAAACGAGCCGTGTCCCTTCGAGTCTTTCTGCTTAAGGAGAGGAAAATCGCGGTCGATCGATTAACGTTCGACTCCATGAGTCAGACGCTTGGATCGCGAGCCTCTTTTCGAGCCTGACATTCCAAAAGCACGACGCTCGATTCGAGTCTACGCCAAGATGAATTCGGTACAGCTTCTTTTATAGATATAGCGGACCGGAGAATCGATACTCGGTCTCCTCCCGTCTCTTTTCATCCACGCAACGCGACAAGGTGGCGCGTATTAATTGCCACCGGTGACTCTGACCATCCGGACAACCAATCGTCCTTCCATTCTTCGATACGAATGTCTCTAGGTCGAGATAGCCAACAAAAAGCTACTTTCGTATTGGAAATATCCGATGCCCTACAGACGAACGCGCTCGTCGGTGCATAATCGTGGTAGCTAAAAGCGTGCGATTACTTCCATAAATTACAGACGTCGAACGAGAAGACGGGTCGAACGCTATACATTTTTCCGTATCGTGTTGCGATTACGCCTCGCAGCGATGATTCTCGATCGAATTTTCGCGCTGTTTCTTCCGCTTCTTTTCCTCCTGGAATTCTCCTTTGGTTGTTTACCGGACGATCGCGAGTCCCGTGAACAAAGCGACGCGACTCGACTCGCGGCCGATGATAAGGAACACGTCGCGTCGTAGTTTTCTATCCAACGATCTCTACAGCGGTCGTTATCGACCGCGACCACGGTCGTAGAAAGCAGTTGTCTAACGTCGATCTAAAAGTCTTTCGACCGGTCAGTACTCTTTTCTGCGTATCGTCGCGTCATGAAGTAAGAACGCGCAACGACAGAGGCATCGGAACGCGACCGATCGACCGGCTGTTCGTTCTGTCTCACCTCGATCCCCGACCGCTTATAAACACGTCGCATAGGCGGGACGTTGCTGCGCAAGTGATATATACGCGTAGGTGAACGAACGTCTACGTGGCGGGGTAACGAGATCTAGCTAATAATCCTCTCTTTTCCTTTCTCCCGGCGGATTTGTCGCGACAGAGAGCTGTTCGCACTTGCAGCGATCAGGACATGGAATTCAAAGAGAGTTTATCGATTAGATACGATAATGAGGTTACTAGAAGTTAACGTAACAGGGACAAAAGCAAGGTTAATTTTCTCATTGATCGTTTAGCAGCCAAGTTACTCCGTTTTCGATTGCTCGATGAATTTCTCGATGGTACATGGTCGGCGTATGGTGTGAACGTTGCTTAAAGGTTATACAGTTCTTCGCGACGGTCACTTCTATATTTAGATGCACCGAGTTTCCTCCTCCACTTTCTTTATACCGAACAAAGCGTTCCTCTCGACATACGGGGTGTACGCGAAGTTCCGTGTACTCGGCGAGATCGGAACGCGAGAAATTGACTGCTTTCACGTACGAGTTTGCCTCTAATGGGGCAGAAAATATTCGCTACAGGGCAATCTACGAAAATGTTCACGAACTAGCTGCTAGGAGAAATTTCGTTAACGTCCAAACGCGTCTTTGTTCGTTCGCGATTGTACCGATGACAACTGGGATTTACGGCCAGTTATGGACAGAAATAAAGTAAAAAGGGAACAAAAAGATGGACCACCTATTCAGAAGCTAGAGAGTTCTCGGTCGAACGTATCTGATGAGGGTTGTCCCTTGGGACATTGTAAATTCAATATCAATGGCAGGTATGTATTCGAAAAAGCAGAGGGTTTAACGGTTCTACGGTTTAACCCAAGCACACCATCGTTCCTCTGAATCCAAAGAGAAATTGTCACGACTCCCCGATAGGTTTCCGCTGGTCCATCGTCCCCTGTGCGAAAAATTTTGCGGACTTATTAATTATCTCCGTCCTTTCGCTCCCCTCGCTCCTTTCGAGCGAACACCGCTTTCCTTTTGGCCCGAACCCAAAGCGCGTTCGTCCGTTCGCTTGTTCGCTCGGGACCCCTTGTACATTTCCTGCGTATACATATACCGTTCAACGGTAAATTAATCCAACGGACCTTCGTTCGGCCAACGAACAGCCGAAAGTCCTTTGTACATCCGAGGAAAAGTCGAAACTTTCCTCGGACTCTAGTAACTAGAGTGGAGTTTGTTGACACGGTCAAGAGTATCGAAACATTTCTTGGTTTCCGTGTTCATACGACCACTCTTTGGTACAATGTCAATGCGAACATAACTGTATCGAAGACTATAGATTGGAAGTTTCTTCGACATAGCTGTTCGTGATGGCTCGTTGATCGTAAAACGAAGACGCAGCGCTACGCCGCCTGGGACGGTAAAGAATTTCGAAATGGCCATTTCTGCGGCTGGAACAATGAGCTTTTATACGATCCTACGGTATTGAGAAAAGGAAAGCTCTTGTGCCGATATCTGATCAATGCCGCGGCGATGTCTATTAATTCCGTGGACGAGTGGAACGCTGTCGACGTATACGTTGTTTAATTCCACCCATGCGCAAACGGATGCTACAGGGACGATGTGCACGTCAGAGACGTAGTTAGACACGATCGGAATATGGGCTTCCCCCTCGAGAAATGTATTTTTGTCATTAGATTAGTGCTCGCTAATCTCGGACGCCGTTGAAAAACGCGAGATCGAGCAGTGTGCGTATAACTCGATTCTCTGTTCGTTCGCCCGCGAGTATTTTTGCAGCGATGTAAAACGAAACTGCGTAGAGATGCGATCGTCGAGGACGGTTGGCCGAGAACAAAGGTCAAGGTCTAAAAGGAAAACGAGCAGTAACATCCGAAGAACCTGTCGGGCCTGGTGGAATCGGCATAGGGCGACGACGATGTCGCGTTTGATGTCGCGACACGAGTACTGACCGTACTCAGCTCGGGAAACATCAGTAGGTAGCTTAGCCACGTGGATTTTTTTTTTAATGCGTTCGCAACCAAATGATAGAAAGAAACAGAAAAGGTGACGTGCAAAAGATGGTACGGGAAACTGGAAACCACGAGGACACACTTGCGGCTCTCTGTCATGAGACACGACGTGGATAATGACATCGTGGTCGAGTACGCGCGAAAAGAGAATTAAAGGGGCGGAGGGTAAGGAGGAGCAGCACGAAGGAGAAGCGCAAGCAAAACTCGTAGCGACGACATAGCGAACGCAAGGAGATGTAGGAGATGAAAGAAGAGAAGGAGAATGTGAAGGAAGAGGAGGACTAGAGCTAGAGCTCTACCCTACCCCAACTTCTAGGGACGATGTGTATTCGGCGGGATTTGGTCGTGTGAACAGGACTGTCTGGCATCGATCGACCCCGGTCGGGGTGAGGTTTTGCAGGGAGGAAAGAGGAGAGGTCGAGGGGAAGTCCGACCGAGGTGGATGGAGGTGGAGGGTTGGGCGAGCCTACCCCAACCTCTTCTCCAAGAGGCCGCCGCGTATCGTATCGACGACCTCTACTACTACTCGTCCTCGTACTCCCATGTTACCCTACGTCATCCCTTTCCTTTTCTGCTTTCCTGCAGTCCCTTTCGCGCGCCACCACCTCTCCCCTTCCACTCTCTCGTTCCCTTTTCCGCCTCGCACCACGCCTGTAGGATATTTTTAAGGAAAATTGACCGATTCTTTGACCACCTTCCTTCCAGCCGCTTTCCTCCTTGTCTCCTTTATCTTCGCCTCTGCTCCTTCGTTCGTCCTTTCTTTTCCTCGACGACTTGTCCTTTCGCGGCTTTCTACTTTCGTCTTTCGGTTCGTTCATCTTCCCTATATGTCGTCCAGTCGTCTCTTCCTTCCTCGCGTTTACCCGTCCGTTTTTTGTACCTCATAGGCGACGCGTTTTATAATTCTCTTCCAGCGACTCCAGAACAAATACATTTATCTGCGAAATCAAATTTTTCCGCCATTCAAAGCGATCCTCCGGCGTTTATATTTAGCCTCCATCCTCCGCTCTTGCGTTCCCCGCCTCTTCAGTTACCGCTCTGTCTGATCCTTTCCTTCTTTATACATCGTTTGGGTATAAATGCCTCGGGCTCCAACTATTTACATATTATGTACAACCAGCCCTCATCCTCGTTCCTCGAAAGGGTAGAAGCGTTCGCCTCGCTAAATTTCCCCGCCGCGTTAACGGTTGATACGATAAAAATCGTTTTGATTCTAGTCGGCATGGTCTCGTTACAAACGTACTTCTTAAAACCACTGTACAGTCGCGTATTCGAGATACACCCATCCCACGTGCGGTTGTCTCATTGTCGAAACGAAAGAACCACTTAGAAGGAGACAAAACGCAACAATTTTCAGAACAACATCCTCGTCCGTTTAAATTCCTCCATGACTTTCTTCTTTCTTCCTCCCCAACGATTCATATAAATGTTTTCTTTTCTTTTTTTGCTCCTCTCGTTTCACGATCCTCCGCATTCTCTCTTCGCTTTCATTCGTTTTTGTGCACACGCTTTTGCCGGATCCTTTGCTCTTTCGGAGATATAAACGCTGTCAGATCCTGTCTATTTATTGCGTTGCAAGCATCGGCCCAACGTCGTTCTTCGACCTGCAAATCTGTCTCTCTTTTTGCAAGCTCGGAGATAGGTACCTCCCTCTTAATCCTTTTCTCTACGCCGCGTATTCCCTTTTACCTCTTTCCTTTTCGTTTCTTCTGCCTCTTTCCTCTCTCTCTCTCTCTCTCATTCGCTCGTTCGTTTCTAGAAGGTACCCACTCGCTCCATTTCTGTATGCATTATTCAGGACATATACAGTGGAACGGTTCGTGACGGGCTAACTGGCGCACCACCGGAAGTTAGGCAAACGAGTCCTGAGTAGCCGTGGATCGTCGCGACTTCACGGATACACCGTCTACCGATTCTCAACGCCTTTTCCACAGTGTTTTACTACCGTAACTTCGCAAAGCTTTCAGAACTTTTCTTACAGAAGGCAGGAATTATCATCGTTCTTTACTTACACCACACTGCGGTACTAACGCCAGCATTTCGATCGAACATTCTCCGTGTCTATTTGTCGAATTCGATAGAGTAACGTGATTAGAATACACCATGTCGCGTCTCACAGATTTATTCTCGCTTTTAAGACACTCTGCGTTGTCCCCATCGAGAGACGCTCTTTCATCCGTATCATGGCAGCAGCAAAGGATGAGTGTATTGTGGTGTGTAGGTGCCGGTGTTCGACATGCGTGTCGTGTTCCTCGTCGTTCTTTTTTTTCTTCGTTCACGCGGGATCCTGTCTGGAATACCTACGTAAGAGGATATGCCGTCGTCTCGTTTGCTCGGAACACGCCGCATACGCTCAGCCTGTGTGTATTCTTTCCTTGCCTCCGAGACTCGAACCTTCTTGCTCCGAGACGATGTCTGGCCGGGGATATTGGAAGTAGATACGTCTTCATTGACGCATTAATTGGAGGAGCTTGCTTTTCGAGCAAAAGTATCGAGTTCCTGTCGTCTTAAACTTTTTTCACCTTCGTACTCGATAGGTTAATTTTTACTTTGTTCCTTCGAAAGGTCGCGAACGATTTTCGACTGTGGAAACGAAAGGATCGGACAGTGTACATCTTTTGGGGATTTTTCTGCTAGAAAATCGTAGTACGGAGAACGCGTTCAAGTATGTATATTCAAGTATAACGAAGGGATCCTCTCGATTACACGCATCGTCTATAATTCGATACGTGGAGGATGATCGGCGGAATCGAGCACGAAGGCTATCGAAAATCTCGTTTTACTAGAACAGCCTGCTGGATCCTCGGACAGTGGAAGGTATATACAAGGATTTCAGGAGCAGGACAGGGCCCCGTTGTGCGTATCTTGGACCCGATGGCCCCGAAAACCGGTTCCGTCTGGATTTCACGTGACACGCGTTTCTCCTTTTTCGGGGATCTAAAGGAATACGGGCCTCGCGAATATATAAACTGTATTGCATTACGATTACGAACGTCATTATTGTCCGTGTCGTAAAAAACGATTATAAGCGTCATAAACGTATTACGTCCGTCACAGACACGTTTAATTCAGTGCGCTCTCGCTTAGATCACCGGATCTGCGTACGAACGTTGGACATGGTCCTTTTCCTACGTAATAAGTACAACGTTACAACTCCTATTGCGATACTTAACCGTTTCGAAGCTCGTTTCTTCCTTTCTTGCTTTATCGTTTTCAATATTTTCCTTTAACCTTCGAGGACGAGTAGGTGCTCAAGGTGGCACGAAAGGAAGCTAGGGGTTGAGAGAAGGTTGAGACGCAGAGCGACGAACGAGAAAGAGGCAGGGGTTTCTCGAAATTCGCCGGAGAAGCTTCTTTTCATGTCTCAGTAATCACGGCCGGAAGCTGTAAATGTTCACGCCTCGAACCGACCCCCTTTTAATTTCTGCTCGGCTGCTTCGGAATTGATAAAAATTCTACGTCACACGCAGGATGAGCACACCGAGTGGCGCGTTAATGTACCAAAGGGAGGCGTGTATGGCGTGGTTAATAACGAAATTTATAAATTCAGTAGGTGCAACGCCGCTCGCTCGTTCGTTTTGCCCCCCTCACTTTCGCGCGAAAACTTCCACCGGATTTCTCGCCTCTCAACGTGTTCACCGCGTGCACATTGCCACGCAGCTCGTTCGACGAAACGTGGGGCGAATCATTCAAGGTCGCAGCTAGCATCGCCCAAGGTCAACGTCTAGATTTCCCCGAGTTAGTTCGCTGCGCCGGGTCAATGTACGGATTACTCAAGGTCAACGGCTGTCTAGCTCGGGTCAATGGCCTCCAGTCTCAAGGCCAATGTCCGGATTATTCGAGGTCAACCAAGGGGAGAACCGCAAGATACGAAGAAGAAATATCCTAGCGTACTACCGGACAGTTCGTTCGATCAATAGATTCCGCGAACGAGACTCTCCTTTCCTTCTTCTCCACGAATTGTTCGAAAGACAATTCGAGTCATCTGTCTCGACCGAGCGGTCGCGAAACGATTGCTCGAAAGGGAGAGCCAGGAGGGCAGGCAAAATTCAATTTGTCCAGGCAAATATTAGTTGGCGAATTTGAAAATGCGGAAACGACGAGACATCGAGCGAATAGATAACAAAGAGATTTAACAGAGGGGCAACGGCGAAGTTCGTGATAGCGAAGATGTCGTGGAATGGAGACGATGTAAGAGAAAACTTGGAAAAGAAGTTGAAAATTTCGGAGGTTTCAGGTATCATGAAGAAATGAGATGAGAAGCAAGAGAAGGAAAGAAGAAATGGCGCTGGTGCAGAGAGAAGGACGACGCGGCGAGAGCATAGAAAGACGTAAGAGAGAGGTAGCAGCAACGGGAGTAGGAAGTGTCGGACGAGGAGGAGGAGAAGGTGGTGGAAGAGGAGGAGGAAATAATAACGACCCCGACGTCGCAGTGCCGCAGAAAGGTTGACGACCCGATGCCAGGCGACGCCCTCTCTCCCCTTGCTGCCCTACCATCCCTTCTCCATCGTCCTCTGCAACCATCATCCCCCTTGCAGCAGCTACCACCACCGCCCTCGGCATCCCCCACTCGTATAAACCATCCACCTGGTACTGCACGTCGTAAGCGCATAGCGTACGTACGCCAGAGCCACCCACCCCCGTCATCCCTCTCTCTGTACGTCGCCGCCACCACCACTACCACCGCCACCACCACCACCACCACCACCATCATCCTACGACCGTCTGGCCAGGGTCGGGGTCATTGAACGTCTATAAAGATTTTGACTCCGCGTTACTGCTACTGCTGCTGTGCCGGCGTCGTCGCCGCCACCGCTGTTACGGATGCAGGAAGCGGAGAGCCACGGAGTACGCCCTTTTGTAAGGTGTGTAACGCAATCTGTTGTCCTGTAAGAACACGTTTTCGGCTCGTCTGTTGTAATTCGAGCGGAACGATCGATATCGAAATTATAGAATTATCCGATTTTCGTGAGACTGTCGCAGCTAGCTAGAGAACAACGATTCGAGGGACGATGAACGTTCAGTGTCCCTGGAATTTCAAGAACCTGGCTGAGGAGATGAATGCACTGCAAGTATTTCAGGAACAATATCGAGTTACGTAGGAAGAACGAGTTTAGCGAAGGAAAATAAAGCTCGTTCGAAATTTTCTAAGAAGACGGGCGAACAAATGTCGACGTGGAAAATACGCCAAGTACCAAAAAAAGGTCGGGGTATCCTCTGATAGAAGGATGAGAATTTTGCAGAGGCGAGAAGAACGAAAGAGACAGGCGTAAACGTTTGCGTGGGGCTGGAGGAAATTTTCGTCACCCTTCCTCCCTTAGTGAAAAGGAGTGGGAAGGTGTAGATTGGCGCGTCTTGCCAGGGTCAGAGGTCATTGAACGTCGGTAAAGATTTCGACTCCGGCGATGCTGTTCCGCAGTAAATAGGCGTGCGTAGCGCACGGCGCTCTCCCACCGACATCCTGGCCAACCAGACCAGGAGTGCTCGGGTAAAGAGGGGTCACGGATACGAGACACCCTCTTCGCAATACACACCCTCGTTCGTATAATCCCTACAGGCTACGTGAATGCCATTACGGGCCTAGTAAACCACAAAATAAAAACAAAAGTAATCTTCTCCTCTTGAATATCAATTTTTACGATCATTGCGGATATCTTATTCGCTTTGGAGTTGCGATTCTTAAGTTATGTCTCCTTAATCAATGACGTCTACTTTAAAATGTATCAAAAGTTCCCTTTTCCCGAACGGTTTTAATGCCTGCGACGAGACGTAATAATGGATAGGAAAGAAAAGGTCGATACGTCGTATTTTGGTGTACCACTGATCAAAAGAAGAGTACAAAGACGAGATAAAATGTCACATTGTAATAGGCTAAACGATTTTAATATCAACCATGATGGTCGTACGATAGAGACGCCTACCACGTAAACGTGGGCACCATTTACGCAAGTGCTAACAGACACAAGTAAAAACAACAGACACCATCGTTCATGCACAGTCGCGCACGTACAAGCACGTGCTCGGCATTAATATCGCCGTTGGTAACTTGTCGCTACGAGATCCGTGCTAATAAGAAACGCCCCGAGAACTTTTCTTTTATACCTCGCTTGATTTTATTTTTTAACAGCATCGAATACAATCAACAAATGCACGGTTCATTGGCATTCTTCGCTTTCGCTACATCGCAACGTCTCTCGTTTGAATTTAGTAACCCGTCGTTTGCACAATTCGTATTGGAAAATAGTATCTTAACCTGATAAATGATTTATGAAAATATTTGTCCAGTGTTTCACAACAAGAAGACGCTTGCATCATTCGTTCTCTTACAACTTACTTTATAATTTAACACGTATTGTGCAAATGTTAATTAAAATCCACGTCGAAAGATGTTATTGGGTTGGTTGTTTACCGTGAATGTTAAAAAATTTTTGTTATCGTCAAGAGTCCTTTCTTTTTACATCGCTTTATTTTTATTTAATCACATGAAATAAAAAACTCACCTTGCTGAAGTAACCGACAGTGTGACAACCTTCAGAATCACCAATAGTCATCACATAGAAGAGGAAAGGTTCGACATCGTAGTACAGAGTCTTGTGGTCCAAGAAAAATTTTGCCAACAAGCAGAGATTTTGACAGTACTGCTTGTAGCGTTTCCCGTCAACCTCCCACACACCTATCTTGTCCTTTCTGTGTACAGGGAATGAAACACAGAATATATAAAAAGGAGACAAGAGAAAATATATAAATTTAATGTACAACGCCTGCATTAGTTATACTTATTTACTAACCTGTACACTTCATGACCGGGCGGATGTCTCCATAAACATTTCTCTCGGTGCCTCCTTAGAACTTGACGACTTTTTGCGTATCGCAAGCAGTATTCACATAAATAAAGTTTTGGAGCGCGACTAAACTCCTCCGGATATGGACTTTGGTACCATACCTCCATCTCCCATTTTCCCATCTCGATGACTCGCGTGCCGCCACCATTTCTGCCTTCGCCATCGTAATCTAATTCTTTCAATTCTTTCTCCTATAAGAAAAAACATTGTATAATTCGTATGTGTAAAAAGTAGAATTAGAAAGTAGTACTTCCCAACTTACAATTTTTTCACTAGCGATTGCTTGCGCTTCCATAAACAATTTTAAATCGTATTCTGGTGTTAAATTCGTTAAACGTGGTTGACGATCTTTCTCGTTTCCTTGAAGTTCGCAACTGCTATCGCTTTCATTTCCATCGCCAGTGTTTCCCTTCCACTTGTTTCTCATTTCCCGCACTTTCAGCTGATAATTGCGCTGTTCTGTTGTTTGGTGTAAACCTTTCGGAGACTTTTTCGCCAAACATGCTACGGCCTTTTTCCTCTCTTCTTCTCTTTTTTTTCTATCTTTATAAAATTCTCTGCAAAGAAAACAGAAAAAGACTGCTTACTTTCTAATGCACCGGTAGGGTATGTTTATTATATCCCAATTAAATCTCACTTACACGCAAGCTTGTGGCGTAGTGTTATGGTACAAAGGACATGCTTCTAAAGTGAAATGCGAATCGAGCTTTCCGGAAAGATGACCCCGAGAATCGCATGTTGGCACTAGGGGACATTCTCTCTCCTTATTTACGCGTGTACGACCATAATTGCCTTGTCCAGATCTTCCGCTAATAGCGTTCGACGTACTACTATTCTGTGATATTCTGTTGGACCCGGACGAGTGCCTGGCAGCGGTACTAGGGCCGGCACGTTTTACAGGTGATTTGCTGGTACTCCTCTTGCTCTCAGCTACTCTCGATAAATCACACCGGATCAGGGGAATTTGCAGGATACGTTTACACGCTACCGTTTCCGTACCTGAGAACCATACTGCCGCCGTAAGCAAAAAGACTGTATCTGCATCTTAGGACACCTTGGACATGCTTTTTTGTATACGAAATGTTTGTCCCATCGACCAGAGGATTCCTACGACCCACATATATGTCCAATCCATCCATCCAGAACCGCAAATACTGCATTTTTGTGTTAAGGAGGCAGCATAGAGTCCTAAATCCACCGCCTGCAGAAAATTCTCTACCCGCCTCTTTTCAAGATACTCATGCTAAGAATTCTGACTTTATTCAATTAACTAATCGAAATGTATCTAGAAATATTTACTACGAGAGAACGGTGGTACTACAGTAACAATCTACCTATACATATTGAAATTCGCAATAAGGTTGCTATAAAAGATCGGTAGGAGGAACTGAACTTGTGAAGAGAGAAAATACGAAAACGGTTAATTAATCTAAGTTCTAAAGCAACGTTGTCCAGTACAAATCGATACAGGAAAAAACAAACCAAAACTAATACATACTCAGGATATGCAACTAATTATACTTGTAACAATGTAAAACATGTTAGAAAGTATTTAAAAAGTATCAATTCTTTAAATGAAAACATAACACGTAAAGAGATAGGAAGGAAACATAAGCTTAGTAATGAAATATCACATTCGATAGCTTATTATACAAAATACATATACAAAATATATTCGTACCTGTATCAGATTCCGAGTCGCTGGCCGCTTTTGTTTGAAGATGAAGAAACTTGCTACCTTTCCGAGTCTGAAGCTTCCGTTTGCTTTTACTTGTTGCTTTCGTCGCACCCGTTTCTCCATGTTCATCCATCTCCTTTTCACTAGCGGACGCATCGGCTTCATCTTCGCTTTTTATTGTACCTATAAGGAAGCAAAATAAAAAACACATTCTGTTTACTTATAAAAAATGATCAGAGTTAATAACACCAACTGTTAATTACCTTGTCGTTTCGTACACTTTTGTGGTTTTACAGGAGCAACTGTTGCTGATGGTCGCTTTGGTGGAACATTTGTGGCAGCACCTACTGTTGTACTTGGCTGAGTATCTTTTTTCTTCACTTGTGGCTGTGGGCTTGCAACGCTTTCTGACGATTCAGAGTCAGTGCTGCTATCTGTCGAGCCTGATGAGCCTGAACCTGCAGAACAACTTTTTGAACTCGCGGAACTATCTGACTTTTGTGATTGTGCAGCCTTGGTTAATAAACCTAACACAATAAAATAATTAATTTGAAATTATTAATGATATTAATGATTGTATATGTTATGAAATGATGTCACATTTACGTACTAGGTCTATTTGGAGCAACTGTTTTCTGTTTTGCGTCATTTGGTTTTGATTTAGATTGCTGATTTTTTGGATATTTTGCAGTACTATTTATAGGCTTAGCTGAATTAGCTTTTGTTGGAATACCACTGTCACTTTCACTACTGTTTTCAGGGCTGAATATGCTTTTCTTTTTCAATTTCTTTTGTACAGGTTCTGAAATTGTTTTTGTGGATTTATCAGGAACTTTCCCATTAGTACTTGTAGAGGCTGTCGAGAAAGTACATTATTAATTATTGAACGAAACTATAGTTGCTTTAAATAAATGATTTTAAATATATATATTCTTACTGCAAGGCTTGCTTGGCTTGTTAGCAACTGATTTAGAATTTGGTACATTTTTTTGTTGACTTGTAGTAGCTATTGATTTAGCAGGTGGTCTCTGTTGTTTAACAACAGGTGCTACTGTAGCAGTTGCTTTTGGTTTGGCTGGTAGTTTTCTCTTTGCTGTTGTTTTTACTTTGCTTGGCGATTCTTCTGATTCCGAAGAATACACTACAGGTCTATTCTTTGGTGGTATCCTTTCTTTGTTTTTATTTTCTATAGATGGAGCAGTAACTGTGTCAGTTTTGGACTTGCCATGCCTATTAGGAGGAAGTGTTGTTTTCCTCTTTGTCCTTTCTGTATCAGATGCTTTTTGACTATTAGCAGAACTGCTAGAATTTTCTGAATCGGATGAACTAGATTCACTGCCTGAACTTGAAGAACTACTGGATGAAGAACCAGAACTTGTTGTTGAGGTGGATTCTGAACTAGTAGCCTATCATTAATAATAATAACATATACATTAATTCAGATTTGTATGTAATATAAACTATGAAGTCAAAGTGATTGTATAACCTGTACAATATGTATATACCTTCCATTTTGGAGTCATTTCTATAGTGCTATCTCTTAAATAAGCAACAAACGGTATTTAACATCATTTCTGCAATAATATCTGTACACCTCCCAGACATGTACGGAAGAATTATTTACAATAAACTTGATCAAAGCAACAAACCTTCCATTTTATATTTTGACTTACACATAACAAACTCATAACATACTAACACATATCACATATTACAGTCCTGCGCACAAGTAATATGATCTTAGGGCTAGTTTGAAAATGATAGAACTGTTTTGTCCTTCCCTTTCTCTTTGTATACAATGTTTTAGCTGATTTGCAAGTCATTGCAGAAATAACTTATATTGAATGTTGAGATTTAAATATCTCAAATTATTCTTTAAATTTTAAGAAAATGAAAAAATGAGTAGTTTGTAAGATCGTAAGATGTATAGTATAGATGGCACTTTCATCGAATATTCCAAAATCCAAATGGATCTCTTCATGACATAGAAGAGTACCGGTGTACGTTCTTTGATTTTGCGTTTTTAAATTAGATCCAAAAAAGATATAAGCTGAAATTATAACAATGACGGCATTCGAAGGTAAATATGCCTATTAGGCATATTCCTAGCGTTGTAATTATATAAGAAAAATCATAATTATAGATGTTGCTTATGAAATTGTCAAAATGTTTTATATATGAACAACTTTTTATTTTAGAAATGGGTGTTTTACCCGAAATCGCGAAAGCAGTTGACGAAATGGAGTGGACGTAAGTAAAATAAAATTATATCATGCGTATGAAAAGAAATATTAAATACCATCAAATACCTTTACACAGATTGCCAACTGATGTTCAAGCTGAGGCAGTTCCACTAATTTTGGGTGGTGGAGATGTGTTAATGGCTGCAGAAACTGGCAGTGGGAAAACTGGTGCCTTTTGTCTACCAGTTTTGCAAATTGTCTGGGAAACTTTCAAGGATCTAGAGTCTGGTAAAACAGGCAAGACCTCGAGCAATAGTGGACATCAGCAACATTGTACGTTCCTTTTCATATTCATTATAACATGTTCGTTCTTTTATTTAATGTTGTTATAATTATTTACAGCTTCACATTGGTCATTAAGTTTATTTGATAGAGGTAAAGCATTAGCTGTGACTCCGGATGGCTTACGATGTCAGAGTCGTGAACAAAAAGAATGGCATGGCTGTAGAGCAAACAAAGGAATTCTAGGGAAAGACAAATACTTCTTTGAAGCTATAGTAACTGATGAAGGATTATGTCGTGTAGGCTGGTCTACGTCTCAAGTAATTCTCATGAATTTTTGTTAGCTTTTCAAAAATGATGTTGTCAAATAGTTATAAATATTACTGCATTTATGATATAGGCTTCACTGGATTTAGGAACAGATAAATTTGGTTTTGGATATGGTGGTACTGGCAAAAAATCAAATGCAAAACAATTTGACAATTATGGAAAGGCTTTTGGAATGCATGATGTTGTTGGATGTCTTCTGAATTTATCAAAGGGAGAGATTAGCTTCACATTGAATGGTGTGGATCTGGGTCCAGCATTTACTCTGAATGCACAACAAAAATCACAGACTTTTTACCCAGCTGTAGTATTGAAAAATGCAGAAATGTCATTCAATTTTGGAGCACAGCCATTTAAGTATCCCCCTCCAAATGATTATATAGCTGTTGCTTCAGCTCCTAAGGAAGTTATAAATGAGAATCCTATAAACAGTAGCCAAACTCATAAGGAAAATGGCAAGCCTAAATGCAATGCCCCTCAAGCTATAATCATGGAACCTTCGAGAGAACTTGCTGAACAAACATATAATCAAATTCAAAAAGTAAGATATCAGTAATGATTAATCCCAAAATACTTTTTTGCTTAAAATATTTAATACATAAAATGATATCTCTATATAGTTTAAAAAACATTTGAAAGATCCAGTCATTAGAGAATTGTTAGTTATTGGAGGAGTTAGCGTAAAAGAACAAATTGCTACATTAAATTCCGGTGTGGATATAGTAGTTGGAACACCAGGTCGTTTAGAAGATTTAATACAAGGCGGCTACTTGTCCTTAACACATTGCAGGTACTTTGCAATGCGTTTTATGCTAGATTTATCAAGATAATGGTTGTTATAGTATAGTTCTTTTAGGTTTTTCATTTTGGATGAAGCCGATGGTTTATTGAAGCAAGGCTACACGGAATTAATCGATCGTTTGCACAGACAGATACCAAAAATTACATCAGATGGGAAAAGATTACAAATGATCGTTTGTTCTGCCACACTGCATGCATTTGAAGTTAAAAAAATGGCGGTAGGTATTTATAATGCCATTCGTATTTTTATGCAATATTTTGTAAAAAATATATATAAGAAATAAATTTACTTCGCATAGGAACGTTTGATGCACTTTCCAACGTGGGTAGACTTAAAAGGTGAAGATGCAGTTCCCGAAACAGTACACCATGTTGTTGTAATAATCGATCCACAGAAAGATAAATCTTGGCACAACTTAAGGAAACATATAGAAACTGACGGTATTCATAGCAGGGATAACATAAGACCTGGAAATAACAATCCTGGTATGTTTTAAGTTAAATAAACTCGTATAATTTTGAAATTCCTCTATCTTTAATTATGTGATTAAATGTTTTTCATAGAGACACTCTCAGAGGCTGTGAAAATACTAAAAGGTGAATACTGTATTCGTGCCATTAAAGAACACAACATGGACAGAGCTATAATTTTCTGTAGAACTAAATTAGACTGCGATAACTTGGAACGATATTTGAAACAATCTGATAGAAACCAATTTTTATGCGTATGTCTCCACGGTGATAGAAAACCTGCGGAACGCAAATCTAATTTAGAGAAGTTCAAAAGGCAGGAAGTAAAGTTCTTGATTTGTACCGATGTCGCAGCTAGAGGTTTAGATATTTCGGGATTACCTTTTAGTACGTAATCTTCACTAACTTTTAACAAATTCGTTTGTAATTGTGATTTGCTTATATAATTTTTTTCTAGTGATTAATATGACCCTACCTGATGAAAAATCCAACTACGTACATCGCATAGGTAGAGTCGGTAGAGCTGAACGAATGGGTCTAGCAATTTCATTAGTTAGTAAAGTTCCTGAAAAAGTATGGTATCACGGCGAATGGTGTCCTTCTCGTGGAAGGAACTGTTCCAATACTAATCTTACTGATAAGGGTGGTTGTTGCATTTGGTACAACGAACCAAACGTAAGATTTGATACAACGTGACATACTTAGCTTTTTTTGACATTCGATATTGCTAACGTCATTTTTTCAGTACTTGGCTGAAATTGAGGATCATTTAAATGTCACGATTCAACAAGTCGATGCAGATATAAAGGTTCCATTAAATGATTTCGATGGGAAAGTTGTATACGGAGAAAAGAAAGCAGCCATGGGTATGTAAATTTTGTGTTCGTGTTGTAATGTGAATTATATCGAATATTTATAATTTTTTAGGTTCAAATTACCAAAATCATGTACAGCAAATGGCGCCCTACGTGAACGAATTATCTTCTTTGGAATCAAAAACACAACTTTTATATTTGAAGAGGCATATGGTAAAAACGAGCTAAAATACTTTTAAATGCTAATACGTAATCATATGAGAATCTACGTTCACTAAGCTTCTCTATCTTTGAATATTATATTTCAATATGTTATACCAGTGTTTGAATAGTCTCTTAATATTTATAAACGTAGTGTACTTCTAAATGTAATATATAAATTTGTTACAAGTAATATAACATCTTAGTTCTCGTAACAATGTGTCTCGACATTTACTTCATAATTAATTATTAATATATATTATTAATATATTAATGAAGTATTCTTGATATATCATTTCTAAAGACATAATAGCACTTAAATAGCACTTAGATAGTATATGTGTATATAAGACATACGGTAAGTGTTTATTGTATTTTTATAATTTTCATAATTGTACCATCACTATTTTAGTTACACAAATGTATTATACAGTGGCCTTGCAGTGTTGTTAGTTTTGTAATTTTCACAATATCTCTTTGTATGTTTTTTGTGTTTTGTATATGGCACGTGCGCAAACGCGCGCATGTTGTGATTCAGTTTTGTATAGTATATATGTATATATTATATACTCTTAGAATTTACTAAATGATCTTTGTTTAATTACACATAATAATTTATACACATTTCTCGAAATCAATAATAAACGACTAAAGTTATACAGTATACAAATCATACTGTTTGCTTTCTGCATTCAGATATAGCGTACGTGTTCTCCCTTTCTTTCTTAAATAGTGTATATGATTTACGTGTTAACACACGTTACACGGACATAACACGTTTATGTTATTCACACGAGCGAACGAGACGCATGTATCTTCACACTTGCAGATGGTTTCTTTTTATTCCTTTTGCACAATTAATACAACACGAGCCGAACTTTTTATTCACTATAATAATTTAATTGATTAATCAGCATAGATCCATGAAAACATTTCTTTTTTCCCTTCATATTCAGACAGTCATCACAGAATGAGAATGAAATATTTTTTGTATCTTCTTGTAATTTAAAAACACATTTACAGTCGTACGGATCATTCTTCCCTTTTTTTAATGCACACTGGCTATCACACACGCGGAATTATTCGATCGCATTAACTCAACATGAATTATACTTATATAATATACATATATATTTATATGACATAAATATATACATATACTTATTTATATATTTATATATATATATATATCAGTTTATTGTATATACTACATGTCCACCCCACGATTTTTACTTAAATAGCTTCGACAACTAAACGACTCAGGCGATCAATACTTGTTCACATATTTTATATAGCAACCATATCTTTTCATTTGATTGGATTGTACGCAATGTTCGTCGGCTTATGTATCTCCTTTCTTTGCCCTTTTATTACGCAGTTATATCATAGATACTCGTTAGTCTAGGATTTAAAAAAGAAATTCTCCGTGCTGGTTCTCATGCGGACACAGCATTTTAATACCAAGAAAAATCATGGGGCGGGCAACATTTAATTTGGTTTCCTAACGAATTTCTTGTGTTATTACTCATTTACATCACACGTATTTTTTATTCCATATTTTTCTGTGTATGTGTATATTTTTTTCTGTATACGCGTTATTATTCATTCACTCGTATATAATTAGTGCTTATTTAAATATTACTGTCCGATGATTCCTGCTTTCGCTTTTAGTTTTGCGTCTGCATCAATAGTTTCTTTCTTAAGTCTTCAGCTAAACATACTTCTAAGATACACGCAACAACGAAGTCATTAAGAATCAGGGAGGAAACCCGGTTTTTTTTTATTTAGAAGGGAGGGTGGACGTACTTATCGACGAGTTGGTAAAACTCTTTTCACCCTCTCTCTTTCTTAGTTTCTCAGTTCTCATACCTTATTACATGAATACATTTACACACGAACAATTAAGTGATCCGTTATTCTTTCTTTGCATCCCTAAGATCGCCAAGATATATTCCCTTCTCTTTTTACATAATTTTCAATCAGTTTTCAAATAACTGTAATATCCAATAGAATGTTCGCCAGCTTCCAAGTTACAACATCTCACTTCGATCACCGTTCATTTTTATTTATTCGGATATAAATTCCGTAATTTTATAAAACGATATTATCCTCGTATCAAACGAATGCTCGTGATTCTTGAACGTTTTGGATTCTAGCGAACAATGCGATAAAAACTAGAAAAAAGACTTCGAACAACACCAACGATCGATCATTATACATGTAGCTATATTGTTATATAAATTACTCTGACAGAGTATGTGGCAAGAGCCCATAACTCCTCTCGTGTGTTTGTTTATTGTTTAACGAATAGGATAATTGCTGTGCTCGAGGCACACACAGCTCCTTTTCTTGTCTTTCACAATTTCATTCAATAAGTCTTCGAATCAAAGTGGCTTTATGTTGCTTCGTGACCCGGCAATCTCATCAACGAAAAATTACAAAAGAACGCACGATTTCCCAATATAAGATTACTTTGATGATCCTAAGGGTACTATTAAAGCAATCTGGATTTCCCATCAAATATGAAGAATCAACAAAACAATTGAAATAAGCGTTACATCAGGCACGATTCACGATCAGGGACCATTTGCAACCATGACTTATAACGGCTGACAAGATATTTTAGATAAAAGACAGTGGAACATTTTTTTATTGCCTATTCGTAAATTCGAATGACTGGATGGGAGGGTAAAGTGGTGGTATTGGAAAGATTATGTCGTCATTTGGGGAATTTACAGGGAACCGCTCTTGATATTTCGTGATACTTTCACGGTGAGACCGTATTACGTTTACACGTTCATTCTACTAATAAAATGCTTGCTAATCACGAACGTGTTCGTTACATACATCAAAACGATTAGCGAAAATATTCAAAGAACTTTCCGAGGCAAGTCATAATTATTCGACGTAAGCAATTAATTTTACTTTACTATGAAAGATATCGAAAAGTAAAAAACCGAAGGAAATAACAACGTACGTATCTTTGTTTCGAATCAATTAAGGCAGATTGGTACGCGTATTCGAGCGAGAGACGTTTCCATCTCTCCTGGCCCTCTATGTTTTTCTCGGTGAAAATAATTTAACGAGAAATAAAAATAATATCTTCGCATCTCTGCATATGTAGAACATGCATTGTTATTTATTTGAACGATTATTGTAATCTCAAACGATTGAACTTATTGACTTTCCATGCATTCGTGCATGCGTCATCGATTTACTAATTCCGACAACTTTGAGAACGATTATCCAGTCTCTATGCATATACGCAGATGTATACGTCGTTCACGCTGCATTAAGACGACCTTCGCCTTGCATTAAGACTTCTGAAAACTTCGTTTCTTACTAAATCGTATTAGAATTATGCACGGGACTATGATCGGAGCTTTGACAAATGTCCGTCGTAAAGGTATGACATTTCTCTAGATTTTCGTTCGTTCTTCCTTTCTTTCTTTCTTTCTTTTAATAACGAAAGATCGAAGTTTCCCTTTTCAAACAGAAATAACTACGATGTATGAAAGACGAATATATCTATTATTGGAAAGACAACCACAATTCAAACACAGCGTTACAATGTTCACTTTTCCATCTGCACTGATCGTGGTCAGTTTAAATAAATACATTATTCTAGATTGGATAGATGAATCTAATTTCTTCCGAAGATAGCTTTTTTTTTTTAACAATGATTACAGCAGTAATCGTTAATTACAATAATAATGACGACAATAATGAGAGTGACGATGATAATGACAATGAAACGATGACGATGATAGCGATGATAATATAATAATAATAATAATAACAATAATAAATGGTAATAAGAATAATGATAATAGTACTATAACTACATTTTCCGTTTCAATAAAATCTGCCCGTGTAGAGACAATTTTTTATCGAATAACAGTTTAACGATAAGACGATCACAATAAATGACTCTGTATCCTTAACATAAACGCGACCATGATAGCATAAAACACGTATTTATCTACGAGCAAACGTTCCATGACTTCGTTAGAAAGGTGTAACGAATTGAAAATCAGGATGTCAATTTTTTTTTCTCGGTAATTCGTTCTTTCCGAGGCAGTTAAAAGATCTGGATGATGCAATCGTATCCACGAATCGAATTTAACTGGAACATTTAATTATTTATCGACGGTAATCACTATTAACGTTGCTTCATCAGATCTTGTATCTCTATCTCTCGTTACGACGATTCCAACTATGCCCATTCCATCTACTTTGACTTTCGCTTTTTAAGGCAATGCTCTCTTAGCAACGTGGTCCACAAAGAGTATTGCGAAATGCAAGCGGATAATGCGCTTCGTGGACGACGTGCTGCATCGTGTTTTATCGACGACTTGCATTTGCACGACGGGGATCGCGAGGAAAGAAGAAATAGGGAGTGGTCCGTTTCGTACAAAACACGACTGGGCCCTTTGACTCTGTTTCAGCATTGACGAAAACAAAAAAAAAAAAAAAGAAGCTTCGACAATTCTTCGTTACGTTCCAAAAAGGAAAAAAAATAAAAATAAAAATAGACGCAATCATTGTCAAAATATTTAAATGCAAACACATTTCTATACGTGGTTAAGCGATCTATAAACACAAGATGTTCTCCAATAATGAACACTACACCGAATAGTATATATCCATTAATCAAACGCACAATTTCAAGTTAGTTTCGACGAACTGCTATCGATGCGTCATTGCTTCCCATCCGTACGAACCTGTCATTATTGTATTTACAAATAATAATTACTTGCACCGCTTATTTTTACATGTACATATTCGCATGCCTGGTATATTGTACGTACAATAAAAGAAAAGAACTTGTGCGATCGGCGTATGTATACAATATATATAATATATATATGTAAGTATATATAATGTATATATGTATATCTATATCGGTATAATCGTGGCCACGTAAAATTTATTAGTTAATTATTAATTCGGTATCCGTTTGTTTCTCGCTTGCATACGCGCATACAATAGTCGATCATCATTACACTTACAAATTTTGTTTACATTCAAGTAGCAAGTATATATATTATCTTTTACTTTTGTTGTGTTTTTTTTATTGTATCGCGACCGACGAAAACGGACAATCAATCTACCAATACTTCTTCAATACATTTTTGCATGTGATTTGTTTTTTTCTTTTCCTTTCGTTATGGTCAATCATATCGTATTTTTTCTTTCCCTTTTTTTCTGTTGTTCAATACCGTTGAATAAAGCATTCAAAATTAGGACGAACGCGATTCTCCATTCGAAAGAAAAGGGAAAGAAAATAAAATCGTAACGAAAAAATAAAACGCGTAAGAATGCTCGCAACAATATTAATTACGCAATACTCGTTACTCGTTCGTACACTGACATACACAAAATGATGTTTCATATTTCTTTGTGCTGGATGAACATTAAAGTTTCACGGAAGTTTCATTGACAGGTAATATTATATATGTATATTCGCAGGCTCGCTGTCTCTCACTCCCTAACATCCTTACTTTCACTCTTACATCTGTCATCAAGTTTTACAGTAAAAATAACACTTCGTAAAGTTATAAATACCGTTACAAACTATGGCTTGTCAGTTATGTATTAGTACGATAGGTATACATATATATGTATGCACACGGGCCCATATATTGATATTACATGAGAATACATTTATGAGGGTGTGGGCTTGTCAGCATGTGCGGAGTAACCGTTATGCAATGTCCGGAATTTCTATCCTCATCGTTTCGATAGCCACAACATTTAAACATGATCGGATAGAACACTATCTAATGGATTAAAAATAATCAGATTATCCATACTGCTGGATAAGAACAGTTTCCAAAGGACACGAAAAGAAGAATGATCCATTGTCGTAAAGTTTCAAAAAAGAGAAAACGTCGCAAGACCGAGTAGTCATATAAAAAATAAAAAAGGGAAATATCAATCAAACTGCCAGAGTTTGTCTTCCTTCCGAGAAACGTTCTATGAACAATTTTCTTTTCATCTCTTCTGCTTCACAAAGAAGTGATCGATCGTAATGAAAGAAAAGGAAGAAATAAGAGTGAACATGATCAAATTTATTAGAAAAACGTTTAAAACAAGACGATAATAAGGATAGTAAGACCGGATGCCCCAATATATTTACGTTGTGTTACATAAACCGGAACGTGGCTTATTCGTATCCCTATTTTATTCAGTTTAATTTGACGATAAAAAAAACTCTCGTTACCTATTATAAAAGTAGATGTTACACAGATCAGTAACCCGCACTTAATCTAGGGGTACGAGGGTGTATGTATGCGAGTGAACGTGCTGCCACGAAGAATTTTCTATCTTTTTCTTTCTGTTACTAATACGTGTATCAATTCATCACTTTATATATTTATAGCAGTAGAATGCACGTGTGTACGCACGTGCGAGATATAGCCGCAATGCGCGTAGTTCCAAAGCAGTTTGCACACGCGTACAAACTCCTCTCGTCCTCTGGATCTGGTATGAAATTGAGAAAAAAAATATGTGAAAGGAAAGATACGATTAAGATTCGAAAGAAAACAATAGGAGACTTACCATATACAGGGTGTCCAAATAGTAAAGATACTTGAGATAAGAAATTCGCACATCGCACTTTGGTTCAGGAAACTTTACCCTAAGAAGTTCCGATGATAACTGATCATTTGGATGAATCGATCGAAATTTGTACATGTTACCATTGCATACTCTCGGGACATAAAGCATTTACTCGAAAACGGGACGCGGGACTTTACGTTACGAAGTCGAATAAATAAGCAACATATTATACCTCCGTATGTAATAACGTTCACATTGACGTACTTTGATTGTTGTAATGTTGGAGCCTAACGCTATAGTCAGAAGTGTACGTGTAAAATGAATTTCCCACGTGGCACATTTGTCTTGCGTACGTTTAGGATTTATATGTAGATACTAGCTACAATGATAATATATGTGCCTAAGTACACGAATTAAAGTAGTTCAATGGAAATCAGTAAAAACGATATCAGTGAGGAATCTCGATTTATAGGAAACGCACATAAAAACATGAATCCGTGGACGGTCACCCTGTACATATTTGATACATAGTTATATAATTAAAACGCTCTTCGAAATACTGTAAAATCTCACAAAATACTCTTCTTGTAAAAAGGTGCGGCTGAGACTCCTACGGGTCGGGCCAATGCGATTAAAAGTCGAGATTCGGAAATTCGAAAAAATTAGTTTACCAATAAACACGGTTATATCATATAATTAAATTGTTTTAAGGGGCAAGGGAAAAATAGAGATTCGAAAAATGAGTAAAGAAACGTTCAACGATAAGGATTTTTATCGGTGAAATTACCTAAGTCTTAGGAAACATTCTTAATACTAAATCTGAACGAGATAATAACGCGACGAGTGTGCCGGACGAAAGAGTCGTTACACGATCGCCGTCGTGTTAATCTATAACAATGACCCACGTTAGAACATTCGCTCTCTTTCAATCGCTCTCTTTCTTTCTCCCACTCCTCTTATCAACGAATTGATGCGTAATAAGAATAAAATTAACGAGGTAATAGTTAAAATTGCACATGTTTTTCTAGCAACAAATATTATTCTCCTCCCCCTAATCACGACGTTCAGCACACTCTCGACGAAACTTAAAAAAGGAGTCGAGTGATCGAAATGCCCGAGATATTTCTCTTTTTTATGTCGAAACGATCGTTAAAGTAGAATGCGCAGGGGCATAATTTGCTTGTACACCAATGACATAATAAGCGATTCTGTGCAAAAAGAGAACTATTCTCTCCATTGCGAGACAGATTTTTTTTTAGGTAACCCCCAACCGCTGCGTATCAACTTTTCTCCTTGAATTTTGTCGAAGAAGAACGATCGACTCGCAGCCATCAATCATGTATGCGTACACGCGGAGTCTTCGACACGTTACTTTCTGAATAATTAAACGGCTTCAGATACGCGAAGAAGAGTTCCACGCACCAATGTATATCATCGTACATCGCGATACCATTCAGATCGCCCACGGTACGACTGGTTTGACTCGAGTTAGCTCAGGGTGGAGCACTACCGTAATTTTTATACGAATACATGACAGGATATGTCGGCAGGAACGAAGTCACAAGAGCTCGTACTGGCGCAAGTGCATCCGTTGAATGATGTCCCGACAATCGTTAAATACTCTCTTGATGTTCTCAGTATCGACGGCGCATGTAAAGTGCGGATAACAATAGTGCTTACCGTCTCCGCTGGCTGTGCTTATACGCTGCAAACAGTCCGATGGAAAATTTATTGTTCGCCTAACAAAGTTGTGCTCAAATATCTAACACGATGTACTTACAAGAAATTCGTCTCTAATGAAGTACTTGGCCCTCATAACGTCAGGAGGTTCCGAAGGATCTGGCACTACCCCAGGTTCAGCCGGTGTCTGATATCGCGCAAATTCTGGAAAATAATCTTCTAATTTGTGCTTTCCTGCTTTTACTTTTTCCGCTAATAGATCTTGTTTATTTAAAAATAAGATTACGGAAATTGTGCGAAGCCACCTAGAAAAGGAAAGAACGGACATGTAACGAACATTTCGAACGAACATCTTATCGTACGGTGAATACATCCAAGCAATTAAACCGATTCGTACCGATTGTTCCAAATGCTTTTGAAGAGGTCCAAACTCTCTCTGAGTCTTAACTTTGTTGGATCCTCCCTGAGTACCATGTTATAACTACTACATGCTGTTACAAATATGATTGCCGTTACATCGTTAAAGCACTGTATCCACTTTCTCCTCTCGTCGCGTTGACCACCAACGTCGAACATACTACAAACAAGCAATCATTGATGCTACACATTACAACGCTTTTATGGACGAAATGCATGCAAAGGATCGTGTTCGTGTACTATACTTTACATTTTACGTAACACCATCTACGGCTAAAAAAAAAGTTGAAATTAGAATTGATCCGCAAATTTAACTCTATCGGGATGAAATTCCGTAAGGGACCGATAAAGACTGGATGTTCCTCCGTAGAGTTAATGCGAAACACAGGATCTAACGGGAGGGCGGGGGGATAATGGGAACCAAGGCAAAAAGGGAAAATATTATAAAGTTGCGGAGGCGTTAACGCGGCTAACCGATTCCGCTGCACGTATAGCACGTAAGTCTATAGCTGTAATATACACGCCGGGATGAGGTGCGCGTCGCTGCTTTACGTTATATTTACCGTCGACCGATGTTACTGTAATACGTTGTCTATATATAGTTAGACGACACTGGAGTAAAGCGAGTAGCTATCGCTTAGGACTTACTGAAAGTTTACTTTGTCGACTTGAAACCGCGTTTCGAAGATACCGGACGTAAGGACTCGACACCTGAGGATGTCCTGCAACAGATCGACCAAATTTATCATTCGAATCAAATCTGTACATTTTCGGTTTCGCGTTAAAACCTTGTATCGACGATTACCTGTTCTGTGGGTGTGTAATCCGGTTGCTTAACGATGGCTACCTTATCTAGAAAACTGAAACAGAGAACGGAAGAAACGATTACACACATCTCCTACAGTCTTCATAGTCCTAAATGTAAATTTTCACAATGTAATCGATTTGACAGCGCTATAACGAGCTACGCCTTGATCAATGTGCAAGTATTTCCCACCGATGCTGATCATCGCCGATAATAAACACAGCTAGTTAACAGCATTGTTACCGTGAGAGTTGCTTCGCGTGATTATGGTTTAGCCTAGCATCGTTAAAAATTTCGAACAATTGTCAATTGTCAGGTGTTCATGAAAACGTTTATAATCGATGCCATCCGGAAAACCGAATCAACGCTTTACCTTAAACCAAAGGAAAAAAACAAAAGATACTCCTAAGTGTTTTTTTTGGGCATTTGGTGAGTGCAGAATAATTTTCGTTCATGAACTTTCCGTCCAGATGGAAACTGCAGAATCTTATGTATCGAAAGTGGCGCGATAACACACAAGATGGAAAACGGAAGTAGCTGTAGGAAAAGGGTGGAACGCTGGAGCAGGGTGAGAGAGCACCGAACGAAGAGAATTCTCTCCTTTTTTTCATGCTGCTGTCACCGTTTCTCTTGAAAGACCCTCCCCGGCTAGTGTCTAGGGTGGATAGAGCGCACGAAGGGGGAAAATCGATTCTCGGTAGTGTCCTATCCTAACCCCAACTCTCGCCCTCTCGGCCTCGCCGACTATGCCTCTCTAGCACCCAGTTTCCAATCCGGGTCATGGGTCACTGCCACCGCTGCTCGCCATCAATCGTACGTACAGACTTAGCTTCGCGTATGTATACCAGCTCCCTGTACAGGTGTATGTTGTATGCGCGAGATGCACCCTACAGGGGTGGGTCTTCGCTTTGACACCACCATACAACCTTCTACAGTCGGTTGACGGTGATAATATATTTACTGACAGACACTTGCACTGCTCTCCGGCCCGGATATTAAATAGCCGTACAGACAACGACACCTTTTTCATTGGAAATATTCCGAAACTTGAAAGAGATAACATTACTAAGATAACATAGATATAAAGAATTGCAAAATTGTCGATTCTACTACATGTATATCTACGGGATATCGTTTCGTCATAAACAAATAATACAAAGGACTGAAAGGGATTTTCATAGGTACAAAGGCAGGAAGGTAGGATAAAATGAATCACGAGATGCAACAGCAATTAATCCAGCGTTCATTGACCTCGACAGACGTGAGTAATCAGAATTTAGCTCCTCGAGTAAATTCGAGGAACCAGAAACCGGAGAAATTGATTTTCGGCAAGTAGTTGCACAGAAAAGCTGAAGAGAAGCCCCTGGGATAAAGGTCTACGTGGCTCGTGTGTAGGCTCGTGAGAAAGGTAGGTCATGAAATTGGCGCGCTCGTACAGAAATAAGGTTATCGACCTCCTGAGAATCGAAAGAGGAAGGAGGTCGTGACCCACTGGTTACAGCAGAACGATTTTCTGGTTACCGTGGCGGTGTAACTTCACCGACCTTGAAGTCAACTTTATAACAATATTATTTCTAACGATATGACAAGCGTGACACTCCTGCTGCATCACGATCCCAGCGTTAGATTATCCAGAACCACCGATCGCTAAAATATTTCATTTTTATCGAAAATATAACATACAAGAGAATTAGGAATTTCTAGTTTTCCCGGGGTTTACTTTTCAACCAACCGTCCTGTATAAACGACAATGCGCAGGATCATGAAAAGAATAAGAAACACTTTAAGAAGATAAATGGTTCGCGAATTTTGAACGAGGTCAGACTAACTACAAAACAATGCTCGGCTCGTTGCATAAGTAACGAAATGAAGTAGACCAGATCGAATCCGCGTTGAGCATCCTTTACGTACTTTTTACATTGATTTCGACGCTTTCTAACATTCTGTTTCATCTTAAACGATCGGTTGATTCGAATTGCAAATATTTAAAGAACCTAACAATCGCTCCTTCTTGCTTCGATATAACGGAAAAGTTTCGACGTATCGCTCGATTTACAGAAAAGATTTTGCAGAAAAAAATCTCGGCAACTTCAGCAGAAGCGCCGAAGACTTTCTGAAACGATCTCATTGATTTTTTCGCGATCTATATTTAGGCAGTGGCATCGAAAGTTATTAACGAGGATAAAAAATACTGGTTTTTATCTAACATGACGATGGCACGGAAGAAGATTGTTATCGACCTAAACATTCATGAACTATGTGTGGCAACATCAGTGATCCCAGCATATAGACCAGCGTCTATATATAGAGACACGTGTTTCCTTTTTTAAGGTGTGCCGAGGTATCCCATCGTGTAATTGACACGTTACTCGATTCTCCCCGTGTACAGCGCTCGTTTTCTCTTTTTCCTCTTCTTTTTTCTTTCTCCTGCATTTTTTCCTTCTCCCTCTCCCTTACTCTTTTTTTAGTTCTTTTTTTTTATTTTTAATCCGAAACAAAAATTCGATACTGAAAACGATATCGCGACGAATTAAATTCTCAGCGCAATTCGATGGGCTCCAAGGGAGATACGGGCGGAATCTGAATCGCGATAATGTTGCGACACGCTTCACCTGCGAATTTTATTGCATGAAATCTGACAGTTGTTCAACCCGGAAATGGCTGTGACTGAACCAACAATCGATAATCAGGCGTTGGCGCATAGCGATCTCTTATTCACGTCGCACAAATATTTATTCGCTGTGCACCAACTCCAATTCGATGATATTTTAGGAAGCTTGCCGTTGGTCCATATTCCTTTCATCTTCGATACAAGTATTCGAGACAGTTTCACTTTAAATTTCTTTGCCTTTCAGAAGGGAAGAAAGAATTGACCCATTAATTTCTACCAATTTTTGTGTAACTCGAAATCTGTTCCCTCGATCACGAATCAAGAATGAGAGACTTATCTAATGTTTAGCAAACAGGCGTCTGAAATTACAACAATCTAGCGTCGCGGGGTCCACAAGAATCTCTCCGTTATACATCTCTCGACCAGTGCTTCCTAAAAATACGATACGCTATTTTTACCCAGAGATTTCTTTCTCTTTCTTTCTATTTCGATACACAAGAGGACAAGAGAGAATCAAGGAAAAGATGAAAAGGAGAGAAACGAAAGAAAACGAACGTTTCTGTAAAACGAAAGGATGGGGGGGGGGAGGGGGAGAGGTGTTAAAAAAATTCACACAAACGTCGGCCAACGAAGTGCAGTAACCGAAATGTAACCAGGTTTAATATATTTTTAACCGAAACGAAAACTATCGCCGTGATCTTGATGCGATCTCGCCGTGAAATGCGAGACACTATTTGGCACGTTGCTAAATCACGTCGATCGTGAACGTATTCCGAAGTATTCTCGTTTCGTGTCTCACGGGGGTATCAATCGAACGATAAACGCTTTAATTTCTCCTACTATTGACAGTGCAACGATGACGATAATAACGACAAGGATATTCATGGTAATTATACATGCGGAGACGAAGAGAGATCCAATGAGGCTGCAGCCAAATAAAAAATGTGTTCTGCCTAATTAAAGTATTTGACGAAATGATAAACAGCAAACGAAGTCACATGTTCGGGTTTGTTAGTTTAGTGGATAAGTTTCGCGTTTACATTCGAGATTCACGCCTCTTTGCTCACGATTCAGTGCAACAACCTGTGCCTCACCTATGTAATTTTCAAAGGGATACAGTTTAAAGTGATCTGCTGGACCGGGACGGTTCGCAGCGGACCAGTTTTTCGCTCATTTATATATCGGATCGGCGGTTATTCCCTCCAAGTTACGTGACGTTCAAAAGGAGAATGCCGAAAGTAATATATCTTTGTAAATACACGGCGTCACGATCTTCATGACACTCCGTTTCCAGTTTCATCCAATTATCTACTTGTTATTAACCGTTCAATCGGTAAATATGAATTTGTCAAACGCACTTTCGACGAAGGCGTCGCCTTTCAAACTTTATCTTATTACAGATTTATGGCAACAAATTCGCAAATGTTGCATCAAGCTCTTAAAGAACAGTTTGAACTTGGCTACCATCTTTAGACAAACTCTATCGAACTCCGTACAGGTGGAACGCACAAGGAAAAACAAATATCTTATGTGTGCAGTGTTAAAAATATCGTTCAGAGTGCGAGAGAGGGAGAGAGAAGAAGAGAGAAGAAGAGAGAGTGGAACAAAAGCAAGCACAGCATGTTCGACCGGTATGTACCTAAACAGCTCCCGTGTCAGTGAACAGCGTGAAAAAAGTTCGAGGTTGGGCCAATTCATCGAGAACCCCTAGATAAACGAGTGGCCCCTATTAAAGCGATTACCTCGTTAAGGCATTGTCTCCATTGGCATTAAATCGGTGTCACAGGCCCATGAATATACACGGATATACCATATGTATCGCGGTCATGAGAACGCTTCCGAAATTTATCCAACCGCGTTGCAGACTATTTACAAGTCAGATACGATAACAAATACAAATATACTCACACAGCCAGAAATACAGGTACGAATACATAGGCGAATCGTTACACTTTTTCACGGAACCACGAGTTCTCGTTTCAGGTTATACTCGTCTGGCACGCGCGGAATAGTTGAAAGGATAGCGGACGAATCCGCGGGCAAATCCGACGCGATTCGCGGTCTCATTATCATCGTATAAACCTTATCATACGTACTTCTTATCGTAATCATGATATCAGTACCGGGGCGAATTAGAATAACCGTGTGTCGCGACTCGAGCACACGAGCTATTTGACGCTACGAACCTGGCCAATAACTCTGCTCTCTTATTTTTATCATTGGACACTTCACGATCTGTCTTACCGTATATACTATAGTATACTATAGTATATATACTATATACTATAGTATATATAGTATACTATACGATCCATTCGAAAGTCAAACTGATTCATTTCCCGAAAAGTATTCTATTTTAATGCCCTAATGTACAATCTAGTATTTAATTTTGCACTTCAGTGTAGCATTAAATTTGTTTTAACGATCGTACAAACAAAGGATAACTTACTATTTGGCGCAGTCAATTAGTTGATACTCATTACTCCTCTCGAAACTCTGTTGAACGCCCCGGTCCTTCCAAAGGGTTTCGACAATATCGTAGAACTCCTGCAAACATGAATTGTAATTCGGTTAACGTATTACAACATTAAAAAATAACATTAAAAAATAAATAATTATTTGACGGCGCATCCGTGGGAGATTTGTAAATAAGTTCACAGTTTGGCGGCCGCTTCTATCGTGTCTCATTAATTATCTAAAAAACGTGCGACTCTGACGAAATGGAAAATTTGGCTCGAATCCGGCCACTATCGTGACAACAGAATATGCCGCGTCACAGTTGGACCAGTGAAAAAGACGATTCGGAGCGTAACTTATGCAAAACTGGCAGCCACGGAGCACGTCCGTTATCGACAAAAATATTTTCATTTTTAATTCTGTCGCCGGCTTTGTCGCCGTATTATCCGCTTCTATATAAAAATGGATATCGATCAGGTATCTAAGTCAAGATAAATATTCGAATAGCATCTATTGCCGAAGCGTTGTCGGATAGAAAATAAAGCAACCGACAATTACGATAATTTTCGAAAGGAATAGGATTCAATTTCGAAAGAACCGAGATACGGGCAAACGTTAATTTGTCAAGAGAAGCGACCAATAAATTGTAAACTTATGCGCTTCTCGCATCAAAGCGGAAAGTCACCACGTTGAAAGCCTTTCGAGAACTTCTTCGAATCGCTAAATTTTATATTTTGAAAGATGTTTCGGATCTCAAAGCAGACCGATCCAACTTTCTCAACCTCCAAGTCGCTACACAAACTCCGATATTTTCGATTTTCCTGTCTTTTTTCCAAAAGTACTTCGAACCAAAAAAGACAAACATTCTACAGAGACAATTTTAGATAGGTGTTAGCCTTTCCCGCAGTATGTAACAAACATTTCAACGTTTATTTAGACGTATTTCCGTATAACAGGAATTAGCCGCACAGATGCGCCCGGTGATAGAGTTGCGGTCAAATTCGGTGTAGAATTCGACTCGAAATAAACTTCCGTACTCTCAACAAACGACGCCTAGATATGCGAAAAGCGAAACGACAGTGACAAATTGGACGCGGCTCATCGAACGTAGCCGCGGAACAAAATAAAAGGTAGCCTCTGCCCGGTAACTTCCTCTTAATACAAAGACATGTTTATTCGCACGCATAAACATATCTTTCACTGTTTAATGTATCCTCGCGGTGGAAATTCAAATCCAAACCCTTCACCTTATCCGACGGCCGGATGACTATCTTTACCGTACTCGTAGGTGTACTCCATCCATCCGGTTAAGGTATTTCGATGAAACACTCTGTCGAGCAAAAATCCGACAGAATTCCCAACGAGAGAACGGGACGTAGTGTCACGTGGGAGCTCGAAACTCTGCCGATAACAAATGGCTTAATTCGATTAATTCGGATGCATCGTTCTCGATGGTTATGGTGTCGAATCGCGTGTAGCGAAGAAGAAAATACGACAATTTGCGCCTGTACAACCAGGGCCAGAGATACGTAAAAGTACATACGTACACATGTACCCACGTACCAACAACTGCCAGTGAATGACGCAAAACACATGGATTATTTTGTCGCGACGACTTTATTTCGAGATGCGCTACGTCGTTTCGCCAGTTCGGAGCGTTCGGGAGTTTCGTAGTTCTCGAAATCTCGGTCTGATCCTCTTGGCACGCAAAAAATCATTATTCTCCTCGAACTGACAGAAGTTTCGACAACGCCGATCCGTGAGTGAGTCCAGTCAGCTGGTTGCAGAAGATGTCAATGCCTCCTCGACCCCTAAAATCTTTTTCATCGTCTTTTCGATCTAGCCTTGCATGGTGCGAATTATGTTTTCCTATACCTACCACGCTTCCTATTTAAATGTATCCGGAAACGATAATCGGGTACATTAGTCACGGGAAAATCGATCGAGAGGAATCACCGAAAATATTGTCCGATGTTTCCTCGTCTGCCTTGGAGGACCTTGCCGGCTCGTCGAGAAAATGCACGTTGATAAATTCTCCGTGTCGTCGATCCAAGTTACACAGGGCGAATTCGACAAATTCGACATAGCGCGGACATCATACAGAGGAACAACAAATCGGAAAATCTTTAAGGGATAAATCGTGCTAGTAACTTCAGCGCACGTTCCAAAGAGGCGCGGCAGAATTGCTGGCCTGAATACAAAATGACTAAACGGGTTAAATAACGTGTACCGCGCTCGCTCGTGTCGTAATATTTTAATGGTACACCCTCCCCTGTTTTCCCCTATCTAGTTTCACTATACGATTCATTGTACGCGCGGCTTGTGAAATTACGCGATCCATACCAGAACATTCTTGTCGTACGTCTGCCGCTTATAAACGCACGTCTGGTGTCCTCGAAATAATGCTCTCCTTGATTAAAATCATCACGGTAATAAAATTTAATTCTACCGCTTGCCATCGTATACCGCGAAATATATTTGTCACGCGCGGAAACAGTCAATCGATGTGTTTCATAAAATAAAATCGGATACTTATCCTGGACGAAAATCAAGTCGCGATTCTAAGAATATACATTCGAATTTCTTTCGTTTTGACAGCACGGGAAATTTTACAGGGAGATCAAGAAACATTACTCTTGAAAATTCTTATTAAAAGTCGATCACTATCGTCGTGACTGATGGTGAGCACCAGATAATCGAAGGCGCACGGTAGTCGATCGACACAAAGATCTACGAGCGCATTTTGTACACGAGGCGGGGAATGGCGCAGCACATCATAGCCAGAGCATTGTATAGCACACCACATATGCGATGGCTGTGTAAACATTGTAAACACCGATCATACCACGCAGTGGCTCTCACGCGAAGAAATGCTACCAACGTGTATCGTAAGCTACAAGAAACTTTCGGTACCGCAAGAGTATCACGCTTGCCCTGAGAAAAGGACAATCCATTGTAATTGGTTAGCATGATCGTTTACTGTTCATGCTTCCAATGCTTTAAGACCTCATAAGTCGTTTACATTGCGCTGTATAGTAAAGTTCCTCGTCTGCCCGAGACACCGGCCTTTCATTCAACGAAAAGACGAAAGCGAACCGCTCGTACAAAACTGGAGCGTATTTTTCATCGTATTACATTAAGAAGGTACACACGGCACGCGGAACAAATAGGTTGGCTGTGACTCACCGGGGGATAATCGAAGTCCGTGGCAGACGAGACCTCCAGGATATAGTCGACTTTGCTCTGATTCGCCGGATCTTCCAAAGCAACGGGTGGCGTTAGCGTGCTCATCGCGCTGGTTATCGTCTGAAAAGGAACGCATCGAATGAAAAAACGGAAGCCACGCTGTCCACGTGCATCGATGTATCGTATAGCATACGTATGCACGTAATTCCACGACGATTACGCTAACGACAACGTTCATCGCGAACGGAAAAGAAAGTGCATTCTTCGCGGGATTGCGATGTGTATGCGAAATTTCCATCCCGGCCGTATCTATCGTTACATGCGCAGATAATATGTCATTCATAATCCTTAAGTGCCACGGGGCAGCTTGTCTATTACATTCACCCGACATACGGAAGCGATTGCAAGGTTACAGACGATACGCGTATCTAAACACGGCCTCGAACGACAAATTGATGACAGCGCGCTGCTCTCCTCAGCACGGCGTTAAACCGTCGCGAATTTACGGGCGCATCACGTAACGTTAATGACGAGACGCCCGTCAAAACGGACGCGTTTACCGCCATTTCGATAGATATTACGGAATAAGGTTTTTATCTCTGTTGAAACGTAAATTAAAAAGTTGTTCGATTTCATGGCCCGAGACATTTTCTTCGGCAATACCGTAATACTGCCGTTGTAGAAAACACCAACGCTTCGTATCGATTTAGCTATAAATCACTAGATTCCCAGAATACGCCGCGTTATTCGACGCGTTTCACGAATATTACTCCGAAAGGGTATTTTCGGAGAGGGAAACGTGTTGTATAGTTATCGTTAGCCAAGACACATGTGTGCATAATAGTGCCACCGAACGATATTTTAATAAGGCTGTAACAAACCATTGCCGAGACCAATCGTCTTAGAGAAACAGAAGAACAATACAACGTAAGCTACTTTATGTTCTGCTCCGCGTTTCACCATTTATCCCGAAGGATAGTAGTCCGTTGATTATAAAATCCGCACAGCGAAATAAAAATAAAACGCGACGCATGAAGGAAAAAATCTCGGTCGAGTAGCGGGTATCGCGCCAGATTTGAAAAGGTATTGCATAAACAAATATCGAAAAGGGATTCTTACCAATATCGCGTCTCTGATGTTCCTTTTGATGTCGTCGATTTTTTGCCGCTTTTCCCTGCACAGAACAGCGTGAGAAACAAACGATATGTTTGATCCTTCGATCTCGATATTGATGCATCGTTGTGTACATCGCTGAATACTCTTAATGCCGTGCGTAAAAAAAGAAACCAATGACTCGATCATGATTATATAAAGAAATATCGAAACAAGTTAGGCTCGAGCAATATTTACCACGTATACGCGCGTATTTTCATTATTAATGGCACCCGAGTCATTCGGTAATTTTAGATCGCACGGCATCGCGCCAGTTTTAGTATAACGATTTCGTCGATTTGGAGACACACTGGAAATTTCGTGAATCTAATACCGGCGATCGATGCGACCGACTCCTCGCCGTCACAACTATGGGACAGCAGCATCGAATTTTCATGTGGGATACCTGTGCCAGGCTCCTATCGTCACTCGAGCAAAGTTCAGTCGTTTAAGACTCTCGCGTACATGTGTACATGTATCACATACGTACATTATAAGATGACGACAGTCGCGATCTAATACAGGTTCCCATTTTTATAGTGTTGTTATTCCGTTCAAGTTCTTTACGCACAATGCTGTGTATCATGTATATCGCCGCCGCAATTTCGCGTCTTGTTCACATGATACTTAGAAATTCGTCTTTTCGTCTGCTTCCCTACTTTTCATCGTGTTTCTGATTTCCCTTATCCTGGTGATCCTTCGGTTCTCCACGTTTCAGACGTATGTGACCGCGGATTAAAAGGCTCCGCGCTGTTACACGCGATATTCGAATACAACGCTAAAAATAATCGAACGACTACCTACTCCAACGATTTTGCCGTTTAGTAGGATTATACGTTAAAAGTCTCACTGTTCCAAAAGCTGCTACTGCAAATGTAAATATATTTACATAACCCTATTTACTTAATTGCAGCCGATCGAGGTGTCTGTGCATTTCATGGGCTCCTATCAAGCATATACAAACGCGGGCGAGGAAGATAATCGAGAACGATGTTAATTCGTACACGTGTAAAAAAGCTTCAGAGGGTAGAAAAGAAAAAGGAAGAAGGAAAAAATACTAAAAATACGCAAGGTTATACGGTATGTTTCCATAGTAAACAAGCGAAATCTGCAACGAGCGCGTCGAACACGCAATGCTTCTTAGAATCGCGTCGCTAGCAAAAAAGAGTCCGTTAAATTCGACGATAGAAACAACTTTTCGCGATTCATGTGGAAACAACTCCGAACAATGTATCAATTCCGATATCGTCGATAAAAAGAAAAAGAAACAAGAAGAAGACAGATAAGAAGAATGAGTAAGCAAGAAAATAAAGAAGAGAAAAAAACGGATGAAAAAAAATCACCGCGAAAGTAGTAATAAGGCGTGCGTTCGGGTCCGTTATCAGCGCCGGAGGCAGACAGAATTTACGACACACACGAACCGGGCCGAGCCCGTTTGTTTGCACATCGTTTTCATCCTATCTAGTTGCTCCTGATTTTTCACGTATATAGGTGTACCGACATTCTTTTTACGATAACGACTTGTTTCTATCTAGTTTGCACCGTTTCGCGACTGTATTTTTAATCCGTTTGCTTGATTCCTAGCAAACGGTAGCTGGATACGAAAACGGATCGACCGAAGAAGAAGAAAGGAAAAGCATCGAAAGTGAACGAAAGGCGCGTATTTGTTGAACGATTTACGGAAGAACTGCGTTCTTGAAATGATTACAACGATAACATCGCGAAGAAAAAAGCTGAAGCAAACAGAGGAAAAGAAAGTTAGAATATGCGAGGAATAATTTGCTTGAACCACGTGTTGATATTGTAATCACGCGATGGACCGAATTAACCGTAGGTTGAATCATTCACGTGTGCGTATTAATGGGAAAAAATAAAGGACCCAAGATTATGTACCGGTGACATTACCGTGCTGTGCGAATAGTATCGAATGTTGGATTGGCTTAAAAGTAGTAACGCTGTAACGGAGCAACGAAACTTACGCTTCGCTGAAGCCACCATCCGTGTGCAATATCCTCATCTGTTTGACGATGGTGCTCTTCCCCGATTCTCCCGCTCCTAGAACATAACAAAAGAAACAATTTCTCTGTTTCTCCTTTTTCTTTTATGAAAAAAAAAAACATCGTTCAAGTTTAAAAGAGGAAACGATTAAGAAGCAGTGGTTTAAACATATATATTTAAAGATCGATAGTGATTTTTTGAACGATCGTTTGAAAAGCTATTCGACGAACGCGCAAGACGCGGCATATTATCGTATCTTTTTTTGGAAAACAGGAATAGGATCGTAATTGCAGACGGCAGGGGAACAATACAGTAACAGCTGTTGCTTCGTAACCTACAGCTACGAGTCAACTATACGCAACACACAACACACGTCCACACGTCGAATTAGAACGACGACCTACATAAACGAAGAATAGGAAGGTAATGGCTAGGTGTTGGGTTAAGTATCGCAATAAGTAGATGGTGTGCATACATGTGTGAGGGCGCACGCGCACACCCACATCGGCCGACTATGTGAAAAAGACTCCGGTTCGGGAGAAGGAGAAGAAGGAGACGAAGAGAGCGACACGAAAAGGGTACAACATGAGCCAGCCAGCCGCTGGATATTCGTGGGTGCCGGCTCATACGATAATCGATAAAATTGAATTACGCGCTGCTGAACATCGCGATAATGTTCGGCCTATCCTCTGACCGGATTCGCTTTTTGTCCAAAATTGGTGATCGAAGCCGATTCAACTGGTATTCTAGCGGAAATTTTCTCCGTTTCTGACACGTGTACATAGATATAGACTATATACCGTATTTAAAAAAGAATAGATAAAAAAGGAAACACATCTTTAACGAAACGTACTGAGATTTAACTACAGAGAGATTTAATTAGAAACATGTGATAACCGAAGATATCCACGGAATAAAAGGTCGTCAAAGTAGTGATGGAAGGTCCTAAAAAAAGGGAAAGTTTAACAAGTTGACTTACCAAGCAGAAGGAGCCTATGGGTAGCTCGATAAACTTGCTTGTCCTTTTGCAATTGCCTGGTAATGGCATCCGAGCGCCTTTTCTGGTTCTTACTGTCATCCTGGCTGGCCTTACTGCTCTGGCTGCCGAAACACCCCATGACACACCACGAGAGAGACACGCGCGGCTCACCCTCTTCGCTCTTCCCTTCCACTTCTGTAGTTCTCTGTTGTTCTCGGCTTAGAGAAAGACGGTATCTCGCCACTATGTTACTCTCGAACGAGGGAGAATAGACTCGCGCAACGGCTCTACCGTCGGCGCGTGTTGTTTATCTCGCGTAAATGTGACGTTCGATAAGTATACCCTCTGGCACCGCAGTTCCTACAGATTCACTCCCTTTCCAAGTACCTATATACCTACTGCAAGTTCGTTCCTTCGTTCCGGCCGTGTCTGTCACTCGATACTTATCTATCACCGTATCGCGCTTCTCCACACTCGAGTTTCGTCCTTCCCTCTTCCTCGAGTAGCACTCCCTCTCTCGTGCGCTGGTCTTTCTCCTTTTCTGCCTCTGTCGTGCGTTTACTATCTCCGTTTTGTACACTAGCAACAACTACGCGTATGTATATCTCTTGATGTCTTCTCTCCGTTGCACTCACACTCGATTCACTTCACGGCTTCTCTTTCACTATCTCGCACTACCCGCGAAACCATAGCTACACACGATTGACGACAGTGCTGCTGGTCCAACACGCTGGTTTCGAACGACGATCGACTTCTTGTGCGTATTTTAAGTACGAATATACAGAAAAGATAGGATCGGAATGATCGCCGAATGCCGGAGTTTCTACCAGCAATCGGTCGTGTTGAAACGACGACGGGTTTACGGGGTCGTGACACCTGGCCCGATAAGAAATTGATCCACTCAGAAGAATATAGGCGAATCGTGCAATACCGAGCACGATTAAATTGGTTGCAGATTCGATGAAAAAATACCGACGATATAAGAGGAATCAAATCACTTCCGAATCTTCGGTTGGAACACTGACGAAAACCGGCCGCGAGACACTCGCGGCAGGTTGTGATAGAGGGAGTAAGCACGAGGCACGATCAGCGCTTGAGAGTGGGAGCAAGACCGGGACTGGGATAATAGGTTGACGTGCACTGTCCGATGCGCCTCCTGTGATGGCCCGCGAACACGAGACACGCGAAATCGTTTCAGGAGGAAGGGACTCGGACGCGTGTATACGACATACGACAGCTCGACCTCGCCTCGCCTCACTACGCAGCCCCTACCCTTCGGACAGAACAACGAAAAGTTAAAATAGATCGGCTCCGGTACGCTGCTACCTCGTTATTCGAGCAAATCGAACAAAGTCGTGGAATCGACAGCTCCCATAGATAAGGAGGATGATTTCACTGGAGCAGTTTCCACCGTTTCTTTTTACGTTCTCACGAATTTTTTTCTCCTACTTCTCTGCCCTGCGATTTTCTACACCGTTCTTCCAGATTTTCATCCACAAGGAGATCCCGTACCGAGAATCGATCCAACCTTTTCTTCCTTCTCTGATTTTCGTTTCGTTGACTCCTCAATTTTTCGAGGGCTCGTCCGGGTTCCCCCTCCTCGACTTCTCGTTAGCCTCTACCCCTCTCCGCGGACTTCTTGTCGACCACCACAGCACAACCACCACTCGAGGAATCCAACCGTGTGCCCTCTCTCGCACACACCCTCGAGTGGTCTTACTCTCTTTCCACCTCGCTTTCACTGCGTTCGCTCACTCTCCTCACTCAACAATCCCCGAGGAAATTCGTGACCAAAACATCCGACACGAAGTACTCCCTGTAGCCAACATGTCGTCTGCTAGGCCCACCAGCGCGGCGGCTCACCGCGCTTAAGATGGATCAGGTTCGTATCCTGACTTCTAAGTACCCTGCCCACGGTTCCACGATCTTCTTTTTTATCCTGGAAAAATCTTCTCTAATTGCACACACCGTCACACGTTCGATCTCTTGTCTAGAATTTTTCAGTAGATTCACTGCCAACAATCTGTCGTGTGAAGTGTTAATGCATTGACCGTAGCGCTATCTGTGCCATCTATTGAAACTAAATCGTTATGTATGCGATATGTTCGTAACACATACACGTTTCGCTGTAGTTTCGCGTTCAACCATACGTTCCATAGATATGATAGGTTGCGCTGTGATCAATCCATATGTGTGTGCATGTATGTATAAATATTCATACCAAATAAATAGACAAATATAGCGACGCATCAGGCACCGTAACCATTAAAATAGACATGCTATTTTTCTCATTGAGTTAATACCGAAACGTAAACGTTTGAATATAAATGTAATAAAAAATTTCTTTTTAATCTAGCGATATTTATTTCAGTTGTAATTAGTTCCTCTCTTATTCGGTATTTAAATTATTACCAACATTGCCGACGTTACTGCCAACATACAATTAACAATACAATAGTTACCAATAGAAAATAATTTTTTAACGTTTAAAAACTAGAGCGTAAGAAAATGGTGTATAGACAATAATAAACATCTACGACTTATGAATGTTTTCTGTTGAAATTTAGCAAACTTAATGTGAACACAAGATTTTATTAAAATATGCATATGGAAAGTCTCTGTATATTTTGATGCAAAAGATATTGTAATAAACAGATTCTGAAATTACATTGTTTATCTTACTTTTATATTGTACTGAATTTGACTCTAAATAAATCATACAAGTATTATTATAATTAGTTGTAATTATAGCTATTATTATTCTCCATCATCGCTACAGTATTAGTACTTTAGACCAAAACTGTATTGGTTTATGGAATAGATACATGTTATCTAAATACATGTTCAACGCATGGAAATGTTTTATTGACACTAATTAAGTTTAATTAGGTTTAATAATTTCCTTTAACTTAGACCACATGTAACAAATTTAAAATATTGCGTACTTGAGGTTGATGAGATTAATGATTTACGAGTGAAAGTGTAACTTTATGCAAAAGATGTAAAAACTTATAATTATGTAAGAAATCAATTTTCATAGTTACACTCTGTAAGACATAGTAAAGCATCAGCTATTGTAACAAGATTTACAACTCAAAAATGGTCTATGAGCTGAAGGCCACTGTATTCGCTCAAAAATATCTTGCAACGAAATGTATGCTTTAAAATGGCTTTTTCAGAACACAGATATTCAATGCATACGCCACTAAGCGACCTGCTTGATTAAATAACATATTTCTAATACACAAAAATATAATGAACAGCGTTGTTTCCTCGATATCAAAGGACGACGGTAAAATGTCGCACATGGCTATGCACAAATGCGGATGTTTTCATCTTCAGTGAATAGCTATGAGACCCGACTCCAAAAGTTTTTGCAATTTTGCTGCTACGTCTTTATTTTTCAGGTGGCTATAAATAGAAAAATTATAATATTAATATAAAATGAAAAAAATTGTTCTAATATAATAAATCTAATGGATTGATTATACTTACTCTTGTAAAGCTCTAGGATCGCTTTGCATCTGCTCTAATATAAGTCTCATCGCAGGATCCCGTAATATACTTTGGACTTCTGGGTCTGCCATTGCTCTCTTCCTTACTTCCTCGGGATTGGAACTAACAGAAACGGCACATGAGCGATATCCTTCTAATGCCTCGCTATTCGAAGGATCTAATTCCAATGCTTTTTGGTAAGCAGTAAGTGCTTTTCCTTGTTGTTGCATTCCCTGTAATATCTTCCCTTTCCTTATCCATCCTTTGATAAACTTGGGATCAATTTCAACACATTTCTCGCAATCCTTCAACCCAAGATCGAACGCTGCTAATTTCGTATAACAGGCAGCTCTGTTGCTATAATATTTTGGGTCATCTGGATTTCTTTTGATAGCCTCTGAGTAATGTTTTATAGCTGTTGGATAATCACCCTCTTTGTATTTTTCATTTCCAAATTCCTTTTCTTCTTCTGCTTTTACTGGGTCAATATATGCTTTTCTTTCCTCCTCTTTGATGATTTTATCAATATCCGAAAGAAGAGTTTTAATTTCGGGTGTTCTATGTTCTGACATAGATTTCTCATAATACACTTTAGCTTGTTTCCAATTTTCCATCTTTTTGTATGCATGTCCAATTCTAGTGAATGCTTTAGCTATTAACTTGAAGTCTGCTCTATTTTCTCTTCCAACTTCAATGGCCTTTTCACATTGAGCGATACATTTATCATACTCTTTTTGTTCAAAATATACTGCTGCTATGTTTAGTAAGTAAATAATTTCTGTAGGATCTAATTCGACTGCTTTGTTATAGTGTTGAAGAGCTGGTTCAAACTTCTTTTGTTTGTAAGCATCATTGCCTAATTGCTTTTCACGCTGTGCAAGCTTCTGAGGTGTATCACAATCTTCTTCTTCTTTCTTCTGAGGCTTAGGCGATTCTTGTTTAGGTTTCGGAGGTTCTGATTGCTGAGATGAGTTAGTTTCTAGTTCTATGCCAACATCCAAATTCATTAATACACCAAGAGTCAGAAGTACCCGTTTGTCTGTTACCATCTCAACAGCAGACCCTGAATTATTTTTGAGAGTATCTAGAATTTTTAAATATTCTGGATCTGATAAAAGGCCTTTGGTTCTGGGATCGTTTGCAAGCTTCTCAAATACATCTGGTTTATCGAAGGGATTTGACAGCATTAATTGTTGAGCTTTCACATCAGCCAAACCACTTTGTAGTTGGGCATTGTCAGGGTCATGTTGCAGGCCAGTTTCATATGCTTTGATAGATGCATCTAATTTACCTAAATAAGCCAATGCAGTGCCCATACGTGAATATCCTTTTCCCCAGTCAGGCTTTAAACTTATAGTTTTCTCAGCATCTTCCACAGCTTGGTAGTACATTCCTGCTTTAGCATGTGCTGCAGATCTATTACTATATAAAACATGATTATTTTCATCTAAGGCAATTGCTTCTGTATAATGTTTAATAGCCGCTTCATATCTTCCTTGTTGTAAAGCAGCATTACCTTTCTGTTTTAGTACATATGCCTGCAAATTTAAATTTAATAATTTGGTATCATTAAATTGGAATCTCAAGGAAACAAGCAGTAACAAAAGATCGAAACGTCCTTTCTAGAGAGTTATAACAATGTTAACTTGGAAGCGAAAAATATCGTTTATTTAACGAGCATAAAAAATGTTCAATTTTGTATATAAACGATCATATCAAAACAAAAAATTAAATAAAAAGAAACAAGAATTGATATCTTTTGTAGTAATCTAATAGAATGTACGAGAAAATAGCGCGACAAGCAAGGAATAAGACAATTCTTAAAACAAAGCGTGTTCAATTAACAGCATCATGGATAAATACAGTGCCTTTCAAATTAGCAACTTTTTAACCTTAAGGAATGCGTGATAGTAATCAACGTGGCAAGAATGTTTACCTGGTCCATAACGCTTGACTTTAGAACAGTAATACTTTCGTTCTATTTTTCGGAACTCGTTCTTTTATGCTCACGAAGATACGTGATGACTCGTGAAGTACACTCGAGCCGGCGCAGATTTTCAGAAAGCTCCAGAAATGGACAACTAGCGCCTCTTCTCAATTGTCGAGAAACTAGTTATACGCAATGCCTTCTTGTGATTATATTCTAGAATTTTCTAGTACCTTCGAAAAACATTCTGTCCTTCTTTTATATGCAACTTGATTGCCAACCTAGTTTCACATTTAATCCAAATTATACTATATTCGTTTGTAAAGTATTTTCTGCTTCGCAATGTATACATATATAAATTATATTTATTAACATTTTGTCGACTGTTGGTACATTACATTTTATATATGATTATGTCTTACTATCGCGATCTCTCTATACACATATGTATATTCTATGTGTAATTACATAATATTATATCTTCATTTATATTTCATCATATTTTATTACTATAACCATTATTACTGTATTTACATTTCTTCCTAATTTATAATTTAATCTTTGAAAATATGTTAAATAAATACATATATATGTGTATGTACTCAAACACAAACAATCATAATTGTAACTACGTCTCTAAATTAGATATTTAGATTTTCTTTAACAGAATTTTGGCCTTTAATTCATGTTTCGTATGGTTTATTATTATAATTTTTATGTATGAACTTGTATATACATGTAGTAACGTATGGATTCTTAGAGTAAGGACAAGTAATGATGGTAAATTCAAAGTTTAGTGTAGTTTAATAAGTGATATTCAATAACAAAAGGAATATAAATAGAGTTTATTCTAGTTTAATAAGCGATATTCAATAACAAAAGGACCGACTATAATATCGTCGCACGTCGATTCACACTTTGTGTCCGCTCAACTCACACTCTGCTTCTCAACTGACTCTCTGGCCGTTGTAGCATTCTTTGTCTTTTGCTAGGCCCACTGCACACGTGTTCCGCGGACGCTCGTAGCCAGGGTCACGTAGGCCTTTTCGGCGAAACTATTTATTTGAAGGACCGATAATTGATGGAGCCGACAGCGCCTCGGCTCTCGCGACATTGTCTATAGTTAACTCGATGTTTCTTAGGCCCGATACTACATACATTACATTACAAATGTATTATATACATTTCACTAAAAAATGGTTCCAATATTACAGTCTAAGGACGCTCAGATTTACGATACAAGTTAATCGTAGAATCCGAACATGGAAGCGTATTAAATAAAAAAGGACATATATGTGCATATATTATAATGATTCACGAACGTAGGTGCATTTTAAGTACGATTAGTACGAACAACTTTGTGTGGTAAAATGTTTAGTGTCCAAGGTTGCTTGATCTGACATTACTTTCGTTGCCACAGAACCTGGTATTTCCATCAGCAAACTGGAGTAACTGGGGAATCCCAGATATTTGTCGTGTTGCATTTTTTCGTTCGTAAGCAGTTCGATAACCGTAAAATTATCTCTAGAATTATATTTCGCACTCGGATATTTTATCATAGAATTCAGAATATTTTTTGTTACATTACAAGGAACATAATACATACATACTTTGTAAAGATAGAAGATTCAGATTATTATATTTTTAATGTAAATAGAACATAATATAAATGAATTACTACTTACAGCCAAAAAATTAGTAGACGATTAGTAGAATCCTTTCTTTTCCAAGAGCCAAATATATCCCGGAACCTGTGCACTTCGCAGACCGAACTCCCCCAAAAAGGAATAAGTCTCCAGACTTCTTAGAATGCCTAGACCATTACACATTACGAACTCGAAATAACCAACAGCCGGTCTTTGCTCCATATTTTTACGCCGGCTTTTGCAAAATTAGCTATAACATTTCATCCTTCTTTGAGCTTTCATATTGTATTTTTTGTATTTATTGCCTAATAATCAAAATCGAATCTTATATGTTTGCTAATGCTTGTTAACAATCATTCGCTATTCGTATTTATCGGCAAAAGAAATTCTAAAATCTATGATACATTTTCTAAGACTTTTTATTACTAAAAAATAATTATCATCGTTATGTAACAACGTTAATGTTATCCTTCTTTTACTGCTGATACCGTAAAAACAACATATTTACGATACTAACAAAACTTGACTATATACAACAATAGGGAGAGGGGGAACGAGGAAATTAATACACGTTAAACATTCACAGTAAAATACCGAAGTATTCTGGCGAAATAAAGCTCAGTAGAGCTTTGATACGTTCTTTGATAAATAGTCCTATTTATAAGTGTTATTTCGGTCTCTTTATCTAATATAAATTATGTGTATGTACACCTTAAAATGAGCAATGAAATTACGAGTGTTCTGTTACATATTACTTTTTCTACTTTTTTATATCAGCGTAGATTCTTATTTTAAGTCGCTTCCAAACGTACGGATGTCACTGCTACATTCTCACACTATTCGAATAAAAAAGTCTGATACTTTCTTCTATATTTACAGGACGAGATCCTATGATCTCCTAAGCGTAAATGTAAATCCTTTGCAGTCGATTATCTATATTGCAACGATTCTATTTGTTTCGAACATTATCGTTTCTCTCGTTACCGAAGTATAGTAGTTGCTTCTTACTGAAGCACTAGACATTAGCATTAGACATATTTATGTATTTGCTCGTCCTTCGTTACCTCGTGTATTCTTTCGTTTTCATCGTCTTTACAATACGTTTCACATTGATTTTGCTAATTAGCTTTAAGCAAATAAAACATATTCGATTTGATGTGATTAATACTTGCACTTGTCGGAGTTCAAACTATCTCTGTCTACCCTATGTACCCGTATCGTGATGCATCGTCACGACCATTTGTCAAGACATCGTCGGTAATGATTTCTCGATGATATTATAATCAATTAAATAATCCATCGTACAACAAGCCGAATTGTTGATCTGATCAACGTATCGGTAAATATTTCTATACTTTGACACCGACCACGTTTTGTCGAAGTCGCACGATCGCGGGTAAATAATTATTAGCTGCAGAGCTTTCGTCTTCATCATTGTTGTCGGAATCTGACTCTGGAAGCGGTTCCGGTGTTGCGCCCAGTCTTACTAATTCCCTTGCGAGTTGAATATCGTAGCACAGAGCTACCTGATATGCAGTGAGCCCTGCGTAGGTTTGCGTATCCAAGCAAGGCTTGCACTCCTGAAGGAGGAACGCGATCACTGACCGACACCCATTCTCCACAGCGAGGTGAAGAGCTGTTCTCCCCGCCAATGCTTCTCTGGCTTCAAGATCCGCTCCGAGGCGTAGCAGAAGCCGTACCAACTCTACTTGACCCGATGAGGCGGCTATGTGCAAACACATTTCTCCTGAAACGCAAAGTATAACATCTACATAAAATATTGAACGATTAACATATGATTTATACATGAATTATTAACGTATGATAACGTATGAATGAATACTTTGTTTGAGGCATTGTTCTACGATTAAAAAAAGATCATTTATGTCAATACACGTTCGTGCGTCTTTAACGAGGGTGGAAACGCGTACTTTTCATAACGATGCGACCGAGTCACATGCTTCTACAAGATATAGATAGAACTAGGAAGACGTGGTGAATCATTGTCGTCGGAGGTTTGGCTGGCGTCCCGCGGTCCAAACTAGGTTCGTACCGATCAAAGTAACTGCTAAAATTAACCTCCCTTGTTACCATCGGCAGCATGTACATTGGCGGAATATAATTACTAATTTTGTTGCAGCTGAACTCGCCTCGCAACAGGGAGCTTCAGAGAGCTGATCTCTACCGCGCAAATATTTATGTTTCTATTCTTATCGAGACGTATCGATGCACGATGCGCGAAACGCAATTGCGTTAGAAGTACATAAAGAAATAGATTATTTATGTATTTCGAAATTTCTCGATACACTTAAACGATATTGTATTGGCAATTATCGATTTGCTCTTTATTATGGATGATCCTCTTAAGCAAGGAGATTAAATTTTCATCGGATATTTCTTCAGTTTTTATTCCCTAAAAATAGAGAATCAAGAGCAACGAAAGAATCGTTAAATTTCTTTTTCCTTCCTCGTTTCGTTCTCTCCGACGAAAACGTTCAAGGGTGAAAGCATATACGTGTCCACCGATTTCCACGCCATTGTGGGGTTTCCCAAGTCGAATCGAGTCGAACCGAGGCAAGAATATCACGACACGCAAATAGTCGCGCAGGTATTTTTAAATATCAAAAACATCTGCTTCGAGCTTTCTGTCTCATCGCGCGCCGCGCGTGATGTAACGCGCGTGCACGCACGCACAGACGACGCGCCAAAATTCCGTCGCGTGTATTCCGAGCTTAATACCGCAACACTCTTTTCTCCTCACTTTCTTCTTCCCCTACCTAATTGCTTCATCCGTGAAATTCTCTAGGCGCGTCTCATCGACCGAATCACCGCGACTACACTTGAACCCCTAACGTTTCTGCTCCACTATTGAATCATACGTATCACGAAAGGCCGTATGTCTTTCTAATTTAAGCCTAGTTATTCGAGCATGTGCTTTTTCGTTCGCTTCGATAAAATTACACACGCGAATGTTTACGTTTTTCTTGACAAATCGATAAGACGTAAAGCACGTCGTACGTCACCGGTATGTACGTACGACGCAACGTAAGAATCAAGTAACAGACACGCGAGCTTGCGATTAGATCAAAAATCCATAGCAAAAGCGTAGCTTAATTTATTTCGTCATGGTCCAAAATCAGCCGTTACGCCAACAGCTTGCCATTCCATGTGTACATCCATTTTATAAGCCTAGAATGGAGTATATGGATGACGTTATGTGGGAATTCCGGAGCTTTGTAAAAGAGCTAACGTTCAACGTTCGATTATTCAGGCATCGCAATTTGAAATATTTAACGTAAAACCACGGATATATCAAATTAGCATAGCAAAAGGAAATCTTGTAAATGTAATTACACTGGAGTCTGTGAAAGATGCATAGACAACGGATACAAAAGGCATAGTGGAAAAGATTTCTGACTAAACTTTTCTTCGAAGCATCCGTAGCACATTTAGCTGTGGCTCGAATTCTCGTTTGAATAGTCACTGAAAAGGAAGCTACTTTGGAATTACGAATAACGCGATTGTTACTTGGAAATGTCTCGAAAAATATTATCTGTTTGAAAGTGACGAGTGGCATTGATCACTTTTCTCAAAAATATCATGAATCGTCAATAATGGGATTATACTTAACTTCATGGAATTTCCGAACGAAATAAACGGAATAACGGATCATTCTCGATTCTCGATGAAATCATGGGAAACCCGCGCATAATCGTGGTTACAGAATTGTTCCCCGTGTGCGGCGCGCGCGCGTGCGATGCCAATGACTGTTGTTTCATGCGGTAAAAGTTGTTAGGATTTTCCGAGATGCTTCGTTTGTCCTTTCCGCGAGCGATACTAAACCCGTGTCACGCGCGTTTCCTGCCTCCTTGACAAAACATCTTATTCCATGGGTCTCTTTTTATTGTCCATTAATAAGAACAGGCTTTATCCTCGGTGTTTTTTGTGTCATACATCATCGTCAAATGTTCAAGGATTTAACGAATGTACTAAAACTACTTTGTGTTGCTATTCTATTCAGTTATTCATAAAATGTTGTCGCTGATGAGATTTAAGCAGAATAAACAAACAAATGTTAATTCATTGAGAAATGTTTGAGTAAGCAAAGTGAAATGGAGAATATGAAAAAATGAAAGGTATGAATTTACTAGTTACCATCGTAATTCCTCTGTTCTAGGTTTTGTGGCAGGGCAGGTATTTCCTTTGCTTGGCGTAGGTAATTCCTTTCAACAAGTGTTAACGGATCGGTAAGGGCTTTCGCGGAGGCAAGATCCCCGGTAGCACACGCCAAATGAAGGGCTGTGTTTCCGCTAAAGTTCCTCAATGTCGGGTTTGCACCTGCCAAAATAAGCCGCCTAACAATCCTCGGTTGTCGTGTCAATACGGCCAGATGCAGGGGCGACTGGCAGTCATCGTTCAGGATATTTAAAAGGCAGGCATGTGGCGCCATTCTTATCAAGCTGAACGCAGCTTCCAGAAAGCCTTGCACTATGGCCATATGAAGTAGCCTGTGTGAGAGAGAGAGAGAGAAAAAAAATAAATGATTACTAATGGCTTTAAGGAAAGACGTTTGCATAAAGATGAAAAAGAATGTGTTGCAATTTTTCGCTCTGCAATGGGTAATCGCGATATTACATCGGTCATTGGTGGAGATAATGTACGTATTTACGCGAGTAGGCTTCGACCTCGAAGCGCCACTATAATTTCTTTTCCTCATTTCAGAGTTTGTTTCACAGTTTATTTTCTCTGTGCAAAGGTCAATGTTTCGTCATTCAATGACGACGCGTGCAACGTTTTGATAGAATTTTCTAATTGTATAACTCGTATTACACATTATAATACGAAGAGAGGAAAATGGCGTAAAAAAAAAATTTGTATATAATTGTTTGAAGTTCCCCGGAAGTTATCCCTGAAAGGCATTGGTGCTATCGTCCCCTGTCGCCCTGTACTCTCCTTGACGTATCACAATTTGAAAGGATCTCTTGGACGTGTATCTCGCGATTGCAATAATTTAATTGATCAATGTGCTTCGCCTTGCGAAAAGCGCATGAGACGATCGGCCGATCTACGTGCATACGATGACGCGTAACAATATTTGCTTCGATTAACATATTTCTCGTATGATCAGAAAAACAACAGCTGTACTTGATAAAGGCATTTATCTTAAAATACCATTTGTCATATCATTTAAACGGAACGATGGTACAATTATCTTTTTTATTTGTTTTGTTTAAAATTCTTAACATCTACGATGCTTTCTTTATGGGACTATACATATGTATTACGTGTATTATATAAAACAACACTTCCTACGTGTTAATCGATACAAGGAAACAGGTTATATGTAAATCAAGTCATTGTTTCATCATACAATGAAAAACATCCATTGAACGGAATACGTTATTATTATTGTAACATCGACCGATACGCTCGAAAACAATAATGTCACTTAAAACTCTTGAAAGTAACGCGGGCTACAGGTTGCTTCGAAACGGAGCATGCGCCGATCTGCATATATATACGTGAAATTAACTATCACTTTATTTTGCTCGCTAACGATCTCGTTAGTCATATCAGAAATTTCAGAAACATGACGTCTTACGATTCTACTTGTGACGCACATGACACGACACGTGCCAACTTAATCGGAATTTATATATCGTTAAAACTAGGTCAAACTTGTTTTGAAAAGGAGAAATACATAATATCTAGATTACTTACGTGTCACCATCGTCGTCCTGAGTATAGTAGAGCTGCCAAGGTTCCTTATTGAGCGGTTTGTCAAGAGATTGAGGTAGATCGTGTCGCAACGTTGAAGCATCTTCTTGCTCGAGTTTCTCGGAGATTACCGGAGTCAATTCGACGGTAGGTTCAACCTGAACCTTGCCGCTTGCCAGAGGATTTAATGTAACTTGTTTCAATGTAAGCTGGCTCAAGCTTTCGCTTAAGCCAAGATCCACGCCGCTATCTGCTCTCATTGGTTCCGGGGCGACGGGTGCGGTTGTTGCAGCATTCAATTCGTAGTCGCACAGCTCCGAACTGATCTGGAGATTGCCACTGGAGAGAAATCCGGAATCGGCGTGGCTCGAATTACGTTGATCTTCGCACTTTTGTTGTTGTTCGTTTTCTGGAACATTGTTCTCCATCGGTGTCGTTCTCGGCGAATGCCACATCTTTTCGATATCAATATTCAATCCGCGGCCGAAAATCTACTTATTTCCCGCTTTGCCTGAAGGAAAACTATCATGCGACTTGTATACACATATACACAGACACACAGAGCGACGCACTGTGTATACACCACTATGTATACTTCTCTAAAATCTTGACACGGCGAATTTATGTAGCTTTCCGTGCGGATGCTTTAATCGACTATTACGATTTCGTTCGATTGTCCTTCCTTCTCTGAACAAGAATACATTCGTCTCTGTTTCGTTCGTTCGCAAGCGACGCCACTGCTCCGTTTATTCGAGCAATCATTCGATTGTCGTTCGCCTCGAACAGCTGGCTTCTTTACGTGTATTCGGTTTCTCGTTGTCGTCGCATTCTCGTTTTGACTGTGTGTTCGTAAATAACGGTGGCTAGTGCACGTCGTTCCACGATAATTTCGCGTTCATCAGAAAATTTCACGTATTAGTGAGGAAGACGGTTTCAAAGGAAAGGTTAGGTCTGTTGAATAAAAGTTTATGTTTCTGACGGAGAACTGTAGAGAAAGAAAACAAAATAATATATACTTGATAACCGTGCAAATTTGTAATTGTATCGAAACTCCACTCAACGCGCTGTCTGGAAACCAACTAATCGTGTAACGTTAGGTGACGCGCTGAGTAACTTCCACGATGGCCGCTTCACACAGTGGAACCTCTGGCGGTATCAGCGGTTTGTGAGCTCTCAAAGGGGAAAGGTAGGGGTGGGAAAACCCATCATCCTCTGGCAGGGCCAGCTACGCGTATACACTGTGTACTCAATTTAACTTGGCATTCTTTAGATAACCAGTTTAGAAAAAGAAAGCGGAGTCGGAAACTCCATAAAAGAAATCCCACCTTATTTACCGCAAATAATTTCGCAATTTTACACGGAAGTAGTTTGATGGATTATTTCATTCCATTAAGCAAATCTTTATCTTCCGATATATCCGAACATATATCATAGGAGTATTTCTAAATAAATTATCAATTATTATTTATGAAATTACTTTTCATGTAATGTACAAAACGATCTAAAAGAAAAGCAGATTCAATGCTAAAGTTTACTACAGTATCTGATCGGGCGCAGAACAAATTTTTCGACATCGTGTAACATTGCATACGAACGCGCATTTTCTCTTTTTACAGTCATTTACCTGGTCGTAATTTATCTACTTGACATTCGTTTCTTTACCTTTATTAATTTTTACGAAGTAGAAAGACAGGTATCCGTTTGCTAACTGAGAATGAAGAATCTAATGAACTATGGCTTAAATCTTTATTTCGCATTTGAATTATCGATAAATTCAAACCAAATTTTATTAAGTACTTAAGGAGTGACGGGAAAGCGTTAAGTTATTGTGAACGAGCATGTCAAACGTATATGTATATGTTTCTGTAGGAACATGCAGATTTCACCGTTCTACTTTCTTTTTGAATTGTCAATCCATATGATGCACACTCGCTGGAAATTCCATCGGTATTTCCGACTTAGAAGATTTACCGATGTTTACAAATAATTTCAAATACTACGGATTACAAAGTAATATAGCTAGAAGACACGTTGGTACGATGCGCTTTAAAAGTGAATCTCGGTCCTGTTCATGGGAGTTTAAATACGGTTTTCCCCAAAGATGGTTACTAACACTCGACCTTAAAACAAAGGGAAATCGTATTTTTTATCGTCCGTTACACAAATCGCTAGTACACCGATAATCCCAGACTGCTGTCATAATATGTACTTTCTTATTTCGGAAACAATAGCTACTATTAATGTACTACATAAATGAGAGTGAAAGGCCACTGTGGATTGATGAAGGTTGTTAAAGCATTTGTAAATGATAGACTTAACCTGTAGACCAATGACAACGAATTATATAATTTTATGTAATCGTTGGTTAATAATAAATAGAGTATTTTTCATGAATACTATTTCTGTTTGTGCAATTATATAAATTTTTCCTTATCGACCTGATAATGTGTGATTTATTGATAAAAATTTGTCACTGACCTTGTGTGAAAAAAGATGTGACCAAACTTTTTTATAGTAACGATGAATGAGAATTCGGTGCGAAAGCTATCTGGGAAAAACCTAACTGTGATAAGCTCAGTACGTATACATACACATTATATCTGCATTGTTCACGAATTCATCTGAAAAATTCATCGATAGATACACCATTCATTATCAATAACTTAGCTATCGCACTTTGAATTCACTTTTTGTACATTGTATATGTATCAAGTGCGTTCACACGATTTGTTTTCTGATGTCGATTTTATTTTCATCTATAAAGTCTAGGAAAGTCCTCAATGGTAAACAAGTTTTTTAAAGAACAATAGCATCACTTAATTACTTGTATTCTACAAGGTTAAACATATTAATGATGTTTTAAGTGTTCAAAGTCTAAAGAAATACGATGACTCAAAGTTGAAGCGGATAAAGTATTAGGTCATTTTATTGTATCCTTGTTACGATAGAAATAAAAATAAAACATATTATATCTTTTACGAATCAGCTCTGTAAATTTTTTATATGTTATATTGAAAAGTATTATTTATACAATAATCTGCTTGTCAGATATTTAAATTATTTTCGAATAAAAATTATAAGCAGGTTTAAACAAAATACAAATAATTTATCGGAAAAAGTGACTATATATTTCTTAAGTGATCACTTACCCGTTTGAAGATGTCAAGTCGCAAGTGCAACAAATGAAGATCACGTTAGTAGACTTGATCGATTTCAAATGAATTGCTTGCATCGTCTTTTGTCAATAGGGAAGAATCCGTAGTTACATATATTATTCTATGTATAAGATTAGGTTAAAAATAGATTAAATCTTATGATAGAGACAAACAAAGTAACGTACTTGAGCACAAGGCGCAATGCAGCGCATGCAGACAAGCTTCCAACTGTTTGAATCAACTGCGCGCTGTTATACGGAATTTAAGTTTACACGGGAAATTCCTAATGAAAGTAAACATGAATATACGGGCTCATAAATTTTTTAAACGCAATTTTGAATAAAAATAAATCATGCACTTTCTTCTATATAAAATTAAGATTTAAGTGTTTTAAATACTTCATAAATATATATATTTCAATAAAATTTGGGTCTGATAAACAAAGTATTTTTTTTATGAATATAATTTTTATTTTAACAGAATATAAAAATAATAATATCATGTACTCTTATGTTCAAGAATTCCTTGTCGTATCAATGGTTCACAAACAGATCTTGGTAGCAAATGATATGTATTTTTTTTTAGCAAAATAACTTGGCCATCATCTAATTCCAATCTTCCAAAATCCTCTACGCATTTGACCTGAAATAATATTTCATTTTGTACATTTAGCTGTTATTAGAACAGAGTTTGAGTATCTATTTTATATATACCTCTACATAAGGAGTTTTTGGAGGTACCATATTTGTTGTTAGATTAAACCCATGGTCTTCTCCTAAAGATCTCATGTATTTAGCTAAAGACTTATTATATGACTGAAACCATTGAATTTCAGCATTTAATAAATTGGAATTTATTTCTGGTGGTAGAATGCTCCCTAATTCCCATCGTAATTCTCTTAGTTTTCTCATTCTGTTATATATGTATGCTAAGACACATCTTTTATTTCTTTTTAATGCTGTATGTCTCAACTGTACTGATGGCAATAATGCCATATTATCATCATTCCTAATGGCATTGCTGAAAGTTTATTCAATAATAAGCTTTTTCTACGTTTTAATTTTTACATTGTTATACCTTATACAAACCTATCTGCTACATTTGCATCATAGAGACATTGCATCTCCTGTAAAACTTCTTTAACAAGTACCTCCTATAAATAAATCATTTTTTTAGATCATTACTTAATTATCTCTAATATCATCATAACATTATTTTATCATACAACCTACATTGAATGGTAATATATCAGAATATAAATCTAGTTCTGAAATAAGCTTAAAGCCTTTTCTTCCATACATATTTTAAAAATATAGTTAAAAATATATATAACTACTATATACTACTATAAAAATATATATACTACTGATAATAATAAGTACCAAATTTTTTGAACATCAGCTGTTGAGTACAGTACTACCGACTGACTCTAATAATGACTACATTTAAAAATGACCAGTTCCTACATAAACTAAGCCATTCATGTTAAATGGTAGTGACATCTACAAAATCTTTGAGTCTAGCGACATCTCACGTCAAATTAAACATTATCGAAAACATTTAGGTTATTTTTATAATAATAAACTGTGTTTAGATGCAATAACAAAAAACTCTTTTATTGAAATGTTATCGCTTAGAAATGTTATCACAAAGTTACAAGCATATTCGCAACAAGTAACATATTGTACAAAGGCTATCACGGAAAAAATCCATCCAATCATTTCCAAAAGAAGTTATGAAGATGAAAATTATTTTTACCAAAGACCGCGCGAGGTATGGCTAGAAAATTTGGATACCGTTGAAAGACAAAAGTTAGGACTTGTTTTTCTACATCCCGACATTTATGGAGCATCTCCTAGGATAGATATAATTCATGAAAACATACGCTGGCAAAGAATGTATCGCTTTGTGGTAATTATTACATCTCATTAATTACCCCTATTAGTCTTAAATCAAGAATGACAAGATGGGTAAATTAATTTTTCATTTTAGTGTTATGCACATACAAAAGTACGTTCAGAAGTAAGAGGTGGTGGCAAGAAACCATGGCCACAAAAGGGATTAGGTCGTTCCCGTCATTCAAGTATACGTTCCCCATTATGGAGAGGTGGTGGTGTAGTACATGGACCTAGATCTCCTACAACTCATTTTTACATGCTTCCCTTTTATACCCGAGTTGCTGGACTTACATCTACATTGTCTGTTAAATTAGCTCAAGATGATTTGTATATTGTTAAGGATTTGGAAATTCCATCCAATAAACCATCATATATTGAACAACTAATAGAAGAGCGACATTGGGGACCTTCTGTGTTGTTTGTTGATACTGATGATATTATGCCTGAAAACATCTCAGAAGCAACTGACACAATAAAGCATGTAAATTTAATGCCTGTATATGGTAAGTTATATATTAATAGATTTTGATGTTATTTAATTTATATCACCTTCATTATAAATTTATTTTCCAGGCCTGAATGTCTACAGTATGTTAAAACATAATACTTTAATTCTTACTGAAAGAGCTGCACGTTTAATTGAAGACAAAATATTGTACCATTTACATAGGCCAGATTATCATAAATTAATGGCGAAGTTTAGACTTAGTCAGCAATAGAAATTAAAAAATAAAAGCATGAAATATCAATCTACTTCTTTTCAAATTGCATTTATTTTCTGTAACTGTCATTAATTTCTTATAACAATTCAATATTATTATCAATATCAGTTTTAAGCTTATTTATATCAAAACAAAATTTTCATCCCTAGTTGAATAAAGGTCACTTCTTTCTTAATGTTGGCATACTAGTTGACTTTTTAGGAAGAGGCTGCAAGGACAAATGTCAATGATATTAAGAAAAATATAATACCGAATTATAATTATATAAAAATAAAGACCCTTACTGCTGGATGAGGATCTTCACCTAACATTTTTTCACGAATGGCCCACCTTATGCTTGCATGTTTAGCTTCCCCAGGAAAAGACATTTGTTTCCATTCCTGTTGATACTTTTGATAAAGTAAAACTGGATCTGTCTTTTTAACATTTTTACTTTTTTGGATGTCTGGTTGCAATCTCCATGGTCTAATAACTATATTGAAATAAAAAAGTAAAATTGTATTTATATGTTGTAATTTAATTGTATTTATGTTATATTTATGTTCATATTTACAATATGATACATGTTAGAAGCTTACATGATTTTGTTCCAGAATGAGTATTTTTTGTAGATGATGTACTTTTTGTGTGGCTGCTTCCAATATATCCTTGCTGATGGTCTAAAATGTTTGGTGCACTCATAGGACGTACTGATTGCAAAGGTGTTGATTTTTCTTGAATCTGTATTTTATCATCTTGTATTTTTGTTGTACTTTGTGTTTCTATATGGAAATCTTTTTTCAAACACCCCTCATATTTATTTTTACTTTTTAAACAAGATTTATTATCTACCTCTATATTATTACATGGCATAACAATAGATTTAACATTGCAATGATCTTCTGTTCTCATGGATTTGGATTTTGACTGTATAATATTCACTTTGTGACCTACATTTGTATAGTTTTCTTCAAAATTTGTAGGATTTTCATTTTCTTTGTCACTTGATAACTTTGTCACTATTACCTTTACAATGGTGTCATCAAAATAAGAATTAGAAGAATTAGTGGATATAGTATTTTCAACTGAATGAAACTCTGTCTTTTGTTCTGTAAGAATTTCTTGAATCATATTTTTTTGCTTATCTATTATTTTTCTCTTAATTTCTTCCCTTTTTTGCTGTCTTTCACGATCTTTTATTTTCCTATACAACTTTAAATCTTGTACCAAGAAAAAGGAATATGAATTAGAATCAGTATGCAACAATGCTAGTTACAATGTGCATAAAATATTTAAATATTAACTATTATAAAATACAAAAAAAAGATATCAATAATATTACCTTTCATAAATGCTTTAAGTTGTTGTGCTGTAATTCCAACAAAGCCCAAAGAATTAAGAAGAACAAGTACTTCTCTTGGGTCATCATTCATAATTGATAAAATAATATTGATTTTTAACAATAAACGTTAGCAATAAAAATTGTGACTGTTTGTTTTCATACTCGCTATTCAAATAATAGAAACGTTGAAGTCGGTGATTTCACTCACCATATATTATCTATAATCGTTTAGAGGGTCATACGAATGTTTATTTAAGATAGACTGACTCAAAATATTGAAAAATCATTTTACTATTTAAACGTTTTAATGTTTTCATTGAGAAATACAAAATTCATGTATTTAATTTTTTAACACACTGTTATTATTTACATACAATATTTTATAAGCACAAAATCCTAAGTGAGTGAGCACTCTATAGAAGCGCTAGAGGCTTCCAATTGAAATTTAACAGAATTTCAATCGCCATCTCTTGGGAGAAGTATAAACTAAGAGGAGCGTCCGGAGAAATTTAAAGAGTGGCTGGAATGTACTATAGTAGATCAGGAAATCAAACAAATTTATAAGAAAAAGAATGATAAATATTAATCATTGTAAATATTGAAAGAAATAAATAACATGATCAAGCGTTTCTCTTACATATAAATTTGTTTCTTTCGCTACAAAATATTCCAAAGATATTTATTCTATAAACAATATAATCGGTAACTGCGCAGAACCTTTCACCTGCGCTTGATTTAAGATTAACGGAGCATGTTTAATTGTTCATCAGTCTGAAAACTAATCTTCGTAGAAAATGTCGTCGGTAGCATATATCGTTTTTCTGCTTGCCACAGCAGTGGTAAAAAGCCGCTTTACAGGTAATCCTCTCCTTTAATCGTATGCATTAAAAGTTATTTTTCACTATGATTAATAGATTCGAAGTGTATTAGAACAATTATGACTATGATTGCTTCCCAGATATATGCGCCTCAAAAATTTATACATTGAACGTTCCGCACGTAGTGCGTAATGGAACTGGACCAATCGATCTTTCCTGCATTTACAATGTCACTAAAGACGAGAACGGTCTTGTAATAAAATGGTACCATAACAAAGACCAAATCTATCAATGGATACCGCCAAGTAATACTAAACATAATTGAACTTTTTGAGTCGAGCGACCCTGTTCGATATATGATGTTTTTTCTTTTTATTGTAACCCAACTATAGTGCCACCTCAGGATATAGGAGTGATAGATGGATTTGCTGAATATCCTGAACAAAATTTAAGACATTCTAATTCACAATCTATAATACATTTGAAAATGGCCATGATCGAAATGAGCGGAGAGTATACTTGTATGATTAGCACCTTCCAGGAAGAGGACACGAAAGGAACAAAAATGATTATTTATGGTAACTCTGTGATTGTAAATAATAATCGAATAATTTATGTGACATATAACACTATTACTTAATATTGTATTACAGTGCCAGAAACTAATCTGTCCATTCATGTTTCTTCTTTCAATAAAAGTCATTTGAATCTAACATGCGTAGCAAACGGAGCACAGCCGCGACCGATACTAAAAATTTACATAGAAGGAACTGAAGTCAATAATTATTATGATAAAACTGTAGAAGCAATAAAATATAAAAACATCCTTTTTGCAACACGCAGTGCAATCGTAAAAAATCCTTTGGAACCATTGCTATTAGAGTGTGAAATTTCTATACCACACACGGATTATAAACGCAGAGAAAGAATCGTTTATTATCCTAGTTCGATTCGTTCCAATATAGGCATATAAACTAAAAAGAAAATGAACATATGCATCTAACTACCTTTTTCTATTTTCAGTTCAAATGTTATCACAGATTAGTAACGCGTCAAGCTATAAAATTGGTGACGTTATCCTCATCATCTACATAGTTTACATATTATTAAAGTAAATAAATGTATAAGACAAAGAGCTTAAGACTTCTATGTATGAAACTTGATGTATTTATGTTATTACCAAATTCTTCACAATCTTTTTAGGATTATAAAGTAATTAGTTCTGATAGATCTATATTCGTACAAAGCGAATTCTTATTATAGCAAAATTTCAAATCAGAAATCTCTCTAAATATCATGTCAAGACAGAAAATGCAATTGCGTGTGCGTTAAGGATTAAGGCGGAAACAGGAGTTGGTGGGGAGATATATCTTCAACCAGCGGTCCTCGGAAAGATTATCACTTGCCGTTCAGCGCTCATCCACAAAGGATTCGTAAGTTGGCATCTTCAAAATTGGCATTTCAAGTCGTGTTGTTTAAATTTAGATAAGAAAAATTGATTCGACATAAATTTGCAGTGTTATACGTGTACTGTTCTATCATTTTTTTTATAATTCTTTTTTATTTGAATTTAACAGAAAGTGTATAACATGATAGACGATATAATAACTACAGTTATTATTTTATTTGACAGTGAATTATCGAACCAGAAAATGAACTGCACTTATGTGGCACTATTTTTCATAGGTAAGTCATATTTACTTCTCATAATAGAAAATGTATTTTTTTAATATTTATTATAAGTGGAAGTATTCTGAAATTGATGAAATAGTTACTTTGCTCGAATATCCTAAAACAGATTTAAAATAAATCGGATTAGAGATTATAATATAATTTCCGCTTGAAGCTGATAACATCATTATACAGCGCACCACTTAAAGCAGTTGTTACGATGTTATTGCATTTATTGCTGTACTTCTCATTAAAGAAGATAAAACATAAGTACAGTCAATTTTTTTAATATTTTTTCTTTATATAATGTAAACCGGAAAAAAGGAGAAGAAGAAGAAGAAGGAACTCTAGTCGAAATATGCATTAGCTTATGCCCTATATAGATGCAATAACTTGTAATTACTTGCTTAACATTCATTGATGATCGTACACCTTTTTCGTAACATACATAAATGCATCAAATACGTTCCTTTATACTTTTTTAAACAAATAATTTTTTAATAGTGCTTTAAATATTGCTAACTCGGTTTTCGGCAAATTCTTTTAGTTAGAATAAAATAAAATGTATATATAAATATAAATAAGAAAAACATATTTTTTGCAATATAGTATGCGCATTATGGGTCTTTGGAGAAACTTTATCTTGCGAACAGTGTGGCAGAGAATGCGCCGAGAAATGTGGAACACGACAATTTCGTGCTTGTTGCTTCAACAATATGAAGAAAAGACAATTTGATCTTGGATTAAAATGGAGGATGAGACCACAGTTGTATACGAATTGGTTGTATCCGAATATCGACATGTACTGATTATTTGTCATATATTTTGTACTTCTATGCCGGTATGCTTCATCGAAACAAGAAAAACGTTATGTACTCAGGGATAATTACTTTAATTATTGTTATAAATATTTTTATTTTGCAATGCCGTTGTTCTAAATAAGAATATTTAATGTACCATAATTTTCTTACGTTATCAAGTGCAATAAATTAAATATATCGAACACTTTAAATACACCGTTATTATTTTTTATTTTTTTTTAGACCATTTTTAAAGCATGTTAGGAAAATAAAAGATAATGAAAAACTCCCTTCATAAAAAATATAATATTTATTTTTATATTATTTTTACATTCGATATTTACATATATTCACATACACTGTATTTAAGCAATCCAATTTTTTATACGTTTCATTATTTTTTTTAATGGAATTGACTGCTTACTTCCATCAGAACAAATTTCCAACTTGTCTAATAATCTTTTGCTTTTATTTCTAATCATATTCCATTTTAATTTATCCAAACCAGGATACGATTCTTTGTTTAGAAGTATCATTAAATCTGATATATTATTCACAGCATCGAAAGTAATTAATCCTTTTGAGGTATTTTTTACCATTAAATTTTTTTCGGAATTTTTCTTCTTCTTTTTGGTTACAAATTCGTCTCTTACATCATCGAAATAAGATTCTCGATTACTGCCCTTAATATATGCCGTATTTTCTTTTGTTTCTCCGATTTTTGTGAATATTTTATTTCTATCAGCTATTGATGTATTTTGAATATATTTTAAATTAAAAGTATGACGATCTACAATTTCTACAAGAAATAAATTTTATAAATATATTATATATAAATAATATTTCTTTTTATTATATGATTCGTAAATTTGCTTTTATACCTCCTGCATCATCATTAGAGACACCATTTTTTATCTCACTTGGAACTGAAACATGTATAGCATTTTTATTTTCAACCCATGAAAATGTATTTTCAGATTTTGTTTCTTTGTTGTAATCTTGTATATCACAATCCAGATCTTCATCTGAATCATATTCACGTGGGGTAATTAATTTAAACATTGTATTCTTTAATCCGTAATTGCTGGGAATGCTATATAAATACAAATTTTTTAACTATAACAGTTTTATATAATAATTTATTATATTTATTTTCTTTTACATGCCTTGAGATAGGGTTATCTATCCATGGTACTGATAGCCATGATTTTAAATCATTTGTAAGTTCGTAGTCTTTGGGTAGCCAAGGTAATCCAACAAATTCAAAAGAGTATAGGTATTGGTATAAGTCATTATACCATGTACATGCTTTCTTAACTAGATACCTTGACAAAATCCTGTAGCAAAATATACCAATACTCCATAGCTATAGTTTATAGATTTACACTATGTAATACAAAAATAACATACCATATTCTACTAACGACAGCAAATGCAATGATAGCAGTAGACCAGGCATGACCTAAATTTATTCTACATTTAAGAAAATATGCAGCATGTTTAGAGACCTGTTCCAAACGTAATATAAGTTTTGCAAAACCTTGTGTTTTAACCAAAACATATTCTACCATTTGTTTACTAGATAATGTAATATATTTTTCATCTATTCCAACGTAGCTCTTCAAATTTTCATATTCCTTTTCAAGCGATAATGACAAATATTTGAGCAAAACTTTATTTATTTTAGACATTGATTTGACACCTTTGTCATTTCGAAATTTTCTTTTCATACGATAAATTAATCTGCTTAAAATTGCTGCTTCTTTGTGCAATAATTCTTGAGAAGTTATATCTTTTATAATTTTGTCCAGTGTTAATAGAAATGCAGATGCATCTAATAGTGACAAAAATAAAAAAATATCATGTACTTATTTATTAAATGGAAGATTATTCGCCTTTCGTATAAAAAATTTATATCACATTTTTTATTGTTTTATTTACAAGCAGAATTAAACTTACCAAATTTATGACGTTCGATACGACAAGTTGCATTGGGAGGACGTTCTAATTGCATGCGATTCCATATTGCTTCCATGCTGATTAATTATTTTAAATATAATTGATTTTTAGTACTAATTATAAAATAAGAACATAACCTCACTTCTTACTCATGTAATACAAAGAACGCGCTAATACATTTTATTTATTTTTATTAATGCCTTATAATTTATAGTGTGTAAATTGAAATGAAGCATATACGCTCAAATTTACATAAATGTAATATATATTCGTGCGAATACATGTATACGCATGTAGCCAATGCTATCGACAACAATATACTGTTATTCCTCGAAAATCTGTAGGTGGAACAGGGGTAGGTCGAGACAATACAGGAGAACTTGGTGGAAGATCAAGAGGAAGTAATTTATATACACCACGATATCTGAAACCTCCTTGCACAATAGGACGGTACATTAAATTTGTCCATGACCCGTGACGTTGTGGCGAATTTGCAGGTTGTTTAAATCTCCAATACACAATTAAAATACATTAATAAAGGCGCAAGTAATGAATGTATTACATTATGTATGAAATCTCTATTATGTTCAGATTCAATAAATTGCTATTAAATTCCTACCTGACACCTTTTATTGGTTCTAATTTTCGTAAATATGGTTGATTAGTTCTTTGTTGAACAATATTTAATAAAGGCCAGTTACATGTCGTTACTATGCAACCGATTCTATTAAAATGATCTAGTGGACAGAGATCACATATTTTTTTATCCATCATAAATCACTTGTAAATTTAAAAATTAGTAAAGATTTATTAATTCTAAAAACTAATTGAATACCGCGATTATCTTGAGCGAAGGGGCTGAATATTGTTATAATAACATTTGTTTTATATTTATTTATATATGAAATGTATACTAATATTTATATACAATACAAAGTTCAGATCAAACATCATTAACACTGAACAATAAATACTTTATTCGTGAGGTAATTATATTCGAAGGACCGATTGGGATTGGGGTGTAAAATAGGCGAGATATGGTTCAACAAGCATATGATAAACACGGATAACACCTGATTGTTCCAACGTAAAATAATCCACCAGTAATAACAGGTGCCCTGAAAACAGGACCGGCTTCATAAGGAGCTGGGACTGGTTTAGGTATAGGTGCACAGGTAATACACGGGTGACCTGTGCAGGGTGGACAAACGAAAGGGCGTGGGACGCAAGGTAAGAGTGAAGGTCGAGGCGGACATGGCATGCAGGTGACTGGCATAGGTGGACAACAATTAGGTTTTGATTCCAATTTGCATGGTGGAGTAGGACACGCATAGCAGCAAACAGGTTGAGGCGGGTACGATATAGAACAAGGTGGGCATTGTGGATCCATTGGTGGACAGCAACCGCAACTAAAACAATATTTAAGCATTCATCAAATGATAAAATGCTTCACCCTTTCGATCATACCTTTCGATCATCTGTTTTAAATCGTTTTTCCCATAAGGTCGTTCACATTTTGTCATTACCGACATTTGACTCGGCAATGTAATTTGCAATTACACGACTACAAATTTTATTAATCTTATTAAAATAAAAGTCTGAAGTTTGGTATTAAAATAATAGAAAGGTGTTGATAGACGATTAATAATCTTTGTAAATATAGACAAATTCAATTATTACGTGAAAGTAAATTGTTTATAGTTAATGTATTTTATTCATATATTCATTATATAAATTTATTAACGACGCTGGTGTTCGTGGAGTAATTATTGCCAATGCTGCTTTAAAATGCTCTTTAGTGATTATAGTAGCATTTAAATCTTCTTCAAGTGCTTTCATAGCAGCTTCGTGACAAATTGCTTGGATTTCTGCTCCAGAATATCCTTCTGTAAGATCAACTAGATCTTGAATATGTACATCTTCGGCGATTGGCATATTTCTTAATTTTATATCGAAAATCTCTTGTCTGGCTTCATAATCAGGTAATGCCACGTATATTATCCTATCTAAACGACCAGGACGAAGAAGTGCCTGTGAAAAAGCAACATTTTAATTAATAAACATCTTTGATAAATATAGCTGTTTTCTAAAATGTAACTAACTTTATCAATTTTATCGGGTCGGTTAGTTGCTGCCACTAAAGTAACGCTGCCTAACGCAGTAACTCCATCCAGTTCTGTTAATAATTGTGCTAGAACTCGCTCTTGCACGTTGCTTCCGGCGCTTGACGAAGAACCTCTTTCACTTCCTAGTGCATCAATTTCATCAATAAATACTATTGAAGGTGATACTTGTCTTGCTTTTCGAAATATCTCTCTTACGGCTTTTTCGGATTCACCGACCCACTTTGAGAATAATTCTGGTCCCTGAAAACATTGTATTTTTTATCTCTTTTTTTTTTTTTTTGATTGGAAAAGTTTTAAATTGAACTTTAGTATGCCTAACCTTTATGTTTAAAAAATTTACTTTACTTTCTGTTGCAAGAGCTTTTGCAATCATTGTTTTAGAACAACCTGGTGGACCAAACATTAAAACACCTTTAGGTGGAGTTATACCCATCCTGAGAAACACTTCGGGATGGCGCAGTGGCCACTCAACAGCTTGTTTTAATTTTAATTTTAGGTCTTTTTGACCTCCTATATCCGACCATTGGATGTTCGGTACTTCTATTAAAACTTCTTTCATAGCTGACGGCTTTGTGACAGTTAAAGCATGTTCAAAGTTTGATATCGTTACTTTTAACGAAAGATCAGTGTTAGTTTTCTGTTGACATTTTACAGCATTCAGAACTGCTTGGGAACATAAACCATATAAATCGGCGCCGACAAATCCATGAGTAACAAAAGCGATATTTTGTATATCTTCTAAGGATAAAGTGTTCGGTATTTTTGATAACATTTTTTTAAATATTTCTGCGCGCATATTGGTAGTAGGTACATGAATTTCGAATTCTTTGTCTATTCTACCAGGTCTTCTAAGAGAATTATCTACAAGATCCAATTTCGAAGTTGTGGCAAGTATTACTACATTATCATTTGCATTTTGTATTCCATCAAAGAGTGCAGTCAATTGTGAAAGTATTCTTCTTTCATGATCTGTACTTGAAGTACTCCTTTTAGGGCATAAACTATCAATTTCTTCTATTAGAATAATGCTTGGAGCTTTATCTTTAGCTTCCGTGAAAATATCTTGCAATTTTTTTTCTGTTTCGCCTGAAGATTTGCTATAAATATCTGAACTGTAAATAGTGGTAGAATTAACATCATATTGCGATATCAAGGCATTGGCGATAGCAGATTTGCCAACACCAGAGGTGCCATATAATAATATTCCTTTACTAATGTAAAAGTTTCCAATACTTTGGTACAGACCAAGACCAATATCAAGAACATCTTTGATATCTTCTATTACGTTATCATATCCTCCAATATCTTGTATTTTAAATTTAGATTTTTTATTTTCTTCTTTTTTTTTTTCTTGCTCTTCATTTAAAATCGTCCATTTTGTGTTGTACAGTGCTTTATACAATTTGGTATTACGTGTTTCATCTGTTATGCTCAATTGTTTAAACCGTTCAGATAATTTAACATTTTCACAGTCATCTGATATAACTTTGACAATCTTATAAATTAATTTCTTGCCATAAAAAGGCACACTGAATTTATTACCTATAGTAAATACTTTTTGCTCATTATGATTCTTAAGTATTATGTTAAGTTCCATGGTTGCTTCTGGCAATATATGTTTCCCAACACTACAGATTACAAATTCCTTGGCAATATCGACAGAAGAATTTAATTTTTCGATTTTAACATAACCTCGGAGGTTATTTAATTCTATTGCTGTAAAAAATGTATGGGTAGAAAAATTTTTATATAGATTTTGGAAGATTCAATAAAAGATTTTACCATGTTTTGTTAACGAAACACTTGTTAAACTTTTATCCTTAGTTGGCCAAGCAGTTTTAACAACTTTACTTTCTCCAGCAATTACAAGAACACAATCCCCTATTGCAATTTCACATAATTGCAAAGCAGATTGCGATATAAATACCATATCATCCAATGCTCTTACATGAATATTTTTTGGCTGTTCTATGCAAAGAAACACTTATATAAAAGTAGTTCAAACAATAGTAAATATAAGAGCATATATACCTGATAGATTATATGTTTCTACGGTACTATATAATATACCACCGTAAATGAAATTATGATTCCATGTTACAAGATTAGGTGGACAATTAGTGTTATGTACTTCTAGATCCTTTAGTGTCAAGATGCTCTGACATGTTTCACATGTCATCCAAGGAGAAAGACTTTTCCTCCCACTTTCTTTTCCTTTTGGTATCATTCTGAAACGATAGAAATAATTGGCTGGACATAATTCATAAAACGTTTCCACTCTACTATCTTTTGACAAAGCCTTTTGAAACATGTTTTATTGAAAGTACTAAATAAGTATTCAGGTGGGAGAACATAACCTCTAAATCACATACAAATGCTTTGTATCAAATGCAGTAAAAGCAGTTTTTGTAAAATGCGTACAAATTTACACGATTATTCTCAACCTGCAATTTTTAGTATCAAAATCAATATAAAAATATAAAAATCCATAGAAATATTTACAGAGAAATGCCGTCCGCCATGATAACATGTCCTTGCTCGGCATGCAACACCTAGACTATATACATATACATAAATTCTAATAAGTGGATGATAGCAATGGTTAACAAATAAAGTATTCAATGATGATACACGAACAACATATTCATTTTGAATGACGTCACAGACATTATTCCGATATATATAATGTAAAATATTCATTTCATTTATAAGTGGAAAGATATTACTTTAACATTAGAGATTTTAATTATTTTTTCAGCGCAGCTAAATAAAGTTAGGTCATACTTTTTAATTCCATGAATTAACCCGTAAATAAATAAAAATATCCTACTTAAAGGAGCTGGTATAGTGTAATCTTAAGGATAAAGTTAGTAATCGACAAATAATAACAAGAAATTTCGAAAAAATTGCACAAAGTGTTCACGAGGACCTTCAAACATGATCAGTAAAAATTTATTCTTCTATCGAATGTAATAAATTCTATCCTATGGTAAAAAAATATGCGGGGTAAAGGATGTACGATTCTTCCTTCTCTTAGCTTCCTCTCCTTTTTTAGTTTCGAATATCATCGTCCCAATATATCGAGCTCGTAAAATTCTCGTGGATGAATATAAGAGATAAGACAGGGATGGGATATCGCGATCACAGGTTTGGGGGAGCTGAGGAGGCTTATGGCTTATTGGTTCAATCTAACCGTTACATTACCGAATAATTTAAAATTGATTGCGTTTTATAAAACAGGTAATCCATTTTATTAATGTTATTCTGCAAATTGTATGTTCGTTTGAAAATTTGCCGATGAAACTTTTATTGATAGTGGGAAATTGGTCGTGTGGAATGTAGAGGTTCAGATGCAGACGAGATGAATCAGGTTCGGTGGAGCATAAAATCAGCAGCATCAGGCGCATCAGGGATCGTGGCAGGCAAGAGGCAAAAGACCGATGGATGGACGGGCCAGCCGTCACGAAGCGGGCCGACGTTCCCGTACCAAACGAGATTAATAGAGATCCGCCTGTCAGCCGGACGCCTCTCCGTCTGAGCGAGATCCAGTGGCTTCCAGACGGCCAGTCTTCTCGCAGATCGCAACCTGCGTGGGCAACAACCGATCGTGATCGATCGCACGGTGCGTCCTCTCTGGACTACCGCTTTGCATGTCGTGTGCGTGCGAGTCCAAGAGTATTCCGTGTACCACGAATCTTCTAGTCATCCGCGCGCGGGTATATATAGAGTAATGAGATAACAACCACTGTGACAAATTAGCACAATTTCGTCCACGCGGCGTTCACACCTACGTCTAGAGAATATCATTAAATTCTGTACGCATTTTTCAAACGGCAAACAACTCGTGCATCCTCGATACACAAACTCGTTTCCGAATCTCGCCATCCCGTCTCGGTAAATCTTATTCGACCGATTTACGTCCATCGTTATTCGTACCGATGCGAATACAAATCACGAGGGGTCAGTGGGCCGTATTCGGTGGCTTCACGTTAGTTTGCCTCGCCAATTTACGATTAGGTAGGCACCGCATCGCACTTTTTCATTCTGATTCCTCCTCTCTGCTCCTTTCTCTTTTTATCAAGTTTTCCGCGATGTATTCAATGCTTTTATATTTCAACCGACTCTTACAAGTTACGTTTGTTAGCATACAAAATAGTAACGTTTTCGAAGAAGCATGATTCTGTTTGATATCTGCATATCGGGGTTGTTTCTGTTTCAGCCATCGGTGACCAGAATGAAGGCAACGAAGGTAGGACACACAGGGAAGAGGTTCGACAACATGTATGCTGCGCCAGACATGAGAAAATGATCGATGTTGGATACGGTAAGCGAATTTAAGAAAAAGTATGTATTAAATTCTGGCTAATGTCAGGACGGAGCATACGGACAGAGATGCACAGAAGATTGCGGAGCGGTATAACGTTGAAAAGAGATTCGGCGAGAAGTTGCGTAATTTTAGCAACCGGCTAAATGTAAGTTACGTTCCCTCGTTTCACTCTTGCCGCCCCATATTCATGAGTGGTAAATGCTGGTGGCCTTGTCGCTAGATCCGATCCGGTAAATTAATATCGGGTGTTCAATCAATTGACGCCGATCGAGAGGATGAAGCATCCGGTGACGGTGTTGTCGTGTGCCCATGATCAAAAGATTTGACCGATTTATCATTGCGAGCTATCGCATTAAAATAGCGCGGGAATCGTCGAACCGATCGCGATTCGATCTCATTACTTGATTTTGTCACAGAGAGATCAATTGCCGCTTGTAGATCGGAGGCGATCAAAGGAACGAGTCTGTGATTCGTGGAATGTTAATGCCCCTCACGGACGAATAATTAAGGTTTCGCCGAAGCGGCCGGTTCCGCGAAACGATCGAAGGAACAACCACCCTTCGAGACGCCATCAATTGACAATTAAATGATTTTGTTGATGTCTGGTATCCTCGGCTGACGCTTAAATCATCGCTATGCCCAACGTTGCACCATCTTTCTACCTTCGATTACCTGAAAAGACCAGACCGGCAACGATTATTCGACTGATTGATCGGGCGTTCACGCGGTAGTCTGGTATTTCAAGTAGATCTGGAAATAATACCATTTATAGGAACAAACACGGAAAGGTGGCAGTGAAGTAGCCGAAGGTTCACGGTAATGTGAATCACCGAAGAATCAGCGCATTCCGTGTCCCACGCGTTCGCGCCAAAAATAGCACGGTTACACTATAGACGGTTCTACCCTCTTCTTATATCTTGTCAACTTGTTTAATGTGATACAAGTCGTAAATTTTGTACGATGATCGCGAGCATTACAGAGCGGCGCCATCGGATTTACTCGCGTCTTATTTTTCGCGAGCGAACTCCACGGCACGCAGTCAACAACATCATCCTACCGGTCTACTGAAATTTCATTGAACCTCCCTGGCCACACTTTATTGCTAAGGCTAATCCCCTTTTTCGACAGTATCTTTGATTTTTATTTTCTCAGGAATATCGGGCGAAATTATCCAAATTGATGCAGGCCACTGTCGTAAACTGTGTCCACGACACGTGTTGGATGATCCAGGAGATGCGAGTCGGCCCACTGTACAGGTAAATATTTTTTCATACAGTTTTGCTTATCAGAGTTTCGGTTCAGAAAAGAATGCAGGGTTACAGAGGTACATGGATGTATGTAATCGATGACTCATGCACAGCCGCAGGATGCACCTGGTACAAAAATCTTTTTAGGTGATCCCTGCCTTGGCGCAACGGGTTTGCGACAAAAAACGCGTCGCCATTGCGGAGTTTATCGAACCGGTCGTGAAACTGTCGAATTCCTCGACCCGGAATCCTTTAAAATTCAACGTCATGGTCACGCTTATTTTACGATTAAAAAGAGAAGGAAAGGATTGGCGAACTCGCGACATCTTTGAAAAGTCAGGAACGCGTATATAGCGAAGGAACCGATCTAAGTTCGAAAAACCGAGATCGGACGTCGTGGAATTCTGTTCGGGTAGTCGAGCGGTGTGTCGAAGAAAAAAGAAAGGACGAAGCGAAAAGACCGAATTCGCAAATAAAAAAAAAAAATATCGCGATATACGTTGCCACGGCAGGTTACGTATGCCAAGGGCTATACGAAGGGCGAAAAAGGCAGGAACATCATGTAGATTTATGACGCATGGGATCGACCAATCCGCCAGCTGGAATGCGGCCACGCCAGCACCGCGCGATCGTACGATCTACGCGACTTTTACGGCGTGTGCACCCCACACTGTATCGAGAACCGCGTATCTTCGTCGATGATCATCATACACCTTTTATACATATGTACATACCTTACACATTCTATTCTCCAAAATTCATCGACAATCGTATCGCGACTAAACGATCATCGCGTGTTTCTACTTCGTTTCCATACGAATCGCAACTGTTGCCTCGAGTCCGACAGTGTTAAAACGGCAGTGGACTCTAATTAGCATGGTAAACGAACGTGTCGTAATAATTCGCGAATAATTCGAGAACGACCCTTCTTGGGGAGAAAGCTATTTTCGTCACGTGATGCAACCCGATCGGTGGTTTACGATCTTGCAGCACCCACGCTGCAGGAGAGAAACAGGCTTGAGAAGAAGAAATGTTGCACGCGATATGCAGAAAGAAGAGGATGTGTTTTGCGTCCTTGGAAGGTCGCATCGAGCCGGGTCACCGCTCCGGCGCCAGCTTGGCCAGCTACTAAATCCCGAATCGTGTTCCTGGGATCTTGAGGATGGATGTACCTGAGAACAGAATTTATTAGAAAATATTCTTAGCCAGAAATATCACCGGGGGTACAAACGAGAGAAGAAAATGGGTAGAGGCACCGATGCCTTTGCACGAACAAAGATAACGGTCGATGTTATCCCGCAGCGAGAATAATTAAATGGCCCGCGTGTCGCGAAAGAACTCGAGTACTAAAGAAAACGTCCGAACGAGAGATAACGAGGCGCGCGAATATTATAAATTCCTTCGTGGACACCATCGATACTTTCTCGCTTGGCAAACGTACGACGGAATAAAGTACGAATTCTGTGAAGTCGCGTGCTCGCTTTGCTCATTCAACATCTGTATCGATAAAATGTTCCCCCGTGTGATACATGACCAACCATTCTAGAAGCGTGTTCTTCTTCCTTACCAGCGGCAACATTTCATCCGATCCGATTAAAATATCCGAGTTTCCGTTTCGCTCATGTTCAACGTAACTCATTTGCACATTTTGTTCTTTCAGAGATGTTTCCCGGAATCGCATTGTCGTCCAAGGGCGGCAAAATTGGAGAGGGTGTCAACGATTCAAGGTGTTCGTGTGATCGAAGTCACAGAAGCTTGCGAATGCACGCCTGATTCGTCCTGTAGGCGAGAATCCTTCACGCATCTCGTACATTCTGGCACTCCTCACCAAGCCGTGATCGATGTCGGAGTATGTATGGGTCACTGTGCTAAAGGTATATCATTTTCTTTCGTTCGATATCATTCGCCCGTAATCGTTATCGATAATCGTCGATGTGTCTTTTGAAAGATCTTGGATGCAAACCGGTGAGGAACAGTACGGTTAGCATCAAAGGACCGAATGGTACGTCAAATTTCCTACGTTCGTAGTAGATAACGTAATTTCACTCGAGAATAGGTGTACTTATTACGTTACATTTTAGGGGACGAAGTGTACCAAGTGATTGAGAAATGTGGCTGCGCTGGAACATGCCACAAAATGGACCACATGGAGACCGTTTTAGACTTCAGCGAAGTGGAAATTAAGGATGGTACAAACACGACGGATGTTAGGCCAGTCGTTCGGGTAAATTTTCTACCACGCGATCTCAGATACCACTATGATCGTATTATAATTTATCGTTGACTTTGTATTTGTGCAAATAGCAAATTAATGTCGGACAATGCGTTGGGACGTGTCCAGGGAACGAGACGGAAATGTGTCTTTTGAGAGACAAAAAAGAGCCATCGAGATGCTTGGCGGGTCTGTACTCGAAGCAACATACTTGTACACCCGCCAGATTCAAAGTTCACGAATACAGGTATTCGGGGATGCAGGTTAATCATCGACGATGCAAATACAATTAAACATACATCGGTGTGGTTTTTCGTTTATTTCAGGACACGTCGTGGATCGAAGAGAGAAATTATTCAAATTACCCAATGTGCCTGTGTCTGAATAAAATAGAGAGGACCGAGAGAAGTCTGTTCGATCCAACGGGCCAATGGAACAGACTTGTAGAAACATTCAAGCTACTTTATGCGTCGCGTAAATACAAAGTACCATTTCGATGTTCCTACATGCACCGTGTATTGGTATGATAAATAAACGTACAATGACTTTCTAGAAAACGTCAACTGGCTACCTAAAACTAGTCCACGCTCGTCGTGTTCCATCCGATTCGTTCGCCGTTGTCTATCGTCATATTAAATGATTCTGCAAGTTTCACGGTAATCGAGTCAATTCTTTGAGAAACGTCTGACAAGTTTAGAATTAGTTCCAGCTATTGGTATCGTTAATTCGTCTTACGACGTAAGATGATAAAAGCGGGATTACATTTGGCAAGACGCAATAAGACGTTCAGCAAGTTGCTTTCGCGAATTTGACGCGCATTTCTACGAAAGACACGCCAACTGGCACTAGCCAACTTTGTACTTACGACTATTCCCTAGCTCGTTCCCGTTTCGTCTTGCGCTCACATACGAATAATGCAACAAAAAGAACGAGGTCGAAGCCGGTGCTCGATGTTCGAACGCGGAGGCGAAAATACACGCTGACACCCTCGCGAGATCCGTCATCGTCCTCGTAGGAAAACAACCGATTATTCGCGACATCTAAATATCGCTGCGTGGCCACATGACTCGCCACTCACGAATCTACGGAATTTAGGAAGCGTGAGCTTTTTTTAATAGCCCCGCGATGTCATCATCTCGTTCCTGGTGGGTTTCGTACGCTTCGCAATGCTATCGTGTATAATCGACCTTTATCGGTTTTTGTCCTTTCCTCGTATCTATTTTTTAATCGCACAACTATTTTGTTTCCAGAGAAACGCAAAATTTCTTACCTAAAAATACAAATGTTTCAAGCGTAAAAAATTTCAAAAAGCAATAACTTCTCGACAGCTAAAAGAAACGGAATGCGCACTCGATGGTCCAGCTTGATCGAAGATGATCTAGGATGGGTTAATAAGAAGCAAATGGGGGAAAAGAAAAGTCACATTTTCGAGTCGTGTTGAGTCGCGTCGAGTCGCGTAGCGTCGCGTCGGTGTCCCGTGAGAGAAGCCGATGTCGCTGCGGGGAGCAACGCGGGGGAGGCAACTCCCGGCATAGCATAAAGGTGACTCCTCGCAGCCAAGACCTCCCATATGCTACTTAGCGTTCCGTTCGGTTCGGCAAACCTCCTGTCCGCTAGCAGAGAAGGTGTCCGCTCCTTCCTCCGCTAAGAAGCGTTTGTCACTGACTTAACGTAGATTCGGTCGATGTTACACACTGTCATCGAGCTTTCGATTCTTCAAACGAACCCGGAGAGATCAGCATCGTTGGTAGTCGTCGTCGTCGTCGTGTGTTTCGAGCCCACTTTCGGACCTGTTCTCCATTCTGACCAACGATCCATATACGAGAATGATATCGAGTGACGTTCGGTTTTTTCTTTTGGCGATACTCTTCCTATCGTGTACTTTCAACGTACACGCACACCCGAATCGCTTCTCCGAAGATGATAATCCCAACGAGGAAGAACTTGTCAACTCCTGGTCTTTGGATGACTTAAACGAAGGAAGCGAGCACGATGCTCGTCGGGACGAGGCTCTAGAAAAACTACAACAGGTCCGTCTCCAGATAATTGTGTCGTATGCCTTGCTGTTTGTGTGAGACTTGGTGAAAACAGAACTTTTGTTTTCGAAGGGTCAAAAATATGAGTGAAACGACTAAGTAAATCCCATTTACGGAAGTCGCGTGTTTCGAACGACCGCGTTAACCAGTCGATGAAATCGTTACAGGTTCTTGGTATCCGGAGTCACAGCGAGAAAACAGGACGTCGCAAGGTGCCACCGCAATTTATGGTGGAACTGTATAATAACGTAGCAGATCCCAGTGGTGTCACGCGTGGCAAAAATCCATACAATGCCAAGGTTGTCCGCAGCTTCATCGAAAGAGGTAAACCTCTAACCACTTCCATAGCGTAGGTCATCGTTTCGTCTGCGATCGAAATTTTCACTAAAACAAAAACTTTTACGCAGATACCACCTTATCGCGATTCTACTTCTTCAACATCACGGGTTTAGAGATGGACGAATCTGTTTTGGAGGCAGAGCTTCATCTTTATCGGAAGAGAACACCTTTGAAAATTATGCATCCATCCACTTTAGCTTCACCCTATTATTTGGTAAGTATACGTGAATCGCAATTTGTCGACTTTTTAAGGATTCGGATAACGAATATATCTTCCTTTAGATAAGAGTATATCAAGTCTTGGATGAGAAAAGTTTAGACGTGCCCGATCTTCACAGGCTGTTGAACGTTAGATACGTCGGGGCACACGCGTCCGGTTGGCAGGCAAGTTTCAAGATAATGGAATTTTTAGAAAATACTATATTTTCTCGCTGTACTAAGCATTCGACATTTTTCATCAGATATTCAATGTAAAACAAGCGGTTCTTGCCTGGTTAACTGGAGAACCAAATCTTGGTCTCTTGGTAATGGCTTCCACTTTGTTCGAGGATCAAGTGACTGTAGAGTTTTCCCGGCGAAACGAGTACCATCATAGCAAACAACCGATCTTGGTACTCTTTGATGACGACGGGAAAGGACACCGTGGCGAACGTGGCAACAACGAGAGCGAAGAAACATCCTACGAGGACGAAGACGAGAAGAACGATTTGAAGAACGAGTACGGTGAAAAGAACGCCGAGAAACGCGATCGAGGAAAAGGTCAACCGGAAGAGACTCGATGGGAAAACGAGAATAAATCCGAATACTTTCAAAGGCAGAAAAGAACGCAAATAGGAGAACACGATGTAGTGACACAGACTGCTCGGGTAACCCGAGATTTTGCAGAAGAGACGCCCAAACGACGTCGAAGGGAAACCATTTCCTCTTCAAGAAAATTAAAGAAAAACGTTTATTCGCACGGCTTGACCTCGATGGACATATATCAACGAGCGATACGCCGCGAAAGAATGGGAGAAAGAGTTCGTCAAAGGCCAATGTCTTTGTCGAATGAAAATTTCCGTGAGAAACGGTCAATTAAAAGTCACGCTTCCGTTCGACAAAATGTCACCGAATGTACGAGGCACGAGCTCTACGTCGACTTTAAAGAAATCGGTCTTTCCTCCTCTATCATCGCTCCGCTCGGTTATTCCGCCTATCATTGCAAAGGCATCTGCGAATCGCCATTGAGTCAAGATCAACAGCCGACAAATCACGCGACTATTCAGGGAATCGTTCACAAAATGGGACTGGTGAAGGGGGTTGAGAGACCTTGCTGCGTACCCACGAAACTATTGGGCACAACCATTCTATTCTTTGATGACAATGAAAACGTGGTCCTGAAAGTTTATCAAGACATGATAGCGGATCGTTGCGGATGTCGTTAAGGATCTCATGGTTTTTTTATTCCCCTTGTGAAGGAAGAAGCAGCCGAAGCGTCAAAGTATGTGTTAATGGTATTGAAAAGAAGAAGAATGCGTGAATATGTATGTGAGGAAAGAGAAAGAAAAAGTGGGAGTGCGCGCGAGAAAGAGAGAAAGAAAGAGAGCGAATGTAAGAGTGGCAGAATATCTGAATCAGGTAAAAATGATTTTTACGCATTAGCACGAGAGTCATTCCTAAAGATTCGTCTGAAGATCGCCGTTTAATTGACGTCCCAACATTGTACATAAGAACATTCCTAAATTCGCGTAGAACTAAGCGTATCAATGATTAGAATGTGTCTATATCATAGCCTATATCTTCATTAAATTATTATTATAACCACACGTAGGGAATTTATCGTCTCGATCATTGTATATACTACTGTGTCGTAAAATGAGTTAGAGTTATTTATATTTTAATTATGACAAATAAAACGAGTATTTAAGCTATCGAGCCGTCTTTACGCTTAATATGTAACTCGCTCCTTCTCACACTATCACGATCGAACGAGATTCGCTCTACGAACCGTAGGTTCTATATTTGGAAGGATGGTATGTATTGCTTCCATCGTGATACATTTGAAATTACTTATTTTAATAAATCGCGTGTCATCCCTCCCCCAAATAAACGAAGCCGGTCGAACGGACGAGCGAGCGAATCAAATCGAGCGGCTCGGACATAACGAAGCAATTTTCTTAGAAGAAGAAGTTTCGTTGGCTGAGCGACGAAATCGAGGCGTAAATTTTATGAGCGGGCCAATAAAATAAACGTGACGGTAACAGTGCTCGAGACGATGACTTTGGCGCCACTGGATGCAGAAAAACAGTCGTGGAATGTCAGCGCTACCGGTGTTAAACGTTGCCCCTTTTACCTTCTTTTGCAATCCGGTATCGGTGGCGCTCAACGATCTACGAGTAAGTAAACGATGTTGAATCGAAATCGGGTTGCATGTCGACCCATCGAGAAATCTCGCGCTAATGGCAGTTCCTGTACGGTTCCGAATTTCTGTCGTTGATACTTTTACGATACGGCCTTTCGCTTTTTCTTTCTCTCTTCATTCGTAACGATGCGGTTCCCATTTTATTTCGTCGCTGGAATTCATAGCATGGCCAGGAACGTAAACAGATTAGTTTAACGACCCCTTTGGAATCCACGATGCAATCGCGGATCGGTTTAGAATATAATATATATACGTATCTCTGCGCTTTCTAGGACAGGCAGAATCCACGTGGAACGCTGCGTGAAACAAACAGTGAAGAATCGGATGAAATTATGGACGATTAGGCTATTAGGCGATCTCGATTGCCGGCTACCATCCTCTCTACCTGTCTTCCTGCTTTCTTGTTAGTTCCCTTTGAAATCGTTGCACGCGCATAAATTTCCACCCACGCCTCCCACCGAGTTGACCAATTTGTCCGAGGAATAATTTTAGGTTTCTCTTCCAACTCCTTTCTAACTGCCTCCGGTTCCACACGCGATAGTTTGTCATGGCAAGAATCAAAGAAGAAATAGAGATATTCAAACGAAAATACTGAAACGATAAATAAGCTGATCGACGATGAAAAGAAGCAGCGCTTTCGACGTGATGCGGGAATTTACATATTTGCGAGCGACCGATCGTTCGCGTGCCATCGTACTGCATTCCGTGTGCGTGCATCTCCAGTTATATTTAATCCATGGTGGGTGTATTTTCGAATTCGCCCGCCTAAAAATAGCCAAAACGCGTTCCATTGCATTCCAACACTGTATTTAGATCCTTGATATCGTAATACGTGTCATCCATGTTCGTGACAGTCGAGCAGAATCTTACCCACTTATTTGCCCTGCTTTTACATAAGTACTAGGTCTCTGGCAAAAGACACGAACCGCATGGAAATTACAACACCTGAAAATTCGATGATCGTTCGTACTTTTTTCCAACGTTATATGTATATATTTGAAGAAACGGAGAGGAATGATTAGAACATCTCAGGGAAACGTAGTTGCTGAAAGGGTTAATGATGCTTGGAGATTGGAAGAGTATCGGTGTAAAGAGGGGAGGCTAGAGCAACGTAGAACAAGCGAGGGAAATGGAGAGGAGAAAACGAGGTAAAACGGAACCGGTGTAAAAAGAAAAGAAAAAGCGATAGGGCGGGAACTGCCGCTAAGTAAGAAACCCTAAGCCGTGAACTGTACCACGGCCTGTACAATGACGTAGTGTTCTGTCATCCGGAGCGCTACCTCTCCAGCCTCTCCACTACCACTGCTTGGCCATTATAGTGGGACAGAACTTCACGAGTTCACAACTATACATATAGTGGTAGGCCTTTGAACGGTGCGCGCCTCGTGCCTCGTGTATGCTGTGTTTCTTCCTTTCCGTCGCCTGTTCTTTGTCGTTTTTTCATCGCTTTTCTCCCGTTTTCGTTCACGCGTTTACATATCTCTTTTTTACTTACCTATAGTCTTTACTTGCGTGACGCTTCATCTAGTGCAGACGCGATGGTCGATCAATCCACCGATCGTTTTTTATCGCTCCTGAACGTTTGTAAACAAACAGACCGACAATAACGTCGTTACATTGTCTGCCTATAAGTCATTCAAGAATCAAATAGAGAGGGATGAAACGTCCCACGAATACATCAATTTCGTGGAAACCTTCGCTGGGTATATTGGATGCGCGCTGAACAAAACAAAACAAAACAAAAACAAAAGTAATTTTCTACAATTAAGTATTCGTCGAGAAGACATTATGAGGAATCGTTGATGACGAACATGACAGTCTCGGCCTTTGTATACTGCATTCTCGTTCTCCAATTGACGTTAATTGTTTCGATCGTGCACACGGGCAGTCGTCAAGTAAGTAACATATTAGCGCATTAAGTTTCACGCGAATATTATTATAAATACCTATTTGAATCATACTTTCGTTAACGGGAGGACAGATTCATTTTTTTATCGAGTGATTTTCGCGGTGAACGAAAACGCGGGAAACTGATATTTTATCCACACGCCGATTGGCTGCTACGCCATTGAATGGGAAACGGTCTCACAACGAACGCTTCCAAGAAGTAGAAATGTTTTGTGTCTCACGGATCGGCGAGAGTATTCCATTTCGCTCCGTTTCGTTCCAGCGTGTATTGCCGTGTCCCTTTTCCATGCGAGAGCCTCGTATCTCATCGACGAGCCAAACACGGCTTCTTTTGATGTTGTGCCGACCACCGTTACCCTCCTCTGTCAGGAACGTTCAAATAACCCCTGTACCTCGAATCCACTCTATTTGAATTGCGCTAGATCGGCTGTTTAGACGTTTCTTTTCCCGCGAATAATCGATAAATTTGCTCCTTTTCTTCTCATAGATTGATGATCATGAAATCACTGGAGATTTGGAAGTCGCCGTGTATCAAAAACCGATTTCGGGTCTATTTCACCCATCTTGGATGAACGGTCAGTTGATTCGAAGCAAACGAAACGAGCAGCTCGAAGAAGAGACGATTCCTACGAGACACGCGAAACATCGGAAGCGACGTCGCTGTAGGAATCGATCGACGTGTCTTCGAAACACATCTGCGATCAGGCTGTCTTTTCTGTGGGACAATGGCACGGCGCCAATAGACCAAACATCTAAAGAGACAAAAGAAGATCCTGATGAAAACAACACGCTTATAGAGGTCGACGAAGAATCACGCAACGATGGTGTGCAGGTAATGATTTGTAATATTGGAGTTGCGTAGATCTTCGAGGGAAGTAAAAATAAACTGGATTACATTTTTTTCCCGGCACGCAGGAATCGTACAATAGAACCAAAGGGGAGGATTACGATGTAACCGATATCGACGAGGAGAAAGGTAGAATCGATTCAGCGGAAAAAAGTTTTATCATGACAGAGAGAAACGATCTTAACGAACGATCTATTTCTACTGAAATTCAGTTAGAAAGTCAAAACCAATCTTTCGAAAGAAAAGATCGAACCAAAAATGATGAATTCTTCGAGAATATAGATTACACGGACGAAATGAATTCTTCCTCCACTTACCCGGCCATCGACGATCAAGTTATGTTCCACGATAGCCTAAGCGTTATCGTGAGCAAATTATTTCAAAATCTGCGAAACGTTAGTGCAGCGGACGGACAGAAAATTTTCAAGGAGCTGGATTTTGTGAACGGCACGAACGAAGATCCTTGTCAGAAGTGGCTAGACAGCAAGGATAAGCTCGAGCAAATCTTCTTAGGTATGAACTCGACATTCATAGTGTTGTAAACACGGTGCCTGGTTTCTCGAACTCGCCGTTACAGGTGGTCTAGCGTCGTTACCCGCCTGTCCGTGCCTATACCCGAACAATATCTTTTACGAAGACAAAATTTGGGATCAGAAGCGAATGAAGTATTTCAGGTGGAGAGACGTTAGTGGTAGCTCTCAAAGACTCGATGTCTATAAACCTGGAGCCACTTACTGCGTGCGCTCGTTTTTGACGCAAGGAAGCGGAAGCGCCGCAGCTCAACACTGTTGCTATGACCATCAGAGGAAGCTCTTGACCCGTGGTTCCGGTGCTGGTACTCCATACTTTGTCAGTCCTGAGATATCGCCTATACTGCACGAGAGAATTGACGTGTTGCCTTGGAGGCTTTGCAAGGGTGACTTTTCCAGGTCTTTCACTTACAAGCATATTATCTACGATTAACGCTCGGCGAATTCGCATTTTTCATTTTCCAACGATTGGGGACCGGAGACGCGAATTCCCGTCTTTCATACTTCATGCGGTATCCTATAAAAATATTAACTACTGTGAAATAAAACAGTAAGAAAAGCAATGGATGCTATAAGTGGATGCTATATATGCACTTTTACATTACATGTTTGAATAATACGAAACCGTTGTCAATATATTAGATATAATATTGCTTGCCGGAAAGTTCTTTTCAATTGCTCCAAAAACATGCGGAAATTCAAGCTATATGGTTGTCAGAGCAGCCGGTCCTCAAAGTGTTAAGATAATACTGTACTTTTTATTTGTGCAACTTACAATATGATTGAAATTATAGATACAACGGAGTAAGACCACCAAACAATGACAACGCGTGTGAGGCGAATCCTGATGACGAGGAATATCAACGACAAATCGATGACACCAAGCATTATTAAACTGCTATCCTTTAGGATGCAATATCTATGATACAAGATACCTGAAACAAGTTCCAATGAGATTGTATTTCCGTTGAGTTGCTTTAATGCGCGTAAAGAATGTATCTATAGTGAAATACACGTATAGTGAATATAGTGAATACAACGTAGCGTTGTTAATTTTACCTTTCGTATTACGATTTGAGCTTATTTCTAAACAGTATCCTTTTAATATGTCGTTTAAAAAGACGCGCTCTAATCAAAGGGTACTTGGAACCGGTTTTGACCGTTCCACTGGCGCGTTTCCAGTCACGTTTCTCGCGCTACTTCCCGAACGAAAGAGGGGAGCAAGGCGAATGCAGGAACGAACAAAGTCGATTCACCGCTCGAGTCAGCAGGCCGTTCAGTTGTTATGGTTACTGCTCGCAAACACGGGTTTTATTTGCCTCTAATAATAAGTTAAGCTTAATATTCAAAGTCAATGAACAATTATGGATTGGGCCGCGGATTTAGAAATTACCTCGAAAAAAGTAAGTTTTTAAATATTCACCCTTGTCCATTGTACACATTTCTTGTATTCGATTGCTGGTAACAACAGAGCGGTTAAGTTAAAAGAAAAATATTGATTTTCAGCTTTTGCCTCGTCTTGGTAGGAGATCGACGCATAACATCGTACAAGAAGATTCGAAACTAGACGATGATCTTTTGGAAAGCCCTGTATCGTCATCCTCTGTGAAATCGGCGCAACCACCTGTAGCGCCCCCACGTACCAGAAAAACAGGATGGGGTGACGAACTGAAAAGCGGGAAGTAAGTTGTCTTGCGGTAATCTGTGGTTTCAGCGAGAAATGTTTCATGCAGTTTTCACTTACCCTCTTTTGGTTATGACTTTAGGATACGTGGATCGTCGAGCATCATCGAACAGTGAGTATAACGAATAAAGTTAAAGAATCGGGCATCCGTAGTCGCTGATAGACTGTTTCTTAGGGAACGCTCTCGGGGGACGGAGAAGGACGACGTGATTGACGGTGAAAATTAATTTGAAATCGTTTAAAATGTAAAAGTTCTGCTGTTAACAGGGTTATACTTTCTAGATATTCCTGTTATACCGGATTTGGATGAAATTCAGGAGGATAATACTTTGTCCGATTTAGTAAATACACCAACGTAGGTATCATTGTGAAGTTTGTTGCAAAAATTCAGTTACTTTCAATTCGGTATTCCGTAGGGTGAACGTGAACAGAGTCGCTGCGTATAAAGAACTTGATACGGATTTGGTAAAAAATGCCGCATTCATGTCTCTAAATGGCGTTAATCTTTCTCTTCTAGCAGAGAAATTATACAATGAAAATCTAACAAAAGAGCCGGATGAAGTATGGAATTGGAATCTTCTTTTCACTCAGGTTGCATCTGAAGTAAATAGCGAAACGCGAAAAAATCTTGTTACTTAGATTTTATACTTATTGTTCGGGATTTGGAGTAGCCGTCTGTTTATGACTTGGACAGCACCTCTGCCTTCTTTGGGAAAGTCCGAATTTCCTATCTCCCAAGTTATAAACTTTACGATGCGGACCTCATTAAAAGGTTAATAAACACCTAAATGCCCGATGGATCAGGTCTAAAGTAAACATCTTGTATCAAGCAGCAATACTAGAAGATATGCGCCAGCGAGTGTACACAATTAAACCATGGAAAACCGGGGACGGAAAGTTAGTATATAAGGATCAAACGAAGCTTCTGGAAACAGTATTAACAGAATCTTACAACAGTCTTCATCAAAGCGTCACACTCTTCGTGTTACAGTATACCGTATTCTGTATCTTAACTTGCAAATACATAACCTAAACATACTACATACTTGGCATCTTTAATTTACCTCCTCGTTGAACGTTAATCTCATTCAAGGTTTGCGATATCAACCGATCAGTTGCACCTGACTGATCACCACTTAGTTGAGAATTCGTAACACTTATCACTGTTTTATCGTATAAATAAAGCTAAAAAACATGCAAAAACATTATCTTCCTCCTTTTATTTTTATCCGTATGAAATCAGTTTGTATGTTTTGTAAAATTTATAACAAAAAAATGAAAGCAACGAAAGAAAAAAAACATGGCATACTGCTTATCCTGCAGTGCCTGTATATGGAAGCGATAAATTTATTTAACCTCGTCTGACCTATTCGATTGCCCCCCAATTTGGAAATCGCGGTAGTTCGAGGAGCGACGTGAAAGACTCAACCGTGCAGGCGTGCAAATCCGAGGTGAATTATAAAAAACGCACCACGAACCTACACGCGCAATCGGGAGCCGACACAAGCTACTTGAAGCGACCACGTGACAACACCCACTGAGCAGATCTGCTTATTTCTAACGTTAGCGATCAATGTTCAGTTGTGCCATCACTAGCACACGCACTTCCGCAAACAAGGCTTTGGTTCCTCTATATATACGAACTGAACATAATCTGATCACTAGCGAGAAAGCAGACCGTATTGTAGTATATTATATATTATTAAATTACAAGAGGAAATATTTGTACATCAAGTCGTAATTGATATTGTAATAGAATATAATATTTAAAGTAAAATTACATTAACAAAAGTTATTTAAAGCAATTCTTATATTATTATTAACATTGATACCGCATATGGATGTTCGAGATAAAAGCCATCTGGAAATAAAATTACGTACTAGAATCGCGTCGTCATACGAATATGAATCGATATATCGAACGCCTACAGTCGATATACACATTAGCTTGACAAACCAATCAAATTTATCGAATTGATATATCGATATATATCGCAAAAAATATATCGATCTTTTTGAGTTTGAAATTGGCAGAGGTCATATGATAATCCGTTTGCATTAGGATTAATTTTATTCGTATGTTGTCATCAAGTATAAAATTAAGAAGCGTTCGAAGAAAATTTGTTGACTGTACTCTAAAAGAGCCTAATGTATTAGAATGGGTACAGTACATGCTTCAAGGAAAAAACAAGAAGAACCAAGCGTAGTAACCCATGAAGACTGTATACCGTGCGTGGAACCGCAAGACAGAGTACCAGGAAATCCAGGAAGTTTCGAAGATATACACAAGAAAGTTAAAGATCTTTACCCGCAGAACTTTGATGGTGCGCGGCTCGTCATCAATAAAATACTTAGTGACCATTTTAACGTGACCCATACGATAACTCTTAGTTCCGTTACACCGTCTGGATACAAATTTGGTGCAAAGTATGTTGGTACAAAAGTAGTCAGTTTAAAAGAAAGATATCCCGTAATCGTGGGAGATATTACACCAACTGCAAATTTGTCCGCGTCTTTTGTGCATACCCTTGCATGTAGATTTAGATTTAAATTATCAGCGCAAATTGCCAATGAAAAATGGAAAGCGTTCAGTTCCAGCTTAGAATATCGGTCGAACGATTTTACTGTAGCGGTGACCTTAGCCAACCCAAAATTTAAAAAGAAGCAAGCAACAATGGTAATACACTTTTTACAATCGATCACATCGAGAATCGCGTTAGGAGCCGAAATTGCATGTCTTCGTGGCTCGAAAGTTCCAGGAGGTCAACAGACAGTCATGTGTCTGGCTTTTAGACACAGTACAGGACTTGCAACATTATCCGGAACGATAGGTGAAGCGGGCCTTCATCTTTGTTATCACCGCAAATCTAGCTCGCAACTGGAACTCGGGGTCGAGTTAGAAACAAACACGAGGACTCATCAGTCAATCGCTACTATAGTTTACCAAGTAAACGTGCCATACGCGGATCTTGTCTTTCGAGGTATCGTGAATTCTGAGACTACAGTCGGTGGCGTGTTTGAGAAGAAACTATACCCAATTCCAGAATCTTCGCTGGTTACTAGTATACTTTTAAACCACAAGAAGCAGCAATTTCGAGTGGGTGTTGGTCTCAATATTGGACAATGATAATCAACATATAATGTGGCTTGTCATTCTATCCTTTTTTCTTAGATCATTTATAAGAATGGTAGGAAATAATTCAATGGTGTAGAAATTAACGTAGGAGAGAATTGTAATTATTCCTTTCGAAATCTTACAGAGTGAAAAACATTTTGTGAACGTTACAATCTCTGTGACTTAATAGTTCGCGATAACGTTTTAACAGCATTATATGTATTAAATAATTGTTATGTTTATATATGTATTATAAAATATCCGAAAACTTTGAAGCATAAGACCTATATATTGATATACACTGAGTAAAAAAAGCCTACAATCTTTTTATCTAATTTAGTGAAACTAAATGCAATGTGCCTGATACATCGAAACTGTTATTTTTATCATTAAAAATTTTATTTAACAATTTTGTTTAATATCTATTAATTGAATATCATTCTAATCATCTCCGTTTGCTATCCTCTCATCCAAATCGTCGTATTCGTGAAAAGCGGTTGTTTTTAATTTGTCAAAATTCACATCAAATTTTTCACTGAGAAGTCCATTTTCATCGGCGTATTCTAAAATATCACAGATCAATGGCGATTCCACACCTAAAACGTACTCACATGTTTTCGGTTCGACTAGAAAAAGAGAAACACTCGATGGACTGGCGGTATGACTTTCAACACATTTTAATTTCACCTGGAAATTACAAAAATTGTGGTAGCTATATAAACTCTTTCGTATAAGAATAAATAAATCTACTCTATAAAATGTTTGTATATATATATATATATATATATATAATACTTCTGTTTGTCTTGGATTCCCAGTTTTATCGCAAATAGTACCATCGCTATAAAAATGGGAAAGCTGTTTCCGCAATTCTGGAGACTTTGGTCTTTTATGTGGATGTGCAGCAATCCAGTCCAAATGCTTTTGCTTATCGAATTTACCGAGATTTACTATGGTCTTTTTACCATCGCGTTCTATATGATATTGAACTACAGAGCGTCCATAACAAAATTCATACTTCCACCATCCATTGCCCTATTTTCATCAATTATGTATTATTGAGTAAAATATAATTACAGAATACGGTCAGAATGTAGAAGTGCAATACCTACCCCGTGTAAGCAATTCTTTCCGCTTAGAAAGTTTTTTACGGGACTCGCTTCCGCAGGACTAATACCTTGATCTGCTAACGAATTTATGGACTCTTCGATATTATTATGTTTATCGGTAACACCGACAGGATGTATTTCAACTCTAACACGTGCTTCACCATCCTGAAATAAATGCAAGTCAATTAAATCTTCAATTAATATACACACATAGCGAACATCATAACGAGAATGAGTATCAATTAATATCAATTGTATGAATTTGTTAAAAACACGAAACATGTGTTACACATCATTCCTTCTTTTAATTTATGATATTAATAGATAAAAGATCGACGTTATTTACAGTTAAATCGTGACTTTACAACATTTTAATATTATAACATTTTATATCTATTCTGAAAATATATACATTATATAGTGTTTTGTGATGTGATTATTGGTATTTACTTAAAAGCAATGTGTAAATATAATAAAAATGGCTGTGTACAAGTAAAGCAATAGATTTTGTGATGCTAAAGACACAACGGTGCATAAATAGTATTCATAATGTTATTGTAACATTCTTTTGGAAAAAAAAACGTAGATTTAAAGGGAATAATTGTATGTAGAAAAGGAAGGGACAGAATGAGATACAAATTAATGGCGACAAATGACAAGAACCACCAAGCACTTTGGCCTGATCCCAAAAATACAAAATATTCTGACCTGGCCCTCCTTATCTACATGGAAGATTGCATAGACTTCCTGCAGCTTGTCATCCTGTGCAACAAATAATTAATTCAATGTATAGATAATAAATAATGCAAACGAAAATTGTTTAACACTAAAAAGATTATTTATGACTTAAGAGTATAAGCCAAAATTACTTAAAAAATCTTGAAATTTAGTAAAATTGGAGTGTTTCAGATAGATAAATAAGATATATAATTATGATCAATGCAGTTTTCTAAGATTAGGTAAAATATAATATTTTATACTGACAAAGTGCATAGCATAATGGAATTTATTTAAAATCTACTGTTATTTGAAAATATTTTGCATGTGTTTCACATAAATCAATATCAAAAATTATCACTATCATACACAGAAAATATATAAGTAAATATATTTTATTTTAAATAACAATATATACATACGACACAGGCATAGTCAAAAATAAATAACTGAATACACAGAATGTCAAATGGATTTACCGTTACTTTTTGATATCGAAGTTTCAGACTTTCCATCTCCATTGCAACAAGAGATCTTGGCTTCTTTGGTGCATTTTCAACTGGATGACAGTTAATTTCATTTTCCCCTGTAGCTTGGGGCTTGTAATCAGGATGATTACATAGCCAAGGTGAAAGAACTATAACTTCATATTCACAGCTAGAAGGCTCTTCTAACGAAAACAGCTCGTGTTTTCCATGCTGATAACAAACATAAAGAACTTTTATCTTTCGTGGCTTATTAGTTAAGTCACAAACTGTACCATCAGCCATTTCAACTTCAATATATGGCATATTGATTCCATCAACTTTTTTAACTGGTATATCTGCTTTCCTAATATTTTCTCTTTCTGCATACTCAGCTAAAAGCTTTAACTCTTGCAACTTATCAAAAGTACCCAAATAATATTCTTGTGTCTTCACTTTCTTCCCATCTCTATCTTCATGATATTGACGTGCATATCGTCCATGGCATAATTCATATGACCAATAAGATTCAACCTATAAAAGATACTTATTTATGTTAAACTCATACATGATACATTTATGGCATTTATAATGCATACTCTATAAGAACAAGTATTTTGTTTAAATAATGCTGATAAAATTTCTATTGGATTTGGTCCATTGTACGGTTCATTATAACCTTGCTCTTGTTCTGAATTATCAACTATTAAGCATTGATATTGCTCCTTATTTGCAGTTGTTATAATATAAGGTTCTACATTTGTTCTAGATTCCTATTAGGTATAATAAATATGATGTAATATAGACATAACAAAATATTTAATAGATATTGATTTACGTTTCAATTCTAATAATACTTACTAATAAATCCGAGCTAGCTTTGCCCGGCCAATTAATTTTAAAAAGAACCGTATCGTCGAAACTTCTGAAATCGTGTCCATATACTATAATTATAGTACACAATACTATAATAATATAGACATTACAGTATTTCCACATTTTTATAAAATTGCAATTATTTCATCATATTTTTAATCGAAGTGTATGTAAGATATCTTCGGGTTTATGATAACAGCAATATATCTGCAAAACAGAAAAATTAGTTTATATCACTCTTTGATGGTTAAAAAGTATTTGTCCGATTTCATTAGGCAAAAATATAATATATTTGTACGTTTAATTTTTAATAATTTAAATTCTATTTTTTATGAAAAACAAACGTTTCACTGTTCTTGTTGAAATAATTTTCTTGAGAAGTTGACACCACTTATAATTATGTCCAAATTCCAGTAATTTTATACCACGTGAACTGTATACGTGGTCATATTTCTATTCAATTCTATCTAGTTTCATAAAATACAATGAGTATACATAAAGGAGTATGCTTAAAAATATGTAATTGCTTATAATGATTTCTTTATTTCAAGTAGAATTTGTTTCATAAATCCGTAATAGAACTTATATTAGATTCGAAGCTCAAAGTTTGAGAAAACATCTGTATACACCTATCTAGAAAAAATCGAGTACAACTCACGTATGAACACATAGCAATAGCCAATCAAACAGTTTGCAGATGGCGTTTACAACGCATAAAAATTCGAATTCCCGCGGCAATCAATTAAATTCTATTTTATGGATTCTATATGTAAATTGGATAATTTCTTTTTCAACAGATTAATTAATTTAGAAAGAGAGAGAGAGAGAGAGAAAGAGAGAAACTCTGACGCCATACAAGTGGGTCTAGTAAAATACTTCTTATTCAAATTACTAGCGATTTGGCACAGACCAGGAGAAGGGATCTCTTGTTCGAAAGTTTATAGAACCGCCATTGCTACTGAGTAATCTGACGACTCGACGAAATCGTTTCTATTGTTAAAATTTCAAGAGTTTGGTGTGCCTTCTCAATACTGATACGTTTAACCTGTGATTCATGACCGAGAATCGAGATCGGAAACTAATCGAAGTAGAAAGAGGCATAAACTAGTTCGACCTTAAAAGTCATTTGGCGTTGACCATTTATTCACATTTTATAGACGAAAATCTGTGATAATTCGAAAACGTGTACTTCCAACTGAAATAACATGTCGGATACAAGACGACGACGAAAATCTAATCAGTCTTGTGGTTCTGATGACCTCTCGGACTCTTGTGAAGAATTAAACGCAACGAAAGAAACCCAGGTTAGCTGCTACAAAGGTGTTTTCGATTAAACATTTCGAAGATTTTAAACAAATAGTTTTACCATCCTTTCACGATTTCTGAGCTCCTGTCGTTTATCGAATTTTTTTGCTTTTTATTGAACTGGATTGAAAGTTCGGTGGAAGATCCGATTAAGTGGATTAAGTAGACTGCTGTAATACTTTTGAATATAATCGTAACTAGGGAGACTTTCCTTTGTGTTCGATGTACCGGCAAGTGGTTTTGCGGCGAATTTCTCAATTTCGGTGCATATCAGAATCCAAATAAAATTATTTTGTATTATCAAAATAAAATGTACTTTCATAATATCTGAGAAACTTCCAATAATAATTTTTTAACATTGACATTACCTAATTTATTATAATCCCATTTTTATTTTCCTGTAGTTTCTTTATAAACTTTTTCTATAGAGCAGCGAGCAAACTGATGGTCATCAGGATTCAGAATGTGATATCTATCCTTCTGATTCTGATGCTGAATCTCAAGATGGTGCATTGCGAGAAAGTGGAGATGGGCAAGAAGAAGAAAAACCGCAGAAAAAGCTGGATGATGATGAAGACAGACGTAACCCACAATATATCCCTAAAAGGGGAACATTTTATGAACATGATGATAGAACCATTGATGAAGTAACAGATAGTGCAGTTGAGTCACAAAATGAGAGAGAAACCAAAGAAAAAAAAGTATGGAAAGATAAAGAAGATAGATGGGATCATGATCGATATAATGATGAAGAACAGGCACCAAAGAGCCATGAAGAATTAATAGCTGTTTATGGCTATGACATAAGAAATGAAGAAGGTCCACCTAGAGCTAGAAGAAGAAGAAGATATGGGTAAGTACATCTCTGAAAATATTAGAGTGTTTGTAACATTCCATATCATGTGCTTTATATTTTTTAGCCGTGGTCCTAACAAATATACGCGTAATTGGGAAGATGAAGATGCATATGGAAAGCCTGGAAGTAATGTTTCAAATAAAAATAGAAAGTTCAATAGAAGTGGAGAAGATTTTCCTGCTTTAGGAACAAATAAGAATGCTTCCACACATGTAGAAGAACCAGTAATTTCATCAGCTTGGTACAGTAGTAAGAATAAGTCACAGAATAAAGTACAAAATTTTCCACCTCTACAAGCTCAAGGTGATAGTCTGAAATCAAAATCTAGCAATACGTCTAATACTCATACGTATGTAATATTTTTTAAACCATTAGATTCTTTTACTTAGATATATTTAATAAAATTTATTTCAATATTTTGATATACAGGAATGAAAATAAGGCTCCTAATGAACCTACAAATCCAGCCTGGAAGAAGGATACTAAACATTCGTCTCACATTCAGAGCAGTAATGGAAATAGTGGAGCTGGTGGTGATGCAGATAAATTGATTAATACAAAGATATCTTCAAGAGATAATAACAAGAGGAACGTTCAAGAGTCTGTAAGCTTGGCAGCGAGTAGAACACGTGGACGAGGATTCAGAACAAATGCTAATAACAATATGGTCACCAATAGAACAGTTGAAATCAAACCAAAGGGACGCGGAACCGGATTGATTACGACTGAGAATAAGAGAAATAATATACAGAATGATGATGAGCAGCAAATTACTCATGACATGAAACACATTAGCGTTACTGATGGTACTCAATATCATCAAAGTGGAAGACATAATAGTGAGTATTTGAATCATGTGTAATATTGCATCTTCATACTAATTTGTTTCTTGATGTTCTTTTAGAAAGCTTCTATGGACAGTCCTCAAATCAGCAGAGATCAGGAACGGTACCTCCAAGAATGCAGCAACAACAACCACAACAGCAACAACAACAACAATCAATTCAGCAGCAAGATGGTTCTGCTAATAGGCCAAAACGTTATTCAAGTTTGCGACAGCGATCTACTGTTTCGGATAATCCAGGACCACAAAATTATCCACCACAACATGGGCAACATGGACAACACAATCAACACAATCAACACAATCAACACAATCAACATGGCCAGCATGGTCAACATGGATATTTTCCTCCTCAAGGTAATAAGATACAAATTCACTCAGAAATGTTATTATCTATAAAATATGTTGGTGAGTGAATAATATAGATATGGTACATCAAATATCCTGTATTAATATTTAACTTGTATGTATATGTATTTAGCTGGAAATTCAAGAGGTGTTTTAGATTCACAAGGTAAGAATGTAGGTTACTATGTGTGTATAATTTTTTATTTATTTGTTTTTTTTTGTTAAGTAAACATAATTGTTTATGTCTGCATATTTGCGTGTTATTTTTTATTATATTTACGCACTTAAATGAATGCTCATAGCATATATTTCAATTTTATAGGATATCCACAAGGACATTTTGAGCAAACCACATCTGTTGCTACTGCAACTGCACCTATGACTGGTCAGCCTGTAATTCCTATACCACCTAATGGTCAACCTGCCAGTTATGCTCCACCACCATTTTTAGTACCACCACCTCAGTTTATTTCTCCACAAACTGCTCCACCTAGTATAATTAATTACGTTCCTGGTCCAAATGGACCAGCATTTCAACCAAATTTCCAAGGTTATCAAGGTTATAGTTCACCAGTACAGGTACATTTTTCTACTACAAAATCTTTTATTCTTTTTTTTAAGTTACATTATCTAAAAATTATCACATATATTTTTTATTTGATATTTTATAGCCACAACGTCCTCCACCTCCACAAGAATTGTTTCAACCGCAAGGTTGTACTTACTATAGCCCAGCGCAGCAGCAACAGCAACAACAACAATCAGCTCCAATGAGACGACCAAAAGCAGCTATTCCAATTCTTCCACCACCAGAGAATCAACATCAGACCAGTCGAGGAAGAGGTAAAACCACACAGCCACAACAAACAAATCAACTTGGTAATACACAACAGACTGAACAAGAAGTTAAAATTAACTCAATAGAAAGTGATCAGAAGACTGTGCCAGAACAGTTCGATAATACAGAAATTGAACAAGCAGAAATTCAAGAAACAGAGAAAATCGACGGTTCGAGTGCAATAGCGAATCCTGTGGTTGAGAATACCGAAAAAGATATTAAAATTCTTGATATCGGAACACCACTGAATTTGGGAGATACTACTGCCAATCAATTAGACGATATAAGTGCTAATGATTCATCAAAAGTCACTATGAAGGAGGAAAATATTATTTCGCTTAAAGCTATGGAGCCAGTCATTGAAAAGGCTGAAAATGATTCAAACAAAGTAGAAAATACAACGACTGAAAGTACAGTTGTTGAAGAAGCAGTAGCTTGAAAAAACATCGTACAGCGTGTAACGTTCCTTGCGAAAGACATAATTGTGACATTTCGTGAGTATGAGTACACATATATCATAAAGATACTGTGTAATTTTATTGACGTTACCATGCAATTTGTATAGGAAAATGATTTTCACAAATTATTTGTGAGATACTTTAGGAATTGGATGTGTGCGTGTCTAAAATATATTTTGAATGACTATCTAATTTCAGCATATTGTTGTATATTTCGTAGGTAACATTTGTATCAATGTTTCACTACGAATTCCATCGATCTGCTGCTGTCATTAAACGTCACCCTTCTATATTGTTAAACTCCTTTCATATACGAAGTCTACTAATAATTAATTATTAGTAGAGGCAACTAGTGTTAAACTTATTATTGTATATCGAGTATTAACGCATGCAGCATCAGCTGGTAAAATGACTAATAAATCGATATATCTTTTTAATACCAACGGCTATTGTAAATAGGATATAGTCAGGTCAGTAACCTCAGTATGTATTGTTTTTCGTGTATAAACAAATTTGTACTGCGATTCAAGTAAACGGTGGATGAATTAAGTACATTTATTAGATAAAGAACCACTACTTAATGCTTTAATTTTACTTATATTACACTAGAACAAAAGAAATCTTTAATCTGCATCGTAAAGAAATAATCGTTACATAATTTACTGTATCTTAAAGTCTAGTTAAGTCAAAGGTAATACTAACTATTAAATTTGTCGTTAATAAATGTTAATCGGCTTTTCGTAATAGCTATGAGAAGTCCAAACCGCGATTATTCTTTTTTTTTTAAATACGCTTATGAAGATATGCTTTGTTACTGGCAAGGTGGAATGGAAAGATAATATATTGATAAGAAGTTTTTTCCATAAATGACTAAATTTATTTTCCTCTTTTTAACTTATTAAGTTTTGCATAAACTTTAATTGTACGGATCCTATCAATTAATTTTAACTTGTATAAAAGTTTCATTAACAGTGTTGACATCATATAAACAGTGGGATTGATCTTTCAGTTAAATGATTCTCATATGCGGTAAAAATGTAATTTTTGTGGACTGAAGATAAATTCGGTCAAGACTATATGAAGTGCTAGTAGAATTGTACAGAATATAAGATTTACATCATATATTTATGACATAGCGATAGTATATATTATTTATATCTTATTAAAGTTTTTACATACAATTTTGTCAGCGAACTTTACGTATCGTCTGAAGATTACATACAATATAATAGTTCTAAATACAATCATTCTATTATGAAGAATGATTTACAAATTCATATGTGCCTATGTTATAGTTTACGCTCTGCGAGAATAAACATCGAGCTTCTATGTGGTAATTTTTAATATTGTAAGTACATTTTACATATTAATTCAACAATATTCAATGTTTCGTTATATCAGATGATTCCATTTTTCAATGGAACTTATAGTGTCTACCAATTTTTATGAATTTGGGAATTAAATATAATCGTTTTCACAAGTATTTTTTATTATTTAAAATACTACCGAGTGGAACATAGTGTTTTTGTTATATTTATGTAATATTTTATACTCTACATTAGTATTAAAATTCAAATTACATGTAAATAAATTACTTGTGAATCTTACTGCGCATCTGATAGTCATATTATTGGTGTATATGCATCCAATCAATCGTGTTTTTCATTCTGCTGAATAGTGGTTATAGCACTGAGAGGTATAATTTCGGTATTTCGTTGAAGGTTATTGTTATTCTTAAACGTCGTTCGTATCGTCGTGGTCCGAGATTTTATTCGAGGAAAATTAGATGTGCTCGCAAGATATCCACGCTGTATTCGAGAACCATTCTCTCGAGCACAGCGAAATGTACGCCTAAACGCCTTCCGAAATTTCCCTGTAATAAAAGTCCTTGATTAATTGTTGAATACTTTCTGTAATATTTTACAGGTACATTATATACAAACTAGATAATTTGCGTTGTTTTAAGTTTGTATTACTTTGAAAGAATGGATCGTTGTAAAGCTTAAATCGAGGTATAATACTATAATTAAGATTAACATCATTATTGTCGTTTGACTTCAATTTTCATTATAACTTTAACGAAAAGGGTAAGCCATATAATATTTCGTTATCGACCTTTATTTTAAGCATACTTTTTAATTCTTAATAGATCATTTAAGTCTCAGATATGCCTATCAAAACGCCTTCTACGTCTGCATCTTAAGACAATTAAGTGATCATCGATCGATTGTTTATTTCTAATGAAAAATTCCGATTCTCGAAACTAGATTTTAAAGTTTACTTCTCTTGTATCGTCGGTTATGTGTACAGTGAAGTGGTTAAATTAAAACGAAAAGGTTAATAAAGATTATCGGTAAAAGAGAAATTGGTTTTGTAAGGTGGCCAATAACTGTGGAATATAATACAGCTCACCCTAAGCGTAATTGAGATTGCGGAGGACAAAACCCAAGACTACATCGATCCTGGACAAATTCGTTTTCGGCCTGAGTTCCTTCCAAGACTGTATTAGGGACTTTTTTCACCCAAGAGACTCGTATTTCCGCATGTCAGAATTGTTCACGACGACTTTGCGATGCAGATCGACATTCGTTTGCCATGTAAGCGTAGCTGGGTTGCTGGTTTGGCCTGCGATCGTTCGTGGGGTTCAAAGGCGTGCATTCTCGGAATGTACGACCAAACTCCTGCCGGAACTTACCTGCAAACCATACGCTGAATATCTCCTTTTGCTTTCACCGTTGCCATCGTTTCTATTTCCGGTTTCATTACGAGTCGGAATTATTAAAGTGGAAATACAGGTATGTGTAGTCTTTTTCTTACGAACTAAAGTATCTTTCTAAATTTGGAAATGTATTTAAACGATATGTACACCTTTGCTGCCCGAAAAGCATTTTGAAAAGAAGTTACAGCAAAACTTTGTTGAATCAAGTGGCATAATATAACGATCAACTCTGTAAAAGAATCGTGCCATTGTTCTTTTCGAACTCTTGTACATTTTAAAATGCAAACTGAAAGTTAGAAACACCAAAGTCGTTATCAGTTAAACAGTGAAACATCGCTTCATTTAATTACCAAGTTCTTTAAGTAAACGAGATAGAAATATCTGGGGAGGTGCATGTTAATAACAGCCGTGAGGAGAGCTCTCCGATAAGTTTTGAATTTCGTAATGAATTAAGAAGATAGATTTCGTAATGAATAGGGTGATTCATTTTGAATCTATACATAGTCGTACATATATCTAGAAATCACTTCAGAATCATTAGAAGGGTGAAAAGAAAAGACAGCAGAAGAGAAGGGAGGAAAGGAAGAATTTTACCAAAAGTCAATTATCTTAAATATTCTATTCACACATAGGAACGAATCACCTTATTCCATTAACACAAGAAGTAGCACCGTGCAATCCATAAAATCCATAGAAAGTCACCTGACAGTATGCGGCGATAAAATTTAGAAGCAGTATAAGCTGTTGGTCGACCAAATCGCGAAAAAATAATCCAATTGTCCAATAAAATTATCTGACACGCGCAATTGAAGCACGATCGATAAACTATTGTTTGTTTAAAATTAATGAAAGTCAAAAGTCGTTTACCGCTCATGAAGTTGTAGATCAGAGGATTAACTGCACTATTGAAATAGCATAGGCCATGCGCGATTAAGCTGATGGCGTTTATCCATTTATTGGATGGTAATGTGGTGGTATACCTGAAACGTTAAATAATACGGACATCAATTTGCTTTGAACAATAATGTCGTTTCCATCCCAACTGTTGTAACACACGTGTTCGTCCATAACCGAAGTATTTGAGTGTTTTTGTTTGTTACATTACGTTATGTCGGACATTAGGGTAAATTGAACTTGTGTAACATATCGATTAGTGGAAGATACCTTAAAACGGAGAGTAAGTGCACAGGGAAATAGCAAATCGCAAATGTGATGACCACCGTGACTAACATTTTTGCCGCCTTTCGTCGAGATCTCAGCTGCACTTCCGGATTTCCGCCACCGGTCGATGGGATCTGGCTCATCTGGGATGCTCGTGACGGTACTGCAAATGCTTGGTATTATTACTTATGTCGTAGAGTTATCGGTTAGTTTTTGCTACGACCGTGATATTACTGATTGGACACAGCTTAAACGTTTAACTGTAAAATAAACGTCCACGAAAAGGTTAAATGTCGCGTTAAATACATTCGTAGTTATTCGCAGTTTGGAATTTCGAACGTTGAATACTAATGATACTGTCGATAAGAAAAGATGATCGTGATGATACGAATATCCTGTAGGAGTAAGGAGAAGTAAGAAGAATGACATTATTTGTATCTCATCAGATGATGATGAAGATGCAAGACAGGTTTGTATATCTTCTTACATTAAAATATATATAATTATGTCAACTGTAAATTCTTAGCAATTATAATGTGATGTATCTATGCTTAATAAGTTATGAACATGTTGAAAGACATTTAGAGTTCAAAATGTTATTGTTTCAGAATAAAACTGATGACACACAAAGATCAGTTATCAAGTTAGTAAAAGATAATCATAATTCCCATTCTAACTTCTTAATAACTACTATAAGAGTAGAAGCTTCCTTGTGTGACAATGAAGCAGTGAAAAGACGTAAAAGAAAAGCATCTGAAATAGAAAATGTTGATAGTTCTTGTATTGACAAAAATTCTCAAGTTAATTCTCAAGAAGCTAATGTTAAAGCATGTAATGCGAAGGAGGAGGAAGAAACAGAAAAAGGAAAAGAGGAAAATAAAATATTATTGAAACCACAGTTGGTTGTAAAGGAGAAGAAAACTATTTCTTCTATGGAACAGGATATATTCTCTATGTTTATTAGTTTATGTTTACAGAAAGATCGTTCTGATGATATGAAAAAGATTGTTAATAAATTAAAAAGACGTTATGAACAGTTGGATCCTGTATATGCTCATTCTGAAGCTTTCAATAATTTTTTAAATCGAAAGAGAAATGACATAATGGAGAGCAATTGTAAACTTTACATATATATAGCTGAAGTAACGAATGAAATGAAAAATTGCTGTAAAGGAAAGTCGACATTATTATCAAATAGAGATTATTTTTCTGATGTAAACAAAACAAATAGAGATTGTAAACTAAATAATTCCAATGCATCTACTGGAATGTGTCCAAATATGACACAAACTAGTAATAGTATAATTAATGATAACGAAATGTTGTTGACTAACGAAGAAAAACGTACAATGACCTGTACGAGCATGTTCTAGAAATATTTTATAATAGCTCCGTTACGCGTATAAACGCGCGGTCATCGATTACGTATAATTTTCTTTGTAGAATAAAAAATACAAAGGAAACGTAGATCGATCGTTTGCTTACAATTATGTCCTGGAATGTTGCTCCTCCAAAGGACTTTTACAATCTGCCAATAGGCTACGCTCATGAAGATCAAAGGTCCGGTATAAAGGAAAATTAGTTTGACGATAGTAAAGGCGACCTGGCTCCTTTGACTCCAGGATATGTCGCATTGCGTGAATAAAACGGTCTTTATTTTGATGTGCGTAGGTGGGACGGTATGCAACACCACGAGATCTGGAATATCTGTACAAACGTTGAGCGTTGATGCATAGTTTTTCTCATAGTTTGTCAGTAACTAAATATAATATGTCGAGTGCCTTAATTTTCGAATAAACTATTCCATAAAAGCGTACTCTAAACATGAATTATATGCTTGTTTCACTGAATTGCTATTTAAGGAAAGATATTATATTAATATTTAACTACCAAATAGAAGGGCTATCGCCCAAATTCCGATGATCGCACTTTTTGCTCGTCCAGTGGTAGACTTAAATCTCAGGGGAAAGCATATAGCGTACCATCGATCTATCGATATAAAAGTTAGGGTCAATATGCTCACGGTCACGGACACTGTCTGCAACAAAGACCAAGCAGAAGCAGATTTATTTTTCAAATATTTATATGATCGTCGGTAGAGATAAATGCTGTAAAAACAAGAGCTCAAGAGTTCATTCCTTGCTCTTTCGAGTATCATCCAGCGTTATTTAGAAGAAAGAAATTAACCGCGTTCATTATGAATTTTAATTTGTTCATTCATGAAATTTCCATAACTTCCGTTCGCTATAGAACTTACGTGTTGCATCAGAGATCGATCGACGATACAGTTAGACTATTTACAGGTAGTTGACATTCTTTGGTATACACGGGAATACGAATATAAATACTCGTTCATGTTATAGAATCATAATAGATCATGTTATTATAGACATTGACATATCTTACATTTTGGCTTTTTACCCGGTAACATGATTTATTCGTATTGACATGTTATGAATATAAAACGAACGGTTAGAAAATACGGCCGAGGACTTGGTAGGAGTTTTGCTCCTCGGAAAATGATAAAACTGCTGGCTCCGTTGGTGCGCCCCAGCTTTTTCCTGCCGGAAAATTTATTGGCTTCGTACCTCAGCTTCGAGTTGTTTTTCTTTTTGTTCGCGAACAACTCGTGGAATTAATAAAATGAATCGCACTGGTCAGTTCGACCTAAATTTCTTTTCCCAAATACCATTGGTAGCGTGTTTGATACATTTGACGACCAAGTGAAAAATTGACCGAAAGTCGGCACTGATTAAAAACTAACAAATCGTTAAGCAAATCGCATTTAAAATAAAGCATTTCAGCCGTGAAACCCTTTCCGACGTTTACCGAGAAACGACATATGCACATTCACGTTCTGTTTATCGGGCATTTCCCGTGTGACGTCTTTCCATACGTTATGCTAATGCGTTTAGAGGTCCGACTGCGAGTGCTTGCTGTCGATTGAATTTCCGAATTATCGTCAAAGAGCTAGTTGCGAAGTTTCTACGCGGCAACGTCGGGTATATTCGAATTGATCGTCGAATTGGTCAGTAGCAGGTTCAAACATCTAGCTTCAGGTGCTCTCGACAGGTTCCTACTTTTCCAGACATTAGACTTTCACCGATTAGGCCACCGCTCATAGCTTTCGTACTGTTGCAGCGTGGTCGTAACTTTTCATCCCCTTTTTGTGGCAAGTAGCAATTTACGATTATAATCCGACTAAATTTCTCCTGCGAAGATCAAGGAGAAACGTATAGATGTTATTCATTTTTACATTGATACGTACTTTCCACGTTCTATCTGTTTAATGAAGAGTTTCTATGTAAATGTAGTCGTTTCATTTCTATCATGGAATCTATGCGCGCGAGTGGAAGATAAATCGGAGTACTTAGAATCTTACTCGAAGATAACGATGCTCCGAGCTCCGGGCATACTTTAATTTCAATGGTGATAGGAGAAGATTAAGCAATTGAAAAATCCCGAACATCGTTAGCCGCGACTTGGAAATACGGCTTTGATACAGCGGAATTACCAAAGGGAATCGTAGCTATCTCAACACGAGTAATTTGTCGTTTCTTTCATTTGTTTCTTGGTAAGAAAAGCAGCGAATACCCTTGATTCGATTTCTAGGTGCGGCGACCGATTTCTTGCAAAATTATTTATCAGACAACCTCAATTATCGATATTAGTTCAAGCTCGTCTTTCTCGTATATTTATAGCAATGTGATAAAGGAAACTCCGTTTTGTCGTCGGTAGGGGACATTTGAAATTGAAACTGTTTCCGACGAAAGACACAAATCCTACTAATCCCAAGTGACTATCCGTTTTCCCTGTGATATACGATGCTCGTAGAATAATTGAAATAGTTGTACGTGATTTTTGTCGTTTGCAATTCGGGCAGAACTCGTTACTTTGTGATATACAAATGGAGATTAAAGATCGACTTTCTTTCAGAAATACGATGCGTGGGTATTTATATTGGGTACAAGATCGATCGTTCCTTACTGCAGTTGTAATAATTAGAGTCGGTCAAGGATCCCGGCAAGGAGATATTCGAGCTGTAGGGTAAATCGATCGGCATTAGAATAGCAGAAGCAAAGAGCGGTTACGTTTAACACATAGAGCAAATTGTTCCGGACGCTTTCGCTTGTCGTTATTCTATCCGGCATAGTTTCCACGCAATTAACAGAGAGGCCTGCGCCAGGCGAGATATCCCAATTTATTCGTCGCGTTTAGGCAGGAAATTTCTAAGTGCACATAAAAGTAATTAAGGTGAATTTCACGGTATAAGTAGTTAAACAAGACAGAATTCTCTAATCGATCTGTAAAAGTATAACATGGAAAAAGTTAGATAGGCGTGGAAGGAAAAGAAAAGAGGTGAGATGTTTGACGGAAAGGATATATACAAACGCGAATCGAATAATTCCGCTTGGTCCTGAGGGGTAACGGATAGGTTGCTCGTCAGCCTGAACAGAACCCATTGTTTTTTCAACCCCCACCTAATGCGAGACGATTTCACAATTGTTTGTCACCGTAGGCGATCGTAGAGCGCGTTTTAATTAAATCTCGGCTATCTGCCGGTCACACTCACAACTGCATTCGTTACGCCAGTGCGTGCCTAACGTACTACCGATATCACGACAATACCACTTGGGGCTTTGCCCTTCGGTCACCAGAGCGATTGAACCAACACCAGCTGCCTCGATTAACGAGTGCTAGCTTGACGATGATAACTGACGGATCAACGTCGAAATCGCTTTTCCAGACGAGAGAGTATCGGTGCAAGCTCTTTATCGTTTCCTTTTTTTTTTTTTTGATCATCAACTAGTAACACGAATCGTGTCATTCTCGTGCCACTTTCTAACCAAACTGTGTATATCACCGAGAATACATTTATTACGCGCCCTAAGAAATTTTTATTGAAGAATTTTATTATTCTGATTTGTTTGTTTACATATGTATATGCTTGACTTTTTGGGAAGGTCAACAGGTACAATCAATGGCACACACGCGAAGAATCTTCGACCTTTTCAATCAGAGGAATTATAGTTTTATTGGTGGAAACCTCAAGCCAAAGCATCACAAAGGGAGATATTAGGGTAACGTTCTGAAAAATTCACGTTATCGATTCGGTCACGAGAAAGAGCTGTTCCCTAGTGAAATATCACCTGACTCATACGACTCGTCTGCTACGAATAGTCCCTTGGTCGCCGTAACGACCCCGAAGGCACGCAAATTTTGTATCATTAGCTCCTTCGTGTCTTTCAAGTTTCAAACTCCCAAATGACGCACGGACCTAGCGGCAATATGTATCCTTACATTTCTTCAGAGTTAAATAATCAATGAGGTGCCGATGCTGCTGATACATATTTTTGAACGACCCTTGGGATTACTTTGCGTTACGTTCGCCGGGTGTATCGAAAAACCCACGGGAAATTCACTTCGTGTCACGCCAGGTAACGTTTTGCTACGTTGAAAAAGTAAAGTATCTTGGGAACACATACGTCCGTCTCGTGAACTCTTAACTTCGTGCCAACGTTGGTTTGTCGTAAGGCAAGAGTTGCGTGCGCGATTACGATTCAACGGTCTGACCATGACCAGACCTACTTCACTATGACTTCCTTCACTTTCAGAAAGATATGGAAACTCCATATGTCCGAAGTATTTCAAAGATTTCTTAAACTGCACGACGAAAACACGTCGCGCACTGTACATAACTGTAACTTCTATGTCTTACGGCATTGGCAAGAATTCAAATCTCGCGATAGATAAAGTTAATCGTCGTAACGAGGAATTATATCGTTTGCTACTGCTCGCAACTGTACTATTCTGAAAGTAGATATTTAGCATTACGGGTTTTCTATGTAATGTGACAACTCACAAAATTTTTCTTTTCTTTATTGTAATCCTATCCCGTAATGTCGGTGTACGTGATAATATTCCAAACGAGCAGAGCTTCTTTTCCCCGTGGAACCACCGCGGAATCTCAAACGTTGAAAAAAGCGAAACGACGCTCGTTACTTATTCCTTCGTTTTGGCGAATGTAATCGTTCCTTTCTGAAGATCGCTAACGTCTACGTTATGTATAACAGCTATGTTCTCGTGTATGCGTAGTCAGAAGCCAGGAATCGTTAAACATTCTACACGAGCCAGCCGCGATCTTATCTGAAATGCAAATATACGAATCTCCTGACAAATTACCACCGCTATAGGAAATTGCCATTTGGTACGGTAATATGTTTCTCTCGAATAAAAGAAAAAAATATACAACTTAAGTCGGCTTTCGGCAATTGTACAACATATATTTACATCTTAGATACGATAGAACCTGGTAACAAGTTGGGGAATACAGAATAACGGAGACTTTACGTTATCGAGGAAATGCGCTCGTAACACAAGAGGGGTTTAATTCTCGTTCGAAGAGGGCTGACCAATATTACAAGCCTATTGCAGTCGTTCTGCTATTTGCTACTTACTTCTACGGCGGAAACCTTTATTTTAATCTTGATTAAAGGGAGCAGCGAGGTACGATTATACAAACGATTAATTCCACAGCACCGGTTTCTAGCTGGTGTCTTTGTCATCGGATACAGTGCGTAAGTAATTAGAAGGCTGTTGTACGGAGTATCGGCTCGAATATCCCACAGGGTTGAATATTTCATTTAAACGGACGTTTTGTCGAGAAATATCCGCTTTAAGCGTGTCTTAGTTTCTTCAAAAAAAGTTCTTGGCTGCTATCCATAGCCGAAGAAATTATGCAATGTATAAACAGCGTGACGATAAACACGCATTCGCAGAGTGACGGCTCAGCGAGACCCGGTATTCTCGTTATAGCTAGCTACGTTACGCTCGGTCTCTTTGCTTTTCGCGTTTACTTCCGGTAAAAAGTACTCATGTACACGTAGAGACGTTGCTGTGCTTGCGACTCGGCACGTGCTTCACCCGCTTTTTCCATCTCTCCGACATTCGTCGGGCTATCTCTTCTTTCTTCACGCTGGAATTTCGCCTAGCGATTCGTTTTTACTCGCGACGGCCTCTCCCGGCTGTTTTTCATGAAAGTAACGTTACTTCGGTCCTTGATGAATTTCTACGCGGTGAACTAGATGCAACGAACGCCGGTTGTCACCGACATTCACGACGGAAGTAAAGTTATCCGGTCCAACACAGATGAGAAGCGATTATTATTTCGAAAGCGGGACGAATTCAGCTTAGTGAGTTAAATTCCTTGAACAAGTTGAGAATGCAGAAATAAGTTATCGTGCAGTAGGAACGGTATTCAGTAACACGTTGTAAGATAACGCGATTTGGTCGCCAGCTGAGGCTGCCTTGGTTGTGCGAGCATGTTGGTACATCCTAACGAAGGCACAGACGCAGGATGCAAGTTTGCACATCGGCGTGGATATCCGTGGTCACATGCATGGGACTATGATAAACGAGCCGAACGATATTTCCACACAACTGTATTTCGGTATATATAAGCGTAGCCCTATCGTAATATTGGCCGATCGAGTTTTAATTAAATGTAGGATTACACGCGCTCTTGACCGCACAGGTCGATCGTGGCAAACTGCAAACCAAATCGTGCATTCTACGTTAATTATCCCTTGGACGAAACACTACGGTGTATCGTTTGCAAATATGTTGCTTGAGACGCGTTACACGAATACCACTGTTTCCATAGCCATTAATGCAATATTAATGGGACGTCAACAGCGTAACCTTTCTTCTCCATAGCTTCGTTTTAGCAAACCTGAGTATGACTCCGTCGTTAACATTGTTGCAAAAGCGACGATAATTATGACCAACTATGGATCGTTCCTCGCGTTCTCACGCGTATCTTACCATATAGCGAACACCAAAGTCTGAAACAATACACCAACAATAGGCTATAAAGCAAGTTTGTGTAACGTTGTCTTGGCTCCCGATACGAGATACGCCCTTTGTAGTCTATCACCTCTTTGTAGTATCGCAATAACGTGCTAAACTCGTTTTCTCCTGTTGCTTATTTCATTTTATTAAATTCCATCGCGTAAAACGCTCGAACCTTCTGCAGAATTAATTAATTATTATTCAAAACTTATTTCGAGTTACGCGATATGTGCAACAGTGTCCCGTTCGACTAGTCGAGTATGTTATTTCTGTGTCCGTTTGCTTCGAAACGAATCGAAAATTCGTAAAATTCATTGCGCACCGTGTAATTCGCGTATTCCGTTTTATCGAGCGAAATAACGGCGATCAGAAAGTTCGTTTGTTCCGCTGACGCGTCCTCACGATGTTTATTCCGCTCGGTTGCCAGATGCTACACGATGCGAAATCGCTTGTATCTCATTTTGAATTATAAGCGCGCCATTCTCTTTTTTCCATTCTTTTGTGATACACGATACGGTCATTCGTGTCTACTTGGCCTGCTAACATGTGATGATACGCGAGGAAAATGAGAAAGAATGCGGCGGCGTCGCATCTACGTGTGTTACGTTACACATTGCGTAAGATAAATATTACGAAGCGGCAAGTGGATTGCATAACAGATGGAATTTACGAGTGTCCGCTGTAATAGTCGGATCCTCGGTTAGCTATCAATCAAGCAGCATAATTCTTTTGTTAGCGATTACATAAATTTTTTTGCGGTCAATGTCGAAACCTCCAGAATATGTCTCATCCGAATGTCAAGTTTCGGACGGTATCGTGGATCGGGCGTGAAAAATGGTAGACCCCGAACAGGTCATTCTTCTTCGAAAATTGGATGAAAGAACGAGGGATGGAGGTTTAAAACGATAATGAATTTTTGAAGCTTTGCCTGTGGACGTGTTAATTCCTTTACATGCAAATGCCATAGTTCCCAACTTTTTTGTCTAATCATTTATGCTTCAACACCGGTAACAATATCAAATACAAACTCAAACTGAAATTTGTTATAGCGGCGGGAACGTGGTCGCCGTCAGCCACGCGTGACGTTTAAATCTGTTCGGTGATGTACAGCACGATCACAACCATTGATCATCATTCGCTTTAATTTTCGATTTGCATATTGCCCTTACTAATGATGCAAATCAATTTCTAACAACTTTTAATGACACTGAACAGTAGATTCATTATTAGAATCTTTATTACTATTTATTATTATATTAAGTTGCTATTAAGTTCAGCTATTAAATTATTATTAGGTTGAGCAGATGGAGGCGCCGGTGCAAAATTGGCAGCCAACAGCCTCGCATATACAAAAATTACGTATTGGGTATGTCTTGATTGGCCATACCCCGCCAACACGGCACTTGACCGTATCGACGCGCTATTAAAGTAGCGAATACCCTTTTTAAACTTGTGACAACTTGTGCCGGCTTTATGTTACATTTAAAGTGATATACCGAATGCGAGAATCGCTACTTGCATCGAGCCATCTGTCGAACCGTCGACGAACTAAAAATGCTGATTCACGTCGCCTCCAAAGAAACACAATTTGGAAACAGATAATTAGATAACAAACATGCAAACTGCGATTGAAATTAAAGGCAGGATGGACGGAAAGAAATACGATTGTTTCGACCTCGATATTGTTCGAGATATTTAAGAATTTACCTCCGGTTGCATTCCATAAGACGTTAATTGCATAATTTCAGTACATAATTTGATTTACGATTAAGGCTTCCCAATCATGTCGTTGAGTCGGGAAAATTTAGGGGCGAATGCGATATCGGCTTTTCACCGGGTTGATACCGTTCGTTATTAGCCACGCGAAGAAGGATATTGTAATTGAGTTAATTAAAACTTGAATAAAGATATTTGTGTTCGTGAGGCGGGTTCTATTATTCGAAACTAGCCCGAACTCGTCGATAAACCAACACGAATATACTAACGACGCGAACGATTCAATATTGAAGAGGAATTAAAAAAAGTGCTCTAATCTTCGTTGAAAATTAAAGTGATCATCTTTAATTCATCGCCGTGTTTCGTGTCTCAATGTTGAGTCAATCAGGTATCTAGGCATAAACAAAACATGTCCGACGAATATGAAAGCGACTAGAATATGAAATTAAGAATAACACGGCAGACTTATGAATTTATTATAAACTCAGGCCTCCGTCTGGTTTAGCAGAGAAAGCCTTTATCCATTACATTGCGAGTTGCAAAAAATTTATGCGTCGTATAAACTCGGAGAATAGAAGATGCCATGAATTGTTGAATAGAGAAGATCGCGAATTTTCATGTGATGTGATGTCGTCGATCGAATCGCATCGGAACTACATTCAATTTTGCAATTAAGGTAGCTGCTCTTTACTGCCTCGAACATCTCCAATCTCTTGTTGGCTCGAATTCGAACGGTAGCTTCACTGCAAGCTTCCGCACTCTCGAAATAAATATCGAAGAAAAGTTCAACCGGTGGTACGAGTAGGAATCCAGCAGGTAACGAACGATAACGTGGGAGAAGAGTTCGCTGGCGCATCCAACGAACGTGCACGAAATCTCTAATCCCTGGATGCTCTCCAGAAAGAAAATATCGAGAAGCGTGAATGCAACATTTTAGGATGTTTAAAAGCTGCTTCTCTTTTTAGGCTTGCTTCGTGACTTTTTCAATTAAAATCGCACGAAAGATAAATGTTAATCTAATAAATGAAGTGTGATTGTCATACCTGGAGATATGGCACGGCTTTGCACAAGGTCAAACCTAGAAACCAGGTTTCGGTGATGTCCCACAGTACGGTGAACGGAAGACAAAGCAATAAAACTAGGAAATCGGCCACAGCTAAATTGACAATAAAATAATTTGTCACCGTTCTCATAGAATGGTTCCTGTAAACCGCGATACAAACTAGCGCATTCCCGACTAGGCCGACCACGAAAACAACGCTATGCGACGCGATCAACACCCAGTCCCAAAACTTGGGGAATATATAATTTATCATACGATCCACGTACTCTTCGTTTGAGATACAATAACTATTGGTGCAATTCGTGGTATTGTAATCGATGTCCGATTCGTCGGTGTAATCCATCGCTGAGTAGTCGTCCAAATAATCGATGGCATCGACCAACGTGGATATCACCAATGCCAGCCATCCCGCGATCACTAACTCAAGAGGATGCATCTTTCTTTTTCTCTGTTAAGGATCCCTCATACGTTATTGATATCGAAAAGCACGAACCCTCTTAGGGAGAGTTTAGCAAACAACTCCCTTTTTTATAGATTACTGCTGCTTTCAGTCTCCATTTCGAACGTTCTCAAGTTCGACGTTCGTTCAATAAACGTTTAGCGTTCAGGGATGAAGAAAAGGGAGAAATACACGGCGGAAAAGTTGTCGCTTCGATCCGATTCGCCTCGTTTCCTCTGTTGTGGCCGAGTGACATTTACTTGTCTCCGATTTCCATGATATTAAAGACGACTCTCCTTGTTCTATTTCTTTATCAGCGTCATCTTCTAACATTGATCACTGATACACCTGCTTCCATGCAATTAATATCGCAAACCACCAGAACACTTGATTCTTGGTAGAATGGTTTAGATAGAATGGATCGTTCTTCTTTCCCTGTTTCTACCGTAGGAAACTTCTTTGGCACCAAAATGAAAACCAGGACTAACAAAGAAAGTTTTGGCCGTCACGTGTTCCGATTTCCCAAGCGTTGAATTGTCTAATGAATTTCTTCCGACTAATGGCTCGACAAATAGAAAATGATTCTTAAGTTCACCCTGCTTCGGTCCTTTCCTTTTCCTCCTCTTCTACCAGATTTTCCAGTCTGCGGATAGACAATAAATTTGCTGTCGAGTCGATACCATGGTAAGTTTTTGCCTACTCTTTCGTAAAAAAAGAAAGCAGTGTCCACAAGAATTGGAAAACCGAGAAGTACCTCGGTGGGATGCGTTTTATCTCGTTCGAACGAAAGTATTGTCCCACGGTTTCCCTCCTTTTTTCGATTTTACTTCTAACGTCTGACCGAGCTCTAGAGGGAAAGTTCGAGATTAAATTTAATTACAGGATAGCGGTGAAATTGTTCGAAAGTAGCGAAAGGAATTTTTCTCGTAGAAGTTAATACAGAAGCCAACGACGAATCGATCATGTTGATTTTCGATCAGCATAGCGATTTATCGTGGCTATTCGCGAAACGGTAGACGATATCGATCGGCGATTAAATAGAAAAAATCTTCTGGATCGTGTTCTCCGCAAGTAAAATGAACATTGCTGTTAAGTTTAACGAAGCATCGCTCGGAAACTATAATTTAATCGAAATTTTAATTGTACTTGAGTAGAAGTTACTGTGGCGTTACGACACCATGGTGCAGTTTATAGTACGGAGATCGTAACGCAATTGCACGGTGTCTATTAATTGATCGTATCGTCGTTCCGCTCGAAAAATCATTAGCCTCCGCTAATAAATTTCGGTTAAAAGCGCTAAAAGCATCGTATTCGCGTTTCAGATTCTTCATACAAACTCGAAATTCCGTTGCTTCGCTGTGAAAACTTTCCAACAAGAATTTTTTGGATTTCTGATTTCCCTCCGAGACGCACGACGTTTGAGAGAAAAAGAACCACTCGATTATGCTACTAATCTTACGGGTTTTTCTACCACGTTTTTCTGACGTGTCGGAATCGACAATGACAACCAACGTGCCGATTAATCAGAAAGGTGTCAAAACCATTCTAGCACCGTTTATTATGCGGTTCATGGTTTGGCATTAATAGAATTCAATTTTGTGATGTTCGTGGGACAAAAATTATGCGAATTGTCCACTTATTATAATCCACTAATTACGGTTCACTTTTCCATCGATTTCTTTTAATTTCAAATTCTCAGGATATACGGTATTACTATGTTTGTTTTCTACAAGATTCGAATGTTACCGCAGTATGGACTTGTGGAAAAATGATAGACGTTCGAAATATTTTTAACACGGCATTCGACACGATGTTTCCGACTTCGTTCCAACATGTACTGCAACGGAAATATAAATTGTCATAAATCTGTCGGATTTGCATCAATTGTGGAGGATTTCGATTTATTCGATGGAAGCTTCGGTGCGTTTCTTTTTTTCGCTCGTCACTTCCGCATTGTTTATGGTGCGACAAAGCGGCAAGTGAAATTTCCGAAGATTAATCGATTGGATTTCGCACAAATTCCGAGAGATGTTTGAGTACGCGAAAGCTTTTGTCGCTTTGTTCTTACTTTTCTCTGTAGTCGTCGGACGAAACTAAAGGAGTCAGTTCACAGATAATATCGCGTGCACAAGCTTCGTCGAAAGTCTAAAAAGAGAAAAAGAATTCTACGATCATCAAAATTTTCCCTTTGTTCTCATATTAGTCCAACCAACTATTCATTTCACGGTGTTCAACGAAGTTTGCAAGACCCGAATATTTTCTGTAAACTTCTAAATGCGGCGCATGCAACGTTACTTCGCGTATTTGTTATTCAATTTTTATGATTCCTTTTAATTCGCGATCGCCTATTTCTTACTTATTACTTGGCATTGAAACATATGCGTCATCCTCACTATATCCGCAATTTTATTCAAAATCATATCACAGTCACTTGCTTTTACACACCGCATTCGTTTATGGGACTATTGTTTTTCATACGAAAATTAGTATTCATCGTTGTTTAATGAAAATTTCTGGTAGTAAATATTCTACGTATTCGAGTGACTAATTTTCACAGAATTTTGCAACTGTCTGCATAAGATGGTAAAACACCGCATGTTCAAAGTTTTACGTTACATTAATAACAATGTAAAACCACTGTTTGATAAAGGGAATGTATCACAGGGTTTGTCGAAGATGTTGCGTGATGTGTGTCACGTCGACTTGTTAGAAAAGGTCCCAGTTCGGGAAAGGGATGTGAACGCGACGACGGATTCTGCGAAACTGAGGTATGTACGTCGTTTTAACGAGCGCGCGTAGGTGCGCTAGTACTAGTCGATGTCACATTTTGTCCTGAAATTTTCCCATGTCGAGCCTGATGAGTACCTGGTGATTCTTACTCTTTCGCCAATTTTTGTTTGTTTTTTTTTCTATTAAAAGACAGAGTGGCCTGTTATTAAAGGAAGACAATTATAAAAGTATAGCTGAAATGAGCAATCCTATATCGCTGCCTCCAGTTACGTTAAGTGGTAAACGTTTGCAACGTTCATGTTTTCTTTTCGTTAAACAAACAACGTATAGTCGTTGGATGTGCTGGAATTTCTGGGTATTTCAATCCTTTTTCTACTGTTTAATCGCTCTGCAGCAGCGTTACGTGTGTATCTATTTTTGTCAATAAATTCTACCAGGTAAAATTAAATTGCAATCTTGATTTTACGGCCAAATACAACTTTACGACGACTTTGATCGGAAATGGTCTTCGAAAAGATTCGACTGTATTTCATGCAGAAGTATAAGCTCCGTCAAATAAAAGTCAATAAAACATCGCTCAAATATAGTCATTGAATCGTAAATAGCCTGTGCTCGTGATAGCCACACGGACAAAGGAAATACGTTAATGCGTTAACGTAATATTTTGTGCGGCATTTTATGTGTGCTCCGATCAATAGAAAATTCTAAGTTCGTCCCGTGCCAGTTAACTGTCCTTAGCGTCAATATCCTTCGAAATCCTTGGGAAAATAAAAAGTAGCTTGAGAGAGTATTACATTCCAGTGGAGGATTCCTTTCACTGACCGTTCGGATTAACCTTGTGTTCCCGCGTGATACTGAAAATTTAGGGGTGCAAAGGTTTCGGCAGTGTACGCACTATACAATCCCTCGTTAGTCCGCCAACTCGTTTGATCGCACGCTCATTTATCATTTCTGCACCCAATAAACCTTTTAGAGTCAGCCTTTTCCTATCTTGCTGTCACGTTTATCTTGACATTGATGGTTCATGCGAAACTTACAAAATATTCTGCTATGTGTGTTTTTTTCTGACATTATTCAGATCTGTTCGTTACCTCTGTTTTTCGTTTTTAACATACTTCAAAGATCTAAAAGATATTCTTCATTTTATAACATTTTCTGTGTTCTCTATAATGTTTATGAACTGTTTCGCATAAATCGTGAGCAAACGTTAATATCGTTTAACACTAGAATGAGCAAAGGTTTTCAGTTTACCTTGACTGCTCGTCTTACGATGTTTTCAGGGTGCTGGTTCTTCCTTGTCTGTTGAATTTTACACAGCAAGCGAGAAACGTAAAGGCACTCTTCTCTTTGATAAAATACATTCAGCGAATGTTAATTTCCTCGAAAGGAGTATCGATCGAACAGTCTGATTTATTTGAAAATAATGCCCCATCGTTATTGCGATTATACGTTTGAAGATAGAGTACGTAAATACGAACGATCGATCGTTGTTTCTCTACGCTAGAGAAATGACAATGACGATTAGATCGTTCTACGCACGTGACATACAAAAAAGTTGTGTGCGTTATGATTGATAGGATCAAAGTAAACTATCGTTGCTTAGCGTATACTCAGTTTGTATAAATATGCGACGAGTTGCGAGCTTGTGCATGACAAATTGAAACTACATACTTCCAAGGTGTTCAGTACTTTTTTCTAATTTGCTTCATGTCCTTTCGTTCGTTCCGTATTTTCTACCGCGCTTGAAAAATTTACGTCTGTATCGCCATCTTTTGAAAGAATAATATGTACATTGCATGGCAGTGGAAAAAAGGGAATCAACAGCGGAAAGCGGCTATTCTCGAACGAAGGATTCTTTTATTTTTACACGTGAATAATGAAATCACTTTACAGCCGATCGATAAAACATTCTGCTTTGTAGATCTGCATGTACTCGGCCAAAATATTTTTTCATATTTAATTGGTGGTCTAGGTACGAAGAAAGAACTATTTTGGTAGTTTATACATTGTGTCAGTAATATTACTGCAGGTACTAAATGTAAAAATAGTTTAGAGCGTAATTAGAATGGTTCCCTTTTTAAAAGACCTTCCGAAGTTTTTTTTTTTACAAGAATTTTGATGAATAATGAATTTACGAGGTTTCTACAATTCTCATGTTTGACTACTATTGCCGTGGCGTGTCATTTTACCAGCCAATTTCAACCGTTTCATCATACCTATTTTGTTTAGTAAAAGCCAGACTATTTGATGCAAAAAATAAAATTTGCTAATTTTATTTTTTCATCGTTCTTTTCTATTTTTTTTATACAAGAATTTTATCAGACCGCAATACGGTAGAAAATGTATTTTTTCATTTAAAAAACTAAACAGTAGTGACATCTAGAAGTTACACGAGTGATTTCTCAAGAAGATAGACCAAAGGGATAATAAGGGCATGATACGAAGAAAATATATACATACATATATGTAATTTACTTTCAACAATGTATTGTATAAAAGTAATGTCTTTTATTTTCTAAGAATTCTTATTCTAATAAAACAAGACTGTAGTTATCACAGCTGTAATAATATTGTAATTGCTATAACTTTAATTATATGATGAACATTAATATAAACTGAATTTAATGAATGTGATTCTAATACTCATTATTTCTTCAGATTTCATAGATAAAAATATATACATACCTACAATATAATACATATTTTGAATAGGTACTAAGAAAATATTATACAAGAGATTGGGAATATATTTCTATCCCTCGCTTACGAAAGGAAACATATTAATATTGATTTGCTATTATATGCATCTCACTTTTAAGTATTCGAGGTATCTATTGTATTTTACGCTATTTCTAACGATTGTTATCATTAAAGCACTCAGGCACTTGATTGCTGTTATAGTTACATTTTAAAGCATATTTATAAACAGTTTGAACAATGCACTAACTTTGTATGAATATAATTTTGTTTACGATCAACTTTATGTTATCTTCAATTTTGTTATATCAATTTCAATCAAAAGATATACAGTAAGATTTGTAATCTACATACATAATTATTATACACTCTAAGATTTCGAAGATGGTTTTTGTTTCTTATTTCGTTGACATTGATTATATCTTTCCATATAATCTAATCATATGCTTGCAAATATAATCAATCATTCATTAACAGTACCAATATCATCATTTTCATTAGATTTGTTTGACAATAAAACTTGATTTTCTTCTTCACCCAAACCATGCTTAATGTACAAAAAAATGCCGGTAGAAATAATTAAAATGCCAATACAGGCAATACCATAACAAGTTATGCTGCCCAGAGATTCCAAAATAATGATAAATTTAATTATATGAGCATAATTACTTGTCAGATAAGCTTCCTGAGTAAACCATAACATTGGTATAAATGTTTTTTTAATATTCTTAAACATGCTGAAAATGATATTTTATAGATATACTTAAGTTTCACTTACATATATATTATTTGTTATATTATATTTATATTCCATAGTAAAAAGATAAAATAAGAACTTACGACATCTCATGGTCAGGTTGCATCAACAAATTTAATTGTAGCTGTGCATGCACGTACAGTGGAACGCCCGTTTTCTACAAAAATTTTTCTTTGTATAATATAGTATGACATGGTCATTGTTAATTGATACCTATTGTTTTGCGATAATTACCGGTTCTATGGATATTGAAAGTTCGTGTTTTTCTTTACTAGGTTTCATTCCATTGATATTTTCCCTGTAACTTGGATCGGCCAAATAAAAGTGTGGTAAACTGATGAATGCTGGAGCACCCCATTTGCATAATGAAATATTTAATGCTCCAGAGGGAACGCATTCTCCTTCGCAATAACACGAACGCGATGGTACTATTGAACCATTGTCAAATATTGTATCGTCACTAATATATTTAGCTCCTATTAATCCTTCGTGAATAGTTGTATTATCATATGTTACTGACATACTCCTATTAACATAATTACCCAAAAAATAGTATGTATTTATTTGATTTTCAGCATTCCTAATAGAAAGTTAAACTCATTACTAAACTTACGTGCAAATATCAGGTACAAAGAAAGATACAGTTTTATTATCAGGTAATGGTGGCCACAAATCACCATTTGTTCCTCTTATTTCTCCACATTCTCCAGGATAATAACTTACTCTGTTATTAAAATTCCATTCTTTGACTATTCCTACATCGAGTAAATTAGATTTACCAGTTAACATATTGAATGTTCCATCATAGGATGCAGAACCATTTCGCTGTGAACAAGACAATATTATAAGTATGCTTCTTCAGTTATGTCTTTGCTTTAATAATATTAACATGAAATTTACCCCATAAAACCAAGCAAATCTGGTAAATGGAATTTCTGTGAAATTAATTTTTTGTGCTATTTTTAACATAGTATCTTCATAGCCTTCAAAAAGTAATTCATTAACAGACTTGGTAATTATTAACTGTTGTCCTACTGATTTCATTACTCTATCTACTATATCACGGAGAATAGGTTTTTTATGTCTTAATGCATATCCGACACTCTGAGAATGTTAAAAAAGGAACATATTGTAATAAGATAGAGCAGCACTTACTATATAGTGTACTATTAAAAGATACATACAGCAGTTACAGGATTTATATTAGTTACTTTATCATTTAAATCTCCTTTTGATAGAGATTTATCAAAATGCCATACCCTTTTCCTTTGATATGTTATGGTATCATTGTCATGCCATTTTTGTTCTACCTTATAGTCAACTTCCCTGTTAATAAAATTTGTACGATGTTGTTTGACTTCTAATTAATAAAAACTATAATATTTGACACAAATTTAATACCTAAATACATAAGGACCCATTTCCACAAAATTTGGTTTTGTTTTAGATTCATTATTTGAAATGAAATCTTCATAGTTAGTTAAATTGAACATGTATATTTTCAGATACATAGGAATTGGCGTTATTTCCCACAGCTTGTAGCTTGTAGACGTTGGTGTTAAAGATAATTGCTATAAAATAATATGTAAAACTTAACTAATGATCATAGCTGTAGGTAAAATTTTTTTATATCTACCGTGTTTAAGATCGATGAATAAATCATAAACCAAAGAATTCCAGTAGTTAATCCAATAATTGTTAATACTAAACCTATTGAAAAAATGATAAGAAGTTTTTTACGAATCGTCATCATTTTATCTGGTTTCTTTGGCCTGAAAAAGATAATACTTCTTATCAAAATATTTTATCAAAATTGTTAAATATGATTATATAGTGAAGGATGCTGGTTATTAATATATAATGTATAATGTATAATGTTATAATGTCACATGCTTTTTAATTGTCTATTAATCTTGGTTGGGCACATTCTGTTGTATTAAGAATACAATTACGATTAAATATTGAATATTTATTAACGTTTGTACTTGCGGCGTTTTTTGTACGCTCAAGTTTGAATATACAATCCATATTTTAAACACTTTTGGTAATATAAATCAGTATGCACATTCACAAATAAATGTTATGGTTAGTATGTAACACAACCAAAACAAGATGAAGGTAGCATTTTATAGGTGTCTTTCAAATGAATAAATATTAAAAATGTAATACCAAATATATAAAAGACTGATAGCGCTGAGATTGCATTAAGAAACATTTTGAATATATTTGTTGTAATATATAGTTAGCGAGAAAAATTCACTTATGCAAAACAAAGATGGTTTGTTCAGACAATAAATATGGTAATATCTGCGCATAATGTATTTCAGAATATAAGCGCTAATATTTGAAAACTTATTATCTCTCAATGTTCCACTGTGTTTCCTTTCCTTTATAAGTTTAAGAACCACGTACTGCAAATAAATACATTTTTATTTCCTATAAGCACAAAATTTCATAATTCTGTATTTACGAAATTCCAGTGATTTCACTTATTAATTTACAGCGGCATCATAAGCAGTAGTGAAACGTACATACGGAAATATTTCTTTTTGTTAAAAATTGTTTTTATAAGATCATTACACAGCATAAAGTGAAAATCAATCTCGTTAAAAATTCTGTTTATGAGTTTTTTCAATTAGCAATATTTTGTAAAAGTCTTCCGTGACCTCCTGTTATGTCGACAATTACTGTTCCATGATTATTCATAGAGAAAAATATGTTTATTTTTTAAGTATAATAATACCATTATTCATATTATTCCTTGCACTATTTATCTTATCTGTTATGTGTACTTTTTATTCTTATGTTGAATTAGTTATAAAAAAATTTACTCTGATAGTACTTTACTCAGATACCATTATAATCATGCCTTTAAATCGTACATTATGAAAGATAATCAACTTTGTTTATAAATATAATTATCATAAATATAATTATCATAAATACATTTAGCTATCTTAATCGTTTTCTATTAGGGGCAAATCGAAATTCTGCATCGGTCATACAAAGTTTAACGAAACTGTCACGCAGTTCTGAAGATTCCTCGGAAATGAAAAAAGCAATGATTAATAAGTTCGAAACAGAATATTTTCACCAACCGAGTATTTTATTGTTTTCTACATATTATGCATTCAAGAAATGATAAATAACAAGATCTATCCATCTAAAATAAAAATATTTTTTATTAAATTATCAGTTAAAATATAATCTATATTATCAAAATAAATTAAAAATCAGCAATTTGTTCCATTAGATTAAAAGATTATCTGTTATTATGTACTGAACAAAGTTCGATATTGATTAATATTCAAAATTGATTGTAAAGTAGGCGGTGAAATTTATCTATAAAACGCGATCGTCATCGCATTTGCATCGATGAGTTTATGTGACATTATTATTCGAGTAAATCGATGTATTACTTTTTGTAGCATTTGTATATTCTAATGAGTCAAGTGTTACCCATTTAAACTTAACTATTCTATCTTCAGAAAACTTGTAGCGCTTTACGCACATTATGCTGCATAATTATGTATAACGAGAATAAATTAAACCGAACTTATGAACCATGATGATTTCATCATGTTTTTACATATCTAATAATCAGACTAATCAGCAATACGAAATTTGTGACGAATTAAATATTCATAAAAAGTAACTAAAAATAGCGATTTTCTCTACTTCAGTAAATGAGTGAAACTATTTGATCGATTACTTTAACTAATCTATTTAAGAGTAAGCATATTAGTAGAGAAGAAATTTTCTCTCTGATATTAGTAATGTTTCGTTCGAATGTCACTAAAAGGAAGTAAATTTGTTTAAATACATACGGAGAAATATCGGTGAAAGTTGAAGAAAGATCGATAAGTACTGTAAATGTGTAAAGCATTATTTAAAACTGAGAAGAAAGTGCATCCTGCTGGAGAGATGGAAGAGTCAATGACTTTCTAATAACACTTTACGTTTATGCATATTTTCGATTATTATATTTTGATTCGTGTAAAATAACGCATGCAATTTTATACTATTTAGTTTATGATTTTAATTATGAACAGCTTTTGTTGCAACAAGGTACAGCGGATACACGTCGCTGACCAGTTAATTACGTTAAAAAAAATTTAGAACGCGTGTACTACTACGAACTACAAATGCAAGTAAAAAGCTGATTGATCGAAGTTGGTGGATGTGAAACAAATCGTATGACTTTATTTACAAACCTGTTCGACTATTGAATGAATTTTATTAGAAGATAGACCTAGTAGCGTTATAAGATACTACTAGTGATCAAAGGCCGCCACGTTTTTAAAATGCACTCTGATTAAAATGTATACGGGATATCACATCCAATGATAACGAAATATTATAACACAACTGGCTTGCGCATGTTTTCGAGCGAACACTTCGCAAGGCCGACGCCAACTGAGAGATTACCGAAAGGAAAGGGATCGTTTTGTAGTAAGCAGCTCATCTTTGGCACGTTCCTTCATTTTTATCCCGGTTTATCAGTTCGAATGATTCAACTGATCAAATACTAAAAGAGACCGCGAATTTTGATTACGCTTTATAAATAACTATCTTTCGAAAGCAAGTATAGGAACAAAAAAGTATTTTTAACTACTGCACAATTTTATTTAATATGATTTTATCATAAAAATATTATATGATACATTGGTGCATACAAATTTTACAAACATGATGACTATGATGAGATAAATGCTTTATTGGACCCTTATTAAAGATTATTATTAGTGAGAAACTAAACAAATAGCACATAACTTACGTTTAAGTACATGAAAAGAAGATAATACTGCTAAGTTTTGCTAAAAAAGGTTCATATAATCAATATTATCTATTAAGTTATTGTGGTGGCATTTGGATTATTCATATCTTCTTGCAACTGCGTGCGATCACGTATTCTTGCACACATTAAACTATATTCTAATACGCCAATTCGAATATTCATTTCGGAAATTTCATTTTTCATTTTAGTAATTGTCTTTTTTATATTTACAAGCGGCGCTATAAACAATATCGATATTTAAGACATATTTTATATAACATTATAAAATTGCTTAGAAATTACTTACTTCCATCTGTCATACTTGATCCTCGTTCATCCATTTCTTTCTTTACATGCTCTAATTCTTCTGATAATTTATTAAAAATTCTTGTTCTTTCTGTAACACCTCCACTAGTATCTCGATATTGTTCCTTAATTTTCGACAATTCATCTTGAAGCATTTGATATTCCTTCAAACTAGGTTCAAGTTGCCTATTTAAATAGGACTCTCTTGTTTTTACTTTATCTAGAGTATTAGATATATCAATATGTAGTTTATCTAGTTGATTTTTGGTTCCAGTTAAATTTGTTGCTATATTTGTACGTAATTGCTTCATTTGCTCTATATGTGATCTCCAGTCTCTTGAATCTGAAATAGATCTTTCCCATTAATTTTACTTCTTTAATATTTTGTTGGATATTTTATACCTGTCTTTACAGTTACTTTCAGTTGAGGTAAAACTCTTTCCAATTCTAGTTGCCACTCTTCTCTGTTTGTTTTAGATTCTAAAATATCATCAGGTTTTTGCATTTCATTCTACAAAAAAAATTACAAGAAGTTAAAGTATATGATTTCTACATTTTATAAATACATTTATCACTATGTTTACAAAGTTCTGTCCATATAATTTTGTAATATCATCAACATGTAAAATATCTTCATCCTCATCATCATACTCAGCCATCATTTCCTCTTCTACTTTCTCTAAAATTAATTCTGCATCATCATCTTCTATCTCTGGTTCGTTACTTGGTTCGTCAGGTGATATTTCTACTCTAGAAATGTTTACCTGCGTAATATATGATCATACTTATATTGTCTTTATTAAGTATATTTATTTTAATTTACTTCTTCCATTGAAACTTTTGTGCTTTCAATGCTTCATCTGCTAAGTTATCTAAGACATAAATGGCATGTTCACCACTTCCTTGTTTGAGCTTATTGGGTGGAAATTCTATTGGTACATGAATATCTCTTAAATAGTCCAAGATTATAGCTATTGTAGCATTAGGATCATCTGATTCTTGCGGAGCTTTAAAATTCCCACCTGCTTTCCTAATTAACCATGCAGCTAATGATGTGAATGTATAAAATTGCTCTCCTGGATTTGTTTGTGTTACAAAATAATTCCTATATTTCAAATCAATATTTTTTTTACCAATTCATATAATATAAGATTACAACATTTGTATACAATGAATATTACCTATTTATGGCCTTTATTTTAAATTCTGGTAAAAATTGAATATCATAATGTAACAATTTTAATTTTTCTAATAAGTCTTCCATTCTAACATACATAATATAAGAAGCAGATGGAGAAGATCCATCTTCTATAATAATCTTTGGAGTGTCTCGAAACATTCCTATAATTATTATTTTATATCATACTTATAAATATGTTTTTACAAGTAACAAATATTTGTATGAGATGAAATTTGTTCACAGAATAGGACAGGTTTACCTCTTATTCTGTAATGCTTTTTAGAAGTTTCATACAAATAATTTATAAATAATATTTATATTTACATGTAAAAAATATACAGTTTAATTTATTAAATAAATAATTCGTATGTAATTATTTACGTTTCATGCTCTATTGACTAATTTGATAACATGAACATAGATGAGATTTAATATATAGAGTGAACACCTACAAATTACGCAAACTGAAAACTCTAAAGCTCTTTTACAATTTTCGCATATAACATCAGTATATAATTATTAAAGTAATAAAAATATGAAAATGGTAATTTTATATATGTTTCCCTATTGGCTTTGCTGATTAAATTGAATACAATTTCTAAATATATCGCCAAATATTATAGGAATCTCAACGATATCTCCGATATTTCCGATCTTATCCTAAGTCGGTATTTCAGTCCAGTGAGACGAAATGTTTGAGTTGTTAGATCTATGCTATATCTTATCTGTGGTATAAAATGTGAGTATTTAGTATAGAACTTCCTCTCTGGTGTAGAAAAATCCATTTCATTGCTATCGACAACTAGGGATATTAGTTTGAAACGACTATTATTTTACTATTTTGTAACTTAGAAAACATTCTCGATAGTTGGCAACACTGTGAGTTGTTCATTTTGTCGATTTTGACAATCGGTCACTTCAGTTTTCTCTTAGGTTTATTGAACTTTGCACGTGGGAAGCATTTTAAGTGGTTTTATCTCGAAGAAAGACACTCATGAATCATCAGATTCGATCCTAATGTTATCTAATATCTATTTGTTTGAACTAATAGATCATTAGAATGGGTCTAATATCTGAGCCGTTGTTGTTTGTACTTGCTTTAATCGATACCGGTTCAGTACTTTTCCTTTTGGTATATTTTGTATCCTTTTTATATTTTATAATTTGACGAAAAATTGTAGTGTTTATATTTTATTATGTATTTAACTTTATAATTCGACTATTAAATTCTATATATAATTTATTGAAAATATGTCTAGGGATTTTTGTGGTAAATTTTTTTTAATGATATTGCAGTAAATCTAATGGCGCCATATCTAATTTTCGACGTTTTTAAGGTAATTTATGTCTTTTATTAGTAAAAGACGCACAATGAGGTTCCTTATCTTAAAAGTATATATAGGTCATAACTCTATCAGATTTAGAATGTGATTATTTGAATGCTCAACAGTGTTGTTCAAAGTTAAACAAGGTAATTATACATACACTTTTGTTACAATTATTAATTAATTTAAATATAATAAAACTTATTCTAAATTATAATTATTATTCACTTATTGTTCTGATTAATTATTGTTTATTTAATTAATTATTAATGTACTAATTAAATTATAATTATATCTTACAGTGGGTGGTACCAAAGCTTGTAGCACATTCAGTCTTAGAATTTTTACTCTTAACACATGGACAATTAATATTGTGCTTAGTGAACTTGCCTATGACACTATGGTTACTCTATGAATACTTTGGAGTACCTAGTGGTAATATGGGAGTTTATGATCCTACAGAAATCCATAATCGTGGACAATTAAAAAGGCATGCAAGAGACTGTATGATCCATCTTGGATATTACCTAATTTTCTTTTTTATTTATCTTTACTGGTATATACATTTTGGATATTTCATTAATTATTACTAAAATTAAATTACTACTTATTACTATTTTTAACTTATATGTTTCAGCATGATCATTGCATTATTAAAAGGAGATCCAATTAACAGAAATGATGAAGGATTGTTACATACGAATTGAGAGCGATGATAATATTTAAACTTTTATACATCTTCTTTGTTCTTTATTTCAGTCATATTTGACTATTTATTTATTTCTATGCTATAAATACCAAATGAAATTTTGTTAACATATATAAAAACCCTGTACCTCATTACACTTACCCATCATTTATATTATATCTTTAACAATTGAAATTCCTTGAATATAAAACTTCCATAATTTTATAGGAACTAACAGTAACAATTTAATTGTAATTATATCTATATTTTATACATATATATATATATCAAATGCGGACAAAACACTTTAATTTTGTAATTGTTAATACAAAAAACATTAAATTTGCTTAACCGTAACGTTACATATATTGGAAAGAAAAAACGATTAAGAAATTCTAATTAATAATGTAAATATTCTACTTCTATTAAAATGTTGTAAAATACTGAATAATTTGTTTATCCATTGGCTCGTTAAATCAAATTGAATCGGCTTTACTGGTTGCGGTATAAGATTAGATCGATTTAATGAACTCGGTGCAGCTGATTAGTTCTTTTTCTATGTGGAGGGCATATGCTTATTTTTAGCTAAGACCAGAATTAGTATCATAGTTTGCCGAAATCTTTGAATTGCGTTCGAACAAAACATATACATATACGATATAGAAAGGAGAAGGTCACGATTGTAGACAGTATATAATAATTTTATAATTAAAAGTAAAAGAACGTGGAAATAGCAAGATCATAATAGCGTTAGAAAAACTATAAGTAGTACGGTTTGCATTAAAATCAATTTAAGCGCGATAGGCGCACGTGTAGTGCGTCCTCGTTAATCTGGTGGTTTGTGAAACTGAGCGCCTCCTGGCGACGAGGGTAACGGGTGACGGATGACGGGTGGCGGTGCTTGGACTTGCTCGGAACACCTTCGGTACGACGCGCGGAAGAATGTTCTTCTGGACCAAGTGAGTGCGCGAGTGCTCAGAAGTATAAAAACTTTCTCGGTGCACATCAATTGGAAGTTCCTTTTATTGCGGGGCATATGTATTAAATTATTCTTTTCATTTCCATCGTGGTACTAGACAGTGATTTCACATTCTCGTGATTTGTTGTTTCTTCAAAACGTTTAATCAATCGAGACTGACGTCGATGTTGACCAAAATCTCCACGTATCTGTTATCGATATTCATAAGACGGTACCCGCCAGAATTTTGAGACGACGGCGACGGCGTCATTGTCAAAATACGATTTCATCTTTCATTACAGATGATCAGACAACGGCACCTGTCAAGATAAGGTGGTTCACGAGGTGCGTCTAATGCATAAGAAATTCTCGATGAGGCTTACGTCGCCCTCACCGTCACCCTCGCCGTCGTCGTCGCCGTCGCCGTCGCCGTCGTCATCGTTGTCGTTGTCGTCGTCGTCGTCGTCGCCGTCGTCGTCGTTGTCGTCGTCGTCGTCGTCGTCGTCGTCGTCGTCGTCGTCGTCATCGTCGTCATCGTCGTCGTCGTCGTCGTCATCGTCGCAGTCATCATCGTCGTTGCCGCCGTTGTTGCCGTCATCGTCGTTCTCGTCGCTGGTGCCATTACTGTTGTCGACGCCGTCATCGTTCTCATCGTTTTTTTCTGTATTACCGCTGTCATCAACATTTTGGTTACAGCCATTGACATCATCGTCATTGTCATTGTGGTTATCAAGGTCTTTGTGCTTGTTATCATTGCTACTGGCATAATTAGCCTGCATCGCTTGCTCCTTTATTAATGCATATGTGCTAAGAAGTAATATTGCTTCTATACCAAACTACTCGCAGTATCCTTCAGGCAGGATGGCGGGTAACAAAACAACAGGTAGTGTCTTGCAATTTAGACCGATTGAGGTGTCTCAACAACTACAAGACGGAGAAAAATTCATCAAATGGGATGAGGTATGAGTTGCAAAACAAATCATAGTACAATATTGTAGATTGTATAATTAAATTGTAATATTCAAGCTATGTTATTATATGTATGATATTAATTTTATTTATATTTTTATATAGGATTCTGGTATAGTAACTCCAGTAACATTGAAGGTAGACAAGTTTGGATTCTATTTGCATTGGGTGGATCAACATAATGAGATGGATATGTTGGATATTGCTGTAATAAGAGATACAAGAACTGGGAAACACGCAAAAGTACCGAAGGTATTACATTGTTCTTTCTTTATTCTTTTTCTTTGGTAATTTATGTATTTTAGTTCCTTATCCTTTAATTTAGATAAGTCAATTTATGGTTGATTACGTAACGGACAAGAGTAAAATTAGTTAAATGTTTCATTAGATCTATATATTAGTATGCATTAGGTATAAATATTTGGAAATGAAGCTGTCTTGACTTTCTATAATTATATCATGTTTTTGCGTGGTTGCTAATGACGCACAGCACCACCACATGATAATTATTGACAAATCTATAAATAGAATGTTACCTACTTTATGTCCTCAATGTAGTTCATTTTTTTCAGTCACACCTATCTTTGTACACAATGGACATATTCTTAGTTATATAGGAAACAGAGCCGTTCTTATCTGTTTCATTTTCCTATAAATCAATAAACATTTTCTAAAGTGATATTGTTCGCAGTTTCAGTTAATGTTAGTAGCTTATTGTAATGGAAACTGCTATTATTATTATAATGTGCATAAGCTAATTCCATCAGAATAAATCTTGTTAGGACCATTGCATTGAAATCTTAGATATGTATTTTATCAACATGCTTAGACAAGCAAATGATTTTCAGGATGCCAAATTAAAGCATCTTGTGACAATGGGTTCTCAAGATTCTTTAGAGGAAAAGACAGTAACAATTTGCTATGGATCTGACTTTGTCAATATGAATTTTATTAACTTCTGTACAACACGAGCAGAAGTTGCACAACATTGGACAGAGCAAATTTTTCAGCTCGCGTATAATTTATCTCTATTAAATATCAGCACAACTATGTTTTTACAAAAAGCACACACTAAACTTACACTTGGAGCTGATAAGTCAGAAAAGATTCCTGTAAAGAAGTGAGCACAATTTTCACATGTGTATTAAATTTGATATATAGTACATATAATAAATATATAATACGTATAAATGTTATAAGATACATATATATATATTTTATATATTGTTATTTCAGCATAATAAGAATGTTTACGCAAAACAAAGAAGATCGTAAACGCGTCGAGAAAGCGCTTGATATTTCCGGTTTTCCATCTGGGAAAGTGAGTATAATATTTTATACATTTAATATGAATATGGTTTCCCTGACATTAAAAATTGTATTCCGTTTGTTCTTAGAATGACGTAATATCATTACAAAAATTTCAATTTGAAGATTTTTTCAACTTTTATAAATCTCTTACTCAACGATCGGATGTTGAAAAAGTTTTTGAACGCATCGTAGGCAATAATAAGCGTAGGCTAATGTCCATCACCCAATTTGTTGATTTTTTGAATAAAACTCAAAGAGATCCGCGTTTAAACGAGATATTGTATCCTTATGCAAATGAGGCGAGAGCAAAGGACATTATAAGTCAATATGAACCAAATAAATGTAATGCCAACCGGGGTCAACTAAGTTTCGATGGATTTTTGAGGTATTTAATGAGCGAAGATAACCCAATCGTAGCTTTGTCGAAACTTGAATTATCGGACGATATGGACCAGCCGCTTGCGCATTACTTTATAAATTCTAGTCACAATACATACTTAACAGGTACGTCACGTTTGTTACTTTTATTCATAATCGATCAGGCTTTGAATAACGCCTTAAATATCGATTTAAATATATTAGTTCTTATATTTTTTTTAATATTTTTAGGACATCAACTTACCGGAAAAAGTTCCGTTGAAATATATCGTCAGTGTCTGCTTGCTGGTTGTAGATGTGTAGAATTGGACTTTTGGAACGGAAAATTTGATGAACCTGTCATTGTGCATGGGTATTTTTATTTTATAGCAAGATAATTTATTGTATTTGAAATTAAGTATGAAACGCTCCTTTAGAAATATTTTGTAGATATACATTTGTACCTGAAATAAGTGCACGAGATGTAATTGAAGCAATTGCTGAAAGTGCTTTCAAAACATCAGAATATCCTGTTATTCTTAGCTTTGAAAATCATTGTAATCCAAGACAGCAAGCTAAAATAGCTCAGTATTGTAGAGAATTATTTGGAGAAATGCTGCTAGACGCACCTCTTGAATCTCATAAGGTATTTTTAGTATATTTACAGTCATAACATTTTATCTCTAATCTCAGTTTTGTAATGTGTATTATTTAGTTGGAACCAGGACAAGAGTTACCACCTCCATCTTTATTAAAACGTAAGATTATAATCAAGAACAAAAAGAAACATCATCATAAGAAAAAGGAGCATAAGAAGAAGGAACCGACACCAATAACAGAATCTGAAGAAGGAACTCAAGAAAACGAAGACAACGGAGTAACGAATCAAGTAGCGGAGGGAGAGAATGGTACGTCACCAGATATTGTTCCTCAAGTTGAAACGACCGACAAAGATCAGCAAATTGGAAATGGAGACATTTCACATCCCCCTATGCTGCAGCAGAGGCAAAGTAGTAAGGATAGCACTCAGGATGATGAAGGTTAGTATTCATTAAAAAAATTATAGTTGTAAAATCATAACTTTAACTATTATAAAACATAGAAAAAATTACATTTTTCTTTCCTTTTTTGTTTTTTAGATGAAGAAGAGGAATCAAGCACAGAAGAGGATGAATCAAATGTGGAGGACATTAAATGTGATAAAGTGCCTGCACCTGACAAAGTAGCATCTAGCGCGAAAGAAACGGAAGCTGGAGCGGAAATTTCAGCTTTAGTTAATTATGTGCAACCTGTTCATTTCAACAGTTTCGAATCGGCTGAAAGTACGTTCATATGTGTGTATTACAGTAACAATTATTAAATTAACTTTTTTATATTTGATATTATGATTCCATTATTTGATCAATATTCACAGAGAAAAATCGTATGTACGAGATGTCATCATTCGACGAAAAACAAGCTACGACGCTTTTAAAAGAAAGACCATTAGAGTTTGTAAATTATAATAAACATCAACTATCTAGAGTGTACCCGGCAGGCACGCGTTTCGACTCTAGTAATTTTATGCCTCAAGTGTTTTGGAATGCGGGTTGTCAACTGGTCGCATTAAATTATCAGACACTTGGTATGTTTGTATTTTGAATAAACTTAATATTAATCACGGATTGCGTGTAGACTAATTTGCACTATTTCGTGTGTTAGATCTTGCTATGCAATTAAACTTGGGAATTTTCGAATATAATCAACGTTGCGGGTATCTTCTGAAGCCAGAATTTATGAGACGAAAAGATCAACGATTGGATCCTTTCGCGGAATCAACTGTAGATGGTATTATAGCAGGAACAGTTCATATACACGTAATATCGGCTCAGTTCTTAACAGACAAAAGAGTGGGTACTTACGTGGAAGTAGATATGTATGGTTTACCAGCAGACACAGTGAGAAAGAGATTTCGTACGAAAATTGTTCCAAACAATGGAATTAACCCTGTGTACGACGAGGAACCTTTCATATTTAAAAAGGTAAAAATTAATATTTCTATGTAACTGATGTTATAAATACAAGATTTGATTTATCTGTTTATTAGGTTGTCCTGCCTGAACTTGCTTCAATTAGAATAGCTGCGTACGAGGAATCAGGTCGTTTAATTGGTCACAGAGTATTACCTGTGGTTGGGTTATGTCCGGGCTACCGACATGTCGCTCTTAGAACAGAATGTGGTCAACCATTACCATTAGCAAATTTATTTTTACACGTAATTGTGAAGGATTACGTACCAGATGGGCTGAGTGAGCTTGCCGAAGCTTTGGCAAATCCAATTAAATATCAGAGTGAAACAGAAAAAAGGGAAAAGCAATTATCAGTTCTTACAGATTGTGCAGAAGATCCGGAGGAAATTGATGTAAGGTTTGAAACGTTAAGAATTTATTTATTACTAATTTACTAATATACTAACAAATGCATACTAACATTTTCTAGGATAAGCCTAAAGTTGGTGAAGGAGCAACTTCTTCTAAACCAACTGTAAGTTCGTCGGTCAAAAAATTTCGATCAATATATATAAATCAATTTATTATTATGTCCGTTCTAATGTTTTGTTTTAGGAGGAAATCGTCAAGACAAAAAGATTACAATCTGTCGGTGAATTACCAACACTTACTCCGACATCGACGAATGTTCATGGTAGACCATCTGTTGCTGGTATAAACACGTCTGATTCACAAGATAATGAGCATGGAACGTCGACACCTACGGTTCAAGCCGTTGATGCTTCTACAAATAAAAGTCCAGTCAATGTCAGCGGCAGTAAGTATCGATTACCGATCACGTTCTATTTAGAAGATATAAACAATTGTTTTATGATACAGTGAATGATGAAATAGTGGCTGAATCATTAGAAAAATTAATGGAGAACAAACTCGTCCGAGAGAAAAAAATGGAGCTTGAGAAAAAACTCGAATCATTACGGAAAAAGCATGAGAAAGAAAAATTAAGGATGCAAACGCAAAAAGGATCTATTGATGGTGAAAAGCACAAATCGAAATTTTATGTCAGCCATAAATTAGTGAAACGGTTGTCGAGTAGGAATATGTGAGTTAATGATTTTTATTCAAGCAACCCCGTTCATGTATAAACATGATTATATATTTTTATATTTTTTTATAGTTTTTCAAGCGAAGTAGGGTTGAGCACGTTAGCTTTAGCAGAAACATCAGAATGCCCAGACATAGAAAATCGCGAAGGAAATGGTGGAGCTCCAAAGGGACTTCCCAGAAGTCAGAGCGAACGTTTGCTGGCTGTATGCAAAGCTCATGTGCAACAAGAACGAGAACTTCAAGAAAAGTATTATGAAAGCTTGTTTTCAACAGTAGAGAAAGTAATGAAAACCTCTCAATCTAACCAATTAAAAACATTGAGAGTACTTTTGGAACGAGAAACCGCCGATGTTATGAGAAAGCTTCAAGCCACGAGGCATGGAGAAGTGTGTTTCTTATATTGTCCTATAATATATATGATATATAAAATATAATGCATAAAATGTATTTCCTAAATTACGTATCAGATATTGTAGCAGCCGTTTGTATTTAATCGTAGGTGAAACAGCTAGCAAAAGTACATAAAGATAAAGCCGAGCTAGATCGTATGAAGAGGGAAGTTGCAAAGTCCACGGTTGAAAAGGGCGTGAATGAATGTACACGGTTAACGAAAATTTATGAGAAAAAGAAGGCAGAGCTGGAACGACAGCACGAACAAGTTCGACAAAGGCTAGAAGCAGAAAGGACAAAGGTACAAATTTATGACATTGTGTTTAGTTTAGGATTATCAATTTGTGTAATATGATGGTAACGATATAAGATGTATGTTTCCTTATATTCAGATCAAAGCATCTCTAATGGCAGAGTACAGCAGTCGATGTAGTAAATTCGAGAGTGGGGAGCTACCTTTGTCGCCATCCGGCGGAACTAGTATGCCGGAATCTCTTAGTGGGAATACGTATTGATTGACTAAAATGATCGATAATTTAATATCGATGTCTCGTAATGACATGGTTGGAATATTCTCAAATTCATGGCAGTAAACTGCTTTTGCTGAAAGCGTGTATCTATTTGGGAAGTTGATAGTAACAGATTGTGCGTTGCGCATCCCAAACAAAAAGGGGTCGCAGCGGCGGTGTAATGATAGAAAATTCGTGAAGTCTACGCAGTTACCTGTATTTTGCTAAAATAATTTTATTTACTTCCAAAAATCTCCTTTGCAAAACGTGCAGCATTTATAAGGTGATATATGATTTCGATGAGCAGAACGCCATCAGATTAGAAGGTAATTGTTATATAATGTTTTGTCCACAAAGCATTTTATAAACGTCTTACGTACGAGGAATGTCTTTTGAAAAGATTTAATGATCTGATAAGCAACATTTTAACTGATTGCTACGGATAAATGCATTCAAACACGTGAATCTCGTCGCATATGAGTTATTATGAAAGGTTCGGCGTTGAATAACGCGTTAAGACTATTTTCTATTTACTCAAAGTTCTTTGAAAGATTAGTAATATATATCGATCGATTGTTTAATCGATTGATTCTCTGCGCATGCGGGAACGCCATTTTGATCTCAACACGGAAAGTAGCATTGACCATTGCGTTCGCAAGGATAGGAAGTTTATCTTTTCTTTTCTTTTGTTTTCTTTTTTTATTCGATGTTACTTACGCATAGTATTAAACACACTATTCTCTTTACATAAAAGATCATCGTTGTCAGTGCCGAGATTTTGTTCCATTTTAAAAGCCAATGAAATTTCGGAAGGTAAGAGCGAAGAGTATGACTATGTGAGAGAGGTACACGATTCTAAATAAGAATAATATTTCTAAGTGCTACTATTTAACTTGTTATTATATGTATAAGATGTTATTTAATTAACAAGTCGATGTTAAATCGCGTTCCAGGATACTCGGGTTGTTTATAATACGAAAAAACATTACTGATCGGTGTGTTGGTCGGACTTTGCCGAATTCAAAATGCGACGATAAAGGAAGTACGTTAGTGAGAGTGAAATCTCTTTGGCCTAGAGGTAAGGAACGCGATAAAGTTTACGATTCGGATGGGCGTGTGCGTGATTTGATATATTTTTGACTGAAAGTACTCCGTATAAAGACATTTTTTGAATAGTCCGTATTGTGAATGATAAAGAGACCGTATTGTATAAAGAAAGCAAATCTAGAAAAAACAAAAAAAAAACAAAGAAGAAAAAAGAAACTAAATATTAATGGAAACGTTTCTAGCGTTTTTGTACCGCGCGATTTCATGCTGCAGCCATTTTGAGGCCGGAGCGAAACGATTGGGGCGAGCCTCTTTTAGGAAGACAATCAAAAATGTTACGCTGTAACATTGTCCTTGTTGTTTCTAATTATACGATAATTTAAGTAATTCGATATTACACATACGTATTATATATATATATATACACATATATCTTAATATATATATGTATATTATACATACATACATATGTGCATACATATGTACATATATATGTATATTCTTAACAGTTATTACAAATTTGGGGTTAAACGCCACACACCTATGCATTGTAAATCTTTTTCGTGTGATCCATCGCATTAATTTATTTGGTAATCGTCATTTCGGTACGTCGGAAGTATCGAGAATCGCGAGCTTTTACAAAATGTCGTTTTATTGATGATTCGTGCTCATGACCGATATACCATTACATCTTATAATATGCAACATGTGTGTATATATATACACACACACATACACGCACGCACACAAACATTCGTATACATTCACGTGCACAAACAAAGCGTAATCGTGATCAATGCGAATAGAAAGGAAAGGAGTACCTTTGCAATTATAATACTGTCGTCGTTTATGTTGCGCCGACGGGTTACGAGCGGATCAATCCCTTCGATTTGGAGACTGAACTTGATCCTGAATCGTTGGTAAACTATTGTCTGTTCTTGATTATTTTGCCACCGTCGATTTATTTATTTAACGGGGCCTCTTTTATATTACGATGTACAAAGTTTCGTGTGTCTTGCGAAAATTTCAATCTGCACAATGAACGTTTGCGTAACTTGTTAGTGTTTAGGCTCGTTTCATTTTGACCATTTTTGCGAGATATCGCGAAAAGGGAGTCAACGTTCTCCGTGTTGCGCAGTTCTACGCTCCAATTGTACATGTTAGTTTTGTGTAAATTTATATCTTTAGGGTTACTTCGTTTTTCTAAAGATCATTTGACGCAACAATTTTTATGAAATTTTCTTTTATCGTATTTATAATTTGGACGATTTTACAATGAGTCAATGCAACCAACGATGTATGAATTGGGTATACACTGTTTTCTCGAGGCATAGAATTTTTCTGGTAGTAGGTATGCGAGCGACTCGTACGGTTTAGTTGGTCGACTGAAGTAGAATATGCGCTCGATAACGGAAAGATACTGACGATAGCGAAAATTGCAAGTCCTATGAGAAACATAGTGAGAAGGTATCCTAAACCTCTAGCAATGTTATAGTAACTGGCTGTTTAATTCATGTGCAAAACACTGTATTTTTGTTATTATAAGATGGGTATTATCGTATGTTGCGTATCCGGCAGAAAGAGATCAGTTTAGCGTTAGGTAGTTTAGCGTGTCCGCTTAAACGTAGCTGTAGATTTCCATCCGGATGAAACGGTCGTACACGTCGAGTTACCATTTCCTTAAGTTTATGTCGATTTATCGTGATTGCATTTCTCAACGAGTTACCATCTTCCACAAGAGGAGAAGGAAAAGAAAAATGTTATACGTTGCGGTGGACTCGATTGGTGAGAATATTTAAGTCGAGAGGAAATCAGTGATAATCTATTAAAAGATGAGATAATGTAAATGTAAGCGGGTATAATTTAAGTAGCGGTAGTCATTGGACTACCTGTAGCGTTCTAACGCGAGAGAAATCAATAGTATATTATGCTAAGTCGTACAAGATTATCGGAAGTTTATATATATATTATAATATGTATACATATATATGTAATGTTCGTATACACATTATACGTGTGTCGATGTCTTTCTGATCGTTTAGTCGCAACGATGCACGCCTCTCGCATCGCTGATCCTTGCGATACCAAACGGGTTCAACGGGGTGAGGAAGGAAGTTGGGGTACCAGAAGATTTTCACGATTCGATGCAAAGCACAATGTTCGATAGATTTCCAAGAACCGTACAGGTATCGCGGCGATGCGTGGGCGTAAATTTCTCCAAACGCTTGTATAGACAAGAGCGGAACGTTTTACGAATAATCGAACTGCGAAGAGAATCAGTTCCTCGATTAACCAGGTTACGTGTGTTGCGGCGATATCGAACCGCGTCGAATACGTTTCGATTGTTCGTATCTATAGTTTTGCCGCAAACATTTTGGTCTCGCGAGCCGGTGTGCAAAAGTCCTCCGAGAAAATCGAGTCAGGTTCGGCTCGCGCAATGCATTTCCTTTGAATATTTTTTTTTCTCCGCGCGCCATATCTTAAAGATATCGCACAATTCAATCGGGACGATCATCGTTTCGTCCTTTTCCTATATTCCTGTAATATGCATAATGCGTACGCGAGCGCCATTAGAACGTCTTCGAGAGACAGGTCGTCTGAATGTATTTGCTATCTGTGCCAGCGTATACGCGCTCGTATATTATGTATATTACACACGTACCTAATGTATAAGTATAAGAAAGAACTAGGCTACGAGGACAGATATTATATTCATGTTGATATATTATGTGTTGTTGCTGTTGATGTTGTTAATAGTAGAGTAGCGAAAAGGTGGCAGTACTAGTATAGTCGTTGTTCATATAAAGTTAATGCGAGGCTAGTTTTGTGTTACTTGTATACGATACATCGTCGCGTAATCCATACGAAGACAAATCGGGACACTCGCTATATCGTATCAGCTGTCGTATCGCGAAGCTTGCCAAAATTGAAATATGTTTTCCCGACGGAACGAACGATCGCGGCTGATCGAACGGCGGCGATTCGTGCGAATTGCGCGCACATTTTATCGGCGTATCGATTAAAAGAGACGCGACAAAGGGTGTACAGATTGTACGTACACATTGCGATTGTATGTTGTAAGGAATTTTGAAACGGCCTATCGACGATCATGACGGTTTGGAATGTCGTTCACGTTCTTTTTGAAATACCATGCGTGAGATTTTTGAAAGGACGTTTAGTCTTTTCTTCCAGGAGTTTCGTTAATCACGTGTGCCCAGGAGAGTGTCTCGCGCGAACAAGCGTCAACCAAAATTCGATCGTGTTTATTATATGGTCTCGCGTTACAATTTCCACCTCGCGCAATCTTTTTCTATGATACCGTACAATTATCCGGCTCCCGTATAACAAGGATCTCTTGTGAAACAACGATTCTTCGTACCTGACTCGATTCGTCTATCGGTCCAACGTTTTCCGTGAGCTTATTCTACAGAACCGCGAAGCGCGATAAAAAGCGAGCAGAGAAACAAGCACGCGAGAACGGGACACGCTTTCTTATCGCATTCAAATGCCAAGCTCTGCAAACAAGCCGTTGTTTTCCGATCGTCAAGTCTGTCAATTCTTCGATGCTTCGAATGTTCTTCGATGTTCGGTGTGATTTTTCATTCTATCGACTGGTTCGTTCTTCTTGCGATCTTCTAAATAGTTGTTTTTCTCGCATTGTTTCTCGATTATCGAGCAGAGTGTTCTTATTGTTATACATATAGTTCTTTAGCTTTGTCGAACATGTATCGTCATGATTATTCTTGCCTTCCACTTTAAGCGACTCTCCATAGTTCGATGCGGGGACACGAAGCAACGTAATTTCCACGGCATCGTATCATAAGCGTTTGTGTCTTTCTTTCTTTGAAACAGGTTGGTTGGTTCGGCGATATTTTCTTCTCATTAATCGGTATCCTTTGGAAAGCTATTTGAGCTAAATTTATTGTTCCCTATGTATCGCGTAAGAAACAGTGGTATCGATCGTCGCGGAATATTTACGGACGATTAGTAACGCTCGATCCGTTTGCGATGTGGAGACGCGTAATATAACCGCGTTTTTCTTCCGCAAATTAGAACGACAGGTCGTGTGTCGCGCGTAGTTTGTTTTCTCTCGGGGTTACTTCCACGCCGCAACGGGTACGGTCGATTTCTTTCGTCGGCCGTCACGCAACACACCGAGAAAATGAAGGGTTTCGCCGTTTGGTCGCGTCCACGAGCTACCACTCGGCTCCCTCGTCTCGTCCCTGGTTATTGTTAATTGCCCGTACAAAACCGTGCGTACCTATTAACCGTAAATTACGAGTCGCTTCCACATTAGACCGGCCAGGGGAGAATTATTCGTTGTAACGTTCTCAAGATCTTGTCCTGATACATATTTTAAACTACTTTATACCGTCGCCGCGCGCCAATTGATTTAACGCGGTAATTTAATTTTCTGCAAAAAGTTACTTTTTCGTGGTACGCGTGTTACGCGTACAAACACGCAGCTGTTACAGACAATAATTTCGCCTCCCTAACTTCCGGAAAAAGGTGGGAGTTTCGAGAAGAAGTTTTGGGTCGGCGTTTTCGGTTCGGTTTTCCATTTCAACGTAGAATCTCATTTCTAAGATCTTTGAATACGAAAGCATTCGATTATTCGATAATCAATCGCAAATACGAAAACCACTAGAGCCGCGTCGATTCTGGGCATCGACTTTGATTTATTCGCGCGCCTTCGTCTCGTATACTTCAGTATTCGTCGTACTATGTTCCCTTTACGGTTGAAATAACGATAAGCGATCAGGCTTAAATTCTACGATGTTTATAGACTCAACTAAATGCGTGCTTAATTTCCTTTAATACTACGCGTAATATCCTATAAACGTAGACTCGATAGGTATGTTAAGCAAGATTGAACAGTATCGATCCGCGAGTCGAAAACTATTTGTAATCGATGGTTAGCCGCGATGCCGTAGAATCTCGTTGCAACGCACATCTCTTTCAATCCGCGGAACGCGAGCTACGTGTCGCACGGACGTGTTTCATTCTTTTTGTTTCCTTATACCGTTGTCTGTGTTCTATTCTCTGGTTGATTTGCCACGATATCGACGTGTCCCCGCGATCTATGGGTTTGTCGAAAGCTTCATTCGACACTTGTCGCGTACTCCTCAAACTGGCCCTCCGTTTCCGCTAGTTGTTCACGCGACGATCAACCCTTTCGTCGCGGTGAAAAATTCACACCAGATCTTCCGTAACGATAAGACTTTTTTGAATCGTTTTTTACATATATGTATACTACTTCCACCTTTCTGTCGAGTCGCGTGTTATCGCGATCGCGGCTTATCGGTTATCGTTCCCCCTTTGGACTGTTTTCCTATATTTTGGGATATTTTTCGATTTCGACGCATTTACATTGTTTCTCGCTTAAGCATAGGTCCGTGTTATAGATGTAAACGCGATAGAGACAACTTCGTAGACATGCTGCACGTTGGAACTTTTAACCGACATCGATCTCTGATTCACGACGGTCAGTTTCAGTCCGTGATAGTCAATCTCGAGTTGTTTCCATATAGAGTTTCGGTACCGTTCTCGTCGAGTGATCCGCGACCGTTGTTCTCTCGAGTAAACGAGTAGAACATCCACGTGACGAGTTGAACTCTTTGCCGAATCGCGTGAAACGAAATCCTGGCGATTTACGCCACATCGATATTCTTCTTGTTTCTAGTATGGTGATTAAATTTGTTCGGACTTGGAGGAAGCGTCGTAATACCGAAACAATCGATGTCAACTGACTTATAAACTTGGGTGTATTTTTTAGGAAGAAGTGTTAGTAAAATTGTTATTCCCTGTATGGATATCGTAAGCACTGTAAAACAAAAAAAAAAAAAAAAACAAAAATAATAACAAACCCACTTATATCCGTATGACGATATATGAATTTTAACGATATTCTATAAATGGCTGTACCGTATTGTAAAATCAAAGAATATAGCGTACAATAAAGATTAGCGTGATAGAAACGATACGTGTTGTTACTTGTGTCTTGACTCGCTTCTCCTTTTGATGTTCCCTTGTTCTACTACCATTGTCGTCGATGACAGTCACAGAATCAATGAAATTACAAAATCAATAATGCCATTTTACCTGTTTTATTAATAACGACGGATACAATGATAAACTCTCATCCCTGTGATCAAAACAAAATTCCTAATGAATTTTTCAGCATGTGTCGGAAGGCTTCTTTACATACGCCACAAGAATGTGATATCTATCCAAAATACTATATTCTTGTTGACCGTTGTCGTTTTTGTTCGGGAATAGGATCTTCTGGCTCGCTACTTCGCGCACTACCACATTCTCGAACTCCTCTTTGAGGTGATCAGGGATCCGCGAGATGAAGGGATTAACCGCAATCATATGACCTGCAACAATGATCGATCCGCTTTTACAACGTGTAACCTCCTTTTCAACCTATATTTCCGTTACTTTGCTCTTGATCCCAGATATTCAAGCTCCTTTGCTCCTTTTATTATCGCCAGCTAGGAAACGCGATTTAATTATATAGTTACGATACTTGACCAATACACTACGATTCTGTACGTTTTAATATTTGCATGTTCTGGTAAACGAAGCTTTTTTCTCTCCTGCTACAGTGTAGAATCTCGAAGCCTACGTCCTCCAGCATCTTCCTTAATGCCGCTCGGGAATCTTTGCACCGATGGAAAAAAGGCACGAAGCGATTTGCGTCCTAAAGCGAGAGCGATTGGCTGAGTTATTCAGAAAATTTGAATTATTGGAAAAATATTATTAGACGCGTTACCTCCATATATGGTTTGTATCGTGGGTTCTCGTGAATCCTCATGTAGGCATCGAAACCGTCGTTCCAAGCCAGGAACATAACCAGAGCTTTTCCTCCTGGTCGCAGTAACTTGTAAATATTGTCGAAGGCTCTCCTAAATTCAACAACGATGAACGTTAAATTGCACGATAGAATAATTAAGTAAGAGAGTTAGGGACGAACAGTACCAAGAGTTGTGACACCAATGGAGGCAATAAAAGGAGAGTACGTTGCTATATTGGGCTAATTCCTCGTTAGGTAAAGCCAAGGTTTCGATGTCCAATTGCAAGAACGATAAGCGTTTCTCGCCCTGGTACTTCTGCCTTGCGTAATCGGTCATCGCCTTCGATATGTCCGCCCCTGCAAACATTTACAATGTCTGGACCATACTTCAACCATCCTTTTGTCCTTGTTCCTTTACCTACTAGCTCCGCTTCCAGTGACAACTTAGGTAGGATCAGCTTCTTCGTAACGTCCCCTGGTCCGCAACCGATGTCGATGCACTTCCCCCTCATCTCGGACATCTCTTTCTTGAATTCCTCGATAATGTCGAACGCGTCGCGGTACTGAGACTTGCTCGCGTTCACGTATTCTTCTACCATGTTCATCTCTATTCGACTGTTTATCTTTCTAACGATGTATGAATTTCTAACGAAACTTAGTTCGAAGCGAACGGTCGAACGATTCCTACGTGTCTCGCGGTTATGGATCTTCGAGCGACCGCGACAATTCGTGAAATTTTCAAGATTTATGTCGATCGGTGACAATGGCTTCGGTGTTCCGGGGGTGGGGAAGAAAAATATGTATTGACTCAATACACCGTCAGATCTTCTACTGGTGACTTTTCGACCCAACTTTGGTATTTATATTCGGTGAGTCGTACAAATAACCTTCCTGCCATACAGACATACTTCTCCCATATTCTTACTTTATTATTTTCCTCCTCTTTTTTTCTTTGCTTCCGTCACTGCCTTCACTTTTTCTTTTTTCCTTTCTTGTCACGCGTGGAAGATGGTCACGTTTGAAAGTTGAATGACCTCTTCTATGATTACGTCTGGAATGTTTTAGAATCGGCTGCTTGTCCGTTTAATAATTTTGAAGATCTGTTATTTCTTATTCCATCCTTTGTGCCGTAGATCTATCGTGATCGCGCGTCTTTCCCGGATCTTCGACTACGACGGTCGTACCCAGTGTGATTCTACTTAAGCGTCAGCTCCTTAAACTCCTTGAACGTCGTCAATATTTCGCCAACCTGATCCTCGCGTATGAATATTTGTCGATTATCGACTTTGTACGATCGAAAGAAGATGGAATCGGAACTGTTGGACTCGCGTATATTAGTTACACCGTGCCCATGACATCGATAACGAAATGTATAGCGGAAGGTCCACCGTGCGTTTAGAACATCGAAATTTGATAGGATAGGTCTGGACCTACTTCGTACGAGGGATGAGGTGGTGCTAAGACGAAAGGGGGAAAGTAGTCGCGGCCGGTTTATGGGCCGTGTAGATTCGGTACCGTCCGATTTTTACCGAACATTCACGAATGGCTAAACTTGAACTGCAGTTTGATATGCATTCTAGTTCGGCTGCATTCGTTCGTACAAATAATATTTTGCCCGATTGCCAGGTAGGCCTGGTTGCACTGCCGTTTTGTAGCCGTTTTAACTTCGTAACAGGGATCATTAACCGGAAAGAAATCTCGATCCATCTGGCAGATACATTATACGACGAACAGAGATCGGTTTATGAATATTTTTAGATAGGAATATTGTAAAATTTATTGATAAAGGATGGTGTAGATTTTTCTGAATTTAAAGTTTACGTTAAAATCGCTGCATTTCTCGGATATACTGTTTTCTGACCACCATTCCCACCTAGCGAAAGGTGTCGTTAGGAAATTGAACCTAGCATGGAGGTCTATTCGCAGCGCAAACATTGTATTTTTCGCTCGATTAAAAGCCGCCCTCGTTATACAGATGATGGTTCTCAGCGTGTATTCTTGTTTCGCTACGGCATGCTGTATTTATCGCGCGCATGTCGTCGTTATTTTTATAGTCCGGCTGCTGCGATCCTGCGCCCTTTCTCTCCACGGAGCGTAATTAATAAATTAAACTGGAGCGACGTTTCTTCCGATCGATCACAGGGATTCAGCGCTTATCTTTCGTTTGCCATGGATTTGCATTCTCGGACGCTGTAGCCTGGTATTTGCATACGCGTGAACCCTAAATATAACCGTAGCTCAGGCCTATATACGTAGGGCGAAGGGCGTTTCTTCGTTAAACAGGTTAACTGGAATAATTTCAGTCGTACAATAGGACTATAGCAGTCAGATTTTGGGAACAGATGTCAACTTGACGCCACGGTATAAAAACCGTTTGACCCGCTTTGTTGCGACCTCTGCGGTTGTTTCCCTATCCTCGAATTTCCTTTTGTCTCCACATAACGCACAAACTAACGCAATATGTAGCCACCTTTATTTCGTTAAGCGCCAACAAAAGCTCATGACGCGTATCTACCTTCCGGAGACTATGCGAGCTTTGCAGTTGTGGAGTAAGAATTCAACCGAGAGAATCGTCGGTTCTTCGAGATTTTACTCGACTCGAACGTTGCTCGAGATAAAACCACGTTGGAATAGAAGGATCGACGGATAGGCAGACAGAGAGACGGAAAAGGGAGAGAATAATGGCGCAGTATGGCGGAAGAGGATGCGCGAGAGGCTCGAGGGGAGTAGAACAAGGCGGATCGTGGTGGAAAAGGAAGATGGATGCGAAACCCGCGAGGCAATGATAGATAGAGACCGCCTCTTGCTCGCGACCTCTCTCACCTTTTCTTTCAAAGTGTTCTATCGGTACCGTACTACTACTACTCCGTTACACAAGATTCGAGGATTTTCTCATCTTCCACGAAAGCAACGTTTTTCCTTTCGGAGAACGAATAGGAGGAAGGACGAAGAAGGAAAAACGTTGCTCTTTTTTTCCGTATCCTTCTCTTCCCGCGTTCGTCTCGTCTCTTTGCCTAAATCCTCGTCTCTAGGTTCGCGTGTATCGAATGAAGGAGACGGCGGAGAGAACGAAGGGCTTTGATAAATGACTGACGCGGAAAAAAATCCGTGTCGATACGTCTTGCTCGAGAAGATGAGCGCTCGTGAATAGGCAGAGAGAAAGAGACAGGGAACGCGAGAGGCACATCCGGAAAAAGTAGAAATTTTAAGTCAAAGTACATTTCTATTTTGCGTTTAATTTTTACAATTAAAAGCAGCATCGTTACGTTTAAGACTTGACAGAAACATGGGAATAATTCAGCGAACCTTATAAGAAACTTTCGAATCAATTTCAAACGATACTCCGTGACTTTTCGGATTGGGTTCTTGATGGCGTGGACGATTGTCAGGTCGATGGTCCTTTCGCGGATGCGTGCTTTATCGGAAAACACTGAGTGAGATATATGGAGAGATTATACGAGATGGCGTTTCAGAGTCGAACAGGCCGCTATTCTCCGCTCCGTCAATTATGCTAATTTCGATTGCCGCGAGATTAATGGAAGAAGGCGGCGTCCCCTTCTAGTATACATATACTCGGTTCTCGAAGCCTCGACGCCGGAGACCTGACGTTCCTTCCGCATTCGGCCGACCGTGCATAATGTACCAGACTTGTAATTATTGCGGGTTACACGCTGACCTTTGCTATCCGTGCTGCGAACCAGCTTCTCGTCTCTGCTAATTTTGCAAACACGAACCACCGATAGAATCGTACTCGACACGATGAACTTTCGTTCGTACCGAATCTGTAATACATTGGATGCCGCATTGTTTAGGTTTCCTTCGCTGGTAGAATGGAAGAAAAGAGAAGAAACAAGAAGAAAAGGAAACAAGCTACTCGATGGCATCTTCGCATCAATAATACATGTCGCTCGATATCTATAACGTCTTCTGCCCCCGCAACTTCTCTACGCAAATTCGACGCTTACATTTGCGCGTGACACAAGTGACCTCTCTTCTTCCATGACTTTACTATTGTTCAGAGATCTAACCATAAACGGTAGCGTATTGTTCACGACCCAGACCTCTCGATTCTTCGTGGACACCTCTCCTTCGAAATTTTACCTCGATTATCGGCGTCGAATCGTTGCCACGCGATAACAAAAGACCTATGCATTGCGAGACAAGGAGCGACAACGGCAGGAATAAGAGAATATTTTCAGAAAGTAGAAGAATGGGTGTACGAGTAACTGGATGTCAAAGTTTCAAGCGCCGAAACGAAAAGGTTGGTTTCGGTTAAAAGGGTCGGAGTAGCATCCCTTCGCCGTGTGCGAAAATATTAACGGACAAACGGTGAGCGCGTGTTCTATGCACGCCTTCTCTTCTTCGGAGGAAAGTATGAAAATCCATACAGTCGCTCGGAGAAAATATCCGTCATTTAAAATGGATGGATTTAGGTGGATATAAAAGTGAGGGGTGGAAGAAACCGGTGGCTGTGCAAGGGAGGCCCTCGGCACCGGAGGTTGGGTGAGCTTGGAGGCGACTACTGAAAGTCGGTAGCGCCGGTGGCGGTGGAGGTGGAGACGGAGATGGTGGCGGTGGCAGCGGCGGCAGAGCGGTGATGGTAGTGGTTGCCGGTGGTGTTGGAGATTTAAGGGAGACATTTTAAATGGATGGTTCTCTCGCAGAAGCCGGCTGCCCCTGGTATTATCCAATACCGTGGCTCGTCTCGCGGCCCCGTGTCTCTTCGCAAGAATTCGCGAGCATCCGAACGAACGAAAGAACTGCGAAAGAATTATGCTCTGACATTATTTCTGTCGCCACCTCGTGCGGCTCTTTATCCACGAATTTTCCTTTGCGTAAAAGAGCCGGTCCTCTTAGCCGGCAGCTTTTCTACGGAAAGTAAAGTTCTCGAGAGAAAGTTTCATGAAAACTCGCGACGTTAAAGCGAGAAGGGGTCGGAAAAACGCAGAGTGAGACGTGCCATGATACCGGGCTTCTACTTCGGAGTATCATCGATGTAAGATTATCTTTCGGTTCGTAACGAGCAGGGCAGATATCGCGGTCGGGAATAAAAATACCAGTGCTTGTTTCTTGTCTTTAAAGACCGATCCGTGTTGCCGTACACAGCTTTGTATTTCGCACGAAGATAGTGCTACATCTCTTTAAGAAGACTGTGTTTCAGGATCGATAGAGAACGCAATCGCATTCAACACCTCCGACATCTTTCGGTCTACCTATTTTCGCGTTAAAAAATCGTCCGCGGTACCAATGACCGCGGAACTACCCTCGACTATCAGTCTTTTTCAAGCAAGTTATTCCATTAGAAAGAACCAAAACTAGAAATTCTTCGAAATGGATTTTCTAGGAGTTCGACGAAATTTATGGCTTTTACGAGTTGCTATTAATGGCCACCGACCCTATGGCAGTTCTACTGGATCACGGCCGACCGTTAAACCGAGCCCTAATGTTTCGTAGTTATAGGCTCTCCTCTCAAACGAAAGGTTTCTCGCGTTCCGTCCGAATTATATCACGGCCATACTACTTTGGCGAACTCCATTGCCTCCTTCCGTAGCGGCGCACCTCGAAAACGGACACAAATGCCAGTGCGTTGACGCTCCACCTTTCCCGCGGATGTTCGCGACTCGTCGCGAGAGAAGGCAGGCAATCGTGAAAGAACGTTTTCCTTTCTAGTGGAAGAAGGAAAACTGAGATCGCCCAATGAGACCGAGGCGACAGTCCCGCGACCAATCGTCGAGTTTCCAGCATTCGGATGTGACTGCGAACAGGTGTGGCAAAAGAGGCTGCGGGAGTAATGGAAGAGAGACGGTAGAAAGAGAGAAAGAGAGGAGACTCGTTTTCCATGCAACGGGGGTGGATATAAAGCGCGTGGAGATGAGCAGGCGAAACCAGGAACGGCCCTGCGCGATCGGGAGTTTCCCGAATTCGTTTCATGGACCGGAAGTCGGCATCGTATTTGCGCTTTCCATTGGGTTTCCGAGTGTCGTCGGGGCCAATGGCACGACGAATGCCGACTGTCGGTGCCGCGATGCGGATTCTAGAGGGGTTGGTTACGCCCCACGCTCTACCTATACACCGAATGAAACAGCCAGAGAGAGGAACGGAGGAACGGAGAAAGCAGGAGAGGCTGCCGCTTCCTACGAAACCGACAGAGACGGGCAAAGGAACGAGCGAGATTTCCTTTCCAGTGCATCTCCTTTCCTCTTGCGTTCCCTCTTCCATTCCCGTTGGACTATCTCTGTATTTGCGAGGGAAAGAGGGAGTTTCTCCCTCTCGGAGTCTTTGTCCGTGTGCACGTGAATGTGTACGGACGTCTGTGCGCTGTGAAGAGGTCGAGAGGGAACTGGGAGGAAAACGAAGACGGGGACAGGCGGCAGAGGATGGCGGGGGAGGGAAATGGCGACGTGGACGAAGATGAGGATGAGGACGAGGACGAAGAGAGGGCGAGGGCCGCCTTGCTTCGATCCGAGAAAGAGACACAGATAGAGACCCGGAGTGAGTCCTGGCTTCGATCCCACAAGGAGGTAGACACTCGGTAGCACTTAAACTCTCCTCCCTCTGCTTACCTCCGCTCTTTTCCCTCCACCCTACAATCTGCCTTCCACTACCCTCTCCACTACTTTATCCGTTCCATCCCTCTTGGTCGCGGCACTATCTTCTCCTGCTGTTTACTGCACTCTTCTCTTGCGTTGTTTCTCCTTTCTTTAATTTCTTGCTTTCTTCTTCCTCTCTTCTCCTTCATTCCTTTTTTTCATATCCTTTAGCGACGAATGTCGTGGTTTTGGAAATTACTATCGTATTATGAGGATTAAGAAATTTGGAGGACTTTGCATTGGCAAAGACGTATCTGATCAGGCTTTATACGAGCTTCCTTTTTTTTTTTTTAAATTAACGACCCCTTCCAGCTAATTCGTTTATTCCACATGTAAGCTGTTGTATCTGAAATGACGTCATTCGGTGATGGTACGCGACAACGTTTCTCGTGGATTTTAGAAGCGGCGGGAATAGCAGCGGCGCGATTAAAGCGTTCGTTACGGTTAATCGCGTGAGCCGTTTATTTTTATAAGTCAAGGTTACCGTAACACCTGTACGCGCCTCCAGCCATGGGAATCGAGAGCAGTTTGGGGTTGACATTTTACTCGCGCTCCTATAACCGGAGGGCTCGTACGGCGTGTCGTTAAAAACGAGCTAATTGGTTTCATCAAAGCGCTCTTGGTGTCGCCGGGGAAACGAGTACCATGCCGTTGAGTGCCGGTTGATTTTTCGCCCCGTATACCGGTAATCTTCGTTGAAACGTCTTTATAAAATCGCGACCGTGAGCGCGAGCGTGAGCACAAGCGCATGAGCCGCGTTCCAGCTCCGAGCTCGCCTCTGCTAAAGCGTCAAACGTCCTTTCATTCTTTCGCGCTATTTACCCGCATATTCCGTAAAGCCAATTCAGCTTAATCGAATTTCAAATTACGCGGTTCCCGCCGGTATTTTTCTTCCGAAGCCCGGGACACGAACTTCGGAGCACACTTTCCACCCATCGATGCTCCTGCCTCTCTCTCTCCCTCTTTCTCTGCTCGTCTATCGAGACCGATCCCCTTTTTGTTTTTCACTCTTTTTCTTTCCTCCTTTTTTCCTTTAATCTTTCTCGCCTCGACGTTCCTCTAACTAACGGCGGAGAAAGAAGCGAGGCGCGAGGGCAAGCGTGGGTTAAAACCCTTTAGTCTAGACCACAGGATCGGTCGGCTGGCTGCCGGGGAGTTTTCTGTTCGGCACCACTTAACAGCAAAGCCCGAGAAAAGAACTTCTCCCCGTGAGCTTTCCACGAGAAGCAGCTTGGTTTTATCGACTATCAAAAATAAAAAACGTCGTCTCGGTAGAAAACAGAAAGGTCGGTTGGTCGGACCGTAGATTTTCGTCGTCAAGTAGTATGTACCTTCGTTGGACGGGCAATCGAGTAGTCAGTCGATCAGGATACCAGACGCAGGAATACAGTACGGATATGGTAAACAAAAATGGTAATACGTAGAAATAAATTAGTTTGCCGGTAGACACGGCCACTCGGTGGCACGATGGCGTCGCGGCGAACCAAGGGAGACGGCGGAAAAGACGGAGAAGCGGAATAAGAGGAATAAAAGGAAGGGGATCTTGAAAGTGGTCTCTCCCTCCTCTTCCCCTTAGCTGGCAATGACAGATACAAATAAACGATCCAGCGGTTTCGCGCAAGCGCCTTTCCAGAATCTAGCTTCTACCGTTCTCTCCACCACCGCCATCGCCACCACTACCGACACGGCTACCACCCCCTCTTCGTTCTGCCACCCTGGCGGAAGCGGAGGTAGGCAACGAGTACCCCGACATATCCACCACCACCTTGGGTGGAGCCTCGTAACTGACGTCATCAGACGTACAGACAAACGGCACAGACGTAGAAACCAATGCGCGAAAGGCCAGGTGGCTTACGTCTGCGTACAAATAACCGAGTACTTCGGCCACCCCTGAACGGACCCGCTTGGAGAACCGCCCCTACTATACCAACGATTCTCTTGTTTCCTAGGCGCCCCGGCTTCGACTTTGGTCCCGCCTGACTGCTTTCGCTGCCATTGCTTGCCATTTCCGTTTTGCGAAATACAACCAAGAAACTTCGACCCTCCAGCCAAGGGGTCGAGGATCCATCGAGGACTACTTATGGATTCGACGGTGTCGATGCCTCCGAGCGAACTCGATGGCCTTCGGGGGTACCAGGCCTCTTTTTGGCTCTTCGTTTCATAAAAGAGCTTCAAAGGCACCGATTATTCGTCCCGTTTAATCTCCGCTCGTCATCGGCTCGATTTACCACGCTCGACATTATACAGCCGACGAGATTTCTAGTTTGGTCCCCCTTCGTCTCGGACACGATACGTTGTTCTCTCAGAAGAAAAGTAACGCGATTTGCTTTCGTCTTTTCGTAAGTCGTCCGGAATGAAGCTACTATGTATCATCAAACGTGGAGTATGGTGGCAGGGTGGGTGGGGGGGGGGGGGTGAAAGCTCAAGGTCGCGTAATTGCATATCAAAAATATGCAAGCACGAAGCTAGAGGTCCTTAGTCGCGTTTCTCGAGGACGAGCGGGAAATTTGCGCTTCCGACGTGACAGGTTTCGGAAAGTGAATTCTTAACTCATTCCACCGGTATCCCCGAACTCCCCAACTCCCCGAGTTCCTCGACTCTCCTGGCACTTGTGCAGAACTGGTAGCACCGATAGGAGGAACACGCGAGTAGTAGTCGTTGGGGAAGTTGTATCGAGACCTAGTGGCAGAACCGCAGCAGGGTGGACGGCTGGAGGAGGCAGAGGCGGCCGAGGCGGCGGATACGGAGGAGGAGGAGGGGGTGGTGTAGGAGGTAGCGAAGCGAGGCTGAGGGAAAGAGCGCGAGGGAGGTACGATCGGTAGGTAACACCGTGGCGATGCTTGCGGGGAGAGAGAGAATAGAGGGAATACAGCAGATAGAGGTAGCTTGGAGTCGAGTGCCCGGGGCTGAATCGACCCGGCTACATACAGCACACCCCAAGCCAGTCCCTCTCTTACTCGTGCATTCGCTCGCTCACTCCCCCTACCCTACGTTCTTCCTCTACCGTCTCTTCGACTCACCCTCCTGCCCACCTGCCGACACCCACCCGCGCTACCCCTTTCCACTCATTCCCTTTCTAACCGTCATCTCTTCTCTTTGCTTCTCTTCTCTTCTCTTCTCTTCTCTTCTCTTCTCTTCTCTTCTCTTCTCTTCTCCAGTTATAGTTCGTCTAGTTTTTCCCTTCCCAACGAGAATTTTAGATGCGAGTTCACGGCCGTTCTGCTGTTTCATCGTGTTCCTCTTCTGCTTCATTCCCGTACATGTTACTTCTTTTTGATTTTGTCGTTAACCATATTCTTCCGTAATTACCTGCCCTTAACTATTTCCCTCTACATCCTGTTATCCTCTTTTATCATTTGATTCCTTGTTTTTGCGAGGTAAAACCAACTTTCGAGGCCAATAGCAATTGTAACTAACGTCTTCAAGAAAAGGTAAGTCATTGAAAAATCGACAGCATAGATAAACGAATGGATCGATGAAATTCATCATTTGAAACTCAGAAATCTATCATTAAAGAATGTCGTCTCTTTCTGATATTTCGATGCTGTTTCAATTGGCCAATAGCTGATCATACGAAAACTCGAAACGGTAAATTGGCTAGTAGGGTTAGTCGATGGAGGAGAGAGAAGCAACGAACGACGGCGTTATCCTTGGATCTATCGTTCGAGGGCACTCGGTGATTCGTCCTCCCGTCGATTAGGCGCATATCCGATCTGGAAAATTCGCTTAGATCACCGGATAAGCGTCGAGTACGATCCTCTGGTGGGTCGAGGTTCGCTACTCGAGACACGGAAAGAGTCAGTCGTCTTCGGGGGACCAATCGACTGCCTATTTACCCGCCAAACAGAGCGCGGCAAGCGAGTTCCTCTTTCAAATTCACCCCTTTGAGCGGCGTTCTCCTGACGCTTCGCGCCTCAAGTATTCGCCAGACAAAACGGTCTCATTCCCATCTCAATCTATATTCGCACGTCCAACACACTCGAGATTATGAATGCGTGGGGTTAATGAAACCAGGGAAGGCGTCTGCCTTTGCACCACCGACCGCCACCACCCGCCTTCCGCCCCCTTCTCACACTCCAATATCCTCAACACCCTCCGCTATCTCCACACGTTCGTCGAAGTCTTGGCTAGCACACCTCCGCCGTACTCTTCTCGCGGTCTCTTTCTCTTCATCCTCCAGCGGGTTCGTCATTTTTCTTCCCGTCCTCTTCACCCTTTCCATATTCGTCGAGAGCACGAACCGTCGCCAGCCCTAGCTGCCCGCGGTTCTACTACCGTTTTCCACGGAGTAAACAAAGTCAACGCGGGCGCGAACTCGGTCTACTTCGCTTTATTTTTTCAAAAGAGCGTGTGCAAGCGTGAATGAGCTACCGCATACAGGGGTAAATGTGGCCAGACGACCAGCTCTTACTCTACGGATCTCCTTTCTTTTCATTCTTCATACTCTTGAATCGATTCTCAGGAGAAAAGGTTTTATCTCTTGGTTGCTACTTAACACTCGCCTTTCCTTATCTTTGAACGCTCCCTTTTCCCCCCCTCCCCTGTTGCCAGTAAGATCTCAATGTGATTAAATAAAAATCGACGTGGAAAAGGGAAATACACGTAAACGAGATGTTCGTTTCGAGCGATAGATTTTCGTGGCTCTACTCTTTATGGGATACGCGAGCGATAGGAATGCGCTTTATACGCGACGGGAAACAATGTCGATCGGTTTTTCGTGAACAACCTTGTCGACGCGATGTCGACGGTGCAGCCGGAATTCCGTTTAATTTACTGTCTCCTAAAGTTTTAGTAATTTCGCGTGCATGTTGCGCGCCGTTCACGAGTTTCTCTACCAGCTGGGCAACTCTGCTGCATTGTGTTTCGCCCGACGTGCCCACAGATGGCGGTATATGAGCGACCGCTAGTGAACAATTTTCAACCGCGCGACCCGCAAACTGTTTGTCAACATTCCAACAGTCGAATATATTTAACAACTTTGTAAATATTGAGCGTTGTTTCTTCGAAAGGACTCGAGGATAGTTGCGAGCGTTAATCCGCGGCGTGCCATTGTTCGTAATTTATTCGATGTGTACGTCGCTCGAATTTGCATGGTGTTAGTTTTGTTGCACCTTTGTCGTCTAATTAGATGTAATCGCGACGAGTTGTTAAGTAATGCCAGCGACGTTCACCATATTAGTGCCTGGTGGCACCATATTAGTCCCTTCGACACGCGGTTCGTGTCGTTCATGAAAATATATAAACTCGTTCGTCGTTAACCTTGAAATTTTAGCCCAAACTAATATACGTTAAGCGAGGAGCGTATCGGCGAGACTCGGTACTGCTTTTAGGTGTTGATTAGCAATTACGGGTGTCAGTGAATCTTCCCGGGACACCGTATCGAAGCGTAGAAGCGTGGAAGTGTCGTAGATGAGACAATATCCAATCTGGAACAAGCACATTGAAGATGGACGCCACGCTGTTGCAATGAAACGGAGAGAGAGCAGAGTAAGGTTATAAAGATTTTTATTCCGGGGTATTATCCATGAAGTAATGGTAGCAGTAAACCACGGAAGCTCGAGGATAGGTCATCGATAGTGGCGAACCTCCTCGCGTTAGACGCCTCTTATACTTCGCTATGGTGGAGGTATGGAAGTCTCGCATTACGTTGACTTACAGGTACTCACGGCGTTCCTTTGCACGCACTCTCTTCCGGGAGGATACATTTTCGTGATCTCACCCCATTAACGAGGAATAGCGCCGTTCGATTCACGTTGTATTCCTAGTGAAACGTCCAACAGTATTTCGATTTTATCTTTCCTTCGTTTGTCAAGGTTATTTTTCAATCCGCGAAATACATCGCGAGAGACGGCCTTGTTCGCAGTATCATTGCGTGCCTTGGAAGATAGCTATTTTACGGATATGTATTTATACTCGCCGTAGTGTACATGAATTTGGAATTTCGTGGGCTTTGTTATAGCAATAAATATAAAAGCGAGGCGAACTCGAGGCAACTATAGCGAAAATTAATTAACCTATATTTATAACGTAATTGACGCATATATACTAACTAAATGATACATTGATATTTAACGCTAGACGATTTAGAAATTTCTTCGACGATTGCGGATTTGTAATTTAGTACATACCGACAGAGTCTTGCAAATTTATTCGCGTAAATGTTTATCCTTCTTATTCAATGGATGATACGATACAACATCTATGATTCGGAATGTTTGAAATTCTTTACACGTAGTAGTCTTCTTTCCTATGTTATAATTGCGTTGTTAGCCGAACTTTCCACGTTCAAGAATTAATAGGCGCAACCGCTATCCCAATGAATCTCTCGTGAATCAAAATCCGTTATCGTTTTCGACAACCGACCGACTCGACCGCATTTGCAAGAATCGAGAACGGAGAAAAGTCATGTTCGAATCGACAAATAACGAGCGTCGAGTGTTTTCGTTCGATTAGGCGGCATCGATTTTTATCGGTAGATTGTCTTGGGGGGGACGGCGTAGCTATGCAAATACCGGGGGTGGAAAAAAATTACGCCAAAGTGCTAAACGATCGCGAACAAGCGAGGCAGCGGGGTGAGGGTTTGTATTTTTATGCGATACGCGCGTGTGGGTGAGCGGTGAAGTGGGATGAGAGGGGGTTGGGGGGGGGGGGAGAAAATCGGGAAGGAAAGAACGGCACGAGGCCACCTTATGTCGAGTGGGTGACTTGGAATGACAGAGGGTGCGGGATTTTCAGGTCGGTATGCAAATAAGCCACTCCCGGATGTCTCGGGGGTTCGATTCGGTTTAAAGTTATTGCTCGCGTCGAGTGGAATCATCGTCCTCGACGAACCGTTTGGCACGGGCGCGAGCTGTCGGTCAAACGAACCACCATTCGATTCTCTTTGCTTCCGGTTCGCTTGCTCTCTCTCCACAGATCCCTCGCGTCGTTTTGTCTTTTCGTTTTTTCGCTTTCTTTCCGTGGCGTGTTCCCATGCTAGCGATCACAAAGACTAGGAACTAATTACAAGATAAATGAATCTCGCGACGGGCTAAGGAGTCGAGCAGGGAGATAAGAGGATGAGAAAGAAAAATAGGCGGGAAGAAAGTAACGCGAGAGGTTGGCTGTTGGTGGTTGAATGGCGATCGAGGTGCGCTGAGATGGAAAGATTGGAGAACGGGACGAGACCGGTCCGACGTGGTTTTTAACATTTTTAATCGTTCATCGGTGATTACGTTAATGACAATGGTATATAGAGACGAGGCAAGACTCTCGTATCGATTAGCTATAAATGTTGAAATCGAATAATCTTATTGGAATATCAATTGTCGCTGGAATACAAATTACATTTTAATTATCGCGAGGAAGAGTGAATCGTCGTGAGTTTGATCGGCCGCGTCTGTTCTCAAAAGGGATCGATCTCGGAGGAAAGGACACGCGATATCGCTGATTAGCGTGTCTCGTAGACGGTTAATCCCTGAGAGCGCTCTCCGCGATGTAAATGAATATTGATTACCCAGCGACGGTGAAGGTCCGTGCGTTGAAAAGAATCGTATCTCGAGACCGCAAGCGAGTGACTCTAAATGGGGAATCAAACGAAACGATCCCCAGCTCTCGGTAATGAATAAAAATTATAATTACGTTTCTCGTCCTCGTTCTCTTCAGGAAAAAAAAAGAAGTTAATCAATCACGAGTGCGAACGAGGGTAACTTGGATACTGGGTTTGTCTTTTCTCGAGCGGAGCACCCTCTCGAGTGTCAGTCCTTCTGACTTTCTCATCTATCGGATTCTGTTTAGCATTCGTAGGATTTAGAATCGATCGATTAATCCTTTGACAAAGACTCGATATCCTATATTCGACGAGTCTAACGAAAACTTACAAATTTCTCTTTGTTTTGATTATTTAACGTTCGTTGGAATTTCGTTCTATTTCTCCCAATGTTCTTAAAAGAATCTACGGATAGCAGAGGAGAGCGGGAAAGAGAGGGAGAGAATAAGGGTATATCGAAAGGGGTGGCACGTTGTCAAATACCGTGAGCTCGGCCGAGAAGCATGGAATATGCAAAGAACCGCGTTACACGCATCGCTCACCGCGCATCAAACGTTTATCGCATGAAACCATAAGAGAGCAGTTGGCGCGGATGATTCATGATGGTCGCGGAGCGGATGAATGAGAGAGAAAAAGAAACCTGACAGCGGGGTGAAACGGAGAAATGCATAGTAAAATGGGCGAAGGGCGGTCGTAGAAGAAAGAGGCTGCCGACTGTATATACCTACATCATGCAAATGGTTCCAATCATAAGCGAAGTCTATAATCGATCTATAAATCTGCTTACGAGGAAGAAAGGTTCCGGGCTAGAGTACAGGGGCACGTCACTGGCGGGGGTGGTTCTACACTAACACCGTTACCTTGCACGACAACATTGAGCGCAGCTACTAACGCCGGGCCACACACCACCATAGACAAATGTATCTTGTTAGCATACCATTTGTATGCATGGGCTTTTGTGCGTTTTCTCTCTCTCTCTCTCTCTCTCTCTGCCCCCTCTTTCTGTTGCGCCCTCGCGTTCACTCAGCTCGGTTACGTCCCTTACGTACGGACATTTAGCGCCTAACTTCTTCGGCAAATCGAATGGAAATCGTTTTTCGCTTGTTTGATCGACTCGATCGACCTCCACGAACATCCCTTCTCTCTCTTCTCGCTTTTCGGGTGTGGTTTCCACTGACGCAGTGGTCGACTGCTTGTACGATAAGCATCGTGTTCTTTCAAGGCAAATCTCGCCGCCGTTGGAGCAACGAAATAGCGAAATGAACGAATTCGGAAACGTAAGCGAAGGGGATTAAATTCATTAGATGGTACAAAGCGCGAAAGATGAACGATTTCCCTTGGGCCTAAATAGTGGGCGAGTTCGTGTAAGATTCGAGGTCGGGAGTTGAAAGAAATCGCGGCGTTCCGTTCGCGTAGCCGGCAACCCAAAAGACGTCTTAAAGACGGCCGATAATTACGGGAAGCTCGCGGGGGCGGCTTGTTTCTTGAATATCAAAGCGCTCGACAAAATAATCAGCGAACCAAAGTCGAGGCGAGCGGTTGGTCGAAGGGTTTGCTGGCGCGGCGCGCGCGCACCAAGCAAAAGCCCGACGATATTCTTTGCATCATTATCGCGATTTAATTATGTCGAGTTCCTTTGACTCTCTTAATTTAACCGTCGACGCTGCCTCCTCGCCCCCTGTAGCCTCGGATTCCGCCTGTAAATATTTTTTAGACGACTCGTCTCGACTAATCAGGGATTCCTTTTAATCAGTCCCGTTTCGGCGCTAATCAATTCCTCCGTTCGATCCTTCGAATCGTTGTACTTCCTCTACGAAACGTGACAAAGCAAAAGTTATTGGAAAGCTAAAGATGTTGGTGATTACGGTCGCCAAAATACGAAGTAGCAGCGTGAGTGTACGGAGAGCGCGGCAGCCAGCCAAGCTGCGAGAAATTAATTTTAACTTTAAATTAAGACTCGTCCGATACTTGCTTGCCTCTTTGTTGAGCTTCAAGTGGTGGCGCCGAGGTTGAATCATCCCTAGAAAGAAGCGATCCGAAGCAGCGAGAGGAAGGAAGGGCTGCTGCAAGTTTTCCCGCGCTTTTGTCTATCGTTCTCGCGAGGACGTTCATAATAAAATAACGACCCCGTGGCGGGCAAGTAGTTATCGCAGGCGGCTTCGCTCGGTCGATCAATTTTTTCGCACGAAATCTTAACCGATCCGAGGTTAAGCGCCGCTTCTTCTCCACGATGACGAGGAAGATGTTTTCGTGGCGGACTCCTTCACGTGCGCGCGTGTGTGTAGTTAACGAGGAAAAAGCGCAGCGTCTTAGAACTTGGCGTTATAATTGCCTGGCGAAAACACGGTAGATGACAAGAGTATGGTTGAGAGTCGGACGATAGATGGCCGTAAGAAAAAGGGGTAAGAGAAAGAGGCGTTAAAGAGAAGAAACGCGGTGAAGGAAGAGCAAGCGGGATAAGGAAAGCGCGAGAGTCCATCGGTCAATTAATCAAGATAATGAGAGGCAAGTCGAGGTACGGAGAACTAGTAGGCAAAGACGAAAAGGGTGGAGCGAGCTGAGTCGAGGAGGTCGAGGGTGTTGAAGCAGGATGGGGTTAAAGGGTAGAGGGAAGGAAGGACGGAAGGAAGGACGGAGCAGCGTCTGTACGAGACATTCGACACCTCGACCAAACCGTTGCCGACAATACCGAAGATACGCAACTTGACGGTAAACTTAGCTCGGCGAGGCTTCCGGATAAGCAGCCCGACTTGAGCGCGGAAGGAGGCGCATGATTAATTAATTAGCCCGGGCTAGTTAGGACGGCGGAGGATCGAACGTGTGTAGGTGTGTCCGCTTCGCTTCCCGTTTGCCAAACCGTAGACGGATCGATGACCGTCGCGAACCTATTGATATCTCGTTGATTTCGATTTTTATTTAGAAACGTCTCTTTCGATTACTCGCGTTTTTCTACGAATCTTCTCCAAAGAACGCGATAACGCTCGGACGTTCTTTCACCGTTACGGAAGCACTCGCGGAGAGATCGAGTCCTCTTATCGCGGCGCAGTTGTAATTTATGAACGAAGGGCGCACGCAAAAGAAAAAAATCAAATCCGAAAGGGAAAGGCAGTCTGGGTTGCTTTGTTTCGCCCGTTATCTGTCCGAAGATCTAGGAGCACTCGCGGCCAGATCTTTGAAAAGTCGAATAAAGATCGAAACGCGGCAAGTAGTCGCGTGAAATATACATCGGGTAAACTGGACTATAGTAAGAGAGAGAAGGGCAGAAAGAGAGAGGGTTGAAGCGGAGGTGGGAGAGAACGGACGGCGTTATCGCGAATATACAAGTGCGCAGGACGAGACACGGACCAACGCACAATCCTATCTCCCCGATCCTATCGGTTTGCAAATATAACCCTGAATGACCACCCTTTGGATATTAACTTTCGCGAAGTCGTGCGTGCACGTACGCTGGTCTCCCGCGATTCCAGAGATCCCGTACGTTTACTTTAGATACCGGCGAGAGTCCTCGGAGAGGACACTTAGTTTCTCGTTTTTAATGCTCGCTGCGACTTCAGCGGGGGAACCGAGTGGTTCCGGAATACGAACGAGGGTTCTCTCGCGCAAACGATTTTACGATTTACCAAATGGAATTAGAGGTTCCTCGGAAGGGGTTCGAATCCTTCGACTTCAACGGTGAAACTTTTGTCAACGATGCGCGAGATCGTGGAAGGATATGGTCGAGTGACCGTACGATACGAAACTCGTGCGAGAGATAATCGAAACACGGGATGGAAATTCGTAGGTGGATGGCAGGTATAACGGACGGAAGGTTGTGAGCGGAGAAAAGGGGATGAACCGGAGGCTTTCTCGGCACGAAGCTCAGGTTAGGTTACACCGGTAGCTAGTTCTAGGTTGGAAGGAGGCTAGCGGCGGCACCACCGCGCGTCACACATTAACATAATGCTAATTATCTTGCCAGCTCATTAGCGCCGGTAAACTGTCCGAGGAAACTCGGCCTCCCGAGATAAGGAGGAGGCGGCGGCCGGAGTTAGGGGCGGTCTGTCGTTCTAGGAGTTCCTTGCACGTGCGCCCGTTCCCGTATACTCCGTATACGCGCGTTTCCTTGTCTAAGGCTGGCAAGATTAAGGTCCCGGGTCCCGACGACCCCGATGCCTTGACGTGGGTCCGTGTTTCGCCGAGTTTGGAGAACTTCCTCGGAAAGTGTTTGGACACTTCCTAACGACTTCTTCCATCTCCCCACCCGCCCCCGTCCACCATCGCTTCCTGTACCATCGTTGTACATATTTCGAGAATCGCATTTATCAAACGATCGCGAATTCCCGTCTCATTTAATCCATTATTTTATGGTTATAGAGATTATGCAAATACACGGACAGCCGATGTCGCGGTGGTTACCGAACCGCGTTGATTTACGAACTTCCGATTCTGTAGGTGTAGCTCGGGCATCGACTAGCACGCCGCTCGCAGATTCCATCGCGATAAGCGTATTACTGGTCGGATCACGGACCAAGAGAATTATACTTTTTTCCCAACGTCGGACGTCGATCTTGGTTGCTGCGAACTTTTTTTTCTTTGCCAAGCGATACGATTAGATACTCGGGCCGACTCGAAGAATTGTAGCTTTCGCGGAACGCTTTAGCCCTTCGGTGTAATAACCGTAAAGTAGTAACGCACCCACCAACCACTATTCTTGCCCTCCATTCTTCTAACCCCTTGCCACCTTTATTTCCTTTCTCTTTAGTTCTCCCTTCTGCCTTTCTCGCCATCTTCTCTTTTCTCTACTCTCTGCTTTTTTTTTTTTTGCTTTCTTCTTTGCTCTCGAGCCAGTTCGCCCATGTGCGGCCACATGGGGAAGGGAACCCCCGTAGGAAAAATCATGGCTTTACGCGTCAAATCACGTATGCATATAAAGCGGCATTATTTCGCGCGTTGACGCATCGCCGAGTGTACCTAGCTACCTAACCGATACACATCTAACGCGCTCCACTACCGTATTATGGCCTCGACTATATTTATTCGCCATCGCCATTGACGACGCGGTAAACAGGCATTCCCGGTTTCCTCGTTTATCGTCGTGAAAATCGTATCTAGCCGATGATTTGACGTTAATCTGGACGAAACGATTGGAAAAACGAAGTTGAACGACAGGACGAAATCTTGAACATCGGCACACGCGTCGCGTTATCGGTACTCGGAAGTTTTAACGAGCTCTCCCTCTCTCTTCGAGGTTAATGTCGTCGAGAATTTTCGAAACTTTTAATCGAGTGCATCCTAATTGGCGTGCTCGAGACAACATCGCCGCTGGCGGCTAATTCGGGGACGGTGCATCGATTAGCCGGATTCTGCCGGTGAATGTAACGAAAGCGAACTTGATGCGCGTTGATTTATTCCTCGACGGGAGTAACTCGTTACGAGTTCACTTTCCCCGGTCCTGATAGAACCACGAAACGACCAAGGACTCGCCTACTCGACTCTCTCTTGTCGGCCGTAGAGAGACGACGAGTGGTGCAGTCATCCAAGCGACATCAAAGAGGACGCAGAGCTTCCGTATAATTAGTGTCAGTCGTATTTGCATATTGATTGAAGCGAACGTGTCGCCGCGACGCTCGACTCACTGCCCTCTTTTCGTCGTGATACCCTGACGTCCAGGATTCGAGGGAAATTCGACGGTCGGGAAACGCGTTGGGCGAACCTCCGATGTCCTTGGAACTTCGATTCCACTTTGTCGACTCGGATCCGTGAACTAAGACTGTACAGTGAAATTTTCTTTCGTACAGCCGGTTAAATACTTTGGTGCCTCTCAAACTTTACTCTGTTTCCAAGTTCCGGGAATAATAATTATCATTTATGATATTTATTGATTTCATATAAACGGATCATCACTGGTAACCTTTGTTACATATAGCAGAGTAAACAGCACGTTTGAAAGAATGATTAGTATTTGTACAGAGGCGACTAAAACAGTTACTATAACTATAAAGGATAACGATGTCTAAAATCTTGGAATCTTGTGACCTTGGAACTTCTATGTTTATGTTTTTCACGTTCTTCCACGCTTTTGTTGACCCGAGAATTCGGTCAAACGCGTATCGTGTTAATATGCGATACGTGTCCTCACTTCCATTAGACAGGTCTTGATTTGCATTATATTTTACAACATCGTCAATTACTTTCGTCAGCTTTCGGTCGATCGAGCAATCGTTATTTACAAATACATTCGGCTCGACTTTGTAAGCAAATCGCTTTCATTAAACGACCAGAGAGGGGCATAGTTGACGGAATAAGGGGGAGGAACGTAACGCGCGAGAGCGATTGGAACGTCTTGTCTTGAGAAGTGGCTCGGAAAATCTGCTCGGTCTCGCGGCTCGCGCGTTCTTGCGTCGAACGGTTTGCCGGGTGGTTAATACGACAGAGAAAGAGCGAGAACGCGAAGCTCTTCGTTGCTCCGTGTGGCAGCAGGCTAACATATGAACGTTTGGTGACTCCACGATTTTGCAGCGTCGATTCAAATTCAAGCGGGTACGGGCGAAATCGGTGCGGATTTAAAAAACGCGAAGCTGAGGGTGGCCGCGCGTCGGTGCTCGAGGAAGCGACCGAAGAGAAACGAGGGAGGGTGAACGACAGAGAGCCGGGGATTCCGGTGGGAGAGAGAGACAAAGAGTCGACAGCGGGATAGGAGGTGGAGCGGGGTTAACAATAGCTTGCAAGTCACTGGATAAACGACCGGGAATCGTTAAAACGCGACGGGATCGTGACTCTATTTTGATTTTCTACCGTGTATCGAGTAGATACGCCGAAACGATAAAGGACAAAAGCTGGGAGGATTGTAATTCGAACGGTGACTCTCGACATTTTTCGCCAACTCGTACGGGCAACTCTTGGTGACCGCCGAGATTCCTTGGTCTACCCGCACAGCTTCGTTGCTACCGGAATTTGCTGTGAAAATACTCGTACTTCGGATACGGTGATCGTCCGATTGCAAAAGCCTGTGTACTCCTCGAATTATTATACTTTACGTTGGACAGATACAATCTGGAGTAGGCTTCTTAATTTAGTCATTTTGCCAATCGGGTATCAATTACCGGTCGAGAGACTTCGGCACAAATTCTTAAGATTTGTAGCGTATAATTTGGGATGCTCAATGGACAGATGCGATCATAATTACGAGACGACCTTGAAACGTACACACGGTCGCGGTCCCGCGCTGAGCTCCCTCCGCTTACCGTTCCTTTTTTAATTGCCATTTGCGAAATAATTATTCGGGAACCTTAGAATCGACTCGTTCTGCAGCAGAATAACAGTGTAATTGCGCCTCTGTATTTTTCTATACAGACTGTTTCTTATGATCTAATACGCAGCATAGACAACGTTTTCCGTCAACGCCGATCCTGTCGTGGAGCCAAAGACCACGTAAACGAGTTTTTGAACTCGCCGATTTCTCGGGATGCGCGATAAAGCGGCATCGCTCGGTGAATAGTGTCTCCTTAAGACGAATGTTAGCAACGCGGCCGAAATAGCCGCGTCATCTCTCGATACACAAGCGGGAAGAGGTTGCTCGCGTCTTGACTAAGAGATCCCGCGGGATGCGCGAGTTCGATGTCCGTGAAGGATAGCCGTGGGTCAGGGGCTATCGCGAAGTTGCTCATTCTTGTCCTGGTTTCCTCCTCTTACGGAGAATAGATCGAACCCTCGAGACTGGCTCGTTCGTCACGACGGGAACACCGCCTCGAGGCTGTTCTCTTCGGAGGCGGAAGAGTCTATTTATTGATTTCGATTACAATCCAATTCCTGGTCTGTGAGGGCTAACCGAGTTCGCCCTTAGTCTTTTACCTTCTTCTCTGGATTATTCGATGAGCAACCACTCGTATGCATTTTTATGGGATCGATTGTTCGGCTGGTCGGCGAGGGGGGTGAGCCGGGGCAGAGTGCACGGCGGAAGGAAGGGTCTTGGTCCACGGCTCGAGGAGAGTCGGCTAGAATTTCATCGGCATGCTTTTGTCTTTCATCGGTTGCTACATCGTAGTGATCAGGACGCGCGTGTCGCGCCTCTCTGACGTATGTACATATACGTATGCTTGGTTCGCTTTTTCCATAAATCACTTCCTTTCGATTCTCCCTTCGGAACGGAGTAATTTGGGAACGAAAATTAGTCACCGTTATCGTTATCAATATTTTTCGATGGTTTCGTCACGCGATATCGCTTGCACCGGAGGGTGGGTTGAGGTGGGTTTGAGAGGGGACGCGGGTGGTTGCTGGGAGTGTGATATTTACAGGCCGGTGGGCACACCGGCCCAACTCAAAATAAGCAATTGACCCATGGTACTCTGTCTCGCTCCTGCTGTCTCTCCCTCTGTTGCACCCCCGCCTACCCCCCTCACTTTCGGCCTCTCATTCTCGTGGTAACAAAACCGTTCGTTCGGTGCGCCAATATGCGGCTAATTTGCACAACAAATAAAGCTTATTCTCCGGATTTGCATGTGTTTGAACTGCAGTGTAATTGGGTGGTACGCTCGGCTCGACGTTGTCCATCCTCTCTCCCTCTTCGCCGTCGCTTTCCCTCCTCCTCTGCCCGTTTCCTCTTTGCCGCCGTCTCTGCCCTTTCGCCCCCGTTTCATCCTCCGATTCTCTTACTCCTCGTGTTGTGTGCTCGCAACGATGTCCTGGAACGCCTGCCGCTTCCAACTGTTTGAAGTCGTCTTTCACCTCTTCGACATTGGAGAAGTCATCCGGGAACTGGTTACGGGTAAAGACGCAGAGCAGAATTCGATGGGTCGCTGATCAAGATGTAACGCCATGGGTCGTTTCGGAAGCAGCCGCATACGCGGGTGACTGGTATTCGCGGTCGGAGCATGATCTTCCTAGCGATCAAACGCTGGTTTGGCTCGCGACTATTCGTGACATAGACCGATATCCGTGCGTAAAGAGAAAAAATGGCGACGAGGAACGAACCCCTTCAAAATGGCGAGTGGTGCACGCATCGAGATCGATCGTCGGATATGAGTTCCGTGGCAGCTGCGGTGCACCGTGCTAGACTTCCGACCGAACCAACGACTTAACTTTCAAAATGGCGTTCGTGCACGGAGCTCGTTGTTTTCGGCACTTCAGCTTCGACTCTGGAACTCGTGGACGGAAAATTTCTCGTTTTCGATCGCGTAACCGGAAGCTGTAACCGGAAATCAATGGACGTTAAATCGCGTCCCGATCGTCAGAATTTAACGCGCTGCGAGAGGGGGCGAGAACGGGAGGGGGTGTAGGAAGAGGAGGAAGAGGTGGAGGAGGAGGAGGAGAAGGGAGATTGGAGCAAGCTGCCGACTCGGAGGCTGTAACGTTGCCGTATAAAGTGGTAGTGTGCAATGAACTTGTAAACCAGCGACTGAACACACAATGGCCGACAACGACAGGGCTTCTGGCCGGTTGGTGACGTCATCACTTTGTGTCCCGTGTCCGAATTGCATCGCATCGTAGGACCCTTACCGCCCCGTTTGTTTGTTCTCTCTTTGATGTCCACCTCGACCCGACGGACTTCAGAGAGCCGGACGAGTCCGCCTCGCCCGAAAACCCAGCCGCTAGAAACGCCGAACCGATGTGCCAAAAATTTTTGTTTTCGGCAACGGTTCGCGTCTCGATCGTCGGCCGCTCGCTCGTCAAACCCGTCGAACGCGACGACGAGACCGCGTGTTAAGCTCGCACGGTAGCGGTTTTCTCGTTCTCGCGGTGCGACGGTAATATCTGACAGGGTTGGTATTCCTGCCGCGATCCAGCTTTCGTAATTGGGAGATCGAGTTGTGAACCTCGCGCGAATAAATTACAGTCCCTCGGAAGAATTATATTCGCGTTTAAAGAGTGTTCAAGGAGAATTTAGCTGCGGGGCTGCGGGGATAGGATAAAAGGAGCGAGCGCGCGCGCCAGTGAGTTATCGAATGCGAAAACAAAGAGGTTCCTCGCGATGTAAGATCTAAAAGGGACGGGGATGGGACGGGGAAGGCGTAACCCTTTCCCGGCTCTTCGTACGGAACAATTACATTTTAATTAATATTTCCTAAGAGGCCGAAAAGCTTCCCCTTCCTCGTCGAATTTATGATCGTTTTATCCATTATTAGGGGCGGAGGCGAGCGAATCTCGTGAAAACCCATAACTTCGCCTTTACGGCTCCTCTTTCTCTCTCTCTCTCTCTCCCTTCCACCTTCCATTTTCTTCCCTCCGTTATCTCGCGCTTCTATACTTACCATTGATTTGCTCCTCTCTCGTGCTCGCGGTTCCTTCCACGGGAAATAGCCGATACGCTCGGAACGACGTCTACGCGACACGAAGGGATTCGTGAGACAGGATTTTCTCGAAATAACCGAACGAACGAGTTCGTCGTCAACTTGCAGAGGTTCGTGTGGATGAACGACGGAGCGTGCAGAGCGGTAGTTTCGGTTCGTAAATCGAGAGGGACGAGGTAGGTTCGAAGTTAGCCACGCGAGACAACTTTGGTCGTGTACGATCGAGTCCGTGGGCAAGAGTTACTCGCCGGGTTCGGCGAATGTTTCGAGTCGTCGACGAATCGCGCGCGGGTTTTATATTTCGATACGCCGTTAATACGTTATCCGATCGATAAACGATGTACAGGCAGAGCGTCATGGATGGCGGCAAGTCCGGTAGAAACTTATTACTATTACCAGTAAAACGTATCAGGTCCGCGCGATGTACCGCGGCTACGCTTTAAATTCATAAATATGCACATACGTAATTATGCAAATCAATTATTAAACCAGCGAAACTGGCGAGCATCTCGTTCGCAACCGGCATACGCAAGGTTTTGTTGCTCCTTGCGCCGTAACCAACGATCTCATCTCTCTCTCCCCTCCTGTCCACCCAATAAAACGTTCGCCCGAAGACTTTTCGGTGGGATCGCACGACGACGGGTCAAGCCGCGACGCGAGACGATACGCGAGACGAGGAGGAACGACGCGAGAACCGGGAGAACCGGAGACGATGCTGAAACCGCCTATCCTTCTCTCCGTATCCTTTCTCCGCTGCTCGGTCGGTTTCGAGTACGATGCTGATGCGTGGGACGTTAAGTCGAGCAAACGTGCCCCGGGGATATCGTGTGGTCAGAGATTCCTTCGTAGCTCCGTCATCGAGGATGGTTGAAACTTCACAGTCTGCAAGACGAGAATGTCTTTGAGTCCCGGAAGGCATTCTGTCCTCCCGGAGGGGTTCGCACGGAGTCCTCTAGCCCGCCGCGAGCAGCTACTACTCTCTTGTCCCTACCAACGACCCTTCAGCTCGAGTGCCGTGGGGTTACGCCCGAGAAAAATGCGTCTCTTACGAACTATGCCAGCTTGGGTATACCCTGGTATGCCAACACTCTCCCTCTTCTTCCCCCCTACGCCTTTCGTCGCATCGCCCACTACTCGACTCCCTGCTACTTCGCCATCAGAAGTTCGCATCTCCGAGATGCATCCTCTCTCCCCGTTGTGCAATCCCATGATTTACAGAAACTAGAATCTCTACCGAGCATCGCCATCGCCAAAAATTCGAAGCTTACTCCCGTTTTTTTTAAATTCTTCCCCGCGTCCGTCGTTTTGGCGCTTCACAGGAAACTGGAATGCCCACACCTCCCGTAGAACGAATCCCCTCCTCCTCCCCCCACCCTTTGTTCCTCAAGTCATTCCTTTGACAAGAGAAGAGCTGTGGAAGGGGGAGAGGGTCGAAATACGATCTGCTACCTTCGAGATATCGACTGGCAAGTTCGTTGCAAGGCTTTAGGGGTTGAGGGGGGGGCGGTAACGCGGGATGAGTTAGCAACAGCAGATTGACTAAGTTTCTCGGGTGGAGTTTCGACAGGTTGAAATCTGGTTGTAGATACCGTGGAGCTTCTTCCAACAGCTTCCGAACTATTTGTCCACGGCGAACGAAGGAAAAGCGGGTCTCCCCGGTAATCCCCCTCCCTCCTGCCACCCCATCAACTTGACTTTGGCAATTCGATCGGCCTTAAAACCCAACCCCTACTCGACGTCTTAATTTTAATCTCTCGGTTCTTCGATTTCTTCCTTCGTACTACCGGTATGATCGTTTAATCGAAACGGGTGGAAAGGTTGGCAGCTGGCGAATTTAAGAGCGCGTAGACGCGCGACGAGAACGAAACGAACCGTTGACGCGTTTTGCGCGCGCGGATCCTTTCTGTTCTCGTGCTGGCGGAAGGGAACGATATTGTTGACAGGCGTCTCACGAAGTCATCCGGATTTTGGTACGGCCGATGACGCGCACTTTTTCCCCTGCGGTGATAAATGGCACGTACCTACCCTACCCCCTTCACGGCTCACACTGCCGCGTCCCTCGCTCAGCCTCTAGCAAGGCCGTATCCGAATCGGATGGGAGGGCGGTTGACAAGGAGCGTGAGAGTCCTGCTCGAGGGTTATCGGGGGATGTTTCCGGGGAGAAGAGCGTTGCGTGGGCAAGACACTGCTCTGATTGATACACATCCTCCCCTTCCTTCTCTTTCCTCGAGCCTCGTTCTCTCGTTTCTCTTTCGTCCGCTTACGTTGCTTTCTTTTCACTTTGTCGTTTTTTCTTTCACCGCACGAAGTAATTAAGAGCTCAAGGAGTCGAAGCTCGCAGAGTCTTGACGTCAAAATTGTTCGAGGAGGATAAGGCGGTCGAATCGCGAAAGGAGAATGGGAATAAGAAAGGCGAGGAATGCGGCGCGAAACGAAAGCGAGAGGCGAATTTATTCATTGGATGGAAGGCGGTGTATAAATGCGAAATTGCCAATACATACGAAATCTCCGGGGTTCGGGGTAAAAAGGGGTGAATACATTAGTCCTGGAATTAACCTCTTTGAACTCTGTCTGCATCGGAATAATTGCGATGCAGCGCGACGATTCGGCGCCGCGAGTGGGTGGACGGTCTCGACGATGCGTATATATATGTATATGTAACTATGACCGAAGTTGGAATACGAGCGGAAATGGGAGCGACGGTTGGGTCGGGGAGAATGGAAAATTGTGACGAGTCGAAGGAAGAGGTCGAGGGTCGACGAAGGAAAGAGGAAGAGAAAGAGAGTACTACTCCGAGGCGAAGTACTCGTCCGTGTGCTCACTGCGGTCGACAAGTACCGTTGTACCGTTCGACAGAGTGCAATTTGCCGCGAAACTTATGCACCGGCATGCGGCAGACATCTCGAAACAAGAGATTTATTCTGGCACATGCGGTTGTCGCGAGAATCCAACATACTTTGTTTTAATCCAACGACCGCTTGGCATCCATGCACTCGCATATATGAACCGGAGCGAACAAAGAGAAACGAGATTTCAAAAACGAAAGTTAGAAGGAGACTATGATCGTTCTCGATCCCCAGGTAGCATCGGCGGTGCAGAGTACGAGAGGAAGTTTCGTGGCCCCGTTTTCGCGCTTTGCAATTTATACGTCAGCGTGCGAAACTCGATATCTCTGGATAATCGATATTAAGCGAAGAGGGCTGTGGGGTCACTCGGAAATTAGTGGTACCGAGGGTTCTTCGTCTTTGGCGATTGCGCGGATCCGAAAGGGTTCGCCAATCTGATACATCGTACGCGCCCGTATTCCGAGTGGCTCGACGATGATTAATGGCTCGTTCTATGGTTTTTTGTTAATTAGTTGATTGGGAACGCCTAGTATGATATGCAGATTCTTGGCGAGATACGTTGAACCATGGCTTTAATTTCGAACGTTGCCTCTCGATAGCGTTACCTTGATTTCACCGATTTCATTCCGTTCCCCTCGAATATCCCTCTAATTCTTTTATTACTTTCGATCTTATTGATTTTTCCTTTTTTCTTTCTTTGTCGACTTCTCTCCATTCTTTTTGGGAAAGAACTAATATATCAGGGAGAACAGATTGTTTCGTGTCACTGGTACAGGAAAGAGAGGAAACGATCGGCCGCGTCTCGAACGTAGCTTTCAACCTTCCTTCTTTTTACGTTGCACTCTCTGTTTTTTCGCTTAGGCTGGCCGTCATTCGTTGTGATTGATTTTTATACCGTGCTCGGACCCCAGGGAACGTAGCCGGCTGCACATGTTGTTCGGTTTGCACGAGGGTGCCCATCTTTCTCGTCGTATCCGTATCTGTCTTCGATTCCTTTTTTTTTTCGTTCCTTTTTTTTTAATATCTGTCCAATCCCTACGACTCCGAGTGGTCCATCGATCTATAATTGTTGCCTGTAACGCGTCAGGCCTTGGTATTTTTCCCTGCTCGGTATATACTTTGGACGATAAAAAAATAGGTCGATGGTCGGTCGTCGGCAAGGGTCGGTTCGTGCAGATTCTCGATTAATCGAGAGAACGAGTCGGCGATTCCGTAGAATCGCACAGCACATTTCCATTGTATTTTAATATCGTGAAACGGCCTCGATGGATTCTACTCCCGCTCTCGTTTAATTTTGAATATCTTTTTTCTAAGCAATCAAGAGCAGGGCCCGGTAAAATCGGCGCGCCTCGGGCTATTCTCTTCTCTTAACTCGGTATAGGTCGAGCCCGAGCTCTCCGGACCCTGTTACGACCATTCGGTTCTCGCGAATCCTTCACGACGACTGGCCAATTTTTGCCAATTACCGAAATTATCTAATACACCTCGCGGCTAATGATTTCTCATTACAAGGTATAAATCTTAACAGACGTTGTTCGCGTAGTTTGAACCAGACCTAGGGTCTGATTACTTTCGCGGACTTCACGGTATATAAATAAACGTTGTCGGATCGAATCCATCGCACGCCGTCCACGCGTAATCGTCACGCTACGCAATAATTGACACGCGTATCGATGGTACTACTTCCAGAAATGTCGTGATTCGCGTCGTGAGTTGCGCAAACCGCGTCAAAAATAAGCCGAGTACAAGAGAGTAAGACTCCTCGCGGTGCTTTTTAAACGAGTCTTCGTCTCTGATTCTCGCCCGTTTCCCTGCTCGGATAATTACATTTGCTTCAGTTATTACCAGGACAAAGGCGTGCACCGTGATAACGCCGCAGGGTTACTATCGATTATTCGCTACTTTGGCGATAATTAAAAACTGTCGCTACTGCGCCGAGAGCGAAGGGGTTTCCGTGTTTCTTAAATCCTAACGGGAGGGATACAAAGGATCTGTCCTTTTTTCTTCCTTCCTTTTTTTTTTTTGGTCCTCGTAGACCTCGCTGTTTTGTTTCGCGAAAAAACTCTCGTTCGCTGAGATTGAAAGAGCCGCTGACATCACATATACGATGAAGATTATTTTCCAAGCACGTCAAACATGGCTTGAAATTAAATACCGGGTATCTCTATGACTCTTCGCGTCTGTAACGCGAATATATGGACACGAAGCCGTGAGCTACACGGGCATTTTTGTCAATTACGCCGAGTATCGTATCCGCTCCCTGGAAGTTTTTTTTCATTATTTCATTAAAATCGGTAACAGTGAAAACAATGTCCGCGAATTTCGACAGATTTACAATCATCGTTACGCAAAACGCTTGAACGTCGCTTAATCCGGCGAAATTCCTAAACGTCGACGGGGTCGGTCGTGGCAGAAACATCGCGGTTATCCGTCGAGGTATCGTCGAGGTATATCGTCCGAGTATCGTCGAGGGTCTTGGAGGAGCGGCCGCGCGTCGAGGGTGAATTTCGCGTCTGGTTTTCAATTTAATTCGAGAATTTTTATGGTCACACGGACAAAAAGAGAGCAGAGTGGTGCTAGGCCCTGGACTGCGCCAACAAACTACCCATAATTACAAACTCCCATAGAAAATTGCGTCCATTCGAATCCCTTAAATGGACGCGCGTCCATTGTCTACAAGCCGGCCGGGACCGCGCAACTCTTAAAGGAACCAAAAGCACTGGCGAGAGAGAGCAGCGAGCTTTGATTTATGAGTTTTCGGTTTCGTAGTAAAAAATACGAATTAGTTTTCGGGATGATGATCGCACGGAGATAATGGTCCCGATTAAGAATCCGTGCTGGCTCGAACGAAACGAAGAGAAAGGGCGGGTGGAGGAAAAAAGAAGAGAAAAGAGAACGAATCGTGGCCGATCTCTTGAAGGACAAAGAGAGGAGACGCGACGAGCAAAAGGTAAAAAGCGAGAGAGAGAGAGAGAGAGAGAGAGAGGGAGAGAGAGGGGAGAGAGAGAAGGAGAGAATGGTTTGATAGTGGGTCCCCCCTGCCGGTGGGAGATCGAGAGAAGGTAAAAGAATCTGCCTCGAGGGCGAAGAGGGTTGACTCCCTTTCGTCTTTGTTTTACAAAACTCGCTTTCTGCTCGAGCTGCACCCTTTCGCATCGCGGATTCGAGCGTGTCGAGACTCTCGAGCATCTCCTTGCACGTTCGTCAGTTCGGCCGATTCGATCTAGCCGCGATGAATTTCGAGCCGATTGCTCGGTATCCGTGTACCGAGTAGCCATATCAACAGAGAGGAACTTTGCTCGTAAAATACGAGCAGCTAATTACGAGCAGTTGTTGCTGTACTTTAGCCCGAGGATGATTTATCGATACCAGCTACCGAGGGATTCGATCCACTTTCCGTGGATCGGTGGAGCACAGCGCTGGCTAGCCGTGGAAGTGCCGCGTACGAATACTACAAATAGATACGTCAAATTTCCGCGCAATAGCTGGCTATTAAAGTTGCGACGCCATTTTACCAGGGTTCGAGGCTCGGCCATTTTGAATTCATTTCCACCAATCAAGCTCGCTACTTTTTCCACTTATTTTTTTCCTTCTCTTCTTCCTCCTGTTCCTCCTCCTCCTCCTCCTCCTCCTCCTCCTTCTCATCCTCCTTCTTCAGCACCACCTCCTCGTATTCGTGTTGTGCCGCAGCTATTGCTCTTCCTCTGCTTCTCCACATCCTCCTCTTCTTTCTGCCGGCATTCTCGCGTCTCTTTCTCCTTCCTTTCGCGGTTTTGCTTTTTTTCCGCGCCCTTCCTCTCCTTGTCCGGTGGCGAACGACGTCGTTGCCGATATATAGATACCAATGGCCGGACGCGTATACGTGCAAATCCGTGAACCAAACTGTACGCGCACGCTGCCGTGTGTACACGCCGCGTGGCTACCGAGTGTAGAAAATCGAAAGAGCGAAGATAGACGACAACCACTACGACGACGACGATGACAACGACGACGATCACGACAACGACGACGAATGTGCGAGAACGAAGAAGAACGTAGGAAAGAGAGTGATGAATCGGGGCAAGGGATAAAAAAGAGAGAGAGAAAAGGCGAGCGTAAAGGGTGGAGAGGGGGGCAACAGGGATCGGGGGCAAGGTGGTATCGCTACGAGGTGGTAGCGGCGTTGGTTGTGTGGTGGTAGTCTTCTTAAGGGGCCGAGAGGTATAGGTGAGCGAGTGCACGTTGTCCATCGTAATGCCGTAACATTTATTTTGCCCTTTCCCGCGCCATCCGACGCTGGAATATTTTAAACGTGCCCCCGCGCGCAAGCACAAACGTGTAATTTGGCCGCGTTTAAAACTGTAACCTAACACGACTACCTGCAACGATCCGCGTGTATAACGCGTAACGTTGTACGACTACTATCGATCCAAGATGGCAGCCATATAAATTGGACGACGCGGCTGGTAATGCCTGCGAGACGTTGCGCCTTCGATGAAAGAGCATCGCCGATCTTGCTGCGCGAACGTTGAACGCGCGATCGGTCCACCTCCCCCAATTCGATCCTCTCACTTATTTGCCTGCCCTTTTCATATTTCATCCGACTAATCGACCATCGTCTCCTTCTTCGTCTTCTTCGTCCTTTCGTTTGAATTCTGTACGTAATTTCGAAATAATCGTTCTTTGATCATTGTTCGATCACGTTATCCGATCGGTACAAGTTGCTGACCAACGGCTCTCGAATCGTTGAGCTGGAGATTCTTAGCAAGTGTAGCCAGATATAGCTTAGGTTCGTCTAAAAGGCACGTAAGACGCTCGGAACCGTGAATCCAGGGATGAAGGAGGGTGGGTAGGTGGCGAGTGACGGTACGAGCCGACAGTACGGAACGGAGCGTAGAGAACGTTGCAGAGCAAGTGCATGGAGGAGGCAATAATCTGGTTATAACTTGAGAGATTAGGTCCGGATTCGATTACCGGCGAGGTATCAAACCGTTAAACAGTCTCCGTGCTAATCAAAACCGAACCTTATTATCAACGAGCTCGAGCTCAGAATTTGTCTAATCCTCAACCGTCCCTGTTCTCGTTCTCCATTCGCGTTTTGTGGCAACACCGGCAAAAACCTACGATTCATCCCCATTGTCTTTTTCAACGAGAGACACGAGAAAAAGAAGCGAGGAAAAGAAGATCGTATTTGACATAGAATCGATCATAGTGCATCGACACGTCAGAAATTCGTTTTTACTCTCACAGACACGCGGTTAGTTAGCTTCGCCATGAAACGAGGGAGCGATTAATCGGGCCAGAGTATTTTCGTGGATTAACAAGCCTGCAAAAATATGCCTCTTCTCGTCACGGGCGTGCGCGTAGATGCGCGCATCGTGTCGCTCGTGTAGCTCGACAAGGGGCAGGGTCCGGTTATTCGGTGGCGGGACGATTTTCTAATTATTGCCCCGTCGTCCAAGCCCGGAAGGCTTGTTGGCGACGAGCGAAACCCGTTGCCTCTGCGTACACACTGAAATCCGTGATCCACGGCTGGATTCGATCCGACGGTTCGATCCCATAGATCACTAGGAAACTGGCGTTGTGGTCGATCTATCTATCCTATGCTATCTGATGCTTTCACAAAGATCGACAACGAGCCAACAGGGTGAATCGTTCGTTATTGCGACGAGCAGGGCTGCGGAAACCCGAGAGGTGTCGCCAGCGGAAATTTGCGAAACCGGTTACGAGAAAACCTTCCTCGACGTTCGACGAACACGGATTTCCGTTTGCTCCGATTCGCAAGAACTCATCGTCACGCTATCGTCGCTGGTTAATTCGATATTCGTCCAGGTATCGATTGGAATTAGCACGAGACCGAAGGATTAGCAGCGCGCTTGCTTGCACATCGTCTGCGCCTGCCTATCTTTCCTCCCTTTCTCTCTTCGCCGACAAGCCCGCCGCGTTATCTCGCCCGGCGATAAGTGCATTAACAACTCGTATCTTCTCTAATAGTTTTCAGACACGCCGGGAAAGTCTTGTCGCGGTCGAATCTCGCCGTGCGCACGAGCAACGATGCCCGATGCTATCGAGGGCTCACGGACTCTCTCCTACGTCAGCTACGCGCGATAAAGGGGGTGAGACGCGTTTGTCTTCGCATGCACGTCTGCACGGAGAGAATCGTGGCGACTCTCACGATTTCGATCTACTCGTCCGTTGAATTTCGTTTCGCGCGATCGTCCGCTATCTCGTCGTTTCGTTCCTTTCCTGTTTCTTTTTTCCGGGCGAACGAATTACCTGATCGGTCGGTTCGAACGTTCTTGCCGGTTGTCGCCGAGCTACGACAATTTCTTTTAATTACGGGCTCCGTGTAGTATAACGCGTCTTTCCCTTCGTAAAGATTGCAATCTATGAAAATGCGGGTAGTTGAACGAAAGGTTGCGCGCGCGTGCTACGGGAGGGAGGGTGAAAGGCGAGAGGTGCGAGAAATTGGTTGGCGAACGCGGTGGCAGAGCGCGGGGAAATTAAGTGCGAGAACTCGCACGGCAAAACGATCCGATGGCATGTCGGGGGCAAATGCGATTACATCCGAAATCAGATCCTGTAGTTAGCCAATTAGGAAGAAGCGGCTGGTGTCGATTCGTTGCGTTCGGTGGTGTGTGCCGTTTCCGTGTTCCGACGAAAAGTCGCCTTCCCTTCCAGTAATCCCCTGTGTGATTCTCGAAGGAACTCGATACCTCTGATTTATTATAGTATGGGGTTAGCTTATGACGTTAGTTTCTCGGTGAGAAAGTGACGTTCGTTGGTAGATTTTTCATTTTGGCAGCCTATCTTATGCGAAATGCTAGGAATCGATTTACGAGCTACTAATCGATTTTATCGATTTATATTCTCCATCTATCGATGTTCGTACGTAACAGAAAGTATGTAAGAGGACGTGTTACCCCTTGTGGCACGCGGCAGAGTACCTCCTAAAAGATGGAGGCGCGTAGAAAACGTAGGCTGGTCGATAAACTCTTTCTCTTTGGCTCGCTTTCGTCGCGGTCTTTTTCTTGTTTCGCGTCTCCCTGCCCATAGACGGTCGAGTTAAGGCAGTCGTTTGGCGGACGATCGTTGCGAAGCGATAATAAACTATCCGAGGGTATGGATTTCAACGCAAATTTGGCGGCTCTTGAAATTTCCTGAGGTGGAGAGGTTCGCAGAGAATAGCGCTGAAAACCTATAAATTCGAGCGAAGTCGCCCGAGGTATATACGCGTACGCGCTCTCTCTTTGTCCTTTCTACTCTCTCTTACACCGGGAGAGCCGATCGACACCGTAAAAATTAGGCGGAGGGCATATGGCAACCGTGGAGGTAGCGAAACCCCATTACACGTAACTCTCCTCCTCCGATCAAAGCCGGAATAATCGAAAGCCTTTGGCACCTGCCACTTTGCCCGGACACAAGCGATCAGCTCTTTCGCTGGCCTATCTCCGTCGCGGATCGAACCGAAATTACGATTATTTTATGAAGAGTTCATTCGCAGGCGCGAACAAGCATATCCATTAAATTACAGAATTATCGTTATTTCTTGAAAACTGGGATTTGATTCGCCCGAATAGCCGAACACGAATTGAAGTCAAGACAAAACAGCTTATTACGCGCTTCGATTCGGCCGTACCCCTTGAATTGCCGATTTGGCACGATTTCGGTGATAACGTTGCAGTTTTGGTGCGCGACCTATGTAAAAATTAAGTCGAAGGAACCGTTTCCTTTTCTTTTTTCATCCCTTTCCTGCTTGCTCGTTTTCTCGCTCCCTCTTACGATCAGCGAGGCCTAATGAGCCGCATCGACGATACCACCTCGGTTACCGGTTTTTCAACGACCTCTTCGTGATTATCGCCACACGGTAATTGCCACGTGTCCGCAGTATATGACGCGGTATAATACGTGCTGAAAACTCGCTTTCAAAACGGAAACGATACCGCGCCGGAAGGTGTCCGGCTACAAGGAAAGCCTTTCCTTCGAGCCCGGCCGGCAGGGGGTTGCACGAGTCTCAAGCACCTCGCCAGAACTCGAACCGGTGGGCTCTACTTTGCAAACACCTACGAGCAGAAAATAACTGAGTCTACCGTTACGTGACCAGTCTGGGCCGGCTACGTTCCTCTCGTTCCTTGGTTTTTCTGCGTTTCGGAAACTACGATTAATCGATTCCCCTCTAAACGATCGATATTTCGAAGGGTGTTATTGCGAATTAATTTCATCTGCATACTTAGAACGAATATTTACAAGCCCGTGCAGTACTTTTCTGATCGCAAAGATACGACCAGCAGACCCGAGATTCTGATTCGATCACCGGTCGATCGGACGAATCTTTGGCGGAAAACACCACCTCGGAATAACGGAAACCCTCGAGGTTCCTAACGGTGGCAGAGCGTGGCAGAAATAACGTTGTAACACGCACCGCGAGCTGATGAGCGGTGGACACGCGAAACCGATCCCTTCTGGGAAGTAATTTCCACCCGCGTCGCTCGTTCAACCGGTAGCCGGTGTACGCAAAAAGCGATCGTCGTCGTTGCGACGTGCCTGCCACTTTCGTACTCCTCGCAACGCACCGACCCGAACTACGGAAGGCATCGAATGTTCGAGTTCCGAACAACCCTCCGGTTAATTAATTAATGCCTGATAATTAACGATTATCCCGTTTGCACCCGCGTTATCGTGACTTTCCTCGATTCTCGCGAACCTCCCGGTAATCGTGCTCCGTTATCGCGCCAATCACGTAATAGATTCGTTCGCGCGGCGACCTATCTTTCTGCTTTTTTTTTCCATCGTACTTGCCGATCGAGAGACGACTTTGCGTTCTTTCTGCTCCACAGCGGGAGAAAACACGGTGATTTTTCTGCTCGATTATCGGTAGAATAGACGGTTGTCCGGTGCGAGGGTGCGCGCCAGGAATACGATACGCGGTCGCCTATATAATATCTAATTTCTAGCGACAACGCATCGCGGTAATGACGAGGCTGTAGTCGGAAGGTAGGCTCGCGTAACGGGAAGATAAGTGTTGGTGTGCGTTGGCGGTTGGCCGTCGAGTTTGGATCGGTAGAGCGGCGCAGCAGAGGAGGATGGTTCGCATCGGATGGCATTGTCGTTGGCGTTGTCAGCGTGCTCGTTGTTGTCGTTTCTCGAGCGTCCATTGCCCGAGCGTGGTGGGCTAGAGAGAGCGAAAGAGAACGAATGAGGGAGGAGGGAGGGAAGGGTAGAGAGAAAGGGAAAGGGTAAAAGGCGGAGGAGAAAGTGGGATAGAGTCGTGGTCGAGGGTGTCCCCGGCTAGGAGAAGAGGGACACGGGGTGGTAGAGCTGTTGGATGGCGGTGAAGCCATCGAGGCAGAGCGGTAACAGAGGCAGAGTGCGACGCGAAGGCTGCTGTTGCGGAGGTAGGCTAGCAGCGGCGGCGGGTTGCGCGTGCACAACGCATAACGTCAACAACAATAGATTATGCTGCAACATAGAGCAGGCTCGCTCTCGAGAATCACGTACGTATTGCGCGCTCACACTCGCGGTAAGCGCGCGTTACATTACCGCCCTCCGTTAGAGCCAAACATAACCTGGACACCCTCCCGCCCGCCGTCTCCTCCCTATCGTCGCTTCCCCGCAGCCATCTCGTTGCGAACCCGCTTGAACGATCGAGTCCAATGAGATTCCATTGTCTGGAGTAATTAATATTGATTACAATAGGTTATACCTGCTCGGCCGCGTCCCGCTCCCCATACCCCCACTATCCCCCGGCCCCCTTGACTCACCCGGTCCTCCGCCCCCCCAGTCGCCTCTTCCTCTCGACCCGTCACCCCGCGACCGCTTCGCCGTCACCCCTGCCTCGCTGATTTGCTCTCCCTTCTCCGTCGTTCTCCGTCAGAACTAGTGGCTTACGGCTTACCTAGCCGCGCTTATATTCGATGCATTTCCGTGCCGTTATATTAGGATTTCACCGATCGGCTCCGATCGCAATTATCGTTGCCTCGTCATCCTCGCCGTTCCCGCTGTCCCCGCTCTTCGACGTCGTCGCCATCGCCACCGTGCCATACCACCCACCCTCTATCCCTCTGTTCTTCGCTCGATACCCTCTCTTTCTCTCTCGCTCCCACTCTCGCTCTGTTGTCTCTTTTGTTGCTCCGATTACATCGTGGACCGCGTTGATTAAGTTAGTAACGAGAATATCGTTTTTTTCGTTGCTCGTGGTTCGTTACCCCTCGTCGTTGTCAGCCTCTCGCGCCACCGACCAACTAGTTCTCCCGTTTCTTCGATTCTCTCTCGGTCGCGCGCTCGGTCCTGGCTGCGGGCAAAGGTAAGCGCGCTCCGCTTCATCGTTCACCACACGGAGACCTCGCCTCGGTATTTTTTGCGGCTGTTGCGTTGCTCTCGGTCCGGCGGCGGGGTCGAGCCGATTACTTTGGTGCGATGTTTAACGTAAACCGATCTAAAAGCGGTTAATTCGAGCGGCTCCCATACGGTGCACGCACGTGCGCTATTGGGTTACGTTGGTGCGTGCCACCGCGATTTCGCGTTTACCAATCTCCATCGTTCTCAGCGTTCGTGGCTTTAGTCCGCTAAAGAGGATCTCCGACTCGGCCGATATCGCGTTACACGCGATACTGTGCCACCAGCACGCGTTTACGTTTCCGCTTAAACTCTCGCATACGATCCCTCGCGAACGCGTTCCTCGTCTCTCGGAACCAGCTAAGGAACGGGAAGTGCTCGCCTGTATGGGAGAATAAAGGAAAAAAAAAACTAGAAGAAAGGGTCGGGGATGCGTATCAGAGGATATAAAAAGATCGGATTCTCGGCGCAGGTGCGATGCCTTCGAAGATTCTCCGTTGAATTATTCGCAACGAAGACGACGCGACGTTTGGCTCGCGAACTCGCCGGTGCTTTAATCGCGATTCGTTCGATCGTACTTCCCTATCGGAATAAGAAATTATTGGTTGCCGCAACCGTGTAATCACGTTTAACGGAGGAGTACTCTCTCGTTTCTTTCCTTCGCGACGAGCCCGACTCGTCAGGGACAAACGTTCTGCCGAAGAAATCCGTTCTAGAAAGGAAAGAAGGGGGCATAAGAAAATCTCGATTTCGTCGCAGGATGATTTATCGATCGAACAATGCGATACACGATACTACCCTTATGGGGAGTAACGATCGCGGGGGACCGTCCCCGAACGTTATTGCTCCCGTGGTGGATCTCTTTGTTGCGTAAGCATCTACCTCCCGGGTTGTGCTGGCAGTGCCACCTGTGCTGCCCGCATCGTGAAACAAAAGACCGTGGTGGTGTGTCGTAGCGTGGCGTGGCTCTTCGTTTCGACGGAATATTGAGTGACGCCAAATGGAATTTAGTTTCCTTGCCTGCTGACACTCGAGGCAACCTTCGCGTTCTCGCATGCACACCGCCGCACGAACCACTCGGCATAGATATCCATTCCGATCAGACGAGTTTCCCGTGTTGCGTTTTATTTGGATTAAGGTTATTTTCTAGATCGTTGCATTGAGCTGACGAGTTGCAAAGAAAAGAGTCCGAGGATCGAGCTATAGGTCCGATGAAAATCGTTCGAGGGATACGTCAATGCGTGTCTTGTACGAGAGATGGTAAACATGTACACAAAATACAAGAGTTTATCACAACGGTTACAAGCATCTGTCCGCCAAAACGATCATCGCGTCGATTCAGTTTTTTAATAAAAATGGATCGACCGCTTGATCTACGAGTATATCCCAATCGTGAGTCGCATATTATATCAAGACGGGATAATCGAAAACACGGTGCGATACAATGCGAATCACGTGGCTCGAGTATCGCGTCACTTCGTAGCTAGAGGGTAGTTCGCGATCTTAATTTCGTGCGGGGCGTGCTCGATGTCCAGACAGACGGAAGCAGCAGTCGTTGCGAGAGAAGAGGTGCCCATTCTCGACGAAACGAAATTCGAGGGATTAATTAATTCGGCGAGTAGCCAGTTGCCGGTTCGGTGGAACGATGGCCGATGCCCGGTGGCCGGTGCTCGGGAGAGCAGATAAGCGATTCGATGTTTCGCATGACGGAGGCGGCGACCGTGCCATAACTCGCTCGAGACTCGCTCGCGATATCGCACACGCGGCCACCGCGTTTAGCATATAGAGTGCAACAATTAACTGGAGAGTTCCCGCGGCGATATGCAGAGGCGCGAGCGAGCAAACGACCGGCCGACCGCGCGGTCCTCGCGTTTAATTCGGCTTTACTCTTATTGTCGTCGCCTTAATAATCAGCACACCGGGTAGATTAATGCTCGCGGTAATTGCGGGCCACCGTTCCTTCTTCTTGTGACTAATGGCGACTCGGTTTGTCGTCGGTGCCCTCCAGATGTCGGCCAGGGAACGCTTCCACGCGAGACACAACCGGCCCTCGGGCGCAATCTTATGCGATGTGGAAACTTCTCCGTCCTGTCCGTCCATCCGTACGTCTGTGCGTGTAACGCGCGATGTTATGCACGCTCTACGACGAATAAATCGAACCGGTTATACGCACCGAGGGGATTTTCACCTACGAATCGATATCCCCGATAAAAAAAGACGGGTTCGAGGTGGAACACGCCTTGGTATTTCCGTCTGTGCCGACACTCGACGTTCCATTACCACCTTTCCAGGCTGGGTGAAATTATCGTGGGAAAACATGGTGGAACAGTCGAGTGTCGCCGGCTAAAAATATTGTTCCCGACGGAGAGTGCCGGTTTCGGTGCAATTTTTTACGCTGCAACCGTGGACGGTAAATACCGAGTTCGCTAACCATAACCTAAGGTTATGATTTACCGTACTCCGCCAGATAGGGTTATCGGCTATATCGCTGCTTAACCTCTCGCAACTGGCTCGCGTTATCGCGAATCCCGCGTATTTACTTAGGCGCTAATCACCACCGGCCTATCCGAACTCCGTGCGCGTACCCTTTTCTCGTCTTCCTGATTTTCCAGGGGCCACGAGTTTTACAGCACCGTGATCTCATCGTCGCCGTAACGTTCCTTCGTCAGAAAAACACGCTGGTGGAATTTCCATGGAACTTATCGCCGCGTGCAAACGTTCTGTTTTCGAATATCGCTCCGATTGTTGGGCTAGGTTAGGAAAGTCCATCTGCCGTGCGGTCTGCATCTCGACGGTTCTCTTTTGTTTCTTTGATCGACTAGTTCGCGGTAATCACCGACGTGGCCGGTGCTCTCTTTGGAGCAGGTATATCTTTCGGTAATGACTCGACAAATAAGATCGCCGACCATACGGATGGGGAGTGTCTGCGAAAATGACGTTTCGTATCGGCGGAGCACAAAGGTGTCGATAATGGAAACGAAGGAAACAATGGGCCTCACCACCGACGAAATATCAATTAAAACTGAGACGAAGAGGAGTCGAAGGAGGAGGTCGATCGTTCTTATTGTTTGTCCCGTATAACTGGAAGATGAATACGAGGAGCAGAGGCAGCAGGGCAAGAGGAAAGGGAGAAAAGGCGAGATGGAACAAACGGAAGAAAGAACGAAACGGGGCTATCACCTTACGCCTTAATAGCGTGTGGCGCCACCGAAGTGAATTCCGCCGGTTCGTTTTCGAAAACGGTAGCCGACCGAGGAGAGATCATCTCCCTCGTGCGTCTGTGATTCAAACGGAGCCTGAACGATCCGTATCACGGTGAAACATCACCGTGGCTGATACCCAATTTCGTGGCCTGAATAGAAGTCGTAGGACGCGTACGAGACGAAAGCTACGACGGAAGCGACTCGTTTCGCGCAGTAGAGCCGGAAAAGCGAGCTCGAAGACGGGTAACGATATTAGTTGCGACTAACTGGATAAAGCGTAAAGTAGATACCTTCTAGAGCGAAGTGGAGAGCCCTAAGCCGAGTATTGTCGAGAAGGAAATGCCGTTAACGGGGAACCGCGTGGTTCTTGGCGAGACGTCGACGCCACGGTAGCGACACGACGATGCCATCGTTCGCGCCGTCATCGTCGGTGCCGCGGAAGGGAAAAAAGATACGTACAAGGGTTGCCCTTTCCTCCCGCGATCCTCTAATGGCCCGGCGGGTCTTAAGGGCGATTTAAAAGGCTCTTAATGACATCCACTGGGCTGGCTGGGTTGGCTGGCTGTCTGTTCGCCTGGCTGGTCTGTCTTGCCTCCTTGCCGCGGCTCTAATTTCATCCGAGTGGAAACTGAAGAAACAAGTGAATTAAGCAACCCGCTAATGACAGATCGGGTTCGCGCCGAGCTGCCTCCGCCGAGCTCTCCTCCTACCTAACGACATTCTCCCAATTTGCGTTTTTCCGTGTCCCGCTAATCCACTTTGCGGACTACTCGACTCGACTCGCGTTATCAATTAAAAGAAGCAAACGTTCACCACCCGACTCGTCCAACCAACCAGTCGTCACTATCCTCCTTCGTCGCGCATATCGTGTCAGATCAATTTCCACGTTGGAAACGTAGGTACGTACCGACCTCGTAACTCGCGATTACCTACTTACCGGTACCTCGTACAGCTTTTGAAGAAAGAGGGAACTTACGAGCTGCAGGAGCGCTCGAAATCGGTCGGTGAAGAGAGGAAGGAGAAGGAGGTCGAGGCGGATCCAGAACGAAGAGTTTGAGAAGCAGAAGGAGAAGGAGAAGAAGAAGAAGAAGAAGAAGGAGGAGGAGGAGGAGGAGACGAAGGGTAATCTACATAGGCCGAGTCACCGGTCGAACCTTGCGCCCGACAAAGGCCAGTTCCCCCTCATTTTTGTCTCATTTGAATATCTTCATTAATATCCGCACAGCCCCACCCGCTGCACCGCCGCGGACGCCAGACCGCATGCATTACTCGACTTCTTGCCACCATTTAATCGATCTCTCCCCGTAAATTACGGAGCCACGGACGATTTGTCGCCTCGCGGCTTGTCATTCGGTCATGGATGGAATCGGGCGGGTCATCGAATCGCGTCGTTCACCCCTCGGCGACTCGATCAGACCGAGAGGGAAAAGCGTTGGACGCATCGCGCCGGAACAACTCGTCGCGTCCCTAGGCCATACGTTCAGAGTCCTACCCTAGGCTTGATGCTTTGCATCTCTCCTCCTCTCGTCAACCGCGGTTCGTGTGTACGCCTAGCGATCCGGCGATTTCTCTGTCGACTTGATCGATGCCAGTCGAGCGGACGCGTAAACCCGCAGGACGCTTTTGCTCGCGAGCAATTACGATCCTACGCGTGTACGCCATTAGAGGCGGTTCGCACGATCGCGCTCTCCGGAATCTCCTTCGCGGAGAGCGTTTCTCGCCTTACGCTTCGCCCGTGGGTCATCCCGGCCACGATCGAACGATCTATCAAGTCAGGAACGATACGAGTAATTATTCGACTCTTAATGACTCTTACGCGGTATAACGAGTTTGAAACGCGGTCTCATAAGCGCGCCGGCACGTTCCATCGAGCGAGTGCCGCTCTCGAAACCCTTATTAAATTCGCCGTCTTTCGATTCGTGGTGCTTGGTCGGTTCTTCGCTTCGGAATCGTTTGGAAAGCGTCTCGCGAACCATCGCACCGACGACCCGATCGTCGTAAGCTGCACGAAGAAAGAAACTCGGCAAAGAAGAGGGCCGCTTTCGGAAAGTATATCGATCTCTCGGTGCAAGAATGCAAGCCGCGGTATTTGGACCACCCATCCTCCAGACTAATCATAATGGCGTTTTGTTTTGGGGCTTTTTGTCCGAAGGATCACTCCGAGCCCCCGTCAGGGCGGCGGCGTACCTATGCAGGAGCGTCTGTGTCCTGTGTATGCACACGCACACTGACACTCGGAATGCCGCGAAAGCGAAGAAGACTCGAAGCCGGAGCGGGAGAGCAAGAAAAAGAACGATGGAGGGAGAGACCGAGTACCCGGGGCCGAAGAAGCAGTTGGTCGGACTCTGGCCGCGTAATAATCGCCCAGCACCATTAAACTAAACCGGGAATAATATTATATTAAGCTGTAGTCGGGAGGGAACCCGAGAGGGTGGAATAGTGGATCGAGAGCCGCGGGAGAGAAAGAGCGAGAAACCGATCGAAAGACGGAGAGGGGAGAAGAGATCGAACCTGGAGGATGGCCGAGGTACCATGGCTTCTCAGAACTAAGTAGATTCGAATTTCGATACGGATGATCGGGCTGAATACAAATTACTCATATATGCCCCTCGTCCTGGGTAATCACACGGTGGCTGCTCCACGGTCCAAAGAAAAATGCTTCGCCGACGCTCCTTTATTTCCTTTTGCTCTCTCTCGCCCGCGCTCCCTCTCTTCCCGGACTCTTTCTTCCTGTCTTTTCTTTTTTCCTTCGTAGAGTTCCCGCGAGCTCGAACGTGTCGCGAATTTTCGAAAACTTTCCTACGAGGATTCGGCGACGAGCACGGCAACTTGCGTTTCTCCTTTTGTCTTGGCAAAGATCGCGCTACCAGAGGTTGCTTCAAAGGTCCGCTCGAGACTTTCCATCTGTACTCTGCCATCGATTCTCCGGCCAGTGAAAACGGAACTATCCTGGAACTTTCGATGGAATCGTGTGCCTCGATCGTTCGGTATTAGACGGGGAAAGGACGCAAAGATGGCCAGAACGAGCAAAGACTCGAAGGTTCGATTGAGCGAAGGGCAAGCGGAGTTCTGCGAGGAAAGGGAGGCAGTAGAGAAGGGAAGAAAGAGGGAAAAAAGCAACGAGTCCTGCCCCCAGAACCACGGGGAATCCAATCATAATTATTATTCCCGGCGAATCGATTGTGGCTCTCGATAGGATTGGCTCGGTTTGGTCGGTCCCGGATCGGTACCAGGTATATAACGATATATAGGCGATGGTAGCAGAGCGGCATGGTGCACCGGGTCCCTTGGACGGTGCAACGTGCAGGTTCGTCGTACCGGGGTTGGTAGCGGCGCAACACTCGCAGCATAAATAATTAATAGTAGCCAGAGAGCCGCGAAGTGAGTCGACGGCTGTTTTGTGGTTCGCAGGCTCCGCCCAGCTCGACTCCGGAGCTCCTCCCTGTGCCCGTGCAACTTGCCAAAGAGACCCGACTTACCGTCAAACCAAACCGAGAAGACGACTCCGCGAACGAGAATTCATTCTGCGTTCGTCGGTGTCGCGCTGCCAAGATTTACGATTATCACGACCGTAGAGATACACCTCGTTAAGCCCACCTTTCCTTTCCTTTCCTTTCCTTTCCTTTCCATTCCTTTCCTCTTCGTTCCTTTTCCTTTCTCTTCTCGCGTGTACGTACACCGCCTTTTCACAGACAACCGCTCGCTTACTCGCGCGCGAGACCCGCTTACCACCGCGCGGTTTATTTGGCTGTGTAATTTACGCGGAATTACCACGTTCTTGTAATTAACTATTATCGTGATTATCGGCCGACGACGCGCCGCGACCGATGCACCGATGCGTCGTTCGGCCTCGCGAAATTTCAATTTCCACCGGCCGATCTCTCGGCCGCTTATTACCCTCGATAATGACTGTGTTACCGGTATAAATTACGGCCGCTCGCTCCTTGACTTTTCTGCGCACCGCACCGTGCCCGCGCTCGGTCCACCGAAACGCCAAAGAATCTTTCGTACTTAATATCGCCAACACCTCGATCCGTACCTTTCTTCTACTTCTTAACGCATCGTCTCACGCGTTCGCACACGAGTTTTTCCCTGCTCCTTCCTTTTTTCCTTCTTCTTCTTTTTCTCCTTCCACTACTACTCTACCGCTTCTTCTTCCACTTCTTTGATTGGCTTAAAATAAATTCCATATTCGGTCGCGATTTCGTCTTATCCCCCTGGCATCTTTAGGAGGCCAGCCGATCCGTGGAGACGTTTATGTAGAGCACGGTCCCGATAATCGCACCACGTGGAATAAGCCTCGAACCAAAGGAAAATCCTACGACGACCGTCCTCTGGTCGTCCCTCGAGAAAGAACCGCCTACGCTTCACGGACGAGGGCTGATCCGGCGATAAGAAGTCGTAAAAAATAATGACCGGAAAATTAATCGAATTCGACGTCAACCTGTCGCCTCGGATTCCAGCGCCTCGTGAACTATGCCCCACTGCACCGATTTCATTGTGGAATATATCGTAGCGGCGAGCCGGAATAAAATTCGCCTGCTTGTCCTCGTAAAAGTTTGATCGAACGTCGAGTCACCGGTACACAAAGTACAGAGCTTGATCGATATGGAACGTCGAACGAAATAAATCGGCGACAAGAAAATATTCTTGGCGAGGAAGCTCGTGTTTTCGACGAGTAACGATATTGCTCGGACAGAATCGCGAAGTTGAGGAGCTTTTGCTCGACGCGGAGGGTCGATCGGACGCGAAACGGTGAAGCTTTATTCACCCCGGTAGTCGAAGCGGACGGGTATTATCATTATCGGACGAAGGGACTGTGAAACGGTGGTGCAAGAAAGGGTTGAGTTTACACAAGAGTTACCAACGATTCGACGCTAGGCGAGTGCTTACCGAATCACTTAAATGATTAAGGAAAAGGGTTGTTTGGACAGCGCCTCGAATCCCGGGCCATTTCATTCTTCGACGCCCGTTCTCCTTCTTCTTTACGAGTTGTTCCTCGACGTCGTCGTCTTAGGGTAATCCGTTTTGTCAACGGCTCCCGGACTGCTTCTTACCTCATTAGCCTCTCTCTTTCTTTTATTTCACTCTCATCGTTTATTAAAAATTCGCGAATGTTATTGGGGCACGCGAGCGTTTCAACCACAAGAACGTTTACCACAGCAAGTTGTTGATCGCGCGAAATTTGTCGAGAATCCACTTGCGTTTGCGGACGACTAACGGGGCAAAAGGATGTCAGGAGTATGAAGCTGAAAGTGCGCGTACGCGTGAGTGGTTAGAGGGATCGAGAGTCAGGCCCTGGGCCTACAACGACGGGCATTAAACCTATTAAGACGGCATAGCTCCGGCGTCAAGAGATGACAGTGATAAACTCGACCCTCTGACACGGCGGTCCCTCTTTCTCTCTTGTTCCCGCACGCGGCCTACCTCTAGGAAGAATTAGCGTCTCTTCTCTCCGTGCCTCCTTCCTTCTGGCCTCTTGCTTTCGCGCCAGTGTCCATGCCTCGTCCCCTCTTTCTCCCTTTCCCTTCGTCTTTGCCTCTCTTCTTTCTTTCTCCTTTTCCTTTTTTCCCCGTTCTTTTTCCTTCATCGACCTTTCCTGCGCGCAACGTTCGTCTTCCCTGGCGACGGGGTTCGCATCAAGAGAGCAGAGAAGAAGCACACCGGAGAACGTCCAGGCGGAGTCAAGGGGATCGAACGAGCAGCCAGAAGGGCAACAAGGCAACCATCGTATCGTTACAGTTTATTATAATATAATTATGTATCCTGGAAGGGATGTATCGATGGTGGAACGGATAGAGCTCGGGCTGGAAATGGCTGAGCAAATACGAAGTCACGAAGTCGTCCGGGATCATCTGATCGAGTGGGGATCACGGGTTCACCAATTCCTTCGTCTCAGAGTCACGTTCCTTCCATGAGCTCGACCGTCCTCGCCAAGCTGCCCGTATATGCCCCCCATAGACTACGACGACAACGACGTCGTTCCAGGAGAAGAGGAAGGTGCCTCGTGACAAAAACCTTCGGCGTATTCTCGATGCATCGTTCGATGCGATCTCACCCAATTAACGATCGCTCTTACAACGCCGCTAGTTCAAAACGTTCGCAAACCTCTTTTCGAACCTTAGCTTTCCACGCGAGAAATCGTTTCCGCCAGTTTCGCCGGTGGAATCGTGCAGACCGGTCGCGTCGCTGATGCAGCAGAATCGAACTCTTGGTATTAGCATACTGGATCGAGGGCAGAACGCGTCGCGTTTTCGGGGTTGTCCGCGGAGACTTTCTAACGCGAGGACGCGGACAGCTAGCTCTACCCTTAATGCTAACTATTTCGCGCAGCCCTGAAATGTATGCAGCAGTGAGAATATGGCTTCGCTACTATGAAATATATGGTATAATAATTCTCGATATCAGGTGCCTTTAATCACCTTAAATCCACAGTCCAGACACACCCCGTGTTCACTTAACTTCAGGGTTATCTTAATCTGTCGACAGCTGCCCAGCGCCTCGTTGATCGTTCCTCTTCTCCTTCACCCTCGGATTCGATCGATTTCTACTCCTCCTTTCCTCCTTCATTTCCTTTCTGCGCTCGATTTCTCCAGTCTCCAGCTTTCTTCCTTTGCCTCGTAGTTCATCGTGTACCGCGGAACGTACTTGGCCATGAATACCGAACGACGAAATCGAGTCGGTAGCCTGGTGAATCCAAAAGAGGAATCGCTGGGTCCATTCGCGCAGCATGGTACGACGCGAGTCGTCGTAAGGCTGTTGTTTCACCTCGAAACTGCAGCAACTGCTGCTTCCTCGGGTGCGCCTCTCTCTCTCTCTTTCTCTTCCTATCGTTTTCTCTCGTATATACACCGCGAAGGTTGTAAATTTTTCCGTGTCCGCGGGTTACGACCGGCTCGCCGGGTCTTCGATGCCAAGCAGACAGAGAGAAGGCGCTAACGACGCCAGTGGGAAAGATGCCAGATAAAAGTTTTTCTCGTCAGGTAACTAGCTGGCAGTCGAGAGTCGAGATCGCTCCTATCCACCGAACATTCCAATTGCCACGACGACCTCCGATTTATTCGAATTGTCGTCCGGTAGCGTTGAACCACGATCGAAGAGGCTGCCGGTGCGTATCGACGATCGATCGGTGTGTTTCCTGTTGTTCGTGGATCGTTGATCGTTGGCTGTGGCGACGGCGATCTTTCGCGGCACGAAGAAATCGGCCTTGAAAACGTGCTGCTCAAAGGAGGAGACCTAATTGTCGGTCATACAGTACACGCATTACACCGCCTAAGTATGCACTTAAGATACGCAATGGCGGACGTTGAATGTATCGCGTACCTTATTACGCGACGGTGGATCCTTTCTGCGGGTAGATGCAGAGGAAACGATAGTGATTCCAGCTTGTTAGCTCCTCCTTTAATTGCCTTCGGGTTTTCATCGTTCGTGCATATACACGCCGCGATATATCGTCTTGACGCGCGTGTAGACTCGCTGATGTTGCTGACGTATCGCTCGTCATCGGGTTAGCGTCGCGAAGGGGACAATTTTTCATCGGGTCGCTTCCCTTCTTTCGTCTCCTTTTCCTACTACATTTTTCTCCTCTCGTATCTTTTCGATGTCAGAAATTCGACGGAAATCGATAGGTTCGTGTTTTCGTGGACGTTGGAACGTTGGGCGACCGGCACGAACCACTAGTTCGCGTATACACGTAGGTGTTTGTCGAGCAGAGCGTTTCCAAATGGAAACGAACGACGTTGGATAAACTACGAGTCACGCGCTCGGCTCTGGAGTTTTCTTAAGCCGTGGCTGACCCGCACGCCATATACACCGGTGCATTATTTTCCAATATTACGTGAACTACAGGCAAGACGGAAGGGAGAGACGGGAGGTTGAGAGAAAGGGAGAAAGGGAGAAAGGCAGAAAGGTACTCCATCGGATCACGCACGGTTGAATTTCCGAGTTGGGGGAAATGGGTCCGGGAGGTGGAGTCTAAACGGTCCCGAGGGACACGTCGTCTCGGGCTTCGAAATTCCCTAATCGATCGTGCACTCTCGACTCGAATCGAGATTGAAAGGTTCGCGTGCATTGCTGCAGAAATAAAGAAGCAATTTAAAACGTTTGTCCGCGACCGAAGGATAATCTTTTAATTCGCTTCGAGGAACTATTGGTCGAAAGCCGGGCCGATGTTCGTGCCGATGAATTCTTCGTGGCTGGCGAGATGGAAAGTAATTTTCGCGTTAGTTCGGACCGAAATCCGGTCCTGGCCTGAATCCGATTCCCCTGCACGGTGAATAAAAAAGGATAGAGGCAAGAAAAAATATGGAAAAAGGAAGAGAAAAAGGGGAAAAATATGCGCGGAGAGAAGCAAAGGAAAAGAGAACGGGAAACGATAAAACGCGATCGCCGATGGAAAATTGCGTTTATATAGCGCGAGTACGCGCGCGTGTACATCCGCTCCGCAATAAGTTGGACCGTGTTCTCGATTCTCGTTAAAGTTTCATCGTGCTCGCGAGCGCGCGAATCTGTCGATAGGAACGCGGGGAAACGCGCGTAATATTCGTTGCGTGTGATGCACACGCGAGAACCGGAGGCGTTGAAGTAGAGGGAAAAGTAGTAAAATCGCAGAAGCGAACGCCATGGAACGGCACGCCGATGGAAAACAACGATTCAGCCCAAATAACAATCGGGCTGGAAAAGCGGGCGGTTGGAAAAACGCGTTTATATTTCACCGGCTGCGAGAGTGAATTCCCTTTGTGACTGTAGGATGACAATTTCACGGCATTTAGCCGCGACAGGGCTCGTGTACGCGCGAAACAATGCCGTGCTCGCGGACCAACGGGTTACCGCTCGTTTTTCTCTCTCTTTCCTTCTCGCCAGCCACCCCACGAACCTCACGCCACTCGCCACCCATTCTCTCTCTCTGAATTTCACTCGTGCGTCTCTATACGCGATAGTCCGCATTCTCATCGGCTCGTAGCTCGCGCCGTTTTTTAATCGGAAACAAAAGCGTTATTGCGGAAATTAAATGACACATGGTGCGCACCCCGCCAAGAAGGGGTTTGAATTGTCGGCTTAAAAATGTAACGGTAGGAAACACCGGTCGACAGGAGAACGTCATTTTTACCGGTTATACGTGACGTCGCGCGACGCACGATCGTTTCATGGGTAGATCGATGCAATCGATACCGTCTGCTTTGGCCATTTCCGATACTCCTCCTCGTGTCCTCTCTCGCGTTTCTATTCTCGTCCGAGAAAGTAAAGAAGGAAAAAGAAGGAAGAGAAGAAGACACGGTTCGACGATTTCGCGAAAATTATTAATTCCCGGGAAGTCTTCTACGAGTCTACCTCGTATCGTCGTGCTTTGAGATTTTAATTGCGCATGCAAATCTCGGCGGACGGCCGAGATCGACGTGGTCTACGGACGACGTAGAAAATCCGGACGGCAGGGCCAATTCTATTGTCCGATCTAGGATCCACTTAGGCCAAGTAATTGATAGATCCCTCGATGGCGGAGGAGGGATCGAGGAATGACAGGTTACGGGCCAGGATACGGGCTGTTCGCACGACCCTACTTCGCTGCCGTGTTATTAGTTAATTCTTACAATTACTCGTCGTCCCTGTGGTTATTCCATTACCGTATAACTCTCGTAGATCACCTGGACTTCCCTCCTCCCCCCCGTAGCTCGGCCATTCGTTCAGAAGACTGACCAAGCGGTCAACAAACGACATCCTTCATCGATTTGACCTGTATGTACTTTTCCCTTTATCAATGTTCTCTCGCGGTTCGTCCTATAGAGTCGGCCGTACGGCCTGATCGACCCGACCCATTGGTCGCGCGTCGTCGTATCTTTACTCGCCGGTCGATCGACGAACTTCGCGGGTCTGGCACGCGTGCTCCTCGCAAAGTTCAGGATGAGAGAGAAGTTTTCTTCTCGTATCGAGGCGTGTTCGCGATCCTTGCGACGGTTTTGCTCTTTGAAAGCGGTTAACGAAGACGGGAAAGAAGGCCCCGCGAATAGTTAATTAGACTCAACTGCCAGCAACACGGTAATAAATGTAACATTAATGAGTCGTAGTAACCTTGATGCTTCGGCGAAAGAAGCCAGCGTGATTTCCAGTTTTATTGAAAAACAGGAAAAGATCAAGCGCACCGAGCCGTGTCGCAATTGCGGCCGCACAGCCCGCGGCCGTATATACCCGTCTATTATTATTTCAACGCTTTTTTGAATATTCCTCGCTAAATGGAATTAATTCCTGAAAAAAAAAAAATTAAGTACAGAGAGAAACGTAACCGGGTGCGCACGTAAATGTACCGTGGCGATCTAATCTAGCCTACAAAGTCAGTGCCGGATCGTGAGACTCGTCTGACGTCTTAATTGTAGTGTAATGCTCGTTGCGTTAATGGTGTGAATGAACTGTGTTTTCAATTACGGAGAGATCAAAGGAAGCAACGAACTACCTACCGTCGTGTTCCGATCTTCCGCAGCGCGACGCCATTTGTCTTCATTCGTTCGATCTCTCGATCTATTTTCCCTCCTGTTCGCCGGATCGCGACTTCTTCCACCTTTTCTTTTTCCCGCGTTTCGACACGCGGTTTTCTCATTCAGAACCCATTTCGTCGAAATTCGCGAGTACGGATTTCCCAAAAGATAAAGCGGCGCGCCACGATCGTGGAAAGCACGAGGTAACTAACGATTATAGTTTCCTCGTTTACCAATAACGCGTGTACTCTCATGGATAAGAGCGTCCGGTGCGCTCTGTCTCGTCTTCTTTTCCTCCTCTTCTTTCTCCTGTAGCCGCGATCGAGGACTTAAACGTCGGCCAACTATTCGCCGAGGTGTCGATCGTTTTTTCCAGTTGTGGCGCCCTGAAGGCCTTGACAAGGCGCGCGTACTTTCTTGTGCTTCTTCTTCTACTTGCTCGGCTCGTGTTTCGAGAGAGTTACACGCAAGAATACCGCGTGATCAGCAGCGAGAGCCAGACCGGCGCGTTACATCTCGCTTCGTAACGATCGCCGGATGTGGTCAGCCAGTGTTTAATCGGTACAGACGGAAAAATCTCTTCCGTGAGAATCTACCTTCTCCTAGCTCCTCCTCGAACGTACATACGATTCGGCTTTCTTCGTCTTTCCACTTGGTCGACTCGAAACGAATTCTTCCCTCGCGCGATGCAGCTACATCTTTCGATTCGGTCGTTGTCTGGCGCCAAACGGTCAATTTCCCTGAAAGCAGGGACCTCAAACGTGGAAACGAAGTGGAGTTTCCAACTGTTGCATCGGAGGTATCGGTCCCCGGTATGCTGCGCATCCTTTATTCGGTCACGATCTTCTCCCTCCGGTGATGGTCTCTCTCGTCTTTTTTCCATCCCTTCGTACTACTCGGATTACCGACGATAAGTATCGGCGCGCACTGCCGTCCGCCGAAATTACGCTCGGCGCAGCTCCCGGCCAAGCGTTTTGATATTCCGCGGCGATAACGCGACCGCGCGCTCCAAGCGAGTCGAGTCGTCGCTTCGTTATTAAATTTTCCCTTACGGAACCGCGGGGTCCGGCTCGGCCCTGCTTCTGTTCACCCAAGAAGAAATTCATTCGGCGCAACGAAATCTTGATGCGCAGTCGGAACGAATTTTCGAAGTTTCGAGTACCTCGCGGTCATCCACCGCATCCTTCTTTTCTTCGCCGTTCTGGACCGCGTTTACGAGTCACGTAATGACCCGCGTGAAAGAGCATCGAGAGCGAGAGTAACGACTGGGCGAGTTAGTCGCGACATTTTGCTCGCTCGTCGCGAGAGGGGAAATAGAAGGAATCAACCATTCGGCGATTTGCGAAAATTAATTCCCAGCTAACCGAGTCGCTGGGTGAAAAGTAGCCGAAGAGCGCGAGGGAAATTTGAAGAGCCTCACTGAACGAAGACTCGCGTTCGACAGCTGAAAACGGAGAGAGAACTCCCCCTGGAGCGTAGGATGGAACGACGACGCTTGATACACGGAGGAAGCTTCGTCGTTCTGTACATTTCATTAAGTAGACGAAGGGACGTTGTTCGTTCGGTGTCGGATGCATTGATTTTCGTTTACCCACCCCTTCGGCAGCGCAGCTTCCCACTTTCAGCGGCCTCCTTTCGTCCCCCGTCCACCCTCGAGGGATGTTTCGTTATTTAAACAGATTAGCGATACGGCAGCCCCGGGGGAACCGTCTTATGTGTTTCCAATGCGTAGAACGCCGAGAAAATTAATCCTTCTTGCAGGCTCGCCTTTCAGAGCACCACGCGTCTCCTAATCGCGTTCTCCTTGCGAGTATCGCCTCGATTTTCGAACAAACGGATCGCGATTAAAGGCGCCCTTTCGAAAACGGGGCAGCGATCTCGGAATTCTTTGGCCAAGGTCTCTCTGGCCAATTGGCCGTGCAGAGCCCCGACCGAAAACGACGGTGGAACGGGGAAACTCTCTTTCTGGAGTGAAACGAGAGGAGGAGGAGATCGTTTTTGGCGAACGACGAGTCGACTCGACTCCTGGAACCGATTCTCTAATACAAATTCATGAACGGGCCAGCCGTTTACCCTCTATTAGAGGGAAGCGCAATCAAAACGGTGCCGTGGACCCGATAGACGAACACTCGGGATCCGAGCAGCTGTAAATCAAACTACGAAATTCCTCGTGTCTGGTCCTCGCGGTGTCTGCGGACCACGACGACGGGGCGCTCTGGAAAGTGTTGAGCTTCGCCTCTCTCCTCCGACTTCTCTTCGCCGACTCTCCATGCGCAAGGGTGTAATTATGCGTCCCCGGGGCCCCGAACCGACCGCGGGCCTCCTTCTCTCGTTTTCCGTTCCTCTCCCTCTTTCGTTCCATTCTCCAAACCCTCTCTCTCTCTCCCGTTTCCTTCCTCGGTGGTTTCTTCCTTCCTTGTCCGTCCTTCTCTCTCGCCGTGCGTATCGAGTCGAACCGTGACCGAAATAGGGAAAAACGAACGATTCCCTTCCGCTCGTTTGCACTCGAATTCAGAGATAACGAGGTAGTTGCTAAACGACCTTCCATCGCGACTTTTCATTTTGAAAACGATTCGAATACTCCACTTTCCTCGCCGTTAAGCTTCCGAGAATCTTTCATGTATTTGTAATTATTTCTCTTTAGCACGCGAGTTTGAAGATCTAAGAACGTAGAGAAAACGGGCCGCGGAATAGCGGCGTTGATTTTCTAACCACGCCGCCTTTCCCTCGGCGAGTTTGTTAGATTTTTTGTCGGCGTTTCTAGTCCGCGCGGAGAATTCGGTCGTTAAATCGCGCGGAATTTGCGCGAGCAAAAGTGGCGTCGGCGGTCGTTCGAACTGGCGCGTGTTGGAAAAAGGCGCAGGCGCGGTTTCCGAGGCCGCGCGTCAATTATAATTGCAAATTTTTCGCGGCTGTTACTCGACGTGGCGTTTCTTCGTTGCGACGAAAGTTTCCATTGCGGGATTCTGTGGCTGCTTTTGTGGCGTGTCTCCGTTGGCTCGCGGGAACAGTCCCGTCTGCGCCGCAGTTCGGAGTAAAATCGTTTAGCATAATTCGAGAGGCGATGGGGACCCTTTCTTCCCGTTAAAAATCGCTTGTTTTGCTCGGCTCGACTGTTCTCGTTAACCGCGGTGACATGTCGACGAAAGGGCAGGTCCTCGAGCAAACGCCCTTAGGGATCCTTCCATTCTCCTTGTTTTGGAAAATCTCTGCCGATGTACGAAGACGAAGCTACGAAGTTCGTTAGACTTCATCGATCGTTACGTAACAGCGACAGACAATTTAGCATCGGTAAGAATATGTTTGGTCCGAATGAGGAGAGAAGCTAGGGGATTGATACGAAGCGAGGAAAAGGGAATTTTCTTGGCTAATTTCGAGAGAAGTCGTTTCTTTCGTGAGAAGGAGATCGAAGGACGGAACGCGGATCGTAAAGAGAGCGGCATGAACGGCGGTCGTTGCGATTCTAATTAGGAGGAATTTGGTCGTTCCGGGGCCGAATTAAGCTAATCGGCCGCGACGAACGAGGGTCTCGTCTCGGCTGGGAACGCGCGTGCGGCGAGACGCGGAAACGGAGATCGAGCGGAGAGGAAGCGTTCTGACGAACGTCAACGAGAAAAGAAAAGAGAAAAATCGAGACGAAGACGGAGGAGCGGCAGGGGTGTGGGGCGAGTGGCAAACGACCCTCGCAGCCGAGGAAAAAGTCGAGAGCATGAAATTAGTCGTACTCGCGGCCCAGAGTATTAGAAGTGCCTCGAGGGCTCCGCGTTCGTGCTTCTTCTCTCTCGTTTTATTCGATAATTATGCAAATGCCGGAATGATTGTCGGGCAATATGTCCTTGGAATAAAAGTCGAGTCAGAGCAATTCGGTTATCTTTATGATTCTGAAACGCGAAACGGACCGAGCGTGGGGTGAAAAGCCGGAGGGGGATGACAGGAAGAAGAAAGGGCACCCGAAACGCGGCACGCAGCAGGTCCTCGCCTTCCGAACGCAACGCTCACAAAAAGAGAGACGCTTAATTTGCATGGAAACGCGCGATTCCTTCTTTTCCTGCTTAATAGTGGAGTCTTCGTTTCTCGTTTCGTCGCTGCATCGATGAAACAGCGTCTGTCGATGAAATTTTTGATCGCGATCCAGAAGAAAAGAGTCGTCCGACTGGAGGCGCGTGATCGAGCTTCGATCGAGCTACGGGTTACGTGACTACGCGTTAGGCCAGGCGCGTGCATAGATCGAGCCGAATCGTGGCCACTGCCTATTAAGACGTTCGCGCGGCGATTTAATTAAGTGACTACGACTCGACCCTGGCAGACCACGGAATCGCAAGCAGGATCGTCGTTATTTATTATTAAAATATATTCCCTGTCGAAAGGGTGGAGCATGGTTCGACCAATGGGCACCCGTCGCGTGCCTCGAGTCGTTAGGGTGCTTGAAAATTGATAAGAATACATCGTCGCACGCTGCGACCTCCAGGTGCAGCCTTTAATCTGAAGGCGGCGAGACCACGCGTTCCTTCGCCGACACCCAACGAATCTATCGCCTGGAATCCGGTAATTGTAACGCGAACGCCTTGCCTCCTTCTCTCCGTCCACTACCCTTCTCCACTTTTCCATCGCGCGAACGATCACTTACCGTGGGCTCGTTCGGTGCTGCTTCGCTCTTCCTTCTTTTCTGCCTCCTTTTCGTCCTTTTTCCTCTCACCGTGTTTCTCAGCGCGGTCAAGGGGATCAGGACGGCGACAGGAATTGGTTAACGAGAGATACACACAAAGACTTTACAATAACAACTATTTATTTATAGGTAATAATGCTGAATTACAATGAATACACTTTTTTGCCTCGATACTAGATTGTATAAGTCCGATCGCGAAATCGTCACCGCTCGTCGTCATCGTTAATCAGTAGTGTGGCGATACTGGTTTTCCCCACCCGACCCCCCCGACCCACGAGTTTCTTTCCCCTGTACGCAACCCGCCCCGTTTACCCACCCCGTTTCCTGCGGAATTTTTTTTCTTCAATCGCGTTAACGCGAATTTACCCGACTCGTCGATCGAGAATCGCCGGTACCCGTTTCCTTTTCCCACCATAATCGATTATTCGCCTGTGTCAGTGGAATCCAAGTTCGATTCGTTCTTCATAGTCGCGAACCGATCGATCGGAGCTCGTCCTCGCGAATCGTACGCCGGATTCGCGATTGCACTCGAGTCGAGTCAGTCGACTGCTCTCTGTCTCGTGCCGGCGATTCTCGATCGCGAGATTGACCCCGTTCGATTGGTAGTGGCGATGGCAAATACAGATGAGCTATCGGTGGTTAAATTCTCGTTTCACTACGTGTAGCATCGTCTTAACGGGCTTTAGCCGGTACGTACGATCTAGACACTATGATTATGTGAACTTTACAACACAAGAACCTTACGGGCAAAAGACTTTGTACATGGATCTTAAATACGGGGATCGGCCTCGGGGAAATATTCGTCGCGGTTCGGCTCGGGCGCCCTCTATCTCCCTCTTGGTCGCGTCCAACGTGTTTCACCGGAAATATTTCGCCGAGCTGCGGCCGATCAACGCAAACGAAGGACACACGCAATATGCATTAGCCTTACTTGTCGACGGTAGTAACTAAGTTTATTTATATAAATAAGGTGTTACGATTTAAAACGCATGGGAGAATTTATCCGTTGTTTCTCCCCTTTCTTTTTATTCCGCTCTCTCTCTCTCTCTCTCTCTCTCTCTCTCGCACGCGCACTTAGTACTCTCCTCACTCTGCTAATCTCGATCGAAGCGTATTCTATCGTTCTAGCGCTAATTCAGTTTCGTTCTCGTCACCATCTTAAATTCTCGTCGATCTGTGTATCACGTTCTCTCACAGTCTCCGTCCACTTAACTGTCTATCGATATCACACTCACATTCGCACAGCTTCTCACGCTCTATATGATACAGAGTAATCGAGTCGCGGCTCGTCGCGAAGCTTCTCGGCTTTTGTGTCCGGTATTACGGTACCACGCGCGAACTGTGCTTTGTTGCACGATATTATGCTGTTCGAAAGAAGATCGGAAATGCAGTTGGCCGTACAAGAATTTCCGATCGATGGCTAAGCGACGAGCCGACGAATCTCGAGACGCGCGCGCTTTTCTTTTTCTTCCCACGCCCGTCAACGATCGGGCTTCTCATGGTACACCGTCGTCGGGGAAATAATATTAATAATAATGATAATAATACTCGAAACCGAGGCGGTGCGCCCGATCGTTCGTACAGCTTAACACGATTAACTAATTGAAGTCGATCTGTAATTAGGAGATAGGTACCTCTAGGAACGCATGCACGCGCGCACGCACTCTCAAGCAGTCTTTAGAAATATCTTCCGTCTCTTTATTTTTCTCTCGATAAATTTCCTTGCAAGTTCGTGCTTGTCTCATCATCATTTCGCTTACTTTCGGCCGTGTTCTCCGCGAAATACGAAAGTCACGCGCGGTTTCGATTGTCCCTGGGTAAATCGGTATATCCTTGGACGTGGTATACATTCGCGTGTCGTTTCTCGCCGGAAACCACCGCGTGATTCGATTAAAATGGCTGCGTTTTCGCGTTCCAGAAACGTTGGAAAACGAATAACCATTACTGTCGTTTCATTGATATGTGTTTCCATCCTTGCTCGTCGTCGATTGCGACTGTCGCTACATCCGAAAGCAGTCCCTGCCCCGAGGGGGCGACCGACAACAAGCATTCATCGTGGATTCGATCGACGTTTCGGGTTTAACGTTCTTTGTCATCTGTGCCACGCTCGATCGACGAGCGAGTAAGCTTGGTTCGCACGAGCGTTAAACTCGCGCAGTTGGACGCGCACTCTCTTCTCCGTGTGTTCGAAGCTACGTGATCTCGTCCGTTGGCGATCGATATCACTTTGCATGGCCGGCCGATTCAGTCGCCTCAGCCGCGCGAATCACACGAAACTACGACGAAGAGTCTGTGCACGAGTCCGATGGCTCGGTACGCGCCACTTTCGACGCCGTTTCCCTCGTTTCTCTTGCTCCTTGCCTCGATCGATCGCGATCACTCGTTTTGGCTGCTCGCTGGTACACGCTCCGCCCCTCTTCTGCTTTCCTCCAGCCTCTTCTAGGTCGCACTCGTGAACAAAACCGAGTTCTTGTAGTAACCCGTTCGGGATTCTGAAACAGAAGCGGCGGTCAAGAGTTCGGTGTCCTGGTGTGTGTCGCTTGAGAGAAGAATCGCGTAGCCTGATAACGCAAACGTGCTTCTTGTCCCCCGTGCTCCTATCGTCGATCGAGTACACGCGGTTCGGCGGATGAAGCGATCGACCGATTTGAGAATAAGAGAGAAGACCGAGCGAATGATTCGATGATCGTTCAGCTGGAAGCGGCGCCGCTCACTAATTATCCTTGCCTCTTGAGACGTAGATGAACGCGAAAGGGACGAGACGCGGATATTCGGGAGAAAGAGAGACCGAGGATGGGTCCTATCGGGCGCGTTCGTAAATACGAGACGGGTCGACTCATCGGCCCTTAGGGCGCCTTTGTGATCGAGCCGCCGCTCGACTTTTTATCGAACTGTCGCTTATGATTGAAAATCACCACGCGCTTTAATAGTCCACCGGACTCGATTTACTTCGTTTCTCCACCCGTGTGTTACCTTCCACCTACGCTATCCCTAACATCGCTGCGTTACACTCGAGAAAGAGGATACGCAAATTGCACGGACGGACCTTGTCACGGTTTCGGCGCTCCACGATCCCCGAAAACATTCGGCGGCGCGGTTAATTTCGAAAAGAGAGAAAAGCGTAAACGGAGAACGATCATTCCGCCGATGAAGAGTTGACTTTACGAAGCCGCGGCCAATTAAGCGGACCACTCGTTAAGCGGCTGCCAAGCCGTGGTGGACTTTGGTTCGCGGGCAGAAAAACGATTATTTACGTGCAGCGTCACGTTGGGGGTCTTCGAAACCGAGAGAAACAGAGACGAAAAGAGAGAGAGAAAGAGAGAGAGAGAGAGAGAAAGGCACGAAGAAAGAGCGTCGAAATCGCGCGCCATCGGTTAGACGGTTTTTGTCGCGGAGCCTGGAACTTTCGACAAGTTTCCGCGAAGCAAGAGGCGACGGCAAGTTTCGAATCCGGCAGTGGCGTGTGCCGGTGACGCCGTAGCAAGAAACAACCCCGTCGAAACGCGACTGCCATCCCCGAGACTTTCTAATTAAAGATCCGGAACTTTGTTTCTTGTCGCAAGAAATTCCTGCTCGCTGATCCGGCCACGAATCAAGTTACGTTCCGGTCGAACGTCGAATTTTCTTCGCCTCCCTTCGTGTCCGGAGGCGGCTAGTCGCGATGGCTCCGCGTAACTTTTACCGGTCGATCTTGACGCCGACGTCTCTTGTACTAAGTCACCGGTGCCCGTGTTTGCTCGAGATTCAATGGCGTGGAAGCGTCGTTGAACCCACCTTGAAGAGGAGACTTCACTTGGTCTCTCTCGGCCGCCTGATGCTGCCGCGATTTTCTCTCCAGCTCGAGTTCCTGCACCAGAGACTCTGCGACAGGGAAGAAAACACAAAAAATTCGTTGGTTATCTCTGTCATGTCGCGGATCTTGGGAACAATTCGGTTGAGCGATTACATATTTGATAAAGCGTCGAGGAAGGGCCAGAGGGACGACACGGTTGCCACCAAATGCATGTCTTGGCGTCGATTTCGTCGAGGCGTAAACCGAAACGCGGCGCGAAGGATGAAACGGAGCGGTAATTAGTGGAAAACCAGCGAGCGCGAACTGCGAGAAAGGGGAAAGGAAAAGGGACGGGACAGGGATAACGGACGAAGGCAGGCGTGAAAGGGCCGCAGGTTTGCTCACTGAATTCCGCAAGGATTAGGGTGAAAACTGGAAAATGTCCCTTTAATGATATCGCGCCGAATTAACCGCCGGCGGACTCTTCGTTTCGGTCTACTTCGTTAAGCGTCCACGGGACGACGTAACGTCCCTTCGACCAGCCTCACGATCGTATCCCTGCCCGTGGATCGGAAGAAGGAGAGCGTGCTACGACTCGTGTCCCTCTCTTGCTGAAAATTGAAAATCCTGCGTGCCGGTGAAATCGTGAATTGGAAAGAAAGCTCGACGACAAATGCAAACAAAAATAGAGCATTCCGATGAGATTTCTAACGTAGGTCGTCAAACAGCCCCGAGCGAGAGATTTATCCGTCGATAGAAAGGATTAATCGCGAGAGAAGGAAGGGGATGCGAATATAATCGGCAAGCGTGAAATGGTGCCTCCTTGGGCAATGGTAAAATCGAATTGGGAGGCTATTAAATCCGAGTTAACAGGCGCGGCCTGGCACACGGACGAAGAGTGGAGAGAAGTCGGAGCCGTGGCGATGTACCGCGTAGCACGAGTCGCGCGACCGCGCGGGCTAGAGACGTCGGGGCCGAGATTCCATTATGCTTTGTGCAACAATAGCTGAGGGCTGTTTCGTGGTAGGTGGGTGTGAATTCGTGCGTTCGTCAGAGCCGTTATATTCGACGGGACTGCGGAGCCGAGCGCGAGTGTTTGCGTTCCACTGAGCCAAATTACCTCTGGCGCCCTTATCCGCGCGCGGGGTGTTTCTCGTCCCTTTGATATCCAAATGACAATTTAACTGCTCAAGATACGGCCGGGTTGGCTGTGATTGCGAAGGGTGTCGCGTTGTGTCGTTTGCGCGCCTCTCTCGTCCTGAACGTCGCAGGACGATACCGTAGGCCGGGGATAAGTTCGTTGTTCGACAGAGTTTTTCTTGCCCCGAGGAGAAGAGAGACGGTCGTCGAGGAACGGGTCGATTCGATCGAGACAGATCGTAGCCGCGAAACGCATCGGTGCACTTGGAGCCTCACGTACATCCGTGGATATCAGGCGACTAATAGTTTTGCTACCGTATTACACACCCTGACAAATCGCGGGAACAATGAAAACAATTTCAAGCCGTACCGAACGAGTCTGCTACCCCTCTTTCTCACCTCTAAACGGTTGGTATTGTACCCTCGTCCCGGCCGCCGATTTTTTCGGCTGTCGACTGCGGCGGAGAGGGCCTCCGAGCGAGATCGGTGAAAGAAGAACCTCTCGAACTGTATCCGGTATGACTCTGCGTTTATCCGCACGTAATTAACTGGCGCACAATGCATCGCAGGAGAAGGCCAACTCGTCTCTGGAGAGAGGAGACGAAGAAAAGAAGTGGAAGGCGGCGGTAGCGATGCGGTGGCTCGGGAAGGGAGGAAAAAAGGAATACACGGTATATATATATGCTCGACCGTTCCTCGAAAAATCGAGGTATCGTGCCGGACGACGTGGCAACGTCATTGGAAACGCCGGTGCTTCGATCGATCAGTCTTTTAGTCGGCGAACGCTCGAATTCCACGTCCACGCGTCTTTCGTTTCGAGGTTCCTTCTTTTGATCGTGGTTTGCCCCTCGGAATCGACCAACCGTCAAACTCCTCTCTCGCTCTCTCTCTCTCTCTCTCTCTCTCTTTCTGGATAATTTTGGTTTTACATGGGGCGAACGTTACGGGCCCGCATGAAGAAAAGTTTAATCGCGCAACATACAGATGGAATGTCTCGATCGGGAGCGGGCAAACGTATCCGTAGAGGCATCGAAGAATCCCAGGTTATTACACCGGCGTGTAATAAGTAATTTCCGAGGCGGCGAACGCTTCGTGACCTCGTGCGCTGAAAAACAAACGTCGTAGCGGGTTCGACGATCTTCTCGCGCGAGTATCCAACGGAGCGACTCCGCCGGAGGATCGTGTCCCGGCCGCGGTAATTGCTCGAATGCTGTCGATCTCTCTTTCTCTCTCTCTCTCTCTTCCTCTCTTTTTCTCTTTCTCTTTCTCGTGCAGAAGGCTCGAGTCGAGAGTTAGCAAAGTCGAGGAGAAAAAGACCGCCGATATACGAGAAGAGGAGTAGGAGTAGGAAGAGAAGGAGGAGGTGGGAAAAGGGGAGGCACGATGCAAGAAGGACTCGAAGGAAAGAACGAAAAGGCGAAGGCGGCGGCGGGACGGCCACGGGGTTGATTTCGTGTAGCGCCGCGTTTTTAATGCTCTGATCTTTATGTAAAACAGAAGACGGACGGTGAACGAGGGAGGAACAGGGGCGCTGGCACGGGGGCCGAGGGAAGGCGGTGGGTGAGGGCGAGGAGAGCTCGGAGACGGAGGATGCGTGGAGATAGGCGCTCGAGTACCAAGCCGACCGTGAAATTGTATGAATCAAGGAGGTGCATGGAGAAGCGCGGAGACACAAAAAGCGGCGATACGAGCGGAACAAAAAGCGAAGATGGCGAGAACGAAGAGGAATGCTCGAGCCACGATGCTCGCGTCCGCCTCGATTTCCAATAGAAACACCACCACTATCCTGACGCTTTTCCGAACGAACTGCGACCTCCTGTTCACCTCCTGTCTCCACGAATCTCTCGCTCGGCTGCGCGACAGAAGCGAATTTAATCCACCGTTCGCGATTTCCGACGAGAGTCGCGCTCCTTCCGTCCTTTCGAGAGGGTGTGCGACCGTTTCTCGGCGATAAATTCAAGCGTATGGTTGAACGAGGTCGAGAAGGAGCGAGCAAGATGGGAAAAAAGTCGCTCGAACTGAATCGCGTCTCGTAATCGTCACGTGGAAAGGAAGAGGAGAGACCGACGATATTCTCGACAGCATCCGCTAACATCTAGTTACCCTCGCGCAAACTAGCGCCAAGCATACACAGGAGCGATGCTTCGTTCCCCTTCCAGTTTACCCTCCCGATTTCTCTAGTCCTGGCTTGTTCGCCGGAAAACCACGTCGTGTCTTGTGGATATATTCGCGGCGAGGGACGCTTTCAAGCCCCCTACCATTTTCAGGCTTCCCGTGTCGACGCGTTAGCTTCCTTTCGCTTCTATATTGCTCGTATACACGCGTCACGGTTTATCACTCTCGCGGGGTTATTGTCTTTCGTCTAATGGTACACGCACGTGTGCGCCGCGTACAGGTGTGTACATAGGATCGTCGACCAGCACCCGGATCGAGCGAGGAACACCATGGCAGAATATCTCATCACGGCGTTTTCCGGCTGGAACCAGGCCGCGTGTCGTGTACTATTTTCTCGCCTCCCGCACATGCGACGTCAAGAAACAAGATTTCCCGTCCAGATGCGTCGACCAACTTACAACCTACGACCAATCGCGGTATATTGTATCGTTGCTTGGTTCGTTCCGGCTTTACGGTTCGGAGTTTCCGCGCTGTAACAGATTCACCGCGGATACTCGTGCACGCATATTTCTCGGTGGACCGGCGCGACGCGAACGGGCACGCTTCCAACACGAGCGTTTAACCAGGACATTTATTTCCCAATCTGTCGATTACGAACGATTACGACGTACGGTTGATCATAGGACGACGCAGCATTGTCGCGGTTGAGTAGGTGGATTCGGAGATCGGAAAAAGGACGGACGGACGGTGTAGACAGCAGAGGAAATAAACGACAGAGGAGGAAGGTGGAGAAGAACGCGAAGACGAGGTGCGGCATGTACGGTCTGTCGCCAGACAGCGGCCGACACGCGGAGTAGGGGAGACGTTATGGTTGCTGCGAAATTATTGCATATAGTCTGAATATTAAAGCGTGGCAGAGTGCTCGGTCGTACTCGTCGGGTGGTGGATGCTGGATGATGGACGCGAAGGAATCGTCGTGTGCGCTTGTGCGCGTACACGTATATACGTACTCGAGGGGGGAAACGGGACGCGAGAGAGGAGAAAGGAGCGGGAGTACAAGGGACAAAGCGAGCGAAAGGGAGAAGTAGACACACAGAACGGAAGGGGATGAGAGAGAAAGGTAGAGGGTTTAAGGGAAACGAAGGGAGAGCGAGCGAAGGAAGAAAGGAGAGGGAAGACAGGTAACGCCACCGAGAGCCACGGTGGCCGCCGGGGAAATTACGGCTCCTTCCTTACTTGCCAGAGATGTGCATAAACTCTGCATTACACTCAGTGGCACTCATACGTGTATTCCGCTACCGTGAGCGCGACCATCGTCCACGGATGCTTACCGCACAGGCAAAAGTGGGTCGTTGCGAGCTTATTAAACGCTACTGCGATTCGCTTCAACTGCGACCGGCTTTTCTCTGCTTCTCGTTCGATCCGCGCCTCCATACTTTCAAGCTCGTTCTCACACTATCTGTCCTTTTGAAAGTATTGGCAAGGAAGGAGTAGCATCGAGAGTTTAAAACGATCGATGCACCGATATTGCTAATTACCATTCCTTTCTACTTGTTCGAAACTCGATATGTCTATAGCCGTTTGTCGTTCGTCGGACGATTCCTCGACGCGTTTCCCGCGCTCCGAGGAGAATGAGAGGCGCTGTTCGTATAGAATGCATGACTCGAAGACAAGGCGGCCCCGAAGTCCCCTCAGTGGCGTAAGTATCCACCTCAGACGACAACGTTACGTCGACCTATGTTCCTCCTTGTTGCTCGACCCGGCGGTCCCTCTCCCCCGCCGCCCCATCTAAATCTCCGTTGTTTATTGCAAATGGATTCCGCATCATGATGCCCGGGTGGCTGTGGGACCCTATTCAAATACCTCGTGTTTCCTCGTCGGAACCGACTCTGGCCCCCCGTCGCCCGCCCCCGACTCGTCTACCCTCATCCCGTGTACGGGGTTGTTATTGCCCCCGGCGTGATTGTTCTCTATCTCTGTCGTTCTCTCTTTCTCTCTCTCTCTCTCCCTCTCCCCAGATCTTTCGAATAATTTACTTTGCGCGATACCGGCGCGACGCGCGTCTCTTTGCTCTCCGTTGTTTCCTTCTTCTCTCCTTTCTTTCCATTCGCTACGATATCCGCAGTCTCTTCCCCCTCCCACCGAAAAACCGAGGCTTCCTCTTTTTTGTTTGGGTAATCGAGAATCGAAGTCACCCGGCCGGAAGATCAGAAAAATTGAGTGGATCCTAATACGGGAATGCGATTATCCGAATTAGCGGCTTGCCACGGGTCCTCGCCCTCTTTTCATCGCAGTCGCGCCGCTCCCTCTTCTCGTAGCTATGAAACGGATGCCCGCGAGGCTCGCCGCTTTTCTTAAATTTCGCTCGATCGCCATTGTTAGTCCGTCAGCTTTTTTTCTGTCGTCCGTGTGCGCAGATTGACTCGGTACAAAGAGGCAGAAAGTTATCGTATCACTCAGCGTCTCGACGTTGTTGTACTTCTCGAGAGTTAGATGGTTAGTCACAGGATGGTGCAGCAAACTGACCTTGGTAGTTTTGCCAGAAGGCGGAGGCTTGGCTGCCGATCAGGTCCAAACCGTATCCCCATGCCGGTTTCTCGGGGGTAGAGGGTTGTTGGGAGGGACGCGGTACCTGGGCCTCCCTGTACTGTTGGGCCTGTTGCTGTTGCTGAAGGGGTTGCTGGGATGACTGTTGCTGCGAAGGTTGCTGCTGTGACTGCGAGTGCACCGGACTAGCTTCCGGCGGCTCTGAACTCGTACGAGCCTCCACCGTCACGTTTTCTAAACCACACAAAAAAAAGGAACAAAATCAAATTGGCCGAGCGTTTTGCTCCGTCACGGTGTTCGTAATAGTTTGTCCTGCTACGAGAGCAGGTAACGATCCCTCCAACAGCCGTCTCGAAGCGGCGAATTCGCGTGCTCTGTTCGAAATTAGTATCGCTACTCTCTGCTTTTGACAGGGTTAATCAGTGGCGGCAGCGGGAGTAGCAACGTTGTTGCGACGCGAACGGGATTCCTGACCCGCGTTGTATATCGGAATAAGAGATTTCACTTAAAGGGTTTCAAGCTCGTGCTCGAGTTTTGCTAGTGACAGGAAGAAGGGTGCCACCGCGGTGTGCCTCTCGCTGCCTCCGAACCCCTACCACCGAAGAATCGTGCCGTTTATCGTTTAACAGTTTAACCGGAGAATCGAGAAAGAGGCGAGCATCGGGACTGCCGTGTTTGAAACGGGAAGGGGGCAAGGATCTTCCCGCCGGCAGGGGATAAGTAAGGAATCGTATTCTGTCGGGTGTCAGGCTGTTTGCTTTGCCTCGGCGAATTAATTAATTTATTCCGAGATCACCGGTAGCCCGAAGGCTCTGCGAGAGAAATCGTCCGGGAAACAGTTAACAGAACTCGATGGAAACTCTCCCGTTTCTACTACGTCTTCGTGCTCTTCCCTTTCTTTCTTTCTTTCTCTGGTATCACGATAATCCTTGAGCAAGCGCGCGCGAACTCGCCTCTTTTCCCGCTCCATTTTCACTCGAAACTGATACTTACCGGTAATCGCTCTGACTTGCTCGGAAGAAGCCCCCGTTGCTTTCAACGCCTCCTCGAGCTGCGTGCGCCTCTTGATCTCCAGTTCCAGTTGTTCCTGTAGGCGTTTCCTTGCCCTTCGTTCTTTCTTTAGCCGCTTCTGGTACATCACTGAAAGCAGAAACATCGAAAGCCTTTAGCATAATTTCTACCGGGGATGTCGCGTGCGACTCTTCCGAACGACTTCGACGGACACCTGTCAAAACGACTTAACGGTAGGCGGTGTTCACGGTTCCCCAGGTGGTGGAACCCCGGCGCGGTCAAAGTCCAACGAAATTATCTCGGCGTATCATTGTACCGCGGGGGGTTTCACGGCCAGCACAGGGGGCTTCGGACCTCGAACACGCGTCTAAGCGGGGGTCTGATCGTCCCGTCGGCTACCGTGCGCGCCTGTCAACGATGTCTAACCGAGGATCGACGTCGATCGATCGTTCGATCTAGTTATCGATCGATCTACGAATTGGGTGCCCGGTTAAACCGGTTCCCCTTCTCGACGCCTCTCACCATTTGCAAACGGGAACAATTTTTTTTCGCGACTGCCTCGCAGCTGTCAGCTCGGCCGTGTTTCTTGATTACTTTATCTCGATAGAACGTGGCCCTCCGGTTGCTCGACTGTATCGCGTACTACGCTTTGCAGCGACTCGCTACACCGATTAGGCTGGCGATCGCTTTCTCTCGTGTATTTTCGCTATCTTCGAAACTATCCCGAGCCGATAAGAAATCCGTTCGATTCTCGGATTGTAGAATTCTGGCGAAAGCGAAGGCGCGCAGGAAGAACATTCGACATGGTCAGACGCGTTCTTGCAGACAAGCCGATCGAGCGATCGGCCGAGGCTCTCGGGTCGGCGCGTTTGAACCGTCCCTCCTCCTCTTGTCCGCTTTAATTATTTTCCATTATTGCGAACCGCCGCGTCCGGCCATTGTGTCTTGCTCGGGATCACCCGCTCCCGGCACTTTCGGGCCCCGATCTCTCGCGAACCTGGGCTTTGTTGTCGACGCCTCGATCGCGCGATCATCGTTCAGATCGACATCGACGGCGTTGCCGCTTCTACGGTGGCCGGATTTCGCGGAACGCAGGGAAACAACGCGAGAGCTCCCTTTCCTGGGACTACCCTGTGTTTAACGTGGAAGTCGGCAGTTAGCGTCCAATTAATCTCGTCACCGAGGAAACGAGTGCGACTCGGCCACGGACGCGCAAGTGCATTGTCATTTTTGTCCGACCCACGCCGAAGGGTGCTATTAGACGAGGAGGCGTCGTGGAAATTGTAAAAGATAGTTTACACACCGTCGGAGTATCGTTTCGTTCGCACGCCGTTTCCTGTATAACCAGGATGACGCGCGTAAAATTAGAAAGCTCCGAACTAAGGTTAAAGGAGCAGCCGAAACGGGAAGACGGTCTCGACAATTACGATCGGACCCGATTCACCGATATTTTCCACGCGATCGGCAGGTGGGCACCGGTTGAGCGTCACTGATACATGATTGATTCCCAGCAGACAAGGCGCAGACAACCCCTTTGCCCCCTCTACCTGATCACGATGCCGGTATACCTGTGTCCCCTTTCCCCGCGCGCACACCTTTGTCTTTCTCCGTTACGATCTTGCTCTCGCCGACTTTCGAGGAACGACGCGGTTTCGAGACGTTGCGGCGTTCCTCTCTCTTTTTTCCTTTCTCGTCCCTCCTCGATACTCTCTCTCGCGTGCTCCGTTTCTTCGTCTCGCCAAGTTCCCGTCCAGATGCTGTCTTCTCCTCGCTGTCGAATAGGTGTGCAACGATAGCAGGGTAAGGAGAAAGCTCGCGTGAGGGTGCGGAGAGGAGGAGGAGGAGGAGGAGGAGGAGGAGGAGGAGGAGGTGGAGAAGGAAAAGGAGGAGGCCGAGAAGGGAGGCGGAGGAGAGGGTTGGCGAGGGCGAGGAGGGACACGAAGCAAAGTACGCCGGTGGCGGGTGGGTGGGGTGGGACAAGGTGGGAAGGGGACAGACTTCTCTCCGGTGGTAGGAGCGGCCTGTGGGGTACGAGGGAGAAGCGGGGGGCGCAGCATTATGATGCAAAGATGGCGCGGCTGCGGCACCCTAGAATTAGCTCGAGCACTCGCCATTGGCCGCTCGGCAAACCACTCCTTCGGTAACAACCGACTGCATACGTTGCATACTAAGGATACACGCGAGCCCGGCAAAGAATTGCCCCGAACCAGGGCTGCCCTGGCCCGACTTCCACCTACGATTCCGAAAGACGCCCGAGTTTCTCGCGTCGCGACTTTTCCTCCGCGCGCGTCCCACTCCGCGATCGAGAACCGTTCGACGATCGTGAGCGAGGCACAGGCAGGAAGGTGTTCGTTGGTTCTGGTCTTGCGAGAAGTGGTTCGTCCACGATCGTCCAGCAATTTTGACGTCCACGCTGTACGTTGCACACGGTACCGATCGTTGCGAGTCAATAGTTGTTCGGTGACGGCGGTGGATGGCCTTCCCGCGAACTGTCTCTCCTACGGTCTTCGTTGCGACTTTGTTCCGCCTCGGTTCCAGCGCAACAGCCGTGTAACAGCTTAGCGCGAAGCGAAGAATCGCTACGCGAGCATTCCTTCTTCGTTGTTCCTGTTCGCGGCATTTTGCGTTTTGGAAGGGTAGGAGAGACTGACTATCGTCTCCACGACCCTTATTTCTCCTTCGATCGATATCGATAAGTCACGCTGCGTTTCTACGCGATACAGCTGCAAATTGCGCGAAGGTCGATCTCTCCGGTATTGCCTGTTACAGCGATTGGCAAGCGACGCCGTCGATCGCGCGTCCGAGAAAAAGAAATCCGCGGTCATGGTTATGAAATCAGAGCCGGGAGTAGAGCACGGCTATTCGACCGAACGGATATCGCCTGGATACGCCGAACACCGATGAGTCGCCCGTCGATCGGGAAGCCCGCGCAGGGAATTATCTCCAGATTCGTTCACAGGGCACAGGGGTTGCGCGATCGAGGTACCGGGTCGAGGGATACCGCGAGTGGGGGGAGAATGCTCCATTAGATAATGCACCGGAGAAGAAAAGTAGGGAGAGAAAAAAGGAACGAGAAACGGGAAGAGGGAGAAGGGAAAGCGGGCTTTCTCTCTCTCTCTCTCTCTCTCTTTAGATACGTCAAAATGCATCAGCTACCGCTGTGCGTTCGATCAGAAATTTTCTGGCCGCTGTCCGCGCGGACTACCCACGTCGAAGACTCGCGAACTCTCTCGTCGCGTCCGCCTACGTTTAACGCTGGACCGAGATCTCGTGGGCCGATATCGATCTGGCTGCTGTCACGACCGGAATCGTGCAGATCTCGATGAGAGAGAACGCGGGTGAAACGTACGTGCGAGAAACTGGACGGAAAACGACAAAGGACGGCCACGTTGTGTCGGCAACGTCGAGAGATTTTGCGCTAGGTATCGCTTCGGGCTGTTTCGAAGTCGTCGCCTATCTCCGGGAATTAGCGGCCGGCCGCGTAAACAATCAGGGGAAACGCGACGGGGCAAATCCAATAGGGAAACCCGCAGAAACTAATATACAGGCCCGGTCGTCTTACCCGGCTCGCGTTTAATACACGTTTTCCTGCCGGAACGAGAGAACAGTCCCTCCGGGAATAGCAATATGATTTACATTTTGAGGTTATATTGACCATTCCCGGCACCTGCAGCGCTCGCTCCTTCCTAGCCCGCGGCCTTCTTCGTCGATGACCGGGATCTGCTTAGGAAAAATTAATAATACCCTGCCCAAACGATCTCTGCTTTCCCTCTGTACCGCGCTTTGGTCGATTCGCGATTCCGCTGTATCTTTCCCTATACATTTTGATTCGCCTCGTGCCAGTCTTTCCGCGAAATCCAATCGTCTGGTATTCGAGAAGCTGCAACGACTCCTAAGGTGGAACGTTGAACGAGATCTATCCTCGGAAAGGGATAACGAGGAGCCAAGATTAGGGTCGTGGAAGCTGGCCGCGTACACTTAATGCGTAATTACGATTCATGAAGGCGGATGAACTGCGGCGTGTGGATGAGCGCGCGTAATCTTGCCCGAATACGTCCTCGAGGGCCGAGGAGCGGTCGAAACAGCCGTTACCCGGTGTTTAAAGGGGTTCTTACGCACCTACTCGAGACGCAGCAGCAGTTCGATCTCCTCCGACGGACAGCATCTGTGCTCTACGGCTCTCTCGATATCCATACAAAAGCCGTCCGTTGAATAACATTACGCTCGAGCCACGCCGCTCGCCGCGGACGATTATAGTCCAACGAACGTCGATAGTAGTTAGACCGTGTATCCTGTGCGAATGCTAATTTCGGACGGCTGGAACCGATGCTCGACCGAGTCCGTCCTTCGGGCTAATCGACGAAACCGCGAACCGATGTCTTCCGGTTCTCTGCTCCTCTCTCAACGCTCGTTTCTTTTCTCCACGCATGCACGTACGCTCGCGTTTCACGAGGGGAGAGGCCGTTTTTTGTCGCCTCACGAAGCGCGGAGGATCGATTCTTCGGGACGACTGCCAGAGATTCACCGTGACAATCGTGCCTTCTCACCCTTCTCTCTTACGCGCCAGCTAGGGTCGCTTCTCGTTCAAATATCAATTTTGCGGCGACAACTTTTCGCCACCCTCCTCTCTACTCCATGACCCATATGGAAATGGAGATCGGTCATCGGAATCCAGTTTGCCAGTGGTAACATCCCCGAGAGGGTCAAACGCGTTCGGCTCCCTTGCCTGCGAAGGGTAGCTACCCTTGGACTGGTTTCCATGCCACGGAACGTCGTAAAGTCGAAAGCTTTTCGCTTTTACGTATTATTCTTTTATCCGATATCGGGATAGCCGGTATCCGGCGGCGAGGTATACCAGGGAAAATCCTCTTTCGTGCTCGTCCCTTCGGTTTTCCGGGCCACGAAATATTCTCGCGACCATTCGCTCGAGTAGCGTCTGTTTCGTCTCGCCGCTTGTTTTCATAGGACAAACTAATTTATCCTATTAACATCCGTTGTATACGTTATCGTCGGGCTCGGCGATTCTGTTTATCGGACAGACGAGCTTTAGATTCGCGTTGAAGGAAAGAAATCGAGAGGCTAGACTAGCGTAACGCGAACGAAAACGAAACACGCCTCGCGAAACTGCCTGCCGGGGCAACGATCGTGTTTCGAACGAGATTCAGGCCAACAGGCGGAAGAAACTCCAACGACCGCAGAAACAAATACGGAACTTCCTCCTAGCTTCGCTTCTTCAACGTTTTCGTCCACGTTTCGTCTAAGCGTTCAGGTGTGGTCGGACATGGTGGAAGCGTACCGGAAGAGACGAAACTTGCGACCAGTGCGGCGCTTGAATTACGCTACCAATATGAAAATGTTTACTTCGCGGGTGAGCGTGGGTCATTCGAAACCGACCGATCTGGTTACTCGGTCCAGCGCGCGGAAACGTAATAGCCGTAGTAGCGTTTTGCTCGACTTCTTTACCTTCGACTCGAACCCTTTGGCGAGATCGAAGAGAGAGATCGAAAAAACCGAGCGTACGCTCGATGTGTTCGTCCCTGACGAATCGATCGACGCGAAAACGAAGAAAAAGACGCGAATCTGGAGAAGAAGGAGGAGTCGATCCAGTTCGGTGGATTCGAAAGGGGAGGATCGCGTCGCGTCGTTGGTAACACGTCTATTCCCGGATAATTGTTTTAAAGGTAGCAATCGCTGTCGGGTTACGACCGGCATACATTAATTTAGCCCGATTTATATTATATTATCGGTAAGTATGATCGTCGATGGAGCGGGATGATAGGGCTGCGCCGTGATAACGCATTTCGCGCGCACGTTCGTCGGTTAACGGGAGCCGATTGACCTCGAAGCTCGTTACGTCCAAGGACTGGCAATTACGCGCCAATCAGGCTGCTATAGCGCAAGAAAGACAGAAAGGAATCCACCAAAGAAAGGCAAAAAAATAATACGATCGACAGAAGTTTCTCGAGTCGAATGGGACGCCGGGGGATCCGTATCTGCGAGTCGTTGCTTTATCGGTAGCGAGCAGCGGCAGTTTTCGGGGGCTTCGGCGCTATGGGACGCGTGTTTTATTGCCCGAAAACCGACAGATATCAGGATTATGTGTTCCATCGACGTTGACGCTCGTGTGCGCCACCCATTCGACGCGATACGCCGTCTACGGATCTCTAACGACGAATCGAGGGAACGAAAGAAGCGCAGACATTCTCTTCTGCTCGAACGGACGTTGACGCGAATTCGCGGCGTCCATTTTCGCGTGGAAACTCGAACTCGGGGAAACTGTCTCGGCTTCGTTGGTCGGAAAATAAAAGTCGAATAAGAAGAGAAAGAGAAAAGGTAGGATAGAGGATCTACGAAACGGAACGAATCGCGTTAAATATAATGCGAACGAGTGCCGATGGCAAAGGCGGTGGTGGCGATGCAGAGTCCGAAAAACGTTAGCTAGATGGTTATCGTGGTAATCGCGGGCCGAACCGATAAAATAAGATCAGAGCCTTTCTAATGCCGGGTTATTTTTTTAAATGGTTCTCTCGATCGGCCGGTATTCTTCATCCGTGTGCGCCTGCTCGCTCTTTGCCGGACGGCTCTCTCGGGGTGAAACTATTTTGACCTTTTTCGCGCGTAGACCTCGCATCGAACCGGATAATTTGGATTTGCAGTCGCGTAAGCGCCACCCTTGCCCTGCCCGATATTATTACCCCCTATAAACCTCGTATCTCGCAGAGAAGAAACCGGTGTTTCAAACTCGGTACCATCTGGACCTCGATGTAGAAGAATTTCGTTAAATATTCATACGGCGAAGAAAGCGCGCGATGTTTTCTCTACTAAAAGCAGAGCATTGTTCCGCTTTTTTCTGCCGGCAGCTCATAGCGTCCCCCGCGAACGAATCCCCGCTGTTTTTTCGCCTCCCCTATCGATACGCGATCCACGCGTCCACAGATTGCTCGATGACGTTTCATTTTTCCCCGAATATCCAAAACACCGATCAGGGGACTGGCATCGAGTTCCCGCAGCGCACTACAGCGAGAAATGTTTTAGCTTATCGCGTTTAATGCCATCCCTTTGCGTCACGAAGAGTCGAGGAAGCATCCCCTGGGAAACATACGGCAGCTTAATGGTGATTTTTTGTCGTTATACGACCGTTTTCACCTCGTTTTCGTTTGCCACGCGGACCATGCCGAACGTGTCAGCACGTCTTACCCAGGTTGCTCCGTAACGACACGGATTTTCTGATAGATTTCTCCTCGATGGCGACATCGTCGTCACGAAGGCGACAATGAGTATATCTTCCCTTCTCGGTGGAGCGTACCGAGGATAAAGAAACGGAGAAACATTTCTAACTCCCACGAAAGCGGAACAAGAAAAAAAAAAACGACCATCTCCACGCGGCAGTGTACGAATTAAATTCTTAAAGTTCCCTCCCGTACATGTCGCATTCCGCGAGTCCCCGAGACATCTAGAATCGAGTTACCTCTAGGCTGCTTCCGTCTCCGTACCGCTCGGGGGAACCGATATTAATTCCCATAAATTTCCTTTCAAACGTGCATGAATCCTCCCGCCGCCACCCCCAGTCTCGCCCCTTCAAACGCAAAGGACTGTTTGCCTTTTAATCCGAGTATGCAAAGAACGTTATTCTTCTTTTCCGTCGACAAAACGGCATACAGAAGAAAGGGACGGTGGATGGGTGCGGCGGAGTCGAGGCACCAGCAGCTTACGACGAGCTCTTGCAATATTTAACGACGCGATGAAAGCTGGCGAAATCCGAAAGGAACGCACCGTTACGCCTGGCGTCTTTAAAAACGAACTCGTTCGGCCTATCGGAACGGCTGCTTTACTCGCGAAGTGGCGCCTTAAACTGCTCCGGCGAAAGAGCCGAGGAATTGACGGTAATAGTCGGATTGCGAATGCACAAAACGGAGTAGGTTATATTACGATGGTATCTCGAAGCTGCATAACAGACTCCTAAGGATTCGACTGGAAGTTCCCGCGCAATTTGATCGTAATTACGATCTAGTCGAGAGTAGAGTTTGTTTCAGTGGTGCGACCAGAATAAGAGCTGCAGGTCGAGAGACGCCTTAGACAGAGTGGCAGGGATAACCCGTTGGTAACTGGAGGCAAGTGGAACGTCGCGGCGCAGCACGGCGGAGCGGTCACCGCGATCCTCCTCCGATCGAAGACGTTGTTTTTCCGCGCGACAGCGGCTAACCGCGGGGGAGGCTGATTCAGAGCCGTATCGTAGAATGTCGGGACGCACGGCACGCGGAAAACGAGATCCATTCGAGTTGTTCTTTGAGGCGGCACCCGCAAAGGGAATGTTTGCGGCGTTCTCGCCGGCTGGAATGGAAAAAGGAGAAAAGCAGGGAACAGATTGAGTGGCGCGCGCAGAGAAAAGAGAGGGCAAGGAACGACACAGAAGTACCGGAAGGGTGGATGCGTTTCAATCGGAGACCACAGCCGCGGTCGCTTTTCTTTTCCTTTCGTTTCAGTTCCGTTCAAGTGGCTCTTCTCTCCGCCGCAAAACTCTACCGACCGACTCTCGACCGTGTTTATACAATGTAATGGCTTGTGCCAGCATTGTGCTGGGCGGTCCAGCCACTCACCGTGCACGCCGCCGTTTCGCGATTCCCTTTCGGCATTCGTTTGGCACTTTATCACGCCCCTAGATTGCCGCATTAAACATCCAGCAAAGGGAATTTCGACCCTAGCCGTGTCCCCCGCCGCTCTTCACTAGCGTCACGCGTCCCCTGCGTTTTCATCGAGATTGCCGTCCGAGTTCGCCGCGATTACCTTTTTCTCCGATTCGCTACTTCGTTTCTTTCTCCAAACGAAGAAATTTCCGTCTCTCTCTTTCTCTCTCGACACCTTTGACGTACCCCTTTCCTCTTTCGCTTTAATCAGCCGTCTCTTTTTGAACCAGGTACCTTCATCGCGCTCACGTCGCTCCGTCTCTGGCGTCTTTGTCGATCGATGACGCGTTTAGTAATTCAAGAGGGCAAAAGGGAAAAGGGACGAGAAGTAGGAGACTCTATGGAATTATGGCAGGTGGAAGACAGCCGACCTCCCTGGACGGCGATCGTCGTCTCCAATCTACCAGCAGATATACGGTGTCGCGTTACACGCGTGGCTAACGCTATCGACCGAGAGAAGGCCCGGCTTCGCGTGTACACGCCCGTACTCGCGCTGGAACGGTCGCGTTCCATCGTCCTGGATATAGGATTGCTACATTCAACAGCCGGGCACATTGTTTACGCGTACAGGTTCTACCACTGAAGGACTAATCCGTGTTTCGCGGAGGCCTGCGAGAGGTTTCTCAGATTCCCAGATCCGCGACGTCTTCTCGACTCAACCAAGTCGACCAATCCGATCCTCTGGAAGGGAGCGTAGCTACGGTTCGGAGCAGCGTATTCGTAGAAAGCCGGAGAAAACGTTGACGAAACGATCGGTCACGTAATACGTGCGAAGCACCGCGAACACTCCGAGCCGGATATGACTAGGACCGAACGATTATGCGCGGACTAACGTAATCGTGAACGGTATGGGAACGATCGTCGATGAATAAGTCCGGGCCGCGTTTCTCGAAGGATATCGAGAACAAGGGCTTCTTATGGCGCGCACCTTCGGGGCTTCCTTTCGCAACGAATTCCCTGAAACTTTTTCGAGAAACTTGACCGTCCGCAACCCCCTTTCACCTTCAGTCAGGTATCCGGACTGATTTTTCTGCGATCCATTTTCGATCGAGACTACCTCGCTAGACTTCTCTATATATAAGTTCGTGTAAAATCACCCAAGAGTTATCTTACGTTCCTTAAGTCGTTCTGATTACGTAGGTGCAAGGAAGTTTGGCCTTTTACCGCGAAATTACGAGGAACAAGCTCGCGACGCGTTGCCGTGACGGCGCGGATAGAAGAACGGAGATGCGGTAATTGCGTCAAAGCCAGTCGACGAATTTCAATCACGCCCGGCTCCTCCCTCGTCGTCGGAAAATCATCCAGGCATTATGTATTTGCTCTCGAGTATAACCGGTTCGGTGGGTTCACCCTCGCGAAGTCGCCGCCCGAAGCTTGGCTCGGCTTTCTCTCCGTCTGCCTCTTGTTCTGCCTCGCTCGCTCTCTCGTTGAATTCGCGCGAGCTGTCGCCCCCGTCGCGGTTATTAATATTTGCCGACAATTACCGAACCGGCGACCCCTTTAATTCCGCTTCTCCACGACCAAGACACGTTCGAGAGATCGATTCGGAACGACCTTGTTCCTTCCTCGTTCTTCCACCTCGATGAACCTGCCTTTTTTCTCAACTCTTTCTCATTACGGACACCGTTTCGACACGAGATCGCTGTATTTGCGGCCGCGTCAAGAATGGAAAGAAGGTGCTGGCCATTACTTTATTACGTTCGACAGCCGAGGGGTTGCTCGATCGCGACCGAACGATCCATGGCATCGGGCCACGTATCAATACCGAAAATGCCTACGAGAAACACGCACAGAGGGCAGGGACTCCAGGCGGTTCGACGAAAACCGGTCGCTTTATTCCGTGATATATGTGTGCATTAGTTGGCAGAGCTTCGAGGAAGCGGCAGTTGCTCTTCTAAATCCTTGTTAGACTAACTGCCTGCCGTTTCCTATTCGCGTCCACCAATATCGTTGCACATAGTCTTCTAACGATTATATCGTTCGGCGAATTTCCCAAGCGCTTTGATCGGTCGGAGCAGTTCTTGCCCAACGCGATTCCTCGTATTCGCGAATCTTAGTAAAGCGAGTCGGAGTTTGTGTTTGCAAGGCATCCGTTCGTCTCCCTCTTGTCCGGTTTCTCGAAGAGCTGCTTTGCCCTCGTGGAAACTAGATCCATAGTTTCGAGTCGAAGCTGGCCGTCGGAACGTGCCAGCTTCTACTTTGGGGATTGGAAAACCCATCAACGCCCGCGCAGTGGAGAGGAAAGGGAGAGAAAGATAGTTTGGCGTCAGGCTCGTCCCAACCCTCTCCGACTACCTTTCTCGCTGGACGGTCCAGAGAACCCCTTGGTTCTCTCGCAAAGCTCTGTTAGGATCCCGGAGCCGTGCAGGAGCCCCGGAAGAGACCGTCCGTGAGAGGGGGAGACCGAGTAAGCTCCGCTTACTAAGTACGTTTTGCATCTAAGACGCTCACCGAGTTTAATTACGGGGCTTTGCGGTACCGGCGACACAGACGCGCCGGGACAACGAGGTGTTCTCGCCCGTATGGTCAGCTCCACCTCCAGTTGGATTCTTTGATCGGGAAGACACGAGGAAGCTATCGAGGGAATTTCCATCGAGACGTCTTGTTTCGCGATAAACGCCGTTCGTTGGTCCGGCCAGTAGCTTCTTACCGGGTAAGGGACTGGTAGTCGAAGGAAAATTGAATAATAGAATTCGATGGGTAAGGAGAGGAATTTGTTGAAAGGAAAAGCACGAAGGAATGGCGAAAACGAGGATCCATGGAGCGTGGTCAGGCTTGGCTAGGAGCGAGCGCATAAAAGCCCGTAGAATGACGTTTTACAAAGGGTCTATCAAGCGTGGAGCAATGTTGATGGGCAACAGATAAGCGGAGGGCCGGTGCAATTTCGCTCGGCGTGCAGCGGCGCAGTCAGCGTCGCCGGCGTTACGATTTTTACGACGCTCCCTTTACAACCGACAAAATGTAATTTTCTGCGATATGTGTGCGGACACCGTGGGGGTCGAAGCCACGACGGAAAGCCGGAGGAGACGGAACGACGCGACGCGAGCGGCAGAGTCGAGAATGGCAGGGGGAAGAATCGCGGAAGATGTAGGAGAGAGAAAGAGAGAGAGAGAGAGTGAGAGAGAGAGAGAGAGAGAGAAGAGACGATGGTCGCGGAAATAGCCGGTCGCTTTGGTCGAAAGGTTCTGCGGCGACCCTCGGTCAAGAGAGCGCGCTCCTTCGCTCGCGAGTATCCCTCGGGAAGGAATCGAAGGTTATTATAACGAAGGAGGATCGTATCGTTCGATTTACCGTAGCTATAAAATTTGAGGAATTTTCAAATACGTTTTCAAATACGACGTTTATAATAGCGGGGCGGGGGCATTCTCGGTCGCGTTCACCTTGGTTGGCAAATAATTTTAAGCGGCTACGCGGGACGTCGTGGCGTCGCGGCGATCGAATTATTGCGAAGGATCCGCGACTCGGTGTCGACCGTAAATTTCGCCGGACAATAAAGAACCGCGCCGGATGGGAATTCTTCGTCCAAAAGGGAGGACCGCCGAAAAAAAAGCAGAGCCAGCGACGAGCGCTTTCTCCTCTTGGTCGACTCGGTGCCGCGACCACCGAACGGGAGACCATCCACGCCATTCATTTTTTCCACATTCGAACACCGTATGACGCCAGTGGAGAGCCGTGTTTCTGCGCGACAACGACCTCGTCTTCGGTGGCGCAAGCCGAAAAAGCCTCGGTTCGTTCGGCAACGGAATTGATTTTTGGAATTTATCGTGGCGAGCTTCCGTTCGCCGCGGCTCGCTTCGCAATCGGCGCGTAAACAAGTCGAGTTTACGACAGGGTTGCACCCGAAAGCACCTTCGACCGGTTAATTGGAAGGCCGGTCTAATCGCGCCGCGGGCCACCGCCACGAAAGAGGCTTTGTTCTTTGTTCCGGGCGAACGCCTTCGCTCTTTCTCTCTCCTTTCCCATCCCTTACCACACTCATTCCATCCTTTCGCGTCAACCTTTCCTCTTTTATACTCTTTGTAGTTTAACTTCCGGTACAAAAGAGTCATCCGCTCGCTTGGCTCTTCGTCGTTCCCGGACCACTGCCTTCTCTTCTCCAAACTCTAGCTGGCCTTCGTGGCTCGAGTGAACGGTAGAAAATATTAACGAAACATTTCCCTTCGATGTAATCTGATTTTGGAACAGGAAGAAGAACGAGAAAACGCGGGGATTTCGTCGGACTGGTTGAACGAACGATATGTGTATCGGCGAGCCATGTGGCGCACGATTTCGCCGGCAACGCAATGCGGCAGTCGCAGTTGGGCCGAGATAATTAGGTTTGAGTGCACTCTGGCCGCCGCAGTCGGTAACTCAGTTATCAGTGGACACCCCGCGTACAATGGCTATCACAACGGCATCAAACATAACGCATCAATTAACGTGAACAATAACCGAGCCGCGCCAGGGGTGACGGGAAGGGTAGATGGCGCGAGCTCCAACGTTCAGGGCCCTTTCTGCACCTCCGCAGCGACTACGCTCGCAACCGATGGCCGCTCTACTCGCTACCGATCGCCAACCACGTTCGACCCGTGTTCTACACGATCTGTAGAAACTTCTCCGCGCACGGTCTAATCGTTAGCTTTTTTTCCCTAGGAGCCTCCGAGCCTTTCAGCGTTCGACCCGAGGCGTCTGCGAGTCGACCGAAGAACACAGACATTCCGTGCGTTCGTTAGCCGCGCGGGCTGATAACGAATTCGGCGAAGCGACGAAAAAGCAATATCCAGAAGACCGAATGTACGCGTGAATCTGCTCGCGTATGCGTGCCGGTACGCCTCTTCATCCATACATGCATATCCATAAGTGCGTGCTATCGCGAGGGAAAGGGAAACAAAGAGGTAGGGTGAATGTATAGAGGGATCGAGAGAGATAGAGAGGCGGCAAGGGATGAACGTTCGTATGCATCGTGCACGATCAGGGCCCTCTGGCGTATTCAAAGCGCGCAGCGTCGCTCCATCTCGAGGAATGCGGCAATCGATTATCACGGTCCTGCATATCGATACTACCGTCGGACACAGAGCCGCGCGGCGCAGAACCGCGCGCGTCGAGCCGGAGACAGCAGCGAAGAGAGAGAGAGAGAGGAAGAGAGAGAGAGAGAGGAGGAGGAGGAGGAGGAGAAAGAGAAAGCATTGGGGGACGCCACACGCTAGACAGGGTGCAAGGGTGTCCGCTTAGCGCCGCTCTCCGCTACCCTGGCCACACACGCACACGCGGCCGACTAATGACATCGGCTCCTCTATAATACTCGTGCCTCGAATATCATCGGCCCGATATTGCCACCGCGAGAGATTAATGTTTCGTCCTAACCCATCCCCTCCTCCCTCCCGCTCTGCATCGCTCTTTGCTGCTCCGTTCTTTTCTGCGTGTATCCCTTTCTCCTGATGGCTGTCGACAGTTCTTTAACGACACTTGCCTATGTTGGGCGCGTGTCCTACTCAGACTTCTCGTAATCATCGCGAACCCTATCGTCAAATCGTTCGCTACGATCGTGATGTTCGTGCAAACGAGTCGAGGGTAATCGAAATCGTAGGAGTCGCTCTTTCCTTTTCTATAAAGCAATTCGTTTCGTGCCAAAAGGAAAATGTTGGCATCGACGCGTCTGTCGTCGTCTGATCCGATAAACGTCAAAGCTAGACCCTGCCACTCTGGAAACTTGGAGACGAGTGGAGTTTCGGGGCACGGTGAGATGGTAGTTCGTCCGCGACAAGCGGCTAGAACGATAATGGCGGCTATTAACGAGCCGTATCGGGCGTGAAGACACCTGAGCCCAAAATATCACCGCGATTAATGCAATTACAGCTTACAAGTCCCTTCGGCTCTAAGACCTCCAGTATTACTAATTCATCGAGCGCGTAGATGTGTTTCCGGCGAGGCTTCGGCCTTCGTCCCGCCGCTCGATCGCCTTCCAACCTTCTCTCCCGTATTAGTACTCTCTTCCTTCCCTTCCTGCTTTCCCTCGACCTTCGTCGAGACCGATTTGTGCCGTAGAATGAGAGAACCACGAGATCTCGAGGTTGCGCCGCTCATCGCCGAATAGGTAACGCGCGTATCCAGCAGCCGGAAGCTGGTCGTTCCTTCACAAGGGTGGAAGAAGAGGTAGGTTGGCAACGGATTACGGCATTTTCCGAGTCCCTGGCAGAGCGGTATCGGCTTTTGGCGGTTGCGGTTAACGTAATTACGCCGAAGGACCTATGCGGCCCCTCGCGCGAAACCGCGAACGTCTTAGCTCCGCGTCTCGGCCTCCGTCCTCGGCCGCTTTCACCCACCGTCTTCAGCCCCTCGTCGACCTTCCAACGTTCCGCAGAAAACGAGATGCCGGAGCGCCAGTGTCTGCTAATCGGCGGATCTGCACCGCAACGCGTTCCAAATCAACAACGTTTCCCTCGCTCCCATCGTCTTGCATCAAACGCTGATCGAATTTTCCGGATTAAACGCTTCGCCCCTGAGACCTTTTCGAATTGTTCGTTCCAACGCTACGTTCGTACGTAACGCTTTAACTCGCATTCACCGGTCGTTTCACCGAGTAGGAGTCATCGGATACTAAAACGTGTTTTTGCGTTAAACGAATGATCGTCGCGCAATTTGGAGTAATCGCGCGTAGCGCCATTCGATGACTGGAAAAGTTACAGGGCACGGCGATCGAGCAATTACGGGCGAGCGCCATCGCTAACGTGATCGTCATCGTCATCGATGTCCGGACGGTACACCGGACCAGGCCATCACGCTTTATTAGCGCGACGATCGGAACAATCGGTCCAATGATTACAGCCGAAACATAATCGTTAACGCGTACGACCCATTAATGACTATGGACCATTCTCGATGCCAAATTGGTGGCGGCGAATGGGCTCGCGAGAGAGCGGATCGCGCGCACTCCATATACGCCTGCATACGCGCGGTATGCGTGTAACCGCGTAAACGCGGACGCTTCACGCGGTCGATGATGAACGTATTTGCGCCGCCCGTTAATCCCCGTTACGACGAATCAAAATGTAAACGCCAACATGCCCCGCGTTACCGCCTGACGACTCAACCCCGCACTTCCATTATCTCTCTCTTTCTCCTCCACCGATCTTTCCGCTGGCGTTACGCGCGGGAACTTTTGCGTACTCCGCTGTGGAGGAAACGCGTGTCTTGCCGGGAGCTACTGGCTTTCTCTGTCTCTACCCTCCTCTGCGTTTCTCCCTGTCCCGCCAAATCGCTTCGTTCCTCCATAATTTATGAGATTCTCCGTCTGTCCGTGAGGCCTTTCCTCGCGACGTTATAATTAGAAATATGCTTACGGCCGTAATTCCGGACGAAGCGGAACAGAACGGGTGCAGTGGGTTGGGGTGGTTCGAAAGGAGGGTGAGCACGTTTACTGCCAATAAGGGACGCATGCATAATAGAAAGCCGTAGATGGTAGCCGACCGGCCGACAGAAGGACTTACACGGGAATGCTACTTTACGACGACTCGTATTACGAGGGTTGCGGATTCGTCGTCTTTCATACGAGCGGCCCGCACCGCTACGATATCGAATCCGCATCCTCCGGACCAACCAGAGCTAACAGCCAGCCGTCCTCTTTCCGTTCTCTCCTTCTTTCATATAACAGGAAACGGGGAATTATTGCGTCGCTCGAATCCCAAATTTGCCGCACCACACGCGAAATACCTCGCGATATACGAATTTCTTGCGTACATCGAGGAGGATGGCGCTAACCGGCGACTGTAGCCGGTTGAATATTTTCATCGGAGAGACGAAGGAGATTCGCGAATGCCGCAACATCGACCGCACCGTCGTGCACAAAAATGGTCACGCCGCGGAATTCGGTTTAGCGAACCTCCGCATTGACGTCACGCTGGTTTACCATACACCGCGATACGAATGAGAGAAGCTTGGCAGAGTTAGGGGGAGACGAGCCGTGACCAACGGGGAAGGGAAAGAGACAGAGGTGCTCGGGGTGTCGGGTTTGCCCGGAGTAGGGTGACACCGGCCCTAATAACGGGTTACCAGTTACGTATGGACATTTATTTATTTACGCCTTCCGCGAGAATTTCGCGTGATTCGAGGTTTAAATACAGAGCGGTTAACCGAGGAAAACTCGTTTCTGTTCCAGATTATGTTACGTTTCAGCGAGGGCAGTCGCATCGATCCTGAATCGACTGCAAATACAAATTACGCGCAAAGAGATATAAGAAAATTTGGAATTTTCGAATGGAAAGAATCAGGGATTCTTTTCGCTCTTATCGAACGATCCAGCACGATGGTTTACCTTAAAGGATCGGCAGCTCACGAGGTACAAAGCTGCACGCGTTCCACGACGGTCTGCTCGCGAGGATGGCTATGCTTCGGTACGCGCAGAATTTTCGCAAGCGTCTCTCCGCGCGTAACGGAAACGATCCGAGTTTGCGTTCGCGCGGACTGGCGAAGGAAGAAGAGGGAGAGGAAGAGGAACAGGAAGAGAAAGACGAGGAAGCCGACCACGTATGCACACACGCGCGCGCCGAGCGCTCAAGTAATTCGCGCAATTTCATCTAAATTCCGCAGCAACAAAATTTCTCGCGTCGTCGTCTCTGTGCCTGCACGACTCGTACACAAACCAGCCGAAGGGTTAAGCATGTACGCGTGCTCTCCTAGGTAGAGCGGAACACCAGCCTCCCTAATGGTATTTCTTACGCTCCTTATTTATCACGGGGTAGGCCGACGCGCGAGCGAGCGTACGCGAACATACCCGCTCTCGACGTTATTACGAAATACGATTAGGTCGGTACACCACGGTACTCTCTTTCGTTTCTCGTCTCCACCCTCCTTCCGGTTGCCGAGCCTTCGGCTATTTCGAATATTCGCGCGTTCGAACGATGCCGATGCTCGAAATACCGTTTCGTGCATCGAACGACTCTGTTTCGCGCCTTTCGTTCACCGCGATAATGGCCGGTCTTTTTACGTTACGGCCTCTCCAACTGGCATCTCAACGAAACTGTCTTTTTAGAACACTCAGCAGATACAAAGTTTCGCGCGATTGCTTAAACGTTACACGCGAACTCTCTACTCGAGAATTCGCTCTCCTCCACTTTTTTTTTTCACGCGGTTTTTAGAATACACGATCGCGTCAGCGTGTTCTTTGAGCAAGCAACGTTTACGATAATCGTGCGAATTTCCCCGGTAATAAATCGTGGAAAGACGTGCTTACGCTCCGCCCTGACAGCAAGATGTAACTAGACAGCGGAGCAGAACCACCGCCTATTTCCCGGTGGAATCGCTCGTGCCTGCTCGGCTGCGTAAATAAGCTGTCGCGTTTTATTTCTTTCCTCTCCCTTTCTCTCGCCGTCTCGTGGAATATTCCACCCGCTTGCCGAGAATATTGCGAGCAACCGGTTGCACGCTTGGCCAGGTAGCCGAGAAATTCACCCCTCTGGCTATGCCGGGCTTTCATCGACGCTAACTTTTCTTCGAGCCGCGTGTCCGTATTTAATCCTCCGCTATTGTCCTCGACTCTCGTTCCTTCTCTTTTCGCGACTCACCCGCCGCCAAAGTGCTATCGCATAATGGCGATTACGCAATTTCCTCTTGTCCGCTGATTCGTGGATCAATCTCCTCGTACCGATTATTCTTTCCCCGTACTTCTCCGACATTTCGAATTTAATACTTGGGAGGAATCGATCTTTTCGCGGCCGTATCTCGCGAATCTCTGCTGGTTCCTCGGCTGAAAGCGGCCACTTGCGTTAAGGTAACAGCCGATCTATTTTTACGTAAGGGGTTGGCCGGCATGGACGCGGCGCGTATCGGCGCGTACGACGCGTAAACGCCGCAGCCCGAGGCGTTTATCAGCGCATTAACAATTATATTACGGAAGCTCACTGTTACGCGCGAGCGAATTCATACGCGTGCCTTCGGGGCTCCGTGGGGTGAAAGCAACCGTCGAGGGAAAAAATACTCCGGTAAAGGAGATCCGGAGAGCAGTGGCCAGCAAGTTGAGCTGGTCCATTGGGATCTACGATCTGTAGAAGCTCTGGGCGATTCTATTTACTTGGAATCTACGAACGATTCTCGTGACAAAGTTGCCGCGTTTGTGTCGAGAGACTCCGTGGCATCGATCGTTCGCGGAAAATGTCGCCGCCGAAAGGAAACGAGTCTGGGACCTATTTGAAGAGGAGAAGGGGCTGGTGGTTTTCTCTGGCCCTTCGGTCAGCTTTGTTCTCGCGCTTGGTAGAAAGGGTTGAAGGAGCGAGCGTAGACCCTCGACAGCTTCGGTTACCCTTTGGTCGCGTCGTAACAGTGGCTGTGATTTAATTTTTTCTCGCTGTCCGACAGAGAAAGCGACCGGGAGGGGAGGGGTAGGCAGAGTGTCATATTCACGACACGGGCCGATGGATGGCGCAAAAGCAAGAGAGACAGCTGGCCCTCGGCCATTGAAGGGCCACACCGGCAGAGCGAAATCAAGCGGGGGTTCGTGCCGGTGCCAGCCGGAGAGCCAGAGAAACGGACAGGGACGAAGCGAGAAGGACAAAGGGTGCGACGAAGGCGGAGAGGAAGAGAGAGAGAGAGAGAGAGAGAGTGAGAACGGGGGCGAGGACGAGTAGTCTCGGCGAGACTTAATTAAACAGCGGGCAAAGCCAGGTTAGTTCACAAAGTGACCGCGGCACCTACCCCCTTGTAGCCACCAGCATCGGCTCTTCGCCGATATAGCTACCTTCTGGGGATATACTAGCCCACGTATCGGCTTCCAACGGCGAACGACCGCCGCCGCCAACGTCCACGTCGCTTTACCTCCGATCGACCCATCGAACCAGGTTTTATCGCGCGTACCCCGACTTTTCCAAGATTTTTAATCCCCTTTCTATCGACTCTTTCCCTTCCGAGCACACGATATTCTTGGCACTACCCAGCTCCGCTCCAAAGAACGTTCGAATCTCAGCCCCGCGACGGCGACTTTGCTCTGCTCTACTCTCGGCTCTTTTCCCCGAAGCACAAAGCAGAGACCGGCAAAAAATTCGCGGAAAAATCGAAGCCGTGCACGGTGCCCTGGTACGGGGACGGTCCAGAGGCCAAAAAGGGCTGCTGTTCGGTGGCGACACCTTTGTCGTGGCGCTCTCGCATCCCCGCCACGAAGGGGAAAGAAGAGTTTATTTTCGCGGGGCGGTGGCGAAAGCGTGACAGAGTAGTCGCCGGTGTCAGCGTCGCCAACCGACGTTCTTTTTATCTCAAAGCCGTATCCCTTTTGCGCCTCTTCTGTATTCCTCAATTTCCAATGAGTCGGAATACGACATGAAACGCTAAACTGCCACAAAGGGGGTAAGCCGCTCTCACCGGTCGAACCCTTTGCCCGATCTGCTCTCTCCTCGCAGCGCTGATCGAGGTGGAACCTCGTCCCCCTCGCTCTACCTCTCTTCCCGCCCTTTCTCCCGTTCGATTCTTTGTCACACCGCATTAGATTCGCTTCTGTTCCTGTCATTATTCGGAACGAATTCGCCAGCCATTACTGGGCGAAGACTCGCGGAGATCGTTAAGTCGATGACGGTCTCCTTCCTTCGCGTCGATCGTTCTAGTCGACAATTTTCCTCGGCCGTGATGAGTCATCGACAAAGTTGGTACCAGAGAAGAAGGAGGAATCCGGACTCGATCTCGACGGTTCGTTCGAACGAACTAGTTCGTCTCGAGTAAAAACTTCCAAATTCGTGTGCTCGTGTAAACCGTTTGCATAGCCGATCTTCTTTTTACTTATGTTTAAATTAGACCGAGTTGTTGTATATACGTTCTCTAAACCGACATGGTGACGTAACCCTATATTAACACATGTCTTTCGTTTACTTCCAACACGCATCCGATTTCCATCATAAACCGTAGAAACGCTAACTACGCGACTACGAATATTTCCGGGCAGAAGATATTCGCTCCATCGTCTCTGTCATAGCGAGTCTCCTAATGTTTGTCCACCGCGGTGACTTTGTTCTGGCGCAACGATCACGCCGGGTTTCCGGTTGCGGGATTCAATGAATCAGAATGGTCGAGCAAAGGATTCGTAGGCCAGGCGAAGCCAGAGGAAGGGTGGTAATCGACACGTTTCCACGCAGTAGCATCGTCGTCGAGGAGCAGAAGGACGTCGACTGCGTGGATGGTCAGACGGAGACACAAGGGAGGACAACGTTGTTGCACGCATTCCCCCGTCCACCGGTTGCCTCGAGAGCAGTAACAATGCCGGGGAGGGTTCCGGCGTTCGGTGTGTGTAAACGTTCACTTCAAAGCAAATCAGCTATCGTTACGCACGGGAGCACCGACGTCATCGATGTCCATACCCGTTGCCGGTGTTGTTGTTGTTGTTGTTATTGTCCTCCTCGTCGTCATCGACGTCGTTGTCGTGGTTGCAAGCTCTTTTGAGAATTAGCTCTTCGAAGCTCGTTCGAAGATGACACAGCAGCGGGTTGCTTTGCGTCGCGACAGATACTTGGGTGGATATGTTAGTCACGGACTATTGATCCAGGGGATGAATCTAATACGAGTAATTATAGGATGCCGGTGTATCGTTGACGAGCATCGCGTCAGAAATCTTTGAGGGGATCGTCAACCGTGAACGTGCAACTAATGAACGGTTATCATTCCTCCGTCGATCCGAGCTATTCGATTTAGGCTTATTTCAGCTTCAACTTTGACATATACCAACGGGACTTGTTCGAGTTTGAATCGCCGCGGCGTCGTTCGAGTTTTAAAATCCGTATTACCCGCGATGGTAAATATATAGCTGCGTAAACTCGAGGATAGCGTGACGCTGGTCGAACTGGGGTTGAAACGCGGCAAAGTCCCTTGGGTCCCAATTACACCGACACCCGATCCAGGCATTACAGGCCGGCTAATTCAAGGGACGAGGAGTGTCGCGCGTATAAATCTCGTCCGGTTGATTGTACAGTTTCAATTCTGTTTGTCGCCACCGTGCCGTGTCGAAACGAGGCGTCGTTGCATCGGGGTAGCTGCCAAACGATTATTCTCTTTCACCCGGTTGTCATTCCTCTTCCCGTCGATCATCTTTTTTTTTTTCTTTTGGTTCTTTTCCTTTCGCTGTCTCGGGGAAGAACGACGATGGTGTACGAACGATGCGAGAGACTCGCGCTAAACGAACGAAACCGAAAGGACGCGGAAGAGGAAGAAGAGCGCAGGCCGCGCGAAAGGGCTGTTTCTCTTCGGCGACAAAAGGTTCGGTTAATTACAGGAAGGCCGCAAGTTCTCGTAAAGCCGTGGCAAAGGCAGCTGTCGGCTCCCAAGGCGACCCACGGGTTTACGGAGGTTTACGCGCGTCGAGGGCTTTTTGCTCCGGAGAAAACGCGCGTAGGTCGTCGTTCTGTTGGTTGACGCGTGACGTCGGCCAGAATTTCCGGCCGCGGATCCAATCCAGAACAGCGTCGCTCTTGTTCCGCGTTCTATTTGTTATCCTAGCCGCCGTCCACCAATCGCAGCCTTTGGCTCGATCTTGCTCTTCTATTCCCTCGATGACGGCGTAGCATCGTCGTCGTGGTCGTCGAAAAACCGCGAGCGCGATTAACGACTTTTGAAATCCGGTTCACGTAAATTCTGAAGACAACGTGGGAAACGTTGTTCGCGTTCCTTCCGCGGGAAAAAAACCTCCTTTTCCTCGTGCACACGCGGCGTGGACAAACAAACGTCGCTTTTTCAACCTTTTCCAAACAAAGCGTGCGTTTCGAAGAGAACTCGAACGAGGAAGTAACCACGTAAAGATTCTTTCTCGTTTGTAGGGAAGACGTGGCAGCGGCGGATTGTTCGGTGTATCGGCCCGTGCAAAGGTCATCTCATTGTTCGACGAGAGCAACGCGTGTCCCATTACAAATCCCTCGACCGGCGCGGAAGAACAACGAGAAGGTACCGTCTCCTTGCAACCCCTGCTAAGATAATACGGCCTGTCGGTCCGCGGGGGGTCGGAGATTTCAACCTTTACCGAAATGCCAAGCGGGGCTTTAAACGGGCTAATAACGCCGCGCCCCCTTCCATCCCCTGTCTATCCTCCGATTCCCTCCTTATTGCGCAAATTGCCTTTGCAGGCACGAATAACGCGATACGCCATCAAATTGATAAAGACATCAGGCTTGCCACCGACTTCCGGGTAACGTGACGAACCAACCTATCCGTGACGTGGAGAAACGTGAGTATCTTTCCTTCGGAGAAGCAAGCCAATGTCAATGTTTCTTCTGTTTCGTTGGTCGTCGATACGGGATCGTTTGTATGATTATACTCCCTATGAAGGGTAATAGGCTGGGGTATTATAGGAAGAAAGCAGTTCGCGATGCTTTTCATTTGCGCGCCGGTCATTAGCCGAATGAAAGACGATGGTCTTAGCGAACGGTTGCGTCAATATTCTCCGATGATCGATCATCCGACCGGAACCACAGGAGGCCTCGCGCAAATTAAGTATCGTCTTACGCTGGCCGCCGCCTTTAAGAATTCTCGAAAATACGAGAGAGGCGAACGAAAGCGGCGAACGGACGAGAAACACGGAATTCGTAGCAGCATCGATCATCGCGTCGATGGGTGAGAGGAACCAAAGGAGGGAGACGAGAGAGGAGCAGAGAGGCGAAAGCAAAAGTTTTGCACAGAAAGATAAAGGTTTCTATACTGGTTTGGGGAGGGGGGGGGGGGACGGTGGACTATTTCCTATATTTGCGATATCATAGAACTTGCTTGACATTATGGGTGGCGTCGGGGTTGAGCCAAGGGATAGATGGGCTATTCCGTGAGACCGGCTGTCATATTCATGTATTGACACTGAGCTGGTTGACTAATGGACTGCTGTTGTCAGAGGCTCGTGTTACCGCGAGGGCCCGGCCCCTGCAACTCGTTTTTCCTGCGAATCGACCGAAACGCGTCCACGGCTATACCACGACGACGACGTCGACGTCGGCGTCGACGGCCGCCTCTGATGCCAGCCGAATCGACGTACCAAAAGAAACGAAAGGGAAAAAATAAAATATCGGCTCGATCGAGCGAGTGGATGATCGACGCGAACGAAAACGCGCGCGCCGCTTCTCCCTGCCCCCGGAGAGCCACTCTTTTTGGTACGAAGCGCAATATAGCGATCGTGCGCGCGTCCGCCCCGAAGCACGCGGATATTCCTGTCGGTCTTCTCGACTTTTACATATTTATCGCGTCTCGCATTGTGCTCGCGTCAGCCGGGACGCCGACATCTTTTGCCAGGAAAATCCGCGATATTGAATTTACCTGCCACCCTTCTGCCGCTAACGTTCCACCATCTCCCTCTTTCCTTCGTCCAGCAGCGAATCGATTCGCTGGCATCGAAACGCTTTCACTCGTGAACGATGCTTTCCTGCAATCTCGTTACGTGTGTCTTACTTCTCAAATAGACGATCGAGTCACGCGGCCGACGTTTGCAAGCAAAAGGAATTTGTCGAGTGATTCATCGACCACGCGGCGACTCGCGACTCAGTCGCTCCACGTAACAGAAGTCTCGAATCTCTCGGGCGAGATCTCGATCCGGCAGGCGCGACACAATGCACAGATCGCTCCTGGTGCTCGCTTTTTCCACGCGAGCCGAAGAAAGGAGAGAGGAAAAAGGCACGGACGGACAAAGGGGAGAGTGGGTGTCGGTGCAGGATCGAGTAGGTGGTCAAAGAGAAGCGGAGCCCGTAAACGCGAGACGACTATTCTATTACCGACTGACATTCGATACAAACTTGGTCGAGCGATCACGGCCTTTGCCGCGGTCCTTCCACGTTTCCTTCCTTCCTACCTCCGACCCTGTTTCCACCCTTCGTTCCATTAAAGTCGCGAAACAGCCGGGACGAAGGCTGGTCCGAAGGAGGAGAAGCACGGCCAAGAGTAGTCGTGAGTCTGCAGCAGGCTGGAGCGAGAGTCCTTCGAGACTGGAATAATAGGATACGCTGGGACCTACGAGCGTAGCGAACGCTTTATAGCGGCGTGTCTCTGCGTGGCTGCTTTGATTTATCGCGGAGTTAAACGGCTCGACGCGGGAACGCCCTCTGAAACCTCCTCTTCTCGCGGATGATCGTACGTCGCGGGCGTACTATGCACGAAAAGCTCGTTTACGTGGCCGCTAGATTCGTCGTAAAGAGTATCCGTTTAGTCGGGGACAGGCATCCGTAAACGCGGTCGATGGAATTTTGCGTGACGATATGGCCAGTAAACTGACACGATGTCTAGTCATCGTTCGAAGCAAACGTTAGGAGATTGGATACTCACCTCGAACCTTTTGCTCGTCCTGGAGCTGTCGCTCGAGGCTGTCTTTAACCTCCCTTTCTCGAAGAACGTCCATCTTCAGTTCGGCTGTAATCAGAAAAAGAGAAAATATTTCATTTCGGTCGTCGTTCGACTTTCGGGATCGAAATGATCTTGTATTTGTTAAGTTAAAGATCGAGTCGAGTTATTCGCCGACGACCTTCTTCGTCGTTGCTTTAGCCAAAAGATAGCGCGGCAGAATATCGTACGGTCTGGCGGGTTCGTGATTAAATCCAACAGACGACGACCGGACCAGAGCTCGCGTAGTTACCTTTAATAGAATTACATCGAGACGCTCGACGATACCGACCGCGTTCATCCTAGCTTGTCTCTAAGACGTTCGCCCTTTCTCCGTCTTTGCGAACAACCCCCGTCACCCTTGGGACTCGCCACGCTAAATTAGCCATTTCGAATCTCGGCAAGAGGGTGGTAGGATCGTCGTCGTACGGAAATTCGCATTTCTGACTGCGAGTCCCCTTGATTCTTGATTCGGTTTACGAAACGCTGCGAAGTGGTTGAAGAAACGTGCCTGACGTTGGATTATCGACATTCTGGAAGCGAGTAGATCGGGCTCGAAGCCCCTGGGAGAGCGAGTCAGGTATCGATGAAAAGGAAAGAAGTCGGTTTTTAGCCGGTGAAACGTTCCCAGGGTCTAAATCAAGCGGGCTAATTCGGTTTAACGGAAGAAAAGAAAGCAGGAGAGGGGAAAAAACGAGCCACCCTCTTTCTGGTTGTCTGCTTCTCGAATTACGTTGGTAGCCAATGAGCCGCGCAGTTCGTAACGCGTCTCGCGGCTCATCGACCGATAAGCCGCTCGTTAGATCGCTACCAATTTGCGGACATTTCGCAGGGTCGTTTTTCTCGCGATTCTTCGAACGCAATAAAACCTGCTCGATATGGTAACGACTGGGTGAAACGACCTAATCCGCTCGGGGGAAGCTAATCTACGTTCCATCCCTCGTGAAATATACCCGATTATTCCAACTTCAATATCGTTGTAATTCCTCTTCTCCTTTGTACCGTCCTATACGAAGCGAAGCGAATACCGGAAAAGATATCGCGTTGGAATATGTAACATATAAATACTGTAAGGAGGATTTTGTTGGAAACATAACTTGCGAAAAGCGAATCGGTTCGGCAACGGCATCGAAAAGGGCAGAATCGCGCGATATCCGCGGAGATGCACGGGGGCAGGGTGACGAGCCACGCGGAGAATCAAGCCGGTAGATTAGGTAGGGGCGCGCGTCTCAGCAGTCTGCCGGCAATTTGAGAGCGTTTGCGAGGTCCATTAACGGCGGTAACTCTTCACGACCGGCCGCCACGAAGATTCAATTTGAATGCTAACCAGAATAGGAAGTTCGCGCCGGAGCCCCGCCGCTATGTGTATACGTTACGCGGCTGCCCCTTCCTGCCGTGCTCCCGCCTGTCCACCACCCCTCGCCCCACCCCTTTCCACCCTGTTATTGCCAATTTCGGCGCGTTTCTGCAGCCCACTTTGCGATCGTTTAGATTATCATCTCTCCCGGTTTCTCTTTCTCTCGTCCCGACGTTAGGGTCTCGTTCGACTCTCTTCTCTTTCCTCCCCCCCCCCTTACACCCCCGAACCTCTATGCTCCTCTCTGCCTCGTCTACCTTTTCCTCAGTACCTAACGTTTCCGGAGATAATTGAACTTTATTAGAGATCGTAGCTGATGCGAACGTCAACCCTGCCGCCTAGGCCCGATTCGAATCGACTCGGTTTAACGATCACCCTGTTTCTACTCTCGTTGCCTCTCTGCCCCTTTCACCATCCCTTTTTAAATATAACTTTTCGATCCTATGTATATGTCGGGTTATCATTAGGATTTAAGGCGCGTAATGATTCTTCGTTTGAATTAGCCATTGTTTTACGAAACAGAGAATATATTTACGCGAATAAACAAGATTTTACAAAATATTATGAATAATGAGTTTAATAAATGATAAGATTAACAAACGATAAGTTTAACTAATAATTAGATTAAAGAATAATAAGTTTAACGAACAATAAGAGGAACGAATAATATGTCTTACGAATAATAAATTTAACGAATAATGAGATTAACGATTGATAGGTTTTACGAATAATGAATTTAATTAACGCTATTAACAATGTTCCGGGGTTCAAACGAATCCACGGTCAACGGGATAACTCTTTACTATGCGTAGATTAATTTTAAACGCAAAAATACGATTGCTGAGACACTCGGTAAATTGCTCGATGTATCACTTTCCAAGGCGATCACACGAATGAATATCTGATGAAAATCTTTTTCGCTATACGACTGCATTTGTTTGTTATATGCTCGCTGGAGGCATCGAGAAGGTTCCAATCGTTGTTGCTAGGCAATTTCTGTCAAAAGTTTGTTGTATACTCTTTGGAAACATCGAGAAAGATCCAAACGCCGTTGCTAGGCAGTTTCTGTCTGGAGATTGATTCCTAATACAACGTGTGTCCCATTATATCGACATCTCTAAAGTACAATTCTATGTGATTTCTAGGGAGAACAATACAACCGACCCACACCTTCGTCAGGCAAAACGTTTATCCCGTGACCGCGGCTACGTTCGGCGACCAGTTGTCACCTCGAACCCACTTTCGCTTTCACAAATATCAAACAATTACAAATGACAATTGCTTAATTACAGTTATGATAAAATCTAGGATAAAGCATTAGAAGGCTTCCTCAAAATTGCAAAGGGAAGGCTCCGGTTTTCCTTTCATCTCCGACATATATATATGTATACATTTTAGAGAGAATCGCGATCAAGTCGGAAGTCAGGAAAATCAATTCCTCGAAGGCGGCGCGGAGGGTACGCGGCATGGGGTTCGAGCTTATTGAAATTCGACCGCGAACTCGTGGCCATTAAAATTTCAGGGATTAACGTTGGCCGCGATGAACAACTGCCACGTAAGAAAAGTCGCCCTTTGCAAGAGGGGTGCGCTTCTCAGTCGTCGTTCCCGCGTCAATTAGACGTTCCCTAATCGCGAGTCGCTCCATAAACTGTGAATTACGCGCTGCTTGTTACTCGGACGGACGAATCTATCGAATGCGGTCTTGCTTGCCTTCGTCGTACCTCGCCGATCGAAACTCTGCCTTCGCCAAACCGTTCACCTTCTCTCCTTCCATATCGGTTTTCCTTCTCGCTATCTGCGATCGTTCAGGGTGTCTCGAAGAGGCTCGAATGAGTTTCGTTATCGTGGATCGTTTCAGATTCGAGTCGGCGATGTTTCGAGCCGCGAGTCGGCGCAGCTGTCGCGCGACTCGCCTCGTTAAGACCCGGACGAATCGTCGGAGGGGCGAGTATCACCGCGGACTATCGCTTCGCGAAATCGAGTTTAGACGAAGGATCATCGGCGATAATAATATTCACGGTAGCTCGAGCACTCTGGCTCGGCAACAATAACGGTGCAACGGAACGTGCATGCCACTGTTCCCGGAGCGATTCATGGTTATTGATTAGTATATGGTTGGCGGGAAGACGGGAGGCGGCGGTGGCGGTGGCGGTGGTGGTGTAGCGTTCACATCCCCCGAGGGCTTGTACGACGACGTGTACGCACGGTATAGCTTCTGCACGACGCTAAGATATTCGCAGGGCCTCAGGCCACCCTCAGAAACAACAATGTCAACTTAGCCGTGCGCCGTGCCCTGCAATCGTTTGAATAGTATAATGTAGCTTTCGTGTTACGCCCTGCCGCCCTCCGACACGCGTCCATCGATATATCGCCGCCTTCGACCTACGCCTACGCCCACGTAACGTACTTGATCGTCTCGCGGATTCGCCTAACCGCCGCTCATCTTCGTCTTCTTCTGCTATCACCAGTGCGAGATTGATAGGCGTTTACGAATTTCATTTCGACGGATCACGGACCTGATGATAATAAGCCGCCGTTGGGAATCGTAGATTAAACCTGTAGATTGTTTTGCTAATTTGCAAATCCGAGGATCGGAAGCTCGACTCTGGTATTCTCTTATTCCCTTTCTGCCCAATTTTCCGAAAACTCCGCGAACGCGTTCTTGTTCTTTCTTCGGAGAAGATATTTTTCTCGATTATTACACGGAGAAATCGGATTTTCGTCGTTTCCGAATTTCACAAATTTCTTAACTCGAATGTCGATTAATCCCGCGATTTGCTTTATTTGCACGCGCAATGGTCTCCCCTCCTGGAAAGAAGGCCCTGCCGAAACACCGATATTATTGTTTCCACCCTTGCATATTATAAACGCGTAACGATCGTTCTGCCGTATATATTCGCAAGTTTGTCCTTTCCCGCGGGCATAACGTCTCCGCGCGGCACTTCAATTGTCTGTGACGTTCACGAGCGGAAACACGTTCTTCTCCGAGACTCCCACCGCGACGATGAAGTTAAAAAGTTACCCCGTTATTATCGAATCGCGGAACCACGATCCTCGGATCGATCAAGATAGAATAGGAGGGTAACGCGAGGCGTTTCGCGACTTTGCTAGATCGTAAGACGACGAGAGGCCAATAGTTATCCTGCACGGATTACGATCCTCGGCTAAGGGCTACAAGGGTTTCCCTCCTACAGGATTTAAGACGGACTTAGGCCTTGTTCCGGCCGCTGACCACTTTGCCTCCCATTAACCATTAACGGATCTAACGAAAATAGGATTAAATCGCAGCTAGTCGTGCTCGCGCACTAAAACTACTGCCGTTTGCGCCGGGAGTCGGGTTTCTTCGCCGAAAAGCCGTGTTCAACGGATTATCCAACTTCTTCTCCATCGTTGATCGGCGCTCTCGACATTCTCAAATTCCGACGATCTTTTCTTTTTTACGTTTGTAATCTATTCGAACTTCGAAAGTGTTCTACAAAGATTCGCCAAATATCCAACTTGTAACTGCTGCTACGTGGTAGCAGGATCATCTAGTTACAGTGGAAGCGTGTTTCGACAAACTCGATACGTCAAGGCAATCAAATACGTATCTCTAGATTCTTATATGCATTTCGATCTTCGGATGTTCCGTTAAAACGCCACTTCGTGCGAATACGTATCCATTCTAGCCGTAACTTAAGCGAAGGAATAACAACGGGAGTAACGCGTAATTGTATCGGCGAGTTTACAGATGTGACAGTATTCGTGGCGCCATAGGTACAGTTTGCGCGATCGATCGAAATGACTTATCTTCCAGTCATAGCAAATATTGTTGCATGTGTTCTTCCCGATGCTTTCCCATTCCAAGGCAACTCCCCTTTCTGTTGGTATAATTATGGTATCAAACATTCGCGAGCATCGTCGTTTTAGAGTACACAATGACCCACGTAAACATACGATCGTGTTCCTATTATCGATCCGAAGCAAAAGCGAACTCTCCTCGTTTCCTTAACTAATACTTTTCGCGCCAACAACGAGCCAGTCAATTCCGAAGGAATCTCTAATCTAGCCACGTTCCCTGTCCTTTTCTCAGCCTGATAACCACCAAGACAATCGAACGAGGATACCAGGGCAGAAGGAACGCGGTCCTAAGTCGCGGTCGATCGTAGGTGAATAGTTTCGATATCTTGGTCGGCAATCGAGGACGCGGGACTACGGTGGCCGTGTTCGTCGCACGAACTCGGCCGGAGATACGGCGAAGAGCGTTTTCGCGTTTCAAGATAATCCTTCCTTCCTTCGGGAACAGACTCTCCGGTATATCTTGCCGAGTTATTGCACAGCCGTCGCTTAGAAACCGCCGCTGCTACGATATCGCGGCCTTCGACTTTTTCCATCTTCGTCGGTCTTTACTTTTCCCCCGTGAACGGATTTCAATTTCGAAGAACACAGGAAATCAAATCGCACGTGTGTTTCAGAAGTGTCACGAATCGAAGTAATTCGGTTCTTCGTTGGAAGATAAAAATGAAATGGAAATTTCATCGACTAAGAACGAATAATTACAAAAATCATATGCGATCGCTGTCTCTTCGGTTCCATTCTGTTCGCCAAGATTATGTGTTTGGTACATAATTGCCTTGAACAGCTGTTTCACTCGTGTCATTGTTGAAATACACGTGCGAAATCAATCTCTTCGTAATCGAAAGAGGCGAAAAGATCTTTCAAGCAAAATCGTCAACGAATCTAAGGACGAATCATGTAACATCGCGAAAGGTTTTTGCTTCGGTATCCAACGGTCGCCAAATTTTGCCGGTCACGAGCACGAATCGATCTCGCTCAGTCGTTGAACCGAACCGCATACGTAATCCACCGCGGAGCCCCCCTTTTTCCCCTCGTTCTAGCGAGACTGACGCGACGTGCCGCTGGATCTTTATCGTTATTACGAGTGTCTGTCCGACTGTACGTGCGTGCATGCTAGACCGCCCGTGCACAGCACGAGACATTAATGGTTGCCGATCGTAAAACGTTCACCGGCCGAGAATCCCGCGGCATTTATCGAATAACCTCTGCCGACCTGTGGCTAGCTTCTTAACGGTCGATCCTTCTTCTTCCGTTTCTTATCCCTCTGCTCGGTACCATCGTTCTCTGTGTCGATCCCACAGGTAGAAGAATTGGTATCCGCTGTCTCGCGATTCCTAGAGGCTTGTCGACTCGCGACACTGTACCCGGTGCTCCATAGCCGGCAATTTATGCGAAGGCAAAGCGTATCGCGTGCACCGGAAACAGCACGAGTTGTAAAATCGCGCTACCGAGCCAGCTGCCTCTCTTTCTCCGTCCTGTATGTCACTCGAGACAACCGTAATTAAGAATCGCTCTAACGAATGCGACGTAACTCGGTATCTTCATCTTGTCGTACGTTCACCATCCCGTCGTTATCGCGTTGCGCTAATAACCGCCTGCCGATTTTATGTCTTCAACTACCGCCGTCGCATCGCGCAGACAAATCCCGATATCGATAAATGTTCATCGTTTTCTTTGAAACTTTTACTCGCTATATATGTAGTCGTAAATAAAACGCGAGTAAGCAAGTACTGGACATCATCGATTACGTATTATCGACGTTATCTTCTCGATCGTGACAATCGCTGAACACGACGTACGTATATATATGCAAGTGGGATTGCGTTGTCGCCTCAGGGTTTAGGAGTACGGTGGAAGACACCTGGAACACCTGCCCACCGCGATGTTCGCGTCTCGCGGCGATTCTTGGAGAACGAAAGAAACGACAACTCTTGTCGTCACGCTTTCCTTATTTACCCAACGCGCAGGTTCGCGCCTCCTCTACGGTCTAATCGGGCGGTTACGTCACGCGAGAAAATTAGCCAGACTCGTCTCGCGGGTCGAGAGGATGGAGTCGCAGGCGCATAATGCGCGCGATTATATGCATTAAGCCGCGAGGGGCGTGCTTTAAGGGCCAATTATCGCGGTGCTTTTACGCCGTTGGCGAGAATCTCTCGCCGGGGCACGATGACACTTTCGGAACGGGATTCTGTCGCGTACCGACTCGTTCGTTCCTCCTTTTCCTCTTTGTCGCGGATGGGCCCGGTCATGAGTCAAGGGGAGTCGCGAGGAGAGGGAAAAGGAGAGAAGGCTCCGCGAGAGAGCCACGAAGCCGCGTGCCGTCGTCGATTCCACGTTGGCGGACCAGAGAGACGCAACAAAATATTCGTTGCTCGCGGCAGTAAACGGCGTCGTTAACGACGCGATTTCTCCCTCTTTCGTTCATGCGCGTCGCGACCAACTCTCTCGCGTGGCCGTTACCACTGCTCTTTTATTGCCGGTAAATTACACGCTTTATTCGACCCGTGCGACGACCCAACCGAAAGCAAACTGTATAATTGAACGGTAGTTAAAACTGCGGTAGGTCAAGTTTCTTTCCACCTTTCTTTCGAGTGAGGCCGTTTCTCTCCTTTGTTTCTGTCGCTTCGTTCGCCTCGCTCTGACGCGTTCGATGAGAAATCCGATCAAAATTGAATTCGACTTTCAATTCCAATCATCAACCGTCAAATTAACAGTTATTTATAAGGTTTCATTTTCAAACATCTTCTAATTCAAAATTACCGCTTGGGTCTTCCTCTAACCGTAAAAATATCGTGTTTAACATCGAGTGAAGCGTACAATCCGGTACTGCAGGTACGCGTAAAGAAGACGGACGAACGATCGAGCCGGCGATCGGTAATCGGCCGAAGGTCGCGAGAGGAAAGACCTCGGCAACAAAGTCTCACGGGAGACACTTAAAACGGCGGCGACGATAAAATCTGCGACGCAACAAAGTCCCGGACAGAGTCTGTGAGAAGAGATAGGGACGGAAAAGAATCCGCGAGATCTCCTCCCGTGGGCTTCGAGAGGCTCGTAAATTTCCGCTTTTATAATCGTGCTGGATGCGAGTGTCTCACCTCCTCTCCAGCCGGGAAATCGCGCGCGGGATCGTTAGTCGCCAATGTCCGTTTTGTCGCTTAATTCCAAAGCGACAACGATCGGTGACGATCGAGCGGCAGGATCGATGCCCAGGGATCGTTAAATCCAAGATTTAAGCGACGTGCGCACCACGGTTTATCGTCGCGTACCGTAGTTTTCCTCCTACTCTTGTCGAGGCTTTTTCTAGGAAATGATACATACGCCTTCGGATATCTCTCTGTCGATTCATCCTCGTTCGTTTGCGTTTGAACAACGTCGTCCATTACAATCGGTATAGCGTATGTTCTTTAGAAAGTTCTAGATTTTGTAATCTGTGAAGGTTCTCCAGATCGATACCAAATATCGAATCAGTCCGAATCAACGTTCGACGTATTCTACGAGGCCAGCGAGCTGGACTCTATCTCAAGTTCGTGACTCCTTTTATTGTTAAATATATAATCAACCAGTTGTCGCCGCGTTAAGGATAATTTATTAGCTTCCTTAACACCAGCGGACCCTCTCTCTTAAATTCTTTCCCCCTTGTTTCGCTCGCACCGTTCACCAGCATCCTTTTTTCTTCCGATTCTCCGTATCTTATTGTCTCTTTTTATCGATGCACCGATGCCTTGCCCCCGAAAGGAGAAGAAAGTCGAGGAAAGAAACGCGCTCACGATGCGTGCGTCTATAGCCCACCTTATCCTAGCCCCTTTTGGCCGGTGGCTTATGCTAAAACCGAGCCCTTGTGGTTTCTCTAATTGACAATCGGCCGCGTTCTCCAGACCAGGCGAACCTCCGGAGCTCGAGGTGGGAACCGACAACGACCACGCTGCTGCGACATCGTATTGTTTCGCGTTTTTATTCCTACTTTTCTGCCCGGTTTGGTAGGGAACCACGGTGGAGGGAGAAGGACAAAAGGGTGGAGCTCTTCGTCGGTTCCTCGGCACGGAGCGCATACCTCGGGATCACGCTCGTTTGCGCTTTCCACGGATTCGCGCGAGAATAGCCGGACCTGGCCACCGGATCGCTGGTGTGCGTGCTCTCTCGGTCGCGGCTCGAATTAACGAGTAACAACGGGGCCACCCTGACCCGGGCGCCAACGTGTCCCATTAAAGGCGCCCTTTTTCTTCCAGCCGGCTTGCTGCTGTTGCTGCTGCTGCTGCTCGTTATGAAAATTCCTCGAGTTCGATACCGGGACACATTATCGAGACCGCTGCTGCGATTTGGTACTTCCACGACGAAGAGGCATGTACGCTATTTCGCCTTTGTTTCTCAGAGGCGAGCGAAGAAAAATTATTACGATATGCATATCCTGAAGTTTATCCAACCATTTTTTATGGCAACTACAGTACTTTTAGTCGTTTGTTTCTATACGACGCGAAATATGCATTCAATTTACCTTGTACATTTTCCTTCACAGTCACATTGATTTCGCGATAAATCAGCATGGCACACGCAAGCAACGTGCAGTCGTACCTTTCGTTGCAAACATTCGAGACCTTCGACCAGTTGCTTCTCGTTTGAACGCAGTCTGATTGATTTACGTTTAGCCCTGGCAGCGAACGACCCTCCGCCCCCTTGGGTCGCGCGCGCGAGCCAAAGCAACGCTATCTCTCTATCGGCTGGCGGAGCGGCCATTATCGCGCAAACTATGTACGCACACGTGTATCGATGGCACGCTCGTTTTTTTCCCACTCGTTTCTGTGTATACGTCGTTCGCGAAGCAATCGGCTGCCCACCCCTCGCTTTTCTGCCCCCAAGAGCACGGATATTTCCGTGGCCGTGTAGGCATCGCCGCAGATCGATACCAGCAACGGTTTTCTGCCTTTTCCCATCTCGTTCGCCTGCCAGGCTTCAAATTAGACACCGATACTAGCAGGAAAAGCGTATCGGAAACCTACGTGAAACAAGAGTGGTTAAACTTGTCAACTAGCTCTTTTTACGATTCGTTGATTCTCCCTATTCCAGGATGTCGTTCGAGACCTCGGGCCAACGTTCGAACTTTATCGCGTCGGATGTTTGCTTTAATTAGCTCGTTCGCGTGGTCTCGGATTTAATTAAGAATGGAACAGCTTTATTGCCTTGGAAACGTCCTCCCCCGGCGACTGGTCGCGCGGTCCAGACACCGACCAACAGACAACGGCCGATCGGTTTTATTTTCAGTGGCCGAAGAAGTTCCTCGACGAATCGATCTGAACGGTACACGGGGATCGAGAAGCTTCTTCGACCGTTTCCTCCCCCCATCTCCCGTCGCTTCTCACGATACCCGCTATTAGCCAGCTGTAATTTATTACTTTCCACCTTAATAAGCATAATAATCGACGCGGCCGGTTGTTCGCGCGCTCGCAGTCCCGCGACCTTCGACCCTGAAACGATCTTTAAGGTAGCCTGCAAGTGGTTGCGGACGTTTAATGATGCTCGGGACTGCGCCGATTCGGCTCTCGCGAATGGGAGCAACGAATCGAACGGGAAACGGGACGATAGAACAAGAGCTAAGGAAACCAACGGAATCGTAATTCCTTCCAGCTCTTCTTCGTTTTGCTGTTCCCTGTTCGCGTCCCCTTCTCTCTTTCCCTATTTATAGTAGGTAAAGGAACGGGACCAGTGGTACCGGACTCGATAGCTCGCAGTCCTACACGTTTTTCGGGTATCCCGTGCTCGGGTCCAGTTCACCCTCCTGCGGCATTACATCTGTGTTTAGACCGCGACCACGCTGGAAGATATAGTACAAATTGTCGATCTCGATCTCGACCAGCGTATTCGAATTTAGGGTAGCAGCGAACTAACCTGACCACTTCTAATTGTACGATCTATCGTAACGTACGTATTATTATTCGTAACGTCAACGTAACGCCAGAAGCAGCATTAAAACACATCCTTTATTACAAGAATGTAGCTCGGTACACAGATTCTTTGCATCCTGGTCTGCTTGCACCAGGCTCGTGCACAGAGGTCATGAGAGGGAAAAGAAGCAAAAGCAAAATAAGAAGACGATAGACAGAGAGAGTCGTTGCGCTGTCGCGCGGCGTGGCTCGCGGTAATAGGATTTCACGTAAGCAGCCTCCCAGGCGGCGGCCAAAAATCGAAGGAGCTTACGGTAGGTAGGATGCGCCGCCGGCCGGTGCAGCCAGCGTGCTGGTTCGAACGAAACGGCCAAGGAAAAAGGAAGATGAAAAGGCGGTCGGGGGCGAGGGGAGGCGACGCGACACTGGAGAACAGGGAGGCAGTGAGCAGAGAAGACGGTGGCACGGGGAGAGACACAAAGGAGGAGAGAACAGGGGAGAGAGGATGGAAAGGCCGCGAACGCGAGGCAGAAAGGAGAGGCAGCGAGAAAGAAAGACGTCCGGCCCGTACAATTTTAATTAACCCGGTACCGGGTAGCCGATCGCGATCGAATCGGGTGCACGATCTACAAGGAATCTACATAAGATCCTCCACTCGCGGCTACAACTCAATCCCCTCTTTCTATTCCGCTCTCTCGGCGGGCCTTAAGCAACCGGCCCGCCACGGACTCTCTCTCCTTTCTTTATCCACGTGCACGTCCACGTATACCTTTGTGTGTGCGGACCCGTGCGGTGGACACGAAGAAGAGGCGCGCACAATCTTTGCGCTCCCGCCGTGGCTTCCCCTCGTACCCTTATCTCGGTGAGCATCGAAGATAGCGAGCACCTACGTTGCTCGCCAGCATCCGGCGAGCTCATATTGTTCTCCCGTGCATCGTGTAACTTACCGACCGAACGAGACCGTGAGTTCTCTCTTTCTATCTTTCAGCCACTTTTACATTAATCTTTCCTTTTTCATCGAGGGAACCTACTCGTGCGTTCGTGGTGGACTTAACGAAGTTTAGGATACCACCCCGCGTTCCTTCTCGAAAATCCGCTCGGTTTCCCTGGTCGTTCCGTGCTCGTTCTCCAAAGAAACGCAAGATCGAGTCCGGTTCTCCAAAGGAGAGCGTCGATCACTGCGCCGCTCCGAGGATTTCGCTCGTGTTTGCGCGTCCGCGCGTATTAGGGGACCCGGTCGAAGCGGCCAATGCAGCCATACGGAGAAGCTCGGTAACACGATAGCGGCCGTATGTAAAACCATCTGGTGTAAAACGAGCTGCTGGCTCGTTCGAGTATTAAATCGGCCCTCTTACACCCTCTTCTTGGCCCTCGTCCTCCAGGCTACGCATTTTCGTCGATCTGCTCTCAATTCATGCCCTCCTCTCTTCCTCCTACGATCTCGTCTTCATTCTCTTGACGCGTATCCGCGTCTCGAGTCGGTCCTTTTATCCAGCGATCTTCTTCTTTCTCTCCTCGATTCTTTATCGACTTGATCGACTCGCGGAACGAAAGCTCCTCTACGTTCGCCCCTTCGTTTGCTGCTCGTCTCTCGGCGAACATTCGTGGACACGAGGAATCCGCGCTAAGCCGACTTGGACGTCGCGCGGCATGGAAGATGAACTCGTCGCTGGACACGCGTCGGCTTCGAGACGCGGAACGTCCTCTCGCGTTAAACTCCCGGCTTAATCGGCCGCTGGACCGGTCGCGAAACAAAGGACGGTCTCCTCGTGGCGATCGCCGCTGAGAGATACCGCGCTCAGGGAACCTACCGTACCCGAAAGAATGCCACTTTTCTTCTTCGCTGCGAGGAAAAACGTAGGGTACGAGAGCGCGGTCCGGGACTCGCCGCGTCCGGCTTCGACGTCGTTAAGCGCTGTGAACACGCGTTACTCGACGACCGTGGAAACGACACTTTATACCGCCGTTAATGGGCAATTAAAGGCCGGCTTTACGTTTCGGCTGGAATATATTAAGAGTCGCGTGTCCTTGCTTCGGCGAGGAAGAGGTCGACGCAGAGTCGAGAATGCGAGCGAACACGTGGTCCTCGAGAACTGGGCCAAGAAAGGATTATACTACGCGTTCGACACCACCGTGTATTTCTATTAGAATTTTCTTACGCTACGTACTCGTAGTATATAGAATACTCGCGTACAAAGAACTCGTTCGACAGGATGTTCCACTTTCCTTCTTATTCTATGGCGATCGTACAACGATTACGCGTCTTTGATTGCGATTAGCAAATGGCGAGCATCGCCGCCGGGACGTCGAAACACGAATCCTCTTAGGCACGCGATTATGCCGCCTGGAGAAGAAAGTCCGATCGATCGATCGATCGATCTTTAACAAAGTGCCGGACGATCTTCACAGAAACGGTCGTCGTCGACGAGTGACTTAAACACTTCGTCGTCTTCATCCGATCGTGTGATCTCTCTCTTCTCTTTACACCTCTTCCTCGGATGTTTCCAGGTCTCAAGACGCTGCATGTCGGACGCTAATAATAATAACACGAGTCGATCTATCACGCGCTTAATGAGAACGAAGGCGAGGTACACGACGCGAGTCCACGGTTCGCAGGGCCTTGTTAATCGCGTTACCTCGGTTCGGCCGTTATCTACTTAAGACACGCGTCGCTTATCCGCCACGGATACAACGACGATATCTCAACGAGTAAACGTTTCTTTACGCGGACTGATTTTTGCGAGTCAGCCTTATTTCGCGTTCGAGATAGATCGTCTCTGCGAAGATTGGAGATTTTTTCCACGAGATATACAAACGCTAAACGGCGACTAAATTCTCGGCGAGGTTTTCAATAAAAATTGCGATAAGCAGGTATTCGGATTACCTTAAAATAGCACGTTCCATCGGAAATGGTACGAGAACCAAACGGTAACGACATACTCGAGACAGAGCTAGGCGAAATTACAGCACTCGAACGGCGCCTAAATTGCTACTCTTTCCGTGGATCCTTAAACCTTAATGGCTGGCGAGAGTAACGCGTTATTACCCTGAAATTAGTCGTCGACACCGCGAAGCTGGTGTTCGGATCCATCTCGTGGAGTTTCAGCGCCGGATGTCACGGCCGATACTGTGCCGTGACAGTCGAACGCCGAACAAATTACAGAAGTAGAGGAGTCAACAGAAGTAGAAGGAGTGAGCGATGGGCAAAGAAGGGAAGAAAGGAGGGGAGGAAGGAAGAAAGGAAAATGGGCTGGAAGGGTCGGTGAAGAGACTAATGTCTCTTAATGCGGCTTCGCGAGAGCTGGCAGATAATGAAATTGCGGCCTCGGCTAGAGACGCGTTAAGAAAGCCATGCCACTGACCTTTCTCGTAGTTGATTTGCCTCTCCTGCTGCCTCGCGTTGTCGGCCGCGACCTTGAGCAGGCCCTGGATATTCCTGAGCAGGGTCTCCGTACTCGAGACCGAGGGATCCTGGCCTCCCTGTGAAACGGCCACCGCCGCGGAGGCGATCTGGGAATAATTCAGAGCCTGAGGACTCTCGGATCCCGGCGCGGGAAGCGGCAGGTTCTCCGGCACGTCCGACAGATCTGAAAAAATTACCCACATACGTGTAAGATTCTTCGATTCGATCAACATTGTGCCGATTCGCATAGGATTTTCTTACCAAGCACTTGCATCGCGCTTTCAAAGCACTTAAATCGCCCTCGATCGTTTACGAGCCGATCCGCTGCGAAGAACGTAGAAAACGCGATCAGTGTAGAGGAAATGCGCATATAATAATCGGACACGCGAACGAGCGGCAACGAGAACTCGCCTATTAGCCCGTCTCTTCGCGACTTTTTGTTCGGCGTGAGCGCGCGTATACGAGACGCGTCGCCGATAAATTTCGCCGAAGGATCGTGGAACAACGTTCGAGGGAGGTCTCGCGCCGGCCGCTCTCTCGAGGAGACTTACAACGCGTGCGTGTTCCAAAGCCGTAATCCCGCGACGACTACTTGTTACCCTTCGCCACGTCTCTGATTTAACGTCATCGCGGACGAATTAAATTCGCGAATTAAAACGGCACTTGGCCGACCGATTAGCCGATCCGATGTGTACGGCACCGTGGGGGAACCAGGACGAACACACCGAATTGTCGTTCGTTTCCAGCCGCGCGATTTATCCTCCGGTATCGCGCCGCGGGTAAGGGAATTTCGATGGAAAACTCTCGAGATTCCACGAAGGACGCGCGGTCCCTGGAATAAAGTTCCTGCTCGAACGCACTTCTTTCTTTCTGCTACTCTTTTTCTGCTTTCTACTCGAGATCGCGACTCGTCGTTCTCCGGCTAAGAGGCGGGAGTAGCCTCGTTATTCTCTCTCTATCGACGATTAGCCTGGAAGCATGGTTTTCGTCGTTGGAACGAAAGGAACCGTGGCTCTGGACACCGTGGAAGGATCCGGGGCTCGGGGATCGCCGGAATAAAGGATGCCTTATGGTTATTGCCGAAGAGGTCCGGAGAGTGGCGAGACAAGACGTCTGCGTGGGTTCTTCCGAGCTTAAGTGACCGGTCCGCGCGCTCCAACGGCCCACACCGTGGGCTTTAGCCCCGGCTGCTTTATGGCCAATGATACGTGCTTTATTGTATCGTCTTTTAATTATCAGCGCGCACCTACAACGCCACGGCATTCGGTTACTTATTGCCATTGGCCGATTTAATGCTCGCGCGGCTGCCTTCGGTGCCGATCCGCCGGCACCTTTTGATAGCACAAACCTTCCACTCCTTCGTCGCACTCCTCCACCCCCTCCTTCTTTCTTCCTTCACCCTTTTTCCTCTCGATTTCTTCTCGATGGTCGCTCCATCGCCGCGCTCCGGTCTCCTTCTCTCGAAACCCATTACAATTATCTGCGTCGAAGGCCAAGGGCCAACGTCTTCCCCATCGAATTGCCCGACGCGACGCGAGGAGGACGAGAAATTTCGCGAGACTCGCGGCACTCGCGAGCTCTTCTCGCTTAGCGAGAATCTCGCCGGGAAGAAGGGGTTAAAAGGAATCGGACGAAATCTCCAGGAAGTCGGGCAAGAAACGAACGAATCGCGGTAGATCGGATTCCAGGAACGAGAGCGAGATAGCGGCGCGTCTCATTAAATCAGAACTGCATTCCACGGGCGTGTACACTCCCACGGACGTTCGATGGGGTTCTACTTCGATCACCGCGAGCACCATAGGTAGGATGTAGCCGATGTATACGACACGCTGCGAGACACGGATTTCTGCCCCCTCCGGTACACGACCACCAGAATTTATACGTCTAACTCGTGTCTTTCCTGAAATTTAGGGGCCCGCTAATTCAACCCTGTAGCCTTTCCCCTCTAATCCACCCGCCTAACCGAACATTTACTGTTTCTCGTCTCTGGGTCCGGGTCCTTGGCCTCGCTTTTAATCGCGTCCCGCTAGTTTTATATTCTTTTGGAATTTGACATATGTATATCCTGTCGGAGTGGGTGGGGGCGGAAGATTCCACGATTCCCTTTTTTATTACCAGTTTTTCTCAGTAGTATTTTTATTGGCGGTACGACGAGAGATTGGAAGGAAGAAAGACGTTCTTTGCCGTTTGTGTCAACCGAGGTGAAGACTCGCGGGCTCTAATTGGAATATCCAATTAACGCGTGGCGTGCAGACAATCGGCAAATCGATTAGAAATCATCGCGATTATGACGCTTCGGTGCATCGAAGCGCCGGGACAGTCGAGATAGCACCGCGAGCTACGGACCGAGATTTTTATCTGGACCCATCTTTCATTATTAAAATGAAACTAAATACCGAAGATGCGAGTCTAACGACCAACGGGCCCCTCCACCAGTGGTGCTTCTTTCATGCTGTTCCAGTGTGAATCTCGTTTATATCAGTTTTTCGGAGAGCTTCGAATCGTAAAGGAACCGTACAATTTTTTCTTAAAACTTTTTCAAATTTCTTTCCCGTAATATCGAGATCCGGTGAGTTTTCAAACCATAGAACGAAGATAATAATTCAATCCAGAAGGCTTAATTATTCGCCATTGATCACGCTCGTAAATGACTTGCAAGAAATACAACTATCGTCTAAAAGAAAAATTGCGCGAGATGCATCTCTCTAGTGCAATCTGATTCGACGTGAACGCATGACAAGCAGAAAGGGCAAAGGAAACAGACGGAGGGAAAAAGGTGGCAGTCGAGACACGTGCAGCGCGTAAAATTCCAAACGCCTCTCGGTGAAAATTTCATCGTGCACGGCTGACAAGTTTTGACAACCGCTGAGGAGAGACCTCGGTTCGTTCGGAACGCCGGATGAAAGACGAATCCCAGAGAACGTCGTTCCGCGGCGGGCCCGAGATGATCGATGAGAGGGTCTGACCTACCAGTCGTCCCAGGGAACTCATCTTTAAACGCGGTCTGTCCGGTCCATTCGATATAATTATTTTACGTATGCGTGCCGCGCGGAACGGGCAACATCGTTTCGACTTTCGGCACACGTCAAATTCACCGTCACGCTCTACCTGGCTTTAATTGATCGACCGATCGGCTTGGTCGACGTATCGATCGACGCTTAGGAGATCGGTTGGTCGCGCGGCATTTTCCACGAGACGAATTCGACCACGCCACGCTCTCTCACCTTCATCCTTCTCGTTGTCGTCGTCCAGGTCCTCGGACAGATTGTCGTCCTCCTCCTCGTCGTCTTGCGAACGGTGCGACGCCTCTGCCTCGCTTCCGGAGTGCTCGCCCACGCTTCCGCTTCCCGCCGTCTTCGACAGGTTCAGCACGGGACTGTGACCATTCGAGGAACCTGTTAACACGATCGTTCCGTGAATCTATCGTCTGTCTACGCGTTGGATAACGATCTCGTAGGCGCTTATACGATTCTTCGAAGAATAGAATGCTTCGATCGACAATGATTGATGGATATTATTTGCCTCCGCTTATACGAGAAGAAACAGACCGTCCAATTTCCACGGTTGACCCGCTCCCCTTGTATTTGATATCCCGGCATTTTAATCCTGACGTGGATAGATACTGTTTGGCCAGCGACGCCAAGCTGAATGACGCATCGCTCGGGGCCAGCTCGTGGTTCGACCGTGGCTGCATCGTGGAACAACCGTGTGGTTCGTCGACGAGCGAATAAGTCTCGATTCGAGGCGAGGATCGCGGCCAGCGGTAGGCCGCGCTCGATTAAGCACGATCGACGTCCGCGTCGAAATCCCCGAAGAAACGAGGCCCGCAGATTCCGTGGGGTCCGCGGGTTGAACACGATCGGATTCGAACTCGAAACGTCCAGTTTGTCGCTGGCCGGGCCTAGGGCCGCGCACACTCGCCATCAGGATAAAAGGTCCGATCGAACGGATTAAAATATTACGGAGAATCAGAAGAAAGGCGGAGCCGAGAGGTGCCCCGTAACCCGATATCGGACTTAATCTCTCCAGGCCGCCTAAACGCTCGACCGGGCCAGCGATGAGAAATAAAGAAATCGAAAAAGGGACTGGTCCTCCGCGATCCGGACACGCTCGGTTAACTCGTGTCCTGGCCTCGAGCGATGGCCAGTACCCCCGTTGCCGAGGGATGTTCCGTTTCGAGGCTCTCTGCCATTAGAAGAATCTCGTACGCGTCATAGTCAAAGTGAAAATCGCGCGAACGTTTCGTTCCACGAGAGAAACGTTCGATTCGAAGCTGTTTATCGAAGAGGAAAGTACAAAAGCATCCTCCTCCACTGGACGGAACGGCGAAGGAACGACGGCCTCGAATCACGAGGATCGCCGGTCGCCAGGAGAAGGAGGATTCATCGTCCGCGTAATGGTGCTCGGCCCATAATACGACTCGGCGTTATTCGCCGTATTATCGGCCGATTACTATAATTACGGTAAACGAGCGTGCGCGTATTTATCTTACCATTGTGCGAGCTCAGATCCCTGGGTTTTTGGTCCAACGCGAGTGCTCTCTCGGCGTCTCCTCTTTCCTCGCGGAGCCTGCAAACAACAAAACAGACAGGGAAAAGTTTTAGTATCGATTCCGGCGGATGACGACGAATCGGCCAAAGCGGAGGTGGACTCTCGGCCTGTGCGCTGGCCATTAATTAAATAATTATTCTAGTCTTGGTTGGAGTCGACCGCGTAGGAAGATAAGTGCCGGTCTCTCTGTCGGCCGCGCGTTCCATCCGATTATCGCTGTTAATCGATTCGCTTCTTTTTTTTCTATGCGGAGCTGTCGCACATCGCCTCGAGGGATCGCACGCTCTCGCGTAAAACCGGCTTCCCTCCGACCTTTTATTTCCATCAGAGCCCGAGTGGCAGGTAGTAACGGAGAACGAACCGCGCGTATCCTCTTTCCACGTTTCGTTTGGACGCCGTGACCGATGAGTCGAGAGTTTCTCGTATTACGTCGTCGATTCAAAAGCGAATCGTCTTGTCGAATCTATGGCGAAACGATCGCGTCACTAACGCGGGCGATGATGTTACTCCTGCCTCGCGAAACTTCCGTGCCAAGTGTCCCTCTTTTATTTTCTTTTTTTCAGTTTCCTCGAATGTTTTTTTCGTCTTTACGAGCGCCAGGCTCGTTAAGCTACACCAGCCGGTCTTTACGCCTCGGTACCGCGAATCTTTTAATCTTGGTTCTATATTGTTCGACCCTCGTGGATCGAGCCGCGCGGTATGTAGGGAGAGAATCGTTAAGATTCGCGGCCGGATGCCGTGACTGACATTAACCGGCCATACGCTCTTTAACACTCCGCGCGCACATTTTCAAACGAAATTTTCTTTCGTCCCCGAACCTCGAGACGGAGGCGAGTCCTCGGAGACAGCGACGACAGAAGGGAGGGCGGTAACGGGTCGCCGAAAGAAATTATTTCCAAGGGTGTAGATCGAGGGTGTATTTACGAATTTATTTTCCAAGAGCCACGCGAAGTAGTCGAAAATTGGTGTTTTCCGGACGATTAGATCCTCCTGCCGCACCTCTTCGTTACCCCTCCTCCGAATCCCGACGTTCCTTTCCTCGTCTTGCAAATTATTCTCCCGGGTATAGTTCTTTTTATGGGTCGGGGTAGGCCGCGCGGTCCGAGGGCGTCTCTTCGCACCTCGAATCGAACCGCGGACCATTAAGTAAGAAGTTAATATCATTAAACATAATATTGGGCGCATCTGGGAGCCGCAGAGCACTTACCGACCCACCACCGACCGTCCCCCGCCGCAAACCGCCCTCTTCACTGGCGGCTGCCGCTCCGCGCGCGAACCCGCGAGACCTCCATCCACCCCCGACATCCTCCCGCTCAGTTCCCCGACCGCCGCCTCCCTCCTCGACCCCTCGAACCTTAATTTTTTAATGAGAAAATGCTTTCAAAGAGCCGGAGAGAAATACCGTGCGTCTACGAGCGATAAGTTACGGCCGCGTTAAGCGGAATGGAGGAGAGGATCCCCACCTTCTCCCCTCGTTCTCCCTCCATATCCTTCTTTTTTCTCCCTTCTCTTTTCTTCTTCTTCCGTCGACGAGCCATCGTTTCCCTTTCCACGGGAGATGCTTTCGAGAAGACGACTACGAAATACGCGGCGGTACCTCGTCACTCGACGGCGCGCCCGCCGCGGTTCGTTCGACGACCAATTTTGCGAGACTTCGAAATTTTGCGGAGAAGTCGATTTCCCGACGAGATACGAGTTGCGAAGCACGCAAGAACCAGCCATCATCCCTTCGCTATCATCGCCGACAGTAACGTCAGAATTATAGACGGATCGCGCTCGCGCGCCTTCGATATCGTAACGACTTAATTTCGGGGATAATTAAATTTTAATTGGTAATACGAGTCGATTAAGACGACCGATGGATATCTCGGTCCGCCTCCGTTTGGACCTGGCCCCCGTTTACTCGTCGGTCCGGCAAATTCAGATGGGAACAAGAATAGCGGAGCCTTGTTCGAGCGACTACGGTCGAGAGAAAAGGGTCGAGGGAAAGGAACGAGTTGGCGAAGAAAAGAAAAAACATTGAAATTAAGGGTGGGAGGGGAGAGAGAGAGAGAGAGAGTGGGAGAGAGGGTGAAGTTGATTTGCCGGGACGTCGTCGTAAGCTGCAACAGCCGAGCAGCGGGGTTATTAAATTTCTAATTAGTCGAATATTGCAGGTACATCGTCAGTCGCCTCGGCGTCTTCACGGTTCCGGCCATGGAGCGTTTGTATGCGCGTTTACGCACGCAAATGTGCGTTTAGCCGCGCGTTTATCTAGCTTCGCATGAGTAGACACCTAGACGCTCTCACAGCCACCTTAATAGATCATGGATTTCATTAGGCGCGCCTACGGCTTTCGGAGCGCGGCCAATCTCTGCTTCTAGTCGCGAATAATTAGCGAACGCTGTCTTCCTTTCCTCGGGACCAATAGCTTCAGCCCTATTGAATTTCGTGTTCCACGAACTTCGCAGAAAGCGAAGAGTTGCGCCGCGTCTTCGTACCTCGCGAGATGATCCGAGATGTTTTTGTTGGCGTTGCTACCGTGTCAGTTAGATCGAGTACGAGTGTGAATTTTAACGAGATCCCGCGAGATTCACAGACAATGAGACTTTGTGGCAGAAGATTGTAAATCTTATTGAAACACGGAACGGATAAATCGATCGAAAGCTCTTCGGTCTATAATAGAGAAGACGAGCTACAAAGGCGATACGAGTTCTCCCCTCGCTTCGGAAGCAGCTATTTTAGACGCATCCATATCCTCTACCGATGATTGAACCGTATCAATCCCCGTCGTATCCATTAGCGTGGTACAGTACGTATGCGACTAATAAGCTGAACGAACGATACCCTTCTCCAGATCTTTGCCTTTAATTTTGATTCGGTAATGACGAACTCCGCGGGGATTCCTGCCCCAATGCCGAGGAACGGGCTGCCTGCCCAGCTGGAGTTCATTAAGAGGCGTATTTCGAACGCGAAGAAAGCGACCTGCGATTCGGGATCGTTATGTTGGAATCGAGCTGGTTCGCGATTTCGACGTACCATTTTCGCGACACCGGTGCTCGTACACATTGCCACGATTGAAAACGGTGTTCCATGCATTCCGGTGGCGTTTTTAATCAACGCTTTTTCGGCTCGTTCGGCGGGAATCGTTGAACGCGCGGTCGGGCTGTTTGTCCGCGTTTTGTTACTTTGGCGAAAAATCAAAAGCATCGTGTACGCGTGACGCGCGTTCCGATAATGACAGCGAACAGTTGTAATTTTAAGAGGACAAAGAGCCAGGCTAATTGGCGAAAGTATGCTGGCGACCCTGCCGCCACGGCTTTTTCGATAAACGATGCACGCGAACGTCGATATTCGCCCGTCCTCTCGTTCCTTTCCGTCAGCGGCTCGCTTTTCGTCGTTGCGAGTGGAACGCGCGACGATTGACCCATGCCGTCGTAATTTTAATTACGTCTCTGGAATCCGAGGCGCGATTGTGTTACAGCCTCGTCGATCGTAGCCCGAAAGGGGATGAACCATGCTGGCGGTTGCCTCGGGCTCCTCTACTTCAACGTTCGTCGTTTGTCGCGAAACTCGTCTCTGAAAATTCCACGAGTCGAAATAATAAACAAGGAAGAAGAGGGGATTTTGGTAACGAGATCCAAAGTACGCGATCTCGAAAACGCCACCCTCGCTGGCGTGACATCCGAGGCGAAAGGGGTTCGTTCTCGTAACGAGTGTTGCGAAGGCGAGCCTTCATCCTTCGAGGATATTCCTTATTTCATCTCGGTTCTCTACGTCCTTTCCTCCTTCCTCGTGTTAGCTCGGTAATTACCAAGGAACCAGGTCGCTGGCCGATCGTGTTACCGAAAAGATATCGCGAATTTCGCCTCGCAATCAATGGCACTTCCTTTGGCGAAGGAAGAAAGGATCGTTCCAGAAACGCGTTTTTTCTTGTATTTTCACGTGGCTACAGGCCCCGAAGATAGTGGAAGGAGAAAATATGAGAAATATAATTCAAGATAGAGGTCGGTGACGAGGGACGAAGGCAGAGATTGGCTCGAAGATGGAGAGAAGGCATCGGTCGAGTTGTGGGACGAGTGTCAGAACGTTGCTTCTCCGGACGAACGGTATAAAGGGCCGGGAAGGAATCGAATTACACTCGATCCAGTCGCCCCTGCCTTTCGATTTCTACCGGATCTGCTCGCAAATATTATCCGACGTATCGGCAGACGGACAGCATTTATCAAACCGCGTGCGACCACTCGGATTCGGGGGGCCTTCAGACTGATTCAATCATCGAATTCCTAAGATTCCAGCTTTTCTTCTGCTCATCGATCAAATCGCTGGCGGCGAATAAGGCGTCCGGCTCGCGGCGAGTCACAAAATCGCGCCCTTGCGACACTCGTTAACGTTTGAAAATTGAAATTCTCGTTTGTTTCGAATTGAAGTGAAAGATTGTATCGTGCTAAAGATAAACCTTCGAAACATGAAAGTCTTTTTTTCCGCTCATCCGATATCTCTATCTGTATTCGTCGACTCGAGCGAATTAACATGTTCGACACAGCTATGATTAAAAACGAGCCTGGATCCGCTCCTTGGAAACTCGTTAAACGGCAAGTCTCATACTTATGCAGATTTGATCTGCGCCCTTCGAAAGTGAATGAAGTCGGGCGGGACACGTTGCGTCGACAAAAAGGGAGCTTTCCCAGTCGGTAGCGCGTTAATTGCGACGTTTACGCCAGTTCATTGTCATCGGGACAAGATCTTTCCGGGTACATACTTATGACAACGATACCGTGCGCGAATCCTCGCCGCGACAAAGCCCACCCATGGCGCCCCCACTAAATCGACCTTACGCTCCAGCCTCTTTTATCTCCGTTTCCAATTCCCCTTCACCTCCCTTCCCTTTCTATTTCGCTCTTCCTTCTCTCTACACGTTTCTCTCGCTTTCTCTCCGTGTCTGTTCGAGTCGGATGCTCAGGGGGGCGCACGCTGCTCCGCTTCCAGCCAGCAGGTTTCTTCTTCCATTTTCCGTTTCGCCACTCGGCCCCGCTTGACTAATAGATCTCAGCGGCAGTCACGACACAATCGGGCGCAGACTACCGTTGCTAACTTCATATCAATCCGTGGATTCCGGCCGCTCGTTCCCGGTAACGAGTCGTGATAAATGACGGGGCCGAGGCCCAGCGACGATTGAGATTAATTTCTCGTTGTACGTCTTCTTGTAGCTGGCTTTAATACTCTCGCGGTCGAGTTCATCCTAAGCCAAACTGGCCTAACCGACGAAGCAAAGGGAGAGCAAGAGAGAGAGAGAGAGAGAGAGAGAGAGAGAGGTGCTGTCAGCCCGGGGAATTACGGGAGGGAAGAAAACGAACCGAACCGTGTCGACGCCTGGATTTACGCGCGCTCTCCTTGAAAAATAATTTCAATTTCGAGGGACGTCCGGTGAAAATTCGATAAACAATGCGCGAGACGCTCGACGGTCGCCAACCATCCCCTCCTTCGCCTTTGCCGCCCTCTGGTTTTTGCTTCCGTTTTACGATAATTTCCGAGAGCAATCGATAAGCGACACGAGCAACGGCGTGTTCGGGCAGGAGGAAAAGGCGAGCGCTCTTCGACGAAAGGTCTTCTTACATTTCCCCGTCTTGTCGGCGTTCCGACGAACGGGCGAACCAGCTAATTATGTATCCCCTGCGGGACCCCCGCAGACAGGAAATGAGACTACCCGAGTTTCTATTCGTTTCATATACTCACCCGTGTCCGCGTAAATACGTACACGCGAGTCCATGGCTGCGTGTGTATTGGACGGCCGCTTAAAACGCTCCGGCTGGAAATACAGTCGGATTAAGCCGGGGCCGGGGATCAGATACCGCGCGCCGGTGATAACCTCCGACTTTATATCCGCGCAGGACAGCGGTTTAATTAGACGACGACGCCTGAGATTCCGGCTAGAAACGTTGATCGAGCTAAATTGTTTCCTCAGCCTCTCGCTTCTGCTCGATCGTGCTCTGGTCCGCACCGCGCAGCGATCACTCGCTTCGAAACCCCGTCTTTCTCTCTCTCTCTCTCTCTCTCTCCCTCTCTCTCTCTCTCTCCTACTCTATTTCGCTTCCGAATGGCTTCCGGGGCTGCCGAGGGAAGACAATGCCGATCGACCGGCTAGATAACCGACCGTTTAGACGAACGACTGCCCCGACTCGATCCTTGGAGCGCCTCGCAAACGCGAGCCTGACGAGCGATTCACTACCACGTTACGAAAAAGGAACCACGTGGTTTAGTGTGAAAATCGAAAAGCGAGAAGAAAGTAAACTGCATGATGGACAGAGAAGCTGTCAGTCGCCTGGAGGAACTCACAATCTCGATGACTTCACGCTCGATGCCTGTTGGAGTTTGTCCGACAGACTCGTGAGTCGGGGAACGAGGTGCGAACGACTGGCTGCGACGAATAATTGTTTGTTTATACGGCTCTAAGCGCTTTTTATTCTCGTTCCACGCCACTTGGACCGACTGGTCGGGCTGGTCGGATGGCTGACTGCGAATGGGAATGATCTCCTTCTTGCGACTCTTTTTCTACCACCACTCGCCTCGGCCCCTCCGCTCGTTAGCTCAAGGTTAGACGCGTAGCGTGTGGCGTAACATGTGGCCACGATTTTAGAAGGGACTCGAATAGAAATAGCGCGAGTGGTTCGCTTTTGATGCTTCTTTAACCCTTAATCCTTGCTCGCTCTTCTAAAACACGATTCTCTCGGTGTTTCTTAATCTACGTTTCAATTTCGATCGAACTACAGTAAAATATGATACGGAATTTAATTGTACCAGAGGTCTGCTTTCCGAAAGTTACAAACGAGGTCAATGTCGCGAAATCCCGAGATAAATCCGTCGCAGTTGGGGGAGCGTGGAGAAACAGACGCGTGTTAGCGAGAGGAATCATTTATTCCGGAAAGATAGGCGGCTGTGTGGATCGCGTTCGTGAACGATACGTCATCCCCGTCGTCGGCTGACATTCGCCCCTTCGGCTGTGTACTCGGAGGCGAGAAAGCCTCGAAAGCATTTTTCAATTCCGCGAAACTTTACGATAGATATCTTCCCCACGAGAAAGAGAGAGAGAGAGAGAGAGGAAGAAGGAAGCGACCGCTCGGCCGCTTCGCCAGAAACATTTGTACATAAATCTGAAAATTATGAGCCGGTCCCCCGGTCGCTTGCCGCCTCTGCGCCCCCTGCAGCCGACCAGCCATATGCCTGCCAACGCGTAACGGAGAGATAACGCGTAGGGTAACCCCTCGTGAAGGCAACCGCACGGCGGCGTATGCGCGTGAAACTGCAGTCTTCGATCTCTCTTTCTCTCCCTTTTCAGCCAGCCCACTCTTCCGTTGTGTCGCGCAGGGTCGAGGCGAAAAGCCTTCCCGTATAAATCAAGATTCGTGGAAAATAAAAATCACTTTGGCGGCGGATCGCTCGATTAAGGGCCATCGATGGTCGCTCTGGGAGCTCAGCCCACGAATCTCCGCCCCTACAACGAGAAAGGAGGAAGTGGAGAAAGAACGCGACATGGCTTATCGCGGTTTCGAATGGACCGATTTCCACCGGGGGTAGCGGCACCGAATCGTTCGCGTGTTTTTATCCCAAATCCATCCCCTCGTCTATTTTATATACTCTCGTTTTCTTTCTCCTCTTATTTTCTAAAGCGAAATTATATTAACTTCGACGGTGTTTCCGAACGTAATGTCGCAAATTCTAAGTGTTAGAGTTACGCTCTACCATCTCCCGTTTGATATCTGATAGCGTGTGATATCTAATGAACGTTTCACTCGAACGGAGAAACTCTGGTCGATCTTCGCAGAGAAGAAAAGGTTCGAGGGATGGAGATTTAACGCAAGGTTCGGTGGCGATAAGCGTAGCGTTCGAGTTCTCCGCTCCGTGAACGGCTCGATGCTCAGCCGCTAGGCAATACGCAAATAAACTGACGAATCCCCTTTCGTACACCCTCGACCCATCGTCCCCTTTGCCGCCCTGAGCCAGCCTGCGAAGTAGATCGAAGAAAAATATGCCGAACGAGAAAAATAAAGAACGATCGGGGGTGTACACACGGAAGGATACGTAGGATCGCTTCGAAGCCTTAAGCCAAAGAGCACAGATATGCCAGAATATTCTGGCGAATGGGAGTTACTTCGGGAGAGAAGGATGAAAAACGATGAAAGAAGAAGAAAATAACGGGGCACGCGGGGCGATCGTTTATCGACAAAAAGAGACCGATATCTGTCGCGTGGAAATCTGCTTGTCCGCGATAGAACGAAACGCGCACCCCTATTTCTGGCCGCGCGACGCGTGTGCGAAAATACACGCGTAAAAGGCCGCTTATCTGGTTTGCGCAAGAATTGGATTCGACGACGCTTCCGAAAACCATAACCGAAACGGTAACTGCCACCCTCTGACTGATCGAACTTATTCCTTTCTTTCGTTCAGCCAGCCATCGCCTCCTTCTGTCGCTACCTCGCGTCGATAATGCCTGGATCGGGGGATGAGGCTGAAGAAGAACACGCGAGGGAAACGACGCACTATTTTTCTGGAAAATTGAATAGACAAAATCGAATATTTGCCTACTCAGCCACCGCATCCCTCTATGCCCCCTATCTCTGCTTACTGCTTCGTTCTTTCCATCGCGATTAGATAAATCTTCGTGGTTACGATCGGTCGGTTCGAGATGTACATGAGATCGATCACTGTAATAAATCGGCCAACGTAAATACTACTTACGTCTAAATCGCCTGTCGAGACGGTAATGAGAAAAGTGAAGCACGATACCGGAACGAATCGGACCGGAACCGAAGCAAATAGCTGCTCGAGACGCTACGGGAAACAATTACACGTTGGCGTAAAAATAAAGGTTGTCGCGCTTAATTACGCGGCAGATTCGTGGCGACGAGAAGTGCGTCGCGGCAAAAGGTGGTGAGACGCGTATTCACCTTTACGCTTTCTCATCAAGCTCCGCTTAATTTCTAACCCCTTCGTCCCAGTGTGTCTGAAAGGGTGGCCAGGAACGCGGGAGAGTATATTAAACGACACTCGGAATTACAAATAACAAATTGCAATTTGATTCCCGCACGGTCGGTCGGCACTCGTGCGGACGGGCTGTTTCGTCGGGGCCGGGGGCGCAATTTATCATTACCGACGACAATTTCGCTGACGGCCCTCCGATTCCGATTCCGCTCGGGGCTGCTGATCCTTCGCTCGCGGGAACCAGAGGCGAGAAGTCAGAGGCTACACGTATCAACCCACGTGTCTCCCGACGATGGTTCGTTTCGAATCGAAACCGGAGTTCGTTTGGCGATTCGAAACAAACGTGATACAAGGGCTGTGGAGGGGGGAGGGGGGAGCGAGAGTCGCGAGAACAGGATGGAAGGGACCGCAAGGGGCGAACGTACCGCGGAGAAAAGAGGGCTGGGCTAGGGTTGTGGGGGCGAGCGGAGCGGTTTATATGGCTAAAGGCGCATCCCCCGAGCCGTATCGATCGTTGACTTTAAAATTCAAAGAGACCGACAATAGCTTCCCTTTCCGCCGAGCCTCTGTACTACAATATCATATTCCGTTCCTTTCGTTTCATTGTCTGGTAAAGCCTGCGCTAATAATAAAAGATTGCTACCCTGGAAGCTACGCCTAGAGAGGGAAAGCGACCGCTGGGAAAGGGGAAAAAAGATGGAACGAGAGACAACGGGCGGAGGAAGAGAAAAACGGATGGAGAAGAAGGGAGGAAAGACGCGCGTGCGAGCGAAGAAACGACGAAAACGAGCATGGGGAAGGTGGAACGGCAGAAGAGTCGGGGTTTCACTCGGTCGAGTCTTCCCAAGTTCGGTGCTACATCATCCAGATAGCCGACCCATAATGCTTCGTTGAAAAGTTGCTCGAATTCTGCGCGAATTTAATATTCCGCGCGCGTCGTCCTTTGTCCTCTCTCTCTCTCTCTCTCTCTCTCTCTCTCGGCCCCTCTCTCTCTCCCCCCCTCTCCCTCTCTCTCTATCTATCTTTCTACCTATCTATCGTTTCGTCTCGCGTTTGCGTTTCCGTGTCGCCGATATTCCAGGTGAACCTGCACGTTTGTTCCCCCGCGGGTAGGAGAAGCTCGGCTCTCGGAAGCGTCGCCGAAGCCGCGATTCCAGAAAATTGGGATTCTTTTCTCCCCCGCGTGTCGTTCGGTTCTTTGCCGCCATCCAGACTCTCGATTTCCCGAGATAGGGTGCTTGTTGCGGATCCCAATAGCACGAAGGAAACGACAAAAGAGAAAAGCGGGTAAAGAGGTCGGCGTTCGAATTACACACGTAACGGGAACCGAGAGAAAGAGATATTTGTCGAGGGCGAGGGGAAACGAGCGGGCGGAATCAAAGGGGACCCAACAATGGACGATCATATTAAATCATAAATGTAAACGAAGATGGGTAACGGGGAGGGTGAAAGCTGGCGAACAGTCCGATAATGAAAGTTTCCGATCCTCGAGCTGAGGCACAAAGCTATACCTAAGCGATATAACCGATGGCACGGTTTTACGCCTGCCATTTATCGAACATCTCTCGGTTATGGAATGATTTTCCAGCTGACTGCCGGCGCCTACATTTTTCCGCGCGCGAACCTTTCCGGAAAAACAGAAAGAACAAAAGTTCCAAGAAATCAAACGAGAGATTTGAACGCTGCACGAAGGGGATGAGGATCGATCCGATCGCTCGAAGCATCGCTAGAGAAGATAGTAGAGAGAAGAGAGAGAGAGAGAGAAAGCTCGCGCATCCGCCGGATGGTTGTCATCGACGGCGCACAAACGCGCGTGCAACGCGATCGCGAACGTGCGCGCACCTGACCCGAGATTAAACGTTTCGAGGGATACGAAATGAAATATTTAGCGATCCTGGGGGTTCAAACGGGGCCCACCACCCCCTCGAAACGCCTGTTTCCCTTTGTCGGCGACCTGTTAGCCATCGAATCGAGTTGGAATGCGCTAACCCCTTGTCGCCGCGCGACACGCGTCTCCTCGTGCCTTTCCTCGTCCTTCCTCTTCCTCTCGACGACGACGATCGTGTATACACACGCATCACCTGGTCGATCGAGTTTTCCCTGGTTACAATTTCGATCGATAGCATGTGGCAAGACGACGGCAGGAAGCGGAGACGGAGCGTGAGAGGAAGGAAAAGAAACAGCGAGCAGAAAAGTACGAGTCACCGAGGGGGGGGTGAAAGCATGCGGATTAAGTCGTGTGAAAATTCACGATAGACGGCGGTAGTTAGATCGATCGGGTGAGTGTTTCAGCCGGGAAACGGCTGGAGGACGTTGAATGGACCGGATTGAAACGTCGACGCGGTGAATAGCGGTTTCAAAGAAATACATTAGCGCAATGTGAAGGGTTACTTGAAAAATAAACTGGAGGAACGAAGCAACCGGGACCGCTTATCCCGAGCACCGGGTGCTCGATCATTCTTTCAGTACGCGAACGTCGTTCCTATCGAGAAAACGAAATTTCTCGTTTCAAACTCGTCGAAAACGCATAGAAAATCACTCGTTTGCCTGGCAACCTGATAATTCGATGGTAGAAACGATGACGATCGAACGATCAACTTTTTCCAATTAAATTCATGGACGAGTTGGAAATACGGTTCGTACGAACTGTAAATCACAGGAGAAAATCGCGGGAAAAGGTTGCACCGAAACAGGCGGAGAGCTGGCTCGGTCAAGTAATGGTCAAAGCAGGTGTATTATTCGAGCGAATGGTTTACGAGAATTTTATTGTAGGCCCCCGGTGTTCAGCGGTCGTATTTAAGGTTTTATCCCGCCGCCTCCGTTTCGTCTCTCGCGCGCCCCCTATTTCTCGCTCGGTGAACGCCGGGAAAGGGTTAGGATTTTATTTTTCAACCGCGTAAAAGGGCTGAAGGAGAAGGGGCCCACGTTTCATAAAAGTCGTCTGGCACATTCGTTGCCGTAGATTATTGCCGAGACCGCGAGCCGACATCGACGCCCCGGACGTATTATTTTATTTATTATTTCACTTTAAGACGCGTCTTCCTTCGTCCAAGGATTAAAGCGGGCTCGCATAAAGAACCGGGAAGCCTCGTTTCGCGTCACCTCCGAGCGCCACCATACAACCGGTCAGTATAGTATCGGTTTATTTCCCTTCGAGCCGCGCCGCTCCCACACGCTCGCTTTTAATTAAACTTTCAGCGGAACGCGGCTTGTCTAACCGTCTAGCAGCACAGCCGACTGTTTGCATCCTCTCAAAGTTCAACCGATGTTCCAAATTGAAAAGAAATATTTTTCAATCTACGCTGAACATCGTTGCATCTTAACTCGCGCGAGATCGGTGACGCAGCCTGGAATATTCCACAATCGTCGGGACCATCGACTTCTCGAAATAGAAATTACGATCGCAGAAATTACTCGGTCACTGAGAATTGTTTTCTCAAAGTATATACGCGTGTCGAATATATTAAGGTCAAACATGAAACAAGTGGAAGAAGATTGGAATTTACACATTGGCCGCGTAGAGTTTGGAATAAATCGCGCTCTCGGGGAAAAGAAGCGGCCGTGTGACGGGTGTCAGGAAAATTAAGGTCGGGAATCGCGTAACATCTCCGGGGTGGAAAAAGCAAGGGATACAAGGGTGGGGGTAGCAGCTGCGACATCGCGAAATTACGAGGTGGCGTTGGAAGTAGTCGCTCCTTAGAGGAACCGTTGACAAATGACGGAGGCAACTTTTATTATTTTAGATGTCGGCCCATCAGAGACGCCCGCGCTTCGTGTTACGACTCCGCAAGCCGACCGAGATGTGTTTTACATACATTTCGCAACAGCCTCCGGGAACCGACTACAACACCCCTTGACAAATGGGCCGGGGTTTTATTAGACCAACTTTTTAAGCTACTCCCCTGGCGAAGACGCGGAGCTCGCCGAAATAAAGATAAACTTTGCCCGCGTAGCCGTAGCTCGTTACTTGCCATTCCGGCGTCGATCTCCTACGTGCTTGCTTATTTACTCGGTTCCGCGTTAAACGATACTAGAGATTCTGGTACAATGCCAGCGAACTATCGCGCGGGTTCATTTGGTTGCGGAAGCTTGCGAAAATATACACGCCATTGGAACATTCTACTTCAGCCAATGAAGCAAAGATCGGAATAGTCGGATAGTTGTTGCGACACGAGTCTATAAATCCTTGCACGATCAAAGAAACGTATGGAAACGCGAGCGATTCCGGTCGCCTTTCGATGGAAAAAGGTAGGAGGCGTTCAGGAAATGGATGGTCGCGTCGCGATCGACCATCATCGTTTGGCGTGGACTCGAATTTCCGTGAGCGGAGCGTAACACCGTGGGCGAGAGAAAAAAGTCGAACGCACGTTTCGCTCGAGAACATATTTACGCGGCCGATGACAAATGGTTTTTAGCGGCGCGGTGGGTGGATAGGAGAAGTTCGGGACACCCGCTGCACTCCCGGAGGGGTCGTCGGAGCGCGAGGGAAAACGAGCGGGCGGAGGAGTCAGTGGCGGCGGCGGTGGAGGTGGCGGCGGGGGGAGGGAAGGAAAGTGGTTCGCAGATGCGCCGTGACTGATGGTCCCTACTTCCAGATGTACTATATACCGCGGTACTTTTATCGGCGCTTGTTTGTTCAGCGAGTTTCGAAATACCAGTGGCAGCGGCGTGCCGTCGCCCTGGATCACGGATAGCGGCGAGAGAACGCGCCACCAGAGAAACCTATATAGAAACCGGCTGGAGAAAAAGAGAAAGAGAACCGTAGACGGTATGGAAAGAGGCGAAGGTGGAAGGAAAACGAAGCGAGCGACTGCGATTATCGTCGACGGCCAGAAGAAAAAAATGATCGTTGTATCAACGGCGATACACACGTGTATTTACGTGTCGCGTCCGCGACGTTAAGGCTTTCGTCGTGCGCGATGATGGACGTCTATCACGTGAGACAACGTTTCCCCGCCGCCGCATCGTTCGTCACGGTTCCCCTTTTAGTCTTGCTGCTGTTTTTGTCCACCCATGAAATTCCTCGTGGCCGTACGACCAAATAGCAGTCGTGTTTCTCTTCCTCTTTGTCTAGCCGGGAGAAAATCGGAAAACCACGAAACTGGTCGCTGGAAGAAGGGTGAACGGAAGGGTTTTTCACGGAGGGGTAGAAAGTGGATCGGCGGATTTCGGGCGATCAATTAATAAGAGGAGGATCGGCCACTTTTCATCCGGGGGAACAGCGCGCCCACGCGTTCCTATGTAAATTGAAGAGGTTACACGGTTTTACATATTTCAACAGATTCGCGGCGGCGCGGAGGCAGGCGGCCGACGCGGCAGGGAAGACGCGGGAAAAGTGGAGAGGGAGGTGATGGAGAAGGGGCCCGGTAGCCACTCGAAAACCGCGGGCGAAGCGTTTTGTCGAGTGTTTTATGGAAAGCTTTAGAATTGTAGATTTTCTCTCTCTCCGCTGGCAGCGCAACCGCTGGATTTATGATAGCCGCCGCGAAAACCTACGACCCTGCCCGCTGCTACTTTCAGCGCATCCTCGATAATATAAAAGGATATTATTTAAATTCTTGAAAATTCCACGAGTGTTCGCGCCACCGACGATCACGGACCGAGCGGCTGACTCGCGATTGTTTTCGCCAGCCCACACTTTTTCCACCTACTTCCGCATAATTCGCGTCAGAAACAGTTTAGACCGATGATCAATGGACGCACACAGCAATGGACGTTCGGTCCTTCTCGAGGGACGAGGGCCACCGCCTGTATGTCGTTTGCTATTGGATTTCAATTGGGAAACGATTACCCTCCTCGAGTGACCGTTTTCGGCTCGTTTGTCACCGACGTTTCCGCGCCTCTTTTCCTCGTCGTTCCTCGTCCGAGTATTATCGAATTTGGTAGCCGATTCGTCGATGCGTCCAACGACCGTTACGAATAATCGTCCGCAGCGTAGAAGCTTCCTTGCCGCGACATGATTGAATTTTCGATCGTTCCCTAACCTTTAAAACCCCGCTGGTACATGGCTATCACCGCGAGGGTCGCGTATTTGTCCAAGGCTAACCTTGCCAGGGCAAGCGCACCCTTCGACGCGCGCACCGCGCGCTACTGCGCGTCTGGACAAGGCAAAAGGTAAGCCACTAGCCGCGTATACGCGTGGAAACCGCCGTCCGAACGCACACTGCAAATATTAGTTCATTACCAAAAGTGGCGGCGAAACCGTGCCTGCGAACGGTAGTGCCGCGGAACCGCAGGAACGTTCGTCCGCGGTTTATTTAATGACACCCTTCCACTGCTTTTCAATTAACCTCCCCACCGCCTTTTCTCCTCGCTTCCCCCACCCATCGAGCAACTCTTTCCCTGTGGTTCGCTTACTTCTTCCCAACTTCCAACTTTCAAGGGCCACTAGCCCTTTCGCCTCGGGGTTTTCGATTTTCCGATCTCTCTCTCTCTCTCTCTCTTTCTCTGTCTCTGTCTCTATCTCGAGACGAATTTTGAGCGGAAGTTGGTGGCACACTCGCATGCCAGTCGACCGTAAATAAGAGAGCAGTTCCACACGCGGAAGGCTAAGCACTGCGTGCGGGCTGTCTGTTGTGCGTGCGTGTGTGAAGGCAACGGAGAAGCCCCGCGACGTAATATACTAGCGTGCGCGCACAGCCGAAGGGAGACCATTTAATAACAATATATCTTGGTCGTCGCGAAGGTACACGAGAATCGCGCGGAAATAAGGACAAAGAAGGGAGCGAACGTGGGAGGAAAGATATTTTATCATTAGAATCGGTATTGCCCCGAATCAACGCTGCCTTTCGCTCTGCGCTTTCGGCCTGCTCTTTGTCTACGACGAGCCATGTCGTGTTCATCGTAATGCGCGAAAAAATACACGAAAAAATGACGTCGAAGCGGACGTAACGAGGCGACTCGGTCTCCGATCGATGGGACAAATTAGACGAAGAGACTCGCGAGCAGCTCGTTAGTCACGACGTTCGATACTTCCACGAAGATCGCGCGCGTTCCCGAACGAAGACCCGAGAAAATGAGCGAACGGGCCCGCCTTTAACGAGATCGCCGGGGCCAGAAAAAGATCGGACGACGACGACCGAACGAAGCGAAAAGCAGGAAAGGGAAACAAGATGGTTGACAATTTCACGGTACATTGGCGGGCTGTGGGTGGATCCCGGTCGTCGCGACTAATTATGTTTTTAATTAATCATCGCGTTTCGTCGCAGCCAAAGTTTACTCGGCTACGCTCGTTACCGCACGGCGGCCTAATATGTAACGCGTCGCTTCTAGGAGTCATCGCGACGAAGTTCACGCCCCCTGCAAGTCGATATGGTCGACCGCCTTCTTCCTCGTTATCTTCCGTCGACTCGACGACGGCTATCGAAATAATCCTGGCAAAGGGGGTGGTTCGCGGAGTAAATGACCCGGAAACGGTCGGGGAGCGACGTCGCTCCTAAAAATACGGCAGCGAAAATTTCGAGGCGAGCATAAAGAGCGCGACGTCGTTAATGGCGCGGCATTAATTATCGTTCAAACGATAATTATCGCGGCTTCTGATGAAATTGCGCCCGGTGGAGCCGCGCCGCCGGCCGTAAGTAATTCGTTGTCGAGTTAATAAAATGAATGTCTCAAAGACGCTCGTTCACGAGGTGACGACTCTTTTCTGCGATCTGCAGACGGCACCCTGTCGCGAGTCGACGAGTCGCGTTCTCGCCCGTGCGAGCTTTATGAGTCGAGAGACTTTACGAGGTCTCCTCGCCCGTTGTCGTCCTTCTTTCGATCCACCTCGACGTCCCCTTCCGTCGCGGGAGACAGAGGAGAACAGATATACCCGAGAGAATGATTCATCCGGATCGGCGCGCGACAGGCAAGGACCAATTTATTCGGTGGTCGGACACCGGACCAGAGCCAAGAGCCGACCGCCGAGATCGTGGCCGTATCGTTTCGTAAGAGGGTCGTTAGAAGGGTCCATTTTCGGGTCAGGATGTTTGGCACGAGCGGCCGATTCGAGGAACGAATCGACGCGCTTGTCGAGCCGGCTGTCGCGTTCCACATACGATTATCCGCCTAGACTGTAGACGATCGTCCTCTTTTACCTCGCGGGACTATCACGCGAACGTGAAAGAGATCCGACATTCCTCGAACACGCGAACGAGTAACCGATTCGATTTGTTGGATCCCCACCCACGCTAAACTGGATCTGTAAATCACGTGGGTGCTATTATTGGACTGCCTGCGGAGACGAGCCGTGGAAACATTCGCGAACACGGAGAAGATAGGTTTAACGATCGCGTTGATACCAGTGGAGATGAAAGACAAAAGAAACGCCGTAACTAATACTCGGAGCGATCGACGGCTAACCCGTTATTATTAATTTCGTCGTAGCATTCGGTCGAATCGAAAGCTACGTAGCCAAAAAAGGAGGATCTCGAGAGGGAACGAAGGAAGGTGAACGTTCGGACGAGAGAGAGAGAGCGTAATTAGCCTATCCCCTGATTGCAAGCCGCTGACAAGCCGACGCCTAGAGCCGCTTGTGACGGTATTAATCATAATGCGCGTATTTGCACGCGGGACGCCGCTCAGATGCGCGCGCGTGCGTGTCGACGCGCTGACAGTTCGTTTGAACGCAATTAACGCGCCGCTTGATAGTTGTCGGCTCCGAGCTCGCTATCGCGGCGAACGATCGTCGAATCGAATTAACCGTTTCGTCGCGCCGCTCCGCTCTCGCGAAACGGTCCACTGCGCCACGGTTCGGGAGGGAAGCCTGGCACTCGAGAGTTCTTCACGCTTCTTTTTAATCCTCTCTTGCCCCCTTTGCGTCGTCGCATATCGCGAACGAGGGGTGCATCACGGGAAGGACGGCAAAGGGAACGCGATCCTCTTCGACTTAAAGCGGAGATGTCGACGCGTTTTCGCGCAAAGTTTCTCTTTACCCTGAGATTAGACATATTAGGTCGTCCGAAACGTTTCTCTCGTTTTATAAGAAAATAATGGATGCACAACATATTCCGTTTTATATTATTTTATAGAATTACGTATGATCCACTTTGTTCTATCAAATTGAAGATCACAACGTTCGACAGATTAGGTTTCATGTTTGTATAAAGATGCGTCGTTGTAAAAGACGTGCCTGTAAAAGATAGACACTTTTCGGACAATCTAATATTACAATGGAAAGAAATTGCTACCTTATTCGTTATTAGACTGCGGATACTTATGCAAATTCAGATTCCTACGAATACAACTAAAGGAATTTGTTTCATGCTCCAAATACTTTGAATATTTGTACGTTCTTGCGTATTATGTGCGTTCTATACATTCTTGCATAATTAAAGATCTCACAAGTGCACAAACATCCGCAGTCTAGTCATTAATAACGTCTCTCAGTATGTAGAACATTCGTGTTTTCCTCTCGAATCGTTCTTCGCTACATTTTTTCTCAATCATGGAGAGGTGGGAATAATCGAATAGGATTCCAAGTTTCTCGTGATAGGAGGTAGGAGTGAAATACGCGCGAAGATGGATCGAAAACGACGCTCGTAACGACGGGGCTCAACTTTATGAATATTATTTTCCAGCAGATGTCCCCGACGATAGAAGCTCGTCGACGTTGTCGTCGTTGTCGTCGTCGTAATTAATGACATCTCCGAGGGCGTCGTTGGCGAATTCGCCGAAAGAGGAGAAAGACCGAAGGAGGCAGAGAATATCAGAGGTAAGTTTGGCCGGGCGGGTCGACGATAAGGAAGCGGGCAAAACCGGCGTAGCTGGATGGCGAACGACAATACGCGAGAATTATCCCGGAATGACGAGGTAGTTTTAAAGGCAGGAAGCCGACATTAGCGCATTGATACCGCGCCTTCTGCCATCGGCCGGACCATTAATATTACTTAGTTTACGGACAGAGTTCGCAGCGGGGTGAATGGATCCGTCGTTTCGCTCGTTTCCGCGATTCCATTTGGTTCCGTTCTCACCCTCTCCAAGTTTTAACGTTTCGAAGGCACGAAACATCGTCCGTAACGGAGACTGGAAAAACCAGCGGATCTGCGAGAGCTATCCGACTTTTTCGAGGGCTGCGATTTCTGGCTTATGAGATTTAATTGCTCGAACTGGCGGAAAGACAAACGAGCCGGCCAACTTCAGTGGCGGAATTCGGGTTTCCGATGTCACGGGCCTCGGCCGGATTAGCGACAACAAATCATCGAGATTAAAATGGAAACAGGGTGCGGTGGAAAAGAAGACGGAAAGAGAGAAACTACGGTAACTTGGAAACAAAGGCAAAAGAGAGATGGAGAAGACGAGAGGGAATCCGACAGGGAGAACCAGATTTCGGTAGGCGTGAGCTCCGTGTGCTTGTAAAATCAAAAGGACAAACAATTAATAACCCCGGTACCGACGATTAATCAGAATTTAACTCTCAGTTAAATACTCGGTTGGCATCGGGGGTGGAGGCGAGACGAGGCGATCGGAGTGCGTAGCCAGCCATGCTCGGAAGGGATACGGCCGAGGGTATGGTGCACGCAGGATAAACAAAGGTTTACATCAGTGTCAGTCGCAACAAGTCCGAATTCGTCTAGGGTTCTCGGCATGAATATTCACGGTGCTCGCTCGTCCGTCCCTTCCAGTCTCCGTACCCGCCAATTCGACCCCCTATTTCCCGTCCTCTGCGCCACCCTCTTCTACCTCATCCTCCTCCTCTTCCTCCTCCTCCTCCCTCCGTACCGTTCTGTATCGCTCCGCACGGGTCCGCGACCATTTGCCACCCCCTACGATATCCATCGAACGGCTAGCAGTCAAAGGCTGAAATCACAATACGCGTTTGTCCGGTTGACGAAGTCGACTGGACCGGGAGCCGCTAAAGCAAATAGAACGAGACGGCTGGCTGGATAGAGAAACAGCAAAAGAGGGAAAAGCGAGAGGGGTTTGATCGCGGAGGTGACGCGTGCGAGGGGCCGAGGGGTGCAAAGGGAGCCGCGGAGAGAAGCGAGCCAATGGTCATTGCCTTTGAATTGGAAATTACGTTTTGGCCGGTCAAGTGTCGATTTTCACCCCCGTATTAACAGTTCGACCCTGGAGTTCGCACCTTCCTTCTCCTGCCTTCCTTTCTCTCCGCCTGGATCAGCCGACGACATAGTAGACCAGCAAACAGACAAAGGAACTCGGGTGTCTCGCGAAGGCAGCCAACCACCACACGCAGGGGATGAAAGTTTCAGTTTGTAACCCGCGGAACGGGAGAGAGCCGCTTTCACGCGGCTAAAGCTCCCTCGGTGGTGTAAAAGGAACGAGGCTGTTGGGCGACGCGGGACGCGCAAGTATTTCGCACAGCCAGTCGAATGATTTAATCCCCGAATGATGGACGGGCACGTCGCGACGATGATCTGCGTGCCGTGAAGTGACAAGTGGTTAGGATCACGGGGAAACCTCGGTGGCGGATGACGGTGGCTGATGGCGCGCGATGGTCGATGCGCGCGGTGCGGTGTGGCGGATACCGAGGGTGGTCGCCGGTGGTCGACGTTGGTGTCGTATCGGTGACGGGACCGGGCTGCCGGCGGATGGATTTGAGGACGGTGGGAAGGAGGGTGCGGACGCTCGCACCGTACAAATCATGCGGGCATTACAGCGTCACGCCTGGACTCAACCTGTCGCGCGACCGGAAACTCGATGCCGACGGTAATGCTGATTTATCGGACGCGAAACGGTCGCGTGTTGCACCGGCCTACGTTTCCCGCGTCTCGCGGCTCATTTTTCTCGACTCGTTGCGAAACCGACGCAGGGTATCGAGACACGGATGACTGGCCGAATTACCCATGGCGCGAAACGTAATCGAGTCTTCCATACATTGTCCACGTTTTTTATCCTCTTTCTTTCATTCTTTACTTTTCTGTTTCTTTTTTTCTCTCTTTTTTTTTAGGTGCGGATTCAAAATTCTCCTACCTTTCGAGATGTTTGACAATATCTTCGTAGGCAGCTCGGCAGTTTTCCCAAACCGTTCCGGACCTGTGGATCACAAAAAAAAGCGACACTTGAGATACGACGGTGGAACGCAAAACAGGAGAAAGACCGAAGCGTCGCGAGAAAGAAAAATAACGTGGAAACGCGCGTCACCGGCGTTTCACGAACGATGGGGAAACGAAGGGGCGCGAGTTGATAAACGAATCGGTTAATTATAAGCCTGCCACGGGATATCCTCGAGGAAAGTGGATCCGCGGAGTTGATTAAGAGTCCTCCTTGTGCCGTCTCGTCTTTCGTTTGTCCTTTGATTCGATCGTGCCTGTCCTACGCTCGAAACGAAGACGCTTTGAAGTCGTTGATTAAAAAAGACGTCGCATCGTCCCTAGAACTCGGTCCCGAGGTTCTCCTAATTTACCCGGTGTATCGACCACTGAAAATACTTTCAAGGATCGCCGAGGATCCCGGCGGAACTGAGCGAAGAAAAAGAGAAGGAAATCGAAGAACGAACCGGTGGCAAAGTAAGATCGAACTGTTGAAGGAAAGACGTGGAAACCGTGGCGCGGTCGTCTGGGTCGGAAGTAAGTTGCCGTCGCAGAAGGCGGCCTAGGGCTCGCGTAAACCGGTCGAGTAGGTCGTCGTGGCGAGCAGGAAGGGCTCGGGGCTGAATTAGAGGGTGGCGATAGAGGGCAACGGTGCGCTGACGGCGCGGTACGCCAGGATGGGGTTGCGTTGAATTAATCATATTCCGGTGTTTGTCGTGCCGCCCCCAGACGTAATCCGTCTTACCTCCCGATCTCTCTCGCTCCTCTGCCACGATAGATTTGCATTTTAATTAAAAGCAAAGCGCTGAAATCATAATGCGAAACGTGCGGCGCCGCCTTCGTCGCGTCATTATACACGTAGGCGCGTAGCGTCGGAAGGACACGCTTTACTCTAGCCGACACTGGCCGCCCCTCCACTCAAGACGAATCCACGCGATTCCTTTCCTTCCACGCTTCGAACCTTTTCGTTCTATCGGGCCGAAAGTACATCTCGAATCACCGTGAATCTAACCAAGGAACCCGGATGAAAGACGAAGAAGCAGACTGAACCGACCGACTAATGGCGAATAGGACGAAGCTAATTACGGCTGGCGGGTGTAATCGAAAATTAAGGCGAGTCTCCGTATCCTCAAAACTGGCTGGGACGGGGTTTCGTGAGAAGACCAGAGAACAGGGAACACCACCAGCCGCATCTATTAGAAACACGTTAACAAATGCTTAGATTAGCTCAGAGACTACGCTCCCTCTGCAAGGAAGATCTTCCTTCGATAGACTGCGTCTCAACGCGCCTTCGTTTCTCCCTATCCGTGGCTCCCGCGCGAGAACGACTAAACGGGCACGCGTAATCCGTGATATACGTCTCGAGACCGCAACGCCTCGAGGATTTACCGGTTCCCTCTCCTCGATCAGGGCAACCGGTCGACCTCGTGCTCCTGAACGAAATACGACGCAACGAACGAGTTTATGGAATTCCACATGAACTGGCGAAATTTTGGCTACAACCGTTGGTCATCGACGGGTACGACGAGATCGAGTTAGGTCAGGCGGGAATGATAGAAGGGTGACTCGGTTGAGGTCGCGAGCGTAACGCGAGCCGAGTAAACGACCTAGAAGGAACGCGACGCACCCAAGGAAACGGACTTCGCCACCGAGAGACGGAGGAGGTGAAAGAGGGAAGGAAAGATCAAGCAGTGTCGAGACCCCTCGGATTTCCACGGCTTCGCCGTCTCTTCAAATCCTCTTAAAGTTGTATTCTTTTGGCCTCGCTGGCCCTTCGTTACAACTACACCGAGACAAGATGAACGCGCCGATCCGTACGAACGCTTGTCGAACCTCCGAAAAAGTAGCCTATCGCTTCGTACGAGATCCCAGCTATGTACTTCGTTTTCGATCACTTTTCTAACTTGGTACCATCGTCTCTGTATCTTCGTTCCCAGACGCGTTGAACCGTTCGACCGTATGGTCCCACAATTTGGACCCCACGGATTTTAAGGATACGTCTTGTAAAGGCTTACCTCGCGAGCGCCTCCATGTTCGACATGTTGGGGTTGACTTTGAGGCCCTGCTCGGCGCGCGCCTGAGCCTGTGCCTGCAGGTGATGCGGCAGACTAGCCGGCGACAGAATGGCGGTGTGTCCTGCACCTGGATGTCCACCCAGTTGCATGAATTGCATGTGACTGAGATGCGTGGGTGGGTGATTGTAGCCGTTCGCCAGCAGCGGCGACTTTTCCATCCTCGGCACGTCTGGAAGAAGAAGCGAGCAAACCCCGTTAGTCAGAGGACTATAGGTGGCAGGAGAGGAGCATACGAAACAAGGGACGGGTGATGTCCGCCGATATTCCCGCAAATACCGTGTGTATATTTGCCAAAGGATCTAGGGGATGCGTTTCAGGATTTCCAAACGGACCGTATATCTTCGTCAACCGGCACGCGTCACGATCTCGCTTAGGGGACGATCGCGTCAACCACATCGTAACGTATCGTGAGCAAATTTCTGCCGTTGATAGAGCCGGTCGATTCACGGGGCGTGAAGCAACGGCGACTTTGTACGAACATTCGAGACCCGACGATTATCGAGAGGCCCACTTTCGGGATTCCAGTCGTGCAAAGATGACGTCGAAGATGATGCTATTGCGAGACCGAGATCGTGATGGCCGGTGGAGAAGGGGGAGGCGGAAGGAGGGCACAACAGCGAGGTATACGGTGCAACGGAAGGCGAAACCGAGAGGGAAAGAAGGAGACGGAGCGGCGGCCAGGCAGAAAGGGGAGAAGGAGGTGACCTCGGTGGAAGGGGTAGAAAATGAGCGGTGCCTATTCATTACAAATTATCTAAATGGCAGTGATTTCGGCGGACCGGCTGGCCGTTTGACGAGTAAGTGGCGGGTTCGCTAGACAGTGACTGTCGATCCCGCGAACGGCCGGCCGGTTCGCGACTGCCAGCGAAACAACGCCACGGATCGTTTGACAACCACTGTGGGACCCGGCCCATGACCGGCCCTAAAATTGGACTTATTACAACTTATAGAGCGCGATTTGAACGCTCCGCTCAATAACATACATTATCCCCAATCCATATGATTTAATGAAATCCCTCTAAACTCTCCACTTAGCCTCAGTACCTTCTCGCGCAGTACCCTTCTTTTTATTTTCCCTCCTCCGTGTGTACGCGCTCTCTCGTAGATTGCTACGTGTGTACCAATAGAGAGCGAAAGAAACCGAGCGACGTCACGGGATAAGAAAGACGGAGAGGTAGCTGCGTGGATATGAGCGGGCAGAAAGCGAGAGAACGATCGAAAGGGAGAACGAGAGGGAGGAGAGAGAAAAAGGGTCGGGGGCTGGCTGGCGAGGGGATGCGCGCGGCAGAGAGGGGCTGAAGGGTCGTGAACGAAGGGAACGGTTGGAGGGAGTAAGAACGCCGTGGCACGTTCCGATCACCGAAGATACTTAAAACGCACGTTCCCCGATTTTATAACCCCGACAACGGCTATTTGTCGGTCGCGGTACGTTCGGCGTTGTAACGCGACGACCGATGAAGACGTTTCGTCCGACCTTACCGAAACCTGGCGTATCCTTTCGACGAAGGATACTCAGGATACCAGCGTTCCTCCGCGTGGTCGAAGAGCAAACGAATTTCCGAAAATCTTCCCTTTCCTTGGCAGCGAAGAAGAAAAAAGGAATCGGCCAACTTGATCGCGATCGTCGCGACGACCGACCGAAGCGAAACGCGAGGGACGATAAAACACAATTTGAGCTAAAGACCGCGCTCCTCTAACTTCCCACCCCTGGGTCCGCGCGCGGACGTATACCGGCACCTCTTTGCCCCTCTCGTGGCTGATGAGGTGACAACCCATAATTATACAGACCGCTTTCTGTCTGGCCTGACTGCAGTGGCATGCGGAGGAGAGGCCTCCATCATCCTCCACCTTTTCGTCTCCCTTTCTTCACCGTCCTCCCTGTGTCTTCCTCTTCGTTCAACTTCTCCCTGGTACTCCCTTGGCCTTTCTGACCGTGCGCATTCTCTCCCTCTTGTCCTTCCTTCGCTTTCTTCCTTTCTTTCTCCTTCGACCGTATTCTCCTCCGTATCTGCGGATCTCGCTTTTTCTCTCATTACCCTTTATCCTCCCTCTTTGCTCCTTTCATCCACACACGGCGTTTCTCATCCACGAACCGAGAGATCCACCGAGAGAGCGGACTTTGACTTCCACGCCGCTTAATAACGATACGCGTGTTTTCTTTGCATGTGTAACGCTCTCGGCGCGGAGGCGGAGGCGAAGATGCGAAATCAGCAGTCGGACTCGGCGTGGCGGCCAGAGAAAGAAGGAGGCGAAGGCAAAGGGAGGACTGCGGGAGGTGGTAGTCACCACCACCCTCGTGCCGCGCGTCTCGTGCCCGTAAGAGAAGGACGACTGCGCTACTTCTTTTCTGGTGTTAATTACAAAACGCGAGAATAAATTGCCGAGCTAAACGAGTGCCTGGTATCCCTCTTCACCGCGACCTCGTCACGTCTGTTCCTTCTTCCAGCGCGGCCCTCCGCGATGGACAGATGAATGGAAGGCGAGCCGTCTGCACAGGTGGAATTTGTTATGCGTCGCGATCACGGCCAGTCTTTCCTCCCATCGCTATCGTCTCGATCTTCCGCTAGGCTTAACGAAAATTTACCGAGTACGCCGGTGTTTTCGACCGCGAACCTACTACAATCAAAGAAACGTTCGACGCCATCGATACACCCTATGACCATCTCTGTCTTCCAGTGCATAGTTTCAACTTTCATTTTCCTTTGTACTTTTCCTTTCTTCGGCCAACAGTAGTCGTACGGGCCAAAAAACCGTCCGCTCTCCCTCTGCTCGAATGACCACCGAGACGAGGCATCGTGAAATTATTCGGAAAATTTGCCCTTTGTCCGCGGATCCTCTGCTTACCGCCATTGTTCCTACCAAACGACGAAGAAATCCACCGACTCCCTTTCTCCCTGTCTTCATATCTCGATGCTCGGCCACGAACTCCGACAACGCGCGTTATTTGCGCTTAGGTATGTATATGTTTACCCTCGACACCGACTCCCTCAAAACCCTTGGATTTAACCCTCGAACACCGACCCTCCGGCTACGGCCGATGACATCGTGGCCCTTTAAGTACTTTCCACACCATCCCTCCTTCGCTTCTTCCTCGCATCTTCTCCGCGTCTTCTTCGCCTCTTCTTCGCTGTGCCGCACATCTTTTGTTCCTTGAACAGCGTGCCACCGGACCGTCACCCATTCCTCGGGCATTCTCCGACAGTGTCATCGATTCGTGATCCCGATCGGGAGCTGGATTCTCGCGTACGCGCTTACCCCGTTAGCCGGCTGCATGCACGTGCATCCCATCCAACATTGTTCCATCGACGTGTATTGCTACATAAACACGAGACGGGAAACACAGTTTCGCGCAGGAGGAATCCGGTTTTTCAAGTAATCGAGAGACTCGAAGCCGGGCTAGCAGGCAAGCGGGCAGGCAAGCAGCCAGCCAGCCAGGCGAACAGGCGAGCAGGCGAGCACAGGCAGGCAGACAGGCAGGCAGGCGGGCAGCCATCGAGGTAGCTCCCTGCGTCCAGTCTGGAAACAACCGAGGAGAGAGTGGATGCCATGACTATGTATACCTCCTCCTCGCTCCTCCTTCCTTCCCTGCTCTTCTTTCCTCGCTTTCCTCTTTCACCACACCCATTCTTCTTAATCGCTTGCCCGTATTGAGACGTAGCTCGCTGCCTCGCACGAGACAGCCGCGAACACCGTTCCGCTGATATTTCGTTCCTTCGCGGGACGTTTTCACGATGTCATCGGGACGCATCGATCGCCTTTCCGTTGATCGGTAGCAAAGTAGAGGGGTTGGTATTGAAACGAAAACACTGGACGACCGGGAAGATAGGACGGAAGATATTTTGCGATATTGAGACGTAAGCTACCTTACGAGTAACGAAAGAAGGATGAAGAGGCATAAGATACGTTTGATCATTCTCGCGAAGCGTCCTAACGACGATAAGATCTGGCTAGTCGGACGTCCAGCTTCCTTCCCGACCCTAACCCTATCTCTCGTCCCTTTCGTTCCTGGGCCTTTTTCGACTGGCTGCCTACCACGCGTCTCCTCGCGAAAGAGCAGTCCAGTATTTGTTCTTCCAGGGTCTCCTCGGATACGAGCATCATCCGAGGGCAGTAAACCTTTTGATATATAGTCGAAGGTTTTTAGAGTTCTGTCAGCCACGCCCACAATCAGCCTTAGTATTATTTACACTCCTCGTGGTTTGTAGTCGGTTGTCTCGCATCTTCGTTCCCGCTGCTCCTCCACCACCTCCACCACCCGCCTTTTTTACTCCTTTCGCGCGCTCTTCTTGCTTCGTCGCCCGTCGTTGCCTCTTCGGCAACGTCATCGTGATCCGCTTCGACGCTGTCGCAAACGCCATCTCCGTTTTTCATTTCCTGCCAGCTATTCTTCGACAGGTTCGGTTCAGCGCTAGATTCTCTATATCCCGCGTTGTCTTCACCAACCAGTCGAGGTACCGCGAATTTATAAAATTAGATACGATCGCGCGGGCTGCATCGTTCGCGAAATTATCTATTCCGAGCAGGCATACGCGATCGCATAGCCGCCGGCGCGGATTTTGGATTTCACCGCGCGACCACGGCTTCGGCACGCAACTCCACCCGAAGAAAGAGGGACGCATATTTTATTTCGGAAATGATGATGATACGCACGAAACCTTTGGTTTTATCGCGCCCGATTCGCCGCCGGTGGACTCCTTTTTCAGACCTTTTTGGGAATCCCTTTCGTCCCGGTCACGAACAGTGGCGCCGATATTCTCTAAAATCTTCCACGTTGCGACTTTGTTGCGAAACGCTGTTCCATATCCATATGATTCCCGTAACGCTTACATCTTTTGCCGCAGTTGCTCGAAGTTCTTGCGAAATCGATCAACTTCATTTACCAGTCGCTGAACTCTGCGATAAACTGTAATTCCAACGAACGCATTCGAATCGATCAACGCAGTTGTTATTTCTGAAGCGAACGAAATGGATCGTGGACGCGTCAAAAAGGAGAGCGAGAAGCGAACCGTTTACGTTTGGCAATCGGGTCTTCGAAAAATCGATGCCGGAGCTAATCTGGAAGGTAAATCTTTCCCGCGGGGTAATCAAAACCAAGGATCGAGCCCGGGACCCGTGCGTTCTCGGAGGCACATCTGCCCGTTGGCTCGGCCCGTGAACTTGGACAGCGTTGCAATAGTCCGCTCGGACCAACGGCCCCGTATCTCTCTCGCTGCTCGCCGGTCGATACTTTTTCACGTGCTCGTAACATCGGTTAATCCTCTGCATAAACATTGTATTGTATTTCGCCGGGGATGCTCCCATTATATCATATTTTGTTATTAATATCTTCCGACTGGCTGGGCCCAGAAGCTGGATCGGGGCACTTTTGTGCACTCGCTGAAGGTAAACCTGCCCAGTTGCCTGTAGTGCCGGGGATCGAGCGAATCGAGAGTTGTAGAGCGACGAAGAGAGGCGTTGAGGCAGAGAGAGAAAGAGAGGTTCGTGGAAAAAAGAGTGGGAAGAGAGCGAAAGAGACGGAGGCGGCGCTCGATACCGGTTTTCTTTATCGCGCAATGCCTACCGGGATTTGTATTATCCACGATCCCGAACTAGAAGCGCAACGTCGATTTCGTACGACCCTAAGCGTTTCCGCTTGAATCCAGATCGTTCTACTCCGAGTTTTGCCACAGTTCGGCATTACAATCCCTCTCTCTCTCTCTCTTTCTCCCTCTCTTTCTCTCTCTCTCTCTCTTTGTCTGTGTCTGTCTCTGTCAGTCCTCCTTCCTCGTACGCTTCGATTTCTCCACGCGGTTAAGCGTTTCGGAGTTTGTATCGTAAGCAGAGTTAGGTTTGTGCGTGTTGCATGCGCCTCACGAATATCGAGTGTTGAGCGATTTAAAGGCAGCCGTGTCCCGGTTGTAGTCGAACGAGTGGCGCTAACGCTCGTTACCAGCGCTTTCAGCCCGAACGAGAACGGAAATGAAAAGAAAATAAATAGCGCGGCAAAAAACCGCGGCTCGTTTGCGTGGGTACACGCGTAACCAGGACCTTTGACATGTGCCCGTGTAAACGAGCAACCGGCCCGGTCGACCGCCCTCGAAAGTAGACATTTACCCCGTGTCGAGGGGGAGGTTCCGCCGGCAGAAAACAAGCCACGATCCGTGGTGTCGGTTTTCATTTCCCCCGCGCTTTTTTTCGCGTTGTTCTCCCTCCGCTCGTTTGTAGATGCGCGCGCGTGTATATGCTCGCGCATACGTGTGCGTGGCTGTTTTTTTTTCTCCACCCCCCACAGTTGGCCTAGCCCGTTGTTTCACGCATTTCCGCCGGTTTGTTGGTCACGAGGGCCGCGCAAATTATAAAAATACACGAACGAGCGAGCTAGAGCGCGCGCTATGCTCGTTCGCTCGAGGACAAAGCGGCCCGCTCGTTGATTCGCGAGTTAATTGAGCGGCGCGGCACTCGCCGGCCGCTAACGAGTAAATTGTTGACTACCACCATCACCCCGGTGCCGGGCGAACACCGACGGCCAACCAGCCAACCTGCCGCCCCCCCCCTCCCCCGAATCGCCGTGCCGGAATGGCCGGCAAATTAGTACAGATTTTTGAAGCAATTAGCCTCGGTTTTAACCGCAGGAAATTGCCATCACTCTCCTAAAAAGCCCGCGTACGCTCGTAGGACAGTCGCAACCCGCGTGAATCCACCTTCTCCGGACTTTGTTCGTCCGTTGACTACCGTGGCACGCGAACGTATATACATACGTTCCGAAACTCGTTCGATTCACGCTGAATCGGGCGACGCGCGGCCTCCGCGAGATGAAACGGCCGATTAAACGACGCGTGGAGCACGGTAATTAAGTCGTACTAAAACCGGCCACGTTGTCTCGCGAGCGATTTATGGCGCGACAGTGTAGGATGCGCGTCAGCTTGTTCGCAGCGAGGGTCGAATGCGACGATCTTTTACGCACGAGCAACTGGCGGGTTATCGCAATTGCACGACCCATAACGCAGTCGAATATAAAAGGGGGAGAGAATGGTACCGCTCGGTCGCACGACAATTTCGAGTTTTTCAAGTCGCAAAGACAGAACATGACCGGGTTCGTTCCACATTCCGAGCGTTAAAGCAAACACGGTTCATCCGGCGAACTCCCTGCAGCGAGGCCGTGCCTACTTTTTCTCCTGCGTCGCCGCTTAACGTCTTCATTTGGCTGGAGCATGCAAGTGTTTCGTTACGAGGCAAAAACCAGCGAAACGCGAAAATTCCTGGCCCGACTGATTTACGGCGTCGTGCCACGCAGAACGATGTTGCAGCAACGAACGGGTTTAATTCACCGGCGTTTTGTTACTCTGTCTCGCGCGGAACTCGCTTCTCCCACCATTTCGTCCTTGTCTCCGTCCCGAATCTCACCTCCGCTTCGCGCGAGAATAATCGTCCTCGATGGACGAGAAAATACACGGCATAAAATATCGCGGGGGCAGAAAATCATAACGGCCTGTGAAACGAAAATATCGTATCGCGTCTCCCCTCGTATCGTTGAAACTCGGACCGTGTAATAATCTCGCGGAGCGTTATTATCGCTTTAATCGCGAGGATTATTTCACTTTCGTGTCGAATCTCCGGACCGCTCGGTTTTGGCTTCGGTTTCGCGTCCCTCGTAGCCACGACCCTCTGCCCCGCGCGTAATTTCTAACCGCAGCCTGAAAATTCCACCTAAGCCAGTGGTTCTCGTCGCTGGTACGGCAACATCCACCCCCGACCATTTGTATCTTTAAAGCCGAATCGTTGCCCGGCGAGAACCTCTGATCAGGCGACGCTAGCCATCGTCCGCCTTTCCGCCAGAGATTCCCTTGCTCTGACTCGTTAATTACTTTGCGCCGATACGCGATCCGACTCGGTATTTCGACCGCAAATTCGTGGCTTTCCGAGACTAACCTTCGACTGGGCTCGATTTTCGGAGTGTGAAAATCGTCGCTGCGAAAGGAGACCTGCGAACGGAATGGAACGGAATAGAACGGTCGATGGCGCGATATCGAAGCGACGTCGACCCCCTATTAACCGGGTTTTATTGGTACACGAGCCAGCCGCGTTGGCTGACCTACGACCGGCAACAGTTAATCAATGCTTTTATGAGCATTCGCTCGCCAGTACAGCGTCGTTGCAGCCGCGACCGGCCGAACCAACCCCGCCACCCACTCGGCGTCGCCCCTCTCTTGTATCCGCCCGGACACCCACCGCTCTTCCTCTCTGTTCGCCCTTGCCTCCACCGATTCGCACCCATTCGCGACTCGTCTGCTCGTGGTGTTTCGCCACCGACTATCGACGATTCGCCGCTTCCAAGTGCCACCGATATATTCCCGCTCTGAAATCGGTCGATCCGCGCAACGCCGATCCGTGCCGGTCGTTCGCATACACGCGACCAGAATCACTCAGGGTCTCTCGAGGTGGAAGAAGGGAAATTCACGTTCCCCGCGTAAACGCGGATGCTTGGATAATTTACTTAGTTTGCGCATTAATATACGATTCGCCGTGCATTAGGTCATATAATATAAATAGCGGCCGGCCAATTTGATTAATGCTATTTCGGTAATCGATGCATTAAATAATTACCGAGGGCAGAAACGCACACGAACGGCTCGACGTTAGCCGATAGTCATTAGTTTATTACGCAGCCTAGCCTAATAGTTCCAGCTCCGGGAATAGTTTCATCGAAAAACGATCGTGGCAAATGGAGAGAGCGAGCTACCGTAAGCCGCGAATCCGGCCAGAAGGCGCGAGCTACGCGGCTTCCCATCCATCCGAAGGGAGAAAGAGAGGCTCTCTCCTGCACACGCGGCGCGCACACGTCGTTAACGTAAGCCAAGCAACCCCCGCTCGCGTTACCGCTTTGCTCTCTTTCTCTTCCCATCTCTCTCTCTCCCTCCCTCTCCCTCTCTCTCTCTCTGCATCTCGAACTCCTCGCTTCCTACCCTGCTCTTCCCTTCCGGCTATTTATTTTTCTCATGGGTTTTAATTTTGTAGAGACAACATAGATGCGTATCGGCCGTCCTGGCTGTACCGAGCGTTGGGTGCACGTATACACGGCCATTGTGCCGGCCATTGTGCCCGCTACGTCCCGAATGGATGTTACGCCGCCGCTATCGGGATCGGATCTCGCTCGTTGAGTTTATTAATTGCGTTATGGCAAGTGGCGCTCGCCTACCGGTCCAAATTGAAAAAAATCCGCTGTACGCGAGCCACGCCGCTCTCCCGGTACGTGTTGCTTTCGCCTCGCACTCTCTCTTCCTGCGTTCTTCTCCATACTCTTTGCTTCCACCTTTTTTTACGCTCTCTTCTCTTCTCGTCTCTTTGTTTTTTCAGCTTTACTCGCGGCCTTCGTTCTTCCCGATGAGCCGAAGGAGCGCCGATACCGTAGAGCCCGTCACGCTGGATCCTCGCTCCTCTCGCGGTAAATTGATATCATAAGGGATGGTTCGCGGAAGATAATCCTCGGCTCAAAAGTCGCACGAACGCGTGCTTCTGGGTGTGCGATCGCGTCTCCGATAACTTTCCATTTGTTCGACGATTAAACGCGTACACTTTTGTAACTTTTACTATATCGTGTAACTGTATCTACGTTCCTGGCGCTTTTTACCCGCGTTTCTACAAGGAAAAAAAACGAACCGTGGTTGATTGGAACATTCAGGAATGAAAGGATCGAAGTTCCTTGAACGGCAGAAAAACTACGTAACTTTTTACAACACGCGGAGATTAAAGACTCGCGACGAATACGCGGCACACGGATGTTTACGATTCCCATTTTACGAGGCTGCTGTGTAACAAGCGAATCGTCCGACGTTGTGTCGGTCCGAAGCGGGGGCCGCATCCTTGGTACGAGCGCGGCGACAAAGTTAAAAGGAAACGGGTCGCGGCAGCTGCGGCGATCAATCGTACCCAGAAAGGGGATCCAATCGTAAAACAATTATACAATTACCGCGGGCTCGTAATTAATTGCTCGCCGTTTCAACGTTTACCCCGGCTGCGATCGTACAGTTCTGCAACTGCGTTCGTGCTTGCGCTCGTCCGCGTGGCATTAATTCATTAACGTTGCACCGTCAAACGTATTTGCCCGTAAAATTGAACGGCCGGCGTATTCGCGATTATTTGCTTAACCAATTTCCGAACGCGGCTCGACGCGATTTTACGATCCGACTTTGCCTAGAGTTTACCGCTTTCGAAGACCGAATAACCGCTCTTGCGAAACGTTACGATAATTTAAGAACGTTAATTAGCGTCATGCGCTACAACCTTTTGCCATTATCGTGGAAAAGGCAGAGGACAAGGATCGGGCGGAGAGGTGATGCATCTAAACAATAAGAAGATTTAGGAACGGCGAGGAGAAGCTGTTGGAGGTACGAGTACATCGATGCAATATCGACATCGGCAACCGCCACCACAGGCCGCAACACGACGGTGCAGTTGCAGTTAATTTGCTCACTCCAAGTGTGTTTGATTCCCCTAATTAATTGATCGGTAGGGTCACCGTGGCCCGGCGCGTATACGGATGGCAGTAATCAAGTGCGTGCCCCTGGTACCAGGGCTACGTATCTACGCGATTGTATCGCTTTACCTATTCCACGATTTCGTCCCTTTTCTCCGCGCTTTCGACGTTGATCGTTGCGACGATGTCATCTTCGATATGACTCTCGCGCACTAACGTATTCGATTAATCCAAAAAATGCGCATTTTTCACGTTGTAAAAGTTTCCTCTTCGATCATTCGCGGCCTTTCAACGCGTCTCGTTGTTCACGGTCGTTGAACAACGTTCGAATGGACGACTAGCCAGCCGACAACATCGTGGCACAATGTTGTCGCTAAATCCGCGGCGTCTCCATAAAACGTGGCGTTATCGAGAGAAAGGACACGACACGCGGCGTGAAATACGAACGTCTCGAAGACCCGAGACACGGGACAGGCCTCGAATGGCTAAAAAGTCGTTCGCACGGTCGTAACCAGAATCGTAAGCAGCCGTCGAGCGGGCCTATCGATCGAGCGTCGGTGACGCTTACGAGCGGCTGTTTGAACAAAAGGAAGTGTAACGAGACTTACCCAAATGCCCGTTCTCGTAGTAATCGCCGTTGTCCATTCGGTGCTTCTTGAGAGAATGCTGGGGGTGGTGACCGGTCGCGGCGGCCAGGTGGCTGGCTGCGAGACTCAGACCGACGGAAGCTCTCTTCGGTGGTCTTCCTGGCCTGGAGCTGTACAGTGGTAGAGAGTTACTGTGGTTAGAGACACCTGTCATCGAGGTAATGTCTTACCCCGATCGTCGAGCTTACGACTCTCGTCGTAAGTTGTTCGATTACGTCACGAGAAAAGACGTTTCCAGTATAATATATCCGATACTGGATCATGGATATGACGAATATTAGTACGAAGAAATAACGCGAACGCTTTTCATGCGAACAAAATGAGCGTCTTTTCTCGCGAAACGATGACTCTTCGGCCGGTCCCCCGGCTCCGATCTCGAGATTCATCGATCTCGAAGGAAGAGAGGAAACGCTCGAATGAAACTCGATGACCAAGCTCTGGTCGCTACAAGTGTCGATTAGACTGTATCTAGAATGCTGCCACGTTTCGAGAACTGGTTCTCGGCCGACTGCAGCCGAATGAAGTTCACCTTCTCGCGATCTGTGCGGGGCCGCGCGTGGTCGCGAGCGAGCGTGGCTACGAGTCACGAGATACCAGCGGCTAATACGTAGTGACGTTGCCGCGATAAATCTAGCAGAGGGGAAGATAAAGGTGCGCGAGAGGCGATGGAACGGGCCAAACAGCCTGCATTTGCGTAACTTATCGTGTCTCGAAGACTCGATTATTCTCCTTGGACGCGGTTTCAAAGAGGGGTCGCGGGAATATTCCGCACCTATATACACCGATTCTCGCCAACGATCGGAAAATCGGCGACGGTCGGGAAGAATAGAAGCGACTAGCCGCAAGCAGCGTGTCGCGAATTGCGCGCAAAAGTATCTGACGCGGAACGATCTCACAGGATGGTTCGGAGTAGATACCGCGGCTGGCAGAAACGTTCATTTTTCATAGGCGGCAGGCGCCGGAGAGGCGCTTCCATATACACACCAGCCACGGACACATGCCGCGCAAAGTGTACATACGCGTACACGCGTGATTCGAGCTTTTGCTTTCGCCGGGTCTGAGACTGAGACTGCGACTCGTTGTTACCGTGGCAGGATCCTTTCCTCCGTTCCCGATATAGCGGCTATATTCTTCCAGTGGTACTCAACCGCGACTCCGACCGACTTTGTTCGTACGGACGACTCGCGTCAGTTTCATTTCGGAATCCGTTTCAAATTTAACCGATAAACTTGCTGGGCCGACTGCACCCTTTGTAGGATGCAGCCATTGGCAGCGGAGCGTAAACGATTTCGTTCGACGAGAGCGTCGCGTCGTTGACAAGTGGAGGGCGGGTAGCAACGTGGCGACGAAAATGAAGCAAAGAGAAGGAACGAAAATTGAAGCACGGCGGAGGAGGAAGAGGACCAGTCCTCTCGATATTTATACCCGGTGACAGAGACGCTACGAAAAGCCCGGCCGGGTTGAGAATCTCTGCTTGGTAAGCGAGCAATCTCATAGTAGTCAGGACAGATTTGTAAATCTAATTTTTCATCCCGTCTTTCTGCCTGCCCTCTCGCTTTACCTCTTCGCGTTGCCCACGGTCTTCCTCGTCCTCGTTCTGCGTTCGACTCTGCACCCCCTCCTCTATCGCTCCTACGGGGTGCTTTTTCCGCTCTCTTCCTCCAGAGGCACTCGATCTCTCGATCTTCGTTCTTCGCCTCCCTGGCGCCCTCCCACTCTCCGACTCGTCCTCTTTCGTTCTCCATTCTTCGTAGTTCGTTCTCGTTTATCGTGCTCTCTTCTTCTCGCCGTTTGGCCCCTCTCTGTCTCTCTGCCAGCTCTCACGCACGAGATCTCCAGACGATTCTCAGACGGCCGGTTTATACGGCGTTGATCTCTTAAACCGCTTAGCTTCGGGTTACACCGAAAACAAGAACGCACTCTCGAACGCTTAGACCCGTATAATGCGTACTTGTTTGCGTACGAATCTACCGGCGAAATAAGAAAAATGTCGCGTCGCAATGAACGGGCAATCGTGTTCCGTCCTTTCTTCGCGTAACGACTCTGATTTATCTGTAAAAGATTCGATATACGTGGCCCAAATTCGGCTGATTTAATAAACACGCAATTAATTAAATACGCCTTGATAAGAAGCCAGGTGTGATCGTACGATGAAAGTAGAGGACATCGAAGAAACGGTTCGTCTGAAACAATCGACCGGATATCGAGGAAAGGTGTTTGCGAAACCGATGTTGCATGATTTCGCGGGGATAAGGTGATCGTGACCTATCGTTGGCCAAGAGATCGAGGAAGAAAAGGGGATCGATAGTAATCGGCCTTATTGCGACAACCACGGAGCCCCGTAGCTACTAGATTTCGTTTCGGCTCGGCGGAATTAATTCCCCTATCGGGATACGAAGCGCAGGATACCTTAACGCATTGATCACGCCTCTTGGCGCCAACTTTTTCCTGCGTGCGGTTGAAAAATCTAGATAGAGATCGCTGACAGACTGCAAGCAAGCATTCAACTGCCTCACACGCGATAAAAACTACTGGAAACGTAGAAATTCCTCGAGATGCATAATCGTCGTAGCGATTGCGTCAAGAACCACTCTCCGGTTAATTTGAATTCGTGGAAATTCTAATCAACGGCCAGCAGAGTGGAACGGCTACTGTAAGATTATCGGTACTTGTCGGTAGATGAAATTGACGGAATCTATCTTTATCGTTGGGCGATTCGGCAGCTGAATAGGCACGTAAGCATCCTGAACAAGTAACGTGTCTGATTCTTAAGAGTTCTTATGCGTATACTTGCAATGCACTATATCGGTTACTGATCGAAATAAATACACCTACGACTTACTTCGGGATCCTCCTCGATCCTCCTCTGGAACCTGCCAGATAATCGATCCAGATCGATCGATTAGATAGAAGTTACGTTCGCGTTGCGCTCGATTCGCGTCCGGTCGTGTATCGCGTGTGGGATTCGCGATGATCGCGCCAGGTGCTATGCTTTGATCCGATCATTCCCCGCCTTAATGATCGCTGCACCGCAAAAGCGGCTCCTCGTCCGACCGTTCGGTGAGACGAGAAACGAGAACGCACAGAAAAGAATCCGACGAGGCTGAAAAAGCACGGAGATATACAAAGAAAGCCAATCCCAATCCGCGAGGAACAGTTGCAACCCATTCTTACGTGATGGGCCGTTTAAGGAGCGAACGACCTGGTCCCTTGGATCACAGAGGCAAAGCTAGACTCTCGCCTTTCGTGTTTCTCGATCTCACCGATAAACGTGTGTTCGAAATTCGTTTCGCATTCGTTACAAACTTATCCATCTGGCGTCTCGCAAGAGGAAAAGGAAAAAACGAGAGTAAATTGCCGCGACTCGTCGAATCATCGACACGACTCTCGATCACTCGTAATGGTTGAAATCCGAGAGTACGTCATCCCTGGCGGCTATCACGATCGATCTTCGCGAGAAAGGAAAATAAGATGTGCTAGAAACGAGAGAGAATTACAAACAAGGAAGGAGGAGGAGGAGCAGCAGCAGCAGGAGCAGGAGGAGAGGCGAGGCCGGAATCGAGCGACTATAAATTGTCAATTTCGAAGTCAATTTGCTCGGGCTTACCAATCGGCTGCCGGTTAATTTCAAGGTGAATTGTGTCCAATATGGGTATATTATTAATGGCCCGGCGAGGGATAGGGTGCACTCTCGAGCGGAGGGTTGCAACCCCGTTTTCGCATACTGGCCAAATCTATCGCTCGGGGCCGACGATCTGCTCTCTCGTATTCGGCATTCCGGGATTAAACGGTCTCTGATGTTGCGCTGCAGCCAGCAGTTGTCGACGCGTGTATACACGCGGTCGCATGTGGGTTAAGCTCGCGAGGATCGAGCCTCGACCGCGACCGGAACACGATTCCAGGCCAAACGGCCACCGGCTCTCGCTCCCTCCTCCTCCCTTCCACCCTTTTCCCCTCTCTCCCTCCTACTCCCCCTCTACCCCCTTCCATTCCCGCCCCGGCTATTTCACTTCCGGATTTTCCTCGCGTTCGCTGTATCGTAGCGTGGAATTCGTAGGCCAGGTCGTTTCACCGATCTCAGCACCGCTCGACTCGACAAAGGAGCCACTGTTGCTTGTTAAACAACGCGCTATCTTTGAATTACGATGCTCGAGCGTTATCGCATCCTGCTACCGTTCTGCGCCGTTCAAACACTCTCCCCGAAAACGCGGGAACCTGAGGCCACAGCCGAGGAGAAACGAGAACGAACCGTGCTAGCGACTCGTACCATACTTTAAACGCTGCATTCTTTGCCGTGAGATCTTTTTACATGGTTTCTGTGTTCCACAGTCAGCGCAGAGCGTGCGCGTTGTGTACAGCGTTACTCACGTTTCTCCTATTGTCTTTCTGCGAACCACTAAAGGATGTCCCTAGATGAGCTCTCGTTACGCGGACGTGCGTTTAACTGATACCCGCAACATCTGCATCAATCGCCCCGCACGCTGCTTCGATATCAAGTACTTCCCCTACCGGACAATGCCTACTCGAAGAATTTTAAGCAACGCCGTTATAACGGGCTTAGGCCTGACACCGGATCGTGTGGGAGAGATTTCATGGTCGAAACAAAATATATTACGTCTACGACTGTAACGAGGCTTTTACGATTGCTCGCACGAGTAGCATCAACGGCGTCGTTACACGCGCTAATTTGATCCAATGTCCGACGCATCCGTAGCCGATTTATATATGTGAACGTCGCCAAGCCAGCGGAATAATCCAGATTTCTTGTATGGTCGCGAGAGATTCTACATACTTGTAACACGGAACACCCTTCGGCAATTAAAAAAACTATAAACCGCTTAACGCGGCGCGGCTTGCAGCGAACGCGAAGTCGTAAAACGATATAACGAATAATACGAGCGTTCGTGGCTCGGCTTCTAATTGTCAGTTTCGCCTTTACGCGTTTCCCTGGTTTTCTGGCCATTGGCGACCGTAATCGTCCGACCGTTCCTCCTCTTTCTCCTGCGTCTCTCTCCCTCACGACGCATGTACGCACACATACGCGGGTATACAAGCGCGGGCACACAAAGCGTGATTCTCATCCCCCGAATCTTTTTCGAAAAGTTGCGAGCGTCGACGGGTGCGTCCCTCTCGTAAAGCGTCGTCGCGGGCAATTCCCGTCATAACAACGACTTCAATTTTCGTCAAAAGTCTTTCGACGTTATCGTCGACGTCGTCGACGCCCCTTCCCTCGATTTTCTCTTTTTTTTTTTCTTTTTTCGTCTCTGCTTCGAGATCGACCGGGTTCCTTCGATTTCTCGCTTTATAAACTCGATTGCCTGGCTGAAATCCGAGAACGGCGAATGGTATTTTCCAAATTATAAATTTTTACGAGGGCTCGTACCGGCGTCGAGTCGACACAACCAGAGCCCGACGCGAGAGTTTCTCTCTTTCTCTCTATTATTTCCTTTCCGCCGGGCCGAACCCCGCGCTTCATTCTCCCTTCCTCCATAGATCGCGGCAATCCCGTCAGTCAGATTGGATTTGTCCGATTTCGCGCCCGGAGTGGAAAAGAACGTGCGAGGGTCTGGATGCGCGCGGCCGTTTCCCTCTTTCTTCACCGCACGTCCCCTCGCTCTCACACTCGCTCTCTGTATCTCACAACCACCCTAGATATTATTCCTTTTCACGCTCGTTCTCGTTCCTCGAGCGAGAAACAAAGCATCAGCCGGTTTAGTGCTTCCTTCCTCGGGCCGGGTCGAACGGGAGTAATACAGTCCATCGAGAAAGTTGCGTGAAATAGAGTAATAAGAATGTCAAAGCGCCGCCATGGATCATAACTTTGCACTGACGTTCGTTCCCCGGTATTCGTCGCGTTTTCCCGAGAAGGAAATAGTAGGAGGAAATCGTAGGAACGCGGTGGCATCGAACACCGGTCGAGAAAGCGTACGAACCCGTTTGAAAAATGTTAGCAATTTGTAGGAAAGTAAGGGAAGAGAAAGGTGCCGTAGACAAACACGCATCGCGGTTGTTTCCTCCGAATCGACTTTCATCGAACGAACAACGCGAAAGAATTTCAAAAAGTTTTTCTCGCTGTGGCGCCCGAGCAAATTTCCCGAGTAACAGCGCGTATCCCGCGATCTTTACGAGCGGCTATTAAGAGGAGGAGAGAGAGATAGGAGAAAGAAAAACTCCCCTCACGCGATGAGCCAGCATCGAGAGAGAGCATTTTCTAATAACCACGATGTAAAGTTGGGGTGCGTTACACACAAAAGAAATCTTTCTCTTCCGACCTGAGGGTGGGCTTCGGTAGACTTATCTTAGTAATATTGGATTAAAACTTATGCTTCTCTCGGTCGCAATACGTTATTTTTATTGCTCGCGGCTTTGCATAATATTCGTCTCGGGGGCGGACCTCTCTGTTTCTCCCCCTTGTTCGCGATCATTCTCCTCGTTCCTCCTTCCGGTTCCTCCTTCACGCCCTGCCGACCCATCTTCCAGGCTAATTTTAATTTCGATGCCACGCCGCGTTGGGGAACATTACGATTTCAGCTTGGCTCGTTTATTTATGTTGCGAGGCTAGGTAGGCCGCTTATTAGCTTGCTAGTTCGTCGGAGGCGTCGCACCGGGGGTGCTAAGAAAATTACCGAAATCGTCGCGACACCTGACTCGCGCCAAGAGACTCAGACTTCCGGCAACCTTGTCCGACTGCTCGATGATTATCGTCTCATCGGATCGACGAACGGAAAGACAAAGGCGAGGAGAACTCGACCGTGCAGATGCGCGATTAATCCGAATACGAAGCGTGTAAGCGCGCGAGGCAGATGTCTCGAGGGCTTGTCCAGGATGGGCAATATTTTTTCCGAAGCTGTTCGCGCTTGGCTCGTGCGCCAGTTTCAATTTCGGGACCCTCGTAAAGGTACCGAGCGAGTTTATTACCGGTGGCGTTCTGCTCTAGCTCGAGCACGCGATACCAATCAAATACCAACTCGCGATCTTCTCGTTTTAGGAGTTAGATAAATACGAATGAACGGCAGGCACGAGCTTTAACGGGTTTCACCTGGGACGGATCTCGGTGGCGCCGAACGAAAGACGGTTCTCAGATGGCGTGACAAAGATCCTGCCGAGACGGCGCGACATTCCTTCACGCACGCGATACGTACTCGCTGTAATACCCGATAATACCTGTATTTGCGCGTGGCAGGCGAAACGCAGAGCACGCTCGACGTGCGTTACAGCCGCGTAATCCCGGCAATCTCGAGGACGTGGCCCAGTCTTCGCAACGAGTAATCCTGCCAATTTGGACCGCGGATTATCCAACAAGAAGAGGGAGAGAGGATTGTAACATTCTGAACGCGCTCGATCGCGAAACTTCAAGTCGACGACGTTCTCGCGAATTTCTTCCAACCAAAGACGGACGTTTCGGCGTTGACGCGTTCGTCTCTATCTCCTATCTATCGTTTCTATCTCCTTTGGCAAAAGCTAGCAAAAGACAAGGAATCTTAACCGCCGCTTGGTTCGAATAAAATACGTCAACTCGTAAAGCGTCGGCGGTGGTCAATTTTTTGTCGATGAAGGCGAACAACAGGGCTCCGACTGTGTCCGAGAAAACGCCGAAAGCAGTGTCTCTCATTTTAATATTTCTACGATAAATCCGCACCCGGGCCCGTTTACGACTTACGACGGAATAAATAACAAAGCAGCCGTGCGTATCTCTCGCGAACGGTTTCTTTTACTCTCGGCTGTTCGGAGCGGCTAGTGCGGCTTTTACGAGCGCGCTGCAGTCCTAACGCGTCCGAACGAAACCATGTCCAGATCGAAATAATAAGCAGGACAGCAGCTCGCTCGGGATATCCCCGCGCGCGATACATAAACTCACGCCGACATACGACTCGAGGCCTCTCCCGTGAGAGTTTTGTCACGGACACTCGTCTCGGGAATCACTTTGTTCGCGATCGTCTTGTCGAGCGGTTAAAAAAAGGAAAGGAAAAAGGAGTTTGCCGCATGCGCCGGATGTCGTCATGAACGATCGAGAAAGTCGATTGTCGTGTCTTCTTATTTCTTCGTATCGAAATCGGGTCGAGAGACAAGCCGCGACGAAGAACGAGGAAACTTTGGACACACCGTTGTCGTTCCGCGACAAGGACTAATTAATAACGTAATTAAGCCGAGGCCGTAACTCAACGCGAACGCTGCGCGGTGGCCCAGCCGCGGCAAGAATAATTAGGGAATTATTTTGTTTCCAAGAGGATCTGGAGATCCCATCGAACCGACGCTGCGACGAGGGTTATTCGCCGAGGACAGACCCCGTCGCACCGCGCCGCACGGTTAAATTATAATTAAATATCAAACGTTTGCAATTACTGGGTTGCACCTGCCGCGCCCGTTTCCGCCCTGAACGCCGTGCTGGTCAACGAATTTCGGCCTACGTAAACCGGTTCAGCCCCGTTCCTATAGATCCGTGTTCACAACTCGCCACCGAAACCGAATTACCAAGCTATGCACGTGCCTCGTCTTACTCGGGTATCCTTTGATTCGCGAGATTCCCTAATTATCGAGTAGTACAGTAGGGTACTCGGGTCAGACAGCCGCGAGCAGCGGCAAGTAAGTACGCGCGTGCATCGGGCGCATCGTGTCGAGGGCATCGTGTGCGTGAGGGTGTGCGGCCTCGGGCCTCTATCGAAGGAGCCGCAGAACGCGGACGACCAAGAGAGAGGACTGAGAGAGCGCGTGGACGTTGTCGGTTTGCGGTTGACCCGTGCCATGCCGCACTCCGATACCTCTGCGGTCGCGGCCACGCCGGCACACCCGGGCTACCACATCGCCAATAACGATGTCGACGCGACCTCTAAGAATCCGGCGTTTTCTTATTCCCTTCCTCCTCCAATCCTCTACGAACTGATCGGACAAAGATCCCTAGAATTCACGGTAAAGTCGGACGGTTTTTGAAAAGATCGCAACGATCGAGCAGTCTCGTCGCGATGCGGCAACGAAACGCAGGTCGAGATCTGGTTCAGTCGCGAGGACGCAGAGGCGTTCGATCAACGAAAGAATCGGACAGGTCGTTGCGCGCGAGATTCGTTCGCGGTTGATCGCGCGAGGAGCAGCGCTGCGTCCGGCGCAGACCAAGCGGAAGAGAGGGTCGTTCAAAACGCGATCGCACGGAGGATTTTCGCGCCCTCTTATGGCACGCGATCGAACAGGATTAGCCGAACACTTCGTCATCGTTCGAGACGAGTCGTCGACACGATCGCCGTTCCACACGACGAAACACCGACTTGTACGCTTGTTCTTTTTCTTCGATCGCTCGGCAAGATTTCGCGCTATCTTCCATGTTCTCCCTTTGTTGATACCCTCGATCCATCTTTATTCCCTCATCGTCGACGAAACCCCGCCTGACGGTCCTTGGAGCGTTTGTTTGTTTCCTTTCGTCGAGTGCTAGAGCGACGAGTCGGGTCGCGTTTATCTTTGGCTCGTATCGAAACGCGCGTGTATCGCGAAACGGCACTCTCTCTAGTCCCGATGGGGTTAAGCGGTAACGTGGTTATTGCAGCCATCGATATCGCGTTTCAAGTTTCGGATTCATCCCCCGTATTATTTCGAGTTCCGAAAGTGATCGTCGGTATAGAAACGGAGAGTAAATCGGGGGAGCCGGAATGAGTCGGCGGAGGCAGAGGGACAGCGATGGGGCGGCAGTGAGCAAAAGAGACTCGCTTTATCTTAATACCAAAATCAAATCGGCTCTTGCATGGAATTAGAGATGGCATTACGAGCTATCAGCGCATATGCACCCTGCATCACTGCAACCCCGACTCGGTCTGTTCCACGAACTACGCTACCGTCGTAGCACAATGCCGGGTCGAGGGGCGAGAACAATGTACGTCGGGGGAAACAGGAGAACCCCGTGTACACCCGATGATATTACCAGGACCCTCTTTCCTGCCAAGAATCTCGTGGAATGCGTCGACGAGCTACCGATAGCATTGCGCCTTGTTTTCTTCCGATACACACCCTATCTCGTCCTGTAAACCCTGTTGTTTTAACCGTCGTTCCTCAATTAGCACGGGGACTGTACAGATACGACGGCGAATGAATAGAAATATCCATCACTCTCCATCCAGTTTTTTCCCGACGCGACGAAACAGACGCCGATGGACATTACTCTCCTACCACCGTTCCGACCAACTAGCGCGATGAACGATTATACTCGGTCGCGTTATAAACGCTGGAAAAAACGGAAATTCGAATAGCCGAGAGGACCGGAGTGGCGCCCGGGGGAATCCTCTCGCGAGGACCTCGACGACGGCATCCCCGTCGACCTCCCGTCCGTTCCCTCTGTCTGCCCGCCTTCCTCTTTCCCTCCGCTCTGCTCCCACCCCTCTCTACCTCTCTATCCCTCTTTCTCTTTGACCGTATATTTTTTACCCCCGTCTCGCCGCTCGCTTCCTTATAAACTAATTTCGTGTCGAGCGCCTCCCTGCTGTCGGCGCGTTCAGTGTCGAACAATTGAATTCTCTCTTTCCATTTACCTATCCGTTTGTATCAACATTTACATTTATATTTGAATAATGGAGAAAATAAAGAGGCTCGGCGTCGTCGTTTTCGCGTCCGACGATTCTGGGGCTCCTCGCTATTACATTTTTAAGCGTTCGTTTTCGAGCCCGCGGCACCAACCATCCCCTGGCCAACGACAAACGAACAACCATGGGGTGAAGAGGGCTGAGAGAGAGAGAGAGAGAGAGAGAGAGAGAGAGAAAGCGAGGAACAGTCAACGACGCGGTCCTATTCTCTCGCGACACTCTGGGAATTCCGTGCGTGACGCTCGACGTTACGAACGCCTCGTATTAACATTTAGATAAAGCTTATGTTAATATTATTTCCCGCTTCCTCCTCCGGGTATCGGTCGAACTTGGTACCCCTTCCCACGTTCGTCGAGTAGCTCCCGACACACCCTTTTCCTGCTTCTTTCCACATTTTACGAGCCCCCGCGTTCCACCTCCGGCCACGTATCAGCTATCTAGACGCGAGCAAACTCGAACGCTGCAGGCCGTTCCTCCGGCACAGCGTCTCCAGCGTGCAATTTCGCTTAACGTCGTCGCGCGAGAGGACTTTCTTGACTTTCTCGAGAGAGAACCAAAGTTTCTTTCGCGATACGATATACAAATATGTCACGCTACGAGCCTACTCTCGTTTCGCTTCTTGACTTCTTAACCCTTAGCGATCGAATTCTTTGAAAGATCCTTTTAAAAACACACCCTTTAAGAACGTATTTCTTTAACCGCTTCCATCGATCAGAAGAAGCGAAATGAACGTCTGAATCGTTGTAAAAATGGATTCTCGCGAAGCTGGTGATCGCGAGGCGTTAGCAGGCTGTTGGTCCAGGTCGTGGGTCGCCCTTTATGGTCGAGGCGTGTCACTGGTTCTCGCGGCGGCATTACGCGCGAGCGTTAACCGATGATTTAACGGCGCGTGGTGTACGCGCGGATCCCAGCGTCGCGTCGTTGCCCCGCCGCTATGACTTAACGCGCTTAAACGCGCACACGTTACGTTGGAAAATTGACAAGCGAGGTTGAACCTCCGTGCTGACCAGCAGTTCGTCCATTTCGGATTGGCGTCGCGTGGGTCGACGATAAAGGGCGTCTCACATAGTTACGAGAATTATAGTCTCGATATTCTTGATGCAAAATGTTTCCCCCATCCGTTAAATCGACTTAAGCAATGTTCGCGGAAAATTAAAACAAAGTTACCCTAACACGATCCATGCACGTTGATTGCATTTAATTTTAAAAAACTATAGGGATATCAACGGTCAGTTAACGAAGCAAAATCGGCGTTCGCTTAGCATAGCACACTTGTATCGAGCAGAAAGTATTCGCTAGTTAAGGGACCGGCATTCTTTCGTGGCACGAGCTTCTTCGTCCATCGGTCTGATTGCTGTCGAGACAAAAGGCAACCCTGTCCAGTGTCCGGTGACAACGACATTCGCCGCACGAAAGATCGATAGCTATTACGCAACGATTTCGAGACTGCTTCGAACAAATTTATTACGGAGCCGGAGGGAGAAAAGTGTGGTATTCTCCGGGGAACGTGTCCATCGATCGACGTAGCGCACAGGCTACGAAACTAATCGAGACAACGCTCCGTGTATACATGTATACGGACGACGATTTTTCCTGGAGGAAGCACTCGTGCCACGATAGGACAACCATAGGATCCATTTCGTCGAAATCGCGTGGAACGTTGGCACGCAGGGACACGGGGAAACACCGAAGAGAAGAAAGACACCGCGTGCTAGCAACGCGGCCACGACGCAGGGTCGTTCGTTTACGAGGTAGCATATTTCTGGTAGTGTTCTGTTGTCGGTGGGCCACCCACCACGATCGGAGCAGTCAAAATAGCAACCGAAATCACAACGGACGATTGTCCGTGCTCGGCTCGAGTTATGAAGCAGTAAACTCCGTCTCCTTCCGTTCCACTCTACTTGTCTTCGATTCTCTACCGTTTGTCCCTCGTACACGAGCAATCTGAGACCCGGCTTTCATCTTATGAAATAATTTCGATGATTGGATGCGAGGGACGCGCTTTACTTTCGCGTCCAATCGATCGTTCCTAGCCAATCTATCTATTTCTCCCGCCGGACGTTCTCCCGTTTCTCTGTTCGTTGTGTATCGTTTCAACTTTTCGAACTCGCGATGCACTCAACGATATCGAGTCTGCCCTCTTGTTCAATTCGATGTTCGTTACAAAATCAAACGATCGTACGGAAGCATCGAAACGTGGAATTCGAGAAAACCACTTGCCGTGCAATCGCGTGACTGACAAACGTTTGCCGGTCTCCGTGTGGTGGAGGAGGACGAGAACCATGCGTTCTCGAAACGTCGCCTTCCGACTGAGAACATCGTCGAATCCAATCCGATACATACCTGCAACAGAAAAACGAGAACGATGGTTAAACGTGTGACGTAAGATAGTTTATGAAGCGATATTATAGTTATCAGTCGTCCGTAAGACTTACGATCGGAAATGGAATGGAAAAGAAGGCCCGACCGGTCGTCGTCGTCGTCGTCGTGGTCGAGCGCAAAAGGGAGCAGCACGCGCGAGGATAGCTCGGAAGAAAAGAAACAATGGGACGAGGGAAGAAGAAAGGGCGTTGATTTGTGGAACAGGTTCTTCTAATTCCAACTCTTCCTCGCCTCTCAGCTCGAGAAGCGCGCGATGGTAGCGTGGTTGGATCGATAAATCAGGATAGCATTAGGCGCCACTTCGTATTGGACCCGCGATCTCTTTTCTGCCGCCTCCCCCTGGGCCCTTCTTCTTCACCAAGGTGAAGCGAGTACGTGTGTGTATGTGTGTACGTCCTGCGAGTCTCGGGGATTTATACGGGCAATATCGAGTCGGGATTAGCACGATCGGACGGACTCAAGTCATGCTCGCGGTCGATACCACGTGGCTATTAGTGTCAAAATAAAAATGTGGCCGCAATATATGGCGAGAACCGTAAGCCCTCTCTTATTGCCACGGCTGCGATGATAGAGAGACTCGGCCGCGTATTCCGTGCTCGCACACGAACCAGCATGTAGGAAAAAACGTGGAAAAACGAAGCGAGGGGAAGAGGCGAAAAACTGGTCCCCCCGCTTCTTTCGTTTCGCTCTGTCGTTTTTCATCGAACGAAAGATCGATCGTTCGCGTATATCTTTCTAAAACTTTTATGCATCTGGTAATCGAGATTTCTTGCGGATCGCCATCGTGACGTCGATTTCGTCGATCGTTGAATCGTGATAGCCAGCGCGCAACGGACACGCGTGTGAAGAAAAACGACAAAAAAAAGGGGGGGGGGAAAGCCTAGCCAAGTCACCCCATCGTTTTCCTCCTAAATAAAGTGACCATGGATCAGGGGTGGCCGGTGCCTGGACCGAAAGACCCCGAGCGGCAATAAAACGCCCTTCGTCTCGTCGAGCTGTCGGAGAGGCCGCGAGAACCAGGGTCATAAAACTTAGAAACAATTGTCTTTTATCGTTTTGTTGTTATTTAATTTTCTCCCGGATTGGGCAGCGTGGACCAATCGAGGCGACGAGCGTCGACACCTTGGCCCGAGCTACTAAATAATTTACGATCCTATCTCGCCTTCTCTTTTCCTCCCCCACGTCCAGCTTCGTCTACGCCGCGTCATCGTTTCGTGCCATTTCCACGAATTCGAAGAAATCCACTCGCGCGTCTACTGCCTTTCCACGATTAACCGTGATCGTAACACGGTTGATCAACGTTAGCGCGATGAATTCCTCGAGATCGATGCTGATCTCGAAGACAAAAGCGTACCAGCGCTCGGCAAAACAAATCGTTTGAAGTGTCTGCCCGGTTACAGAATGTCCGAGCGGTACGAGCTCTATTTTTATATCCGTTCATACAGGAAGTTGGCCCCGTAGGATGGGGGAGTCCCGTGTACACGAGGCCCCCAATGAAAATAATTATTAGCGTTAAGTGGACGTCGTTAACAGAGAGGAGACGGTTAGCCGTCGGTGACAGACGTTAGAGTGGTTAGGTCGAATCACGCTAGCAACCAGCTTCGATGCGTGAATCTGCGCTCTGCTCCGGCAGAGGATGCGGATCCATTGGCTGGACAACTAGATTTCATTGCGTAATGCTACCTAGCGAACCCGCGCGCGCCTCGTTCCCAATCACCTCGACGTCCTCGTTCGAGTTGCTCGTCCCGAGGACAATGCTTAGTCCGATCGATCAGTTCCTCTCCTGTCCATCGCGCAAATTGTCGTTCCTCGTGATGTACCTGACCGTCTTTCGCCTTTCGTGCGTACTGTAAAATTTCTAATTTTAGCGGACATAGAAGGCCAACAGCAAAGTATTTCGGCGACGTTAAACGACCCGTACCGTGTTGATCACATTTGAGATCGCTCGAGCCCATCGCTACCGAACAGCCGTAATAAATAAATTCCGTAGGGTGGCGAACGAACGAACGAACATTATGTAGAACATATAAATAAACGGTTTATACTCGGGGTCTGGGCGATCCTTCCTCTCCTCGATTCCGCTCTTCGCTCGCCTAGCTATATTTGAGTTATGAATCGTAAAAGCTAGATCGGCAATCGAGCCGGACTCACTTCAGGGAAGGTTAAAAGCCACGGTGTTAACTCGCTCTCCGGAGGATAGTATTGACACTGTGCTCTCTGCCTGCTACTCGTATGTATATACCTCGGATCCGACCACTCGAGTCGAGCAGGGGAATCGTGGCTTCTCGAGAACTACCGCTTCCTCGAGGAACAGCGGTCGCAAGGACGAGCATAGAAGAGGATGTTCTTCTTCCATTTTTTTCCCGTGCGTTTCCAGAATCCAGGTCCTTCACTCAATTTCCAGAATTACGTGAGCTCCTCTTCACGTGAACACCCCACCGTCGGTTATCTATATTTTTTCTTTCTCTTTTTTTTTTTCGATTGCGTTCCTGGTGGTCCATTATGGTCCTCTTACGCTCCGCGGTTACTTCCACAATTACCTACGATTTAATCAACGAACAAGTTTCATAACACGCGAATATCTCGATCGTCGGAATCGAACGATTCCCTTATCGTGTCTTTCTGGAGAACCAGCCTTTTATCTGTTTCGCGAAGAAGTTTCGAGGAAACGGACGCACCTGCCCCACCTACCTGTGCTAGCTGACATTCGTTCTCGAAAGGAATGGCACAAATCTGGTCCGGAAACACGGCAGGGTTGACACCTGCGCCTTGAGAACCAACTCGAGCCACGCGGAGGTCTATTTGAACGGAAACACAGTCGGGATATCGCACGGTGCTCCCACCATTGTGAGATGGCTTTGTAGTCTGGCACACTCACACGCGGTTAAATCGCACGCATACACTCAACAAGGATCCTCTCTTTCCCTCCGCTTTTCCCTCTGCCTGCCTTTATTTCTCTCTTTATTTTTATCCTGCTTCGCTTGTTATTTATTATTCGCGGCGATGGCTATGCAAACGAGTAGCAAGCAGAGACGCGCGGCGGGCCCCGTTGCTCCGTCTACCGGAAAAGCCATCGTGCCGCTTTTAAAAATGGAATATCGCTCGCCTTCTCACAGGCTCCCGATTCCAAATCGCGTTTCAGCTCGTACCGATCGATCTCGAGTGGCGGCCACGCCGTTTCAAAATAAGACGGCGTCTAGACTTTCGATGAATTAGAAAGAAAAGAAGGGAGAAGTAAAAGTTATTTTCTATCTATGCCGCCTCGCAGTCGTAGAACCATTCCGAAACCGACCGCCGGTTCCCTTGGTATCTGCTTTTCGTCCTCGAAAGACAGCGCAACGAGAGGACTTCTGGTCGAAAGAGGTCGGCGCCACTCGAGCCCCCAGTCTGGAGATTCGAGGCTGTCACTCGTTCGAAAATGATGCAGGCCCTTCGCGATAAGAATATCCTTTACAGAGGGGCCAGACTTCTCGGGGCCAGGGACGTGTTCACGCAGAACTTGCGTTTGAATAACCTAGCTAGCGAGAGACAGAAGCTTCAAAGCGGAAAGCTATCAAGACCCGCTCTCTTTGTTCCTCTCTCCGGCTACCGCGTATGAGAACGATTTCACGCGATACAGAAGCGCGAACTCTTTGTACGAAAAAAAAACAAGATGCCATGGCTCAGCATTTTTCCACGGTAACAAATTCATCGCGGTGGTTATCTGGCCGGTGGGATCGGGGCGCCGCGCAATTCCGTATCATTCTTTCGACCGATGTAATTATCCTCGACACGCGGTACCGTACGTTGCATTCGTTATGCGCGTGCGTTCGCATATACGCGTCTACGAGGCTCGGCCAGCGGAACGCGTCGTTGCGCTCGGCCGCAGTGTATCGTAGCTCGAGCTGCGGCCTAACTCGACGAACCTACAACACACACACACTATCAACGAAGAAAGAGACAGCTCCCTGTCGCAAATATTTCCAAGTTTGTCCATCGTCCCCGTCCTATCTATCTCGTCACGGTCGGCAAAGCCGCCGCGACATGAGAACCGAATACGGAAAAGCCTGGACGAGAGTCCTCTTGGCAGCGCGTCGTTGTTACGCACAGGCCGGTACACGCGACAATGTACTCCGTTGTTTCCGCGTTGTAGCCTACCTACTCCGAAGAGTCTCCCTCTCGACAGAAGCTCGAGTGTTTCTGGCGTGTAGCCTGGCCCCGGGAGACTCGTACACCATCGTCACTCGCTCGCCGAGAGAATCGCCGAGGGACTTGCGGCCGGACTAAGCAAGATTTCGAAAGCTCGCTCTCTCATCGCTAGCTTGTTCACGGATCGATACCGACTAGACGGCTATACGCCTGACTCGACTCGTCGCTCGTCCACCGGCAACAAGCGTAGGAAATGGTGTGCGGGCGCGAGATACAGGAGATAAGAGAAAGAAGAGTAGGTGTATTAACGCGATCGAGCTCGTAACGCTGGAATTACAGACAGGCAATCGAAGCGACGTAAAGCCGCGATGGACGTTCGCACGGCGATACGCGCGAGACTCGACAACCGTTCCTATATACCCATGCCACTCGTGTCCCGGGAGTATTACGCGAAATGAAGCCGGGAAGATGGTCCGCCGCTGGCCTCGCTACGATACGATCCTCATCTCGACGGAGGAAAGAGCTTCGAAGATCCTCGCGGAAGGACTTAATCAACGGTCCGAGTGTTTATGATTTTTGTTATTGGTGTCGTATCTCGGGGTAGCTTTGCCGGATTTCGCGCACCCTTCGTCTTCACTCACCCTACCATGGGTGTCTGCTCGTTTCTCCCTTTCTCAATCTCCTCGCATCCTTTTTCCACCGTCACGCTATACCTATATTCGTACCGTTTCCGCCATCGAATCACCGACCACTTGGCGTAACTGCCCGACTTGGATAAAGCTTGAAATTTAGGGCGAGCCGGAATTTACTCCGAGAAACGAAACTGTGTACGCGAAGCTTCGATCGTTCGAAGGACGGCCGAGGACCGCGTAAAACCATTCGCTCGTGTACACTAGAGCGATTCCGAGGTTTTGACCGCAAAACCGCTGTCGTTGATCGAGTCTCTTCTTCGTTGAACTGCACGAATTCCATTCGCGAGAAGCTTCCTCGAACGTTGCACCGCGGCCAGGTCGGATAGGAACAAGAGACGAGGAAGGGAAATCGAGAGGAAAGAATGGAACGAATCGAGCCAGCGCGAGGAGAAGGCAGAGAGTCGATCGAAGCTCGTCGAGCGTGCAATCACGCGGATGGCTCGGCAAACATCTCCACGTCCCTTCTCGGCCGCGTTTTATTTTCTCTCCATCGAGAGAAAGGGGGAGGGCGAGAGAGGGTGAGAGAGGGAGAGAGAAGCCCCTGTGGCGATCGGTCAGCCGCGCACACGGCTGTTACATATGTTGTCCATTTCGTGTTCAAACAGTGTGGAAACCGGCGGGAACGAGGAAACGTTTACCGCAGAAACGGCCTCGACGATTCCGGTTCGCAACGCCGGACTTTCTTCCTTCGTCGTCCTCGCTCTTAGTCGCGCGCTCCGTGTATCAATCAAACGTTAAGTATACGTGACTAAGATTCTGATTGGAACAATGTCTAAAATAGACGAAAAGCAGAAACTGCAACTATTCCCGATCGACTCGTTCTTTTCCACTAAACCACGGAAACCTTGGAACCAAGTTTAACCTGCGAGCAACCGCGTGACTGGAGCATAGCTACGGCTGGACGTCGGCGAGGTGAGAGAGTAAAGGAGAACGCGGTACGGCGCGAAGTCAGATAGCCGCGAGGCGAGTAGAATCGCGCGGGCTCAGGTGCGTGCATGCGTGCGTGCCTGCCGTCAGCGGTGCCTCTTGAACTCGTGTCAAGCCACTCCAATCGGAGAATATCGTAATCTCCGGACTGTACACGTTCGCGGGCCCCCTTACGTAATTCACATGTCTGGCGGGAGCGTGTTCGCGTGTACGAGAACCAAGGCTCGACTATAAGAGTTACACGGGGGCAAGCTGAGGATCGGCCGACTCACACGGAGGGGAAAGGGAACCGAAACTGCCCTTCGACCTCGCGGACGCCGCCGCATATACAAGGGTAATTCCTACGAAAGTATGATTAATCGACCGTGCTTGCCTCTCGTTTTCACGGACTTCTCTACCCCTCTTCTCTTCTAGTACGCCAGACTCGTCACTCTCTTCGTTCAGACGAATAAATTGGCCCTTCGATATCTGTCCGATGTATTTCGAGATAATTTGTCGGAATTGACGCGTTCGATATATCAATGAAATTATATCTTCGCGATGAGTAACGAGCTGTTTTGGAAATCTTCTGGCGCATGTTCCTCCGATTGTAACGTTGTTTATTCACCGAGATTTCGATTAGCCTTACAGGCGAGCAGAAAGCGAATAAATTCGAGGGATTCGTTGGAAAGCACAACGGAGCGTGTTCGAGCGGTTTCCTGTCCACGCGGAGCGCGGCTGGCGCACGGGGTTGTTTCGGGGGCAAGAGAGGGCAAGAGGGTCGTGCAGTTGCCACGCAGTCTGACTGACAAGCTGACTTATGCAAATACAGCCTCGCTTCGCTCGGTAATCTGATCGTACGTACATACGTACCTACGTACGTGGCGAGCCTTTATTTCTCGATGGGATTTAAATTACCTGTAAGCCGAGTCGTTTTACGCTAATAATAATATAACGCCGACGACTTTATTGCCACGCTGTACCGCGGCGTCGATCGATCGAATCGTCAGTGTCAAGTACCATAACGCGAAACTATCTTCGAGATTTCGTTGAAAGGACAAAGAAAATGTGGCTGATCGCGGAAAATCGCGCGCGCAATTAGTCCTATAAACGACGACACCGGGCGTCCGCGATAAAGTCCCGGGTCTTTGCAAAGTTTCCTCGGCGTGGAATAGCCAGCAGCGTTGGCTGCGTCGTTTACGACGAGCGATATACCCCTTGGAATTGCGGACTGCGAATACTCCGGCTACTTGGTAATAAAAGCGAAAGTGTGCGCGCAGTCTCGCGTCCAACGGGAAGGACGAGAGCGAGGGGAAAAAAGACGTAAAAGCGTGGAGCGAAAAAGAGAGATAAAGGGTGCGGAAGGTGGGGTAGAATGGGGTTGGGAGGAGGACGGGCAGGAGGAACGCTGTATCTATCCGATCTGCGGTCGTGTTCGCGCTCGTGCCGAACGCCGGGCCACGATAATAATTACGCCTGGGTACTTGAGGGAACGCGCGACGCGGAAAGCCGCAACAAAAAGCCAGCGCATCCATTAGTTTCATTTTTTATGATTTCCGACGGGACTCGTTCCGAACGAAGCCGGCTGCTGGGTGCCGGCGGAACGCCGGTAATTGCGAAAATTCGCGGTTGCCACGATCGAAATTGGCGTAATTAACGCATCGTCCCGTTCTATCTTTTCCCGCCACTTTCCTTCGTCGCTTATTTTAGTAATATCGTTTGTACAACGCAACGTTATTGTATTTTCTTATATAAACTAAGACGCTATGTAGACCCGGAACAAGCGGTAGATGTACGTTGCTCGTCTACGTTGAAATTCTGAGAAACGTGCACGAAGAAGCTCCGTGATTCTCGACTCGGCGGCAGTTTCGCGTTGCCGCTTTCGTTGAGAGCGTGAATCGTTATCGATCGACCCGAGTATCGGTCGGGACATGGCCGCAAGCCTTGGTAACAACGTTACAGCGTAACGCTATGTAATCGCGTCCCTTCTCCGAATTCCGCTTAACTATCGGGTTCTTCGCGCGGGGCTCTCGATGAATCTCGAGTTAACTAACGCGACGACAGGTAATTAATCGAAAGAGCCCTCCTCTTGGATAGTGTCCGCGTTACCGTACAACAGAGAACGGACGCGGCGCTGCTCGTTTCCGTTGGTCACCTCTGGCTAATCATAGACCACGAATCCCGGTTCCCTTGGCACTCGACTCCTCTTTCCTCTCGCGCGTTGCTATCCACCCGCGCCAAGCCCGCGCGCTGCTTCGACCCCGTACAAGGGTGTCTGATTGTAATTACTTTACTCAAGTGCGGTAATTAAACTTCTCCGGTAGCTCGTGTGTCTGACGACCCCCCGTCCCTGTGTCTCCTCTGACCGTTAGCCCGATAATCCTAGGCTCGATTGCTTTTCTTTCTCCACCATGGGAAAAGTGGAAGCTCGTTACATGGGTAGCTACGTTAGACCGGCTCCGTCCTATTTACAGGATATTCGAGAACCGTGGCGTCGCTTCGAGATCACGTACATATTAGGTGGCGCGGCGCGGCGCGGCGCGGCGTCGCATTCACGTGTATTCGCACCGAAGATCTTGGAGTTTGAGGGCTCGATGAAAAATTGCCTTGCCGCGTGTCGCACCTGACAGCCGTGTTCTCGTCGAACTCGCGCTTATTATTCCCTCTACCGCTGACGTGTCACCCAATAAAAGTGCGTCAAAACGAATCCAGATGAAAATAAAACAAAAAAAAAAGCGACGAACAAGCAATGAGCAGCGTGGTGGGGACGAACGAAGAGGAAAGGAGAAAGCACGAGTCCCGAGACAGCGAATGCGAGGGAGAAAGAGTCGAGGGTAGAATCGAGAGAGGGAATCGGCGGAGCGTTTTCTCGCTGGCAGAGAGTTTTCATCGGGTGTGCAACACTCTGACAGCTTATTCCACCGGTCTGCCCACCTCCTGAACTGCCAACTGCCAAATGCCACTGCGCATTGAATCCGAACAATCAGTGTGTCGGGATTGGAAAAGGCTCCGCGTCCGCGGCCGCGCGAGTCCTGTCAGAATACCGGATTAACGCGCCCTCGTAATACTCTGGCGGCGCGCGATGAAAATAGACCGATCGAATGTATTTCCTGGGTTGTTAAGTGACGAAATTACTCGCGGTTCGATCGTTCCTATGGTGCCCTCGTCAAATGCCGAAGGTGTTCCTTAAATAAAATCTACACGCTCGAATGTCGACTTAACTTATACCAAACCAGTGATGCATTGCAAAATGAAATGTCTATACGAGTTAACCAGTCGACGAAACAAGCTTGCGTAGAAAGAGACCGTTGCTCTCGAGACAAAGAAAGAAATAAGTAGTCCTCATTCCGCAGGACCGCAGGGAGTTCGAAATATCAATCTCTGTATAATGTATTTTAATTGAAACGCGTGTCTCTTATAAATTAACAAGTTCCACCGAGTATCGAAGTTCGCGAGTTATCGATTTCCCGACCTCGCTCTCCTCGTGAACGTCTCGTCCTCCGAGCGTCCTTCCGGCCCTGCTTTGTAGCAGCGTTGACCTTGCACGGTGAGGCCGAGCGAGGAGGAGGAACGCCGCGTGGCATCGAGCACGCTTGAAACCGAAGAAAAGCGGGTAAGGCAGGTGCGATTACGCGAAAGCGTGCGCATGCAACGAGCGGCGAAATGTCATTCCCGGTGCGCGCGAGTTCGGTGCGAACGGAGAAGCAGGAGTCAACCAGCCTTAACGGCCAGACACGCACGTACGCACTCGCGCGCATAGTCGGGACGCGTGCACGACGAACGAGCGCATGTAGACACTTTTAAATAGACGACTATTAGAACCCGCGCGTCCTTAAGTCCCATTCTCGTCTTTGATTCACATCGTTTCGCTCCGCAAGGACTTCGAACCGAGTTCGCTCCTTCTTTCTATGACTAAACGATCAAAATGATCGATCGATGATGCTAGGAAAGAACAGATGACGAAAACGATGAATTCACACACACACAATACGAAATAACATTGGTGTTGAGACGAGAATAATACTAAGCCTCGTTACGAACATCGACATATAGGTATAATTTAAGAGCATATACCTACATAAGTTTATACTATATTCGATGAGTTTTTCTTATTACAGCAGAGAATCCGAGAATAAGTTTACTTGATCCGTTACTTATTCGCGTGCTAGATATTCTGGCAAACGTATCAGTGTGACCGCATCTTGACTTAAAACCAGGCAAATAAAGTAAGGGCACGTGTCTGATAGAGTGGGATGTTAAAGTTGACCAGCCTAATGAACGTCAGCTATTGATTTTGTTATTTATAATATTGTGATAATAGTCCGTCGCTGCTCTAAAGGTTTTGTACTAAAAGTAGTCATAATTGAGAGATAAGACGTGATCTATGACGATCATTTGCAACAGGATAGCCAGTATCGTAGGCAAGGGTTCTCAAGGAACGACGTTGGACTCTCTCTAAAAGATTACAAAATTTGTTAACTACCTTACTACTACCAGATAATCGTGACATATTCCAGGCAGAGCAACACCAATGAGACGCGTAAAGCTTTAGGAGAGCGTAAGGATTCTTCGACTGTTTACTAAATCTAAGGACAAAGCCTAGAACCTTATTCGCTGTTGCAACAACATGCAAATAGCGATCGTTAAAGGAACAGTGGACGGTAATTGTGCTACGCATCAAGGTCACAGATAGTCCCGAAAGAGCACAAAAGCGTGTTATTTGTTTGATGTCAAACATGTATATGGATTATGAAATGATGCAGGAGATGGAAAACAGGAGATAGAGAGTTCCATTTATTAGGAAGAATTTTTTTAGAAGAGCCAAATATCAAAACTCTAGCAACTATCAACGAATAGCGACGATAAATTATCTGAAAGTGTTTTGAAAGACATACGTGTACCTCGAAGTAATGCAGAAAATAGGAGAGAAAAACTTGAATGGAATTCATCAAGTATTTCCTACTCCTCTGTTCATTTGCAAAGTTTTTTAAAGAATTATTAAGTACTAGCTCACGCGATTCTCCCATTACACGATAGAACTTTGAAATTCTATAGATTACCTCATTCACTCGGATACAGTTTTTAGATAGATTCGACCAAACAAATTTCCTACCCTCCTCCATTTCCAACTCATTCGCCCAAGCGACGTACCATTTTCAATAAATAATAGGGGCATTACAACGGGCAATTTTGCCGGCAATCGCGAGCCTGTGGCGTTCAGCGAAATTAATAATGAGCTAGATATAAGCGGCAAACGCAATATTGTCACTGTTGCAAGAACGCTGTTTCGAGCAATCGGCGAAAAAAGTCAATGCGAACGTCCAGGTGTGAACAACGGACCTGGTAGAACGGGTAACGAGGGGGCTCCTTATCGTCGGTTATTATTCGACTGAAATCAATCGACGTGGCTCGACCAGGACGAATGCAAACACTTGAAAGCGTGTTTTATCGGTCGCTAATCGACCGAGTTTGAAACCGGCGAACACGAGAAACGAGTCAGAATATATTTACGACAAGATATATAGCTTTTGCTCGCAGTTGCATCGCAATACAGCCCCTATCACCTGTTGTCGATCTTCCGCGACACCTGTAACCAGCCACAACTATGCACGGGATATATCGCGTTAACAAATCTGCAGATAAGTCGAATTATCGCCGATGTAATGACCATCGGTAATGCAATGTGCCACTGGCCGAATCGCTCGATCGATAAAGCGTTCACTTTACCGCGCTTCTATTTCCGCACGCGACCATTTCATCTTTGTGAATCGAAGCGTTCAAATCCGTCGAGCCCGTAGGATCTCTGGGTACAAACCGATCGTGAATCGTCAGCGACACGGTAGGCGGATCGATCGATCGGAAATAGCCACGAGGATCGTATCCTAGCCGAAGGTCGCGAGTTGGGTAAAGCCCTAAATCCAGGAAGGGTCGGAGACATAGATCGCACGGTGCAACGCTGCACCGGTTCGATAGTTCCCGAAGGCTATCGGTACGTTTCACCGACGCCTGCTGCCGGCACATTTATTATTTTACGCGGGAACCACGAGTAGAATAGGCAGTCGGTAGGTGTTAAATGAATACCGAGTGTTAAACGCGTCGTGTGAATCGGTCAGGTGGTCGGAAACCGTGTCGTTCCGAATTACGAACAGCCAATCGGCAACCTCGCCTTTCCTAACCGGCTCCCGATCGTCTCGAGCCCTTAATGAATTTCGTGATTAGGCGGTTTCATTGGGAACGACACGGACGCGCACTGATGGGACTGGTAGATCGATCGATTCCAAAGTCGTGGCGTTCGTCGTCGTATTTCTTTTCCACGTGTTTGTCGCGTAAACGTTTCTATGATATGTTCGCGGCAAGTTTAGAATCGATCGGCAGAAGGAACGACGGTTTCAGCGACAAAGAGCTCCAGGAGAAGAAATCGATCTTTCGCACGAGCAAGCCACGCGGTGTGGTATACATTATTAATCGCTGTTACGAAGCTGTTCGGCGCATCGAGCAGCGTTGATTAATCGGCGGCACGCTCGAGATTTTAATTAATCCTCGAGAGAGAAAGAGAGGGAAAGAGAGGGAAAGAGGTGGAGGGGGAAGGCAAGTATCCCGCTCAGCAATCCGGACTTTCTCGTCGAAGAAATTACTTTGCCCTCGATATGGAGAAGCCGCGAAGCAGCGAGGCAATCGGCAAACGAATCGGGAACCCCCTCGATTCCCGAAGGAACTCGAGACATCCTGGCTGCCGCTGCTGCTTTCGCTCCTCGTGCACGCTTCAGCGAGTACCCGGCATTCCTCGACTTCTACGTGGATCTCTCGCGATCCGAAAACCAAGGGTTGCCTCCGTGATTAAGTTCCATCGCGGAACCGCGATCGAACGCGAGACGAATCTGCAGCAGCAGTAGACCATCTTCGACGATCGGGTGATGGAAGTTCGTTTCCCGGTCGTCGAAGGGAAATATTCCTGGAAACGAAGGATCGATTTTCGAAGCGGCGTGGCGCGCGGCAGTTTCTCGGAAGCATCGCGAACCCTCGAGGCTCGCCGATGGCTAAAATAAGCGGCAAGAAGTGGAGGAGGCGGAAAAGTATTCCCGGCAAATATTTCCGTTTTTTCGCTGGTAGCGCGGCAGCTATGGCGGCCAACGAGGGGGCGAGAATAGACTCGGAGATGGGGTGGGAGTTCTGATTTCATTAGGCCCGGTGTTATGCGATTAATTAAGTCGCGAGCTCCGGGAAAAATAAGAGTAAAAGCGAATCGATCCTTCTCTCTCTCTCTCTCTCTCTCTCTCTCGACCTGTGTCTCACCCTCCCGCCGTTACCACGCTCACTCCTACGTCTCCCTGCCTGCTCGTTCTTCGCTCGCTCTCTCTATCCTCTATAACTTGGATATGAACGAAAAAAAAGGAAGCCGTATTCCAGCGAGCCAAGAAAAAAATCACCTCGAGACGTATCTGCTCGAGGGATGCCGGAGACCGGGGCAACTTGTTCTCAGCGAGCGATTTCCACGGAGCCTCCGCGACGTTCCATCTACGCTACCGCCCTGGCGGTCGGAAGGAACCGAATGCGTTGGCACGCGATGTTTCTCTTAATGACTTTTCCGCTCCCTGTCCCGGTCGTCGATGACGGAAATTCCGTCGTAACGATATCACACTGGTTCAGAACGGCGCGATATTAACGACGCGACCGTATTCGCTTTGTGAAGCGAACTATAACTGAATTTGGCCCCGTCATTTTATGCATCAGACTCGCCATGCCGGTATAACTGAATTCGATGGGTAACGCAATTACGCATCTTTGCCCGTGCAGATATACGTCGCGTTCTCTCTCTCGATGCCGGCATATGCCGCTCCCACACCTACGCGAGAGCACCATTAATTATTATATACGTTCGTATAGCGTGTGTCAATGATACTCTCCCCCTCCATGAATTTCGCCACTACGATTGCCCCCCCTTCCACGCTGGCGGATTTCCCGACCAAAAAATATCGCAAAACCACGATTTCCGCGCCGTCGAGAAAAATTCGGCTATCCCCAAGCCGAACGGTTTCCCTTTCCGTGGTGAATCCAGCCGCAAAAGCTCGGCCACCTACGCTTCCGCTTTATTTCATTTACGATCGATCGCAGTACGCCAGACTAGCCACGAAAAGCGCTCACGGAATCGTATCGCGCGACGATTCCTGTCAAAAGAGAGAACGAATACTTTCTCGTTGCAGAGAGTACACAGTCCGTTTCGACGGTGGCGCGCAAATGGTATCGCTCGTACGCCCCCATGGACGAGATGGAGCATGTGCGAGCCCATACCGACGCGCGTAACGCTGTGGCGGCACTCAATCAGAAGTCATAATACATTTACCACGGCCTAACGAAGACCCGATGAAAGGCTACCGCCGAGACCACGCCAGTGTCTCTCAACTGCCACTGATCTATCTATTCGTCGAAAGGTCTATTAGTTAAACACGATGGTTTTGGTTCTCAGCGAAACGCATACCCTTGTCCGTTCTTGTCAAACGTGATGCACGGACTGTTCCGAAAGGAAGAAATTTGGCGGAGAGATGAGAAGTCAGTGGGAAGGGAGCGTAGGAGTATTGAGAGGCAGAAAAGTCGAGTCGCAAATAGACTAGGAAGAAAGGACGAGAACCATCCAGTGGACACACGGCTGGAATCGCCGCTGCTTCTCTATCCTCCACGGTAATCCTCGGAAATTAAAAATGCCCGCGGTTTTGAAAGGTTCCGTGGCGTTTCAAAGTCGACGAGGGGAAGAAGGGTCGGAGAGGGTGAGTCGGGACTCCAGCTCACCCTTGGGTTTCGCGAACCGATCTCGTCGCCGCTCCATTTACAGAAACTCCATCAAAGGGATCTCGCGTGGCGTTGCGCTCTTCAAAGTTCACCAGCTGGAACTCCGGAGGCGCCGCGACTCTGCCGCGGCCAAGGGTGAAGTGGCGACGAAAGCTAATGACGCTGTGGCGACGACGGGCAAGAGGGTGGCCGTCTCTCTTTCCGGGTTGTACGCACCAGTCGCACGAGGAACATAGCCGGAAAGCTGGAAAAAGGGGACGACCGCGCCACTGTGCTTCGCTCTCGCGGACATTTACCCGTGCCGCTACGGTAAATGAGTATTTGCCTTTGTGAATAAATAAAATGCATTACAAAGTTGCCGAGCCTCGAAGAGAGAGACGCTGGACCGGGAAGGAGCATCCAGACGGTGGCTACGCTTGCAAGCGCATCAGCCCCGAGAGCACTCGAAACAGAGGAGAAAAAGAGCCGGGAAAGGCAAAGTTTCCGCGATCTCTTGCAAGGGTGGAATTCTATTCTGCTAAGAGAGGAGACCGAGCGCGTGTCCCGCGAATACGATCGTCGTAATCGAATCGTCGACAATGGTCGGAGGATGTTTGAATAGCGGCGATTTCGTTACGATTCGTTGGAATAAAATCTCGCCCTAGTAGTATAATATGTCGCTTGTAAAACAGGCAATCGAGCTGGAAGCAAGCACAGGGAAGGAATTAATACCGCTGACGTGGTAATGTTTCGAAGCTTCGTTTCCGAGATCGAAACCAAACTCGTCCAACTATGACGATGGACGAGAAACGTGGCTGTAACGGGACGTAAAGCGAAGCTGGAACAGCGATATGGAAGGGGAGTTCCCGGGGGTGGAGATAGTAGAGCGAAGGTTAGAGAGCAGGGAGCAACATCTAAGACAATGAGATACGGGCCTTTGGAGTAATCCTCCGGCCTTCCTTGGCGTATCGACATTAATTCCCTTGCCCCCTGCTTTTAACCGGAACAGACGCACCCTATAATAGGCAAGTTGGAATCCAATCTGCAAGTTTGCAAATTCGATTCAGCCGTCTTGCGAGAAGAGCGCCGCTACCTTCCGCTGTTCACGAGCGTCGACCGAAGTACGCGAATCTTTGCTAGTTTTCGCGATACGGAATTCCCTCTGACGTTTCCTTGTACGCAGAATATTCGATTCTCGATTGGAAATCGCGGTGCTTCGAAGTGTGTGCATAGCTTGGAATACGCGATATTCGATGAAAATCAATTGTAAAATATTTTCTATTTAACCCATACGAAATTGGTATTAGAAAGATCATCGAAGAAATAAGATCGCATATTGCAGAGAACATGGTACGATTCACAAAGCCAAAATGGTATTGTTCGCGATATTAAACGCAATTCACAAACACCCCCGTCCATTCCCTTAATCAAGTTTCGTGAAAACGATGTCTTCGACCGAAATACCTCGCACGACATTCGAGATACAAGCATGCACATCCCGAAAGAGGAGGAGAAAGGTGGGATACGAGGGAGAGAAAGAGCTTAGGAAGGTGCGTTAGGTTCGTATCGCGCTGGTATAGTCGTACATCGCTCAAATTAGATTCCTTAGCTCGAGGGACGTCGTAAGGCTTGACGTAAAGCCCGAATAATTCTCGACGAAAGGATGGTATGCCGTGGGTGCGCGAGACGCAGCCGAGGGCAGGCTGATTCCACGAACGAGGAACGCACGTACGCGTACGTATATATCAACGGTGAGCCACAGTTTGTCAAGTGGAAAGTTTATTCGAGCAAATATACGTGACGCGGTAAAGGTAACGTTGTTTAACGTTCATCCGCTCCGCGAGACAGCGTACACACGGCGTTCGCCTTGTACCGGTAACCACCGCTCGGTGTTCGAGCGTTAAAACGCGACCACGCTTTGAGAGAACAGCGCCAGCGGGGAACGCGTTTTTCCTTTGCTATTTGCCCGTATGTGAACGAACCCGTTCGATATACGATTCGACGAGAAACCACGAGTAAGGCGATAAGCGGAGTCGAAAAAGAGAACGTCGAGGAAATGCAGAAAGTTCGTCAGAGTTATTCTCGACGGGCTTCTTCGATGAGTTCTTTACAAGGGGAAGGGGAAACGAGTTGAGAATACGAGGGCGGGCCTCCCTATCCCGTTCGCATAAACGTAATAATTCGCAGTGCTCGAAAGGGTTGCGCGAGCGTGGCATGCGCGTAAATGTAGTTATAAATAAATCTAGGAGCTCTTAATGCTTGCTGGTGGCTCGCGGAAGCGAGGTTGGGCGAACAGCGAGACGAGTCAGAGCGAAGAAGAAGGAGAGAGAGCGCGCGCGAGCGACCGAGAGAGGGAGGGAGAGAGAAAGAGAGAGAGAGAGAAAGGGGTAAAAGCGGAGCGAAGAAAGCCACGGAAGTGTGGAGGAGCAACGGGAGAAACCCGACAGAAGGAGAGTAGGGTTCCCGAAGGGGCCGAGGGCAGAACGCGTGGCAGGCTTTCCTTCGTTTGCCTGGCAATTTGGACCAGTTTCGCAAAGACGTTCCCACGCCGCCGAGAAAACGGTCGCTCATTGAAAGAAACGCCCCGAAACTTTTCTACGAATGCAGACGATTTACTTCGGTGTTAACGAGACTAGTTTTAAGGAGTGGCGTTCTCCGTCGTATTCCGCGAGAAAAGAGATACGAATGCGTGCACACTCGCAAACGAGGACGATTGTGCGTCGGATGTTTCTTTTAATTCCCATTTCCCCCGCTCTCGTGGCCGACGATCTCGTTTGGATAAGAGTCTGCTGCATTACGGTGCATTCGCACGGTAGGCAAAGAACTCGTTACTTCGCACGCTCTCGGAAACGGTATTACAATTAATCGCCGTGAATCCCGCGGGTGCGAACCTGCGAATCTTCACCGGTGGATACATATACATTCTTCGTAGACGAGTGGAGGAAACGAGGCACGGTTTTTTCAGGCTGCTCCCATCGATTATCGAGAAACTCGCGAATTTGCTACCGAATGCTTCGCCGTGATACTCGTCGAGCCGTGTAAATCGCGATACCGCGATAAAGAAACTTTCTCGCTGGGTGGAACAAAGACCTTTGTTTCCCGACTCGTATGCAACCAGAAGAGTACAATCGTACTTGTAATTAAGAGGAATCTGACGCTTTTATTCAAAGGATCGACGAAAATATGACGGGAGAATGCGTTTCCTTCTCTTACCTTGAATCTTCGACGGCTGCACGAATAGAATATCGTGAATAGACAGCCGTGTACGCCTATCGAGAACGCGGTCGTGCGTCGCAGATACTAGCACCGATGTCCGTGGTAACATGGATTTGAAAGAATACACGCTCGCAATACTGGTGGAAAGGAACTGGCCAACGAAACGAAACAAAACAAAGCGAAGCGTCGACGCGACGCGACGTAGCCTCGAAACGCGGCGTGTCAAGCGTGGAACACGACTGACTTCTGTCTGGCGAGCAACAAATCAAAGCCTTTCCTCTCGCCACTCCAGACCCAGGCCAGATCGTAAATCAAATTAATAGTCGCATCGTTTCTTATTAATCACCCGAACGTTCGACGCGTTCTGCGTCGCGTGGTTCCCGAGAATTCAGATTTCGTGTACGTAAATACGAAAACACAGGATAGAACACAACTTCTTCCTACTCGAGATCGACCTTCGTTCGGCGCAGCTGGCTCGACGAAGAGAAGTTTTCGCGCGAGTAACTTCGACGATACGGAGGATATCCGTGGAACGTCGAAGGGTGCACCGGGTGAAATGAGTCGAGAAATTGTTCCGAAGGAATTTATCAATTTTCTTTGAGGGATTCTAATTGTACTAATTTGTCGAGAGCCACCAGCGATCTCGCGAAAACGTCGCTGGAAGGGAGCCACGGAATTCTATCGTTTAATCTCTGACGGAACTGTTCCTTTTCGATCCAAAGGGAGTGGAACGTACGTAGAGAGACGGGCAGAGAAGGAGAAAGAGAGTCGATCGCGAAGTCGCAAGGTAACCGCGATAGGAAGCAGCCTACCGTGAGAAACGAACCTTTCTTCGGTCGTTTGATCTCTTCCAACTCCCCTAATTTTCTTGAAAATTTGGTCGCTCCAGGGCAAATCAAATTCGCCGCCGAATCGATCGATCGATCGTCCGATGAAATATGAAAAATGGAGTGCGCGATATCGATCACCGATCCTTGTCTCGCACAAATGGGTTCGATAAACTCGTTCTGGCGAGTATCGAGTGTCTCGAGAGATTGACCTTCATCGACTCGCTTCCCGTCGGTGGAAGAAAAACGAAAGTATACGCGAATCGAAGGTAAATGCGACTAAGACTATTTACGATAGACAGTCTTTTTAAATCGAACCACGGTCCGTACTCCTTCCGCGGCAGTCCCGAAGCCGGCCCGCCCACATCGCGGATACTTGCACGGTTACGTTACGAATTTATCATGGTTTATTATCTATACGAACTCGGCGAGAACTCGAGTTAACTAACTGCTTCTCCCTTTCCATTTCGTTGCGCTTCTTTCTTGCGAATTTCCGCCGCGACACCTCTGTTCCGTTATTATCGCTATCTGCTCGCTGCTCGCTGTTCGTTTCTCCCGCCTTCTCGGTCGTGTGATCGAATCGGAGGAAAAAAAATCGCTGACGAACCGAGGGCGCGAACAAGGCCAGGGTGAAATTTCGAAAACGTCCCAACGTCGCGTCGATTGAAAGAGTATCGCGGGGACTAGAGTAGGTGAGAACGCGAAAGAGGAACGGGAACGAAGTCTAGCTGTCGGATATCGGCTCTCTTAGCTGTCGGCTGTCGACAATCGAACGAAGGAAGGAGGGAGAGGCGTCGGGGAGAAAGAAGGAGAGCACGAGCGTCGGGAAAGGAATCGAGAGCTTCGGGCTGATATCAAAGCAAGGCAAACAATACGGCTAGATGCTGATGCGATTGTATTATGGCTAGTGGACCGGTGATCCATTGTCTCGTCACGTTCTACCCACTCGGTTCTTTTATCTCGATCCCCGCAATACTCGTATCTCGTCGTATCGAGTGAGCATCCATCGAAAGTAGCACGCTCGCGCGATCCCAGAGGGGTTCGACGAACGTAACTCGGAATCTTGCGAATCCAACGAAATGCTCTCTGGCCCTCCTCCCTCTTTCCTACCTTTGAGACGTCAGCCTCGGTCCGCGCACACGTCTGGCGTACGCGGCCAGCACATGGAGATGACTCGCGCTGCAGAGAAAGACAGAAAAGGGGAAAGAAGAAGAAAAAGAAGAGAGGAAGAATCGCGTTAACGACCTCCGCCGCGAGGATCGGAACGTCGTTTCGTTTCCGGCTCGTGGCCGCTATCGAAGTCCGCTAGCTCAGCTCGCGGAGATATGGGTTAGCGCGCTTGTACGCGGCAATTAAGACGGAGGAAATCTTGGTGGAAAAAGAAGACGCGTGACGGCCGGGATAAAATAAATGAAACCAGCGCGAAAGCGAAATTGGATACACGGACGGCCAGAGAACGAGTCGCTGGCGAAATTTATTTGGTTTTCATTCAAATCGCCTCATCTCGCATTTATGTATTCCGTGATATTGCACTTTTTAAACTCGCCTGCTTTCATCGTACGCCCGTTGGATATTAAGACCCCCGAGTCCCGTGTATTAGTCGTATAAATTTACCCGGCAACGACGTTAGATTCGTTCTCGCCACGCCACGCCACGGACACAACACCGTTTCCGAACCCTCTTTCCTTCGTCGCGTCGTTGCTCTTCTTCGTCGCTGGTGCGTTTTCTTCGCGGTTCCACGGACACGCAGACGATATGCCAATGATTAGTATTAATTACGCTCACCTCCAGAACTATCCTATAGCCTGAAATTAATGGGCAACGTTCCATCGAAATCGTGTTCTGTCGTATATATTACAAACGTGTCCTTCCAGTCTACGTATACTAGTAAACTTCGACTATTGGGCTGGAAAATCGCGGCAGCAGGACCGTGTCGATCGCAACGACCCGACACGATCGCAATGAAACGAAGGCAAAGCGCGGAGAAACGAGGGAAACGTTAGGCAGGATTTTGGTCGATCGACCACTCGACTACAAACCGGGATTGAAAATATTTTCCAACCGGGGATCCAGCATCGGGGAACGCGCATCGTTGCGGAACCATTTGAACGAAAGGTGGAAACGCGAAAAAAATGAAGAAGCCGAGGAAAGAGTGGGGCGCACGGAGGAAGTACACGTGGCGGCACGAGCGAGAAAGAACTTCCCTCCCGTTTCATTGTAGGCGTTGCTCGCGTTTTTAATCGACCCCCCGGCGTATACCCTGGAATTCCTTCGGTTAATTACGCGGATTTCCAATGCGTCCAGACCTCGTGGAATTTTTACGATTGCCTGACTGCCAGCCCTTCCGCCGTTGCCAGCCCAGGGATTTGTACGACTGAAATATTCGAGGGATTTAATTTTATAAATGACCAAGCTGTCCCTGCCACGAGCCCTCGGACCCGCCACTCCATCGATCTTGCCCCTTGTACTTTCGCGCGGCTCTCGCTTTCGCAGATGGATCGAAACGAATACACGCCGAATCCCGGACGTACGATCAACCTCGAGATCCTTCCCGAAAGTCGGCCGGAACCCGGTCGTTTCGCAGTTGCGAAGCGTCTCACCGCGAACACCGCCGCATCACCGGACAAATTAGTCGACGTACCTGCAGCGAATAAAGCGAAGGAAACTGCGACGATAAATCGAAGTCGTGGACAGAACCACGAGGAAAAGCGACGAAAGAATTTCATTTCCATAAATAATTCAAGTCCCGTCCGACGGCGAACCTGGCGCGATCTCCTTCCACCGCGTCCTCCTCCTTGCTCCTTTTGGTTAGTCGACCTTCTTCTTTCCTTCTTTTTCTTGCCCACCATTCTCCGACTCTCCTCCCAACCCTCTCCGACGGTTCGTTTCTTCGTCAAGCGGTCAAAGGGAAGGTCTAAGAACCTAATCTTTTCGTAAAAGGGTTTCCGGGAGCACCTGAGAACCCAGCGGAAAAGTCTTCTCCGACACCCCCTAAATACTTAATTCCATTTTCGCCTAATTGGACAGTTTTATTAAGGGATGCATATTTCAGATGGCGTTTTTATTATGTCTATTGGGAGCGAAGTTACTCCCTCCTTCGTCGACTCATCTTCCCTGCTGGTGCGGAACGGGGTAAGACGAGACGGCGCATCAAGCAGGAGGAAAACGAACGTGAACCGCGGCCGAGAATTTTGTCGGGGGTTGAAAAAAATTAGATTTCAACCCTTCGAAAAATATTAGCACGCCCGGGAAGAGTGGCGGGAGAGAAAGAAGAGAACGACGGATGAGGCGGACCTCGGGGGTCGAAGCGAACTTGCAACCCTTTGCCAAGGGAAAAGCTTGCTCTCTCTCTTTCTTGTTGCCCGTCTGGCTATTGTCTCAAGGATTAAAGGGCGAACGCCTCTCGTTTCGAGAACAAACCGCGGTCTTGTACTTCCCCCTCGCAATCTTTTTTCTCTTGCCGTGTAATATCCACGGAGACAGTGGATTAACAATCAAAATGTTTCTTGAAGGTAAAGCTCGGATTCTCCGATGTTACGGTTGGTTTCGTACGCTCGTACAGCCTAACAAGCGAAATGAAAACGTTTAACGGTGGTATCGTAAAAGGAAAAAAAAATCTCGCGTTGTTCCGTACCGGCGAGAAAGGGTAGAAAAGGACGAAGAGAAAGGGGAATGAGATAAGGTGGCAGAAAGAGGCTGAGGGCTCGTATAAATTTTAATAAGCCTCATTCGCCGACCCTTTGAGCCCGGCGAAATGAACAAATTAAAAGTTTCTCTCGTTTTAGTGGTCTCGCGGTTGACATTTCGGCTCGCGCGACGATCTCGCGAAATTACGCAACTTTCGTCGTTCCGAAAAACGCGCAGCGGGCCGGAGCAACCCCAAGCAGAATAATATTAGCCGGGAGCATCGTGAATTACGTATGTACGCGCCTGCGTACACCTATCCGAGATTCATCGTACGTCGATTCTTAGCGCCGCCCGAGGGATTCCTCTCGACACCGCGACAATAAGATTTGTCCCCTTTCTTTGATTTCCATTAACGGACGAAATGGGATGTTTCGTAAGTTCACGGATATTTCAGCTAAAGAAGTACCGCGAAGAACCCCGAGACACGTGTAACGTTCCCTCGTTAACCCCTTGGTGTACCGCGAATACGAGCAACATGCGTCCTTCCCTTCTTATCCCCGACGCGAATCGTCGAGGCGAGTCGAGGTAGCGAGTAAGATTTCAATTAAAACAACCCCCCGGCACGACGGGGGATTAGCGATACCAATCCGTTCCGTGGCGAGCGGCGAAGCCCCAGTTATGACACGGCATAAATATCAATGTAAATTACCTCCACGCGCTAGATGCCAGCAGCGAAGGAGACCGAGAAAACGTTCGCCTCTGCCTACGCGCCCCGACCTTTATGAATGCAATCATCGCGCGATTTTGCATTTATGAGGTTTAAATTGCTACCACCTACCGTCTTATTGGTATCACCTCGCGTCGGGCAGACTTTGTGCCTCGCGTTTCACCCTTCGGAGTACGAGAATCGGTTCTTTCGACGAGAATGACGGAAGGGGCGGTTCATTTCGTTACGAAGAACGTAGACGATGGAACGTTCGACCATAGAAGGTCCATAGACGCGATCACGTTCGAGATCGGCCGTCCCTGATCTCCATGGCAGCGTGAAACGAGAATTTCGCGGAACAGACGTGAAACTCGTAGGAACGCGAGTTCGAGCTGCGAGGGAAAATCGTCCTACGAAATCATAATTAACGGAATTATGTTGGGAGTAACTCGATACCTTTCCGAGTAGGCGGGTAGAAAGGGTGACGCAGAACGAGTACGGCGGTGAAGAGAAAGGGGAGACGATGGGGTTTTCGAGGGGGCTTACGTCTAACGTAAGACCGAAGGGTTGTGAGAAACGTATCCCCAACTCACGGCTACGTACATATACGCAGCCTCGTCCATCTTTAATGAACGTAACATTACACGATATGCGCGAACGCGCGTTTCTTTGCTATCTCGAAAAGGATCGCTCGGACGTTGCGCCAATTGCGTTAGTGGCTGCGCTTCGAAGTGTCGAAAAACTTGTAGCGGGATCGATCGAAACGACCAAAATGAAAAAGAGAGGGAAAGAATAGCGTCCGGAGGTTAGTCGGTGTTAAAACGGTCCATCGCCCGCGGAAAATGAGGCTCTTCGTTGCGTGAAACACGACGAAACAGTCGAGAAACTTGGAACCGCGATCCGTTGATCTTTGACCGAAGTAACGGAAGCGCAAAGATAATTGACACTTCTCCTCCAAAGGTCTGGTCTCGGAGGCTCCGGACAAATCCGAAAAGCCGAAAAAGAAAGGGGAGATCCGTTTCAGTGTCGGATTCGGATCGCTGACTGAAGACGGTGCGAGAGGTTTCTCCAATGCCGCGGAAGCAGATCGGCCGAGTGGTCGCGCGCGAGAGAAAAAAAGCAACGGGAGCAGGAGAAGAAAGGAAAGAAAAGGCGAAAGAAGAGAAGCAAGAGGGCGTTAACTGAACTTTAATGGAGATCGTAGATAAATCGCTCCGACGGACGTTGAAAGAACTCTTTGACGGATTACGCCCAAATCGTATCTATCCGCTCCTTACGTCTCTTTAGAGCAGCGTCTACCTGAAGCTAGCCTGAAATATCCCTGGTTACTGTTACAAAGTACTTGTATGTCCGGAGCCAGCGACGAGGAGGATATTTTCCCTGCCATGACACTGAGTCGGAGCTGTGACTTTCGTGGAATTAGCAGGCGAACCGAGGGACGCGAATAAAACGGAGACAGAACGGGGAAAAGCAGGAAATGAAGCGAGATAAAGGGAAAAAGAGAGCAGGAAGGCGTTCAACAAGTCGAATAAAAAAGCTCATAAATAAAGAGGAGGAATTCTCTCGCCCTGCTCTCGAACCACCCTTTGGCCTTCACCCTCTACGCCGTTCCACCGTCTCTCGCACCCTCTGCGTTTCTGCGAATGTCCCCGCGGACACCTGTTGCTGCGTTGCGCCCTCTGCAACCACGTCAAAGAGAGAAACAGAGAAACGAATGGGGACAAAAGAACGGAGAGGAAATTGGAGGCATTCGCTCGATTGCTTTCGCTGACGATCGTCGCGCGCCCGACTAGCGTCGTCCGAATTCGTCGGACGATTTACTCCCGTTTGATTTCAGCCAGCGTCGAGCAGAGAGGTCTGGGCGACATATTTTCCACGACCTCAAAACCGAAAAGTTGACGCGAAACTATCTTAGGCGAACGAGGGGAATATTAAAACGGGTATGAAAACGGAACGCGTCATCCTGTCCCGTGGTCTCCAACTTGGAAGCGTAAATACCAACGGGAGATGCGGAGCAGAGGTTACCACGCAGAGGCCGAACCACGAGTTTGCAGAGGCAGCTGCTGATTTGTGATAAATGGAATCCAGAGAACGCGACCAGAGTGGGGATATTACGCTCTGGGGCTACCCGCTAATTACAGGGTGGCCTCGAATAAATTACAACCCGACGAAAACGCCAGCTCGTTGGTGTAACGTCGCATTATAACGTAACGACGTCCTTACTAGGCCGAGGAACGTGTCGATCCGGGGAGCGAACCGGGCCACGTTCGATCACGCGTTCCCCACGTATTTCGAACCTATCGTTCCAATTGTCGACGCGATGAAACGCGGCAAACGTTTCGAGTATTTCACGCCTGTCTCTCCTATATAGCCTCTAATTCGAGCGCGTTAAATAATCGGCGGACCCGATTCGACTCGACCAGTTTCATGTGCGAGCGTATACTGGAATTCGAAACGTGTTACGTAACGCGGAAGAAATCGGGAAACTAGGAAACGAAACGAGCGTCGCTCCACGGTGCTTAACTCGCTTTAAATTCCATCTTTTTTAAGCGAGCGAAGCGTTTCTCGGGTTCGAGTAATGAGAATTCGCGATGGAAAGCGACGACGACTTAGTACGTTCCCCGTTTCACCGTGAAACGGATATCGTTTCGTCGGCCTGCGACCCGGCTCGATTACAACTTTTTATTGCATTTCCATTTCGTTTCCCGAAGCGAACAAAGAAAAGAACGGTATGCGGACTCTCGCGAGAAAGCTCGAGAGCCTGAAAATTGTGAGCACCGTGATTATTAGAATCGGTAGAGAGACGGGGCGAGGCATGGCGGGGTGACGCGTAAAAGGGGGTTCGTATCGTTTTCGCGACGAGCTCTCCTCGGGAAACAGGGAAACAAGGGGAGAAGGCCAACGACGCTCGACGCGTCTCTTTTAGTCGTGCAAACGTGTCTGAAATAATTCGGGGATGCGTGAAATCCAGGCTGGCTCTATTTGCCACGATAATCGGGGCGTAAGCGATTTCACAGGGCGAGAGACCTTAGGGGTGGAGAGCGAGGAAAAGAAGAGCGGGGAGAGAATGAGAGACGCTCATGGGACATTTAGGGTGCATTTTGTCCACCATTTGCCGGTGGCGGTAACGTTTGTTGCGAAGCAAAGAATCTACCACCCGTCGCGCGATCGACGGGGGCGAGAAATTGGGCACCTCTCGTTCAAGAGGGATGCGGAACGGCACCCGCGGCGCGATTATGCGACGCGATCTTTCAGGTACGCTGGAGCGTGGTATGAGCCGTAAAAAAAAAAGAGAAGTTCCGTGTGCCGGGGACACAAGAGCGGAACAACTATCGGATTAAAGCGGGCGTACGCGAGCCGCTTCGGGAATATCGAACACAGGCGTCCGCACGGAAAGACGATGGAAAATTGGTCGACGCGTAAGCTGGCAGACGAGCTGGCGATATAGACAACGACCGGTAAAAGGCGGGGCAGAAATAAAGAGAGAGAGAGAGAAAGAGGGGGAGAGAGAGAGAGAGAGAGAGGAGGAGGAGGAAGAGGAGAAGGCAGAGGACGCTCATACATAATGTATGCGAAGCGTGGTGTATCCGTGACACGCGGTTCCGGCCTTCTCCGCGGACGCATCCTTCTACGACACGGTGACAAACAGGTTTCCAGCATGCGATTCGTTACGCATGACTCCTTGCGCGTTCCGTCTTGCGGCTTGAGCGGAAAATCTTCGACCGTGCCGTACTCGGCCTAACCGAGACAAAGTGTACGGGAGCGGGACAGCGTAATCGCTAATTACCGGGTAACGATTATCTCGCGGGCTGAAAAACACGCGGAACGAATTGTACGTGTACGAAGGCGCGAGGGAAACAGAGAAATAACAGGATCGGAGTCTCGATCGGGAGCACACCATGCGTAACGGTCCTCAGCGACACTATTCTGCCGTGAGATCCGAACACGACGTCCATTGTTTAATTTGTTTGCCGTTCCTTCTCCGTTTTACGATCGTTTCAGTTTGTTCTCGTGCCATGACAATCGAAGCAATCGAGATAGATATCGAGGAAAAACGGCGCCTTACCAATTCCAACATCGATCACATCGGGGAAATACAAGACAGGTTAACGCGGGGGAAAAGGTCGTTCTGTACTTATTTGCCGAATTACGGTGAGTCGAGGAGGAACGCGGACAAAACGCGAGTCACCATGACCTGGTTTAATTAAATAGTCGACGAAGCAATAGGCAATCTCCACTGATTGCCGACTATTTTAGCTGAAATGGCTAGGTATACCCACGCCGGAGTGACGTGTCCGTTAATTATGTGGCGCTTCAATTTCCTTCAACATTTCATTCGGCTCGTTACAAATCAGGAAATAAAAAGCCTAACAACGTGCAATCATAGTTCTGACGAGCGATCAACGATTACCCGGCATGCAAATTGCAAAAAAGTTCCAAGTATAAGAAAGAGGCTCGATTTTTCGGTAGACGGGAACAGACTCGAGTGTGTAACCGCGTACGCGTTAACGCGGTGTTAACGTATTCCCGGCTGGCGTTCTCGTATATTAATGAGCGCACGAGGCAACACGAAGCGAGACGCGCTACTACGTTCCCCTTTAGCCGAGGAAGCTAATTAAGAACACCGCGAGATTTCTCTGTTCGACCATCCAGCTGATAGCGCGTGATTTTTCTCGTCCGGTATCGTCCCCACTCATCCCATTCGATCCCTTTCGACGCTGCCTTCTCGTGTCGCATTTTTCTGACGCGCACGTGCCAGACTGCCCTCCTGATCTTTCGCAACGTTCCTGATCTTCTAAACGTTACGAAAGGAATTTTCGAAAAGACACGACCGACCCTACTTGCCAACGTAATAAATAGCCTGGAAAATTTCTAATGTACGAATATTAACGTTTCACCAAGTTCTCTGTGCCATCGAAGAAAGAAACTAGGCAAACAACAAAAGGTAAAAAGAAAGAAAGAAAAAAGGAGCAAGTGGTAATTGCAGGAATCGCACGATTCAGAGAGGTAGAGGTAAGACGAGAGGCAAAGCGAAGCAAGAAGGTAGAGCGCGAAAAATAGGAGTAGATGTTAGATAGATCCGAGTTGCTCGACATGGAGCCAACAACCCGAGGAATCGTAGTCGCGTAGTTATCTGGTGTCTGCCGCCTGCTACTGTTACTACCGCACTGATGGTTAGTATCATTAAAACGTAATCACTGCCGTTCGCTAACCCCGGCAATGCTAATTTCCTCGTTAATTAATGCCGAGTCTCATTGTGCTCGCGTATACCTGCAAAAGCGATTATTCGCCGACTACCGCCAACGTGTTAGACGCTAACGCGCTTCGATCCTCCATCTGGCTTCCTGTTTTCCTTTCCGTCACGGGAGGAACCATCCTCTACCGAGTACAAGAGAGGATCAAAGGGAAAAGAAAGAGCCGTAGAGGCCGTGAGAGAAGAAACGAAAAGAAGTACGCGATCTCTCTCTCTCTCTCTCTCTCTCTCTCTCTCTCTCTCGAGTGCCGATGAATTCTTCGCTTTTGATCCGTGCTCGCGACCACGTAATTGCGACGCGTTACAATGATCAAACGCATTGTCCATGGATAGAAGGGGACCGGTGCGTTTCTTCTCGACTGGTCCTCGGTTCGATTCTCCGACTCGAGTGCCCTCGAACCTGCACTCGAGAAGAGTGCTCGGTGTGCACAGCGCGGACGTGCTCGATCTTCCTGTCCGAGCCGAGATACGCTTCATTATCGAGCGCTAAACGGCCGTTTCTCCGGACCCACAATACCTCCCTTTGGCAAAGACCTCTTTGGCGAAATTAGTTTTGTTGCCCGTTACGGCGACAATGAGGCCCGTCTTTGGTCATCGGCTGCTCGTCGAAGGAAAAACGCAGCCACGATTCCTCGCTCATTGTCGATCAAGAGCGAAGGAACGCGCGGCGCAGAACGAAGCAGCCAGAAGAATCTGCTTTTCGTTGGGGAGATCCATGGGGAGAGGCAGATGTTTAAGATGGAACAGAAACAAAAAAGCTGTTGCCACGACGCAATGTTGAATGGAAGAACGAAATCGGCAGAGGCCTATACGCGCCCATACGCCGTCGAAGAAGTCCAGCGTATCGAGGCGACGCGACCGGCAGAGAATCGCACGGAATCGATTCTAGGAACGCAGAGATCCTCCCGTGATCGGGACCCTTCGATCGACTATGTCGATCAGCTGGCCCCGCCTATTGTATACTCGCCTGACGATGCAACTTCGACCCCAACGCCGACCAGTTTTTTAGCGAATTTAATATTTATACCGAATGACTGATGACCGTAATAGAGAAACGGGGTTGCATTGTTCGAAACGCTCGTGTCATTGATCGATACGATGCCGCTTTCCCGCTTTAGCCTTCCAGTGGGAAAACCCCGCCGTATCTAAAACCGACCACGTTCGTTCGATGTCACGCGTTAAATATCGACCTTCTTCCCTTTCCACGTTCCTTTTTTTCTGACTGATTGTGTTCAGAGATTCGAACGGAGCCACGATCGAGCAAACGTGGAAATCACCGCACGATGAATCGGCTACCTGTCGATTTCCTTTCTAAATCGCTCCCGCTGTTCCACTGTTTCAACGAATCGTTTACCAGTCTCGCGTGAAATCTCGTTCGTTCCATCGAAACGCGTTGCACCGATATGGGCTGAACGAATAAAAAGAACGTTCCCATACCAAGGAGAAACCGAACTTCCATCCGAGACCAGCAAACCCGAGGAATCATTAACGAATCATTATCGTGCTCTTCTCGGAGAGCCTAGGCCCATGAAACAAAACCATTAATGATTTCTATTTGTATTCGTTTGTTGGTTCGTTTAACGCGAAGACGGAGGGTATACCAGGCCCCAGAGCCAAGTCCCCAGTGAGTTATGTGAGAAGTTCGCTTATTTTCGTTAAGTCGAACTCCCGCGGCGCGAACAAATCGTCCGTCGCTGCCGCCGAGAGACCGAGCTTTGTTTCTTCTTTCTCTTCTCCGCTTTCCGATTCCTCTCGCTCTCCGCTGTTTGTTTCAACCACCGACCATGGACGCGGCCTTTTCTCGAAGAATCATCGAAGCGCCAGGTTTTCCAATTCGATTCCCCGTTTCAATTTCGATTTAAAAGAAAAGAAGCACGACCGAGAAATTCGAGAAACTAGGATTCCATCGGTGCGTTCTATGTTTTCTCAAGCAACTACAAGAGAATAGCCAGCCCGTCAGACCGACCTCCCTCCATGTCACTCCCTCCTTTGCCATCTATTCTTCGCTCGTTTCACGTTAAGTTGCCAAAGCTACCGAGTTCCTCACCGTCTGGGCGATGCGAACGGAATGAACGCGTATCTAGAACACGGCGTTATTTATCGGTTATGATCCGAGGAACGAAACGGTTAAGCCAATATCGTTAGTGGCGCCTGGGATGTTGGTGCAAGTCGATCGGGCACTGGTCGGTTCCCGTCATGGCGAAAGTATGGCCGCGATTACGAGTGGTCCGGGAGAAGCTGTGGGTCCCCGTCACGCGACGCGCCGCTTCATCTGTCAAAACATCGTTTTCGATCGTCCTGCCTGATATTTATCGCGATTTCAAACACGTGGGAGAGCCGCGCATCGAGGTTTGCCGGCGCCGTGAACGACGGAGACGCTCGACGGCGTACCGCCGCTGCTTGTCGCCAGACGTTTGCGTTTCGTGTTCCAATTTAAACGGGCGGAACGTCCGAGAAGAACGAAAGAGGGAACGTGTGCGCTCCGGGTCCCTGAACGAGTCACGGGAGCAGAAGGTATGCACGGCCGAGTGGAACGTACGAGAAGAGTTTCTATACCTGAATATACCCTCGGAGGCACTGACAGAAAGCGTCCCGCCCACAAAAGTAATCTCGACCCCGCGCTCCACGTTGAAGGTAAAAGAGAGACGGAGAAGGCGAGCGCCACACCTGATTCATCAGCGTGGAATAAATCGAAAGACGGACCAAAAACAAAACGAGCCACCGCGCCGCGCGTACATTTCGTTTCTTCTTCGCGTCTCACCCTCTCACGTCTCTGTTCTCAATCCCTTCCATCCTCGGGTCTTTCCTCCGTGGAAAGGTTCATCGTTCGTTTCGTCCCTTCCGTCGTCCACACGGTGGTAATCCCGTGCACGATGTTCCGATGCATCCTGGGACCCGTTTCCACACGTTCTTCGTGTCCAATTCCTCGGTAGAAAACAAGTCAGCGCGTGTAGGTGTACGCAGCCGTCTCTCTGTCTCTCGTCTCGCCACATTCTCTCTCGCGCTCTCAGTCCTCGGACTCGGCCAGGTACGCCCCGACCCTCGCCGTATATAAATTACCTTTTTAATTTCCCGCCAAGACAAATGATTTAATTTATTCTATCAATTATTAGCGAGAAACGAATAGACGCGAGCCAAGGGAGGAGGGGACTTGTTTGGTTTTCATTTCGATTCGTCGATGTATTCGATCCTCTTGTTGTATCTCTTCCCCATCCCCAGCTCTCCGTTTCTACTCCTCCTCTTATGCCCACAATTCTCCCATCTTTCATCGCTGGATCGCGACTTTCATCCCCGGTCCATCGATTCCCATTCCGATGACACAACGAAGCAACTAATTGAGAGATAGACGTCGACACGTTGATCGAGAACGTGAAATATTCGAACACGACGACGATGGAAACGGAAACGAGGGTGTAGGAACCGTAAATGGTTCTCTCTTGGCCGATAAAATTGGGAAGAAGCGGCGCAAAATGAATGGGCAAAAGAGGAAAGAAGGTTGCCAGGACATATGTTTCTACTGGTAGACAGAGCTGAGACTCTTGTTGAAACCGGTTCGACGTGTGTCTGGTCCAGGCTAGGTCAGTTATTCAAAAACTGAAATATCGCCTCATTAACGGCAGCTCGTTTGCGAACTCTCTAAGGAAGCAAGAATACGCGTGCCCCCGTCGTCGTCTTAGCCCTCGACGTGGTTTCCGTCGTTTCGTTGCCGCCGCTTGTTTTCATGTTCCGTTGTTCGGTTTCTCCTAGTATAGCCGACGATTAACCGAAACGAGGGTTTTTCGACGCGACAGTGGACGAAAATGCGAAAGAACGTCGAGAAACGAGAGAGCGAGTATCTCGAGACGAAGGAAGGCGTCGTTCTCGTTCGGTCTGGTTACGAGCTTTTTTCCACGAGGTAGTTTCACAACGGACGACCGGAGAAGAATCGTCGGCGCGAATACGAATAAAGCCAAGGACGCCGATGAAACCGCTCGAGGACTGCTTTTTCCTTCTCGCGTAACATCGTAAGTATCGAAGGTTCGGTTTGCCGGCCGCGTCTAAAGGTAGAAATTTTCAGGAATTATCGTGGTAGAAAACGATCGACCGAGACGGCACTGCCTTGCCCCTTTGTCCACAGCCTGGTGGAAATCGTTCGAGCAAACGGAGAACAGAGAATGGACCGAGACTCGGAGACTGTATAGAGAGCATACGAGTCGCGCGCCTTGGTATTTTACTTGATCGCTCTCTCCTGCGGATAGTTCACGGCGATTTAATGCACGATTACGAACAGGCGTTCGCGCTCGTTTCCAACGACTCGCATCGACCTGGTTATCTCGCGAAGATTCGGCCAAGTCGTCGCGAGAATCGGATAAGGAGAGTTCGTGCCTAGAGTCTCGTGGCCGGTTCCGCGCCAATTAATCATCGTCCCGCGCGGTTAAGAGGCCAATTAAGTTCCGCTTTTGCAAGTCTGATTGTCCGTACGTGCGATCCGTGGGCTTACATACGCGGTTCACCTAGCCCGTTCGTGCTTTATCTATCGCACTGCGCTCGAATTAAAATGTACTTTATGGCTCGTGTCAGCCGATAGCGATCGCCGTAAGGATCTCTCTCATTCCATCGCTCTCTTTCTTCTTCTCACCTGTCCCCGAGTTGTTATATACATGCGGTCGAAACAACGATATTCTTTACGTACCAAACGCCGTTCATCCATAATTCAAGGATCACGGTACGCACCTACGTGTACGCGTACATCACCGAGATTTCGCTCGAAACGTCGATCGTACGAAACTTTTATGGAGACGAATTCCAGGCTCGGGAACGGAGCACCGTGAAATCTCGAATTGGACGTGATATTTCGCGATGCGAAATTCGGCCGGCCTCGAACGTAGATCGGCCGCAATTTCTTTCGGTTAAACGGAAGAGAGCTCGGGGACGCGGTAATGAGCGACGTTGATAAATAGCGGACCGCATCGAGAACTCGAACCCTTCGTAATTACACGTCTATGCCCACTGCCGATCGCACCTCTCGTAACAGACGCCTGGCGATCGGTAAATAATCCAATAACTGCAACCATCGAACTTTTATTTTTTATTAAATGCGCTATTCTTTAGCTTGAATGCCGAACGAATATTTTGTACAAGGTTTTTGTCATTACAGATCGATGTTATACTGTTTTACTGAAGTTTCGCATAGTCGGACGATTCTCTCAGACGCATTTTCCTCTCGGCTCGAGTAAGAAAAGAAGGACGTTGCCGTCGATACGAGACGTATCCCGTGCCGTTGCGAACCGGCACTAGATGTATCAACGTCGGCACTTAATAACACCTCGTAGTCTCGTTCTTCGGGGGTCCGCAACCGTAACGACGACCGTGAACGCCGCCGGGTAATTTGGCACAATGATATAATTACACATCACTGGCGATTATCTCGATTGCTCGTATCATAGAATAGCCGTGTCGGGATCTCCGTTCCGCGCGAGCTTCGTAACCCCTTGCGAAAAAGTAGATTGCTCGAAATTCGTGCGATTCGCAGTGATTCAACGTCGATCGATATCTTACGCGTTCGAATATCGAAATCGTGATCGATTTGTGCGACGAAAAACCGAGCAGACATAGATGGAACGAAGTTAGATTTGCGCGAAGAAAGCATCGAGAATAGAGAAGAAGAGGAGGCGGAACGAGAAACGAAGGCGTGCGTGCAACACGCGAGCTGACCGCACGCGTGTAAAGATGGTTCCTCCAGACGGTGTCTGACGAGCCGGCAAACGCCGACTTCGACTCTAACTACGACTCCGACTTCGAGTTCGACTTGCACTCGCAGACTGTGTGTCGACTCGAAACGAGGCTTCCCTTCAAAAGCTGTACGTATGTCGGGGCCTATCACGACGGGCGTCCATGTACGGAAGATCGGGCCGACGTCGAGTACAGGGATCGTTACTCGTGGGAGTCCGTGAGAGGGCTAGCGTTGATTGACGCGCGACGTTACGCCAAACTCGACGGCACGCGAGCCAAGCAAACGGCCTCGATTGGTAGCGATTTCGCCTCGGTAACTGGCAAACAAACCCGCCGACTACGAATGGAGATAGAGACCCGAAGGGGCAGGGACTGATCCGCACGGACATGATCCTTCCATCCGCGAGTCGCGAATCCCAGCGTGCGGTACGTACTACGCGAAACCGTGCCGATTATAGGGCCGACTATCCTCTGCCTGCTACCAGATTACTAGATTACAGTTGTCCGTCGAGATGTTACCGGCTCGAACGTTGCTCCGAATGAGTAGCTTCGAGCTAGACGGCCGAGAAACCGCCGTGCGCTATGGAAATTCCGATTGCTTCTCGACAATTTCTCGACCCTTCGATTCCAGTCTCGAAGGCATCTCTGCTCGTATACGCGGATTCACTCCTGTTTTTCGATTGGAAATGGAATTTCTGTCTCACGATGAACGAGGATCCTGGTTCGTTGGCTGATCGGATATCGGTGGTAGTATCGCGCGAATCCCTCTATACGAGAATATATTTCATGGTCGACGATAACGGGGAATTCTTGTATGGTTCGTTGTAACAGTAGCTTAAAATACCGAACGAACGTCTACCAGGGAGGTCTCGTGCGTCGTTTAATTACCGTGTGTAACAAGTTCGAGTGGCCTGCCGTGCGCACGAAACCCCTCTCGAGAAAGGGGTGCGATATGCTCGCTGACGTCGTCCACGAATCACTCGAAATTACCGAGTACCGTTGCGACTCACACCCATTCCCTCTTTCTATACCACCCCTTGGCAGCCTTCCTCCTGTCTCGGCCAGCAACGCCACCCCTCGCTCCGCCTTATCCAACCGGCCACCTTTTCTACTCGTACGCAGCACCGTTTCAATCCGCCAGATAATCGGTGCAATTACAAAACCGACCAAAGGGGAGGTATCCCCCGTACAAATGTACGCAGTAGCAGTCGCAGGCCACGTTGTTGCCTGGATTATTTTTTCTCCGCTCCGAAGAGTCGTAGCGTACGAAGGTAGAAGGTTTCAAGCTAGATAAATCTTGGCACTGAAGAAGCAGAGGGTCGAGTGTTAAGTACGACAAAAATGTCGAGAGGAACGTCGCGACAGTGGAAGGTTGTCTTTTAGGAAAGGGTCGACTAGAAGGGTAGGCCTCGTTGATACGACGAGGGTGGAGGATCAGGGGAAACAGCGAGATACCCAAGGGTCTGCCTGTAGTCAGCTGTTTTAATGTGGGTCACCAGTTCCTACAAAACGATCGATTTCCGTCTAACTGCGAATTCTACGCTCTTCGTCTCTTCTTCCACTCGCCGAAACTTCGAGACATTACCGACAAGCTGCCGTAACGTTCCAGGCCAGCTGGTTCGGCGAACATCGTCCTTTGCGATCGAGGCGTCCGCAGGATCGCACCCTCGATCGATCACCCGTACGTTCGTCCACTTTTCGTCGAGCTACCACCGATACGATCTACGTAATCGCGATAACATCGGGAAACGTTGATAGAAGCCGGCGATCTGGCGCTAAATATTCCATCGGCCCGTGTTGCGCTATGATTTATGCTGGCGCGAACAATGTGGAAAAGTAACGGGTCGCGCGAAACAGATGGTCGGTGTCGATGTTGCGATTTGGACGGTACTCGAACCCCCTTTATGCCCCGGTTGGAGAGAAGATGGTGGAGCGAAAAGTCGCGGGGCCAAAGGTTTACCTAGTTTCACCGAGAAAAAGACGCCTCGTGGTTGTTTACTCGAACTGAACAACCCTACTGTGCACACACTGCTGCAAGATATAAGCTCGGCTACGCGCACATGGCAAATACATATTTATGTAGGAGGCGTAACTCGCATCGCTCTAAGAACACCAAGTTCCAACAAACTCACTGACCCGATAAAAAAGTCGAGAGTAGAACAGGAGTTATACCTTCCATTTATGGAATTCTCGTGTCCACGGTTTAAAGCGAGCGATTTAATCCAACGGAAGGGAGACGAAATGGCTCTTTCAGTCGTTTTATGCAATTAATTTGCTACGTCTTTCCGGCATCCGTGTAATTATAAACATCGCTTTGACAAACGTATAGACGCATAATCGTGTCGCTCCTGAAATTCCTCTATATTTACCACTGGAGTCCGTTGAAGACAATTTAATTCTCATCGTATTACCAAACATCGAACTTGCTGCTATCGCCTCGATTCGACACCAGCCGATACGCGATTCCTCGTTCGCTTCCTTCGAACTAGTTCCACTGATTCTTTCCCTCTCGCCCTCCAGCCATTCATTTTTCTTTTCCCTTCCCATTAAACCTATTTTTAATTAAGCTATTTTAAGTTAAATGAAACATTTCTTTCGTTACTTGCCTTCGTAACAGCAATTAATACCGCGTCACGCCCATTTACCATCTCTTTGATTTCTCTTCTATGGTCGCTATTTTATTGTATGTATAAACGACTCCGTTCTATATATAGTGCCACAAAGTCGATACGTAATAATATTTCACATGACGCGTATATTGCATTTAGATGCGACGAAAGAATTCGTATTGTTTCGCTTGAAGCGATGTTACACGCGCATTTGTAACGAGCGGAATTTCCAGATCGTACGCGCATATTTCAGATAAGGAATCGTTCAGCGTCATCAATGGCGTTCCAAAAAGCAAGTCGGCCAAGATCCCGTGATCTTACAACTGGATGGATAAAAGTGTAGGAACCGATAAATGGAAATATCGTGGATAATCGGTGGCACGAACAGAAGAAAGACAAGGAGTCAGGGAACGGGAGCCTGGCGCCGTTACGATACAATGCCGACCCCGAGATGACTTGCATCCATATCGAGCTGCACGAGGAGAGGAATCGGCGATCCTAGCCACAGGCGCTTTCGTTCGACTTCCTCCTTACTTTTCCCTTCCCTCCCCTCTTGCCTGTCTTCTATGAATTCACGTAGTTCGCGAGCAACGATTTCATCGTCTACCGCGTTTATTATTAGATTCCGTACTCGGCGCTACCGAGTTCGCAGCTTGCGAGAATTTTTCCACGGGGAGAGGCGAAATCGAATACTTTTCACGGAGGATCGCTTTCTTGAGAAAAAATTAAGTAATTATTGGAAGATCAAGCAACTCTCGTAACAAGTGCAAACCAAGGGAGAAAACGAGGAAAGCAGAGAGAAAGAGAGAGAGAGAGAGAGAAACAGAAGAAGAAAAGTTGGATTAAAAGCGAGGGAAATTGTCGGAAAGACGGAAGAAGAAGACGATAATGAGGAATGGTAGAAAAATAAAGAAAGACGCAGAAGGTTCGGTTAATCCTTCTTGTTTGTCTTTACGTTAATTATCTAGAATTAAGAACGCTGCTTGTCGCGGCGCACCGGCCGGCGGATTACTGGCTCGATTATTACTTATTGCAGATTATTAATTACCGAGAATTACCGTCTCGGTGCTCGGCTGGGGTTCGACTTCGTGGAGGGTAGCGGAAGCGTTCGAAGGAAAGCTCGGTATGAGATTTATAGCAAAGGCATCGGATCGATTTCATTTCGAAGGAATGACGTGTTTTCGATCCGACGTAAACCGGTAGAGGAGGAGAATCGTGCGTCTTCGTTAACGGGAAACGCGAACGCGTGCACGAAATTCTAGTCGACAACAATGGAGTGATGCATGTGATAAAAACGTGCTGTAACCGGGTGCAGGATGCAACGTGAAAACAGAAAAACATCGGTAGAGAACGCTGATAGACGAAAGCCGTGATGAGCGCGGCCACGTCGTTGCAACAAAATGTACGCGTATCTGTGTCAAAAGCGGCCCCTGGACAATAATAGAAGCCCTTAAAAACGTAAAGCTGCCTAGCGGGCTGGTTGGGCGCGCGTGGGTTATGAAACCGAAAAAGAAAAAAGGAAAAAAACGCACAGCGGCCGAGCCAGCTGCCGTATTCGATACAATCGCCGAGCGGATAAGTTCTCTGCGGAAGATAAATGGAAGCATCGGGGTTCGATCGTCGCGAACAACCACGAGAACTTGGTACTCGAGCCAGGGAATAATTGCTCGCTGGGAAAACACGATTTCACGAACGATCTTTTCTCTGCTTCTGCTTGTTGTTCGCCTATCGTTGGTACTGCTGTGTCTACCTCCTTTCCATTCTGCTTCGATTTGGAAATCGTACTACTTTCCATACGAGGCGTTCCGCGAGCATAGCTCACGCATGTACGCGCGCTTAACTCGAAAGCGCGTACTCTTTTAATCGCGCAGCTAGACTCGAGACGCGATTGTGCATAAGCACACGGCAACAACGAAAGAGGAGTTGAGAGGAACGAGCCAAGGAAATAAATATTAATAACGATGCTTCCTCTCCCCGTGACCCTCCCCCTGTCCTCTCTTTCTCCTTCGCGCGCATATTCTTTCGATCTCTCCTCCTCTCAACCTCCCACTCGCGCATTTCTTCCCCCGGTGCAACCAGACTCTCGTTCCTTTCCCTCCCAACCCCCGGCCGCCCTCCTGCCATGCCGCCTTCCGTCTTTCTTTCTCTCTCTCCGTTAGTCTCCGAGTGCGCGTCTGTGCATTGTTAGGGCCATTACGGGAGCCAATTAATCTATGCACAATTTTATAATTAAACGGCTAATAGCGCATAGAATTATAGTCCAGGGCCGCGCGCACTCCCACGTATCCTGCTGCGTTCGTGGGTTACGTATACGCGCCGAGAAAGACATTTAAGGGAAGGAAGAAGGAAAGGAAGAAGATAGAAACGAGGAAATCTCGTTCGTGTGCGCGGTTTCTTATCGCGATCTACCGCTTATTCGTTCACTCGCTCGCGCGCTTCTTCATTCTCTTTTCGTCTTCTGGCGTCTTTCGATGAAACGCTATCGGGACACGCGGACGTTTCGCGGCGATCCACACCGCTCGGTCAGAATCCAGCAAATTGACGAGGATAATTGCCTCGTCTCGTTAGCGAGCGTATATGGCATCAATTAGGCATATTCGAGAAGAAAAGAGTACTGAACTAGCCTCGATGCACGGAATCGAGGACACTGCGCGGCGACGATTCTCGCGTAGGCGATAGTCAAACCGTACTTTCGATCCCTGATCCAAGGGACGATGAGCGCGGATTGGGTCCAGGGGAGAACGTGGTGGTTGGACACGAGGAAGCGAGCGTTGCAGCGCAGCCGGTGCCACGCTATAAACCGCAAGAAAAATCCCCCTGAATTATCGGTGCGGTTCTCGGTGCATGCTGTTGCATCGATGGCGATAGAAGCGCGCTGGCCACGGTCGGATGACCGTGTAACTGTGTGCGCGGACCAACGGTCCATGGATGGAACATCGGTGTGTAGTCGTTGCCGCTGTTACCACTGCCGTGCATTATCAGAATGTAACGACGTCAGCGGTACACGCGACGAGGCCGGACCGCACACACGAGAACCATACCGCGGTCTCTTAATCATCCGATTTTTCCTGGCGATACTCCCTCGCCGCTCCTGCCGCCCCTTTCACCCCCGCTCGATCCTGCCCCTCTCATTTTTCCAATCGATTTTTGGCTAGCACACTCTCGTATTCACCGAGATAACGAACCACGTTAATTCCGCGTTGTTCCATACATCGTAGATCAATTACACGCGATACCTTCGACATTCCATTCGAAGCACGAGGAGCAGGTTAAGCGTTCTCCGATAGAACGATCTACGAAACGTTTAGTCGCTATTTCGACGAGATCGTTGGTCCCTAGAGAGAAGAAGGAGCGCGTGAAGAAGAGCCCGCGCACGAGCCGACGGCTCGGCCAACTCTGTTCTGTGACTACGACTCGGATTATTTGGATCCCTATCCCTATAGCTTTCTCTTTCCTCCCGTTTTCTCTTTCTCTCCCTGGTCTCTTTTCCGTCTCTGTTCCCTCCGTTCGCTATCCCTCGGCCCTCTTTCTCCTTCGCCCTCTCTGTGTCGCGCTGAATCCGTTTCCGTTGCGACTGCCACTGCGCGCTGCTCGCCGCGATACTATTGTCCACCGACGCCACTGCCTCGTCACCGAATCCACTCTACTTGCGCTCAGCCCTTTCGGCGAGTCTCGATTACGCAGCACGACGATTTGGCGAGATGAAGAAGCAACGGCAGACCGAGTTAAAGGAGGAAATAGTTGGAACGTAGGACGCGTAGGGAGACTCTAAAGTCTGGGACAATATTTCCCCGATAACACCGGATCCCCTCGTTCCGTTTACCATTCCGTTTCGTCTGCCGTCTGACTCGTGGGTGGGGTAAGCTTGTACTACAGCCACTTCTCTCTGTCTCGTCGGTGGGGACGATTCATTCAGAGAAACTGCCGTGAAAGGGACACCTGTTGGCACGGAGGCCCGTTGACAATTCCAGATACAAGGGCACGTGCCTTTACCACAGCCTCCTTTTCCGTAGATACGGCTGCTGATGGAGAATATATCGAAACGAAATGTCAGAGTCGATCGTAAAAGTAGAGTAGTGTCGAAGAGTAGTCGGTCGAAGAGATGAAATTTGTTCCTCGTTTCGATTCGATGGATAGAGCATAGTCGGACTATAGACGATAAGAAAGGAGTCCTCTGTAAACACGGTTAGGAGGAAACGAAACGCGTGTCGAGAAGAAGGGAACGCGCGATTAAAATATTTTTTGGTCGACCGGTAGCTCGGTAAGGAACGTAGCTGGCCGAAGATAAAGTGCTGCCCAGAGGCGACACCGGGCGTTATTAATACACACGAGGATGGTAGCTTCCGTTCTCGGCAACAGAAGCTACAAAAAGCGCACAAACAACCGTAGGTGGCTCTATACCTACGATCGTTGTTATCGTCGCGAATCATCGGCAGATCAGGATAATTTCATACGAAGCCGTGTGCCAGCTTTAGAAAGGTTCGTTCGATCGTTAGCCCTTCTGTTTCACCCTTTTAACCTAGCCGAGGAGATAGTTGCTAGTCTAAATAGCACCGCGATCTATTTCCGTTTACCTGGCCGTGGTGCAGTCCCTGTAGAGTATGTCGAAGTCCTTGCAGCTAAGCAGCTTGCATCGATTGACGCCTGGCTGGATGGCTCCGAGTCCACGCAGAATCCTAACTTGTTCGACATTGCACACCAACGGCACTATATCGAGCCTCTTGAGTTTTGTGTAGACGGTGTGCAAGCCACCGACTAGGTGCTTAAGGAAGAGCTCGAACGCTTGCGGTAGGCAGAGCATCGTGTCCCCGGCTATGATGAACGCGGCCACCTTCTGGCCACGGTAATCGACCAGTTTGCACTCGTTCGCTGTGGGATCGCTGGTACTGATCGGTGGCGGGCTGTTGTACGATCTCGGAGGCAGAACAGCGTGATGGGCGGCCATCAGCTCGAGCGGCGAGCCATGATGACCGCTGAGCATGCCGCCGAGTTGTCCCAACAGGCCCAATCCCGGTGGCGGTAGGCCTGGCATACGGGGCACCATGCCTGGCGGTGCACCAGGTGCTCCTCCGGCGGAAAGAGGCGGCGGACTCAACGGAAGTCCCTGAGGTGGCGAACCTCTGGTTGGCGATCCCGGCGTGGGAACGCCGCGATGCTGTTGCTGTTGCGATTGTTGCTCGCGAATCTGGTCCCGCGGATGAGGTTGTTGATGCGACGGTGGCGGTTGATGCTGCGACCCGTGGAGCTGTTGCTGATTTTGTTGAGCCGACGGGCTGTGTGGATGTTTGGGACTGCCGGTTACGGGACTGGCGCGGCTGCTGTGATCCGAAGCGCTATCCATCGCTCCGTGATCCATCGACTCTCTAAAGGACACGTGTCTTTCTCTTGTTGACCACGTTCCTTAAGATTTATTCTTTTGCCTTCTCAATGGGAACTCCTTCTCGCCCGTTCCTCGGAGATGTCGTTTCTTCGCTCTCCCTCTTTCCTCGCCGCAGTTCTCGCCACGTGGACACCACGAGATACGAGGAACTCGGGATACCGGCACGAGTCAACGCATACTAGACCGATCTCTTCTTCTTTTCGTACCGATTCTAGCTCGTTCGGCTGCCAACACCAGCCGACGAGGAAGCTGCCGTCGATCCAGGGTCAGCCACGGGTATCTCAGCTCTTCGCAAGCGTCACTGTCACTCGGGTAAACTGTCGCGTCTCACGGAGTACGTTGGACCGTGTACGTAAGTAACAATTTCACTGTGCACAACCACTGGAACAATCGTGTCCATGACAATCGACCGTTGTCACTCGATACGGGCCTCGACGTCGACTTCGTTCTCGTTGCGGACAGGTCCGTGTTCCGCGTGACGCTGGTCGGCTTCGCTCGAGGAGCAGCCAAGCTGCCCCTCGTTCAACGATTCACCAACCACGAGTTTTCCTTCGCGACGCGTAGGTGCTTTTCTTCTCACTGAGGAAACTGGTTCACACGAGAGTAGACGACTAGATGACGCGATGTCGCGCGACAATATTTCTTGCCTTTGAAAAACGCGTGGACAACGAACCGTCGTTGTTGGGTCGAGGACGATCGGTAGGACAGGATTGACGCATAGACGAGGGACGCGCGACGCAAACGACAGCGACGTACACCGCGAACGCAAACGAGAACGACGAAGATACTGTCGCGCGTGATAGCAACCGCGAGAACGACGATGATGACACGAACACAACGACGACGACGACGACGACGACGACGACGATGACGATGACGACGACGACGATGACGATGATGACGACGACGACGACGACGACGACGACGACGGCGACAGCAGCGGCGGCGGCGACGACGACGACGACGACGACGACGACGACGAAAGCGGCTGCGGCTGCGGCGGTAACTCGCAGGGACGCGCGTCGCTCGTTCTCAAAGTGGCAAACGCTCTCTCGGTCGAGTCGGGAGTATTTCCCTACCCAGTCACAGATGTAATAAATAAAAACATCAGTGGAAGCCCGAGGAACGGGGAGGATGGGCGTTCTGTGCGCGCAACCGACTATCCGGTTGGCGGAGCCACCGGGGTGGCAGTTCTCCCTATTGGACGGTAACCTCGTACCGTCGACGCCTTTCGAACCTTCCCTCGGCTGGTGGCGGGACGAGCGAGTATTCCCCACTACGAGGCAACCTCTGCCACCGACGACGCGCACCGACGATGCCGACCGGGACGATTCCGGGGGCGACTAACACACGGAGACATCCAGACGCAGACGCGAGTCTCGACAAGACAGTACGATTCGAACCTACCGCCGATCTACGCGCTACGAGTGGGGATTTCTTCTTTTTCCTCGCGACCTCTCCCTCCACACCACCCTTTGCTCTCTCGGCTCGCCTCTCCTCGCTGCCCCTCGTAGCCCACGTTACTCTTTACCTCGCCTCACCTAAACCTAACCTCCCCCTAACACCGACCCACCCCACCGCGCTTCTGTCGCGTTTCGGGTCTTCCCTCCTCCTCCTCCTCCTCCTCCTCCACCTCCTCCTCCTCCACCTCCTTCTCCTCCTCCTTCTTTCTCCTTTCTTCTCTTCCCTTTTTTGCTTTCTTCCGCGCGGTACCCCTCGCCAGTTTCCTTTTCTCTTTCGTTCACGACTTTTCCGTTTACCAACCCCTTCGTCGCTTTCCTTCCACTCTTTTCGTTTGCTATCTGTGTCTCTCGCTCGCCTTCTTTCGCTCTGTTCCTTTCTCTTTTCTTCGCCACCCCGTGCGCCCAAACTCTCCTATTCGCTACCTTTCTTCTTTTGCTCTCTTCTTCACCTGTCTACCACCTCCCTCTTCCTCCCTACCTCTTGCTCGCTCGCTTTCCCTTTTTCTCTCTTCGCACGCACTCGCGCCCTCTTTATCTCGAACGAATGCACGACCTCTCTCCTACTCGCTCTGTCTGCCTCTTCGTAGATGCCTCCCACTTCTTCTTCCAGCTTCTCCTCCTACCTTGGCCTATGGCTTATACGTTATACGCTCTCTCGAACTCGCGCTCTCTCGCGCGACCAGCGGTAGCCTCCACCTCGTTTCTCCCTCTGTTCCGTCATACCCAACCGTCTCTGTCGGTTTCTCCCTGTTCCTCGGTTCTCTGTCCGTACGACGAAGAATGTCGCCGGCGTTCGAATCGATCGGTCGGTCTCCGCGCGCGCGGGGGGTCCCCCTTCCGTTACTTGCATCCTCTCCTGCCCCGCAGAAAGAGCCTATCCTCCCTGCCACCTTCTTCTTCGCCGTTCCCTCGGATCTCCTCTACCATATTCGCCATCAGCATTACACGAGCGCACTTATTTCTTCTGTAGGTAACTTCGCTTCCTCGCGATCTCTCTCTGCTCCTCGACCACCCTCTTTCGCCCCTTCCTGCCCTTCCTTCGCCCGCCTGTCCGTCCCCTCCCCTCCCCTCCCCCGCCAAGCCAAGTATTGCTACCACCTTTTCTCTGCTCCTCCTCCCGCGGCATACGCGATATACCATACCCGACACTCTCCGCGGCTCTCTGTAAGCTCCGAGTATGAGTGCTTAATATCTTTGTACCATACCTAAAGCGTCCGTATTCGCCGATGCTTCTTACGTCCGAACTTTCCCTGGAGGCTCTCCGCGCGTAACATCTCTCGTCTGTCGCTAATTTCCGCCGCCGCCGCCGCCGCCGCCGCCGCCGCTCATTCTACTTCGTCGTACAAAAAACCTCTGGTTTCACTATCCGCGATTAGCGGTTGCTCCCGCTTCCATTCCTTTTTACATCCTGCGTGTTTCTTCTGAAACGATGGAAACCAATTGGCTCGATGATCGATCTTAGTATCCAGCGAAGCGAAATAAAAAATTAAGATCGGAGGAAAGACGCACTGCGCTCGATTAACTTGTCATAGGCGAGAGTTCAAAGGCTGTGGAGACGGGTGAGAAAGAAGCAAGTGGGAAAAACCATCGTTTAGCCTTTTTCCAACGGTGAACCCCCGATCAGTTCTCATCAGTCCGGTGACCCAGATCCACGAGGAAAGACCCTCTGCGTTTGTTACGAGTATATAGTATATACACGTATATAGGTAATAGGCTTCGCACACGTATTCCTCCACCGCAGCTGATCCCTTGACCTCGTGCAACCCCAAATGAAACGAGACCCCCTGGGCCTAACGTTCATTGACCATCGCTAGTCGTTCGAGTGGGGTTCGATCATCCTGAATCTTTCTCCACGAAAGCTTCTCCAAATGTCTTTGCTTCGAGATCTCGTCTCTTAGATACCAAACATCCTTTGAAATCGCAGTAGTTCGTCGTCAGGTTTCTCACTCGGCCTACATTCAGCCAAATGGCATATTGTTAATATCGCTTATAAGAAAGAAACATGCGGTTCATCGCGAATAAAGGTAACATCCTCTAGATAGGGTATTCGTTTTCATCGACGATAAAGATATTGTTTGCAGCGAAAAGGCGATCGATCGCGAGATCCAAGTCCCTCGTCCGAGGAAGGTCGAGGATCGGTAGGGGACCGATGTTTGCCACGAACCAAACCACGTCCAATTAGTGGAATTAATACCGGTTGGCTTTGGGGGAGCTAATGCCTCTGTGTGCATACCTACGGGTATGCACGTCGATGACTGCACTTTCCTTCGTGCGTAATGAAGGACAATCCCGTCGGTTGGACCGAGCAGCCCGATGCATTCGCTCGTCCAAGCAACCGCTGCCTCCTCTTGTTTTGCGGTCACGAGAAAATATCTGGAACCCACGAGATTACGACTTTGAACGTGCCCTGGCTAACGGTGTTCGTGTCTTTCTGTCCGGCCACCAGAAAACAATTTCGTTCACGACGTTGTTTGCTCTCTGTAGACCAAGTTTCGTTGTGAAAAAGAGACAAAAGGTACTATTTACAGAAAATTGCTGCTTCAAGCACCCTATAAATTCCTCTATATCGTGTTAGTTTCCCTTTGAAGTTGGATTCAGACTTGTCTGATATTTCGTAGGCGGTAAAATCTGTTGGACAAGAGAAGGTGAACCGATCGACGACAGACGGATTTTCAGGCAAGTCGGCCGAGTATGATACGCATTGTTCGAGCGTTCACGGGACTGCGGTTCGCTAGCGGCGTTCCTGTTACTGCTCATTGGCCACCCTGCACGGGAGAATTGCGCGAAGCGCAAGCAGAGAACGCTGCCTCTCTCGTGCATAGCTGTTACGTAACCCTCGTCATTGTTTGCGCGTCGTCGTCACAGAACTGTAACAGAGCGTACGGCAAAAAGGAGGGTAACGTGTAACGTTGGATAAGAGAGGGAAAAAAGCGCGAATTTTTGTCGAAAGAGCATGCATAGAAGGAAGGTATTCCGCACCAACCAACCGGACACGCGTCAGAAGGACTCCACTGCACCGGAAGCGTCGCTCTTCTCCGTTTCTTTGTCCGACGTTCCGTTTACCGTACCCGCGACACGAATTTTTGTCCAGGTTTTTTGCCTCCGTTATCCTATCGCCATTAGTCGCGTTAACCTGTGCAAAAGAAAAAGAGGGAAAAGGGAAAGAAAGAAGAGAATACAGGGGGAAGAGTTAATAGAGTAGAGCGTTTATCAGACTGGCTGCTACTGCCGATCGTCTCCTTTGCAATTGCCACCTTGTCGTCTGTCGCTTCGATTCCCTTTGCTCGACGTGTTTCCGGTTCGATGCTCGCGATCGTCTTTCCATTCTCTTCAAATTTACCAGCAGGCTTTCTATGGCCGTCGATTCGTCGCCTGTATATCAAAGGCAAAAGAAAACATCGATCGAATTAACGTAATTACTTGTTCGTGCGAGATACGTGCGCGTCGCGGCAAAACAGGCGTCAAAGTCGATCGAGAGTCACGAAAGAGCGGGATTTTACAAAACGTTAATTGCGCGCGGTTTATATACAGCGCGGCTTGGTATAGAGGCCGGCACGAGAGAAAAATCAAGAGCTAAAATAATGGATTTTGAGGAGGGATGAAAAACGACGGTAATTTTTCTGGACACGTACGCCACCGTTCGGTTTTTCAGCGCGGCTTACGCGCAACTAATTACCCATATGCCACGTGTTATTATAAATAGCCAATCGTTACCGACACAGCCGCATCCGCGATTCGCCCATAATGGCGTGTTATCGGATAAATAAAACGGATAGCCACGGGAGGGTGCGCTCCGATTATGCATCGACGCCTCCCGTGAGCGTATGTACCTACTCTCTGACCACCCGTACTGTTTTCCCAACGAACGACCAGCTTTTATTTCTCGTCGACTTTAATCCGCACGCTGACGACAACGCCGATCACGTTTATTCGTTACGACGCTCTCGATTCCACTCCCTTTGAATCTGCTCGACGAAACGAGCGTGTGTCTCACAGGGGAAAACTACTAAGAAAAGCAACAACGACAAAAATGCTGATATCTTTTAAATTATAATTCCGAATAACAGTTTTCTAATTTTCAAATAAACATCTTTCACTTTTGAATTTGAATTTGTAATTGGAAATCCCTCGAATTTCCTCTCACCCTATAAAATTAAACAGCCACTGTATATAATTAAAATCGATACCTAGATTCAACAAAATGACTAATACCTTTCCGAGGACAGGATGACGCGTTGGCCCGCCATGATATTCAAACTAAACGCATTAGAAAGCTCATTTAAATACGACACAATGCCGAGCACGAGCGGACCGCGGTTGCGCGATATCATTCGTCGGTTGAAATAATGCTGTCCAAAAATGCCGATCGAATGTTACGAAAATTCTTCGCGTTCTTCTACTCGCCAACAAACTGATTAGCAGATCACGAGATGACTAGCAATATTGCTAGTTTCGCTAACGCTAAATGGGAAACGTCATTCGATTCGCAAGCGGTATGGGTTGGTAATCGCGCGGCTTGGTTACTCTCTCCGTGTCAATACTTTTCCACGGTGAACGCGACACAAGACAATCACGTTGACACCCGGTGATGGATGTCCCGGCTGCTCAAAATACCCCCCTCAGTTTTCCCGCCAATAAAGCCCATTGTAAATGCGAACTATTCGAAATATTAGAGCGGCAACGGCGATTACCGGCCGTTCAGTCATCGCTTCTGACGCACCGTAATCCTTTCCATCTTCCTCCGCGTCCTTTTTTGTTCTCCCGTTGCCGCACCGCCTCTCCGGACTTTCGCCGACACGGCCTAAGTCCGCATCATCCCCGAATATGCCTCTTCCCTCGGCGACAGGAACTCTCCATTCGATCGTCAACTTCCTTAGTCAGGTAAGAGGCAAGAGTTTGCGATCGAATGTCGAAACATCCTGCTGACAACATATCTATTATTATCCGGCAACGGGTGTCCCTCTATCTGCTGCTGATAATCTAACGTGCCTCGTGCTCAATGAACAGCGTAACAATACTATTCCAGCAACCGCGCGCAAGAAGACAACCGACGAATAGATCGACTGCTCTGTTACCGACGTGCAACGGTAACGAACCACCTTCCTGTCACTTCTCGTTGCTCGTTATCAGCTCACGTTGCGAGCCCCTTTGCATCTAAAGAGAAAAAAAAGGACAACCAAAAAGGACAAGTATGTCGTAGGCGGTAGCCGTCCTTTTTCTTCTAGACGTACAACGGAAGATTCGTTATGGCGAATAACTCGTTGAAATAGTTCGTACTCTTTGCCTCTCTTTAACATGGAATTATTCTGAACGAGTTCTACGAAAGAAGAAGTACAGGATCGGTCGCGTTCCTCCGGGGCTTTCGACTCCGCGAACGCCGCAAAGCTTAAAGAGATAGGATTACTTGCGATTCGAAATTTATTTACACCAGCCTTAATCCCTATTATAGCCGCACGCGTAGCCCGAGGAAATGGCCGAGCAATTTCGGATTTGGACTGCCGAGAGATGATGGATCGCCGTTTCGTAGGCCGCCACTGATGATACCTCGCAGATGTAACCTCCACACCCTTTTCGGACGAAACCACTTGCCAGTGATTATCGATTAAACGCATGCACGTTACCTCGATTCTCTGCTCGTCACGATTTTCCTCCTATTTTCTTTTCCTTCCTTTCTTTTCTCGGTTTCGTTACGGATCCGCTCGACATCTGGCTCGTGCCAAAACTCTCCTCCGCTTTGTTACCCCTCACCCGTCTCACGCGCCTAAAACAACCAACGGTTTCAGATTTAAAAGATAAAAGACGATTCGATTGATACGAGAGATCGAGTGACAAATTCTCGATCGTACGCAAGAAGCAAACGTTTTGCGACGACAGAGAGTTGAGATGCTTTGTACTCGGGCGATGATTGCTGGCTGAAACTTGGATATTGTCTCGCGCCCTGTAACGAGCAATCTCGATAGGATTAAAACGTTGTTTACCGGAACAGAAAGCCGGGACTTTGGGTTTACTTGGCGTAGTCGACACAGGCGCATCCTAGCGGCCTCGACTTCCTGGTGAATGCATACGTTTACAAGAACGCGTTGTTGTACTCCCGTTTAACTTCTCTCGTTACGCGAGTTACTCGAGCCGGCCGGTCTATCGAAGTTGCCGATAAAAATTAACATCCATATAGCAGGCCGCGTGCAAGCCACTTGAACTCCCGGAAATGTCCGACATATGTTGCCACTTCAGATAATCCAAAGCTTTTACAATAATCTAATCAGCATCACGGAACGAGAAATACATTTAACATGATCGATCAAATCTGCGGTTCCGTTAAATGAATTTCGACCCAAGCTTTCAAAGATAAAACGACTCTTCACTGGGATACATCTGTCCATTACGATATGTTGCGCATTCGAAGCGCGCAAATACGATTTCCAAACCTCTCAGAGTGACATCTAGCTTAAGACATTGCATGCACTCGTGAAATTGAAGACAGGATAAGAAAGACACGAGAGAGTAGACATTTTTTGGCGAAAAAATGATCAAGAATCATGAAACGAGTCGACTAAGGCTTCGTAAGAGTTTTGTTGCAAAGCTGAAAGTCAGACGGGCAAGTTAGAATACGCCCGAGGAGATACATGCTCCTTTAGCTTTATAAATAATAAATTCGCGTGAGAACACAGCAAGGGAGACAAAGATAGAGACAGGACGGAGAAAAGGAAGAAACATATACAAGAGAATAGTGTATGAAAGCGAGGGAGGGTGGAAAGAGATAGAGACAAGTGGTAATAAAGAGCAAGCAGTAAGAGCGTCGAAGTGACGTCCTGTGTCGCGGAGTCATAAACTGGGCCCCAAGATCTCAGGCTTACACTCTTATTAAAACGTCGTCCTGCATATTGACGGTTATTGATCACCTTTCGCACACCTCGGCGCTTTTACTATACAAGGTTCGTCTCACCTTGAAAACCGCGAATGCTTCAACGTTCAAAAAGGCTTGGACGATATCAATATAGAAATACACATTTGATCATGTTCGATAACGCCTGATCTATGAAAATGATGATTTCAAACGACAAGTACATATTTTATATTCATGTTAGATCAAAACAAAATATGCGCACACACATCTAGTTTATTATTTATTACCAATGTTATAAATATATAATGTTACCTTAATAGATATGTGTAATATTATAGATTTATAATGTGACAATAATAAATAAATAATAAATAAATAATAAAATAATAATGTGAAAAAGGACCACTCGAATCGAGCATATAAAAATAATAAATTTCACTTCACTTGCTTAAAACAATTTTCGAAACCGTAACGTATGCAAACGCTCTTTTTACGAGCGCTCTTGTTAGCGCTGTAATATTGATAAATTGTACAATTTCTCTGTTATATTCGCTGTCGATATAATTTACAAATACAATTTGTAAGTCAGAATTTCCGGCAGTTGATAATATAGGTGCTTATTATAATCGTCAACTTATCGATAAGTAGATCTTCAATAAGTGAAGTAGCCATTTTTAGTCAAATCTAATGGAATCATTACTTTTATTGCACTTACTGTTCTTTGACGTTATGATTGTTTATCGTGTTTGATTTATAGATTAAAAGTAAGGTATGTACAAATTAATAGCTACCAGTGAAAATGAAATAATCTGTAACACTATCAATCTAAAGTTTGATTGTCATTTTATTTAAATGAAATAAAATTTCGTTGAATTCTTAGATTCTTGTAAACAAAACAAGTGATTTAAAAGAATGGTGAAGATATAACTATACTTTCCTTTATATCTTTTTACTGATTCATATCAAATTAATAAATACTTTGATCGTTACATTTAGTCTGTTTTGCAATAGAAATTGCAGCCTAATAATGGGTAACGCTGGCAGTAATCAACCAGTTGGCCATCATCACACTAGCAGCACAAATAGAGAACACCGCCATACTAAAGAATATCCTCCACCTTCACCAGGGAAGGAAGGCCAAGCTTTTGTTTTTGATAAGAAACCAAGTCAAAAATTAGTTTTCCAATCATCTCATGAGGAGGAAGAACCTTATTTTGCTAAGGTATTTTTCGTAATTCGTTATGTTAAATACATTAATTGCAAATTCACAGAAGGATCTATTTAAAAAGTTTTGTCATCCTTTTTACCAACAGACTAATACACATCAAGATGGAGAAGACTTTAGTTCTCAACGTCCACGCTCTAATACAGTATCTGAAGGAACCAAAGTAGCAGATAGCAAAGTTTTACCAACGGTGTTTAAATGGGAGGGAGGTGGTAAACAGGTTTATATCAGTGGAACTTTTACTGGATGGAAAACATTACCAATGGTTAAGAGTCATGGTGATTTTGTAACAATTATTGATTTGCCTGAGGGAGAACATCAATATAAATTTTTTGTTGATGGTGAATGGAGACACGATCCAGATATAGTAAGAAATAATTTTGCTAATTTTAAACGATATTAAAATATCCATTCATTTGTACATGCTTTAATAAAAATATTTTATTGATAGAAAATTGTTGATAATGGAATGGGTTCCAAGAATAATTTGGTATCTGTAAGAAAATCTGATTTTGAAGTTTTTCAAGCACTTGCAAAAGATAGCGAGGGTGTTACTAGTAGTGCTCAGACTGAGTACGGGCAAGAAATTCCTCCTAATAAGCCCTGGGAGAAAGTAGCTGGTCCACCAATATTGCCACCTCATTTGCTTCAAGTTATTCTCAATAAAGATACTCCCTTATCTGTAAGTTTACAAAAATGTATTAACAAGCATTTTAATTTGTTACAAAATGTATTATTAGTTTTACCAATACTAATTTCAGTGTGAACCAACACTTCTACCAGAACCAAATCATGTTATGTTAAATCATCTATATGCTTTAAGCATTAAGGATAGCGTAATGGTTCTATCGGCGACGCATCGTTATCGTAAAAAATATGTTACAACCTTATTATACAAACCAATTTAAGATCCTTCGGTCATTCCCTAAGATATTGGCAATTGTTAGTTACATCGAATCATGGTATATTTTGTAGGTAAGATGAAATATCGGTGTATAAAACAAATATTTGGAAATTGACAAACATAGAGTTTCTTGTATTTGAAATGTTAAATAATGTAATTATTATTTATTAAAATGAAATATTTTCCATTAGATATCTTGCATATAATAAGCCATTTTTACTAAATATACATTTTATTCTATGATTGATTCTGCTCGCTATCTATATATGTATATAGTATATACCTTCTTTTCTTAAATACCAAATATTTTATTTAAATCGTATTATCAGTTATTTCCATCTGATTAGAATAAGGAGGTTCAGATCTTGTTGTGAGAAAATAGGTTCCAGTCGCCATTTTATCAACATGTTCTCCTAGTAGTGTAGTTTTGGAATAATTACAACTTCCTTGCATAAATTGATCCCATGTATCACACTTACTCGCCACAAACCCGGTTTTAGAACCAATACTTTCGGTAAAATATACACGTGCTCGACCATGACTACATGCCTCTATAGAAAAAGAAACATAGATATATGTACTTATTGCTAAAGCATACAAATGATATATTACCCATTATTTCTGGAATACAACAGCAACCAGGCTGAACAGCTGTTCCTCCATTTGGGTAGAAATCTACGCTTCCTAAAGGTTGCAAATAGCCTAAGACTCCACCACAAGAATGAATAATATCGACAAACATCGCGTCTGTAGGATCTAATCGAGTTTTATCCGATGTAAGCAAATGAAATCCAGGCAAAGCGGGATCTAAGCCGGTTATTCTTCCTAAGCGTCCGGAAGTTATTAAACTTCCGGTGTTACCAGCTACATGCGCTCCAAGAGAATGCCCTTCGTAAAGTAATAATGAAAATATAGAAAACGTGGAATAATTACTACATCTTAAGTTCATTATATTAATAATATACCAATAAAATGAATATTTTCGGTTTTAAGTTCTGTTTCTGCCACTAAGAAGTCGATAAATTCAGCAGATGTTCTTCCCACCCTTTCTGTATTACGCATTGGTCCAAGGTAGAATGTACTTGCAGCCAGAGGTTGCCAATCAACCATAATAACGTTATAATTGTTATACTTTAAATACGCTACGTAATTATAATAAACGGTAAAATATACCGACTTTCTAGAATTACGTTCTCAAATCTTTAAAATGACAATACCTTCTTTCATATCAACGAGACCAGTATTCATTGCACTTGATTTCCATCCATGTGTTATAAATTTAGTTTGGCGAGACGGATCAAAATTAGAGTTGTGAAGTCCTTTAGTATCGTTCGTATATAATTGAGTACCATTTTCTGGACCAGATCTTGAAATATATTTATGTTTCAAAACGATTATAAAACATGTTTTCGTAAATATTTAAATTTTATAAACTTCTGAATATACCGAGTATAAAGGACGTAAGAAACTTGTGAGTCAAAAATGCCTCGTTCATCATTTTCAGTGTGTCTCAGTACTGCAACTTGAGGCTGATCATTTCCATCAGGCATAAAAATCCAATCTACCCCATATCCATCGTACCTTTGTTGCAAACCACTGTTCCATGCTTGGCAAACCGTAAAATTAAATAAAATAACAGGCGCAACTAGAATATAGAATATAGTACTAGAGTATAGTAATACAGTCATCGTTTCGCTTTAAAGAAACACCGTATTTAATATGTTAAATAAATTATAAATAATCCTAAAATAATTATACGAGACTCCCACGCGGTGAAGAGTTCAATGTTCTAGTATTTATATATCCTTACTTGACTTAATTTGATGGAAAAAGTTTCAAAGTACAACCTTATAAACCCTGGCAATATCATACTAAACATAAATAAATTCTTTCGCGGCCCAGTTTCCTTTATTTTATCTTTACCGTGGTATCGTACGAGCGGAAATACTGTCAAGTAGTTGTCTGGCATCTGGCAATGTTTTAAACATTATAATTATATTCAAAGAGGTGCAGGTTTTTGTCCAATTAACTGTCGGATATGCTAAGTGTTTCCATATCGCGTTGAAACAGTTACGCGTACACGATATTAAACAAAGTTGTTTTCCATACTGGTAATCATTTTTAAATTGCTTTGTTCCGGAAGCTAACCATTTTTTAATAAAAAAAAGTAAAAATTTTCGTGCTATAGACATTTTTATAGGGAAATAAATTAGGAAATAACATAAAAAAATCTGTATGAACATAAAATATATTAAGATACATTATTATGTAACATATATTTTTAAATCACCATTATTGATTTTTTATGTTACAATTAGTCACTTAACATTTACCAAATATATTCTGATATTAATTTAATTGATAGTTCAGATTTCTTCATTATAGATTCAAGTCAACTTCTGGCCATATGTAATTATTAAAAATACAGTAGACCTTTCATGGTACCAGTAGTCTTCTCCCAAGCTAAAATTATCTGAAAAAATTTATAATAAAAGTGCATTGTTTTCCATTGTTGTAATAACGTCTGCGGTCATAATGAAAGATATTTACGATTTGGTACCGTATTTTCTCCAAATTCTCCGTCACCGAAACAGCCTACCAATGGTACCTCTGGAAACAGCTTTTTGAATATAGTAGACTCTACATCCGTTTCATCAAACATATTTGTTCCACGTTCACAACACGCAAACATGTAACCTATGGAATGTTTTCTTAATGAAACATGATTCTTAAATGATTCCAACTTCTGTTCAACTAGTTCTTTAGTGTTGCAATCTTCATCTATAACTATAGACCATGAATCTATTGCTCCAACTATAATAATTCCAACACAAAATGCATATGAAAAGCATCTCTCGTCATGACTAACATTTTTTGAATTACACACATATAAATCCTTGACTACTCCTCCCCATACAGAAGGTGTAACTCCTCCACTACAAATTGTAAAAACAGCATTATGTTATTATCATATAATATAATAAGATACCAGATTATGAAATTTAGAATTTTACCATATTCGTAATACCCTTGCAGTTCTCTGTGCTAGGGTACGACCTGCTTGATTACAAAATAGTAGAAGGCATTTAGATCTATCAGTTTTATCTTTGAAAAAAGCTAGTTTCATTTGTTGATAATACTGTGTATAATCACTTCGTGAAACAACTGTAATTACTTTCATTGTTACATCAGGTATTTCAGGTAGAAATGCATATACTCTTTTCTGAAGAGCTCTTTCCATTTCTGCATTTTCCATAAGTACACCAAATGTGGACAGTGTTACAATTTCACAACTTCGTGGAAGAACTCGACAAAGGCAATCTTGATAAAATGAAACATAATGATTAAAAGCAAAGTGATATATGTACTTTATGGAAACATTTAACTTAAAATTAAAAAAGCTGCGATATAATTCAAATAAATACCTTGCCTAATGCTTGCTTTATGTATACCTTTAAAAACTAATCCTATTGCTGGTTTGTCCCGTAATTTTTCTATAGCTGTCATATATCTTCTACCAATGTTCATAAAAGTGGTAGGACCTCCCCTAGTTCGTTTCTCATCGTTTGCCACTTCTAACCATGACCTGAAATATAAAGCTCCACATGTTAATACATTTTACAAAAATTTAACACACAAATGTCTACTTTTGAAGTTTATTCAATTTTGATTAAATAAATTTTTGGCAATGCATTTTTTCTTCATTTAGGATACAAAAATTTAATGAAATGTCGAACATATTCACACCTGCAAACCATTGACGCATTCAACAGATCTGCCCAATTCAAATATTTAAATACAAGTCGTAAATCATCATAGGTTAAGTACAAATCAGTATGATGTTTTTTTCTCTCTTTCACATTGGGTGTACTATCATCGTCTTCGTAACTTCTTTTTGCTGATAAACTTGCCATCACTTAATTGTGTAATATAGTAAAATTACTCCGTCCTTTCGTATAATTTAACAAAACGCTACCTTATAATGCGTCAATATTTCAAATCACTATTTACGTATTTACTTTCTTATAATGTTTGCTTATGTCATGAACAAGTGAAATAAACAGATTATCGTTCGATTTGTATCCCCTCTCTTTTATTAATACTTTATTTATTTTTAAAGATGGATTTAGATAAATTATATATTATAATAAGTAATAATAACAACAATATTAAGAGATCATTGTTTTGAAAAGGTAATGTCTTAAGAAACCTTGAGTTTTCACAACTGTCATAGAAACTCTACCAGAAGCATTGATGAACTTTCGCAGAAAAAAGAAATAACGTACATGTGATAGCAAATGCACCACATCACATCTAAATTATGATCTTTTGTTGAATATTCTAAAGAATTTGAATGTGAATATATTTCTAGTTAAACATTTAGTTTAGCTACGGTCCAATGGAAATCGAAAATAAAACAACAATTTCATCAAATGATTGTGGTAATGTTTGCCGTGTTTGTCTTGCAACAAATCAAAATAATCAATGCATTTTCGATAGTAAACGAAGTGATTCAATTAATGAAAGTACAATTGATTTGTCTGAAAAACTTCGTTTGTGCAGTGGTGTGGAGGTTAGTTTAATTCTAATGGTTTCTTTTTTCTTCAATGTTTGTTCGCTATATCTTTTATAATGCGACTTTTACTGGATAGGTACTGGAAAATGATGGTTTACCTTCCACTATTTGCGCGAAATGTATATTAAAGATCAATGATGCCCATGAATTAAGAAGGCAATGCCAGCAATCCGATATCCAATTAAGAGAATTGTATGGTAAAGTGGAAAAAATATATAATATCAATTTATGTAAAACTACAAAAGTAAGTACTCTACATTTGTAAAAAAAGAGTATAATTACAAAATTGTTATTATTTCGTCCTTTATTGCTCACCAGGATAAATATTCCCAGACTGATTATTCATTTACTTCTGATTTAATCAAAATTGAAGCTGATTCATTTTCTGCAATGGGTTATAATCCTTATCCAATGGTAATGCTTAATTCTAGTACTAAAGACATAAAAGATCATGAAGTAATTAATGAATCAAAGTATGCAGAAGATAAAGAATCCACTAGTAACTTAAATAAACAAAATGCCTACATTAAATGTAAACAAACAGAATATGAAAGAAGTGTTACAGGAAGAGAAGTTTATCGAACAAGAAGAATGACCATGTTTAAAAGAGTAACATCTATAGAAAATTTAAAAAATCATAAAGAAAGACAGAGACAATATATAAAAAAGAATACAGCTGTTAAGTGGGATGATGATGCAGCAGATATTAAAAAGACAGATTCTCAATGTTCTTATAGTTGCCCAAAATGTACCAGGTGCTATTCCAGCAAAAGATCTTTGGATAGACATATATTAACTCATGATGAAAAGAAATTCACATGTGATAAATGTAACAAACATTTTTTTCAACTTGATAAATTGATACAACATAATAAACTACATATTGTTAAAGAAAAACCTAAACCAGTATTGTGTAAAATATGTAATAGGAATTTTAGGAAAACTGATACTATGGTAAGACATTTAAATGTTCATAAAAGAACTAATCCAAAGGAGGTCCTTTCTATTCTGAAAGAAATTAGAGATAAAAGAAAATTGGAAACCATAACTGAACCAGGAAAAAAAGAAGTTGAAAATAATAAAGATAAAAAAGAAACAGAGGAAGAATTTGCAACAAATGAAAATAATACTTTAAGTGTCCTAAAAAATAGGACTTTAGAATCTAAAGATAAAAAGTGTAATTCTGACTCATTATCTACTGAACTACTGATATCTACTGAAAATTTTGATTCTTTCGATCATGAGACACTTTATCGATGTAACTACTGTACCAAGCGTTATGCGAACGAAAAATCTCTTCAAAAACATTTACAGATTCATATTGAAAAAAGATTTGTTTGCAATGTATGTAATATGAAATTCTTTCGCCAAGATAGATTAAATAGTCATAAAAATCGATATGGACATAATGAAAATTCAGCATTAGAAGTGCAAAAACCAAGTGACGATAAGTCAGCCATTAAATTAATAAACAGTTGGATTCGAGAGGAGCTTGATTCAGATAACGAGGAAAAGGGTTTTCCTTGTAAAATTTGTGGAAAATCATACGATACAAAAAAATCCTTACTAAAGCATCAATTAAGTACGCATAATACAGAAGGAGAAAACTGCACAACGTGCGGTAAGATGTGTGCCTGTGACGAGAAGGAGAAGAATCAACATAAATCAAACGAAAGATTAAAACCATATCGATGCGGAGAATGTAATAAATCCTTTGAAAAGGAAGTTAAATTACAAAAACATATAAGAATCCACGAGCGCGCTAAGGAACAGCAAGATATAAATTTTAAACGATTTTTATGTCACATATGTAGCAAAACCTTTAGACAAAATACAGGTCTCATGTTCCATATGAGGACGCATACGGGATATAAACCTCATGTTTGTAAATATTGTGGAAGAGGATTCACTTCAAATTCTAATTGCATCAATCATGAAAGAACTCATACTGGTGATAGACCATTCGTTTGTCATTTTTGTAGTGCTGCTTTTGCCAAATCATGTACGCTTAAAGCACACATTACAACACATACTGGAGAAGCAAATTATCATTGTAAAACTTGCGGTAAATCGTTTAGGCGACTAAAGTACTTAAAAGAACACAAATTTACGCATACGGGGGAAAAACCATATGCTTGTAAGATTTGTGGCACTGCATATAGCCATTCTGGTAGTTTATTCGTACATGAGAAAAAGTGTAAAGCACAATATAACAGTTATCAATCCAATTCGACACAAAATATGCAAAGCTATTGCGAATCGGAAACGTCTTCACCAACCTCTATCATTACCGTTTTACCGCAAGTTTATTTGAATAATACTAATGCGATAAATACACAAAGTAGCAAAACCTACATGGACAATATTCAAAAAATAAATTCTCAGAATATTGCTAACATAAATGCTGTTAATACATCAGATTTACATATTCACTCGAATTCCGAAATTTCTGATGTTTCTCTAGCTGTTAAAAGCTTCGCTCTTATCGGACAAATGTTTCAATCGTAGATTAATGCAATGAATGACTGATGAAATTCAAATTGAAATGTTTCTGTGATAAATTTTTATTTTGCAAATATGTTTCAATTATTACTTGAAATATATTTTGCATGGATAAAAAGGAGTAATAAATGTACGAAATGTTTTTTATTGCATTTTTAAGTGGTATCACTCGTTGCATATTTCATACATTATAAAATATGGGAATGGGATTAATTTTATTTTATAAGTTTTCTTATCGTATATAGAGTTTTGCAATTAGGGTGAAGGATAGTTTATCAAATAAAAAGGCTAAAGTCAATCCCTTTTTTATTAGATCTTGTCTTATTGAAGTATATGTAACTCATATCTTCGTTTAAACAGTTAAAAATATTAATATACATATCTTTATATCGAAATTGATACATTTCTTAATCGAGATATAACTATCCATTTTATTGTAAAACAACCACAAAATATTAGGCGACTACGGTCATTGGTTTAGTCCAGAGCTTGAAGTTGGCGAATCTAAGTTCACATAGTTGCAGCATCTCTTCCATAACTGTATATACTTTATGGAATATGTACTTATATATACGCACAATAATGTACTACAAGAGTGGTAAAAAATGTGTTTAAAGATGATACATACGAATATCATCGATTTTGCGGTTATCTAAACACGTTTGAACTATTCAATATCTTTCCTTTAATTTTTTACTTGTTGTAAATAAAAATTTAAAAGGAATTACACTTCTTGTAAATAGTTCGATGAATATTCGATAAATTAACATTTATGTGATAGATTTATATTGAATCACCTCCATTTTAGCAATTTTTTTTATGTATTTAGTCTTGATTTATGCAATTTAATGAATTCATTATTGTCAGATTCATATATTCAATAGTAATTTACTAAATTGCTAAGTAAAATGTTATTCTTATGATGAAACTTGTACATTACACGTAAGAACTATGTGGTCAGAAATTTTAGAATATTTAAAAGATGCGTCTTTAGTGGCAAAAATACAAAATTGTTTTGGTGTCAAAATACATTATAGTGAAACTTTGAAAGAACATTATAAGGAAAATCTCTGTCCTGAAATCCATGGTACTAATTGTCGAAATATTAAACGCAATGTGAATAGTTACCAATTAAAATTTGGAGAAGCGAAAGAAAATGGTTATATTACAACGGAAAAAAGATCTATTTGTGGTGTAAAAACAAATATATGTACGAGTGAGAAATACGAACCATCGATCGCCCTCAATTGGAATTATACTATAACAAACTATTTTTGGTATTATTTATTTTTTTTTGGAACAGAATTAGGGGATGAAATATTTTATTCTACATTTATACCTTTCTGGTTTTGGAATATCGATGGTGCAGTGGGTAGAAGGGTTGTTTTAGTATGGGCTATTATCATGACAACGGGTATGTTATTACTTAATAATATCTAATACATTTTATTTTTAAACAGTATCGTTGCATTATGAAAATTTACATGTAGGTCAAATATTAAAAGATGTTATATGTTGGGCAAGACCTGCATGTCCTCCAGCAGTTCGATTGCAAATAAAATGGTCAGAAGAATATGGAATGCCATCTACTCATGCTATGATTGGTATATCGATTCCATTCAGTGTAGTATTATTTACAATAAATAGGTATCTCTACCCCATTTCTATTGGTTGGACAATTGCAACATTGTGGTAAGTGACATATTATTCTCTAACAATAGATTGATTAAAATTCACAAAAGAATTTAAATATAATTGTTATTATTTATTTAAAAGGTGTACACTTGTGTGTATGAGTAGATTATATCTGGGTATGCACACAGTATTAGACATTCTAGCAGGCTTAATGTTGGCCGTTGCATTAATGATTCCATTAGTACCTTTAGTGGACTACACAGATTATTATATTCTCTCAAACATTTGGGCTTTGGCAATTTTAATTGTTACTAGTATAGCTGTTATAGTTTACTACCCATGCAGCAAGAAATGGACACCAACCAGGTAATTTATATAATGATCTTATAGTTTATAAAGATACCAATTTGATTATGACGAAGAGTCTTCTATTTTAGAGGTGACACAACTATGGTGGTATCTGTTACCACCGGGGTTCATTTAGGAGCATGGCTTAACTACAATACTGGAGCTATGATAGCTCCTACAAAATCACCACCATATGATATTATATGGCCAACTTACCCAATGTTTGGTTGCATGATACTTAGAACAATACTTGGATTTTCCGGTATTCTTGTAACAAGGGCTGTTTGCAAATCCTTTTGTTATAAAATAATGTGTGCCATATTAAGAATTAATTCTGAGGACCTCATGAAAAGTCAAAATTATTCAGAAGATAACAATAAAGTTCTTGTTGATCTAGTCCACAAATATGTGACTTGTTTTATGATAGGTGTAAATACAGTGTATCTCTTGCCAAATGTGTTTTCTATAATTGGAATCGAACGACCGACATTTTACACGGAAATATAAAACGCTTCCTTCAGTTATAAAAACGATGCATTTATCGGTTTTATCGGTATAAAGTAAACATAATATGAAATTATAATCATTGTACAAATCATTCCAATACTAATGTTTGTGATATTGTTTTTCTATACATATACTCATTGCTCGTATCCATTGTTGCTACAGGTCACAAATATGTGAGTCAGATGTCCTGTACTATTTTATATACCAAAAGCGCAATTTTAGGTTTCAAACTTGTTAACCTAGTTCCAATTATATTGTTCATATACATGCATTAAAATTATAGTTTCGTTGGTAAGAGAAATAGATTAAAACAGTTAATAAGAAAGTTTATATTTTACCTTTCTAAGGTATAAATAAATGTTACAATGTTTTTCGTTACAATAAACTAATTGATTAAAAATTAACTTGTTTGAATATTTTCTAAAACTCTTTCCACGGGCATATCTAACCTTAATACCTGTGAAGGAGATAAATTATATGTCATTATAATATTATAAGGAAATGTAATTACAATAAACTGACATTCTTACCCTGAGATTATTATCTAAAATACATTTCACATATGGTATATTTATGATGTATGGAACTGATAAATCATATACGAGACCAGTTTTATCAATAGTAATTACAATACGATCTTGGTCAAGAAGTACATCTACCTCTTTTCTAGTAATCTGTATTAAAATACCAATATTTATACACTATCTACTGGAAATAAAATTTTGATTATCTTACCCCTTTAGGTATTTGGAATACGCCAATCAAATGTATAGATGTTCCTTTTAAATGTTTCAGTAATACATAATTTTGATTTAAACCAACTACAGTATCTGAAGAAATATTTTCTAATTTACTTTTATTTTCTTTTTCATGAATGTCTTTAGTAGGAATTTTAATTTCCTCAATTAATTGTTTGTGGATTTGTGTGTGAGTTCGTGGCTTACGATCTTCAATCCTGTGCTGTTGTAATTTTCCCATTACCTAAAAGATATACAACTTAAATCTGAGGTCTCTTCTATTTATGTAACATAATCTCATTGACATATGTTCAATTAGAAAATAAATATACTTTTCTATTTTTAAGAATCACATAATCTTCTGTATTTAATGTTCTGTTAAATTTGTTCGATACACCATCTATTATAACTGATATTGTGAATAGTAAAAAGTTTTTGCTTTTTTGACATTTTTCAAAATATGTTGTATTAATAACGATATCATATGTCAAACAAGGAGATCCACCTATAATGTTACATGTGATATATTAATTTTAATGTTATATTATCTTGCTATACAATACAGTTACCTTTATCAGTTTCAAATCTTTCACATCCAATACTCATAAGTACTACAAATTCTGGACTTTCTTGTGACAATATTTCAAAAAGTTTTGCGTCCGATATATCATCAGGTGGTGGTATTTTATCAGATGTACATATGTTTAAGAATACTTTTTCTCCACCATCAGTTCTTGTTTTTATACATATACCTAGAATATATATACAGGGATTATATTTGATCAATGTTATTAATTTTGTTAATATTAATAACTGGAATTACCTGGTGTAGGTTGGATAATAAAGAAAGGTTTAGAATCAGATTGTTTTATCAGTGTATCATTATCCTACAGAAATAAAAGATTTATTTGTTTATATATATACTAATTCTAACATGAAAGTCACCTAATTACTATCGTTACTTACAGGTAATATTAGGTTTTTTGTTAATATTGTATCATCTATATCCAAGAATGTTGTGTTATTCATGATGAAAAAATATTTTTATTCATTTACAATATAATATTCGTTTAACAATTAGCAATATCAGAATTAAAATATTTTCGTATAATAGTTATTTTATTTTTTTGAATACGACCGTTTGTTATGGATGTAATTTGGATATACGTATACGATAAGCAGTGGTGGGGAGTGAGGAGTGGGGAAAGATATCTTTCTTTTCATGTTTTAAAACCATAACAAAAGGTAGAAAGAATTTAACCTTTCCTCTTTGAATAATCTTGATAAAATTTTGTAATTATTACTCATCTCCACTGGGATTACACTGGCAGGGAATAGTAAAAATTAAAGTTTTATCAGTTAGATAAATTGATATAAGTTACTAAAATGGAAAAGTGTATAAATGCTTCAGATGGATTTACCCTCAAGTATACAAATCCAAATTTTACAATACAAACCTATATTTTTAATCGAAACGTCGAATAATTTAGAACAAAATCTTTGATAAAACATATATTTCAGAGATTTGACATTAAAAGATGGAATGGTATTTGAAGTTTCTAATAACTGTGAGAACTTCGACGACGAAGATTTTGGTTATACCACGGATATACCATTAACTAATGATGAAGTATTAGATCTTTTAAATATGGATGATTTTCAAGATGAAGATACTTGTGATAATGATAATGTAAATAACCGAATTACAGTTTGTGGTATCAGTTTTAAAAAATTAAAAACTAAAATGACTAATCTTTTTGGAGATGGAAAGGTAAATTATATTTCTTGATGTTGTTAGTATATTGATGGTCTTTCAAAGAATAATGTTTTTTTAAATACTATTTGTAGGTCATGAAATTAATAAAACAGGAAGGTGTTGGTACTGTTATACCATGTGATGCACAAGTTAGTATCAAATATATAGCACATTTTGAATTCAGTGATGAGCCATTCGATTCTAGTTTTGCTCACGGAGATACAGAAACCTTACATTTAGGTGAGGATTCATTATTACCTGGTTTAGAGATTGGTATTACATCAATGAAAAAGCATGAAATAGCAATGTTCCTTATACATCCGGATTTGGCATATGGAAAATATGGTTGTGCTCCTCGTATTCCACCAAATGAAGAAGTATTATTCATTGTACATTTAACTGATTATGTGGATAATGGATCTGCTAAGAAATTTCAAAGCTTGTCTTTAGAAGAAAGAAGACAATTTGCAACTGCTGTTAAGGGTGTTCAGGGTAAATTTAATACTGCCAAAGATTACTTTAGTAAAAAGAAAATTAAGCAGGCAACAAAAGAGTAAGTATTTTTTAAATGAAATATATATATATATATCAACACATTATTATTATCGTTGTGTGTTTTCAGATATGGGAAAGCACTTCAATGGTTAGAAGAAACAGAACTAAAAAATCAGCAAGAGGAAGATGAAGTAAATAAATTACTTTCAAGAGGTTATAACAATCTTGCAATTTGCTACAATATGCAAAATATGCCACGTAATGCTTGTAATGCATGCAATAGAGTTCCTATACCTACATCTAAAACTCATTTCAAGTATGTTGGATTAAAATAAATTCTAAGAAATACCTACATGAACATGATTGTACATTTATACATTTTGTATTTATTTTGTAGTTATGGACGGGCGTTATTGAAAATGGGAGAGTTTTCTAGAGCAATGGAAAAGTTGCAGCTTGCTCTGAAGATGGAACCTAAAAATATGGAGATTGTCAAGGAAATTAAACTTGTGAGTTAATAAAATCAAAAAATATATATGTTGTTTCTGGAAACATTGTATCATACTCATTACTTCTAGGCAAATGAAAAACAAAGGAAGTACTTGGACATGGAGAAAAAGCTTTGGGAAAATTGCTTAAAAGTTAAAGAAAATAAAAAGAAAGAGCCTTCTGCTTTTGAAAATGTTGCATACGAGATCTGTAAAAGCTTTTCTGAAGATAATCAGGCCTTGAGACAACCACTTCCTGAATGTTTGACCCCTGAGGAAGACAAATGTATACGTGAACAAGCCGCAGTTTTTGGCTTGATTGTTACTACGCACCAAAGATACGGTAGAGAAATAACATATCTTAGCAAAGCTAATTATTAAAATCTAAGCGTTACTTTAATTAAGATGATATAATATGAAATATTATAGAAAAGACTGTTATATAAAAATATATATATATATATAAATAAATATTTTTGTACTCTTATATTATGAAAAAGAAATTATATTTCATAAAAATGCTTTACTTAACACTCATTTAAAACCTTTAGATAATTTTTACATTTTTTTACTAGTGATACAGAAATATTTTTCTTTATATTTAATGGTCAAGATAAAAGGGATATCAAATATGTAGAAGATACAAAGATCGTGTGTGAAAAAATGGCGAATCTACGGTGTATATGTGTAAGTATCAGGAAACTACACATAAAATCATTCAACGGTTCGTATTAGTCGTAGACAGCTTTTCTGGAAGAGGTTTTCCGATTTCGTTGCCAAATCGTATTCTATATTTTTGTCTTACGAAATCCCATTTGACGGCATTTTCAATTCTTATGGAATCTTTCAAAGATAATTGATTTTCCAATGGACTTGATTGAAGTAATGGAAAGTTAATGACGTCACGCTGCTGAGATAATACTCCATTGTCCTAAGCGAAAAGAGAAATTTGTTGCTATTTATTACTTATTTACTATCGACCTTTGACTTACCTGAATAAATGTATGTCCCGTAAATAGGTGCATTACACCAGTTTTACGTTCGCCGCTTCGATTTTTACACGCTCTTCCAATATATGAAATCCAGGAAGTAACGAGATTCAACGGCGAAGGTGCAGTACGTGTTCTTAAAAAGGATAGGTATTTCGATTTTCGTTACATTTACAGTAAAACATTTTGACGTATTAGTTGTAAATGTGCTTTTCGCTTTTCTTTACAATATGGAAGTTTGTTTTTGACATGTATAGGTATATTTTTTGCGAGTTACTTACTTTTGCATTTTACGAATAAGTTTGCTCAATCCATATTTCCATTCGATATCGCTTTGCGACTGAATACTTTGATATGTGTCGGACATCATCGCGATTAATAGATTGATTAGTACAATAACACTAACCAACATATATAGAGAGAAAGATATCTGTCAGAATATGAGAGCATTGAAGGTCAATCCTTGAGGTACGAATCGTGCACGAGTAGTTGTGAATATTAGTCTGACCTTAAAGAAATATATTGTCCAATTTGGTTGCATTTTTCGTTTTAATGATATCGTGAAGTCATCCGTATCCTTTTGGCCAAAAATAGCGAAGAAAAGATTTTCCGTAATATCGATGGGATTCACTTTCACTGAAAGAATGTATTCAAGCATCTAAAATTGTCAAAGGTATTCCTAGAGGAACGCAAAGATCATTCTTACATTGCGTCTTCAATTACGTGATTCATTTTGCGTGAATTTGCACTTTAATCGTTGCGCCCCAATTGCTAAATTTAATGACATTGATTGAAAGAAAGGGATATATACAGCATGAAATGCGAAACATGCGATGGAGATGAAAAGATAATATAGGTAGGATAAGAGTAGTTATCACATTGGAAAAGGAGCATAATTTAAATGATCGTTAATGAAATTGGAATATTTTAGACGACGTATGAATGAATATTCGCTCGTTAGATCGATTTCAAGACATCGTGATATCTCGTGCGAGTGATCCTAATCGATGAAGATCGATAATCGGTGTGTCATGATCATGTTATGATTTGATTGAGAACTAATCGAACGGCAGACGGTCGATGCACCAATTTCGCGATACGATCGAATTTTGGAAATACGCATTCGATTGTATTAGTCTGTAAGCATGGTGATATTCGGCTAATGAGCATGCACGCATGCACTCAGTAACATTTCATTAACGCAGTGGAATTAGTTTATCGATTTGTTAGTGTGACAATTAAAGAGCAAGGCAATACGAGTGACCATACATATAGATGGACTAACCATTAAAGATACGTTAAGTTCCTATGCATTGTTGCTATACAGCATCATTCCTTTGGTAGTCTTCTCTAAAACATGATCGAGGCGGTAATCGTTGCATCGATGCGAGGGAGGGTAAAAGGTCCGCGAATAATAGTAGAATCACAGAATGATCCGATTAATTTGGATGTTTATTTTAATGAGAAAGTACGTATGAGACGAAACTGTACACATCTATTAAACGAAACGATATAACGTCGTTTTACTATAGTAATCCAAAACCAGGAGGACAAGTTCAATTAGGTTCAACTTTAACCAGTATATCGATTGCAAATAATCAATCGATTCAAGGAATAGAAGTAAGTGTAGTTTGGCTTCCTGCCACGGGAACACCGGCCAACGAACTTTCCAGAACAGTCGGTAGGGATTCATGATCGGTAGATTCTTTCGATTCTTCGACATGTTTCTCAATATTTTCACCATAAAGATCACGATACTTGTGTCGGACCGCTTCCCAATCAACAACGTTATCGATTCTGACAACGTTACTGAATGATAATTGGCTACCAAGAGGACTCAGGTGAACAACCGATAAAGCAACGCTATCCTTGTGAGCCACCTGTGCTTTTTTCACTTTGGACAACCACTTGGCGCCCATTCTGGACCGCGCTGAAAGCGCATCGGTTCTTTGCAATCCCATCAAGCGGACAAGAGAAGGTCGTTGCTTTTTTGCAGCCCGCTTTTTGCAGAGTTTGTACAAATATGCCATCCAGGTGGTAAGGAGATTCAGTGGCGATGGCGCTGTGCTTGTCCTGCACATCGATAAACGTATCTAATCAATTAGAATTTCCGCGACCGTTCGAACGAACGTGTCTCGTTCAAATTGCGCGAGCATACAACGGCGTTTCTTATCGCATCGGAAATCGATATCGGTTCTATCTCGATTTCGATTGTCAAAGGGTACGCTACAGGAGAGCTCGACATTTCTTATCAATGAGCAACGATTATAATTCCTTACCTGTGCATATTTCTAACAAGCTTACTCAATCCGTATTTCCATTCGATGTCGGACTGAGCTTGTATCCGTTGGTAAGTGTCACTCATCATGGCAATTAGCAGATTAATCAGCACAACCACCGAAACCAGCATATAAATACCAAAGGTGAGCTTGAAGAGAACTTTGGTCCACTCGGGCTGCGTTTTTTCGACCTTGAATTGTTCGTGGGTCGTCTGACCGAAGATGGCGAAGAACAATAACTCAACGGCCAATACGGGACTCATCCTGACTGGAAATACGTGGGAACGATACGTCTCGTGAAAACTCTGTGTACCGCGATAGATTTTATGTTCTTCAATCTGTTTGTGAAGTACGTACGTATGTACATGTTGCGTATATCTGTATGCGTGTAAGTACGTGCATGTTTTTTTTTTTTTTTGTTGACCTCGACGTTTTTAGGATAGTGTCACTATAGCTAAACGCTAAGTCGTAGTAGAACGCGTTATTCTACTAACTTCTTAAACTAAGGGATGCGTTTATAAGGATGAATTCAGATCGCTCTAGACGAGCAATCATCTACAAATCCTACCATAGGAAGGAACCAAAGGTAGTTCTAGTGCACTCCAGAAGTAGGATAGCCATGCTGGGTTAAATGTTTACAGACGCACGATATCATAATCGTACTTCTCTATTTCGTGTTCGCGGGACTACTTACGTAAATTCCGAAACGATAGCATGTTGATTATATCTCGCGAATAGCCGGTCGACCTTCAAAAGGTGATATGAATCCAACTACGAGTTGTTACCTAGAATATTTTGATGTCGTAGCTATTTTCAATGCGGTATTAGCGCGACGAGAACTCGTATACGGCATTGCGTCCGGTAAAATCAAATTCGCAATCATCGAATCGAACTTGTGTATTTTTCCGAGGCGAAAAATCAGCTTCCTCTAGATAGGTGGCGTCATTGTTGTTGGTACCATGGAGGAGTTAGAAGCCGTCGGTACGTTTTCATCCTCTTTCTCGTCATCCCCGTTTTTGGTATCCTTGTCTGCTTCTTTTTCAGGCTCGTTCCCGGACAGAGCTAAATATTTCTTACGGATCGAATCCCAATCGACTACGCTTTCGAGTCTTGTAGCACTATTGAAAGACAATTGACTTCCAAGAGGACTCAAGTGCACCACGGACAAGGTTACACTGTCTTTTGGTCTGACTTGACCTTTCTTCACTTTGGCCAGCCACTTCGCGCCCATCTTCGATCTAGGTGAGAGACGAGCAGCTCGCTGAAGTCCCATCATGTGGACTAAAGAGGGACGTTTTCGTTTTGCAGCGTGTTGCCTGCACACTTTGATGAAATACACGATCCAAGTAGTGAGCAAGTTAAGAGGCGATGGGGCGGTGGTCGTTCTGCAACACGGAATCGTGTGTCCAGCCTATCCCACAGATTCGTTTCACGAAAAAGAACTACACGGTGACGGAACATGCGGCGCGGAGGCGGTTCAATGCGGGAAACTGACAGCGAAAACTAGCAGTGGAGTAGCAGACTTTTTTCGGGGAATACGTATTGCTTCCTTAGCACAAGAAACGGAAATAGGCGGGTATTTATGTTCTGAACGCGGGTCTGAGAAATCCAATTGGTCTTGTATACGAAACACGTTTGCCGGCTTACCTGTGCATATTTCGGATCAGTTTACTGAGTCCGTATTTCCACTCAATGTCCGATTGCGCCTGTATCCGCTGGTAGGTGTCGCTCATCATGGCGATCAGTAGATTAATTAATACAACTACTGAGACCAACATGTATACGCCAAAGGTCAACTTGAACAGGACCGAGGTCCACTGCGGCTGATTAGTCTCGACCTTCAGTTCACCGTGGGTCGTTTGGCCAAAGACGGCGAAGAACAGATACTCGAAGGCGAGTACAGGATTCATCTTTACTGGAATTCGAGGCACATACGTTTCTTGATTTGTCTTTTTTTTTGTGTTTTCTCTCGTGACTGTTGCTTCGTGCCTTTAGGCGGCTACTGGTGGACTCGCTATGTATGGATGCGGGTGTGGTATATCATACGTACATTAGAACGAACGAACGATCGAACGAACAATGAATGTACGAACATGCTCATGCTAATACAGATTGGCCATGCTTGCGAATAACGTTGAATGCATGCCGGACGTTCCGTGAGCTTCGATCGATCCACGCTATGTAATTATTCGGTGTCGTTTAACTTTCAAGGTGGTATACCTGTTATTATTATTTCTATTCCGTTCGCATTTTTGTTTTCTTTTGTGTTAAGACGCAAGAATTTGCGATAGCAAATTCGTGGGATGTATCGAGGATCTACAAAGGCAAGTGTATTTTATCGATCATCAGAATGTGCGGGCTTTCCGCATGTTCTTCTTTCTACCGGGTTCTCGGAATTCACGAGGTTCACAACTGATTCGTTTGTTTTGGACGATGAGATGCAGCATGCAGACGGCGCGGCGAGCATTCTTTTTCTCTTTTTGTCTTGATCTTGCGGCGACGTAGCCGCACGAGCGAACACGTACGTAGAAAGAGAACTATTTACCGTGCGCATGCAAGGAAAAATCGGACGCTTCGTTGCTCCCCAAGATCGTGAGGAAGTACACGTAAAGCGGCCGCGACTTTAAACGAAGAGAGGGATTCGAAGGAGAAAAGGAGGACGTCTCGAGGACGAGAGGAGGGATAGGGAAGTCTAAAACGGATATTGAGTCGAGGCGGTTTCCGGCAGTTAGAGACAGTCACAGAAAAAAATGGAGAAGTGCGCGCATCGGGTGGCACATCGGGATCGAACGTCTGGATGTGGACCAACCCGACGCTTTTCGAGGTCGTAATTCGACTTGGTCGATTAGTGACATACAAAACACGCATTGCGCAAGACTCGAATAGCACGAACAAGATAACATTACTTTTGTATGTTTAGAGAAATGCGTACGATGCACAATAGAGGCTGTGGAGAAACGCGCGCTCGATTGGCGCCTCCGTGAAATAAGGAAGAAACCGGCGGTGGTCGCCAATCCACTCGGTGGGACGCTAAGATCTCGAGATCGGAACCGAGATCGAGCTGTAGACACCGAGTAGCTGCGATTCGGACTCGCGACCAGGCAATTAGGATTTGGGAAAAGCATCAACATCCTTTTGTCTTTCGTGTTGTACGTGAGTATGAACATGTTTCAGGAATTTATGGCATTGATCGTCATAGAGAAAAATAAAGGAAACTGGACATAGTGCGGAGTTGTCCCGGATATTCGTCACAAGCCCGAATCACAGCACAGGTTACAGCGGAGTGAGAAACATTTCTCGCAATGTTACAAATATTTATGTTAATTGGAATCAGGCAGCAGTCCCAGCAGGCAACACACATCGGGCAAACGCACAATGCAGACGGTACGACACCAAGAAGAATCGTGTCCTGCATTCCGTTGTGCACGTGTCATTGCCATTCAATTCACGTTCCGTTCTGGTTCTCGTTAACGTTCTCAATCGGCTTTTAAAACTTACTATTTCGGGAGCTATCGTCACAACACTCAGGTGGTTTTGTCTTGTAACGGAGGTGTCGACGAGGAGGCGCCGTCGATGGCGTCTCCATCATCCATTCCGTAACATTGGCCAACAAATCTATCATTGCAATTTATCCGATTATGCGTTTGTCTCGAGGCAACTAGGCTGTTCTATGGTATAGTCGGGACAACGATAGGTTTTAGTCTTCGTCTTCGAAATTATTAAATCATCGGAGGCCTGCGAGGCATCGCGATGGACAAGGAATGATTCGTCATTCACTGCCATTGATTAATTCGAACGATTTCGAATATCGAATACTACCTTTTCAGGGGATGAGAAGCATCGAGTACGCGTGTTTTTATTCGTGTATCCGCGTATCGCATGTTCGCGGTCCCATCGACCGCGCCGCCTAGCTTTTTTTTCATAGAGTGGCTGCGATCGTATATCCGAGGAATAAGACGGGGGTAAAAATTAGGAGGTAATTTCTCTCTCCCTTTCTCTCTCTCTGCTACATTCTAAAAAAGATCACGGCTAATCATGTGCGTCGAACTTACCGTCGTAGAAGGCGCCCTTTTTCTTTTTGTCCTCGCGCATGTCTTGAGTCGATTGATTCTTGAAGGCTTGGTTCAGCGCAACGAAGTGCATCGAGAAACCAAACACAAAGATGGCTAACACAGCAAGAAATCTGGCGAGATCCTTCATCAGGTTTCCGATGATGATCGCCCATGGTCCAAAGAGATGGTGAAACGAGAGGAAGTCGAGGATTTGCACACAAGCCAGCAAGAAGCTCAGAGCGAATAGTTGATTCCTGAGGTAGAGCAGGGTTGGCCAGTACTGTCGTTGAACTAGCACGAAGCCCATAAGATGGAACGCTACTCCACAGATGCCGAACAATAGCACCGCCAATTTGATCCAGCCTAGTCCGCTCTTGTCGCTAGGATTAGTCAGCTCGAAGAGCAAAAGTCCAGACAGCATCACGAGAAGACACCATTCGTACCAGTACGGTAATAGACTCGGTCTTACCACCGGATATATAGGAATTATACCGACCAGCAAAAGGAAGACCATCAGATATATGTGAGACGTGAGGTACGACATGAATTTTATGATGGGAACGTTATTGTACTTGTGACCGAGCGGAAGAGCGAACACCACCCATACTGGCGGACAGATGAGGAATGCGACGAATAGAAGAATCGTCCTGAAGGCGTTCCAATTCAAGCTGCCCTGCCACAGTTCTTGAAGATATCGTTGTACCACCGTATGCGCAATCACCTCCTTCTGCTCGTTCTCGATCAGAACGTCCAAGAATTCCACGTTTCTGCGATCCATCGAGGTAAGAATTCTTCCAGCCGAGTCGGCGCCTGCGGCTAGAGCTAACAATTCCGTGGCCATCGCTTCGCATTGTTTGCCGGCGGCTATCAAGTCTTTAGCTCTCTCCTTCTCTTTCTCCGACAATTTCATGTAGATATTGGAGAGCTTTGCTGCCGTGTCTACTGGTGCCGGCGATACCAGCACGAATTCCTCGATCGGTTTATTGTTGTGGCTCTTACTGCAGACCATCATATTATAGACGAACTGAAAAATCAACGAGTTCGAATCGATCAAGTGCATCACGAACGAAATCAACCATCAGGGGAGCAAAGTGAAAAGTTGGGAATCGCGTGCTTGTTACTTGACGTCGACACTCGCCAAAATTTATTGGTTCGACCGAGCAATGATCATTGTTCGCGTTAAAAGTTTCGAAACTCCGTGCCGTGCCAATTGCGTTGTCGAAGCTCGAGTTTCAAGAGAAAAGAAATTACACGAAAAAGAAAAAAGTCACGGAGAGAAGCAGTGGCGATTATAGCTTACCCTCTTATCCTCCATCAGAGCGTATGTATCGTGCTCCTTCTCCATGAGATACTTGAGCACGTCGTTGTGACCCTCTGAAGCGGCGAACCAAATCGGCGCGCTTCCGAGATTAGTTTCACTCTTCGGTGAGGCTCCGCTTTCGACTAGCAATTTAACAACATCAAGATAACCGGCGCGAGCGGCGCAATGCAACGGCGTCCAGCCATTTTTATCAGTCGCGTTAATTTCTGCTCCCTGACCGAGCAGAACTTCCACCATTTGGTAGTGACCGTGAGTCGCGGCGATGTGCAGACCAGTTTTACCGTATCGGTCTGAGCTATGTAACAATTCTGCCGATCTGCTCAACAGAAGGCCCACCACCGTAATGTGACCTCCGAAACAGGCCAAATGGAGGGGATTAAAGCCGTTTTCCGTGGTCGCTGCCTCCACCTTAGGCAATGATTTGGCATCAGCTCATCGCCATTAAAAAGTCCGTATACTGTTTCTTTTTTTTTTTTTTTTTTTTTCGTTTGGATACCTGTACGCCAGCCGAGTTTAACAGCAGTCGTACGACGTTTTCGTTTCCGGAGTAAGCAGCCAAGTGTAAAGGTGTCATTCCGGATTCGCTTCCTAATTCTCCTACCAGAGAGCCACCAGTTGGGGGATCGGATTTCACCGTTCCAGGTACGTTGGTTAAGAGTTCCCGCACGGTATCTGAACGAAAAATACATTGTTTTACTGTCTTACAGGGTAAAGTCTAACGCGGGAAAGCCTCCAAGCGACATCTCCGCTTTGTAATAAGCGTGGTTACTATCTCTGAAGCTCGACAAGCCTAGTGTTAGAATACATTGTTTATATTAATATCGTTGTTAAGAAACGAAGATTATGCTTGGGATGCTTCTCTCCTAAGATACAATCGGTGGAATAAGCTTACCGGCTTGACCGAAGTACGCGGCAACATGAAGGGCAGTAACCCCAAGCTTCTTACTGGATATACGAAGAGATTGAGAAGATCTCATCACTTCCAATACCTGACCATGTCCGTGTTGTGCGGCCAAATGGACCGCGGTGAATCCCGCTCGATTCTCATCGGCACAAGAAGCACCTGCTCTGACTAACGCTTTAACAACCTCGGCATGTCCTCCTTCGGCCGCCAGCTGAAGAGGAGTCGCTTCGGTTAACTTGTTTCTTGCAGAGATGACACCTTGCCGATCGAATTTCATTAGTTCTTCGATCACGCGCACGCTGCCCTGCATCGCCGCTATGTGGGCGCATGTGTTCCCATCTTTGGTACATGCCATCACTAAGCTGGGATGTCTTTGAAGGAATAGCTGGGCCACCTCCGCATAGTTGTTCATCGCTGCAGCATGAATCGGTTTCTGACCTTGATCGTCGGTCGCGTCTATACTTGCCCCGAGTTCGAGTAGAAGCTTGCACACTTCCAATTGGCCAGCACCAGCTGCCAAATGAAGGGGTGTCTGTTTTCTCAGCGTAAGAACGTCTATCGCAGCCCCGTGGTCCTGCACAAGGAACTTGACGAGATGCGAGTAGCCGTTCATCGCTGCTAAGTGCAATGCTGTTCTACCGACTCTGGACTTGGAGTTTATGAATGCTTTGTTCGCCAACAACGCATCGCAGACTTGTAAGTAGCCGTGCTCGGCAGCCAGGTGAAGCGCGGACCTACCCTCCAGGTCAAATACGTCTACTCTCGCGTGATTCGCCAGTAACGTGGTCACTAGCTCCATGTGACCGCGGTGGGCAGCGATTAGCAACGGGGTCCAACCGACAGCGCTTTGACGATTTAACGCTTTCTGTACTTCCGTGGCTGACATACCACTTATCATCTCTGTTAGAACTTCGTTGTTTCCAGCTAACGCGCAGTGATGGAACGCTGATTCTTGAGCTTGCTTTGTTTGGAGTGAAACGTCTGCTCCACCTTCCAGAAGAGCTCGAATAACTGCGCGGTCGTCACCAGGTATTTCAACTTCCGACGGTTCGATCTGAGCGGCGTAATGTAATGCACTCGCTCCTTCGTTTGTTAAACTGTTGACGTAGGCCGTCGCTGTTTCCGGACCCTTTCTTTCCTTCACAAACTCGATCAAGTGACGCACGACATCGGCTTTGCATCCTCTACATGCCAAGTGAAGTGGCGTTTCTCCGTTCTATCGAAATGCGTTCCATCGTAACATAGAGAAAGGAAGTGACAGATAGAAGAGGAAAAATCATACCTTCGACTTGTACATAGGATCCCCGCCATCCTCCAGAAGAAGCAATAACGTCGTCAAATTGCCATGGCTCGCCGCTACGTGCACAGGTGTTTGACCGTCGTCGGTAGTCAAATTTGGCCCTGCACCAGATTTCAGTAACATCAGCGCACATCTGTCGCCGTCAGGCACTCTGGCTGCTATGTGAAGAGGCGTTTCCCGAAGCTTTCCTCCTCGAACGTGAACTTCGGCCCCGTAACCTAACAGAGTCTCTACTACCGCAGGTTTTGCATTTTCCACGGCTATATGCAGCGCAGTGTAATTGTCGTTCGTAGTTGCGTCCACCTATGCGACAAAGAATGTTCAAACAACTAATTTAAACGAGTTCTCTTCCAAGATTAATCGAACAAAACTATATTTGTGAGTTTCCATTCTAATACCTTTTCACCTCGTTGTAGGAGAGTGCTTATGATGCCAACATGACCGTACTTGGCTGCCGTGTGAATTGATCTGGCGCCACGTTTATTTGGCATGTGCAAGTAGACGCCCTTCTTGAAGAGCATCGTCGCGCATTCCGAGTGACCGTTCAATGACGCTATATGCATCAGTGTTGATCCGTCCTTTGTCCTCTCAAATATGCTGGCTTTGAATTTATCAGCCAGCAACTCAATAATAGAAGCATGCCCGTTTTCTGCTGCTAGATGCATCGGAGTACGATCCTGATGATCAGTGATGGAGGCTGACGCTCTGACACCGTAAAAGTACTTGACGAGGGTTTCGTCACCCTCAGCGCTCGCTATATGTAATGCAGTTTGTCCATCACCCTGGAAGAATATTCGTATTCAAAGATATCCCAGGACGTTTCTTTAAAGGTATGCAACATTTCCGCAATTCCGAGATCCTAGGATTTTCTCATACGTTTTGCATATCCACAGTCGCCCCGTAGTCCACCAATATTCGCACCATATCGATGTCCCGTCTCCTAGCCGCCAGATGAAGGGCTGAGTCACCTGTAGTGGTAGTGGCACGGAGCTGATCCGGTGCCTGTTGAGCCAACAATTCCCTGCACATCGATTGATTTCCAGCTTCCACCGCCAAGAGCAAAGGTATCTTTCCTTTCTACAATACATTATGGTGATGCAAGGACAGTGTTTTCGAAACAATTTCTTATAGACTACGGTCCATTTTTGCTTTAGTATCGGGAGACATTAGACGGCTGGTCAGATCGATTTTCGCGAGGAAAGAAAAACCAATCCGCTATACGATTTCCATAAATAGTCACATTCGTATGTAGACGTAAATATCGACGTTGGGGAGCAGTTTCTCTTAGAATCGCATAATCTCGCTCGTTTACGAGACAAAGAACGAAGGAACATTAAGAGGCTGGTAAGTGTGCGTGGGAGAAAGAAGGGGAAATAGATGGAAATGTGCCGAAGGGTGGTAGAAGAAGAAAAAGTAGAAGAAACGAGCTAGAGGAGAATTATGACAGCTGTTCGGTACCAGGCCGCGATAGTCCTGGGCCATCATTCGTGTCACGCGAGAAACGTGAACGAGAATTGGGAGCGATGCGCGATAGAAATCGCGCAAAAACTGTTAATTCGATCAAGGAACGCCTGACACAAAGCTGCCACGTTTGATGCTTACAAGAGGTAGTTAAATTACTTAAGCGGTAAAAGAATCGGATTCTAATGATTTCTTCGACGCATACTACTTACCCCATCAACTTTCAATCTAATGTCCCGGCCGGCGGCGGCCAATAACGCTCGTAAAATTGAAGTCGCAGTACCTGTTTGTCTGGACGCGACCAAATGTACAGCCGTTTGTTGCCTCGGCTATACTCGAATAATAAAAGAGATATCACATATTTTGAACAGTTAATGAGCTGAAAAAGAGAAAAGAAAAGTTCATACTCCTCCAGTGGCATAGGGATCGACGCCCCGCTTTGACAGTAATAATTTGACGACATCCTCTCTCGAATACATAGCCGCGATGTGAAGAGCATTGTAATTGTCCTACGAAAGACGAAGACGAATTTTGTTAACGCAATTTTTAGGTTATGTATGATCGACGTGAAGATTTCATCTTCCTGCCATAGTTACTTCCGCTCGATTGAATCGAATAGCTCCAACTAGCTATGGTAGATGGAAATAAATCGTAAGACCCAGCGAGATTCGCCGGGTCAAGTGGCTAGTATGGAAACCGGGTTATAAATCGCATTTTGCCGCACCCAGAATAAAACGAATGGTTTATCGCCGATCGATTTGAAAATGACGTCGAACCGACGCGTTGGGTGGGGCTAGAAAACCCGATCTCTGCGATTAGCTATTACTTAAAGTTAATGAAGGGGCGCACCTAAGTTTTTTCGCAAAATTCTTGGAGATTCTAGGAACTTGCGTAATCGCGGAAATACCCACGGAAAGGGTCACGATTGCCTAGTAGGTTTATAATCTGCTAGGAGCTTTAGGATTGGTCAACCGTGGACGTAGCCGCATAAGCATGACTACCGCGAAGAAACGCGCCGATAAAATCTGGAAGGTGCCTAATCATCTCCTAGAATCGAGCTACTTTTTCGCCCTACTCACTCGTCGGCCTACTTGCTTGCTTACTTTCTAACCTCCGTAAACCCCTTGGCCTTGGCCCTCCTTCACGCGATCTTACCCTCCTTCACTCGACTTAACAGGGATTACAAGGAGATCGTTAATTATACACGTTCCATGGTCTCCACTGGCTATGATCATGCAGTCATTCAAATAGTACGTGTCGCAGCCACGCAACGCGACCGGGAACTTGTTCAAAAACCAGTATCGCCACAATTAAGACGATTAGATTTTAACGCGAAAACGCTTATCACCGCCCGTGAAATGTGGAGCGGTCTCAAAAGCAACTAAAAAATTCTGCAAATCTACCAGTTGTATTTTACTCGTTAAAGCACGCCAGGGAGAGCTACCAAATTTCTTGAAATACTTTGAATTTCTTGGAATACTTGCGCTGTTCCTGGCACCTACGTCCGCCCCCAATTCAATCATTCGGTCGAGCAATCCCGTGCGATTGTCTTTTACTGCGTACATCAATGGTGTCATGCCCGTTGCCTGAAAATTAAAAATATATATCGAGCAGTGATTGAGATAGAGGCAACGAGCTATTTTGTTAGCGAGAATTTTCTTTTTTGACTAACCGGGTCCATGATACTAGCGAGAGGAAGGAGAGGACCATCCTCTCCGACGCTCTGTACCGCCTTCTCCAGAGATTTGAGCAGCTGGTCCACCGGTGCCCATTCTCCACGCGCGGCAAGCCCGAGGAGCTTTTGTGCGGCTTCCCTGCTGGTTGCTCCTGCCGATCCAGGTTTGCTTCCAGGTTGTGTCCCATCCGCGCTTGTTCCTCCACCGGTACTTCCCGTCGAGGCTGATCCTCCGGTCTCATCTTTGCTTACTGGGCTTTCCTCTTTGCTGGAGGGAGTCTTTTTTTCGTCCTTCCCACCCGATGTCTTTTTACTGTTACTGCTCATGGTACTCCGTACGATCTCTCATCGTAGTCAACCGACATGTTTCACGCTTGAAGGACGACTTCGTTTGTCACTTAAAAATCTATATCTCCACTGTTTTTAGTTTTGTTGTATTTAACTCTTAACGTTTATAAACCATTATACCGATAAATTGTTACGTTGTTTCCGATATTTTCTAAGAGTCGATAGTGAAATAAAAAAAGAACCGATGGTAGAGTTGGATGTTGGACGGGCGATTTAGTTGGTCGGACGCGTGCTAACGCCGCGTTTATCCTGGCGGTTCTGAAGACATTACGTGGCTCGCGAAGGGTAGCCTTCCCTCGACCCTCTCGCTGCTCGGGCAGGATCGACCAATCACTGTCACGGTAGTGCGGGAATCCACAGGGTAACGGTACACACCAGCAAAGAACAACTCGATTCAACCGGGTTGCACGGACGCGTATAACGTTGCCTAACTGGCTCACCCGCTAGCTACCGTAGCCCTCGCCCCGTTGGATGCTTAGAAAATGCGGTAAACCGGTGGTGAACTCGGTGGTGGTAGCAGCGGCAGCAGTGGTGGTTCGGAGAGCCGAGAAACCTATCACGAGAGTGGGGAGCAGAAGGTGGAACGGTGGTGCCATGGTCGACGTCGACACGCGACTTCCGGCGCGGAGCCAGCAGGCACGCCATCCGTCTATGTGGAGTCCTTCGATCTTAGATTTTAACCACTGCTATCCTCCTTACTGCAACCGATTTACTTTTCTTACATACCTTTCATTTTTTCACTTGAACATATATTTTTTCTTTTGCGTTCATATCTCAACATTCCAACGGAGGAGCTTGATCGACGTTTCAAATAAACCATGTGTGTCCTTGTCGTATCTTTCATCATGTTCCTTACAAACATAAATTAAATTTAATATGACTTACAAAACATGCTATAGACCTTTAAATGAAGATACAGATATATGTATACATGTATACCGCCTTATTGTAGAGTGAGGTAACTGCACTTGGTAATTCAATCGGGACTCGTTTATACATATGTATGTAGTATGTAACACAGTATGTACACAATTGTGTAATTGAATCATGCAAGATATCTTCGTCGCCTTATAAAAAAAAAAGGTGATTAATACAGTATCATAAGTCAAGTGCACAAAAGCGTCAAGATTAACGTTAATGGACTTTGGTATCTTGAATAGTTAACAGCGTGTATGCGGTTGAGGATAAAGCGATAAACATATAGAGATAAATATTACCTATACGTAGTTAAAATGTTCCAACGTAGTTCGTCTTGAAGGAAGGCTTTCAGTGTTATCTCAGCAGCCGTAAAGTGCGTATGGATTTGGAAAGCTACAAATTGAAGAAATGTTTCGTTTTTGTATTACAAGGAATTCGTTTTTCTTCCCAGCTACTAGTTACCGCGTATATTACAAAAATGTTGCTAATGTGAAACATTCATTGCTTGGTGAGTAACAAGATATTTATCAAAAATATATATAATTGACACGAAAGAAAAACAAGTCATCTAAGCGTATTTATCAAATGTTTTATGTAGTAGATCTTCGAAGTTCTTGGAAATTACGTAACATGTCGAGTCAACGGTTATTTCAAGATAAGCCGGCACACATGCTACAGCATGGGAGTGTACCATTGATCGACGAACCCATAGGAAAATTAATCGGAACGGCTGCAGAAAGGTGGCCTGATCGAGAGTGTGTGGTGTCTCTACATCAGAATATACGATTGACGTTTTCCGATGTCATTCAGCGTGCCGATCGTTTGGCTGCCGGTTTAATGAAATTGGGTATGAAGCGCGGCGATCGTCTCGGACTATGGGGTCCCAACGATGTCGAATGGTTAATTACCTACATGTGTGCCAGCAGAGCGGGTTTCATTCTTGTTGCTATCAATCCTAGCTATCAAATGGATGAGCTCACCCACTGTATACAAAAGGTCGGCGTAAAGGCTGTGATATCACCTGACAATTTTAAAACACAGGATTATCCACGCATGCTACTTCAGGCCCAGCAAATGTGTCCTACTTTGGAACACATAATTATCTATTCGAAGGATCACGTGACGTAAGGAAATGTTCGGTCAACGTCTAACATGGTTGTCTACACTTCCTAAGTTCTAATCATGAGATGAATATTCTTCTGAGGCGACGCGTGTGACTCTCTTGCGAATGATATATTCGAGTTTCCTTTGAATTTCGTCTAATTTAAGCGAGGGAATGGACAATGTGCAATAACTCTTGACATCCGGCAACGACGGGTCGATAAAGAGACAAGTTGGACGCGACGAAGTATACATAAATCCTTTGTTCTTAGGAAATGCGATCGGATCGAGTCGTTAGCGGCGGTCGACAAGCATCCCTCCGAGGTAAATTCGTCGCGGTTGGTCATTCCTGGTGATAAGTAGACGCGGGCGAGGTCGAACAGGGGTGCAATTTTAACGTATTCTCGCACTCGCTCTCGTGCGATCTGTTAATTCATGAATATCGCGTGTAGTAAAACGCGGCAACAATCGACGTACAGTCCCTATTCGATTTAGTTGTTGGAATAATCGCTAGGTCAAACTACGTATACCGTGGCATATAAACAATTCGTATGTGCCACGCGACACGGTTATCCCTTTTGTTTTCATTTCGTTGATTCGAATCGTATCTCATGGGCGAGATATTCGATCAAACGTCTAACGAACCGCAAACCGATAATCATTCGGCCGAACGAGCGGAAACGAATTAACCCAAACGCTTGGTAATTTCCTAAATGCGCGACCTCGAGTCCCTCCTCCCGTGATTTCAAGCCACAATCAGGCCAGTCGTACCGATTGACAATCCGATTGATAGTTTTGCGTCGCCCTTGCACGGTCGATCTATTTTCAATTGTGTCTCGTAACTTTCAAAGTTTTGTCTGATCATCCAGTGGATTTGATTAATAATCTCTTTCCGTGAAAAGGAATCACTGACGAGCAATTAGGTTAATGGTCAGTCGCTGCTTTGTAGTCTATTACGCACACTTCGATTCCGTTTCTAACATGCATTACCACCTTGTCGCGATCGATCGATGGATCGGTTAACGCGTTTCTAAATTGTTGTAGTGGAACTCGCCGCTTTATCGATGTGGAGGAGCTCGCAACCAGAATCGAGACGCGGTGGATCGCGGCAGAGCAGGACCAGATATCTTGTCATGATGGTAGTAATATACAATTTACTTCAGGAACCACTGGCAGACCAAAAGCCACCTTGATATCACATAGGTCTGTGATGAACAACTCGAAACAGGTATAATACTATCGCCAGCAATTATCTCAATGATGTCTGATCGAATCTTTATCGCAGTATCTTTCTTGGACTTCAATCGTTTAGGCTGCCGTAAAAACAGAGTTAACCGTCGACCACAAGGTTTGTCTAAACGTTCCATTCTTTCATGTGTTTGGCATTATTAAAGGATTGATGTGTATGCTTCACGCGGGTATTACACTCGTGTTACCAGCTCGTTCATTTAATCCTGTGAAATCATTGGAGGCGATAGTACGTGAGAAGTGCAATGTCGTTTATGGAACTCCAACAATGTGGGTAAGGAAATGATTCGAAAGTTTCATATGATAAATGAATAAAATTTTCATTTGTTCGTTGTAAATAAGTATTAGTGTTGTATATTGTTATTTACGACAGATCAATCTATTGGACGTTCAACAACGACTTCAACCGCCACCAATAACTTTAGCCTGTGGCGTTACCGGTGGTGCTCCTGCGTCGCCGGAGCTTTTCAAAAAAATAAGAAAATGCTTCCATTTTGACAACATGAAGGTAGGGATCAGATGTGATGAGAAAAATGTAGAGTCACGAGTGTAGAATCATGTTATCATAATATTAACATTTTGATCGTTACTTTTTTAACCGTTTGAACGAGCACTTGCGAGCGCGCCTTTATGTCAAAGTAATCATGTTTGCGACCGTATAGTTGAACAGTTCACTATGTCCGTCGTAAAAATCGAGCATGTACGTATAACGTACATGATCTTAATTGTAAAAAATAATCGTCAGTTGGATTTCCTTCGACAGATACAATTTTCAAAATTCATACGAACGTTGGTAGGATATAGGAATGGACGAAGGTCGTCGACACGACGACAGGGTTGTACTTAATTCGGCCCGACATAACGCGTCGCGTTTCCCGCGTTATCTATGCACATATCTTGCACGGGCAACTCCTCGGTTCGTATGCATAAATACGATTCTGCGAGGAGAAATATCGTTTCTTGGCCTCGATCAATAACGTTCTCTTTCGTGAAATCGGGTTCCGAGGTTCTTCGTACGTCGTGAATCGCTGATATTCGCCATATTCTCTCTTTCAAACTTACGAATTACTGATTCGCCATGTTTGACAGACGATATACGGGCTGACGGAGACAACGGCGGTCATCTTTCAGACGCTGCCCAACGAAAATAACGAATTGACAGAGAATACAGTAGGCCATTTGGCCGATCACGTTGAAGCTATGGTAACCAAAAAATCATACGAAATTCGGTATTTGTTATTTACGAAGTAAATCTTTTTTTAATTAAATTTTGTCTCTATTGAAAAGGTCGTCGATGAGAATGGGAACGCAGTGCCATTCGGTACTTCCGGAGAACTTTGGATTCGGGGTTACTGCACCATGATGAAATATTGGAACGACAAAGAGGCAACCGAGAAGACTCTTACCAAAGATGGATGGTTAATGACTGGCGATCAATTCGTCTTAAGATCGGATGGTTATGGACAGATAGTCGGGAGACTGAAAGATATGATAATTCGGGGAGGAGAGAACATTTTCCCAAAAGTATGTGTACATACCAGTCATTATGTTTAATTTTGTTTATTTGCCAAATCGTGTTCTAGGAGGTCGAGGATGTATTGATGACACACCCTCTGGTGGCTGAGGCACAAGTTATAGGCGCCTACGATAAAGTGTACGGGGAGGAGGTATGCGCCTGCGTGCGTCTTCAAGAGGGCGCGAGTCTTGGAAGAGAAGAATTGAGAGAATATTGTAAGGGTCGCATGGCGCCTTTTAAGATACCACGTTACATAGAATTCGTAATGGAATATTCGAAAACAGCTAGTGGGAAGATACAGAAATATAAACTGAAACAACAAATGGAAAGCAAAGGGATAATTCCCACTAATTCGGACGAGAATATTACCGTCTCTATTGGTAAAAATGAAAAATAATTTATTAATTCCGTTTAATTTAAGTAATGTTTAATTTAATAATTTTTAATAAAATTTTTGTTTAATGATATTATTATCTTTTAAGAAGATGAAAAAGTAAACGCGATATAATTCGGTGAGATAGGTTCGTCGTGGTAGAGGACGCCACACGTTCATTTGCCAAGTTCGTTTGCCTACGAACTCGGTAATGTAGAAAACTATTCCAAGTGCGGTCATATAATATTTACCATCAATCCAGCGAAATACATATGTTAGTACATCAGTATACGTATTTTGTTCGAGTGAAGTTAGTATTGTTAGTATTCTTTTCTATGCAATAACTTTTATAGAAGCAATTTCAGGAAAGATGAGCGAGAAAAGAATACAAATGCGCATTGATCTTAGAAAATTAGCAACTTTATTTCGAAAGGTTAGCTTGCGGACCAGATAATCATCAAGCGGTAACATGATATCCAGGATCTCTTATTCGGATTCACATTTTCAACGACAGCACGTGTCAGGGCTGTTTTTACGCTTACGCAAAGCCTGGTGCTTGCCAACTGTCGCCGCGAAAAACGGGGATCGGTGATCGATGACATCGGCACTATACCAGGAAGCGAAGGATAATGACGCGTGGCGTCGAAAAAAGAAAGGAAGCCTTGGAACGTGGAGATACGAAGCAGAGAACCGGTAAAGAGGAGCGAAGTCGAGCAAGAAGAGGAATGAGAAAAAGAAGGAGATAAGGGTGGAGAAGAAAGAAGCCATCGAAATCCATGGATTCGAGAAGGGCACGTGTTTCAGGTGGCGTCTAATTGAGGATGGATGCCTCAGGCAACGAGTCTCGCTTCTCCAAGACTGGAAGACTTGGAAGAGGCGTGCATTACTGCGGCAGATGGTGGTCGTGATTGCAGCTGCTCCGCAACGAACACCTGCCGTTTTCTCCGTCTATCGAGATGGACGAAATCACTGTCCAGCCTCCTCCTACCCTCCTTTTTCTCCAACTTCGAGTTTGTCTTTCTCCAGTTTCCTCCGTTTTCTTCTTCTTCTATTGCTATCAGGTAAGAGAGTACATTTTGTCTGAAAAGAAACAAATGAAAATAGATATTAGATATCGATCGTTGTTTACTGGAACCTCTCGCGGCAATACGAATGTTTCCTCTTTCTCAGTGTAAAGTGTCTTATCTAGCTGGAGAGAAAGTGATTTTTGTCACGTAGAATTATTAAAGAGAAACGTTTTTTAAATATCACTGTCGTAAACGAGGCAGCAAAAACCGGTCGCAGATGGGTTGTAGTTGGATCGTCTAAGGAGTAGGAATTAATTCTGGCGAGTGGCCAGAATGTACGGACACAGGACACGAAACACGGTTGGCGAAAGGATAGAGGCGAAAGGATGATACTGGCATCGAAGTAAATTCAGCCGAGACAGATTCACGCGGAAAATTGTGCGCGAAAATTGGTGCACCGTGTACCGGCTCGACAGCCGGAATAGACGAGCGTGACCACGATTTCTCCTGTCGGGGAAAGGAGCTAACGAGCTGTCAAGTGTCACCCGAATCGAGTCCGTTCCGAGTCACCGATAAACGTCGATGCAGCGTCGCCATGGTGGTTCCTCTCCTTTGGCAGATGGTCCGCCTTTCCTTTATCGCCCGAGCTGTACTTCGTGAGACAGGTCGAAATTTCTTTCGAGCTGGGGATATAATCGATTCGTCTTTCGTCGTGGCTCGATTTCCGCCAGAGGTTGACGACGCGTAGTGAACAATGAAAGACCGGTGACGGGATATGAAAATGAGGGGAATAGGGTGGAGAGACAAAGATCGAGAGATAAGGGTAAAGGACAGGTGGTGCGATCGGATGGAGAGGAATAAGAATGGAAGAAATTCCAGAGTAGTAGGCGGAGAATGGCGGTAAATTAAATACGGCAGCACCCCGGAGGGGGTTCGTTTAATCGCTTAATCGAGACTCCAGAAATGCTCGCAGTGAACGGAGGCTCGCGCGCTTTTCGTTTCGTCTCGATGAAAGCTCTCGAAAGGGTCGGCAATTACTTAAAAACGAAGTTGTGCACCATCATCGCCGCCGTTTTCTTTCTCGCTCATCGAGCTGCGTCTTCCACGTTCCCGCCTCCTTTTATCTCGTCCACTTCTACGGTTGCTTTTACACGGTTTTTCACCAAGCTATATCCACGAGAAAGCCGCCTGGAAAAAGGTGGTCGCGACGCAACTGCCAACCGGATGGACCGTCCTCTATTCGGATAACGACAGCAATATCCAAATAGTAAAACGAATGGTAGCCGACTCGAGGGCACGGCAAACACTCGAATAGTGGCTGGATCGATGAAAGGTACGCGAATCGCGGCAACCGGCGTAATAAAAGAGTCCGACCGCGTAAACGTAATCCACCTCCTTCCCCTCGAGCCCCCACCGGCTACTAACCAGTCTCGTTCGCTTCCCTGAATTCTTTGCGTTTCGAAAGCCACGCGAACACGAACGTTGTAGTTATTCAAAATTTCAAACTCTTCTGTGAATGACGTGGCGAAATACCGCTACGGACCGAAAATCGGTGGGTTTTTTTCACGTGTGACGTAACAGGCGACTCGGCATGGCACCTCGTAAGATGACACGTCACATGGAAGGAAGCGCAGTTGCTCAGTGAACGAGCTAAGAGAATCAGTTGCGACGCTCGCGGTTGTCGTTGTTCATCCTTTCAGGTCGTCCTCGACTTCCGCCTGGAGAACGAGAGAATGGACCGGAGTGTCAGCAAGAACGGAGAAAGCTATGAGTAATAAGGAGGTCCCCGGCGAGACGGAAGAATATTTCGTCTCAGTCGCGACACGTAGACCATGGTAGACGCGTAGACACGTAGCGTTTGCGGGAATCGAGGTTACGCGGCTTCGAGCGAGTCGCCGATCGATATTCTTATTCCGACTACGATCTCGATGTTTGAACGTTACTCGACCGCGTCTACCCGTTTCGGCTGGTCCTCGGAAGATGATCGTACGGGTCGAAGAAGAACGAAGGAGGAGACGCGATGAGGCGAATTGCACGTCCAGAAAATAGGCAACAATGATCCCTTAGCCGACGTAAGAGCACGTTTTTGCGAAACGATCGTCGAGAAGGGGACGAAGAGATGATCGTGGAAAAGAGAATGAACGAAACATAGGCGGCCAGATGGAATCGCTGCCGCGCAGCGAATCTCGGTTCCGCGTCTTTTTACCTAGCAAAAAGTCCTGGAAGAAGCTTAATGGAGCGTCTCTCGAGCAGCGGGACGATCCGTAGACGAGAAGAGCTTACGAGTTTTTCTCGCCTTCCGAATCGCAAGGCTATACGCTGCTACGGAAATCCCGCGAGAAGGGTCCAAGATTATCGCATTCCCATAGAATGAACGAGAATTCCCTCGGCGAAGAGAAAGAAACGCACCGGAAACGGAGACAAAAGGAAAACGCTCGGCTTGTTTCAACATGAACGAGGGAAACGTTGTCCTTGAGGAATTCGTCAGATGGGAGAGACACGAGTGGTGACGAATCCTTACTTCCGCTCCTTCACCTACGTCCAGAAACAGGTTTACGAAACGCGACGAAACCACGCGCTTAGGCACTTTTATCGCAACGAAAAATAAAATATCGATGAAAATATATCGATCAAACGGAATCAAAAGCATCTTTCGAACAGAGAGAGAGAGAGAGAGAGAGAGTAAGCGACATTCGGAAAGCATGAATACGATATCATCGTGGGTTTTTCTCCACCTTGATTCCAACGAAATCGAAATAATCCGACGATAGAATAACGATAACGATAAAACCGGGTTTTCACAGTGAACGAGAGGGAACGTCAATGAAAGGGGAAGAGGGGTATTCGAGACCGAAAACCATGGCGTTTTCCGTCCACGTAATCGATTTACTAGGAGTCATTCGTCCCCGGCGTTTTTCTCTGGCGAGGCAAACGTCGTCGAGGCACGAAAGCGAGGTGGAAGCGTGCCGCCCGAGTTTGGACCGAGGGACTGTGTCCCCCTACCTTAATCTCGCTCACCCTACTGCCACTCTTTCCATCTCCATTTCCCTTTGTCGCTGCGTTTTCTCGTGGTCGCTCCTCACCCTCCATCTCGCTTTCTCTCTCTTATTTCTGTCATCCACCCTATGAACGGTCGCCAGAGAATTCTCTTGTATCGATCGACCAAAGATGGGGAGGCCCGCGTCCCACGATTTAAGTCTATTTAATGGCGATACATTGTTTAGTATCGCGCGAGCGCGCCCGCCTAATATAATTCCACCGAATCACCCCCCTTGCCTACTGTTTGCCCTTTCTATGTAAAATCACTTCGCCTTTGCATCTCGTTTTCCGACCACCTTAAAACTTAGGTCAGCCACCTCTGCAATCGCGAAACAGTAGCGTGTGCTCGCGCGCGCTCGTTTGGACACACGTATTTTTTTCAACGCGGACTATTTCGCTACGTATTTGCAGAGACGTTGGCAGGAATTAATAAAGCCTTTGGTAGAGCCATACGGATTTTTTCTATCAATTTCTCGGCTACGTTCCATATTTGAGCGTATTGTGCTCCGCGAACAATAACTCATCTCGATATTGCTGGTCTGGCTCTCGTATCCGGCAAGGCCGGTCTCTCTATCTAACCTTCCTTTCTCTCCGTCTCGTTCCCGTGCCCGCTTCCAATTCGCTGTCTTCGTTCGCTTTTTCGCTTCTGTCTCCGTTCCCGCCTCTGCATCGATAAAGTCACCAGCAGTCGCGATTTTACGACTCGAAACGGAACTTTGCCTATTAAAGCGTGGCTCGTTAGCTTCGCGACGCGACGCTAGCGATCGAACACGCTCGCAGACGCGACTCGCTCGATTCGTTTCAACCTCGACGCTCCTGCCAATTCGCGTCGCGATCCGCTTCTATGGTCGTCTATATACCAAAAATTCATCGAATGCTATTTTTATGAAGTTACAAGGAGTTTGACTACTCGTCATCGACTATGTCCTATACGTAATCCTGCCACACTGCCAAGTACGAACATCGCGATATCGAGAATTTTTGAGATGCGAGAGTTGACTGCGGTCACGATCAGTCACGACTGACAATCGACGATTACGAAGCAGCAGCCAGGATAAACGAGTTCCGATTCGACGCGGTCAAATTCGCAGAGATTCGATACAGGTGCAAGCGTAATCGCCGCTGGGAGGCACGTACGCAGCGACAGGTCGGCTTTAAAGGAGCCACGGATTCGTTGGTGCGTTTACGTTTGCGTGGCACGTGGGTGTACTCGAGGAAAACTCTCGGCGGAACAGTAAGCTGGAACGAGAAGCCAGGTAATGAAGGATAGAAGGGCCGGCTGGCCTGTGTTTGAGAAGCACTAGTCCGGTCTCCCGAGAGTGGTCGGTCTTCTCCTGGATATCTGACGGGAGGTACGACTCGAGAAACATGGACGGGGTACGGCTGGTCACTTCCCAAGGGAACTCGTTTCAGCTTCGTCTCTCCTACACATCGGCTTGTGTGTCCGCGTAAAAGCTTGCATTCGCGAGAGTGAGAAACCAGGTTATATGCAGATACATACTCGTTCTTCTCGGCCTTTCTTCGACGATAGTCCGCCGCCGCTCTCTCTCTCTCTCTCTTTCTCTCTCTCTTTGTCTTTCTTCGTTCCCACTTAGCCAACCCCTTCGCACCCCCGTCACCCTCGTTTCTTTCCTCGCTTCTGAAACGCTCAACGATACCCTGAGGTACGAAATGGCAATCGCTCAGAGCTCTCGTTCTCTGTCTCTACCACTGTTCCGACACTTCGCCGTACTCCGCTTCTTCGTCCCTTTGTTCGTCAACGTCCTCCGCGTCTCGCAAATCAACGCAGCTTCTTACTTTCGCGCTTACTACCTTCGGCACAGACGGAGAGGAGTAGACGGCTCTTTCGCATTACATATTTGCATCAGCTATGCGCGTGTTCCCGTTTTCTTCGATGAAAGTTGGTTGAACATAGAGCGCGGAATGTTTTTCCTCGCCTAATCCGACGTTATTCCCGATCGAGCGTAAGAATCTTCATGACGGTGGATTCTACGTCCGAATTACGAGGCGCGGCAAAGGCGGATGTTAAGGGAAGATCAGAAGAGTCTCGTCGTATTTTTCCTCGGCTAAATCCTCCTCCGTTGGCCGTTCACCGTTCGCGAGAACTGGATTACCAGGGATCCGGTGAAACGCGCGTCCATGCGATGGGTTGGCTGGCTGGACGGTCGTTCTGCTTTAGCCGTTCTCCGGATCCACCTCTTTTCCTACCATTTTTTCCCCGCGAGGCTCATCGATCGATCGATGCGTTTCCAATGTGGTTTCCGGAAAATCGGACATGCTACGTCGTCGTTTTACCGAATGTTGCATAGTCGGTATCAGTAGTGGCCTGTGACCTCCCTCATTCTCTATCACTCTCGCGCGCTCGCGCGTGCATCCTCGCTCTGGCGAGGTAGATTTAATTAATGAACGTGCGGGAAACAGGAGGAGAGAAAGGAACAGGGAAATAGGAGGGGAGAAGGGAAAAAACAGGGACAGAAAGCCGGGAAAACGCGGTGGTTTCCCACAGAGTAAACGAACGAAATTCGACGTCCGACAGAGGCACGTTTCTTCCGACGCGTTACGCTTCCACGGCGTTACCACAAGAGAAAGATGTTTCCCTGTGGAGTGGTAGCGCTCTCTGGGGCGTCTCTTGTTCCTCGTTTTTCGTGGCCCAGTTGCGGCCAGGGAAAAACAAAAGATTCCGAATCCCGATTTGCGCGTGGTAAAATATAGTCGACGGTTCACGCCCATGCAACCGATAGCCCGCTCTTTCTCCCCGATTAAATACCTAAATACCGTCAGCCGCCGCTGCGCCGATACGTGGGCACGACGCGTTAAACGATTAATCGCACTGATTGGATTCCAATTAGCCTGCTAACGACACCGCGCGGCCAAAGCGGATTTTCCGCGCTCGTTTCGCGTCCTCTCTCAACAGCTCGCGCGAAAGCTTTTTTTCTGATCTCCTTTTTTTTCCTCAACCCATACACACACCCCTCTCTTTCGCTTTGTCCTTTTTTCCCTAGCCATGATAGCTCTCCCCAGGCCAGGCGTGATTCCGTTACGACATTGAAAATACGAGCAGCGTGAAAGCGCGTTTTCCTTTATTACCACCGTGAAACGATTTTATTGGTCGCGTCGCAAACCATTCCTTCTTTGGAGACGAAAGACGGTAGGAGGTATACGACGGTGCAAAGGAATCAGTAACCAAACATTTCCCGCGCTCGATTCCCGCCCTTGCTTCGTCTCGATTCAACGGTTCCGACGAAAATTCGCCCTTGCTCCCGCGTTGAATTAGTAAAGAGTCAACCGTGTGTTAACGGCACCGAAGAAACCTCGACTCTCGGCCACTCCATCGAAAAGATTCTATGCAGCTTCCTTTCCTTGCCTTCGTCGCCCTCTGATTCGACCCATTTTACAATCTATCTGCCTCCTTTCTTTTCGTCTCGCGTGCACGCGGCCAGTGTAAGCACACCGTTCGAATAACCGACAAACAGCCGAGTCGTCGAAAGCTTCCCTAACCGAAGAAACGTATTGCAGCCGTATTTGCATTCAATTTCTTCGGGAGGGCTCTCCCTTCCCCCCCCCCGCGTTTCGTCCTTTCAACCTCGTTTCTCCCCTTTTCTCGCTCCCTTATCGCTTTCTTCTTCTCGCCCGCATATCCACCCTCGTCTTTCCCATTGCTTATTCGCTCTCCTTCTCGCTCGCCCTTTTCTTCGTTGCGAAATAGGGTCTCGAGGATGAAAGGAATGCACTTGCCAAACATTAGCATGCCCGTATGTCGTAGTCGATACAGAGACGCACGAAAGCCTCTCCTTGCGAAAGGGCTGACACATCGTTGCTCGCTACTTTTCTCGAGTCGCCGCTTTCGTAATCGTTCTCCTTCCATTTCTTCGTCATAGCGTCGATGCGCGGACTTTTAAACAGCGATTCTTCGAAGCTTAACGTTTGGTCTATTCGAGACGCCTTTGTGTCTCTGGATCTGGTTCTCTCCGCCAGTTTTCTCGTAGTCCGGGAAGGGCGGTAGCTAGGATTAGGCGAAAACCTCCTGGACGAAGCCTGGCCACTGTCTGAAGTTTTGGAATAGTTGACGGGAAAGCACGGAACGGGCGAAGTTTTCTGAGAAACTTGAGCTCGAAGGGGCAAATTATGTGGCTTCGAGCTCTCACTTCTGTTCTCTGGCACTTTTCTTACGCGACTTCCTCTTCCGTTCTTTCGAGTTGTTCGTCACGCTGTCAGGACTCCGCAAGATGAGAGGACCACCGTCGAACGTTTCCTCGAAAAATGTCTTTCGCTTCGTAACTCGAGGACTATCGACGAACAACCTTTCTCTCTCTTTTTAAGGCCTTTACTGCCTTTTCCATCCGGCGCGGCACTGGGGAGGAGCTGCAATTCCATTTAGATCACGATCCGGAGAGATTCGAGTTCTTAGAGAGACAATTTGGTCACGATCATTGCGTTCGGTTCGTTCTCTTGATTAGAGTTCAATAAGCCTCCATTTGGGTCACGGCACTGTTGTGTTGAATTTGTGTTATCGGTCGCGCAGGATTATGATGAACCGAGGACAAAACGCATCCTGGCACACCCGTGCACACCTGAATACCCATTCACGCGGGTACGTTGTGTTTCGTTCCGAATTTCTCACGTCTGTCACGTACCATCGTCGCTATATTAGGTTAGTTCATTCAGGATTATTCACCTTACGTACAAGTTTTATGTGACTTTATATTTTCGAGACAGGGAGTGTCTCGAACGAACTTATTATTTACATGGGCAGTTCAGAATGCGTTCTCTCGTCAAATAATCTTATCGACAGAATTAATAGGAGTTGAATTTTTTAGCTCGGTCTCGGAATATTTCGTGGGGTTTGGAGACTGCGGCGTTATCGCGCTGATCCCGATTGTCCCGCTAAATTTATTGTTCCTTCCCTTGGCGGTATCGCGTTTCTGGCGATATTTTTTGCTGATCGCGTACCCAGAGGTATTACATAAATTATGTATCAGTTTATGCACTGACTTCGATGCGTCCTCTGTCGTTCCCTCGACCGATTCCTCAGGGAACGATGTCACGCTCTTGAATTAATTCGCTTTGGCGAAACGTATCTCTCGTTGTGACTCTCGCGATTGTTCCATCGCGGCGGCGCCGTGTAGTTTCTTTCCTTTCTTTCCGTGATATTTATCTCGTCGAATACGAGCGAATCGAGTCCGAAACGACGAACATAGTTCTTTCTTACAGTTTTCCATCGGAGAGAACGAACCAATTTTCGGCCACTCTAAACTCTCTCATCCACTGCGTAACGATTTCCTTTCGGACGTTCGATACGGTAGGATTACGCGACGATCGGTGACCAGAGCTTCTCAAGGGTCTTTCATCCGATGATGCAAGGTAGCGAATTCACCACGACATTCACCGCGGCGAAGAAGCTGGTTTATTAAAATCACGAGGGTCGTTGCTTATTAGAAATCGAGCCCGCAGGCCATTAATATTCATCGGCTTGTTTCGTCGATAAAAGATTCCTTCTTCCGCGAGACAGCCAGGCACAAGTGGTGGAAAGGCGGCCTCTATCTTTCTATTAGGTCTCCGACGGATTATCTCGTTATTGAAATGATAAAAAGAATCCTTCGTCGGAGTCAAGTGATCGTCAGGGGGAGGACGAATGCTCGAAATTACGCGTCTCGAAGCTCGACTTGCAATCTCACGGTCTTTATACCGTCTCTGCATAGTTGGCCGTGTAGGTATACAATAGTTTGCGCATGTAGTGTCACGTTCTCACAACGATAACTTCGCAGCTCAACTCCATCTCATCTCGACCTGCTATTCTCAGATTTCTGGCACATGCCTCTTAGAATCCTAGGATATCCTATGAATTTAAAGATCGCTTTAGTTTGAGAATATCTTGAAATTTGTTCGCCGTGCTTCTGCGAAAACTTTGCTTTCTTTTGTACCTTGATGTTATTTTCTCTCCTTTTCATGATAATGTTTATACCTACTGCCTGGTATCGCGCTGCTCCTTTCTTGCTGAACCTTCATTTTCGATCTTTTTGTATTACTGAAATCCCTTTTTTGGTCTCCTTACGTTGTTTCTTTATCGTTGGTATTTGTATTTTATATCCTTACAACCTCTTTTTGTTGGTACAACTCTTTTTTGATGTCCTTGCACTGCTGGTTTTATCGTTGTCTATTTTTCATTCCTTAGAAGGTTGGATTCTCTCTCGTTGCTAGAATTTCGTTCCTGGAAACGCTCCACGTGGCAGAATTGCTTCGCCGAATGTAGAAATTTTTCAAAGTCCAAATTTCATCACCGTAAGATGTATTCCGGAAATGTATCGTTAAAGGGAAATCCGGTGATAAATTACTTCCCATCACTAATCTTCATTTCGAACACTTAGCGACGCTCATGGTAGTCACATAGTCGCCAACCACGATTTTGGTGAAAGTGTCCGCTCGTGATAAATTAATAGATAAATCGTAGTAATTAATAAATCGTTACCAAAGTTTAGATGTTTCAGCGTTTCGACTAGCGAGATAAGAGTCCAAATGCTGAATTTCTGCCGCGTGAAATATATGTATCTTAGCCTAGGTTTGATCTCAATTGGTAAAGACAAAACATCGGCTACGATCCTCGATGTCGCAGCTTCGATTTGTGTCGCTACTTGGTGCTTTAATTTAGGACTTCGCTATATATCGTTGAAGCCACTATACCTGGCGCCGATTCGATCTTTCATAATCGATTGTCCTCGACGATGAAACGGTTATTACAGCGACAGAACAGGCAGCCTGGCGATTCAAGTTGTTCCGCGAGCGTTTATCGTTGCTCGCTGGTAGCGAATGATTCGCGGCTGGGAACAAATGCTCGAACAGGTCGCGATGACGTTTAATCGAATTCCACCGGATAAAATATTCGAATCCGGAGGGTTACGCACCGTCGAGTCGCCACCCGCTAACGGGCATCAATTAATTTGGATTTATTAGAACGAAGTCTCGTCGAACGCCGTGAAATCTCTCCTGTCCCTTTCCCACTCGTCGTCTCCTCCCTGTCGCCACGCGTACCTCTCTACCAAGCGTTTCAACGAGTGTACCCGTTCATTCCAGGACGCGCAAACGCCGCACCGCTAGAAATTCACGTGTTTATCGATTATCCATCGTGTGACGCGTGCCGATCGTTTCCGTTTCGCGATTAATCAGTCCGGTCTGACCGTTCGTATTTCGTCCGTAACCACTTCGATTTCCTCACTATCTTCGCGGCTATCGTACATGTACACAATACAATTCTGCCGTTCTCGAAGAGAAGCTGCAGAAGACGCGGTCCGGTTCTACCATACGTATCGTCTTTGACGTGTTCCATATTATTCGACATCGTTCGCGACGTTCGCGCATAACACAATCCACGCGTTGCCTCTTTTTAAAGATTAACGAGACTCGACGCGACACCCTTCGGCGATAAATAATTTAGACTCAAAACTGTCCTACCTGTCGCTCGGCCTGTACGCTTCTATCTACTATCTTCTCAAAGGATATCCGACGAAGGTCTAGGGAAAACGTGGAACAATCGAGAAATAAGAGACGAGAGAAGCAACGAAACGGAAGGTACATAGACGTTGGCGAAGCGGAGCCGAGAGAAAGCGTATTAATTCGATTTTCCGGCGTCGATGCGGCACATCAAAGCGAACGGCCGAGAGAACGATCGAATCATATCTATTTATTCGTTCACGCTAAAACGCCAGCAAGAATTCCACTCTCCGGCCCAGAGGGGAAATTTATTTTTCCGCCATTAAAACGGGGTTAGCGCCGATACAGTCGGCGTAATCAGCAAATGAATTTGCCTCTCGACGCATCCTATCGATCGAATCGCTGTTTTCGTTGTACCGTCCGGCCCTAAGTGCTCTCTAGGGATCGTCCGAGTTAATTAATTCTAAAATTTGTGGACATTTCACCGACCCGTTAATTACTTTGAAACTAACCGAAGAATAGTAGGTAACTTTCGATTCGATTCGACGGTATTTCGTGGAGAAACGTATTAAGTTTGGAAGTATGGATTCATAAGCATCATCGTCTCATCTGCGAGAGGAGTTGCTCGTCTTCGTAGTTATGAATCTTGAGACTGCCGTTGAACTCTCTCTCTCCCTCTCTCTCTTTCTCTCTCGAGGAGTAACTGATATTTAGATTGATGGAGAAGACCAAATTACCGAAGAATACTCAAGGAGAAGAGAGAATAGCCTGATAAAATCTGAGAGTTCCATCCGGCAGCACTTTCCCGATTATATCGTGACGTGTTGAAAAGTTGGACAAATCGTTCAATAATTATTCACGAACGATCTCGTGATATTCATCTACGGAAGTTTTAATTGCACAATCAATTTTGTAGTTTAAAACGCAATTGCTAAATGTACCGTCGCGCTTCGCTCACAAAAGGCCAAGATTTATTCGTAACTCAACACCTTGGAAAATTTCCTTTTTTCTCGCTGCCGTAGGCGCCGAGTGCTCCAGCTAAAGTCCCGGTTTATTGCGTGGCGAAGTGATAAGTTCTAAGATTGTATGGCAGTACGCAAACTTAAATACGTCTCACCCTAGAGTAACTTTGACTTTGTCGGTCGATCACCTTCCAACCGTATTTACGTTTCAGTATCTTAAGGATCTCACCCCGAGAGAGTCGTGCTTTCTTTTCGGAATAAATATACAGCCACTCTAACGCACGAGCCGCATTTTGTCTTTTAAGAGGATAAAAACACTCGAGAGAAAAATTGTGTAGCTTATCGTTGCGATCTTGCGGAAACGCGTTCGACCGCTCGACGAGGAACGTTCGAAACAGGGATGGGAGAAAGAGTCGCACAGAGATGATTAAGGGATGCTCGTAAATTTCGATGCCACGAATCTCGAGCACCATCCTTTGGATAACACTCGATACTCTCTCGCTCGTTCTCCCTTTTGACCGAGTGTTTCGCTTATGGTGGATATGACCGCGACGATACCCCGGTCCAACGCTTGGAGGGGCTCCACCCTCCTCCGTTTCGTTTTGAATCGACGAACCTGTCGCTCGAAAGAACCTGCTCTGGCACAGAAAAGTACCCAGGAAGAGAATGGTGGGGGGGGGTAAGGACCGTAGGGGTTTACTCGTTGATGGGAAGTTTGGGCGAAAGGCGGCCTCGTGTCGTACAATGGCTCTTGTTGGGCTTACGAGGTAATCTTTTATCTCGACGTGGCACGCGTCCTCGACCCATCTGGCAAAGTTTACGGGGGGTCGATCGGTCTCTATCGTGACGATATTACGCCGCCGGAATAACTGCAGACTAACGTTGGTATAACGACGCCGTAAGCTCGGTGAACGGGGATATGTTTGGCGATTTACGCACTCGTTATTTTGTTTCTACGCTCCCTCCCCCCTCCCATCGATTTACGGGATTACATCGAACCAGGCAGGCTTTTATTACATCATCGTCGAGTTCGTTTTCCGCGAATTAAAATCCATCGAATGGCAATGAGTCGACGTTCTCTCGGAGATCGATCGACGAGTCGAAGTCACGAAGCTACGAAAGCGCGCTCACGTTCGGTCGTCAACATAGTCCAGTTTCGTTCGATGATTTTTCTCGTCTTCAGTCATCCCGTTGGCTTCGTCGTGCACTTTGACTTCTGCGAAGGTTTCGTGGGATTCACGGCGCACTCTTGCCGAAACTTGTTCTCTCCTTTCTATCGAATCTCTCGACTCGAGACGTCTGGCACTGGCGGTCCCTGATTAACTCGAAAGATCGTCCCAGTCGCCTTGCGGCAAAGTTAGCTCTCCCCTCGCGCCGTCTCACCCTGTTTCGTCACGACTTCTACCCTTGCTGCCGCTACCTCCCTCTTGTCGACGTCGAAAGAAGAAAAGAACGTCGTTGCGACAGATAGAGAGCCGGAAAGAACCGTCAGAGAGAAACCGCCTCTGTTAAATGCAAATAATGACGAGACCGAGACGAATCGGATAAGAAGCTAGCTCGTATTTTATTTCTTTGTGTTGAAAAATCGACGCGGGATCTACGAGCAAGAGACGAGAAAAATCTCTTGCGGAGTTCGATAGAATTCGATCGCTGGCTGGACCAAACGCGATCTCCGTTTAATGTTTATGGCAACTTTTAACTAGGTTTAAACCGTTTCCATCGTTCCCTGGAAGGGTGCATTATTTAAACGCCGGCGGGATTTAAGAAAATAAAAAGTTGGTACGCATTCCTGGCGTTTGTAACTAGGTCGTTCTCTAACGAGTAGCAAATACGTCGCTGCATAATAGGTCGAATTCGACCCGCTTTATTCGCGGACGGTGCACGGTTCTCAGAGAGTTGTCTTTCTCAGAGCGTGTCGTCGCCATGGCGCGACTTGGTTCGTTCTCGAGGGGAGGGTTCGAACAGAAATCCCCCGGGAAAGCCGAGGGGAGGCGGCGTAGGATAACGCGCCCGTACTCGAATCCCTGGGATCGTGAGAAAAGCCGAGTATCCAGGCGCAATGTGCCGTGAGACTTTGTCCCGTGTCTTTATGAAAGCGTAGCGCGAGAGAGGGTAAATTAGCCGAATCAGCGAGACGAGAACCGATCCCTTGGAATCGCAGTAACGAGTTGCACGCGCGACTAGTCCAATCCCAGCTGGCTCGGCCGCGCTTAAACAACTAGTTTAAATAAACTGGCTGCTTAGTGACGAGAAACGGGCTAAACGAACCGTGAGAGAGCACGCGAAGCAAGGAACCTCCGAGCCGGAGACGAGTCTGGCCGGACCACGCGGAAATGTGACAGTGAAACGTTTCACGGAGATCGCTCTGGTTTCCGCGGAAAAGAAATTTTCCCCCTTTGCGCTTCGCATCTTTTTTCTTGCGGTCTTGCGGCGCAGAGTCGCGCGTACCGCGCTCGCTGTTTCGACGAATTTCCACGCCTAGAGAAGTACCGCAATATACTATACCAGAATCTCTCGTGTCATAGACGTAACCGCGGCTTTCTCGTTATCCGGTCGAATCACAGTCGTCCGTTGCTTGTTTCTCATCTTGCGTCGCGTCTTCTTTCAGGAATGCATGGATGAAAATCGAACTTGCGAGTTCCCACAGACCAACCAAAGACTCGAGAACGTTAACGCGTTTCTATCTGGTTGGCGAGTGTCTTGGAATTTCGAGCAATTCGATTACGCCTATGACGACTTGGATAACGAAGCAAGACGGCGAGAAAAATGAGTTGAAGTTTCAGTGAAGAAAAGCTGGAGGAGGAGAGAACTTGCGGTAAACGCGAAGGAAAAGGAAAAACCGGTGGCAAAAGGAGAAGCGAAGGGTAGAGGATTTACGCGCGAGGAGAAGCAAGGGGAGAAGGAACAGGAGCAGAAGGAGGAGAGAATACGGCCGACGGTAGCACTGCTGGAAAATCAGACTAATTACTTTGTACGCGTGGCTTTCACCGAAATGGGCTCGCGATTATTTTCCCCGAGTATAATCTCGACCAGACGCATAGTCCGTGGTTAAGGGACTTTATAATCGTGTCGGGCTGCAGCCATGTCCGGGCAAAAGGACGGACAGTCCTCCCTTCCCTGACACGGAAATTTCTTGATTTCTTCTTTCCTCTCGCGGACTGGCAGAACCGGCCGTGGAAAACTTGTCATTCCACGAGGTAATCGCGGGAACAACGACAAAGCGACGCGAACAGTGGCTTTTTATCGCTGGAGACGAGACTCTGATCCACTCCGCGTCTCCTCTCAGCCGCAATTACAGCTACTGCCACGCAGAAACAGACGACCGCATATATTTACATATTACCGGAATACGAAAGTGGCGAACAGGTCGAGGGCCAGAAATTGATCGCAACCCATCGACCGACCCAGGGATTTCTAACGACTGTGTGCTTGAAATTTTAACGAGATCGCTATAATCGCGTGTCTTTATTGTCAACATAATCGTGAAAACTATGGAATTCGGTAGGCGGAACGGCACTCGAAAAAAATATACGCTCGTAGCGTAGCGTGCCGTGTAATGCAGAGTTGACTGCAGAATAGACCGGAGTAGGACGATGGAGGGGTATAATTAGTAGAAATAATAGAATTTCTAAATAACATTCCGCGTGATATTACTGAAATTTTTAATGCGCTCGAAACCGCCGCTGATTTACCGTATCGCGAATTCGTAATAGCTTCGTTTTGCGAGGAACGATTCGCGAGAAATGCGAACAATCGTCGAGTTTAGAAAGATCAGAGGGCGAACCTTCGCCATCCCCTCGGTATTTGTACTTTCGTTTCCGCGGAGAACGACCGGGCAAAAGCGAGCAAACTTAAGTTCGACCCGAGTGGTTGCATATCCCTGGCGATGGTAGCCGTATCGCGTTCGAGCGGTTCGCGCAATTCCAGTTTAGTCGAGCTCAATAAATTCGCGCTACGATACGCTTCAGGTTGCCTTCGTTTACGCGGATCCGATCGTTTATCCGTTCGGTAGGGTGAACGTTTACGCGAAAGTCCGTGATCGTTTTGCGTTGTTTTCGCAGCGAACAGGAAGAAGAAGAAGGAATAGCAAAGGAATGGACGGGTAATCCTGGGTCGTGGGATTCGATCCACATCGATTTCTGTCTTCCATCGTGAGAGCGCATTCATCCATTATCCGCTGTGCAATTGCTCGCCATAGAAAAAGGTAAAGAGGAATTTGACTTGGTAAGAGCAAAGAGAGAAGAAAGCGCAGTTTGTTTGGAATCGACGAAGCACGCGCTCGCGCGTGTTTCGCTTCCGGAACGATTAGGAACGATATTTGGTCGGTAGAGTTTGGCGATGGTACGAGGCAAATGGAACGCTCGGTTGCGATTACTCGAGGGTACGGAAGATCCAATTGGCCTTGGATCGGGGTGACCGGCTTGCAAGGTATATCGGTGATGGCATATCGAACGGACTAGCGGCGTGCATCGACGAGAGATCGATACGAGGAACCGTTGCAATCCACCTTCGCTGTGCTCAATGTATATAAACCTGAAGAGGCGGTTTCGTATGCCGTCGTTCCGCGCCGTTCTGTGTATCGGGTCGCACGTTCGCGAATTATTACGAGTCACGTAGGCAGTAGTCGCGGAACGTAGAGTGCTATTATTACGATGTAATATGGTTGAAGCGAATTCTACCGCCGGAAGCTCGCGCAATGCTAAGGAAAGGGAGGAAAAGAAGTAGGAACGAGTGGAAACGAGAGGCAAGAAGTGGGAAGGATAGCCGGGAGACGGGCCGCGACGTGGAAACGGCAGAAAAAGGGACGGACGAAAGCGAGGAGTCAGTGGTCGGGTCACGAGGAAAAGAAGGGGAAAACGTGGAGAAAAGTAGTGACGGCGTTGCTGCCGTGAGGATAAGACGGTGAAACGCGGCGGGAATCGAGGGCAGACCGAGCTTTCCGTGCAAGGTGCCAGCTAGTTGTCATCAGGCCGAGAGAATAATGGAAATTATCCACGCTAGACCGATCCGGCTTGAGATCCCGTTCCCGAACACGTTCGGAGAATAGCGAGCTCTAGCTTACTCGTCACAGAATTCGACGCGACACACGCGCACATAGCCAACGAAACGGAGCTTCTCACTCGATCTACCGTTCACCAACCGAGCCTCGTCTGTTTGCATAAGGAGGAAATTGCTGCTCTTATTGGAGAGAGCATCGATCGAGCCTCGCGAAAGATTATTTTCATCGCTAGAGTCAGCTTTCTTCTCGATTTTTCTTTCTTTTCTTCTAACGAAACGACCTTTCGATCAACCGTATCTTGCACGAGATCTTGGGTCTGCCGTCGCGTCGTTGCAATCGGTGTCGATCGCCAAATCCTTCAACCTTACTGCCACTACACGTTGTGTTGTCTTCTTCCGCAATCGAAGCTATTATAATCATATAGGTCATCCGAGAAACGAAAAGGGGAAGGGAATTTCAACCTGACCCTTTCGCGAATTTCACATCCGTTTTGGCATCGTGAACTCGTCGACTAAGCCGGCCAACGATCGATAATGTATGCGAGAGCCGCGCCGCCTGCTTCTCGCCATCCCTGCCTCCTGTCCCCGTGCCCTTGTGTGGTGCACGCGAAAAAAGATAAATAAAATATTCGTTATGTAACAAAGATTCCTCGTCGATGTTCTCCGGAATTCTGAGAATGAGAAGAACAGAGAGAACCTAGTAGAAAATAGATGGGTTAAACTCGCGCGCACACGGTCCACTCAGATAGGGCAACAACGCGATGCTTTTCGAATCTCTCGTAGCGACGATTAGAACCCCGATAGTCTCTGTGTGTGGTAAAAAAAAAAAAAAAAAAACGAAAGCCCGTTAAATGGGTTTCAATGTGACACGTTCTTGTCTCGCTTAGAGCTTTATTTGCGGCGTCCACAACAACCGGCACGATTTCGAGAGAATCGATCACGTCGTGGTTTCGAACGAATAGCATCGATCGTTCGGCTCATCGTACAAAAGAAAGGGTGAAGAACGATGATTCCAAGCGGAGTCGCGATCGAGACGGCGGCAAAGTTCCATCCTTTGCTTTTTAACTCTTTGATCGGGATATTTTTAATCAACGGGTATACCGGACGGCAACGCATCCCCGTGGCCTGTCCACTCGACAGATCAAAGGAAGAGAACGGGGATCCACCGGCAATCTACGGTTTTTGCGTTTTCGAACTCCACACGGCGCGGCGGTCGTGTTTCTGCTACGGGGATGTAAATCGGGGAAGCTCTTCGCGAAACGATCTCTTTCTTCCTCTTTTTCTCTGCCGGCTCCACTCGAGATCGTATACAATTACTCGGCTATGGAAATCCGATGACATATCGGAGAACGCGGAATCGCTGTGAATGACAGTCACTTGGACGCTCGATTCGAACCAGAAGTTTATCGGCGACTGCTCTAATTCGCACGCACCTATCCGAGAAATTCGAGTTTGGTTTGTTCGAGTTTTGCTCTTTAGATGCTTAATGTTCCGTATCGATTGAACGAACAGGTTAAACGACTGACTCGATGCTCTGACCAGAGCACTCCTCCACGACATCGTCGTACCGATAGACTCCTCGCGGCGCACCGCGTCTACTAGACGAGGATATTCGATACCATGTCATCGGTGATTAGCGGCCACGATTTTCAATCGGGTCTTTTCAATCGCGCCGTTCAACGATGGATAATAATTCTTTCGAACTATGGGAGTTACGGACTCGCAGATAAATAGGCGGAATTGGAGGACGAACACCTCGACACAGATAGACGGAGGGAGAACAAAAACAATCGCGTTAGGAGAATTTTGGCATCGGGGAATTTCCCCGGATGAGAATCGAGAGGCAATAGAAAGGGAGCGATTCGGCCGGCGATGATCGTCCGCTGGTGTTCCCTCGAGTGGGTGGGACGCGTTCTCTCCCTGGTTGCCGCGCGTGTTGGGTTTGATTTACGTTCGTCTATGTGCCTTTCGGATTAGCGGTGCAGGGAAGACAGTCGGGGTGGCAGCCGTGGCTCGCAGCCTCTTCCGACGATTATCCCGAGGCTGGGGTTGGTCCCGAGGCTCGTCGAAATAAGTACGTCGATAAATATCCCCCGTATCTCTAGTCGGGGTCCAGGATGCCGGCTATAAAAACCGAATCGCGCTTCGTCCCTTCTTTCAGGTCGGCAGAGGCAATTGCACGGCCTCCCATCCAAAGGCCGAGAAAGTGGAAAACAGCGACTCGTTGCGTTTTCTTTTGAGATTGCCATCCATAGTCGTACCTTTATCGCGGTTAAACCGCGACCAACAACTACTATCTCGATACGGCTGTCCTTTGTTCGCCGGTTCGGTACGCGGAAACGAGTTTTCACGTATTCTGCGAATGACCGCGGCAAAGAGAGACTAGACGAGAAGATACTGCCTCTGGTTTTCGTGGACGTTAATCGCGGAAGCCCCGAACGAAAACTCGACCTCGAACGACAAGCCTAATCCACGAGAGGAAAGCCCGTCCGATACACGCTGTAACGGAGTTGCAGAGTTCGTTCGCGTCCTCCGTTAATCTGTCGTCCCGTGAGTAACCGCGGAAACAATAACGCGCCCGTATCGGCAGCTAGAGAAGCGATTTCGAGGGGTTTGGAGTAAATCCTGGCGGAATTGCCCAGTTTCAAGCTTGGTCGTTGCATGCACGCGTTCTTCGACGTTAGCCGGCACAGGGTGTAAGCTTTTTGTGGGCGACCTCAGGTGGTCGAAAGCGTGCTAGAAAGCTACGGTTTTTTAAAACCCTCGCTGCGTCGTGATATACATAGCTGACGCCAGAGTCCGCCTCTTAACGAATCTCCTCTCCTCGCTGCTGCATTTTCGGGGGAAGGAATTTTATGGGATTTCGGAGCTCCGTCCACGGCGAAAGGAAGAAAGATAGGTAAGGGGAAGGGTCCAGGTTTGGTTAGTGCTTCGTGTTAAAGAGAAGCCGGGAAAGATCTTTTTGTTCGTATTTGGGACGTGAAACGCAAAATCGGGCGCAGATCTTGGTGCAGCGAGGTTCGTTCGTGGTAGAACGCGTCGCTATTCGAGTGTTCGCAGCTTGGCCATTGGTACTGAACTGAATCAGCATTCCGTAAGCACTAAATACCGCTAATATCGCGCATGTGCCTCGTACACCCTGATGGATGAGAATTCGCCTCTCAAACCGCCTCTCTCCGTTTCTCGTTCTCGATCGTTCCTTGGTCCTCTCGCTCCGCGTTTATCCCTTCCAACGGAACGTCGCTTAGTCACCAGTGAGCGAGACTGTGCGTGGAAATTGCGTAAGCTTTTGCCAACGTATGAGCGAGCGAGCAAGCGAGCAAGCGCGACCGAACAGGCAAACTTCTACTCGCGGATCGCAATTCGGTGCACAACGGCGTAGCGCGGCTGTTGCAACGTGGCTACGCGTATAATTGATTTGCGACAGTAACGGGTCTGGTTTTATAATCCATTCGATCGAGTCCGTTAGCATTTTGTTCGTAGCGTAAGAGCACGAGTGCGCTCGCGCTCACAGACTCGTTGGGTGAACACGGCCGTCGGTCCGGAAAACTTACTCTTCCCGCGGTTGCTAATTAAGAAGTAGCTACCTACTTTAGTAACGATAATAAATGTATTACGGGCTCGCGCGGCCAAGCCAACAGTTTTATGAAAATACGAGCGTGGCTGGTTGCGCGACGTTATCGGCGGTCTCCTCGTTTTTCACGGGAAAACGATGCGAAGTTTCGGCACGGACGCCGCATAACCTTCGCAACTTCGCGGCGTGAGCCAAGCTAAAGCCTCTACCACGGATACGAAGCTCGGATCGAGCTGGAATTCGCGGAGAAGAAGCCAGACATCAGGACCGCGCATCTCTCGTCCACAACAAGAGGGGTAATACAAGCGGCGGAAACGAGGGTCGCGCTCAAAACTACAAGGGTGCCGCGTGTTCTTTCTTCTTTCAGCCACACTTCTTCCTTTCCATCCAGTATACAGTCGCGCTTTATGCTTGCAGTTGCAATTCGCAGTCGTCGTCGCCGCGGCTCGTCATCACCGCCCTGTAGCGTAACGCGCTGTATGCACCGCCTACGAGACACGACCGGCATCGTTCGCATCGGCATCGCGATCGTCCCGTATCACCCTCCGTCACTTCAGACCCTCTTTCAGCCAGCCTACTCGTGATTCTTCGGCACGGGGAACGGCCACGAGTCTAAAAATCCCTCGCGGCTACCGAGTTCTTTGTGTCGTTGGTTACCCGGGCAACCTTCGCGAGTTTACCGAGGATTAAATATGTAACTTTGAATTAGACGAGCACAACGTCGATGCCGCGGTCTCAAACGCCAAACGGGTCTTAGACGTGGCTAGTAACGTGGCTGCGGCGTTGGTGTTCCGCGTCAAAGGGACAAAGCTGTCCGGAAGTCAGGCTCGGTCCATCCTATCTACCAGCGGGTCGTGTTTGTCTCTACCGCCACGATATGACCGATGTTTCAGCGAATTTCCTTCCCTTTCTGTCGACGAGATTGGAGAACTCGGTTGAAGATCGGTGAATCACAGCGCTCGTTGTGGCGCCGCGTCGACGAGGAACTCGCGGAAGAAAGCACGGCTGGAAAGAAACGGAGTGCCCGAGAACAAAACGGTGGGCGTTTTGCTTGCTCGAACGGGAAGAAATATGACCGTCATTATCGCGGAGCCACGAAACTTTGGAGTCTCGGTTTTTTCTGCTGCGAGGTAGCTCCACACAGCCTCGCTTTCTGCCCGCTACTCGATATTCCAAATTTCCGTGCTTATTACCGGTCCTTTTAGTACACTGATCGTGACACACGTTCCCGATCGTTGCGACGCGTTTTCGTTTCCACGCTCGGACCGAGGATAACGATCGGTAAAATTGAAATAAATCGCGGATTAACAGGGGCTATTATTAAACGTAGCAAGGATTAACGTGCGTGACCAGTGCCCGCTCTGTCGCGTCATCCGGTTCTCGTCTAACGCGCCCCAACGATCAACGACACCGCGTCCGACTTGTTGGAACTCGACGACACGTCGACATGTAGACGCGAAATCGCGCGCGTCACGCGCCTACTCGCACCGTGATTTTTTTTCGCCACCGTTTCCCGCCTACTCCTTACGTAGATTCTTATCGTTCCACCGGTGCTCTAGGCGATCGTTAAAGTTCATCATGGCCAGTCCGCCTTTCTGTATAGGGGTTGTTTTACGCGTTGACCGCGTTTTTCACGCGAGCGACGGCTGCACGTCGCACGGTAGAAACGAGAACTCGCGCGACGTTGGCGCCGACGACGTTCCGGTTGCCTCGCTTCGAGAAGATCTCGTTTCGCGGCTCACGGCCACTGCCAGGGACGCGTGGACTGTTGCAGGGTCTGAAAACAGGGAAAATAGAGAAGCCAAGGGGCGGGGCGGCAACCGGGAGCGGGTGGAACAGGAAAGACCGTCTAATCCGACGGTATCACCAACCAGCTATTCTGAGTCAGCTTCCGTGGCAAGTAATAACGCCGGTGTAACGGCATCGCTATCGTTGTTCCCGGTCTGAGTTATGGGACTCTATGGTGCGGTGTACCCCGTACGTGTCATCGAGCCATCCCCCTAATTATGTGAAACGAACCACGCCGTTGCGTCACACAGCACGCTAATGGGAAATGGTAATTTATGATGGGCTGTGAAATTATATTTTCTTCTTCCGAGATTTGTAGCATGGAACGCTCGTCTTTCGCTCGGCCTTGTCGTTTGTTTTGGCGCGTTGAATCGAAGCGGAAGGAAGCGACGACGATGCTCGGTGTTAGTGCGTCGAAAAGCGGATTCGAGATGTCGCTCGTAGGCCACTGACTTTGGGATCTGTTTTCAATTATACGTTAACTTGCCAATAGAGCATTTCGCTCAGTGAACTAGAAACCTAGTTCATCGTTCCACACCGAAGGGATACATACACCTTAAAACGGAACAACGAAGTTCGCGTGGTTGTTCATCGTCTTGGGAGGGGACGGTGTTTAACTGGTTCTTGGTCCGTTATAGCGTCGGTGTTGTAGCGGTTAACAAATTTTAATGATGAAACAAGCAGGATCCCGTAGCTCCGTTACACGGACCGCGCCATTATGAATCTTGTACGAAAAGACTATAGATGAGCTACTGCGGGAATATCTCACGCCTTGACACTTGCTAATATTCAGGGATATCCTGTTATTATGGCCAGATTACATGCTCTGAAATACTCAGTAATATCCCAATAAACGTGTCAGCGAGATTAATACGGAAGTTGGTTCCCTTTGGGCCAGGCTTGTTTGTCACCGGTATATTTCGATCCGACGATCCTCCGACCAGAACATGCAACCCTAGGGAGACGAATTTTTGACGCGGACATCCTTATCAAGCTGTTCACGTCGCTTACACGCCCTACCTGCGCCGCGTCTCGTCCGAATCGTAATCATCGGATTCGGTTAGTAACACGACCGGCTTGAATCGACGCGTAATTGATAAGAGAGAATCTCGTGGTAGCGGAGATATGGTTTGTAGGAAATCGAGCAAATCGGAGTCTATCCTTGGGAATCGGACAGAACGGCGCGGCGGTAGTTGGTTTATTCGGGAGTACGATAGCGCTCTAGCATCGAGGTCTGCGCGTTCTAATTCCTTGGCGACCCGTTTCCATATCGATGAGCCCTGCGCGCGGGAGGGGGAACGGGGAGGAACCGTCGAAATTGCTTTCGGCCCGACGTATTCGAAACCGTCCTGCGATAGGTAAACGGCAACTCGACGGTTTCAACCCCGACCACGTATCATCTTTGTTCTCTGCATTTTTTTCCCTATATTTTTTTCCCACCATACTATCCCTTTGCTGTTTTTCAACTCTTTTTACTTTTACCCCCGTCGTCACTGTAACCGCCTAGCCCGTAACGAAAATTCGATCCGAACAATTGATCGCGATTCGGCCTTTCGCGGTGTCCACGGTTGCGTGATTCTCGACGATATACCGTCGGCCTTTCCGCGTCATTGGCGTCGTTGAAGCGACGATATTTTACGAGGATAAATTATAACGGCCGCATCGTGCCACCCTCACCGAATATCAGGGCAAACATCACGCTACCGAACTCTTCCTTTCGACGCGTGAACCCCCCTTTTCCGGAGAAGGTAGGTGTATATTCGTCCGCGAATTTCTTCCTCTTGCAGTCTGTAATTATCTTAGAGCTTGCGAAAATCGTCCTTACTTCGCTTCGTTTGTTCGTTCGTTCGTAGGAAGGTTCGAGTCAGAGGCAGCGGAGGACAATTAGGATCTCGACACGAGGAATTCGAGGAAAACGCGGTCCCGTGAAGAGAATCCGCGCCCCGATAAAGGTGCCCAACGGAGAACATAAATTCGACGATCGTGCCTTTGTGGGTAGTGGAGGAACTTTAGGGCCAATCTCGGTGGGTGGTGCTCGGGCATCGAGGACGAACGATCTCCAGGAGCTCTTTTCACGAGCCAGAGAACGCGCTATTCTCTTCTAAAGACTTCCCAGAGACTCCTTTCGCGGCACGTAACTTTTCTGTCGAGCACCGCCCACCGTTAGCGGACATCGGTATCGAGAGGACCGCGAATAAATCTGGTTACCTGTGACCGGCGACGTTCTCGAGGAAAGCGGGATGATTCGTGGTGGTGTCGCGACCCCGTCGAATCCACGTCTTTTTCTTCTTTCCTTCGTATTCCATGCATTAGACCGATGAACGGACCTGCGAACAAGGAGGACGCCCGACCATTATAGCGAGAGTAAAGGTGGGGAGAAGGGGTGGAAAAAGAGGAAGGTGAAAAGTGTGAAGCGAAGGGGAAATGGGACTGCGAGAATGGCCGGCATTTCGAGGCGTTCGTCGCGAGGGATGGATCGAAAGGTTGCTCCCCTGTAGTGACCGGCGGCGACGCGTTTCCAGAGCAAAGCTATCGATCGGTTCTATTTTCTGATCGCAAAAGTGTCACGGACAGAAACCGCGGTTTTTACCGTCCTTGGTCGTTACGACGCGAAAGAATCGCGACTTTGTTCTCGCCTGGGTTCTGCCTAACAAGCCAAGTCGTCGCGAAAACGGAAGAACGGCGGATAGATGAAAGCATCTGAACGGTGGAAGGCAATAGGAAGCGACGCGAACGGACCTCGTTTCGTTCAACGATTGATACCGGCACGGTCGGAACGTGAACGTCGACCAATTAATCTTATCGTTAATTAATTTGGACGTGGCCAGTGGACGGGGAAAGGGGTGAGGGATTGGGGAAGGAGCGTAGGAACGAAGGGGAATAGAGGAGGCAGAGAAGGGAAGGAAGGGATATCGGTAGGAATCGATTGAAATCGGCTGCGTTTTCGAGCAATCCGCTCGATCGAGCATGCGCCGTCGTTATCGGTTGCAAAGGTCGTCGTTGTTGTTCGTAAAATCAGTGGCGCAACGGGAGACACGGAATTACGGTGTAAGCCGTATAGGGTCGTCACGCGATAATACTCGGCACCGCATTAATGTCGGGGCTGCCGGTAATTCCCATTTAATAATCACAGGTCGTATGTTAACCCATCGTATCCGGTAGTCGGACCTAATTACGGCGCCGTCCGAGCGTGTCTCTGCCAATAAACGTTCACGACTCTCGCGGGATTCGCTCAAATATGCTCGCGGATAATATTTTCATTAACCATCTCGTCATCGAATTAATCGAGAGTATCGAGACAAGCGCCATGTTCGCCAAGTGGCCCGACGAATCTCATAGTCAGTCTCGCTTTTCTCCGGCTCTGTGCGGCTCCATCTTGAACAGAGGGATAAGATAGCCTTCCTTCGACTGCTTTTGTTTCGCGACTTTATGCGTCGTACGTATACACACACACACACACGCACACATAAACACACACGTATACACTAAGCAAAAAGAAATCGCAGAGCTCGACGTAGTCCAAGACGCCTTCAACGTCGCACGCTAGTTTCTCTATTCCGTCTTCTCTTTGCCGTTTCCTTCGTCTCTTCTGGTCGCGTCTCTCTATTTATATTTGTATCGCGTTTCTATTTGTTCCACGCTTTCCTTTTCCTTATTTCCCTTGCGGATCGTGGTCGCGAGCGAGCGAACGGGCGAACGAACGTGCGAGCGCGATCAGCGTACACCGCCACCGTTGCCTCGTTTTATGCCGTTCGTATCTTCGCGTCGAGTTCTTTGCGAAGGTTAAAGACCTCAGTGGTAGAGCGAGCAAGCATCTCGACGACAGGAAAGATGACTCTGCGACGGTGAGGCGGAACTTTTACACAGAGACTGTGGAGGACTGCCGAGCCAAAGAAAAAGGGCGAACGGTGAAATTGTAATTGTCGATTCGGTGATTCTTCTTTTCCACTGTTCCTAGCGCGATCGAGGAAACCAGGTCGAATTTTTATCGTTCGAACGGGAGAAACGGGCATTTTCGATGATCGTTTTTAGAAATAGACGAGATTAACTCGTTACTTTCGTCCCAGTGACACCTGCGGTCGATTAAATAGTAATTATAAATGATTTAGTAATCGGAACTTGAGTAAATCTGATCAAAAAGCATAATATGGGTGGTAAAATTTAGGTAGAGGCAATAATTGTCAAATTATGTATTCGGACGAACGGGGTCAAAATGTACAAACATAGACGTGAATGATTCCGATAGAAGAAAAGAGATAGATTTAGATTTTACCGATGCGTCACATTTATACGTACGATAAGTAAATAGTTTATACCACGCGATTCACGTAATTTCATCATCTTAAATTGCTTGCAAAACGTTCGCTGCGCGAAAAATTATTTTAAACAACGGAATACTATTAATCGCGAACATTTTCGGCATTGCTATCACTTTTTGTAACGTTCGACAAAATGTTCGCTCCGAATATTGTTTCGTGTGGTGCAAACATTTTACTCTCTCAGAATTTTCGTCGCATGCGCCATAAACGAGGATCGATCTCACTTTTCATCATTACTAAATTTCATTGTTACGGATACTTGTCACGTTCACTGAGGATTGCAATCATACACAGCTATGTAAATAACTCCGATGGATTTTAGTTCGTGTCCCAATAAATTTTAGTATATCAAGTCGTGTTTATAAATATCTCGAGCGAGGAATTCAAAATTGATCCCACAAACGTTGCATGGATACCTCATTATTCTCTCTTTTATTCCTTTGATCCATTTACATTAGAAATAATCCAAAGAATATTTCAGCTTACGGGTCACATAATGCAAACCGGGCCGGGTAGATAGACCACGCTATATATGTCAATAAGTTGCAAATTTATCATTTTATCAGAGTCAGCAGATGCAGCAGATACCCAGATAAATATTGTTACTGATACATATTTTTAAATTTAAGTCAGTCGATAGTTTTAAAGATTGAAACGTCAATGATCATCGCCGCATATTTCCCAGTGACCCAAGATATGACTGCAATTTATAGCGACGAAACGGTAAAGATATTGGCTGGAGTTAAACGCGAGAAATTCGGTATCGCCAAGAGAGCGAGAGCGAGAGAGCAACAGAGAAAAGGAAAGAGAAAGAGAGATAGAGAGAGAGAGAGAGAGAGAGAGAGAGAGCAGAGCAGAGCAGAGAAAACAGAGGGCCCATGCGAGAATATCGAGAAACGCCGGAAGCAGAGGCGCCTGCACAATCGCAATTGCCTTTGAATACAAATAGACGAACCCCTGGCGTTCCGTCCGCGATCAACGAAGTTATAATCCGCCGTAACGGCAGATCGGAACGCACGATTGTATTTTATTCGGTGCTGGGGGCGCGTGGTCGTCCGATTCTCTATAGCAAATGACACGGGGGTGACGTTAAACGGCCGCGGGAGGTGGGAGTGAAAATAGCGTCGGGGGCTGTGGAAGGGAACGAACGCGAGGGGAGACCGAGAAAGGCAATCTCGTTAGTAATTGTCCGTAAGCGGCGCAAAGATTGCGGCCAATTTCTGATCGTCCGTGCATGCGAAACGCCGCTCCTCTTCTGCTTTTCCTTTCTCCTTCCCCGTCGTCTTCGAGGGTGGTATTCCTGCCGCGTCTTGACCCTGTGCTTGCTTACCGATTGTCTCCGTTTCGACCGTCGTTGCTTTCAGGCCAAAAAGGGTCCCTCGCGATTTGAAACGTACCAAAGAGATCGCGGACACGTATACGAAGCCTGTTTCGCTCGAATGGATCCGTTTCCGTGCGTTTCAGGTAAGCACGTCGAAGAAAGAGCCTGGAGCGGGGCCAAGCCCGACCGAAAACCTGTCCGCGTACGAACTTGAAGGAGTAAAGTCGATCGAGAGGAAGGGAGAGTCGGGATCTCGATGTTGGAAAATTTCGAGCCCGAGGAAATAGGAAGGACCAGAAATAGAAGAGGGAAGCGTTGTGGTCAAAGTTTTTCGAGCGATAACCAACGACCCGTGTTCGATCGATCATCTCGCGGTTATTACGCGACGATTCGCAGTGAAGAAGTCGACGCGGCGTCAAGAATTCTTGGAAGCAAAGAAGATCTCATCCGATCGAAACGGATTTCGGAACATTCGCTCGCGACGGATCCCGTCTCTTTCAGCCGGCTTTACCGAAACTTTCGTGATTTTCCGGCTTTCTCATCTACCGACTTTTCGTTCCATCGGTCCTTCGTGGACAGGGCAGGTAACCAGGTGGGCGCAGGTAGCGTGAAGGTAGACGGACGAGAACGCAGGCGCGCGGTCGCGCCTACGAGACGCGGTTCACGGATCCAGCTATCGATTTGGCTGTCTTACAGGTCCTCTCGAGGCTCGATGAATAAAAATGACATGCTAACGAGTGTAGTTCAGCCGGCTGAAACTAACTCCGGTAACGCGCGCGAGAAACGCTAAGCGACGTCCTCCCCGACGCTCTCGCGTCCCTGCTCCGGACGGAGCGGCTTTGGAAACCAGTCGCGGAACAGAAGGGAATTTAGGAGAGAGTCCGCAAGGAGACGGGGCCGAGGGGAAACGGAGAAAAGGCCGAGACGACCGAAACAGGGAGTCTCCTTCGAGTCACCGATGCGATTAATATTCGAGCGATCGTTCGAGCGGAAACGGATTCGCCGCCGCTTCCACCGCCGTAGGAAACACCAGAGACACTTTGCACGCCAGAACGAATAGTTTGTCCTTTCTTCGCGGCGATGATATCTACGCGATACACGGGTACCATGGAAATTCGAAAGCAGCTGCTCGACGCGATCCTACACATTGTCGTACACGTAGATATCGTGTGCGTTTCAACAGCAAATTAGAGCGCCACCGGAATATTAAGGCGAGTAGGAAGTAACACCTATCGTTATCGAATATTGATATACGAGTTGATTAGCTGCCTAGGTTCTAGTTAGTGTCGTACAGCAGTTAGAAAAACTCGAGGCGCGCGTTACGTGCAGTTGCGCAGTAAGCCGCGTGTGTAACTTGTACCTTTCTAGGTACTCATTACGCCTTTCTCGATAAATTGATGGAAATGACCGGGGAATTAAGGGGGCGAATGTGCCACGAGGCCATAAAAAATTGAAAACAAATTTATGGTTACGACCTTTGGCATTAAGGTAAAGGGAGCCTCTTTGCCAACCGACACTCGTGACTAACATTCGTTCTAGCATTTCTATTTCTTCTAACAATAAGCGTCGAATATACTTTTCTGTCCTTCGTTCGTTAAGGACGAATTTTACGTTTACTTTTGTCTCCTTCGAAGATAAATGACCATGGAACCGACAGCTCTCGAATGTCTTCTAAATGTTACCGCCTTGGCTAAAGTGGAAACTCGCAAAATCTGTCGAACATCTTGCTCGTGAACGACCACATTTGTGTCGAACGCATTTGTCCGTGGTGCAGGTCCGTGACGGCGCGGAAAGTCACGCGATGCGGGAACCTCCGACGAAAGATTAGAAACCCCGCGGTCTTCCGGTCGACTCGCCTTACACGCAGAGAATACTGAATTTTTTATTTTCTCCGGTACTTTTCCAATTACCTCGGACAGAGCGGCGTTCGCGTCTCTCGTTTTCCTGTTCTCATTTCACCGGACGTCCTTTCGCGTTCCCGTCGTACGCGTCGCGAAATGAAAAAAGACCGTTGAAGAGTGCCGGCGGCGGATCGCGACGTCCGCCTCGGGTTTTGATTAAAACTAAACGGCGAATAAAAATTCCGCGGCTGGCTCGCGAACAAAGTCGTGCCGAGTACGAGGAAGAGGCTGGAACAGCCTCGTGATGCCGCGTTAGCTGCGAGCGACCGTACGCAAATGAATTCCTCGTAATCGATCTTTCGCAGCTCACGAAAAAATTATTCCTCGTCGCCCGAAAAAAAGCATCGGGTCTCCAACGATCTTCGGGCAAAATCTTTCGAAACGAGATGTCAGTGAGAGGGAGAGAGAGAGGGAGAGAAAGAGAGAGAGAGAGAATAGTCGACGAGATCCGGAAAAAATAGCACGATCCTGTTAGTTCGAGACCGAAGAAAGTATAAAGTTCGTTTCGAATCGAAAATCGATGTATTGAGGACGCTTTCGTTAAGTGCTATTCTGGGTATCTTCGGGCGTCTTCCTTCGAGCATCGTCGAAGAATACCGGCGAGCAAAAAGTCCGCCAGCAAATTTTTACGCGGAGATAATTTCTAACAAGCGTCTCGCTTACCCACTCAGCTTTACGAACGGAACTCGGGTCATTTTTCTATCGAAGAAACGAGAGGTAAGGAAATGTAGGTTATCGTTTTGATCGGAATACTCCGTTTGTGCGAATTACATTCGAAACCCTTCGTTTTTCTCAGCGAAGGACACCTCTCTTGCGCGACAAATATCAAGGATGAAATAAGAAAGCGTATGACTTTGGAACGCGCGGTCGGCCAAGTTGCGGAAAAACCGTAAAGGAGCAGGAAGTCGCGCGAGAGACGGTCAAAAAGTACAAGGTGATCCTCGCGAAGTCCAGTTTAAACAGTGGAAAGATCGTATTAATTTCGAAAAGCTAGCAGCGATAGAATAACGATTGTCGTGGCGATATGTCCTGTAAAACGCCACGAAAAACGGTTCGAGTCGCCAAGTAGCGAAGGATCCTGACTGGGCATTAAGAAGACGGAATCGATTTATTCAAAGGGGAAGCCGATGTTTCTGCGCTATTTCCTACGATCCATGGATCCGATTCCACAGCCTTTGCCTTTGTCAGGATGATGGAAAGAGACGGAGGAAGTGGAAGAAGAAGAAAGACACAGGTCGGCCTCGTGCGGTAGAAGTTCAACGGACTCCGCGCGTCGGATCTAACGACGAGGTGGCTCGGAGCGGAGGAGATCGCGGCCCGCTACTCGACGAGAAGTTACTCGTTTTGCCGCCATCTTTTTCCGCCGCGACCCGTCTTTTTCTTTGCCCTTTCGAGCAGGGGAACGCGAACCGGTCGAGTATACTTACCACGCAGTGTCGCGGAACGACTACCGGACTCTCGACCAACGATTGCTGACCTCTTCTGGCCTCGCGTCTCTCCGCCCGCAAGACGAATTTTCTCTTCTCCGCGCGGCGGATCTCCGGAAAGACGAAGAGCAGAGGCAGAAAAAGCGCAGAAGTGGTGCGTGAGGCCATGGTCACGCTCGTTAATCGCCGCTAGTGGCAGCGGTGCTTGTTGAAGCCGTGCAGGGTTGCACGTGCGATTCATGGTGTTCGCAAGAAGAAGAGAAGCACGAGTGGCAGGCCTCGTAAATAACGTACCGGCTGGCTGTGCGCGTTTTCGATCCGACTGCTTTGGGAAGTTCTTGCAAGGGTTCCGCAGAGGAAGAGAGAGAGAATCGACTGCGTCGCGGGTCACGAAGATCGGGCAAGAAGCTTAGCCGCGTTTTGCCAGCCAGGTTTCTTCACTGTGAGCGAAACGAACGGAAGGACGGGCGTCCTCATTTCGCGAGCACCGCCGCCGCCGTCGCCGACTGTTTCCGGTCCCGCAGACGGTACACCTTCGCCGTGATCGTCGACTGGGGAACCGAGAACGGTTTTTATTCGGTCGGCTAACCGCGGCAAGTACCTCGACGACAAGCGGAAGCGTTTAGCGAGCCATTAAAGTCAGCTGGCCGTTACGATAATCGAGCAAATCGATTTATATCCGACCCCTGATGCGGAGAGCTCGGAACTTCGGCGATCCAATAAATCGATCAACCTCCCTCTTCTTTTTGCGAGAACCAGGCGAAAAGAACGAATCCGAGGAAGAAGAACGATTCACCCGCTAAAACCTATCGGCGTTAGGAAGCGCTGCAGAAACGATAAAGATCCGACGCCTCTGATCCCTTTCGCCGATGCATTTCAATAAACCGTGAAACTCACGGTCAAGTTTTCGCGCGTTATTCCATCGACGACTCCAACAACTTGGAGAAATCGAGTCGCTCGAAAGACGCGATAAAGCTCACCCATTTTCGGAGGTTTCGAACGACATCACCGTCGGTAGGGTCGAGATTCGGAAGCGACCCGGACCTCGAACGAACGAACGACTACTGGGAGCGTCGGTCGAGCTGATAAGCCGGTAGATAAACGATAGCGTGTCGCGATCGGACACGGCCTAGTCGCGCAAACACACCTGTCATCTGGCACGTGTTCGTCGACGACCGTTACTGTCGTAGAAAACGCGGCTACGAGTGCAACTCTGGAAAACCGTTGGCTCGATTAAATGCCCGGACAGAGAGTGGTTTCCTCCTTTCTGGCTACCGAGCGAAACGAAACGGAACGAACGGAAAGAGAAAGGACGTCGTCTTTATGCCGCGCCCTGCTCTTCCACGGAGATTTTAGCTGGACGTATGGCAATTTAAAGCAAGTATCTTATGGAAGGGGGAGAGGAAGGGGTTACTTAGCAGGTGTAACCCATTACGCAGAACAAAAACAATACACGTACACCCGTTTTAGTTTCGAGGAACGGCGATGAAGCTGAAAATGGATTGCAAGAATCGTTAAGGAGTACGTTAAAAGTAATCAGTAGCCATGACTCTGAAAGTCTCCGGGCGCCAATTAAGAGGAACAGAAACTCTACGGGACTCTAAACCTGACCTCCGTAATTAGAACTCGCAATTCGACGAATAATTATCCCCGGCGCGTACACTCGGTCGCTTCATAGTTACCTTACTCGATCGTGTTTACCGAGAACGGTACCGTCGAAACGAGGTTTACCTCTTTGATACCCGATTCCGTCTTGTTTCGTCCGTACTTCGGAGCTCTCTCTGGATACTCTAGGGAGAGTAGAGACGTGCGTTCTTGTCGCTGTTCGTTGTACGGCGGGACGAAGACGCGACACTTGAAACGAGTCACTGGCAGCTGCGCCTCTTCCGTCGTTCAACCGATACTCGACTTCTCCCCGCGGCGTCCCCTAGGTTCGCGTACCTCGTCAACTCTGCCGTGGCAATCACCGTTTTGTCAAGATTTTCCTTGCCATTCCCAGAGGCGTCCCCCCAACGTACTACGTACGGTTTCGATTCACCGCCTCCGGCGCTGCTACCGTCACCGCCACCGCCACCGCTACCGCCAACAGATCGGTCCGAGATCGCTATCGGGCCCTGGCAATCGAGGCGTCCGGTAGCCTCCCACGCGACCCCGTCCCTTTCCCGATCCGACTGAAACGCGAGAGAAACGCTTTTATTGCGAGGTGCTCGTACAGGCCGTGCGAACGGAAGTCTTGGTCACGGCTCGTCGAGTCACCGTCGCTTCGCCTCTCGACCGTTGGGTCGATTCCTCGGCTCGCGTGCGGCCACCTGCGAGCGCAGACCTTAACCGAGCCCAAAGACCTAACCGTCTCGGGGCGATCGTTCTCCTTCGAAGCTCGTCTTCCGTTCCATCGATATCCTCGCGTGTATCCCCTCTATCGCGTATTACCGCAGTATTTTCGACAGAGATCCTCCGTCGGGATCGAGAGCAACGGTACGGTTCGTCGTTGATGGAACCGCAACGACGCAGTCTCGCGTGGGAATTCCGCGGCATCGATGGTAGGAAGGTGGCTGCGGTGGATCCGGATTAGTCGGTGTCTGAGCAGAGGGTCGTATACCGCGTCGGAGGGCAACAAATTTCCACGGCGTTTCGGGAGCTTATTAAGCCGACGAGCCGAATCTTGGTGCCGTAGCGAGCACTTAACCTGCGCGCGTAGTATCGGCCGCGACCTCAAAGAGCTTTCACGACTCGCCTCCTTCTTGCTTCTCGCTACCGTTAACGATACCCCTCCCAAACTTTGCACGCTTTAACGACTGCACGTCTACCTTCCGAGACAGGAATCCGAGCTTTATTTATTGCGATAAACGTTAACCACCGTTCTCTCGGCCATCTTACAAAAGGATTACGAGATCCCCTTACCACTCTGTCGGTCCCCTATCTCGCTTTCCTTCGCCGCCATCACCTCACCCAGTAGCTCGCCTTCGACTGATTTGTGTCTCTGCAGGCCGGGGGAAGGGAGATACCCAGAGTGGAGCCGTTGGCCGGCTCGCGACAAATTCGACACCCGATTTTATCAGCGACGATAAGCGACGCGGATGTCTCCCATAGGGGAATCTCCCTAGACGTGATCTCCTTTGCACGAGGATAGAAGTTCGATTCGCAGCGCAGCTGTTTTAACGTTGGACGGGTTGCGAAAAGAGAAGATAGGCTTCGCTCCAAAGCAATATCGCCGATCGGTCCGCCAGCGTCAGCTCTTTCTCAGTAATTTCCTTTGGCGGAAGAATTATCCATCTGTATTCAGGTCGAGTCGAAGATTTATTTATTTATTCAATTCAGTCGTGCGATGGAAAGAAAACGGAACAAGCGCGAGAGAACAGCGTTGGAAATTGGATCATAGGAAAGTGCGGCTAGCCGACAGCAGGCTTTAATGAGTTTTGCCGCGTAAAAAATCTATGAACCCAAGCTTTGCGAATAAAACGACTATGCTTCGAGAAAGCTTATCTCGCTTTCGCGTGGCATCGTCGAATAATCTTCGATTCACTTGCTGATTTTAGAGGAGAGATCACTGTCTGTTTACCCGACAAGCAATATCGAATATTGCGTGTCGCATACCGCTATAATATCTATCAGCCCCATTAAATGACAGAAAATCGAGGAAGATCGATGGAGAATAGGTTCCTTGGGGAAGAGAAATGTAGGAGGGTTCTCTAATTGCATCGAACGCAAGATCCAGCGTCGGATCAGCGACGGTTCGCTGTCTTTGATCAACCCCCTGAAGATTCTCGCTCCCGTATTTCTATAGAAATTCTCCGGAGGAAATCAAGCTCAAACTTTGGATACTTGGGATGCCCCGTTCGAGAGAGTCGGTTCATCGTTGGGAATTTTTACGTCACGTTGTCTGCGCTGGTAAAGAAAGCTTCCGCTTTTCCCGAACGGTTGGCCTCAGGGGCGGGTTTGCAGCGCAGCAGTAGCGCCGATCCAACGCGATCGAGTATGCAGGCGCCGTGAAAACTTTTCCAATCGAGCGGAAACTTTGTTCTCGTAATTAAAGCCGCGCGAATACTTAATGAATTCGCGCCGGCACATCGATCGTTTCGTGCCGCTCTCGTGACACACGTGCTGATTTCGACCTTAACCCGTTGGAAAGAGCGGCTTCCGCTTCACGAAGTCCGAATCACGAGTCATCTAGGAAAAGCTGAACCGAGATGAAAGTCGCAAAATTGTGGGCATCCCGCGGAAAGAGGCAAGTTTAGTTCTCGTATCACGCGAAAGGATAACGGTCTGGAGAAGTCTAACGAAGAGACGTCTAGGGAGCTATTTCACCTAATTTAACTGCGAGACCTACACGAGCGCCTGAGGAGAACCGAGTCTCTGGAGTCTTGAAATCGCGAGCGCGCGAGTCTACTTCGCGACCGCGACTTTGCTCCGGTACGAGCTTCTCATGAAATAATCTACCGCGTAGAGTGGCACCATATGAGGAAGGGCAAACTGTGATCAACGAACTTGATTGTAAAGTTATTAAAGCGATACTGAGATTTCAGACATCACGTTTGGTTCGGATTTTATTTCTTTCTTTAGCATGCGTCGATTTCACGCTGCCTTTCATTCAGTATGTTTTATAATAATTTTATTTGTTTATCTACATATATCGCGGGTTCATCGTTTAAATAAAATTTCATGAAAAACACCTCTCGATTTCTTAATTTCTTCAACGATTCGCCAAACTTGATCAGGCGGTATTATTCCATTACAGCGATACCCGGTACACTCGCGAAAATCACAAAACACTCAGGTTCAAACGTAACGGTGTCAAATATCAAAGTAATACTGCTCTTTTCGCGTTGTTCAGAGTTGAAAGGCGGATGTTCCAGGCTCTCGGGTGATTTATCCAACAGGATATCGACGCTCGTTCGATCGAGAGTGAGTTTCGCGATCCGGGTACTCGGAACTCGAGCTTTCGCGGCGGTCAAGGGTCGACTCTTTAATTAATGGATGGAAGTAATTAAGAAACGGGAATCTCCCGCGGGAAGTCTCGGGTGTAACGCGGCCGGCGTATTCTCTGGAGCGTGTACGTGCCTCTAGTTCGCAGCGTATTTGCCTTCTCCGAAACTTCTCCCTTCGGAGGAGCTTCCTTGAATTTCGCAAAATATTCAAAGTCGATTGGCGGGAAAACGAATCCAGTTAAGAAGGGGGGAATAGGGAAAAGGAGAGAAGGACAGAGATATAAAAGACGTACCGAAGTGGAATTTATTAAAGGCGTGTTCGTCGGAGGTTTTTGTCGCGGTCAGGGCACGATCGTCTAGGTGAGCGTTCGCGCGAGGCTGGACGAGGTACGAGGCGGAATCGTGAACGTTACACGAAGGAGGACGCGGCAGCCAGGGCTGCGGCAAACGGAATGCCGTAAATCTCATGTAAATTCGGCCCGCCGCTTGATTTGCAAGCACAATGCCAGACAATTGTACGGTCTACCATCGAGCGGCCGGATGCGGAGTCTGCGAGTTTCTCCGGTCTCCCTGGTTAACTTCTCTCGTAGACCCGTTCGTTCCACCCTCGTCCCTTCCTCGTCCCCTATTCGTCCCACGGTTTACCGATACTCCTCTTGCTCCACATCTTCGACTGCATCTCTTTGCCCCGGAACCGCGTCTCTAAACGTTTTAACGATCGTTTTCTCGTTCGTTCGCGCGTTTCATTTCAGCTCGTTTCATTTCGCGTTCGTTCCTCGTCTCTCGTCCTCTCGCGTATTTCTCTCTCTTTTTGCTTCGCCTCTCTCGTTTTTCGTCTCGTTTCGTCCTCACCGCCGGCAGAAATATGTTTCGCAGATAAAAGAGAATCCCGTGTACGGGGCGCGATTTACTGGTAGAATCGGCGCTCGTAAAACCGCGTCGCGTTAACGCAATGGGAAGCGGCTTCCACCGTGGGTATATCTGTCCGTGGTCAGTGACGTACTCGCGGCGAAAGCGGCCGCCGCGAACCACCCACCATTGGAATTCACACCAGTAATTCACGTTGTCCCGCAGCTGCACGGGATACCTGCTGCTTCGCGCCGATCCGTCCCCGTTAACGACCATTTGAAACCCAGAGACCATTCCCAGTCCACCGATTCACCTGGTACTCTTATTCGCCAACTTCGATCGTGTTTCTGTGACTCTTCGTGTGTCTACGTATCGATGACCAGTCACAGAGAAACCGAACGATTGTCTCCGCGGACAGTTTCCAATGGATCAATCGTCCGCCATTCGAAGGGAGGAAACAACGTTCGTCGTATTTACAGACGAAGAAAAGACGCGACCCGTTGCATTTCCTGTGAGACGACGACGATCAGACGATAAAGCCAGAGCGAAAAGAGGCGCGTACTTGTCGGGTGGAAGAGTGGCGCGAGAAATAAACGAACCAGCCCCGCGACTCAACTCGGCTTGACTCGACTCGAGGAAACTTTGGCCGGAGGCATGCGCGCATCGCGAGATCAGTCTCTCTTTGTCGCTCGGCCGTGTAACGGCGAGCGAGACACGAGAGTCGAGCGGACCGCGGTCGCACTTAACCGCCGACTATCAAGGTGCCAACGTAGCCTCCGCCGCGTTCTTCCGTTCCGTTCCATTCTGTTCCGCTTCGCTCCGCTCGTTCTCTCGCCGCGCGAGTTGGCCACCGGGCGAGCGCGCACGTCCTTCCGCCGCCGATACATAGCCCGCCAGTCGAGAAGCTCGATCCTTGCGAGTTACCACGGCCTCGCGCACCTCACGCCGATCGTGTCGCGATTCCCGCGCTTCTCTCATCTTTGTTCGACATGACGAGCAGAGGATCGAGGACGATCCAGGCCTCGACTGCAAGGTCCTCGGCCATTGAGCACGCGTACACCTGAATAACCTTGGAACTCTTCGACGAAGAAGCTCTGTCGTGTCTTTTGAAGAAGGTATAGTAGTGCGTGGTGTCGGAGGCGTTCTGTTTCGTCACGGGACGATTACCACAGTTACTCCACTATACGCAGAGTGATTTCCTTTTATTAAGGAATTTACGCAAAGCGGCTTGTGCCAGCTGTAATAATAACGGAGGAAGTGTCGATATCGAATATTGTGTCTCGTGTGTTTTGGTGGGCGTAGACCAGGGAAAGAACTAGGCGCCCTCGAGTGCTCGTAATTCCAGAGAGGATGAGATTCGTGGAGAGATCCGGACACCGTTGGACCTTTCTGGTGCTGCTGGCAACCGTAGGTGAGTGCATCGACGAGATTCTTTGATCTTTCGTGTCACTCGACGCGTTCGCTTTTCGGTTCGCTGACCTCGGGCCGATTCTTGTCGCGAGTTCGCCTAAACCTCTCCTACACCTCGCCTGCTCTTGCTTGTACGCCCGCGAAACTTACCCCGTCCTCGCGACTGATCACCGCGAATCCGCGCGAGCCTATCCGGCTCAACAGGTTTCCTCGTTTGACTCTCTTTTCCCGCGAGTTTCGTGCGACTCGCCGTAAAAAGGGAGCAGCTTGCAAATTGAATACGCGATGCTTCGACCGACCAACGCATACGCGCAGACTATCTACATAGAAAAAGCAAATGGATAGAATAGCGTAGCGAAGTCGCTCGGTAGAAATTCGATAACTCGGACGGAGCTTCGTTGCAAATGTTACGACACGGATGAAGGAGAAGTGACTTGGAAGGAGGAAAGAGACAGAAAAATAAGGACAGAAAAACGATATTCAGGGAGAAAGCGAAAAGCTGGCTGTTGGGACACGGCCAAACCACGAGGATATAGTCCGAGTTTACGAGTGAAAAGACGTCGCGGCGTATTATGGGAAAACCGTGCAGCTGGTCAGGAAGGGAAGCTGCGTCTTCTTCCGCGAACTCGTTTGCAGGAAGAGCGAGCTGATCCCAGGCTGTACGGAGAACACCGCGGCATGTCGCGGCAAATGCTGTCGCGTCAGGAATTCGCGTTCCAGGCAAAGCGGATTTACTCGCGAATCGTCTGCACGGCCCTCTCTGACCTCGTCGGGTTTCCTCGTAACCCAAATAACGCGATTTCTATGGCTACTTCGTTTCGTTTAAAGGTCGTCGATGAGTAGCAAAAGCTTTACCCCTCCGGTATCGAACGAGGATAGAATTTAAAAAAAGGTGAATCACGAATTTCATCAGCGATTGCGCTATTTTCGTCGCTCCGATTTTGAGCGATTAAACTAAAAGAATAAAAAATTCGGTCGACTTTATATTCCTAATAGACAGATGTGAGAAACGAGCGCATCGTATTATTAAAAATGTAATCCTTCTGAAGCGCATAGCGTCACTGCTGCGAAATTGCAACGACGTCGCTTCCCCCTGTACTGGTCTTTAATGCGACGCTTGGTTTCACGACGATTTATATTTGTCACGATCCTCCGCGAATAAATTTTCGTTTTCGACGTTCGTTGTTCGTCGACCGACCGATATCGTGCTGAATTGTGGCCTGCCCGATCGAGAGAGCCACAACCTCCCTTTTCGTTATGCATATCATAACGAGGCTCAGCTCGCGAATTTCGATTCCCTTCTCCTTGTTGACGGTGATACGTTCTGTTCGTTTCGCGATCCTCGTTTGGCGCAGGAACGACGTTGACGGACGCGGCCGCATTTGATTTTCGCCGTGCACGGGCTACTCGATATCCGCGTGGGACGGGACGCGAAAGGGAAACGAGCCGCGGAATAACTCGACGCTACGCATTAGCCTGATTAAAAGCCAGCCAGGCTGGGATCGCTTGCGTTTAATGGCGCTTTCGGGGAGGGAGAGGCAGATTGGTGATAGTTGCAGCGGCGCGTTTGCGTCTCTCTTCCTTCCGCTGATTTTCCTCGATAAACAAGCTCAGGTCTCGTTTCATGAGTTCTTACGCGTCTCGAGCACAGGAGCTCTGGTAATTTGGTTTTCAGGTTACGTCAGGCACAAAACGTCGCGTCGTGAACACGGGGAAAAAGGTGCGAGGAAAATATGCGGGATAAACCGACCGGAAACGTGACCTAGAACGGCTTGCAGGTTGATCGTGATTACGGCGAGCGCGTTTTCTTGAAATTAACGCTTTAATCGATGGAAAGTTGGTGTGAGCGATTCCCCGAGAAGCTACGAGATTCATAATGGAGGCTATTTCCATATCGCTTTCTCCTTTTTTCGGACTCGATACGCGGAATAGTTGCAACCGATGAGCCGGAACCAATCACCGTGCGAGGTCCGTTCATTCGCAATAATCTCGCGGACGACGAAAAAGCAGACTAGCCCATCGAGCCTCTCCATCGACGAAACGAATACTGAACAAACAGACCTGCGAGTTTAGAGGGTTTCGTTTTGCGAGCACGGTTAACCGTTAATCCAAGCCTCGGTGAAATCGACGCGGCCGGTCAGAAAGCGATATCGTCGAATGGAAAACAAAAAAAAAAAGGAATGAAAAAGCAAATGGAAAAAAGAAAAGGGAAAAGCGATTGCCTGGAAAAATCGGGCCGCCTCGCACATCGAGCGACGATTTCGTCGAGCGGAACGGGTCGAGAGGAACGCGTTCGAGGGTCACTGTATTTCAACGCGAGAATCGAGGCCGCCACGCTGCATGGAAAACGGCCCGCGTCCACGAAAATTCGCAGGCCGTTACTCCCTCCAAGTTGGCAAAGGCGTTAGGCGGTTAAACGGTTAGCTGTGCCCCGCGCAATACGGTAAGTGCTAAATTAAATTCAGCGGAACGAGCGAGCGACCGCGCGTATTACGGCGCGCTGAATCGGGACCGGGACGCCGCCGGTCGACGGAACCGAAAGGGGAGAAAAAATTATATATATATATGTATATATATATATATCAGATAAAGGATAGAGGCAAGCGGGGATCTCGGTCCTCGGCGGCTTTTCCGAGGACAAAAGGAGGAAAAAATACGCGGGAGCTCGGTGAGCGCGGATTTCGCCGCCGCGCAGAAATTAGTTTTCCCGTTAATTGGACCGAGGGTACGCGAAGTCTTCATCCCGCGTAATTGGATTCGTATACGCGTATCTCTCGTGTTCCTTTCGCGACTAAAGCCGGTCTCGTTGTCCGATTGCAGCCTCGTTTGCGCTCTCACGTGATTCGCCACTGCCTTTGTGCGAGTCATTGGCTTCAATCGAAGTAGCTTCGAACGTTTCGTGGTATAGTTTATACCCAGCCGAGCTATACGCCACGTGTAGAGACTATAGACATAATCGGAGGAGGCCGCGAAGGCGAGCACGACGGCAGATTCATTCTCCATCCACCGGTTATCCGTCAGGCTTTCGTTCTACGCCGTCGTACCGTTAGGGCTGCTCGAATCTACCGTGCCCAATCGAACCACGTACATTACCAGTGATTTAAGTAGACCGATCGGGAAGCGACGGGGTTACTCTGGACGCATACAGCTAGCAGCGGGGCCAGGACTACGAAAATATCTGCTGGCCCGCAGCCAACTCACAGCCTCCGCCACCCTTTCGCGAGACAGTCTCACCTAGAGCCGGCGTGTATCGCGATATAGCAGCCAGACTACACGTATCGACTATTTATGGGTGCCCGCTCGTAGATTTATCGATACGAGGCGTATTTACGCGACCTCCTGGCGGAACAATCCTCGCCATTCGCTCCGAGTTCGCCTTCGATCGTCCTAGGAAAACCAGCCAGGGAATCGTCATCGTCTTCTTGGACGATCGTACGAAACGATTCGCCAGCGGTACACAAAAACTTCGACGTACATTTCGTTATTATCGTTAGCGGGAGATCGGCCATGCCGTGAAGCGCGATGCGATCGAAAACTGGAGAAGGTTGCTCGATGAACGGGAAGGTTTTGCCTGGCGTTAGTCGATGGTTTGGCTTGCGAGGCATCCGGCTCGTCCACGACCCCGAGCACCGTCGATGATCGCGAACTGCTTGTTCGGCTACGACCCTCTCTGCACTCATTCCTCCTCCCATCGGGGGTTGCTTTCAGCGGCTGCGAAAGGGCCGAGCTTACGCGTTCTAGAGTTACGCCGCATCGCACCATGGTACGCTACCGCGACTCGAGCATCACGCGATTCCGCAATCATATGACGTGGGTAGGGTAACATGCACCCGTGGGCTTATCGGCGGCCGCAAAGTGAAATTATTCCTGGTCAACCCTTGTCGCCGATACGCGCTCGTGTCGCGAAGGGAGGTCAGCCCGCACGACACCCTGCGCCTTTTCGTCCGCCCGTTACTTTTCTTCCGTCGTGCTTTCGAATATTCGAATTTTACCCCGCCGAACCTCGAGAATCGAGTCACTCTCGACATTCTCGTACCTTTCACCCCCATTCTCCCTCTCCGTTCCCTATTTTCCTTCGTGACCGTATTCGCGGCAACTTGGAAACTCTTTTCGACGAACTAGCGTACACAACCGCCGTCGCGCCGGTCACCGTGGAGGCAGGAGCGTGCAAACGCCAGCCGGAAGAAAGTTTTTCGCTGCTCGTTAGCGCGTATCGATTTTCCCCCGATGCTCCGTTAGAATTTTACCGGACACGCGTCCCGTGCATTAAACTAATGTGTGGTCACAGAGTTAAAGCGAGAAAGTAGGAGCGAAGCTGCTTGGATCCCTTTTGGTCGCGTGTTACGGAGCGAGCACTTCCATGATCGAGTTCGAGAAGGTAACGAAGGGATGGAACGGTGATCCGCGAGATAACACCAGCTGCCTGTAGACGGTAATTAAGTGTCTTTCGCGACGGGGCAGTTTTACGGATCTATTCGTCGAGTGGACGTAAATTACAGGGCTGAACGAGCGTGAGGAGAAAAGAATGAGACGTCGAAACGGATCGTATATCCGATATCGTGCAAAACCAAGCTCGTGGAAGGTGGTGAGTCGGACACTGGAAGTCGGGAGACAGGGAGAGCGGTCCGACGTTTCAGATGAACGAAAACAGACGGCGAACTGCGTTATCTCGTCAGCTCGTTTCGTCGAAACTGTCTCACGCGAGCGACCAGAAGCTCGCTAATAATATCGTCGTAAAGAAGAAGTTGGCCGCAGGAGATGGATGCACTGATCTCGCGAAATTTGCTGATCTCCCCGGAGGAGAACAATCGAAGGCAAAAGAAATTACATAGCTCGCTCGAACGATCCTTTTTTGCGAGAGAATCACCGGAGTATCAGACGTGTGCACGAGATTCGAAAGGATCGGGATAATCTGGGACTGGAAAAACGTTCTTGGCTCGTTGTAGCGCGTTCTACGCCTTGTTCTCTCGGTGAAACGCGTTCGAGGGGAAGCGTATTCGCGATTGCGCGGCGCCCGGCAAATACCGTGGAACGATATTATTCGTGGCGGCGCTATTTTTTCAACGAACCACGTGAAAAAACGTTCGCGTAGCTCCGGGCTAATGCGATTACGAGGCAGGCTAGAAACGAGCGAATGGCCGAGTTAAATTTACCCGCGAAATTCCGGCGAAAGCCGAATAGATATCCGTCTACTCAACCGTCCTTGGATATTCCGCCGCGTTTCGTTACTACCTAACTCTCGTCTCGCGTCTCTCATTCGTTTGGCGAAGCGACTAGGTGAAACGACCGCAACGAACAAAAAAGAGAGGAAACGATCGACGCGTGGTCGTCGTCGTCGTCGTCGTCGGTTAAGAAGCGATAAGTTTCACGGCACCCCGGAGAATCGGTGTTTCTCGAAGGCTGCGTGGCGCAGCTCGCCATTAAGGATATTCCGATATTATGCAAATGCGCGTATAAGCGCAGCCAAGAGGTCGTCCGCCGCTCTTTCCCTACGGTCTTTCCGTTTCGAATATTTCGAAAGCTACGTGCGCCCTATCGTGGTTACGTCGCGAGTAGACGGCGTGCGTCTACTACGCGACAGCCGGCCGCGACGTTTCCAATCGGATTTCGATTTCGAGTCAGCTTCTTTCATGTCCACCGTTCGTTTCCTCGAACATGTTCCAGTCGCGTGGACACCGTCTGAAAGAAGATCGCACGTTCTTCGCTCGAGCTTCGTCCGTCGTTCGGCGCCTCTCAAAATTTTCAAATCGAGTCGGATCGTGTTAGAATCTACGGACGGAGTTCTTTCCGAGCCGCTAACGAACGGTAAAGGGACCCGCGCGCCAGTAGGGTAGTTGAATGTTCATTTTCAATTAAGACACAGAAACGGGGTCACAGGATGAAAAACGAAGGAGAGGAGCAGGTCACGGGTGATTCGATGGAACGGTTTTTCAAGGAAAACGGTCGGTTTCTCTGCCGTCAGTGGCGAGGTGGGGTGGATCCGTGGCACGGTAGGAGCCCCTGTGCATTCGGGAAGAACGATTGGCGTTTGCACGCGGTTCAGTGACCCTGGTTCAATCTCCAGGCAAATTGAATTCTTTTTAAAGATCAAAGACTACGATATACCTATAAGCGACGCGGCTAAGCTCCGCCACAGGACGTAGCCTCCCTTCGCGTTATCGACTTATACACAGCCAGGAATTCGTTTTTCTTGCGAAACGGCCGCTCCATCCTCCCTCGGACGAGAATCCGACTCGCGCCGCTTCCAAGGGGCTTACTATTAAAAAATGCCAGAAAGGATCGTTTCCGCTTTTTTTTTATTCGTCTCGCTGAAAAATTCCATCGCTCGATCGCTTTTCACTCTTTTTCGAAATCTATTCAACGGCGTAAACAGTCTCTCGTCTTCGACGTTTGACTCGGTGACGCGTTAAAACACCGACGACAGGACGCGAAATACAGAGAGAAAAAAGAGGAAAGAGAAAAAAACGAACGACCCTCGACTTCGCGCGTTTCCTCCAGTGCCATTAACCCAAACGGGCCGTTCTCACGAGCTGCTCGTCGAGCGCGTCGATTACGTTGCATCGCGACGCGTGTACTCGATCCTCCTATCCGTCGAAACGGATGTAATCGTGGACAAGCCAGACGAACTAGCCTGGTGTTTCCACCGATCGCGCACACACGAGCTCCGCCGAGATTTACGAGATCCGAGGGATAACCGGCAGCTTCTTGGCTCGGTTCCCGGATATAAATTACACGGCCGTCGCTTTGCATTCGTGTTTTTTCGTCGCAGGGGCAGCTTCGGAAAAATCGGCGAGTACCGCGAGTTCGCGTTTGCCATTCCGATTTGCGTTCGCGGCTGATCGAGAGAAGCGGCGTGCGTGGCGAGCCAACGTTGGCGCGTTCGAAGCGTTTCGTGAGTTCGTTCAGCTTCGGTTGACCCGAATCCGTGCGGCGGTGCTCGCGGCCGGTCTTGCGATCCACGGTAGCAGTCTCGGTACCGTAACTTCCATCGAGGTCATCGTTCGTGTATCGTACATAGGGATGGCTTGGTGTCGCGACGCGATTCGCGAACATGTCGAGTGCGAAATAGTCGAGGAAACATCGAGGGGGGGGGATGAAAGAGAAAGAGGGACAGAAAGAGCGAGAGTAGGGGAACGGAAGTAAGAGGACGAGGAGGAGGCGCGACGGAAGAAAGAGAGAGAGAGAGAGAGAGAGAGAAACGATAGAGTTTTGTTTTTAGGAATTACGAGGTAGCGCGTTTGTAACGGCGCGGACCGGCTGACGGAGAATGGCCGGCACGTTTTCAATTAAGCCCATAATTACGAATTCGATGGGAATATGCCCGGTATATGTGCGGCGCGTGCACGCTCGTCGACGTAATTAGAGCCTCGATATTTATGCCCGAGCATTAACCGTTCCGTCCTTTCGCGATGCTTTCCGGTCCGCTTCGATGCACTCGCGGTATCGGGATACGCGGCGCTTCGTATCATAGACGCGAGGGCTCGTTCGATTTAATACTAAATTGTACCCGTATGTCGGCCTTTTCTCTTCTTTTTTATCCGTTTCTTTCTATTTTCTCGTTTTATCGGGTTTCACGGTGACGTAAACGGCACGGGTCGAACGCAAATAGTCGTCCCTTGACGACGATGACTAGGACGACGAGCGAACGTGCGACGGCAAAACGCGCGGCTTGTACGCGCAACATCTGTCGAGCACGTGAAACGCGTTACCCAATGATATATGTTAGGAACCGAAAGCTAAAACGTTTTCGTGCCTCTTTCGAAGCGTAGAAACGCCGCGATATACAGAGAGCATCGGTAAAGACGTGTATACGCCAGGGATCGATCGTACTTTCAACTAGTGCGGATGTCTCCGAAAACTTGTTAAACCGACTCGAATTACGTAGACGGAGAACTTAGAATGCTACTGCCTGTATAAACCCATTAAGGATCGGAAACGCGTAACCGAGCGCTCGCGTCTTGTGCGCCCGTTTTCCTATCAGCCAAAACCTCCATTTCCCATTCCAGCCCGAAGGAACAAGCTTTCCTCTCCCTTCTCTTCCATCCGTCCTTCTTGACTCTCTCTCTCTCTCTCTCTTTCTCTCTCCCCCTCCCTCTCTCTCTTTTTCCCTTTGCCTTGCAGCTCATCCGTGATCCGCGACGCGTACGCACGCTGTCCTCGACGAGAAAAGCTGATGCTCGTGACAGAACCTCGGGATTTCCAGAGGAGAGGTTCTCCGCTGTATCGTCGTCGTCGACAACGATCGCGATACACCGAGGAAATTCCATCCGCGTTGCAGCGCATAGTTCTCGGAAACCGCGTAAGGCGAAACCATCAGCCTTGGCTACGCTCGAAGGAGATCGCGTCGTGGTGTAACTTTAATTCCTCTATTATCCCGCATTGCCCCGTTAGACGATATTACCTATGCAGCGGCGCTCTCAGGTGCCCTCTGTACGCCATTCACCGATTCCTCGTTTCTGCAATCCGCGTGCGTCGTTTTCGTTTTCCACAAGAGGCACCGACTAATGGGCGAACGCGCGCCTTTGTTTCGTCTTAGAATCAAGCGGCAACAAATAGAATCGGTGTTGGTGGCTTATCTGGTATCGCGCACGAGGGACAAACGATTTCTGTCGCTTCTCCCGTCTACGCTCGAGCAACACGCGGAAGCAAGCCGTTCCCTGCGAATCTCCAGCGGAGAACGCGAATAGATAAACCGCGCGTAAACGTTGCAAGAAAATTTCTTAACAGAGGGAAACGAGATAGCGTCCCTCGGTCTCGCAGACGGTGGGGGCTTTACGAGGTGGCTTCGCGTAGCCGGCTAACTAGCCGTGCAATTATCCGTGACAATAGCCGTGCGTCGTGGCAAACCGTGGCATTGCAACCACTCTCCGGCTACCACTGTCGCCGCTGCCTCCGCTGCCACCGTCGAGCTCCCTGTTCCTTTTTCTCTTCCCGTAAACCGGTAATGGAACGGACGCGCAGCCGCAACGGTTAGCCTCTATCTTGCCGATTCCAGATTGAATTGCTTTTCTGGTTGCCATTTGCCCCTGCTTCCTGCTTCATGCCTCCTGCTCCCCTACGGGATCGTCTGTGCACGGTCTGTGACGCCCGAAACGAGCCGACCACCATCGAGCGAACTCTCTTTTATCTATTCTATTTCGCTCGTTTACCATCTCTACCACGATATCAGCCATGTACCACTCGAACGTCTGTCATGCGTTCCTCTCGCGAGCGAAGGCCGCGATTCGTTAACTAGAAACAGCCTCCACGCTGATCCGCGATGCGATACACGCGAGTTGAAGGGACGCGGGAAACGGTTCCACAAGCTCGTCCGTAACGATACGAAATGCATATTAATGCCACGAGCAGCACCCGCGAATGCCGCCAGAAACAAGCTTTTACTCCGACCTCTCTCTCCCGTGCTGCTCGCTTTTTTCAAACTTTTTCCACCGGACCCACCGCTGGCTTCCTTTTTACGCTCCACCCTTTTCCCGTTCCACATCGGACAGGCCTTCCCACTTCTCCCGGGCGCTTCACCTCTAATTTCGTGCAACTTCCGCGGTGTTTCTCGTCGAGACCACGGCAGTGCTCGCCGTTTTTCGGTGGTTTAGCCTCTGGACATCGTTAGCAGCGCGGAGAGTTGGGTGATCGCGGAAGATACGTCTCGTTTCGGGGCTTAGTCGAAAGTTCGACGAACAGTTTACGCGGGTCTGACAACAGCGCGCGAGCTTGCGAAAACGGATATACGATATACGGAGCTTAGAAAAAAGCCCAGGGAGAGGCCGTACGGTAAACACGGAAGACCCGCAGAAGACGGTGCGGGAAAATAAATGTCGAGGCAGCGAGAACGGTGACAGAGGATAGGTGGGTCGAGAATGGCGGGGTCGGAAAGTAGCTCGGTTCTTTTTGCCTTTATTCGCCAGTTCGTTTACGTTGCCACGATTAGAATTAACCTTTCTTTTTCTTTCCCTGCCAGGGAAAAAAGTTTCCGGGAACGCTCTCAAAGGACGTCGGCTGACGTCGACTCGAAGCGACCGGTTGCCTGAGAGATTTGGAGCGCGTACCTTATCGATCGGCCACCGATCGTTTAAATCCAGTTACCGCTATCTTTGTAACGGCTACGAACTCTTTTTCGAGTCGGACTGAAAGACCGAATTGAGACGTGGGAAACGAGGTCGCCCTTTAAACGCCCGGCTAAACGTCTCCCAGGGATTTTTGCGAGGCGGCGTGGTTCCCTCCGATTATCCGGTAACGCGTGTCCTCGACGATCTCGGCTAAAAGGATCGACGTCTCTCTTTGAACGGGCAAGCCACCCTTTATGGAAACGATCGGTAATTTCCATAATTGTTTGCGTCCGACTGTTTTCGTAACGAGGGTTCGGTTTCTTTGAACAAAGTCGCGGGGGAGGAATCGTTAAATTAAGAGCATCGCTCGTAGAGGGAGAACACGAAAGGGGAGACTAGGATGCAAGGCGAAATAACAAAGTTTAGCTTAATCCCCGGTATAATCTGCCGACAAGTACGTTTACCGGAGCTGGTAATCTAACGAAGAGTCCATTGTCAGTTAGTTGACATAAACGTCTCTGCCGAGATATCGAATTATGCCTTCCCTCGATCCCGCGTCGCGCTAAATCTCCGCTGTGCGATGTTTGGACGTCAATCCGCGCGTGCACGTACGCCGAACCGGAAGTGGGTTTAAAGCTCGTTGGAAAACCCATACTTCCGACCGCGGACTACGTGCGCGATAACGATATTATGTCGCGTGTTTCGTTCGACGACGTTTTAAAAAGATTACCGATTTTAACGGTAACGATTAGTTTCTGCATTAACGGAGGCGAATATCGTATTAATACACCCGATGGAACATTGAATTTCGGATCTTCAATCTGATTATTAATTTTGGGAGTTGCATATTACTAACATTACCATTATCTTCGTACACGCCGGGTCTGGTTATCGATTATTCGAAAAACATCGGATGATTGTTTTCGTGGAAGTATTGCTTCATCGTTCGTGTGTTAACCCACACACAGTTGCAGCAGGTGATTATTCGTTGATGCGAAAGTGGAATCCTGTCCCTTCGTTGGAACCGGATAATAACTCGTAATTTTATGCATATAATATCGGTGGTTCGCCTTATTGATTCGCGGCGAATACGTCGGGAGACCGAGGAAGGCTAGTACGTGTTCCATTTGTTCGTCTAACGTCGATCGTATGACCGAACACGACAGACGAAGACGGAATACCGTTCCGCTGTGGTAAGACGTTGGAATCGGGACGAGCAACGTCAAGTAAATGTCGGCCGTAGTCGATCGTGACGGGTGGATGGGTCGCCCGGAACGAGTCGATTAGGGTGAAACCGTGTTTCTTAAGCAGCACGGAAGACCGGTTCAACGGGGTAGAAGATCATGTTGGAATGGGACAAAAAGCGGCCCGGATAAGTTTGTTCTTGCTAGAGAAGTTTACCTTTCGTTAAGTCGGAGTGGCCGCCACAGTTTTAGGAGAGGGAGACACCGGAGTATCTAGTTAGCCGGCGATGAAGTCGTTCGCTCGAGTGACCCTCCTTCTTCACAGAAGCACGCGGAAGCTTCATCTCGGGACGATTAACGCGTTTTCCTCCGATATCCACGGCTGACTCCTCAATTTCCGTTTCCGTCTCTCTGTCCTCCGCGAATTACAGTTTCTACCTCGTTTCTACACCATATGGAGAACGAAAGAGCAAGAGAGAAAGAGAGAGAGAGAGAGAGAGAAATGGAAAACGTGCTCGAAGGGGAACATTCGAGGAAAGACAGGAAGGACGTCGGAGCTGACGGGCGAAAAACGAGTGAAAAATATCGAGTCGGGCACAATGGCCCCGAATCTCGGATAAAATAGGATAAGATATCACTGGCCTCATAGTCAAGGTGCGTCTTGGCGAATCGGTGGACGGTGAGATCGAGAGTAGCGGGGGCGAAGTTATACGGCAGGATTACGAGATTGCCACCAGGGGATTACGAGGATAGCTCCCGGAACGTCCAATCTCAAGGATAAACACTTTCCTACGTTCTTGCTCTCGCTCGTCGCCTCTGGAGGCCTTGGAGACACGAGCATTCGTGGAGGCTCCGCCCGATTCTCCGCTTCCTCTCTCCCTCTTCCTCGTCGAGTTTACGGAAGACGTAGGGAAGCGCCATGTCCTCCGCCTTATTGAGAGAACGACACGCACTCGGAACTTTTCTCGTGCTTCACCCGCCACTATCAACCTCCCTCTGCCTCACACTCGAACTCACACCCTCCGGCATAGGGACGCGCAAAGGCGTGAACCGTCTCTTGTTCGTATTCTTCTCGTCTATCGGAAAAGTTGACGGAACAAAGGTGAAGAAGCGGAGGAAGAAGTGAAAGTAGTAGAAGTAGAAGTAGAAGAAGAAGAAGTAAAAGAAGAAGAAGAAGTCTTAACGACTCAACCGGAGGAAGTCGAGAATGACGCGATCGGGCGGATTGGAGCGCAACGGAAAGTCGCGACCGCGAGACCGGCCGCGAATAGCTCGATAAACGAGAACAAAGGGTCCGAACGGCAGCTATATCCTCGAGCTATTCGACAGAACTAGTTTTATCGAGCTTACTCGGCTCGTTCGTATGTCGCGGTGTGCCGCTCCAAACGGTTCGCCGCGTCGATATTGCCCGCCCGGTTCGGGACGGTTGCCTCGTCGTCTTCCTACGCTGGCTGCGCTGGCTCCTCGCGTCCACGTTTTCTTTTTCCTCTCTTTTTCTCGTCGTATCCACGTCCCCGCGCGCTCCACCCTTCCACGCCCACGCCACTCTTTTAATCCGCGCTCGCGATCGTTTTTTCCTCCCGCTCGCAAGGAAAAGCCGGGATAAACTTCTTTGGCGGGTGGATGTGCTCGAGCATAACGATCCTTCGCTCGCCTCGGACGCGAAGCAACATTGCAGCTCATTTTTTCCCAGAGTTCGCGCGCAACAACACCCCGATGAGAAAAGCTCGTCGGAAAGTTTCCTAGCGCCCCACGATGGAGTAACGTGAGCTCCCGTTGAAATTTACGCGAAACCACCGTCCGCGGTACGTTGCTTTATAAAAACGAGCTGCCTCGACCGATGATATCGCGCGAGGCTACCCGCCAGACGCACGACTAGGAAAAGTTCAGGACCAGTGCCTGGACTTAGGAGACGGAGTTGTGGTGGTGTTAGACGGGTTTACAACGGAGCCGAGTAGTGACTGGCCTAGTAAGTTGTGCCGTTACTCGACCATAAACACCCGGATTGCGTAACTATGCGAATGCAATGCCCATAAATAAGGAGCTCACGGTGAAAGAACAAGCGTGAACGAACCAGGCGCGTCGAACACGATCTCTCTTACGTATCGAGCAAGCTCGCGATCCACTATATGTACTTTCGTTTCCTTCTTGGAAGCCGAAAACCGACGCAGGCCCACTTGGCGGCGAGCGATCGTGCTCGAACACAGTGGCTCGTGTTGTTCGTTCGATTCCTGGAATAGAATCGCGGTTGAAAAGAGAAGTTCCTCGCTCGCAGCCTCTAGAATTCTTCTCAAACCGCATTGGCAGAGATCACGGGGTGGCTCGATGATCGGGAAGCTTAGCGTTATTGGCCGCGACCCTATCGATCGAGCGGGTCAACGCTCGTAATAGCCGAGTGTCGATGGTGGTGCGCGGGGAACAATTAGTCGACGTAGACTTTTCACGAGGACTCTGTTCGATAGTATTCCATAAGGCTGCAATTGGGGAGCTAAGAACCGGCCGTTTAACCGCTATTAGTGCTCCCGGTGTGCTGGCAAGCAAATACCGGTGTTCTCACTACCGTTGGATCGAAAAACTTTCGTTCGTCGAGGAACACCGATATTCGTCGACGAGATATTTGCGTTCTCGTCCAACCTCGACGGACATCGATCTCACAGTTTTTCCGGTAGACCTCAAAGTTCTTCATCACCCATTCGCGATCCTCGCCCAAGTGCTGGCGATCGGATAGGAAATTACGGAACAGGAAAAGGTGGGATGAGGAATGCAGCGAAAGTAACGCGCATCGATTAGCCCGTTTAAAAGCCAAAACGAAAAGATCGGACGGAATTGAGTCACGTGTACCACCAACAACGAGAGGCACTGCTAGTGCGGGACCCGAGAGTAGTCGAGAGTGCTAAAGGTATATTTCGTCGGCTGGAAGGTCTCCGGAGGAACGGAGGTACAAGAGGGAAACGAGCGTAGAGGGAAAAAGAGCGTAGAGGAGAAACAGAAGCGAAGAGGAAGAGGCATAGGTTAGGAACAAAACGGAGAGAAAGAGAAAGGCTAGAGACAGGAAGGGGGCGGATAAACGGAGAGGAAAGGAGAGGGAGGGAGACAGTAGATAACGGCGGGTAGGAGCGGCAACCGGCTCGACTGGAATCCAATGGCGCAAAGCCAAGAATTTTCAGTTTTCATCAGGAATTTTCCGTCTCGAGCCAGGCTTTGCCCTGTACGCTCGCAAAAACATCGGGGAACTGGTCTGGTGGAGGACCGGAGCCAGAGAAACGAACAACGGAGACGCGGACAAAAACTGCAACCTCGGAGAAGCCGGGGAAAAGTTGTCGTCCAAAGAGGAAGAAGAAGCAACAACGGGCCACGGACTTGCACTATATAGCGCGCATTTTCCTGCATGCAAAAAAGTGGTCCGTCAAAAAAATACGTCAGCGAGAAATCCATCCGCGTTCGTTTAAAAGCATGATGGAACGAGAGTGCTTGTATTTGGAGCAGGAATACACTGCTTCTTCACGCTTTTCCTCTGCCTTCTTAGTCGACCGAACCTGCGTTCTTTTCCGTTCGACGTGAGAAGCGATTCACTCGGAAAATTCAGGGCAACTCGTGACGCATTGTGCTCGGTGATCGTGCGATTCCTACCATGCTACCATGCAACGAGGGAACTCGAGGTGAACGACGCGCCGATTTCGAAGGTCGCTGGATTTAAGCATGATTCGAGATTTCTTGCCATGCTGGATGGAAAGATCTATGCAGGCAGAATCAAGATCGATCGCTTATAAGTTTGAAGGTATCGTTTCCTTTAATATCGTCGTGTGGAATCTCCGTCGTTTAGCAAACGTTTCCTTAAGCATTGTAAATAGAGGAGGACGATCGTCCCGGGCGACAAAGTTAAGCATAGTGATCTCGTATAATCTGGCAATTACCTCGTACGATTAAATTTACCTCCAACCTGGACGATTAATTACTCGTAGACGTTGCATTACTCCGACAGTTAACCAACAGTTGGCTTAATCCCGTTCGATTCCACGTAAACGGGCAAACAAAAAAGGGGCTTTCTCGGACTAATGATACGATACTATGACCTCGATCGGTGGATCGGTGTGCCTCTCGCCCGAAGCCCTTTAAATCGCTCCGTTTGCGAATCGCGTTCAGCGCTACTCGCTAGCAGGCAATTTAGTTCGGAAAACTCGGCTGCTACGCCAATGAGAGAGAAGTGGGACCGGTGTGACTGGTTCGCAGATGCGAGACCCTCGGTTCTCCACGCACCTCGTCGCACGTATACACGCACGCAACAGCCTGCGATCGTTCCACTCGCTCCTCGCCGCGTTTCCTCCACGTCAAGGAAATCCCGGATAACGGTCGATCTTGAGTGCCATCGATTTCGCGCGTACTTGCTTACGTCGTCCCAATATCGCGAATTCTCCCCTCCCCCCTCCCGCTCCCCCCTTTGCCTCTCCTTCGGTTCTTATTTCGCCACTCAATCGAGAGCCGATCTTAATATCCACTGAATTTCTATCTCATGCCACGAGGCACGACCGAATAACGTTAGAAATCGCGTTAGCTCGAATCGATGGCGGTTGATTCGTAGCAGAACACGCGTCAAAAAGTGTGACGTAACGTAGTAAAAAATAGCTGGTTAATCGCGCGACGACGCATCCGCTATCCGCTCTCCTCCTCGTTCCTCCTCGCCACTGTTTTTCTCTCTTGCATTCGTGCACGAGGGCGCGCGCACAAACGCACGCGGAAAACGTGCCGGAAATCCGTGCAACAGGTGCCGCCGGCGAACTGCGAACTTCTCGCACAGTTTCGCAGAGTACCGGTACAGTTTCGGGAGCGGAGGAACAGTCGCGATAAGGAATAGTTGAACACGGTGCGTCGTGTTTTCCAATCGGGAAATCGATCGTTGGACGTGGCTCGCGTGCGGTCAGAGATGTTTCAGCGATAACGTGGCTCCGCGAGGAAGAGAAAGACGAAAAATCGGAGACTATGTAGGCAGGCGAGCATCTCCGCGTTCCTCGATGATAAATCGTCGCGCGAGGTGCCATGTATTCTCGTGTCATCGCGTCGAGACAGGCTACCGAACTCGTGAACTACTTCTTTTTCCTCCCGAAACTATGTTTTTTCCTTTTTCCTCTTTCCACCACTCGATCACAGCGTGTCTCTAAACAGATTTACGAGCGACACATCGGCCACGGTTCGTTTTAAAAATGCACTTTGTTGTTTGGAGTTTGTTGTACAAAGTTCGCTGTGGTACGCTTGGCTTCGAACGAAACAGTTAAGTTAGGTAATATGCTCTAGAATAGAGTCAGCGTTTCGTTTCGTTATCGAAAGCCTCGTTGCGAGTCGTTCGAGCCGTAGCACGAGTTTCTTCGTTCGATCGCGTGGCGTTTGGTTAATGCGAGTCTCGTGTCACGATTAGCTGGCTCCGATGGCTTTTTCACGGCTAACGAGCAACGAGAGAAACAGAATAGCTCTGATCACTGTTTCGCCTGTACGCTGCGTCGAAGATACTCGCCTTGTATGCTATCTATCGTTAATTGCGATACCTTCCCTGTTTTCCAATGATAATAATAATAATAATAACAATAGCAACGACGATAAAACAATCGAGCGACGTGAATCGAAAGGTTTCGACCGTGTAAGTATCCGTACGCGGAAACGATCTGGATTTTTCCCAGCCCCGATTGTCCTAGCCTGTTCGTTGTTTCTCCCGTTCGTCGGAGGGGAAACGCGAGTTCGTTACGCTCGTAAACCCTGCTGGTGCTCGTTACTTTTCCGGCAATCCGTCAAAACAGCGGCGTGCCAACAACAACCACCGGTCCTGACGTCGAGACCGTTTAGATCGCTCGGTCACGTTCGACCACTCTCCACCGAGGAAAAAATGCTGTGAAGGGGACACAAAGGAAACCTTCGGAGCAGTGGGCTCTCTAAGCACGCAGCCACACAGGCACGTAGGCACGCAGCAGTGCGGAGATACGCGCGCTACGTACATTACGCATACACACGGCTCGTACGCGATGCGTGTTGCGCGTAGTAACGCGCACAGAGGACACGTGATACGCTCTCCAATGTATCCCACGCTCCTTCGCTGTTGGGAGTTGGAAGACGACGTCAAGTCCCTCGATGTACGCGCACATACCATGGACGTGTGTACAAAAGTACGTTGTTTTACGGAAGGATGAGCTGCGAATCCCGTGCCGCGCGTCACGACGTCGCGTTTCACGTTCGATGGAAGTTTCGATGAGACCGAGAGGCGATCGAGAGGCGACGGTGTTATAGAAAAAAGCAATCATGGAAAGATAAACGAGGCGGGAAATGTGGTAAGCAATACCACCAGGCGTAAGAAATCTAGCATGGTGCGACACCTTATCGCAGGTCGAATGAAAGCCGCTGTTATCGCTCTGGCTCAACATGCCCAGACTTTGACTCCTGCTTAAGAACACTAGAGCAGAGATTTTCTCTTTCAAGTGGATCGCTCAACACTATTTAATTGTCCTGACTTTCTTATCGAAGTATCTCCATCTATATTTCCCTTCGTTTAGATCGCGCATCCTGTTGACTGTTTTTTTCCAAGACCTCTCTCTCTCTCTCTCTCTCGTCTTTCTCTCTTGCTCTCTCGTCTTTCTCTCTTGCTCTCTCGTTCTCCATATGTGAAAGAAACGAAATAGAAACTATAATTCGCGGAGGACAGAGAGGCGGAAACGGGAATTGATAGTAGATAGTAGAGTAGGTCGTCTTTTCGCGGAAACGTGACCTTCTTTCCCCCGTCTTGTCGCGTCGTGAGCTCGCCGCGGTAAGACGCATTTCGAGCCAGTTACGTATACTACCGTGTCTCGTTTTTGTCGCGCCTACGGCTACCGAGTTTACGTAGAAAGAGCATCGATCGAACAACGCCAATCAAAGAGAATTTTGACGGTGTTCTGTGTGGAAGCTGTTCTGGTATCTGGCGTACCGTGACGCGAACAGGGTTAAATTTAGCTTCGATCTTCTCTTAGGAAACGTTGAACCCAAGACCTTTCCGTCCTCTTCTCTCGTTCTGGTCCGTTCGGCGTTCCTGCCGTCTGTTGGTTCGGTTGGCCGGTCGCTTTCGCTCCGCGGCCCTCCGTGGCCCTCCGGTCGCCCTAGGGGTCCGTCGCGGTTCGTCTACAAATATAGGCTGTAACCAGGGTCCGTGATTTGCGCGGTTTTCGTTCCAAAACAGCAGCCACTGTTATTTCTACCGAGTAACAGAACGTCCTGACCACTGCGATATCCGGTCTCTAGACGAGTTTTAACGAGGTGGCACGTGTTCTTTCTTATCGGCCTCGCGTCCCCCCGTTCCACCTTCCCTTCGGTTCTCCGGCCATAGTTTACATTTCTTTCTCATTTCGTAAACGACAGTTTCGACTACGGTCGGCGCGCGTGTAGACGATTCGCCGCCCCCCACTGCATCTCATTTCTGACACGTTCGCCGCGCGCCCCATTTTTTCCGCCCTCGTCTTGGTTCGTCGTTTAACGCCACGTCGAACTGCACACAGTATGTGGCGCTCGTTCGCCAAGACAGTATCCAGGAATGCTCTTGACGTCGTACGTGCGATAAGCGCTCTCTCAGCCTCTCCGAACTCGACGAGAGAAAAAAAAAGTTTTTGTCGCCGATCCGGCCGCCATATCTGCGGCCACGAAATGAAAGAGCCTCTTGTTACACGCTGCCATTCTCGGGGCCATGCGGTTTTACTCAGCCTCTCCTCTCTCGCGCCACCCGTCGTGCATGACCTCTTCCAGTGCCTTCGACCACGTCGTCGTTTTTCTTTTTCCACGCTAACGCCCGAACCGGGACACCGACCGTTCCTTCCACAATACTTACATATGTCCGCGTACATACATTCGCGGCCGTGAACGGGTCCACCCGATATCGGTATCGGCCTAGCGGTATACGCGTCTTGTACGCACAACCTCGCGTGTCCATTGCATCGTGTAAACTCCGGCGACGCTGCAACCTCGTATTTGTTCGAGCAGAAAGCGGCTACCCGTGTCGGCGGTGGACGAGCGACGCTCGAGAATCAGGAATTCCAAGGTCGGCGAAAGGCGGGGACGGTAGTGTTCAGGGAAAGCGACTACGCGACAGTCGTATTCACGGGCGTGGGTGGACGCGTTCTATATACCTCACGGTATTTCTCCAAAGATACTCACTTCGGAGCTGCACGTAAGTAGCTTCCATGCCGTTGCGATGCGCGAACCGAGGGAGAAGTCAGGTACGACCAAGCTGGCCAGTTTAGCGCCTGGACCGAGCTCTATCCTATTGCGGAGACGAGACAAAGGAATGGTACCGGCTTAGGAAATATCGAGTCCCTGCTAATGGAGGCTTATCCTCTATGAGATTTGCGACAGGTTTTCGACTTTGCTTTGGTTATTCTTTTGAACCGTGGGACTAATAGAGCCTGTAATCTAGACTCCAATTAGACCTTGAAAGAGTTCAATAGGCACTCGAAGCGTCATTTGAAGCGAAGAATAATACCTAAGCGGTAGAGCGATGTAAAGGGCTAAGCTGTTCGAAGGAGGAAGGAGTTCCGGGAACGGAAACGTCCCGCGAGAGTTTGTCGAGAGCCACGATTTATGGAACGGATAAACAAGAACGGTCCGTTTCTAGAATTACGTTCGAGTGTCATCGATCAACACGTCGCGAGATACTCCTTATCGAGACGTCAAGGAGACCTCTGGAACCAATTCGACGTATACATATATGCCGTGTCGTCAGTGTCGCTCGTCTGTCGAACGAAACGACCCGCGCGTCATCGTGAATTCGGACGACGTGCTCGTCGTAGCTAGTCGAGTCGATCGAGTTTAATCGTGGAACAAAGGCTGGCGCCGATAATGCACGTGCTAGAATGGTAACGGTAAGAAAGTCGAGCAGAGAGCGGAGAGGCATTGCTGAGCCTGAGGCACGGTATCGGGGCCCGATGTAGCGACGTTGCCAACTCTGGCAAAGGTAGAGGCCCCGACGGTGTTGCGAGATCGCGGAGGCGACGTTGTCGGGCGGTTTGGGAGGTTGGTGGAAGGTAGAGGAGGCGGGCGAGCGCTGTGCCGGGAGAGCGTCAGGTAAGACGCGGCAGGGAGGGAGAATGGTTCTGAAAGGCAAAAAAGGAGAGAAGAGGGAGGAGGTGGAGGAAGAAAAAGAAGATGCAGAGGACTTAACAGAGGGTGAACGAGAGGGGGGAGAGAGAGGTTCTCGTCGTCGAACGTAAGCGTAGAAAAGAAGCTGGCGGTGTTCGAGGGAAGCGTTTGGCGCGGAGGGCACGAGAGGTGGAGAAGGGGTCGGAGCTCTCGGTCACCGGCACGACCGTAGGACGTAACCGCGGCCCGGCGGTGTTGCCGCTTCCTAGTAATTCCTGGGCTGCCGCTTTCGGGTCTGAGTCCGAGTCCGGGCTGTTGCTTCTTGGCAGAGATCTCTTCACGATTCTCGTTTCTCGGTTCGGGGACCATCTGCTCGGCCTCCGGGCTTTGAATCTTTAATGGTTCGCGTGACTGGACGTGGCGGCCACGGGATGCTGTGCGAGGCCCGGCTGCCCTCTTTGCCACCATACTTCGTCGTTGTTGCTTGCCTTTTCCTCTCTCTCTCTCTTTTTCTCTCTCTGGGCTAACTCTCCGTTAACCTTGCTCGAAACTCCAGGCCGGACGGATCTCGCGTACACGAAGACTCACGATTCGGTCGTTTCGATCTACTAGATTTAATACGATCGAGCGTCGGTTTTACGAGCGCGAATGGAAAGAAGCAACGCCATCGATCGAATCCAATCGCGCAGACGAGGGCACTCGAGACGTTTACAACGTGTTGAGAATGACACAGGGTTTAATCGCGCGCTTTTAATCAATGGGTGAAAAGTTGGAGAAGCCGCGGGGCTGACGCGAGCCACCCGGAATCGTTCGAATCGAGGCGCAATTATCGCGACCGCAATTATTTCGACGATTCCGCCGGGCTTATTCCGCTGACCGTTCCTACGAAGGTTCGTTAACGGCTCGCGAACGGCAATCGTTACCGTTTAATTAAGCGCATTTTTGACGCGTCTCGCGTGCAAACTTCGACCTGATCGTCTACCATTCACCGCTCGCCCGATTTTTCAAACCGAGCCGAAAACCGATCGCCGTCGAACAACGAACGTTTCCCCTTGGTTGAGTCCTCCGCCTTTCATCCGAATCGAGACCCGCTTCTTTGCGGCCTCTCTCGTCCTCGAGACCCGTCTTCGATTTCATTTCGTACCCCTTCTCATCCTTCGCATCTTCCCTTCGATCGCGTTCAGCGCTCCTCTTACGGTTTGTGAACGTGAATGCGCGCGGGTGTGGGAAACGTCGATTTTCACGCGAGCCATATGTCCGCGCACCTTTCGTCCAACGCATCCTTCGACTATCAGAACGATGGGAATATTTATTCCTAGGAAAATAGAGAATTCCGCAGGATGGAGGAGCAGCTGGCCGAAAGTAAGAGGCAGGTAGCGTGGTAAATCGGGTGGAGAGGAGCGATCGTCGAGAAACGGACACCTGCTGCACCGAGGTGTCCTTCGACCGTCGAAAAACCACCGGTCGCGATTCTTCTCTTTTCGCGACCAATGTACCCTCTCGCTAAGATTCCAGTTGAGGAGTAGTAGCCGCGAAGTTGACCCTTAAACAGGACGTTCGTCCTCGTTAAATTCCTCGGTCGTCGTTCGTCGTTCCTAGCGGTTATTTCGAGAGAGAAAAAATTGCGCGGGGGTCGAGAGCAGGCTCGCCGATGAAAAAGCTCAACGACAGACGGCCGCGCGAAGGTTTGGCAATCCCTTGGGCCTAGCCCACGGCGGTAAGAACCACCTGCCGCATAGGTCGGTGGGGGCAAGCTGTTCTCGCGCTTCCAACCTTTTCTAACCATCGTTCTCTCTCTTCTCCTCAATGGCTTTACCTTATTCTGCCTCGTCTTCATCATGCCCTATGTGTTTCCCTCCGATCCTTTTTTCTCTGTCCTCTTCGAACACGTTCGTTCGCCGTTCGTCTTCCGTCCAGCCGCTGCCACCTTGGCTACCATCGCCAGCATCATCGTCACCACTAGCATCGCTACTACCATCACCACCTCCGACACCATCGTCCTATACATATATATCCATACGAACGAACGACGACCGGTTGTACGTTGCGCGCTGCGCTACGCGCGCACCAAACCGTAGTGGGGGACGCGGCGATCGGGGAGAAGCCGACCGGTGGGGGGTAGCGCCGATGCTACGCGACCCCAAGCTCAGTCGTCGCGCGACCCTTGTCGAGTGTGTTTGCGTGAATGTTAGTTGATATTGGAATTTTTTAACGCTCCTACGGATACGTTACCCTTATAGTGTTCTTACTGAAAACGGACTTGTACGATATCCGAGGACAGAACAGTGTCTTTATTCGCATGTTGCAAGTTTTACATTCGTTTCGCCGTACACTTTCTCCATCTTGACACATTTTTCGATTTATTTTCGTCCCGTTGCCCTCGCTTCCTCGCTCGTCCCTCGCTATTTTTGCATCGACTGACCGTCTCGCGAAAACCACAGGGGAAAGTAAAGTTTCACGAACAGAAGGACAAAGCACGTAGGTGGCGATCGAGTATCGCAGGTTGGAGCGGTTGAACGAAGATCCGCGTACCGAAGGTGGTACGCGAGAACGCGCATAATACCTGCGAGTCTCACCAGCGGAACAAAGGAGTGCCTTAGGCCGGACGGTTGCAACGTGGCGTTTTGAAATCGCGCGCAAACCTTCCTTTTTTGTCTGTCCCGCGGACGGACGGATGCTCGCGATGGAAATCACCGTGCGAGCCTCGTCGTTCTCGGCGAACCTGCTGCAACGAGCATGCCGCTGTTGAGAAATCGCCTCGAGTGAGAAACCATCAAGCACCGAAGCGTCGGGCACCCGAGACGATGGGAGGATACTTTTTTGAGCCAGTGGATCGTGAAACAATTCGCGTGGGTCTACCATCCAGGTAGTCGTGACTCGTTCGAAAACGTCGATCGCATACGAATTCGGGAAGAATCGCGACCGATGAAGCTTGTTGTTGTCTTTGTTTTACCGATTTCGACGAAGGGAGAGAGATACAGTGCGAAGAGAAGGTGCGAGAGTGAAACAACGAGTGATAGAATAGAACGAATATCGAGTTATGCGTGCAGTGGTTTGTTTGGTGATTTGACGAGCGTGATCGAGAAGATCGATACGATCATCGATGCCGCGTGCTGGCAAAACTCGCGCACCGCCGTCGTTTCTCGGTGAAAGTCGCTGCAACGCGGAACTCTGTCCTCCAGTGCGAATGGAGTCGCGCAATTTGCGCCTCTCGTTGTTCCGTTCCACTCGAACCGTTTGTGGAATTCGTTTTGCCGATAGAATGGATAGGATTCGACTGCCGAGCATCGCGGCAATTATCGTCGTTACATCGCTGCTGCTGCATCCCGGTAAGTACATTGCCCAGAAACGAAAAAACTCGTTCCTCGTTTATAGCCTGCGTCGAGACTCGTCGACCCTACTTTTCTCTCGATGAAAAAAGGAAAAAGATGGTAGATTTTTTCCTACCGAGAATCGTGTCATCGTGAATGACGAAACGGTTTTACGGCCGGCGAAGAAAACGATTGGAAAGAGAGCCCTTGCATGGCGTCGCGACTCTCGCGACGTGCCGTGTCGGTATGTCGCAGTTTGCAGCGAGTTTTGTTACGCGTCCTTTTAACAAACCCGTTCTGGGCCGCGCTCGAGGCCGAGAAGGCCTCCTTTCGCCTCCTCGACCAATGAAAACTCTGCGCGCGATTTCAATCCTATCGACAAACGTTCGAACGTTCACGTATAGATCGAAGTACGCAAATATTCTTCTAGCTGATTACAAGTTACGACCTTGTGCGGAGGTATTTTCCGAAAATCCCAAGTATTGACCCAGCCGCGTTTGTGCATTTACATACGCAATACTAGAAGCTACACAAAACAAGTTCCAAGAATTAATTTTGTAAGCGAGAACCAGTTAGCGAAGAAAAATTGTAATTGGCTAACATGGCATCGTTGTATAGATCGTACTGTAGAGCCGGCTGTAATGCCGCATCCACATTAACTAGAATTGTTGGCAAATAATTCCGCTATGTATGTAGTCATTGCGAATAGAAGTAGCACCGTGTCCACCATTACAGTTCACGAACGAAATGTAAACAGATCCTTTGATGTACTTTTTCGTTCGCTGTTCGTTGACGAGTTCGTCATTTTTTCGTTGCACGTTGTGAACGTGGCATTACGAGCCATGTTTCTTCGTATTTCACGCTGTAAAGACACAAATTCGACGAAGCTGTGTCGATAGCGTAGTCATGGTAAATTCGTTAGGTATGCAGAACGCGGCTCGCTTAGGCAGCTTCCCGTTGGAGAAATACCGAACGACGCCGCGACGACGGTATTAGGCTTCGTGACGTAGCCGAGCTGCCACAGGTGTCTCCGTGTATACGAGCGACGGGTTAACGCTACGGCTCGCCTTGCAGCTGCTTCTTCGTCGAATATAATATACGTTAGGTAACCGACGACACACCGATGGCAGCTCGTTACGATTCGTTCGACAACGCTCTTTCGATCGATTTTTCGACGATGCACCGTATATATACACTCGCTCACATTCCACGCGTGCTAGTAAAGATAGGAAAATACGTATACGTATAGTCGGTATCTCGATAAAAGAAATCGAACGTCGCGTCGGTCTGATGGCACGTGAGCAAGAAAACGGTGCTATCGAAAAGTAAACAAGCCACGGCGAGAAACGCGGGGAGAGTTCGAAGGGAAAACGTAAACTGCGATGGGTCGATGAATAGCTAAGATAGGGGATAGAGGCAACGAAGAGGGATAGAACGGCGCGGATGGATTTATAGAGAGACAAGCAGACGTAAATATAGACTGGTGCATAGATAGAGAAAAGATGGGTTGAGCAGCGAGTGGGAGCCGGACGGACCAGGTAAAGGTGAGAGAGGAAGGTTGAAAAGAGACGCACGCTGACATAACGCAGGCTAAGGTGGTTAGAAGGAAAGGGGGAACGATCCCTTGGAACGAACGAACGAACGAACGAACGAACGAAGAAACGAACGCCCAGTAGTGGTGGGGTTACAGTCGCGAAAGAGGAGAATAAGAGGAAGAAGAAAGAGAGGTCTCGCGATATCAGCGAGAAGTCAAACCGGTGACTTTACCGTTACGCGACCCAATGACGAGACAGCGACGGATCGTTTGGCCGTCGCGACGCCTATCGTTTTGCATATACGTGGACGTTATATATCGGCGACGGTTAAAATTGCAAAACGATTCCCGCGTATAGGTTGGCTCGGTGATGACGAACGGTATAAATCGTGCAAGCTCTGGCGCATAGAATATTAGACCGTTGGAGCGCGAGACGGAATTAGACGATGGGAAACGGTCGCGAGAAAATGCACACGGCGCGATGAAAAGAAAATGTGCGTCTGTCGACGAGAAATATACAACGGTGTATAGGAGCGCGAGTTCTAACGAGATGGTTGGTTTCGATGTGTTTCAGCAGCGGCACAGGGTCGCGTCGAGGAAACGCAGATGGACACGCACGAGGGGTCCACCGTACAGCTGCAGTGTCGCTTCTCCCCACCGAGGGAAAACGTAACTTGTTTCTGGTTGACGCACACCAATGACAATCACGATAACGCAGCGATAGACAGTCTCGCGTTATCGCCTCAGTACAAGGTGTTCATGAACTTAGAGGACGGTCGATACGATCTTCAGATACGAAACGTATCGTATGAAAGGGACAACGGCAAGTACGAGTGCCGTGTGAAGGCGAGCGGCACCGGGCACGACCTGCACCGCAAGTTCATCACTCTGACCGTACTTAGAGCGCCTGGGCCACCGACGATCTCGCCGAACGCGGCGTCCGCCACCGAGGGCCAAAAGCTCGAGTTGCAGTGCAACACGAACGGCGGCAGCCCCGAGCCGGAAGTCAGATGGTACCGCGGCAACGAGACCGCCGTTCTTCACTCCGGCAGAACGTTGTCGATCGAGCCGAAAAAAGAGGACGACAGAGCGATATTTCGTTGCGTGATCAGGAACCGGGCTATGCGCGACGGTGAAACGTTGAATGCCACGGTAACCCTCGACGTCAACTACTTTCCGCGGGTTACCGTGGGTCCGGAAAATCCTCTGAAAGTCGAGGTAAATGGAACCGCGAACCTCGAGTGTCGTGTCGACTCGAAACCAATCGTTGGTATGGTACGATGGTGGCGGGACGGAAGTTTCGTGGCCACCAGCTTTCAGCACACCATACGAAGAGTCACCGTCCAAGATGCCGGCAAATACACCTGCCAGGCGGACAACGGTCTTGGGAAGAGGGGCGAGAGTTCCCTCTTGTTGGACGTTCTTTATCCACCGACCGTCTCGATAGAGGGCGATCCTCTGAGGATCGCCGAGGTCGAGGACACGGTGACCGTGCACTGTAATGTGACTGCAAATCCTCCGCCGACGGTGATCGAGTGGTTGCGCGACAGCCGACCGGATTTTCGACAACTCGGTTCAATTCTTCGGCTGAGCCGCGTCACGGCCGATCACGCCGGAAATTATACCTGTCGGGCGGTGAACACGATCTATCCCTCTGGCGGCGAGAGGCGAAACTACTCAGCCACCGCTCGGTTAACAGTTCGAGTCAGGCACAAACCGGGTCCAGCCAGGGTCACTCCGGACTCTCCGGTTGCCGTCGAGGGGTCCAGAGTTATTCTCACTTGTATGGCCAGTCCAGCTGGCTATCCAGAACCCAGGTACAAATGGTGGAAGGAGGGTGAGTCTGGAACGATATCGATGCCCTCGGAGAACACCGGCCCGAGATACGAGATCGACTCGGTTCACTTGGGCAGCGAGGGAACGTACAAGTGCCATGCCACCAACGAGATCGGCAACGGAGAAGCCGCGTCCGTTAACCTGACCGTACACCAACCGCCCAAGATACTGACCAAGTTGCAACCACACGTTACCAGGAAGTGAGTATCCGGTTTCCCTGGAATTTTCTCGTTCTCGTTTCTAGAGCGTTTTGTATTCGAGGTTATCAAGAAGACGGAAAAGTTCAGATGCTATCGGGGGCCATTCGCTACGTTATATGCTGGCTGGAAATTGGGTCGGTCTACTTTAAGCCGGGATTAAGAGTTTACGGTTTAAAAGTCGCGGAAAAGTTAGGAACACCTTAGAATACTGGCGGCTATGTTAATTCACAAATAATCCAGAGACCGTTACGCGGGCGCGGGCAAGAGAATTTCGTAGATTGGGGGAAGAAACGCGAAATCGGCCAAACCCCTTTTCTCTTGGCAAAAGATTCATCTTCCATCTCGTGACGGAATCGCAATTATACGGTATACGACGAATAATAAAGAGTGGACGATCAGAAACAGAATACTTAATTACCTTCTTTGCTTCTAAAAATACACAGGAATTATCTTCCCTCGGCCATCACGCGAGATCGTTCAACCCTTCTCTCGAACATTTCCCTGTATTTTTAACGACAAAGAGGACGATTAAATGTGCGCTACGATCGCATCCAAGTACCTACAATACTTTGGTGTAACGACGGGGATGCGTACTTATTCTCAAAGTATAGAAAGACGTCGAACAAATTTTTCTGTCGTATCGCTTCGAATCTTCGCTCGTGAAATTCTCTCATTCGATTAACGTTACTCGGAAACCCAACATTTTTTAACGAAAAGTGCAAACAGGGAAATGTCGTTCACAGGGTCGGCGAGTCATCGTTTCAAGTGTCCTGCGTGGCGCAGGGCAAACCCCGGCCAAGTGTTCGATGGTTGAAGGACGATCAAGAGCTCACCGCGGATGAGAGGCTCTACAAGGTGACTACAACAGCCTCGGAGGGTCACGGGAACGTGATCACCGTGAATTCAACGCTGAGCTTCCTGGGCCATGCCCGACCGCAAACGGACGAGATCGTTGCCAGCGATCGAGGCAAATACACCTGCGTGTTCGTGAACGAGGTCAAGAAGGTCGAGTCGACGATGATGTTGAAGGTGGAACACGAGCCTATCGCTTTGCATCAACACGGCAAAGTCGCGTATAATTTGAGGGAGACGGCCGAGGTGGCGTGCAAAGTGCAAGCTTGGCCGAAACCCGAGTTCCAATGGAGTTTTGGCACCAACGCGGCCAGTTTGCAAGGGTCATCGAGCGACGGTCACTACGAGATTTCCACGAGCAGCGACAACTACGACGTGTACACATCCGTGCTCAGGATAACCAACATCCGAGAGTTGGATTACGGAGATTACAGTTGCAGAGCGGCAAACGCTCAAGGTAGCATCACTTCGACCATTCGGCTGCAACCGAAAGGCGCACCGGAGAGACCCATCAACATCACGGCGATGGACGTCGGCCCTACTCACGTAGCTTTGCTCTGGGAGCTCGGTTTCGACGGCGGATTGCCCATCACTAAATACTTCGTCTCTTACAGAAGAGTACCCGGTGGTGACGAAATCGTAGCGCCGGACTGCGCCGTTCCTAGACCACCGGCTGGTCAGTGGCTCGAACTGGACTGCCGTCGATCTAATCCGTGTAACGTGACCAGTCTAGAGCAACATCAGACGTACACGTTCAAGGTTAAAGTGTACAACACGAAGAACCACTCGGACTATTCCGACGAGGTAACAGCAACGACCGCGGTTGCCAAAATTCCGGCGCCGTTGAGAGTTAGCTACGATCCGGAGAGCGGGATGCTAGCCATCAGTGTCGGCGCCACTTGCCTATCGCTGGTGTCGTCGATTGAGAAGTTCGATGGGCCGTCTTCCTCCACGGATGAGTCGCAGTGGAGGATTCTCGACGAGTGGCCTCTCGAGGTACTCGGAAGCGCTCCTACTCAAAGGGAGGGTGTCCTGGATGACCTAGAATCTCTCAATACCGAACCTAGACTCAGAGTTAGATTGTGTCTGAAGGCGGATCGGCAAAAATGTGGCGAATACGCGGAGGCTGAAAGTGAGTAACCGCGTTTCCTTTTTTGCTGATTGTAATCGTATTGCATCATAACCCAAGGACCATACGGTACTGAACGGTTTTTCGTTTGTCACAGTTGGCCCTTCGTATATCGCACAATCTGCAACTCTTACAACACCGACGGTGATCGCCCTTGTAATCAGCGGTGTCGTGTTTGTGTTGTTCATTACGCTAGTATTCCTCTTTTGTCGGTGTCGACGAAGAAACGCCACCAAGGCGAAAGACTACGAAATGGACTCGAACGCGTAAGTATTTGAATCTGTTTGGACGATTCGAGGAGAGTTCCAGCTACACGGTGCTCGAATGGGATTTCGATGTTGTTTGCTCGTACAGGGTTCGACCGAGCCTCGTCGCCGGAAACGGACAGCAGAGCCAGGCGCCGCCGCCCTACTACGCGGAGAACAAAGCCCTCGAACACAGTTTGGATCACGCGCTGGCCATGGAGGACTCCAAGACCCCGGCGTACTCGCAACCTGGCTACGGTTACCATCAACCGAACCACAACATCAATGGTAAGAATTTGCCGAAAACATAAACGTTAGTGGCGTAGCAATTTTAAAAAACTGGAAGAAGTTTGTCGGGGTGGAGAGGACGTATCTCGGTTCAGACGCGAATGGGAAAGATACGGTATAAAGTAGAGCGGTTTAACGATGTCTACCTTCCTATGACCGTACTTCTTCCAAAACTCCAACGATTACTTGCGTAGCGACGTGCAATTGCAATTTAGCTTTTCTTTCTTGCGCGATACTTACTCGCCCTGTACGGAGTAAATAAGTCACGCGACTAAAAATTGTCACAGTGCAAAAGTAACGTCCGCTTCTTTTCTTCGAAATTCTCCGTTTCTTCTTCTTACGCTCGTATTCGAGACATAGGAACGTCTCGGCCATTAACGTCTCGGCGTTTCTCGTCGCTTCGAAAATAACCGTTACTTCAACACCGAGCCAACAATTATATGCCTCGGACATGGTAAACAAGAACTTTTTACTCTTAGTTCGCCTAATAAATGGTAATTGATGCATTCGCGTTGACGGCAGGCGTCAACATGGGCTACATGGACAACAGCTACTCGAACTCGAATAACGGGGGCTCGGTGAACTCGCAAGACTCCATCTGGCAGATGAAGTCGGCGGCCGCGAACGGCGTTGGCCAGCCGTACGACCTGGCGGGCTACGCAACCACCGAGTCGGATTACCCGACCCACCCTCATTACCTCCCACAGAGGGAGGATTACCGGGAGAGCCATAATCTAAGTCGACAGCAGTTTTGCTCGGAACCATTCGCCACCGTCGTAAAGTCTCAAAAACACGTCGGTGAGTAGTATTCTTTAGTCGAACTCTCTCTCCCGTTTCCGCCGCGATCCTTCTACCCCGTTTCACCTCCCCTATCACCGTTTCCTCGACCCTTTCCCCACCTCACGCCCCGTTTCATTCCCTTTTATCCAGCCTTAGCCGACGCTCCACGATCGACCCACCACGTCCAGCGATGAGCATTCAATTCTATCTGTCGCAAGTTCTCGAACAATTTAGTTATACGGAAAGTTCGAATCGCCTTCCGAGCGTTATTCGAATCGAAAAATGTTTCAAGGTGTTTTCGACAGTCGTGACAGGCTTAATAGTCGATCGTACAAACTTGGCGGAGTTGCCGAAGCGGTTCGCCAGTCTCGCTAGTTTTCGGATATTAGAATTCCCGCCTGTTACCGATCGCCGATTTTATTTCTCTTTCGTTACGGAATTGTCTTATACGACATGTTTATACAGTGCCACGTACCGAATATAGGTGAGCGGTTTTAAACGGTAAAACGGGTACGAAGTTTCGAAGACGCGTGCCGCGAATTCTAACACCACCGGAATCACAATTTTTTCAATGAAGATGTTCTCGAATTACCCTTAAGTAATACAACTGTTCCAACTTGGCGATTGCGAATTCGAGACCTTTGCAATTGCCAAGAGCTTTTATCGTCGTACCACGTTCGATACGAGGTTCCTAGCCATTGCTATCCACCGCATCCTCTCTTCGCATTCCTCTCTCGTTCTCCGTGCACGTACATCGCCGCCACCGCTGCGTTCTTTTGTTTTCCTACTCTCAACGGCCGTTTGCCGATTGTTTGTCTGACAGATTCACCGTACGACGTGTCCGGTCTGCCTTATCAGGAGAACTACGACGAGGACGCGAAGCCACCTCAGCAGGTCAGCCTATCGTACGACGAGAGTCTCGAGTCGGGCTACTCGACTCCGAACAGCCGAGGACGCCGGATTATTCGTGAGATAATCGTTTGAGATCTGCCTACCGGCTCGCGAGCCGGAAGCACCCGCACCACATGGCTATAGCAGGAGGCCACTCCCACCGGAGCCACGTATCACCCGGTGGACCATACGCGCGATCCTCTCCGCCATAGGATGGAGATAGTGATCGAGAACCCCGTGGAATCGCCACCACCGCCGCCTCCTCCGCCGCCCCCGTTACAGCCGCTGACCATGTCTTCGTGGAACGCCATCGTCACGGCTCCATCCACCACTACGTTTTCGTCGTCTAACGCCGTGGCCTGCACCTCGATGCCAGCTGCTACGACCGTGATGACGATAACCATCGCCGAAAATCCCACCGCAACTCCCAGCTACCCACCCCCTGTACGATTTTCTTATCGAGAAACGTACGCGGCCAATTCGCTTCCGTTCGCCGGCGATCCGTACTCCGTGCGCCGCGGTCAACCTCGAGGAAGGTCGTACGACGATCCAGACGGAGCTTCACCGACGGTTCGACGCATCGACAAGTCTGGACTGTTAGGTATCACCGAACCGGAGGCGTCGTCCACCTTAAGAACCGGCTTGAGATCGCCAAGATTTCTTTCAGGAATGAACAGCGTCGTTTCCGGGATGCTGTCGCCTCGAAGATTCGAGTGTATCGGACAACTGGATCCGGTACCAGAGATCCCGGGACAAATTAGCCGGGCAAATGTGGCGCCCGGCGCCTCTAACGCGTTCCCCGTCGCGTCCACGACCAACGTTCCTCTGATCGGTATGGCGTCGATGATCGGACACGAAAGAAGAGACGGATGTCGATTAGATTCCTGCGAAACGTTGTCCGTCGTTGATCTGGCCAGGCCAACGAAATCAGTTTCCTTCGACTCTCTCGAATCTCGTCACAGAATCGACCACACGGACGCGGGAACCACGTTACAGACTTTCGACCGTAATCTCGATGGAATCGAGTCTGCGAATCTGGACGTATCCGGCTACGCTTCGTCGTTCCAATTGCAAGAAAATTGCGAATCTAGAGGGCGAACTCTGGGACGTTTGTCGAAGTTTGCTCTAGTCAGGAACGATCACGACAACACAGCGGACAGTATCGGCAGATATTCCGAGACATGCTGCAATTTTCCTTTCACCGCTCGCACGGCGACAGCGTTCTCGGGTTTCGAGGGAACCTCGAGTCTGCCGACGACTAGAGTCACCACGACCACCGTGACCACGTCGACGGCGACGGTAGCGGTCTCCGCAATGCGGGAAACGGATGCGAATGAGAAACAGGAAGATGTCGAGGGGTCCAACAATCGCGCGCCGGAAGAGGTAAGAGCGGAAGCGGAGGGCTGCGAGCACGGGTCGACGAGGAACCTAATGAAAGACGAGGAATCTTTGGAGAGAACCGACGAATTCGCGGACAACGACGGGATCCAAACGCTACGAGTGATCATTTTGTCGGAACAATTGTGAAACCTAGAAAGCAGCTGATAATTTAGGTGGAAGAAGGAGGTCAAACTCGTTTCTCGCCGACCGATATATTGTTCGATGTGTATTATATTTAAGTAGCATGTAAGTACAAACCGCGACGAAGATGGACGATCGAGTCTTGAGAGAGAAAAGAATCTCACACGAAGGCTGACGCGATGCCATAAGAGGCCATAAACCTTTTCGAGAAGCAAAAACGAAGAAAAAATCCCGTGGAGCGTCGAGGCTCGAACGTGTCTCGCTGTTCTTAATAGAACTCGACACGTTTGAGTTGCGACGCTTTTACGCATTTTGTACTTTTATATCGTGGACGATGCCGCCGACTCGAGCGATGATCCCCGCGGTTCCCGCGATCGGGGACGATTTTTTCTGTAAATGTACCATAACTCGACTGCGCCGTGACGCGCTTATTAACTTAAGCAATAAGTCTGACGTTCGACAACGACGCGTAGGTGATACGCGCATTTTTTCAAGTCGAGAATCGTCGCGTTTTCGATGAAAAAAAAAAACGCACGCACGATCGTTTTCGCCTGGCTGGAATTTTCGAGCGTTCGTCTGTTGTAAATAACGGTAAACGTATCAGTACTTAACGAAGTGGGACACGGCCGCGGACAGGGCCCGAGGGATTCCAAAGAAATCTGAGAGCGCCTCGTTCTCCTTTCGTTCCGTGTATTCAATACGAACGAGAACGAGGGGAGAAGGACGATTAACCAACCGAAGAGAAAGTGGAATGCTCGGATGGCCCGTTACGTTCTCGTGTCTCGCGTTAGAACACCGCGGAGGGAGTACGCGGTTTCAGCCCGAACTAACGATAGCTACGCTTTTAACGTTGAAAGGATATTTCTTGGCTCGTGCATCTACCGTGCGTCCCCTTAGTTTTGTAGTATTAACGCGGCGTGTTTAGAAATCTCGCGTACGTAGCGACCTTCGTTGAAGTCCTTATTTTTGTACCGCTCTTGCGAACGCCGTCGACGTTCGCCGAAAAATCGTGTTTCAATTCGTGTTCTAGTACTCGTGTCAAATATACGCGCGCTATTAGGGAGACCGCAGAGATATAGAGATAAGGAAAGAGAGGAAAAGAGCGAGCAAAGGAAAAGGAGAGATATAAACAGGACCAGCCGGATCGTACGCGTTCGTTCCTTTCGACTTGTGATCTCATTTCTTCGCCGAGATACGAACATGATTTCTTTTTTAACGTTCGGGAGAACGGGCGAGCATTTTTATCGACCGCGGGACGGTGTCTCCTTTATTTGCTGCTAATAGAATTTCTTTTTAATTCTTGTTCTGATATTCCATATATGTATATACATATAGACCGTTTCGTTTCCGAGATTATATATCTTGGACTTTCATTTACCTTTTTAAACGCAACAATTCGCGAATGAAGGAAAAAATGCAAAATTTTTCGCCGTTCCTCGAATCTTGGACCGTCTCCGGAAGCGATGGGAAATGACCGTTCTTCCGCTTCTCAACGACAAACCGATCGATTGACCGACCGACCAAATATTGTATCGCTTCCGAAACAGAAAGCGTATCGCGATAAGACACGCGCCTGTCGCGAGGTTTTCGCGTTGTCAGATAGGTCTCTACCGTACCATAAGTCGGTTCAAGTGATTGTTGCGCGTGCGATCGCGTGGTTACGCGCACTGACAAGGCGCTCGAAGCGTTGCGATGCGCGCGCACCACGGACGCACGCGTGTCGCGTGCAAATTTGAAATTGATATATATTGATCGACACATATGCATATATATCAATTATCGTCCATTATAGTTACGATATTATTACGAATTATTATTTGTACAAATTTTATGTTGCGATATAAAATAAACGACAAAACAACAAACTTTCTGTCTCTTAAATATCCACGAGTTCCAATCAAATTATTAAACTTGCCTCGAGGCGTGTAATTAGGCTAATAGAGAACAAACGCTCTGTATGTACTCAGCTGACATCGAATATATAAACGAACATATCGATAATCCTTCGACAACACCTCGCGTCTCGCGTCTCTCATCCTAACTGCACGGACCTGCGCGTTTCGTACAGGTATGCAAAACAGTCTCGGTGTTTATGCCGGATTAGCCTGTTGTTCCTCGTTATGCGTGTAGGCTTTACAGTTATTTCTTTGCATGTATTAAGTTCCTACGAGTATGGAGACGATAATGTCATGGTGAACGACCTCCGGTCGCTCGTATCTCTCTGTATTTCCGTGGAACGTGAATTCATTCGTCTCAGGCGTAATTTTTGCGCACGGGTGGTATAGAAACGCACGAAACAAGGGGCAGATACAATCTTAACCCGTTCGATGGAAGTGTATCTTATTTGTAAAAAGAGTTCTCGCGAAAGCGACACCAGAAACGACGAAATTTTACGTGAAAAGCTCTCATCTCGTATCGAGAAGGTATCCGCTAGAGTTTCTCTTCCTAGAGAATCGATAGTTCGACGAGAGGAAGCACCGAGGCAAGTGGCATCGTCGCACGTGATGCTCGAACGTAAAACGATCCGAAAGGAAATGCGTCTATCGAAGAAATTGTGACGAGCGTCGTTCATCCTTCCAAAACGAATGGGATCCGCAGATACAACGATCGTGGTTCGACAAAGACAGCGTGGCACCGCTCGAACCATTGAATACGTAAATACTACGCGTTTTCCTCGCGATATTCATTTACGGGACGCTGTCTGCATTTGCACCGTCCCGACCTTGATCCTGGATCGATCGGATAGATTTTTCCGGTCAGGTAAAAGGAAACTCAAACATTCGACGTGACATACCTTCCCTCGTAATTAAAACGCTCTTCCATATTCATAACTTCGATATTCATTTCCTTGAAGCGACTTATCTATTTGTGTCAGCAGCAACAGCAACAACAACAGGGAACGATCGAAGGTTACTTTCGAAGTCAGATCGGTGACTTATTTCGCAACCATACATATCATACCATCGTTCACACGCATTAAACGACAGGCCGACCATCGAATCGTCGAATTCACTCGCCGGGAATAAAACCGCGAATCCCTTACCTCTTTCCCGGGTCCCTGTCAATCGAACACTACGACATTACGACAATGTTTCCCGTAGGCGAGCCTGAACTTGGCATCTTTCCCAAAAACCACTGACCGAAAGAATCTTCTCGGCAGTTGCAACGCCACAGTCGCAAGGAACAGAGTGTAACGGCACGCGTAAACGCGTGTCCGCGCTAGAAGGCACCGGCGACTGTTGCGGAAGAAGCAAAGGACTGGTGGTATCGACCGAAGTTGGGATGAAGGAGAGGATGTACGAGAGCGCAGCCGCGTCACAGCACGCCAGCCAAAATCTGCGCGACGTCGTCCGTTTCTGTATTAACACGTTCCGAGCATTCTATGCCGGAGACGTCGGGGCTGCATTCACCACCGTTGCAGCCGCAACCGCTGCATCAGACGTCAAACGAGCCACCGCCTCCTCCTGCCGTGGGCCGAACAGTCTCGCGGCAAGGGAAGCGTCGCCGCGCGATCCTGCCATGGGCAATCTGCAAAGCGAGGCTAGAAAGAAAGGAAAGAAGGGCAAAGGGGCTGCGGATGGAACTGCGAGCACGCCAGGATCCGTAGCGGATGGTCTTGACGACGCGACCGACACCGGGGATGATGGAGAAACGGGTGACTCAGAGGAAACACCTGCTAGAAAGATGGAAGTATGTCAGAGACGTGGTGTGGACAAGCGACCGTTTCACAAGAGGCAGGCTCCGAAACCACCTGGATCTACCGAGAGGAAGGTCAGTTATAGGGAACGATTTGAATGGAGTTCCAGGTTCTATCGTGTTTTATTACGAAATGGTATGTCGGCTTTCTGTGTTCTTCGATGAGAAAAGGGGATGATGGTATACAAAACTCCGCCCCTGCTAAACGGTCGAATAATTGATTCCTGAAGTTTGGACTGATTGGAATTGCTACGGGTCGATTGGAAGTTTATGGTAATCTACCGGGTGTGTGTGCGTGTGAAGTTGGTTGAAAGTCACACACTGGTACGTTCAGATGTTTTCGGAAGTCGAGGCTAACTGAAATGCTGGCGCCGCATGTCAAGCAATTTAAGTACGATATACGTGATTCTACGATGTACGAAAGAATGTGATTTCTTGTGTAAAAGTTAATCGAACAAATTTGCCCATTTTTCTATACGATTCCAACCACCTGCTTCCACCATTTCGAAAAAATTCACTGTTTCTTTGCACATATCCTCCTAATGAAAGGAAAAATATATATATATATCTAATCGGACAAAATCAAACGGCACAGGATTCAAAATCGATTCTTCAAGTACCTTAATATCGAAATAACTTGGAATTTCTTGATTCTTTATTTCAAATAGGTCAGCCCAGTTGTAGCAGAGCTTTCGGGGAAGAAGTCACAGGTACGAGAAAAACACGATAAAGAAGATGGATTTCAAAGAGCGATAGAACGAGTCGGGCTAACAGAAACGAAGACCAAAGAAAATTCATCGGAAGCGCCATTGTTGCCAGCAACAAATCAGATTCAAAAGCAAGACCCTACGCTTCTGGTCACAGACTCATGGCGGTTGGCCAATCAGTGCATGGTTGTGACTGAGATTTCGATGCCACCTAGCCAAGAGTCTTCGAGCGACAGTGTGTTTACCGATCCCGAAGAATTAGCCGGCGCCACGAATGGCGCCAAAGAGGAAGCAGCCTCGACGTCATTGGCACTTGTTTTGAAGAGTCACGAGGTCGGACCGTCTTCCATGTCCCCGCTTTTCGGTGAGCGGAACTCGTATCTTCTCTTATTGGTAACCTCAATACGAGATTTAAAAATGAGTTACAGGACGTTTCAAAGTATATGGCCCGATCGTTAAAAATGGCATTTCGATGTCGGTTTAACAAATTTTTTTTGTATCAGCTTGTCGTAAACGATAAAATGTAGTTTTAATTACGTAATTACGATAGCTTACTTGCTCGGAGAAATGATACCGCGTACTCTCAAACGATCCGTAACTTCATTTTAATTTCTCAATCAGGAAACGAGGCAAACGAGAAACTTGTTTACTCGCGAAGCGCCGGTAACGATGTACAACCGAGAGTAATAGGTATTCCGCTTCGATAAAGCTTCGATAAGAAACGAGATAAAGTTTATCAGGGAGGCGTGATTTCGCCACGTGTCGCACTCGTGTTTCGCGATGTAGCCCGTTTCAACATCGAGCGATGATCACGTTCCCATTTTGAAAGTGAAATTCGTCGAGACGTCGTAAAAAAATTCATCGTTAGCCATTCAATATGACGTGGGCAGCTATCGAGGTGGCGTTTCTTCCGAATAGTTGCTGGCTTCGAGATCGTTTTTACGGAAAGGAGCATGTTTCGAGTAAAGGCGAACTGTATAGATATATGATTGGCAATTATCTCGACGCTGTCAGAGGTTAACAAGGCGGCCAACATTTACTTATCGCGCGACATTTTCCAAATTACGGAAAACGAGCACAGACGACGACGGCAAGGCGAACGCTGTGGATCGCTGTTGAGTTTTCGTGGAAATCCAGTTACGATGTGAGCCTAAAGTCGGAAAAGTTCAGAGTCACGTGCAGATAAGAGCAGCCGCCAATGCCGGACGAAGGCTGGAACGTCGTCGAGGCCAAAAACGAAGTTGTCATTAAACCGTACTCGATCAGTGAAAGTTGCACAGGTTCGATGTTTGTCTCGTTTCCTCGAGTTTTGCTTGATTTTGAAACGAATGATCGGGTGAGACTGCATGGTAGAAAACGTGCAATCGACGGGAAGAAGTAGGGAAGAATTTAAAAATATTTTAATCTTTCAGAACGACGAATCGTTGGAACGTTAATCTCGGCGCTGCCGGATCAATTAAAGTCGATACTTACGGAAGCCGAAGTCAAACAATTTGCGGCTGGAATATATTCCAGACTTGTATCGGATGGTATTATCGGATCAATTACGCTTGATGGTGTCACGCGGAATAAGGAGCTTACAGTAAGACGTCTGTTCGTTCTAGTGGATGTCAAAGATCATGTACTTAAAAACAAAATAAACAAACGTGCCACTTGTTTCAGGAAGATCAGTCCCAATGCAAAGATACGCAATCTATATCTGCCAGTTTAACTTCCCAAGGAGCTTCCGCGAAAGACCAACAAGATTCCGAGAAGGAGTCGCTGAAACGGGAACTCGAAAAACTTCGAGAACTAGCGAAACATGCAAACAAAACTACTCAAGGTAAATCCACGCAGACATCTCCTACGACAACTTTCCCGGAAGCAATTTCCGAAGATTTATCCAAAGGGAAATCTTCTGGAACGCTCGGTTCATCGTTGGAGAAGACTATCGTTCAGGATGCGACTTCTCAAGAGCAATCTTCGAGTGCCACTTGCACGACATCAGTCGCAAGTGGTTCGAAGGACGCGAAGGCTTCCGGAAACGACACGACACCGGGCCGTGTTACTCGATTATCGTTGACCCTAACTTCCCCACTGCCACAAGCTTCTTCCCCGCCTGCATACTCGAGTGCACCTCCTCCTCCGCCCCCACCACCTCCTCCACCCCCATCGCCCTTCTTAGACTATCGTTCTCAGAACAGTTCAGCCTCCGTTTCTCAACCATCTTTCTCCATCCCACCCCCACCTCCGCTACCTGCCTCCACCACCCTGACGCAATCGTTTACGTCTCAACGAAGCATTACTTCATTACCAACAGTTCCACCGCCTCCACCGCCTCCACCGCCTCCTCCCTTACCGCAGCCGACCTTACAACCGATGACAGGTGAGATACAAGCAGCACCACCTGCACCTCCTCCGCCTCCACCACCTCCATCCCCTACACCCTCGATCTTAAGACAGGCGTGTTCCATACCAGCTCCACCGCCTCCGCCACCGCCTCCGCCACCGCCTCAGACACCTCTATTTAACTCGATACCTCCACCGCCTCCACCGCCTCCACCGCCTCCACCTCCGCCACCACCTTTATCCTCTGCGTCAACTATCAGTCGATTAGACTCAGGACCACCGATTCCTCCTCCTCCGCCCCCACCGTTTCCCCCAGCGCCCTCGATCGGTACGGTGTCCGGAGGACCGCCGCCACCGCCTCCTCCTCCCACGCCTATGATGGGCGTGCCGCCACCTCCGCCACCACCTTCGATCGGAGGCATTCCCGGTGGACCACCGTCTATGCTACGACCGCCGCCTATGGGTATACCCGGAGGTCCTCCTCCGCCTCCGCCTCCGCCAGGAATTCAAGGACCATCGCAAGGACCTTGCCCTTTACCCGCACCTCCGGTTGGAGGTTGGTACCCAGTCAGCAGAGCGTGTGAGTAACAGGACAGGACTTGTCTACGAGACACGCTGCCGATTTCGCGATTATCAGAACGATCTTCCTCGTTTAGGCATGAGAAAAGAGCCGCTCTGTCCCGAGGTTCCTATGAAACCGCTCTACTGGACCAGGATTTTGGTACCAACGGAGGTTGTAATACCAACGGGGCGTGGTTCCGTCGACGCTTCAGAATCGGCCTTTCAGGTACTTGGTTATAACACGAGCAGAAGAGGAAGAAGAGTTGTTAAGTCAAGGTTATTAATTGTATTCATTCACTCGATAGATTCCTCTGTGGGCGGAACTAGAGGAAGAGAAAAATCTGGATATGAAAGAGTTCGCCGGCCTGTTCTCTCGTCAGGTGACCGCCAGAAAACCGGTCAAAAAAGCGGACGAGGCTTCGAAACCATCTAAGATACAACCAGCAAAGATTCTCGACTCGAAACGATCCAAGACCGTGGGCATTTTGGAGAAGAGCTTGCACGTAGACTTCTGCGAGGTTGAGAACGCGGTTTACAACTTGGATACTAGTGTGGTTAACCTTGAGGCGTTGCAGCAGATATACGAAATCGTAGGTATTCGAAAATTATAAAACGTATAGTTTAAGATTTTTCTTTATATAATATAAACGTTGTGTGATTTAATCGCTCTTAGAGGCCAACGCAGAAGGAATTGGACGAGATAAAAGCTTTCGAGGAGAGTAATACGGACATTCCTCTGGATCGACCAGAGGTTTTTCTCAAAAAATTGTCCAGTATAAATCACTTCTCCGAGAGAATTGCGTGTCTAATGTTTCAAGCGGAATTTCAAGACGCGATCTCGTTCGTTGCATCGAAGTTAACAAATTTACGAAGCACGTGCGATTTTTTACGGAATTCTACTTCTCTGAAAAAAGTGATGGCGTTAATTCTCACGCTCGGCAATTACATGAATGGCGGAAACAGGACGCGAGGGCAAGCCGACGGTTTTGGTCTGGAAATTCTAGGGAAGTTGAGGGACGTGAAGTCAAATGTACCTGGTATTACGTTACTCCACTATGTTGTTAGAGCGAGACTAGCTCAAGAGAAGGATCACAACTTCGAAGAACCTTTGCCCTTACCGGTTCCGGAACCGGCAGACATGGAGGCGGCATCGAACATTAATTTTGAGAATGTCTCGGCCGAGTTAGAAAGATTAAAGAAGGAACTTCAAGGTGAAAATCTATAAACGTTCATCTTTTTTTTTTAAATTCTACGCTGAAATTGTAATTTTTCTATCTTTGTACTCTTTTTTTCTTTTTTGTATTGCAGTATGTACCGAAAAATGTGAAATCGTCGTTGAAGCGGATCCCGAATCGTCAGGACCGTTCAAAGAAAAGATGGATGCGTTTTTCCGCGTGGCAAGAGCAGAATTGGCAAACGAGCAGGAAGCTTTGCTCGACGCGAAGAGCAAATTCAAGGCTGTGATGCAATTCTACCAGTACACTCCTAAAGGCGCGAAGAACCTAGACGCGGCCGATCCGAGCGCGTTCTTCGTCCTCTGGCTCGGTTTCTGTCAGGACTTCAAGGTACATCATCCGTCATATTTTATTCCCTCGAATTTCTTTATACTTGTATAACGGATTTCGTAGGATATCTGGAAAAAGGAGCAACAACGAATAAGAAAGGAACGAATGGAAGAGATGAGAAAGAAATACGGAAGTAAAGCAAAGGTGGAAAAATTGAAACTAAGCGCCACGGGATTGAAAGCACGGATTCAAAAGCTCTCACGAAAATAAATAAATAAATTCGATATCACGAATACATCGATAGATGCGTTATAACGAGTCGAACGAATACGACTATTCTCGTCTTCGAGCGAGGATAGTGTCTGGTTGTCACGAATAAAGATAGTTTATGGGATCGATCGATCGATCGTCCGTTCCGTTCGGTCCGTCCCACTCTTTACGGCACTAATTTCGTCGAAACTAAAACGAAATAATAATTATTGTTGTAGATATATTTGTTGGCATGAATTTGTTATATTGTATATAGACTGGTTAAGTTTGCGTCTAATTTATAAATACGATTGTTCCGCGAATGAAGAAATCGAAGTAATTCTAATAAACGATACTTTTTACATGAGTCTTCGATTTTTTTCTTCTGTTTAACTCGATTCTCGACGAAAGGATATGGGGGGAAATTTTTCATGTTGATTTTCTCAGTTTCATCAGTTTTTTTTTTTTGGTGTCAAATGCGTGTGCGTTTGCGTATATTTTTTCCACTGTAATTAGTAGCGACGATACAGAACCTTCAAGTAAAGCGAAAACAGAGATTAACATTTAAGAATAGTTAATAGATTAATCGCATCATCGTACGAATCGTGCTATCTCGCGCGTTAATTATCGCATTCTAAAACGTAAAAAAATGGGGAAGAAAACGAGGGGAAAAACGCTCGGAAATGCCTTTCGCAAAATAGATACATCGTTTGTAAAGCCCGATAGGTATAAAACGGGCATTTGCCGTTTATCTTTTCTTTTTTCCTCTTTCATCTTGGACGAAGCGGCTACGATTTCGATATTAAACGCGTTCTCTGTTCGCCTGGCCGACATTTCTAAGGGCCCGTCCGGTTCATCCGTGCGTCGGTTCACTTCGGTAGGCAGGTACGATTCGCGCAGAAGCGGTTTACGGCGATAGACCTAAGGCAATCGTTGCGTGTAGCGTAATTTGTGTCTTTTATTTTTTAGGAAATTGTCTTATTCGCGGAGTGGTTCCCGGTGCGACACCGACCCGGAGAATCGAGCAATATGTACATATACAGCGCGCCTACTATTTTCCTGTTGATATCCTTTCGGTTTCGTGTTGCTCTTTCCGTAGGGCCCTTTCTCCATCAGTAAACGAGAGACAGAGAGAAAACGATTGTAAAAGAAATAAAAACACGACGATCGAAAGAAAACGAAACAACGAAAAAGATCGACCGAATCGATCAAGTCAGCGACGCGGGACCTGGCGTACATCGCATCGTCGAATTCTGTGATTCTTGAATACGCATACATTGCGGCAACGGTTTTTACTTTTCGAAACATGAAACGTTAATCATCAGTGTTACTCGACCGGTAAAAACCTAGTCCTATGGATAACGTAAAATTACATTTACATTAATAATGATCGTTATCGCTATTCGCAGTAAAGAAAATTTATTACGAAAGAGTTAATTGGTACGCTCGGTCGCGGAACTTATGTCTAACTCGTACGTATCGTCCTCCTTACGTACAACCGACGTCCACTTCCGCAATAATTTTGTTTCTTTTTGGATCGCTTTGTAACCGCGTCCATTCTATCATCTCCTCATGTTTCTATGCATTTCGTTTCTCTTTCTTCTTTTTTACAAAATATTTCAATAATATTAAGCTCTTTCACTCGATTCGGACGTCCCCAAGAAGAATATTGGCGTTAATTATCCGAAGCAGCGAAAGCTAGCAACGACACGAGCAACTCTCTCGGGTAACGGCCTTGCGCATTCGAATCTATTCTTACTATATATTAGAATATCCTAAGCGTCGACGTGTTCTCGTTTCGATCGCCGACGATCGCAGCTTTTCAGAAATGTTTGGCCTTTCAGTGACTACGATGATATCTGCTGACTATAATCGGAATGGCGCCCGTTGGTCGATCGGCGTTGGTTTGCCTTTTCGTTTAGTGGCCGGTGTGGTCGATACGGACGTATCCGATGCTCCAGAAGGTTTCCTGGATAGCTTCAAAGAAGGCGGCAGTGGCGTGCTCGATCCACTGGACGGTGTCCTTGTTCTATAGAAAAATCAGTAGTTTGTGTTATACTAGATTCTCACAGTTTACGGATTGAACACGATCGATTCGTTGATCGAAATCGATCGATCACGCGAACAAAAAATACGCAGATTGGTCGATCGGCTGCGTATTAAATATAAATGCGTGTAAATATTGCCGCTATGTCCGTCTGGGTTCTTTAAGGACGGTCCGCGTGATCATAATGATATAAGCGACAAACTAGATTACGTGTAAACCGAATCAGACCGAAACGATGATTACCTAGCTCGCTTAACGGCCGACGAGGTGTTAGTTGCTGAATTTGTACACATCGAGCTGCTCCTATAGTGTTAGAAAACAAACACGATACCATATTATTAAGTAGATCTTAAGCGGTGCTGCAGGATGAAATACGGCCGTTAATAGGGCGAAGCTGCAAATCAAACGTCGTGATAATTGTGCGAACACCGAAGGCAAACGTATAAAACATACACGTTTGCGATCGGTGTTAAGTAATTTTCACCTGAGCAGCGCGATCGTTCATCGTCAAATACAGATCCTTTCGTTGAACGATTGCGTTCGTCGAGAAGCATTTACTTACTTTGCTATCGTAAACTCGCTTCCTATGGAAACGATACTACAATATGTGAAAGCATTAAAAAAAGTACCAAATCAAAAAAGATATTTCAATGCGCATGCAAATGACATCCAGTGCAGAAAGAAAAAAGAAATCAGAAAAGACGTGACGGTGTTAATAAGAGGAGGAAAGAGTTCAGCCATACCCGGTAGAATCGGTAGAAACCGTCGAGTAGTTGCTTTGCGTAGAATGAGTGGAAATATTGCTGGTCGTCGATTGTGGGGATTTTATATCCGTGCCCACATATACGGGGATCCTCGAACGGCTAAACCATCACCATTCAATTAATCAGTTAATCAACTATCGTACGCGGTATACCTATCGCGCTCCCCTTTTAGCTTTTTCGACTGATTTAATCGTTTCCTTCTTCCCTTTGACAAGCCGCGAAAAAAAGCACGAGTAATTAAACCGAGATAACAGATAATCCAACAGAAAATAAAAATGAATGGAAAGAAAACACCTCCATCACCACTGCGAGCATTGCCTACGCGATAGAGATATGAACTTAGAAGAGTGGTTACATGATACGAGGCACCGTGATTTAGACAGTCCACCTTAATAGCGCTATGTATGTAGTATATAACATGTGACAAATGAAGCTAAAGCCAATCGCCAATTTTGACCTCGATTCCATAATTGTTAATTTAGTTTACCTGATCGGTGTGCCGACACCAGTCAGGGTTGGAATGCTCGAAGCTCTATGGATCGTGCCAAACCTAAAAAAATGTTATTAACTAAATTTACGTTAATCGTCGTTAACTGACACGTGAGTACCGAATGGTTAATAGGCATGGCTCTAAAACCGTGGTCTCTGCTTTCTCTAATTCTAAATTATTCGCAGATTTCGTTCGGTGTCGGAAAACGAATAATAAAAAAAGAAAAGGAGAAACAGATGAAAAAAGGGAAACGAAACAAAAAAGGAAAAACAAAACGGTAAAAAATGAACAAAATGCCGGGAGAACGAACACCGTATCTTGCACACGACACGTCGATCAATATCATTCCAAGATTATAGGAATACGAGATGCGAAATAGGTCACGATACATACGACCGTCGTTAATGTCTCTACCACGAGAATTGACGATGCGACAAAATCATCTAGATTCGACAAGATGCGAGGTTAGTTGATCGCAGATAAATTTCTGTATCTTTTTTTCAGATGAACACACGGGAAAACGGAAGATGTCGGTACAAACCTAGCTGGAACACCACTGGCAGGACTAACCAGGCCGGTGGGCGTTCGAGGTCGTGAACTCGAACCGTTCACCGATAAGCGCTTTCCTGACACACTATTGTGTCTGCTAGAAGTAGGAGTATTCCCTGTCGTGCTGACTGCCGTTCTGCGTGGAATGCGGCTCACATTTGTCGAATCATCTGAAATTAATAGAAACACAAAGAAAGTACATATTCCAAATATTAAAACGAATAAAAGCTTGTTGATCTTTCATAAGTACCTACCAGTACTATCTAACGATTGTGTGGAACCATAGCGACTCGGTGGTTTGCTTCCTTGCCTGGATGCGGGCCTACTTCCGGGTCTACTGGTTGGTCTGGACGTTGGTCTCGAAGCTGGCCTACTGGATGGTCGACTACCGCCTGCAGTTATCGAACGATGAATATAAAATTACCCCAAAAAATTGACTAAAAAATGATTTAAAATCTAGGATAAAAACATTTGATAGAATTGTTTACCCGGTGTCATAGAGCTTCTGTAGGGTGTACTTGTTTTCCTGGCGGAGCCAAGCTTGAAGGAGCTCTCGTTGTCGCTTAGGCTGTCCGGCGTTCCGGCGCTCAACGAAGAGCGCGATGCTCGCGACTGTCCCATGGGAACGCTGCGAGCGCTGCGTTCCCTCACCTACGCGATAGAAAGCTCATCTTGATTAAGCGAACACGGACGGGAAACCAAACGGAAAAATGCGTTCTACCAGAGGAGGCGAGTACACGGTAGAAATAGAGAGGCAAACAAACAGATAGACAAATAGCGAGAATTGTTTGAACCGGTCGACGCGCGAGTGGGACGCGCCGATACTGTTAGTTGAAGCGATACACGTCGAATCGCAAGGCGGAAGGAAGCGAATTCAAACGACAAAAAATAAATATTTTAATTGGAAAAATTACTTTTTCTTTTTCTTCCTTTTTTTTTTTGTACTTAGAGAATTACAAATTTCCTTCCGCCACGTGACGTTTGCATCAGCGATATCGCGAAGAAATCTGATTCTTTCTTTCCGCGGTGCTCCTCGGTCGTTCGTATATAACCATTCAACGCCACCGATGCGAACTAGAAACCGATCGATCGATTGAAGGAAGAAGTATAGAAAAAAACAAAACAAAAAGACCAGTGAAAAAGATAGAGACCACCGTGGTAGCTCGAGAGAGATAGACAGCGACTTTTTACGTCTAAGGAAAAAAAAAAGATCCATGCAAACTTACCAGAGGAAGTTGGGACAGATAGAGTAGCTTATGATGGTTCGAAGTATCTCCGATCAACGCCACTATGCACGCACCAATACAGCAATACAGGAGATCGTTATGCACATATTCGATACAGTAGTTCACCGTATCCGCGAATCGCGTCTCGCGAAAAACGTTACACGTCCTACAACGTTCGGCACCCTCGATATTCGATCCAGAAGAAAATAGTAACAAATTCTAAGCGGGCGAATATAAAAGAGATCGAGGATACCGATCGTTTTGAAGACGAGCTGGAAGAATTCTCGGTTCGTCCTACGAGGAAGGGGAGATCGTTCAGAGGCATCCAATTTAAGAAATTAGACACGGCAAATTAGGCTAACGAACGTGGAAACGAAAGACAGTATAAAAAACCCCGAGAGCTACTGCGAACTCGAAACGAAATTTCGTTTTACGCGTTCAGTGTGATACATGCGCCGGCTCTTTTAAAAATATTGTCCCGCGAATCGGCCTAAAAACCATGAAAAGTACGATCGTCGAGCTAAACTACCATTTCTACCGCATGCATAGATGATTCTCGTTAAAGCGATGATGCCATGAGACGTGGGGGATGTTTCGTCGTGTTCATGTACGCGCGCATCGCCATGAGAATCGAACGACAATACTTGCGGGAATGCTGAGAGCAGCGGTAGCGGTAGCAGTAGCGCAAATTACAAAATATACGTATATATATATATATATATATATATAAATGAAAAACACAAGAAACAGAGATCAAGAATCGGGACAGCGAGATCGGTACGATATAGTCGGGCGTTGAAATCGTGAACAACGAGTCGTTCCCATCGGTCGTCACACGATGCTGAGGAACGTGATAAGCGCACTCGAGGAAGACAAATCACTATCACCCCAAAAAAAATAAAAAAGGAAACAAAGAGAAAGAAATAGAAAATAAAGATGAACTCGATAGAAAATATAAAATAAAACGGTTAATCAATTGTATTGGATAATACAATGTGTGTCACACCATCGACAGCAGAAATTAAAAGAGTAGACAGAGTTTTCTTATTTACCCAATGATAAGAGGGGGCGTGCATGTGGAGGGGATACGAGCACGGGAGGTCCTCCTTTTGCCTCAAACTCTCAAAAATCGGCGTCAGCTGGTTCATAAACTCCTCCGCTACACCATAAACGAAAATTTTAGGAATACACCGGTCGTAAATGTGGCGAAAGCACCGGTTTTCTCACGTTTGTCCGTCGATCGAACGAATATTGGATCTTTCGACCGATCTCTTACGAATTCTTCCAAGCTTTTTTCGCATATATATAACACTATTTTATAACAGCCTTGATATATTCATCGATCAAAAGCTCCATATTCGCACTGTCAAGTGGACAGATCACTGGAATGTCGAGGAGATTACGGCGATGTCGAGCACGTCGCTGGAACCGACGTCGAACGTTGGATTCTAACGATTCAATGTACAGATTCTGACAGAGATAGAGATAGAGAAGAAAAGAATCGTCAGGAAAAAAAAAAGAAAAAAAAAATAGTGATAGATTCTCGTGAAATCGCATCTCCTGAGGTGAGGTACTCTCTGTATTCCCTCGGCGGAATGAAGCGCCAAGGATCGTCCCGATTCACTGCACGACCCGTTCGATCCCGATTTCGAGGGCGTATCAGCGTGGCTAGGGCCGGGAGATATTTTCGGGGACTTGATAGGCTGAAAACCAAAAAGGACCTCGGAGTTGAGCCGAATGAGGGACAGGAATGGCTGAAAGCAATTACCTCGAGGTGCAATTGGCTGAGCTAAGGTAGCTGTAGGTGCGACGATTGCTACCACTTCGAAAGCTGACATGCTCACATGCGAGGATAAAAAAGAATGAGTCCAGAAGATTAGAAAGAAAAACATAGTCCCTGATTTCCTCGGGTCAGTGGTATAATACTTACCTAAATCACAGCGAGGTCGTCGATCGAGCTTAGGCGTATATAGACCAGAGAGAAAGATGACCGGAGTAAAGCCGAGATAAGTCAAGAGATATAGAAACGACATGAGGGAGAGGGATCTACGATGCGTGCGATCGTTGCGATCGATATCGAACTAAGGAAACTCCGACAACATCATTCACCGTGGAGCATCGATCGGCTTTTGGGCGGCTGAACGGATCAACGAACGATCCAGCGGTCCAGGTTGCATACATTTTCTCAAACCACCCTCAAACGGGCAGACTCGAGCACGCGACTCGATGACATGAAAAAGATATACAAATGTTTAGGCCTCGTTCACGCAGTTACTGCGAATTTGAATGCACGAGTGGCGATAAACAAGTAGCAAGGTAGCAACCTACGTTGAGAGTAGGAGTTATACGTTCACATAAACAGATTGTTAACACGAAAAGATTAGTTGCCTCGACACGTGTGTGCCGGGTCTCGCATATCTACGCAAAGGAGGCCATAAGGTTCCCCGGATCGATCCCGGACCATGATATCGAAATTCGTCAAATTGCGAAATTCAAACGAAATGAATGACTTTCGAATGAGTTTGGAAACTCGACGATCGCGACCTAAAGGATCGATCGAGGATACGAGAGAATGATGATACACACACGTTACCTTGGTGATGGGTCCGGCATTCGCGGATGAGATTGGCGTACGCTGCAGCGTCGAGGTTGGGCTCGGTTTCGATCTGAACGCCGTCATTGTCTGGCTGACGCCATCCGCCAATATGAATTGTTCTCGCAGCTCGATATTCGTTCTTCCCTTGGCTACAGTGTGTTGCGTGCACGCAAGTTAGAAGGAAGGCGTTACGGGATATGTATCGCAGGGTGTCGAGAAAGGGAGCGCGGGGCCAGAGTACAGAAAATAGTATTTTTTTACAAAGAGACAGAGAGAGAGAGAGAGAGAGAGAAAGAGAGAGAGAGAGGAGATAAAACGAGCGTAGAAAGAGGTAACAATATATAGAGCAGATAATTAACGGGTAGCCGAGAAATAATAGAGGAAACATAGTATAAATCAGAGCGATCAAAGATATACAGAATACGTAAAGCGATCAGATATACGTAGGTAGGGGCGTAGTTACAGCGGCGTTATCGAGTAATCATGCGCGTTATCAATAGCGACAGATTAAAGAGCCGATTTGGTCGAGTTTTATCGTTGCGAGGTGTTTGAGGTGTCGTGCACAGAGAAAGTTGGAGTTGAGAGTAACAGAGTAGAGAATGTATAGGTTATTGTAGCGGTAATAGCGAGAGTAGATAGTAGTAGCGATAGTAGCGGCGGTAGTATCAGTTAAAAGGCAATGATAGCGGCGCACGCGGTATGTTCATGTGCGAGTGTACGGTAGAACAAAAAAGAAACAAAATACAGTGTATTATAGAATATTTGTCCGACGATAATTGTGAAAGGTTCGAGTGATAATTAAGGATAAAAATCAGACGGATATCGTGTTAATCACGATAAGATTCGAGGAATATTTTTGAAACGTTAACCGCTTTGATTTCATATGAATTTAATTATGATTCCCCATTATTTATGTATAATTCCCAGTTAATTATGCTATTAGAAAAGTGATCGTATGCCATGCGAATCGTGTCGACGTCGAAAGTCAACTAGTTAATTAATTTCAGAGCGTACGCAGATAGTCAAATTCAATCTGTCTTCGACTAAAATCTAATTAGAGACCGGGTAAATAAGATTAGCTGACTTTTGACGACGACGGTAGTAAATGATAAATGAGATATCTCGATATACACGGAACCCTTGTCGAGTAAAAGAAAAAAGAAACGTGAATACGACTTTGAAGAAACGGATTTTATTATTTCGGTATGTAATGGAAGAGGAAGATGACTGAGAAAGGTAAGACGGTCCTATCTTGACAAAGTAAACGCGAGATCTACGCGAACACGGTTTAAGATTTTCCGTTAGAACGATTCAAAATCAGAATTCCGCGTTGCATGCCACTTTACTTACACACAAACACACACACACACGAAGTCTTCTGCTCGACAAACAAACATGAAAAGAAACTAAAGTACACAACAAAACTTGAACTCGTTGCGAAAAAGCAAACTTATGTACACGTACAAAACACGTACCATGCAGGATGTTCATTTCGTGGCCAGTACGATCGCAAAATACATTTTTGAAGATGCTCTTCTTTCTGTTTCATAGAGCGTAAAAAGAAATGTGAGAAAAGAATATTTTTTCTTTGGAAAAAATGTAACGTATGGACCACGAATTGAAATTATTCCCATATAAAAAGATCCTCACCGAGCGGACACCAACCCTCATGTTGTTCCGGTTTGTTAGGGTCCGGTATCGGCATTAGAAAAACTTAACGAGTTAATTACGATTTGAGGAATTTAGTTGGTCCGTTTCTTTGTCTTTTTTAATGTAAAGTAGACGAAGGCATGCAATACTGAATGAACTGAATGCGTAATTAAAAAATGTACACGTAATGAAATCGGGGAAGTACGTCGATAAAATTGTGCGCAATAAAAGATGAAATGATTCGACGGAACAAGGTAGAATGTTGTTATTTTGTTCGTTAAGGTTGGAGATCAGAGGGGCTGGCAGAGGATGACGTTAGTTACGTACAAGTGACAAGCAATATGAATCTCCTAAGTATCAAGATACATTATAATCGCTTTAGTCAACTTGCTAGTCAACTGAACGATCGAGTTCCACGAACTTGTTTTGCAAAACTTAATGCAACAGAATCGGCCAGAACTTGTAACGATAAAAAGAAGATAAAACTGAATATTGAAGTAATTCGTGGAACGGAGAGTCGTTCGTTGTGATCAGTGATTAAGGTGAAATGAAAATCTAGCGAGTACGCAGGTAGATATTACGCGAAGCGGAGGTCGTACATAACGAGCACACGCTTTCTTCTTCTGCTCATATACACGGTGTTAAAAAACTCGCGTAGAGTCGATTAATGATTAGTCACGCTCACACTTTGTACCTCAGGAGCTGAGATCGTACACGTATACCAAATGTAGGTGAATACATAGCATCAACAAAAATGCGACACAATGGAGAGAAATGAGAATGATCGCGCGGGAAGAATCGATGAGGGGGTTCGTTAGTGAGACAATTTGATGAATGAAATATTTTTTTAGGATACAAATGTTACACGATCTGTTTTTTTGTCAATGAACGCGTATACAAGTAAATATTTATTCCCGAGGCAGCGGAAAGTAATTGAGTTCGATTTTTCTTTCTTTCAATTTTACAATTTCGGTACCCTTATCAAAAAGACAGAAACAATAAAACTCAAGATAAGAAGCATATAACGTTAATAAACGTATCTCAAACAAAAGGACAAACAATTAAATCCCACACGTCTGTTTAGTTGGTAAAAAAATATAAACGCGTTTAGCTGCCTCTTTTGGATGAGGATAAAGGATAAGGAAATAGTGAAGTTTTACTTTTAATTAAGACCCGATCTATTTGTGTCACGTCCAAAGGTTGGTAGGGGCGAAACGGAACGGTCGAAGGAAAGTTTGTAAAGACTCGTTGTTATAGTAAAGAAAACCATTCAAAATTAGACCAGGAAAAAGTCCGTACTCATCGATTCCGACGGCATAATTCGGCGGTAACGAAGTAGAGAAAAAGAAAAACAGACAAATTAAATGAAAGAAACACTTACCGCGGCAAGGATCATTTTTTAATAGAAATTCGTCCAATGCTACCCATCCACCACCGACTCGTACCATCACGGTCGATCGTAGAATCCGTACCAACCGCAACTTTTGACTGTCTCCAAACTGAAAATCAAATATATTTTCGAATTACAAAATCTCCCCAATGGTAAAGTAGAAATTAATTTCGAATATATACCCTATATTTTCCTTCGCCAACTTGGAATACACGGAATTTCTGGCGACAAGTACAAAGCATCACCAATCGTTTTACTTCATCGTGAATCTTGTCAGTGTCGTTATACGTTCTGCGTTCCTCCCAGTCTGGTCTTAGAGCCGCGATGAATTCCTTCCAATCTATCAATCCTTCACCGTGGCGATCGAACAAATCTGCGACCGCTCCCATTTCTAACCGTGAAGTCTCGAATTCTTTGCGAATAAATCATACTCATGATGGTATATTTTGTTATCAAAAAAATTTAACAAGTTAAAAAAAGGAACTCACTGGTGTTCATGATTCCTTGAATGAAGTCCTCGCGTGGAATCAGTCCGTCGTTATTCTTATCCATTTTCCTGAAGAGATCTGTTAATCTGGACTTTTTGTGGTTCATGAATTTCAGGAACTGTAATGGGACAATTTTAGTGGTCGGATTACAAACGAAAGACGAGTCAATATTAATGATTCTTTCTTGTATACTCACTCTCTTGCGCCAATCTTCCCAGCTGAAGTTTGCGACACGGTCCAGTTCTTGGATATAATTATACTTATCCTGTAAACGACGTTGACGTTCCCACGCCAACATCCAAACGTGTCTCCACCTGTCCCACAGCAGTTTTACTCTCGGACTACGGAATTCCGGTTCGGCACCTTTGCTATATGGACCAAAAAATTACGTCAATACCTCCGTTCCTCGTCGCGAATTAAATAAACAAAGCATGTAAGGCAAAGGAAGCCGATGAACGATAAAATATGTAAATCACCAGAAACGACCTCCACAATGATTATTCAAAACTTAACAGATAAAAAAAGCACGAATAAGAGAAGATGGAGAAGGAAAGAAAAGAAATGAAATAATCTATGAAGGAGAATTGTTCATCCATAACACGACCGACGCGATCGATTAAACTGCAAAAGATAAATAGAAAGATAAATGGAAAAGTGTGTTAGGGGTTTAAAGCAAAGCACGGATGATTAGGAAGAATCGAAGTAACGGTAGGTGTGACGAACCTTCCTTTGGGTGGGAACCGTGGGCCGATGTGCGGCAACGAATCGGGCGTTCTCTCACGGCCTGGGCTGGCTCGGCTAAACAGGAACATGCGTCACATCACTTGACATTTCTCTACCCAATACTGGCAGAACTCGCGTTTTCGTGCACCGATCGCTCAAACCCATGTCAACGATCGATCGTCGAGTTTCCTTGTGAGACGAGCAAACGAAGGAAAAAGGAAGGGAGGAAGGAGGATAGGCCACGTAGAATGCTATTCAAGCATTACTTGTGTATAAAAGAAAAAATATTTAATATTCATTTGACAATAATGTTTATAGATAAAGCGGCCTATTCTCCGTACGTGTAAAGTGAACGCCTTGGATGCGCTTCGAGTGTCCGTACTCGTTTTTTCAGACTCAGAAGTACTCTATCACATACCATGCTGCTACTTCGAAATGAACCGATCAGAGACCTCGACAACCCGTTTTATTCGTGAACGCACCTTTCTGTCGAAACCACCAGCTGTCCTCGTAGACGTCCGTACTTAATCATTATCAAAAATCGTTTACGTAGACAAAGAAAAAAGTAAAAAAAAAAAACAAAACAAAAAATAAATAAATATAACTAGAAGAGTAGAGTATCAAACGCAACACATGCACGGGCAAGTGTAATTTCCAAAGGACAAAGCGCAAACGAAAACGAACAAAAAACGTTTCAGTTACTTAAATCAATATCGAGAAGCACATAGGCGAATCTCGTTTACTTTCTCTACCTCAAACAAACGACGAATTTTGACGAGCGCGATCTTCGGCGATCTTGACATTTGAACTCACTAAAAAAAAATTGGGACCGAAGACAAAAGATAAATAAAAAGGAACATGAACGTACGTTGGGGCAGGTGACTTAGCCTTCGTTATCTTCATCGTATCTTTCGCAGATTTGATCTGTCTGGCTTTGCAGACGCGGTCAACTTCATTCTGTCTTCGACTGGTGTTCTCCATAAATTCTCTGTGATCCACAATCAACATTTCTAAAGTAGCTTTATCGTCTGGTAGAGGCTCAGCTTCAAGAGCGTTGAGAGTGTTCTCCAAACCTTCTAACCACGACAGTAGTTCTTCCAGAAGATTGTCGAGGTCCTGAAGAATGAATAAAACAATAAATAAAGTTCACAAATTTATAAAAGAAATCAATACGTATTTCTAAGCGTCAATAAAAAGATTAATACCTGAAGTCCTCGCATATGATTCTCCAATCTTTGATTCCTTTGTTGGGCCCAGGTGGAAACCTCCTCCCATCTGGACTGAATGATCGTGATCCAGTGTTTGATAACCAAAGCTCCATCAGGGTGTGCCTTTGCAAGAATCACGTGAGCCAGCTCCAAAGTTTGATCTTTTTCAATTTCCTTGGTGCTTAATTCACGCAAGAACTTTTCGTGTTCCATCAACTGATTCCTGCTCTCCTGTTCGTCTTCCGGTAACTGTCCAGCGAATCTCAGCTTCATCTCAGCATCACTCAGCCACTCCAGAAGTACGTGAACTGCTTTGTGAAGGCGTTCAGCCTCTCTGAGAGCTTCTTGGAGTCGTTCAGTCTTATCAGAGGACAACTTGGTTACCGTGTCCCAAAGATTATTTATTTCAGCAAGCTGTGATCCTATAGCAGATGCATCATCAGGTGTCGCCTTAGCAAGAAGCTCGCGACCCGTTTTGATTACAGATTCCATCTGAGAGACTCTGGATTCGAGATCCTTCTCGAAGGTCTTATGTTGTTCAACCAAATTCATTACAGTGTCAAGGTCGCCATAAAGTGGACCGGTGTCCGCCAGCTGCTTCTCAGACTTACTAAGCCATTCCAGCAACGCCTGAATAGCGTCCTTGAATTGTCCCGAGAACAACAATGCTTCTTCGAGCTTCCTCTGTCTATCCACGCACTTACCACAAACAGTGGTCCACTTGTTCTTCAACTCATTCAAAAGTTCTTTCAGAGCAAATTCGTCGCTCTTAGGCGCTTTGTCTTTTAATGATTTTCCATTCTTCATAGTTGCGTCATAGGTACCCTGTTTGGCGCTGAGAGCTTTCTGCAATTCACGGTGCTTATTCAATCTAGCTTTGATTTTCTCTGGATCATTTCCTCCAAGGGCGCCATCACTGGCAACCTCGTCCAAAGTCTTCTCCGTTTCGTCGAGCCAATTCATTATATTGGACCAAGCATCGTGGAATTCTCTGGCCTCTTTGTATCCGTGATCAAGAGCCCTGGTTCTCTCTGCAGATTTCGAAACTACTCTTTCCCATCTGTGTTGCACACTTATCAACAAGTTTTTGATTAGAATCACGTCCTGTTTCTGTGAAAAGTATTTCAAATGCGTGCCCTTCTTATCGAGGTTCAGCATAGTCTCACGATGAACTCCAACGTCCTTCTGGAACGCTTTGTGTTCCTCTATCTGTCCGAGGATAGTTTCCATTACCCTCGACACAGGTTTCAGATTCGTCAGAATCTTCTCTGCGTTGGTTAACCAATCGACAAACGATTGGAGTGCATCGTGAAACTCTGTAGCCTCTTTCAGAGCGATCTCAAGCTTGATCTTTTTATCACTCGCGCGAGCAGTCACATTATCCCATCGTTGTTTCAAAGTCCTCAAGTTGTGATTCAGACCACCGGCACTAGTAGAATCGGCACGCTTCAAGTATGCTTGTCCTTGTTGAAGAACCGATTCGACTTTTAAACGATTTTGTTCCAATTCGTTGTACACTTCCATAAAGCGTTCTAACTGTTCTGAAGCCGTTTCCGGCAATCCTCCAACAGGTTTCGAAGCTACTATGGTATTGTCCACATCACCCAGCCAAGACAAAAGGTCCTGTATTTCCGCCGTGAAGGTTTGTGCTTCTCTGAGCGCATCTTCCAGTTCTCGTTGACGATCAGCAGCACGTTGCAACAAATCGCGCCAACGACGATTCAAAGTACCTAATTTCTCAGCAGTCGTCGAAGCTTCGGCTGTTCCCTTTCCATCCTCTATTAACTGTCTTCCAGCGTCGTTCAGAGTGTCCACGCTGGTCTGATGGGCTTGAATATCATTCACAAGTACTTTCAGTTTAGCTAATTCCACTTCGATCACTTGAGGATCGCCGGCCACGGCCTTCAAGTTGTCCAAAGTGTCGTCCGTCTTCTCGATCCATACCAGCAACTCGTCTAGAGCGTGCTGGAATTGCCCTAGACGTAGTAACGCGTTCTCCAAGAGCCTTTGCCTCTCCACGAGGCCTCGAAGCAGTCCGTCCCACCGTCTGTTAACGGCACCAAGCGGTTCTTTGATGGCTGCAGCTTGTTCCGAGGACGTTCTCTCTGTCAGTTCGGCAGCTTGTCTGAAATTGCACGAGAAAAACTTGCGTGATTTACGTAGATCGTTGATCGAAAACTGTACGCGTCAATGTGAGAAAGCATACACCATAGGAATGCTTATCAAGGATGCCGACCTTTGTTTAAACTCGTACGTTTAGAATCGATGTTTAGTCATAATGAACACAGGGTCGACGAATTCTACGGGAAAGGAGCGATACAAAATTATTGTAAGGAATTACTCTTTTGACGTCGACAAGTTCTTTTGCCCTTCATATTATTCGATTACCATAAATATGTTACACATTGCCTTGAATGCCTTTAATATCGTATGACATCATTAGAATCACATAATAAACGTATTACACAAATTGTCTTGTCTAGAATATTTATTTAACCCGGAAGTCGTCAATAGAGTTACTCCGTGGCATCATCTGAAAGGAAATCCGCGACTCATTCCTCCGTCGAGTCCACGGGCAAATACCTACGATATGGTATGTGTAAGTAGAACAGGCACGTCACGAGCCAGGCAACAGCCAAGGCAGACATGCAGGCAAGATACGTTCGTCGACCAAATACTGTTCGAACTCCAACCAACAGAGACAGTTAAGGATTCCAATCATCCGACTTCAGCTGGGGTATTACGATAATGTTACGGAATTATGAGATTAAAAGGGCTAAGGGGCGGAGCCATTTGGGTAACCTGGATCTATTACATACTCGAAGGTGTAATCGAGGTATAATATTTATATATATATATATAAAAGATTGTAAGCCATGCTCTAACTACTGCTACAACACAGAGAGAGGTTGACTTGCCTTATCAGACTCCTATGCGTTCAGGAACCGGCGCGGAAAAACAAAAGTTGGATTAGAATCTCACTGCTTATACGTAGAGAGGCTTTCTTGCGTTATCGTACAAATGGAATATCGCACGGCGGGGTATCATAAATAGATTACTAGAGTAAATCTATGCGGAAAAAATGTTCGTGGGGAAACTCGCGAAATAGATTTTTCCTTGAGATCACGCATAAATTCAACAAATCGCAAAGGGGAAATCAAAAAGAAAGGAATCGTTTGTTACCTGTTTAGAGCTTCGACCTTGACCATGTGAGGATCTACTTCGGCTTTGAAATTGGCCAATTGTTTAATCTGTTTTTTAACTTCGTCGATGTCGCTTCCTAGCAGTCCCATACTGGAGAACTTGTCCTCGGCTTCTTGTAGGAACTCCAAAAGATTTTGCAAGGTCTCGTGGAACTCCATGGCCTTCTCCATAGCATCGATCAGATTTTCCTCTCTTCTGGCATATAGGGCAGTTACGTTATCCCAGGCTTGGTCCAAATCTTCGATATGCTTTCTAACATCTGGTTTGTCTGGTTCACCGCAAAGACCCATCAACTCGTGACCAGATGCTCGTACTTGCTCGACATCCGGTTTCGTTTGGTCGATTTCGTGCCTAATCTCCTGCAAGGCAACCTGTTGTTGTTGAATGGCAGCAGGTTGAGCTGCTGGTGGCGCCTGACCAGCAAGAGCATCCTGAAGCTCTCGCAGAGTCGACATCACGCCATTTAACTCAGACCAGAATTTTTCGGCGATCGCCAAAGCTTCGTCTAACGTTTGACCTCTGTCGGTCGTCGACTTTTGCACGTCGCTCCATAGTTTGTTCAATTTGTCCAGCTTCCGTTTGATGTCCTTTACGGCTGGATCAGCTCTGTTACCTGCCTTGCTGATCACGTCATCAGCCGCCCTCCTCACAGCCGCATAGGCCTCGGATCTTTGAGCCAATTCGTCGACCAAAGCGGAATTCTCTTCCATCTGATCTCTTAACCGACCAGGGTGAGCGCTGATCGGTTCGGCACCATTTACTTGATCGGCAGTTGATGAGAGAGCACGCAGCATTCCTTCCAGCTTGTCGGAGAACTGAGAAGATTCCTGAAGTGCCTGTTCGAGAGTCTGCTGTCGACCACGAAGTTCTGCTCTGAGGGCTGCATATCGAGTGGTGTCTGCTTCCAATATGTCCTGTATCTTGATACCTTCTTCTTCGTTGCACAGCTTCAATAATGCTTCACCAGTTTTGTTCAGCTTCTCGACCAAAGGTTTGTGTTCGTTGATGCTCTGCACGAGGAACTCGTTCTTGTCCTGTTGGGCGGCTATTAGATCGGGTCTTAAAGCAGGCATAGGAAGCATTGCGACTTGTTGTTCAGCCTCCTCTAACCAGCTGACTAAATCAATGTGAGTGTCGCGTAAATGTTCAGCCAATGGCAAAGCTTGTTCCAGAGCACCGAGTCTATCCATTGAAAGACCGGAGACGATTTCCATGGTTTCTCGTAAGTCCTCCATATTTTCTCTGATCGTAGATTTGTCCTCGTATTGACCATTTTCACGGATCACCTTCTTTGCCGTGGATATCACATCCCTAACACGTCCTTTCTGGCTGGATATGTCATCGTTCAAGGCTTTATGCTCCTTCAATTGCACCCTGATGATCTCCGGTTCGCTGCTCGGTGGTTCTGCTTCCCTTAATTGATTATCCACTTCATGAAACCATTCTAGTAAATCGTCGATATCACCAATCACTTCAAGCGAACGTTGCTTACTCAGCTGAAGCCTCTCAGCCTTTCGTTGAATCTGCTCGGCAATGGCTGCGAATCTCCTGTTGTCTCTGGTGACTAGAGCTTCGATAGTCGCCGCCCCTTCACCCGGAGATAACTGAGACAACTGCGGACCAACGGCGTTGATCTTGTCTAGAACTGGTCTATATTCCGATATCTCCATTTCTAATCTAATAATTTCATCCTCGCGAGGTTCGGCTGATTGCAGAGCCGATTCCGCAGCCTGCATCCAATCCATTAAACGATTATGATTATCATGGAATTGTTGCACCAATGGAAGAGACTCTTGCGCGTGCTTCAGCAAGTCGGAACCTCGACTAACCAAATCGTTAAATCGCCGTTGCAAAGAATCGAGTTTATCTTTCAATTGAAGCGCCTCGTCGCTCGAGATGTGTTTCATTAATTCCAATCCAGTATCGGTGGTACTGTCTACTTCCGTCTGTCGAGTCGAAACCTCTTCGGTCAAGTCAGCTAGGTCTTCCATTTGTTGAAGAAGCTTCTCCGTATGCACTGCCAGTACTCTGTATTTCGACAATCTGATTTCCATACCCTCCATCCAAGCCTGAAGTTCTTGATAGCTGAGTACCAGATGACGTAAACCCTGTCTCGAACGTTGAAGTAAGTTACCAAGAGATTCTGATCGTTCGACCAATGCAGCGTATCTATCAGCCGCATCCTGAAGTTTGTCAGCCAAAGCAGCGGCTTCATCTTCGCCTACCAGAGACATTAGTTGACTAGCAACCTCTGTAAGTTCACTGAATTCAGGTTTCTTTGACAGAATATCCTCGTGGAGGCCATCGTGTTCGGTAACGCGTTGCTGGATTTTTTCCTCGTCCGTTGGAACCAACTCCATATCTCTCACGCGTTTTTCGGTCTTGTCCAGCCAAGTTTGAAGTGGTATCAGTTTATCCTGGAACTGTTTCGCTACTCCCATCGCTTGTTCAAGTGCTTCCATTCTCTTAGCAGCGCTTTCTGTAAGATTATCAAATCTTGCCATCAAATCTTTCAGTTGTTTCTCGATCTTCTTCCGTTCCTTAGGCTCCGCCTCAGCCGCCACTTCTTGGCCCATGTTGTACGAGGAGGACATTGAGTTTTGCTGATCCATTAGCATCTTCTTCAGGAATTTTTGTTCTTGTAATTGAGCCTTGACTACGTTGTAATCCGACGATGGTGATTTCTGGTTGGATACCATTTCCTCTGTGTCCGTCAGCCATTTCTGGAGACCCTCCAGAGCCTCCTGGAACTTTTCAGAAAAAATGAAGATCACGTTTCGTCCGAGGCCTGCTAGGTAGCCTTACTGACGAATCCACTAGCCGATCCCGGACGAAATGCATCCTCTCTTCCTATTATATCTTTCTCTCTTTAATTACGGCGCCACACTTCTATCAAACTACATTACCACGATCGTCCTCATCGAGTAGATCTATCGTCGTAGCAGATTTAAAAATTTGAGCCGCGTACCGCTCGTTTAGAAGCTGTGTCGTGTGTCAAGGGCTGTAGATCGCTCTCGAAGGAGGACTTTCGCAGAATATGCTCATACAAAATGACAACGGAACGATTCAAAACGAAGGTTTAATTAGCGCGATTGCCTCCGAGCGACTGAGTCAACTGTCTAGAGTTGGCAAAACGCCGATCGTCTCGTAAACTCGCAAAACGAGACACCCGCACGTGAAAAAGTCAAATTCTTTTTTTAGAAACGCGACCGATTGCTCTTTACAAGTGGAGAAACATACATTTGCGGTTAATGACACACGTCTTTTGACCCTTGTCTCATGCTAATTTGTCCTAAATACGCCATGCACACAACTCTATGCTAACTTGATGTCAACCTTCATAAAATCGGAGTAAGGTTAAAGCATCGTGTAATCGTCGAATATCGTGCATATAATTCGGTCGATTTCATACACATGATGTGGAGAAAAACTTTTTATTCCTTTCTCTGTTTCCATCGCAACTCCAATCATCATAATTGTCGAGCGTCCCAGTTTTCCTTAACGGTTAGCAATTAGCATAGTGGATTAAGTACGATGGTGTATTAAAATGAAAAATGACAGACCCGGTTGAAAACATACAACCATCAACAATTTGAAACGTGTCATCATCACGATAGCGTAATAAACGAATGTTGATTAGCACCAGTTGTGCAAGGAAAATAATCGTGCCTCGCGGTAATATACGCTCGTGTATCGATCCCACGCGGAAGCGGCGGGAAGGATGAATCTTTGTCGCTGGTTGCGTATTATTCCATTTGAGAACCAGTTTGTTATGCGTGAGTGCCGCTCGTAGGCGGACTTGAGAATATTGGAGAAGGACGAAGACTCGGTCACAGCCAATTTTGTGCATGTTGACAATTAAGACGGTCGAGCAATTAGCATTTTGCGGGTCGTGTATGCCCCCTGGCAAGGACTTTACCATGATCTAACTACAGCCGCGAGGCGCGTGTAATTCGTTCCAGATTGAATATTTGTTCATCATGACACGCAAGAATAAAGACCATAAATATCATACATAATCGAATTGTTATTCTATTTCTTATCTTAACCTTTTGCATTTCAGTTGCTTGACGAAGCGTGATAAACATTAAAATGTTATCTACAGATTGCATTATCCTATGTAACTGGAGCGTTTAATGACGCGTTGAAGGCTAAACGATTATAAATGGCGCCATTTCCGTAAATACATTCCTGGGAAAATCGCGTAATTTGCAAGGCGTATAAGACAAGATATAGAATGTGGAATGTTAATCAATCTTCCGATGACATGAACGCGCAGGAAGCAAGGACAGAAAGAGAGGAAATATCTTACCTGTTGAGATGTCTCCTCGGTTTGTTGCGCTGCCAGCTGTGTAACCCGTTCCTGAAGGAGATCCACGAGCGTGGTGTACCTCTTGTTCAGAGTATCTAGATCACGAGCGACGTCGTCAACCGTTGAGACGAACTCTCGTCGCGGTTTTTTCACCGAAGCATCCAAAGACGGGCAGATATCTTCCAGCTGTTCCGTGAACGCTCGAAGCCTTTGTCCGTAGATCTAAGGGTTTTGGTTAGCCCGTTACGGTTAGTGCATAGAATTAGATTATCGCATGTGCGTCTCTCTATTCCCTTTCTATTCCCTTAGCTACCCCTACTACCATCATATCTTACGGGACCTTAAAGCAAGCTGACCGCATGCAAGAAATGTATATAAGAATTTGAAAAAGCTACGTACTATGAAGATAGGCATACCTCAAGGATCGTGAATTAAGAACAACGAAATTACCTTCTTCTACTTTTCATACTGTAGAAAATTTACGAGATGTCATGTAACATGAACAACTGATAATGAAGGAAAGGTGCACAAAGTGAGGAACGACACGGAACAGGAAACATTTGAATCTGAGCGTAGAATGTTCGAACTTGAGTGCAAATATACTCAAAGCGGAGACTAAAATAAAGAAATACATTTCTGATTCGATCGAAGGAACAATCGCTTCCTATTCGCATTCGCAAAGCCACCAAAAGCAAAGTATATTTTGCCATTAGCACGTTATCATCAGCTAAGCCTGTAATAGTATTTACGGCGTCTATAGCGGAAAGGAAATTAAAGCAATTTTTTGTGCGACAAAAGCAAGAGAAATATAGGCTCGCGACTTTATTAATCCCTGAAAATAACTGAGATCTCGAAATGTCTGTTCGTCGTCATGAACAGATTGTAATTAACACTGGGCTGCGATTTACAGTTTATCCAGTAGGCATACAGACGACAATGACGACAATAGCGGTCGCTTCTCCTAATGATTTGCAGTTTGATGACAGCTCGTGACAGATGTCCCGATGATCGAGGCTCCACGACGGTAAACACATTTTTATGTAGAGCTTCATGTAGCTTCATGTAGCAGTCGTCGGGACGGACAAAGAAGGTAATCGAAAGGAGAGCGCAACGTGGGATCGCGACGCAAGACAATCGCGCAACGTGTTCTTCTAGAGAAGACTAACACGTACAAAGGACTCACGCAATATCCCATTCACGCAAGCGTTCATACCGTAAGCTAACAGGCTACCTAAAGGCTACCTAATACTAGCAAAGCCTACCTAGGGGTTGCGAATATATCCATTCGCAATCATGTCGCTTGTCATCTTACCTTTCCTTCACGAATCAATCGACTGCCCGTCACATTTACTGCTTCGATCGCCGGCGCTCGTTCTACCACCTTGTTCAATAGATTCTAAAGGGAAACAGAATGTGAAAGAAAGCGTGTATAAAATATACAGGCCGGGAATAATCGAGTACGATTCATCAGAATCCTTATACGTTACCTTCGCATTTTCCACCTCGAGTTTTTCGTACGATTCGTCAATGAAGTCCACCTCGTTACGGTAGGCATGTTCTAACTGTTGAGCTAGGCCATAGGCTGCTTCCGCGCTGCGAACTCTTTCAACCAACTGAGCACAGAGATTGGTCCATCTGGAGTTTAGTTTGTTCACTTCATCGTCTAAGCGATCCATATCAGAATGAGAGCCACGATGACTTGGCCTCGACTTTTCAACAACATGTCTTGCGTTCTGCGTATCTTCGTTCAGTTTATCCATTGCAGTTTGCTGTTGAGAGATGGCATTTTGAAGCACCATCAGATCTTCTAGTACATTCTGTAATCCCTTCAGATCCGGTGGCAGCTCGTCGAACGATGCCAATTTCACTTCCAATTCGGATACCGAGGTTGTATTCTCCTCAAGACTAGAAAGCACGATCTCAACACACTTTAGCCGCTCGATGTACAGATTACTGGAGTTCCAAATATTTGTCCATTTGGTGGTAACAGCGTCGAGCTTGTTTCTCATGGCTGGAGTCTTCAAAGTAATACCACGGAAAGTTTGCTGAACTTTATCTAGATCTGGCGTTTGACGTTTGAGAGTTTGCTCAAAATCTTTGTGTTGCAGAACCAAATGTTCTAAGCTGTCGATGTCTCTCGGCAATGGTGCAGCTATGCGAGTGTTCAGAACTCTCTCTGCTTCGTCTAATGCTTCTTGAATGGCAGAAATCTGTTCGTTGAAAATACGTCCTGCGTTCTTTGACTCTTCCTCCGCTCTGGCACGTTTCTCCAGTTCATCGAACAATTTGTTCACTTCGGCCGTTTCTCGCTTCAGACGCCTCAACTGTGGATCAGCAGGGTCGCCCTCGGACAGGAGTTTCTCAGCATCCTCGTTCAAGGCTTTTCTGATAGCAGTTCTCTGATCCTGACCCATAGCCAAGAACTGCGGTAGATCCCAGCCTTTGACCACTTTGATGGTCGCGAAAATCATATTTTGTCGTAATCGAAGCTGTTTCCGTTGCCATAATCCAACACTTCGGTCATATTGTCGTCGCAATCTTTCCGCAGCATCGAGAGCATCCTTGTCAGGTGGCTGAAGAGCAAAGCAGACGCCTGGAACAGGGGACTCGACGCCTTCTTGATTCTTTACGCGCCATTTTATCCTACCAGAGTTGTCGTATAACGTACACTGTTCACCCTTCTCAATCGACATCTGAAACCAAGCAATTTACACGTTAAAGTAATATGACATAATGACATTGATAATGTAATGAACGACATAATGGTCATTCTACTTACATTGACTTGTTTGTAGCTGCAGACGCACGTAACTTGCATAGGCCGTGCCACAGGCTGTCGACGTTGCTTCATAGGAACCACGTCCTTCGCTTGATCAACCAGTTTCTGCACATGATCGCCGTAACTATTCAATTCTTCGCGTAGTTCTTGCATACCCTTCAATAAACGTTCACCCTCGTCCAAGGAGAATTCTGATTGGGAATAAATGGTGTTGAGCGACTCATCTCTCTTCGAGATCCACTGTTCAGCCTGTTGAACATCCCGGAAAAATTGTTGACTCTGTGCTGCGTGTTTCAGATGAACTTCTAGACAAAGAGTTAATTGGAGAAGCCAGGTCCATTGACTCTGCATAGCGGACATGTAAGCTTCGATGGTTTTCGCGGCGGGATGATGTTGAAGGACCAGAGCTTCGCCTCGATCTTGCACCGCGGAGAATTGAATCTCCCGCTTCTCTAGGTCGCTCATAAGGGACTGTAAAAAATAGACAATTTATACATTATGAATTCATAGATGGATTACAATAATCTACGCGTCTTTGGATGCGTGTAAATATTTATAAATTCGTCCATCATGCAGATTATCGTACACCATGATCACTTTAAATTATATTCTTCGTTACCTCTATACCAGATCCAAACGTACGCTTGCAGGACAAAAACAAGTATCAACGACTTTTACATTAGATTTGATGACCAATTAATTCAAGATGCTAGTATATAATTGTCATATAACCGCAAAAAAAAAACATTAAAACATAAATTACCTCGTAATACTGCTCAATACTTTGCACATTCAAATTCTTGTCACTCCAATCGCGTGTCACCTCCGTCTCCTCCTTAGAACTCAGCCAAACCAGTTCATTAGTCGCCGATTGTATAAAGTCATGTAGAGTGTCCAAATCGGAAAGTCTCTTATTCGAGGCCGCCAATAATTCAGTGTGAAGTTTTTGAAGAACAGTTAGATGTTGGCTGTACAATGTCAATTCCTCAGCGTGAAAGTGGCTCTTAGCCTGCACACATCTCTCCACTTTAGGATGGAACTGCTCGATATTCTTGTGTTCTCTTTGGTGAACCTCCAATTCGTTCTGCACGCTAGGTAAATCGGAGCCATAGTCTGCATCCTGGAGCTGTTTGATCTTCGCCTTACACCAGTCGATGCAGTCGTGTAACGCACGGAAATGTGGATTGGTGTCGACCAATCGGGTCTCATGGACGGTAGTACGGTGTTTCGTAACGACGCGTTCTTCTACCGGGAAAGATACGGCCGACAGCGGCTGTACCAAACGTTTATGAAGAAGAGATCGCAGGGCGACCCACCGTTGATGTAGCTTCTGAACTCTGTAACATGGATAATTCTGTGACTTTTCCGCAAACGAATATGGAGGAAACAGAAAATGATACCGAGAGAGCTACCTTTTGCGAAGTTCGGCCGCCTGACTGTATCGCCCCTCGGTAAGTGTATGCACGTCCGGAAAAATATTTTGGATCTGGACCTCGGTGTTACGAATATCCTGTTCCAAAAGATCCACCGCATGTTTCGCTTCCAGAGGATGAAGTCGATCGAGACGCCTGGCTTCGTCCTCCACTCGTCTCTCGAGCTCCTCCAATCGATTGTCGGTCGCCTTCATCTCTCTGTGCACTTTCTCTGCTAGTCGTTGCAGTCGTTCGAGTCTGAGAAACAGATACAAGCTCGAGCTTGGAACGAAACGAATCGTTGATGCGAATAATCTCGCTACTTAAGTAAGGGATAGATCTTACCGTTTAATTTCGTCGATTATCGCCTGTTCTCTTTCCTGATGCAGCATCATCAATCTATTCCAATTTTCTTCAATAACCTCGATACGCAAGTGAGGTTCGATGTCTACCTCACCGACCGCTTCGAAGTACTTTTGCAAATCCCTGAAGATGTAAGAAAGTCGTTGCTTGTCTCTGTATCTGGGCGGTACTTCCTCATTCTTGAATTTCGTGCTGCCGGCCGCCAAATTTTTCATTTCTATCAAGGTCGGCGGGAAGACACGTTCCTGCATCAGGCACATCTTTTCACGGATCCACATGTGGAGGGAACTAGCTAGCTCTCTATATTCCTCTGAGCGCCTCTGGTCCTCGGCATCGTACAACGGGTGAATCGTTGGCGGCTCCGGGAACACGTCGTAGAGCGAAGAGATGTACGTTATCAAGGACTTCTCATCCGGTTCAGGAGTGTCCACATCTGTAACACGAAATACAAAACCTAAAGCACTTGCATATCACGTAAATCTTTACGCTTCCCTTGCTCTCCTTTCCAAAAAGAATCGCTCGGCCGTTTTATCGTGCAAAAGGGAAAAAGCAGAGGGTAAAAGAGAACGTCACGGTTCGAGCGTCGACCGGAAGCGGTGGTAGACATCGGTGACGGCCTCGAGCATTCCCGACCATAGGAGAAAACATAGGAAAAAAGAGAACGTTGAGGAGAAAACGCGCGTATAAAGTGGCAAGAGAGGAAACTCGCCAAAAAGGAAAAATCTGCTTATCGAGCATCTAAAATAGGATTTAAAATGTGGATCTTTACCTTCAGGATCGAGAAGCCTCGTAACGCCATACTCGCGCTCCGCGACGTAGAAGACCCGATCGAGCCGCTCTCGTGGTTGACTAGCACGAGCACCTTTCCAATCGACCAGATCTGGTCTGTTTCGATGGATTAATGCGCTGAAAGCTAGCCCGTCCCTCCACGATCCGGTAAAGTCCGTGACGCGCACTCCAGGATAACGCGCCGTCGATCGTCTGGCCCATCTCAGAAGAGCTTCACGGGCAGTCACGTTCGATTCCTGACCCACTACAATATCGGATATCTAGAGAAAAAGAAAAGGTCATAGTTCGTCAACAAACGGTGCTTGTATATTCACGAGAGTATATCAGGTTTATTTTCGTTTAGATCTAATTCTGGTGTCGTGCATCGACCTCGATGTCGCTTCCGCTTGGTTCGCCCTTCGACGTTCAATCGCACGATTCGAGCCCCGAAATGTTCGTCCTGCCCTTCTACTACACCCTGTTGCCACTAAACGTGAAAAGAAGCGCGAACCTAGGGACGAACGACGACGACGAACCTGTCCTTGCAATGCGTTACGCGAAAACGCGAAATTAAAATGGAGAGTCTCGCGTCGCGAACGCGAAACAAAATTGCCAAGATTACGCTTACCCGGACGGTTTTCGGCTTTGGCGAAGCCTGTCGACTCAAAGAGAAGGAGGAGGAGGAAGCAGCGGTCTCCTGCAAGTAGCCGGAGCTGGCACGTTTCGTCAGATCCTCGGCCACGCATCTTTCCTCGCCCCGTGTCAATGTGGTCGTTTTACGTACGATCCGGGTCACGATACGTTTCGTGCCGTTTTCGCCGCGTCTCGAAGTTTTCGTTGACTCGATCGACGATCCTAAATCGTAGCGTTATCAGTTTCGCTACGTAAACACACTGAAGCCGGCACGAAAATATTCCAACGAAGCTCCGACTAACCGGCGATGTTCAAACGAGTTTCAGAGGCCTCCTCGTGCTCGTGATCAACCGGTTGATTCAAAATCGCGTCACGATCGACTCCGAGCTTGGCTACGTTCCAACTTAGCACCATCTAAGCTGATCGTGCCGTGACTTCTAGACCCTTAAACGAGTCGATCACGATCAACTAACGAGGAAATATCTTATCAAAGCATTCGAGCCTCGAAACTCGTAGCCAGGTTACTCGTCGAACTTGCCGTTTTGTCGGAGTTCCTACCTAGAACCTCGGTCGAGAGTCTTCTCTTGGTGTAAATCGCTCTTAAGTCATCAGTGACGGGTGTCGCAGTAGACGGAGCAGGCGAGGCGACGTTCTCGCGAGCGTCATCCTCTCTGGTGCCTTGCACGAACAGTCTGCCACCTTTGCTAAACCGATATATCGACATTGTGAATCGGTACAAAATTGTATCCACGGGGATCTCTCGTCTCTCTTCTGGCGGCCGTCGAAAGGACCGAGTTGCTCCAAGAAACTAACATCGACCTCCAGGAATAGAGGCAAGGCACGTACGGCTACTCATTCGTAGCCTTATCCGGCGTCTCGGTCTCTCTAAGCTTATACCGCGCGCCGCCGCTCGTGAAAGCCGATTATCGAAAGTCGGCAGTCCGTCTATCACCGTTAGCCCGAGTTAGATACTCGACACGACTCGAAAAACAGTTATCGATTCGCGAATACGCGACCGATACGTATCTTCCCGATGGTCAGTTCAAAAAAGACCGAAGCGACTGATACGTGTGCGATTCGAACCGAACGAACGACTAGCGATCGTCTGAGAGCGCATCGAGTAGCTGCACCGAATTGCGATTCGTTTTTAGCACCAACGCTTCTTGAAAGTGGGGGAGCGATCGCGCCTACTCTTGGAGAAACCGCCTCGAGCGGGGAACTGTATTCACTGGACCAGAAGACAATGTCAACGTAGATCAGGACAAATAAAATACGATACCCTGTTGGCGGGGAGAATGATAGAGGAATCCGCCAAGTGGCGGAAGGGGAAAGTGCGAACAGAAGAGGGAATGATAACGCTGGAAGAATTAGTTAGTTATCGGAGGAGACACTCGACGGCAGGTACGGCCATCACCGCGCGTATCGCGAACAGACTGCCGCGCACTACAGGTAGCTCATCGAGACCGATCCCCACTTCGAGTTCTTTTCGTGCTTCTTTGCGCGCTCGTTCGTTCGTTCGCCCGTCCGCTCGCACGTTTCACCGGTAAGGTTTCGCGATGCGAATCGTCGCGCGTCCCTAGCCGCGACACGTGTCTACCGTTTGAGGCTTCGACGAACGTGTACCCTGGTCCGTTGTCGCGCGACCACGTTCCAACGATTTCGAGATTTTACGCCGAACGGTATTTACAACGAAAAGAACAGGATACACCGCGATTTACCGAACGAACGAACGACCGACAGCGTGCCGTGCTGTATCCGGCTGCCGTCGCGAGAGTAGGCCAACGAAATGCGCGCAGGTGAGAGACGCCTCCGACATTCCCCCTCTTGATTCCCCACTCTCTTTTTCTTTCTCATCCTCTCTCCCTTTGTCGATGACTGCTCGTACTTGTTATACCATAGCCTACTCTTCATCCTGTTGCTCACCCCTACAATTCGAACGACGTCATCTATCTCGCTGTGTTCCCGCGACGCCCCCCTAAAATCCATGCTTGTCCTCGTGCACGTCGTCGTTGCGGTCATATGGTTGTTATTTGTGCATAACCGGTGCAAGATCGCGCATGCGCCCGCGTTATATCGGCCGAGTCATCGGGGAACATGCTGTTGCAACGAGGCGAAACGCGTCGGGAACACACCGGACGCCCCACTTCGCCGCGACGCGACGCTTCGTTTGCCGTTCGTCGCGCATCGTGTCCTTCCTCCTTTTCCTTTTCCAGAGATTTTTACGATTCACCGTGGCACAGTAACACTCCGTAAGCGCCGCCTTCGGAACCTCGTCGATGTTCCGAGCTGACGTTCGCTCGCATTATGTCGCAGACTTACCTAATTCGTTGCGCGGCTCCCTCAGTTTCAATTAATAATACGCGTCAACTCCGTTTGAAGGACATGGGGAGGTACGCGAGGAAACGAAAACAATGCCTAAATAAGCAACGTCGAGTTGAGACAAGCGAAAAATAGGACGCGGCGTCGCGTCCCTGAACGTTGTGAACGCGAACGAGAGAAAAAAAAAAGGAACGGAAAACAGTCAAGAGAGACTCGAGGCGCGCGGTTTGCTCGAGACCGGACGTGACGTCATCGCGCCCGCAACCGCCCGGCCCGAGCATTGGCTTCCGTTACAATGCCAGCCGCGTGAACCAATCGTTGCAAGATCCTCCGGGATCCTTGTAATTCTTCGCAATTTCCGCGATTACCGGTACTTCGCCTTCCGTAATACAATGGTAACGCGACTTGTTTCCTAGAAACAACACAAACTAAATGGACACGATCCTTCCAAAATAAAAAATTGTATACAAACTACTTTCAAACCAGCTGTGTTATTAGTCAACGAAGTTATTCCTAACTTAAATTCTCTTTAAGAAAATCTTTGTACAATGTCAAGGAAGGAATGCAAAGGGACGTGTATTTTACGAGGGCGCGAAAGTCGTCAAGATGCATGAAACGCGCTAAAAGGGAACGGTCGCTCACAGCCTGACCTTGGCCGGTGGCGTCATTCGCGTTTTTGTATTCGGTACTCGATCGAGCGATTCCGATTATCATAATTACAAGGTGGGCGGCTCGCGACCAGAGGAGACCACGAGAAACGCGCCAGGGCGCCGCGATACGACTGTTCGCAATCTGGTCACCTCCCACGTCCCGGAATACCACGCGATGCTTTTGACTGACAATCAACCTTCCGGCTTGCTGACTCGACGTACGCGTGGAACTACCATAAACGGACAGGTCTGTCGCGAGCGGAAGAATAGTCGTCACAGGCGGTTAGGATACATGACGCGGTTGTCGAGGAAAATGAATCTCGAAACGATTCGGCGGATCAGTGAGAGCTTCCGTGCGTAGGACGACGGCTGTTACAAGACTATCTGCGAGCGCCATCTGGCTTTTCGATCGGTTCACGCGGTCGATAAGAGATCGAGCCAACACTGGCTACTAAATATGTATCTAAATCTTTGATCCGGGTGTAATTATCGGAATATTTTTTTCGAACGAATCGATAAATGCTTTTCAGTTCCTTTTTTTTCGCAGAGGGAACCAACTACGACATAAAAATGTAGGGAACTTACCTTGCGACGCCAGCTCTGCGGCGCGAAACAGAACAAAAAATACACCATTAGATACAGATGCTGATCGGGAGGAGCCGATAGTTAGTAAGAATATATAAAGGGAATAGGCTTAAATTTCTCTTTCTTCCTCTCTCTCTCTCTCTCTGCGGCTACTTCTCCTTTCTCGAAGTACCGATTCGAGAGCGCGCGAGATAACGAGAAGTCGCGTATTCGTTGCATCGTTACGAAAACGAACACTATCTGTCTTTGTGCGGTCGCGTAATACGGTTACTCGAGCCGCGATCGATGTCTCGCCTTCGAGATTTTTTGCGCCCGTCCGCAGACGATCCGACGCGACGTCCAGTATCGGCCAACTCTTTTGGCGCCGACTCTCCTCACCGAATGACCCGACCATCGCGCGTAATCGCGTTCCCGTTCTGTGGTGTGCAACGACGTGGCATGGCGTGGCGTGCCGTCCTCGACGGCGCCAAACGTCGCCTGGAACGGCTCTCACTCTTTCTTTGCGCTTCCTCCGTCCGACTCGCTTTCGATCGGAACGAGAATCGCGAGAAAAACGAGAGTGGTCGGACATTCCTGCGCGATGATTCTCCTAACCGACCGTTTTCCCCTCGCGAGCATCGGTTTCTCGGAAGCGAAACTTTCGATCGGTATCGCTCCGCGACTCTTACGAAAAAACGTTTTCGTTGTTTGAAAGCGGGAACGGCTTGAACTTCGGCCAGAGCACGATCGAACAATGGGTATCATTATTCCTTCGATAATCGCGATTCGAAAGGGCGAACCAGGTGTCGAGACGTTCCTATTGAAACGTCCCGTTTTCTTAGGTGCTATCTCCAAACCCACTAGAGTATACTTGGCGGTGGTACATAATTTGTGATAAGCGTAATCGGTGATAATTTCAGGAAGATCCGAGCGTCCACTCACCTGGAAGTGAAGTATGATGGTCCATATCAAACCTAGAGTCAACTTTGGGTTTCCATCGACAATGTCTTCAGCACGAATATTAACGAGCTTGATCTTCTTGTAGCGCAAAAAGTCAAGAGCCATTTGTACGTTCTGCAGCATGTGGAAACGCATCCGACCTCTCTCTCGCGGCTAAAAAACGATAAATCGAATTAATCGTACATCAAATCCTATTATATGGCACATAATCACCGTAATTACGATTAACCCTCGATTGACAAGGTTCAAACGATGTTACCTAACTGCTGGCGTTTCAAGATATTATTTATTGCTTATAAACATGGTGACCTGTTTAAACGGATAGAGGATACAGATCATCTACCCCTGTAATCCAGGTCAAGTTAGTCCCAGCCCGACAGTTACGTAACGAGCATTTCACCCTGGAAACCTACGGGTTAAGCGGACCAGCGCCAATTGCGTCTGTGCCGCATAAAAGAGTATCACGGAAGGAAACAAAATTTGGAATACTTACAAGATGCTCGCCCGAGAGTACCTCCAGCAAGGAAATGAGGTTGTGCCCGTCCCGCAGGTCTTCGAACAGATCTCCGACATGTCTGCTGGCCTGCAACAACGATTTCACGCATCAGAGCACTGATAAATGACTTCCTTGTTCAAGTGTCTCTCGACAATTCTATATAACTGAAAATAAAAACAAGCCATCGAACGAATCGAAATGTATGAAACAAGAAAATGGAGCGACTGCAACCAAAAATTAAACGTAAAAAAAGAAAAGATATGGTGCACACGGACGGGAGGACATTGAACAACGAACGGTGAACGATTACAAAACACGAAATACTAGGAACGTGTACGTGCAAACACACATAACGGATGTAGTGAGAAAGGGGATAAGGGAAGAACGGATTTCGATGAAGCAGGTATTCTGAAAAGATAGTCGCGTGTCTCGCGAAAATAAAGGTACATTACACGGCCGCGGTGCGTCACGTGCAAACGCAGTAATCGTGGCCCTCAAACTCACAGTTAAACTTTAAATGTCGGCCGCGATAAGCACGAATCTCAGGTATCGCAGAAATCACACGCAGATCGTTTAATTCGCGATAATTGCATTGCTTTTGCACGTCGACTTTTGCCACGGTTTCTCAACTGGCCTGTTCATTGATGGTTTCTTTAAGTGATAAATGGAAGCAGAGGGAAATATGAAAGGACGTTACTTGGAAAAACAATTAATTCACTCGACAAAACAAGACATTGCGTTTCTTGGAGCATGCGTAAAGTTCCTTCTAACATTGGCAACGTTCGTTAATATCACCTGCCCTGAACTTACAGTGGGGGAACAGCATGGTTGGTTGTTCACAAGAACGCACACGTGTAGGCACGTGTAAGTCTGAAAAAAACATCGATTGAAAAAGAAGCACGGCCCGAGTTATGTGTTTAGTTTCGAGTGGCTTGGACGCGACCGAAAGTAGCGGCAGGTTACCAGTCACCGTCACACGGTACATCGTTCGTCTTCGTGTTAATTTGCTTGCAATTAACGTGTTCGAATCTACCACTACTCGTCGGTCGCATGGACGAGTGGTCCTTGACCGGAAAGCTCGGTGGCATGCAAGAATACAAAAACATCAGAGGTAACTTCCCCTTTGAGAATTGAGGACTTACAGTGGGTAATCCTTAATTGCATGTCAACGCTTCAAAGAACGAACCTAGAATGCAAAGCCTGGTTCCCGTGAACTATGACGAGTGAAAAGCAAGTGCTCGAGACGTCAGCGTTTGTTCTGCTAAGCGCGGTAAATTTGAAATTCATCGTCCGGCACCGTCACTCTTTTCTCAACATTCTACGTCGTGAATATAAAACAGTTTCTTTGTGATCTTGCACTTTATACATTATGAAAACGCGCAAGAAATAAAAATCTTCGAGCATCTGCTTTTAACTCGTACGAAGCTGAAAAATCATAATTAACGTCTACCGAATGATAACTATTTTCAAATACTAAACTAGCGAGGGGGATAGCCTATCAACTTGAGCGAACCTAGGTTTACACATTAGTGCTATTGACATGCATTTTAATGATCATCCCATAATCTAAAAGAAACCCGAACCACTCGTCCCAATCGATCGTTCGCTGGAAAGAATATACGATGGATTCGTACCTTCACGTACTTCCAATGCTGTGGATAAGCGTAAAAGGATGAAAAGTAGAGAATTATTATTATGAATTTTCATTGGACAATGGGCCCTTATGTAATTGCAGGAATCTGCATGGAACAATCGATGCGTTGTCACGGGCACAACGAGCGGATCCGAGGTGGACGTTATGCTGCGCATAAGCGACGCGCTTTCAACTATTCTCGGGCGAGAGTAAAACGAAAGTAAAAACGGGTGAGCAGAAGCAGAGATCGAGTCGTCGTAGCTTTTTGCACTACCGCCCGGGACAACGACCGATCTTCGCGAATCGAAATCGAGTAAGCGATAAAAACGCGTACAGTTGATGGGCGTACGATCGATCCAGTATCTATGAATGAACGTTTGAAAAGAATTCATGATATTATCGCAAAGAGGATGTGTCTCATCCGAATGTTTCTTTGTAACATTGTTAACGCTCACTTCTTGGAACGATGATCTTCTCCAATTTCGTCCCAAGAATCATTGACGGCACATAAGGGAGAGTCACAGGATATCTTTATTATTCAACAGATCGGAATTCATGGACGCAGAAGTTACTTCAGCGGACCATTTCCTGGCACAAATGTTACGCAATGGCAACGGTGCGTCATAGCCAAGCATGCACTCACTCTTGAGCGATCGCAGCTAGGTTTTTTTCCTCTGCCCCTCCGCTACTGTGCAACACATCTCCGACAACAGGCTGGCTGTTTAACTGACTGATTGACTGACTGACTGACTGACTGACTGACTGACTGACTGACTGAACCGTGCTTGCCTACCTGCGTACCTAACTACCTACTTATCCACCTACTTACCGGGCAAGAGGTGGTAAATCGGGAACGTCGTCCGCAGGAGAACGTTTCCGAATAAGGTCAGAGTTACGAGAGGAAAGGTGGGCGCGCGGAATCGAGCAGGTAGGTAGCCAAGAAAACCAGTACCGAGCAACGCGCAAATACGCAGTACCGTTCGCCGTAATATCCTGGAATTCATTACCGAAGTCAAAATAGGTTGATTGAAACTAATTAACCATCAATATAATCGACGATGGGACCGTATTCGTATGTATTTACTATTTCTTTTATTCTTCCCTTCTAAAGGGGAAAAAATATCAAAGGGAATCAGTATCAAATCAGTATCGAAAGAAATTTCTCTTACACTGCGAAACTGTGGCCAATTGATCGTTTTTGAATCAATGCGAAAATCTTTCATCTATTTGTGGGGCTGCGTGGTTCGTTCGGAAATGTATATACGAACCAGAGAGCGAAAGCTTTGAAGAAGGAGAAACAAGTAGGTAATGGAACAGGGGTCAGTTAAAGAGAGGGGTGAGTAATGCCGCACCTCGGTAGGCGCCGTTCTTCGTCGTCGCTCGATTTCGAAACGAACCGGGGTCGAAGAGCTAACTAACATAGGAAGAAAATAAGGCTCGATAACCCTCGAAATACCAATCGAGTTATACTCGCCGCTTACGAACACAGACCGCTTCAACCTTGCCTCTCTTCTCCTTTCTCCTTGACTTCTGACTTTGCATACGCGACCAACGTAACGAGAAAGCAATGCAGGGAATGTATCACTGCTCGATTTATCATTGAACGTGCACTCTTCTCTTTCTATCTCGAACGGGACAATCATCGTTTACGAACGATCATGTCCGTTCTTTTTTTTTTCTTTTTTATTCTTTCCGAAAACAGAAGAAGAACCTGCGTCATCGTCGATTCGCGACGGTGCCACCGAGAGAGAGAGAGAGAGAGAGAGAAGAGAGAGAGAGAAGAAACGAAGACGAGAGTCACGTGAGATCAAGGCTAACGTGTCTCGAGTTACGAGAATTGTTCGCGGTCGCGTGGCATGTCGACGGCGTCGGCGTCGTGGTCATCGTCGTCGACGTCGGTTGCGGTCACCGTGGTCGTCAGGACCATTAACGCGTCTACACCCATGGTTTCGTCACCGTCAGAATCGGCACTGGCATGTTGATGGTATCGTCGGCATCAGCGACCAGCGATCGGCATTGGAATAGATGCTGGCACCGCCGACGGCATCGTTTTTTCCGTCACGTGTTGACTCGAGAATGCGTACGACGCAGAACAGTGGCGGTGTTTGTTCAATTCAACGCATCGACGGTAGCACGATCATTCGAATCTCATTAATCAATCTACGTTACAAAAAAACAAGACAGAGAGCGAGAACATTTCTATATCGAAAAACCAAGTTTCCGCTGAAGAACATAGGCAACTACGCTGACTGGCAGCTGACTAATCGAAATAGCATTGACGAGGGTGAAGCCAAAAGAGGTGCGAGAAAAATGGAAGCAAAACGTTAAAACAAGGGGAAACTCGTCGAGAAACGAATCGAAACTATAGATTCGAATAATTTTCTCGATTTCACCCACTCGATTTCCTCGATACGTTACCTTCTATAGCAGCGCGTGAAATACCCTCCTGGAAGGGATTACGGTCGACCCACGCGCACGTCCTACATGGAAAAAGAGACGGGTGCAGGAACAAGCACAACATATACGTATTGTATACTGGTGGATAAGAAGGTCCCCTATCGTTTACATATGTGGTTACGAAACAGCTGGTTGTCCCGGCGTTGCGCGCCGCTGCTCTCGTATGCTCACCTATCAGGTGTTTCGATATATTCCCTCGCGCCTCGACTCCGCCAGCCGTGGCCTCCTGCTAAGGTCGCTCTAAAATTAGGTATCGTTCGATATTTTGAAGGAAGGGCCACGGCTGCCGTACGAGGAACAGTCTCCTCCCCTTATAATTCGCGGAATGCACCTAATCATTTCTTGTAGAAGAATTAGATCATAATTGGTAGATTGCACGCGCTCATACGCGCGCATGTATGTATTATAGATCAGTCCGAACTTACTGCTCGAACGTTTGTCGTCGAGCAGCAGGCCGATTTAAGTGAACGCCCATCGACTGTCACACCGCTTAAAACGCGAAATGTTTTCTACGATTCGAGAAGCTTACCTTTTTCAGATGCTTGTTCACCCATTTGGTAAATGTTTTCTTTTGGATCGCGTCTCGTTCGTCTGCAATCACAAAGAGGATCAATTTGTTAGAGACGTTGATTGCAAGGGTGAAAAGCGAACGTTGTCTTTCTACGCCTTCTCCGCTTCCTTGTCTCTAATGTATGCGATTGTACCGATTTCCTACGTTGAAGTTTAATTAAATCGTCAATTTCGATTTTATCACCGACACACGAGTTACGAGCGATCGTCTACGCGGGCAAACAGGCATCGGGCATCAGGCATCAAGGCAGTAAGCAGCCAAAGCAACAGTAGATAGACGGACAGGCAGACAGACAGGTAGGTGGTCGGGATGGATAGGAAAGTAGGTAGGCAGATAGATAGATAGGTAGATGGGTGTTTGCACGTAGGTAGTCACAAAGGAAAAGAACAGCCGATCGTGCACGCAAACAAGCGAAAGTGTGTTAAAACTTTGCCGAATTATTAGGAGGCTCTGTAAATGCCAAGTGCAGTCTGCCCATGTCCTCCCAACCTGTGCCCTAAACACCTGATCTCTAATAATAAAGCAATGGGATGTCTATCCCCTTGTGTTCTGTACTTGTGCTATCTTGCTATGCTGTACGTTTCGAATAATCTGTCTTAGCAACCTTACAACGTCCATCGATGAAATATCCGCCAGTATTCGAACCGACATCGTTACACTAGATAGATACAAGTTCGACGACACTACTCGATCGCGAGATTAATCGAGTAGGAGGCTCCTGCTCGGACTTCGCAGTAGCAATTAATTACGGCCGATTATCCGATTCCGTGTAGCTGTAGGCTTTCATTAAGAAACACTTATTTAACCTCTCCGTGAACCAGGCGGAGACTGAAGACGATCGTAGCTAATACGAATAATGAACTCTCAGACCCTCGAACTATTGCTCAACTTCGAAAGGAGTCGCGAACAACGGTTTCGATGAATTTTCCCATTTTTGTGGCAACAACGTTACGAAATAGGTAAGGCAAACCTATTTACACCGTCTTACAACGATGCTTTTATGGAAGGTCCGCGTAATAGCAATTAAGTATACGTTCGAGTCATACTTCGTCCGTAATGCGTTCATGAATTACCGAAACTCGTTATCCAATATACGATAAAGTAGATAAAAAAAAAGAAAGATCCGATCGATTAGGCTTATACGTGTACGTAATGGTTAAAAATAAATAAACACGTTTATTCTAATTGACGTGACAAGGTATTAACTCGTAATCGGTTCGATCGAAGTTCGTCGAAAAGCCGCATGTGCCTTGAAAGGAAAAAATATTCCAACGTAATCGAAAACAACGCTTCGGAAGAGTGGCATACCGAAGCACAATTGGAGATAAATTGGGACAATGAGAACATTCGTTCCCCGACTACACACATGGGATTTCGGAGCGTGTGATAACGGGGAACGATTGCTGGACGATCGTCCCTGGACATGAATTTGTTATGGAACGATGGAAAGGAAATCGCGATAAATGTTTTCCTGACGACAGCCCAAACAGGGAATTACGTGCTCACGTTTCTACGAACGTGGCACGTACTGAATTACGTACGCAAACCACGCGTACACGCCCCAAAAGAATTCTTTCGATAAAAGAGAACCGTTTGGCGAAAACGCTTGGTTATCACGCGCGATACATTCGTGAAATCGTTTCGTAAGTGAGACACTATCTACGTATGTGCATGTGCGTGGACAAAAGGAACAGCGCGTAACCCGTTTGTAAAAGCGGATTCTAATGTAAATGATTCTACATGGTCGAAACGCTAAGGAGGCGGGAAGCCTTGACTATCCACCACGATTCAATCCGGTAACAAAAGATCGGCGCGATATTAGACACACAAAGACACTTCAAGAAAGTTAGTCAATGTTAAATGAACAAAAAAGAAAAAAAAGAAAGAGAAATCCAAAACACTTTCAAAGTTCACAGACACGTGTTTGCGTCTATACATGGTTGCACTATACGCGCGAGAAAATTACAAGAATCGCGTAGGATTAAGAACTTTCTCGTATCGGACATTCGAGACTTTGGATCGGAGCTCGTCACGAGGCGCGAATTATTTTGCCCCGGCTATTTCCGAGGCTACTTCCGCGAAACATTCGGGTCAAACGGCAAAAGGTAAACGACCTCAAAAAAGATACTTCCGTTCACGGTATACTCTCAAACCGATACGAACTCTAGTTTACGCGATGCGTGTAATTCTCCGGTCTCCCTTTTCTCTCGATTTCTCCGCTTCTAACAAGCGGAATCTCGTTCTGACCGAGGAATATTCAAGGGAAGAGAACTCGGAGAATCGCACGTAGGGCTAGCTATTTCGTGCCGATTTGTCTCGATTCTCGGACGACAAAGACCAAGGGAGAAGCCAAAGCGAAGTCGATATAAAAAAAAAGAAAAAATATGAAAACGAGAGAAAATAAAAAAACGTGTGTTCGGGACAATTGAAAAAGAAGTTTCTATTGGCAGGACGAGGAGGGTCAGGGGCAAGGTATTGGACGGGATCCAGCATCGGCATGCCAACTCTTCACCTACCGTGCGCCTCGATGAACATCGCCCAGCAACCCCAGAAAGCCTGAGTGCTGCCGGAACGGTGTTCTGTGGCCCCTTCCACCCGCCAATTTTCCCGTCCTTCCATCATCCACGAAAATCCATTTTCGTTCTGACCTTTGAACTTGGAAAGAGACTCCTCGTATCCGTGCTGCGATCTCTGCTCACGATGATGTTCCGCCACGGTATCGGCCGGATCGAAACCAAGCCTCTCCTTGTAATAAGCTTGAGTGGACATCTCGTTTAGCCAGTTAAGCTCGCTACAAGTCTTCTTAGGTTCTTTCGAAACCAGCCAACAACGAAACGATGTTTTCCCTGTTCATCGGGCTTTTGCTCTTTCTTTCTTTCTTCCTATATGTATAACAACCTTTATCTCCAACGAAACGCACACGTTCTCCCTTTTTACTAGGTTATCTTCTTTTCGTTCGCCAAGATACGCCACATGCACACGCGTACCAAGCACACTGTCCCGTTCCGTTTTTCTTTCTTGACACCGTGTCGACGTAAGAATAACTCCTTTCCTATGATCGGCAGTTTCCTTTCGCGGAAGCCTCTTGCTCGTATTTACATTAGTGGCTTGGAAACTACCACGGAACACTTTAAAAACGTTTCGTACAGAAACACTTACTAACGTAGGCTTATCTTAATGGAAGGTTTAATTATATGTATGGCACTTCGAGTCGACGGAAGACCTAGTTTCGTCCTTAATTATATTCACTTTCCACCCCTGTCGTTGCTACCGCGCGCACCCTTCGGTTTTCGTTTGTTTTCGGATCGAATAATTTTGACACTGGCTGTGGTGTTGCACTGTTGGAAGAAGAGAGATGGTGTAAAGGTCGGACGACGATCGCGTAGCCAGACGGCCAGGGATGAACGAACGTAGGCACGACGCAATCGGATAGGAAGGAACTGGAGGGCGCGTCTGCGACACCGACGACACGGACAATGCGGACAACGAGAAGAACAGCTAATTTCGTTCCCCGTTTGTCCGTTCGGCCGTTCGCCCGCTCTCTAGACGCGAACGAAGCTTAACGAATCAACGACCGAATTTATCACGGCACGTCGCAGACGTAACCACTCAACGTTTCTCGGCCAAAGTGGCTCGGTGGTGCACCACGAGACGCCGGTAATCGGTCTTTCGCGGACCCCTAGTTCATCGTTCTCCTCGAGAGAGCGAAAGAGACTCCGACTATATCCGAGCAGACACGATAAATAGAAGAGCACGAGGTAATTTTCGTTACTCTCCCGCTCGACTTTCGCGCGACCAATTAAACCGAACGATTCTATTAGCGAGTATACGCGTCACTAACCCAACCAAGTATAGAATGTTAAAAAATACTTTGTAGAGTAGACTGTGGCCGATAAGCAAATGAAACTAAAGGAAACAAGACGAAATGAAAGGTATCGGAATTGGCAGGGATAGAGAAGCGAACGCGGTGGCAACGATCGAGCACGCGAGCGAATCAGCGATTGCACTAACGAACGAACAACCGGCTGTGGGTTGTGAGCGAGCGTACCAACGAACCAGCGAGCGATCTACCAAACTGACGGTCCACGAGACGATTGGTGACTGAGAGACACGGGTGCCACCCGGGGAAACCCAAGACCATCGGGATCTTCGTATATGGTAATAGAAGCAACAGCACGTGGGTGTCGTCTTCTGGATCGAAGCGAAAACCAACAACGCCAATTGCAACACATCGACATCGGGCCCTTGCTAATCCTACCGGCCTTCGAATTTAGATTACTCGAATCGAGTTTGCGTGTTGTTTGCCCTCTTTCATCCATTCAGTCACCTGTCCCGTTACGCGTATCGCTACCAACCACGGTCACGCCCTGTTTGAACTTTGAACACCGATATCAAAAACCGTGAATGGATCTCGTTGTTCCTTGGTATTCCGTTAATATTTTCGACAAAGTTAGACGGCTGGCGCACCGCGTCCAATACGAAACGTCAAACGTGATCGTACGAAATCCAAGATCGCGGGGCTCGGATCGGACTCGACTCGACTCTGGCCGGTTCTCTCTAGGACAGACGGAATTAGATGCGAATAGAAAATAGAGTAACGCGTGTCACGCGCCACGCGATGTTAGGCGAACTCCTTCTAACCGTGTCCGTCGCATTGGTTAAACGACGCGACGTATAGAAAGTTCGAGAGAAAGTACCCCGCGCGCACGTAACGCGCGAACAGAGCAGTCACATCTCTCGTCGATGAAATTTTGTTAGAAGAACTAGTGAAAGGGGGAACGCGACGTGCCAGTTGCTCCTCAACCGGATTCTTCCACGGAAACTCCGACATCTGTCTCAACAACGGGTTCCTTTTAAGAAGAAGCAGAACACGTAAGAATACGAGATAACGAAACTCGTGAAACGATCGATGACATCACGACAGATCGAAACGCAAAGCATGCTCTTTCTGCTCCCCACCCAACGTATCTTACACCACCTACGATCTCTTGGTTCTCCGGTGAACGATATCGCTTCCTAACGCGAAACCAGCCACGCAGAAAAATAGCAAAGGAACGATAGCCGGAACGATAAACGAGTAAGTAAGAAGCTGCGGAGAAAAGCGGACGAAGAATGAAGAAGGAGGAAGCGCGTGTACACGCATCGGATCGGCATAATGCGAGCTGCTAGAGGGGGCTGGCTTGGCGGCATTCTTGTGGCAACGGCGTAGCAATATAACGGGTCCATAGTCGGCTCACGGAGGACTTCTCGAGGGCTCTTGGAAGCCGAGAAGACTCTCTCCACCGGTCGTATAGTTCGGTTCAACCTTGAGCTGCACGCGGCAAAGCGTGGCTCACGCCGCTGTAAAGAGTCGCGCGTGCGAGACTTCTTTTCCTCTCCTTCGGTGTGTTTTCACAAGCCACCTCCGCGTCCCTTCGTTTTACCACGACGACACCATCCTTCTTTCCCTTGCTACTTCGCCGCCGGAAACCCCACCTATCTTCGCATCTATCGTAACCACCGCCTCGAGTCAAATGACAAAACAGCCATCGATTCTCCGACAGCTAGAAGCATCTTTCTCGCCTTGCTCATCCGCTGTCCCAGTTACGTCCTACTTATGAACGCACACAGTCGATGTGCTACCCGATAACTCTTTTGCATCGTATCCATTCCGATCGCTATCCATTCCACGATACGTAATTCTAGTATATCGATTACGAATCGACCCTTGTGTGAACGCAGTTTGACCCTCGCGCGAACCGATCGACCGTCTCGCGAGTCTTCTTAGCCTCGAACTTGATACATCGAATCGCTAGCAAAAATACGAATGAAGAAACGAGGAACGCCTTGCAGACGACCTTCGCGGAATTCTACGAAGTCCTGGATCCTAAATTCCGACCGGTAGATAAATTTTCGGCTGACCTTTCTCGGCGCAAAACGGAGAATCCTCGAGACCGCCCGTTAAAGTCGAGCGTTTCAGCTAATAGAGCCTCCGGTTCACTCTAAACTCTGTTCCTGTTTCACGAGGCAACACAAACTGGTTTTCGAGATTGCGAACATGATCTCGGAGCCGTATATGAAATGGAACATTCGATATTCAACGCGATTCCGTAAAATAGAACGAGATATCGATTCACGCGTTTTCGCTGTTTCTCGACGTGAATTCGCGTAATCTGAGTTTATGTGGTTCCTCGTTTATCGAATAATAATAAATGATAAATCTTCCGACGTTCGCGCAATCACTGCAACTTCGTCATCAAGAATCAACCGGAAAGAGGAAAAAGGCAAAAATCGGTGCGTGTATCGAAGAAAGGTGGGTCAGTCGATAACCGTGTCTCGATACGATTTCGCACCCTCAAAGACTTTTAGTCGCGACTCGATAAACTCGACGTGCTTCACAACGATAAAACTTACTTGCACTTTCGTGGATTTGTTAACGCAACGACCAAATACGGCTTTCGGTGCGAACACGCTGGAGGTCGCAGATACGAAGGTGGGGCGATGTACTAACCGAACGGGTAGACGGAGAGAGCGAGAGAGAGAGAAAAAGAGAGAGAGAAAGAGTGACGACAACGATAACGAGAACGAATCGGCTCGAGAATAGATGGATCCGTGTGTGATGACGATGGACGAAAACAAAGAAAGCAGAAGGGGAAGACAGTCCAGGTGGTGAACGGGAAGTTGGAGGGGAAAGATAGAAAATCTGAATGAAAATCAGCCAAGGACCGATCAAACGAGAAACGAAGTGTTTGTTGAAGCAGATATAAGTATGTGTAAGCAGATATAAGTATGTGTAAGTGTGCCAGAGGACGGGGAGATAACGAGGGATAAGCAGGGAGGGTATCACGAGTGTGAGACAAAATAATTGACATTCCGTTTGAACACGAGGGACGTGGCAGTGCTCAATTACGCCGGGCGCAGTAATTTGGCAAGAAAACACGTGACTTGTTCCGCTTTCGAGTATCACGCGCTTTCCATGGTTTCAGTGTACACTTTTCTTGGAAGGAACGATGGGAATTCAGAAGCAGAGGTCACTCACGCGACTTCTCGCGTCTAGTTAGGCACAATAATAATAGTCGCACTTACACGAGATAACGTTTCTTCGTGTTTCAATTATGCTCGAAACGGCGAAACCAGGGTACAAAGACGGATCAACTGGCTACGACCGATTCGGGCCAGAGAATAGGCCGATCGGACCAAATTAAGAAATTCCACGTACACGCGGGGACACATAAGCGCGGACTCATACGTGATTGTGCGCGGTGTTTCTCGCGAAGCCGGTTTGTCATAGAGTTCCAACAGCCTGCAATTATTACGCAATCCCCGTATTCGATGAAAACGACTTTCTTCTGATTTACTCGCTGCTGAAACCGCCACGTCTATCTATATACATTCCCGTTCAAAAGTACGAGGGCTCGTATCATTTTCGAACGTGTTTCGATTTGTAATTAAAATTTCCAATATTAAAGCACACTTTGAACGTTTATAGACATAAACCGCAAATTCCGCACTCAGTCTGTTGGTTTAAAAGTTTTGGACACGAGAAGAAGACCACAGAGCAGTTTTGGAGCAATTTAAATTGTCATGCTCGAAATACATAAAAAAAAAAATTAATAAGATCATACCTAACGCAATAAACAAATAGCCAGAATGTCGAAAATGCTAACTACAAATGTGGTAATGAAAGTACGAGACAGATATTTAATTAAATTCATTAATTATATCCACAAGTTTAAGCATATATTTGTTGTGATGATCCAAGTATCATATTTTTGAACGGGAGTGTATGTATACATATACACTGGTCGCGCGGCGTGGTATTCCTCGCTGATCGTACAGACACCTCTCGACATTCTTGTCCCATTGATAGCTCTATTCTTACGTCAACCCACCCCGTGACATGTCTTATGTTTCGGCGATCGGATTTCAGGCTATTATGAAGCTTGCTTGACACGCTACCGACTTAAAGGGAACGAAACGAATGATACGAACCAACTGTGACTAGTTCGTCTTTCAAACAGGGGGAATTCTAGGAACTGAAGCTTGGAACGACGAAGGAAAACAAAAAGGGAGAAACACGAACGATTGTAATCTTGAATGAACCCTTGCGATAATATCGATATACGCATTTGTCGTTTGCTGAATCAGACGCTTAATCGTTCAGACTCAATATGCCGTTTCGTGATTACCAACAACGCGGTTACTAATGGAAGGGGCAACAGAGAGACCCGAGTGGGAACGATCGAGCGAGTAAGTATACGAGCCTATATCGGAGGAAGAAAGAAAAGGCGAGACAGAGAGAGGGAGACAGCCGGAGTCAGAGACAGAGGTAGTAGAGCTGGGAGGTGCCACAAAACGAAGCGTGACTCACGGAACGCCTCGTGTTTTGCTCACAGTCCGAGTTTGCCGAAATTTTTCACTGAATATCTATATATTCCACGTCAAAGCGGGCCAATATTCTCGACCATACACCGAACTGACCGAACAATTTCCTGTCACGTGTCAAATGCAACAAGGAACACCGACGAGATCGCGAGAGTAGTTCCTTCTTCGATATCAAACGTCCTTTCGATTGTCGCACTGGATATCAATCGCCGCGTTATCGATCTAGTTATCAGCTGATACGTTATCAACCCTTGACAAGCTAACATCACGTCACGATAACGGTGTTCGTTCCTTCGTTCATCACACTATTCGATCGTCGTGAACGCTTTGTTGCGACAACATTCGCGCGCGAGCTTTGACATCGGAAAACATATACATATATAGACGACGACGACAGTGTCGACGTAATTCCCAAACAACTGACAGAGTAATAAACAAACCAAACCGATCGTTCGTTCTGCAGTCCGACCCAAACCAACCAACCGACCGACCGCCGCTACTCGAGACGTGGCACTGGAATTCTTGGTAGAACGTACCGCACGACAACGTTGACGAAGTCGACGCGCGTATCCGGAACCCCGCCGTAACACGGCCAGGTAGCTGTAGGCCGTACGACGAGGACGGAGAGACTCGTGGCGAGAGGAACGCGCGCACACGCTCGCGCCGGAGAAACGGTTGAACGGAGAAAGACGGAAAGGTGGACCGAGAAGGATGAATGGGCCGAGGAAAGAGGAGCAACGGACGGATAAGGAACAGCGAGACGAACGCAGAGGAGGACCGAACCGAGCAAAAGGAGGAATGGCAACGAGACGCATGAAGGGAGAGAACGAGAGAGAATAGGAAGGGAGGGAGAATAAAGAGGAAAGAGGAGGGGAGGGGACAGAAAGGGGAGAGAAGGAGAGCGAGCGAGCGGCTTGCGAGTTGGAGAAGACGCGATTTGCCGCTCCGTCGTGTAGAGCACGTCGCCTCGACACAGACTGCGGCGGCCTGGACAACTGCCGCCCACCCAAGCTGCCTCTACCTCAAGCCTCGAGGTTCCAGAACCTACTCCTCGCATGCCCCGCCATTGCAGCTCGTTCATCCTTCACTTTCTCCGTTCGTTGAACAGAGAAATCGACACGTCGAGGGTCGGGGTGAAACCGCCTGAGAGCCGAACAGAGACGGGACCAAGAGACAGATGCGATAGACAAAGACCAGACAAGGCCTCTGTCTTTTTGACAGCGATGTACTCCGCCGCCGTGGAATAGCTGCCGTTACAAACAGGTTCGTAGGGCAGGTCACGTAACGACAGGGGCGCGCCGTGCAAAATACCGCGAATCACGAATTCAATGCACCGAACACTGTGTGCCAAACAGGACAAGGATTGTTCGCGTTTCACGCGTGAATACGATCGCGTTCTGATATTCATTCAATGCGGTAATCCTCTACCGTTTACCGTTTCGAAGAGAATTTTTCGACCTCCCTGGCTAAAGAGAAGATCGCGAGTAAGAAAACGACGCCGTATCCTAGCCGCGGGAGAACCCGACGCTAGCGTGAGAATTCTTGCGATCTGGCGCCAGGCCAAATGTACCTCATTTTTTCTTCGTCGATCATTCCTAACGTCGCCGATATTCTACCTCTTGTTTATGCTCGCGGTGAAACTCGACGGCAAACGCGGCGTCGCCGCTAACAGATGTGCACACTAAATATGTGACTCTCGCCCTGATCGCTAATCCTGCTCGCAATCACAAATGCACAAATTTATCGATATATCTTCGAAAGTTTATCTTATCAAGATACATGATAACATTTGCGTCGTGTAAAATTATCCAACTATGTTGCGACTAACTCGTTGACAGAAACTAGGTATCGGCTATTGTCCCAGTACAAAGGTGGATGAGTAAGTACTCAAGTCAGTGATTAAGGAATCGATTACCCTGAATAACTGTTCATTGCGATTTAACGGCCGATGTACCGTTTAATTTCCGTTTTTTTTTTATGATAATCCCTACAATAAGTTAAATGCCAAGTGTAATCAACGATGTTCACGGCTATAATTTTAAAGAGACTCAACTCCAAATAATCTTCTTACAAACTACCAAAAATTCTCGGCGTATCCTCGATATACTGATACTTGATGGCCATTTGTATATAAATTTAAATGACAGCTTCTCGCTGGACAAGGAGTGACCCAGCTGAAAACTGGAAAGAAAATAATTCGGTCGAACCGTTAGACCTCGAAAGCGTGAACAGATATACAAACACACCAAGGGTCGAAATGATCTGAATTTCAATATGAGAGGCCTAAGCCTCTTGTAAGCCGATACATGTATTGGGCACACAGCTATTTACAGCTTCTAATCTCATCGGTTTTCCGGACGATGATCCAAGTCCTCACAAACGAATTTTCGCGACTTTACCAAATAGAACCGTTGGTACGAGTTGAATGCATGCCTGCAGGTACCAATTCGTCTCAAATGAAATAATTTCCACTCTTCTAACGTTATATCGTAATGTCTACTACATATTCGATGAGTTCGAAGAGCGGTTCATCGTTCCCGACTCATGGCCTGGATCCCACCGGGCAACTTTTTACCTGTTACCTTAATTTTTTTTTATCTTCCCTGCCTTGTTGGCATGTACACACGGATTCCTAACTGTACCGCCGATCGCCATGAAGATTACTCCACGAAATATATATTAAATCCCAGTTTGCGCCAAAGAAATTTAGTCTGATCTTGAACGCCGAATTGGTAGATTGGAACGTATTCGTCCGGGTTAACGCTACAGATGTTGGTCCGTGTAACGTTCTACTGGTCCCTCGAAGACAAGAATCCTCGAGGAACAAGGGAGTGCGCGATGAAGAAGTCTTACAAAGCAGGTAAGCAAGGAAACGGAGAGAGTATCTCTCAATTGTCAGACGAATTAGTTTCATGAAGTTAATTAGGCCGCCGTCTGTCCTTTCGGTTCGAGAGATACTCGCGTGTTACACGCAGGTCTTTACTGGTTCTGAAAAGTTCTCCCGCGAAAACTACAATACGAAACACGGATGCATCGACCTCTTCAGATACTTCGGGTACCCCGGGACATCTAGCGAGCGGCTTGTGAAGCCTTGTACGTAGGCAAAGAAAACCAGACATCGTAACAAATGTACGACTAACAGGTGCAAAAACAATGCACCGGTTAAAATTCTGTTTCCACCTTCGACTTTCGAAACTCGTCGTATATCTGTATTTTCCTTTTCAACTATTGGCATTAAAATACTCGACAATTTCGTGGAGAAGCAAGCGAACTGTGCTATTCTATTCTATTCTATTCTATTCTATTCTATTCTATTCTATTCTATTAGGATCGGGATTCAATTTTAGAAAAGAAATATCTCGAACGATCTGTAAATGACACCACAGCGGAGCGTATCTAAACGAAACGAGTTTGCCGCGAGGAAGGAAGTAACGAAGAGGAAGGAAAAAAAGTTGTAAGAGCAAAAAGAAGGAAGGGGGAAGAAGACGTTCTCGAGGCTGGGGCATCGAACCATGACCCGAGCACCTGTTGCCGCCTCCACGCTCCTAGATTAATGCGGACCGACCTAACCTGCCGCCTCCGCTCACTACTTGCCATCGCGTAGGCATAGTGAACTAGTACTAACCTCTCTGACGAACATCTTATGGACCGTGACCGGTGCAAAGCATGGTCGTGAGTTCATCGACGCGACGACGTGGTTGGATCGTTAGCCGCATATTGCTCGGTTGTCTGCTCTCTTTGATCGCGACACAAGTGTCTTCATTCATCGTTCTCGACCGGAACGCGTTCAATGTGGTTAAAAGTCGTTTCGCCAGCCGAGATTCGCTCGCGTTCTCGGAAAACCATAAATTAATACAGCGGGGGGAGAAACGGCGTGAGTCTTGAGAGCAGAGAAGCAATTGAGAGAATCGGCCGCCGGTACTTGATAGAACAACGGTTACTAGAGCATTCACGATAGCGTACCAATAGGTCGTTATAATTAGAAACAATTATGCTCGCGTGCCCGAGATGCGATACTTCAATACTGGCTCCCACCTACGGTATATTTACGAGATAACGAGAGTTACGTTACGTCGATCGAACACCATTTTAACGACGCTACGCGAAAATGGTGCGGAACCAAGCAGACCGCGCGCGCCGTTGCTTTTGTGAGCGTGAATCAGAGCCTGTAATTTCACGAATCGGATATGTCCTACATGCATACGTTCATATGCATACACACGATTGTCCTATGCCCGTCGAGGAAGGAAAAAAAAAAGACTAGCGGACTCGATAATCGTGGAAGAGGTCCGTTTTACCGAGGTTTCGTTGCATGTACGGAGGGATAAAATTGATTCGAAGACTTAAGCGTCGCGAAGAACGACTTGCGACAGAGGCACGCAAACTGAATGAAAAATCTCTCACGGTAAGATGATCAGCAAACTGCAATCCGATATTTATCGAATGGTGTCGAGTATCTATTCCTGGTCAACATCCCGCGTCGAAGGTCGACGCAAGATAGTACCGCAAACGATTCTTGTTTCCTACATCAGAAGAATTTATAACGCAGCTAATTTCTTATGACTTCTTCTATCTATGTACATATATACGTGACTGTACGTGTATCAGTTTTCCAATCGGTCAATTCACGGAGAGTAACAGACGATACGATGCGATCATTAAGTCCAAATATACCATACTTTCCTCCTTTAACGAAACTCTTATGCGCTAATCGATACGATCGATAAGGGGTACTCGGGGAAGAATCGGCAGGAAAGTAATAGAAGCGGTCAGAAAAGCTTCATCATTTATTAGCGTCATTATTGATTCGAACGCACGTCCCGACGATTTATTAGTATGCTCGATTAATATCATCCGATTTGAAAAATAAGAGTAGATGATTTACCATCGATATAGTCGTTAATTCACTCATTATATGCTAACATTCTGGTCGATTACGTACATGTTGTCGATCAGTAGTACGACGGTCGGTGTTGTCGTGGCAAACGTCATCACCGTTTAACGTAATTCACCACACTCGTATATATAATGAGGTCCATTTTATAACTGATCGAATAGCTCGTATAGTTCGTGAACGCATGGTGTTTAAACTCATTTTATACATCGAAAACGAAAGATAAAATACATTTACTTTTTCTTCCTCGGCAAAACAGCAAACCTCGTGTAATATATACTCGCGAATCGAACTTGAAACGAAAACGAAAGGCGGAAGGCGAAACACCGCGCCATAGAGAATTTAAGCACGTAACCGGCTTATGAAAACGGAAACTGGAAACACTGATTGACACTTACCGGCAATCCGTAAGACGGCTCTGTCAGCAGGATCGAGCTGCAGGATACTCAGCGGTTTATCCTTTACCCATTCCTTTAGACTTCCGTCCAGCTCGAACTCCATTCTCTAAAACTGTGTAATTGAAACTTCTTTTGTTTTTTACACCATATTCGTGCAACTCCTCTTTTGCTCGGCACTGTTTCACAACCACTTGGCAATTTCACAACCGCAACACACAAGAGAGCTGCAAAGTATTACGTCGTCTACGTTCAATAATGTTGCCGAGGGCAGCGGCGAATAGTGCACCAAACTAAGTCGCCGTGTTATCGACAGCGGGCAGCTGGCAACTTTGCACGCGATATTAGATACGACATTCTTTTTTATTACTCTCTTCCTCTGCGATATAGATCACGCTAGCAGCGTTTTTCCCTTTTTTCTTTCTCTCTGTTTCGAGATGAATGGCTTTGTTGTTGAAAATAGTTTCAACCGAACGAAAAGCACGTGGAACTCGTATCCAGCATGCTGCGCGTTTATTTACTGTACACGACGCCGCTGTAGGGTAGAGTAGTGTATCGCTGCGTAGAAGTGCACGAACTGCACCGGCGGAACGGAAGGAAGAGAGGTGGCAAGGAGACGAACGAACAGGGAAAGCGTACGCGATGTCTGGCGTCCTTTTGATACTCGCTGATACGTATAGCAGTTACTTTAGCCAGCAACGTAACATGCTTCCAGCACGCCGATCATCAGCAATGCTTCGTATCTTCGTCGTCAGCGGCGCTTAGGTCAGGTTAGATTTGGTCGAAAACAGTTAAGTCAGGCTCGAGTTCGTAGACACGGCCATAAATTCCCGTCGTTGTTCCTATGTTTCACAACCTTTGCCACCAACTCAAGATTCTTTCGTATTTCACACGTCAAAATATCGTAGTCTAGTTCCACCGCCCTCGCTGTCTTCGATATTATCCCCCTTCCGAAACATTCTATAAATATGAAAAAGAATATTTTTAGTTCTTCCTATTCCTTCTTCCTTTTTTTCGTTCATAACATTAATAGCAAATAGTACAAAAGTATGTATGTATTTAGTTTTCAAAATACCCACGACATATGCGTGTCCAGAGGAGACGGGGCAAACAATATTACATTAATATTTTAGTACTCGAATTATGACTCATGTGGGGAAAGTAATGCTTCCTGTCATATAGCGCTTTCTAAGGATGTCCGAAATATCATGAAACTTCATTTAACAAACGAGTGCTGATTGTGCTAATAACGATATTTAACGCGTTTCCTATTTAATTTCAGTACATGCTAAATACATGCATCAACGGTGCAAAAGATAGATCGAGAGAGATCCGATACAAAGAACCGGAAGCGGATGTGGTAACGTATCAAGTCGAACTAATTCTCAGGCGACGTTAAAAAAAATTGAAACATGCGTAAATTCTTCGATGTACAGCTCACCATTCTATTTTCAAACGGGGTTAGTTGCTTATACGCATATGTGTATATTTGTGCTAGAAACAAGCGAAACCCTCAGGACATTTTATTATCTATTTAACAATGATTCTATTGCAGTCAGAGGTAAAATAATCCGACTTCATTTGAAATGCTTGTTCTGATGGTTATTGATTGGAACACTTATATACGACGAAATATTTTTACAAATGAAGCTTTTCATGGTTTTAGTTCATTTCCTTTTCGGTTCAAATGAAAAAAATATCCGTTTTTTGTATATTCACAACTCAAAAGACTTCAGTTTATGGTGCACGAAACCATGCGAAATAATTTTCCTCTCTTCTTTCCTCCGTCTCTTCTGTACTTCAAATTTAAGAATGTCGGATGCAAAATCACAACAAATACTTTTATACGTCTTTCTGATAAATAATCAAACACTTGAAAACACTTTTGCTTCAAAACATCCGTGTTGATTGAAACAAAGATGTAATTTGGTTATTCTCGAGTTAAACTTAACCTAACAGTTCAGAAAACGTAATGAGAACACAGTCAGTAATATTGCAACAAAGTGACACTAAATTCTTTCAGTTTGCGCATCACGAAGATGTACACGATACTCTAGAAGAAACGTTATCATAAAATTCAGAAGTTTTCTACTCAAATGAGAAAGATGTACAAGCAATGTACATAATATCAAGAATCAGCGACATCTGCGGAAAACATTCTGCAAGTAACTAATCAAGATAACCGTTTCACCAAAAATAATGAAATGTAACTGTGATTCAGTCGAACATATCTGTTGAAAACTTGAAACAAATAATCAACTTTATGTAATACAATGTGGATGAACTGATGTATTATCTCTTTTTAATCTATTTCCTCTAACAAAAGTACGAAGTCATTGAAATCCTTACAATATTAACGATTCGACAGAATACGAAAGGTATGCATTACCGTTTGATCATCTGTCGAGTAAGATGCGAAAGCAGGAAAAATCAATGTTCACCGGTATTCCCCTCGAGTTTCTTTGACGGCAACGAAAGAGCCCGATTCGAAGAATATCCTTTTGCGATTTTTGACACACTTTCCAACAAAAAACACTACATACTTGTATGCAAAGACATCGCATTATCACTTATCATAGCAATTTTCGCGTTAGAAATACGGCCCGGTTCCTGACGACGACGACGCGCCTAGCAGACGACATTTTGCTTTTGACGAATGGTCCCGAAGTATGTCGAGAATCTCCGAACTTTAGCGACACAACTGAATAATTTTCTCGATTCGCAACGCCCCCCGGTGGTTACTTAACCACACTATTTTATTACGCGGTTAATTCCAAAAATCATTTTTTTCGTTATTTCAATACAAGTTATTTCTATTTACTTTTTATTCCGATTTCCTCGGCATATCTTTTTCATTTTTACAATATTTCTTTTCTTCGAAATATACAATTATGATAATAATCAGAATATATATGCAAACTTCCTAAATAAAGACTAAAGCGAAATAAAGAAGGAAACGCAGAGAGATCGGAAGGAATATGAATTTAAAAATTTATCTTTTATATCCTTGCAACTGAAAAAGTACTTAATTTTTTGGATATATATTGTATGGACAGGTTATTAAAATATCGATATAGATACGTTATCGATGCTCAAGGTTATTATTAAATTCTATTTAAAAAAATTTAAAGCTAAAATAGGTGTATTTTACATATGAATGAATGGATCGCATCTGACATCATACCTATAACGAATGACATCAACTTTTCACCATATGATTATTAGAGCCTCCACTGCCATCGACAGTTCATAGAGTGGAGTACAGTAGCCTTCGCAACCACTTGCTTCATTTGATGTCACCGCTAAATAAAGCGACTGACACGGTTTGTAAATATGAGGACGGTATTTCGAGTAGCACCTATTCCATAATTAGATGCTTATTATGATATTCGTTGAAAATCAGTTTCAAAGTCCAATCTATTATGGACGATCTTATCACGAGTTTTATAGTATGCAGACCTTTTATGAACTAGATTCAAAGATCATGAATTTTTCGTTCCAGTATTACAGTTGTCTGGGTTATCATCATTCATTGTCTGAAGTATCCGTCTTGTTGAATTATCTAGACTTGAACTATCTAGACTAGAATGCTTCTCTTTCTGTAACTTTTCAATCATTTCTTCCTGTTGCTTAATTATATCGTTTAAATATTGTATTTTACGTTGATAGTCATGTTTCATCAGGCGTACATGAACTTCTTGTAATTTTATACGTTTCTCCACAGAATCTACCTGCTGTTTCGTACCTTTTCGAACAATCTGAAATTATAAATTATTTAAGATTTTTGTTATTCTATTAAATACTACATATATTTTAAACGTACTTCTAGTTGACTTTTTAAACCTTCCACTCGACTGTTAATATTTTTACCAAGACGATCCATATCTGCATTTTCTTTTTCCGTTTCGCGTAAGAAAGCGAGTAATTTTTCTCTCTCTATAACAATTCTTTCATATTCGGAAAACAGTTCTTCGCAATAAGCAGTCACTTTACTTAATTTCTCCTTCAGGGAATTACGAGAAACTCGAGTAGAATAAACAATAGTTTGCATATGTTCAATTCTATGTTGCGTTTGTCTGAAAATGATCTAAGTATTCATTCTGTATGAATAGAACATTTGCATAAAAAATATACAAATAAATAACTTACTTTAAGGTTGTTTCAAGGTTTTCTACAAGACCTTTTAAATGATTTCTTTCAGCTGTAACCATTATAAGTTGTTTTTCGTTTTCGGGTTGATTCTCCTCTATACGTTTTATGTGATTGCAGAGATTACGTTTTTCACTTTCATATTGATATTTTAATTCATCTAACAATGTTTTACATTCTTCGATAGCGGTAGTATGAACAGCAATAGGTACTGTTTGATCTCCTTTACTCTTCATTTTTTCAAATTCTTTGCTTAAAATTTCGTATTTTCCTCGTAAATTGCTCAGTTCGGATGCTGTGGTTGTATATTCCTTTTTTAATGCTTCATTACATTTTAAAATTACTTCCATTTTTAACTCATATGATGAACGAATATCATCAGTTTCCCTCTTTACATTTGCAGCTTCCTTTTTTAAAATATCATTTTGATTTTTTAGTAACATAGTATTTTCAAACAACTTTTTAGTTTCCTTTGTATACCTATCACACTGTACAGTTTTTATTGTAGTTATTTATATGTATGATGTAAAGCAACTTTTTTTATATACACTTATTTATCCATATCGTCTATATATTTATAATTATTTACCTCTGACTTCAATCCTTCTACTTCTCTGTGCATAATCTCATTTTCCGTAAGAATTTCCTTACATCTACTACTAAACTCAGCCATTTCCTGTTCATACATGTGTACAAGTTCCTGCTTTTCTGATAAATTTTCTTGGTAAGCATTTAAAAGTGGTCCCAATGCATGAAAATTAATACTTCCCCAAATCCTTGAATCACATTTGTTTTCATTTTCTGCATGTACAGAAACATTTTCATGCTTTTGACCTCCCAATTTGTCTTGATATCTCTCTAATTCGGTATTTAACTGGTAAACAATATTCTTTAAAAGTATTATATCTTCATTTGACTGAACTCTCTCTATTTCAAGTTTTTGATTGTGTTGAACCAGAGAAACTTTGGCTTCTTCTAATTCCTGAATCATTTGTATTAACGTCTCATAATGTAAACATACTTTCTTATACTCTAATTCTCTTTGCTCCAATATATCACTTAATTTCTGACATTCTTCTTGTACACTTTTATAACGTTTTTCCAATTTCTGATACTCATCAGCTATTTTCATTGCATCCCGTGAGACATGTTTTCTTGTTCGTGATAAAATAATACCTAAAATAATACAGTATGTGATTTTGATTATAATTCGTCCAAGTCAATAATCGTCTTATAACCTATGAGTGTTTAATACCTGAATCTGCATCAACTTCATCAAATGCTTGCTTTTGAAGACTACCATCCTCGTTTACCTTTTTACTTCTTTCATGTTCATATGTTTCAGTTCTATTTCTCAAAAGCAATTCATTTTCAGGTTCAATGATATCATTATCAGTTATCCAATCTGATGGATATTTGTAAACATTGTGAGCTTTGAGTGTATGTTTGGTTTTTGCAACGCGTCTGCGACGGTGAATTGGTATGGAAGTTGTATCCTGATTACTTTTAACACCTGTTGTTCTTCTGTAGTTATGCTGTGTACAATAAAGAAAATGAGGTTAAGGTCATATGAAGTATTTGCTCACTGCTTTTTATTTTCTTACGAGCATAATATACTAATTCTACTATTAATAATAATTACCTTCTTTTTTTCTTGGGTAATAATACTATCACAATTAGCCATTTTCGTTATTTTATAGTTTAAACCTGATATAAGTTAATAAGATCATTTGATCAAAACTGTTTAAAATATTTGAAATCACAGGTAAACTGATCAACTTTACGCGATAAAAACATCACAAATTTAGTCAAACAAAATACGCACGTATACATTTGTACGGCAGTGCATATTTTTATTAATTTTCGAGTTTGTATAACGTCTATTGCCATAGCAACTACTTTTGTACTAAACATTCACACCAGATGGTGTTTGCTTAGATCTTCCTGTCCCTATTTTAAATCGATATATTATTGGCTTATGTCAAGATGATTCAAAAGCAATTACATAAAGAGTAATCTAAAAAAATTCAAATAGATTAGAATCTTGCCACACAAAATCTTTGAATTCTTGATCATTTTGATTCTTCACATCGTTATATAATAATATTTATTTACTTACTTGCTGGAGTAAAATGCTTGTACGTTCTCCAATATAAATTCCCTAATATAAAAATATTTGTTTTAAAATCGCACTTCCAAGATGGAAAAACAAGTCATTTTTACGAGTGCAAAATTTTCGACAATCAGTACAGAAATGACTACTACCATCAATATTTTACATTCTAATTGCAGCAATATCTAAAATGTCCTCGACTGTTTGACGTTGTATCTATATCTGCGTCAATTAAATAGGAAATGTTGAAAGGAAAATGCATTTTACGAGTACATAATTATGAATTGAGGTATATTATGATTATATATTTTATCTTTAATCTTAATACGAATGTAATATATGAGAAACAAGAAAAAGTATGCGATACGGCTGACCCTATTTTATTCAATAAAGTCTACAACATATAAAAAAAAGGAAAATAGTTACGTATAATCATAAATTAAGAAAAATTCTCATACTACATTTACAAGCAAATTATTATTTTACACGATTAAAATTACCTAAGTAAATACTTATCTAACAAATATAAAGTAGATAAAAAAACTTTTTTAGAATACTCAAAATATTAAGAATTAATTGATTATCTTATCAAGTGATAAATGAATTAATTACCGAAAGATATCTCGCATTGATATATCTTGCGAAATATCTATATATTTCTAATTAAAAGTAATATATCAATATCTTGGATATCTTCAATGAAAAATCATAACATAAGCTATCACGTCAGTCCTAATCGAAACGATTATATCGACTAATTAAAAAATGAAGCATGTGCGTTTTGAAAATGGGTAAATATGAACATTAAGAAATTTTGTATGAATTTTGTTACGAAAATATTAAGTAGTTGTCGTAAATCTACTTTTATTCTCGAGGTTGCAACTACCTCTGATAAGAGCCCGTGATAATACTCGCGAAATTATTAGTTGTTGCCTTAACTCGTCTTCGCGACGTGGATAAAAACACCGGAATGCACGCAAATACAAATAGATAGATAGCGACCGTGTCTCCGAAATCTTCGTACTTGTCGCGTAACAAATTTTTGATCAAAGCATCATGCTTTCTATACGCACCGCTGCGTTCCACGGTTTTATGATACAAGGTACACATAATGAATCTTTCATTTGGCAAAGGAAATTTAAGGCAAAGAATTTGCAACCATTCATAAAGTGCTTCTTATCGTATATAATCGGTGTTATATCAAAGTATTTCTGATTATCTTGCCATATCTGCAAAAAGTAAATTATATCACAGATATATCTGATTTCAAGCATCCAATTCAGACGCTATCACGTTTCGAGCACTTTATCGAATTTACGTTTAATTTTTCGCTGAAAATAAAAAACCTTTTTACATTTATTTTTCTGATTATTTTCCAAGAAAAAATTTGTTTTCATTGCAGCGGCGGTTTTGTTATTTTGTTGGTCTATATTTTCGATTGAATTAAGTAATGCTGCGAATAACAATTGCACCTACTATCACGAACTAACTCCTGGTAGTATATATTTCATTCAGAACCGCGAATACCCGAATTTCTATAGCAGGTCACAATCATGTTCATGGACCATCGTAAGCGAGTATAAAGTTGATTTAACCTGTAGCACGTTTGAATTACCATGGGTAAGGCTATAGTTTTCATTGTAGAATTAATTACTAATCGTAAGAGAAATAAAAAATAACGAATAATTTTCGCGCAGAGTTCCAATTGCTTCCAAGACAAAGTAGCTGTGCAAGTCAATTCTTCTACTACGCATCGGTATTGTGGTAATGGAAAGTTTAACATACAATCTGAATCAAACACGATGGTTGTAACGCTGCAATCACCAGTGTGGTCAAGGGGTGGTCGTTTTGCTTGTGAAGTGAGATCAGTGAAGCGACCCCAAGATTTCGAAGATTGTGAATGTGGATGGAGAAACCCTGTATGTATATATTTACGCAAATTCATCGACGCTTCATTTAGATTGAGTGACGTTATTCTAAGCAAGTGAAAGCTTTTGTTAACCGTTCTTAGAGCCGCATCGTCGGTGGAAATGATACAGGGGTGAACGAGTTCCCTATGATGGTTGGTATTGTGGACTTCAAAAGACGAGTCGTATTCTGTGGAGGCACTATAATTTCCAAAAGATACGTACTAACAGCGGGACATTGCGTCGTCGAGAGAAAATACCAGGACTTGGGTGCCCTGGTTGGCGATCATGATTTGCGAACAGGTAAGTGTCTACTGTAAATGCAAGTACTTGGTATCTCGCATCGTGGCTAATTTGATTTCGATCTTTAGGGTCGGATACAAACGCCACGGTATTACATCGAATAATCAAAATTGTGATTCATCCTAATTACGCTCAAAGAGATGATCAAAATGACGTGGCTATCGTAAAAACAGAGAACGAAATTAAGTTCACTAACGAGGTTGGTCCGGCCTGTCTACCTTTTCAACATTCGTCGGATACTTTTGGTGGCAATTATGTTGAATTGTTGGGTTAGTGATATAGTGGTTACATACTGTGTTACGATTAGCTTTGTTATTATATCTCAACATTTTTGATAAAATTAGGTTGGGGAACAACGGATTATGGTGGCCCAACTTCTGATATTTTGCAAAAAGTTACCTTAAGCGTGCTTACATACCTACAGTGTTCTAGAAATTATAATGTAACAACAGATCAAATCTGCACCTATGCCGAAAACAAGGATTCGTGTCAAGTAAATTTCGCTTTGAATTACAACAGAATCGATGCGATCGATCGATTAAATAAATTTTCCACGAATGCAGTAATACTGAAGCATTTGTTTAAAAAATAGATGGATAGTGGTGGGCCAGTTCTATGGCAAAACCCGACGACTAGACGACTTGTCCTCATAGGAATCATTGCAAAGGGTAGATCTTGTGCCGTCGTTGGTGGTGTAAATACCAGAGTTGGAGCTTACATCGACTGGATTATTTCAGCAACTTCAGGTAAGACGTAGAATATGCGATGCAAATAGTTAAAGCTATATCCGCGTAACCTTCGCAATTTTGTTATTTCAGACGCTTCGTACTGCATCATAGAATAAGACAATGCAGCTTATCGTTCGACTCGATTTGACACAATCCGGATAGCAGGCCTAGTCGTTTCATTAATATCGCTGATAACGCAACTGACATACTTATGAGGTAAATTTCCTCGTTTTACAGGTTTGAAATGTTCCCAAGAAAACGATAAGAATACAAACATACTATTCGCACGAAAATTGTATTAGATCGGCAATTACATATCATGCGGGTATCAAACGATTAGGATGTGTCGATTTATTGTTTCAAGTCTGGAGACGACGAAAGCGTTACTTATTTAATTTAACGTTCAGATATGTTATTGAATATATGTTGTTAAATCATGCTAATTGAATCTTTTATTTCACCCCCAACCTGCCTCCTCCTTTTTTCGACTCTTCTTCACCCGCCGTTGCCTACGCTAATGTTATTTGATGTTTACGTAAGAACGCTCAAACATCGACGCCGGAGCGTCTGTATCTTGTAACACTCAAATCGATTGTAAAACTATCCTATTCGTACAAAAACCTATTTTTATCGACATAGACGGAATAGTCAGATTCATCGAGCGAGATCTCTAGCAATCGTTTGTTACGCGCAACACGAAAAGACGAGCAATATTACGACGCACGCGAAATATAAACTAAGTAAAGCCTTCGGTCACGAAAGCCGCGTGTCTATGGCAAACATTCCGATCGCATGCAGATATGAAATCGTAAGCAAAACTAATCTATGAATTTGCTCGAAACGAGTTAAATTTTTATGCACGGATCGGTAACTATGAAACGCTTACGCAATGCGATTTCTGATATATAACGTATATACATCGTATATACGTTATATATAACGATTATATACGTGGCTGGTATGTAACGGTACGAGAGAAGATCATCGAGGTATCATCGCCACGCGACGCGATCCTTCTGTATATATCAGCGCGTCGTTCTTTAGAAGCCGCGCGTAGCCTGCACGTAGATAACTAGAAATTAACTGCGTGTAAACAATGTCTCATTATTAATAAGTTCGTGAATGAGGATGTGACGTGAGACACTTTACGAGAGGGAATATTCAACAGCTCCACGGTTACGTTCAAACCAGAGCAAATACATATAATCATCTCTGTTTACCTGTGAAATACAAAAGGAAGTAAACATCGACGAGAAAAGGAAAAGAAATTGATTTATAAGCACAATCAACGATGAATCGTTTTAGACATTGTCTGCTCGTCGAGGTTTCTCGGTTCACTATAAATAGATGACAAGAAAGGGGGAATTAATCGGACAAGCCGAACGGGTAATTCGTGGCGCAATTGCGTACGATCGCACAAAATCAGTCATATCGTCGTACACGAGAGATATTTATTAAACAAATTGATTTCTTCGACGTGATCTGCCCTTGACACAGTTATTTAGTCGATGATGGTTCTCACAAATGGGTACTCTCGTCGTCTTCACACGAGTACCAGATGTGGTTTATGAAAATTTCGTGCCAATCCCCGTAACATGCGTAACAAATTTGTACTTTATTAGCAATCGGTTTAAAAAATAGATGCTAGTCTTTTCGTAAGTAGAATCGTCCGATATCGATCAAACAATATTGGAATCCTTTTGTAAACGACAATGTATACGCTATAATTGACCGGAACGAATTGAAATGAAACAGAAACAAAGGAGTTAGAGTGCCTTGTATGTAAACACCGTTGTTGTTTTTAAGCAAACCAGTTGCTATTTGCTTCCTTAATGTACACCGCACTCAGTTTCTATTCACCTTCAATATGATTTCACTCATGGTGCAACCACCTGACCTTAGCTAACGATCAGTAAGAACCTCGAGGAAGCTAGGTCTCGAGGGTCGAAGGTCAGTAAAAGCGTAAACTTTGTTGGTGGCCGATCGATTAGAGTCGAAAGCACGTCTGTCGAAAGTAGAAAAAAATAAGGCGAATTCTATTTGTAAAGACTCGAGGGAAGTCGAGATCGTGAGCCAATCGAGGCAAACGAAAATGGCGGGGATTGGCTGCGACGAAGATCGATGTGCAACGAGGCGCGCGCGCGCGCGCGTCAACCTTCCTACTCTTCTTGCAGGGTATAACGTAACGTTGACCAAAAACACGGAGGACAAGGAAAAGATAGCCTCGTCCTCTTTGGGTAGAATATATCGGTACAGAGGGATAGATCAGTTCGAACGAGTTTCTCCCCTCTGCTCACGGCCTTCTCCCGATTTTCTCCCCGAGGAAGTCGGCCAGTGGCAACTCGGCCGTTCCTGATACACGTTGAGCGGTCTAGTTCGTGGGGAAGAGCAGAGAGTCGACAGTTGGGAGTCGGAAGAGCGTGACCGTAGAGCGTATGCGCCATATGTACATAATTACTACGGCCAATCGGGAATTGAAAGCGTTGTGCAAAGCTTTGTCGAAGCGTCGAAGCTCCAGGGTCTGCTTCGTCCCGTTGGTTCCCTCGCGTGCGTGCATAAGCGCGCGCGCACACAGCCGCGCAACGGTGGTTCAGTTGGTTATTGACGTTCATGTGCACGGGGCGCGTTGCTAGAGTCTCTTCAGGCACAGCAACTTGAGAAGAGCGGAGAGAATTCGCGCGGGCTGTTTGTCAGCCGACCAATCAGAAATAAAGAGAACGAGAAATACCAAAGGCCTACCGAGGCCGGAGGAACGAAAAAACGAAAGGTGGGACTGATCGTAGCAGCCAGAAAAAATAGCCCGGTTTGAGCGAGGAGGGAGGTTACAGAATCGAACTACATGGCTCCAAAAATTATTCCTTCTTTCCCCCGACCACGCGTCTACTATCTACGTTCGAGCGAGCACCACCGGTTCAATCAGTGGACCGCCACTTCGAAATAATTGAATACGATTCGAGTTCGGCCAGTTTCGTGAGTTTTGTTAGGAGAAGAAGAGCGATTCAGCGGCAGCCAACTCTGCTCTGTGTACGTCTCCTATATCGCATTTTGAATAACATATACACTCGAGAGTGTAGGTACCACGACTGTGACAGCGAGCTTAAAGAGAAAGAGAAAGAGTGTGCGCGAGAAAAGAGAACCATGACCGCGATGCAAATGACGTTGCCGATTTAGTAAATCGTCGTTCATATTTTCTACAGTACGAGAATTGTCCCTCGCTTGTAAAGCTTATGTCACAGGCAATCGAAAGAAACGTCAGCATCCACGGAAGACGAAAGAGGAGAAAATTGAAAGAAGAACGGTGTCACGGTATAAGGAAAGAGAGGACGGAAGATCGGGGGCATGTTCCAGGACAATAATCCTGTTAGCAACGTGAAACGTGAGCTTCCTCCGATTGCTTCGAGTCGTTAAAGTGATTCTCCTTGTGCCTGGACCGCTGTGGCGATCTTTCATGATTTAGATGCATCGTTTTCGCATGGCGGACAAACTGATGTTCTCGCTCGTACAAATAGAAACCCTTTCAACGATCGTTGTACACGCACCTTTCTTCGATCACCCCCTTGTCCTTTTTCTTTCTTCTGATTCGTCTCGTAATTCACGTATGTCGTGTTCCTTTTGGTTATTCCGTTAACCGATCCGATATCGTTAAGAAAACGACGAATCTCTCGATTCGCAACGTGCAAATTAAAAAAAAAAATTGCGTCCGATATACGAACGATTCTTTCCCTCGTATACAACCCACGCCGTATCGATTATACTTGCTGCTCCGAGACAGATATCTGAATCGTTGATTTTCAGCCTTGCCAATGTGAATCACATAATTCTCACGTAATTCTGTTGATCTCTTTGTATCATCGCCACATTCTTCCTTCGTATATTGTAACGAACACATTTCGAACCACGAGTTTTAACTTCCGTGAACGTCCACACGACACTTTAACCGATCGATAGTAAAGAATAATACGATTTCTTACGACGGAAAGCACGGTAAGGTGAACAGGGAGAAGAAGAATAGCCCACTGTGTGTTTTTCCCTTCTGTTGTTCACAGAAAGGAGCCTGCGTCCACGTAGGAGCTGCTCCGACGAACAGCCGCGTTCTTCGTACCAGGCATGCCTTCCGCGTTACTCTAAGGAATTTTTTCTACACAGAGATCTAACTTATTCAGGATAACGGTATTATATTAACAGAGAGAAGAAAAAACAAACACAGCAGATAATAAAAAATATTCTTATAGTTAAACGTAACGATTAAGATCCTTGTTGGGCCTTTTGTTGAACTGCCGTTGTCATTCTCGTCCTCGTCTTTGTCGTCGGCGTCGTTGACACACTCGTTAACGTCGTCGTCGTTATTGTTATTGTTAAACTGTTGTTGCTCTCGATAGCAGTCACTCGTTGCTGCCACTATTTATCGTTTTCCTAGTCTCTCGTGCCAGTAATTGGTCGCCGTGGTGATTTTTCAAAATATACCTGTACACTCTTTAAACATCGGCTCGGTTATCCCGATCTGTACTGGTCCATTGACTTGTTTCTCAACGAACGCGAAAAGCATCTAAAGACAGGAAAAAAGGAAAGGAGGAGAATATAAGCAATAAAAACAGAGCATTGAAAACGGAAAGGAAAGAATAGGCGGAAATTGAACAATTTGTCTTTGAAACAAGGAACTTCGAGGTGAAGCATGGTAGTCAAGAACGAGAGTACGAGAAATGGGCATGAGCTGGCTCCGTTGAACGAGGAACGTCAGGCAGGTCAGAACGTGACGATCGTGATAACCGGAAATCAAAATGCTGCTGGCAGTCAAGAAACCAAGGAAGAAAACAGAGCAGCATGGAGCGGCAAGATGCAATTTTTCCTCAGTATTATCGGTTACAGCGTGGGTCTCGGGAATATCTGGAGATTCCCTTACCTGTGCCAACAAAACGGAGGAGGTAAGTAATATTTGTCGATGAGCGATTTCTTAATTCTTTCTATTTCGTCTCTATCTCCTCTTTCCTCGAAAAGAAAAAAAAGACGCATAAACGATAAATCATTAAACTTGAACTTTGAATCGTTACCCGTTCTCCTTGAAAACGTTCTCTAATACGGAGATGGATATAAAGCCGCTATAATCGAATGGCCACGTAAAACGCAACGTTATACGCTATTTTCAGTCACATAGTTCGACCAACCCCCCTTTCCTGCCCTCGCCGTATGCCTATCCGCTTAAAAATATATATCTTCGAAGCGTTTCGCGGATCTTCGAAATACCAGCGAGAACGTCGCGAACAGTCCTTGGTTTCCGGCTATCGTATTCCATACTTCCTCCCGAATATCCAAATACGGAGGGAAACCCGGGGAAACTAATAAAATCCTATAAAATCCGCCCTTGAACCCTCTGCTTTCCCTATCCATGATCTTTCTTCTATCCACGACCTATACCTCGGTTGGCGTAACTCGATTACATTCCAATGAAAACGAAACGGAAACACACGTATCGCGAAAATAGACATTGCTGGTTTACGTGGGTGGATGCGCGAACAAGGGTGGCGGGTGAAGCACGAATGAAATCACGACGGTAGGGCGTTACGTCACAGGGACATGGCTTACGCGACCGTTAAATCGGACGCCCCCGCGAATTTCGACGTGGAAATTTCCATCAGTGTTACGAACGTCGACGAGCCAAGACCCGACGAATAGAGAGAGAAAGAGACTACTATTGCGCAGAACGCAAGGACCGAACCGCGCGTTTCCTCTAGCTAAGTTCTGGCTAGGTCAGCGTTCGTGTTAACGATTCGCCAGAAAGTATATGCCACTGCACCAAAAACGAGCCCGGTTCTACTCGATTTTCAATGGAAATTTCCTTATGCTACAATACGACACCGATGTCGAGGCCATCGTTCAGCCTGACGCCGACGTTCGACGCGCGTCGATCGATTTTTAACGTTCTTATCGGCAGACACGTAACAATTTCACATCCGCATCGAGTTTATGAATCGTCTGTTCTGTCTTTTACGAAACCTTTGCCAATTTTTTAGATAAGAAGTATTCTTTATTTTTTTTTTTTTTTTTTCGTTTTTCTGGAAGAACAGTTTAGGGATTGGTATTTCAAAATGTTTGAAATACAATAATAACGGAGACGAGTAGCGAACGACCCATGGGAACACGGCATAAGTAGAATCAGGAATTTTAGTCAGACGATTTATCGAGAAGTCTTACAGGAGAATCGCGTGCCGCATACTTGAACGATCCAGCCTTTTACGCTGGGGACGTGTGTAATCGCGGTAATATCACATCGTACGTGACACGATTGATCAATAGTATGCCGCCTATCGACACTCCCGAAATTCTTTCGATCGGAATGAAGAGAAGGATGAAAAAAATTGGTAAAGAATGTTCGAATAAGATGGAACGTGTACCTACGTATGTACGTATACGTAGATACGCGTCACTCGATCAATACCGTACCAGACACTCCGGCTGCGGCTGTCTCAAACTAGACTACTGCGAAAAAAGGGGAACGAAGAATATTCTCTAAGCAGGGTCACAGCCGAGCCCTGGCAAATGGGAGAGATTAAAAGAGAACGGTTACGGCATTCACTTTGTAATAAGGGGTCAGAGGAACAAGAGATGGGGTGAGGAAGGGGAAGGGATAAGGAACGATATTATTTTACCGAGAGAAAGAATAGGAAGAATATAGATCTCGCTTTTTAGACAGCAAAAGAAAAAAGAAAATTGCCAGGGGTAAAACATGTTATGCACGGGACGCTTTTCAGGTGCCTTTCTCATCCCCTTTTTCGTGATGCTAATCCTAGAGGGTGTACCCCTCTTTTTAATCGAGCTGGGTCTCGGTCAACGAATGCGACAGGGTGCCCTTGGTGTATGGAACACGATACATCCATGGCTAGGCGGTATAGGAATAGCATCGTGCATCGTCACCTTCTTCGTGGCGCTTTATTACAACGTCATCATTACCTGGTGCTTCTATTATCTTTTTAATTCGCTCGAGGTGAGTCCCTTCGTTTTCCGATGATCGATCGATTCAATCAATAAAACCGTAGGCCGTTGTTATTCCGACGATCGAAAACGAGCTTAATACCAACTCGATTATGGCGTTTAATTGATCGATGGAATACGCGGGTGCTATAATCACCGGGTACCAGAACAGTTTCGCGATCGTTCGATTAACGAATACGATTTATGTTTCATGCTGCTCGATTAGGCTGTCACGATTAAGTTCAACGTAAGTACTTGTCAATTTCAATCTTCGTTTGCATTCACTAGTCTGCCTAGAAAGGAAATGGATAAAATGGAACGCGTCGCGCATGATGTAGTTCTTATTATAGGAAATTGCAAATTAGACGCTTTTATATTTTCTAATTAACGCGAATCTGATTAACGATGTCGAGGGTAAATTTTTGACGAACGAACGATTCAACGCAGGAGCCGTTACCATGGGCGAAATGTCCAGAGATTGATAATAAGCCAGTCGAAGAATGCGCGAAGAGTTCGGAAACTGCATATTTTTGGTACAGAACCACATTGGACGCGGCACCGTCGATCGAAGAAGGACAGAGTCTCAAGTGGTGGATCGTCCTTTGTCTGCTGTTGAGTTGGATCGTCGTCTTCTTTATTGTGATGAAGGGAATACAATCATCGGGAAAGGTAGGAAAACGTCGAGTGTTTTAATTGGTTTTTCTTTTCCTCGCGGGTGGTCGTTTACTTTCCCTTCGAATTACTTCCTGTTCCATTTTCCCGTCCGCCTTTTCCTCCGTGTAAATGCGAGAGTCAGATATACTGTGTCAACGACTTATGTTTCTGCTTGATTTAAAGGTGGTATATTTTACATCCATGTTCCCGTATTTGGTGCTTACTATCTTTTTTATTCGTGGAATAACGTTAAAAGGTGCCAGCGCTGGATTAGCCCACATGTACACGCCAAAGGTAATTAATTTCCACTTTTTCGATGAGACTCTCGTGTTTCATTGTTTTTCGCGTGATTTTCACGGTTGCCTTTTTCATCTGCAGATCGAGAAACTATTAGAGCCGACGGTCTGGCTCGACGCAGCGACGCAGGTTTTTTACAGTTTCGGGCTAGCATTCGGTTCCTTGATCGCGTTCGGTTCTTACAACACTCCGGACAACAACTGCGTTCGGGACGTGCTCCTGGTTAGCGGTTGTAACGCCTTCACCGCTATTTACGCGAGTGTCGTGATATTCGCCATTCTAGGCTTTAAGGCAATGACAAACGTCGATAAGTGCTTGGCGAGGTAAACTGATTTTTATTTAATTTCCATGAAATAATTTCTAGGGATGAAACAAGGAAGATCATCCAGATTATTAACGATCGGGCAATTCCATTTCTTTGTTCCAGTAATATAGACTTACTTTTTCAAAATGGATATATAATGTACAAGAACATTACCATGGAAGAATACGAGGAAACTGTAAATACGTTAAACGCATCTGCGATGAACTTCACACTTGAAACCTGTAGTCTCAACGAGCAATTGGATAATGTAATCGGCAAACATATTTCTTATATTTGTGTTTTAAAAAGACGGTCTTTAAATTATTTTTTTTTAAATTAATCGATTATTAGGCTGCCGAAGGAACAGGATTGGCTTTCATAGTTTTCACCCAGGCGATAGTCGAGCTGCCTGGCGCTCCGTTTTGGTCTTGTATCTTCTTCCTAATGCTTCTAGCACTCGGTCTGGGTTCCCAGATCGGTATACTAGAAGGAATGCTATGTGTCATCTTCGACATAGATCTGTTCAAGAGAATAAAGAAGCAATACATAACAGGTAGGTAAGATCATTGTCGTCTTCTATTCACGATAGAACAAACGCGATAAACGATAATTTTTTTTCTTAGGGGTGGTTTGTACGGTCTGCTTCTTCGTTGGTTTAATATTCTGTACTGGTGCTGGGGAATATTGGCTAAAAATGTTCGACAGTTTCGCCGGTACCATTGGCCTCGTAATGGTGGCGCTCATGGAAATGATTTCAGTCATTTTCGTTTATGGTCACGAAAAGTACGCTAAAACTTTTATACTTGATGGTCCTTCCTGGTTTAAGGGAACATTTCACGTTTAATTAACAGGAAACAATTCTTTTCCAGATTCACGAAAGATATCGAGGAAATGACAGGATACAGACCGGGGATATATTGGCAATTTACCTGGCGATTTCTTGCCCCCATAATTATGGTCTGCATTCTCCTTTCCAGTATAGCATCCATGTTCATCAAAAAGCCCACATATTCTGCATGGGACGCGTCACGGGTGAGAAAAACTTTTTGAGTTTTCGAATTTTCGCTTCTTTCGTTGTCAAATTTTCTAATACGTCTCGACCTCGATATTTCCTTTTGTACGTTTCAGGGTATAGCCGTACCCACCGCGTATCCCAGTTGGGTGTTGGCCATAGCGGTCGTCATCATTTTCGCGGGCATCGCGCCAATACCGATCGTATTTCTTTTGAGACGGTTCCAATGCGTCAAGCTGGACGTTGACATTCATCAAGGCAGTATACGGCGCATAGATACCACTGTTTCTACCAAAGAGATGATGGGCGATGTTGATGTGAGTAGATCCAGAAAATCTTTGACCGCGATGAGCTCGTTTCAACAACATCCGCCCGACGTTCCTTTCATCCTCCATTATTCTCTCTATTCAATCGTATACATCACGACACACGCATTTGCATTTGTGTATTTCTTTTATTTACACTCTGTAGCTTCTCGAACGTTCACCAAGGACTATTTCGTGCGTTTGAAAAGTATGCTCGATAAATCGAGCAACACGATTATCTTAAACCAAGAAAATCGCGCCACCTTCACTACTTATATGAATTATATCATTTCGCTTCACTGACTCGGCGATTCGTCTTTTATCACCAGTCTTGATTAACTATGGATAAAACACGCGAGGCACGTTCATATGCTTGTCTAGACAACGTAGAGACTTAGTCATCGTAATAGAGAGTGACTTAATTGGCGCACCGAGAGACATGCTTACACTATTAGCGTCACGAGTGCGAGTCAGAAAGAAGAATTACATACTCAAGGTGCGTCGATTAAGCCTGAACGAGCATTAAGATTTACGTTGGACGTACCTGCAGTTATAGGAAAGCGTCCGTTCTGTGTGCGGTAACGTCGATTAATCGCTTCTTCCATAGCTACTTTACACGTGAGTCCGTAGTATACGTACTATCGTTTATGGAATGCTCTTAGCTTAATTTTACGCGCTTTGCACCGTTGTTTCTACTGAAACGATGATCTTCGAGTACGAAGAGGGAAACGGAGGAAACGCGAACAAGGTGTTTTTTCTGCGGCTTGTAAATCTTACGACTTAGAGAACGTTGCCGATCGCCAGATTTTAGACATCGCGCCAAGTCGGCATGTTGTCTGCGAAAAAGAAAAACCAACGAACCCGGTACTTGAGTTCACCGGACAAGAGCTTTCTCGCTTTGATATCTCACTGGCACCGCACTTTTCTTTCATTAATAAGGAACACGCCCTGGCTGGCCTGCGTTTCGAACAAATCACGCATAGCCTTAGCTGCGATTGTTCGTTCACGATTCGATCACGGAAAAACGTGGCCACTTGTAATTAACGGTAGTAATCTCAATTTTCAGTTGGACGAGTACCACGACCGTCTCGAAGATTTTCCCGAAGAGGATGAAGATGTGAATAGCGACGATGACAACAACAGTGCACCGCCCATAACGAAGATCGTCCCCAACAAGCTTCAGGGTAAACCCTTCAAAATGGAAGTGATGGACTTTTAAAAGCAAGTGTCGGGTCCGCGATCTTTCGTCGCGCAGTTTCTTCTTACAAACAAATCAGGGAAAGAAGGGTAAATCGAACATTTGTCCCTTTGGAATTTCAGTTCTTAGGAGACGCGTAAAATGATACGAATTGCAAATCCGAATCGAGGAATGAAATAATTGAACGATCGGTGCTTTTTAAAAGCAATACTTACTTTCCGTCGAACTTATGACACGGTATTAACGTGTACAAAGCAAATAAGAAACGGAAAAGCGGAGAAAACTCAAAAAAATACTCGGCGTCACAGAATGCATGGTAAAGAGTGAGAGAGAGGCCGATTCTAATCGCACTCGAAATCGATTCGTCGCGCCTTGCTAGCTTTGTTCGATTGACTCGGTTTCATTGAGATCTAAATTATCTTTGACTTGACCTGATCGATACCTTCAGGCGATTGGTTTTTGTCCTGTCCATCTAGTTCGTTCGTTTGATCGTATGATCGGTATTATACAGCAAGTTGAAAAAATAAAAAATGCAGAATTACGCACGAACCCCTTACGGCAGCATTATTAAGTCTAGACTTCTTCCGCGAAGAAACGAATCGCGTTGATATTAGCCTCCCTCCTTCGTATCTTTAGAAAGAGTACCGTCTACTTATGTTACGGATCAAACAATGAAATATTCTGACAAAAGCTCGTCCAATTAAAAACGAAACCTTCAAAACGTACGGAGATTCATAGTACGTAGAATCGATCATTCGTCTTGAAATTTTCGAGCGATTTCTAGACGGTGCCTACGTTCCTATTGCTTCCAAACCTCAGGGGTGAGAAGAGAAGAAATGGTCAAAAGAGAAAAGTTGCAAATATCGAAACCTAATTAGAAGTTATAAACCTACTCGCCTAAATAGAACTGTACGAGTAGGAAATAGTGTACAGACGGTATCTCTTCACTGAGTTTCGTAATACTTCCGAATTGCTAGAAACCCGATTACTTAAAGCAGAGATAGATCGCGAAATACTGTGAAATTTGAATGTCTCCGAGGCAGATATGTCGAGATCGGGTCGAAGAATTTTCAGGATCGTACTTAACAAGAGAGAGAAAAATGGAGAAAAGAGAAGAACCACGAAGCGGAAATCTCTTCGGGATGATTCGAATCTTTGTCGAAGTTCAATTTGAGCTCAATGTGGTCGGTATCGGTCGCGCAATCGTTCCTTAGAAAATCGTGAATGAGAGATTGAGAAAACTGTGTACAGGCGCGGTTCGTGTCTTCGTTGATTTTTCTCGTTTCCTCTAATTTCTAGGATCGATTACGTTCGATCAGTAATGACCAATTACGGAGGAACAGATACTTTGCAAACGCAAGGGCGGATATCTTTCCGTCAAGCGATGTAATATACTCGTTTGACAAGGTCAGTACCTGGCTCGAAAACATCAATAGCAATTCTAACAGAAAAGAGAATATCGAGATACACTGTTCATCGCGTTGCATTGTCATCGCGATGCTTGAAATGTTATATTTTTGGCAGCGCGTGTGCTCACAATCAGATTAACTTCGTGATAGGGTATTACCCCGTTCCTTTTCTCTCCTCTTTCAGTTCTTCTGTTTTTTCCACTTGACATACCGGAGCATGATCGTTGCTGCGTTCGTAGACATTTAAATATAGATCGTACATAGGGTATATTGTATACACAAATATCCAAAACGTTTAAATAAAAGCTTATTTATTGCCGAGTACACGAGTCTATGAATACCTATATATCTATCGATCTTTTCCTTGCTTGTTCCTCTTTGATTCTGTTTTAACGGAATTTGAGCAAGAAAATGCCGATTTTTAGCAAATGTACGATTTTTTAGATGTAAGAAATAAGATATACGTAATATAATTATTGCCGCACATGCAGCATCGAGCGATTTTATAAATTTTGTTATCCTGTGGTTACGTTAGACGCGAATTTGGGCAAACTGACGTTTTGACAAATGAAGCATACGATCGTGTGCCGAGAGACAGATATTTATTTTCCGATAACTATTCTTTATCTGTACACAGACTAAAACTTTCGAAAATACAATTCAGCAATGTACGAGAGACACTAACTTATCAAAATCGCGAGTCAGAGAGTCGTCTGGAAAATGTCAAAACCTGATGCGCCCTGCAGATTCTTAGTCGATATCATGCATATGCCGTAGGAAAAGGAAAGAACCATTGATGACTTACACAAAGTGCTCTATTTGGAAAATCTCACAAAAGCAGACTTATACAGACTTAGCGTACAAGTTGAGATGGGCATAAGTTGATAAAAGTGGTTGGTCGTTCCACAATACATATTTGATTGCTTTGGCATACTGAGCTGATCAGACCGTCAGTTCGCGCGAATTCGCGTCCAATGCAACTACAACATTCTCATCCGCTTAAGCAAATTCCTGAGACATCTCAGGATTAATAATTTATTTATAATTTATTAATAATTTTCATTATTATTACTGTGTGATAAATATAATCACCACCAGAAGGAAGGAAACTCTCGAGCTATAGGTACTGTATAAGTCCGTAAATGACAGAGATTTAGCCTATTGAAATGATAATTTCTAATGATTTCAAATACTACTACAAAAAAGACGAGAAGAGCAGCAAGAGTTAAAAATACATTAAAAGGTCAAACGGTGACGTCATCGTATAGATAGAAACTTATCAAGGTAGGAAACACATCAAAGATAATGTAATTTGTCTGTTTGTACGATAACCGTATACACGTAGTTCTATCAGATATCAAGTGTGCCACGATAAACATTCGACAGGTAAAAGTAGATATTTCGCGGATTTCTGCTCATTACTCATCCATCGGTCTATCGACGAATTACAACGTTTCATATATACATATATATACACAACTTTTTCTAACTTTTTTCCAATAATATATTCCGGTGATTGCAAATAGCAATCAGCTTGATCGGTTCAATGGCGAAGACCACGGACTCTATTCGCGATGTACGCAAGCGTACCACAGAATCCAAATCTGAATTACAATCAATGGAAAACAAGCAAAACAATGACTTTTTAGTTAACTATCAAAATCAATCTTACAATATACAAAAGTTTATTCGGTATCACCCCGGTGGAACGAAGATATTGAGATACTTTAAAAATCGAAGCTTAGAGAAGGCGTTCGAAGAATTTCCCCACTCGCAAGCGGCATTCCACCTGTTGCAGGAGTTCACGTTGAATCAAGAAAAATATCAAAAATACGAAGTAAGTACAACAGGGAAATTTATTGCAATATGTACTTGTATGTATTATCTTCGAATTTTGTACACTAGGCATTTCACGCTTTAAAAAATAACGTTCGACAAATATAAATGGAACAATTTATCGAGAGTTACGAACTGACAACGTTTTCATTTAAACGTTTATAGAATCTGATCGATTGGGACAAAGCTATACTTGGACAAGTAGGTTCACTGGGTCATCATTATTGGGAATGGGTCAATTTACCAGTGTATAGGGATATTAAACTTTTCAAGTCAAACATCTTAGAAAGTTTAACAATTACTCCTTGGTATCTGATACCGATAGTATGGATTCCGATGTCTCTTTACTTCTTTTATAACGGATTGGCACGCATCGCTGCCATCAATACCGGTATTTTTACTATTTTTAATTCGTTTTTCTTTTCTATCAGTCACAGTAATTTCTATTCCACACATTACCTAATTAAGAATTATAGTAACTTTATTAATCCCTTTATATCAATGTATAAAATATCTCGCCATGTAATGTTGTTCCAATATTGTTCATGTGATGTTTTGAATGAAATATTTCACGTTCCCGTTTTTCAATGTTTACGACTGAAAGTCGCACATCGGTCTGTGTAACATAACATTACATACATGTAATACCATGCTTTCAACTATTTCATACAACATTTCCTTCATTTAACATTCCTAATCCCCTTTACGTTCACAAACGCAGTGTCTTACGAATTGATTTTTATGCGAATCGTTGGACGACACGTATCGCATGTTTTCCAACGACAGGACACGCGAGATATCTCTTCCGAAGCTTCATGCATATAAACGAATTACGTGGCGAGATATTTCGTCCTCCGATGCGAAAGGATTAATTTATTTTGTTCTATTTGTTGAAACTGTTGTCTAATTTCAGAAAGCACCGTGTTTGAACCTTTAACTTCGTTTATATTCGGTATATTCATATGGACTATGTTAGAATACGTAGTTCATCGTGAAGTTTTTCACTTTAAACCACCGGATAACTCGAAACTATTTATTACTTTGCACTTTTTACTACACGGTGTACATCACAAGGTAAAAAGTAATTTTCAGTCTTTAAATTTATTTGGTTAGAAGGAAAATGAAAAAAAATGACGATAGAATCGATATATGAAAATAATTTTAAATCGCATAATGATTTTATCTTTTGTTCAATAGGCGCCATTTGATAAAAGAAGATTAGTATTTCCTATTCTACCAGCTTTATTGGTAGCAAAACTGTTACTAATGATTTATAATATGGTGTTTCCACAAACGATTTTTTATTTTATACTCTCTGGTACAATGACAGGTATTGGCATTAAAATATTTATATTTATTGATTTTATCATAAATATCAATGATGTATCAAATGTAAAAAAAATTTGTCTCATAGGCTATATGATTTACGACTTAACACATTATTATCTACATCATGGCGCGCCGAAATTTGGAACATACATGTACTTAATGAAAAGGAATCATAACTATCATCATTTTTTACATCATGATCTAGGTAAAATTTACTTGCTTTCTAAAAACTAGATGAATCATAAATAAAAACTTTGTTCTTCAGGTTTTGGTATCACCAGTAAACTATGGGATTATATATTCAGAACGAATATTTGTTTGCGGCAATTGTTGAAGCCCATTGAATGGTAAATCGATCCATCCGTAATGGTAAATTATATACGAACTATGTACATATAACAAGCAAACAGTACAAAAAGAAGTCAATTACAATATACTATCGTTCGTTTGATGATATATATATGTATATATATATATCATCAAAATATAAATATATATATATATATTTTAAGTACAAACAAGAAACAAAATGCACAAGATATATGTACAATAACGTACATAGAATCGAACCAAATCTTTCAGAGAAGAAAGTATCATTATTCATTGCTATAAGAACCTCAGCAAATTGATGTTTTAAGTACATGATCCTTTAAATATACGCTTATTTTATATAAAAATATTTTGAGCATACTAAACAAGTAAATCAGTATCAATGATTAAAAGAATACCATCGTCATCAGTGATATAAACAAATGTGATTAATTGTAGATTAAGATTATAAATAAATGTGATTAAAGTCCATCAACTTTTATGTTTTTTCTACCCATACTTAACTGTGGGAATGTGCTCTTATTTGTAGGAGGATTCAACCTAGACGATAAATTAACGAATGCTTCAAACAAACTTGCTCTATCCATAACATTTACCTCATAATGTTTCAGTTTCTCTCTAGTACACCAATTTGCAGCTTTGCTTGCTATATTCTCCAAACTATGAGATTCTTCCTCAGCTTTAGTTCGATTTCCAATAACGATCATGGTTATTTCTTTTTTGTCTTTATTCCTGTCAATATCCTTTTTCAATGGGAACAACACATCCAAAGATTCAGGTTTTGCGGTATCGTAAACTAAAACGTATCCATCAGCGAAACCAAGGTAATGTCGAGGTAGTTGCTGATTATTTGCATTATTCTGAGGAGATTCCAGTCCCGCAGTGTCATAAAATCGCACTTTTTCTTTCGTACCGCGATCAGTTTCTATATTTGCGACATAAATATCTTCGATCGTAGGGTGTATTTCCTTTTAAATTATAAAATATAATTTGACATAAATAAATATAGTACGTTAATTGTTGTAGTTAAAATACAAATTTAAAATTGAGAATCAGTATGTAACGTAGAAATATATTGTACCACAATTGATTTTTATACAAACATAACCTATATTCTTACTGTTTTGGCATTGACATTTCCATATATGAGTTGTTCCAATAATGCAGTCTTTCCTACTCCTTTCATTCCACAAACAACTACTTTTGTCGTTTTCCCCATATCCAATCTTTCGTTTAAATTGCGCTATATTTACTTCCGATATTAAAACTCATGCCATTATTAAAAAAATAACTTAAGTCACTGAAGTCAACATTAACTCTAGTAACAGAATGAAGACAGCTGTTTTCCTAGGGGAAACGTATACTATCTGTTCTCATCAAAGATATGTCCCATTTCGGAAAATATAAATTTTTTTACAAATTGAATAAATACTAGTGACTGGCTGGTATTTCAGTTTATTTAATTCTAAATTCTTGACATTTCACAAACATTATAACAATAAATGTCTTCTATAGTAATATAGTTTCTTAAAATAAATTTTTGTCGTATTATAATTTATAAAACTTCGTCCGTTTAATATTTCAGTTGCATAAAATATTTAACGGTAAATACCGAAAACTCAATTACAATGGAATGCTTAAAATAATGCTATTAAAGCAACTATAACTCATAGAATTTTATCTTTATCATTATAGTAAATAAGAGTTTACTATATACATGTAAATTTATTATCAAAATATATTCTTTTTGTGGAATCATTAAATTTTTACCGCTGTAAACATACTTAAATATATTATACGCATTCTTGTTATTCACCTATCTTTTTTTGCAAATACAGTATGTTTCTTCATGTAACATATCATTTCCTCCATTGACAGTAATTTTGATCTCTACATGCCTTGTCAATTATTTAGTCTTTGAATTTTGTTGCTTGTCTTATTTGGTGTTTGAGATTTCAATAATAATGAATTTCACATGCAAAGGCCTGCATACACTAAGATATCATGCATTTCAAATTCATTAAAAGTCGATTATAAGCAGACATCTTTCCAAGAAGTCTGACATTTTATTAGAAATAGACGAACCAAAGTGCATCTTCATCTCAGATCTGATCAATACCACGTTACTTGTTTCACGTGGAATTTATTCTGACCTATGGCTTAGATGTCTCTTTCACCTGTTCCACGGGTTTTGTGTCTTCAGCCAAAAGAGCATTTAAGTCTACATCTTGAAAACTTACAGAATGTTGGCTAGAACCTAAAATTATAAGCATAACACATACATTAAAAACTATAAAAAGATATTACGATTACATGATCATAATGTAAATCTGTATACCTGCATGTGCAAGGAAAAGGTCTTTCAAAAATCCTAATTCTTTTGTAAGCATCTTAATTTTTTCCTCAAGTAATTCATTCTCTGTTTTTAACTGATTTACACGTTCTAACGTTTGTTGTGTACGTAATTTACTTTTAACTCTAGAACGTTTTACAGCCTAAAAAAGTATTAGAATATTAAATAAATATATAAATGTTTTCAATATAGTTTCTAGAAAATAATTAATTGCTTTCATTTACTTGATTATTTCTGTCTCTGCGCCGTCGATAATCTTCATCATCTTCTTCTTCAGAAATTTGTCTTTTTTTCTTATTTCCAGATGTGTTATTTTCTTTATTTTTGGGTGCCATCTACAATTCATTTTAAAAGATGTATTCAATTTAAAAACTTTCATGAATGCTACTTTTAAGTGCTTTAAATATATTGTTAAATTTGTAAATAAAATATCGCGTTGTTACTTATTCAATTACTTTTTGTTAAATATTTAAGTAGTAAGCTCAAATAATATATGTATATAATGTATTTATGTACAATCATAAATCCATAACAGACAATACGTCACATCATGTAAGTTAGAGTCAGTGTTTTTAGAACATATAGTCTATTTTAAACGATTAGAGTACGTAAGTACTTACTCTAAGGCAAACTCATATGACGAAAGATGTCGCGTTACGTACATGTGAAATTTTACTTACTTTTTATATTCCATACAAATACTCTAAATTCTTGGTTTCGTATCACCATAAAAGCTGCACAATTGAGACTTTTGTTGCTAATAATTTATCATGCGTGTCACGGTAAAACACAGTTTCGATACGTCATGTTGATGATGCAATGCTACTTAAAAGAAGCTTACAGGCACGTAAAGGAACACAGACTGCCCTCTATCGGTACATTTCTATGCTAAATATAATAGTTTTGAAAAAATGTAACCTCCTTCATCGATTATCTTTTATTATTAAAAATTTTGCATATGTTGTGGCTGCATTTTACTTTACTTTTATAACAATTAATATATACATAGGTTTTCATCTTCCTTATTATTATTATATTTTTTCTTACTATTATTATTTTTTTTCTTATTATTATTATTTTCTCTTATTATTATTATTCATTCACTCTCAGAACCACTTTCACCACTGCCACTACCGGATTCGCTATCACTGCCACTAGCTGATCGAGATCGAGATGGAGATCTCGACTTCGATCTAGATTTTGAACTTGATGGTGAACCAGATCGAGATTTAGCTGGAGATCCAGATCGAGATTTAGTTGGAGATCCAGAACGAGATTTAGCCGGTGATCCGGATCGTGACCTTGAAGGTGACTTTGATTGGGATCTTGATTTAGAAGAGTTTCTGGATTGAGGAGTACCAGATCTTGACCTGGACTTACTGTGCGACCTAGGAGACTGGGATTCAGAAGGTGAACGCGAAGCAGATCTAGACTTTGATGGTGATGCCGAACGAGATTTTGATCTAGAACGAGATTTCGAACGAGAGCGGGATTTTTTACTAGATGCTCGGGATGATGCTTTTGATGATGCTCGGGAAGATGCTCTTGACGATGCTCTAGATTCGGCTTCATTTTCAGAACCTTCTAAAATAACAATAGATCATAAAATTATTTTAAAAATATGCATAATACATAGCTAATAGAATTTTATGTAATATTAACGACCTCTATCTTCTACTTTCTCAGCTTCTTGTTGAGGTTCTTCCTCTTCCTCTTCCTCCTCCTCTTCTTCATCTTCATCTTCTTCTCCTGGTGGTTCCAACTGTTTCTCCCTATACCTTTGCATTTTGAATTCATTAGCATTAAGTGGTCGGTGTCTTACTATTAATCTTGTGTTATTTGGTTGTTGTCCAACTTTTTGACGACGTTTACTAAGTCGTACTCTCGTTTCCAATTCATTATAATACACCTACATAACACAGATAGATAATGATAAAATACATACATCTCACATAATTAATGTAAAACATACATTTTAATGTAATTTTAATATAAAACATACCCCATCTTGTCTTATGACAAGGAAATAATTTTCCTCGTATCCTTTTGAAGCTTTACTCTTGACATTCCAATTATATTCTCTAGCCATCTTATACTCGTACTCATCATCATCTGCATAGTCAATACCAGCTGCAAAATCTCTTCTACGTTTTTCTAATGTCTCTTCTAAAGGTAAGAAGTATGCCACAAATTGTTCACCGCTTTCATCCATTACACCCCTAAAATAATAACTCTGTTATAATATTTTGTAAAATGTTATAACTCAAGTATTGGCTATAGTTTACTGTACTAATGAACTAAAAAAAAGTATGAATTTACCGAATCATAGCTTGCGACATTTCTTCAATTTGAGCTGGCACAGAACGTCCAGTTGGTGCTGGATCTGAATCAAATATAACTTGTGCGCAAGGATATTTCCATAGCTGAAAAAGATTCATTGAAAAATAATAAAAGAATTAAAATACATACTTATATCCTATAAAAGTATTTAAAATACCTTGAAATCTGGAAATACTGGCAAAATTTCTACAGGTACTACATTTGGCTTACTGTAGTGTCTTTCAATGGACTTTTTATTGTCTTCAAATGTTTTTTCTATTGCTTTTATTTGACTTTCACGATCCATATATAATGTTTCTTCCTATAAATGCAAATATAACACAATTTTATGCATGTGAGGAAAATTTTAGTACAAATAAAATATATAAATATCAAGACTCACTTTGAAATTTTTCTTAATACTATAACCAACTTTAGCTTCAACTTTATCCACAGTTTGTGGTTGAAATCTAGTTTGTTCTGTAGAAATGTATTCAGTACGTCGAAGCCAAGACACACTTCTAGCATGATGTCTAGATCTTTTAGAATCTTGTGGAGTAAGAACATCTTCTTCCAAAAGTTTTTCGTCAGCAGGATCTAATTGAGCATTCACATCTCCAGCATATGTATCTTTATTTATAAGATCAATCTCTACACCTAAATCATGTTCTGTCAATACTTCATATTTATAATTACGTTCCAGTGAAGTTGGATTATATTGAATAAACCTACGAATATTAATTAATTATACATTATTTAAACTACTAGTGACATTTAAATATCTGACCTTACCGAGTGGATGCAAAAGGATATGTAATAAATTTAGGATCAAATGGTATATCAGGCAATGTATTGCAATATTTAACTCTACATATTAACTCAGATCTGAAATAAAAATAATAAAAGAGTATAAAATATCACTGTTATAAAAACCATAGGTTATAATCAAATCTCTTACCTTTTCTCTGCTGGTCTAGTCGTACGTTTGTCTCGTTCAGCTGTATTGCCATTAGTTTGAATTGTAGGAGCCATATTATATTGGCAAACGACATTTAACAGATTTTAGACATTACAAAACTCCTAATTCCGAAACGAGAACTACACTTTGTATACTAAAAACAGTTTATCCGACGCCACGTAGTTATACCTCATACTAGATAGGAAATGAGTACTTATGCCTGTATTTCTAGTTTCACAATACACGTGCTGCACCATGCGGCTAAGTGCTGAGTTTAATCGAGATCAGCACATATAAACACCTATAAAACTAGGGCTGTTTGACTGGAACTTAGTATACATAAGAACCTATGTATTTAACACATTGTTGACCGGCAATTTTACTGAGAATTTATCTCATGTCACCGGCTATTATTTCATAATTGGATGTGGAAGTAAAACAATATAGATAAACTTTAATAAATTTTATTTATTATTCAACTTTTACTATTTCTTTTTCGTATGATAAGCAGTGTAACAATTACCTACGTGTAATGGTACACACAACAGCTTTTGCAAATATATCTAGTTTCGTTGCATTTTCCTTTTGAAGAGCACACCTCTACACGCTCTAGTCAGATTTGTTTTTCTGCCAGTGACTATTTTTTCTATGATGTGGTCTCTTAGTTGTCCGGAACGCTAGGGGTAATGCCCCCCCTACCGCCAAAGTCAGGGAATTGTTAAAACTGGCTGGAACAAGAGGACGCAGGAAGGGGATGCAACGGAAGATAATTCATAAGAGGTTCCTGGAGCGCTCCTGTCATACGAGTAGGATGGTCATCGTGGAGTTTTAGTCGGTAAGAGTCCGACACTACTCTGCTGTTACCGATTATTAGTAGCAGCGGAGTGTCCATGAGGATTTCTCCACGCGCAAAAAAAGAGCTACTTCCAGTAGAAATTTTTTGTATCTTGTTTTATTTTCTGGCAGATGGGTATAATACATTTTATATGCATTGAACAAGGTACAGTTTATCAGAAAAAGAAAATATTTTGGACCACTTTAAAGATTTTCGTAAAATACTATTGTTCGCCAAATACTGATCTGCACGATCTACCCCTTTCATGTGCTTATTGTATTATAATATGCACGTAGGGTTAATGATATTTTGACGGCTTAATATCAGATTCACTATTTTCTCGTACAGTATCATTTTCCAAGTCACCACAATTTGATTCACAATCACTCGGACAATCAGATAAAACATCCGCATATAATTCATTGAAAGATTCTTCATTGATACGTTCCGTCATCGCTGAAATTTCTTTTACAACGAAGGACACAACTTGACGAGTCTTATAAGCGAGAGACACAACTTGAGATATTGTTACGACACTCAACTAACTAGCAACCAGTCAGGCACAACTAATCGGTTGGTATCGTGAGCCTTGAACGTTATTAGCGTCCAAGGTGGAGGATTATAATAAATGTACAGAGCGAGGTTTAGGTCACCTTATTTATTCCACTCAATACTCTGAATACAACTGTCTTTAAGTTCACTGGGTTCCACTTAATACTCTGAATACAACTGTCATTAGTTCACTGGCTATCCTGTTAAATATAATGGTCACTGACTGAATACGGTCATATGTTGATTCTTAGAATACTGGTGCAAGAGTGACTCTTGGTGATGTTGCTGTCGTAGAGGAAAGTTCGTGGTGGATGTGCCTCAAGTCTGTTCCTAACTGATCATTGGGTAAAGACGTATGTTTGAGGATGGGCTGGCCGCCTTCATGAAGGTTCGCGCGCAAGTGACCTTACACTTGGCGGAAAAACCCGCGTTTCCGGTCTTTCTGAGATGTACCATAAAATAAGGAAGTTACGTGCCTTATGGGGTTTTCCGTGGGATCCTAAAGTACCTTGATTGTACAATAGGCCCACTGTTTATGATGGGTCCGCACTAGGGTAGCGTAGACCCTTGACGGTCGTCCTCTCCGAGGATCGCATCTGGTTCACATAAAGCGTCGCTGTAATTACCAGGCGGCCACTCCAAATCCCGAACAGGTATGCTGACCAACAATTGTACTGTATGATCTCCAACAGAGCACTGAGAAAACGACGTTGATGCGAAAACAAAGCGCATCACGAGTTTACTCGTGGCCGGTCGGCAACGTTTGGGCATGAAAACACAAGTTAACTCGTGACCGGTCAACAATGTGTTAAGCTTAAAGTTAGGGATCTGCACTGTTTGATTGCTTACTAACATAGATAAGAACGTATTTAATTTCATGCTAGAAAAACCTATTTAATTGCACAATTTTACGGAAAAGTTCATATCTACTATTCTATCTAAGATAAACAAGTATAAGAATGACAGTCGCGCGATGATGAAACTAATTGTAAGTTAGCTAAAAAAGAGAAATGTACTATCTACTATATTTTTGAACGATGACACATATAAAGCAGGGTTGGAAATAGTACAAAGGCATGAAGGACCGGAGGGCGGTCACCTGTTCCTGCGAGCAGGTAGTGCTCCGGAAAAAGGCAGCCGATCTAGAAAGGGAGCGCAGCTCTCATGGAGAGGTGGAGGACACGGGCGCCGTGGCCGATAGGTCCTAGGCGCTGGGGATAAGGGCCAGCGCCGCGGAGCTGCCACCTGTCTGATTGGGAACCCCTTTCCCAAAGTCCGGGATGGCCATCGTAGAGGTTTTAACCGGTAAAAATTAAGCACTACCCTGCGTTCTCTGAGGAAAGAACCTACCTATAAAGATTCCTTCCACGTAAAAAAAAGGCTAAAAGTATCAAACTTTAAGAACGCAAAACTTTTGAACCAATGGTTTTCTAGATTAGAAACCTATATATGTCGTCTCTATTTATCTCTATTTATATGAGTACTATCAAAAAGACATGTATCACATTTTACAACAATAAATGACCTCATATGCAAACACCATCGTACTAAGGAAAAAGAATATGTGATTTTATACTACGATGACAAAATATTCATGCCAATACAATTAACGTACCAAGTGCCATGGATTAATGTTAAATCTAAATGGTGTATCGAGAAATATTAAAATTATTGCATCATTCCAGTAATCCATAATCGTTTGAAAGGGAATATTCTCTTTTCTTCGCCAAAAAAAATATAGTAAACGATTAATTTCTCTTGCTTAGGTAACTTACAATTGCTTTCATTATTACGCGATTTTATCATTCTCATGCTTGTCCATCTTGGATAGAAAAATAATCTTGGATAACCGTACAATTAAATAGGTTCTTGTAGCATGGTATTCAATAAGTTCTTGTGTATGCCAAGGTACAACCAAACAGGGCAGATCCCTAATTTTATAGGTTCTTGTATATACTAGCGTCAGTTAAACTCAGCACTTGACCGCATGGTGCAGCACTAGTTCGGGAACAACCAAAAGCGTGAGCGCTCTCATTTTCTCTCTGCTCATAATCATAATACATATTCAAATTCGGAAAGCGATTCTTTTTTGATTTCAGAAATATTTAAAAAGTAGACTATTTAAATATTTATATATACGTAATATCTAACAACTATATTTATCATGTAACATAATTATGTATATTATCATTATACATGTATTATATATATGTATTTCATTTATCATACCAGATTATTAGTTTCATTCACCAAATTTTTAAAATGCCATTTTGATTTTGGTGATTCTATAAAACATAATAAAATGCATATTTTTATGTCGAAATTATAAAAGGTACCATACATAGTATAAATTTCAGGATTTTGCTAATTTTAGTACGCAGGCGTTTATTCAACCGAAGTATTGATTTAAATGCGCAATATCATATAACGATAGTCCCATTTAGAAATGCGAACACTGCTGTTTGTAACTTGACATAGTGCTATTACGAAGAACGTATTGTTCTAGAATCTGTCACGCTGAGAGAAAAGGTGTATAACAAAAAGGAGATTAGAAAACATGGTTGGACCAAATATTTCTTTGTGACTAACCGTTCCAGAAGGTGGAACATCCTCTGTACAGGGTACATCTTTTAGGACACCTTCAGAACACGAACGTGTAAATCCGGAACTCGCAACGTTTTGCAAAGTAAGCTTTGATTAAAGTTTTTTCATATAAACCATATCGTACATGCAATAATGGAAGAATTGGAACTTTGTGGAATATAAAAAAATAATGTGATACATATTAAGGCTTAAAAAAAAAATTAAAACTTTAAATTATATTTTTAAATTGCAATTTTTAAAATTCCAAATTTAAATTTAAGTGTTTTGATTGGGATTATACATTTCTTCATTTTATATAATAAATTGAACATTTTTAAATTTCAAATTCTACTTAATAATAAAAATTAATGTTAATTTTAGGTATATCCTGTGAGCCCTGTAACAGGGCCAGGTGCAGCGAGATCCGTATGGGAATTAAGTCCAGATCCCGACATGGTCGGGCATCTACCAAATACTCCAATTTCTAACACTACTCATCACAGTCATGAACCACCTAAAGGCACTGAATTAAGATCTAGAAATGGCCCTGATGATAATATTTATGCCGATGAAACTGCACCAGGTCAAACTCCATCTGATGAAACAAAACAAATATTTGAACTTCTTAGAGCTGGGTATCTGCAGTACACACTATTAGTTTTATAAATATAATGTTATTTGTGCGAATAAATGCAAGGATGATCAAAATAAATAAAAAGTTCTTTTAGTGAGATTGGGGCAGTCGATGAATTGGTAGAAAAAAATGGTTTAAGTGTATTAAGTGCAAGAGACGAATGGGGATATACTCCTGCCCACTGGGCTGCTCTGGATGGAAATATTGAAGTAAGCTTTTGTAAATTAATTTTATTCAAAAAGAATAAATTTCTTTTTCTTTAACTACTATATTTATTGTCATATTACAGGTAATGAGATATTTAATAGAACGAAATGGACCAGTTGATCTTTCTTGTCTTGGAACTCAAGGACCAAGACCGATACATTGGGCTTGTCGAAAAGGTCATAGTGCAATAGTTCAGCTATTGTTAAAGGTATTAAAATGAAATAAACAGTTTCATAGCTTATTATTTATTTATCTACATTTAAATTGTTTTCATTTGATTTCAGGCTGGAGTTGCTGTTAATGCAGCGGATTTTAAAGGTTTAACACCACTCATGACTGCTTGTATGTTTGGAAAATTTGCAACAGCAGCATTTTTGTTAGGATCTGGTGCACTAGGACATTTAACAGATATAAATGGAGATACTGCACTTCATTGGGCTGCATATAAAGGTCATGCAGAATTAATAAGATTACTTATGTATAGTGGAGTAGATTTGCAAAAACCAGATTACTTTGGATCCACTCCACTACACTTAGCGTGTCTTTCTAGAAATGTCAGTTGTGTAAAAATATTATGTGAAAAAAGCAAGATTGAACTAGAACCTCGTGATAAAAATGGTAAAACACCATTACAATTGGCAAAAAGTCACAGACATTCAGAAATTGTAAGAATACTACAAGCTGAACAGAAACGGCGAGCTAGATGGATTCCGCCGATTAACGAACTGTGGTTTGTAATTTCCTTTTGTAAAGTGTTTTGCAGAAAATGTTATCAATTGAGATATTTATTCTTGCTTCTCCTTTAAGGGCATTATTATTTGGTGGAGCTGGAAACAGTAAAGGTCCTATATTATTATTTATGATATCCGTCCTTTTATGGGGATATCCAATGTATTTATTAAAATGTATTCCATTAACATGGAATCTTTTACGTGGTAGTCACTATTGTTTTATTTATTGGAACATTGTTATGTGGATCTCATGGATTGTAGCAAATAGAAGAGATCCTGGTTATGTACCCCAGAATAGTGAAACCTATTATAGAGCAATTAAACAAGTATTCTATAATTCTATGATATATTATAAAATATTATATAGCCATTTTACATAAAACGATTTTTATTTTCAGATTCCATATTTTGATAAATGGAAAAAAAGAAATGTTGTATTGTCACGTTTGTGTCATAGCTGTAGGTGTTTTAGGCCTTTAAGAGCTAAGCATTGCAGAATCTGCAACAGATGTGTTACATATTTTGATCATCACTGCCCGTTTATATATAACTGTGTAGGTTTGAGAAACAGGTAATGTCTAATACAATTTATATTTAATCATAGAAAATTATAATTCAATATTTTCTATAATTAACCCATTAATTATTATTACAGAATGTGGTTCTTTCTTTTTGTTATGTGTGTAGCAATAAATTGTTCATTCACTATTTATTTTGCTTGCTATTGTATGGCAATTGAAGGAATCCAATTATTATATGTATTGGGTGTACTAGAAGCATTAGTATTCTGTGGGCTTGGATGGATTTTGACATGTACTTCAGTAAATATCAAAATTTATTCTGTTTTAACATCGAATGTCATACATAGTATCTATATTTGTAACGATTTCTTTTCTTTATACAGGTCTTACATGCGTGTATGAATTTAACAACAAATGAAATGTTTAATTATAAACGGTACTCGTATTTACGAGACAAAAAAGGAAGATATTTGAATCCCTTTAGTAGAGGTCCTGTTCTCAACTTTATAGAATTCTTTTTATGTCCTCCAAATCATCAAACAAATGACCCACAAAACTACCAGATACTTTCAGAAGATATTATGTAAATAATGATAAATTGCAATTACTATATTTCAGTAATACTACACCTCTAAGAAATTGAAAATATTATTAACTAAGCAATTAACATTATGTCAACTGTCACATATGTACCTGCACATAATCTCGATGATTATTGCTTTTAATATTATAGCTTTTTACTCATGATATTAAATAAGAAATGATTCAATAAATAATTTATTAATTTATATTTATGAATTTTTTATACCTTAAACACTACATTTTCTCTCTAAATAAAGTTTCGTCATGATTGGAATAATTTAACTAAAAATTTATTAGAGGAATCATAATATTATATTTTTATCCTCTTATGATCATTAGATAAAAAAGATGGGATATATTATCATGTAAATATAAATTTGATATATACAAATAATTTTGAAAATGTTATATGTATATAATTTGTACATGTGAAATGTATCTTTGGTAAAATATACTGCATTTTTGTACCTAATTAAAGTATCAGTTTTGGTTTACATAATTAAAAATTTATGTATATAATTAAAAGTATTGTGTTGAAACAGCATTAATAAAAAATGCTAAGAATTAATTGTATGTATAAAAATTATAGTTTAGGATAGCTTATTATAGCTTGTTATAGCTTATAATTAGTTTTCTCTTTGACATATAAATATTTAAACATTACCTTGCCAATATATCTTATGTTAAATTATTATAACAATTATTGAACATGTATAAGACAAAATTCTTATTTTAATTCATAACAAAAATCATAATTTGATGGAGGATCGGGAATAGCAGGCGGATCTTGGGGAATATCAATTCCTTCCGTATCTAAAAGTCTTAGTTTAATGTCCATGGATAATAATGTCTCCAAATCATTTTCCGCCTCTTTACTGGTCATTCTACTACCTATAAATAAAACATGCTCTTTTTGGATTTGAAGAAATGTCAGTTAAAGGCGAGAATAACATTACAACATACCAAGTAAAGCATTAATGCCATCTGTCCAATAATCAAAAACTTGTTCATCAGGAGCAACGAAATCTAGGCTTGAGACTTCTACAGAATCTAAAATTAAAGAAAAAGCCAACTGATGCGTAGTTTTCCGTCGCTGCAAATCCTTCATATGGGGACAATCTCTACCAGTCAGTAAAGCACGAATTTCAACAACAGCTAATTTTGTAGGAAGTTCATCTATTGTTGGTACTGATTTTTCATCACAGTCACCATAATGGAATACTTTATGATTTGGTGAAAGTCGAACGTACCAGAACTTATCCTTTATTCTCTATATACATTATAATGTTCGTTAAAGCAACAAAAATATCGTTTCATTTAATATTTTATGAAATATATGACGACCAATACCTGTCCTCTAGCGCTATATTTCATAAATCTGGTGCCTTCTACTAAGAATCCTAAGCGTTGTTGTTGAATAAGTTCTAAGATTTCAGGTGTAATTTGTTCTCTGAGCTCAACTATGGGTCTTGCATGACTTTCCCACTCTTCCCTGCTAGTCCTTTCTTGTTGCCATAAATTAGTAATTGTCGAATATGTTAATTGTTGTAATTTATTTTTGAATTTATCCAATGCTGTAGGTTTACACTGAAGTGCTCTAGTAATTTGTTCTCTGACAACAGAAAATACTTTTACAAAATCTTCAGTGGTGGCTCTCATTTCTTTCCAAGTCTTATTTAAAAGGACTATGCATACACAATAGAACTCTTCAAATGGATGATCATGTGTAAAAAACATAGGATGATATGATTGTCCCTGTTCACTAGGTGCTTCTCCAATACGTAAAACCTAATCAAATCCAATGGAGAATTTAATTTATTTTAAGGGCTTATGTTAAGTTTTATGTAAGTACTTACTTCACAAAGTAATTTGACAAGCTCCACACTTGTTCTACCAAAAGGACATTCATGTTCATCTGCCCTGCAAGAGTTTTCTAAAACAACTTTAGTATAAGCTTCAGTATGATTACGTGCAAAATAAACCATACAGTCTAAAGCAAGCATGCCGGGTGGAGTTTCAGTAAAATCAAGAGCAGGATTAATATCATATTTGAAACCCAATTTTTTATAATCCTTAGCAAAAAGACCCTGTTTTCTAGCAGTAATATCTCCACCTACAGCTCCTTCAGTATCAAAAGCAATTCTTCGAAGTTCTTTAATCTTATCATGTGCATCTTGATCTTGTGGATCCATTTTTGTCATCATACGCTGTTCCCACAAACTTAACATAAGTGTTTGAAGTACATATAATTGGTGTGCCATTTCTGCACCAACCTATAATTAAATTTGATTGTATCATAAATTTATATGCATATACGGAGTACATGTAAAAAGGTCTTAATAAACGTGGATCCAAAAGCCACTAGTTTTGGAGTTACAAGATGTTAAGTGTATAAACCAATTGCTTTGTCAAATGAGTTAATACAACAAATTGAAAACTACTGTCAAGAAATAAGAGAAATGCTAGGAATCTTTTAACATATGCATGTGCCTATGAGAATATGTGGCAAAGTGAATGTTGAAATGAATGGGAGACATATGAAACATATGCTGTAAATGTCTTACTGACAAAAACACCTTCTAACTTTAGAAGCTAATGATTTTTGAACTGTTGTTTATTAAGATTTCTTTTTACTTGTTTTGATGAGTACTATATGTTCCTAAAGTATTTCCCTAACTTTTTGTACATCCTGTATAGTATGAAAAAAAGAAAGATTTTATACCTGACCAGTAGATTGTATGATATTCGTCAAAAATACATTTCTAACTTGTTTAGATTGAAGAGTTGCAGCAACAGCTCTACGTTTAGATAAATCAGCCTTAAGAAATAAGGCATTTATTAGAGCTATTGCATTTTGTTGTATTTGTGGACGAGCACTTTGTAAATGCATCACTAGATTAGGAAATGTAACTTCTTTTTCAACTTGTCCATATTTTCCTGATGAATTCAATACTATATTTTCAAGAATGCTAAGTGAAGCTTCAATAATACTAGTATCTTGAATTACAGCTTGATTGTTCACATAGCTTGCTACTTTATTAATAAAAGGTGTCTCTAGTATATCCCATGAAACAATTCCATGATCCATTAGCTCCACAAATGATTGAAGTGAATATGCAAGTGCATTTCCCTTATACTTTTCGCCTTCCACCTATGTATGTTATAAATTATAATAAAGTATAAAATAATATAACTAAACTAAAGAAACAAATTTGTAATACCTGTGATATAATTAAAGCTAATCCTTGCTTGTTAATAAATTCTAATGCAAATGTCATATCTGTGCTAAGAGTGCTCAATTTTTGCAAAGCAGTAATTTTTTCTTCCATAGTCCCATTATTGAGCTTGGTTAGAATATCACAGGCTGTTTTAGAGGGGGAAAATTCCAATCTCAAAATACTACCATTTTTTACTTCATTACGATTTTTTTCTGTGATATAATTTTGATTGTTACTCTCCGAAAATTGTAATGAATATGATTCAGGATCAGAAAGACCCCACCCATTACACAATTCCTAATAAAAATAAAATATATAATTCTCATTTTACATAAGCCTTTATCTTATATACACTTAATTTTAGGCAAATTTTCTTAAAAAATATCAATAAAAACGTATACTAACAAAATTTCTATGTATGTTATATATAATAAATTATTAATTTTTAATTTGTAAGTACCTGAATAATAGCAGTAAGTGGATGTTTTTGATTAAATTCAATAAGTTGTGGTACTTGTTCCGTCATCTGAACAGCGATTTTTACGATATTTGTATCTTTCTGGACCGGCATTTTTATTGTTTGTGTATACATGAAGGACCAACGAAATCAGGAACACGTTTGACGTATCTCTTGTCATAATAACGTAACGGCCATCATGATAGTTTTATACTAAATCGCAAGGCGTCTGTCGGTCTCTCTCGTTCGCCCCACCATAAATCAAACGTATGTATATTCTATTTCTTAATGATTGGTGTCAGATTTTCTGCGCAAGTCTGGATATAATTATGAAAAGTTTATGACGGAGAACAGAAAGGAGAGATTTTGTATTTCTAACAATAGTGAGATATTGAATTGAAGGAATTTTAATAAAGTTTAGCATTAATGTAAAAATTTTCTAATCTTTATTTTTCTACATGCATTATTCGCATTGCATGATTTTACAAAATATCCTCTTTTTTATATTTACTCAAATTCAAAAATTCATGTACAATGTATTAAGATTAGTTACATAATAATTACATTTAACATGCAAATATAGCTTATAAGGTACAATGAATTATTTGCATTGCTAATTGTATTTTACAAAGCATAATGCAAAAGTTATTTGCTTTGTGCAATTCCCTAAGTTAGTTTTTTAATCTATGTAAATCTAACTAATCTATGTAATCTATGTAAATCTTTTATCACACGTATAACCTACATAATAATTATTAACAATTAATCAGTTTTTTGTCATTGTTCTATTAATCGGTACGAAGTTAAAAACAGCAAGAAGACATTAGAAAATATTTTACACTGAAACTCAAAGTTTCCAGTCCCATGGAATACATAATACACCATCACTCATAACAGAGTAATAATGTGTCACCCAAAGCATAACACCTTTCAATAAAGGAGCTAGAATGCTTTTATGCAATAATAGGCGTTCACAGCATTGTATCATCAAATCAGGAGTTATACTGTCATCCTTATTTAAAACAGTCAACCCCAATTCCTGGACTGTTTTGTCATGTAGTTCACGTTCTACATATTTTATGCTGCAAAAAGCAATATTTAGAATAATGAACTAATTTTTTATGCTAGATTACCACACGATCTTACTTATTGTAATGATGTAATCTTTTAGTGGCTTCTTCTAAATTATCAGTAATAAAGTTTACTAAAAGGAAACTTGGACATGAAGATGGAACTATAAACTGTCCAGTAGGAGAGAGCATTAAAGGACCTGCTTCACTGAAAATAAAATTTAATTTACTCACACTTCTTACGTATGCCCTAAATTTACAATATATTGTACTTACAAATAAATTAAGTCACTATTAAATATATATACTTATAAATGAACTGAAAGAAAATATATATTAGACGTTAAATAGGTAGACGTAAGTAATACTAACGCTTCAATTACGATTTCATAAGTAGATAAATCGGCTGGCCACATTTTCGGATAATTTCGTCGTCCTCGATAATCCGAGAGGGTTGTTGTAAGTTGTCGAAGTTGACGTTCATACTGGCTAACCATTACTTTTGGCATGAATTTCCTGCACATATAGAGTACCCTGAGCCTTACCGTCACTCAATTAATGTGTTGTATTACGCACCGTCGACCAACTTTAATGTCAAGAAGCACTTGTGAAACTGCCTTTTCGAAAGCTGGTAATCTAAATAATACCACATCATACTTCTGAATGTTCTTGATTAACTGTTAAAATAAATATTGATTTAGCAAAGTGAAATATATTATAAATGTTATATAAATTTAATAATTTATTCTTACATCAAGCCAATTGTGTCTAACTTCACCTGAATTTAACATAACATTTCCCTCTACACTTATGCCAGTATCATTAGCAAAGACAAGTGTCCTATTTTTGAGTACTTCCATTGGTTCAGGATGATGTTCAGCTAATGCCTTAAAAGCTAATAAACATCCCCTGTAATGAGCTATATTCCATCCACAGTCCCATATAATATTTTTCAAACCTAATTCAGAACATAATATCTTTTCTAACTTTTGTACTTCTTCTCTCATTGGTCTACATGCTTCTAACTTCACATGTACTTCATTAATGTGTTTATCTAAATATGCCCTATAAAATCATAATTAGCTTCAAGTTTTTATTATTTTAGTTACATAAATAAAAGATTAAAATAGACTTACTTAAGAGTATCAGGTTCTGAATTAATTTTTCTTTTCATTAAAATAGATGCATAAATAGGATCATCTTCTAGTTCTGAGAAATCTATATCTTCCCCAGCTCCTTTTCTTTGCCAATATCTTGACTTGTACTTTGTACTATCTGGTGGCTTTTGTTCTTCAATTTGATCTACAAACGTTGTTGGCAAATCACATGTCTTCAAGATAGAAAGTATAGTTTGTCTTAAATCCTTTTCTTTCAACTGTATCTGTACCAAAGTAAATTTTCCAGACTTGAGTTCCTTTTCATTTTTTGAGCGTAAATAAAATGGTAAAGTGGTAGGTCTTATTGGTCTTTGCTGTTGTAAACTTTCTATAATAGAACTTAGTTGTTTTAAAGAATTTTCATTTACTGTCTGAAACATTTAAAAAAGCAAAAATATTATATATTTAATACATTACCATTTTTAGTAGAAATTGAAAATTTTCATATAGTGTAAAGAATTTATTTATACATAAGTATTTATACATGCATACACGTGTATGCAGTAATTATTGCACTTCCTTTGTTCTATAAATAATTCTAACTATAATCAAATGAACTGTGTTGCCGACGTATAAACGATTTTAAATCGCTTACCTTCAAAATTTACTTTTTATAAGTTGTTCAACTTATTATATTAAAATATACTCACTCTTTGCGTGGGATATTGTCCAAAAAGATCGGGGTGAACGGTAAAATAAAAAGGTCGCAGTGCAGTGGATATTTCACCCGTACTTAAAGCTCTTACTGCATTTTTCCTACAAAAACTATAAGATGATTGTTAAATCGACTAAAATACTAAAAAAAATGATACCATTTAATTATATTTTGATGAATTTAATCAAGTAAACTTGTTTACCATCTTCCTAATGCACAATACATTTTTGCAGTTTCCTATACTGTCATTACACGTCCATATCATGTAAACGTTACGAGCTGAAATACGATAAATATCGCATTTACTATCCATCAAATTTACTAAACGTTCTACATTTGATAGATACAAATAATGAAGCTGACGCACATTAGCCGTGGAATATAATTTTTCAGATGTATAATCTACATAAAACCTACTGACCTACACTTCTTTACACTTTACATAACTATCTTTACATCGCATCAGTATGCAAACTCGATCAACATTGGACTTGAACCTCTTCTTTTTGTCTAACCAATGGTGGGATCTATATATGTATGTACAGATATGTATATATATACATATATGTATATACGAGCTGTACGCGATCAGTAAAAATAAAAATAAAATGTTATATTTGATTGGTTAAATTATCATATACAATGCGCAATATAAACACCAGTTTTAATCAGTAAAATAAGTACTACCAGCTTAGAATGTCCTAGTTTACTTATATTTTGTTTCCATATGATGCATGGCATAGTTTTAACCAAAGAGTATCCCTACTCTTTGGTTTTAATAATACATCATTAACACTGATACCTTATGCCTTATGTCATATTTGTATTATGTACCAGCTGTTTTATGTCTATACACAAATAAGTAATGGTGAAAGGAGAACATTGGGATTAATGTAATACTATAATGCCACAGTATTCGGTTTTTATATCTGTGCTTAATCACAGGTGGTCAAGCAAATAACTTATATATGTATATATATATTTACGGTATTAAGTCTTTTGAGACTGTAAAACAATAATGTACTGAGGACATTGTCAATCGTTTCATAGACGTGGTTTATTAAACATGGTCACTGAAAGAATTTACATCTGTTAAATTCGATAACGTTTAAAGAAATTTACTTTGATTATTTATCAACATGTAAATAATTAGTGCTTTAAATGTATATAAATTATCAAGAGAAAATTTGTTGAAACATTGTTGCTGCTTTGTATATAGTACTGTAAGTACAAAATATAAATATAATTATGCCTAATTAATGTTATATTCATTGCACATGATTATATTCATTCCAACTTTATGATAAAATTTATTTATTTATGTTATCATATTATATATAGTATATCACAATGTTTATAATTTTGTAAATGTTGTAACAATGTAATAATTTTTTAAATATTTTTAGTTTCACCATGTCATATTCTATAAACAGAAGACCTTTGCTAGGAGGTGTATCAGACAGTGAATTTGAAGATGATTTAGAAACTGAAGCTGATGATCCAAACATTTCTGTTCCAGATGAAAAACCATTCCTAAATCAATATGAACCGAGTGATAAGTAAAAACTGTTTAAAATAATTTAATTCATTATTATGAATACATAATTTATTACTGTATGAATATGTACATATATATATTTAAAAATTTACATAATGTTGGAAATTATACTTTGCAGATATAATCTCGCATATATTGTTTTTTATGTACTTGGTATAAATACATTAATTCCTTGGAGCTTTTTTATCACAGCTGATGATTATTGGTTGTATAAATTTCGAGAGATACAGAAAAATTCTACAAAAGGTATTAATTACACTCATATGGAAAATTTAGAAAAAAAAACTGATCTCCAAGTTAGTTTTACATCATATATAAGTGTAGCAAGTGCGCTACCAAATACATTTTTTTTAATTGTAAATGCATTCATTAGTAAAAGGTAAGTAAAATAAAACTGTAATTATATAATAAGAAAGAATTAGTGCAATATATAAATTAAAAGAAATTTTAAACTATATAACTAACAACTAAACTATATAAACTATATAACAAAATATTAAAATAACAGAATTTCCTTAAGAGTAAGAATGGTGGGCTCTCAATGCACAATATTATTATTTTTTATTCTAACAACAATGTTTGTTAAAATAAATACGGACAAATGTAAGTTTAATAAAAAAATAATATTCAGAATAAAAATATATATTTTACATTTAAAGTAATATACTAACTTTGGTTTTAGGGCAGGGAACATTTTTAATAATTACTTTGATCACAGTGGCATGTGTCAATGGTATATCACCAGAATTTGAAGTATTATTGAATATTACAACATTTAAATTAGATAAAATAGTAACATTGTGTTCTTCTAGCTGCAAGTGCAATTTTTGGAGGGAGTTTAATGGGTATTGCTGGACGCTTTTCTCCAAAATATATAACAGCTATGTCAAGTGGGCAAGCTCTTGGAGGAATTATTACTGCTACAGCAGAAATATGTTCTCTTTGGATTGGTGCTAGTCCTGTACTTTCAGGTCTAGTTTATTTTATAATTGGAGATGTTATATTGTTCTTATCTTTGATTGCATATATAATTTTAGAAAAAGCAGTAAGTAATTTAGCATTCCATAATGATGTTTATCATACAGGTGTTTTATAAGTGGCTTATGATAATAACAGACATATAACAAAATAATCTATTGCGAACTGAAGAGAAGACTTAAATTATAATGTCATATGGATATCATTTATTTTTTACCATAGGTATTCTTCAGACATCATATGGTAGAAAAATTGTCTGAAAATGTAGAAGCAGATTATTCAATAACCGGAGAAGTAACATTTTCGCAAGGCACTACAATATCTTATATGCGTATTATTAAAAGAATTTGGCATTATGGTATTAATGTATTTCTAGTATTTTTGATATCCTTTTCTGTATACCCAGCACTTACTGTGTTAGTGGAGAGTCAGTATAAAGGCAAAGGTTATGTATGGAATGGTAAGTCTTGCAATTGAATTTTATATAATTATAAAATTTTTATAGCTTTTTTATATGTTTTATAGATATCTATTTTGTACCTGTGGTGACCTACCTCATTTTTAGTTGTGGTGATTATACTGGAAGAATATTATCAGGTATTTTTCAATGGGTATGTATAAACGCTATTTGAAAATATATACTTTTTTGTTACTATAATAATATTTAAATTAATATTTTAGCCAAAAAATAAACCACGGCAAGTCGTATTTTTAAGTCTGATGAGAGTCATCTTTGTACCAGCTTTTATATTTTGTAATGCTCAGCCCCGACATCATCTTTCTGTTTATATTCATAATGATCTTTATTATATTTTAATGACTGTTGCATTTGCCATCAGTAATGGCTATCTATGTAATTTATCGTTTATTTTAACTCCTATGTAAGTTATTATATATACTAACTTAATAAATTTTTATTAGTTTGATACTAAGGATTTTTACACAGGGTTGTAGATTCTCAAGAGAAGGAAATTGCATGTATTATGATGGGAGCTTTCCTTGGTATAGGATTGATATCAGGTTCTGCACTCAGTTTGCTTATAGTTAAAGCTCTTTAATTGTACAATTTGTGTCTGAACCAAAGGAATATATAAATACTGCCCTCTATATTAAAATAAAACAGGACCACGAAACACAATATTGGATCAAATTAAATAATTTTATTTTATACTTTATGACAAAATTTATGAATGTAATGTTTGATATATCATAGTAAATTATTTTTGAAACTTCCTTTAAATATTTATATAGTAAAATTTGATCAGTTCATGAATATATAAAATGTTTTGTGTATAGTATGGAAATAATTGTGTGTGCCAAATTACATCTAATAGATCTCAAATGCTGATACATAAAGACTTAATTGATTGCATATATGGAAAGGTACAATTTTATTATACATTTAAATAATGTATTTTTAAGAAATCGTAGAATGCAATAAATTATGATATATCTTTCAACCTTTGTCAAAACTAATTTGTCAAAACTAGTTTGTCAAAACTAAAACTGTAACATAATATGATAATTTGTATTTAACTATAAGTATTAATAATAAAAGAATATAGTTCAATTCATTGTTAATGTGTTATTAAACCTTTTAAACTAGATAGAATATTTAATTTAACAGAAAAAACTCCGTTATAGGATGCGTTTCGTGCCCTGTGAATTATCGTTGATATATTATTGAATATATTACATAATATTTACTTTTTATGGATGTTTGTAACTACATTTATATTACATACAATTTGAAATATATTGATACTTATAATGTCTACATCTAAGATTTTCTTTTCTTTTTTACTTCTTTTGCAAGTACTTTATTTATTTGCAAGTATTTGGGTATATATATTAGTGCATATATAACTAAAACCTATAAGCTTTATTTATCATTTGCATTTAATTCACAGAAAAAAGCCTGCTCACTTATTGGAGCATGCATGTATCTCATGAAGGATGTTGTTTATCTTTACTTGTTAATGGAACAAAAACTACACCTGTAAGAGACTTTTTCTTAATCTTCCCATCCTTTGTTTTATCAACCTGTACTAAGACTTGATCTGAGTTCCTTGGACCCACTGGTAACACCAAACGTCCTCCAGGAGCTAGTTGATCAATTAACTGTGTAATAAATATTTTAATGATTATATAATATATTTCTGTATAATATTAAGTAATTAAGTTTTTTTCTTACAGCTTGAGGCATTTCTTTAGCAGCAGCTCCCACATGAATAGCATCATATGGTGCTTTTTCTGGATATCCTAATCTTCCATCTCCAACTAGAATATTATACATAAATATTAGAAAAATGTTGAATATTACATATCTTTATATGAAATATACAAATCCACATATTTATATAAAATTTAGAAAATAATTACCAACTAATTGAACACGACCGCTTTCAAGAAGTTCTGGGTTATCTCTCTGAATATTTTGCATAGCAAATGCTTTAAGTTCAGAAATATGTTCAATACCTATAGCTAATCCATTTGTTCCTAACATCATTGCCATACATGCTGTTAAATATCCAGAACCAGAACCAACATCTAATGCTCTAGCACCATCACACAGCTTATCTTCAAGTATTTCCAAAGCATATGCATGCTAAATAATTTTAATTTATCAATTTCATTGACATATTTTCTATATTATGCTTCTGTGTCTTGGTGCAAAAAGTGCCAATGTCATATTTTTTCAAAAATGACTTGAACTCAATATTGAATTTATAAGCAATTGTATATTCTATATAAAAACGACAATTTCAAGTTCTATCTGAAAATTCTACCTGGAAATAATTATAATGGCATTTGTATGTGCTGATGACAATATTTTTTATACAATAAACACTATAAAAAAATACCAAAGTCACTATAAAAAACACAAATATCATAAGCTTTAATTCATTCTTTTTGTTGTTGCTGCGAAAGAAATTTAAAACAGCGGGAAGTATTATAAATAATGACATCGGCACTTGCACCAAATTACAGATTTAAATTCAATAGATATCTGTATACCATATGAGGAGCACTTATAGTTGCACCATAGCCAATATCCTGTGGAGAATCTATATATGCATAGCCAGAACAGGTATAATTTCCTCTATCTACAGAAGACATTGCTTCATAAACTCTGTCTGATTTGATTATTCTTGATGCTAAATCAAAAAGACATATGGTTTACATCTAACTTTTTTTTGGTAGTAAATGTAATTGCAAAGTTATATTTATATCACTTACATCTCAGATGTTGTATAAGATCATGATTGTTTTTTGCGTGAAATCTCCCAGACCAGGCCATTTCATATGCAAATTCAGAAAATAATAAACTTATCGCTATGAAAATAAAACACAATATATAAACGTTGAGATCGTAAATTATGATTTAATAAAATAACCGGCAAGTTATTGTTGCAGTTATTACAAAATTTATCAGAATTATCAATGCAATTAAATGTATATAGTAAATAAATAAATAAAAAAAATAAATTTTTACTGTTACACAATTATATATGTAATAACGTTAAATGACAAGTAAATTGAAACCGATTAATTCAATGTACATAGTTTGTTGTTGAAAATTGATACCAAATTTGAATTTAAGTTTCACGTAATGTAACCTTTATGTTGATTTTAGTAAACCTGTCTTGTAAAAATCTAGCCAAATAAAATTGCATCATTATTGCACATGGGCACATACCAAATACGAGAAACATATAGGATGAACGTAACATAAAGAATGAAGTGACATTAAATTATGCAATACAACAGAGATTGGAGTTTTACCAGCCTTCTTACCACTATTATGTCACTTCCACTTTTACCGATTCATACCTGTTTTTACCACTTTCATGTCACATGCAATGTTATCGATTCTGTAGTATTGGCACAAAAAGTGAAACGAGGTACATTCGTCTGTGGCATTTTGTGTCACGCCTATAAGAATTTAGAAACATGCACATTATTATACATACTACGATTGTACATTAAAAATTCAATATACATACGTACATATATCACTCTGTATATAATCAAAATGGATTCGAATTACTAACATAATTTTTCACAATAGGAAAGGAGCTTTAAACTGAGATTTTAAAAACAGATTTTCAGCTGAATTATATTAAAAGTGATTCTAATAATAAAATAATTATAAATCAATATGCTTTGCATAAATTATTTGATGAGGATAAAGAATTAATACTAATAAAAGCAATTTATTTTAATAGAAATGGTTAAAACCATTTGATACAAAGAATACGAAGGATTGAATATTTCATCCAAAAAAGCCTTGTACCGCTTTGTACATATACAGATATACCGCGCCCTGCAAGAAAAATAATAATATAAACAATTATATTATACTGAAACAGCCTACATATAAGAACATTTCACAATTGAAAGATTATATCTCAAACTCAATATCTGCGACAATAATTCTATTTTTATGTAAGTATAACCAAAAAGACAGTTATTTTTATTTATATTCATAATGTTTCCTTTTTTACATATTTGCTTAGTGTATATTGTTTGTTAACGGACTAGTTGTTACGCCGGGCGACTCTCTGCCTGGCCCAGGTCACACACCGCGGGCCAGACGGACACCAGATGCCCGCTCTTCCGTACGGCGTACCCTCAATAGCCTTAAGCACCCGTCATAAACCCGAGTCACTTGCCTGCTAAGGTCCTTCAGACCCAACAAATGTCTTTTCTAAATCAGTTTCCAAAGACTATTGTTTACTACGGCTTGACACGGGAAAGTTAGTTTTTCTCACGTACGATGCTTCTTACTAGCAACTTTCTATCGAGGGCGGTTAAGACCCTTCCTAGTCCACCAACCTTCGTTTGTCCAATCCGAGGCAATGTATACTGCCCTCACTTCCTGACCTAAAGTGGCATGAACAAATCCGATGATCCCGTGCGCTAGACACACCCATCCTTAGCTTTCCTCCGACACAGCATCCTCACTCAACTTCACTTCTTCTACATGGTTGGAAAAGTCAACGACTAAGTCTAACGCTAAGACCTATCGGGGCAGTCTAAGCATAACGCGAGAGTCAGTCTCGGTATTGTCGAGCATACATTTCCTCTCCTAAATATCTTATAGTGCCACGTCCACTAATACATTAAATCCAATTATAAGAGCCCTGCTCTAACGTACATATCTATCTTATCTTCGTGCGATAAGTGATTATCTCTCTATCTATGCTCATCAGTATAATCTAAGTGTTGGAAATATATAATTTATAATTCTGTGAATCACAGTGTTATACAAACTCGATCACCCCTATTATCTCAACGGAAATCAGGGGATCGATCAAGTCGTGGTGTCGATTGTTATAATCGTAACGGGAATTTACGACTCCCGTTGACGTCTCTCCTAGCGACTACGTCTCCCCGCGATTGGTCGAACAAACACTAGTATTTCGATCCCTATATTAATTACTTGTCTCAGTTACTTGCATTAGTTTGGATAGTTTTGTGGTAGATAGTCTGTATAATAAGCTGCGAATATATCGTATCACGTTATAATATATTACGTTATACTATACCGCGTAATAAAATACCACGCTATATTTCATTACGTTATATATTAATACGTTATAATGTATTACGATATAATGTATTACGTTACATATTATTACAATATACAGTATTACGTTACAACGTATATCGTATTATAGTACTACATTATATAGTATTACGAATTATAGTACTACATTATATAGTATAACGTTAGAACGTATTACGTTATATAGTATTACGTTATATAACATTACGTTATATAGCATTACGTTATATAGCATTACGTTATATAGCATTACGTTATATAGCATTACGTTATATAGCATTACGTTATATAGCATTACGTTATATAGCATTACGTTATATAGTATAACGTTATAACGTATTACCCAATATAGTATTACGTTCAAAGTATTACGTTATATAGTATTACGCTATATAGTTTTACGTTATATAGTTTTACGTTATATAGTATTACGTCATAAGATAAGTGTTACGTTATGTGTTACGTTATATAGTATTACGTTATCTAGTTTTACGTTATATAGCATTACGTTATACAGTATTTCGTTATAACGAATTACGTTATATAGTATTATGTTATATAGTATTCCGTTATATAGTTTTACGTTATATAGAATTATGCTCTATAATATAACAATATATAGTATAGTTTGTCACGTCATCGAGGGGTGAAAATGGAAACACGAGCGATCTACAGCAGCCTCGTGCAGAAAGACACCACCCTTAGCGACGATATGGAGTCGCTATCATCAAAATCAGACACGGAGTCTTCGATTCAGTCATTGTCTGCATGATCAACGGAATCTCCTTTACCGGAAGCATGTGTGCTCAATTAGTAACATTTCTACTTCGACTAGATTTTTCAAGTGTTAACCATTATCACTCGCACCTATATTTAAGCGTATACAACAATTAACAAATTTTTAATACAACGATATGTTATCGATACATATCGTATCATCATCGTAATATATATTATTCTTATATTTAAAGTACAAATGCCATATAACTCATTTGAAATTGCATTTCTTGAAATCAATCGCGCTATGTAATTCACTAAATCAGATAACATATACAACATAAGATATTTTATTTTCTTAATCCTATATCTCAAGAAATTAAGGAATTTTGCAAACATATTAATTTCAATATAAAAATATCTCTTCGAACATGATGCATTTCATCATCATGCAAGGATTATATGATTTGTAAGTCTGTGGACTCAGTGGACAAGTGTTGAGAACTGATGGGTTGTTCTGACAACTATCGATCTCATTTGAGGAATTCGTCACGGTGGTGATAACGTGAAGATTATTCCGCTTCGGGTAACTCGCAGGTGTGGCCCCTTTCGGCAATGGCGCAAGTGGCGTCTTCGCATTATGTCCAGAAAAATGACTCTCCGATATGATACTCCTGCTCTCAGGTGATCCAGGCGGCGTGGTATAAGACAGATTGAACGTTGAAATGCTGATTGAGGAGGAAATGCTCCTAGATAATCCGATCATCGTGGATTTCGAAACCTCTGCTGTAGGGGTTTCGACTCTGTTGTTCTGGATGGGATTCAGTTTCTTCCGGCCCAGAAGATCGTGAGAGGTTGTCCTCAAGTCGCGTATAGGCGATAAGCAGAGGATGTGAGAGGTTGTCTGATTCACGACGTTTGGTGGCGCTGAATCAGATTGTTCAGATACTGACGATGCGAACGTGGTTTTCGTCAAGTCGCGTGTAGGTGACACGTTGCAAGCGTGAAAAGTTTTTTGATTCAAGGCGTTTGGTAGCGTTGAATCCGATTGTTCAGATACTGACGATGCTAATGTGGTGTTGTCAGGCCGCGTTTAGGTGACACGTTGCGAGTGTGATACGATGAGTTGCGAATGGGAAGAGTTTTCTGATTCAAGGCTTTGGCAGCGTTGTATCAGATTGTTCAGGTAGCGACGATGCTATTGTCACGTAAAATACAAAGAAATTTAAGAAAAAGAAGAAATTTTATTTTTTTTCTGGTTTACAATACACTTCCGGGCTCTAGGCGTGACTGTTCAAGACTGACTTGAATGATTTTAGGGGGAGTATTTAAATTCTTTTATTCGTGGGAGTGGGAAAAGGCTTCGATCATATATTTCTGAGAACGGATAGAGTGACCGGATGTTATCCCGATGGTCACTCATGCTAAGGCGCTTGGAATTTCGCTATCTTATCGCTTTGTTCAGTCGGATTTCATCTGTGACAAGGTCTTCCTTTATCGCGGTTCTCATACCTAATAAGACGATCGACAGAATTCCGACCCAGTTGCTCGTGTCGTGGCATTTAATCGCCGCTTTAAGTTGTCGATGTAGGCGCTCTACCATCCCATTGGACGCGGGATAATAGGCCGTCGTGCGCAGATGTTTGACGCCGAGCAACCGGCATAATTCCTCGAATAAGCGCGATTTGAATTAACGTCCTTGATCAGTCGTAATTTTCAAAGGTACGCCAAAACGAGATATTCAGGTCGAAAGGAGGGCCGAAGCAACGGTTGGCGCTTTCATGTCGGCGATAGGAATGGCTTCGGGCTAACGCGAAAAACGGTCGATACACGTTAAACAATACTGGTATCCTTGCGAATATTGCATGGCGATGATGCTCGAACCGGCCTGCTAACGTTCCGAACGTTCCGACAGGTGAGGATACGTGCCTGGTGACTTTATTGCGCTGACACGGTATGCATTGTCGCGTCCACGTTCGGCAATCTTTATTTACGGACGGCCAGACGAAGCGCGTCGTCACCAATTTTTGCGTAGCACGCATCCCTGGATGGGAAAGTCCATGTAGCGATTGGAATACGTTGCGCCGTAACGGTTCCGGTACGTACGGTTGCACGGTCTCGGCTGTAATATCGCAATATAACTCGGCGCCTTGATCGGAAAATCGTACCTTTTTCAAATGCAGCGCGCTCGAGTCAGCGTTGATAATTTCGCGCAGCACGCTATCCTTCTCTTGCGCTGCAGCTAGCGTATAGTGATTTACTGATTTCCCGATCGCTTCGATGCGAGATAGAGTATCGGCTACGCTGTTCTCTACCCCTTTTATATGTCGGATATTCGTCGTAAACTGTCCGACGTAGTCCAGATGTTGAAACTGTCTTGGCGAACACTTATCGAGATTCTGGTTGAACGCGTAAATTAGGGGAAACTTTTAAATTATATGAACTTGCTCGAATATTGTGCCAGGTGTATCGGACCCTTCCCTTCGTTGCCCATCAATATCTCCACTAGCGTGCGTTCATTAGATGTGCCGCAGCGGTTGGCGCGTGTATGCTCTTCCGAGAATTCGGCGGAAGAAGCGTGAAGATATCGATGGCACATTGGGCACGTCGGTGTTGCGCTTTGACGGTGTCACGTAGAGTTGGTACTTGGGTGGTAGTATGCTATGATGATAAGGTGGTGATGTGACCAAAAGTGTCCGGAGGTCGGCGGTCGATGTCTTATCACTGATGTAGGTTGAGATGTGATTGATGTCACAACGGCGTAGCGCTTTGTATCACGAAGCCGTTGGAAAGTTCCGTGGCACGTGCCGCCACAAGTATTAAGGTATGATTAACTTGATTAATGGCCTATACAGCAATTGCATTTTTTATTCAAAGTGTGTGATAAGTGATTTGGAAAATAAATAAATACGTAAAAATAACGATTTTAGAATAAAGTACTATTTCCAGAATAGAACTGAGAAGAATAATAGACACTGTAGACTGAGATTTAAAGATTTTTTTTTTATTTAAAGTTGTTTATTGAGCCCAAGAATACAGTTTTAGGTACATATTCACAATAAACGGTGAATTTTTGTAATGATATGTTAGGCAAAGGTACCGATACGCGGCGGTACGACGTAGCCATGCTGTATTATGTGTCGGCGCTTTACATTTTTCGTTGTATAATACAATTTTTGGGTTTAAGCCGCTGGGGAGTGGAGCTTTTTTATGTATTTTTTGTTTTATTTTTTTCTGTCCTGAAAACTTGGTCGCAAAACAGGACGCTTCGGTAGTCTGCTTTTTGGGTGCTGTGTAACTTTTGGGAGGGGTGGGATGAGAGGGAGGGGGCGGGGGAGGGGGATGTCAAATAGATTTATTTACAAATATTTACAGTATTTACAGTTTACACCTGTGTTATGCGGTGTCAGAATTGAGTTCTGTCGGTTTATTAATGTTCTCTCTTATTTTATTATGGATTCTGTATCCACCAGTATTTTTTTGTATTTTTTCTGTGTTTGTCTTTGGTGTCTTTCCGGGGGAGGGCCATGTTGTATCTCCATCTGGTGTCTGCGGTCTGTCTATTTATGTTTTCTTCGTAGAGTATGGTTTTGATCCCTATTTTTCTTTTTATGTGATAAATTATTGGGATGTTGTTGTGGTCCTGGAGGTAGTTTTTTTCGTCTAGGTATAGGAAAGCTTCTGGAGGGATGTGGCCTGTTGTCAGAGTGTTTTTGTAATATGCGTTGTTAGGAAATAGGCAATTGAAGATTAAGCTGTTTTCTTTTATTTTTGCTGCTTACGCGAAGTGGTTTCTTATTAGCTTTAGGATGTGACAGTCTATGCGGTGAATGTTGGCTAGGTCGTATATTGTTTTGTTTTTTACATATTTTTTGAATCCGCTGTGTTCGGATCTGTAAGTACTCAAGCAAGCCCTGATGCATTTTCTTTCGAATATGCGGAATTTTCTTTCGAATATGCCGCTGTGTGGAAATCGGATAGGTTTCGGAGGTAGAGAGCATGTTTACCTGAGTGTATCCTTTTGATATGGAATTGATTGATGTTGGATACTTTCTCTATGAGCGTTACTGTGTCCTTTGGGTCTTGTAACGTTATGTTGATAGGCGGCGGTTTGTATTCCCTTGTAGTGGATGGGGCCTTCCTACGCTCCTCTGCGGTGTATCTGGTGGGGTGCCCGTCGGGTGCCCGGGCCCCCCCGTGGTGATGTGATCGCTGGGGGCGAGGCAGCTTTTATGGGTCTCATGTTTCTGGCTTTCTTAGTACTTTCGTCCTGGGCGGAGAGATACTCTTGTTTTGTGTTTTTTAGGATTTCTTCTAATCCTTTGGTTCTGGCAACTAGGTTTGGTTGGGGTTGAGTTTCCGCGTCTTTTGCGCGGAAAGTCTTAAGCTATTGATTTCCTTGGCCGCTTTTTGCGGATTTATTTTTCTTTTGGTGGGTTTTCTTGTTAATTCTAAGGTGGGTTCCGTTGCCTTGCTTTTTGCATCATTCTCAGTAACTTCTATTTTTTTACATACTTTTATTTTCTTATCTTTTCTTAAATTTTAATTTTATTTTATTTTTATTTATTTTATTATTTATTTATATTATTTATATATATTTAATATATTTATATTTAATATATTTATTATTTATATTATTTATTCCTTGCTAGGAATTATTGTGTTGTTAATGGTGACCTGGGGGCAGGTTTGTTTTCGGAGCGTGAAGGTTACATGTGAGGTACATTTTTTTTCGTTAATTTTGAAGCCCCATTTATGAAACCACTTTTGCATGGAGTCGAGACATCGCTGGAGAGTGGATGAGGCAATTACCGGGTCTGCGTGGGTAGCTAATAGCGCTGTGTCGTCAGCAAATGTTGCTATTGTTATCTCGTTTGATATAGGTAAGTCGGCAGTGTAGATGGAGAACAGTAAGGGTGCGAGAACACTACCTTGGGGTATGCCGGATTCTATTGGGAATATTGCGGAAGTGGCGTCTAGGCATTTAACCATGAATTGTTTATTGGTTAGGTAGGATTTTAGAATGGAGTAGTAGGGGTGAGGTAGGATCTTTTTAAGCTTGTATAGTAGCCTTTCATGCCATACTTTGTCGAATGCCTGTTGAACGACATCTAAATGAGAAGAAGAAAATACGGCAAGCGAGATCTACAGCCAGCAGCTATAATTATCACGGATATATGAAAGAAGATGGAGAAAAAGAAAAAAAAAGTGTGTTTCGTCCAGAGCCTGCCAGTGGACTCATCAGTAAGGTTACCCAGCAGGCTCATGCCTTAGACACAACAAGAGAAAATAAAGCGTGCGTGTTTCGTCCTAGGCTGCTAGTGGCGGACTCCTCAGTAAGGCTCTCACCTAGCAGACCTATACCTTAGACACTCGCATAAGAAAAGTTGTGTTGGAAGTTATATTTATTGAAACACACGGTGTCAATGTGACCACTAGTGAGAAAGCATTAACATCGCTAGCCCTATGTTGATATCGATGGCCCTCTGGTGACAAGTGTAAGACCTATTCTACAAACGTGTAATTTAAACTAAACCATTGTGATGAGTTATAAATAGATTGTACATTTATAGTAAATTTAAAAGTGTAGAAATGCACAGATTGCATAGAATAATGTGCAAAGATATCGAAAATATTGAAAGTAAAGTTTCTGCTATAATGTTAAAGATTAACATAATAAATGAGTTGTGATACTTAATTGTATTGAATGAAAGAAATTTCTATTTAAGTTCAATTTCCATAATTGTATTTCTGTAATAGTGTTAAATAAAGCTACGAATTTATATAAACATCCACGCTCTAATCATAATAGAGTATCTAACATAAACAAAATTAGAAGAGTATGAAACAGAATATCGGACGTTAGTGAATTCCTGTTTACATATCGTTAACACGATATGTTTCAAAGGAAAAAAACTAAAGAAAGAAATGCACGCTGTAATGTTTCTAGCCTGATGTTTTCTTTCTTTTTCCATATTGTTCACGTACGCAGCATCGTGATGAATCGAACTGTTGAATCTCGGTGACAAATAACAGGAATTACGTGCTGGGTGCGAGAGAACCTCTATTTGCGCGTTCAATTGCTCGCGTTAGAATATCATGGTTCGTACATCCTATACATCCAATAAATTTTGGAATATTATACATTGAGGAGCTACATTGAAGGAGCGAACGTGCGAAAATACAGAAAATTTAAAATAATTAGATTTGCTACTGTTTATTTTCGTTTTGAAGTTGTGTAAAATATAGTAACAGCCAAAGGTTGAATAATTTTTTAAGACTACTATTTTCGTGTATATTAGTCGTTTTGATTATCTCCACTGATTACATCCGAGCAACTAGTTCTCCCATTCCTAATGTATGTGTATTTTTGTCTCAGTCTAATTGGAAACAGACCATGCTTGCATAACACTTCCATTAATGTTATGCCCTTCTTGTCTGTGTTATTTCCTCAACACAATGATTCCACATTTTTGACTATATGTGTAATATCAAAAAAAGGGGAGGGTATGCGCTTGGTCTATCATATATTTAAGTTTGAGTTTTCTGGGGATAGTATAAGTCGTAAATTGAACATATAAACTAAGAATCGTAAGAGTGCTGGGGAAGAGAGAGAGAGAGAGAGAGAGAGAGAGAGTGTGTGTGTGTAAGTAAGAGGGTATGCTTGGTGACTTCAAAGCCAAATGAGTAATGGAGTGAGAGAAGGGTGCGAGTGTGGAGGCTCAGCATTTTTTGACCTGTGAAGACAGACGTAAGCCGAGTGTTAGAATAAGACGTACGAAGATATTGTAGTCAGTTTTTGCATTGGGTATTGCTTGTTAAAATAAAACTAAACTTCACTTCAAATAGAACATCCTTTCTTGTCCTTACTCTAGACTATTTAGATACTACATATGTAAGAGAAATTTCCATTCAGCCAAAGGTATACTTACACATTACAGATACTTACGAGACATAAACTCGCAAACTATTGTGACGAATAAAAAATTTAATACTATTAAATCTGTTTGTATTTTGTTGCATGAGAATGCATATGTACATTACCTTTGTATCCCCTTGAAAGATTCAATATTGCGCATGTAAACTATATTTTATACAGATTTTATAAAACTACTTTGCATGTTTGTTTAGACTGTTAATCTAAAGGCTGGTATACAAGGAAGAAACTTTTTTTTTTTATTTAGTTGTTTACATTCACAATTTGTCCAATTTGGACATTTGGTAGAAACAAGGAAGAAATGGCACAATGATGTAGTCTGGTGACGTTCATGAATATCAAGGAATCACTCTACATTCGCTCAGATATATACGTCGGAGCTAAAAGGTATAACAAAGGTGCCTAACAAAGGTATGGGGTAATAGCATAGCTCTCCTTTAAAAGAAATAGTTGTAGCGGCACTCCACAGTAAACATTCCAACGGTTTCTGTCGCATGACTCGTGTAACGTCAATCCACATCAGAAACCAGGCCACTGCAACATTAGAGGCCAGATGTGTGCGGGCCTTCACGCTCGACATTACAAATTAATTTAAATTTTATACATTTTATATTGTGATTGAAATTTTATTTGATTAAATTGTGATATTTTCATTGAAATCAAAATTTTTAACATTTATTTAGTATTTCAGTTAGAATTTTAATTCAGGAAAAGAATGAATTTCTGTATGAAAATTAAAAAGACTTAGAATTTCAATTTAGTTCGAAAGCTTCAGTGTTAAATACTTCTATGTTTCGTCCTTGGCTTAATTTGACTTTAACTAAGACCTAATAATTACATTAATGTGCGTAAATGCTTGAAAATGCCACATAATAGTATCAGCTTCTTTTAAAAAAATTTTATAGTAAAATCTTTATAAATTTGTAATATTTTTTAGACAATTTGAATTCATTATATTATACATCATACATTGTAGTCATTTCTAATTAAGTTACTTTTGCGATGTTTAATTTTATTTTATGTATATCCTTATAACTCTCTATGTTACGGCGCGTACGATGGTCCGTGCGCTGTCTGAAACTTTATACTATATACTGATCTACTATATACTATATGCTATAAACTGAATCCTTTGACGTAATCTTAATAGCTTGAAGGAATCTCTAACCCTGTAAGTGTTTTCGGTTTATGGATGGTCCTTAGAACAATCCTTAGGTTTATTGTGCACTCTTACAAATTACGGAGAAAGCGGGTAGTTATTTTTCCAATAACCAATGCCATCCACGAGCCACGTTGGTAGGAGGCTTCCTCCTCCTATCTCCATTCATTAACGTTGGCTATAACCAATGGGCACCCTCACTCTCCTAACGAAAAGTGTGAACAACGAATCCGCGTTCTTCGTTCAGAAAGCACGCCCACACCGAGATTTCTTCTCGTGGCGGCACACGAGAACGCAAATGTCATCACTTGACACCAACTAGTGTCGGACGACGGCAGAGCAATGGTCAGCGCCTTAGAGTATAATCGTTCGGATCCCGGGTTCAAATTCCGGCGCCTCGTACTTTTCCGAAGTCCGATTTTTCTTCTACGACATCTAAATAAGAAGAAAATACAGCAGTATACACCCCGGCAAGCGATATCTACAGCCAGCAGCTACAATTATCACGGATATATGAAAGAAGATGGAGAAAAAGAAAAAAAAAGTGTGTTTCGTCCAGAGCCTGCTAGTGGACTCATCAGTAAGGTTACCCAGCAGGCTCATGCCTTAGACACAACAAGAGAAAATAAAGCGTGCGTGTTTCGTCCTAGGCTGCTAGTGGCGGACTCCTCAGTAAGGCTCTCACCTAGCAGACCTATACCTTAGACACTCGGATAAGAAAAGTTGTGTTGGAAGTTATATTTATTGAAACAAACGGTGTCAATGTGACCACTAGTGAGAAAGCATTAACATCGCTAGCCCTATGTTGATATCGATGGCCCTCTGGTGACAAGTGTAAGACCTATTCTACAAACGTGTAATTTAAACTAAACCATTGTGATGAGTTATAAATAGATTGTACATTTATAGTAAATTTAAAAGTGTAGAAATGCACAGATTGCATAGAATAATGTGTAAAGATATCGAAAATATTGAAAGTAAAGTTTCTGCTATAATGTTAAAGATTAACATAATAAATGAGTTGTGATACTTAATTGTATTGAATGAAAGAAATTTCTATTTAAGTTCAATTTCCATAATTGTATTTCTGTAATAGTGTTAAATAAAGCTACGAATTTATATAAACATCCACGCTCTAATCATAATAGAGTATCTAATATAAACAAAATTAGAAGAGTATGAAACAGAATATCGGACGTTAGTGAATTCCTGTTTACATATCGTTAACACGATATGTTTCAAAGGAAAAAAACTAAAGAAAGAAATGCACGCTGTAATGTTTCTAGCCTGATGTTTTCTTTCTTTTTCCATATTGTTCACGTACGCAGCAACGTGATGAATCGAATTGTTGAATCTCGGTGACAAATAACAAGAATTACGTGCTGGGTGCGAGAGGACCTTTATTTGCGCGTTTAATTGCTCGCGTTAGAATATCATGGTTCGTACATCCTATACATCTAAACAATTTTCAAACATGAAATTACACAGAAACATATGTCGATGATATTTGTCATTCCTACGATCTATTTCGCATGATCGTGCTTCTTTCCTATTGCAAATTTAATTTATGATACGAACTAAGTTTCCTTTATTGTTGTCAGTTCCGCGTCTTTCTAAATTGCCACAGTTTTTCTCTCTTTGTTGCAAAACATTGAATCATAGTGTGAACCAAGTTTCTTTTATTAGATTCATTGACCGTTATCAGTCCTGCGTCTTTTCAGTTCGTCACTGTTTTATTTTAGGACGATGACTGGCTTCAATATACTGTTCGCATGTTTAGCGTTAACCTTTTGAGTGCTGGATACTCCCGCGAAAGCAATCCGCGTGGACGGCACGCGCTTAGCGGTTGCGATGATTGAAGACAGAATACTTTTTTTGCTAGTGTGAATTGTGTTAATTGAATACGCATGGCGGAACTAAGTTGTAATTGTAATTTCTGTACACCAAATGAAATAATATTTCATAGATAGATATTTATTTATTAGTTAGTTATTTTCGGACATTAATTATTCTATTAAAAACATTAAAGTGTAAAATATATTCAAACTTGAAATTGTGTTATTGAATCTAAATATTTGAGTCCAATGAATATAACAAAAATTATGGAAAGTTCTTTACGTATATTTTAAACAAAGAAATATTTAGTTTTAAATCACATGCGCATTACATCTACACTAGATTCATTTCACAAAATAAAAACTTTTATGTATATTGATAAAATTAAAATTGTTTAATTATTTTTGTTGAGACATGTATAATTTTCTGTGCTGGGCTGGGTTAAATGCGTAGTAGAGATACTTGTATGCGGGTATCGGTGTGTGGAGGTATGTGTGTGCGCGACGTCTCGAAAACAGATGAATGTAAACTATTCAGTCGGTTATAGGTCGGCTATAGGAGAAAGTGCCGAGACGCGCGCAAGTGTGTATCCATGAATATATAAGAAATCGTCCATGAAATAAGTATATAACTATTCTAATATTAATTCCAAGTGTAAATTTAGTGTTCCTGTAACATTATTTCGGCTTCAAAGATCCACAATTCTCAACAATTTTCTAAAAACTTTGAGCAATTCAAATCGACTAAAATTAGAAGTTCATTTAGGTGTGGTAAGTCTCAAAACAATCATCGATACATAAACCGACATCGCATTTTCTGCATTCATATCGCGTATCACTTCGTTTTTTATGTTTCGCGCAAACAACGCATTTTCTTCGTGATAATTGTGCCTTGTCCGTTTAATTTGAACATTTTGATAGAAAATGTCTCTCTGTTAAACGAAACGGTATATCTTTCGAATCTTTTTTACCACCACCCACAACGTTTCTTCCTTGTGGATATTTCCGTAAAGTATCTTTTACCAGTGCCAAATGAAATTCATTAAATTTTTGTTTCGTACCAGTAGAATTTTTGTATAGGATATATGCATTGTATATTGCTAAATCTAGCAAACGGAAAAAAGTTTCTTATACCATTTTATGGTTTTCCTTGTAGAATTAAGTGTACTTAAAACCATATCAACTTTGTCTACAGCACCCATGTAAGAGTTATAATCTGTAATACACGATGGTTTGGTTTTCTTTAACCCTGTTCGATAGTTTCATTTTTCCGTTTCAATCAACCTAGCTGCGTGTACAATGGATAGCATCCAGACATCCTTCTTGTCACGCCATTTCATCGTCAATAAATTATTCGTAGATCGGTAACAAATTTCACCTTTCTTCAAGCTTTCTTCCATACGGAGCATTTCGCTCCTATTTTTACGAACAGTTCCGAATGCATTGGTTTTGTGGGCTTGTATACCAATTGTCCGTAATTAACGTATGACCCTTCTCAAAGTACGGTTGAAGAAGTGTCATAACAACGTTTCCAGAAATCCCAAAGGTCGAAGTATTTTGATTTATCTCTGTCTTTTTTCCAGTATAAATTATAAAATCCAAACTAATTAGTTCTACAGTCGCAAAGAACAAATATCTTGATACCAAACCTGCTTCTCTTAGAAGGTATAAACTGCTTAAAATAACATCTGCCTTTATATAGTACGAGGCTTTCGTTGATGCACAGATTTTCATATGACTGTGAAAAGGATTTCTTCAGTTCGTCGACTACTAGTCGTATTTTTATTATCGGGTCATCGTTTATTACGTTATGATCATTGAAGTTTAACATTTGTAATAATAACATGTACCTGTCTGGTGCTATTATTTTTCGGAATATACTGGTTTGCAGCATTTCATCGGTGGACCAATACTCCCTCAAAGAGAGTTTCCTTACCCGCGACGTTAGCATTATAGTACAGAAAAATCCGTACATTTCGCAGACTGAGTCATTCTGCCAATTGTTCAAACGCGAATTCGTTTTACATGCTTTATGATCTTTCACATTCTTGAAGTAGTTGTTCGTCTGTTCGGTAATGTGAGAGACCAATTCCTCCGAGAAAAAAATTTGGAAAGCATCAAAAGGTGTTGACTGTGCGGTCAAATGCACTTTTACTCCGGAATTTCCATAGTCAAAGATATGTAATATGGGCGTCAAATTCTTCTTCGTCCACAAGAACATTTCCGTCCGTTTACAGGTTTCGATATTTTGAGTTAAATGCGGATCTTCCTCCTCCGAAGACGTACTCAATGTTCCACACCGTTTTCTATTTTTATTTCTACGTGTACCTAATCCATTATTTATATAGTTTTCCACATCTTCTTCGGAGTCCGATGAATTGTAATTTTCATTTATTTCACTATCTCTTGTAGTATATTCTTCAAGATTATTCGACATTTTTTAATATATTAAAAATAAAAAGTAATACAATGATTTATATAAACGTCAAGGAGGTTGAAAATATTGATAAACACATATATGGGTCCTTAGTCCACACAGATAGACTCTCGCTGGACTCGTATATGCGTCCATAGCATTCAAAGGGTTAATTGTCCTCCTGCATCCATCAGTTCAAGCGGGACGCACTAAAGGTTTGCACTTTAAGTTGTCTGCAGTTTCGAAATTTTACGCGTTTGGTAATTATGAGTGAAAAAAGCGGTCACGCGTGACCACATAAAATTGAAAGGAACACGTTTGATTTTTTATTTTCGAGATGGTCACGAAGTTAATGGGAAAATTCCACCTAAGTATTCACTTCTTCACCGGTTTTGTTTCTGAAAAATGCTTCCTTAACTTCGCGAATATTCCAACGATTCGCTTCACGTACAAATGTGATAACCAGGATAATCGTGAAACAACCAGCGAAGACGAATTAATTCATCACTCTACTGTCAATTCTCTAAATATAATAACTTCTTTCACTATAAATGTTTTATAGCAACCTCGGATGTGCCCTTGCGTCCACCACACTGTGGTTTCAGCAACGTTACGCATACAAGGGTGGTTGGTGGTAGACCAGCTAAACTTGGTACGTTTTATCTATTCCTTTCCGATTAATAATAAGCGATATACTATGAAGGATGAAATTGAAAGGCACTAATCAGCACATCAAAGTACGTTTCAATTAAATTATATAATAATACAACGGTTTCATTGGTAGTAACTTTGTTTATTAACTTGAATTATTTCCTCCTTTTAGTTCATGTTAGAAAGAATATGTTTTTACTTGAAATTAAAAATCGACATACGAGTAATGATACGGATGGCGATCAAAAAGTGTTCGGGAAGAAATTACATATTCGAACTTTAGAGTTCAGTATACTTCAAGTGGAAACTGTATAGAATTAACTAATAAGTGTTGTTCCATTGAAGTCAAAATTCAATTTCTCTCTTAATCAAATTTCTATCTGAGAGTCTGCATCGTCGAATGTCCAATGGATAACAATAATTTCTAACTCATCACGCGAGAAAAAATTATGTATGTTCACAACTATGTCTATTGCATTTTAGATGCTTGGCCATGGATCGCTGCAGTAGGATTCCGTAATTACTCAAACCCGCATTGGGTAACACAATGGCTGTGTGCAGGTACCCTAATATCGGCTAGGCATGTTTTGACCGCAGCACATTGTGCAGATAACGATGATTTGTACGTGGTTCGTATCGGGGACTTAAATCTAAAACGAGATGACGACGGAGCGCATCCTATTCAAATAGAAGTCGAATCTAAACTAATACATCCCGATTATTCTGCCGAGTCGAACAATAATGATATTGCTATTCTTAAACTGAAGGACAATGTTCCATTTTCGGGTAAGTCTTTAAATATTGTTGTGTTTCTAATATTTATGCTACTGGGTATTGCTGAAACTTCTTACTGTACACATATATTGTATCATAAAGCATGTTCAATTCTTTCTCATACTTTTCGTCATTCGTTTCCTTCACTTTCATTTATTTTCTTATTTTTCAGAGTACATACATCCCATTTGTCTCCCCATAGAGAAATCCCTTCGAAATAAAAACTTCGTGGGCTATAACCCCTTCATTGCTGGATGGGGAGCATTAAACTTTAGTAAGTGATATCAATTCTATGATAAAATGAAATAGTTTCATTCTTAAATATCCTTCTCATTTTCTTTGTAGGTGAATCGTATACTAACGCATTAATGGAACTGTAACTGCTAGTGGTTACCAACGCCGTATACGAGAAAGCTTACGAGGATTTTGACGTAACTATCACCAATAAAGAAATATGCACCGGCGGAGACCCTCGAGGTGGAAAGGATGCTTGTGGAGTAATTACATTACAGATTTACTATAAATTATACGGTGTCTGAGGGTACATCAATTCGAATCAACATCAAATCAACGTCTTGAACATAAAAAATAATAGATAAACACAATTTAATAGTTTTGCCCATTTCTCACACATCATTATGGTCCTTAATCTAATTTCCTTCTAATCTTAATTTTTTTCAAAATACATATAATATATACATTCTAAATTGGAATATTTCAATACATAAATCAATAATAGATTATTACTGTATATAAGTATAATTTCAATACAATTCGATTGAAATATTTCAGTAACTATGATTAAAAATTTAACCATCATTTCAGGCTGACAGCGGAGGACCACTGATGATATCACAGCAATTCACCTACTATCAAATAGGTGTTGTGTCATCTGGTCATGAATGCGGCGTACCTGATTATCCGGGTATTTACACGAGAGTCACGTCGTACCTTAATGACTTCATTATCCCAGTGTTACAAAGTTATTAGTGTCCCATAAATATCATTTTTCGTGCACGAAAAATAAAGTTGGAATGTATTATTGTGGAGATAAGAGGCAGCTCAGATTTATATCGTCTTTTACATCAAGAATTATAGTCTTAAAATGCATGAAATGTAACTTTGAAACGACACTAACTTTTTACGTACGCTATACTTGCACGGCTTAGATACGTAGAGATGATAAACGAGCATTTATTAAATTTTTACAAATTATATCTAAACTAATAATAAACCAACTTTTTGAGAAGTTCTGTAAATTTTGTTTCTCATGTATCAAGAGAATAATTAAATATTTCACTTAGATCGTATACTTCTTGTATGTACACACAAAATTTTGGACTACTCTGGAACATTTCATAAGATAGAGAGCTTCTAGAGGTTCGGACACAGAAAGTTCATAAAATACAAGATAAGTCTCGCATGTTCCAAAACTATTTTTTATTCGTTAAAAACTTACTGTCTATTCATGCAATCACGTGCATCCCCGGAACATTACTTATTCTTTTATCACTTCCCAATTAAATGCATTATTTCTGCATGTTTAGCTATATGTAATAGAAATTTCCATTCAGCCAAAGGTATACTTACACATTACAGATACTTACGGGACATAAATTCCCAATCTATCATGATGAATAAAAAAAATGTATACTGTTAAATCAGTTCATTTTTTATTGTATGTAAGTACACATGTACGTGACGAACATTATCTTTGTATGCCTTGAAGGCTTCAACATAGGCCATGTTTACCATGTTCCATACATATTTTATAAAACTACTTTGTACGTTTCTTTAAAGTGTTAATCAAAAGGCTGATTTGACAAAGAAGAAGTGGCGCAATGACACATCAAGGCCACAGCCTGGTGACATTTTGATTATGAAGAAATCATCCCTATATTTGCTGAGGTATATATCTTTGACTATGCTCTATTGAAAATATGTAAGTACTAGAATATAAACAATTAATTTTTAATGAGACTGTACCTTGGGAAGAAAGAATGGATACCTTGATATCATGGTTTCAACATCCTATACATCCAATAAATTTTGGAATATTATACATTGAAGAGCCAGATTATCATGGTCATGTGATTGGAATAAAAGGGCCTCAATGTGATCATGGAATAGCAAGTTAGACAGAATAAAAGATTTTACAAACTATGTTAACGGCTCTGATTATATATTTTTGGGTACCCCCCCAAGATTACACATTTTCTCTAATTCTGGTATGTTGCTTCATCGTATGAACCATTAAGTCTATTTGAATTATTAGTAACGGATTAAGGAAAGAAACAAGTAATTGTGTTAGACAAGGAAGAAATAATTTATCAAGCACTGAATTGCTGCCTTCTTTTACTGCAACACAAAACAAAAATTCTGAATGATATTGATAATTATGGATGAACGATGTTAATAATTTATGTCTCTTTTCAGATTAAACAATTTTCCGGATTTATTCATAATTTCGAAGAATATGCTGGTATTCAAAGAATAAGGAAAAGAATGGACCAGTATAGGAAATCTCTTTTTCATTGTAGGTAACATATACTTCATTCATTGCATGGTTCAACGTATTTTTGAACACATGTAACTGGGAAAATTCTTGTGTGATTTAAAAAAAGGAGGAGAATTGACACTTTCGAATGACATTAGAAATATTTCAATATAAGCACCATTGTCGAAGAATTAGAAGATTTTCGTAAAAGTGAGCATAAAAAAGTTTAAAAACATCTCTCATCGTGACAGGCATCTCTCAATTAGCCGTCAAATGTGTAAGTAAAAGGGTCGTAAGATTGATCGAATTTGGTTTTTGATAATTCTGTGACTACAGATCAATCATTTTTAAGATCAATTAAAGTTGCACTTGTCACACAAGTAAACAGTTTTTATCGTAGAAGTAACTTTTATGTGATGTGTTACGTGCAAAAGTGTTTATTTCTGTTACCATGTTATTGGTATTTTACAGATTTTAGTACTAGAACTATCAACAAGTAATGTACGACTGAATGTGCTATATAATACATAATTGTAAGAGAAGCGACAAAATGATGGTATAAATAAGTACTTAGAGGGAAGTTGGTGCAACTGTATCTTATTTTTCGAAGAATGGCGAGGTAAGTAGGAATAGAAACAATAAGATTTGAAGTTATGTAGCAAAGAGCATTCTGTTATAAATCTTCCTATGTGCGTATAGAAACGTGTTCTAATAATTACAAATATCCAGATTTTTCTCTAACTAGTTATCTGAATTAATGATTTTCCTATTTGTATTTTCCTTCTAAGTTGTCTGTAGTCATCTTATTAACTCAACAAAGATCAACGTTAATTTTTGCAAAAGGTAATATGACGCTTTTTAGGGAATTGCACAAATGAAAGTTTCAAAGCTCGTTGTTGCGACGAGTTTAATCGTTGTAGTGTTAAACTAAACAATTTTCAAAAATGAAATTACACTGAAACGTATGTCGATGATATCTGTCATTCCTATCATCTATTTCACATGATCGTGCTTCTTTTCTAATGCAAATTCAATTTATAATACGAACTAGGTTTCCTTTATTGTTGTCAGTTCCGCGTCCTTCTAAATCGCCACAGTTTTTCGCTCTTTGTTTCAAAACATTGAATCATAGTGTGAACCAAGTTTCTTTTATTAGATTCATTCATCGTTATCAGTCCTGCCGTTATTCGTCACTTCTTTATTTCAGAAAAATGACGGATCGCAAAGTGTTATTTGCATGTTTGGTGTTAATTACTCTCCTGCATCCATTAGTTCACATGGTGTCTGGCGAAGGTTTGCACTTTAAGTTGTCTTTTTCCATGCACTTCAGATTATAATACGACCTCGTCACGGAACCTTCGAGCTATTTCGAAATTTTACGCGTTTGTTAATTATCAATGAAAAGAAAGAAGCTACGCAATATCACATAAAATACAAACGATTTTTATAATTTTTTATTTTCGAGATGGCGACGAAGTTAGTGGCAAAACTGAACTTGATTATTCACGTCTACTTCCTCGGTTTAGTTTCCAGAAAAAGATTCGTTAACTTCGCGAATATTTCAACGACTCGTTTTATGTACAAAATGAACGTGATAAACATTGCATCACGTCCATGAAAACTATTGGCGTAATGCCTAAGATAATGATGCAAAGATATTCTCGGAATTTCCAATGACAACTTTATAGATTTTTAGTTTAATGTCAGTACTGCATTTGAATCACTTTTACCTAACTGTGTTACATACTGTCGCTGAGAATTTTCCTAATTCCATAAAATGATTCACTAAAAATTATCCTGAATTCCTATATTATATTTACCGCAAAACAGAGAAAGTGTTTATTTAAAAAATGAGGTTGAAGATAGTCCTTGTCTTTCAAGTATGGCTAACACAATATCTAATCAATTAAAACTTTATATTTTCACGTCAAAAGTTGTCTGTTGGACAATCCGATGGACTTGATCGGCTTTTTATTTCGAAAGTTGAGTAATCGGTGTCGCGTTCTTACGCATATTCGAACTGTATAAATGTTTTATTTTGAAATTGTTTGATCCAGAATGTACAACACCGAACAATCAAACAGGCAACTGTCTCAACATTAAAACATGTAACCCTCTGCAAGAAATACTGCAGACACAGGGTCATACAGCTACCGATTTTTTGAGGCAATCACTATGCAGATATGAGGGTCATGCTCCGATCGTTTGTTGTCCAAACGATCCAAACAAGGAGAAGAGAGGGATTTTAATAGAAACTGTGTATAAGTACGTGCCCTTGCGTCCACCATATTGTGGTTTCAGCAACGGCGAGCATACCAGGGTGGTTGATGGTAAACCAGCTAAGCTTGGTACGTTTTATCTGTTCCTTTCCGATTAATAATAAGCGATTTACTACGAAGAATGAACTTTAAAGGTACTTACGCGAGAGAAAATGATGTATGTTCGCAACTATAACTATTGCGTTTTAGGTGCTTGGCCGTGGATCGCTGCATTAGGTTTTCGTAATCCCCAAAACCCAGATACTGAACCAGAATGGAAGTGCGGAGGTTCCCTGATATCAGCTAGGCATGTTTTGACCGCAGCACATTGTGCAATACGCAGTGATTTGTACGTGGTTCGTATCGGAGACTTAAATCTAAAACGAGATGACGACGGAGCGCATCCTATTCAAATGGGATTCGAATCTAAACTAATACATCCTGATTATACTCCCAATATACACAATCATGATATTGCCATTCTTAGATTGGTGGAGGAGGTGCCATTTTCGAGTAAGTCCTCAAATATTGTTGAGTATATGCTACGAGTATTAATGGAGAATCGTTTCCTAAAATTTCTTACCATACACACATATTGTATCATAAAACATGTACTATTCTTTCTTATACTTTTCGTTATTCGTTTTCTTCACTTTCATTTGTTTTCTTATTTTTCAGAGTACATACATCCCATTTGTCTCCCCATAGAGGAGTCCCTACGAAATAACGACTTCGTGGGCTACAACCCCCTTGTTGCTGGATGGGGAGCATTAAGATATAGTAAGTGATACCAATTTTATAATAAAATTAAACAATTCCAGTCTTAAATGTCTTTCTCATTTTCTTCGTAGGAGGACCACGAAGTGATGTATTAATGGAAGTACAAGTGCCAGTGGTTAGCAACGCCGAATGCAAGACAGCTTATTCCAAATTTCCTAATGCACCTATCACTGATGGTGTAATATGCGCCGGGTATGCTCAGGGTGGAAAGGATGCTTGTACGGTAATTAAGTTACAGATTAACTACAAATTATACGGTGTCTGAAGACGCATTAATTCGAATCAACATCAAATCGACGTCTTAAACTTTAAAAATAATGGATAAACACAATTTAATAGTTTAGTTTAATATTTAATAGTTATTTAATAGTTTCTCACACATCATTATGGTATTTAATCTAATTTCCTTCTAATATTAGTTATAGTATAATTATTTCAATGTAATTCGATTGATATATTTCACTATCTTTGATTAAAAATTTAACGATCGTTTAAGGGTGATAGCGGCGGACCACTGATGATACGACAGCAATTAACCTTCTACCTAATAGGTGCTGTGTCTTATGGTCATGCGTGTGCTGTAGCTGGATATCCTGGTGTTTACACTAGGATCACGTCGTACCTCGACAACTTCATTCTCCCAGCCTTGCAATAATACGATTATTATTGTTCCATAAATATCATTTTTCATGTACGAAAGGTAAAGTTGGCTTTTCTTATTGTGGAGATAAGAGGCAGCTCAAATTTATATTGTTTTTTACGTCAAAAATTACAGTCTTAAAATGCATGAAATGTAACTTTGAAACTACACTAATTTTTTACCTACGTTATACTTGCACCACTTAGATACGTAAAGATGATAAACGATCATTAACTAAATTTCCATTAATCATATTTATACTAATTTTGATAATAATAAACCAACTCTCTGAAGGTTTCTATAAATTTTCCTTCTGATGTATCAAGAGCCTGATTAAATATTCCACTTAGAACGTATACTTCTTGTATGTACATACAAAATTTTCCGGCTGATCTAAAACGCTTCATAAGATAGAGAGCTTCTGGAAGTTCGGACACAGAGAGTGCATAAAATACAAGATAAGTCTCGTGTCTTCCAAAACTATTTTTTATTCGCTAAAAATGTTCTGTGTGCTCATACAATCACGTGCAACATCGAAACTTTACTTATTTTTTTATCACTTTCCAATTCAACACAATGATTCCACATTTTTGACTATATGTGTAATATCAAAAAAAGGGGAGGGTATGCGCTTGGTCTATCATATATTTAAGTTTGAGTTTTCTGGGGATAGTATAAGTCGTAAATTGAACATATAAACTAAGAATCGTAAGAGTGCTGGGGAAGAGAGAGAGAGAGAGTGTGTGTGTGTGTAAGTAAGAGGGTATGCTTGGTGACTTCAAAGCCAAATGAGTAATGGAGTGAGAGAAGGGTGCGAGTGTGGAGGCTCAGCATTTTTTGACCTGTGAAGACAGACGTTGTAAGCCGAGTGTTAGAATAAGACGTACGAAGATATTGTAGTCAGTTTTTGCATTGGGTATTGCTTGTTAAAATAAAACTAAACTTCACTTCAAATAGAACATCCTTTCTTGTCCTTACTCTAGACTATTTAGATACTACATATGTAAGAGAAATTTCCATTCAGCCAAAGGTATACTTACACATTACAGATACTTACGAGACATAAACTCGCAAACTATTGTGACGAATAAAAAATTTAATACTATTAAATCTGTTTGTATTTTGTTGCATGAGAATGCATATGTACATTACCTTTGTATCCCCTTGAAAGATTCAATATTGCGCATGTAAACTATATTTTATACAGATTTTATAAAACTACTTTGCATGTTTGTTTAGACTGTTAATCTAAAGGCTGGTATACAAGGAAGAAACTTTTTTTTTTTATTTAGTTGTTTACATTCACAATTTGTCCAATTTGGACATTTGGTAGAAACAAGGAAGAAATGGCACAATGATGTAGTCTGGTGACGTTCATGAATATCAAGGAATCACTCTACATTCGCTCAGATATATACGTCGGAGCTAAAAGGTATAACAAAGGTGCCTAACAAAGGTATGGGGTAATAGCATAGCTCTCCTTTAAAAGAAATAGTTGTAGCGGCACTCCACAGTAAACATTCCAACGGTTTCTGTCGCATGACTCGTGTAACGTCAATCCACATCAGAAACCAGGCCACTGCAACATTAGAGGCCAGATGTGTGCGGGCCTTCACGCTCGACATTACAAATTAATTTAAATTTTATACATTTTATATTGTGATTGAAATTTTATTTGATTAAATTGTGATATTTTCATTGAAATCAAAATTTTTAACATTTATTTAGTATTTCAGTTAGAATTTTAATTCAGGAAAAGAATGAATTTCTGTATGAAAATTAAAAAGACTTAGAATTTCAATTTAGTTCGAAAGCTTCAGTGTTAAATACTTCTATGTTTCGTCCTTGGCTTAATTTGACTTTAACTAAGACCTAATAATTACATTAATGTGCGTAAATGCTTGAAAATGCCACATAATAGTATCAGCTTCTTTTAAAAAAATTTTATAGTAAAATCTTTATAAATTTGTAATATTTTTTAGACAATTTGAATTCATTATATTATACATCATACATTGTAGTCATTTCTAATTAAGTTACTTTTGCGATGTTTAATTTTATTTTATGTATATCCTTATAACTCTCTATGTTACGGCGCGTACGATGGTCCGTGCGCTGTCTGAAACTTTATACTATATACTGATCTACTATATACTATATGCTATAAACTGAATCCTTTGACGTAATCTTAATAGCTTGAAGGAATCTCTAGCCCTGTAAGTGTTTTCGGTTTATGGATGGTCCTTAGAACAATCCTTAGGTTTATTGTGCACTCTTACAAATTACGGAGAAAGCGGGTAGTTATTTTTCCAATAACCAATGCCATCCACGAGCCACGTTGGTAGGAGGCTTCCTCCTCCTATCTCCATTCATTAACGTTGGCTATAACCAATGGGCACCCTCACTCTCCTAACGAAAAGTGTGAACAACGAATCCGCGTTCTTCGTTCAGAAAGCACGCCCACACCGAGATTTCTTCTCGTGGCGGCACACGAGAACGCAAATGTCATCACTTGACACCAACTAGTGTCGGACGACGGCAGAGCAATGGTTAGCGCCTTAGAGTACAATCGTTCGGATCCCGGGTTCAAATTCCGGCGCCTCGTACTTTTCCGAAGTCCGATTTTTCTTCTACGACATCTAAATAAGAAGAAAATACAGCAGTATACACCCCGGCAAGCGATATCTACAGCCAGCAGCTACAATTATCACGGATATATGAAAGAAGATGGAGAAAAAGAAAAAAAAAGTGTGTTTCGTCCAGAGCCTGCTAGTGGACTCATCAGTAAGGTTACCCAGCAGGCTCATGCCTTAGACACAATGGAAGGAGGGAAGAAGGTTTTATACATGGCAGGAACATTGAAAACGGATTCCTCCCTCCCACACCATCGCCAACGGCGGGACACTGTATCCAAGGCCGGTCGAATCTCCTACCCTCTCCTGCGACGTTTCCCAGTGGAGCGGCCTCCCACTCCGGATCAGAAGGGGATATTTAATACTGACTTAGGTGTAAAGATGTACATATCTCTTAACCTAAACCGGCTAGTAAGGTTCTCGGACACCCAGTGTGTCGCCATACACACACTACGGTGAAGCGGCGAGTACCTTTCTAGTATCTTACCCTATACCCTGTAAACCATTAAAGCTTCTGTAATAGCGGACTTTCCGCTTTCCCTTACAAGGATGTTCAGAAGGGATTTTTATCAGTTGCATTGCTTGATCGTTGCATTGTTTGATCGTTGCTCTTGCGCCAAAGGCCGCCCATGGGTAAGTCCTCCGTCGCGAAGCTCCTCCTTCTTCTTTGTCAGTCCATCTTGCCCATATGACTCAAGCATAGGGGGGATGGATGAAGTAGGGTGGATAAAGAAAGGAAATGGAGAAGAGAGAAGTAGTGTTTCGTCCGAGATCTGCTAGTTGGGACTCTTCAGTAAGGCTTACCTAGCAGACCTTTACCTTAGACACTGGGATAGAAAAACTTGTGTTAGAAGTTATATTTATTGAAACAAACAGTGTCAATGTGACCACTAGTGAGAAAGCATTAACATCGCTAGCCCTGTGTTGATATCGATGGCCCTCTGGTGACAAGCGTAAGACGTATTCTACAAACGTGTAATTTAAACTAAACCATTGTGATGAGTTATAAATAGATTGTACATTTATAGTAAATTTAAAAGTGTAGAAATGCACAGATTGCATAGAATAATGTGCAAAGATATCGAAAATATTGAAAGTAAAGTTTCTGCTATAATGTTAAAGATTAACATAATAAATGAGTTGTGATACTTAATTGTATTGAATGAAAGAAATTTCTATTTAAGTTCAATTTCCATAATTGTATTTCTGTAATAGTGTTAAATAAAGCTACGAATTTATAAACATCCACGCTCTAATCATAATAGAGTATCTAATATAAACAAAATTAGAAGAGTATGAAACAGAATATCGGACGTTAGTGAATTCCTGTTTACATATCGTTAACACGATATGTTTCAAAGGAAAAAAACTAAAGAAAGAAATGCACGCTGTAATGTTTCTAGCCTGATGTTTTCTTTCTTTTTCCATATTGTTCACGTACGCAGCATCGTGATGAATCGAACTGTTGAATCTCGGTGACAAATAACAGGAATTACGTGCTGGGTGCGAGAGGACCTCTATTTGCGCGTTCAATTGCTCGCGTTAGAATATCATGGTTCGTACATCCTATACATCCAATAAATTTTGGAATATTATACATTGAGGAGCTACATTGAAGGAGCGAACGTGCGAAAATACAGAAAATTTAAAATAATTAGATTTGCTACTGTTTATTTTCGTTTTGAAGTTGTGTAAAATATAGTAATAGCCAAAGGTTGAATAATTTTTTAAGACTACTATTTTCGTGTATATTAGTCGTTTTGATTATCTCCACTGATTACATCCGAGCAACTAGTTCTCCCATTCCTAATGTATGTGTATTTTTGTCTCAGTCTAATTGGAAACAGACCATGCTTGCATAACACTTCCATTAATGTTATGCCCCTCTTGTCTGTGTTATTTCCTCCACAAGCCATCGTTTTTGCATTAAAATCTCCCGCCATAATGATTTTATGATGTTTCCTACTGTCTTTCCTCAGATTATTTATTAACGTATTTATTAAACTCATTTTTGTTGATGTTGAGCGAACAATTCCCACTTATGGGGAAGCAATCGTTAATTACCAGGACTATTCCATTCTTATTAATTAATGTATCTTCCTTAAGAAACCTGCCATTGAACAGTGTAATCCAAATGGAGGCGTCATTTTTCGCATCGTTAAAGCAGTACGCTTACTACCTATACGATTCTGAGATGACAACCGCATCTACTCGGTACTCGCAAGCGTACTGGTACATTAAGTCTTGTGCTAGTTTGCACCTATTCAGGTTAGTCTGCAAGATCTTAATTTTAACCCTGTTTCAAAGTCAATCTGTACGTAGGGCACGCCAATGAGCCTGTGACATGCCTTGTGTTGCTTAGTTTACGGGTGCTACACATCGCGCAGCATTCCTCGTTGTTGCAGTTTGACATATTGTTGTCTTTACTTCCACATCTTCTGCATATTTCCTTGCCAGGTCTGATCGCTTTACACTGACTCGTTGAATGCTCTATTAGATGACATCTATAGCATTTCTCAATCCTAGGAAGAATTCTTGCCGTGGCTATGGTCAGACCCGTTCTTATATTTAAATTAGGATTATCTTTGGGAAAATATGCAGCTGGCACCACTACTATCACCTGCTGCGTGCCCACCGGAGTTACGTCCGGTGACTCTGCGTGTAACCCGGAGTCCATCCCTCGGTGGAGGCGACCACTAGCTGTGCAAATATAATTAGTCGGACCGCAATAATCCTAAGGAACTGTAATAAAACTAAGCATTTGTATTTTACCGTTAGGACCCTTAGTAGTATTAAAATATATTCAAGTCGAGACGTTCCTTATGGTTATTGCTCCATCAGTGAAGAAACGTGGGTTTTCCCATTTTTGGCGGTATTTCTACCCGCAAGTGACCAGTGATGGGACGATCAACATCCAGCAACTCTGCGTCAGCATCGTCACCGAATTTCGCTGGTTTTCCATCTTTAGATCAGTCAACATCCCTTGACTGGTTTTTCATGCGTTAACCAGTCAATGTCTTGGCTGGTTTATCAGCTTTAGATCAGTCACCTGTTTAACTTATATCTATACACACCGAGCGTAACTGTCTATGTCCACAAACTTGTTGAATATAGTGTATATTGTGATCTGTTATTTCAGTGTTATAATCAGTTCAACCACCCCTATTATCCTAAACGAAATAGCGGATCGATCATTTCGTGGCGCCGATTATCTAATCGTAACGGGAATTTACGATTCCCGTTGGCGCGCTTCCTCGCGATTACGTCTCTCGGCGAACGGTCGAACATTGTTAGAAAGGAAAAAAAAACAAACTAAAAGTAAATACGGAAAATATATTGTATGCATGTTTTAGGTAAATTCTGAAATTATGAAGCGATATGATAACGTTTAAATATGGTTAAATTTGTGCAAAAGCTTGAAATCAGTCAATCTAACCAACACTGGTAGGTTTAGTGTTAAATGTAACAAAGAGTTTTTCTTTTACAATTTCTAACAATGAATGATTATGATGATTATACAGATTATTTATATATGATAACATTGAGCATGAAGCTGTATATATTAAATATTTATCATTTAATATGTATTATTCTGATGTAATAATCTGATAAAGGAGTTTGAGTACGTATAACTAAATTTCTGCAAATATGGACCTGGTTCTCAAATACAGATTTATCAACCAATATTTCGCGATTAATACTTTTACAAATTTAGAAATGTAAATAGAATTGTTACCTTCTTGGTATTTATTGCACATAATTGTAAATACTTTTAACTGACACGGTTAACTTGGACGAATAATTTCGGCCTGGAACACTGAAAAAGAAAATTGTGTTCAAAAACATATAAGGCAGATCTAGAGTGATATAGTACGATGTAGGCAGAATATAGACAGATATGGGTGTTGAGATACGAAGAAGGTTATATACATTTTTCAAAATAAAATTATATTTTTCGATGCATTGATTGATGTAGTTCCTTATGAAGAAATATTAGCCCTACTACTTTCTTTTAAGCAGATATAAATATTTTAGAGACATATGTTAAGGAGTAACTGTATCAACATTTACGTTTAATGATGTAGTCCAACGCTACTGCTTATTTAATAGCGTATATTCAGTAAATCGTAAATCCTCGGAATAATAGTTATTAGTTTCTTTTGACTTTTACTTTCCTTAACGTACTTCAAAGTCATATACATCGTCGAGGTCGCCATTCTTAATAATTACATTTAGTTAATTACTTACAATTATAAGTTCCTTTTCGTTTAATAAGACAAATTACAAAGAATGCGAGAAAGAAGGAAGAGAAAAAGAAGCCCATTTGTGTGAATGTATATGTTTCTATATCATATAATTTTATCAATATAAATTTAGTTTCAATTCAAGTTTTGCATTGATTAGTCGCGTATCTACCGGCTTTGGTAGGTACTCGCACTGATAAATATCCGCTGATATACAGAATGGGATACATAAATCGGGGCATCTAAATAACTTCGTTATTAATATTATGAAAATAACTACGCAGGGCAAGGTTATACTATTTGGTAGATAATGTTTTTCTAGAAGACATTTTTTAAATATGATTTTAAGGTCATCATCATTTATTTGTGCGACAATATACTTGTTTAATACATTCATCGATCCATCTCTATATTCCCAGTAAACATTTAATTTAACAATTACTTTAACTCTAATTTGCCAAATTCAAAGTATAAAGTTCAAAGAGAACGTAAATACAAGAATAACATTGCGCGCCTTTCCTTGTCTTCCATACATAGTAGAATCTTGATTATTGGAACTAATAATGATAAACGTGTTTGAATTATAGAACAACAGCTTTTTCTGTACTTCAAACCAAATGGTACAAGCAAACAAGTAACCATCGCACATTTTTATGCTTCCTGTCGATTCCGCATGGTTCAAAATACAAGTTTCTTCTGATACTGCTTTCCACATTACTATTGTGTAAGCGACATTGTAAACGTTCTTCAATGTGAACCCACCTTCTTCCAGTAATCTGTTAAAATCAGCTTTAAAGTCTTTCCCTACAATGAATGGAATTGTGGGTTGAAAATTTTCCCTTATATCCTTAGTAGTAATACGGTAACGTTCTTTAAAGTTTCGCAACCAAGTGCAACTGGCTTTAAAACTAGGATGTCCGTTTAATTTATGATTAATTTCTAGAGCTTCATTCTGTATGTCTACTCCTGTCATTTTTACCTTTCTTTCCTTACATCGTAAGTACCAGTGGTAAATAGCTCTCTCTATATCCGAACGTTTCCGTGTGAAACCCATGAGGATCCCGCATTGATTTGAAATCACTTCGCTTTTTATACATATATTGATCAATGTGGATTTCGCAATACCGTACTTTTCCATTACGGTTTGTCGAATTTTGCCTTTATCTCTCATCGCAGTGATTCTGTATTTATCGACAATTGTCAAATGTACCGGTGTTCGTCTTGACGTCATTATTGTTTGAAACGTTTCGAATGTAAATACAGTACTGAAATGTTGAGACGAGATTTTATTTCGACAATTGTTGTCGTCGACAATTTTGATAGGGGGAAATAAATACTACGTGTATTAAACATGTATATAGGTATATACGTATATACGTATATGAAATACACTATAGAGAATTATACAATATTCTGATGACAGAACGTTCGGATGATGTATGTACGCAATGTATAATCGAGATTACGCTGTATTGTTAGGGAAGTGATACATTTACACTGTACATGAGAGTGTGTGTGTAAGGGTTAGAGGGCGTTAAGGTCTTAGTGGAGACAAAAGACTGTTGCCAGATGTTAGAAGAATCTAGGATAGTCGGTTGGCGACAAGCGTGCGTGCAAGACGTTCTTCAGAGTGTAATATAGATGTATAACTGTTGAGTGAGAAATATAGTCAATTATTTGTATTCCCAAATCCTCGAATTTCCTTAACATGTATATCAAAATAACAAATAATATTCGACCGAGAGGTGACATTAAGCCGGCAGCACGAAAATAAGAATTTAGTACGAGATTATTATGAGAATAAGAACAACTGTAATGCAAACGGTTTATAAATCAACGGTTTTCTGTAACTGAATTTATACTTGTGTCCATCCTATAAACGGTAAACTTTTTAAGAAGACTAAAAATTCATGAATTCTACGAATATTCTAAATGTCCCTTTCATGGATTTATTCTTCGAATATTTTTACGTAATTTTGAAAAGGAAAAAGTAATAATTTTAACTACGAAGATAAACGACTTAAAAATGAATTGTAATTTTGTCATCGCGCTTTATTGTTAATATCGAGTAATTTGAAAACAGAGTCTTTCTCCGTAGAAACTTCAACGTAGGTTCTATCTATGAAGCAGATGAAATACCTGGGTGTCGTCATCGACAGCCAGTGGACGTTCGAGTCGCACTTCGACTCCCTGATTCCCAAGGTGTCCGCGGCTGCCAATGCCTTGTGCGGCCTGCTGCCGAACATCGGCGGGGCGGGAGTTGTGGTGCGTCGATTATACGAGGGCGTCGTTCGGGCCCGAGTGATGTACGGGGCCCCGATATGGGCGGACGTTCTGATGGTGAGTCGTCGCAGCATCCTGCTCCTCAGGAGGGTGCACAGGGTAACCGCCATCAGAATCATTAGGGGATACCGGACGGTTTCCTACGCTTCGGCGACCGCTCCAGCCGCGTCCTCCCCGTGGGAGCTTCGGGCAATAGCGCTCAAAAGGAGATACGCCCGCTGGAGAGTATGGGATCCGGGAGAAGATTTGATCTAGCAGGCGGCTCCAAACGACCTAGGACCTGCCGAGGAAGACACGTGGGACCCGTGGTGCTCCCAGCTGATCAACGAGGGAGGTAAACATCGAGGCGCGGAGGTGGTCCTCCCAAACCGGGAGACATGGAGAAGCCGCCGCGGCCTCCCGTTCACCTGAGAAAAATCGGACGGGAGACGACAGACATTTGTCACCACTGCGGAGAGGGCAGGGACACAGCGCAGCACACGCTGGAGCTCTGTCCGGCGTGAAAGCTGCCCCGCTACACTCTGCGACACGCCATAGGCGAAATACTGACCCCCTCAGCTATCGTGGAAGCGATAATGAGAGGGGCACAGGAATACGAGGCCGCCCGCCTCTTCTGCGAGCGAGTTATGCTCGCGAAGGAGCGAGCTGAAAGGGAGAGAAAGAAAAACTCCCACCCCTGCAGGATAAGACGATGGAGAAGGATGGCAGTCAGACGACCCAGAGCCGCCCCGCCACCACCACAACGGACTACGACCAGAAGAAGTGACAGCGCTAGAGGCAACGACCTCCCCCTAAGGCCTACTCAATAGCCGGCTCGAACAAGAGAACGCGAGAAGGGGGTGCAACTGAAGTTAATTCATAAGAGGTTCCTGGAGCACCCCTGTCACACGCATAAGATGGTCATCGTGGACTTTTAGTCGGTAGGAGTCCGACACTACACTGCTGTTACGCGATTATTGCAGCAGCGGAGTGTCCATGAGGATCTCCCCACGTACAAAAAGAAAAAAAAAAGCTCTTGTCAGTTTTGTCAATCAACGTGTATATATTTGTCAATTTGCAAATTATTAAAAAAATCAATTAAATTAAAATCGTGTAATTAAAAAGAGAGAAAACGTATCGCGAACGATTGTAACTTCGAGTATTCGAAATCTCAACGACAATTCTGACAATACCCAATCAGAATTAGAACAAACATTTGTTATGAAGTTATAACGTTATACCATATAACGTTATGTTATATAACGTATTACGATATAACGTAATACCATAAAACGTAGTACGTTATAACGTTATACCATATAACGCAATACGTTATAACGGTATACCATATAGCGTTAAAAGGTCATTTCGTTATACCATATAACGTAATACGTTATAACGTTCTAACATATAACGTAAGACGTTATAACGTTATACCATATAACGTAATACGTTATAACGTTATACCATATAACGTAATACGTTATAACGTTATACCGTATAACGTAATAATTTATAACGTTATACCAAATAACGAAATACGTTATAACGTTATACCATATAACATAAAACGACATTTCGTTATACCATATAACGAGATACGTTATAACGTTATACCATGTAACGTAATTCGTTATAACGTCATTCCATATAACGCAATAAGTTATAACGTTATTCCATATAACGTAATACGTTATAAAGTAATACCATATAACGTAATACGTGATAACGTTATACCACATAACGTAATACGTTATAACGTAATACCATATAACGTAATACGTTATAACGTTATACCATATAACGTAATACGTTATAACGTTATACCGTATAACGTAAAACGTCATTTCGATATCCCATATCACGTAACACGTTATAACGTTATACCATATAACGTACAAACGCCATTTCGTTAAAACATATAACGTAAAACGTCATTTCGATATACCATATAACGTAATACGCTATAACGTTATACCATATAACGTAATACGTTATAACGTTATACCATATAACGTAATACGTTATAACGTTATACCATATAACGTAATACGTTATAACGTTATACCGTATAACGTAATAATTCATAACGTTATACCATATAACGTAATACGTTATAACGATATACCATATAACGTAATACGTTATAACGCTATACCATATAACGTAATACGTTATAACGTTATACCATATATCGTAATACGTTATAACGTTATGCCATATAACGTAATACTTTATAACGTTATACCATATAACGTAATACGTTATAACGTTATACCATATAACGTAATACGTTATAACGTTATACCATATAACGTAATACGTCATAACGTTATGCCATATAAAGTAAAACGTTATAACGTTATACCATATAACGTAATACGTTATAACGTTATACCATATAAAGTAAAACGTTATAACGTTATACCATATAACGTAATACGTTATAACGTTATACCATATAACGTAATACGTCATAACGTTATACCATATAAAGTAAAACGTTATAACGTTATACCATATAACGTAATACGTTATAACGTTATACCATATAAAGTAAAACGTTATAACGTTATACCATATAACGTAATACGTTATAACGTTATACCATATAACGTAATACGTCATAACGTTATACCATATAAAGTAAAACGTTATAACGATATACCATATAACGTAATACGTTATAACGTTATACCATATAACGTAAAACGTCATTTCGTTATACCATATAACGTAACACGTTATAACGTTATACCACATAACGTAATACGTTATAAAGTTATACCATTTAACGCAATACGTTATAACGTTATACCATATAACGTAATACGTTATAACGCTGTACCATATAAAGTAATACGTTATAACGTTATACCATATAACGTAATACGTTATAACGTTATACCATATAACGTAATACGTTATAACGTTATACCGTATATCGTAATACGTTATAACGTTATACCATATAACGTAATACGTCATTTCGTTATACCATATAACGTAACACGTTATAACGTTATACCATATAACGTAAAAACGCCATTTCGTTATAACATATAACGTAATACGTCATTTCGTTATACCATATAACGTAACACGTTATAACGTTATACCATATAACGTAACACGTTATAACGTTATACCACATAACGTAATACGTATTAACGATATACCATATAACGTAAAACGTCATTTCGATATACCATATAACGTAATACGCTATAACGTTATACCATATAACGTAATACGTTATAACGTTATACCATATAACGTAATACGTTATAACGTTATACCGTATAACGTAATACGTTATAACGTTATACCCTATAACGTAATACGTTATAACGTTATACCCTACAACGTAATACGTTATAACGCTATACCATATAACGTAATACGTTATAACGTTATACCATATAACGTAATACGTTATAACGTTATACCGTATAACGTAAAAACGCCATTTCGTTATAACATATAACGTAATACGTCATTTCGTTATACCATATAACGTAACACGTTATAACGTTATACCATATAACGTAACACGTTATAACGTTATACCACATAACGTAATACGTATTAACGATATACCATATAACGTAATACGTTAAAGCGTTATACCATTTAACGTAAAACGACATTTCGTTATACCATATAACGAGATACGTTATAACGTTATACTATATATCGTAATACGCTATAACGTTATACCATATAACGTAATACGTTATAACGTTATACTATACATCGTAATACGTTATAACGTTATACCATATAACGTCATACGTTATAACGTTATACTATATATCGTAATACGTTATAACGTTATACCATATAACGTAATACGTCATTTCGTTATACCATATAACGTAACACGTTATAACGTTATACCATATAACGTAAAAACGCCATTTCGTTATAACATATAACGTAATACGTCATTTCGTTATACCATATAACGTAACACGTTATAACGTTATACCATATAACGTAATACGCTATAACGTTATACCATATAACGTAAAACGTCATTTCGATATACCATATAACGTAATACGCTATAACGTTATACCATATAACGTAATACGTTATAACGTTATACCATATAACGTAGTACGTTATAACGTTATACCATATAACGCAATACGTTATAACGGTATACCATATAGCGTTAAAAGGTCATTTCGTAATACCATATAACGTAATACGTTATAACGTTCTAACATATAACGTAAGACGTTATAACGTTATACCATATAACGTAATACGTTATAACGTTATACCATATAACGTAATACGTTATAACGTTATACCGTATAACGTAATAATTTATAACGTTATACCAAATAACGAAATACGTTATAACGTTATACCATATAACATAAAACGACATTTCGTTATACCATATAACGAGATACGTTATAACGTTATACCATGTAACGTAATTCGTTATAACGTCATTCCATATAACGCAATAAGTTATAACGTTATTCCATATAACGTAATACGTTATAAAGTAATACCATATAACGTAATACGTGATAACGTTATACCACATAACGTAATACGTTATAACGTAATACCATATAACGTAATACGTTATAACGTTATACCATATAACGTAATACGTTATAACGTTATACCGTATAACGTAAAACGTCATTTCGATATCCCATATCACGTAACACGTTATAACGTTATACCATATAACGTAAAAACGCCATTTCGTTAAAAAATATAACGTAAAACGTCATTTCGATATACCATATAACGTAATACGCTATAACGTTATACCATATAACGTAATACGTTATAACGTTATACCATATAACGTAATACGTTATAACGTTATACCATATAACGTAATACGTGATAACGTTATACCATATAACGTAATACGTTAAAACGTTATACCATATAACGTAATACGTTATAACGTTATACCATATAACGTAATACGTGATAACGTAATACCATATAACGTAATACGTTATGACGTAATACCATATAACGTAATACGTTATAACGTAATACCATATAACGTAAATCGTCATTTCGTTATACCATATAACGTAATACGGTATAACGTTATACCATATAACGTAATACGTTATAACGATATACCATATAACGTAATACGTTATAACGTTATACCATATAACGTAATACGTGATAACGTAATACCATATAACGTAATACCATATAACGTAATACGTTATGACGTTATACCATATAACGTAATAGGTTATAACGTAATACCATATAACGTAATACGTTATAACGTAATACCATATAACGTAAAGCGTCATTTCGTTATACCATATAACGTAATAGGTTATAACGTAATACCATATAACGTAATACGTTATAACGTTATACCATATAACGTAATACGTTATAACGTTATACCATATAACGTAATACGTTATAACGTTATACCGTATAACGTAAAACGTCATTTCGATATCCCATATCACGTAACACGTTATAACGTTATACCATATAACGTAAAAACGCCATTTCGTTAAAACATATAACGTAAAACGTCATTTCGATATACCATATAACGTAATACGCTATAACGTTATACCATATAACGTAATACGTTATAACGTTATACCATATAACGTAATACGTTATAACGTTATACCATATAACGTAATACGTGATAACGTTATACCATATAACGTAATACGTTAAAACGTTATACCATATAACGTAATACGTTATAACGTTATACCATATAACATAATACGTGATAACGTAATACCATATAACGTAATACGTTATGACGTAATACCATATAACGTAATACGTTATAACGTAATACCATATAACTTAAATCGTCATTTCGTTATACCATATAACGTAATACGGTATAACGTTATACCATATAACGTAATACGTTATAACGATATACCATATAACGTAATACGTTATAACGTTATACCATATAACGTAATACGTGATAACGTAATACCATATAACGTAATACGTTATGACGTTATACCATATAACGTAATAGGTTATAACGTAATACCATATAACGTAATACGTTATAACGTAATACCATATAACGTAAAGCGTCATTTCGTTATACCATATAACGTAATAGGTTATAACGTAATACCATATAACGTAATACGTTATAACGTTATACCATATAACGTAATACGTGATAACGTTATACCATATAACGTAATACGTTAAAACGTTATACCATATAACGTAATACGTGATAACGTTATACCATATAACGTAGTACGTTAATACGTTATACCATATAACGTAATACGTGATAACGTAATACCATATAACGTAACACGTTATGACGTTATACCATATAACGTAATACGTTATAACGTTATACCATATAACGTAATACGTGATAACGTTATACCATATAACGTAATACGTTAAAACGTTATACCATATAACGTAATACGTTATAACGTTATACCATATAACGTAATACGTGATAACGTAATACCATATAACGTAATACGTTATGACGTTATACCATATAACGTAATACGTTATAACGTAATACCATATAACGTAATACGTTAAAACGTTATACCATATAACGTAATACGTTATAACGTTATACCATATAACGTAATACGTGATAACGTAATACCATATAACGTAGTACGTTAATACGTTATACCATATAACGTAATACGTGATAACGTAATACCATATAACGTAACACGTTATGACGTCATACCATATAACGTAATACGTTATAACGTAATACCATATAACGTAATACGTTATAACGTTATACCATATAACGTAATACGTGATAACGTTATACCATATAACGTAATACGTTAAAACGTTATACTATATAACGTAATACGTTATAACGTTATACCATATAACGTAATACGTGATAACGTAATACCATATAACGTAATACGTTATGACGTTATACCATATAACGTAATACGTTATAACGTAATACCATATAACGTAATACGTTATAACGTTATACCATACAACGTAAAACGTCATTTCGATATACCGTATAACGTGATACGTTATAACGTTATAACATATAACGTAAAACGTTATAACGTTATACCATATAACGTAATACGTTATAGCGTTATACCATATAACGTAATACGATATAACGTAATGCCATATAACGTAATTCGTTATAACGTTATACCATATAACGCAATACGTTATAACGTTATACCATATAACGTAAAACGTTATAACGTAATACCATATAATGTAATACGTTATAACGTTATACCATATAACGTAATACGTTAAAACGTAATACCATATAACGTAATACGTTATAACGTTATACCATATAACGTAAAACGTCATTTCGTTATGCCATATAACGCAATACGTTATAACGTAATGCCATATAACGTAATACGTGATAACGTTATACCATATAACGTAATACGTTATAACGTAATACCATATAACGTAAATCGTCATTTCGTTATACCATATAACGTAATACGGTATAACGTTATACCATATAACGTAATACGTTATAACGATATACCATATAACGTAATACGTTATAACGTTATACCATATAACGTAATACGTGATAACGTAATACCATACAACGTAATACGTTATGACGTCATACCATATAACGTAATACGTTATAACGTAATACCATATAACGTAATACGTTATAACGTAATACCATATAACGTAAAGCGTCATTTCGTTATACCATATAACGTAATAGGTTATAACGTAATACCATATAACGTAATTCGTTATAACGTTATACCATATAACGCAATACGTTATAACGTTATACCATATAACGTAAAACGTTATAACGTAATACCATATAATGTAATACGTTATAACGTTATACCATATAACGTAATACGTTAAAACGTAATACCATATAACGTAATACGTTATAACGTTATACCATATAACGTAAAACGTCATTTCGTTATGCCATATAACGCAATACGTTATAACGTAATGCCATATAACGTAATACGTGATAACGTTATACCATATAACGTAATACGATATAACGTAATACCATATAACGTAAATCGTCATTTCGTTATACCATATAACGTAATACGGTATAACGTTATACCATATAACGTAATACGTTATAACGATATACCATATAACGTAATACGTTATAACGTTATACCATATAACGTAATACGTGATAACGTAATACCATACAACGTAATACGTTATGACGTCATACCATATAACGTAATACGTTATAACGTAATACCATATAACGTAATACGTTATAACGTAATACCATATAACGTAAAGCGTCATTTCGTTATACCATATAACGTAATAGGTTATAACGTAATACCATATAACGTAATACGTTATAACGTTATACCATATAACGTAATACGTGATAACGTTATACCATATAACGTAATACGTTAAAACGTTATACCATATAACGTAATACGTTATAACGTTATACCATATAACGTAATACGTGATAACATTATACCATATAACGTAATACGTTAAAACGTTATTCCATATAACGTAATACGTTATAACGATATACCATATAACGTAATACGTGATAACGTAATACCATATAACGTAATACGTTATGACGTTATACCATATAACGTAATACGTTATAACGTTATACCATATAACGTAATACGTTATAACGTTATACCATATAACGTAATACGTTATAACGTTATACCATATAACGTAATACGTTATAACGTAATACCATATAACGTAATACGTTATAACGTTATACCATATAACGTAATACGTGATAACGTTATACCATATAACGTAATACGTTAAAACGTTATACCATATAACGTAATACGTTATAACGTTATACCATATAACGTAATACGCGATAACGTAATACCGTATAACGTAATACGTTATGACGTTATACCATATAACGTAATACGTTATAACGTAATACCATATAACGTAATACGTTATAACGTAATACCATATAACGTAAAACGTCATTTCGTTATACCATATAACGTAATACGGTATAACGTTATACCATATAACGTAATACGTTATAACGTTATACCATATAACGTAATACGTGATAACGTAATACCATATAAAGTAATACGTTATGACGTTATACCATATAACGTAATACGTTATGACGTAATACCATATAACGTAATACGTAATAACGTTATACCATACAACGTAAAACGTCATTTCGATATACCGTATAACGTGATACGTTATAACGTAATACCATATAACGTAAAGCGTCATTTCGTTATACCATATAACGTAATAGGTTATAACGTAATACCATATAACGTAATACGTTATAACGTTATACCATATAACGTAATACGTGATAACGTTATTCCATATAACGTAATACGTTAAAACGTTATACCATATAACGTAATACGTGATAACGTTATACCATATAACGTAGTACGTTAATACGTTATACCATATAACGTAATACGTGATAACGTAATACCATATAACGTTACACGTTATGACGTTATACCATATAACGTAATACGTTATAACTTTATACCATATAACGTAATACGTGATAACGTTATACCATATAACGTAATACGTTAAAACGTTATACCATATAACGTAATACGTTATAACGTTATACCATATAACGTAATACGTGATAACGTAATACCATATAACGTAATACGTTATGACGTTATACCATATAACGTAATACGTTATAACGTAATACCATATAACGTAATACGTTAAAACGTTATACCATATAACGTAATACGTTATAACGTTATACCATATAACGTAATACGTGATAACGTAATACCATATAACGTAGTACGTTAATACGTTATACCATATAACGTAATACGTGATAACGTAATACCATATAACGTAACACGTTATGACGTTATACCATATAACGTAATACGTTATAACGTAATACCATATAACGTAATACGTTATAACGTTATACCATATAACGTAATACGTGATAACATTATACCATATAACGTAATACATTAAAACGTTATACCATATAACGTAATACGTTATAACGTTATACCATATAACGTAATACGTGATAACGTAATACCATATAACGTAATACGTTATGACGTTATACCATATAACGTAATACGTTATAACGTAATACCATATAACGTAATACGTTATAACGTTATACCATACAACGTAAAACGTCATTTCGATATACCGTATAACGTGATACGTTATAACGTTATAACATATAACGTAAAACGTTATAACGTTATACCATATAACGTAATACGTTATAACGTTATACCATATAACGTAATACGATATAACGTAATGCCATATAACGTAATTCGTTATAACGTTATACCATATAACGTAATACGTTATAACGTTATACCATATAACGTAAAACGTTATAACGTAATACCATATAATGTAATACGTTATAACGTTATACCATATAACGTAATACGTTAAAACGTAATACCATATAACGTAATACGTTATAACGTTATACCATATAACGTAAAACGTCATTTCGTTATACCATATAACGCAATACGTTATAACGTAGTGCCATATAACGTAATACGTGATAACGTTATACCATATAACGTAATACGTTATAACGTAATACCATATAACGTAAATCGTCATTTCGTTATACCATATAACGTAATACGGTATAACGTTATACCATATAACGTAATACGTTATAACGATATACCATATAACGTAATACGTTATAACGTTATACCATATAACGTAATACGTGATAACGTAATACCATACAACGTAATACGTTATGACGTTATACCATATAACGTAATACGTTATAACGTAATACCATATAACGTAATACGTTATAACGTAATACCATATAACGTAAAGCGTCATTTCGTTATACCATATAACGTAATAGGTTATAACGTAATACCATATAACGTAATACGTTATAACGTTATACCATATAACGTAATACGTGATAACGTTATACCATATAACGTAATACGTTAAAACGTTATACCATATAACGTAATACGTTATAACGTTATACCATATAACGTAATACGTGATAACATTATACCATATAACGTAATACGTTAAAACGTTATACCATATAACGTAATACGTTATAACGATATACCATATAACGTAATACGTGATAACGTAATACCATATAACGTAATACGTTATGACGTTATACCATATAACGTAATACGTTATAACGTTATACCATATAACGTAATACGTTATAACGTTATACCATATAACGTAATACGTTATAACGTTATACCATATAACGTAATACGTTATAACGTAATACCATATAACGTAATACGTTATAACGTTATACCATATAACGTAATACGTGATAACGTTATACCATATAACGTAATACGTTAAAACGTTATACCATATAACGTAATACGTTATAACGTTATACCATATAACGTAATACGTGATAACGTAATACCGTATAACGTAATACGTTATGACGTTATACCATATAACGTAATACGTTATAACGTAATACCATATAACGTAATACGTTATAACGTAATACCATATAACGTAAAACGTCATTTCGTTATACCATATAACGTAATACGGTATAACGTTATACCATATAACGTAATACGTTATAACGTTATACCATATAACGTAATACGATATAACGTTATACCATATAACGTAATACGTTATAACGTAATACCATATAACGTAATACGTTATAACGTAATACCATATAACGTAAAACGTCATTTCGTTATACCATATAACGTAATACGTTATAACGTAATACCATATAACCTAATACGTTATAACGTTATGCCATATAACGTAATACGTGATAACGTTATACCATATAACGTAATACGTTAAAACGTTATACCATATAACATAATACGTTATAACGTTATACCATATAACGTAATACGTGATAACGTTATACCATATAACGTAATACGTTAAAACGTTATACCATATAACGTAATACGTTATAACGTTATACCATATAACGTAATACGTGATAACGTAATACCATATAACGTAATACGTTATGACGTTATACCATATAACGTAATACGTTATAACGTTATACCATATAACGTAATACGTTATAACGTAATACCATATAACGTAAAGCGTCATTTCGTTATACCATATAACGTAATAGGTTATAACGTAATACCATATAACGTAATACGTTATAACGTTATACCATATAACGTAATACGTGATAACGTTATACCATATAACGTAATACGTTAAAACGTTATACCATATAACGTAATACGTGATAACGTTATACCATATAACGTAGTACGTTAATACATTATACCATATAACGTAATACGTGATAACGTAATACCATATAACGTAACACGTTATGACGTTATACCATATAACGTAATACGTTATAACTTTATACCATATAACGTAATACGTGATAACGTTATACCATATAACGTAATACGTTAAAACGTTATACCATATAACGTAATACCTTATAACGTTATACCATATAACGTAATACGTGATAACGTAATACCATATAACGTAACACGTTATGACGTTATACCATATAACGTAATACGTTATAACGTAATACCATATAACGTAATACGTTATAACGTTATACCATATAACGTAATACGTGATAACGTTATACCATATAACGTAATACGTCAAAACGTTATACCATATAACGTAATACGTTATAACGTTATACCATATAACGTAATACGTGATAACGTAATACCATACAACGTAATACGTTATGACGTTATACCATATAACGTAATACGTTATAACGTAATACCATATAACGTAATACGTTATAACGTAATACCATATAACGTAAAGCGTCATTTCGTTATACCATATAACGTAATAGGTTATAACGTAATACCATATAACGTAATACGTTATAACGTTATAACATATAACGTAAAACGTTATAACGTTATACCATATAACGTAATACGTTATAACGTTATACCACATAACGTAATACGTTAATACGTTATACCATATAACGTAATACGTGATAACGTAATACCATATAACGTAATACGTTATGACGTTATATCACATAACGTAATACGTTATAACGTTATACCATATAACGCAATACGTTATAACGTTATACCATATAACGTAATACGTTATAACGTTATACCATATAACGTAATACGTTATAACGTAATACCATATAACGTAATACGTTATAACGTTATACCATATAACGTAATACGTGATAACGTTATACCATATAACGTAATACGTTAAAACGTTATACCATATAACGTAATACGTTATAACGTTATACCATATAACGTAATACGTGATAACGTTATACCATATAACGTAATACGTTAAAACGTTATACCATATAACGTAATACGTTATAACGTTATACCATATAACGTAATACGTGATAACGTAATACCATACAACGTAATACGTTAATACGTTATACCATATAACGTAATACGTGATAACGTAATACCATATAACGTAATACGTTATGACGTTATATCACATAACGTAATACGTTATAACGTTATACCATATAACGTAATACGTTATAACGTAATACCATATAACGTAATACGTGATAACGTTATACCATATAACGTACTACGTTAAAACGTTATACCATATAACGTAATACGTTATAACGTTATACCATATAACGTAATACGTGATAACGTAATACCATATAACGTAATACGTTATGACGTTATACCATATAACGTAATACGTTATAACGTAATACCATATAACGTAATACGTTATAACGTTATACCATACAACGTAAAACGTCATTTCGATATACCGTATAACGTGATACGTTATAACGTGATACGTTATAACGTTATAACATATAACGAAAAACGTCATTTCGTTATACCATAAAACATAGTACGGTATAACGTTACACCATATAACGTAATACGTTTTAACGTAATGACATATAACGTAATACGTTATATAGTTGTAATATATAACGTAAAACGTCATTTCGTTATACCATAAAACATAGTACGGTATAACGTTACACCATATAACGTAATACGTTATAACGTAATGCCATATAACGTAATACGTGATAACGTTATACCATATAACGTAATACGTTATTACGTAATACCATATAACGTAAAACGTCATTTCGTTATACCATATAACGTAATACGGTATAACGTTATACCATATAACGTAATACGTTATAACGATATACCATATAACGTAATACGTTATAACGTTATACCATATAACGTAATACGTGATAACGTTATACCATATAACGTAATACGTTAAAACGTTATACCATATAACGTAATACGTTATAACGTTATACCATATAACGTAATACGTGATAACGTAATACCATATAACGTAATACGTTATGACGTTATACCATATAACGTAATACGTTATAACGTAATACCATATAACGTAATACGTTATAACGCAATACCATATAACGTAAAACGTCATTTGGTTATACCATATAACGTAATACGTTATAACGTAATACCATATAACGTAATACGTTATAACGTTATACCATATAACGTAATACGTTATAACGTTAAACCATATAACGTAATACGTTATAACGTAATACCATATAACGTAATACGTTATAACGTTATACCATATAACGTAATACGTGATAACGTTATACCATATAACGTAATACGTTAAAACGTTATACCATATAACGTAATACGTTATAACGTTATACCATATAACGTAATACGTGATAACGTAATACCATATAACGTAATACGTTATGACGTTATACCATATAACGTAATACGTTATAACGTAATACCATATAACGTAATACGTTATAACGTAATACCATATAACGTAATACGTGATAACGTTATACCATATAACGTAATACGTTAAAACGTTATACCATATAACGTAATACGTTATAACGTTATACCATATAACGTAATACGTGATAACGTAATACCATATAACGTAATACGTTATGACGTTATACCATATAACGTAATACGTTATAACGTACTACCATATAACGTAATACGTTATAACGTTATACCATATAACGTAATACGTTATAACGTAATACCATATAACGTAATACGTTATAACGTAATACCATATAACGTAAAACGTCATTTCGTTATACCATATAACGAAATACGTTATAACGTAATACCATATAACGTAATACGTTATAACGTTATACCATATAACGTAATACGTTATGACGTTATACCATATAACGTAATACGTTATAACGTACTACCATATAACGTAATACGTTATAACGTTATACCATATAACGTAATACGTTATAACGTAATACCATATAACGTAAAACGTCATTTCGTTATACCATATAACGTAATACGTTATAACGTAATACCATATAACGTAATACGTTATAACGTTATACCATATAACGTAATACGTGATAACGTTATACCATATAACGTAATACGTTAAAACGTTATACCATATAACGTAATACGTTATAACGTTATACCATATAACGTAATACGTGATAACGTTATACCATATAACGTAATACGTTAAAACGTTATACCATATAACGTAATACGTTATAACGTTATACCATATAACGTAATACGTGATAACGTAATACCATATAACGTAATACGTTATGACGTTATACCATATAACGTAATACGTTATAACGTAATACCATATAACGTAATACGTTATAACGTAATACCATATAACGTAAAACGTCATTTCGTTATACCATATAACGTAATACGTTATAACGTAATACCATATAACGTAATACGTTATAACGTTATACCATATAACGTAATACGTGATAAGGTTATACCATATAACGTAATACGTTAAAACGTTATACCATGTAACGAAATACGTTATAACGTTATACCATATAACGTAATACGTGATAACGTTATACCACATAACGTAATACGTTAATACGTTATACCATATAACGTAATACGTGATAACGTAATACCATATAACGTAATACGTTATGACGTTATATCATATAACGTAATACGTCATAACGTTATACCATATAACGTAATACGTTATAACGTTATACCATATAACGTAATACGTTATAACGTTATACCATATAACGTAATACGTTATAACGTAATACCATATAACGTAATACGTTATAACGTTATACCATATAACGTATTACGTGATAACGTTATACCATATAACGTAATACGTTAAAACGTTATACCATATAACGTAATACGTTATAACGTAATACCATATAACGTAATACGTTATAACGTAATACCATATAACGTAATACGTGATAACGTTATACCATATAACGTAATACGTTAAAACGTTATACCATATAACGTAATACGTTATAACGTTATACCATATAACGTAATACGTGATAACGTAATACCATATAACGTAATACGTTATGACGTTATACCATATAACGTAATACGTTATAACGTAATACCATATAACGTAATACGATATAACGTAATACCATATAACGTAATACGTGATAACGTTATACCATATAACGTACTACGTTAAAACGTTATACCATATAACGTAATACGTTATAACGTTATACCATATAACGTAATACGTGATAACGTAATACCATATAACGTAATACGTTATGACGTTATACCATATAACGTAATACGTTATAACGTAATACCATATAACGTAATACGTTATAACGTTATACCATACAACGTAAAACGTCATTTCGATATACCGTATAACGTGATACGTTATAACGTTATAACATATAACGTAAAACGTCATTTCGTTATACCATAAAACATAGTACGGTATAACGTTACACCATATAACGTAATACGTTTTAACGTAATGACATATAACGTAATACGTTATATAGTTGTAATATATAACGTAAAACGTCATTTCGTTATACCATAAAACATAGTACGGTATAACGTTACACCATATAACGTAATACGTTATAACGTAATGCCATATAACGTAATACGTGATAACGTTATACCATATAACGTAATACGTTATTACGTAATACCATATAACGTAAAACGTCATTTCGTTATACCATATAACGTAATACGGTATAACGTTATACCATATAACGTAATACGTTATAACGATGTACCATATAACGTAATACGTTATAACGTTATACCATATAACGTAATACGTGATAACGTTATACCATATAACGTAATACGTTAAAACGTTATACCATATAACGTAATACGTTATAACGTTATACTATATAACGTAATACGTGATAACGTAATACCATATAACGTAATACGTTATGACGTTATACCATATAACGTAATACGTTATAACGTAATACCATATAACGTAATACGTTATAACGCAATACCATATAACGTAAAACGTCATTTGGTTATACCATATAACGTAATACGTTATAACGTAATACCATATAACGTAATACGTTATAACGTTATATCATATAACGTAATACGTTATAACGTTAAACCATATAACGTAATACGTTATAACGTAATACCATATAACGTAATACGTTATAACGTTATACCATATAACGTAATACGTGATAACGTTATACCATATAACGTAATACGTTAAAACGTTATACCATATAACGTAATACGTTATAACGTTATACCATATAACGTAATACGTGATAACGTAATACCATATAACGTAATACGTTATGACGTTATACCATATAACGTAATACGTTATAACGTAATACCATATAACGTAATACGTTATAACGTAATACCATATAACGTAATACGTGATAACGTTATACCATATAACGTAATACGTTAAAACGTTATACCATATAACGTAATACGTTATAACGTTATACCATATAACGTAATACGTGATAACGTAATACCATATAACGTAATACGTTATGACGTTATACCATATAACGTAATACGTTATAACGTACTACCATATAACGTAATACGTTATAACGTTATACCATATAACGTAATACGTTATAACGTAATACCATATAACGTAATACGTTATAACGTTATACCATATAACGTAAAACGTCATTTCGTTATACCATATAACGAAATACGTTATAACGTAATACCATATAACGTAATACGTTATAACGTTATACCATATAACGTAATACGTTATGACGTTATACCATATAACGTAATACGTTATAACGTACTACCATATAACGTAATACGTTATAACGTTTTACCATATAACGTAATACGTTATAACGTAATACCATATAACGTAAAACGTCATTTCGTTATACCATATAACGTAATACGTTATAACGTAATACCATATAACGTAATACGTTATAACGTTATACCATATAACGTAATACGTGATAACGTTATACCATATAACGTAATACGTTAAAACGTTATACCATATAACGTAATACGTTATAACGTTATACCATATAACGTAATACGTGATAACGTTATACCATATAACGTAATACGTTAAAACGTTATACCATATAACGTAATACGTTATAACGTTATACCATATAACGTAATACGTGATAACGTAATACCATATAACGTAATACGTTATGACGATATACCATATAACGTAATACGTTATAACGATATACCATATAACGTAATACGTTATAACGTTATACCATATAACGTAATACGTGATAACGTTATACCATATAACGTAATACGTTAAAACGTTATACCATATAACGTAATACGTTATAACGTAATACGTGATAACGTAATACCATATAACGTAATACGTTATGACGTTATACCATATAACGTAATACGTGATAACGTTATACCATATAACGTAATACGTTAAAACGTTATACCATATAACGTAATACGTTATAACGTTATACCATATAACGTAATACGTGATAACGTTATACCATATAACGTAATAGGTTAAAACGTTATACCATATAACGTAATACGTGATAACGTTATACCATATAGCGTAATACGTTAAAACGTTAAACCATATAACGTAATACGTTATAACGTTATACCATATAACGTAATACGTTATAACGTAATACCATATAACGTAATACGTTATAACGTAATACCATATAACGTAAAACGTCATTTCGTTATACCATATAACGTAATACGTTATACCGTAATACTATATAACGTAATACGTTATAACGTTATACCATATAACGTAATACGTGATAACGTTATACCATATAACGTAATACGTTAAAACGTTATACCATATAACGTAATACGTGATAACGTTATACCATATAACGTAATACGTTAATACGTTATACCATATAACGTAATACGTGATAACGTAATACCATATATCGTAATACGTTATGACGTTATATCATATAACGTAATACGTTATAACGTTATACCATATAACGTAATACGTTATAACGTTATACCATATAACGTAATACGTTATAACGTTATACCATATAACGAAATACGTTATAACGTAATAGCATATAACGTAATACGTTATAACGTTATACCATATAACGTAATACGTGATAACGTTATACCATATAACGTAATACGTTAAAACGTTATACCATATAACGTAATACGTGATAACGTAATACCATATAACGTAATACGTTATGACGTTGTACCATATAACGTAATACGTTATAACGTAATACCATATAACGTAATACGTTATAACGTAATACCATATAACGTAATACGTGATAACGTTATACCATATAACGTAATACGTTATAACGTAATACCATATAACGTAATACGTTATAACGTTATACCATATAACGTAGTACGTGATAACGTTATACCATATAACGTAATACGTTAAAATGTTATACCATATAACGTAATACGTTATAACGTTATACCACATAAAGTAATACGTGATAACATTATACCATATAACGTAATACGTTAAAACGTTATACCATATAACGTAATACGTTATAACGTTATACCATATAACGTAATACGTGATAACGTAATACCATATAACGTAATACGTTATGACGTTATACCATATAACGTAATACGTTATAACGTTATACCATATAACGTAATACGTTATAACGTAATACCATATAACGTAATACGTTATAACGTAATACCATATAACGTAAAGCGTCATTTCGTTATACCATATAACGTAATACGTTATAACGTAATACCATATAACGTAATACGTTATAACGTTATACCATATAACGTAATACGTGATAACTTTATACCATATAACGTAATACGTTAAAACGTTATACCATGTAACGTAATACGTTATAACGTTATACCATATAACGTAATACGTGATAACATTATACCATATAGCGTAATACGTTAAAACGTTAAACCATATAACGTAATACGTTATAACGTTATACCATATAACGTAATACGTGATAACGTAATACCATATAACGTAATACGTTATGACGTTATACCATATAACGTAATACGTTATAACGTTATACCATATAACGTAATACGTTATAACGTTATACCATATAACGTAATACGTTATAACGTTATACTATATAACGTAATACGTTATAACGTAATACCATATAACGTAATACGTTATAACGTTATACCATATAACGTAATACGTGATAACGTTATACCATATAACGTAATACGTTAATACGTTATACCATATAACGTAATACGTGATAACGTAATACCATATAACGTAATACGTTATGACGTTATATCATATAACGTAATACGTTATAACGTTATACCATATAACGTAATACGTTATAACGTTATACCATATAACGAAATACGTTATAACGTAATAGCATATAACGTAATACGTTATAACGTTATACCATATAACGTAATACGTGATAACGTTATACCATATAACGTAATACGTTAAAACGTTATACCATATAACGTAATACGTGATAACGTAATACCATATAACGTAATACGTTATGACGTTGTACCATATAACGTAATACGTTATAACGTAATACCATATAACGTAATACGTTATAACGTAATACCATATAACGTAATACGTGATAACGTTATACCATATAACGTAATACGTTATAGCGTAATACCATATAACGTAATACGTTATAACGTTATACCATATAACGTAGTACGTGATAACGTTATACCATATAACGTAATACGTTAAAACGTTATACCATATAACGTAATACGTTATAACGTTATACCACATAAAGTAATACGTGATAACATTATACCATATAACGTAATACGTTAAAACGTTATACCATATAACGTAATACGTTATAACGTTATACCATATAACGTAATATGTGATAACGTAATACCATATAACGTAATACGTTATGACGTTATACCATATAACGTAATACGTTATAACGTTATACCATATAACGTAATACGTTATAACGTTATACCATATAACGTAATACGTTATAACGTAATACCATATAACGTAATACGTTATAACGTAATACCATATAACGTAAAGCGTCATTTCGTTATACCATATAACGTAATACGTTATAACGTAATACCATATAACGTAATACGTTATAACGTTATACCATATAACGTAATACGTGATAACTTTATACCATATAACGTAATACGTTAAAACGTTATACCATGTAACGTAATACGTTATAACGTTATACCATATAACGTAATACGTGATAACATTATACCATATAGCGTAATACGTTAAAACGTTAAACCATATAACGTAATACGTTATAACGTTATACCATATAACGTAATACGTGATAACGTAATACCATACAACGTAATACGTTATGACGTTATACCATATAACGTAATACGTTATAACGTTATACCATATAACGTAATACGTTATAACGTTATACCATATAACGTAATACGTTATAACGTTATACTATATAACGTAATACGTTATAACGTAATACCATATAACGTAATACGTTATAACGTTATACCATATAACGTAATACGTGATAACGTTATACCATATAACGTAATACGTTAAAACGTTATACCATATAACGTAATACGTTATAACGTTATACCATATAACGTAATACGTGAGAACGTAATACCGTATAACGTAATACGTTATGACGTTATACCATATAACGCAATACGTTATAACGTAATACCATATAACGTAATACGTTATAACGTAATACCACATAACGTAAAACGTCATTTCGTTATACCATATAACGTAATACGGTATAACGTTATACCATATAACGTAATACGTTATAACGTTATACCATATAACGTAATACGTGATAACGTAATACCGCATAAAGTAATACGTTATGACGTTATACCATATAACGTAATACGTTATAACGTAATACCATATAACGTAATACGTTATAACGTTATACCATACAACGTAAAACGTCATTTCGATATACCTTATAACGTGATACGTTATAACGTAATGCCATATAACGTAATACGTTATATAGTTATACCATATAACGTAATAAGTTATAACGTTATACCATATAACGTAATACGTTATATCGTTATACCATATAACGTAATTCGTTATAACGTTATACCACATAACGTAATACATTATAACGTTATACCATATAACGTAATACCATATAACGTAATACGTTATAACGTTATACCATATAACGTAAAACGTCATTTCGTTATACCATATAACGTAATACGTTATAACGTAATGCCATATAACGTAATTCGTGATAACGTTATACCATATAACGTAATACGTTATAACGTAATACCATATATCGTAAAACGTCATTTCGACATACCATATAACGTAATACGGTATAACATTATACCATATAACGTAATACGTTATAACGATATACCATATATCGTAATACGTTATAAGGTTATACCATATAACGTAATACGTGATAACGTTATACCATATAACGTAATACGTTAAAACGTTATACCATATAACGTAATACGTTGTAACGTTATACCATATAACGTAATACGTGATAACGTAATACCATATAACGTAATACGTTATGACGTTATACCATATAACGTAATACGTTATAACGTAATACCATATAACGTAATACGTTATGACGTTATACCATATAACGTAATACGTTATAACGTTATACCATATAACGTAATACGTTATAACGTTATACCATATAACGTAATACGTTATAACGTTATACCATATAACGTAATATGTTATAACGTTATACCATATAACGTAATACGTGATAACGTAATACCATATAACGTAATACGTTATAACGTTATACCATATAACGTAATACGTTATAACGTTATACCATATAACGTAATACGTGATGACGTTATACCATATAACGTAAAACGTTAAAACGTTATACCATATAACGTAATACGTTATAACGTAATACCATATAACGTAATACGTTATGACGTTATATCACATAACGTAATACGTTATAACGTTATACCATATAACGTAATACGTTATAACGTTATACCATATAACGTAATACGTTATAACGTTATACCATATAACGTAATACGTTATAACGTAATACCATATAACGTAATACGTTATAACGTTATACCATATAACGTAATACGTGATAACGTTATACCATATAACGTAATACGTTAAAACGTTATACCATATAACGTAATACGTGATAACGTAATACCATATAACGTAATACGTTATGACGTTATACCATATAACGTAATACGTTATAACGTAATACCATATAACGTAATACGTTATAACGTAATACCATATAACGTAATACGTGATAACGTTATACCATATAACGTACTACGTTAAAACGTTATACCATATAACGTAATACGTTATAACGTTATACCATATAACGTAATACGTGATAACGTAATACCATATAACGTAATACGTTATGACGTTATACCATATAACGTAATACGTTATAACGTAATACCATATAACGTAATACGTTATAACGTTATACCATACAACGTAAAACGTCATTTCGATATACCGTATAACGTGATACGTTATAACGTTATAACATATAACGTAAAACGTCATTTCGTTATACCATAAAACATAGTACGGTATAACGTTACACCATATAACGTAATACGTTTTAACGTAATGACATATAACGTAATACGTTATATAGTTGTAATATATAACGTAAAACGTCATTTCGTTATACCATAAAACATAGTACGGTATAACGTTACACCATATAACGTAATACGTTATAACGTAATGCCATATAACGTAATACGTGATAACGTTATACCATATAACGTAATACGTTATTACGTAATACCATATAACGTAAAACGTCATTTCGTTATACCATATAACGTAATACGGTATAACGTTATACCATATAACGTAATACGTTATAACGATATACCATATAACGTAATACGTTATAACGTTATACCATATAACGTAATACGTGATAACGTTATACCATATAACGTAATACGTTAAAACGTTATACCATATAACGTAATACGTTATAACGTTATACCATATAACGTAATACGTGATAACGTAATACCATATAACGTAATACGTTATGACGTTATACCATATAACGTAATACGTTATAACGTAATACCATATAACGTAATACGTTATAACGCAATACCATATAACGTAAAACGTCATTTGGTTATACCATATAACGTAATACGTTATAACGTAATACCATATAACGTAATACGTTATAACGTTATACCATATAACGTAATACGTTATAACGTTAAACCATATAACGTAATACGTTATAACGTAATACCATATAACGTAATACGTTATAACGTTATACCATATAACGTAATACGTGATAACGTTATACCATATAACGTAATACGTTAAAACGTTATACCATATAACGTAATACGTTATAACGTTATACCATATAACGAAATACGTTATAACGTAATACCATATAACGTAATACGTTATAACGTTATACCATATAACGTAATACGTTATGACGTTATACCATATAACGTAATACGTTATAACGTACTACCATATAACGTAATACGTTATAACGTTATACCATATAACGTAATACGTTATAACGTAATACCATATAACGTAAAACGTCATTTCGTTATACCATATAACGTAATACGTTATAACGTAATACCATATAACGTAATACGTGATAACGTAATACCATATAACGTAATACGTTATGACGTTATACCATATAACGTAATACGTTATAACGTAATACGTTATAACGTTATACCATATAACGTAAAACGTCATTTCGTTATACCATATAACGTAATACGTTATAACGTAATGCCATATAACGTAATTCGTGATAACGTTATACCATATAACGTAATACGTTATAACGTAATACCATATATCGTAAAACGTCATTTCGACATACCATATAACGTAATACGGTATAACATTATACCATATAACGTAATACGTTATAACGATATACCATATATCGTAATACGTTATAAGGTTATACCATATAACGTAATACGTGATAACGTTATACCATATAACGTAATACGTCATTTCGTTATACCATAAAACATAGTACGGTATAACGTTACACCATATAACGTAATACGTTATAACGTAATGACATATAACGTAATACGTTATATAGTTATACCATATAACGTAATAAGTTATAACGTTATACCATATAACGTAATACGTTATATCGTTATACCATATAACGTAATTCGTTATAACGTTATACCACATAACGTAATACATTATAACGTTATACCATATAACGTAATACCATATAACGTAATACGTTATAACGTTATACCATATAACGTAAAACGTCATTTCGTTATACCATATAACGTAATACGTTATAACGTAATGCCATATAACGTAATTCGTGATAACGTTATACCATATAACGTAATACGTTATAACGTAATACCATATATCGTAAAACGTCATTTCGACATACCATATAACGTAATACGGTATAACATTATACCATATAACGTAATACGTTATAACGATATACCATATATCGTAATACGTTATAAGGTTATACCATATAACGTAATACGTGATAATGTTATACCATATAACGTAATACGTTAAAACGTTATACCATATAACGTAATACGTTGTAACGTTATACCATATAACGTAATACGTGATAACGTAATACCATATAACGTAATACGTTATGACGTTATACCATATAACGTAATACGTTATAACGTAATACCATATAACGTAATACGTTATGACGTTATACCATATAACGTAATACGTTATAACGTTATACCATATAACGTAATACGTTATAACGTTATACCATATAACGTAATACGTTATAACGTTATACCATATAACGTAATATGTTATAACGTTATACCATATAACGTAATACGTGATAACGTAATACCATATAACGTAATACGTTATAACGTTATACCATATAACGTAATACGTTATAACGTTATACCATATAACGTAATACGTGATGACGTTATACCATATAACGTAAAACGTTAAAACGTTATACCATATAACGTAATACGTTATAACGTAATACCATATAACGTAATACGTTATGACGTTATATCACATAACGTAATACGTTATAACGTTATACCATATAACGTAATACGTTATAACGTTATACCATATAACGTAATACGTTATAACGTTATACCATATAACGTAATACGTTATAACGTAATACCATATAACGTAATACGTTATAACGTTATACCATATAACGTAATACGTGATAACGTTATACCATATAACGTAATACGTTAAAACGTTATACCATATAACGTAATACGTGATAACGTAATACCATATAACGTAATACGTTATGACGTTATACCATATAACGTAATACGTTATAACGTAATACCATATAACGTAATACGTTATAACGTAATACCATATAACGTAATACGTGATAACGTTATACCATATAACGTACTACGTTAAAACGTTATACCATATAACGTAATACGTTATAACGTTATACCATATAACGTAATACGTGATAACGTAATACCATATAACGTAATACGTTATGACGTTATACCATATAACGTAATACGTAATAACGTAATACCATATAACGTAATACGTTATAACGTTATACCATACAACGTAAAACGTCATTTCGATATACCGTATAACGTGATACGTTATAACGTTATAACATATAACGTAAAACGTCATTTCGTTATACCATAAAACATAGTACGGTATAACGTTACACCATATAACGTAATACGTTTTAACGTAATGACATATAACGTAATACGTTATATAGTTGTAATATATAACGTAAAACGTCATTTCGTTATACCATAAAACATAGTACGGTATAACGTTACACCATATAACGTAATACGTTATAACGTAATGCCATATAACGTAATACGTGATAACGTTATACCATATAACGTAATACGTTATTACGTAATACCATATAACGTAAAACGTCATTTCGTTATACCATATAACGTAATACGGTATAACGTTATACCATATAACGTAATACGTTATAACGATATACCATATAACGTAATACGTTATAACGTTATACCATATAACGTAATACGTGATAACGTTATACCATATAACGTAATACGTTAAAACGTTATACCATATAACGTAATACGTGATAACGTAATACCATATAACGTAATACGTTATGACGTTATACCATATAACGTAATACGTTATAACGTAATACCATATAACGTAATACGTTATAACGCAATACCATATAACGTAAAACGTCATTTGGTTATACCATATAACGTAATACGTTATAACGTAATACCATATAACGTAATACGTTATAACGTTATACCATATAACGTAATACGTTATAACGTTAAACCATATAACGTAATACGTTATAACGTAATACCATATAACGTAATACGTTATAACGTTATACCATATAACGTAATACGTGATAACGTTATACCATATAACGTAATACGTTAAAACGTTATACCATATAACGTAATACGTTATAACGTTATACCATATAACGTAATACGTGATAACGTAATACCATATAACGTAATACGTTATGACGTTATACCATATAACGTAATACGTTATAACGTAATACCATATAACGTAATACGTTATAACGTAATACCATATAACGTAATACGTGATAACGTTATACCATATAACGTAATACGTTAAAACGTTATACCATATAACGTAATACGTTATAACGTTATACCATATAACGTAATACGTGATAACGTAATACCATATAACGTAATACGTTATGACGTTATACCATATAACGTAATACGTTATAACGTACTACCATATAACGTAATACGTTATAACGTTATACTATATAACGTAATACGTTATAACGTAATACCATATAACGTAATACGTTATAACGTAATACCATATAACGTAAAACGTCATTTCGTTATACCATATAACGAAATACGTTATAACGTAATACCATATAACGTAATACGTTATAACGTTATACCATATAACGTAATACGTTATGACGTTATACCATATAACGTAATACGTTATAACGTACTACCATATAACGTAATACGTTATAACGTTATACCATATAACGTAATACGTTATAACGTAATACCATATAACGTAAAACGTCATTTCGTTATACCATATAACGTAATACGTTCTAACGTAATACCATATAACGTAATACGTTATAACGTTATACCATATAACGTAATACGTGATAACGTTATACCATATAACGTAATACGTTAAAACGTTATACCATATAACGTAATACGTTATAACGTTATACCATATAACGTAATACGTGATAACGTTATACCATATAACGTAATACGTTAAAACGTTATACCATATAACGTAATACGTTATAACGTTATACCATATAACGTAATACGTGATAACGTAATACCATATAACGTAATACGTTATGACGTTATACCATATAACGTAATACGTTATAACGTAATACCATATAACGTAATACGTTATAACGTAATACCATATAACGTAAAACGTCATTTCGTTATACCATATAACGTAATACGTTATAATGTAATACCGTATAACGTAATACGTTATAACGTTATACCATATAACGTAATACGTGATAACGTTATACCATATAACGTAATACGTTAAAACGTTATACCATGTAACGTAATACGTTATAACGTTATACCATATAACGTAATACGTGATAACGTTATACCACATAACGTAATACGTTAATACGTTATACCATATAACGTAATACGTGATAACGTAATACCATATAACGTAATACGTTATGACGTTATATCATATAACGTAATACGTCATAACGTTATACCATATAACGTAATACGTTATAACGTTATACCATATAACGTAATACGTTATAACGTTATACCATATAACGTAATACGTTATAACGTAATACCATATAACGTAATACGTTATAACGTTATACCATATAACGTATTACGTGATAACGTTATACCATATAACGTAATACGTTAAAACGTTATACCATATAACGTAATACGTGATAACGTAATACCATATAACGTAATACGTTATGACGTTATACCATATAACGTAATACGTTATAACGTAATACCATATAACGTAATACGTTATAACGTAATACCATATAACGTAATACGTGATAACGTTATACCATATAACGTAATACGTTAAAACGTTATACCATATAACGTAATACGTTATAACGTTATACCATATAACGTAATACGTGATAACGTAATACCATATAACATAATACGTTATGACGTTATACCATATAACGTAATACGTTATAACGTAATACCATATAACGTAATACGTTATAACGTTATACCATACAACGTAAAACGTCATTTCGATATACCGTATAACGTGATACGTTATAACGTTATAACATATAACGTAAAACGTCATTTCGTTATACCATAAAACATAGTACGGTATAACGTTACACCATATAACGTAATACGTTATAACGTAATGACATATAACGTAATACGTTATATAGTTGTAACATATAACGTAAAACGTCATTTCGTTATACCATAAAACATAGTACGGTATAACGTTAAACCATATAACGTAATACGTTATAACGTAATGCCATATAACGTAATACGTGATAACGTTATACCATATAACGTAATACGTTATTACGTAATACCATATAACGTAAAAAGTCATTTCGTTATACCATATAACGTAATACGGTATAACGTTATACCATATAACGTAATACGTTATAACGATATACCATATAACGTAATACGTTATAACGTTATACCATATAACGTAATACGTGATAACGTTATACCATATAACGTAATACGTTAAAACGTTATACCATATAACGTAATACGTTATAACGTAATACGTGATAACGTAATACCATATAACGTAATACGTTATGACGTTATACCATATAACGTAATACGTGATAACGTTATACCATATAACGTAATACGTTAAAACGTTATACCATATAACGTAATACGTTATAACGTTATACCATATAACGTAATACGTGATAACGTTATACCATATAACGTAATAGGTTAAAACGTTATACCATATAACGTAATACGTTATAACGTTATACCATATAACGTAATACGTGATAACGTAATACCATATAACGTAATACGTTATGACGTTATACCATATAACGTAATACGTTATAACGTAATACCATATAACGTAATACGTTATAACGTAATACCATATAACGTAAAACGTCATTTCGTTATACCATATAACGTAATACGTTATAACGTAATACCATATAACGTAATACGTTATAACGTTATACCATATAACGTAATGCGTGATAACGTTATACCATATAACGTAATACGTTAAAACGTTATACCATATAACGTAATACGTTATAACGTTATACCATATAACGTAATACGTGATAACGTTATACCATATAACGTAATACGTTAATACGTTATACCATATAACGTAATACGTGATAACGTAATACCATATAACGTAATACGTTATGACGTTATATCATATAACGTAATACGTTATAACGTTATACCATATAACGTAATACGTTATAACGTTATACCATATAACGTAATACGTTATAACGTTATACCATATAACGAAATACGTTATAACGTAATAGCATATAACGTAATACGTTATAACGTTATACCATATAACGTAATACGTGATAACGTTATACCATATAACGTAATACGTTAAAACGTTATACCATATAACGTAATACGTGATAACGTAATACCATATAACGTAATACGTTATGACGTTGTACCATATAACGTAATACGTTATGACGTTATACCATATAACGTAGTACGTGATAACGTTATACCATATAACGTAATACGTTAAAATGTTATACCATATAACGTAATACGTTATAACGTTATACCACATAAAGTAATACGTGATAACATTATACCATATAACGTAATACGTTAAAACGTTATACCATATAACGTAATACGTTATAACGTTATACCATATAACGTAATACGTGATAACGTAATACCATATAACGTAATACGTTATGACGTTATACCATATAACGTAATACGTTATAACGTTATACCATATAACGTAATACGTTATAACGTAATACCATATAACGTAATACGTTATAACGTAATACCATATAACGTAAAGCGTCATTTCGTTATACCATATAACGTAATACGTTATAACGTAATACCATATAACGTAATACGTTATAACGTTGTACCATATAACGTAATACGTGATAACTTTATACCATATAACGTAATACGTTAAAACGTTATACCATGTAACGTAATACGTTATAACGATATACCATATAACGTAATACGTTATAACGTTATACCATATAACGTAATACGTGATAACGTTATACCATATAACGTAATACGTTAAAACGTTATACCATATAACGTAATACGTTATAACGTAATACGTGATAACGTAATACCATATAACGTAATACGTTATGACGTTATACCATATAACGTAATACGTTATAACGTAATACCATATAACGTAATACGTTATAACGTAATACCATATAACGTAAAACGTCATTTCGTTATACCATATAACGTAATACGTTATAACGTAATACCATATAACGTAATACGTTATAACGTTATACCATATAACGTAATACGTGATAACGTTATACCATATAACGTAATACGTTAAAACGTTATACCATGTAACGTAATACGTTATAACGTAATACCATATAACGTAATACGTTATAACGCAATACCATATAACGTAAAACGTCATTTGGTTATACCATATAACGTAATACGTTATAACGTAATACCATATAACGTAATACGTTATAACGTTATACCATATAACGTAATACGTTATAACGTTAAACCATATAACGTAATACGTTATAACGTAATACCATATAACGTAATACGTTATAACGTTATACCATATAACGTAATACGTGATAACGTTATACCATATAACGTAATACGTTAAAACGTTATACCATATAACGTAATACGTTATAACGTTATACCATATAACGTAATACGTGATAACGTAATACCATATAACGTAATACGTTATGACGTTATACCATATAACGTAATACGTTATAACGTAATACCATATAACGTAATACGTTATAACGTAATACCATATAACGTAATACGTGATAACGTTATACCATATAACGTAATACGTTAAAACGTTATACCATATAACGTAATACGTTATAACGTTATACCATATAACGTAATACGTGATAACGTAATACCATATAACGTAATACGTTATGACGTTATACCATATAACGTAATACGTTATAACGTACTACCATATAACGTAATACGTTATAACGTTATACCATATAACGTAATACGTTATAACGTAATACCATATAACGTAATACGTTATAACGTAATACCATATAACGTAAAACGTCATTTCGTTATACCATATAACGAAATACGTTATAACGTAATACCATATAACGTAATACGTTATAACGTTATACCATATAACGTAATACGTTATGACGTTATACCATATAACGTAATACGTTATAACGTACTACCATATAACGTAATACGTTATAACGTTATACCATATAACCTAATACGTTATAACGTAATACCATATAACGTAAAACGTCATTTCGTTATACCATATAACGTAATACGTTATAACGTAATACCATATAACGTAATACGTTATAACGTTATACCATATAACGTAATACGTGATAACGTTATACCATATAACGTAATACGTTAAAACGTTATACCATATAACGTAATACGTTATAACGTTATACCATATAACGTAATACGTGATAACGTTATACCATATAACGTAATACGTTAAAACGTTATACCATATAACGTAATACGTTATAACGTTATACCATATAACGTAATACGTGATAACGTAATACCATATAACGTAATACGTTATGACGTTATACCATATAACGTAATACGTTATAACGTAATACCATATAACGTAATACGTTATAACGTAATACCATATAACGTAAAACGTCATTTCGTTATACCATATAACGTAATACGTTATAACGTAATACCGTATAACGTAATACGTTATAACGTTATACCATATAACGTAATACGTGATAACGTTATACCATATAACGTAATACGTTAAAACGTTATACCATGTAACGTAATACGTTATAACGTTATACCATATAACGTAATACGTGATAACGTTATACCACATAACGTAATACGTTAATACGTTATACCATATAACGTAATACGTGATAACGTAATACCATATAACGTAATACGTTATGACGTTATATCATATAACGTAATACGTCATAACGTTATACCATATAACGTAATACGTTATAACGTTATACCATATAACGTAATACGTTATAACGTTATACCATATAACGTAATACGTTATAACGTAATACCATATAACGTAATACGTTATAACGTTATACCATATAACGTATTACGTGATAACGTTATACCATATAACGTAATACGTTAAAACGTTATACCATATAACGTAATACGTGATAACGTAATACCATATAACGTAATACGTTATGACGTTATACCATATAACGTAATACGTTATAACGTAATACCATATAACGTAATACGTTATAACGTAATACCATATAACGTAATACGTGATAACGTTATACCATATAACGTAATACGTTAAAACGTTATACCATATAACGTAATACGTTATAACGTTATACCATATAACGTAATACGTGATAACGTAATACCATATAACATAATACGTTATGACGTTATACCATATAACGTAATACGTTATAACGTAATACCATATAACGTAATACGTTATAACGTTATACCATACAACGTAAAACGTCATTTCGATATACCGTATAACGTGATACGTTATAACGTTATAACATATAACGTAAAACGTCATTTCGTTATACCATAAAACATAGTACGGTATAACGTTACACCATATAACGTAATACGTTATAACGTAATGACATATAACGTAATACGTTATATAGTTGTAACATATAACGTAAAACGTCATTTCGTTATACCATAAAACATAGTACGGTATAACGTTAAACCATATAACGTAATACGTTATAACGTAATGCCATATAACGTAATACGTGATAACGTTATACCATATAACGTAATACGGTATTACGTAATACCATATAACGTAAAAAGTCATTTCGTTATACCATATAACGTAATACGGTATAACGTTATACCATATAACGTAATACGTTATAACGATATACCATATAACGTAATACGTTATAACGTTATACCATATAACGTAATACGTGATAACGTTATACCATATAACGTAATACGTTAAAACGTTATACCATATAACGTAATACGTTATAACGTAATACGTGATAACGTAATACCATATAACGTAATACGTTATGACGTTATACCATATAACGTAATACGTGATAACGTTATACCATATAACGTAATACGTTAAAACGTTATACCATATAACGTAATACGTTATAACGTTATACCATATAACGTAATACGTGATAACGTTATACCATATAACGTAATAGGTTAAAACGTTATACCATATAACGTAATACGTTATAACGTTATACCATATAACGTAATACGTGATAACGTAATACCATATAACGTAATACGTTATGACGTTATACCATATAACGTAATACGTTATAACGTAATACCATATAACGTAATACGTTATAACGTAATACCATATAACGTAAAACGTCATTTCGTTATACCATATAACGTAATACGTTATAACGTAATACCATATAACGTAATACGTTATAACGTTATACCATATAACGTAATACGTGATAACGTTATACCATATAACGTAATACGTTAAAACGTTATACCATATAACGTAATACGTTATAACGTTATACCATATAACGTAATACGTGATAACGTTATACCATATAACGTAATACGTTAATACGTTATACCATATAACGTAATACGTGATAACGTAATACCATATAACGTAATACGTTATGACGTTATATCATATAACGTAATACGTTATAACGTTATACCATATAACGTAATACGTTATAACGTTATACCATATAACGTAATACGTTATAACGTTATACCATATAACGAAATACGTTATAACGTAATAGCATATAACGTAATACGTTATAACGTTATACCATATAACGTAATACGTGATAACGTTATACCATATAACGTAATACGTTAAAACGTTATACCATATAACGTAATACGTGATAACGTAATACCATATAACGTAATACGTTATGACGTTGTACCATATAACGTAATACGTTATAACGTAATACCATATAACGTAATACGTTATAACGTAATACCATATAACGTAATACGTGATAACGTTATACCATATAACGTAATACGTTATAACGTAATACCATATAACGTAATACGTTATGACGTTATACCATATAACGTAGTACGTGATAACGTTATACCATATAACGTAATACGTTAAAATGTTATACCATATAACGTAATACGTTATAACGTTATACCACATAAAGTAATACGTGATAACATTATACCATATAACGTAATACGTTAAAACGTTATACCATATAACGTAATACGTTATAACGTTATACCATATAACGTAATACGTGATAACGTAATACCATATAACGTAATAAGTTATGACGTTATACCATATAACGTAATACGTTATAACGTTATACCATATAACGTAATACGTTATAACGTAATACCATATAACGTAATACGTTATAACGTAATACCATATAACGTAAAGCGTCATTTCGTTATACCATATAACGTAATACGTTATAACGTAATACCATATAACGTAATACGTTATAACGTTGTACCATATAACGTAATACGTGATAACTTTATACCATATAACGTAATACGTTAAAACGTTATACCATGTAACGTAATACGTTATAACGATATACCATATAACGTAATACGTTATAACGTTATACCATATAACGTAATACGTGATAACGTTATACCATATAACGTAATACGTTAAAACGTTATACCATATAACGTAATACGTTATAACGTAATACGTGATAACGTAATACCATATAACGTAATACGTTATGACGTTATACCATATAACGTAATACGTTATAACGTAATACCATATAACGTAATACGTTATAACGTAATACCATATAACGTAAAACGTCATTTCGTTATACCATATAACGTAATACGTTATAACGTAATACCATATAACGTAATACGTTATAACGTTATACCATATAACGTAATACGTGATAACGTTATACCATATAACGTAATACGTTAAAACGTTATACCATGTAACGTAATACGTTATAACGTTATACCATATAACGTAATACGTGATAACGTTATACCACATAACGTAATACGTTAATACGTTATACCATATAACGTAATACGTGATAACGTAATACCATATAACGTAATACGTTATGACGTTATATCATATAACGTAATACGTCATAACGTTATACCATATAACGTAATACGTTATAACGTTATACCATATAACGTAATACGTTATAACGTTATACCATATAACGTAATACGTTATAACGTAATACCATATAACGTAATACGTTATAACGTTATACCATATAACGTATTACGTGATAACGTTATACCATATAACGTAATACGTTAAAACGTTATACCATATAACGTAATACGTGATAACGTAATACCATATAACGTAATACGTAATGACGTTATACCATATAACGTAATACGTTATAACGTAATACCATATAACGTAATACGTTATAACGTAATACCATATAACGTAATACGTGATAACGTTATACCATATAACGTAATACGTTATAACGTTATACCATATAACGTAATACGTGATAACGTAATACCATATAACATAATACGTTATGACGTTATACCATATAACGTAATACGTTATAACGTAATACCATATAACGTAATACGTTATAACGTTATACCATACAACGTAAAACGTCATTTCGATATACCGTATAAGGTGATACGTTATAACGTTATAACATATAACGTAAAACGTCATTTCGTTATACCATAAAACATAGTACGGTATAACGTTACACCATATAACGTAATACGTTATAACGTAATGACATATAACGTAATACGTTATATAGTTGTAACATATAACGTAAAACGTCATTTCGTTATACCATAAAACATAGTACGGTATAACGTTAAACCATATAACGTAATACGTTATAACGTAATGCCATATAACGTAATACGTGATAACGTTATACCATATAACGTAATACGTTATTACGTAATACCATATAACGTAAAAAGTCATTTCGTTATACCATATAACGTAATACGGTATAACGTTATACCATATAACGTAATACGTTATAACGCAATACCATATAACGTAAAACGTCATTTGGTTATACCATATAACGTAATACGTTATAACGTAATACCATATAACGTAATACGTTATAACGTTATACCATATAACGTAATACGTTATAACGTTATACCATATAACGTAATACGTGATAACGTAATACCATATAACGTAATACGTTATGACGTTATACCATATAACGTAATACGTTATAACGTAATACCATATAACGTAATACGTTATAACGTAATACCATATAACGTAATACGTGATAACGTTATACCATATAACGTAATACGTTAAAACGTTATACCATATAACGTAATACGTTATAACGTTATACCATATAACGTAATACGTGATAACGTAATACCATATAACGTAATACGTTATGACGTTATACCATATAACGTAATACGTTATAACGTACTACCATATAACGTAATACGTTATAACGTTATACCATATAACGTAATACGTTATAACGTAATACCATATAACGTAATACGTTATAACGTAATACCATATAACGTAAAACGTCATTTCGTTATACCATATAACGAAATACGTTATAACGTAATACCATATAACGTAATACGTTATAACGTTATACCATATAACGTAATACGTTATGACGTTATACCATATAACGTAATACGTTATAACGTACTACCATATAACGTAATACGTTATAACGTTATACCATATAACGTAATACGTTATAACGTAATACCATATAACGTAAAACGTCATTTCGTTATACCATATAACGTAATACGTTATAACGTAATACCATATAACGTAATACGTTATAACGTTATACCATATAACGTAATACGTGATAACGTTATACCATATAACGTAATACGTTAAAACGTTATACCATATAACGTAATACGTTATAACGTTATACCATATAACGTAATACGTTAAAACGTTATACCATATAACGTAATACGTTAAAACGTTATACCATATAACGTAATACGTTATAACGTTATACCATATAACGTAATACGTGATAACGTAATACCATATAACGTAATACGTTATGACGTTATACCATATAACGTAATACGTTATAACGTAATACCATATAACGTAATACGTTATAACGTAATACCATATAACGTAAAACGTCATTTCGTTATACCATATAACGTAATACGTTATAACGTAATACCGTATAACGTAATACGTTATAACGTTATACCATATAACGTAATACGTGATAACGTTATACCATATAACGTAATACGTTAAAACGTTATACCATGTAACGTAATACGTTATAACGTTATACCATATAACGTAATACGTGATAACGTTATACCACATAACGTAATAAGTTAATACGTTATACCATATAACGTAATACGTGATAACGTAATACCATATAACGTAATACGTTATGACGTTATATCATATAACGTAATACGTCATAACGTTATACCATATAACGTAATACGTTATAACGTTATACCATATAACGTAATACGTTATAACGTTATACCATATAACGTAATACGTTATAACGTAATACCATATAACGTAATACGTTATAACGTTATACCATATAACGTATTACGTGATAACGTTATACCATATAACGTAATACGTTAAAACGTTATACCATATAACGTAATACGTGATAACGTAATACCATATAACGTAATACGTTATGACGTTATACCATATAACGTAATACGTTATAACGTAATACCATATAACGTAATACGTTATAACGTAATACCATATAACGTAATACGTGATAACGTTATACCATATAACGTAATACGTTAAAACGTTATACCATATAACGTAATACGTTATAACGTTATACCATATAACGTAATACGTGATAACGTAATACCATATAACATAATACGTTATGACGTTATACCATATAACGTAATACGTTATAACGTAATACCATATAACGTAATACGTTATAACGTTATACCATACAACGTAAAACGTCATTTCGATATACCGTATAACGTGATACGTTATAACGTTATAACATATAACGTAAAACGTCATTTCGTTATACCATAAAACATAGTACGGTATAACGTTACACCATATAACGTAATACGTTATAACGTAATGACATATAACGTAATACGTTATATAGTTGTAACATATAACGTAAAACGTCATTTCGTTATACCATAAAACATAGTACGGTATAACGTTAAACCATATAACGTAATACGTTATAACGTAATGCCATATAACGTAATACGTGATAACGTTATACCATATAACGTAATACGTTATTACGTAATACCATATAACGTAAAAAGTCATTTCGTTATACCATATAACGTAATACGGTATAACGTTATACCATATAACGTAATACGTTATAACGATATACCATATAACGTAATACGTTATAACGTTATACCATATAACGTAATACGTGATAACGTTATACCATATAACGTAATACGTTAAAACGTTATACCATATAACGTAATACGTTATAACGTAATACGTGATAACGTAATACCATATAACGTAATACGTTATGACGTTATACCATATAACGTAATACGTGATAACGTTATACCATATAACGTAATAGGTTAAAACGTTATACCATATAACGTAATACGTTATAACGTTATACCATATAACGTAATACGTGATAACGTAATACCATATAACGTAATACGTTATGACGTTATACCATATAACGTAATACGTTATAACGTAATACCATATAACGTAATACGTTATAACGTAATACCATATAACGTAAAACGTCATTTCGTTATACCATATAACGTAATACGTTATAACGTAATACCATATAACGTAATACGTTATAACGTTATACCATATAACGTAATACGTGATAACGTTATACCATATAACGTAATACGTTAAAACGTTATACCATATAACGTAATACGTTATAACGTTATACCATATAACGTAATACGTGATAACGTTATACCATATAACGTAATACGTTAATACGTTATACCATATAACGTAATACGTGATAACGTAATACCATATAACGTAATACGTTATGACGTTATATCATATAACGTAATACGTTATAACGTTATACCATATAACGTAATACGTTATAACGTTATACCATATAACGTAATACGTTATAACGTTATACCATATAACGAAATACGTTATAACGTAATAGCATATAACGTAATACGTTATAACGTTATACCATATAACGTAATACGTGATAACGTTATACCATATAACGTAATACGTTAAAACGTTATACCATATAACGTAATACGTGATAACGTAATACCATATAACGTAATACGTTATGACGTTGTACCATATAACGTAATACGTTATAACGTAATACCATATAACGTAATACGTTATAACGTAATACCATATAACGTAATACGTGATAACGTTATACCATATAACGTAATACGTTATAACGTAATACCATATAACGTAATACGTTATGACGTTATACCATATAACGTAGTGCGTGATAACGTTATACCATATAACGTAATACGTTAAAATGTTATACCATATAACGTAATACGTTATAACGTTATACCACATAAAGTAATACGTGATAACATTATACCATATAACGTAATACGTTAAAACGTTATACCATATAACGTAATACGTTATAACGTTATACCATATAACGTAATACGTGATAACGTAATACCATATAACGTAATACGTTATGACGTTATACCATATAACGTAATACGTTATAACGTTATACCATATAACGTAATACGTTATAACGTAATACCATATAACGTAATACGTTATAACGTAATACCATATAACGTAAAGCGTCATTTCGTTATACCATATAACGTAATACGTTATAACGTAATACCATATAACGTAATACGTTATAACGTTGTACCATATAACGTAATACGTGATAACTTTATACCATATAACGTAATACGTTAAAACGTTATACCATGTAACGTAATACGTTATAACGATATACCATATAACGTAATACGTTATAACGTTATACCATATAACGTAATACGTGATAACGTTATACCATATAACGTAATACGTTAAAACGTTATACCATATAACGTAATACGTGATAACGTAATACCATATAACGTAATACGTTATGACGTTATACCATATAACGTAATACGTTATAACGTAATACCATATAACGTAATACGTTATAACGTAATACCATATAACGTAAAACGTCATTTCGTTATACCATATAACGTAATACGTTATAACGTAATACCATATAACGTAATACGTTATAACGTTATACCATATAACGTAATACGTGATAACGTTATACCATATAACGTAATACGTTAAAACGTTATACCATATAACGTAATACGTTATAACGTTATACCATATAACGTAATACGTGATAACGTTATACCATATAACGTAATACGTTAATACGTTATACCATATAACGTAATACGTGATAACGTAATACCATATAACGTAATACGTTATGACGTTATATCATATAACGTAATACGTCATTTCGTTATACCATATAACGTAATACGTGATAACGTAATACCATATAACGTAATACGTTATGACGTTATACCATATAACGTAATACGTTATAACGTTATACCATATAACGTAATACGTTATAACGTAATACCATATAACGTAATACGTTATAACGTAATACCATATAACGTAAAGCGTCATTTCGTTATACCATATAACGTAATACGTTATAACGTAATACCATATAACGTAAAGCGTCATTTCGTTATACCATATAACGTAATACGTTATAACGTAATACCATATAACGTAATACGTTAAAACGTTATACCATATAACGTAATACGTTATAACGTAATACCATATAACGTAATACGTTATAACGTAATACCATATAACGTAAAACGTCATTTCGTTATACCATATAACGTAATACGTTATAACGTAATACCATATAACGTAATACGTTAAAACGTTATACCATATAACGTAATACGTTATAACGTTATACCATATAACGTAATACGTGATAACTTTGTACCATATAACGTAATACGTTGTAACGTTATACCATATAACGTAATACGTGATAACGTAATACCATATAACGTAATACGTTATGACGTTATACCATATAAAGTAATACGTTATAACGTAATACCATATAACGTAATACGTTATGACGTTATACCATATAACGTAATACGTTATAACGTTATACCATATAACGTAATACGTTATAACGTTATACCATATAACGTAATACGTTATAACGTTATACCATATAACGTAATATGTTATAACGTTATACCATATAACGTAATACGTGATAACGTAATACCATATAACGTAATACGTTATAACGTTATACCATATAACGTAATACGTTATAACGTTATACCATATAACGTAATACGTGATGACGTTATACCATATAACGTAAAACGTTAAAACGTTATACCATATAACGTAATACGTTATAACGTTATACCATATAACGTAATACGTTATAACGTTATACCATATAACGTAATACGTTATAACGTTATACCATATAACGTAATACGTTATAACGTTATACCATATAACGTAATACGTGATAACGTTATACCATATAACGTAATACGTTAAAACGTTATACCGTATAACGTAATACGTTATAACGTTATACCATATAACGTAATACGTGATAACGTAATACCATATAACGTAATACGTTATGACGTTATACCATATAACGTAATACGTTATAACGTAATACCATATAACGTAATACGTTATAACGTAATACCATATAACGTAAAACGTCATTTCGTTATACCATATAACGTAATACGTTATAACGTAATACCATATAACGTAATACGTTAAAACGTTATACCATATAACGTAATACGTTATAACGTTATACCATATAACGTAATACGTGATAACGTTATACCATATAACGTAATACGTTAATACGTTATACCATATAACGTAATACGTGATAACGTAATACCATATAACGTAATACGTTATAACGTTATACCATACAACGTAAAACGTCATTTCGATATACCGTATAACGTGATACGTTATAACGTTATAACATATAACGTAAAAAGTCATTTCGTTATACCATAGAACATAGTACGGTATAACGTTACACCATATAACGTAATACGTTATAACGTAATGACATATAACGTAATACGTTAAAACGTTATACCATATAACGTAATACGTTATAACGTTATACCATATAACGTAATACGTGAGAACGTAATACCGTATAACGTAATACGTTATGACGTTGTACCATATAACGCAATACGTTATAACGTAATACCATATAACGTAATGCGTTATAACGTAATACCATATAACGTAAAACGTCATTTCGTTATACCATATAACGTAATACGGTATAACGTTATACCATATTACGTAATACGTTATAACGTTATACCATATAACGTAATACGTGAGAGCGTAATACCGTATAACGTAAAACGTCATTTCGATATACCATATAACGTAATACGGTATAACGTTATACCATATAACGTAATACGTTATAACGTTATACCATACAACGTAAAACGTCATTTCGATATACCGTATAACGTGATACGTTATAACGTTATAACATATAACGTAAAACGTCATTTCGTTATACCATAAAACATAGTACGGTATAACGTTACACCATATAACGTAATACGTTATAACGTAATGACATATAACGTAATACGTTATAAAGTTATACTATATAACGTAATACGTTATAACGTAATACCATATAACGTAATACGTTATAACGTTATACCATATAACGTAATACGTGATAACGTTATACCATATAACGTAATACGTTAAAACGTTATACCATATAACGTAATACGTTATAACGTTATACCATATAACGTAATACGTGAGAACGTAATACCGTATAACGTAATACGTTATAACGTAATACCATATAACGTAATACGTTATAACGTAATACCATATAACGTAAAACGTCATTTCGTTATACCATATAACGTAATTCGTTATAACGTTATACCACATAACGTAATACGTTATAACGTTATACCATATAACGTAATACGTTAAAACGTAATACCATATAACGTAATACGTTATAACGTTATACCACATAACGTAATACGTTATAACGTAATGCCATATAACGTAATTCGTGATAACGTTTTACCATATAACGTAATACGTTATAACGTAATACCATATAACGTAAAACGTCATTTCGATATACCATATAACGTAATACGGTATAACGTTATACCATATAACGTAATACGTTATAACGATATACCATATATCGTAATACGTTATAACGTTATACCATATAACTTAATACGTGATAACGTTATACCATATAACGTAATACGTTAAAACGTTATACCATATAACGTAATACGTTATAACGTTATGCCATATAACGTAATACGTGATAACGTAATACCATATAACGTAATACGTTATGACGTTATACCATATAACGTAATACGTTATAACGTAATACCATATAACGTAATACGTTATGACGTTATACCATATAACGTAATACGTTATAACGTTATACCATATAACGTAATACGTTATAACGTTATACCATATAACGTAATACGTGATAACGTTATACCATATAACGTAATACGTTATAACGTTATACCATATAACGTAATACGTTATAACGTTATACCATATAACGTAATACGTGATGACGTTATACCATATAACGTAATACGTTAAACCGTTATACCATATAACGTAATACGTTATAACGTTATACCATATAACGTAATACGTTAAAACGTTATACCATATAACGTAATGCGTTATAACGTTATACCATATAACGTAATACGTTATAACGTAATACCATATAACGTAATACGTTATAACGTAATACCATATAACGTAAAACGTCATTTCGTTATACCATATAACGTAATACGTTATAACGTAATACCATATAACGTAATACGTTATAACGTTATACCATATATCGTAATACGTGATAACGTTATACCATATAACGTAATACGTTAAAACGTTATACCATATAACGTAATACGTTATAACGTTATACCATATAACGTAATACGTGATAACGTTATACCATATAACGTAATACGTTAAAACGTTATACCATATAACGTAATACGTTATAACGTTATACCATATAACGTAATACGTGATAACGTAATACCATATAACGTAATACGTTATGACGTTATACCATATAACGTAATACGTTATAACGTAATACCATATAACGTAAAACGTCATTTCGATATACCATATAACGTAATACGGTATAACGTTATACCATATAACGTAATACGTTATAACGATATACCATATATCGTAATACGTTATAACGTTATACCATATAACTTAATACGTGATAACGTTATACCATATAACGTAATACGTTAAAACGTTATACCATATAACGTAATACGTTATAACGTTATACCATATAACGTAATACGTGATAACGTAATACCATATAACGTAATACGTTATGACGTTATACCATATAACGTAATACGTTATAACGTAATACCATATAACGTAATACGTTATGACGTTATACCATATAACGTAATACGTTATAACGTTATACCATATAACGTAATACGTTATAACGTTATACCATATAACGTAATACGTTATAACGTTATACCATACAACGTAATACGTTATAACGTTATACCATATAACGTAATACGTGATAACGTTATACCATATAACGTAATACGTTATAACGTTATACCATATAACGTAATACGTTATAACGTTATACCATATAACGTAATACGTGATGACGTTATACCATATAACGTAATACGTTAAACCGTTATACCATATAACGTAATACGTTATAACGTTATACCATATAACGTAATACGTTAAAACGTTATACCATATAACGTAATGCGTTATAACGTTATACCATATAACGTAATACGTTATAACGTAATACCATATAACGTAATACGTTATAACGTAATACCATATAACGTAAAACGTCATTTCGTTATACCATATAACGTAATACGTTATAACGTAATACCATATAACGTAATACGTTATAACGTTATACCATATATCGTAATACGTGATAACGTTATACCATATAACGTAATACGTTAAAACGTTATACCATATAACGTAATACGTTATAACGTTATACCATATAACGTAATACGTGATAACGTTATACCATATAACGTAATACGTTAAAACGTTATACCATATAACGTAATACGTTATAACGTTATACCATATAACGTAATACGTGATAACGTAATACCATATAACGTAATACGTTATGACGTTATACCATATAACGTAATACGTTATAACGTAATACCATATAACGTAATACGTTATAACGTAATGCCATATAACGTAAAACGTCATTTCGTTATACCATATAACGTAATACGTTATAACGTAATACCATATAACGTAATACGTTAAAACGTTATACCATATAACGTAATACGTTATAACGTTATACCATATAACGTAATACGTGATAACTTTGTACCATATAACGTAATACGTTAATACGTTATACCATATAACGTAATACGTGATAACGTAATACCATATAACGTAATACGTTATAACGTTATACCATACAACGTAAAACGTCATTTCGATATACCGTATAACGTGATACGTTATAACGTTATAACATATAACGTAAAACGTCATTTCGTTATACCATAAAACATAGTACGGTATAACGTTACACCATATAACTTAATACGTTATAACGTAATGACATATAACGTAATACGTTAAAACGTTATACCATATAACGTAATACGTTATAACGTTATACCATATAACGTAATACGTGAGAACGTAATACCGTATAACGTAATACGTTATGACGTTATACCATATAACGCAATACGTTATAACGTAATACCATATAACGTAATACGTTATAACGTAATACCATATAACGTAAAACGTCATTTCGTTATACCATATAACGTAATACGGAATATCGTTATACCATATAACGTAATACGTTATAACGTTATACCATATAACGTAATACGTGATAACGTAATACCGCATAAAGTAATACGTTATAACGTTATACCATATAACGTAAAACGTCATTTCGTTATACCATATAACGTAATACGTTATAACGTAATGCCATATAACGTAATTCGTGATAACGTTATACCATATAACGTAATACGTTATAACGTAATACCATATAACGTAAAACGTCATTTCGTTATACCATATAACGTAATACGTTATAACGTAATACCATATAACGTAAAACGTCATTTCGTTATACCATATAACGTAATACGGTATAACGTTATACCATATAACATAATACGTTATAACGTTATACCATACAACGTAGAACGTCATTTCGTTATACCATATAACGTAATACGTCATAGCGTAATACCATATAACGTAATACGTTATAACGTTATACCATATAACGTAATACGTGATAACGTTATACCATATAACGTAATACGTTAAAACGTTATACCATATAACGTAAAACGTCATTTCGTTATACCATATAACGTAATACGGTATAACGTTATACCATATAACGTAATACGTGATAACGTAATACCGCATAAAGTAATACGTTATAACGTTATACCATATAACGTAAAACGTCATTTCGTTATACCATATAACGTAATACGTTATAACGTAATGCCATATAACGTAATTCGTGATAACGTTATACCATATAACGTAATACGGTATATCGTTATACCATATAACGTAATACGTGATAACGTTATACCATATAACGTAATACGTTATAACGTTATACCATACAACGTAATACGTGATAACGTAATACCATATAACGCAATACGTTATGACGTTATACCATATAACGTAATACGTTATAACGTAATACCATATAACGTAATACGTTATAACGTAATACCATATAACGTAATACGTTATAACGTAATACCATATAACGTAAAACGTCATTTCGTTATACCATATAACGTAATACGTCATAGCGTAATACCATATAACGTAATACGTTATAACGTTATACCATATAACGTAATACGTGATAACGTTATACCATATAACGTAATACGTTAAAACGTTATACCATATAACGTAATACGTTATAACGTTATACCATATAACGTAATACGTGATAACGTTATACCATATAACGTAATACGTTAAAAAGTTATACCATATAACGTAATACGTTATAACGTTATACCAAATAACGTAATACGTGATAACGTAATACCATATAACGTAATACGTTATGACGTTATACCATATAACGTAATACGTTATAACGTAATACCATATAACGTAATACGTTATAACGTAATACCATATAACGTAAAACGTCATTTCGTTATACCATATAACGTAATACGTTATAACGTAATACCATATAACGTAATACGTTATAACGTAATGACATATAACGTAATACGTTATATAGTTATACCATATAACGTAATAAGTTACAGCGTTATACCATATAACGTAATACGTTATAACGTTATACCATATAACGTAATTCGTTATAAAGTTATACCACATAACGTAATACGTTGTAACGTTATACCATATAACGTAATACGTTAAAACGTAATACCATATAACGTAATACGTTATAACGTTATACCATATAACGTAAAAAGTCATTTCGTTATACCATATATCGTAATACGTTATAACGTAATGCCATATAACGTAATTCGTGATAACGTTATACCATATAACGTAATACGTTATAACGTAATACCATATAACGTAAAACGTCATTTCGATATACCATATAACGTAATACGGTATAACGTTATACCATATAACGTAATACGTTATAACGATATACCATATATCGTAATACGTTATAACGTTATACCATATAACGTAATACGTGATAACGTTATACCATATAACGTAATACGTTAAAACGTTATACCATATAACGTAATACGTTATAACGTTATACCATATAACGTAATACGTGATAACGTAATACCATATAACGTAATACGTTATGACGTTATACCATATAGCGTAATACGTTATAACGTAATACCATATAACGTAATACGTTATAACGTTATACCATACAACGTAAAACGTCATTTCGATATACCGTATTACGTGATACGTTATTACGTTATAACATATAACGTAAAACGTCATTTCGTTATACCATAAAACATAGTACGGTATAACGTTACACCATATAACGTAATACGTTATAACGTAATGACATATAACGTAATACGTTATAACGTTATACCATATAACGTAATACGTATAACGTTATACCATATCACGTAATACGTTATAACGATATACCATATATCGTAATACGTTATAACGTTATACCATATAACGTAATACGTGATGACGTTATACCATATAACGTAATACGTTAAAACGTTATACCATATAACGTAATACGTTATAACGTTATACCATATAACGTAATACGTGATAACGTAATACCATATAACGCAATACGTTATGACGTTATACCATATAACGTAATACGTTATAACGTAATACCATATAACGTAATACGTTATAACGTAATACCATATAACGTAAAACGTCATTTCGTTATACCATATAACGTAATACGTCATAGCGTAATACCATATAACGTAATACGTTATAACGTTATACCATATAACGTAATACGTGATAACGTTATACCATATAACGTAATACGTTAAAACGTTATACCATATAACGTAATACGTTATAACGTTATACCATATAACGTAATACGTGATAACGTTATACCATATAACGTAATACGTTAAAACGTTATACCATATAACGTAATACGTTATAACGTTATACCAAATAACGTAATACGTGATAACGTAATACCATATAACGTAATACGTTAAAACGTTATACCATATAACGTAATACGTTATAACGTAATACCATATAACGTAATACGTGATAACGTAATACCATATAACGTAATACGTTATAACGTTATACCATATAACGTAATACGTGATAACGTAATACCATATAAAGTAATACGTTATGACGTTATACCATATAACGTAATACGTGATAACGTTATACCATATAACGTAATACGTTAAAACGTTATACCATATAACGTAATACGTTATAACGTTATACCATATAACGTAATACGTTATAACGTTATACCATATAACGTAATACGTTAAAACGTTATACCATATAACGTAATACGTTAAAACGTTATACCATATAACGTAATACGTTATAACGTTATACCAAATAACGTAATACGTGATAACGTAATACCATATAACGTAATACGTTATAACGTAATGACATATAACGTAATACGTTATAACGTAATACCATATAACGTAATACGTTATAACGTAATACCATGTAACGTAAAACGTCATTTCGTTATACCATATAACGTAATACGTTATAACGTAATACCATATAACGTAATACGTTATAACGTTATACCACATAACGTAATACGTGATAATGTTATACCATATAACGTAATACGTTAAAACGTTATACCATATAACGTAATACGTTATAACGTCATACCATATAACGTAATACGTGATAACGTTATACCATATAACGTAATACGTTAAAACGTTATACCATATAACGTAATACGTTATAACGTAATACCATATAACGTAATACGTGATAACGTTATACCATATAACGTAATACGCTAATACGTTATACCATTTAACGTACTACGTGATAACGTTATACCATATAACGTAATACGTTAATACGTTATACCATATAACGTAATACGTGATAACGTAATACCATATAACGTAATACGTTATGACGTTATACCATATAACGTAATACGTTATAACGTTATACCATATAACGTAATACGTTATAACGTTATACCATATAACGTAATACGTTATAACGTTATACCATATAACGTAATACGTTATAACGTAATACCATATAACGTAATACGTTATAACGTTGTACCATATAACGTAATACGTGATAACGTTATACCATATAACGTAATACGTTATAACGTTATACCATATAACGTAATACGTTATAACGTTATACCATATAACGTAATACGTTATAACGTAATACCATATAACGTAATACGTTATAACGTTGTACCATATAACGTAATACGTGATAACGTTATACCATATAACGTAATACGTTAAAACGTTATACCATATAACGTAATACGTTATAACGTTATACCATATAACGTAATACGTGATAACGTAATACCGTATAACGTAATACGTTATGACGTTATACCATATAACGTAATACGTTATAACGTAATACCATATAACGTAATACGTTATAACGAAATACCATATAACGTAAAACGTCATTTCGTTATACCATATAACGTAATACGGTATAACGTTATACCATATAACGTAATACGTTATAACGTTATACCATATAACGTAATACGTGATAACGTAATACCATATAAAGTAATACGTTATGACGTTATACCATATAACGTAATACGTTATAACGTAATACCATATAACGTAATACGTTATAACGTTATACCATACAACGTAAAACGTCATTTCGATATACCGTATAACGTGATACGTTATAACGTTATAACATATAACGTAAAACGACATTTCGTTATACCATAATACATAGTACGGTATAACGTTACACCATATAACGTAATACGTTATAACGTAATGACATATAACGTAATACGTTATAACGTTATACCATATAACGTAATACGGTATAACGTTATACCATATATCGTAATACGTTATAACGATATACCATATAACGTGATACGTTATAACGTTATACCATATAACGTAATACGTGATGACGTTATACCATATAACGTAATACGTTAAAACGTTATACCATATAACGTAATACGGTATAACGTTATACCATATAACGTAATACGATATAAGGATATACCATATAACGTAATACGTTATAACGTTATACCATATAACGTAATACGTTATAACGTTATACCATATAACGTAATACGGTATAACGTTATACCATACAACGTAAAACGTCATTTCGATATACCGTATAACGTGATACGTTATAACGTTATAACATATAACGTAATACGTTATGACGTTATACCAAATAACGTAATACGTTATAACGTAATACCATATAACGTAATACGTTATAACGTAATACCATATAACGTAAAACGTCATTTCGTTATACCATATAACGTAATACGTTATAACGTAATACCATATAACGTAATACGTTATAACGTTATACCATATAACGTAATACGTGATAACGTTATACCATATAACGTAATACGTTAAAACGTTATACCATATAACGTAATACGTTATAACGTCATACCATATAACGTAATACGTGATAACGTTATACCATATAACGTAATACGTTAAAACGTTATACCATATAACGTAATACGTCATAACGTAATACCATATAACGTAATACGTGATAGGGTTATACCATATAACGTAATACGTTAATACGTTATACCATATAACGTAATACGTGATAACGTAATACCATATAACGTAATACGTTATGACGTTATACCATATAACGTAATACGTTATAACGTTATACCATATAACGTAATACGTTATAACGTTATACCATATAACGTAATACGTTATAACGTAATACCATATAACGTAATACGTTATAACGTAATACCATATAACGTAAAGCGTCATTTCGTTATACCATATAACGTAATACGTTATAACGTAATACCATATAACGTAATACGTTATAACGTTATACCATATAACGTAATATGTGATACCGTTATACCATATAACGTAATACGTTAAAACGTTATACCATGTAACGTAATACGTTATAACGTTATACCATATAACGTAATACGTGATAACATTATACCATATAGCGTAATACGTTAAAACGTTAAACCATATAACGTAATACGTTATAACGTTATACCATATAACGTAATACGTGATAACGTAATACCATATAACGTAATACGTTATGACGTTATACCATATAACGTAATACGTTATAACGTTATACCATATAACGTAATACGTTATAACGTTATACCATATAACGTAATACGTTATAACGTTATACCATATAACGTAATACGTTATAACGTTATACCATATAACGTAATACGTTATAACGTAATACCATATAACGTAATACGTTATAACGTTATACCATATGACGTAATACGTGATAACGTTATACCATATAACGTAATACGTTAAAACGTTATACCATATAACGTAATACGTTATAACGTTATACCATATAACGTAATACGTTAAAACGTTATACCATATAACGTAATACGTTATAACGTTATACCATATAACGTAATACGTGATAACGTAATACCATATAACGTAATACGTTATGACGTTATACCATATAACGTAATACGTTATAACGATATACCATATATCGTAATACGTTATAACGTTATACCATATAACGTAATACGTGATGACGTTATACCATATAACGTAATACGTTAAAACGTTATACCATATAACGTAATACGATATAACGTTATACCATATAACGTAATACGTGATAACATTATACCATATAGCGTAATACGTTAAAACGTTAAACCATATAACGTAATACGTTATAACGTTATACCATATAACGTAATACGTGATAACGTAATACCATATAACGTAATACGTTATGACGTTATACCATATCACGTAATACGTTATAACGTTATACCATATAACGTAATACGTGATAACGTTATACCATATAACGTAATACGTTAAAACGTTATACCATATAACGTAATACGTTATAACGTTATACCATATAACGTAATACGTGATAACGTAATACCGTATAACGTAATACGTTATGACGTTATACCATATAACGTAATACGTTATAACGTAATACCATATAACATAATACGTTATAACGTAATACCATAAAACATAGTACGGTATAACGTTACACCATATAACGTAATACGTTATAACGTAATGACATATAACGTAATACGTTATAACGTTATACCATATAACGTAATACGTTATAACGTTATACCATATAACGTAATACGTTATAACGTTATACCATATAACGTAATACGTTATAACGTTATACCATATAACGTAATACGTTATAACGAAATACCATATAACGTAAAACGTCATTTCGTTATACCATATAACGTGATACGGTATAACGTTATACCATATAACGTAATACGTTATAACGTTATACCATATAACGTAATACGTGATAACGTAATACCATATAAAGTAATACGTTATGACGTTATACCATATAACGTAATACGTTATAACGTAATACCATATAACGTAATACGTTATAACGTTATACCATATAACGTAATACGTGATGACGTTATACCATATAACGTAATACGTTAAAACGTTATACCATATAACGTAATACGTTATAACGTTATACCATATAACGTAATACGTGATAACGTAATACCATATAACGCAATACGTTATGACGTTATACCATATAACGTAATACGTTATAACGTAATACCATATAACGTAATACGTTATAACGTAATACCATATAACGTAAAACGTCATTTCGTTATACCATATAACGTAATACGTCATAGCGTAATACCATATAACGTAATACGTTATAACGTTATACCATATAACGTAATACGTGATAACGTTATACCATATAACGTAATACGTTAAAACGTTATACCATATAACGTAATACGTTATAACGTTATACCATATAACGTAATACGTGATAACGTTATACCATATAACGTAATACGTTAAAACGTTATACCATATAACGTAATACGTTATAACGTTATACCAAATAACGTAATACGTGATAACGTAATACCATATAACGTAATACGTTATGACGTTATACCATATAACGTAATACGTTATAACGTAATACCATATAACGTAATACGTTATAACGTAATACCATATAACGTAAAACGTCATTTCGTTATACCATATAACGTAATAAGTTATAACGTAATACCATATAACGTAATACGTTATAACGTTATACCATATAACGTAATACGTGATAACGTTATACCATATAACGTAATACGTTAAAACGTTATACCATATAACGTAATACGTTATAACGGTATACCATATAACGTAATACGTTATAACGTTATACCATATAACGTAATACGGTATAACGTTATACCATATAACGTAATACGTTATAACGATATACCATATATCGTAATACGTTATAACGTTATACCATATAACGTAATACGTGATGACGTTATACCATATAACGTAATACGTTATAACGTAATACCATATAACGTAATACGTTATAACGTTATACCATACAACGTAAAACGTCATTTCGATATACCGTATAACGTGATACGTTATAACGTTATAACATATAACGTAAAACGTCATTTCGTTATACCATAAAATATAGTACGGTATAACGTTACACCATATAACGTAATACGTTATAACGTAATGACATATAACGTAATACGTTATAACGTTATACCATATAACGTAATACGGTATAACGTTATACCATATAACGTAATACGTTATAACGATATACCATATATCGTAATACGTTATAACGTTATACCATATAACGTAATACGTGATGACGTTATACCATATAACGTAATACGTTAAAACGTTATACCATATAACGTAATACGTTATAACGTTATACCATATAACGTAATACGTGATAACGTAATACCATATAACGCAATACGTTATGACGTTATACCATATAACGTAATACGTTATAACGTAATACCATATAACGTAATACGTTATAACGTAATACCATATAACGTAAAACGTCATTTCGTTATACCATATAACGTAATACGTCATAGCGTAATACCATATAACGTAATACGTTATAACGTTATACCATATAACGTAATACGTGATAACGTTATACCATATAACGTAATACGTTAAAACGTTATACCATATAACGTAATACGTTATAACGTTATACCATATAACGTAATACGTGATAACGTTATACCATATAACGTAATACGTTAAAACGTTATACCATATAACGTAATACGTTATAACGTTATACCAAATAACGTAATACGTGATAACGTAATACCATATAACGTAATACGTTATGACGTTATACCATATAACGTAATACGTTATAACGTAATACCATATAACGTAATACGTTATAACGTAATACCATATAACGTAAAACGTCATTTCGTTATACCATATAACGTAATACGTTATAACGTAATACCATATAACGTAATACGTTATAACGTAATGACATATAACGTAATACGTTATATAGTTATACCATATAACGTAATAAGTTACAGCGTTATACCATATAACGTAATACGTTATAACGTTATACCATATAACGTAATTCGTTATAAAGTTATACCACATAACGTAATAAGTTGTAACGTTATACCATATAACGTAATACGTTAAAACGTAATACCATATAACGTAATACGTTATAACGTTATACCATGTAACGTAAAACGTCATTTCGTTATACCATATAACGTAATACGTTATAACGTAATGCCATATAACGTAATTCGTGATAACGTTATACCATATAACGTAATACGTTATAACGTAATACCATATAACGTAAAACGTCATTTCGATATACCATATAACGTAATACGGTATAACGTTATACCATATAACGTAATACGTTATAACGATATACCATATATCGTAATACGTTATAACGTTATACCATATAACGTAATACGTGATAACGTTATACCATATAACGTAATACGTTAAAACGTTATACCATATAACGTAATACGTTATAACATTATACCATATAACGTAATACGTGATAACGTAATACCATATAACGTAATACGTTATGACGTTATACCATATAACGTAATACGTTATAACGTAATACCATATAACGTAATACGTTATAACGTTATACCATACAACGTAAAACGTCATTTCGATATACCGTATAACGTGATACGTTATAACGTTATAACATATAACGTAAAACGTCATTTCGTTATACCATAAAACATAGTACGGTATAACGTTACACCATATAACGTAATACGTTATAACGTAATGACATATAACGTAATACGTTATAACGTTATACCATATAACGTAATACGGTATAACGTTATACCATATAACGTAATACGTTATAACGATATACCATATATCGTAATACGTTATAACGTTATACCATATAACGTAATACGTGATGACGTTATACCATATAACGTAATACGTTAAAACGTTATACCATATAACGTAATACGATATAACGTTATACCATATAACGTAATACGTGATAACGTTATACCATATAACGTAATACGTTAAAACGTTATACCATATAACGTAATACGTTATAACGTTATACCAAATAACGTAATACGTGATAACGTAATACCATATAACGTAATACGTTATGACGTTATACCATATAACGTAATACGTTATAACGTAATACCATATAACGTAATACGTTATAACGTAATACCATATAACGTAAAACGTCATTTCGTTATACCATATAACGTAATACGTTATAACGTAATACCATATAACGTAATACGTTATAACGTTATACCATATAACGTAATACGTGATAACGTTATACCATATAACGTAATACGTTAAAACGTTATACCATATAACGTAATACGTTATAACGTTATACCATATAACGTAATACGTGATAACGTTATACCATATAACGTAATACGTTAAAACGTTATACCATATAACGTAATACGTTATAACGTTATACCAAATAACGTAATACGTGATAACGTAATACCATATAACGTAATACGTTATGACGTTATACCATATAACGTAATACGTTATAACGTAATACCATATAACGTAATACGTTATAACGTAATACCATATAACGTAAAACGTCATTTCGTTATACCATATAACGTAATACGTTATAACGTAATACCATATAACGTAATACGTTATAACGTTATACCATATAACGTAATAAGTGATAACGTTATACCATATAACGTAATACGTTAAAACGTTATACCATATAACGTAATACGTTATAACGTTATACCATATAACGTAATACGTTATAACGTTATACCATATAACGTAATACGTGATAACGTAATACCATATAACGTAATACGTTATGACGTTATACCATATAACGTAATACGTTATAACGTAATACCATATAACGTAATACGTTATAACGTTATACCATACAACGTAAAACGTCATTTCGATATACCGTATAACGTGATACGTTATAACGTTATAACATATAACGTAAAACGTTATTTCGTTATACCATAAAACATAGTACGGTATAACGTTACACCATATAACGTAATACGTGATAACGTAATACCATATAACGCAATACGTTATGACGTTATACCATATAACGTAATACGTTATAACGTAATACCATATAACGTAATACGTTATAACGTAATACCATATAACGTAAAACGTCATTTCGTTATACCATATAACGTAATACGTCATAGCGTAATACCATATAACGTAATACGTTATAACGTTATACCATATAACGTAATACGTGATAACGTTATACCATATAACGTAATACGTTAAAACGTTATACCATATAACGTAATACGTTATAACGTTATACCATATAACGTAATACGTGATAACGTTATACCATATAACGTAATACGTTAAAACGTTATACCATATAACGTAATACGTTATAACGTTATACCAAATAACGTAATACGTGATAACGTAATACCATATAACGTAATACGTTATGACGTTATACCATATAACGTAATACGTTATAACGTAATACCATATAACGTAATACGTTATAACGTAATACCATATAACGTAAAACGTCATTTCGTTATACCATATAACGTAATACGTTATAACGTAATACCATATAACGTAATACGTTATAACGTAATGACATATAACGTAATACGTTATATAGTTATACCATATAACGTAATAAGTTACAGCGTTATACCATATAACGTAATACGTTATAACGTTATACCATATAACGTAATTCGTTATAAAGTTATACCACATAACGTAATACGTTGTAACGTTATACCATATAACGTAATACGTTAAAACGTAATACCATATAACGTAATACGTTATAACGTTATACCATATAACGTAATACGTTAAAACTTTATACCATATAACGTAATACGTTATAACGTTATACCATATAACGTAATACGTTATAACGTTATACCATATAACGTAATACGTGATAACGTTATACCATATAACGTAATACGTGATAACGTAATACCATATAACGCAATACGTTATGACGTTATACCATATAACGTAATACGTTATAACGTAATACCATATAACGTAATACGTTATAACGTTATACCATATAACGTAATACGTGATAACGTAATACCATATAACGTAATACGTTATGACGTTATACCATATAACGTAATACGTTATAACGTAATACCATATAACGTAATACGTTATAACGTTATACCATACAACATAAAACGTCATTTCGATATACCGTATAACGTGATACGTTATAACGTTATAACATATAACGTAAAACGTCATTTCGTTATACCATAAAACATAGTACGGTATAACGTTACACCATATAACGTAATACGTTATAACGTAATGACATATAACGTAATACGTTATAACGTTATACCATATAACGTAATACGGTATAACGTTATACCATATAACGTAATACGTTATAACGTAATACCATATAACGTAATACGTTATAACGTAATGCCATATAACGTAATTCGTGATAACGTTATACCATATAACGTAATACGTTATAACGTAATACCATATAACGTAAAACGTCATTTCGATATACCATATAACGTAATACGGTATAACGTTATACCATATAACGTAATACGTTATAACGATATACCATATAACGTAATACGTTATAACGTAATACCATATAACGTAAAACGTCATTTCGTTATACCATATAACGTAATACGTTATAACGATATACCATATAACGTAATACGTTATAACGTAATACCATATAACGTAATACGTTAAAACGTTATACCATATAACGTAATACGTTATAACGTTATACCATATAACGTAATACGTGATAACGTTATACCATATAACGTAATACGTTAAAACGTTATACCAAATAACGTAATACGTGATAACGTAATACCATATAACGTAATACGTTATGACGTTATACCATATAACGTAATACGTTATAACGTAATACCATATAACGTAATACGTTATAACGTAATACCATATAACGTAAAACGTCATTTCGTTATACCATATAACGTAATACGTTATAACGTAATGCCATATAACGTAATTCGTGATAACGTTATACCATATAACGTAATACGTTATAACGTAATACCATATAACGTAAAACGTCATTTCGATATACCATATAACGTAATACGGTATAACGTTATACCATATAACGTAATACGTTATAACGATATACCATATATCGTAATACGTTATAACGTTATACCATATAACGTAATACGTGATAACGTTATACCATATAACGTAATACGTTAAAACGTTATACCATATAACGTAATACGTTATAACGTTATACCATATAACGTAATACGTGATAACGTAATACCATATAACGTAATACGTTATGACGTTATACCATATAACGTAATACGTTATAACGTAATACCATATAACGTAATACGTTATAACGTTATACCATATAACGTAATACGTTATAACGTAATACCATATAACGTAATACGTTATAACGTTATACCATATAACATAATACGTGATGACGTTATACCATATAACGTAATACGTTAAAACGTTATACCATATAACGTAATACGTTATAACGTTATACCATATAACGTAATACGTTATAACGTTATACCATATAACGTAATACGTGATAACGTTATACCATATTACGTAATACGTGATAACGTAATACCATATAACGCAATACGTTATGACGTTATACCATATAACGTAATACGTTATAACGTAATACCATATAACGTAATACGTTATAACGTTATACCATATAACGTAATACGTGATAACGTAATACCATATAACGTAATACGTTATGACGTTATACCATATAACGTAATACGTTATAACGTAATACCATATAACGTAATACGTTATAACGTTATACCATACAACGTAAAACGTCATTTCGATATACCATATAACGTAATACGTTATAACGTAATGACATATAACGTAATACGTTATAACGTTATACCATATAACGTAATACGGTATAACGTTATACCATATAACGTAATACGTTATAACGATATACCATATATCGTAATACGTTATAACGTTATACCATATAACGTAATACGTGATGACGTTATACCATATAACGTAATACGTTAAAACGTTATACCATATAACGTAATACGATATAACGTTATACCATATAACGTAATACGTGATAACGTAATACCATATAACGCAATACGTTATGACGTTATACCATATAACGTAATACGTTATAACGTAATACCATATAACGTAATACGTTATAACGTAATACCATATAACGTAAAACGTCATTTCGTTATACCATATAACGTAATACGTCATAGCGTAATACCATATAACGTAATACGTTATAACGTTATACCATATAACGTAATACGTGATAACGTTATACCATATAACGTAATACGTTAAAACGTTATACCATATAACGTAATACGTTATAACGTTATACCATATAACGTAATACGTGATAACGTTATACCATATAACGTAATACGTTAAAACGTTATACCATATAACGTAATACGTTATAACGTTATACCAAATAACGTAATACGTGATAACGTAATACCATATAACGTAATACGTTATGACGTTATACCATATAACTTAATACGTTATAACGTAATACCATATAACGTAATACGTTATAACGTAATACCATATAACGTAAAACGTCATTTCGTTATACCATATAACGTAATACGTTATAACGTAATACCATATAACGTAATACGTTATAACGTTATACCATATAACGTAATACGTGATAACGTTATACCATATAACGTAATACGTTAAAACGTTATACCATATAACGTAATACGTTATAACGTTATACCATATAACGTAATACGTGATAACGTTATACCATATAACGTAATACGTTAAAACGTTATACCATATAACGTAATACGTTATAACGTTATACCAAATAACGTAATACGTGATAACGTAATACCATATAACGTAATACGTTATGACGTTATACCATATAACGTAATACGTTATAACGTAATACCATATAACGTAATACGTTATAACGTAATACCATATAACGTAAAACGTCATTTCGTTATACCATATAACGTAATACGTTATAACGTAATACCATATAACGTAATACGTTATAACGTTATACCATATAACGTAATAAGTGATAACGTTATACCATATAACGTAATACGTTAAAACGTTATACCATATAACGTAATACGTTATAACGTTATACCATATAACGTAATACGTTATAACGTTATACCATATAACGTAATACGTGATAACGTAATACCATATAACGTAATACGTTATGACGTTATACCATATAACGTAATACGTTATAACGTAATACCATATAACGTAATACGTTATAACGTTATACCATACAACGTAAAACGTCATTTCGATATACCGTATAACGTGATACGTTATAACGTTATATCATATAACGTAAAACGTCATTTCGTTATACCATAAAACATAGTACGGTATAACGTTACACCATATAACGTAATACGTGATAACGTAATACCATATAACGCAATACGTTATGACGTTATACCATATAACGTAATACGTTATAACGTAATACCATATAACGTAATACGTTATAACGTAATACCATATAACGTAAAACGTCATTTCCTTATACCATATAACGTAATACGTCATAGCGTAATACCATATAACGTAATACGTTATAACGTTATACCATATAACGTAATACGTGATAACGTTATACCATATAACGTAATACGTTAAAACGTTATACCATATAACGTAATACGTTATAACGTTATACCATATAACGTAATACGTGATAACGTTATACCATATAACGTAATACGTTAAAACGTTATACCATATAACGTAATACGTTATAACGTTATACCAAATAACGTAATACGTTATAACGTAATGACATATAACGTAATACGTTATATAGTTATACCATATAACGTAATACGTTATAACGTAATGCCATATAACGTAATTCGTGATAACGTTATACCATATAACGTAATACGTTATAACGTAATACCATATAACGTAAAACGTCATTTCGATATACCATATAACGTAATACGGTATAACGTTATACCATATAACGTAATACGTTATAACGATATACCATATATCGTAATACGTTATAACGTTATACCATATAACGTAATACGTGATAACGTTATACCATATAACGTAATACGTTAAAACGTTATACCATATAACGTAATACGTTATAACGTTATACCATATAACGTAATACGTGATAACGTAATACCATATAACGTAATACGTTATGACGTTATACCATATAACGTAATACGTTATAACGTAATACCATATAACGTAATACGTTATAACGTTATACCATATAACGTAATACGTGATGACGTTATACCATATAACGTAATACGTTAAAACGTTATACCATATAACGTAATACGTTATAACGTTATACCATATAACGTAATACGTTATAACGTTATACCATATAACGTAATACGTGATAACATTATACCATATAACGTAATACGTGATAACGTAATACCATATAACGCAATACGTTATGACGTTATACCATATAACGTAATACGTTATAACGTAATACCATATAACGTAATACGTTATAACGTTATACCATATAACGTAATACGTGATAACGTAATACCATATAACGTAATACGTTATGACGTTATACCATATAACGTAATACGTTATAACGTAATACCATATAACGTAATACGTTATAACGTTATACCATACAACGTAAAACGTCATTTCGATATACCGTATAACGTGATACGTTATAACGTTATAACATATAACGTAAAACGTCATTTCGTTATACCATAAAACATAGTACGGTATAACGTTACACCATATAACGTAATACGTTATAACGTAATGACATATAACGTAATACGTTATAACGTTATACCATATAACGTAATACGGTATAACGTTATACCATATAACGTAATACGTTATAACGATATACCATATATCGTAATACGTTATAACGTTATACCATATAACGTAATACGTGATGACGTTATACCATATAACGTAATACGTTAAAACGTTATACCATATAACGTAATACGATATAACGTTATACCATATAACGTAATACGTGATAACGTAATACCATATAACGCAATACGTTATGACGTTATACCATATAACGTAATACGTTATAACGTAATACCATATAACGTAATACGTTATAACGTAATACCATATAACGTAAAACGTCATTTCGTTATACCATATAACGTAATACGTCATAGCGTAATACCATATAACGTAATACGTTATAACGTTATACCATATAACGTAATACGTGATAACGTTATACCATATAACGTAATACGTTAAAACGTTATACCATATAACGTAATACGTTATAACGTTATACCATATAACGTAATACGTGATAACGTTATACCATATAACGTAATACGTGATAACGTTATACCATATAACGTAATACGTTAAAACGTTATACCATATAACGTAATACGTTATAACGTTATACCAAATAACGTAATACGTGATAACGTAATACCATATAACGTAATACGTTATGACGTTATACCATATAACGTAATACGTTATAACGTAATACCATATAACGTAATACGTTATAACGTAATACCATATAACGTAAAACGTCATTTCGTTATACCATATAACGTAATACGTTATAACGTTATACCATATAACGTAATACGTGATAACGTAATACCATATAACGTAATACGTTATGACGTTATACCATATAACGTAATACGTTATAACGTAATACCATATAACGTAATACGTTATAACGTTATACCATACAACGTAAAACGTCATTTCGATATACCGTATAACGTGATACGTTATAACGTTATAACATATAACGTAAAACGTCATTTCGTTATACCATAAAACATAGTACGGTATAACGTTACACCATATAACGTAATACGTGATAACGTAATACCATATAACGCAATACGTTATGACGTTATACCATATAACGTAATACGTTATAACGTAATACCATATAACGTAATACGTTATAACGTAATACCATATAACGTAAAACGTCATTTCGTTATACCATATAACGTAATACGTCATAGCGTAATACCATATAACGTAATACGTTATAACGTTATACCATATAACGTAATACGTGATAACGTTATACCATATAACGTAATACGTTAAAACGTTATACCATATAACGTAATACGTTATAACGTTATACCATATAACGTAATACGTGATAACGTTATACCATATAACGTAATACGTTAAAACGTTATACCATATAACGTAATACGTTATAACGTTATACCAAATAACGTAATACGTGATAACGTAATACCATATAACGTAATACGTTATGACGTTATACCATATAACGTAATACGTTATAACGTAATACCATATAACGTAATACGTTATAACGTAATACCATATAACGTAAAACGTCATTTCGTTATACCATATAACGTAATACGTTATAACGTAATACCATATAACGTAATACGTTATAACGTAATGACATATAACGTAATACGTTATATAGTTATACCATATAACGTAATAAGTTACAGCGTTATACCATATAACGTAATACGTTATAACGTTATACCATATAACGTAATTCGTTATAAAGTTATACCACATAACGTAATACGTTGTAACGTTATACCATATAACGTAATACGTTAAAACGTAATACCATATAACGTAATACGTTATAACGTTATACCATATAACGTAATACGTTAAAACTTTATACCATATAACGTAATACGTTATAACGTTATACCATATAACGTAATACGTTATAACGTTATACCATATAACGTAATACGTGATAACGTTATACCATATAACGTAATACGTGATAACGTAATACCATATAACGCAATACGTTATGACGTTATACCATATAACGTAATACGTTATAACGTAATACCATATAACGTAATACGTTATAACGTTATACCATATAACGTAATACGTGATAACGTAATACCATATAACGTAATACGTTATGACGTTATACCATATAACGTAATACGTTATAACGTAATACCATATAACGTAATACGTTATAACGTTATACCATACAACGTAAAACGTCATTTCGATATACCGTATAACGTGATACGTTATAACGTTATAACATATAACGTAAAACGTCATTTCGTTATACCATAAAACATAGTACGGTATAACGTTACACCATATAACGTAATACGTTATAACGTAATGACATATAACGTAATACGTTATAACGTTATACCATATAACGTAATACGGTATAACGTTATACCATATAACGTAATACGTTATAACGTAATACCATATAACGTAATACGTTATAACGTAATGCCATATAACGTAATTCGTGATAACGTTATACCATATAACGTAATACGTTATAACGTAATACCATATAACGTAAAACGTCATTTCGATATACCATATAACGTAATACGGTATAACGTTATACCATATAACGTAATACGTTATAACGATATACCATATAACGTAATACGTTATAACGTAATACCATATAACGTAAAACGTCATTTCGTTATACCATATAACGTAATACGTTATAACGATATACCATATAACGTAATACGTTATAACGTAATACCATATAACATAATACGTTAAAACGTTATACCATATAACGTAATACGTTATAACGTTATACCATATAACGTAATACGTGATAACGTTATACCATATAACGTAATACGTTAAAACGTTATACCAAATAACGTAATACGTGATAACGTAATACCATATAACGTAATACGTTATGACGTTATACCATATAACGTAATACGTTATAACGTAATACCATATAACGTAATACGTTATAACGTAATACCATATAACGTAAAACGTCATTTCGTTATACCATATAACGTAATACGTTATAACGTAATGCCATATAACGTAATTCGTGATAACGTTATACCATATAACGTAATACGTTATAACGTAATACCATATAACGTAAAACGTCATTTCGATATACCATATAACGTAATACGGTATAACGTTATACCATATAACGTAATACGTTATAACGATATACCATATATCGTAATACGTTATAACGTTATACCATATAACGTAATACGTGATAACGTTATACCATATAACGTAATACGTTAAAACGTTATACCATATAACGTAATACGTTATAACGTTATACCATATAACGTAATACGTGATAACGTAATACCATATAACGTAATACGTTATGACGTTATACCATATAACGTAATACGTTATAACGTAATACCATATAACGTAATACGTTATAACGTTATACCATATAACGTAATACGTTATAACGTAATACCATATAACGTAATACGTTATAACGTTATACCATATAACATAATACGTGATGACGTTATACCATATAACGTAATACGTTAAAACGTTATACCATATAACGTAATACGTTATAACGTTATACCATATAACGTAATACGTTATAACGTTATACCATATAACGTAATACGTGATAACGTTATACCATATTACGTAATACGTGATAACGTAATACCATATAACGCAATACGTTATGACGTTATACCATATAACGTAATACGTTATAACGTAATACCATATAACGTAATACGTTATAACGTTATACCATATAACGTAATACGTGATAACGTAATACCATATAACGTAATACGTTATGACGTTATACCATATAACGTAATACGTTATAACGTAATACCATATAACGTAATACGTTATAACGTTATACCATACAACGTAAAACGTCATTTCGATATACCATATAACGTAATACGTTATAACGTAATGACATATAACGTAATACGTTATAACGTTATACCATATAACGTAATACGGTATAACGTTATACCATATAACGTAATACGTTATAACGATATACCATATATCGTAATACGTTATAACGTTATACCATATAACGTAATACGTGATGACGTTATACCATATAACGTAATACGTTAAAACGTTATACCATATAACGTAATACGATATAACGTTATACCATATAACGTAATACGTGATAACGTAATACCATATAACGCAATACGTTATGACGTTATACCATATAACGTAATACGTTATAACGTAATACCATATAACGTAATACGTTATAACGTAATACCATATAACGTAAAACGTCATTTCGTTATACCATATAACGTAATACGTCATAGCGTAATACCATATAACGTAATACGTTATAACGTTATACCATATAACGTAATACGTGATAACGTTATACCATATAACGTAATACGTTAAAACGTTATACCATATAACGTAATACGTTATAACGTTATACCATATAACGTAATACGTGATAACGTTATACCATATAACGTAATACGTTAAAACGTTATACCATATAACGTAATACGTTATAACGTTATACCAAATAACGTAATACGTGATAACGTAATACCATATAACGTAATACGTTATGACGTTATACCATATAACTTAATACGTTATAACGTAATACCATATAACGTAATACGTTATAACGTAATACCATATAACGTAAAACGTCATTTCGTTATACCATATAACGTAATACGTTATAACGTAATACCATATAACGTAATACGTTATAACGTTATACCATATAACGTAATACGTGATAACGTTATACCATATAACGTAATACGTTAAAACGTTATACCATATAACGTAATACGTTATAACGTTATACCATATAACGTAATACGTGATAACGTTATACCATATAACGTAATACGTTAAAACGTTATACCATATAACGTAATACGTTATAACGTTATACCAAATAACGTAATACGTGATAACGTAATACCATATAACGTAATACGTTATGACGTTATACCATATAACGTAATACGTTATAACGTAATACCATATAACGTAATACGTTATAACGTAATACCATATAACGTAAAACGTCATTTCGTTATACCATATAACGTAATACGTTATAACGTAATACCATATAACGTAATACGTTATAACGTTATACCATATAACGTAATAAGTGATAACGTTATACCATATAACGTAATACGTTAAAACGTTATACCATATAACGTAATACGTTATAACGTTATACCATATAACGTAATACGTTATAACGTTATACCATATAACGTAATACGTGATAACGTAATACCATATAACGTAATACGTTATGACGTTATACCATATAACGTAATACGTTATAACGTAATACCATATAACGTAATACGTTATAACGTTATACCATACAACGTAAAACGTCATTTCGATATACCGTATAACGTGATACGTTATAACGTTATATCATATAACGTAAAACGTCATTTCGTTATACCATAAAACATAGTACGGTATAACGTTACACCATATAACGTAATACGTGATAACGTAATACCATATAACGCAATACGTTATGACGTTATACCATATAACGTAATACGTTATAACGTAATACCATATAACGTAATACGTTATAACGTAATACCATATAACGTAAAACGTCATTTCCTTATACCATATAACGTAATACGTCATAGCGTAATACCATATAACGTAATACGTTATAACGTTATACCATATAACGTAATACGTGATAACGTTATACCATATAACGTAATACGTTAAAACGTTATACCATATAACGTAATACGTTATAACGTTATACCATATAACGTAATACGTGATAACGTTATACCATATAACGTAATACGTTAAAACGTTATACCATATAACGTAATACGTTATAACGTTATACCAAATAACGTAATACGTTATAACGTAATGACATATAACGTAATACGTTATATAGTTATACCATATAACGTAATACGTTATAACGTAATGCCATATAACGTAATTCGTGATAACGTTATACCATATAACGTAATACGTTATAACGTAATACCATATAACGTAAAACGTCATTTCGATATACCATATAACGTAATACGGTATAACGTTATACCATATAACGTAATACGTTATAACGATATACCATATATCGTAATACGTTATAACGTTATACCATATAACGTAATACGTGATAACGTTATACCATATAACGTAATACGTTAAAACGTTATACCATATAACGTAATACGTTATAACGTTATACCATATAACGTAATACGTGATAACGTAATACCATATAACGTAATACGTTATGACGTTATACCATATAACGTAATACGTTATAACGTAATACCATATAACGTAATACGTTATAACGTTATACCATATAACGTAATACGTGATGACGTTATACCATATAACGTAATACGTTAAAACGTTATACCATATAACGTAATACGTTATAACGTTATACCATATAACGTAATACGTTATAACGTTATACCATATAACGTAATACGTGATAACATTATACCATATAACGTAATACGTGATAACGTAATACCATATAACGCAATACGTTATGACGTTATACCATATAACGTAATACGTTATAACGTAATACCATATAACGTAATACGTTATAACGTTATACCATATAACGTAATACGTGATAACGTAATACCATATAACGTAATACGTTATGACGTTATACCATATAACGTAATACGTTATAACGTAATACCATATAACGTAATACGTTATAACGTTATACCATACAACGTAAAACGTCATTTCGATATACCGTATAACGTGATACGTTATAACGTTATAACATATAACGTAAAACGTCATTTCGTTATACCATAAAACATAGTACGGTATAACGTTACACCATATAACGTAATACGTTATAACGTAATGACATATAACGTAATACGTTATAACGTTATACCATATAACGTAATACGGTATAACGTTATACCATATAACGTAATACGTTATAACGATATACCATATATCGTAATACGTTATAACGTTATACCATATAACGTAATACGTGATGACGTTATACCATATAACGTAATACGTTAAAACGTTATACCATATAACGTAATACGATATAACGTTATACCATATAACGTAATACGTGATAACGTAATACCATATAACGCAATACGTTATGACGTTATACCATATAACGTAATACGTTATAACGTAATACCATATAACGTAATACGTTATAACGTAATACCATATAACGTAAAACGTCATTTCGTTATACCATATAACGTAATACGTCATAGCGTAATACCATATAACGTAATACGTTATAACGTTATACCATATAACGTAATACGTGATAACGTTATACCATATAACGTAATACGTTAAAACGTTATACCATATAACGTAATACGTTATAACGTTATACCATATAACGTAATACGTGATAACGTTATACCATATAACGTAATACGTGATAACGTTATACCATATAACGTAATACGTTAAAACGTTATACCATATAACGTAATACGTTATAACGTTATACCAAATAACGTAATACGTGATAACGTAATACCATATAACGTAATACGTTATGACGTTATACCATATAACGTAATACGTTATAACGTAATACCATATAACGTAATACGTTATAACGTAATACCATATAACGTAAAACGTCATTTCGTTATACCATATAACGTAATACGTTATAACGTTATACCATATAACGTAATACGTGATAACGTAATACCATATAACGTAATACGTTATGACGTTATACCATATAACGTAATACGTTATAACGTAATACCATATAACGTAATACGTTATAACGTTATACCATACAACGTAAAACGTCATTTCGATATACCGTATAACGTGATACGTTATAACGTTATAACATATAACGTAAAACGTCATTTCGTTATACCATAAAACATAGTACGGTATAACGTTACACCATATAACGTAATACGTGATAACGTAATACCATATAACGCAATACGTTATGACGTTATACCATATAACGTAATACGTTATAACGTAATACCATATAACGTAATACGTTATAACGTAATACCATATAACGTAAAACGTCATTTCGTTATACCATATAACGTAATACGTCATAGCGTAATACCATATAACGTAATACGTTATAACGTTATACCATATAACGTAATACGTGATAACGTTATACCATATAACGTAATACGTTAAAACGTTATACCATATAACGTAATACGTTATAACGTTATACCATATAACGTAATACGTGATAACGTTATACCATATAACGTAATACGTTAAAACGTTATACCATATAACGTAATACGTTATAACGTTATACCAAATAACGTAATACGTGATAACGTAATACCATATAACGTAATACGTTATGACGTTATACCATATAACGTAATACGTTATAACGTAATACCATATAACGTAATACGTTATAACGTAATACCATATAACGTAAAACGTCATTTCGTTATACCATATAACGTAATACGTTATAACGTAATACCATATAACGTAATACGTTATAACGTAATGACATATAACGTAATACGTTATATAGTTATACCATATAACGTAATAAGTTACAGCGTTATACCATATAACGTAATACGTTATAACGTTATACCATATAACGTAATTCGTTATAAAGTTATACCACATAACGTAATACGTTGTAACGTTATACCATATAACGTAATACGTTAAAACGTAATACCATATAACGTAATACGTTATAACGTTATACCATATAACGTAAAACGTCATTTCGTTATACCATATAACGTAATACGTTATAACGTAATGCCATATAACGTAATTCGTGATAACGTTATACCATATAACGTAATACGTTATAACGTTATACCATACAACGTAAAACGTCATTTCGATATACCGTATAACGTGATACGTTATAACGTTATAACATATAACGTAAAACGTCATTTCGTTATACCATAAAACATAGTACGGTATAACGTTACACCATATAACGTAATACGTGATAACGTAATACCATATAACGCAATACGTTATGACGTTATACCATATAACGTAATACGTTATAACGTAATACCATATAACGTAATACGTTATAACGTAATACCATATAACGTAAAACGTCATTTCGTTATACCATATAACGTAATACGTCATAGCGTAATACCATATAACGTAATACGTTATAACGTTATACCATATAACGTAATACGTGATAACGTTATACCATATAACGTAATACGTTAAAACGTTATACCATATAACGTAATACGTTATAACGTTATACCATATAACGTAATACGTGATAACGTTATACCATATAACGTAATACGTTAAAACGTTATACCATATAACGTAATACGTTATAACGTTATACCAAATAACGTAATACGTGATAACGTAATACCATATAACGTAATACGTTATGACGTTATACCATATAACGTAATACGTTATAACGTAATACCATATAACGTAATACGTTATAACGTAATACCATATAACGTAAAACGTCATTTCGTTATACCATATAACGTAATACGTTATAACGTAATACCATATAACGTAATACGTTATAACGTAATGACATATAACGTAATACGATATATAGTTATACCATATAACGTAATAAGTTACAGCGTTATACCATATAACGTAATACGTTATAACGTTATACCATATAACGTAATTCGTTATAAAGTTATACCACATAACGTAATACGTTGTAACGTTATACCATATAACGTAATACGTTAAAACGTAATACCATATAACGTAATACGTTATAACGTTATACCATATAACGTAAAACGTCATTTCGTTATACCATATAACGTAATACGTTATAACGTAATGCCATATAACGTAATTCGTGATAACGTTATACCATATAACGTAATACGTTATAACGTAATACCATATAACGTAAAACGTCATTTCGATATACCATATAACGTAATACGGTATAACGTTATACCATATAACGTAATACGTTATAACGATATACCATATATCGTAATACGTTATAACGTTATACCATATAACGTAATACGTGATAACGTTATACCATATAACGTAATACGTTAAAACGTTATACCATATAACGTAATACGTTATAACGTTATACCATATAACGTAATACGTGATAACGTAATACCATATAACGTAATACGTTATGACGTTATACCATATAACGTAATACGTTATAACGTAATACCATATAACGTAATACGTTATAACGTTATACCATACAACGTAAAACGTCATTTCGATATACCGTATAACGTGATACGTTATAACGTTATAACATATAACGTAAAACGTCATTTCGTTATACCATAAAACATAGTACGGTATAACGTTACACCATATAACGTAATACGTTATAACGTAATGACATATAACGTAATACGTTGTAACGTTATACCATATAACGTAATACGTATAACGTTATACCATATAACGTAATACGTTATAACGATATACCATATATCGTAATACGTTATAACGTTATACCATATAACGTAATACGTGATGACGTTATACCATATAACGTAATACGTTAAAACGTTATACCATATAACGTAATACGTTATAACGTTATACCATATAACGTAATACGTGATAACGTAATACCATATAACGCAATACGTTATGACGTTATACCATATAACGTAATACGTTATAACGTAATACCATATAACGTAATACGTTATAACGTAATACCATATAACGTAAAACGTCATTTCGTTATACCATATAACGTAATACGTCATAGCGTAATACCATATAACGTAATACGTTATAACGTTATACCATATAACGTAATACGTGATAACGTTATACCATATAACGTAATACGTTAAAACGTTATACCATATAACGTAATACGTTATAACGTTATACCATATAACGTAATACGTGATAACGTTATACCATATAACGTAATACGTTAAAACGTTATACCATATAACGTAATACGTTATAACGTTATACCAAATAACGTAATACGTGATAACGTAATACCATATAACGTAATACGTTATGACGTTATACCATATAACGTAATACGTTATAACGTAATACCATATAACGTAATACGTTATAACGTAATACCATATAACGTAAAACGTCATTTCGTTATACCATATAACGTAATACGTTATAACGTAATACCATAGAACGTAATACGTTATAACGTTATACCATATAACGTAATACGTGATAACGTTATACCATATAACGTAATACGTTATAACGTTATACCATATAACGTAATACGTTATAACGTTATACCATATAACGTAATACGTTATAACGTTATACCATATAACGTAATACGTTATAACGTAATACCATATAACGTAATACGTTATAACGTTATACCATATAACGTAATACGTGATAACGTTATACCATATAACGTAATACGTTAAAACGTTATACCATATAACGTAATACGTTATAACGTTATACCATATAACGTAATACGTTAAAACGTTATACCATATAACGTAATACGTTATAACGTTATACCATATAACGTAATACGTGATAACGTAATACCATATAACGTAATACGTTATGACGTTATACCATATAACGTAATACGTTATAACGATATACCATATATCGTAATACGTTATAACGTTATACCATATAACGTAATACGTGATGACGTTATACCATATAACGTAATACGTTAAAACGTTATACCATATAACGTAATACGATATAACGTTATACCATATAACGTAATACGTGATAACATTATACCATATAGCGTAATACGTTAAAACGTTAAACCATATAACGTAATACGTTATAACGTTATACCATATAACGTAATACGTGATAACGTAATACCATATAACGTAATACGTTATGACGTTATACCATATAACGTAATACGTGATAACGTAATACCATATAACGTAATACGTTATGACGTTATACCATATAACGTAATACGTGATAACGTTATACCATATAACGTAATACGTTAAAACGTTATACCATATAACGTAATACGTTATAACGTTATACCATATAACGTAATACGTGATAACGTAATACCGTATAACGTAATACGTTATGACGTTATACCATATAACGTAATACGTTATAACGTAATACCATATAACGTAATACGTTATAACGTAATACCATAAAACATAGTACGGTATAACGTTACACCATATAACGTAATACGTTATAACGTAATGACATATAACGTAATACGTTATAACGTTATACCATATAACGTAATACGTTATAACGTTATACCATATAACGTAATACGTTATAACGTTATACCATATAACGTAATACGTTATAACGTTATACCATATAACGTAATACGTTATAACGAAATACCATATAACGTAAAACGTCATTTCGTTATACCATATAACGTGATACGGTATAACGTTATACCATATAACGTAATACGTTATAACGTTATACCATATAACGTAATACGTGATAACGTAATACCATATAAAGTAATACGTTATGACGTTATACCATATAACGTAATACGTTATAACGTAATACCATATAACGTAATACCTTATAACGTTATACCATATAACGTAATACGTTATAACGTAATACCATATAACGTAATACGTTATAACGTAATACCATATAACGTAAAACGTCATTTCGTTATACCATATAACGTAATACGTCATAGCGTAATACCATATAACGTAATACGTTATAACGTTATACCATATAACGTAATACGTTATAACGTTATACCATATAACGTAATACGTGATAACGTAATACCATATAACGTAATACGTGATGACGTTATACCATATAACGTAATACGTTAAAACGTTATACCATATAACGTAATTCGTTATAACGTTATACCATATAACGTAATACGTGATAACGTAATACCATATAACGCAATACGTTATGACGTTATACCATATAACGTAATACGTCATTTCGTTATACCATATAACGTAATACGTCATAGCGTAATACCATATAACGTAATTCGTGATAACGTTATACCATATAACGTAATACGTTATAACGTTATACCATACAACGTAAAACGTCATTTCGATATACCGTATAACGTGATACGTTATAACGTTATAACATATAACGTAAAACGTCATTTCGTTATACCATAAAACATAGTACGGTATAACGTTACACCATATAACGTAATACGTGATAACGTAATACCATATAACGCAATACGTTATGACGTTATACCATATAACGTAATACGTTATAACGTAATACCATATAACGTAATACGTTATAACGTAATACCATATAACGTAAAACGTCATTTCGTTATACCATATAACGTAATACGTCATAGCGTAATACCATATAACGTAATACGTTATAACGTTATACCATATAACGTAATACGTGATAACGTTATACCATATAACGTAATACGTTAAAACGTTATACCATATAACGTAATACGTTATAACGTTATACCATATAACGTAATACGTGATAACGTTATACCATATAACGTAATACGTTATAACGTTATACCATATAACGTAATACGTTATAACGAAATACCATATAACGTAAAACGTCATTTCGTTATACCATATAACGTGATACGGTATAACGTTATACCATATAACGTAATACGTTATAACGTTATACCATATAACGTAATACGTGATAACGTAATACCATATAAAGTAATACGTTATGACGTTATACCATATAACGTAATACGTTATAACGTAATACCATATAACGTAATACCTTATAACGTTATACCATATAACGTAATACGTTATAACGTAATACCATATAACGTAATACGTTATAACGTAATACCATATAACGTAAAACGTCATTTCGTTATACCATATAACGTAATACATCATAGCGTAATACCATATAACGTAATACGTTATAACGTTATACCATATAACGTAATACGTTATAACGTTATACCATATAACGTAATACGTGATAACGTAATACCATATAACGTAATACGTGATGACGTTATACCATATAACGTAATACGTTAAAACGTTATACCATATAACGTAATTCGTTATAACGTTATACCATATAACGTAATACGTGATAACGTAATACCATATAACGCAATACGTTATGACGTTATACCATATAACGTAATACGTCATTTCGTTATACCATATAACGTAATACGTCATAGCGTAATACCATATAACGTAATTCGTGATAACGTTATACCATATAACGTAATACGTTATAACGTTATACCATACAACGTAAAACGTCATTTCGATATACCGTATAACGTGATACGTTATAACGTTATAACATATAACGTAAAACGTCATTTCGTTATACCATAAAACATAGTACGGTATAACGTTACACCATATAACGTAATACGTGATAACGTAATACCATATAACGCAATACGTTATGACGTTATACCATATAACGTAATACGTTATAACGTAATACCATATAACGTAATACGTTATAACGTAATACCATATAACGTAAAACGTCATTTCGTTATACCATATAACGTAATACGTCATAGCGTAATACCATATAACGTAATACGTTATAACGTTATACCATATAACGTAATACGTGATAACGTTATACCATATAACGTAATACGTTAAAACGTTATACCATATAACGTAATACGTTATAACGTTATACCATATAACGTAATACGTGATAACGTTATACCATATAACGTAATACGTTAAAACGTTATACCATATAACGTAATACGTTATAACGTTATACCAAATAACGTAATACGTGATAACGTAATACCATATAACGTAATACGTTATGACGTTATACCATATAACGTAATACGTTATAACGTAATACCATATAACGTAATACGTTATAACGTAATACCATATAACGTAAAACGTCATTTCGTTATACCATATAACGTAATACGTTATAACGTAATACCATATAACGTAATACGTTATAACGTAATGACATATAACGTAATACGTTATATAGTTATACCATATAACGTAATAAGTTACAGCGTTATACCATATAACGTAATACGTTATAACGTTATACCATATAACGTAATTCGTTATAAAGTTATACCACATAACGTAATACGTTGTAACGTTATACCATATAACGTAATACGTTAAAACGTAATACCATATAACGTAATACGTTATAACGTTATACCATATAACGTAAAACGTCATTTCGTTATACCATATAACGTAATACGTTATAACGTAATGCCATATAACGTAATTCGTGATAACGTTATACCATATAACGTAATACGTTATAACGTAATACCATATAACGTAAAACGTCATTTCGATATACCATATAACGTAATACGGTATAACGTTATACCATATAACGTAATACGTTATAACGATATACCATATATCGTAATACGTTATAACGTTATACCATATAACGTAATACGTGATAACGTTATACCATATAACGTAATACGTTAAAACGTTATACCATATAACGTAATACGTTATAACGTTATACCATATAACGTAATACGTGATAACGTAATACCATATAACGTAATACGTTATGACGTTATACCATATAACGTAATACGTTATAACGTAATACCATATAACGTAATACGTTATAACGTTATACCATACAACGTAAAACGTCATTTCGATATACCGTATAACGTGATACGTTATAACGTTATAACATATAACGTAAAACGTCATTTCGTTATACCATAAAACATAGTACGGTATAACGTTACACCATATAACGTAATACGTTATAACGTAATGACATATAACGTAATACGTTATAACGTTATACCATATAACGTAATACGTATAACGTTATACCATATAACGTAATACGTTATAACGATATACCATATATCGTAATACGTTATAACGTTATACCATATAACGTAATACGTGATGACGTTATACCATATAACGTAATACGTTAAAACGTTATACCATATAACGTAATACGTTATAACGTTATACCATATAACGTAATACGTGATAACGTAATACCATATAACGCAATACGTTATGACGTTATACCATATAACGTAATACGTTATAACGTAATACCATATAACGTAATACGTTATAACGTAATACCATATAACGTAAAACGTCATTTCGTTATACCATATAACGTAATACGTCATAGCGTAATACCATATAACGTAATACGTTATAACGTTATACCATATAACGTAATACGTGATAACGTTATACCATATAACGTAATACGTTAAAACGTTATACCATATAACGTAATACGTTATAACGTTATACCATATAACGTAATACGTGATAACGTTATACCATATAACGTAATACGTTAAAACGTTATACCATATAACGTAATACGTTATAACGTTATACCAAATAACGTAATACGTGATAACGTAATACCATATAACGTAATACGTTATGACGTTATACCATATAACGTAATACGTTATAACGTAATACCATATAACGTAATACGTTATAACGTAATACCATATAACGTAAAACGTCATTTCGTTATACCATATAACGTAATACGTTATAACGTAATACCATAGAACGTAATACGTTATAACGTTATACCATATAACGTAATACGTGATAACGTTATACCATATAACGTAATACGTTATAACGTTATACCATATAACGTAATACGTTATAACGTTATACCATATAACGTAATACGTTATAACGTTATACCATATAACGTAATACGTTATAACGTAATACCATATAACGTAATACGTTATAACGTTGTACCATATAACGTAATACGTGATAACGTTATACCATATAACGTAATACGTTAAAACGTTATACCATATAACGTAATACGTTATAACGTTATACCATATAACGTAATACGTTAAAACGTTATACCATATAACGTAATACGTTATAACGTTATACCATATAACGTAATACGTGATAACGTAATACCATATAACGTAATACGTTATGACGTTATACCATATAACGTAATACGTTATAACGATATACCATATATCGTAATACGTTATAACGTTATACCATATAACGTAATACGTGATGACGTTATACCATATAACGTAATACGTTAAAACGTTATACCATATAACGTAATACGATATAACGTTATACCATATAACGTAATACGTGATAACATTATACCATATAGCGTAATACGTTAAAACGTTAAACCATATAACGTAATACGTTATAACGTTATACCATATAACGTAATACGTGATAACGTAATACCATATAACGTAATACGTTATGACGTTATACCATATAACGTAATACGTGATAACGTAATACCATATAACGTAATACGTTATGACGTTATACCATATAACGTAATACGTGATAACGTTATACCATATAACGTAATACGTTAAAACGTTATACCATATAACGTAATACGTTATAACGTTATACCATATAACGTAATACGTGATAACGTAATACCGTATAACGTAATACGTTATGACGTTATACCATATAACGTAATACGTTATAACGTAATACCATATAACGTAATACGTTATAACGTAATACCATAAAACATAGTACGGTATAACGTTACACCATATAACGTAATACGTTATAACGTAATGACATATAACGTAATACGTTATAACGTTATACCATATAACGTAATACGGTATAACGTTATACCATATAACGTAATACGTTATAACGATATACCATATATCGTAATACGTTATAACGTTATACCATATAACGTAATACGTTATAACGTTATACCATATAACGTAATACGTTATAACGTTATACCATATAACGTAATACGTTATAACGTTATACCATATAACGTAATACGTTATAACGAAATACCATATAACGTAAAACGTCATTTCGTTATACCATATAACGTGATACGGTATAACGTTATACCATATAACGTAATACGTTATAACGTTATACCATATAACGTAATACGTGATAACGTAATACCATATAAAGTAATACGTTATGACGTTATACCATATAACGTAATACGTTATAACGTAATACCATATAACGTAATACCTTATAACGTTATACCATATAACGTAATACGTTATAACGTAATACCATATAACGTAATACGTTATAACGTAATACCATATAACGTAAAACGTCATTTCGTTATACCATATAACGTAATACGTCATAGCGTAATACCATATAACGTAATACGTTATAACGTTATACCATATAACGTAATACGTTATAACGTTATACCATATAACGTAATACGTGATAACGTAATACCATATAACGTAATACGTGATGACGTTATACCATATAACGTAATACGTTAAAACGTTATACCATATAACGTAATTCGTTATAACGTTATACCATATAACGTAATACGTGATAACGTAATACCATATAACGCAATACGTTATGACGTTATACCATATAACGTAATACGTCATTTCGTTATACCATATAACGTAATACGTCATAGCGTAATACCATATAACGTAATACGTTATAACGTTATACCATATAACGTAATACGTGATAACGTTATACCATATAACGTAATACGTTAAAACGTTATACCATATAACGTAATACGTTATAACGTTATACCATATAACGTAAAACGTCATTTCGTTATACCATATAACGTAATACGTTATAACGTAGTACCATAGAACGTAATACGTTATAACGTTATACCATATAACGTAATACGTGATAACGTTATACCATATAACGTAATACGTTATAACGTTATACCATATAACGTAATACGTTATAACGTTATACCATATAACGTAATACGTTATAACGTTATACCATATAACGTAATACGTTATAACGTTATACCATATAACGTAATACGTTAAAACGTTATACCATATAACGTAAAACGTCATTTCGTTATACCATATAACGTGATACGGTATAACGTTATACCATATAACGTAATACGTTATAACGTTATACCATATAACGTAATACGTGATAACGTAATACCATATAAAGTAATACGTTATGACGTTATACCATATAACGTAATACGTTATAACGTAATACCATATAACGTAATACGTTATAACGTTATACCATATAACGTAATACGTTATAACGTTATACCATATAACGTAATACGTTATAACGTTATACCATATAACGTAATACGTTATAACGAAATACCATATAACGTAAAACGTCATTTCGTTATACCATATAACGTGATACGGTATAACGTTATACCATATAACGTAATACGTTATAACGTTATACCATATAACGTAATACGTGATAACGTAATACCATATAACGTAATACGTGATGACGTTATACCATATAACGTAATACGTTAAAACGTTATACCATATAACGTAATTCGTTATAACGTTATACCATATAACGTAATACGTGATAACGTAATACCATATAACGCAATACGTTATGACGTTATACCATATAACGTAATACGTTATAACGTAATACCATATAACGTAATACGTTATAACGTAATACCATATAACGTAAAACGTCATTTCGTTATACCATATAACGTAATACGTCATAGCGTAATACCATATAACGTAATACGTTATAACGTTATACCATATAACGTAATACGTGATAACGTTATACCATATAACGTAATACGTTAAAACGTTATACCATATAACGTAATACGTTATAACGTTATACCATATAACGTAATACGTGATAACGTTATACCATATAACGTAATACGTTAAAACGTTATACCATATAACGTAATACGTTATAACGTTATACCAAATAACGTAATACGTGATAACGTAATACCATATAACGTAATACGTTATGACGTTATACCATATAACGTAATACGTTATAACGTAATACCATATAACGTAATACGTTATAACGTAATACCATATAACGTAAAACGTCATTTCGTTATACCATATAACGTAATACGTTATAACGTAATACCATATAACGTAATACGTTATAACGTTATACCATATAACGTAATACGTGATAACGTTATACCATATAACGTAATACGTTAAAACGTTATACCATATAACGTAATACGTTATAACGTTATACCATATAACGTAATACGTTATAACGTTATACCATATAACGTAATACGTGATAACGTAATACCATATAACGTAATACGTTATGACGTTATACCATATAACGTAATACGTTATAACGTAATACCATATAACGTAATACGTTATAACGTTATACCATACAACGTAAAACGTCATTTCGATATACCGTATAACGTGATACGTTATAACGTTATAACATATAACGTAAAACGTCATTTCGTTATACCATAAAACATAGTACGGTATAACGTTACACCATATAACGTAATACGTTATAACGTAATGACATATAACGTAATACGTTATAACGTTATACCATATAACGTAATACGGTATAACGTTATACCATATAACGTAATACGTTATAACGATATACCATATATCGTAATACGTTATAACGTTATACCATATAACGTAATACGTGATGACGTTATACCATATAACGTAATACGTTAAAACGTTATACCATATAACGTAATACGTTATAACGTTATACCATATAACGTAATACGTGATAACGTAATACCATATAACGCAATACGTTATGACGTTATACCATATAACGTAATACGTTATAACGTAATACCATATAACGTAATACGTTATAACGTAATACCATATAACGTAAAACGTCATTTCGTTATACCATATAACGTAATAGGTCATAGCGTAATACCATATAACGTAATACGTTATAACGTTATACCATATAACGTAATACGTTATAACGTTATACCATATAACGTAATACGTGATAACGTTATACCATATAACGTAATACGTTAAAACGTTATACCATATAACGTAATACGTTATAACGTTATACCATATAACCTAATACGTGATAACGTTATACCATATAACGTAATACGTTAAAACGTTATACCATATAACGTAATACGTTATAACGTTATACCAAATAACGTAATACGTGATAACGTAATACCATATAACGTAATACGTTATGACGTTATACCATATAACGTAATACGTTATAACGTAATACCATATAACGTAATACGTTATAACGTAATACCATATAACGTAAAACGTCATTTCGTTATACCATATAACGTAATACGTTATAACGTAATACCATATAACGTAATACGTTATAACGTAATGACATATAACGTAATACGTTATATAGTTATACCATATAACGTAATAAGTTACAGCGTTATACCATATAACGTAATACGTTATAACGTTATACCATATAACGTAATTCGTTATAAAGTTATACCACATAACGTAATACGTTGTAACGTTATACCATATAACGTAATACGTTAAAACGTAATACCATATAACGTAATACGTTATAACGTTATACCATATAACGTAAAACGTCATTTCGTTATACCATATAACGTAATACGTTATAACGTAATGCCATATAACGTAATACGTGATAACGTTATACCATATAACGTAATACGTTAAAACGTTATACCATATAACGTAATACGTTATAACGTTATACCATATAACGTAATACGTGATAACGTTATACCATATAACGTAATACGTTAAAACGTTATACCATATAACGTAATACGTTATAACGTTATACCAAATAACGTAATACGTGATAACGTAATACCATATAACGTAATACGTTATGACGTTATACCATATAACGTAATACGTTATAACGTAATACCATATAACGTAATACGTTATAACGTAATACCATATAACGTAAAACGTCATTTCGTTATACCATATAACGTAATACGTTATAACGTAATACCATAGAACGTAATACGTTATAACGTTATACCATATAACGTAATACGTGATAACGTTATACCATATAACGTAATACGTTATAACGTTATACCATATAACGTAATACGTTATAACGTTATACCATATAACGTAATACGTTATAACGTTATACCATATAACGTAATACGTTATAACGTAATACCATATAACGTAATACGTTATAACGTTATACCATATAACGTAATACGTGATAACGTTATACCATATAACGTAATACGTTAAAACGTTATACCATATAACGTAATACGTTATAACGTTATACCATATAACGTAATACGTTAAAACGTTATACCATATAACGTAATACGTTATAACGTTATACCATATAACGTAATACGTGATAACGTAATACCATATAACGTAATACGTTATGACGTTATACCATATAACGTAATACGTTATAACGATATACCATATATCGTAATACGTTATAACGTTATACCATATAACGTAATACGTGATGACGTTATACCATATAACGTAATACGTTAAAACGTTATACCATATAACGTAATACGATATAACGTTATACCATATAACGTAATACGTGATAACATTATACCATATAGCGTAATACGTTAAAACGTTAAACCATATAACGTAATACGTTATAACGTTATACCATATAACGTAATACGTGATAACGTAATACCATATAACGTAATACGTTATGACGTTATACCATATAACGTAATACGTGATAACGTAATACCATATAACGTAATACGTTATGACGTTATACCATATAACGTAATACGTGATAACGTTATACCATATAACGTAATACGTTAAAACGTTATACCATATAACGTAATACGTTATAACGTTATACCATATAACGTAATACGTGATAACGTAATACCGTATAACGTAATACGTTATGACGTTATACCATATAACGTAATACGTTATAACGTAATACCATATAACGTAATACGTTATAACGTAATACCATAAAACATAGTACGGTATAACGTTACACCATATAACGTAATACGTTATAACGTAATGACATATAACGTAATACGTTATAACGTTATACCATATAACGTAATACGGTATAACGTTATACCATATAACGTAATACGTTATAACGATATACCATATATCGTAATACGTTATAACGTTATACCATATAACGTAATACGTTATAACGTTATACCATATAACGTAATACGTTATAACGTTATACCATATAACGTAATACGTTATAACGTTATACCATATAACGTAATACGTTATAACGAAATACCATATAACGTAAAACGTCATTTCGTTATACCATATAACGTGATACGGTATAACGTTATACCATATAACGTAATACGTTATAACGTTATACCATATAACGTAATACGTGATAACGTAATACCATATAAAGTAATACGTTATGACGTTATACCATATAACGTAATACGTTATAACGTAATACCATATAACGTAATACCTTATAACGTTATACCATATAACGTAATACGTGATGACGTTATACCATATAACGTAATACGTTAAAACGTTATACCATATAACGTAATTCGTTATAACGTTATACCATATAACGTAATACGTGATAACGTAATACCATATAACGCAATACGTTATGACGTTATACCATATAACGTAATACGTTATAACGTAATACCATATAACGTAATACGTTATAACGATATACCATATATCGTAATACGTTATAACGTTATACCATATAACGTAATACGTGATGACGTTATACCATATAACGTAATACGTTAAAACGTTATACCATATAACGTAATACGTGATAACGTTATACCATATAACGTAATACGTTAAAACGTTATACCATATAACGTAATACGTTATAACGTTATACCAAATAACGTAATACGTGATAACGTAATACCATATAACGTAATACGTTATGACGTTATACCATATAACGTAATACGTTATAACGTAATACCATATAACGTAATACGTTATAACGTAATACCATATAACGTAAAACGTCATTTCGTTATACCATATAACGTAATACGTTATAACGTAATACCATGTAACGTAATACGTTATAACGTTATACCATATAACGTAATACGTGATAACGTAATACCATATAACGTAATACGTTATGACGTTATACCATATAACGTAATACGTTATAACGTAATACCATATAACGTAATACGTTATAACGTTATACCATACAACGTAAAACGTCATTTCGATATACCGTATAACGTGATACGTTATAACGTTATAACATATAACGTAAAACGTCATTTCGTTATACCATAAAACATAGTACGGTATAACGTTACACCATATAACGTAATACGTTATAACGTAATGACATATAACGTAATACGTTATAACGTTATACCATATAACGTAATACGGTATAACGTTATACCATATAACGTAATACGTTATAACGATATACCATATATCGTAATACGTTATAACGTTATACCATATAACGTAATACGTGATGACGTTATACCATATAACGTAATACGTTAAAACGTTATACCATATAACGTAATACGTTATAACGTTATACCATATAACGTAATACGTGATAACGTAATACCATATAACGCAATACGTTATGACGTTATACCATATAACGTAATACGTTATAACGTAATACCATATAACGTAATACGTTATAACGTTACACCATATAACGTAATACGTTATAACGTAATACCATATAACGTAATACGTTATAACGTAATACCATATAACGTAAAACGTCATTTCGTTATACCATATAACGTAATACGTCATAGCGTAGTACCATATAACGTAATACGTTATAACGTTATACCATATAACGTAATACGTGATAACGTTATACCATATAACGTAATACGTTAAAACGTTATACCATATAACCTAATACGTTATAACGTTATACCATATAACCTAATACGTGATAACGTTATACCATATAACGTAATACGTTAAAACGTTATACCATATAACGTAATACGTTATAACGTTATACCAAATAACGTAATACGTGATAACGTAATACCATATAACGTAATACGTTATGACGTTATACCATATAACGTAATACGTTATAACGTAATACCATATAACGTAATACGTTATAACGTAATACCATATAACGTAAAACGTCATTTCGTTATACCATATAACGTAATACGTTATAACGTAATACCATATAACGTAATACGTTATAACGTAATGACATATAACGTAATACGTTATATAGTTATACCATATAACGTAATAAGTTACAGCGTTATACCATATAACGTAATACGTTATAACGTTATACCATATAACGTAATTCGTTATAAAGTTATACCACATAACGTAATACGTTGTAACGTTATACCATATAACGTAATACGTTAAAACGTAATACCATATAACGTAATACGTTATAACGTTATACCATATAACGTAAAACGTCATTTCGTTATACCATATAACGTAATACGTTATAACGTAATGCCATATAACGTAATTCGTGATAACGTTATACCATATAACGTAATACGTTATAACGTAATACCATATAACGTAAAACGTCATTTCGATATACCATATAACGTAATACGCTATAACGTTATACCATATAACGTAATACGTTATAACGATATACCATATATCGTAATACGTTATAACGTTATACCATATAACGTAATACGTGATAACGTTATACCATATAACGTAATACGTTAAAACGTTATACCATATAACGTAATACGTTATAACGTTATACCATATAACGTAATACGTGATAACGTAATACCATATAACGTAATACGTTATGACGTTATACCATATAACGTAATACGTTATAACGTAATACCACATAACGTAATACGTTATAACGTTATACCATACAACGTAAAACGTCATTTCGATATACCGTATAACGTGATACGTTATAACGTTATAACATATAACGTAAAACGTCATTTCGTTATACCATAAAACATAGTACGGTATAACGTTACACCATATAACGTAATACGTTATAACGTAATGACATATAACGTAATACGTTATAACGTTATACCATATAACGTAATACGGTATAACGTTATACCATATAACGTAATACGTTATAACGATATACCATATATCGTAATACGTTATAACGTTATACCATATAACGTAATACGTTATAACGTTATACCATATAACGTAATACGTGATAACGTTATACCATATAACGTAATACGTTAAAACGTTATACCATATAACGTAATACGTTATAACGTTATACCATATAACGTAATACGTTATAACGTTATACCATATAACGTAATACGTGATAACTTTATACCATATAACGTAATACGTTAAAACGTTATACCATGTAACGTAATACGTTATAACGTTATACCATATAACGTAATACGTGATAACATTATACCATATAGCGTAATACGTTAAAACGTTAAACCATATAACGTAATACGTTATAACGTTATACCATATAACGTAATACGTGATAACGTAATACCATATAACGTAATACGTTATGACGTTATACCATATAACGTAATACGTTATAACGTTATACCATATAACGTAATACGTTATAACGTTATACCATATAACGTAATACGTTATAACGTTATACTATATAACGTAATACGTTATAACGTAATACCATATAACGTAATACGTTATAACGTTATACCATATAACGTAATACGTGATAACGTTATACCATATAACGTAATACGTTATAACGTTATACCATATAACGTAATACGTGATAACGTAATACCGCATAAAGTAATACGTTATGACGTTATACCATATAACGTAATACGTTATAACGTAATACCATATAACGTAATACGTTATAACGTTATACCATACAACGTAAAACGTCATTTCGATATACCTTATAACGTGATACGTTATAACGTTATAACATATAACGTAAAACGTCATTTCGTTATACCATAAAACATAGTACGGAATAACGTTACACCATATAACGTAATACGTTATAACGTAATGACATATAACGTAATACGTTATATAGTTATACCATATAACGTAATAAGTTATAACGTTATACCATATAACGTAATACGTTATATCGTTATACCATATAACGTAATTCGTTATAACGTTATACCACATAACGTAATACATTATAACGTTATACCATATAACGTAATACCATATAACGTAATACGTTATAACGTTATACCATATAACGTAAAACGTCATTTCGTTATACCATATAACGTAATACGTTATAACGTAATGCCATATAACGTAATTCGTGATAACGTTATACCATATAACGTAATACGTTATAACGTAATACCATATAACGTAAAACGTCATTTCGATATACCATATAACGTAATACGGTATAACGTTATACCATATAACGTAATACGTTATAACGATATACCATATATCGTAATACGTTATAAGGTTATACCATATAACGTAATACGTGATAACGTTATACCATATAACGTAATACGTTAAAACGTTATACCATATAACGTAATACGTTGTAACGTTATACCATATAACGTAATACGTGATAACGTAATACCATATAACGTAATACGTTATGACGTTATACCATATAACGTAATACGTTATAACGTAATACCATATAACGTAATACGTTATGACGTTATACCATATAACGTAATACGTGATAACGTAATACCATATAACGTAATACGTTATAACGTTATACCATATAACGTAATACGTTATAACGTTATACCATATAACGTAATACGTGATGACGTTATACCATATAACGTAAAACGTTAAAACGTTATACCATATAACGTAATACGTTATAACGTTATACCATATAACGTAATAGGTTATAACGTTATACCATATAACGTAATACGTTATAACGTTATACCATATAACGTAATAGGTTATAACGTTATACCATATAACGTAATACGTGATAACGTTATACCATATAACGTAATACGTTAAAACGTTATACCGTATAACGTAATACGTTATAACGTTATACCATATAACGTAATACGTGATAACGTAATACCATATAACGTAATACGTTATGACGTTATACCATATAACGTAATACGTTATAACGTTATACCATATAACGTAATACGTGATAACGTAATACCATATAACGTAATACGTTATAACGTTATACCATATAACGTAATACGTTATAACGTTATACCATATAACGTAATACGTGATGACGTTATACCATATAACGTAAAACGTTAAAACGTTATACCATATAACGTAATACGTTATAACGTTATACCATATAACGTAATAGGTTATAACGTTATACCATATAACGTAATACGTTATAACGTTATACCATATAACGTAATAGGTTATAACGTTATACCATATAACGTAATACGTGATAACGTTATACCATATAACGTAATACGTTAAAACGTTATACCGTATAACGTAATACGTTATAACGTTATACCATATAACGTAATACGTGATGACGTTATACCATATAACGTAATACGTTAAAACGTTATACCGTATAACGTAATACGTTATAACGTTATACCATATAACGTAATACGTGATAACGTAATACCATATAACGTAATACGTTATGACGTTATACCATATAACGTAATACGTTATAACGTTATACCATATAACGTAATACGTGATAACGTAATACCATATAACGTAATACGTTATAACGTTATACCATATAACGTAATACGTTATAACGTTATACCATATAACGTAATACGTGATGACGTTATACCATATAACGTAAAACGTTAAAACGTTATACCATATAACGTAATACGTTATAACGTTATACCATATAACGTAATAGGTTATAACGTTATACCATATAACGTAATACGTTATAACGTTATACCATATAACGTAATAGGTTATAACGTTATACCATATAACGTAATACGTGATAACGTTATACCATATAACGTAATACGTTAAAACGTTATACCGTATAACGTAATACGTTATAACGTTATACCATATAACGTAATACGTGATAACGTAATACCATATAACGTAATACGTTATGACGTTATACCATATAACGTAATACGTTATAACGTAATACCATATAACGTAATACGTTATAACGTAATACCATATAACGTAAAACGTCATTTCGATATACCATATAACGTAATACGGTATAACGTTATACCATATAACGTAATACGTTATAACGATATACCATATATCGTAATACGTTATAAGGTTATACCATATAACGTAATACGTGATAACGTTATACCATATAACGTAATACGTTAAAACGTTATACCATATAACGTAATACGTTGTAACGTTATACCATATAACGTAATACGTGATAACGTTATACCATATAACGTAATACGTTATGACGTTATACCATATAACGTAATACGTTATAACGTTATACCATATAACGTAATACGTTATAACGTTATACCATATAACGTAATACGTGATAACGTAATACCATATAACGTAATACGTTATAACGTTATACCATATAACGTAATACGTTATAACGTTATACCATATAACGTAATACGTGATGACGTTATACCATATAACGTAAAACGTTAAAACGTTATACCATATAACGTAATACGTTATAACGTTATACCATATAACGTAATAGGTTATAACGTTATACCATATAACGTAATACGTTATAACGTTATACCATATAACGTAATAGGTTATAACGTTATACCATATAACGTAATACGTGATAACGTTATACCATATAACGTAATACGTTAAAACGTTATACCGTATAACGTAATACGTTATAACGTTATACCATATAACGTAATACGTGATAACGTAATACCATATAACGTAATACGTTATGACGTTATACCATATAACGTAATACGTTATAACGTAATACCATATAACGTAATACGTTATAACGTAATACCATATAACATAAAACGTCATTTCGTTATACCATATAACGTAATACGTTATAACGTAATACCATATAACGTAATACGTTAAAACGTTATACCATATAACGTAATACGTTATAACGTTATACCATATAACGTAATACGTGATAACGTTATACCATATAACGTAATACGTTAATACGTTATACCATATAACGTAATACGTGATAACGTAATACCATATAACGTAATACGTTATAACGTTATACCATACAACGTAAAACGTCATTTCGATATACCGTATAACGTGGTACGTTATAACGTTATAACATATAACGTAAAAAGTCATTTCGTTATACCATAGAACATAGTACGGTATAACGTTACACCATATAACGTAATACGTTATAACGTAATGACATATAACGTAATACGTTAAAACGTTATACCATATAACGTAATACGTTATAACGTTATACCATATAACGTAATACGTGAGAACGTAATACCGTATAACGTAATACGTTATGACGTTATACCATATAACGCAATACGTTATAACGTAATACCATATAACGTAATGCGTTATAACGTAATACCATATAACGTAAAACGTCATTTCGTTATACCATATAACGTAATACGGTATAACGTTATACCATATTACGTAATACGTTATAACGTTATACCATATAACGTAATACGTGAGAGCGTAATACCGTATAACGTAAAACGTCATTTCGATATACCATATAACGTAATACGGTATAACGTTATACCATATAACGTAATACGTTATAACGTTATACCATACAACGTAAAACGTCATTTCGATATACCGTATAACGTGATACGTTATAACGTTATAACATATAACGTAAAACGTCATTTCGTTATACCATAAAACATAGTACGGTATAACGTTACACCATATAACGTAATACGTTATAACGTAATGACATATAACGTAATACGTTATAAAGTTATACTATATAACGTAATACGTTATAACGTAATACCATATAACGTAATACGTTATAACGTTATACCATATAACGTAATACGTGATAACGCTATACCATATAACGTAATACGTTAAAACGTTATACCATATAACGTAATACGTTATAACGTTATACCATATAACGTAATACGTGATAACGTAATACCATATAACGTAATACGTTATGACGTTATACCATATAACGTAATACGTTATAACGTAATACCATATAACGTAATACGTTATGACGTTATACCATATAACGTAATACGTTATAACGTTATACCATATAACGTAATACGTTATAACGTTATACCATATAACGTAATACGTTATAACGTTATACCATACAACGTAATACGTTATAACGTTATACCATATAACGTAATACGTGATAACGTTATACCATATAACGTAATACGTTATAACGTTATACCATATAACGTAATACGTTATAACGTTATACCATATAACGTAATACGTGATGACGTTATACCATATAACGTAATACGTTAAACCGTTATACCATATAACGTAATACGTTATAACGTTATACCATATAACGTAATACGTTAAAACGTTATACCATATAACGTAATGCGTTATAACGTTATACCATATAACGTAATACGTTATAACGTAATACCATATAACGTAATACGTTATAACGTAATACCATATAACGTAAAACGTCATTTCGTTATACCATATAACGTAATACGTTATAACGTAATACCATATAACGTAATACGTTATAACGTTATACCATATATCGTAATACGTGATAACGTTATACCATATAACGTAATACGTTAAAACGTTATACCATATAACGTAATACGTTATAACGTTATACCATATAACGTAATACGTGATAACGTTATACCATATAACGTAATACGTTAAAACGTTATACCATATAACGAAATACGTTATAACGTTATACCATATAACGTAATACGTGATAACGTAATACCATATAACGTAATACGTTATGACGTTATACCATATAACGCAATACGTTATAACGTAATACCATATAACGTAATACGTTATAACGTAATACCATATAACGTAAAACGTCATTTCGTTATACCATATAACGTAATACGTTATAACGTAATACCATATAACGTAATACGTTAATTCGTTATACCATATAACGTAATACGTGATAACGTAATACCGCATAAAGTAATACGTTATAACGTTATACCATATAACGTAAAACGTCATTTCGTTATACCATATAACGTACTACGTTATAACGTAATGCCATATAACGTAATTCGTGATAACGTTATACCATATAACGTAATACGTTATAACGTAATACCATATAACGTAAAACGTCATTTCGTTATACCATATAACGTAATACGTTATAACGTAGTACCATATAACGTAAAACGTCATTTCGTTATACCATATAACGTAATACGGTATAACGTTATACCATATAACATAATACGTTATAACGTTATACCATACAACGTAAAACGTCATTTCGTTATACCATATAACGTAATACGTCATAGCGTAATACCATATAACGTAATACGTTATAACGTTATACCATATAACGTAATACGTGATAACGTTATACCATATAACGTAATACGTTAAAACGTTATACCATATAACGTAAAACGTCATTTCGTTATACCATATAACGTAATACGGTATAACGTTATACCATATAACGTAATACGTGATAACGTAATACCGCATAAAGTAATACGTTATAACGTTATACCATATAACGTAAAACGTCATTTCGTTATACCATATAACGTAATACGTTATAACGTAATGCAATATAACGTAATTCGTGATAACGTTATACCATATAACGTAATACGGTATATCGTTATACCATATAACGTTATACGTGATAACGTTATACCATATAACGTAATACGTTATAACGTTATACCATATAACGTAATACGTGATAACGTAATACCATATAACGCAATACGTTATGACGTTATACCATATAACGTAATACGTTATAACGTAATACCATATAACGTAATACGTTATAACGTAATACCATATAACGTAATACGTTATAACGTAATACCATATAACGTAAAACGTCATTTCGTTATACCATATAACGTAATACGTCATAGCGTAATACCATATAACGTAATACGTTATAACGTTATACCATATAACGTAATACGTGATAACGTTATACCATATAACGTAATACGTTAAAACGTTATACCATATAACGTAATACGTTAAAACGTTATACCATATAACGTAATACGTTATAACGTTATACCATATAACGTAATACGTGATAACGTTATACCATATAACGTAATACGTTAAAACGTTATACCATATAACGTAATACGTTATAACGTTATACCAAATAACGTAATACGTGATAACGTAATACCATATAACGTAATACGTTATGACGTTATACCATATAACGTAATACGTTATAACGTAATACCATATAACGTAATACGTTATAACGTAATACCATATAACGTAAAACGTCATTTCGTTATACCATATAACGTAATACGTTATAACGTAATACCATATAACGTAATACGTTATAACGTAATACCATATAACGTAATACGTTATAACGTTATACCATATAACGTAATACGTTATAACGTTATACCATATAACGTGATACTTTATAACGTTATACCATATAACGTAATACGTTAAAACGTTATACCACATAACGTAATACGTTATAACGCAATACCATATAACGTAATACGTTATAACGTTATACCATATAACGTAATACGTTAAAACGTAATACCATATAACGTAATACGTTATAACGTTATACCATATAACGTAAAACGTCATTTCGTTATACCATATAACGTAATACGTTATAACGTAATGCCATATAACGTAATTCGTGATAACGTTATACCATATAACGTAATACGTTATAACGTAATACCATATAACGTAAAACGTCATTTCGATATACCATATAACGTAAAAATTCATTTCGTTATACCATATAACGTAATACGTTATAACGTAATGCCATATAACGTAATTCGTGATAACGTTATACCATATAACGTAATACGTTATAACGTAATACCATATAACGTAAAACGTCATTTCGATATACCATATAACGTAATACGGTATAACGTTATACCATATAACGTAATACGTTATAACGATATACCATATATCGTAATACGTTATAACGTTATACCATATAACGTAATTCGTTATAAAGTTATACCACATAACGTAATACGTTGTAACGTTATACCATATAACGTAATACGTTAAAACGTAATACCATATAACGTAATACGTTATAACGTTATACCATATAACGTAAAAATTCATTTCGTTATACCATATAACGTAATACGTTATAACGTAATGCCATATAACGTAATTCGTGATAACGTTATACCATATAACGTAATACGTTATAACGTAATACCATATAACGTAAAACGTCATTTCGATATACCATATAACGTAATACGGTATAACGTTATACCATATAACGTAATACGTTATAACGATATACCATATATCGTAATACGTTATAACGTTATACCATATAACGTAATACGTGATAACGTTATACCATATAACGTAATACGTTAAAACGTTATACCATATAACGTAATACGTTATAACGTTATACCATATAACGTAATACGTGATAACGTAATACCATATAACGTAATACGTTATGACGTTATACCATATAACGTAATACGTTATAACGTAATACCATATAACGTAATACGTTATAACGTTATACCATACAACGTAAAACGTCATTTCGATATACCGTATTACGTGATACGTTATAACGTTATAACATATAACGTAAAACGTCATTTCGTTATACCATAAAACATAGTACGGTATAACGTTACACCATATAACGTAATACGTTATAACGTAATGACATATAACGTAATACGTTATAACGTTATACCATATAACGTAATACGTATAACGTTATACCATATCACGTAATACGTTATAACGATATACCATATATCGTAATACGTTATAACGTTATACCATATAACGTAATACGTGATGACGTTATACCATATAACGTAATACGTTAAAACGTTATACCATATAACGTAATACGTTATAACGTTATACCATATAACGTAATACGTGATAACGTAATACCATATAACGCAATACGTTATGACGTTATACCATATAACGTAATACGTTATAACGTAATACCATATAACGTAATACGTTATAACGTAATACCATATAACGTAAAACGTCATTTCGTTATACCATATAACGTAATACGTCATAGCGTAATACCATATAACGTAATACGTTATAACGTTATACCATATAACGTAATACGTGATAACGTTATACCATATAACGTAATACGTTAAAACGTTATACCATATAACGTAATACGTTATAACGTTATACCATATAACGTAATACGTGATAACGTTATACCATATAACGTAATACGTTAAAACGTTATACCATATAACGTAATACGTTATAACGTTATACCAAATAACGTAATACGTGATAACGTAATACCATATAACGTAATACGTTATGACGTTATACCATATAACGTAATACGTTATAACGTAATACCATATAACGTAATACGTTATAACGTAATACCATATAACGTAAAACGTCATTTCGTTATACCATATAACGTAATACGTTATAACGTAATACCATATAACGTAGTACGTTATAACGTTATACCATATAACGTAATACGTGATAACGTTATACCATATAACGTAATACGTTAAAACGTTATACCATATAACGTAATACGTTATAACGTCATACCATATAACGTAATACGTGATAACGTTATACCATATAACGTAATACGTTAAAACGTTATACCATATAACGTAATACGTTATAACGTAATACCATATAACGTAATACGTGATAACGTTATACCATATAACGTAATACGCTAATACGTTATACCATTTAACGTACTACGTGATAACGTAATACCATATAACGTAATACGTTATGACGTTATACCATATAACGTAATACGTTATAACGTTATACCATATAACGTAATACGTTATAACGTTATACCATATAACGTAATACGTTATAACGTAATACCATATAACGTAATACGTTATAACGTAATACCATATAACGTAAAGCGTCATTTCGTTATACCATATAACGTAATACGTGATAACATTATACCATATAGCGTAATACGTTAAAACGTTAAACCATATAACGTAATACGTGATAACGTTATACCATATAACGTAATACGTTAATACGTTATACCATATAACGTAATACGTGATAACGTAATACCATATAACGTAATACGTTATGACGTTATACCATATAACGTAATACGTTATAACGTTATACCATATAACGTAATACGTTATAACGTTATACCATCTAACGTAATACGTTATAACGTTATACCATATAACGTAATACGTTATAACGTAATACCATATAACGTAATACGTTATAACGTAATACCATATAACGTAATACGTTATAACGAAATACCATATAACGTAAAACGTCATTTCGTTATACCATATAACGTAATACGGTATAACGTTATACCATATAACGTAATACGTTATAACGTTATACCATATAACGTAATACGTGATAACGTAATACCATATAAAGTAATACGTTATGACGTTATACCATATAACGTAATACGTTATAACGTAATACCATATAACGTAATACGTTATAACGTTATACCATACAACGTAAAACGTCATTTCGATATACCGTATAACGTGATACGTTATAACGTTATAACATATAACGTAAAACGACATTTCGTTATACCATAATACATAGTACGGTATAACGTTACACCATATAACGTAATACGTTATAACGTAATGACATATAACGTAATACGTTATAACGTTATACCATATAACGTAATACGGTATAACGTTATACCATATAACGTAATACGTTATAACGATATACCATATAACGTGATACGTTATAACGTTATACCATATAACGTAATACGTGATGACGTTATACCATATAACGTAATACGTTAAAACGTTATACCATATAACGTAATACGGTATAACGTTATACCATATAACGTAATACGATATAAGGATATACCATATAACGTAATACGTTATAACGTTATACCATATAACGTAATACGTTATAACGTTATACCATATAACGTAATACGGTATAACGTTATACCATACAACGTAAAACGTCATTTCGATATACCGTATAACTCGATACGTTATAACGTTATAACATATAACGTTATAACGTGATACGTTATAACGTTATAACATATAACGTTATAACGTGATACGTTATAACGTTATAACATATAACGTAAAACGTCATTTCGTTATACCATAAAACATAGCACGGTATAACGTTACACCATATAACGTAATACGTTATAACGTAATGACATATAACGTAATACGTTATAACGTTATACCATATAACGTAATACGTGATAACGTAATACCATATAACGTAATACGTTATGACGTTATACCAAATAACGTAATACGTTATAACGTAATACCATATAACGTAATACGTTATAACGTAATACCATATAACGTAAAACGTCATTTCGTTATACCATATAACGTAATACGTTATAACGTAATACCATATAACGTAATACGTTATAACGTTATACCATATAACGTAATACGTGATAACGTTATACCATATAACGTAATACGTTAAAACGTTATACCATATAACGTAATACGTGATAACGTTATACCATATAACGTAATACGTTAAAACGTAATACCATATAACGTAATACGTTATAACGTAATACCATATAACGTAATACGTTATAACGTTATACCATAAAACGTAATACGTTATAACGTTATAGCATATAACGTAATACGTGATAACGTAATACCATATAAAGTAATACGTTATAACGTAATACCATATAACGTAATACGTTATAACGTAATACCATATAACGTAATACGTGATAACGTTATACCATATAACGTAATACGTTAGAACGTTATACCATATAACGTAATACGTCATAACGTTATACCATATAACGTAATACGTGATAACGTAATACTATCTAATGTAATACGTTATGACGTTATACCATATAACGTAATACGTTATAACGTAATTCCACATAACGTAATACGTTATAACGTTATACCATACAACGTAAAACGTCATTTCGATATACCGTATAACGTGATACGTTATAACGTTATAACATATAACGTAAAACGTCATTTCGTTATACCATAAAACATAGTACGGTATAACGTTACACCATATAACGTAATACGTTATAACGTAATGACATATAACGTAATACGTTATATAGTTATGCCATATAACGTAATAAGTTATAACATTATACCATATAACGTAATACGTTATAACGTTATACCATATAACGTAATTCGTTATAACGTTATACCACATAACGTAATACGTTATAACGTTATACCATATAACGTAATACGTTAAAACGTAATACCATATAACGTAATACGTTATAACGTAATACCATACAACGTAAAACGTCATTTCGTTATACCATATAACGCAATACGTTATAGCGTAATACCATATAACGTAATACGTTATAACGTTATACCATATAACGTAATACGTGATAACGTTATACCATATAACGTAATACGTTAAAACGTTATACCATATAACGTAATACGTTATAACGTTATACCATATAACGTAATACGTGATAACGTAATACCATATAACGTAATACGTTATGACGTTATACCATATAACGTAATACGTTATAACGTAATACCATACAACGTAAAACGTCATTTCGTTATACCATATAACGTAATACGGTATAACGTTATACCATATAACGTAATACGTTATAACGTTATACCATATAACGTAATACGTGATAACGTAATACCATATAAAGTAATACGTTATGACGTTATACCATATAACGTAATACGTTATAACGTAATACCATATAACGTAATACGTTATAACGTTATACCATACAACGTAAAACGTCATTTCGATATACCGTATAACGTGATACGTTATAACGTTATAACATATAACGTAAAACGACATTTCGTTATACCATAATACATAGTACGGTATAACGTTACACCATATAACGTAATACGTTATAACGTAATGACATATAACGTAATACGTTATAACGTTATACCATATAACGTAATACGGTATAACGTTATACCATATAACGTAATACGTTATAACGATATACCATATAACGTGATACGTTATAACGTTATACCATATAACGTAATACGTGATGACGTTATACCATATAACGTAATACGTTAAAACGTTATACCATATAACGTAATACGGTATAACGTTATACCATATAACGTAATACGATATAAGGATATACCATATAACGTAATACGTTATAACGTTATACCATATAACGTAATACGTTATAACGTTATACCATATAACGTAATACGGTATAACGTTATACCATACAACGTAAAACGTCATTTCGATATACCGTATAACTCGATACGTTATAACGTTATAACATATAACGTTATAACGTGATACGTTATAACGTTATAACATATAACGTTATAACGTGATACGTTATAACGTTATAACATATAACGTAAAACGTCATTTCGTTATACCATAAAACATAGCACGGTATAACGTTACACCATATAACGTAATACGTTATAACGTAATGACATATAACGTAATACGTTATAACGTTATACCATATAACGTAATACGTGATAACGTAATACCATATAACGTAATACGTTATGACGTTATACCAAATAACGTAATACGTTATAACGTAATACCATATAACGTAATACGTTATAACGTAATACCATATAACGTAAAACGTCATTTCGTTATACCATATAACGTAATACGTTATAACGTAATACCATATAACGTAATACGTTATAACGTTATACCATATAACGTAATACGTGATAACGTTATACCATATAACGTAATACGTTAAAACGTTATACCATATAACGTAATACGTGATAACGTTATACCATATAACGTAATACGTTAAAACGTAATACCATATAACGTAATACGTTATAACGTAATACCATATAACGTAATACGTTATAACGTTATACCATAAAACGTAATACGTTATAACGTTATAGCATATAACGTAATACGTGATAACGTAATACCATATAAAGTAATACGTTATAACGTAATACCATATAACGTAATACGTTATAACGTAATACCATATAACGTAATACGTGATAACGTTATACCATATAACGTAATACGTTAGAACGTTATACCATATAACGTAATACGTCATAACGTTATACCATATAACGTAATACGTGATAACGTAATACTATCTAATGTAATACGTTATGACGTTATACCATATAACGTAATACGTTATAACGTAATTCCACATAACGTAATACGTTATAACGTTATACCATACAACGTAAAACGTCATTTCGATATACCGTATAACGTGATACGTTATAACGTTATAACATATAACGTAAAACGTCATTTCGTTATACCATAAAACATAGTACGGTATAACGTTACACCATATAACGTAATACGTTATAACGTAATGACATATAACGTAATACGTTATATAGTTATGCCATATAACGTAATAAGTTATAACATTATACCATATAACGTAATACGTTATAACGTTATACCATATAACGTAATTCGTTATAACGTTATACCACATAACGTAATACGTTATAACGTTATACCATATAACGTAATACGTTAAAACGTAATACCATATAACGTAATACGTTATAACGTAATACCATACAACGTAAAACGTCATTTCGTTATACCATATAACGCAATACGTTATAGCGTAATACCATATAACGTAATACGTTATAACGTTATACCATATAACGTAATACGTGATAACGTTATACCATATAACGTAATACGTTAAAACGTTATACCATATAACGTAATACGTTATAACGTTATACCATATAACGTAATACGTGATAACGTAATACCATATAACGTAATACGTTATGACGTTATACCATATAACGTAATACGTTATAACGTTATACCATATAACGTAATACGTTATAACGTTATACCATATGACGTAATACGTTATAACGTTATACCATATAACGTAATACGTTATAACGTAATACCATATAACGTAATACGTGATAACGTAATACCATATAAAGTAATACGTTATGACGTTATACCATATAACGTAATACGTTATAACGTAATACCATATAACGTAATACGTTATAACGTAATACCATATAACGTAATACGTGATAACGTTATACCATATAACGTAATACGTTAGAACGTTATACCATATAACGTAATACGTCATTTCGTTATACCATATAACGTAATACGTGTAAACGTTATACCATATAACGTAATACGTTAAAACGTTATACCATATAACGTAATACGTTATAACGTTATACCATATAACGTAATACGTGATAACGTAATACCATATAACGTAATACGTTATGACGTTATACCATATAACGTAATACGTTATAACGTAATACCATATAACGTAATACGTTATAACGTAATACGTTATAACGTAATACCATATAACGTAAAACGTCATTTCGTTATACCATATAACGTAATACGTTATAACGTAATACCATATAACGTAATACCATATAACGTAATACGTTCTAACGTTATACCATATAACGTAATAAGTGATAACGTTATACCATATAACGTAATAAGTGATAACGTTATACCATATAACGTAATACGTTAAAACGTTATACCATATAACGTAATAAGTGATAACGTTATACCATATAACGTAATACGTTAAAACGTTATACCATATAACGTAATACGTTATAACGTTATACCATATAACGTAATACGTGATAACGTTATACCATATAACGTAATACGTTAAACCGTTGTACCATATAACGTAATAAGTGATAACGTTATACCATATAACGTAATACGTTATAACGTTATACCATATAACGTAATACGTGATAACGTTATACCATATAACGTAATACGTTAAACCGTTGTACCATATAACGTAATACGTTATAACGTTATACCATATAACGTAATACGTGATAACGTAATACCATATAACGTAATACGTTATAACGTAATACCATATAACGTAATACGTTATAACGTTATACCATATAACGTAATACGTGATAACGTTATACCATATAACGTAATACGTTAAACCGTTATACCATATAACGTAATACGTTATAACGTTATAACATATAACGTAATACGTGATAACGTAATACCATATAACGTAATACGTTATAACGTTATACCATATAACGTAATACGTTAAAACGTAATACCATATAACGTAATACGTTATAACGTAATACCATATAACGTAATACGTTATAACGTTATACCATATAACGTAATACGTTATAACGTTATACCATATAACGTAATACTTTATAACGTTATACCATATAACGTAATACGTTAAAACGTTATACCACATAACGTAATACGTTATAACGTAATACCATATAACGTAATACGTTATAACGTTATACCATATAACGTAATACGTTAAAACGTAATACCATATAACGCAATACGTTATAACGTTATACCATATAACGTAAAACGTCATTTCGTTATACCATATAACGTAATACGTGATAACGTTATACCATATAACGTAATACGTTAAAACGTTATACCATATAACGTAATACGTTATAACGTTATACCATATAACGTAATACGTGATAACGTAATACCATATAACGTAATACGTTATGACGTTATACCATATAACGTAATACGTTATAACGTAATACCATATAACGTAATACGTTATAACGTAATACCATATAACGTAAAACGTCATTTCGTTATACCATATAACGTAATACGTTATAACGTAATACCATATAACGTAATACCATATAACGTAATACGTTCTAACGTTATACCATATAACGTAATAAGTGATAACGTTATACCATATAACGTAATACGTTAAAACGTTATACCATATAACGTAATACCTTATAACGTTATACCATATAACGTAATACGTGATAACGTTATACCATATATCGTAGTACGTTATAACGTTATATCATATAACGTAATACGTTATAACGTTATACCATATAACGTAATACGTTATAACGTAATACCATATAACGTAAAACGTCATTTCGTTATACCATATAACGTAACACGTTATAACGTAATACCATATAACGTAATACGGTATAACGTTATACCATATAACGTAATACGTTATAACGTTATACCATATAACGTAAAACGTCATTTCGTTATACCATATAACGTAATACGTTATAACGTAATGCCATATAACGTAATACGTGATAACGTTATACCATATAACGTAATACGTTATAACGTAGCAACATATAACGTAAAACGTTATAACGTAATACCATATAACGTAATACATTATAACGTTATACCATATAACGTAATACGTTAAAACGTAATACCATATAACGTAATACGTTATAACGTAATACCATATAACGTAATACGTTATAACGTTATACCATATAACGTAATAAGTGATAACGTTATACCATATAACGTAATACGTTAAAACGTTATACCATATAACGTAATACGTTATAACGTTATACCATATAACGTAATACGTGATAACGTTATACCATATAACGTAATACGTTAAACCGTTGTACCATATAACGTAATACGTTATAACGTTATACCATATAACGTAATACGTGATAACGTAATACCATATAACGTAATACGTTATAACGTAATACCATATAACGTAATACGTTATAACGTTATACCATATAACGTAATACGTGATAACGTTATACCATATAACGTAATACGTTAAACCGTTATACCATATAACGTAATACGTTATAACGTTATAACATATAACGTAATACGTGATAACGTAATACCATATAACGTAATACGTTATAACGTTATGCCATATAACGTAATACGTTAAAACGTAATACCATATAACGTAATACGTTATAACGTAATACCATACAACGTAATACGTCATAACGTTATACCATATAACGTAATACGTTATAACGTTATACCATATAACGTAATACTTTATAACGTTATACCATATAACGTAATACGTTAAAACGTTATACCACATAACGTAATACGTTATAACGTAATACCATATAACGTAATACGTTATAACGTTATACCATATAACGTAATACGTTAAAACGTAATACCATATAACGCAATACGTTATAACGTTATACCATATAACGTAAAACGTCATTTCGTTATACCATATAACGTAATACGTGATAACGTTATACCATATAACGTAATACGTTAAAACGTTATACCATATAACGTAATACGTTATAACGTTATACCATATAACGTAATACGTGATAACGTAATACCATATAACGTAATACGTTATGACGTTATACCATATAACGTAATACGTTATAACGTAATACCATATAACGTAATACGTTGTAACGTAATACCATATAACGTAAAACGTCATTTCGTTATACCATATAACGTAATACGTTATAACGTAATACCATATAACGTAATACCATATAACGTAATACGTTCTAACGTTATACCATATAACGTAATAAGTGATAACGTTATACCATATAACGTAATACGTTAAAACGTTATACCATATAACGTAATATGTTATAACGTTATACCATATAACGTAATACGTGATAACGTTATACCATATAACGTAGTACGTTATAACGTTATATCATATAACGTAATACGTTATAACGTTATACCATATAACGTAATACGTTATAACGTAATACCATATAACGTAAAACGTCATTTCGTTATACCATATAACGTAATACGTTATAACGTAATACCATATAACGTAATACGGTATAACGTTATACCATATATCGTAATACGTTATTACGATATACCATATAACGTAGTACGTTATAACGTTATACCATATAACGTAATACGTTATAACGTTATACCATATAACGTAATACGTTATAACGTTATACCATATAACGTAATACGTGATAACGTAATACCATATAACGTAATACGATATAACGTTATACCATTTAACGTAATACGTTATAACGTTATACCATATAACGTAATACTTTATAACGTTATACCATATAACGTAATACGTTAAAATCTTATACCACATAACGTAATACGTTATAACGTAATACCATATAACGTAACACGTTATAACGTAATGCCATATAACGTAATACGTGATATCGTTATACCATATAACGTAATACGTTATAACGTTATACCATATAACGTAATACGTTATAACGTTATACAATATAACGTAATACTTTATAACGTTTTACCATATAACGTAATACGTTAAAACGTTATACCACATAACGTAATACGTTATAACGTAATACCATATAACGTAATACGTTATAACTTTATACCATATAACGTAATACCATATAACGTAATACGTTATAACGTTATACCATATAACGTAAAACGTCATTTCGTTATACCATATAACGTAATACGTTATAACGTTATACCATATAACGTAATACGTTAAAACGTAATACCATATAACGTAATACGTTATAACGTTATACCATATAACGTAAAACGTCATTTCGTTATACCATATAACGTAATACGTTATAACGTAATGCCATATAACGTAATACGTGATAACGTTATACCATATAACGTAATACGTTATAACGTTATACCATATAACGTAACACGTTATAACGTTATACCATATAACGTAATACTTTAAAACGTTATACCATATAACGTAATACGTTAAAACGTTATACCACATAACGTAATATGTTATAACGTAATACCATATAACGTAATACGTTATAACGTTATACCATATAACGTAATACGTTAAAACGTAATACCATATAACGTAATACGTTATAACGTTATACCATATAACGTAAAACGTCATTTCGTTATACCATATAACGTAATACGTTATAACGTAATGCCCTATAACGTAATACGTGATATCGTTATACCATATAACGTAATACGTTATGACGTTATACCATATAACGTAAAACGTCATTTCGTTATACCATATAACGTAATACGTTATAACGTTATGCCATATAACGTAATACGTTAAAACGTAATACCATATAACGTAATACGTTATAACGTAATACCATACAACGTAATACGTTATAACGTTATACCATATAACGTAATACGTTATAACGTTATACCATATAACGTAATACTTTATAACGTTATACCATATAACGTAATACGTTAAAACGTTATACCACATAACGTAATACGTTATAACGTAATACCATATAACGTAATACGTTATAACGTTATACCATATAACGTAATACGTTAAAACGTAATACCATATAACGCAATACGTTATAACGTTATACCATATAACGTAAAACGTCATTTCGTTATACCATATAACGTAATACGTGATAACGTTATACCATATAACGTAATACGTTAAAACGTTATGCCATATAACGTAATACGTTATAACGTTATACCATATAACGTAATACGTGATAACGTAATACCATATAACGTAATACGTTATGACGTTATACCATATAACGTAATACGTTATAACGTAATACCATATAACGTAATACGTTATAACGTAATACCATATAACGTAAAACGTCATTTCGTTATACCATATAACGTAATACGTTATAACGTAATACCATATAACGTAATACCATATAACGCAATACGTTCTAACGTTATACCATATAACGTAATAAGTGATAACGTTATACCATATAACGTAATACGTTAAAACGTTATACCATATAACGTAATACGTTATAACGTTATACCATATAACGTAATACGTGATAACGTTATACCATATAACGTAGTACGTTATAACGTTATATCATATAACGTAATACGTTATAACGTTATACCATATAACGTAATACGTTATAACGTAATACCATATAACGTAAAACGTCATTTCGTTATACCATATAACGTAATACGTTATAACGTAATACCATATACGTAATACGGTATAACGTTATACCATATAACGTAATACGTTATAACGATATACCATATAACGTAGTACGTTATAACGTTATACCATATAACGTAATACGTTATAACGTTATACCATATAACGTAATACGTTATAACGTTATACCATATAACGTAATACGTGATAACGTAATACCATATAACGTAATACGTTATAACGTTATACCATTTAACGTAATACGTTATAACGTTATACCATATAACGTAATACTTTATAACGTTATACCATATAACGTAATACGTTAAAATCTTATACCACATAACGTAATACGTTATAACGTAATACCATATAACGTAATACGTTATAACGTTATACCATATAACGTAATACGTTAAAACGTAATACCATATAACGTAATACGTTATAACGTTATACCATATAACGTAAAACGTCATTTCGTTATACCATATAACGTAATACGTTATAACGTAATGCCATATAACGTAATACGTTATAACGTAATGCCATATAACGTAATACGTGATAACGTTATACCATATAACGTAATACGTTATAACGTTATACCATATAACGTAATACGTTATAACGTTATACAATATAACGTAATACTTTATAACGTTATACCATATAACGTAATACGTTAAAACGTTATACCACATAACGTAATACGTTATAACGTAATACCATATAACGTAATACGTTATAACTTTATACCATATAACGTAATACGTTAAAACGTAATACCATATAACGTAATACGTTATAACGTTATACCATATAACGTAAAACGTCATTTCGTTATACCATATAACGTAATACGTTATAACGTTATAGCATATAACGTAATACGTTAAAACGTAATACCATATAACGTAATACGTTATAACGTTATACCATATAACGTAAAACGTCATTTCGTTATACCATATAACGTAATACGTTATAACGTAATGCCATATAACGTAATACGTGATAACGTTATACCATATAACGTAATACGTTATAACGTTATACCATATAACGTAATACGTTATAACGTTATACCATATAACGTAATACTTTATAACGTTATACCATATAACGTAATACGTTAAATCGTTATACCACATAACGTAATATGTTATAACGTAATACCATATAACGTAATACGTTATAACGTTATACCATATAACGTAATACGTTAAAACGTAATACCATATAACGTAATACGTTATAACGTTATACCATATAACGTAAAACGTCATTTCGTTATACCACATAACGTAATACGTTATAACGTAATACCATATAACGTAATACGTGATATCGTTATACCATATAACGTAATACGTTATAACGTAATAACATATAACGTAAAACGTCATTTCGTTGTACCATATAACGTAATACGGTATAACGTTATACCATATAACGTAATACGTTATAACGATATACCATATAACGTAATACGTTATAACGTTATACCATATAACGTAATACGTGATAACGTTATACCATATAACGTAATACGTTAAAACGTTATACCATATAACGTAATACGTTATAACGTTATACCATATTACGTAATACGTGATAACGTAATACCATATAACGTAATACGTTATGACGTTATACCATATAACGTAAAACGTCATTTCGTTATACCATATAACGTAATACGTTATAACGTAATACCATATAACGTAATACGTTAAAACGTTATACCACATAACGTAATACGTTATAACGTAATACCATATAACGTAATACGTTATAACGTTATACCATATAACGTAATACGTTAAAACGTAATACCATATAACGTAATACGTTATAACGTTATACCATATAACGTAAAACGTCATTTCGTTATACCATATAACGTAATACGTTATAACGTAATGCCATATAACGTAATACGTGATAACGTTATACCATATAACGTAAAACGTCATTTCGTTATACCATATAACGTAATACGTGGTAACGTTATACCATATAACGTAATACGTTAAAACATTATACCATATAACGTAATACGTTATAACGTTATACCATATAACGTAATACGTGATAACGTAATACCATATAACATAATACGTTATGACGTTATACCATATAACGTAATACGTTATAACGTAATACCATATAACGTAATACGTTATAACGTAATACGTTATAACGTAATACCATATAACGCAAAACGTCGTTTCGTCATACCATATAACGTAATACGTTATAACGTAATACCATATAACGTAATACGTTATAACGTTATACCATATAACGTAAAACGTGATAACGTTATACCATATAACGTAATACGTTAAAACGTTATACCATATAACGTAATACGTTATAACGTTATACCATATAACGTAATACGTGATAAAGTTATACCATATAACGTAATACGTTAAAACGTTATACCACATAACTTAATACGTTATAACGTAATACCATATAACGTAATACGTTATAACGTTATACCATATAACGTAATACGTTAAAACGTAATACCATATAACGTAATACGTTATAACGTTATACCATATAACGTAAAACGTCATTTCGTTATAACATATAACGTAATACGTTATAACGTAATGCCATATAACGTAATACGTGATAACGTTATACCATATAACGTAATACGTTATAACGTAATAACATATAACGTAAAACGTCATTTCGTTATACCATATAACGTAATACGTTATAACGTTATACCATATAACGTAATACGTGATAACGTAATACCATATAACGTAATACGTTATAACGTTATACCATATAACGTAATACGTGATAACGTTATACCATATAACGTAATACGTTAAAACGTTATACCTTATAACGTATTACGTTATAACGTTATACCATATAACGTAATACGTGATAACGTAATACCATATAACGTAATACGTTATAACGTTATACCATATAACGCAAAACGTCGTTTCGTCATACCATATAACGTAATACGTTATAACGTAATACCATATAACGTAATACGTTAAAACGATATACCATATAACGTAATACGTTATAACGTTATACCGTATAACGTAATACGTGATAACGTTATACCATATAACGTAATACGTTAAAACATTATACCATATAACGTAATACGTTATAACGTAATACCGTATAACGTAATACGTTATAACGTAATACCATATAACGTAAAACGTCATTTCGTTATACCATATAACGTAATACGTTATAACGTAATACCATATAACGTAATACGTTATAACGTTGTAACATATAACGTAATACGTGATAACGTTATACCATATAACGTAATACGTTATAACGTTATACCATATAACGTAAAACGTCATTTCGTTATACCATATAACGTAATACGTTATAACGTAATGCCATATAACGTAATACGTGATAACGTTATACCATATAACGTAATACGTTATAACGTAGCAACATATAACGTAAAACGTTATAACGTAATACCATATAACGTAATACATTATAACGTTATACCATATAACGTAATACGTTAAAACGTAATACCATATAACGTAATACGTTATAACGTAATACCATATAACGTAATACGTTATAACGTTATACCATATAACGTAATAAGTGATAACGTTATACCATATAACGTAATACGTTAAAACGTTATACCATATAACGTAATACGTTATAACGTTATACCATATAACGTAATACGTGATAACGTTATACCATATAACGTAATACGTTAAACCGTTGTACCATATAACGTAATACGTTATAACGTTATACCATATAACGTAATACGTGATAACGTAATACCATATAACGTAATACGTTATAACGTAATACCATATAACGTAATACGTTATAACGTTATACCATATAACGTAATACGTGATAACGTTATACCATATAACGTAATACGTTAAACCGTTATACCATATAACGTAATACGTTATAACGTTATAACATATAACGTAATACGTGATAACGTAATACCATATAACGTAATACGTTATAACGTTATGCCATATAACGTAATACGTTAAAACGTAATACCATATAACGTAATACGTTATAACGTAATACCATACAACGTAATACGTCATAACGTTATACCATATAACGTAATACGTTATAACGTTATACCATATAACGTAATACTTTATAACGTTATACCATATAACGTAATACGTTAAAACGTTATACCACATAACGTAATACGTTATAACGTAATACCATATAACGTAATACGTTATAACGTTATACCATATAACGTAATACGTTAAAACGTAATACCATATAACGCAATACGTTATAACGTTATACCATATAACGTAAAACGTCATTTCGTTATACCATATAACGTAATACGTGATAACGTTATACCATATAACGTAATACGTTAAAACGTTATACCATATAACGTAATACGTTATAACGTTATACCATATAACGTAATACGTGATAACGTAATACCATATAACGTAATACGTTATGACGTTATACCATATAACGTAATACGTTATAACGTAATACCATATAACGTAATACGTTGTAACGTAATACCATATAACGTAAAACGTCATTTCGTTATACCATATAACGTAATACGTTATAACGTAATACCATATAACGTAATACCATATAACGTAATACGTTCTAACGTTATACCATATAACGTAATAAGTGATAACGTTATACCATATAACGTAATACGTTAAAACGTTATACCATATAACGTAATATGTTATAACGTTATACCATATAACGTAATACGTGATAACGTTATACCATATAACGTAGTACGTTATAACGTTATATCATATAACGTAATACGTTATAACGTTATACCATATAACGTAATACGTTATAACGTAATACCATATAACGTAAAACGTCATTTCGTTATACCATATAACGTAATACGTTATAACGTAATACCATATAACGTAATACGGTATAACGTTATACCATATATCGTAATACGTTATTACGATATACCATATAACGTAGTACGTTATAACGTTATACCATATAACGTAATACGTTATAACGTTATACCATATAACGTAATACGTTATAACGTTATACCATATAACGTAATACGTGATAACGTAATACCATATAACGTAATACGATATAACGTTATACCATTTAACGTAATACGTTATAACGTTATACCATATAACGTAATACTTTATAACGTTATACCATATAACGTAATACGTTAAAATCTTATACCACATAACGTAATACGTTATAACGTAATACCATATAACGTAACACGTTATAACGTAATGCCATATAACGTAATACGTGATATCGTTATACCATATAACGTAATACGTTATAACGTTATACCATATAACGTAATACGTTATAACGTTATACAATATAACGTAATACTTTATAACGTTTTACCATATAACGTAATACGTTAAAACGTTATACCACATAACGTAATACGTTATAACGTAATACCATATAACGTAATACGTTATAACTTTATACCATATAACGTAATACCATATAACGTAATACGTTATAACGTTATACCATATAACGTAAAACGTCATTTCGTTATACCATATAACGTAATACGTTATAACGTTATACCATATAACGTAATACGTTAAAACGTAATACCATATAACGTAATACGTTATAACGTTATACCATATAACGTAAAACGTCATTTCGTTATACCATATAACGTAATACGTTATAACGTAATGCCATATAACGTAATACGTGATAACGTTATACCATATAACGTAATACGTTATAACGTTATACCATATAACGTAACACGTTATAACGTTATACCATATAACGTAATACTTTAAAACGTTATACCATATAACGTAATACGTTAAAACGTTATACCACATAACGTAATATGTTATAACGTAATACCATATAACGTAATACGTTATAACGTTATACCATATAACGTAATACGTTAAAACGTAATACCATATAACGTAATACGTTATAACGTTATACCATATAACGTAAAACGTCATTTCGTTATACCATATAACGTAATACGTTATAACGTAATGCCCTATAACGTAATACGTGATATCGTTATACCATATAACGTAATACGTTATAACGTAATAACATATAACGTAAAACGTCATTTCGTTGTACCATATAACGTAATACGGTATAACGTTATACCATATAACGTAATACGTTATAACGATATACCATATAACGTAATACGTTATAACGTTATACCATATAACGTAATACGTGATAACGTTATAGCATATAACGTAATACGTTAAAACGTTATACCATATAACGTAATACGTTATAACGTTATACCATATTACGTAATACGTGATAACGTAATACCATATAACGTAATACGTTATGACGTTATACCATATAACGTAAAACGTCATTTCGTTATACCATATAACGTAATACGTTATAACGTTATGCCATATAACGTAATACGTTAAAACGTAATACCATATAACGTAATACGTTATAACGTAATACCATACAACGTAATACGTTATAACGTTATACCATATAACGTAATACGTTATAACGTTATACCATATAACGTAATACTTTATAACGTTATACCATATAACGTAATACGTTAAAACGTTATACCACATAACGTAATACGTTATAACGTAATACCATATAACGTAATACGTTATAACGTTATACCATATAACGTAATACGTTAAAACGTAATACCATATAACGCAATACGTTATAACGTTATACCATATAACGTAAAACGTCATTTCGTTATACCATATAACGTAATACGTGATAACGTTATACCATATAACGTAATACGTTAAAACGTTATGCCATATAACGTAATACGTTATAACGTTATACCATATAACGTAATACGTGATAACGTAATACCATATAACGTAATACGTTATGACGTTATACCATATAACGTAATACGTTATAACGTAATACCATATAACGTAATACGTTATAACGTAATACCATATAACGTAAAACGTCATTTCGTTATACCATATAACGTAATACGTTATAACGTAATACCATATAACGTAATACCATATAACGCAATACGTTCTAACGTTATACCATATAACGTAATAAGTGATAACGTTATACCATATAACGTAATACGTTAAAACGTTATACCATATAACGTAATACGTTATAACGTTATACCATATAACGTAATACGTGATAACGTTATACCATATAACGTAGTACGTTATAACGTTATATCATATAACGTAATACGTTATAACGTTATACCATATAACGTAATACGTTATAACGTAATACCATATAACGTAAAACGTCATTTCGTTATACCATATAACGTAATACGTTATAACGTAATACCATATACGTAATACGGTATAACGTTATACCATATAACGTAATACGTTATAACGATATACCATATAACGTAGTACGTTATAACGTTATACCATATAACGTAATACGTTATAACGTTATACCATATAACGTAATACGTTATAACGTTATACCATATAACGTAATACGTGATAACGTAATACCATATAACGTAATACGTTATAACGTTATACCATTTAACGTAATACGTTATAACGTTATACCATATAACGTAATACTTTATAACGTTATACCATATAACGTAATACGTTAAAATCTTATACCACATAACGTAATACGTTATAACGTAATACCATATAACGTAATACGTTATAACGTTATACCATATAACGTAATACGTTAAAACGTAATACCATATAACGTAATACGTTATAACGTTATACCATATAACGTAAAACGTCATTTCGTTATACCATATAACGTAATACGTTATAACGTAATGCCATATAACGTAATACGTTATAACGTAATGCCATATAACGTAATACGTGATAACGTTATACCATATAACGTAATACGTTATAACGTTATACCATATAACGTAATACGTTATAACGTTATACAATATAACGTAATACTTTATAACGTTATACCATATAACGTAATACGTTAAAACGTTATACCACATAACGTAATACGTTATAACGTAATACCATATAACGTAATACGTTATAACTTTATACCATATAACGTAATACGTTAAAACGTAATACCATATAACGTAATACGTTATAACGTTATACCATATAACGTAAAACGTCATTTCGTTATACCATATAACGTAATACGTTATAACGTTATAGCATATAACGTAATACGTTAAAACGTAATACCATATAACGTAATACGTTATAACGTTATACCATATAACGTAAAACGTCATTTCGTTATACCATATAACGTAATACGTTATAACGTAATGCCATATAACGTAATACGTGATAACGTTATACCATATAACGTAATACGTTATAACGTTATACCATATAACGTAATACGTTATAACGTTATACCATATAACGTAATACTTTATAACGTTATACCATATAACGTAATACGTTAAATCGTTATACCACATAACGTAATATGTTATAACGTAATACCATATAACGTAATACGTTATAACGTTATACCATATAACGTAATACGTTAAAACGTAATACCATATAACGTAATACGTTATAACGTTATACCATATAACGTAAAACGTCATTTCGTTATACCACATAACGTAATACGTTATAACGTAATACCATATAACGTAATACGTGATATCGTTATACCATATAACGTAATACGTTATAACGTAATAACATATAACGTAAAACGTCATTTCGTTGTACCATATAACGTAATACGGTATAACGTTATACCATATAACGTAATACGTTATAACGATATACCATATAACGTAATACGTTATAACGTTATACCATATAACGTAATACGTGATAACGTTATACCATATAACGTAATACGTTAAAACGTTATACCATATAACGTAATACGTTATAACGTTATACCATATTACGTAATACGTGATAACGTAATACCATATAACGTAATACGTTATGACGTTATACCATATAACGTAAAACGTCATTTCGTTATACCATATAACGTAATACGTTATAACGTAATACCATATAACGTAATACGTTAAAACGTTATACCACATAACGTAATACGTTATAACGTAATACCATATAACGTAATACGTTATAACGTTATACCATATAACGTAATACGTTAAAACGTAATACCATATAACGTAATACGTTATAACGTTATACCATATAACGTAAAACGTCATTTCGTTATACCATATAACGTAATACGTTATAACGTAATGCCATATAACGTAATACGTGATAACGTTATACCATATAACGTAAAACGTCATTTCGTTATACCATATAACGTAATACGTGGTAACGTTATACCATATAACGTAATACGTTAAAACATTATACCATATAACGTAATACGTTATAACGTTATACCATATAACGTAATACGTGATAACGTAATACCATATAACATAATACGTTATGACGTTATACCATATAACGTAATACGTTATAACGTAATACCATATAACGTAATACGTTATAACGTAATACGTTATAACGTAATACCATATAACGCAAAACGTCGTTTCGTCATACCATATAACGTAATACGTTATAACGTAATACCATATAACGTAATACGTTATAACGTTATACCATATAACGTAAAACGTGATAACGTTATACCATATAACGTAATACGTTAAAACGTTATACCATATAACGTAATACGTTATAACGTTATACCATATAACGTAATACGTGATAAAGTTATACCATATAACGTAATACGTTAAAACGTTATACCACATAACTTAATACGTTATAACGTAATACCATATAACGTAATACGTTATAACGTTATACCATATAACGTAATACGTTAAAACGTAATACCATATAACGTAATACGTTATAACGTTATACCATATAACGTAAAACGTCATTTCGTTATAACATATAACGTAATACGTTATAACGTAATGCCATATAACGTAATACGTGATAACGTTATACCATATAACGTAATACGTTATAACGTAATAACATATAACGTAAAACGTCATTTCGTTATACCATATAACGTAATACGTTATAACGTTATACCATATAACGTAATACGTGATAACGTAATACCATATAACGTAATACGTTATAACGTTATACCATATAACGTAATACGTGATAACGTTATACCATATAACGTAATACGTTAAAACGTTATACCTTATAACGTATTACGTTATAACGTTATACCATATAACGTAATACGTGATAACGTAATACCATATAACGTAATACGTTATAACGTTATACCATATAACGCAAAACGTCGTTTCGTCATACCATATAACGTAATACGTTATAACGTAATACCATATAACGTAATACGTTAAAACGATATACCATATAACGTAATACGTTATAACGTTATACCGTATAACGTAATACGTGATAACGTTATACCATATAACGTAATACGTTAAAACATTATACCATATAACGTAATACGTTATAACGTAATACCGTATAACGTAATACGTTATAACGTAATACCATATAACGTAAAACGTCATTTCGTTATACCATATAACGTAATACGTTATAACGTAATACCATATAACGTAATACGTTATAACGTTGTAACATATAACGTAATACGTGATAACGTTATACCATATAACGTAATACGTTATAACGATATACCATATAACGTAGTACGTTATAACGTTATACCATATAACGTAATACGTTATAACGTTATACCATATAACGTAATACGTTATAACGTAATACCATATAACGTAAAACGTCATTTCGTTATACCATATAACGTAATAGGTTATAACGTAATACCATATAACGTAATACGGTATAACGTTATACCATATAACGTAATACGTTATAACGTTATACCATATAACGTAATACGTGATAACGTAATACCATATAACGTAATACGTTATAACGTTATACCATATAACGTAATACGTTATAACGTTATACCATATAACGTAATACGTTAAAACGTAATACCATATAACGTAATACGTTATAACGTTATACCATATAACGTAAAACGTCATTTCGTTATACCATATAACGTAATACGTTATAACGTAATGCCATATAACGTAATACGTGATAACGTTATACCATATAACGTAATACGTTATAACGTAATAACATATAACGTAAAACGTTATAACGTAATACCATATAACGTAATACGTTATAACGTTATACCATATAACGTAATACGTTAAAACGTTATACCACATAACGTAATACGTTATAACGCAATACCATATAACGTAATACGTTATAACGTTATACCATATAACGTAAAACGTCATTTCGTTATACCATATAACGTAATACGTTATAACGTAATGCCATATAACGTAATACGTGATAACGTTATACCATATAACGTAATACGTTATAACGTAATAGCATATAACGTAAAACGTTATAACGTAATACCATATAACGTAATACGTTATAACGTTATACCATATAACATAATACGTTAAAACGTAATACCATATAACGTAATACGATATAACGTAATACCATATAACGTAATACTTTATAACGTTATACCATATAACGTAATACGTTAAAACGTTATACCACATAACGTAATACGTTATAACGTAATGCCATATAACGTAATACGTTATAACGTAATACCATATAACGTAATACGTTATAACGTAATACCATATAACGCAAAACGTCGTTTCGTCATACCATATAACGTAATACGTTATAACGTAATACCATATAACGTAATACGTTATAACGTTATACCATATAACGTAATAAGTGATAACGTTATACCATATAACGTAATACGTTAAAACGTTATACCATATAACGTAATACGTTATAACGTTATACCATATAACGTAATGCGTGATAACGTTATACCATATAACGTAATACGTTAAAACATTATACCATATAACGTAATACGTTATAACGTTATACCATATAACGTAATACGGTATAACGTTATACCATATAACATAATACGTTATAACGATATACCATATAACGTAATACGTTATAACGTTATACCATATAACGTAATACGTGATAACGTTATACCATATAACGTAATACGTTATAACGTTATACCATATAACGTAATACGTGATAACGTAATACCATATAACGTAATTCGTTATGACGTTATACCATATAACGTAATACGTTATAACGTTATACCATATAACGTAATACGTGATAACGTAATACCATATAACGTAATACGTTATGACGTTATACCATATAACGTAAAACGTCATTTCGTTATACCATATAACGTAATACGTTATAACGTAATACCATATAACGTAATACGTTAAAACGTTATACCACATAACGTAATACGTTATAACGTAATACCATATAACGTAATACGTTATAACGTTATACCATATAACGTAATACGTTAAAACGTAATACCATATAACGTAATACGTTATAACGTTATACCATATAACGTAAAACGTCATTTCGTTATACCATATAACGTAATACGTTATAACGTAATGCCATATAACGTAATACGTGATAACGTTATACCATATAACGTAAAACGTCATTTCGTTATACCATATAACGTAATACGTGGTAACGTTATACCATATAACGTAATACGTTAAAACATTATACCATATAATGTAATACGTTATAACGTTATACCATATAACGTAATACGTGATAACGTAATACCATATAACATAATACGTTATGACGTTATACCATATAACGTAATACGTTATAACGTAATACCATATAACGTAATACGTTATAACGTAATACCATATAACGCAAAACGTCGTTTCGTCATACCATATAACGTAATACGTTATAACGTAATACCATATAACGTAATACGTTATAACGTTATACCATATAACGTAAAACGTGATAACGTTATACCATATAACGTAATACGTTAAAACGTTATACCATATAACGTAATACGTTATAACGTTATACCATATAACGTAATACGTGATAACGTTATACCATATAACGTAATACGTTAAAACGTTATACCACATAACGTAATACGTTATAACGTAATACCATATAACGTAATACGTTATAACGTTATACCATATAACGTAATACGTTAAAGCGTAATACCATATAACGTAATACGTTACAACGTTATACCATATAACGTAATACGTGATAACGTTATACCATATAACGTAATACGTTATAACGTAATAACATATAACGTAAAACGTTATAACGTAATACCATATAACGTAATACGTTATAACGTTATACCATATAACGTAATACGTTAAAACGTAATACCATATAACGTAATACGATATAACGTAATACCATATAACGTAATACTTTATAACGTTATACCATATAACGTAATACGTTAAAACGTTATACCACATAACGTAATACGTTATAACGTAATGCCATATAACGTAATACGTTATAACGTAATACCATATAACGTAATACGTTATAACGTAATACCATATAACGCAAAACGTCGTTTCGTCATACCATATAACGTAATACGTTATAACGTAATACCATATAACGTAATACGTTATAACGTTATACCATATAACGTAATAAGTGATAACGTTATACCATATAACGTAATACGTTAAAACGTTATACCATATAACGTAATACGTTATAACGTTATACCATATAACGTAATGCGTGATAACGTTATACCATATAACGTAATACGTTAAAACATTATACCATATAACGTAATACGTTATAACGTTATACCATATAACGTAATACGGTATAACGTTATACCATATAACATAATACGTTATAACGATATACCATATAACGTAATACGTTATAACGTTATACCATATAACGTAATACGTGATAACGTTATACCATATAACGTAATACGTTATAACGTTATACCATATAACGTAATACGTGATAACGTAATACCATATAACGTAATTCGTTATGACGTTATACCATATAACGTAATACGTTATAACGTTATACCATATAACGTAATACGTGATAACGTAATACCATATAACGTAATACGTTATGACGTTATACCATATAACGTAAAACGTCATTTCGTTATACCATATAACGTAATACGTTATAACGTAATACCATATAACGTAATACGTTACAACGTTATACCATATAACGTAAAACGTCATTTCGTTATACCATATAACGTAATACGTTATAACGTAATGCCATATAACGTAATACGTGATAACGTTATACCATATAACGTAATACGTTATAACGTAATAACATATAACGTAAAACGTCATTTCGTTATACCATATAACGTAATACGGTATAACGTTATACCATATAACGTAATACGTTATAACGATATACCATATAACGTAATACGTTATAACGTTATACCATATAACGTAATACGTGGTAACGTTATACCATATAACGTAATACGTTAAAACATTATACCATATAACGTAATACGTTATAACGTTATACCATATAACGTAATACGTGATAACGTAATACCATATAACATAATACGTTATGACGTTATACCATATAACGTAATACGTTATAACGTAATACCATATAACGTAATACGTTATAACGTAATACCATATAACGTAATACGTTATAACGTTATACCATATAACGTAATAAGTGATAACGTTATACCATATAACGTAATACGTTAAAACGTTATACCATATAACGTAATACGTTATAACGTTATACCGTATAACGTAATACGTGATAACGTTATACCATATAACGTAATACGTTAAAACATTATACCATATAACGTAATACGTTATAACGTTATACCATATAACGTAATACGTTATAACGTAATACCGTATAACGTAATACGTGATAACGTTATACCATATAACGTAATACGTTAAAACATTATACCATATAACGTAATACGTTATAACGTTATACCATATAACGTAATACGGTATAACGTTATACCATATAACGTAATACGTTATAACGTAATACCGTATAACGTAATACGTTATAACGTAATACCATATAACGTAAAACGTCATTTCGTTATACCATATAACGTAATACGTTATAACGTAATACCATATAACGTAATACGTTATAACGTTATACCGTATAACGTAATACGTGATAACGTTATACCATATAACGTAATACGTTAAAACATTATACCTTATAACGTATTACGTTATAACGTTATAACATATAACGTAATACGTGATAACGTAATACCATATAACGTAATACGTTATGACGTTATACCATATAACGTAATACGATGTAACGTAATACCATATAACGTAAAACGTCATTTCGTTATACCATATAACGTAATACGTTAAAACGTTATACCACATAACGTAATACGTTATAACGTAATACCATATAACGTAATACGTTATAACGTTATACCATATAACGTAATACGTTAAAACGTAATACCATATAACGTAATACGTTATAACGTTATACCATATAACGTAAAACGTCATTTCGTTATACCATATAACGTAATACGTTATAACGTAATGCCATATAACGTAATACGTGATATCGTTATACCATATAACGTAATACGTTATAACGTAATAACATATAACGTAAAACGTTATAACGTAATACCATATAACGTAATACGTTATAACCTTATACCATATAACGTAATACGTTAAAACGTAATACCATATAACGTAATACGTTATAACGTAATACCATATAACGTAATACGTTATAACGTTATACCATATAACGTAATACGTTATAACGTTATACCATATAACGTGATACTTTATAACGTTATACCATATAACGTAATACGTTAAAACGTTATACCACATAACGTAATACGTTATAACGCAATACCATATAACGTAATACGTTATAACGTTATACCATATAACGTAATACGTTAAAACGTAATACCATATAACGTAATACGTTATAACGTTATACCATATAACGTAAAACGTCATTTCGTTATACCATATAACGTAATACGTTATAACGTAATGCCATATAACGTAATACGTGATAACGTTATACCATATAACGTAATACGTTATAACGTAATAACATATAACGTAAAACGTTATAACGTAATACCATATAACGTAATACGTTATAACGTTATACCATATAACGTAATACGTTAAAACGTAATACCATATAACGTAATACGTTATAACGTAATACCATATAACGTAATACTTTATAACGTTATACCATATAACGTAATACGTTAAAACGTTATACCACATAACGTAATACGTTATAACGTAATACCATATAACGTAATACGTTATAACGTAATACCATATAACGTAATACGTTATAACGTAATACCATATAACGCAAAACGTCGTTTCGTCATACCATATAACGTAATACGTTATAACGTAATACCATATAACGTAATACGTTATAACGTTATACCATATAACGTAATAAGTGATAACGTTATACCATATAACGTAATACGTTATAACGTTATACCATATAACGTAATACGTTATAACGTTATACCATATAACGTAATGCGTGATAACGTTATACCATATAACGTAATACGTTAAAACATTATACCATATAACGTAATACGTTATACCATATAACGTAATACGTTAAAACATTATACCATATAACGTAATACGTTATAACGTTATACCATATAACGTAATACGGTATAACGTTATACCATATAACATAATACGTTATAACGATATACCATATAACGTAATACGTTATAACGTTATACCATATAACGTAATACGTGATAACGTTATACCATATAACGTAATACGTTAAAACGTTATACCATATAACGTAATACGTTATAACGTTATACCATATAACGTAATACGTGATAACGTAATACCATATAACGTAATTCGTTATGACGTTATACCATATAACGTAATACGTTATAACGTAATACCGTATAACGTAATACGTTATAACGTAATACCATATAACGTAAGACGTCATTTCGTTATACCATATAACGTAATACGTTATAACGTAATACCATATAACGTAATACGTTATAACGTTGTAACATATAACGTAATACGTGATAACGTTATACCATATAACGTAATACGTTATAACGATATACCATATAACGTAGTACGTTATAACGTTATACCATATAACGTAATACGTTATAACGTTATACCATATAACGTAATACGTTATAACGTAATACCATATAACGTAAAACGTCATTTCGTTATACCATATAACGTAATAGGTTATAACGTAATACCATATAACGTAATACGGTATAACGTTATACCATATAACGTAATACGTTATAACGATATACCATATAACGTAATACGTTATAACGTTATACCATATAACGTAATACGTTATAACGTTATACCATATAACGTAATACGGTATAACGTTATACCATATAACGTAATACGTTATAACGTTATACCATATAACGTAATACGTGATAACGTAATACCATATAACGTAATACGTTATAACGTTATACCATATAACGTAATACGTTATAACGTTATACCATATAACGGAATACTTTATAACGTTATACCATATAACGTAATACGTTAAAACGTTATATCACATAACGTAATACGTTATAACGTTATACCATATAACGTAAATGTCATTTCGTTATACCATATAACGTAATACGTTATAACGTAATGCCATATAACGTAATACGTGATAACGTTATACCATATAACGTAATACGTTAAAACGTAATACCATATAACGTAATACGTTATAACGTTATACCATATAACGTAAATGTCATTTCGTTATACCATATAACGTAATACGTTATAACGTAATGCCATATAACGTAAAACGTCATTTCGTTATACCATATAACGTAATAGGTTATAACGTAATACCATATAACGTAATACGGTATAACGTAATACCATATAACGTAATACGTTAAAACGTTATACCACATAACGTAATACGTTATAACGTAATACCATATAACGTAATACGTTATAACGTTATACCATATAACGTAATACGTTAAAACGTAATACCATATAACGTAATACGTTATAACGTTATACCATATAACGTAAAACGTCATTTCGTTATACCATATAACGTAATACGTTATAACGTAATGCCATATAACGTAATACGTGATAACGTTATACCATATAACGTAATACGTTATAACGTAATAACATATAACGTAAAACGTTATAACGTAATACCATATAACGTAATACGTTATAACGCTATACCATATAACGTAATACGTTAAAACGTAATACCATATAACGTAATACGTTATAACGTAATACCATATAACGTAATACGTTATAACGTTATACCATATAACGTGATACTTTATAACGTTATACCATATAACGTAATACGTTAAAACGTTATACCACATAACGTAATACGTTATAACGCAATACCATATAACGTAATACGTTATAACGTTATACCATATAACGTAATACGTTAAAACGTAATACCATATAACGTAATACGTTATAACGTTATACCATATAACGTAAAACGTCATTTCGTTATACCATATAACGTAATACGTTATAACGTAATAACATATAACGTAAAACGTTATAACGTAATACCATATAACGTAATACGTTATAACGTTATACCATATAACGTAATACGTTAAAACGTAATACCATATAACGTAATACGTTATAACGTAATACCATATAACGTAATACTTTATAACGTTATACCATATAACGTAATACGTTAAAACGTTATACCACATAACGTAATACGTTATAACGTAATACCATATAACGTAATACGTTATAACGTAATACCATATGACGTAATACGTTAAAACGTTATACCACATAACGTAATACGTTATAACGTAATACCATATAACGTAATACGTTATAACGTAATACCATATGACGTAATACGTTATAACGTAATACCATATAACGCAAAACGTCGCTTCGTCATACCATATAACGTAATACGTTATAACGTAATACCATATAACGTAATACGTTATAACGTTATACCATATAACGTAATAAGTGATAACGTTATACCATATAACGTAATACGTTATAACGTTATACCGTATAACGTAATACGTGATAACGTTATACCATATAACGTAATACGTTAAAACATTATACCATATAACGTAATACGTTATAACGTTATACCATATAACGTAATACGTTATAACGTAATACCGTATAACGTAATACGTGATAACGTTATACCATATAACGTAATACGTTAAAACATTATACCATATAACGCAATACGTTATAACGTTATACCATATAACGTAATACGGTATAACGTTATACCATATAACGTAGTACGTTATAACGTTATACCATATAACGTAATACGTTATAACGTTATACCATATAACGTAATACGTTATAACGTAATACCATATAACGTAAAACGTCATTTCGTTATACCATATAACGTAATACGTTATAACGTAATGCCATATAACGTAATACGTTATAACGTTATACCATATAACGTAATAAGTGATAACGTTATACCATATAACGTAATACGTTAAAACGTTATACCATATAACGTAATACGTTATAACGTTATACCGTATAACGTAATACGTGATAACGTTATACCATATAACGTAATAAGTGATAACGTTATACCATATAACGTAATACGTTAAAACGTTATACCATATAACGTAATACGTTATAACGTTATACCGTATAACGTAATACGTGATAACGTTATACCATATAACGTAATACGTTAAAACATTATACCATATAACGTAATACGTTATAACGTTATACCATATAACGTAATACGTTATAACGTAATACCGTATAACGTAATACGTGATAACGTTATACCATATAACGTAATACGTTAAAACATTATACCATATAACGTAATACGTTATAACGTTATACCATATAACGTAATACGGTATAACGTTATACCATATAACGTAATACGTTATAACGTAATACCGTATAACGTAATACGTTATAACGTAATACCATATAACGTAAAACGTCATTTCGTTATACCATATAACGTAATACGTTATAACGTAATACCATATAACGTAATACGTTATAACGTTATACCGTATAACGTAATACGTGATAACGTTATACCATATAACGTAATACGTTAAAACATTATACCTTATAACGTATTACGTTATAACGTTATAACATATAACGTAATACGTGATAACGTAATACCATATAACGTAATACGTTATGACGTTATACCATATAACGTAATACGATGTAACGTAATACCATATAACGTAAAACGTCATTTCGTTATACCATATAACGTAATACGTTAAAACGTTATACCACATAACGTAATACGTTATAACGTAATACCATATAACGTAATACGTTATAACGTTATACCATATAACGTAATACGTTAAAACGTAATACCATATAACGTAATACGTTATAACGTTATACCATATAACGTAAAACGTCATTTCGTTATACCATATAACGTAATACGTTATAACGTAATGCCATATAACGTAATACGTGATAGCGTTATACCATATAACGTAATACGTTATAACGTAATAACATATAACGTAAAACGTTATAACGTAATACCATATAACGTAATACGTTATAACGTTATACCATATAACGTAATACGTTAAAACGTAATACCATATAACGTAATACGTTATAACGTAATACCATATAACGTAATACGTTATAACGTTATACCATATAACGTAATACGTTATAACGTTATACCATATAACGTGATACTTTATAACGTTATACCATATAACGTAATACGTTAAAACGTTATACCACATAACGTAATACGTTATAACGCAATACCATATAACGTAATACGTTATAACGTTATACCATATAACGTAATACGTTAAAACGTAATACCATATAACGTAATACGTTATAACGTTATACCATATAACGTAAAACGTCATTTCGTTATACCATATAACGTAATACGTTATAACGTAATGCCATATAACGTAATACGTGATAACGTTATACCATATAACGTAATACGTTATAACGTAATAACATATAACGTAAAACGTTATAACGTAATACCATATAACGTAATACGTTATAACGTTATACCATATAACGTAATACGTTAAAACGTAATACCATATAACGTAATACGTTATAACGTAATACCATATAACGTAATACTTTATAACGTTATACCATATAACGTAATACGTTAAAACGTTATACCACATAACGTAATACGTTATAACGTAATACCATATAACGTAATACGTTATAACGTAATACCATATAACGTAATACGTTATAACGTAATACCATATAACGCAAAACGTCGTTTCGTCATACCATATAACGTAATACGTTATAACGTAATACCATATAACGTAATACGTTATAACGTTATACCATATAACGTAATACGTGATAACGTTATACCATATAACGTAATACGTTATAACGTTATACCATATAACGTAATGCGTGATAACGTTATACCATATAACGTAATACGTTAAAACATTATACCATATAACGTAATACGTTATACCATATAACGTAATACGTTAAAACATTATACCATATAACGTAATACGTTATAACGTTATACCATATAACGTAATACGGTATAACGTTATACCATATAACATAATACGTTATAACGATATACCATATAACGTAATACGTTATAACGTTATACCATATAACGTAATACGTGATAACGTTATACCATATAACGTAATACGTTAAAACGTTATACCATATAACGTAATACGTTATAACGTTATACCATATAACGTAATACGTGATAACGTAATACCATATAACGTAATTCGTTATGACGTTATACCATATAACGTAATACGTTATAACGTAATACCGTATAACGTAATACGTTATAACGTAATACCATATAACGTAAGACGTCATTTCGTTATACCATATAACGTAATACGTTATAACGTAATACCATATAACGTAATACGTTATAACGTTGTAACATATAACGTAATACGTGATAACGTTATACCATATAACGTAATACGTTATAACGATATACCATATAACGTAGTACGTTATAACGTTATACCATATAACGTAATACGTTATAACGTTATACCATATAACGTAATACGTTATAACGTAATACCATATAACGTAAAACGTCATTTCGTTATACCATATAACGTAATAGGTTATAACGTAATACCATATAACGTAATACGGTATAACGTTATACCATATAACGTAATACGTTATAACGATATACCATATAACGTAATACGTTATAACGTTATACCATATAACGTAATACGTTATAACGTTATACCATATAACGTAATACGGTATAACGTTATACCATATAACGTAATACGTTATAACGTTATACCATATAACGTAATACGTGATAACGTAATACCATATAACGTAATACGTTATAACGTTATACCATATAACGTAATACGTTATAACGTTATACCATATAACGGAATACTTTATAACGTTATACCATATAACGTAATACGTTAAAACGTTATATCACATAACGTAATACGTTATAACGTTATACCATATAACGTAAATGTCATTTCGTTATACCATATAACGTAATACGTTATAACGTAATGCCATATAACGTAATACGTGATAACGTTATACCATATAACGTAATACGTTAAAACGTAATACCATATAACGTAATACGTTATAACGTTATACCATATAACGTAAATGTCATTTCGTTATACCATATAACGTAATACGTTATAACGTAATGCCATATAACGTAAAACGTCATTTCGTTATACCATATAACGTAATAGGTTATAACGTAATACCATATAACGTAATACGGTATAACGTAATACCATATAACGTAATACGTTAAAACGTTATACCACATAACGTAATACGTTATAACGTAATACCATATAACGTAATACGTTATAACGTTATACCATATAACGTAATACGTTAAAACGTAATACCATATAACGTAATACGTTATAACGTTATACCATATAACGTAAAACGTCATTTCGTTATACCATATAACGTAATACGTTATAACGTAATGCCATATAACGTAATACGTGATAACGTTATACCATATAACGTAATACGTTATAACGTAATAACATATAACGTAAAACGTTATAACGTAATACCATATAACGTAATACGTTATAACGCTATACCATATAACGTAATACGTTAAAGCGTAATACCATATAACGTAATACGTTATAACGTAATACCATATAACGTAATACGTTATAACGTTATACCATATAACGTGATACTTTATAACGTTATACCATATAACGTAATACGTTAAAACGTTATACCACATAACGTAATAGGTTATAACGCAATACCATATAACGTAATACGTTATAACGTTATACCATATAACGTAATAAGTTAAAACGTAATACCATATAACGTAATACGTTATAACGTTATACCATATAACGTAAAACGTCATTTCGTTATACCATATAACGTAATACGTTATAACGTAATAACATATAACGTAAAACGTTATAACGTAATACCATATAACGTAATACGTTATAACGTTATACCATATAACGTAATGCGTGATAACGTTATACCATATAACGTAATACGTTAAAACATTATACCATATAACGTAATACGTTATACCATATAACGTAATACGTTAAAACATTATACCATATAACGTAATACGTTATAACGTTATACCATATAACGTAATACGGTATAACGTTATACCACATAACATAATTCGTTATAACGATATACCATATAACGTAATACGTTATAACGTTATACCATATAACGTAATACGTGATAACGTTATACCATATAACGTAATACGTTAAAACGTTATACCATATAACGTAATACGTTATAACGTTATACCATATAACGTAATACGTGATAACGTAATACCATATAACGTAATTCGTTATGACGTTATACCATATAACGTAATACGTTATAACGTAATACCGTATAACGTAATACGTTATAACGTAATACCATATAACGTAAGACGTCATTTCGTTATACCATATAACGTAATACGTTATAACGTAATACCATATAACGTAATACGTTATAACGTTGTAACATATAACGTAATACGTGATAACGTTATACCATATAACGTAATACGTTATAACGATATACCATATAACGTAGTACGTTATAACGTTATACCATATAACGTAATACGTTATAACGTTATACCATATAACGTAATACGTTATAACGTAATACCATATAACGTAATACGTTATAACGTTATACCATATAACGTAATACGTTATAACGTTATACCATATAACGTAATACGGTATAACTTTATACCATATAACGTAATACGTTATAACGATATACCATATAACGTAGTACGTTATAACGTTATACCATATAACGTAATACGTTATAACGATATACCATATAACGTAATACGTTAAAACGTTATACCATATAACGTAATACGTTATAACGTTATACCATATAACGTAATACGTGATAACGTAATACCATATAACGTAATACGTTATAACGTTATACCATATAACGTAATACGTTATAACGTAATACCATATAACGTAATACGTTATAACGTTGTAACATATAACGTAATACGTGATAACGTTATACCATATAACGTAATGCGTTATAACGATATACCATATAACGTAGTACGTTATAACGTTATACCATATAACGTAATACGTTATAACGTTATACCATATAACGTAATACGTTATAACGTAATACCATATAACGTAAAACGTCATTTCGTTATACCATATAACGTAATAGGTTATAACGTAATACCATATAACGTAATACGGTATAACGTTATACCATATAACGTAATACGTTATAACGTTATACCATATAACGTAATACGTGATAACGTAATACCATATAACGTAATACGTTATAACGTTATACCATATAACGTAATACGTGATAACGTTATACCATATAACGTAATACGTTAAAACGTTATACCTTATAACGTATTACGTTATAACGTTATACCATATAACGTAATACGTTATAACGTAATACCATATAACGTAATACGTTATGACGTTATACCATATAACGTAATACGATGTAACGTAATACCATATAACGTAATACGTTACAACGTAATACCATATAACGTAAAACGTCATTTCGTTATACCATATAACGTAATACGTTAAAACGTTATACCACATAACGTAATACGTTATAACGTAATACCATATAACGTAATACGTTATAACGTTATACCATATAACGTAATACGTTAAAACGTAATACCATATAACGTAATACGTTATAACGTTATACCATATAACGTAAAACGTCATTTCGTTATACCATATAACGTAATACGTTATAACGTAATGCCATATAACGTAATACGTGATAACGTTATACCATATAACGTAATACGTTATAACGCAATAACATATAACGTAAAACGTTATAACGTAATACCATATAACGTAATACGTTATAACGTTATACCATATAACGTAATACGTTAAAACGTAATACCATATAACGTAATACGTTATAACGTAATACCATATAACGTAATACGTTATAACGTTATACCATATAACGTAATACGTTATAACGTTATACCATATAACGTGATACTTTATAACGTTATACCATATAACGTAATACGTTAAAACGTTATACCACATAACGTAATACGTTATAACGCAATACCATATAACGTAATACGTTATAACGTTATACCATATAACGTAATACGTTAAAACGTAATACCATATAACGTAATACGTTATAACGTTATACCATATAACGTAAAACGTCATTTCGTTATACCATATAACGTAATACGTTATAACGTAATGCCATATAACGTAATACGTGATAACGTTATACCATATAACGTAATACGTTATAACGTAATAACATATAACGTAAAACGTTATAACGTAATACCATATAACGTAATACGTTATAACGTTATACCATATAACGTAATACGTTAAAACGTAATACCATATAACGTAATACGTTATAACGTAATACCATATAACGTAATACTTTATAACGTTATACCATATAACGTAATACGTTAAAACGTTATACCACATAACGTAATACGTTATAACGTAATACCATATAACGTAATACGTTATAACGTAATACCATATAACGTAATACGTTAAAACGTTATACCATATAACGTAATACGTTAAAACGTAATACCATATAACGTAATACGTTATAACGTTATACCATATAACGTAAAACGTCATTTCGTTATACCATATAACGTAATACGTTATAACGTAATGCCATATAACGTAATACGTGATAACGTTATACCATATAACGTAATACGTTATAACGTAATAACATATAACGTAAAACGTTATAACGTAATACCATATAACGTAATACGTTATAACGTTATACCATATAACGTAATACGTTAAAACGTAATACCATATAACGTAATACGTTATAACGTAATACCATATAACGTAATACGTTATAACGTTATACCATATAACGTAATACGTTATAACGTTATACCATATAACGTGATACTTTATAACGTTATACCATATAAAGTAATACGTTAAAACGTTATACCACATAACGTAATACGTTATAACGCAATACCATATAACGTAATACGTTATAACGTTATACCATATAACGTAATACGTTAAAACGTAATACCATATAACGTAATACGTTATAACGTTATACCATATAACGTAAAACGTCATTTCGTTATACCATATAACGTAATACGTTATAACGTAATGCCATATAACGTAATACGTGATAACGTTATACCATATAACGTAATACGTTATAACGTAATAACATATAACGTAAAACGTTATAACGTAATACCATATAACGTAATACGTTATAACGTTATACCATATAACGTAATACGTTAAAACGTAATACCATATAACGTAATACGTTATAACGTAATACCATATAACGTAATACTTTATAACGTTATACCATATAACGTAATACGTTAAAACGTTATACCACATAACGTAATACGTTATAACGTAATACCATATAACGTAATACGTTATAACGTAATACCATATAACGTAATACGTTATAACGTAATACCATATAACGCAAAACGTCGTTTCGTCATACCATATAACGTAATACGTTATAACGTAATACCATATAACGTAATACGTTATAACGTTATACCATATAACGTAATAAGTGATAACGTTATACCATATAACGTAATACGTTATAACGTTATACCATATAACGTAATACGTTATAACGTTATACCATATAACGTAATGCGTGATAACGTTATACCATATAACGTAATACGTTAAAACATTATACCATATAACGTAATACGTTATACCATATAACGTAATACGTTAAAACATTATACCATATAACGTAATACGTTATAACGTTATACCATATAACGTAATACGGTATAACGTTATACCACATAACATAATTCGTTATAACGATATACCATATAACGTAATACGTTATAACGTTATACCATATAACGTAATACGTGATAACGTTATACCATATAACGTAATACGTTAAAACGTTATACCATATAACGTAATACGTTATAACGTTATACCATATAACGTAATACGTGATAACGTAATACCATATAACGTAATTCGTTATGACGTTATACCATATAACGTAATACGTTATAACGTAATACCGTATAACGTAATACGTTATAACGTAATACCATATAACGTAAGACGTCATTTCGTTATACCATATAACGTAATACGTTATAACGTAATACCATATAACGTAATACGTTATAACGTTGTAACATATAACGTAATACGTGATAACGTTATACCATATAACGTAATACGTTATAACGATATACCATATAACGTAGTACGTTATAACGTTATACCATATAACGTAATACGTTATAACGTTATACCATATAACGTAATACGTTATAACGTAATACCATATAACGTAATACGTTATAACGTTATACCATATAACGTAATACGTTATAACGTTATACCATATAACGTAATACGGTATAACTTTATACCATATAACGTAATACGTTATAACGATATACCATATAACGTAGTACGTTATAACGTTATACCATATAACGTAATACGTTATAACGATATACCATATAACGTAATACGTTAAAACGTTATACCATATAACGTAATACGTTATAACGTTATACCATATAACGTAATACGTGATAACGTAATACCATATAACGTAATACGTTATAACGTTATACCATATAACGTAATACGTTATAACGTTATACCATATAACGGAATACTTTATAACGTTATACCATATAACGTAATACGTTAAAACGTTATATCACATAACGTAATACGTTATAACGTTATACCATATAACGTAAATGTCATTTCGTTATACCATATAACGTAATACGTTATAACGTAATGCCATATAACGTAATACGTGATAACGTTATACCATATAACGTAATACGTTAAAGCGTAATACCATATAACGTAATACGTTATAACGTTATACCATATAACGTAAATGTCATTTCGTTATACCATATAACGTAATACGTTATAACGTAATGCCATATAACGTAATACGTGATAACGTTATACCATATAACGTAAGACGTTAAAACGTTATACCACATAACGTAATACGTTATAACGTAATACCATATAACGTAATACGTTATAACGTTATACCATATAACGTAATACGTTAAAACGTAATACCATATAACGTAATACGTTATAACGTTATACCATATAACGTAAAACGTCATTTCGTTATACCATATAACGTAATACGTTATAACGTAATACCATATAACGTAATACTTTATAACGTTATACCTTATAACGTAATACGTTAAAACGTTATACCACATAACGTAATACGTTATAACGTAATACCATATAACGTAATACGCGATAACGTAATACCATATAACGTAATACGTTATAACGTTATACCATATAACGTAATACGTTATAACGTTATACCATATAACGGAATACTTTATAACGTTACACCATATAACGTAATACGTTAAAACGTTATACCTCATAACGTAATAAGTTATAACGTAATACCATATAACGTAATACGTTATAACGTTATACCATATAACGTAAAACGTCATTTCGTTATAAAATATAACGTAATACGTTATAACGTAATGCCATATAACGTAATACGTGATAACGTTATACCATATAACGTAATACGTTATAACCTAATAACATATAACGTAAAACGTTATAACGTAATACCATATAACGTAATACGTTATAACGTTATACCATATAACGTAATACGTTAAAACGTAATACCATATAACGTAATACGTTATAACGTAATACCATATAACGTAATACGTTATAACGTTATACCATATAACGTAATACGTTATAACGTAATACCATATAACGTAATACTTTATAACGTTATACCTTATAACGTAATACGTTAAAACGTTATACCACATAACGTAATACGTTATAACGTAATACCATATAACGTAATACGCGATAACGTAATACCATATAACGTAATACGTTATAACGTTATACCATATAACGTAATACGTTATAACGTTATACCATATAACGGAATACTTTATAACGTTACACCATATAACGTAATACGTTAAAACGTTATACCTCATAACGTAATAAGTTATAACGTAATACCATATAACGTAATACGTTATAACGTTATACCATATAACGTAAAACGTCATTTCGTTATAAAATATAACGTAATACGTTATAACGTAATGCCATATAACGTAATACGTTATAACGTAATACCATATAACGTAATACTTTATAACGTTATACCATATAACGTAATACGTTAAAACGTTATACCACATAACGTAATACGTTATAACGTAATACCATATAACGTAATACGTTATAACGTAATACCATATAACGTAATACGTTATAACGTAATACCATATAACGCAAAACGTCGTTTCGTCATACCATATAACGTAATACGTTATAACGTAATACCATATAACGTAATACGTTATAACGTTATACCATATAACGTAATAAGTGATAACGTTATACCATATAACGTAATACGTTATAACGTTATACCATATAACGTAATACGTTATAACGTTATACCATATAACGTAATGCGTGATAACGTTATACCATATAACGTAATACGTTAAAACATTATACCATATAACGTAATACGTTATAACGTTATACCATATAACGTAATACGGTATAACGTTATACCATATAACATAATACGTTATAGCGATATACCATATAACGTAATACGTTATAACGTTATACCATATAACGTAATACGTGATAACGTTATACCATATAACGTAATACGTTAAAACGTTATACCATATAACGTAATACGTTATAACGTTATACCATATAACGTAATACGTGATAACGTAATACCATATAACGTAATTCGTTATGACGTTATACCATATAACGTAATACGTTATAACGTAATACCGTATAACGTAATACGTTATAACGTAATACCATATAACGTAAGACGTCATTTCGTTATACCATATAACGTAATACGTTATAACGTAATACCATATAACGTAATACGTTATAACGTTGTAACATATAACGTAATACGTGATAACGTTATACCATATAACGTAATACGTTATAACGATATACCATATAACGTAGTACGTTATAACGTTATACCATATAACGTAATACGTTATAACGTTATACCATATAACGTAATACGTTATAACGTAATACCATATAACGTAAAACGTCATTTCGTTATACCATATAACGTAATAGGTTATAACGTAATACCATATAACGTAATACGGTATAACGTTATACCATATAACGTAATACGTTATAACGATATACCATATAACGTAATACGTTATAACGTTATACCATATAACGTAATACGTTATAACGTTATACCATATAACGTAATACGGTATAACGTTATACCATATAACGTAATACGTTATAACGTTATACCATATAACGTAATACGTGATAACGTAATACCATATAACGTAATACGTTATAACGTTATACCATATAACGTAATACGTTATAACGTTATACCATATAACGGAATACTTTATAACGTTATACCATATAACGTAATACGTTAAAACGTTATATCACATAACGTAATACGTTATAACGTTATACCATATAACGTAAATGTCATTTCGTTATACCATATAACGTAATACGTTATAACGTAATGCCATATAACGTAATACGTGATAACGTTATACCATATAACGTAATACGTTAAAACGTAATACCATATAACGTAATACGTTATAACGTTATACCATATAACGTAAATGTCATTTCGTTATACCATATAACGTAATACGTTATAACGTAATGCCATATAACGTAAAACGTCATTTCGTTATACCATATAACGTAATAGGTTATAACGTAATACCATATAACGTAATACGGTATAACGTAATACCATATAACGTAATACGTTAAAACGTTATACCACATAACGTAATACGTTATAACGTAATACCATATAACGTAATACGTTATAACGTTATACCATATAACGTAATACGTTAAAACGTAATACCATATAACGTAATACGTTATAACGTTATACCATATAACGTAAAACGTCATTTCGTTATACCATATAACGTAATACGTTATAACGTAATGCCATATAACGTAATACGTGATAACGTTATACCATATAACGTAATACGTTATAACGTAATAACATATAACGTAAAACGTTATAACGTAATACCATATAACGTAATTCGTTATAACGCTATACCATATAACGTAATACGTTAAAACGTAATACCATATAACGTAATACGTTATAACGTAATACCATATAACGTAATACGTTATAACGTTATACCATATAACGTGATACTTTATAACGTTATACCATATAACGTAATACGTTAAAACGTTATACCACATAACGTAATACGTTATAACGCAATACCATATAACGTAATACGTTATAACGTTATACCATATAACGTAATACGTTAAAACGTAATACCATATAACGTAATACGTTATAACGTTATACCATATAACGTAAAACGTCATTTCGTTATACCATATAACGTAATACGTTATAACGTAATAACATATAACGTAAAACGTTATAACGTAATACCATATAACGTAATACGTTATAACGTTATACCATATAACGTAATACGTTAAAACGTAATACCATATAACGTAATACGTTATAACGTAATACCATATAACGTAATACTTTATAACGTTATACCATATAACGTAATACGTTAAAACGTTATACCACATAACGTAATACGTTATAACGTAATACCATATAACGTAATACGTTATAACGTAATACCATATGACGTAATACGTTAAAACGTTATACCACATAACGTAATACGTTATAACGTAATACCATATAACGTAATACGTTATAACGTAATACCATATGACGTAATACGTTATAACGTAATACCATATAACGCAAAACGTCGCTTCGTCATACCATATAACGTAATACGTTATAACGTAATACCATATAACGTAATACGTTATAACGTTATACCATATAACGTAATAAGTGATAACGTTATACCATATAACGTAATACGTTATAACGTTATACCGTATAACGTAATACGTGATAACGTTATACCATATAACGTAATACGTTAAAACATTATACCATATAACGTAATACGTTATAACGTTATACCATATAACGTAATACGTTATAACGTAATACCGTATAACGTAATACGTGATAACGTTATACCATATAACGTAATACGTTAAAACATTATACCATATAACGCAATACGTTATAACGTTATACCATATAACGTAATACGGTATAACGTTATACCATATAACGTAGTACGTTATAACGTTATACCATATAACGTAATACGTTATAACGTTATACCATATAACGTAATACGTTATAACGTAATACCATATAACGTAAAACGTCATTTCGTTATACCATATAACGTAATACGTTATAACGTAATGCCATATAACGTAATACGTTATAACGTTATACCATATAACGTAATAAGTGATAACGTTATACCATATAACGTAGTACGTTATAACGTTATACCATATAACGTAATACGTTATAACGTAATACCATATAACGTAAAACGTCATTTCGTTATACCATATAACGTAATACGTTATAACGTAATACCATATAACGTAATACGTTATAACGTTGTAACATATAACGTAATACGTGATAACGTTATACCATATAACGTAATGCGTTATAACGATATACCATATAACGTAGTACGTTATAACGTTATACCATATAACGTAATACGTTATAACGTTATACCATATAACGTAATACGTTATAACGTAATACCATATAACGTAAAACGTCATTTCGTTATACCATATAACGTAATAGGTTATAACGTAATACCATATAACGTAATACGGTATAACGTTATACCATATAACGTAATACGTTATAACGTTATACCATATAACGTAATACGTGATAACGTAATACCATATAACGTAATACGTTATAACGTTATACCATATAACGTAATATGTGATAACGTTATACCATATAACGTAATACGTTAAAACGTTATACCTTATAACGTATTACGTTATAACGTTATACCATATAACGTAATACGTTATAACGTAATACCATATAACGTAATACGTTATGACGTTATACCATATAACGTAATACGATGTAACGTAATACCATATAACGTAATACGTTACAACGTAATACCATATAACGTAAAACGTCATTTCGTTATACCATATAACGTAATACGTTAAAACGTTATACCACATAACGTAATACGTTATAACGTAATACCATATAACGTAATACGTTATAACGTTATACCATATAACGTAATACGTTAAAACGTAATACCATATAACGTAATACGTTATAACGTTATACCATATAACGTAAAACGTCATTTCGTTATACCATATAACGTAATACGTTATAACGTAATGCCATATAACGTAATACGTGATAACGTTATACCATATAACGTAATACGTTATAACGTAATAACATATAACGTAAAACGTTATAACGTAATACCATATAACGTAATACGTTATAACGTTATACCATATAACGTAATACGTTAAAACGTAATACCATATAACGTAATACGTTATAACGTAATACCATATAACGTAATACGTTATAACGTTATACCATATAACGTAATACGTTATAACGTTATACCATATAACGTGATACTTTATAACGTTATACCATATAACGTAATACGTTAAAACGTTATACCACATAACGTAATACGTTATAACGCAATACCATATAACGTAATACGTTATAACGTTATACCATATAACGTAATACGTTAAAACGTAATACCATATAACGTAATACGTTATAACGTTATACCATATAACGTAAAACGTCATTTCGTTATACCATATAACGTAATACGTTATAACGTAATGCCATATAACGTAATACGTGATAACGTTATACCATATAACGTAATACGTTATAACGTAATAACATATAACGTAAAACGTTATAACGTAATACCATATAACGTAATACGTTATAACGTTATACCATATAACGTAATACGTTAAAACGTAATACCATATAACGTAATACGTTATAACGTAATACCATATAACGTAATACTTTATAACGTTATACCATATAACGTAATACGTTAAAACGTTATACCACATAACGTAATACGTTATAACGTAATACCATATAACGTAATACGTTATAACGTAATACCATATAACGTAATACGTTATAACGTTATACCATATAACGTAATACGTTAAAACGTAATACCATATAACGTAATACGTTATAACGTTATACCATATAACGTAAAACGTCATTTCGTTATACCATATAACGTAATACGTTATAACGTAATGCCATATAACGTAATACGTGATAACGTTATACCATATAACGTAATACGTTATAACGTAATAACATATAACGTAAAACGTTATAACGTAATACCATATAACGTAATACGTTATAACGTTATACCATATAACGTAATACGTTAAAACGTAATACCATATAACGTAATACGTTATAACGTAATACCATATAACGTAATACGTTATAACGTTATACCATATAACGTAATACGTTATAACGTTATACCATATGACGTGATACTTTATAACGTTATACCATATAAAGTAATACGTTAAAACGTTATACCACATAACGTAATACGTTATAACGCAATACCATATAACGTAATACGTTATAACGTTATACCATATAACGTAATACGTTAAAACGTAATACCATATAACGTAATACGTTATAACGTTATACCATATAACGTAAAACGTCATTTCGTTATACCATATAACGTAATACGTTATAACGTAATGCCATATAACGTAATACGTGATAACGTTATACCATATAACGTAATACGTTATAACGTAATAACATATAACGTAAAACGTTATAACGTAATACCATATAACGTAATACGTTATAACGTTATACCATATAACGTAATACGTTAAAACGTAATACCATATAACGTAATACGTTATAACGTAATACCATATAACGTAATACTTTATAACGTTATACCATATAACGTAATACGTTAAAACGTTATACCACATAACGTAATACGTTATAACGTAATACCATATAACGTAATACGTTATAACGTAATACCATATAACGTAATACGTTATAACGTAATACCATATAACGCAAAACGTCGTTTCGTCATACCATATAACGTAATACGTTATAACGTAATACCATATAACGTAATACGTTATAACGTTATACCATATAACGTAATAAGTGATAACGTTATACCATATAACGTAATACGTTATAACGTTATACCATATAACGTAATACGTTATAACGTTATACCATATAACGTAATGCGTGATAACGTTATACCATATAACGTAATACGTTAAAACATTATACCATATAACGTAATACGTTATACCATATAACGTAATACGTTAAAACATTATACCATATAACGTAATACGTTATAACGTTATACCATATAACGTAATACGGTATAACGTTATACCACATAACATAATTCGTTATAACGATATACCATATAACGTAATACGTTATAACGTTATACCATATAACGTAATACGTGATAACGTTATACCATATAACGTAATACGTTAAAACGTTATACCATTTAACGTAATACGTTATAACGTTATACCATATAACGTAATACGTGATAACGTAATACCATATAACGTAATTCGTTATGACGTTATACCATATAACGTAATACGTTATAACGTAATACCGTATAACGTAATACGTTATAACGTAATACCATATAACGTAAGACGTCATTTCGTTATACCATATAACGTAATACGTTATAACGTAATACCATATAACGTAATACGTTATAACGTTGTAACATATAACGTAATACGTGATAACGTTATACCATATAACGTAATACGTTATAACGATATACCATATAACGTAGTACGTTATAACGTTATACCATATAACGTAATACGTTATAACGTTATACCATATAACGTAATACGTTATAACGTAATACCATATAACGTAATACGTTATAACGTTATACCATATAACGTAATACGTTATAACGTTATACCATATAACGTAATACGGTATAACTTTATACCATATAACGTAATACGTTATAACGATATACCATATAACGTAGTACGTTATAACGTTATACCATATAACGTAATACGTTATAACGATATACCATATAACGTAATACGTTAAAACGTTATACCATATAACGTAATACGTTATAACGTTATACCATATAACGTAATACGTGATAACGTAATACCATATAACGTAATACGTTATAACGTTATACCATATAACGTAATACGTTATAACGTTATACCATATAACGGAATACTTTATAACGTTATACCATATAACGTAATACGTTAAAACGTTATATCACATAACGTAATACGTTATAACGTTATACCATATAACGTAAATGTCATTTCGTTATACCATATAACGTAATACGTTATAACGTAATGCCATATAACGTAATACGTGATAACGTTATACCATATAACGTAATACGTTAAAGCGTAATACCATATAACGTAATACGTTATAACGTTATACCATATAACGTAAATGTCATTTCGTTATACCATATAACGTAATACGTTATAACGTAATGCCATATAACGTAATACGTGATAACGTTATACCATATAACGTAAGACGTTAAAACGTTATACCACATAACGTAATACGTTATAACGTAATACCATATAACGTAATACGTTATAACGTTATACCATATAACGTAATACGTTAAAACGTAATACCATATAACGTAATACGTTATAACGTTATACCATATAACGTAAAACGTCATTTCGTTATACCATATAACGTAATACGTTATAACGTAATACCATATAACGTAATACTTTATAACGTTATACCTTATAACGTAATACGTTAAAACGTTATACCACATAACGTAATACGTTATAACGTAATACCATATAACGTAATACGCGATAACGTAATACCATATAACGTAATACGTTATAACGTTATACCATATAACGTAATACGTTATAACGTTATACCATATAACGGAATACTTTATAACGTTACACCATATAACGTAATACGTTAAAACGTTATACCTCATAACGTAATAAGTTATAACGTAATACCATATAACGTAATACGTTATAACGTTATACCATATAACGTAAAACGTCATTTCGTTATAAAATATAACGTAATACGTTATAACGTAATGCCATATAACGTAATACGTGATAACGTTATACCATATAACGTAATACGTTATAACGTAATAACATATAACGTAAAACGTTATAACGTAATACCATATAACGTAATACGTTATAACGTTATACCATATAACGTAATACGTTAAAACGTAATACCATATAACGTAATACGTTATAACGTAATACCATATAACGTAATACGTTATAACGTTATACCATATAACGTAATACGTTATAACGTAATACCATATAACGTAATACTTTATAACGTTATACCTTATAACGTAATACGTTAAAACGTTATACCACATAACGTAATACGTTATAACGTAATACCATATAACGTAATACGCGATAACGTAATACCATATAACGTAATACGTTATAACGTTATACCATATAACGTAATACGTTATAACGTTATACCATATAACGGAATACTTTATAACGTTACACCATATAACGTAATACGTTAAAACGTTATACCTCATAACGTAATAAGTTATAACGTAATACCATATAACGTAATACGTTATAACGTTATACCATATAACGTAAAACGTCATTTCGTTATAAAATATAACGTAATACGTTATAACGTAATGCCATATAACGTAATACGTGATAACGTTATACCATATAACGTAATACGTTATAACGTAATAACATATAACGTAAAACGTTATAACGTAATACCATATAACGTAATACGTTATAACGTTATACCATATAACGTAATACGTTAAAACGTAATACCATATAACGTAATACGTTATAACGTAATACCATATAACGTAATACTTTATAACGTTATACCATATAACGTAATACGTTAAAACGTTATACCACATAACGTAATACGTTATAACGTAATACCATATAACGTAATACGTTATAACGTTATACCATATAACGTAATACGTTAAAACGTAATACCATATAACGTAATACGTTATAACGTTATACCATATGACGTAAAACGTCATTTCGTTATACCATATAACGTAATACGTTATAACGTTATACCATATAACGGAATACTTTATAACGTTATACCATATAACGTAATACGTTAAAACGTTATACCACATAACGTAATACGTTATAACGTAATACCATATAACGTAATACGTTATAACGTTATACCATATAACGTAAAACGTCATTTCGTTATAAAATATAACGTAATACGTTATAACGTAATGCCATATAACGTAATACGTGATAACGTTATACCATATAACGTAATACGTTATAACGTAATAACATATAACGTAAAACGTTATAACGTAATACCATATAACGTAATACGTTATAACGTTATACCATATAACGTAATACTTTATAACGTTATACCTTATAACGTAATACGTTAAAACGTTATACCACATAACGTAATACGTTATAACGTAATACCATATAACGTAATACGCGATAACGTAATACCATATAACGTAATACGTTATAACGTTATACCATATAACGTAATACGTTATAACGTTATACCATATAACGGAATACGTTATAACGTAATAACATATAACGTAAAACGTTATAACGTAATACCATATAACGTAATACGTTATAACGTTATACCATATAACGTAATACGTTATAACGTTATACCATATAACGTAATACTTTATAACGTTATACCATATGACGTAATACGTTAAAACGTTATACCACATAACGTAATACGTTATAACGTAATACCATATAACGTAATACGTTATAACGTTATACCATATAACGTAAAACTTCATTTCGTTATAAAATATAACGTAATACGTTATAACGTAATGCCATATAACGTAATACGTGATAACGTTATACCATATAACGTAATACGTTATAACGTAATAACATATAACGTAAAACGTTAAAACGTAATACCATATAACGTAATACGTTATAACGTTATACCATATAACGTAATACGTTAAAACGTAATACCATATAACGTAATACGTTATAACGTTATACCATATAACGTAATACGTTATAACGTTATACCATATAACGTAATACGTTATAGCGTTATACCATATAACGTAATACTTTATAACGTTATACCTTATAACGTAATACGTTAAAACGTTATACCACATAACGTAATACGTTATAACGTAATACCATATAACGTAATACGTTATAACGTTATACCATATAACGTAATACGTTATAGCGTTATACCATATAACGTAATACGTTATAACGTAATGCCATATAACGTAATACGTGATAACGTTATACCATATAACGTAATACGTTAAAGCGTAATACCATATAACGTAATACGTTATAACGTTATACCATATAACGTAAATGTCATTTCGTTATACCATATAACGTAATACGTTATAACGTAATGCCATATAACGTAATACGTGATAACGTTATACCATATAACGTAAGACGTTAAAACGTTATACCACATAACGTAATACGTTATAACGTAATACCATATAACGTAATACGTTATAACGTTATACCATATAACGTAATACGTTAAAACGTAATACCATATAACGTAATACGTTATAACGTTATACCATATAACGTAAAACGTCATTTCGTTATACCATATAACGTAATACGTTATAACGTAATGCCATATAACGTAATACGTGATAACGTTATACCATATAACGTAATACGTTATAACGTAATAACATATAACGTAAAACGTTATAACGTAATACCATATAACGTAATACGTTATAACGTTATACCATATAACGTAATACGTTAAAACGTAATACCATATAACGTAATACGTTATAACGTAATACCATATAACGTAATACTTTATAACGTTATACCATATAACGTAATACGTTAAAACGTTATACCACATAACGTAATACGTTATAACGTAATACCATATAACGTAATACGTTATAACGTTATACCATATAACGTAATACGTTAAAACGTAATACCATATAACGTAATACGTTATAACGTTATACCATATGACGTAAAACGTCATTTCGTTATACCATATAACGTAATACGTTATAACGTTATACCATATAACGGAATACTTTATAACGTTATACCATATAACGTAATACGTTAAAACGTTATACCACATAACGTAATACGTTATAACGTAATACCATATAACGTAATACGTTATAACGTTATACCATATAACGTAAAACGTCATTTCGTTATAAAATATAACGTAATACGTTATAACGTAATGCCATATAACGTAATACGTGATAACGTTATACCATATAACGTAATACGTTATAACGTAATAACATATAACGTAAAACGTTATAACGTAATACCATATAACGTAATACGTTATAACGTTATACCATATAACGTAATACGTTATAACGTTATACCATATAACGTAATACTTTATAACGTTATACCTTATAACGTAATACGTTAAAACGTTATACCACATAACGTAATACGTTATAACGTAATACCATATAACGTAATACGCGATAACGTAATACCATATAACGTAATACGTTATAACGTTATACCATATAACGTAATACGTTATAACGTTATACCATATAACGGAATACTTTATAACGTTATACCATATAACGTAATACGTTAAAACGTTTTACCACATAACGTAATACGTTATAACGTAATACCATATAACGTAATACGTTATAACGTTATACCATATAACGTAAAACGTCATTTCGTTATAAAATATAACGTAATACGTTATAACGTAATGCCATATAACGTAATACGTGATAACGTTATACCATATAACGTAATACGTTATAACGTAATAACATATAACGTAAAACGTTATAACGTAATACCATATAACGTAATACGTTATAACGTTATACCATATAACGTAATACGTTAAAACGTAATACCATATAACGTAATACGTTATAACGTAATACCATATAACGTAATACTTTATAACGTTATACCATATAACGTAATACGTTAAAACGTTATACCACATAACGTAATACGTTATAACGTAATACCATATAACGTAATACGTGATAACGTTATACCATATAACGTAGTACGTTATAACGTTATACCATATAACGTAATACGTTAAAACGTAATACCATATAACGTAATACGTTATAACGTAATACCATATAACGTAATACTTTATAACGTTATACCATATAACGTAATACGTTAAAACGTTATACCACATAACGTAATACGTTATAACGTAATACCATATAACGTAATACGTGATAACGTTATACCATATAACGTAATACGTTATAACGTTATACCATATAACGTAATACGTTAAAACGTAATACCATATAACGTAATACGTTATAACGTAATACCATATAACGTAATACGTTATAACGTTATACCATATAACGTAATACGTTATAACGTTATACCATATAACGTAATACTTTATAACGTTATACCTTATAACGTAATACGTTAAAACGTTATACCACATAACGTAATACGTTATAACGTAATACCATATAACGTAATACGCGATAACGTAATACCATATAACGTAATACGTTATAACGTTATACCATATAACGTAATACGTTATAACGTTATACCATATAACGGAATACTTTATAACGTTATACCATATAACGTAATACGTTAAAACGTTATACCACATAACGTAATACGTTATAACGTAATACCATATAACGTAATACGTGATAACGTTATACCATATAACGTAAGACGTCATTTCGTTATACCATATAACGTAATACGTTATAACGTAATACCATATAACGCAAAACGTCGTTTCGTCATACCATATAACGTAATACGTTATAACGTAATACCATATAACGTAATACGTTATAACGTTATACCATATAACGTAATAAGTGATAACGTTATACCATATAACGTAATACGTTATAACGTAATGCCATATAACGTAATACGTGATAACGTTATAGCATATAACGTAATACGTTATAACGTAATAACATATAACGTAAAACGTTATAACGTAATACCATATAACGTAATACGTTATAACGTTATACCATATAACGTAATACGTTAAAACGTAATACCATATAACGTAATACGTTATATCGTAATACCATATAACGTAATACGTTATAACGTTATACCATATAACGTAATACGTTATAACGTTATACCATATAACGTGATACTTTATAACGTTATACCATATAACGTAATACGTTAAAACGTTATACCACATAACGTAATACGTTATAACGCAATACCATATAACGTAATACGTTATAACGTTATACCATATAACGTAATACGTTAAAACGTAATACCATATAACGTAATACGTTATAACGTTATACCATATAACGTAAAACGTCATTTCGTTATACCATATAACGTAATACGTTATAACGTAATGCCATATAACGTAATACGTGATAACGTTATACCATATAACGTAATACGTTATAACGTAATAACATATAACGTAATACGTTAAAACGTAATACCATATAACGTAATACGTTATAACGTAATACCATATAACGTAATACTTTATAACGTTATACCATATAACGTAATACGTTAAAACGTTATACCACATAACGTAATACGTTATAACGTAATACCATATAACGTAATACGTTATAACGTAATACCATAAAACGTAATACGTTATAACGTAATACCATATAACGCAAAACGTCGTTTCGTCATACCATATAACGTAATACGTTAAAACGTAATACCATATAACGTAATACGTTATAACGTAATACCATATAACGTAATACGTTATAACGTTATACCATATAACGTAATACGTTATAACGTTATACCATATAACGTGATACTTTATAACGTTATACCATATAACGTAATACGTTAAAACGTTATACCACATAACGTAATACGTTATAACGCAATACCATATAACGTAATACGTTATAACGTTATACCATATAACGTAATACGTTAAAACGTAATACCATATAACGTAATACGTTATAACGTTATACCATATAACGTAAAACGTCATTTCGTTATACCATATAACGTAATACGTTATAACGTAATGCCATATAACGTAATACGTGATAACGTTATACCATATAACGTAATACGTTATAACGTAATAACATATAACGTAAAACGTTATAACGTAATACCATATAACGTAATACGTTATAACGTTATACCATATAACGTAATACGTTAAAACGTAATACCATATAACGTAATACGTTATAACGTAATACCATATAACGTAATACTTTATAACGTTATACCATATAACGTAATACGTTAAAACGTTATACCACATAACGTAATACGTTATAACGTAATACCATATAACGTAACACGTTATAACGTAATACCATATAACGTAATACGTTATAACGTAATACCATATAACGCAAAACGTCGTTTCGTCATACCATATAACGTAATACGTTATAACGTAATACCATATAACGTAATACGTTATAACGTTATACCATATAACGGAATACTTTATAACGTTATACCATATAACGTAATACGTTAAAACGTTATACCACATAACGTAATACGTTATAACGTAATACCATATAACGTAAGACGTCATTTCGTTATACCATATAACGTAATACGTTATAACGTAATACCATATAACGTAATACGTTAAAACATTATACCATATAACGTAATACGTTATAACGTTATACCATATAACGTAATACGGTATAACGTTATACCATATAACATAATTCGTTATAACGATATACCATATAACGTAATACGTTATAACGTTATACCATATAACGTAATACGTGATAACGTTATACCATATAACGTAATACGTTAAAACGTTATACCATATAACGATATACGTTATAACGTTATACCATATAACGTAATACGTGATAACGTAATACCATATAACGTAATTCGTTATGACGTTATACCATATAACGTAATATGTTATAACGTAATACCGTATAACGTAATACGTTATAACGTAATACCATATAACGTAAGACGTCATTTCGTTATACCATATAACGTAATACGTTATAACGTAATACCATATAACGTAATACGTTATAACGTAATACCATATAACGTAATACGTTATAACGTTATACCATATAACGTAAAACGTTAAAACGTAATACCATATAACGTTATACGTTATAACGTTATACCATATAACGTAATACGTTAAAACGTAATACCATATAACGTAATACGTTATAACGTAATACCATATAACGTAATACGTTATAACGTTATACCATATAACGTAATACGTTATAACGTTATACCATATAACGTAATACTTTATAACGTTATACCTTATAACGTAATACGTTAAAACGTTATACCACATAACGTAATACGTTATAACGTAATACCATATAACGTAATACGCGATAACGTAATACCATATAACGTAATACGTTATAACGTTATACCATATAACGTAATACGTTATAACGTTATACCATATAACGGAATACTTTATAACGTTATACCATATAACGTAATACGTTAAAACGTTATACCACATAACGTAATACGTTATAACGTAATACCATATAACGTAATACGTTATAACGTTATACCATATAACGTAGAACGTCATTTCGTTATAAAATATAACGTAATACGTTATAACGCAATGCCATATAACGTAATACGTGATAACGTTATACCATATAACCTAATACGTTATAACGTAATAACATATAACGTAAAACGTTAAAACGTAATACCATATAACGTAATACGTTATAACGTTATACCATATAACGTAATACGTTAAAACGTAATACCATATAACGTAATACGTTATAACGTAATACCATATAACGTAATACGTTATAACGTTATACCATATAACGTAATACGTTATAACGTTATACCATATAACGTAATACTTTATAACGTTATACCTTATAACGTAATACGTTAAAACGTTATACCACATAACGTAATACGTTATAACGTAATACCATATAACGTAATACGCGTTAACGTAATACCATATAACGTAATACGTTATAACGTTATACCATATAACGTAATACGTTATAACGTTATACCATATAACGGAATACTTTATAACGTTATACCATATAACGTAATACGTTAAAACGTTATACCACATAACGTAATACGTTATAACGTTATACCATATAACGTAATACGTTATAACGTTATACCATATAACGGAATACTTTATAACGTTATACCATATGACGTAATACGTTAAAACGTTATACCACATAACGTAATACGTTATAACGTAATACCATATAACGTAATACGTTATAACGTTATACCATATAACGTAAAACGTCATTTCGTTATAAAATATAACGTAATACGTTATAACGTAATGCCATATAACGTAATACGTGATAACGTTATACCATATAACGTAATACGTTATAACGTTATACCATATAACGTAATACTTTATAACGTTATACCTTATAACGTAATACGTTAAAACGTTATACCACATAACGTAATACGTTATAACGTAATACCATATAACGTAATACGCGATAACGTAATACCATATAACGTAATACGTTATAACGTTATACCATATAACGTAATACGTTATAACGTTATACAATATAACGGAATACTTTATAACGTTATACCATATAACGTAATACGTTAAAACGTTATACCACATAACGTAATACGTTATAACGTAATACCATATAACGTAATACGTTATAACGTTATACCATATAACGTAATACGTTATAACGTTATACCATATAACGTAATACTTTATAACGTTATACCTTATAACGTAATACGTTAAAACGTTATACCACATAACGTAATACGTTATAACGTAATACCATATAACGTAATTCGCGATAACGTAATACCATATAACGTAATACGTTATAACGTTATACCATATAACGTAATACGTTATAACGTTATACCATATAACGGAATACTTTATAACGTTATACCATATAACGTAATACGTTAAAACGTTATACCACATAACGTAATACGTTATAACGTTATACCATATAACGTAATACGTTATAACGTTATACCATATAACGGAATACTTTATAACGTTATACCATATGACGTAATACGTTAAAACGTTATACCACATAACGTAATACGTTATAACGTAATACCATATAACGTAATACGTTATAACGTTATACCATATAACGTAAAACGTCATTTCGTTATAAAATATAACGTAATACGTTATAACGTAATGCCATATAACGTAATACGTGATAATGTTATACCATATAACGTAATACGTTATAACGTAATAACATACAACGTAAAACGTTAAAACGTAATACCATATAACGTAATACGTTATAACGTTATACCATATAACGTAATACGTTAAAACGTAATACCATATAACGTAATACGTTATAACGTAATACCATATAACGTAATACGTTATAACGTTATACCATATAACGTAATACGTTATAACGTTATACCATATAACGTAATACTTTATAACGTTATACCTTATAACGTAATACGTTAAAACGTTATACCACATAACGTAATACGTTATAACGCAATGCCATATAACGTAATACGTGATAACGTTATACCATATAACCTAATACGTTATAACGTAATAACATATAACGTAAAACGTTAAAACGTAATACCATATAACGTAATACGTTATAACGTTATACCATATAACGTAATACGTTAAAACGTAATACCATATAACGTAATACGTTATAACGTAATACCATATAACGTAATACGTTATAACGTTATACCATATAACGTAATACGTTATAACGTTATACCATATAACGTAATACTTTATAACGTTATACCTTATAACGTAATACGTTAAAACGTTATACCACATAACGTAATACGTTATAACGTAATACCTTATAACGTAATACGCGGTAACGTAATACCATATAACGTAATACGTTATAACGTTATACCATATAACGTAATACGTTATAACGTTATACCATATAACGGAATACTTTATAACGTTATACCATATAACGTAATACGTTAAAACGTTATACCACATAACGTAATACGTTATAACGTTATACCATATAACGTAAAACGTCATTTCGTTATAAAATATAACGTAATACGTTATAACGTAATGCCATATAACGTAATACGTGATAACATTATACCATATAACGTAATACGTTATAACGTAATAACATATAACGTAAAACGTTAAAACGTAATACCATATAACGTAATACGTTATAACGTTATACCATATAACGTAATACGTTAAAACGTAATACCATATAACGTAATACGTTATAACGTAATACCATATAACGTAATACGTTATAACGTTATACCATATAACGTAATACGTTATAACGTTATACCATATAACGTAATACTTTATAACGTTATACCTTATAACGTAATACGTTAAAACGTTATACCACATAACGTAATACGTTATAACGTAATACCATATAACGTAATACGCGATAACGTAGTACCATATAACGTAATACGTTATAACGTTATACCATATAACGTAATACGTTATAACGTTATACCATATAACGGAATAATTTATAACGTTATACCATATAACGTTATACGTTAAAACGTTATACCACATAACGTAATACGTTATAACGTAATACCATATAACGTAATACGTTATAACGTTATACCATATAACGTAAAACGTCATTTCGATATAAAATATAACGTAATACGTTATAACGTAATGCCATATAACGTAATACGTGATAACGTTATACCATATAACGTAATACGTTATAACGTAATAACATATAACGTAAAACGTTATAACGTAATACCATATAACGTAATACGTTATAACGTTATACCATATAACGTAATACGTTAAAACGTAATACCATATAACGTAATACGTTATAACGTAATACCATATAACGTAATACTTTATAACGTTATACCATATAACGTAATACGTTAAAACGTTATACCACATAACGTAATACGTTATAACGTAATACCATATAACGTAATACGTGATAACGTTATACCATATAACGTAGTACGTTATAACGTTATACCATATAAAGTAATACGTTAAAACGTAATACCATATAACGTAATACGTTATAACGTAATACCATATAACGTAATACTTTATAACGTTATACCATATAACGTAATACGTTAAAACGTTATACCACATAACGTAATACGTTATAACGTAATACCATATAACGTAATACGTGATAACGTTATACCATATAACGTAATACGTTATAACGTTATACCATATAACGTAATACGTTAAAACGTAATACCATATAACGTAATACGTTATAACGTAATACCATATAACGTAATACGTTATAACGTTATACCATATAACGTAATACGTTATAACGTTATACCATATAACGTAATACTTTATAACGTTATACCTTATAACGTAATACGTTAAAACGTTATACCACATAACGTAATACGTTATAACGTAATACCATATAACGTAATACGCGATAACGTAATACCATATAACGTAATACGTTATAACGTTATACCATATAACGTAATACGTTATAACGTTATACCATATAACGGAATACTTTATAACGTTATACCATATAACGTAATACGTTAAAACGTTATACCACATAACGTAATACGTTATAACGTAATACCATATAACGTAAGACGTCATTTCGTTATACCATATAACGTAATACGTTATAACGTAATACCATATAACGCAAAACGTCGTTTCGTCATACCATATAACGTAATACGTTATAACGTAATACCATATAACGTAATACGTTATAACGTTATACCATATAACGTAATAAGTGATAACGTTATACCATATAACGTAATACGTTATAACGTAATGCCATATAACGTAATACGTGATAACGTTATACCATATAACGTAATACGTTATAACGTAATAACATATAACGTAAAACGTTATAACGTAATACCATATAACGTAATACGTTATAACGTTATACCATATAACGTAATACGTTAAAACGTAATACCATATAACGTAATACGTTATAACGTAATACCATATAACGTAATACGTTATAACGTTATACCATATAACGTAATACGTTATAACGTTATACCATATAACGTGATACTTTATAACGTTATACCATATAACGTAATACGTTAAAACGTTATACCACATAACGTAATACGTTATAACGCAATACCATATAACGTAATACGTTATAACGTTATACCATATAACGTAATACGTTAAAACGTAATACCATATAACGTAATACGTTATAACGTTATACCATATAACGTAAAACGTCATTTCGTTATACCATATAACGTAATACGTTATAACGTAATGCCATATAACGTAATACGTGATAACGTTATACCATATAACGTAATACGTTATAACGTAATAACATATAACGTAATACGTTAAAACGTAATACCATATAACGTAATACGTTATAACGTAATACCATATAGCGTAATACTTTATAACGTTATACCATATAACGTAATACGTTAAAACGTTATACCACATAACGTAATACGTTATAACGTAATACCATATAACGTAATACGTTATAACGTAATACCATAAAACGTAATACGTTATAACGTAATACCATATAACGCAAAACGTCGTTTCGTCATACCATATAACGTAATACGTTATAACGTAATACCATATAACGTAATACGTTATAACGTTATACCATATAACGTAATAAGTGATAACGTTATACCATATAACGTAATACGTTAAAACGTTATACCATATAACGTAATACGTTATAACGTTATACCATATAACGTAATACGTGATAACGTAATACCATATAACGTAATTCGTTATGACGTTATACCATATAACGTAATACGTTATAACGTAATACCATATAACGTAATACGTTATAACGTAATACCATATAACGTAAGACGTCATTTCGTTATACCATATAACGTAATACGTTATAACGTAATACCATATAACGTAATACGTTAAAACGTAATACCATATAACGTAATACGTTATAACGTAATACCATATAACGTAATACGTTATAACGTAATACCATATAACGTAATACGTTATAACGTTATACCATATAACGTAATACGTTAAAACATTATACCATATAACGTAATACGTTATACCATATAACGTAATACGTTAAAACATTATACCATATAACGTAATACGTTATAACGTTATACCATATAACGTAATAAGGTATAACGTTATACCATATAACCTAATACGTTATAACGATATACCATATAACGTAATACGTTATAACGTTATACCATATAACGTAATACGTGATAACGTTATACCATATAACGTAATACGTTAAAACGTTATACCATATAACGTAATACGTTATAACGTTATACCATATAACGTAATACGTGATAACGTAATACCATATAACGTAATTCGTTATGACGTTATACCATATAACGTAATACGTTATAACGTAATACCGTATAACGTAATACGTTATAACGTAATACCATATAACGTAAGACGTCATTTCGTTATACCATATAACGTAATACGTTATAACGTAATACCATATAACGTAATACGTTATAACGTTGTAACATATAACGTAATACGTGATAACGTTATACCATATAACGTAATACGTTATAACGATATACCATATAACGTAGTACGTTATAACGTTATACCATATAACGTAATACGTTATAACGTTATACCATATAACGTAATACGTTATAACGTAATACCATATAACGTAAAACGTCATTTCGTTATACCATATAACGTAATAGGTTATAACGTAATACCATATAACGCAATACGGTATAACGTTATACCATATAACGTAATACGTTATAACGATATACCATATAACGTAATACGTTATAACGTTATACCATATAACGTAATACTTTATAACGTTATACCATATAACGTAATACGGTATAACGTTATACCATATAACGTAATACGTTATAACGAAATACCATATAACGTAGTACGTTATAACGTTATACCATATAACGTAATACGTTATAACGATATACCATATAACGTAATACGTTAAAACGTTATACCATATAACGTAATACGTTATAACGTTATACCATATAACGTAATACGTGATAACGTAATACCATATAACGTAGTACGTTATAACGTTATACCATATAACGTAATACGTTATAACGTTATACCATATAACGGAATACTTTATAACGTTATACCATATAACGTAATACGTTAAAACGTTATATCACATAACGTAATACGTTATAACGTTATACCATATAACGTAAATGTCATTTCGTTATACCATATAACGTAATACGTTATAACGTAATGCCATATAACGTAATACGTGATAACGTTATACCATATAACGTAATACGTTAAAACGTAATACCATATAACGTAATACGTTATAACGTTATACCATATAACGTAAATGTCATTTCGTTATACCATATAACGTAATACGTTATAACGTAATGCCATATAACGTAATACGTGATAACGTTATACCATATAACGTAAGACGTTAAAACGTTATACCACATAACGTAATACGTTATAACGTAATACCATATAACGTAATACGTTATAACGTTATACCATATAACGTAATACGTTAAAACGTAATACCATATAACGTAATACGTTATAACGTTATACCATATAACGTAAAACGTCAGTTCGTTATACCATATAACGTAATACGTTATAACGTAATGCCATATAACGTAATACGTGATAACGTTATACCATATAACGTAAGACGTTAAAACGTTATACCACATAACGTAATACGTTATAACGTAATACCATATAACGTAATACGTTATAACGTTATACCATATAACGTAATACGTGATAACGTTATACCATATAACGTAATACGTTATAACGTAATAACATATAACGTAAAACGTCATTTCGTTGTACCATATAACGTAATACGGTATAACGTTATACCATATAACGTAATACGTTATAACGATATACCATATAACGTAATACGTTATAACGTTATACCAAATAACGTAATACGTGATAACGTTATACCATATAACGTAATACGATAAAACGTAATACCATATAACGTAATACGTTATAACGTAATACCATATAACGTAATACGTTATAACGTAATACCATATAACGTAATACGTTATAACGTTATACCATATAACGTAATACGTTATAACGTTATACCATATAACGTAAAACGTCATTTCGTTATAAAATATAACGTAATGCCATATAACGTAATACGTGATAACGTTATACCATATAACGTAATACGTTATAACGTAATAACATATAACGTAAAACGTTATAACGTAATACCATATAACGTAATACGTTATAACGTTATACCATATAACGTAATACGTTAAAACGTAATACCATATAACGTAATACGTTATAACGTAATACCATATAACGTAATACTTTATAACGTTATACCATATAACGTAATACGTTAAAACGTTATACCACATAACGTAATACGTTATAACGTAATACCATATAACGTAATACGTTATAACGTTATACCATATAACGTAATACGTTAAAACGTAATACCATATAACGTAATACGTTATAACGTTATACCATATGACGTAAAACGTCATTTCGTTATACCATATAACGTAATACGTTATAACGTTATACCATATAACGGAATACTTTATAACGTTATACCATATAACGTAATACGTTAAAACGTTATACCACATAACGTAATACGTTATAACGTAATACCATATAACGTAATACGTTATAACGTTATACCATATAACGTAAAACGTCATTTCGTTATAAAATATAACGTAATACGTTATAACGTAATGCCATATAACGTAATACGTGATAACGTTATACCATATAACGTAATACGTTATAACGTAATAACATATAACGTAAAACGTTATAACGTAATACCATATAACGTAATACGTTATAACGTTATACCATATAACGTAATACGTTAAAACGTAATACCATATAACGTAATACGTTATAACGTAATACCATATAACGTAATACTTTATAACGTTATACCATATAACGTAATACGTTATAACGTTATACCATATAACGTAAAACGTCATTTCGTTATACCATATAACGTAATACGTTATAACGTAATGCCATATAACGTAATACGTGATAACGTTATACCATATAACGTAATACGTTATAACGTAATAACATATAACGTAAAACGTTAAAACGTAATACCATATAACGTTATACGTTATAACGTTATACCATATAACGTAATACGTTAAAACGTAATACCATATAACGTAATACGTTATAACGTAATACCATATAACGTAATACGTTATAACGTTATACCATATAACGTAATACGTTATAACGTTATACCATATAACGTAATACTTTATAACGTTATACCTTATAACGTAATACGTTAAAACGTTATACCACATAACGTAATACGTTATAACGTAATACCATATAACGTAATACGCGATAACGTAATACCATATAACGTAATACGTTATAACGTTATACCATATAACGTAATACGTTATAACGTTATACCATATAACGGAATACTTTATAACGTTATACCATATAACGTAATACGTTAAAACGTTATACCACATAACGTAATACGTTATAACGTAATACCATATAACGTAATACGTTATAACGTTATACCATATAACGTAGAACGTCATTTCGTTATAAAATATAACGTAATACGTTATAACGCAATGCCATATAACGTAATACGTGATAACGTTATACCATATAACCTAATACGTTATAACGTAATAACATATAACGTAAAACGTTAAAACGTAATACCATATAACGTAATACGTTATAACGTTATACCATATAACGTAATACGTTAAAACGTAATACCATATAACGTAATACGTTATAACGTAATACCATATAACGTAATACGTTATAACGTTATACCATATAACGTAATACGTTATAACGTTATACCATATAACGTAATACTTTATAACGTTATACCTTATAACGTAATACGTTAAAACGTTATACCACATAACGTAATACGTTATAACGTAATACCATATAACGTAATACGCGATAACGTAATACCATATAACGTAATACGTTATAACGTTATACCATATAACGTAATACGTTATAACGTTATACCATATAACGGAATACTTTATAACGTTATACCATATAACGTAATACGTTATAACGTTATACCATATAACGTAAAACGTCATTTCGTTATAAAATATAACGTAATACGTTATAACGTAATGCCATATAACGTAATACGTGATAACGTTATACCATATAACGTAATACGTTATAACGTAATAACATATAACGTAAAACGTTATAACGTAATACCATATAACGTAATACGTTATAACGTTATACCATATAACGTAATACGTTAAAACGTAATACCATATAACGTAGTACGTTATAACGTAATACCATATAACGTAATACTTTATAACGTTATACCATATAACGTAATACGTTAAAACGTTATACCACATAACGTAATACGTTATAACGTAATACCATATAACGTAATACGTGATAACGTTATACCATATAACGTAGTACCTTATAACGTTATACCATATAACGTAATACGTTAAAACGTAATACCATATAACGTAATACGTTATAACGTAATACCATATAACGTAATACGTTATAACGTTATACCATATAACGTAATACGTTATAACGTTATACCATATAACGTGATACTTTATAACGTTATACCATATAACGTAATACGTTAAAACGTTATACCACATAACGTAATACGTTATAACGCAATACCATATAACGTAATACGTTATAACGTTATACCATATAACGTAATACGTTAAAACGTAATACCATATAACGTAATACGTTATAACGTTATACCATATAACGTAAAACGTCATTTCGTTATACCATATAACGTAATACGTTATAACGTAATGCCATATAACGTAATACGTGATAACGTTATACCATATAACGTAATACGTTATAACGTAATAACATATAACGTAATACGTTAAAACGTAATACCATATAACGTAATACGTTATAACGTAATACCATATAGCGTAATACTTTATAACGCTATACCATATAACGTAATACGTTAAAACGTTATACCACATAACGTAATACGTTATAACGTAATACCATATAACGTAATACGTTATAACGTAATACCATAAAACGTAATACGTTATAACGTAATACCATATAACGCAAAACGTCGTTTCGTCATACCATATAACGTAATACGTTATAACGTAATACCATATAACGTAATGCGTTATAACGTTATACCATATAACGTAATAAGTGATAACGTTATACCATATAACGTAATACGTTATAACGTTATACCATATAACGTAATACGTTATAACGTTATACCATATAACGTAATGCGTGATAACGTTATACCATATAACGTAATACGTTAAAACATTATACCATATAACGTAATACGTTATACCATATAACGTAATACGTTAAAACATTATACCATATAACGTAATACGTTATAACGTTATACCATATAACGTAATAAGGTATAACGTTATACCATATAACCTAATACGTTATAACGATATACCATATAACGTAATACGTTATAACGTTATACCATATAACGTAATACGTGATAACGTTATACCATATAACGTAATACGTTAAAACGTTATACCATATAACGTAATACGTTATAACGTTATACCATATAACGTAATACGTGATAACGTAATACCATATAACGTAATTCGTTATGACGTTATACCATATAACGTAATACGTTATAACGTAATACCGTATAACGTAATACGTTATAACGTAATACCATATAACGTAAGACGTCATTTCGTTATACCATATAACGTAATACGTTATAACGTAATACCATATAACGTAATACGTTATAACGTTGTAACATATAACGTAATACGTGATAACGTTATACCATATAACGTAATACGTTATAACGATATACCATATAACGTAGTACGTTATAACGTTATACCATATAACGTAATACGTTATAACGTTATACCATATAACGTAATACGTTATAACGTAATACCATATAACGTAAAACGTCATTTCGTTATACCATATAACGTAATAGGTTATAACGTAATACCATATAACGCAATACGGTATAACGTTATACCATATAACGTAATACGTTATAACGATATACCATATAACGTAATACGTTATAACGTTATACCATATAACGTAATACTTTATAACGTTATACCATATAACGTAATACGGTATAACGTTATACCATATAACGTAATACGTTATAACGAAATACCATATAACGTAGTACGTTATAACGTTATACCATATAACGTAATACGTTATAACGATATACCATATAACGTAATACGTTAAAACGTTATACCATATAACGTAATACGTTATAACGTTATACCATATAACGTAATACGTGATAACGTAATACCATATAACGTAGTACGTTATAACGTTATACCATATAACGTAATACGTTATAACGTTATACCATATAACGGAATACTTTATAACGTTATACCATATAACGTAATACGTTAAAACGTTATATCACATAACGTAATACGTTATAACGTTATACCATATAACGTAAATGTCATTTCGTTATACCATATAACGTAATACGTTATAACGTAATGCCATATAACGTAATACGTGATAACGTTATACCATATAACGTAATACGTTAAAACGTAATACCATATAACGTAATACGTTATAACGTTATACCATATAACGTAAATGTCATTTCGTTATACCATATAACGTAATACGTTATAACGTAATGCCATATAACGTAATACGTGATAACGTTATACCATATAACGTAAGACGTTAAAACGTTATACCACATAACGTAATACGTTATAACGTAATACCATATAACGTAATACGTTATAACGTTATACCATATAACGTAATACGTTAAAACGTAATACCATATAACGTAATACGTTATAACGTTATACCATATAACGTAAAACGTCATTTCGTTATACCATATAACGTAATACGTTATAACGTAATGCCATATAACGTAATACGTGATAACGTTATACCATATAACGTAAGACGTTAAAACGTTATACCACATAACGTAATACGTTATAACGTAATACCATATAACGTAATACGTTATAACGTTATACCATATAACGTAATACGTGATAACGTTATACCATATAACGTAATACGTTATAACGTAATAACATATAACGTAAAACGTCATTTCGTTGTACCATATAACGTAATACGGTATAACGTTATACCATATAACGTAATACGTTATAACGATATACCATATAACGTAATACGTTATAACGTTATACCAAATAACGTAATACGTGATAACGTTATACCATATAACGTAATACGTTAAAACGTAATACCATATAACGTAATACGTTATAACGTTATACCATATAACGTAATACGTTAAAACGTAATACCATATAACGTAATACGTTATAACGTAATACCATATAACGTAATACGTTATAACGTTATACCATATAACGTAATACGTTATAACGTTATACCATATAACGTAAAACGTCATTTCGTTATAAAATATAACGTAATACGTTATAACGTAATGCCATATAACGTAATACGTGATAACGTTATACCATATAACGTAATACGTTATAACGTAATAACATATAACGTAAAACGTTATAACGTAATACCATATAACGTAATACGTTATAACGTTATACCATATAACGTAATACGTTAAAACGTAATACCATATAACGTAATACGTTATAACGTAATACCATATAACGTAATACTTTATAACGTTATACCATATAACGTAATACGTTAAAACGTTATACCACATAACGTAATACGTTATAACGTAATACCATATAACGTAATACGTTATAACGTTATACCATATAACGTAATACGTTAAAACGTAATACCATATAACGTAATACGTTATAACGTTATACCATATGACGTAAAACGTCATTTCGTTATACCATATAACGTAATACGTTATAACGTTATACCATATAACGGAATACTTTATAACGTTATACCATATAACGTAATACGTTAAAACGTTATACCACATAACGTAATACGTTATAACGTAATACCATATAACGTAATACGTTATAACGTTATACCATATAACGTAAAACGTCATTTCGTTATAAAATATAACGTAATACGTTATAACGTAATGCCATATAACGTAATACGTGATAACGTTATACCATATAACGTAATACGTTATAACGTAATAACATATAACGTAAAACGTTATAACGTAATACCATATAACGTAATACGTTATAACGTTATACCATATAACGTAATACGTTAAAACGTAATACCATATAACGTAATACGTTATAACGTAATACCATATAACGTAATACTTTATAACGTTATACCATATAACGTAATACGTTATAACGTTATACCATATAACGTAAAACGTCATTTCGTTATACCATATAACGTAATACGTTATAACGTAATGCCATATAACGTAATACGTGATAACGTTATACCATATAACGTAATACGTTATAACGTAATAACATATAACGTAAAACGTTAAAACGTAATACCATATAACGTTATACGTTATAACGTTATACCATATAACGTAATACGTTAAAACGTAATACCATATAACGTAATACTTTATAACGTTATACCATATAACGTAATACGTTAAAACGTTATACCACATAACGTAATACGTTATAACGTAATACCATATAACGTAATACGTTATAACGTTATACCATATAACGTAGAACGTCATTTCGTTATAAAATATAACGTAATACGTTATAACGCAATGCCATATAACGTAATACGTGATAACGTTATACCATATAACCTAATACGTTATAACGTAATAACATATAACGTAAAACGTTAAAACGTAATACCATATAACGTAATACGTTATAACGTTATACCATATAACGTAATACGTTAAAACGTAATACCATATAACGTAATACGTTATAACGTAATACCATATAACGTAATACGTTATAACGTTATACCATATAACGTAATACGTTATAACGTTATACCATATAACGTAATACTTTATAACGTTATACCTTATAACGTAATACGTTAAAACGTTATACCACATAACGTAATACGTTATAACGTAATACCATATAACGTAATACGCGATAACGTAATACCATATAACGTAATACGTTATAACGTTATACCATATAACGTAATACGTTATAACGTTATACCATATAACGGAATACTTTATAACGTTATACCATATAACGTAATACGTTAAAACGTTATACCACATAACGTAATACGTTATAACGTAATACCATATAACGTAATACGTTATAACGTTATACCATATAACGTAAAACGTCATTTCGTTATAAAATATAACGTAATACGTTATAACGTAATGCCATATAACGTAATACGTGATAACGTTATACCATATAACGTAATACGTTATAACGTAATAACATATAACGTAAAACGTTATAACGTAATACCATATAACGTAATACGTTATAACGTTATACCGTATAACGTAATACGTTAAAACGTAATACCATATAACGTAGTACGTTATAACGTAATACCATATAACGTAATACTTTATAACGTTATACCATATAACGTAATACGTTAAAACGTTATACCACATAACGTAATACGTTATAACGTAATACCATATAACGTAATACGTGATAACGTTATACCATATAACGTAGTACCTTATAACGTTATACCATATAACGCAATACGTTATAACGTTATACCATATAACGTAAAACGTCATTTCGTTATACCATATAACGTAATACGTTATAACGTAATGCCATATAACGTAATACGTGATAACGTTATACCATGTAACGTAATACGTTATAACGTAATAACATATAACGTAAAACGTTAAAACGTAATACCATATAACGTAATACGTTATAACGTTATACCATATAACGTAATACGTTAAAACGTAATACCATATAACGTAATACGTTATAACGTAATACCATATAACGTAATACGTTATAACTTTATACCATATAATGTAATACGTTATAACGTTATACCATATAACGTAATACTTTATAACGTTATACCTTATAACGTAATACGTTAAAACGTTATACCACATGACGTAATACGTTATAACGTAATACCATATAACGTAATACGCGATAACGTAATACCATATAACGTAATACGTTATAACGTTATACCATATAACGTAATACGTTATAACGTTATACCATATAACGGAATACTTTATAACGTTATACCATATAACGTAATACGTTAAAACGTTATACCACATAACGTAATACGTTATAACGTAATACCATATAACGCAATACGTTATAACGTTATACCATATAACGTAAAACGTCATTTCGTTATACCATATAACGTAATACGTTATAACGTAATGCCATATAACGTAATACGTGATAACGTTATACCATATAACGTAATACGTTATAACGTAATAACATATAACGTAAAACGTTAAAACGTAATACCATATAACGTAATACGTTATAACGTAATAACATATAACGTAAAACGTTATAACGTAATACCATATAACGTAATACGTTATAACGTTATACCATATAACGTAATACGTTAAAACGTAATACCATATAACGTAATACGTTATAACGTAATACCATATAACGTAATACTTTATAACGTTATACCATATAACGTAATACGTTATAACGTTATACCATATAACGTAAAACGTCATTTCGTTATACCATATAACGTAATACGTTATAACGTAATGCCATATAACGTAATACGTGATAACGTTATACCATATAACGTAATACGACATAACGTAATAACATATAACGTAAAACGTTAAAACGTAATACCATATAACGTTATACGTTATAACGTTATACCATATAACGTAATACGTTAAAACGTAATACCATATAACGTAATACGTTATAACGTAATACCATATAACGTAATACGTTATAACGTTATACCATATAACGTAATACGTTATAACGTTATACCATATAACGTAATACTTTATAACGTTATACCTTATAACGTAATACGTTAAAACGTTATACCACATAACGTAATACGTTATAACGTAATACCATATAACGTAATACGCGATAACGTAATACCATATAACGTAATACGTTATAACGTTATACCATATAACGTAATACGTTATAACGTTATACCATATAACGGAATACTTTATAACGTTATACCATATAACGTAATACGTTAAAACGTTATACCACATAACGTAATACGTTATAACGTAATACCATATAACGTAATACGTTATAACGTTATACCATATAACGTAGAACGTCATTTCGTTATAAAATATACCGTAATACGTTATAACGCAATGCCATATAACGTAATACGTGATAACGTTATACCATATAACGTAATACGCTATAACGTAATAACATATAACGTAAAACGTTAAAACGTAATACCATATAACGTAATACGTTATAACGTTATACCATATAACGTAATACGTTAAAACGTAATACCATATAACGTAATACGTTATAACGTAATACCATATAACGTAATACGTTATATCGTTATACCATATAACGTAATACGTTATAACGTTATACCATATAACGTAATACTTTATAACGTTATACCTTATAACGTAATACGTTAAAACGTTATACCACATAACGTAATACGTTATAACGTAATACCATATAACGTAATACGCGATAACGTAATACCATATAACGTAATACGTTATAACGTTATACCATATAACGTAATACGTTATAACGTTATACCATATAACGGAATACTTTATAACGTTATACCATATAACGTAATACGTTAAAACGTTATACCACATAACGTAATACGTTATAACGTAATACCATATAACGTAATACGTTATAACGTTATACCATATAACGTAAAACGTCATTTCGTTATAAAATATAACGTAATACGTTATAACGTAATGCCATATAACGTAATACGTGATAACGTTATACCATATAACGTAATACGTTATAACGTAATAACATATAACGTAAAACGTTATAACGTAATACCATATAACGTAATACGTTATAACGTTATACCATATAACGTAATACGTTAAAACGTAATACCATATAACGTAGTACGTTATAACGTAATACCATATAACGTAATACTTTATAACGTTATACCATATAACGTAATACGTTAAAACGTTATACCACATAACGTAATACGTTATAACGTAATACCATATAACGTAATACGTGATAACGTTATACCATATAACGTAGTACGTTATAACGTTATACCATATAATGCAATACGTTATAACGTTATACCATATAACGTAAAACGTCATTTCGTTATACCATATAACGTAATACGTTATAACGTAATGCCATATAACGTAATACGTGATAACGTTATACCATATAACGTAATACGTTATAACGTAATAACATATAACGTAAAACGTTAAAACGTAATACCATATAACGTAATACGTTATAACGTTATACCATATAACGTAATACGTTAAAACGTAATACCATATAACGTAATACGTTATAACGTAATACCATATAACGTAATACGTTATAACGTTATACCATATAATGTAATACGTTATAACGTTATACCATATAACGTAATACTTTATAACGTTATACCTTATAACGTAATACGTTAAAACGTTATACCACATGACGTAATACGTTATAACGTAATACCATATAACGTAATACGCGATAACGTAATACCATATAACGTAATACGTTATAACGTTATACCATATAACGTAATACGTTATAACGTTATACCATATAACGGAATACTTTATAACGTTATACCATATAACGTAATACGTTAAAACGTTATACCACATAACGTAATACGTTATAACGTAATACCATATAACGTAATACGTTATAACGTTATACCATATATCGTAAAACGTCATTTCGTTATAAAATATAACGTAATACGTTATAACGTAATGCCATATAACGTAATACGTGATAACGTTATACCATATAACGTAATACGTTATAACGAAATAACATATAACGTAAAACGTTATAACGTAATACCATATAAAGCAATACGTTATAACGTTATACCATATAACGTAATACGTTAAAACGTAATACCATATAACGTAATACGTTATAACGTAATACCATATAACGTAATACTTTATAACGTTATACCATATAACGTAATACGTTAAAACGTTATACCACATAACGTAATACGTTATAACGTAATACCATATAACGTAATACGTTATAACGTTATACCATATAACGTAATACGTTAAAACGTAATACCATATAACGTAATACGTTATAACGTTATACCATATGACGTAAAACGTCATTTCGTTATACCATATAACGTAATACGTTATAACGTAATGCCATATAACGTAATACGTGATAACGTTATACCATATAACGTAATACGTTATAACGTAATAACATAAAAAGTAAAACGTCATTTCGTTGTACCACATAACGTAATACGGTATAACGTTATACCATATAACGTAATACGTTATAACGATATACCATATAACGTAATACGTTATAACGTTATACCATATAACGTAATAAGTGATAACGTTATACCATATAACGTAATACGTTAAAACGTTATACCATATAACGTAATACGTTATAACGTAATACCATATAACGTAATACGTGATAACGTTATACCATATAACGTAGTACGTTATAACGTTATACCATATAACGTAATACGTTATAACGTTATACCATATAACGTAAAACGTCATTTCGTTATACCATATAACGTAATACGTTATAACGTAATGCCATATAACGTAATACATGATAACGTTATACCATATAACGTAATACGTTATAACGTAATAACATATAACGTAAAACGTTAAAACGTAATACCATATAACGTAATACGTTATAACGTTATACCATATAACGTAATACGTTAAAACGTAATACCATATAACGTAATACGTTATAACGTTATACCATATAACGTAATAAGTGATAACGTTATACCATATAACGTAATACGTTAAAACGTTATACCATATAACGTAATACGTTATAACGTAATACCATATAACGTAATACGCGATAACGTTATACCATATAACGTAGTACGTTATAACGTTATACCATATAACGTAATACGTTATAACGTTATACCATATAACGTAAAACGTCATTTCGTTATACCATATAACGTAATACGTTATAACGTAATGCCATATAACGTAATACGTGATAACGTTATACCATATAACGTAATACGTTATAACGTAATAACATATAACGTAAAACGTTAAAACGTAATACCATATAACGTAATACGTTATAACGTTATACCATATAACGTAATACGTTAAAACGTAATACCATATAACGTAATACGTTATAACGTAATACCATATAACGTAATACGTTATAACGTTATACCATATAATGTAATACGTTATAACGTTATACCATATAACGTAATACTTTATAACGTTATACCTTATAACGTAATACGTTAAAACGTTATACCACATAACGTAATACGTTATAACGTAATACCATATAACGTAATACGCGATAACGTAATACCATATAACGTAATACGTTATAACGTTATACCATATAACGTAATACGTTATAACGTTATACCATATAACGGAATACTTTATAACGTTATACCATATAACGTAATACGTTAAAACGTTATACCACATAACGTAATACGTTATAACGTAATACCATATAACGTAATACGTTATAACGTTATACCATATAACGTAAAACGTCATTTCGTTATAAAATATAACGTAATACGTTATAACGTAATGCCATATAACGTAATACGTGATAACGTTATACTATATAACGTAATACGTTATAATGTAATAACATATAACGTAAAACGTTATAACGTAATACCATATAACGTAATACGTTATAACGTTATACCATATAACGTAATACGTTAAAACGTAATACCATATAACGTAATACGTTATAACGTAATACCATATAACGTAATACTTTATAACGTTATACCATATAACGTAATACGTTAAAACGTTATACCACATAACGTAATACGTTATAACGTAATACCATATAACGTAATACGTTATAACGTTATACCATATAACGTAATACGTTAAAACGTAATACCATATAACGTAATACGTTATAACGTTATACCATATGACGTAAAACGTCATTTCGTTATACCATATAACGTAATACGTGATAACGTTATACCATATAACGTAGTACGTTATAACGTTATACCATATAACGTAATGCGTTATAACGTTATACCATATAACGTAAAACGTCATTTCGTTATACCATATAACGTAATACGTTATAACGTAATACCATATAACGTAATACGTTATAACGTTATACCATATAACGTAATACGTTATAAGGTAATAACATATAACGTAAAACGTTAAAACGTAATACCATATAACGTAATACGTTATAACGTTATACCTTATAACGTAATACGTTAAAACGTTATACCACATAACGTAATACGTTATAACGTAATACCATATAACGTAATACGCGATAACGTAATACCATATAACGTAATACGTTATAACGTTATACCATATAACGTAAAACGTCATTTCGTTATACCATATAACGTAATACGTTATAACGTAATGCCATATAACGTAATACGTGATAACGTTATACCATATAACGTAATACGTTATAACGTAATAACATATAACGTAAAACGTCATTTCGTTGTACCATATAACGTAATACGGTATAACGTTATACCATATAACGTAATACGTTATAACGATATACCATATAACGTAATACGTTATATCGTTATACCATATAACGTAATAAGTGATAACGTTATACCATATAACGTAATACGTTAAAACGTTATACCATATAACGTAATACGTTATAACGTTATACCATATAACGTAATACGTGATAACGTTATACCATATAACGTAATACGTTAAACCGTTATACCATATAACGTAATACGTTATAACGTTATACCATATAACGTAATACGTGATAACGTAATACCATATAACGTAATACGTTATAACGTAATACCATATAACGTAATACGTTATAACGTTATACCATATAACGTAATACGTGATAACGTTATACCACATAACGTAATACGTTATAACGTAATACCATATAACGTAATACGTTATAACGTTATACCATATAACGTAATACGTTAAAACGTAATACCATATAACGCAATACGTTATAACGTTATACCATATAACGTAAAACGTCATTTCGTTATACCATATAACGTAATACGTGATAACGTTATACCATATAACGTAATACGTTAAAACGTTATACCATATAACGTAATACGTTATAACGTTATACCATATAACGTAATACGTGATAACGTAATACCATATAACGTAATACGTTATGACGTTATACCATATAACGTAATACGTTATAACGTAATACCATATAACGTAATACGTTATAACGTAATACCATATAACGTAAAACGTCATTTCGTTATACCATATAACGTAATACGTTATAACGTAATACCATATAACGTAATACCATATAACGTAATACGTTCTAACGTTATACCATATAACGTAATAAGTGATAACGTTATACCATATAACGTAATACGTTAAAACGTTATACCATATAACGTAATACGGTATAACGTTATACCATATAACGTAATACGTGATAACGTTATACCATATAACGTAGTACGTTATAACGTTATATCATATAACGTAATACGTTATAACGTTATACGATATAACGTAATACGTTATAACGTAATACCATATAACGTAAAACGTCATTTCGTTATACCATATAACGTAATACGTTATAACGTAATACCATATAACGTAATACGGTATAGCGTTATACCATATAACGTAATACGTTATAACGTTATACCATATAACGTAATACGTTAAAACGTAATACCATATAACGTAATACGTTATAACGTTATACCATATAACGTAAAACGTCATTTCGTTATACCATATAACGTAATACGTTATAACGTAATGCCATATAACGTAATACGTTATAACGTAATACCATATAACGTAATACGTTATAACGTTATACCATATAACGTAATACGTTATAACGTTATACCATATAACGTAATACTTTATAACGTTATACCATATAACGTAATACGTTAAAACGTTATACCACATAACGTAATACGTTATAACGTAATACCATATAACGTAATACGTTATAACGTTATACCATATAACGTAATACGTTAAATCGTAATACCATATAACGTAATACGTTATAACGTTATACCATATAACGTAAAACGTCATTTCTTTATACCATATAACGTAATACGTTATAACGTTATACCATATAACGTAATACGTTATAACGTTATACCATATAACGTAATACGGTAAGACGTAATACCATATAACGTAATACGTGATAACGTTATACCATATAACGTAATACGTTATAACGTAATAACATATAACGTAAAACGTTATAACGTAATACCATATAACGTAATACGTTATAACGTTATACCATATAACGTAATACGTTAAAACGTAATACCATATAACGTAATACGTTATAACGTAATACCATATAACGTAATACGTTATAACGTTATACCATATAACGTAATACGTTATAACGTTATACCATATAACGTAATACTTTATAACGTTATGCCATGTAACGTAATACGTTAAAACGTTATACCACATAACGTAATACGTTATAACGTAATACCATATAACGTAATACGTTATAACGTTATACCATATAACGTAATACGTTATAACGTAATGCCATATAACGTAATACGTGATATCGTTATACCATATAATTTAATACGTTATAACGTAATAACATATAACGTAAAACGTCATTTCGTTGTACCATATAACGTAATACGGTATAACGTTATACCATATAACGTAATACGTTATAACGATATACCATATAACGTAATACGTTATAACGTAATACCATATAAAGTAATACGTTATGACGTTATACGATATAACGTAATACGTTATAACGTAATACCATATAACGTAATACGTTATAACGTAATACCATATAACGTAATACGTGATAACGTTATACCATATAACGTAATACGTTAGAACGTTATACCATATAAGGTAATACGTCATAACGTCATACCATATAACGTAATACGTGATAACGTATTACCATCTAACGTAATACGTTATGACGTTATACCATATAACGTAATACGTTATAACGTAATTCCACATAACGTAATACGTTATAACGTTATACCATACAACGTAAAACGTCATTTCGTTGTACCATATAACGTAACACGGTATAACGTTATACCATATAACGTAATACGTTATAACGATATACCATATAACGTAATACGTTATAAGGTAATACCATATAACGTAATACGGTATAACGTTATACCATATAACGTAATACGTTATAACGATATACCATATAACGTAATACGTTATAACGTAATACCATATAAAGTAATACGTTATGACGTTATACGATATAACGTAATACGTTATAACGTAATACCATATAACGTAATACGTTATAACGTAATACCATATAACGTAATACGTGATAACGTTATACCATATAACGTAATTCGTTAGAACGTTATACCATATAAGGTAATACGTCATAACGTCATACCATATAACGTAATACGTGATAACGTATTACCATCTAACGTAATACGTTATGACGTTATACCATATAACGTAATACGTTATAACGTAATTCCACATAACGTAATACGTTATAACGTTATACCATACAACGTAAAACGTCATTTCGTTGTACCATATAACGTAACACGGTATAACGTTATACCATATAACGTAATACGTTATAACGATATACCATATAACGTAATACGTTATAAGGTAATACCATATAAAGTAATACGTCATGACGTTATACCATATAACGTAATACGTTATGACGTTATACCATATAACGTAATACGTTATAACGTAATTCCACATAACGTAATACGTTATAACGTAATACCATATAACGTAATACGTTATAACGTAATACCATATAACGTAATACGTGATAACGTTATACCATATAACGTAATACGTTAGAACGTTATACCATATAACGTAATACGTCATAACGTTATACCATATAACGTAATACGTGATAACGTATTACCATCTAACGTAATACGTTATGACGTTATACCATATAACGTAATACGTTATAACGTAATTCCACATAACGTAATACGTTATAACGTTATACCATACAACGTAAAACGTCATTTCGATATACCGTATAACGTGATACGTTATAACGTTATAACATATAACGTAAAACGTCATTTCGTTATACCATAAAACATAGTACGGTATAACGTTACACCATATAACGTAATACGTTATAACGTAATGACATATAACGTAATACGTTATATAGTTATACCATATAACGTAATAAGTTATAACATTATACCATATAACGTAATACGTTATAACGTTATACCATATAACGTAATTCGTTATAACGTTATACCACATAACGTAATACGTTATAACGTTATACCATATAACGTAATACGTTAAAACGTAATACCATATAACGTAATACGTTATAACGTTATACCATATAACGTAAAACGTCATTTCGTTATACCATATAACGTAATACGTTATAACGTAATGCCATATAACGTAATACGTGATAACGTTATACCATATAACGTAAAACGTCATTTCGTTATACCATATAACGTAATACGTTATAACGTAATGCCATATAACGTAATACGTGATAACGTTATACCATATAACGTAATACGGTATAACGTTTTACCATATAACGTAATACGTTATAACGTAATACCATATAACGTAAAACGTCATTTCGTTATACCATATATCGTAATACGTTATAACGATATACCATATAACGTAGTACGTTATAACGTTATACCATATAACGTAATACGTTATAACGTTATACCATATAACGTAATACGTTATAACGTTATACCATATAACGTAATACTTTATAACGTTATACCATATAACGTAATACGTTAAAACGTTATACCACATAACGTAATACGTTATAACGTAATACCATATAACGTAATACGTTATAACGTTATACCATATAACGTAATACTTTATAACGTTATACCATATAACGTAATACGTTAAAACGTTATACCACATAGCGTAATACGTTATAACGTAATACCATATAACGTAATACGTTATAACGTTATACCATATAACGTAATACGTTAAAACGTTATACCATATAACGTAATACGTTATAACGTAATACCATATAACGTAATACGTTATAACGTAATACCATATAACGTAAAACGTCATTTCGTTATACCATATAACGTAATACGTTATAACGTAATACCATATAACGTAATACCATATAACGTAATACGTTCTAACGTTATACCATATAACGTAATAAGTGATAACGTTATACCATATAACGTAATACGTTAAAACGTTATACCATATAACGTAATACGGTATAACGTTATACCATATAACGTAATACGTGATAACGTTATACCATATAACGTAGCACGTTATAACGTTATATCATATAACGTAATACGTTATAACGTTATACGATATAACGTAATACGTTATAACGTAATACCATATAACGTAAAACGTCATTTCGTTATACCATATAACGTAATACGTTATAACGTAATACCATATAACGTAATACGGTATAGCGTTATACCATATAACGTAATACGTTATAACGTTATACCATATAACGTAATACGTGATAACGTAATACCATATAACGTAATACGTTATAACGTTATACCATTTAACGTAATACGTTATAACGTTATACCATATAACGTAATACTTTATAACGTTATACCATATAACGTAATACGTTAAAATCTTATACCACATAACGTAATACGTTATAACGTTATACCATATAACGTAATACGTTAAAACGTTATACCATATAACGTAATACGTTAAAACGTAATACCATATAACGTAATACGTTATAACGTTATACCATATAACGTAAAACGTCATTTCGTTATACCATATAACGTAATACGTTATAACGTAATGCCATATAACGTAATACGTTATAACGTAATACCATATAACGTAATACGTTATAACGTTATACCATATAACGTAATACGTTATAACGTTATACCATATAACGTAATACTTTATAACGTTATACCATATAACGTAATACGTTAAAACGTTATACCACATAACGTAATACGTTATAACGTAATACCATATAACGTAATACGTTATAACGTTATACCATATAACGTAATACGTTAAATCGTAATGCCATATAACGTAATACGTTATAACGTTATACCATATAACGTAAAACGTCATTTCTTTATACCATATAACGTAATACGTTATAACGTTGTACCATATAACGTAATACGTTATAACGTTATACCATATAACGTAATACGGTAAGACGTAATACCATATAACGTAATACGTGATAACGTTATACCATATAACGTAATACGTTATAACGTAATAACATATAACGTAAAACGTTATAACGTAATACCATATAACGTAATACGTTATAACGTTATACCATATAACGTAATACGTTAAAACGTAATACCATATAACGTAATACGTTATAACGTAATACCATATAACGTAATACGTTATAACGTTATACCATATAACGTAATACGTTATAACGTTATACCATATAACGTAATACTTTATAACGTTATACCATATAACGTAATACGTTAAAACGTTATACCACATAACGTAATACGTTATAACGTAATACCATATAACGTAATACGTTATAACGTTATACCATATAACGTAATACGTTATAACGTAATGCCATATAACGTAATACGTGATATCGTTATACCATATAATTTAATACGTTATAACGTAATAACATATAACGTAAAACGTCATTTCGTTGTACCATATAACGTAATACGGTATAACGTTATACCATATAACGTAATACGTTATAACGATATACCATATAACGTAATACGTTATAACGTAATACCATATAAAGTAATACGTTATGACGTTATACGATATAACGTAATACGTTATAACGTAATACCATATAACGTAATACGTTATAACGTAATACCATATAACGTAATACGTGATAACGTTATACCATATAACGTAATACGTTAGTACGTTATACCATATAACGTAATACGTCATAACGTTATACCATATAACGTAATACGTGATAACGTATTACCATCTAACGTAATACGTTATGACGTTATACCATATAACGTAATACGTTATAACGTAATTCCACATAACGTAATACGTTATAACGTTATACCATACAACGTAAAACGTCATTTCGTTGTACCATATAACGTAACACGGTATAACGTTATACCATATAACGTAATACGTTATAACGATATACCATATAACGTAATACGTTATAAGGTAATACCATATAAAGTAATACGTTATGACGTTATACCATATAACGTAATACGTTATAACGTAATGCCATATAACGTAATACGTTATAACGTAATACGTTATAACGTAATACCATATAACGTAATACGTTATAACGTAATACCATATAACGTAATACGTGATAACGTTATACCATATAACGTAATACGTTAGAACGTTATACCATATAACGTAATACGTCATAACGTTATACCATATAACGTAATACGTGATAACGTATTACCATCTAACGTAATACGTTATGACGTTATACCATATAACGTAATACGTTATAACGTAATTCCACATAACGTAATACGTTATAACGTTATACCATACAACGTAAAACGTCATTTCGATATACCGTATAACGTGATAGGTTATAACGTTATAACATATAACGTAAAACGTCATTTCGTTATACCATAAAACATAGTACGGTATAACGTTACACCATATAACGTAATACGTTATAACGTAATGACATATAACGTAATACGTTATATAGTTATACCATATAACGTAATAAGTTATAACATTATACCATATAACGTAATACGTTATAACGTTATACCATATAACGTAATACGTTAAAACGTAATACCATATAACGTAATACGTTATAACGTTATACCATATAACGTAAAACGTCATTTCGTTATACCATATAACGTAATACGTTATAACGTAATGCCATATAACGTAATACGTGATAACGTTATACCATATAACGTAATACGTTATAACGTAATACCATATAACGTAATACGTGATAACGTTATACAATATAACGTAATACGTTAGAACGTTATACCATATAACGTAATACGTCATAACGTTATACCATATAACGTAATACGTGATAACGTATTACCATCTAACGTAATACGTTATGACGTTATACCATATAACGTAATACGTTATAACGTAATTCCACATAACGTAATACGTTATAACGTTATACCATACAACGTAAAACGTCATTTCGATATACCGTATAACGTGATACGTTATAACGTAATACCATATAACGTAAAACGTCGTTTCGTTATACCATATAACGTAATACGTTATAACGTAATACCATATAACGTAATACGGTGTAACGTTATACCATATAACGTAATACGTTATAACGATATACCATATAACGTAGTACGTTATAACGTTATACCATATAACGTAATACGTTATAACGTTATACCATATAACGTAATACGTTAAAACGTTATACCATATAACGTAATACGTTATAACGTTATACCATATAACGTAATACGTGATAACGTAATACCATATAACGTAATACGTTATAACGTTACACCATTTAACGTAATACGTTATAACGTTATACCATATAACGTGATACTTTATAACGTTATACCATATAACGTAATACGTTAAAATCTTATACCACATAACGTAATACGTTATAACGTAATACCATATAACGTAATACGTTATAACGTTATACCATATAACGTAATACGTTAAAACGTAATACCATATAACGTAATACGTTATAACGTTATACCATATAACGTAAAACGTCATTTCGTTATACCATATAACGTAATACGTTATAACGTAATGCCATATAACGTAATACGTGATAACGTTATACCATATAACGTAATACGGTATAACGTTTTACCATATAACGTAATACGTTATAACGTAATACCATATAACGTAAAACGTCATTTCGTTATACCATATATCGTAATACGTTATAACGATATACCATATAACGTAGTACGTTATAACGTTATACCATATAACGTAATACGTTATAACGTTATACCATATAACGTAATACGTTATAACGTTATACCATATAACGTAATACTTTATAACGTTATACCATATAACGTAATACGTTAAAACGTTATACCACATAACGTAATACGTTATAACGTAATACCATATAACGTAATACGTTATAACGTTATACCATATAACGTAATACTTTATAACGTTATACCATATAACGTAATACGTTAAAACGTTATACCACATAGCGTAATACGTTATAACGTAATACCATATAACGTAATACGTTATAACGTTATACCATATAACGTAATACGTTAAAACGTTATACCATATAACGTAAAACGTTATAACGTAATACCATATAACGCAATAAGTTATAACGTTATAACATATAACGTAATACGTTAAAACGAAATACCATATAACGTAATACTTTATAACGTTATACCATATAACGTAAGACGTTAAAACGTTATACCACATAACGTAATACGTTATAACGTAATACCATATAACGTAATACGTTATAATGTTATACCATATAACGTAATACGTTAAAACGTAATACCATATAACGTAATACGTTATAACGTTATACCATATAACGTAAAACGTCATTTCGTTATTCCATATAACGTAATACGGTATAACGTTATACCATATAACGTAATACGTTATAACGTTATACCATATAACGTAAAACGTTATAACGTTATACCATATAACGGAATACTTTATAACGTTATACCATATAACGTAATACGTTAAAACGTTATACCACATAACGTAATACGTTATAACGTAATTCCATATAACGTAATACGTTATAACGATATACCATATAACGTAATACGTTAAAACGTAATACCATATAACGTAATACGTTATAACGTTATACCATATAACGTAATACGGTATAACGTTATACCATATAACGTAATACGTTATAACGATATACCATATAACGCAGTACGTTATAACGTTATACCATATAACGTAATACGTTATAACGTAATACCATATAACGTAAAACGTCATTTCGTTATACCATATAACGTAATACGGTATAACGTTATACCATATAACGTAATACGTTATAACGTAATACCATATAACGTAAAACGTCATTTCGTTATACCATATAACGTAATAGGTTATAACGTAATACCATATAACGTAATACGGTATAACGTTATACCATATAACGTAATACGTTATAACGATATACCATATAACGTAATACGTTATAACGTTATACCATATAACGTAATACGTTATAACGTTATACCATATAACGTAATACGGTATAACGTTATACCATATAACGTAATACGTTATAACGATATACCATATAACGTAGTACGTTATAACGTTATACCATATAACGTAATACGTTATAACGTTATACCATATAACGTAATACGTTAAAACGTTATACCATATAACGTAATACGTTATAACGTTATACCATATAACGTAATACGTTATAACGTTATAACATATAACGTAATACGTTAAAACGAAATACCATATAACGTAATACGTTATAACGTAATACCATATAACGTAATACGTTATAACGTTATACCATATAACGTAATACGTTATAACGTTATACCATATAACGTAATACTTTATAACGTAATACCATATAACGTAATACGTTAAAACGTTATACCACATAACGTAATACGTTATAACGTAATACCATATAACGTAATACGTTATAACGTTATACCATATAACGTAATACGTTAAAACGTAATACCATATAACGTAATACGTTATAACGTTATACCATATAACGTAAAACGTCATTTCGTTATACCATATAACGTAATACGTTATAACGTTATACCATATAACGTAATACGTTAAAACGTAATGCCATATAACGTAATACGTCATAACGTTATACCATATAACGTAATACGTTATAACGTAATAACATATAACGTAAAACGTTATAACGTAATACCATATAACGTAATACGTTATAACGTTATACCATATAACGTAATACGTTAAAACGTAATACCATATAACGTAATACGTTATAACGTAATACCATATAACGTAATACGTTATAACGTTATAACGTTATACCATATAACGTAATACTTTATAACGTTATACCATATAACGTAAGACGTTAAAACGTTATACCACATAACGTAATACGTTATAACGTAATACCATATAACGTAATACGTTATAATGTTATACCATATAACGTAATACGTTAAAACGTAATACCATATAACGTAATACGTTATAACGTTATACCATATAACGTAAAACGTCATTTCGTTATTCCATATAACGTAAAACGTTATAACGTAATACCATATAACGTAATAAGTTATAACGTTATAACATATAACGTAATACGTTAAAACGTAATACCATATAACGTAATACGTTATAACGTAATATCATATAACGTAATACGTTATAACGTTATACCATATAACGTAATACGTTATAACGTTATACCATATAACGTAATACTTTATAACGTAATACCATATAACGTAATACGTTAAAACGTTATACCACATAACGTAATACGTTATAACGTAATACCATATAACGTAATACGTTATAACGTTATACCATATAACGTAATACGTTAAAACGTAATACCATATAACGTAATACGTTATAACGTTATATCATATAACGTAAAACGTCATTTCGTTATACCATATAACGTAATACGTTATAACGTTATACCATATAACGTAATACGTTAAAACGTAATGCCATATAACGTAATACGTCATAACGTTATACCATATAACGTAATACGTTATAACGTAATAACATATAACGTAAAACGTTATAACGTAATAACATATAACGTAATACGTTATAACGTTATACCATATAACGTAATACGTTAAAACGTAATACCATATAACGTAATACGCTATAACGTAATACCATATAACGTAATACGTTATAACGTTATAACGTTATACCATATAACGTAATACTTTATAACGTTATACCATATAACGTAAGACGTTAAAACGTTATACCACATAACGTAATACGTTATAACGTAATACCATATAACGTAATACGTTATAATGTTATACCATATAACGTAATACGTTAAAACGTAATACCATATAACGTAATACGTTATAACGTTATACCATATAACGTAAAACGTCATTTCGTTATACCATATAACGTAATACGTTATAACGTAATGCCATATAACGTAATACGTGATAACGTTATACCATATAACGTAATACGTTATAACGTAATAACATATAACGCAAAACGTCATTTCGTTGTACCATATAACGTAATACGTTATAACGTTATACCATATAACGTAATACGTTAAAACGTAATACCATATAACGTAATACGTTATAACGTAATACCATATAACGTAATACGTGATAACGTTATACCATATATCGTAATACCTTAAAACGTTATACCATATAACGTAATACGTTATAACGTTATACCATATAACGTAATACGTGATAACGTAATACCATATAACGTAATACGTTATCAAGTTATACCATATAACGTAATACGTTATAACGTAATACCATATAACGTAATACGTTATAACGTAATACCATATAACGTAAAACGTCATTTCGTTATACCATATAACGTAATACGTTATAACGTATTACCATATAACGTAATACGTTATAACGTTATACCATATAACGTAATAAGTGATAACGTTATACCATATAACGTAATACGTTAAAACGTTATACCATATAACGTAATACGTTATAACGTTATACCATATAACGTAATACGTGATAACGTTATACCATATAACGTAGTACGTTATAACGTTATACCATATATCGTAATACGTTATAACGTTATACCATATAACGTAAAACGTCATTTCGTTATACCATATAACGTAATACGTTATAACGTAATGCCATATAACGTAATACGTGATAACGTTATACCACATAACGTAATACGTTATAACGTAATAACATATAACGTAAAACGTTAAAACGTAATACCATATAACGTAATACGTTATAACGTTATACCATATAACGTAATACGTTAAAACGTAATACCATATAACGTAATACGTTATAACGTAATACCATATAACGTAATACGTTATAACGTTATACCATATAACGTAATACGTTATAACGTTATACCATATAACGTAATACTTTATAACATTATACCTTATAACGTAATACGTTAAAACGTTATACCTTATCACGTAATACGTTAAAACGTTATACCATATAACGTAATACGTGATAACGTAATACCATATAACGTAATACGTTATGACGTTATACCATATAACGTAATACGTTATAACGTAATACCATATAACGTAATACGTTATAACGTAATACCATATAACGTAAAACGTCATTTCGTTATACCTCATAACGTAATACGTTATAATGTATTACCATATAACGTAATACGTTATAACGTTATACCATATAACGTAATAAGTGATAACGTTATACCATATAACGTAACACGTTATAACGTAATACCATATAACGTAATACGTTATAACGTTATACCATATAACGTAATACGTGATAACGTTATACCATATAACGTAAAACGTCATTTCGTTATACCATATAACGTAATACGTTATAACGTAATGCCATATAACGTAATACGTGATAACGTTATACCATATAACGTAATACGTTATAACGTAATAACATATAACGTAAAACGTTAAAACGTAATACCATATAACGTAATACGTTATAACGTTATACCATATAACGTAATACGTTAAAACGTAATACCATATAACGTAATACGTTATAACGTAATACCATATAACGTAATACGTTATAACGTTATACCATATAACGTAATACGTTATAACGTTATACCATATAACGTAATACTTTATAACGTTATACCTTATAACGTAATACGTTAAAACGTTATACCACATAACGTAACACGTTATAACGTAATACCATATAACGTAATACGTTCTAACGTTATACCATATAACGTAATACGTTGAAATGTAATACCATATAACGTAATACGTTATAACGTTATACCATATAACGTAAAACGTCATTTCGTTATACCATATAACGTAATACGTTATAACGTTATACCATATAACGTAATACGTTAAAACGTAATACCATATAACGTAATACGTTATAACGTTATACCATATAACGTAAAACGTCATTTCGTTATAAAATATAACGTAATACGTTATAACGTAATGCCATATAACGTAATACGTGATAACGTTATACCATATAACGTAATACGTTATAACGTAATAACATATAACGTAAAACGTTATAACGTAATACCATATAACGTAAAACGTTATAACGTTATACCATATAACGTAATACGTTAAAACGTAATACCATATAACGTAATACGTTATAACGTAATACCATAGAACGTAATACTTTATAACGTTATACCATATAACGTAATACGTTAAAACGTTATACCACATAACGTAATACGTTATAACGTAATACCATATAACGTAATACGTTATAACGTTATACCATATAACGTAATACGTTAAAACGTAATACCATATAACGTAATACGTTATAACGTTATACCATATGACGTAAAACGTCATTTCGTTATACCATATAACGTAATACGTTATAACGTAATGCCATATAACGTAATACGTTATAACGTTATACCATATAACGTAATACGTGATAACGTTATACCATATAACGTAATACGTGATAACGTTATACCATATAACGTAATACGTTAAACCGTTATACCATATAACGTAATACGTTATATCGTTATACCATATAACGTAATACGTGATAACGTAATACCATATAACGTAATACGTTATAACGTAATACCATATAACGTAATACGTTATAACGTTATACCATATAACGTAATACGTGATAACGTTATACCATATAACGTAATACGTTAAACCGTTATACCATATAACGTAATACGTTATAACGTTATAACATATAACGTAATACGTGATAACGTAATACCATATAACGTAATACGTTATAACGTTATACCATATAACGTAATACGTTAAAACGTAATACCATATAACGTAATACGTTATAACGTAATACCATATAACGTAATACGTTATAACGTTATACCATATAACGTAATACGTTATAACGTTATACCATATAACGTAATACTTTATAACGTTATACCATATAACGTAATACGTTAAAACGTTATACCACATAACGTAATAAGTTATATCGTAATACCATATAACGTAATACGTTATAACGTTATACCATATAACGTAATACGTAAAAACGTAATACCATATAACGCAATACGTTATAACGTTATACCATATAACGTAAAACGTCATTTCGTTATACCATATAACGTAATACGTGATAACGTTATACCATATAACGTAATACGTTAAAACGTTATACCATATAACGTAATACGTTATAACGTTATACCATATAACGTAATACGTGATAACGTAATACCATATAACGTAATACGTTATGACGTTATACCATATAACGTAATACGTTATAACGTAATACCATATAACGTAATACGTTATAACGTAATACCATATAACGTAAAGCGTCATTTCGTTATACAATATAACGTAATACGTTATAACGTAATACCATATAACGTAAAGCGTCATTTCGTTATACAATATAACGTAATACGTTATAACGTAATACCATATAACGTAATACCATATAACGTAATACGTTCTAACGTTATACCATATAACGTAATAAGTGATAACGTTATACCATATAACGTAATACGTTATAACGTTATACCATATAACGTAATACGTGATAACGTAATACCATATAACGTAATACGTTATCAAGTTATACCATATAACGTAATACGTTATAACGTAATACCATATAACGTAATACGTTATAACGTAATACCATATAACGTAAAACGTCATTTCGTTATACCATATAACGTAATACGTTATAACGTATTACCATATAACGTAATACGTTATAACGTTATACCATATAACGTAATAAGTGATAACGTTATACCATATAACGTAATACGTTAAAACGTTATACCATATAACGTAATACGTTATAACGTTATACCATATAACGTAATACGTGATAACGTTATACCATATAACGTAGTACGTTATAACGTTATACCATATAACGTAATACGTTATAACGTTATACCATATAACGTAAAACGTCATTTCGTTATACCATATAACGTAATACGTTATAACGTAATGCCATATAACGTAATACGTGATAACGTTATACCATATAACGTAATACGTTATAACGTAATAACATATAACGTAAAACGTTAAAACGTAATACCATATAACGTTATACGTTATAACGTTATACCATATAACGTAATACGTTAAAACGTAATACCATATAACGTAAAACGTTATAACGTTATACCATATGACGTAAAACGTCATTTCGTTATACCATATAACGTAATACGTTATAACGTAATGCCATATAACGTAATACGTTATAACGTTATACCATATAACGTAATACGTGATAACGTTATACCATATAACGTAATACGTGATAACGTTATACCATATAACGTAATACGTTAAACCGTTATACCATATAACGTAATACGTTATAACGTTATACCATATAACGTAATACGTGATAACGTAATACCATATAACGTAATACGTTATAACGTAATACCATATAACGTAATACGTTATAACGTTATACCATATAACGTAATACGTGATAACGTTATACCATATAACGTAATACGTTAAACCGTTATACCATATAACGTAATACGTTATAACGTTATAACATATAACGTAATACGTGATAACGTAATACCATATAACGTAATACGTTATAACGTTATACCATATAACGTAATACGTTAAAACGTAATACCATATAACGTAATACGTTATAACGTAATACCATATAACGTAATACGTTATAACGTTATACCATATAACGTAATACGTTATAACGTTATACCATATAACGTAATACTTTATAACGTTATACCATATAACGTAATACGTTAAAACGTTATACCACATAACGTAATAAGTTATATCGTAATACCATATAACGTAATACGTTATAACGTTATACCATATAACGTAATACGTAAAAACGTAATACCATATAACGCAATACGTTATAACGTTATACCATATAACGTAAAACGTCATTTCGTTATACCATATAACGTAATACGTGATAACGTTATACCATATAACGTAATACGTTAAAACGTTATACCATATAACGTAATACGTTATAACGTTATACCATATAACGTAATACGTGATAACGTAATACCATATAACGTAATACGTTATGACGTTATACCATATAACGTAATACGTTATAACGTAATACCATATAACGTAATACGTTATAACGTAATACCATATAACGTAAAGCGTCATTTCGTTATACAATATAACGTAATACGTTATAACGTAATACCATATAACGTAAAGCGTCATTTCGTTATACAATATAACGTAATACGTTATAACGTAATACCATATAACGTAATACCATATAACGTAATACGTTCTAACGTTATACCATATAACGTAATAAGTGATAACGTTATACCATATAACGTAATACGTTATAACGTTATACCATATAACGTAATACGTGATAACGTAATACCATATAACGTAATACGTTATCAAGTTATACCATATAACGTAATACGTTATAACGTAATACCATATAACGTAATACGTTATAACGTAATACCATATAACGTAAAACGTCATTTCGTTATACCATATAACGTAATACGTTATAACGTATTACCATATAACGTAATACGTTATAACGTTATACCATATAACGTAATAAGTGATAACGTTATACCATATAACGTAATACGTTAAAACGTTATACCATATAACGTAATACGTTATAACGTTATACCATATAACGTAATACGTGATAACGTTATACCATATAACGTAGTACGTTATAACGTTATACCATATAACGTAATACGTTATAACGTTATACCATATAACGTAAAACGTCATTTCGTTATACCATATAACGTAATACGTTATAACGTAATGCCATATAACGTAATACGCGATAACGTTATACCATATAACGTAATACGTTATAACGTAATAACATATAACGTAATAACATATAACGTAAAACGTTAAAACGTAATACCATATAACGTAATACGTTATAACGTTATACCATATAACGTAATACGTTAAAACGTAATACCATATAACGTAAAACGTTAAAACGTAATACCATATAACGTAATACGTTATAACGTTATACCATATAACGTAATACGTTAAAACGTAATACCATATAACGTAATACGTTATAACGTTATACCTTATCACGTAATACGTTAAAACGTTATACCATATAACGTAATACGTGATAACGTAATACCATATAACGTAATACGTTATGACGTTATACCATATAACGTAATACGTTATAACGTAATACCATATAACGTAATACGTTATAACGTAATACCATATAACGTAAAACGTCATTTCGTTATACCTTATAACGTAATACGTTATAACGTATTACCATATAACGTAATACGTTATAACGTTATACCATATAACGTAATAAGTGATAACGTTATACCATATAACGTAATACGTTAAAACGTTATACCATATAACGTAATACGTTATAACGTTATACCATATAACGTAATACGTGATAACGTTATACCATATAACGTAAAACGTCATTTCGTTATACCATATAACGTAATACGTTATAACGTAATGCCATATAACGTAATACGTGATAACGTTATACCATATAACGTAATACGTTATAACGTAATAACATATAACGTAAAACGTTAAAACGTAATACCATATAACGTAATACGTTATAACGTTATACCATATAACGTAATACGTTAAAACGTAATACCATATAACGTAATACGTTATAACGTAATACCATATAACGTAATACGTTATAACGTTATACCATATAACGTAATACGTTATAACGTTATACCATATAACGTAATACTTTATAACGTTATACCTTATAACGTAATACGTTAAAACGTTATACCACATAACGTAACACGTTATAACGTAATACCATATAACGTAATACGTTCTAACGTTATACCATATAACGTAATACGTTGAAACGTAATACCATATAACGTAATACGTTATAACGTTATACCATATAACGTAAAACGTCATTTCGTTATACCATATAACGTAATACGTTATAACGTTATACCATATAACGTAATACGTTAAAACGTAATACCATATAACGTAATACGTTATAACGTTATACCATATAACGTAAAACGTCATTTCGTTATAAAATATAACGTAATACGTTATAACGTAATGCCATATAACGTAATACGTGATAACGTTATACCATATAACGTAATACGTTATAACGTAATAACATATAACGTAAAACGTTATAACGTAATACCATATAACGTAAAACGTTATAACATTATACCATATAACGTAATACGTTAAAACGTAATACCATATAACGTAATACGTTATAACGTAATACCATAGAACGTAATACTTTATAACGTTATACCATATAACGTAATACGTTAAAACGTTATACCACATAACGTAATACGTTATAACGTAATACCATATAACGTAATACGTTATAACGCTATACCATATAACGTAATACGTTAAAACGTAATACCATATAACGTAATACGTTATAACGTTATACCATATGACGTAAAACGTCATTTCGTTATACCATATAACGTAATACGTTATAACGTAATGCCATATAACGTAATACGTTATAACGTTATACCATATAACGTAATACGTGATAACGTTATACCATATAACGTAATACGTGATAACGTTATACCATATAACGTAATACGTTAAACCGTTATACCATATAACGTAATACGTTATAACGTTATACCATATAACGTAATACGTGATAACGTAATACCATATAACGTAATACGTTATAACGTAATACCATATAACGTAATACGTTATAACGTTATACCATATAACGTAATACGTGATAACGTTATACCATATAACGTAATACGTTAAACCGTTATACCATATAACGTAATACGTTATAACGTTATAACATATAACTTAATACGTGATAACGTAATACCATATAACGTAATACGTTATAACGTTATACCATATAACGTAATACGTTAAAACGTAATACCATATAACGTAATACGTTATAACGTAATACCATATAACGTAATACGTTATAACGTTATACCATATAACGTAATACGTTATAACGTTATACCATATAACGTAATACTTTATAACGTTATACCATATAACGTAATACGTTAAAACGTTATACCACATAACGTAATAAGTTATATCGTAATACCATATAACGTAATACGTTATAACGTTATACCATATAACGTAATACGTAAAAACGTAATACCATATAACGCAATACGTTATAACGTTATACCATATAACGTAAAACGTCATTTCGTTATACCATATAACGTAATACGTGATAACGTTATACCATATAACGTAATACGTTAAAACGTTATACCATATAACGTAATACGTTATAACGTTATACCATATAACGTAATACGTGATAACGTAATACCATATAACGTAATACGTTATGACGTTATACCATATAACGTAATACGTTATAACGTAATACCATATAACGTAATACGTTATAACGTAATACCATATAACGTAAAGCGTCATTTCGTTATACAATATAACGTAATACGTTATAACGTAATACCATATAACGTAATACCATATAACGTAATACGTTCTAACGTTATACCATATAACGTAATAAGTGATAACGTTATACCATATAACGTAATACGTTAAAACGTTATACCATATAACGTAATACGTGATAACGTTATACCATATAACGTAATACGTTATAACGTAATAACTTATAACGTAAAACGTTATAACGTAATACCATATAACGTAATACGTTATAACGTTATACCATATAACGTAATACGTTAAAACGTAATACCATATAACGTAATACGTTATAACGTTATACCATATAACGTAAAACGTCATTTCGTTATACCATATAACGTAATACGTCATAACGTAATGCCATATAACGTAATACGTGATATCGTTCTACCATATAACGTAATACGTTATAACGATATACCATATAACGTAATACGTTATAACGTTATACCATATAACGTAATACGTGATAGCGTTATACCATATAACGTAATACGTTAAAACGTTATACCATATAACGTAATACGTTATAACGTTATACCATATAACGTAATACGTGATAACGTAATACCATATAACGTAATACGTTATGACGTTATACCATATAACGTAATACGTGATATCCTTATACCATATAACGTAATACGTTATAACGATATACCATATAACGTAATACGTTATAACGTTATACCATATAACGTAATACGTGATAACGTTATACCATATAACGTAATACGTTAAAACGTTATACCATATAACGTAATACGTTATAACGTTATACCATATAACGTAATACGTGATAACGTAATACCATATAACGTAATACGTTATGACGTTATACCATATAACGTAATACGTTATAACGTAATACCATATAACTTAATACGTTATAACGTAATACCATATAACGTAAAACGTCATTTCGTTATACCATATAACGTAATACGTTATAACGTAATACCATATAACGTAATACGTTATAACGTTATACCATATAACGTAATACGTCATAACGTTATACCATATAACGTAATACGTTAAAACGATATACCATATAACGTAATACGTTATAACGTTATACCATATAACGTAATACGTGATAACGTTATACCATATAACGTAATACGTTAAAATGTTATACCATATAACGTAATACGTTATAACGTTATACCATATAACGTTATACGTGATAACGTAATACCATATAACGTAAAACGTCATTTCGTTATACCATATAACGTAATACGTTATAACGTAATGCCATATAACGTAATACGTGATAACGTTATACCATATAACGTAATACGTTATAACGTAATAACATATAACGTAAAACGTTATAACGTTATACCATATAACGTAATACGTTATAACGTAATACCATATAACGTAAAACGTCATTTCGTTATACCATATAACGTAATACGTTATAACGTAATACCATATAACGTAATACGGTATAACGTTATACCATATAACGTAATACGTTATAACGATATACCATATAACGTAGTACGTTATAACGTTATACCATATGACGTAATACGTTATAACGTTATACCATATAACGTAATACGTTAAAACGTTATACCATATAACGTAATACGTTATAACGTTATACCATATAACGTAATACGTGATAACGTAATACCATATAACGTAATACGTTATAACGTTATACCATTTAACGTAATCCGTTATAACGTTATACCATATAACGTAATACTTTATAACGTTATACCATATAACGTAATACGTTAAAATCTTATACCACATAACGTAATACGTTATAACGTAATACCATATACCGTAATACGTTATAACGTTATACCATATAACGTAATACGTTAAAACGTAATACCATATAACGTAATACGTTATAATGTTATACCATATAACGTAAAACGTCATTTCGTTATATCATATAACGTAATACGTTATAACGTAATGCCATATAACGTAATACGTGATAACGTTATGCCATATAACGTGATACGTTATAACGTAATAACATATAACGTAAAACGTTATAACGTAATACCATATAACGTAATACGTTATAACGTTATACCATATAACGTAGTACGTTAAAACGTAATACCATATAACGTAATACGTTATAACGTAATACCATATAACGTAATACGTTATAACGTTATACCATATAACGTAATACGTTATAACGTTATACCATATAACGTAATACTTTATAACGTTATACCATATAACGTAATACGTTAAAACGTTATACCACATAACGTAATACGTTATAGCGTAATACCATATAACGTAATACGTTATAACGTTATACCATATAACGTAATACGTTAAAACGTACTACCATATAACGTAATACGTTATAACGTTATACCATATAACGTAAAACGTCATTTCGTTATACCATATAACGTAATACGTTATAACGTTATACCATATAACGTAATACGTTAAAACGTAATACCATATAACGTAATACGTTATAACGTTATACCATATAACGTAAAACGTCATTTCGTTATACCATATAACGTAATACGTTATAACGTAATGCCATATAACGTAATACGTGATAACGTTATACCATATAACGTAATACGTTATAACGTAATAACATATAACGTAAAACGTTATAACGTAATACCATATAACGTAATACGTTATAACGTTATACCATATAACGTAATACGTTAAAACGTAATACCATATAACGTAATACGTTAAAACGTTATACCACATAACGTAATACGTTATAACGTAATACCATATAACGTAATACGTTATAACGTTATACCATATAACGTAATACGTTAAAACGTAATACCATATAACGTAATACGTTATAACGTTATACCATATAACGTAATACGTTATAACGTTATACCATATAACGTAATACGTTAAAACGTAATACCATATAACGTAATACGTTATAACGTTATACCATATAACGTAATACGTTAAAACGTAATACCATATAACGTAATACGTTATAACGTTATACCATATAACGTAAAACGTCATTTCGTTATACCATATAACGTAATACGTCATAACGTAATGCCATATAATGTAATACGTGATATCGTTATACCATATAACGTAATACGTTATAACGTAATAACATATAACGTAAAACGTCATTTCGTTGTACCATATAACGTAATACGGTATAACGTTATACCATATAACGTAATACGTTATAACGATATACCATATAACGTAATACGTTATAACGTTATACCATATAACGTAATACGTGATAACGTTATACCATATAACGTAATACGTTAAAACGTTATACCATATAACGTAATACGTTATAACGTTATACCATATAACGTAATACGTGATAACGTAATACCATATAACGTAATACGTTATGACGTTATACCATATAACGTAACACGTTATAACGTAATACCATATAACGTAATACGTTATAACGTAATAAAATATAACGTAAAACGTCATTTCGTTATACCATATAACGTAATACGTTATAACGTAATACCATATAACGTAATACGTGATAACGTTATGCCATATAACGTAATACGTTATAACGTAATAACATATAACGTAAAACGTTATAACGTAATACCATATAACGTAATACGTTATAACGTTATACCATATAACGTAGTACGTTAAAACGTAATACCATATAACGTAAAACGTCATTTCGTTATATCATATAACGTAATACGTTATAACGTAATGCCATATAACGTAATACGTGATAACGTTATGCCATATAACGTAATACGTTATAACGTAATAACATATAACGTAAAACGTTATAACGTAATACCATATAACGTAATACGTTATAACGTTATACCATATAACGTAATACGTTAAAACGTAATACCATATAACGTAATACGTTAAAACGTTATACCACATAACGTAATACGTTATAACGTAATACCATATAACGTAATACGTTATAACGTTATACCATATAACGTAATACGTTAAAACGTAATACCATATAACGTAATACGTTATAACGTTATACCATATAACGTAATACGTTATAACGTTATACCATATAACGTAATACGTTAAAACGTAATACCATATAACGTAATACGTTATAACGTTATACCATATAACGTAATACGTTAAAACGTAATACCATATAACGTAATACGTTATAACGTTATACCATATAACGTAAAACGTCATTTCGTTATACCATATAACGTAATACGTCATAACGTAATGCCATATAATGTAATACGTGATATCGTTATACCATATAACGTAATACGTTATAACGTAATAACATATAACGTAAAACGTCATTTCGTTGTACCATATAACGTAATACGGTATAACGTTATACCATATAACGTAATACGTTATAACGATATACCATATAACGTAATACGTTATAACGTTATACCATATAACGTAATACGTGATAACGTTATACCATATAACGTAATACGTTAAAACGTTATACCATATAACGTAATACGTTATAACGTTATACCATATAACGTAATACGTGATAACGTAATACCATATAACGTAATACGTTATGACGTTATACCATATAACGTAACACGTTATAACGTAATACCATATAACGTAATACGTTATAACGTAATAAAATATAACGTAAAACGTCATTTCGTTATACCATATAACGTAATACGTTATAACGTAATACCATATAACGTAATACGTGATAACGTTATGCCATATAACGTAATACGTTATAACGTAATAACATATAACGTAAAACGTTATAACGTAATACCATATAACGTAATACGTTATAACGATATACCATATAACGTAGTACGTTAAAACGTAATACCATATAACGTAAAACGTCATTTCGTTATATCATATAACGTAATACGTTATAACGTAATGCCATATAACGTAATACGTGATAACGTTATGCCATATAACGTAATACGTTATAACGTAATAACATATAACGTAAAACGTTATAACGTAATACCATATAACGTAATACGTTATAACGTTATACAATATAACGTAGTACGTTAAAACGTAATACCATATAACGTAATACGTTATAACGTAATACCATATAACGTAATACGTTATAACGTTATACCATATAACGTAATACGTTATAACGTTATACCATATAACGTAATACTTTATAACGTTATACCATATAACGTAATACGTTAAAACGTTATACCACATAACGTAATACGTTATAGCGTAATACCATATAACGTAATACGTTATAACGTTATACCATATAACGTAATACGTTAAAACGTACTACCATATAACGTAATACGTTATAACGTTATAACATATAACGTAAAACGTCATTTCGTTATACCATATAACGTAATACGTTATAACGTTATACCATATAACGTAATACGTTAAAACGTAATACCATATAACGTAATACGTTATAACGTTATACCATATAACGTAAAACGTCATTTCGTTATACCATATAACGTAATACGTTATAACGTAATGCCATATAACGTAATACGTGATAACGTTATACCATATAACGTAATACGTTATAACGTAATAACATATAACGTAAAACGTTATAACGTAATACCATATAACGTAATACGTTATAACGTTAAACCATATAACGTAATACGTTAAAACGTAATACCATATAACGTAATACGTTAAAACGTTATACCACATAACGTAATACGTTATAACGTAATACCATATAACGTAATACGTTATAACGTTATACCATATAACGTAATACGTTAAAACGTAATACCATATAACGTAATACGTTATAACGTTATACCATATAACGTAATACGTTATAACGTTATACCATATAACGTAATACGTTAAAACGTAATACCATATAAAGTAATACGTTATAACGTTATACCATATAACGTAATACGTTAAAACGTAATACCATATAACGTAATACGTTATAACGTTATACCATATAACGTAAAACGTCATTTCGTTATACCATATAACGTAATACGTCATAACGTAATGCCATATAATGTAATACGTGATATCGTTATACCATATAACGTAATACGTTATAACGTAATAACATATAACGTAAAACGTCATTTCGTTGTACCATATAACGTAATACGGTATAACGTTATACCATATAACGTAATACGTTATAACGATATACCATATAACGTAATACGTTATAACGTTATACCATATAACGTAATACGTGATAACGTTATACCATATAACGTAATACGTTAAAACGTTATACTATATAACGTAATACGTTATAACGTTATACCATATAACGTAATACGTGATAACGTAATACCATATAACGTAATACGTTATGACGTTATACCATATAACGTAACACGTTATAACGTAATACCATATAACGTAATACGTTATAACGTAATACCATATAACGTAAAACGTCATTTCGTTATACCATATAACGTAATACGTTATAACGTAATACCATATAACGTAATACGTTATAACGTTATACCATATAACGTAATACGTGATAACGTTATACCATATAACGTAATACGTTAAAACGATATACCATATAACGTAATACGTTATAACGTTATACCATATAACGTAATACGTGATAACGTTATACCATATAACGTAATACGTTAAAACGTTATACCATATAACGTAATACGTTATAACGTTATACCATATAACGATATACGTGATAACGTAATACCATATAACGTAAAACGTCATTTCGTTATACCATATAACGTAATACGTTATAACGTAATGCCATATAACGTAATACGTGATAACGTTATACCATATAACGTAATACGTTATAACGTAATAACATATAACGTAAAACGTTATAACGTAATGCCATATAACGTAATACGTTATAACGTTATACCATATAACGTAATACGTTAAAACGTAATACCATATAACGTAATACGTTATAACGTAATACCATATAACGTAATACGTTATAACGTAATACCATATAACGTAATACGTTATAACGTAATACCATATAACGTAAAACGTCATTTCGTTATACCTTATAACGTAATACGTTATAACGTATTACCATATAACGTAATACTTTATAACGTTATACCATATAACGTAATAACTGATAACGTTATACCATATAACGTAATACGTTAAAACGTTATACCATATAACGTAATACGTTATAACGTTATACCATATAACGTAATACGTGATAACGTTATACCATATAACGTAAAACGTCATTTCGTTATACCATATAACGTAATACGTTATAACGTAATGCCATATAACGTAATACGTGATAACGTTATACCATATAACGTAATACGTTATAACGTAATAACATATAACGTAAAACGTTAAAACGTAATACCATATAACGTAATACGTTATAACGTTATACCATATAACGTAATACGTTAAAACGTAATACCATATAACGTAATACGTTATAACGTAATACCATATAACGTAATACGTTATAACGTTATACCATATAACGTAATACGTTATAACGTTATACCATATAACGTAATACTTTATAACGTTATACCTTATAACGTAATACGTTAAAACGTTATACCACATAACGTAACACGTTATAACGTAATACCATATAACGTAATACGTTCTAACGTTATACCATATAACGTAATACGTTAAAACGTAATACCATATAACGTAATACGTTATAACGTTATACCATATAACGTAAAACGTCATTTCGTTATACCATATAACGTAATACGTTATAACGTTATACCATATAACGTAATACGTTAAAACGTAATACCATATAACGTAATACGTTATAACGTTATACCATATAACGTAAAACGTCATTTCGTTATAAAATATAACGTAATACGTTATAACGTAATGCCATATAACGTAATACGTGATAACGTTATACCATATAACGTAATACGTTATAACGTAATAACATATAACGTAAAACGTTATAACGTAATACCATATATCGTAAAACGTTATAACGTTATACCATATAACGTAATACGTTAAAACGTAATACCATATAACGTAATACGTTATAACGTAATACCATAGAACGTAATACTTTATAACGTTATACCATATAACGTAATACGTTAAAACGTTATACCACATAACGTAATACGTTATAACGTTATACCATATAACGTAATACTTTATAACGTTATACCATATAACGTAATACGTTAAAACGTTATACCACATAACGTAATAATTTATAACGTAATACCATATAACGTAATACGTTATAACGTTATACCATATAACGTAATACGTAAAAACGTAATACCATAGAACGTAATACTTTATAACGTTATACCATATAACGTAATACGTTAAAACGTTATACCACATAACGTAATACGTTATAACGTTATACCATATAACGTAATACTTTATAACGTTATACCATATAACGTAATACGTTAAAACGTAATACCATATAACGTAATACGTTATAACGTTATACCATATGACGTAAAACGTCATTTCGTTATACCATATAACGTAATACGTTATAACGTAATGCCATATAACGTAATACGTTATAACGTTATACCATATAACGTAATACGTGATAACGTTATACCATATAACGTAATACGTGATAACGTTATACCATATAACGTAATACGTTAAACCGTTATACCATATAACGTAATACGTTTTAACGTTATACCATATAACGTAATACGTGATAACGTAATACCATATAACGTAATACGTTATAACGTAATACCATATAACGTAATACATTATAACGTTATACCATATAACGTAATACGTGATAACGTTATACCATATAACGTAATACGTTAAACCGTTATACCATATAACGTAATACGTTATAACGTTATAACATATAACGTAATACGTGATAACGTAATACCATATAACGTAATACGTTATAACGTTATACCATATAACGTAATACGTTAAAACGTAATACCATATAACGTAATACGTTATAACGTAATACCATATAACGTAATACGTTATAACGTTATACCATATAACGTAATACGTTATAACGTTATACCATATAACGTAATATTTTATAACGTTATACCATATAACGTAATACGTTAAAACGTTATACCACATAACGTAATAAGTTATAACGTAATACCATATAACGTAATACGTTATAACGTTATACCATATAACGTAATACGTAAAAACGTAATACCATATAACGCAATACGTTATAACGTTATACCATATAACGTAAAACGTCATTTCGTTATACCATATAACGTAATACGTGATAACGTTATACCATATAACGTAATACGTTAAAACGTTATACCATATAACGTAATACGTTATAACGTTATACCATATAACGTAATACGTGATAACGTAATACCATATAACGTAATACGTTATGACGTTATACCATATAACGTAATACGTTATAACGTAATACCATATAACGTAATACGTTATAACGTAATACCATATAACGTAAAGCGTCATTTCGTTATACAATATAACGTAATACGTTATAACGTAATACCATATAACGTAATACCATATAACGTAATACGTTCTAACGTTATACCATATAACGTAATAAGTGATAACGTTATACCATATAACGTAATACGTTAAAACGTTATACCATATAACGTAATACGTGATAACGTTATACCATATAACGTAATACGCTATAACGTAATAACATATAACGTAAAACGTTATAACGTAATACCATATAACGTAATACGTTATAACGTTATACCATATAACGTAATACGTTAAAACGTAATACCATATAACGTAATACGTTATAACGTAATACCATATAACGTAATACGTTATAACGTTATACCATATAACGTAATACGTTATAACGTTATACCATATAACGTAATACGTGATAACGTAATACCATATAACGTAATACGTTAAAACGTTATACCACATAACGTAATACGTTATAACGTAATACCATATAACGTAATACGTTATAACGTTATACCATATAACGTAATACGTTAAAACGTAATACCATATAACGTAATACGTTATAACGTTATACCATATAACGTAAAACGTCATTTCGTTATACCATATAACGTAATACGTCATAACGTAATGCCATATAACGTAATACGTGATATCGTTATACCATATAACGTAATACGTTATAACGATATACCATATAACGTAATACGTTATAACGTTATACCATATAACGTAATACGTGATAACGTTATACCGTATAACGTAATACGTTAAAACGTTATACCATATAACGTAATACGTTATAACGTTATACCATATAACGTAATACGTGATAACGTAATACCATATAACGTAATACGTTATGACGTTATACCATATAACGTAATACGTTATAACGTAATACCATATAACGTAATACGTTATAACGTAATAACATATAACGTAAAACGTCATTTCGTTATACCATATAACGTAATACGTTATAACGTAGTACCATATAACGTAATACGTTATAACGTTATACCATATAACGTAATACGTGATAACGTTATACCATATAACGTAATACGTTAAAACGATATACCATATAACGTAATACGTTATAACGTTATACCATATAACGTAATACGTGATAACGTTATACCATATAACGTAATACGTTAAAACGTTATACCATATAACGTAATACGTTATAACGTTATACCATATAACGTTATACGTGATAACGTAATACCATATAACGTAAAACGTCATTTCGTTATACCATATAACGTAATACGTTATAACGTAATGCCATATAACGTAATACGTGATAACGTTATACCATATAACGTAATACGTTATAACGTAATAACATATAACGTAAAACGTTATAACGTAATGCCATATAACGTAATACGTTATAACGTTATACCATATAACGTAATACGTTAAAACGTAATACCATATAACGTAATACGTTATAACGTAATACCATATAACGTAATACGTTATAACGTTATACCATATAACGTAATACGTTATAACGTTATGGCATATAACGTAATACGTGATAACGTAATACCATATAAAGTAATACGTTATGACGTTACACCATATAACGTAATACGTTATAACGTAATACCATATAACGTAATACGTTATAACGTAATACCATATAACGTAATACGTGATAACGTTATACCATATAACGTAATACGTTAGAACGTCATACCATATAACGTAATACGTCATAACGTTATACCATATAACGTAATACGTGATAACGTAATACCATCTAACGTAATACGTTATGACGTTATACCATATAACGTAATACGTTATAACGTAATTCCACATAACGTAATACGTTATAACGTTATACCATACAACGTAAAACGTCATTTCGATATACCGTATAACGTGATACGTTATAACGTTATAACATATAACGTAAAACGTCATTTCGTTATACCATAAAACATAGTACGGTATAACGTTACACCATATAACGTAATACGTTATAACGTAATACCATATAACGTAATACGTTATAACGTAATACCATATAACGTAAAACGTCATTTCGTTATACCATATAACGTAATACGTTATAACGTAATACCATATAACGTAATACGTTATAACGTTATACCATATAACGTAATACGTTAAAACGTAATACCATATAACGTAATACGTTATAACGTTATACCATATAACGTAAAACGTCATTTCGTTATACCATATAACGTAATACGTCATAACGTAATGCCATATAACGTAATACGTGATATCGTTATACCATATAACGTAATACGTTATAACGTAATAACATATAACGTAAAACGTCATTTCGTTGTACCATATAACGTAATACGGTATAACGTTATACCATATAACGTAATACGTTATAACGATATACCATATAACGTAATACGTTATAACGTTATACCATATAACGTAATACGTGATAACGTTATACCATATAACGTAATACGTTAAAACGTTATACCATATAACGTAATACGTTATAACGTTATACCATATAACGTAATACGTGATAACGTAATACCATATAACGTAATACGTTATGACGTTATACCATATAACGTAATACGTTATAACGTAATACCATATAACGTAATACGTTATAACGTAATACCATATAACGTAAAACGTCATTTCGTTATACCATATAACGTAATACGTTATAACGTAATACCATATAACGTAATACGTTAAAACGATATACCATATAACGTAATACGTTATAACGTTATACCATATAACGTAATACGTGATAACGTTATACCATATAACGTAATACGTTAAAACGTTATACCATATAACGTAATACGTTATAACGTTATACCATATAACGTAATACGTGATAACGTAATACCATATAACGTAATACGTTATGACGTTATACCATATAACGTAATACGTTATAACGTAATACCATATAACGTAATACGTTATAACGTAATACCATATAACGTAAAGCGTCATTTCGTTATACAATATAACGTAATACGTTATAACGTAATACCATATAACGTAATACCATATAACGTAATACGTTCTAACGTTATACCATATAACGTAATAAGTGATAACGTTATACCATATAACGTAATACGTTAAAACGTTATACCATATAACGTAATACGTTATAACGTTATACCATATAACGTAATACGTGATAACGTTATACCATATAACGTAGTACGTTATAACGTTATATCATATAACGTAATACGTCATAACGTTATACCATATAACGTAATACGTTATAACGTAATACCATATAACGTAAAACGTCATTTCGTTATACCATATAACGTAGTACGTTATAACGTAACACCATATAACGTAATACGGTATAACGTTATACCATATAACGTAATACGTTATAACGATATACCATATAACGTAGTACGTTATAACGTTATACCATATGACGTAATACGTTATAACGTTATACCATATAACGTAATACGTTAAAACGTTATACCATATAACGTAATACGTTATAACGTTATACCATATAACGTAATACGTGATAACGTAATACCATATAACGTAATACGTTATAACGTTATACCATTTAACGTAATACGTTATAACGTTATACCATATAACGTAATACTTTATAACGTTATACCATATAACGTAATACGTTAAAATCTTATACCACATAACGTAATACGTTATAACGTAATACCATATAACGTAATACGTTATAACGTTATACCATATAACGTAATACGTTAAAACGTAATACCATATAACGTAATACGTTATAACGTTATACCATATAACGTAAAACGTCATTTCGTTATACCATATAACGTAATACGTTATAACGTAATGCCATATAACGTAATACGTGATAACGTTATGCCATATAACGTAATACGTTATAACGTAATAACATATAACGTAAAACGTTATAACGTAATACCATATAACGTAATACGTTATAACGTTATACCATATAACGTAATACGTTAAAACGTAATACCATATAACGTAATACATTATAACGTAATACCATATAACGTAATACGTTATAACGTTATACCATATAACGTAATACGTTATAACGTTATACCATATAACGTAATACTTTATAACGTTATACCATATAACGTAATACGTTAAAACGTTGTACCACATAACGTAATACGTTATAGCGTAATACCATATAACGTAATACGTTATAACGTTATACCATATAACGTAATACGTTAAAACGTACTACCATATAACGTAATACGTTATAACGTTATACCATATAACGTAAAACGTCATTTCGTTATACCATATAACGTAATACGTTATAACGTTATACCATATAACGTAATACGTTAAAACGTAATACCATATAACGTAATACGTTATAACGTTATACCATATAACGTAAAACGTCATTTCGTTATACCATATAACGTAATACGTTATAACGTAATGCCATATAACGTAATACGTGATAATGTTATACCATATAACGTAATACGTTATAACGTAATAACATATAACGTAAAACGTTATAACGTAATACCATATAACGTAATACGTTATAACGTTATACCATATAACGTAATACGTTAAAACGTAATACCATATAACGTAATACGTTATAACGTTATACCATATAACGTAAAACGTCATTTCGTTATACCATATAACGTAATACGTTATAACGTAATGCCATATAACGTAATACGTGATAACGTTATGCCATATAACGTAATACGTTATAACGTAATAACATATAACGTAAAACGTTATAACGTAATACCATATAACGTAATACGTTATAACGTTATACCATATAACGTAATACGTTAAAACGTAATACCATATAACGTAATACGTTATAACGTAATACCATATAACGTAATACGTTATAACGTTATACCATATAACGTAATACGTTATAACGTTATACCATATAACGTAATACTTTATAACGTTATACCATATAACGTAATACGTTAAAACGTTGTACCACATAACGTAATACGTTATAGCGTAATACCATATAACGTAATACGTTATAACGTTATACCATATAACGTAATACGTTAAAACGTACTACCATATAACGTAATACGTTATAACGTTATACCATATAACGTAAAACGTCATTTCGTTATACCATATAACGTAATACGTTATAACGTTATACCATATAACGTAATACGTTAAAACGTAATACCATATAACGTAATACGTTATAACGTTATACCATATAACGTAAAACGTCATTTCGTTATACCATATAAGGTAATACGTTATAACGTAATGCCATATAACGTAATACGTGATAACGTTATACCATATAACGTAATACGTTATAACGTAATAACATATAACGTAAAACGTTATAACGTAATACCATATAACGTAATACGTTATAACGTTATACCATATAACGTAATACGTTAAAACGTAATACCATATAACGTAATACGTTATAACGTAATTCCATATAACGTAATACGTTATAACGTTATACCATATAACGTAATACGTTATAACGTTATACCATATAACGTAATACGTGATAACGTAATACCATATAACGTAATACGTTAAAACGTTATACCACATAACGTAATACGTTATAACGTAATACCATATAACGCAATACGTTATAACGTTATACCATATAACGTAATACGTTAAAACGTAATACCATATAACGTAATACGTTATAACGTTATACCATATAACGTAAAACGTCATTTCGTTATACCATATAACGTAATACGTCATAACGTAATGCCATATAATGTAATACGTGATATCGTTATACCATATAACGTAATACGTTATAACGTAATAACATATAACGTAAAACGTCATTTCGTTGTACCATATAACGTAATACGGTATAACGTTATACCATATAACGTAATACGTTATAACGATATACCATATAACGTAATACGTTATAACGTTATACCATATAACGTAATACGTGATAACGTTATACCATATAACGTAATACGTTAAAACGTTATACCATATAACGTAATACGTTATAACGTTATACCATATAACGTAATACGTGATAACGTAATACCATATAACGTAATACGTTATGACGTTATACCATATAACGTAATACGTTATAACGTAATACCATATAACGTAATACGTTAAAATCTTATACCACATAACGTAATACGTTATAACGTAATACCATATAACGTAATACGTTATAACGTTATACCATATAACGTAATACGTTAAAACGTAATACCATATAACGTAATACGTTATAACGTTATACCATATAACGTAAAACGTCATTTCGTTATACCATATAACGTAATACGTTATAACGTAATGCCATATAACGTAATACGTGATAACGTTATGCCATATAACGTAATACGTTATAACGTAATAACATATAACGTAAAACGTTATAACGTAATACCATATAACGTAATACGTTATAACGTTATACCATATAACGTAATACGTTAAAACGTAATACCATATAACGTAATACGTTATAACGTAATACCATATAACGTAATACGTTATAACGTTATACCATATAACGTAATACGTTATAACGTTATACCATATAACGTAATACTTTATAACGTTATACCATATAACGTAATACGTTAAAACGTTGTACCACATAACGTAATACGCTATAGCGTAATACCATATAACGTAATACGTTATAACGTTATACCATATAACGTAATACGTTAAAACGTACTACCATATAACGTAATACGTTATAACGTTATACCATATAACGTAAAACGTCATTTCGTTATACCATATAACGTAATACGTTATAACGTTATACCATATAACGTAATACGTTAAAACGTAATACCATATAACGTAATACGTTATAACGTTATACCATATAACGTAAAACGTCATTTCGTTATACCATATAACGTAATACGTTATAACGTAATGCCATATAACGTAATACGTGATAACGTTATACCATATAACGTAATATGTTATAACGTAATAACATATAACGTAAAACGTTATAACGTAATACCATATAACGTAATACGTTATAACGTTATACCATATAACGTAATACGTTAAAACGTAATACCATATAACGTAATACGTTATAACGTTATACCATATAACGTAAAACGTCATTTCGTTATACCATATAACGTAATACGTTATAACGTAATGCCATATAACGTAATACGTGATAACGTTATGCCATATAACGTAATACGTTATAACGTAATAACATATAACGTAAAACGTTATACCGTAATACCATATAACGTAATACGTTATAACGTTATACCATATAACGTAATACGTTAAAACGTAATACCATATAACGTAATACGTTATAACGTAATACCATATAACGTAATACGTTATAACGTTATACCATATAACGTAATACGTTATAACGTTATACCATATAACGTAATACTTTATAACGTTATACCATATAACGTAATACGTTAAAACGTTGTACCACATAACGTAATACGTTATAGCGCAATACCATATAACGTAATACGTTATAACGTTATACCATATAACGTAATACGTTAAAACGTACTACCATATAACGTAATACGTTATAACGTTATACCATATAACGTAAAACGTCATTTCGTTATACCATATAACGTAATACGTTATAACGTTATACCATATAACGTAATACGTTAAAACGTAATACCATATAACGTAATACGTTATAACGTTATACCATATAACGTAAAACGTCATTTCGTTATACCATATAAGGTAATACGTTATAACGTAATGCCATATAACGTAATACGTTGTAACGTAATACCATATAACGTAATACGTTATAACGTTATACCATATAACGTAATAAGTGATAACGTTATACCATATAACGTAATACGTTATAACGTTATACCATATAACGTAAAACGTCATTTCGTTATACCATATAACGTAATACGTTATAACGTAATGCCATATAACGTAATACGTGATAACGTTATACCATATAACGTAATACGTTATAACGTAATAACATATAACGTAAAACGTTATAACGTAATACCATATAACGTAATACGTTATAACGTTATACCATATAACGTAATACGTTAAAACGTAATACCATATAACGTAATACGTTATAACGTTATACCATATAACGTAAAACGTCATTTCGTTATACCATATAACGTAATACGTTATAACGTAATGCCATATAACGTAATACGTGATAACGTTATGCCATATAACGTAATACGTTATAACGTAATAACATATAACGTAAAACGTTATACCGTAATACCATATAACGTAATACGTTATAACGTTATACCATATAACGTAATACGTTAAAACGTAATACCATATAACGTAATACGTTATAACGTAATACCATATAACGTAATACGTTATAACGTTATACCATATAACGTAATACGTTATAACGTTATACCATATAACGTAATACTTTATAACGTTATACCATATAACGTAATACGTTAAAACGTTGTACCACATAACGTAATACGTTATAGCGCAATACCATATAACGTAATACGTTATAACGTTATACCATATAACGTAATACGTTAAAACGTACTACCATATAACGTAATACGTTATAACGTTATACCATATAACGTAAAACGTCATTTCGTTATACCATATAACGTAATACGTTATAACGTTATACCATATAACGTAATACGTTAAAACGTAATACCATATAACGTAATACGTTATAACGTTATACCATATAACGTAAAACGTCATTTCGTTATACCATATAAGGTAATACGTTATAACGTAATGCCATATAACGTAATACGTGATAACGTTATACCATATAACGTAATACGTTATAACGTAATAACATATAACGTAAAACGTTATAACGTAATACCATATAACGTAATACGTTATAACGTTATACCATATAACGTAATACGTTAAAACGTAATACCATATAACGTAATACGTTATAACGTAATTCCATATAACGTAATACGTTATAACGTTATACCATATAACGTAATACGTTATAACGTTATACCATATAACGTAATACGTGATAACGTAATACCATATAACGTAATACGTTAAAACGTTATACCACATAACGTAATACGTTATAACGTAATACCATATAACGCAATACGTTATAACGTTATACCATATAACGTAATACGTTAAAACGTAATACCATATAACGTAATACGTTATAACGTCATACCATATAACGTAAAACGTCATTCCGTTATACCATATAACGTAATACGTCATAACGTAATGCCATATAATGTAATACGTGATATCGTTATACCATATAACGTAATACGTTATAACGTAATAACATATAACGTAAAACGTCATTTCGTTGTACCATATAACGTAATACGGTATAACGTTATACCATATAACGTAATACGTTATAACGATATACCATATAACGTAATACGTTATAACGTTATACCATATAACGTAATACGTGATAACGTTATACCATATAACGTAATACGTTATAACGTAATACCATATAACGTAATACGTTATAACGTTATACCATATAACGTAATACGTTATAACGTTATACCATATAACGTAATACGTGATAACGTTATACCATATAACGTAATACGTTAAAACGTTATACCATATAACGTAATACGTTATAACGTTATACCATATAACGTTATACGTGATAACGTAATACCATATAACGTAAAACGTCATTTCGTTATACCATATAACGTAATACGTTATAACGTAATGCCATATAACGTAATACGTGATAACGTTATACCATATAACGTAATACGTTATAACGTAATAACATATAACGTAAAACGTTATAACGTAATGCCATATAACGTAATACGTTATAACGTTATACCATATAACGAAATACGTTAAAACGTAATACCATATAACGTAATACGTTATAACGTAATACCATATAACGTAATACGTTATAACGATATACCATATAACGTAATACGTTATAACGTTATAGCATATAACGTAATACGTGATAACGTAATACCATATGAAGTAATACGTTATGACGTTATACCATATAACGTAATACGTTATAACGTAATACCATATAACGTAATACGTTATAACGTAATACCATATAACGTAATACGTGATAACGTTATACCATATAACGTAATACGTTAGAACGTTATACCATATAACGTAATACGTCATAACGTTATACCATATAACGTAATACGTGATAACGTAATACCATCTAACGTAATACGTTATGACGTTATACCATATAACGTAATACGTTATAACGTAATTCCACATAACGTAATACGTTATAACGTTATACCATAGAACGTAAAACGTCATTTCGATATACCGTATATCGTGATACGTTATAACGTTATAACATATAACGTAAAACGTCATTTCGTTATACCATAAAACATAGTACGGTATAACGTTACACCATATAACGTAATACGTTATAACGTAATGACATATAACGTAATACGTTATATAGTTATACCATATAACGTAATAAGTTATAACATTATACCATATAACGTAATACGTTATAACGTTATACCATATAACGTAATTCGTTATAACGTTATACCACATAACGTAATACGTTATAACGTTATACCATATAACGTAATACGTTATAACGTAATACCATATAACGTAATACGTTAAAACGATATACCATATAACGTAATACGTTATAACGTTATACCATATAACGTAATACGTGATAACGTTATACCATATAACGTAATACGTTAAAACGTTATACCATATAACGTAATACGTGATAACGTAATACCATCTAACTTAATACGTTATGACGTAATACCATATAACGTAATACGTTAAAACGTTATGCCACATAACGTAATACGTTATAACGTAATACCATATAACGTAATACGTTATAACGTTATACCATATAACGTAATACGTTAAGACGTAATACCATATAACGTAATACGTTATAACGTTATACCATATAACGTAAAACGTCATTTCGTTATACCATATAACGTAATACGTCATAACGTAATGCCATATAACGTAATACGTGATATCGTTATACCATATAACGTAATACGTTATAACGTAATAACATATAACGTAAAACGTCATTTCGTTGTACCATATAACGTAATACGGTATAACGTTATACCATATAACGTAATACGTTATAACGATATACCATATAACGTAATACGTTATAACGTTATACCATATAACGTAATACGTGATAACGTTATACCATATAACGTAATACGTTAAAACGATATACCATATAACGTAATACGTTATAACGTTATACCATATAACGTAATACGTTATAACGTAATGCCATATAACGTAATACGTGATAACGTTATACCATATAACGTAATACGTTATAACGTAATACCATATAACGTAATACGTTAAAACGATATACCATATAACGTAATACGTTATAACGTTATACCATATAACGTAATACGTGATAACGTTATACCATATAACGTAATACGTTAAAACGTTATACCATATAACGTAATACGTGATAACGTAATACCATCTAACTTAATACGTTATGACGTAATACCATATAACGTAATACGTTAAAACGTTATGCCACATAACGTAATACGTTATAACGTAATACCATATAACGTAATACGTTATAACGTTATACCATATAACGTAATACGTTAAGACGTAATACCATATAACGTAATACGTTATAACGTTATACCATATAACGTAAAACGTCATTTCGTTATACCATATAACGTAATACGTCATAACGTAATGCCATATAACGTAATACGTGATATCGTTATACCATATAACGTAATACGTTATAACGTAATAACATATAACGTAAAACGTCATTTCGTTGTACCATATAACGTAATACGGTATAACGTTATACCATATAACGTAATACGTTATAACGATATACCATATAACGTAATACGTTATAACGTTATACCATATAACGTAATACGTGATAACGTTATACCATATAACGTAATACGTTAAAACGATATACCATATAACGTAATACGTTATAACGTTATACCATATAACGTAATACGTGATAACGTTATACCATATAACGTAATACGTTAAAACGTTATACCATATAACGTAATACGTTATAACGTTATACCATATAACGTTATACGTGATAACGTAATACCATATAACGTAAAACGTCATTTCGTTATACCATATAACGTAATACGTTATAACGTAATGCCATATAACGTAATACGTGATAACGTTATACCATATAACGTAATACGTTATAACGTAATAACATATAACGTAAAACGTTATAACGTAATGCCATATAACGTAATACGTTATAACGTTATACCATATAACGTAATACGTTAAAACGTAATACCATATAACGTAATACGTTATAACGTAATACCATATAACGTAATACGTTATAACGTTATACCATATAACGTAATACGTTATAACGTTATAGCATATAACGTAATACGTTAAAACGTTATACCATATAACGTAATACGTTATAACGTTATACCATATAACGTAATACGGTATAACGTTATACCATATAACATAATACGTTATAACGATATACCATATAACGTAATACGTTATAACGTTATACCATATAACGTAATACGTGATAACGTTATACCATATAACGTAATACGTTATAACGTAATACCATATGACGTAATACGTTATAACGTAATACCATATAACGTAAAACGTCATTTCGTTATACCATATAACGTAATACGTTATAACGTAATGCCATATAACGTAATACGTGATAACGTTATACCATATAACGTAATACGTTATAACGTAATACCATATAACGTAAAACGTCATTTCGTTATACCATATAACGTAATACGGTATAACGTTATACCATATAACATAATACGTTATAACGATATACCATATAACGTAATACGTTATAACGTTATACCATATAACGTAATACGTGATAACGTTATACCATATAACGTAATACGTTATAACGTAATACCATATGACGTAATACGTTATAACGTAATACCATATAACGGAAAACGTCATTTCGTTATACCATATAACGTAATACGTTATAACGTAATACCATATAACGCAATACGTTATAACGTTATACCATATAACGTAATACGTGATAACGTTATACCATATAACGTAATACGTTAAAACGTTATACCATATAACGTAATTCCTTATAACGTTATACCATATAACGTAATACGTGATAACGTTATACCATATAACGTAATACGTTAAAACGTTATACCATATAACGTAATACGTTATAACGTTATACCATATAACGTAATACGGTATAACGTTATACCATATAACATAATACGTTATAACGATATACCATATAACGTAATACGTTATAACGTTATACCATATAACGTAATACGTGATAACGTTATACCATATACCGTAATACGTTAAAACGTTATACCATATAACGTAATACGTTATAACGTTATACCATATAACGTAATACGTGATAACGTAATACCATATAACGTAATACGTTATAACGTTATACCATATAACGTAATACGTGATAACGTTATACCATATAACGTAATACGTTAAAACGTTATACCTTATAACGTAATACGTTATAACGTTATACCATATGACGTAATACGTGATAACGTAATACCATATAACGTAATACGTTATGACGTTATACCATATAACGTAATACGATGTAACGTTATACCATATAACGTAATACGTTATAACGTAATACCATATAACGTAAAACGTCATTTCGTTATACCATATAACGTAATACGTTAAAACGTTATACCACATAACGTAATACGTTATAACGTAATACCATATAACGTAATACGTTATAACGTTATACCATATAACGTAATACGTTAAAACGTAATTCCATATAACGTAATACGTTATAACGTTATACCATATAACGTAAAACGTCATTTCGTTATACCATATAACGTAATACGTTATAACGTAATGCCATATAACGTAATACGTGATAACGTTATACCATATAACGTAATACGTTATAACGTAATAACATATAACGTAAAACGTTATAACGTAATACCATATAACGTAATACGTTATAACGTTATACCATATAACGTAATACGTTAAAACGTAATACCATATAACGTAATACGTTATAACGTAATACCATATAACGTAATACGTTATAACGTTATACCATATAACGTAATACGTTATAACGTTATACCATATAACGTAATACTTTATAACGTTATACCATATAACGTAATACGTTAAAACGTTATACCACATAACGTAATACGTTATAACGTAATACCATATAACGTAATACGTTATAACGTTATACCATATAACGTAATACGTTAAAACGTAATATCATATAACGTAATACGTTATAACGTTATACCATATAACGTAAAACGTCAGTTCGTTATACCATATAACGTAATACGTTATAACGTAATGCCATATAACGTAATACGTGATAACGTTATACCATATAACGTAATACGTTATAACGTAATAACATATAACGTAAAACGTCATTTCGTTATACCATATAACGTAATACGGTATAACGTTATACCATATAACGTAATACGTTATAACGATATACCATATAACGTAATACGTTATAACGTTATACCATATAACGTAATACGTGATAACGTTATACCATATATCGTAATACGTTAAAACGTTATACCATATAACGTAATACGTTATAACGATATACCATATAACGTAATACGTTATAACGTTATACCATATAACGTAATACGTTATAACGTTATACCATATAACGTAATACGTTATAACGTAATACCATATGACGTAATACGTTATAACGTAATACCATATAACGTAAAACGTCATTTCGTTATACCATATAACGTAATACGTTATAACGTAATACCATATAACGTAATACGTTATAACGTTATACCATATAACGTAATACGTGATAACGTTATACCATATAACGTAATACGTTAAAACGTTATACCATATAACGTAATTCGTTATAACGTTATACCATATAACGTAATACGTGATAACGTTATACCATATAACGTAATACGTTATAACGTTATACCATATAACGTAATACGTTATAACGTTATACCATATAACGTAATACGTTATAACGTAATACCATATGACGTAATACGTTATAACGTAATACCATATAACGTAAAACGTCATTTCGTTATACCATATAACGTAATACGTTATAACGTAATACCATATAACGTAATACGTTATAACGTTATACCATATAACGTAATACGTTATGACGTTATACCATATAACGTAATACGATGTAACGTTATACCATATAACGTAATACGTTATAACGTAATACCATATAACGTAAAACGTCATTTCGTTATACCATATAAAGTAATACGTTAAAAAGTTATACCACATAACGTAATACGTTATAACGTAATACCATATAACGTAATACGTTATAACGTTATACCATATAACGTAATAGGTTAAAACGTAATTCCATATAACGTAATAGGTTAAAACGTAATTCCATATAACGTAATACGTTATAACGTAATACCATATAACGTAATACGTTATAACGTTATACCATATAACGTAATACGTTATAACGTTATACCATATAACGTAATACTTTATAACGTTATACCATATAACGTAATACGTTAAAACGTTATACCACATAACGTAATACGTTATAACGTAATACCATATAACGTAATACGTTATAACGTTATACCATATAACGTAATACGTTAAAACGTAATATCATATAACGTAATACGTTATAACGTTATACCATATAACGTAAAACGTCAGTTCGTTATACCATATAACGTAATACGTTATAACGTAATGCCATATAACGTAATACGTGATAACGTTATACCATATAACGTAATACGTTATAACGTAATAACATATAACGTAAAACGTCATTTCGTTATACCATATAACGTAATACGGTATAACGTTATACCATATAACGTAATACGTTATAACGATATACCATATAACGTAATACGTTATAACGTTATACCATATAACGTAATACGTGATAACGTTATACCATATATCGTAATACGTTAAAACGTTATACCATATAACGTAATACGTTATAACGATATACCATATAACGTAATACGTTATAACGTTATACCATATAACGTAATACGTTATAACGTTATACCATATAACGTAATACGTTATAACGTAATACCATATGACGTAATACGTTATAACGTAATACCATATAACGTAAAACGTCATTTCGTTATACCATATAACGTAATACGTTATAACGTAATACCATATAACGTAATACCTTATAACGTTCTACCATATAACGTAATACGTGATAACGTTATACCATATAACGTAATACGTTAAAACGTTATACCATATAACGTAATTCGTTATAACGTTGTACCATATAACGTAATACGTGATAACGTTATACCATATAACGTAATACGTTATAACGTTATACCATATAACGTAATACGTTATAACGTTATACCATATAACGTAATACGTTATAACGTAATACCATATGACGTAATACGTTATAACGTAATACCATATAACGTAAAACGTCATTTCGTTATACCATATAACGTAATACGTTATAACGTAATACCATATAACGTAATACGTTATAACGTTATACCATATAACGTAATACGTTATGACGTTATACCATATAACGTAATACGATGTAACGTTATACCATATAACGTAATACGTTATAACGTAATACCATATAACGTAAAACGTCATTTCGTTATACCATATAACGTAATACGTTAAAAAGTTATACCACATAACGTAATACGTTATAACGTAATACCATATAACGTAATACGTTATAACGTTATACCATATAACGTAATAGGTTAAAACGTAATTCCATATGACGTAATACGTTATAACGTAATACCATATAACGTAAAACGTCATTTCGTTATACCATATAACGTAATTCGTTATAACGTTATACCATATAACGTAATACGTGATAACGTTATACCATATAACGTAATACGTTAAAACGTTATACCATATAACGTAATACGTTATAACGTTATACCATATAACGTAATACGTTATAACGTAATACCATATAACGTAAAACGTCATTTCGTTATACCATATAACGTAATACGTTATAACGTAATACCATATAACGTAATACGTTATAACGTTATACCATATAACGTAATACGTTATGACGTTATACCATATAACGTAATACGATGTAACGTTATACCATATAACGTAATACGTTATAACGTAATACCATATAACGTAAAACGTCATTTCGTTATACCATATAACGTAATACGTTATAACGTAATACCATATAACGTAATACGTTATAACGTTATACCATATAACGTAATACGTTATGACGTTATACCATATAACGTAATACGGTGTAACGTTATACCATATAACATAATACGTTATAACGATATACCATATAACGTAATACGTTATAACGTTATACCATATAACGTAATACGTGATAACGTTATACCATATAACGTAATACGTTATAACGTAATACCATATGACGTAATACGTTATAACATAATACCATATAACGTAAAACGTCATTTCGTTATACCATATAACGTAATACGTTATAACGTAATGCCATATAACGTAATACGTGATAACGTTATACCATATAACGTAATACGTTATAACGTAATACCATATAACGTAATACGTGATAACGTTATACCATATAACGTAATACGTTATAACGTAATACCATATAACGTAAAACGTCATTTCGTTATACCATATAACGTAATACGGTATAACTTTATACCATATAACATAATACGTTATAACGATATACCATATAACGTAATACGTTATAACGTTATACCATATAACGTAATACGTGATAACGTTATACCATATAACGTAATACGTTATAACGTAATACCATATGACGTAATACGTTATAACGTAATACCATATAACGGAAAACGTCATTTCGTTATACCATATAACGTAATACGTTATAACGTAATACCATATAACGTAATACGTTATATCGTTATACCATATAACGTAATACGTGATAACGTTATACCATATAACGTAATACGTTAAAACGTTATACCATATAACGTAATTCGTTATAACGTTATACCATATAACGTAATACGTGATAACGTTATACCATATAACGTAATACGTTAAAACGTTATACCATATAACGTAATACGTTATAACGTTATACCATATAACGTAATACGGTATAACGTTATACCATATAACATAATACGTTATAACGATATACCATATAACGTAATACGTTATAACGTTATACCATATAACGTAATACGTGACAACGTTATACCATATACCGTAATACGTTAAAACGTTATACCATATAACGTAATACGTTATAACGTTATACCATATAACGTAATACGTGATAACGTAATACCATATAACGTAATACGTTATAACGTTATACCATATAACGTAATACGTGATAGCGTTATACCATATAACGTAATACGTTAAAACGTTATACCTTATAACGTAATACGTTATAACGTTATACCATATGACGTAATACGTGATAACGTAATACCATATAACGTAATACGTTATGACGTTATACCATATAACGTAATACGATGTAACGTTATACCATATAACGTAATACGTTATAACGTAATACCATATAACGTAAAACGTCATTTCGTTATACCATATAACGTAATACGTTATAACGTTATACCATATAACGTAATACGTGACAACGTTATACCATATACCGTAATACGTTAAAACGTTATACCATATAACGTAATACGTTATAACGTTATACCATATAACGTAATACGTGATAACGTAATACCATATAACGTAATACGTTATAACGTTATACCATATAACGTAATACGTGATAGCGTTATACCATATAACGTAATACGTTAAAACGTTATACCTTATAACGTAATACGTTATAACGTTATACCATATGACGTAATACGTGATAACGTAATACCATATAACGTAATACGTTATGACGTTATACCATATAACGTAATACGATGTAACGTTATACCATATAACGTAATACGTTATAACGTAATACCATATAACGTAAAACGTCATTTCGTTATACCATATAACGTAATACGTTAAAACGTTATGCCACATAACGTAATACGTTATAACGTAATACCATATAACGTAATACGTTATAACGTTATACCATATAACGTAATACGTGATAACGTTATACCATATATCGTAATACGTTAAAACGTTATACCATATAACGTAATACGTTATAACGATATACCATATAACGTAATACGTTATAACGTTATACCATATAACGTAATACGTTATAACGTTATACCATATAACGTAATACGTTATAACGTAATACCATATGACGTAATACGTTATAACGTAATACCATATAACGTAAAACGTCATTTCGTTATACCATATAACGTAATACGTTATAACGTAATACCATATAACGTAATACGTTATAACGTTATACCATATAACGTAATACGTGATAACGTTATACCATATAACGTAATACGTTAAAACGTTATACCATATAACGTAATTCGTTATAACGTTATACCATATAACGTAATACGTGATAACGTTATACCATATAACGTAATACGTTATAACGTTATACCATATAACGTAATACGTTATAACGTTATACCATATAACGTAATACGTTATAACGTAATACCATATGACGTAATACGTTATAACGTAATACCATATAACGTAAAACGTCATTTCGTTATACCATATAACGTAATACGTTATAACGTAATACCATATAACGTAATACGTTATAACGTTATACCATATAACGTAATACGTTATGACGTTATACCATATAACGTAATACGATGTAACGTTATACCATATAACGTAATACGTTATAACGTAATACCATATAACGTAAAACGTCATTTCGTTATACCATATAACGTAATACGTTATAACGTAATACCATATAACGTAAAACGTCATTTCGTTATACCACATAACGTAATACGTTAAAACGTAATACCATATAACGTAATACGTTATAACGTAATACCATATAACGTAAAACGTCATTTCGTTATACCATATAACGTAATACGTTATAACGTAATACCATATAACGTAATAAGTTATAACGTTATACCATATAACGTAATACGTTATAACGTTATACCATATAACGTAATACTTTATAACGATATACCATATAACGTAATACGTTAAAACGTTATACCACATAACGTAATACGTTATAACGTAATACCATATAACGTAATACGTTATAACGTTATACCATATAACGTAATACGTTAAAACGTAATATCATATAACGTAATACGTTATAACGTTATACCATATAACGTAAAACGTCAGTTCGTTATACCATATAACGTAATACGTTATAACGTAGTGCCATATAACGTAATACGTGATAACGTTATACCATATAACGTAATACGTTATAACGTAATAACATATAACGTAAAACGTCATTTCGTTATACCATATAACGTAATACGGTATAACGTTATACCATATAACGTAATACGTTGTAACGATATACCATATAACGTAATACGTTATAACGTTATACCATATAACGTAATACGTGATAACGTTATACCATATATCGTAATACGTTAAAACGTTATACCATATAACGTAATACGATATAACGATATACCATATAACGTAATACGTTATAACGTTATACCATATAACGTAATACGTTATAACGTTGTACCATATAACGTAATACGTTATAACGTAATACCATATGACGTAATACGTTATAACGTAATACCATATAACGTAAAACGTCATTTCGTTATACCATATAACGTAATACGTTATAACGTAATACCATATAACGTAATACGTTATAACGTTATACCATATAACGTAATACGTGATAACGTTATACCATATAACGTAATACGTTAAAACGTTATACCATATAACGTAATTCGTTATAACGTTATACCATATAACGTAATACGTGATAACGTTATACCATATAACGTAATACGTTATAACGTTATACCATATAACGTAATACGTTATAACGTTATACCATATAACGTAATACGTTATAACGTAATACCATATGACGTAATACGTTATAACGTAATACCATATAACGTAAAACGTCATTTCGTTATACCATATAACGTAATACGTTATAACGTAATACCATATAACGTAATACGTTATAACGTTATACCATATAACGTAATACGTTATGACGTTATACCATATAACGTAATACGATGTAACGTTATACCATATAACGTAATACGTTATAACGTAATACCATATAACGTAAAACGTCATTTCGTTATACCATATAACGTAATACGTTAAAAAGTTATACCACATAACGTAATACGTTATAACGTAATACCATATAACGTAATACGTTATAACGTTATACCATATAACGTAATACGTTAAAACGTAATTCCATATGACGTAATACGTTATAACGTAATACCATATAACGTAAAACGTCATTTCGTTATACCATATAACGTAATACGTTATAACGTAATACCATATAACGTAATACGTTATACCGTTATACCATATAACGTAATACGTGATAACGTTATACCATATAACGTAATACGTTAAAACGTTATACCATATAACGTAATTCGTTATAACGTTATACCATATAACGTAATACGTTATAACGTTATACCATATAACGTAATACGTTAAAACGTTATACCATATAACGTAATACGTTATAACGTTATACCATATAACGTAATACGGTATAACGTTATACCATATAACATAATACGTTATAACGATATACCATATAACGTAATACGTTATAACGTTATACCATATAACGTAATACGTGATAACGTTATACCATATACCGTAATACGTTAAAACGTTATACCATATAACGTAATACGTTATAACGTTATACCATATAACGTAATACGTGATAACGTAATACCATATAACGTAATACGTTATAACGTTATACCATATAACGTAATACGTGATAACGTTATACCATATAACGTAATACGTTAAAACGTTATACCTTATAACGTAATACGTTATAACTTTATACCATATAACGTAATACGTGATAACGTAATATCATATAACGTAATACGTTATGACGTTATACCATATAACGTAATACGATGTAACGTTATACCATATAACGTAATACGTTATAACGTAATACCATATAACGTAAAACGTCATTTCGTTATACCATATAACGTAATACGTTAAAAAGTTATACCACATAACGTAATACGTTATAACGTAATACCATATAACGTAATACGTTATAACGTTATACCATATAACGTAATACGTTAAAACGTAATTCCATATAACGTAATACGTTATAACGTTATACCATATAACGTAAAACGTCATTTCGTTATACCATATAACGTAATACGTTATAACGTAATGCCATATAACGTAATACGTGATAACGTTATACCATATAACGTAATACGTTATAACGTAATAACATATAACGTAAAACGTTATAACGTAATACCATATAACGTAATACGTTATAACGTTATACCATATAACGTAATACGTTAAAACGTAATACCATATAACGTAATACGTTATAACTTTATACCATATAACGTAATACGTGACAACGTAATACCATATAACGTAATACGTTATGACGTTATACCATATAACGTAATACGATGTAACGTTATACCATATAACGTAATACGTTATAACGTAATACCATATAACGTAAAACGTCATTTCGTTATACCATATAACGTAATACGTTAAAAAGTTATACCACATAACGTAATACGTTATAACGTAATACCATATAACGTAATACGTTATAACGTTATACCATATAACGTAATACGTTAAAACGTAATTCCATATAACGTAATACGTTATAACGTTATACCATATAACGTAATACGTTAAAACGTAATACCATATAACGTAATACGTTATAACGTTATACCATATAACGTAATACGTGATAACGTTATACCATATAACGTAATACGTTAAAACGTTATACCATATAACGTAATTCGTTATAACGTTATACCATATAACGTAATACGTGATAACGTTATACCATATAACGTAATACGTTAAAACGTTATACCATATAACGTAATACGTTATAACGTTATACCATATAACGTAATACGGTATAACGTTATACCATATAACATAATACGTTATAACGATATACCATATAACGTAATACGTTATAACGTTATACCATATAACGTAATACGTGATAACGTTATACCATATACCGTAATACGTTAAAACGTTATACCATATAACGTAATACGTTATAACGTTATACCATATAACGTAATACGTGATAACGTAATACCATATAACGTAATACGTTATAACGTTATACCATATAACGTAATACGTGATAACGTTATACCATATAACGTAATACGTTAAAACGTTATACCTTATAACGTAATACGTTATAACTTTATACCATATAACGTAATACGTGATAACGTAATACCATATAACGTAATACGTTATAACGTTATACCATATAACGTAATACGTTAAAACGTAATTCCATATAACGTAATACGTTATAACGTTATACCATATAACGTAAAACGTCATTTCGTTATACCATATAACGTAATACGTTATAACGTAATGCCATATAACGTAATACGTGATAACGTTATACCATATAACGTAATACGTTATAACGTAATAACATATAACGTAAAACGTTATAACGTAATACCATATAACGTAATACGTTATAACGTTATACCATATAACGTAATACGTTAAAACGTAATACCATATAACGTAATACGTTATAACTTTATACCATATAACGTAATACGTGATAACGTAATACCATATAACGTAATACGTTATAACGTAATACCATATAACGTAAAACGTCATTTCGTTATACCATATAACGTAATACGTTATAACGTAATACCATATAACGTAAAACGTCATTTCGTTATACCACATAACGTAATACGTTAAAACGTAATACCATATAACGTAATACGTTATAACGTAATACCATATAACGTAAAACGTCATTTCGTTATACCATATAACGTAATACGTTATAACGTAATACCATATAACGTAATAAGTTATAACGTTATACCATATAACGTAATACGTTATAACGTTATACCATATAACGTAATACTTTATAACGATATACCATATAACGTAATACGTTAAAACGTTATACCACATAACGTAATACGTTATAACGTAATACCATATAACGTAATACGTTATAACGTTATACCATATAACGTAATACGTTAAAACGTAATATCATATAACGTAATACGTTATAACGTTATACCATATAACGTAAAACGTCAGTTCGTTATACCATATAACGTAATACGTTATAACGTAGTGCCATATAACGTAATACGTGATAACGTTATACCATATAACGTAATACGTTATAACGTAATAACATATAACGTAAAACGTCATTTCGTTATACCATATAACGTAATACGGTATAACGTTATACCATATAACGTAATACGTTGTAACGATATACCATATAACGTAATACGTTATAACGTTATACCATATAACGTAATACGTGATAACGTTATACCATATATCGTAATACGTTAAAACGTTATACCATATAACGTAATACGTTATAACGATATACCATATAACGTAATACGTTATAACGTTATACCATATAACGTAATACGTTATAACGTTGTACCATATAACGTAATACGTTATAACGTAATACCATATGACGTAATACGTTATAGCGTAATACCATATAACGTAAAACGTCATTTCGTTATACCATATAACGTAATACGTTATAACGTAATACCATATAACGTAATACGTTATAACGTTATACCATATAACGTAATACGTGATAACGTTATACCATATAACGTAATACGTTAAAACTTTATACCATATAACGTAATTCGTTATAACGTTATACCATATAACGTAATACGTGATAACGTTATACCATATAACGTAATACGTTATAACGTTATACCATATAACGTAATACGTTATAACGTTATACCATATAACGTAATACGTTATAACGTAATACCATATGACGTAATACGTTATAACGTAATACCATATAACGTAAAACGTCATTTCGTTATACCATATAACGTAATACGTTATAACGTAATACCATATAACGTAATACGTTATAACGTTATACCATATAACGTAATACGTTATGACGTTATACCATATAACGTAATACGATGTAACGTTATACCATATAACGTAATACGTTATAACGTAATACCATATAACGTAAAACGTCATTTCGTTATACCATATAACGTAATACGTTAAAAAGTTATACCACATAACGTAATACGTTATAACGTAATACCATATAACGTAATACGTTATAACGTTATACCATATAACGTAATACGTTAAAACGTAATTCCATATGACGTAATACGTTATAACGTAATACCATATAACGTAAAACGTCATTTCGTTATACCATATAACGTAATACGTTATAACGTAATACCATATAACGTAATACGTTATACCGTTATACCATATAGCGTAATACGTGATAACGTTATACCATATAACGTAATACGTTAAAACGTTATACCATATAACGTAATTCGTTATAACGTTATACCATATAACGTAATACGTGATAACGTTATACCATATAACGTAATACGTTAAAACGTTATACCATATAACGTAATACGTTATAACGTTATACCATATAACGTAATACGGTATAACGTTATACCATATAACATAATACGTTATAACGATATACCATATAACGTAATACGTTATAACGTTATACCATATAACGTAATACGTGATAACGTTATACCATATACCGTAATACGTTAAAACGTTATACCATATAACGTAATACGTTATAACGTTATACCATATAACGTAATACGTGATAACGTAATACCATATAACGTAATACGTTATAACGTTATACCATATAACGTAATACGTGATAACGTTATACCATATAACGTAATACGTTAAAACGTTATACCTTATAACGTAATACGTTATAACTTTATACCATATAACGTAATACGTGATAACGTAATACCATATAACGTAATACGTTATGACGTTATACCATATAACGTAATACGATGTAACGTTATACCATATAACGTAATACGTTATAACGTAATACCATATAACGTAAAACGTCATTTCGTTATACCATATAACGTAATACGTTAAAAAGTTATACCACATAACGTAATACGTTATAACGTAATACCATATAACGTAATACGTTATAACGTTATACCATATAACGTAATACGTTATACCGTTATACCATATAACGTAATACGTGATAACGTTATACCATATAACGTAATACGTTAAAACGTTATACCATATAACGTAATTCGTTATAACGTTATACCATATAACGTAATACGTGATAACGTTATACCATATAACGTAATACGTTAAAACGTTATACCATATAACGTAATACGTTATAACGTTATACCATATAACGTAATACGGTATAACGTTATACCATATAACATAATACGTTATAACGATATACCATATAACGTAATACGTTATAACGTTATACCATATAACGTAATACGTGATAACGTTATACCATATACCGTAATACGTTAAAACGTTATACCATATAACGTAATACGTTATAACGTTATACCATATAACGTAATACGTGATAACGTAATACCATATAACGTAATACGTTATAACGTTATACCATATAACGTAATACGTGATAACGTTATACCATATAACGTAATACGTTAAAACGTTATACCTTATAACGTAATACGTTATAACTTTATACCATATAACGTAATACGTGATAACGTAATACCATATAACGTAATACGTTATGACGTTATACCATATAACGTAATACGATGTATCGTTATACCATATAACGTAATACGTTATAACGTAATACCATATAACGTAAAACGTCATTTCGTTATACCATATAACGTAATACGTTAAAAAGTTATACCACATAACGTAATACGTTATAACGTAATACCATATAACGTAATACGTTATAACGTTATACCATATAACGTAATACGTTAAAACGTAATTCCATATAACGTAATACGTTATAACGTTATACCATATAACGTAAAACGTCATTTCGTTATACCATATAACGTAATACGTTATAACGTAATGCCATATAACGTAATACGTGATAACGTTATACCATATAACGTAATACGTTATAACGTAATAACATATAACGTAAAACGTTATAACGTAATACCATATAACGTAATACGTTATAACGTTATACCATATAACGTAATACGTTAAAACGTAATACCATATAACGTAATACGTTATAACTTTATACCATATAACGTAATACGTGACAACGTAATACCATATAACGTAATACGTTATGACGTTATACCATATAACGTAATACGATGTAACGTTATACCATATAACGTAATACGTTATAACGTAATACCATATAACGTAAAACGGCATTTCGTTATACCATATAACGTAATACGTTAAAAAGTTATACCACATAACGTAATACGTTATAACGTAATACCATATAACGTAATACGTTATAACGTTATACCATATAACGTAATACGTTAAAACGTAATTCCATATAACGTAATACGTTATAACGTTATACCATATAACGTAATACGTTAAAACGTAATACCATATAACGTAATACGTTATAACGTTATACCATATAACGTAATACGTGATAACGTTATACCATATAACGTAATACGTTAAAACGTTATACCATATAACGTAATTCGTTATAACGTTATACCATATAACGTAATACGTGATAACGTTATACCATATAACGTAATACGTTAAAACGTTATACCATATAACGTAATACGTTATAACGTTATACCATATAACGTAATACGGTATAACGTTATACCATATAACATAATACGTTATAACGATATACCATATAACGTAATACGTTATAACGTTATACCATATAACGTAATACGTGATAACGTTATACCATATACCGTAATACGTTAAAACGTTATACCATATAACGTAATACGTTATAACGTTATACCATATAACGTAATACGTGATAACGTAATACCATATAACGTAATACGTTATAACGTTATACCATATAACGTAATACGTGATAACGTTATACCATATAACGTAATACGTTAAAACGTTATACCTTATAACGTAATACGTTATAACTTTATACCATATAACGTAATACGTGATAACGTAATACCATATAACGTAATACGTTATAACGTTATACCATATAACGTAATACGTTAAAACGTAATTCCATATAACGTAATACGTTATAACGTTATACCATATAACGTAAAACGTCATTTCGTTATACCATATAACGTAATACATTATAACGTAATGCCATATAACGTAATACGTGATAACGTTATACCATATAACGTAATACGTTATAACATAATAACATATAACGTAAAACGTTATAACGTAATACCATATAACGTAATACGTTATAACGTTATACCATATAACGTAATACGTTAAAACGTAATACCATATAACGTAATACGTTATAACTTTATACCATATAACGTAATACGTGATAACGTAATACCATATAACGTAATACGTTATGACGTTATACCATATAACGTAATACGATGTAACGTTATACCATATAACGTAATACGTTATAACGTAATACCATATAACGTAAAACGTCATTTCGTTATACCATATAACGTAATACGTTAAAAAGTTATACCACATAACGTAATACGTTATAACGTAATACCATATAACGTAATACGTTATAACGTTATACCATATAACGTAATACGTTAAAACGTAATTCCATATAACGTAATACGTTATAACGTTATACCATATAACGTAAAACGTCATTTCGTTATACCATATAACGTAATACGTTATAACGTAATGCCATATAGCGTAATACGTGATAACGTTATACCATATAACGTAATACGTTATAACGTAATAACATATAACGTAAAACGTTATAGCGTAATACCATATAACGTAATACGTTATAACGTTATACCATATAACGTAATACGTTAAAACGTAATACCATATAACGTAATACGTTATAACGTAATACCATATAACGTAATACGTTATAACGTTATACCATATAACTTAATACGTTATAACGTTATACCATATAACGTAATACTTTATAACGTTATACCATATAACGTAATACGTTAAAACGTTATACCAAATAACGTAATACGTTATAACGTAATACCATATAACGTAATACGTTATAACGTTATACCATATAACGTAATACGTTAAAACGTAATACCATATAACGTAATACGTTATAACGTTATACCATATAACGTAAAACGTCAGTTCGTTATACCATATAACGTAATACGTTAAAACGTAATTCCATATAACGTAATACGTTATAACGTTATACCATATAACGTAATACGTGATAACGTTATACCATATAACGTAATACGTTAAAACGTTATACCATATAACGTAATACGTTATAACGATATACCATATAACGTAATACGTTATAACGTTATACCATATAACGTAATACGTTATAACGTTATACCATATAACGTAATACGGTATTACGTTATACCATATAACGTAATACGGTATTACGTTATACCATATAACGTAATACGTTATAACGATATACCATATAACGTAGTACGTTATAACGTTATACCATATAACGTAATACGTTATAACGTTATACCATATAACGTAATACGTTAAAACGTTATACCATATAACGTAATACGTTATAACGTTATACCATATAACGTAGTACGTGATAACGTAATACCATATAACGTAATACGTTATAACGTTATACCATATAACGTAATACGTTATAACGTTATACCATATAACGTAATACTTTATAACGTTATACCATATAACGTAATACGTTAAAACGTTATACCATATAACGTAATACGTTATAACGTTATACCATATAACGTAATACGTGATAACGTAATACCATATAACGTAATACGTTATAACGTTATACCATATAACGTAATACGTTATAACGTTATACCATATAACGTAATACTTTATAACGTTATACCATATAACGTAATACGTTAAAACGTTATACCACATAACGTAATACGTTATAACGTAATACCATATAACGTAATACGTTATAACGTTATACCATATAACGTAATACGTTAAAACGTAATACCATATAACGTAATACGTTATAACGTTATACCATGTAACGTAAAACGTCATTTCGTTATACCATATAACGTAATACGATATAACGTAATGCCATATAACGTAATACGTGATAACGTTATACCATATAACGTAATACGTTATAACGTAATAACATATAACGTAAAACGTTATAACGTAATACCATATAACGTAATAAGTTATAACGTTATACCATATAACGTAATACGTTAAAACGTAATACCATATAACGTAATACGTTATAACGTAATACCATATAACGTAATACGTTATAACGTTATACCATATAACGTAATACGTTATAACGTTATACCATATAACGTAATACTTTATAACGTAATACCATATATCGTAATACGTTAAAACGTTATACCACATAACGTAATACGTTATAACGTAATACCATATAACGTAATACGTTATAACGTTATACCATATAACGTAATACGTTAAAACGTAATACCATATAACGTAATACGTTATAACGTTATACCATATAACGTAAAACGTCATTTCGTTATACCATATAACGTAATACGTTATAACGTTATACCATATAACGTAATACGTTAAAACGTTATACCATATAACGTAATACGTTAAAACGTAATACCATATAACGTAATACGTTATAACGTTATACCATATAACGTAATACGTTATAACGTAATGCCATATAACGTAATACGTGATAACGTTATACCATATGACGTAATACGTTATAACGTAATAACATATAACGTAAAACGTTATAACGTAATACCATATAACGTAATACGTTATAACGTTATACCATATAACGTAATACGTTAAAACGTAATACCATATAACGTAATACGTTATAACGTAATACCATATAAAATAATACGTTATAACGTTATAACGTTATACCATATAACGTAATACGTTAAAACGTAATACCATATAACGTAATACGTTATAACGTAATACCATATAACGTAATACGTTATAACGTTATACCATATAACGTATTACGTTATAACGTTATACCATATGACGTAATACTTTATAACGTAATACCATATAACGTAATACGTTAAAACGTTATACCATATAACGTAATACTTTATAACGTAATACCATATAACGTAATACGTTAAAACGTTATACCACATAACCTAATACGTTATAACGTAATACCATATAACGTAATACGTTAAAACGTTATACCACATAACCTAATACGTTAAAACGTTATACCATATAACGTAATACGTTATAACGTTATACCATATAACGTAATACGGTATAACGTTATACCATATAACATAATACGTTATAACGATATACCATATAACGTAATACGTTATAACGTTATACCATATAACGTAATACGTGATAACGTTATACCATATACCGTAATACGTTAAAACGTTATACCATATAACGTAATACGTTATAACGTTATACCATATAACGTAATACGTGATAACGTAATACCATATAACGTAATACGTTATAACGTTATACCATATAACGTAATACGTGATAACGTTATACCATATAACGTAATACGTTAAAACGTTATACCTTATAACGTAATACGTTATAACTTTATACCATATAACGTAATACGTGATAACGTAATACCATATAACGTAATACGTTATGACGTTATACCATATAACGTAATACGATGTAACGTTATACCATATAACGTAATACGTTATAACGTAATACCATATAACGTAAAACGTCATTTCGTTATACCATATAACGTAATACGTTAAAAAGTTATACCACATAACGTAATACGTTATAACGTAATACCATATAACGTAATACGTTATAACGTTATACCATATAACGTAATACGTTATACCGTTATACCATATAACGTAATACGTGATAACGTTATACCATATAACGTAATACGTTAAAACGTTATACCATATAACGTAATTCGTTATAACGTTATACCATATAACGTAATACGTGATAACGTTATACCATATAACGTAATACGTTAAAACGTTATACCATATAACGTAATACGTTATAACGTTATACCATATAACGTAATACGGTATAACGTTATACCATATAACATAATACGTTATAACGATATACCATATAACGTAATACGTTATAACGTTATACCATATAACGTAATACGTGATAACGTTATACCATATACCGTAATACGTTAAAACGTTATACCATATAACGTAATACGTTATAACGTTATACCATATAACGTAATACGTGATAACGTAATACCATATAACGTAATACGTTATAACGTTATACCATATAACGTAATACGTGATAACGTTATACCATATAACGTAATACGTTAAAACGTTATACCTTATAACGTAATACGTTATAACTTTATACCATATAACGTAATACGTGATAACGTAATACCATATAACGTAATACGTTATGACGTTATACCATATAACGTAATACGATGTAACGTTATACCATATAACGTAATACGTTATAACGTAATACCATATAACGTAAAACGTCATTTCGTTATACCATATAACGTAATACGTTAAAAAGTTATACCACATAACGTAATACGTTATAACGTAATACCATATAACGTAATACGTTATAACGTTATACCATATAACGTAATACGTTAAAACGTAATTCCATATAACGTAATACGTTATAACGTTATACCATATAACGTAAAACGTCATTTCGTTATACCATATAACGTAATACGTTATAACGTAATGCCATATAACGTAATACGTGATAACGTTATACCATATAACGTAATACGTTATAACGTAATAACATATAACGTAAAACGTTATAACGTAATACCATATAACGTAATACGTTATAACGTTATACCATATAACGTAATACGTTAAAACGTAATACCATATAACGTAATACGTTATAACTTTATACCATATAACGTAATACGTGACAACGTAATACCATATAACGTAATACGTTATGACGTTATACCATATAACGTAATACGATGTAACGTTATACCATATAACGTAATACGTTATAACGTAATACCATATAACGTAAAACGTCATTTCGTTATACCATATAACGTAATACGTTAAAAAGTTATACCACATAACGTAATACGTTATAACGTAATACCATATAACGTAATACGTTATAACGTTATACCATATAACGTAATACGTTAAAACGTAATTCCATATAACGTAATACGTTATAACGTTATACCATATAACGTAAAACGTCATTTCGTTATACCATATAACGTAATACGTTATAACGTAATGCCATATAGCGTAATACGTGATAACGTTATACCATATAACGTAATACGTTATAACGTAATAACATATAACGTAAAACGTTATAGCGTAATACCATATAACGTAATACGTTATAACGTTATACCATATAACGTAATACGTTAAAACGTAATACCATATAACGTAATACGTTATAACGTAATACCATATAACGTAATACGTTATAACGTTATACCATATAACTTAATACGTTATAACGTTATACCATATAACGTAATACTTTATAACGTTATACCATATAACGTAATACGTTAAAACGTTATACCAAATAACGTAATACGTTATAACGTAATACCATATAACGTAATACGTTATAACGTTATACCATATAACGTAATACGTTAAAACGTAATACCATATAACGTAATACGTTATAACGTTATACCATATAACGTAAAACGTCAGTTCGTTATACCATATAACGTAATACGTTAAAACGTAATTCCATATAACGTAATACGTTATAACGTTATACCATATAACGTAATACGTGATAACGTTATACCATATAACGTAATACGTTAAAACGTTATACCATATAACGTAATACGTTATAACGATATACCATATAACGTAATACGTTATAACGTTATACCATATAACGTAATACGTTATAACGTTATACCATATAACGTAATACGGTATTACGTTATACCATATAACGTAATACGGTATTACGTTATACCATATAACGTAATACGTTATAACGATATACCATATAACGTAGTACGTTATAACGTTATACCATATAACGTAATACGTTATAACGTTATACCATATAACGTAATACGTTAAAACGTTATACCATATAACGTAATACGTTATAACGTTATACCATATAACGTAGTACGTGATAACGTAATACCATATAACGTAATACGTTATAACGTTATACCATATAACGTAATACGTTATAACGTTATACCATATAACGTAATACTTTATAACGTTATACCATATAACGTAATACGTTAAAACGTTATACCATATAACGTAATACGTTATAACGTTATACCATATAACGTAATACGTGATAACGTAATACCATATAACGTAATACGTTATAACGTTATACCATATAACGTAATACGTTATAACGTTATACCATATAACGTAATACTTTATAACGTTATACCATATAACGTAATACGTTAAAACGTTATACCACATAACGTAATACGTTATAACGTAATACCATATAACGTAATACGTTATAACGTTATACCATATAACGTAATACGTTAAAACGTAATACCATATAACGTAATACGTTATAACGTTATACCATGTAACGTAAAACGTCATTTCGTTATACCATATAACGTAATACGATATAACGTAATGCCATATAACGTAATACGTGATAACGTTATACCATATAACGTAATACGTTATAACGTAATAACATATAACGTAAAACGTTATAACGTAATACCATATAACGTAATAAGTTATAACGTTATACCATATAACGTAATACGTTAAAACGTAATACCATATAACGTAATACGTTATAACGTAATACCATATAACGTAATACGTTATAACGTTATACCATATAACGTAATACGTTATAACGTTATACCATATAACGTAATACTTTATAACGTAATACCATATATCGTAATACGTTAAAACGTTATACCACATAACGTAATACGTTATAACGTAATACCATATAACGTAATACGTTATAACGTTATACCATATAACGTAATACGTTAAAACGTAATACCATATAACGTAATACGTTATAACGTTATACCATATAACGTAAAACGTCATTTCGTTATACCATATAACGTAATACGTTATAACGTTATACCATATAACGTAATACGTTAAAACGTTATACCATATAACGTAATACGTTAAAACGTAATACCATATAACGTAATACGTTATAACGTTATACCATATAACGTAATACGTTATAACGTAATGCCATATAACGTAATACGTGATAACGTTATACCATATGACGTAATACGTTATAACGTAATAACATATAACGTAAAACGTTATAACGTAATACCATATAACGTAATACGTTATAACGTTATACCATATAACGTAATACGTTAAAACGTAATACCATATAACGTAATACGTTATAACGTAATACCATATAAAATAATACGTTATAACGTTATAACGTTATACCATATAACGTAATACGTTAAAACGTAATACCATATAACGTAATACGTTATAACGTAATACCATATAACGTAATACGTTATAACGTTATACCATATAACGTATTACGTTATAACGTTATACCATATGACGTAATACTTTATAACGTAATACCATATAACGTAATACGTTAAAACGTTATACCATATAACGTAATACTTTATAACGTAATACCATATAACGTAATACGTTAAAACGTTATACCACATAACCTAATACGTTATAACGTAATACCATATAACGTAATACGTTAAAACGTTATACCACATAACCTAATACGTTAAAACGTTATACCATATAACGTAATACGTTATAACGTTATACCATATAACGTAATACGGTATAACGTTATACCATATAACATAATACGTTATAACGATATACCATATAACGTAATACGTTATAACGTTATACCATATAACGTAATACGTGATAACGTTATACCATATACCGTAATACGTTAAAACGTTATACCATATAACGTAATACGTTATAACGTTATACCATATAACGTAATACGTGATAACGTAATACCATATAACGTAATACGTTATAACGTTATACCATATAACGTAATACGTGATAACGTTATACCATATAACGTAATACGTTAAAACGTTATACCTTATAACGTAATACGTTATAACTTTATACCATATAACGTAATACGTGATAACGTAATACCATATAACGTAATACGTTATGACGTTATACCATATAACGTAATACGATGTAACGTTATACCATATAACGTAATACGTTATAACGTAATACCATATAACGTAAAACGTCATTTCGTTATACCATATAACGTAATACGTTAAAAAGTTATACCACATAACGTAATACGTTATAACGTAATACCATATAACGTAATACGTTATAACGTTATACCATATAACGTAATACGTTATACCGTTATACCATATAACGTAATACGTGATAACGTTATACCATATAACGTAATACGTTAAAACGTTATACCATATAACGTAATTCGTTATAACGTTATACCATATAACGTAATACGTGATAACGTTATACCATATAACGTAATACGTTAAAACGTTATACCATATAACGTAATACGTTATAACGTTATACCATATAACGTAATACGGTATAACGTTATACCATATAACATAATACGTTATAACGATATACCATATAACGTAATACGTTATAACGTTATACCATATAACGTAATACGTGATAACGTTATACCATATACCGTAATACGTTAAAACGTTATACCATATAACGTAATACGTTATAACGTTATACCATATAACGTAATACGTGATAACGTAATACCATATAACGTAATACGTTATAACGTTATACCATATAACGTAATACGTGATAACGTTATACCATATAACGTAATACGTTAAAACGTTATACCTTATAACGTAATACGTTATAACTTTATACCATATAACGTAATACGTGATAACGTAATACCATATAACGTAATACGTTATGACGTTATACCATATAACGTAATACGATGTAACGTTATACCATATAACGTAATACGTTATAACGTAATACCATATAACGTAAAACGTCATTTCGTTATACCATATAACGTAATACGTTAAAAAGTTATACCACATAACGTAATACGTTATAACGTAATACCATATAACGTAATACGTTATAACGTTATACCATATAACGTAATACGTTAAAACGTAATTCCATATAACGTAATACGTTATAACGTTATACCATATAACGTAAAACGTCATTTCGTTATACCATATAACGTAATACGTTATAACGTAATGCCATATAACGTAATACGTGATAACGTTATACCATATAACGTAATACGTTATAACGTAATAACATATAACGTAAAACGTTATAACGTAATACCATATAACGTAATACGTTATAACGTTATACCATATAACGTAATACGTTAAAACGTAATACCATATAACGTAATACGTTATAACTTTATACCATATAACGTAATACGTGACAACGTAATACCATATAACGTAATACGTTATGACGTTATACCATATAACGTAATACGATGTAACGTTATACCATATAACGTAATACGTTATAACGTAATACCATATAACGTAAAACGGCATTTCGTTATACCATATAACGTAATACGTTAAAAAGTTATACCACATAACGTAATACGTTATAACGTAATACCATATAACGTAATACGTTATAACGTTATACCATATAACGTAATACGTTAAAACGTAATTCCATATAACGTAATACGTTATAACGTTATACCATATAACGTAATACGTTAAAACGTAATACCATATAACGTAATACGTTATAACGTTATACCATATAACGTAATACGTGATAACGTTATACCATATAACGTAATACGTTAAAACGTTATACCATATAACGTAATACGTTATAACGTTATACCATATAACGTAATACGTGATAACGTAATACCATATAACGTAATACGTTATAACGTTATACCATATAACGTAATACGTGATAACGTTATACCATATAACGTAATACGTTAAAACGTTATACCTTATAACGTAATACGTTATAACTTTATACCATATAACGTAATACGTGATAACGTAATACCATATAACGTAATACGTTATAACGTTATACCATATAACGTAATACGTTAAAACGTAATTCCATATAACGTAATACGTTATAACGTTATACCATATAACGTAAAACGTCATTTCGTTATACCATATAACGTAATACGTTATAACGTAATGCCATATAACGTAATACGTGATAACGTTATACCATATAACGTAATACGTTATAACATAATAACATATAACGTAAAACGTTATAACGTAATACCATATAACGTAATACGTTATAACGTTATACCATATAACGTAATACGTTAAAACGTAATACCATATAACGTAATACGTTATAACTTTATACCATATAACGTAATACGTGATAACGTAATACCATATAACGTAATACGTTATGACGTTATACCATATAACGTAATACGATGTAACGTTATACCATATAACGTAATACGTTATAACGTAATACCATATAACGTAAAACGTCATTTCGTTATACCATATAACGTAATACGTTAAAAAGTTATACCACATAACGTAATACGTTATAACGTAATACCATATAACGTAATACGTTATAACGTTATACCATATAACGTAATACGTTAAAACGTAATTCCATATAACGTAATACGTTATAACGTTATACCATATAACGTAAAACGTCATTTCGTTATACCATATAACGTAATACGTTATAACGTAATGCCATATAGCGTAATACGTGATAACGTTATACCATATAACGTAATACGTTATAACGTAATAACATATAACGTAAAACGTTATAGCGTAATACCATATAACGTAATACGTTATAACGTTATACCATATAACGTAATACGTTAAAACGTAATACCATATAACGTAATACGTTATAACGTAATACCATATAACGTAATACGTTATAACGTTATACCATATAACTTAATACGTTATAACGTTATACCATATAACGTAATACTTTATAACGTTATACCATATAACGTAATACGTTAAAACGTTATACCAAATAACGTAATACGTTATAACGTAATACCATATAACGTAATACGTTATAACGTTATACCATATAACGTAATACGTTAAAACGTAATACCATATAACGTAATACGTTATAACGTTATACCATATAACGTAAAACGTCAGTTCGTTATACCATATAACGTAATACGTTAAAACGTAATTCCATATAACGTAATACGTTATAACGTTATACCATATAACGTAATACGTGATAACGTTATACCATATAACGTAATACGTTAAAACGTTATACCATATAACGTAATACGTTATAACGATATACCATATAACGTAATACGTTATAACGTTATACCATATAACGTAATACGTTATAACGTTATACCATATAACGTAATACGGTATTACGTTATACCATATAACGTAATACGGTATTACGTTATACCATATAACGTAATACGTTATAACGATATACCATATAACGTAGTACGTTATAACGTTATACCATATAACGTAATACGTTATAACGTTATACCATATAACGTAATACGTTAAAACGTTATACCATATAACGTAATACGTTATAACGTTATACCATATAACGTAGTACGTGATAACGTAATACCATATAACGTAATACGTTATAACGTTATACCATATAACGTAATACGTTATAACGTTATACCATATAACGTAATACTTTATAACGTTATACCATATAACGTAATACGTTAAAACGTTATACCATATAACGTAATACGTTATAACGTTATACCATATAACGTAATACGTGATAACGTAATACCATATAACGTAATACGTTATAACGTTATACCATATAACGTAATACGTTATAACGTTATACCATATAACGTAATACTTTATAACGTTATACCATATAACGTAATACGTTAAAACGTTATACCACATAACGTAATACGTTATAACGTAATACCATATAACGTAATACGTTATAACGTTATACCATATAACGTAATACGTTAAAACGTAATACCATATAACGTAATACGTTATAACGTTATACCATGTAACGTAAAACGTCATTTCGTTATACCATATAACGTAATACGATATAACGTAATGCCATATAACGTAATACGTGATAACGTTATACCATATAACGTAATACGTTATAACGTAATAACATATAACGTAAAACGTTATAACGTAATACCATATAACGTAATAAGTTATAACGTTATACCATATAACGTAATACGTTAAAACGTAATACCATATAACGTAATACGTTATAACGTAATACCATATAACGTAATACGTTATAACGTTATACCATATAACGTAATACGTTATAACGTTATACCATATAACGTAATACTTTATAACGTAATACCATATATCGTAATACGTTAAAACGTTATACCACATAACGTAATACGTTATAACGTAATACCATATAACGTAATACGTTATAACGTTATACCATATAACGTAATACGTTAAAACGTAATACCATATAACGTAATACGTTATAACGTTATACCATATAACGTAAAACGTCATTTCGTTATACCATATAACGTAATACGTTATAACGTTATACCATATAACGTAATACGTTAAAACGTTATACCATATAACGTAATACGTTAAAACGTAATACCATATAACGTAATACGTTATAACGTTATACCATATAACGTAATACGTTATAACGTAATGCCATATAACGTAATACGTGATAACGTTATACCATATGACGTAATACGTTATAACGTAATAACATATAACGTAAAACGTTATAACGTAATACCATATAACGTAATACGTTATAACGTTATACCATATAACGTAATACGTTAAAACGTAATACCATATAACGTAATACGTTATAACGTAATACCATATAAAATAATACGTTATAACGTTATAACGTTATACCATATAACGTAATACGTTAAAACGTAATACCATATAACGTAATACGTTATAACGTAATACCATATAACGTAATACGTTATAACGTTATACCATATAACGTATTACGTTATAACGTTATACCATATGACGTAATACTTTATAACGTAATACCATATAACGTAATACGTTAAAACGTTATACCATATAACGTAATACTTTATAACGTAATACCATATAACGTAATACGTTAAAACGTTATACCACATAACCTAATACGTTATAACGTAATACCATATAACGTAATACGTTATAACGTTATACCATATAACGTAATACGTTAAAACGTAATACCATATAACGTAATACGTTATAACGTTATACCATATAACGTAAAACGTCATTTCGTTATACCATATAACGTAATACGTTATAACGTTATACCATATAACGTAATACGTTAAAACGTAATACCATATAACGTAATACGTTATAACGTTATACCATATAACGTAAAACGTCATTTCGTTATACCATATAACGTAATACGTTAAAACGTAATACCATATAACGTAATACGTTATAACGTAATTCCATATAACGTAATACGTTATAACGTTATACCATATAACGTAATACGTTAAAACGTTATACCATATAACGTAATACTTTATAACGTAATACCATATAACGTAATACGTTAAAACGTTATACCACATAACGTAATACGTTATAACGTAATACCATATAACGTAATACGTAAAAACGTTATACCACATAACGTAATACGTTATAACGTAATACCATATAACGTAATACGTTATAACGTTATACCATATAACGTAATACGTTAAAACGTAATACCATATAACGTAATACGTTATAACGTTATACCATATAACGTAAAACGTCATTTCGTTATACCATATAACGTAATACGTTATAACGTTATACCATATAACGTAATACGTTAAAACGTAATACCATATAACGTAATACGTTATAACGTTATACCATATAACGTAAAACGTCATTTCGTTATACCATATAACGTAATACGTTATAACGTAATGCCATATAACGTAATACGTGATAACGTTATACCATATAACGTAATACGTTATAACGTAATAACATATAACGTAAAACGTTATAACGTAATACCATATAACGTAATACGTTATAACGTTATACCATATAACGTAATACGTTAAAACGTAATACCATATAACGTAATACGTTATAACGTAATACCATATAACGTAATACGTTATAACGTTATAACGTTATACCATATAACGTAATACTTTATAACGTTATACCATATAACGTAAGACGTTAAAACGTTATACCACATAACGTAATACGTTATAACGTAATACCATATAACGTAATACGTTATAACGTTATACCATATAACGTAATACGTTAAAACGTAATACCATATAACGTAATACGTTAAAACGTTATACCATATAACGTAATACGTTATAACGTTATACCATATAACGTAATACGTGATAACGTAATACCTAATAACGTAATACGTTATAACGTTATTCCATATAACGTAATACGTGATAACGTTATACCATATAACGTAATACGTTAAAACGTTATACCATATAACGTAATACGTTATAACGATATACCATATAACGTAATACGTTATAGCGATATACCATATAACGTAAAACGTCATTTCGTTATACCATATAACGTAATACGTTATAACGTAATGCCATATAACGTAATACGTGATAACGTTATACCATATAACGTAATACGTTATAACGTAATAACATATAACGTAAAACGTTAAAACGTAATACCATATAACGTAATACGTTATAACGTTATACCATATAACGTAATACGTTATAACGTTATACCATATAACGTAATACGTGATAACGTAATACCATATAACGTAATACGTTATGACGTTATACCATATAACGTAATACGTTATAACGTAATACCATATAACGTAATACGTTATAACGTAATACCATATAACGTAAAACGTCATTTCGTTATACCATATAACGTAATACGTTGTAACGTAATACCATATAACGTAATACGTTATAACGTTATACCATATAACGTAATAAGTGATAACGTTATACCATATAACGTAATACGTTAAAACGTTATACCATATAACGTAATACGTTATAACGTTATACCATATAAAGTAATACGTGATAACGTTATACCATATAACGTAGTACGTTATAACGTTATACCATATAACGTAATACGTTATAACGTTATACCATATAACGTAAAACGTCATTTCGTTATACCATATAACGAAATACGTTATAACGTAATGCCATATAACGTAATACGTGATAACGTTATACCATATAACGTAATACGTTACAACGTAATAACATATAACGTAAAACGTTATAACGTAATACCATATAACGTAATACGTTATAACGTTATACCATATAACGTAATACGTTAAAACGTAATACCATATAACGTAATACGTTATAACGTAATACCATATAACGTAATACGTTATAACGTCATACCATATAACGTAATACGTTATAACGTTATACCATATAACGTAATACTTTATAACGTTATACCATATAACGTAATACGTTAAAACGTTATACCACATAACGTAATACGTTATAACGTTATACCATATAACGTAAAACGTCATTTCGTTATACCATATAACGTAATACGTTATAACGTAATGCCATATAACGTAATACGTGATAACGTTATACCATATAACGTAATACGTTATAACGTAATAACATATAACGTAAAACGTTATAACGTAATACCATATAACGTAATACGTTATAACGTTATACCATATAACGTAATACGTTAAAACGTAATACCATATAACGTAATACGTTATAACGTAATACCATATAACGTAAAACGTCATTTCTTTATACCATATAACGTAATACGTTGTAACGTAATACCATATAACGTAATACGTTATAACGTTATACCATATAACGTAATAAGTGATAACGTTATACCATATAACGTAATACGTTATAACGTTATACCATATAACGTAATACGTTATAACGTTATACCATATAACGTAATACGTGATAACGTAATACCATATAACGTAATACGTTATGACGTTATACCATATAACGTAATACGTTATAACGTAATACCATATAACGTAATACGTTATAACGTAATACCATATAACGTAAAACGTCATTTCGTTATACCATATAACGTAATACGTTGTAACGTAATACCATATAACGTAATACGTTATAACGTTATACCATATAACGTAATAAGTGATAACGTTATACCATATAACGTAATACGTTAAAACGTTATACCATATAACGTAATACGTTATAACGTTATACCATATAAAGTAATACGTGATAACGTTATACCATATAACGTAATACGTTATAACGTAATAACATATAACGTAAAACGTTATAACGTAATACCATATAACGTAATAAGTTATAACGTTATACCATATAACGTAATACGTTAAAACGTAATACCATATAACGTAATACGTTATAACGTAATACCATATAACGTAATACGTTATAACGTAATACCATATAACATAATACGTTATAACGTTATAACGTTATACCATATAACGTAATAGGTTAAAACGTAATACCATATAACGTAATACGTTATAACGTAATACCATATAACGTAATACGTTATAACGTTATACCATATAACGTAATACGTTATAACGTTATACCATATAACGTAATACGTTAAAACGTAATACCATATAACGTAATACGTTATAACGTAATACCATATAACGTAATACGTTATAACGTTATACCATATAACGTAATACGTGATAACGTTATACCATATAACGTAATACGTTATAACGTAATAACATATAACGTAAAACGTTATAACGTAATACCATATAACGTAATAAGTTATAACGTTATACCATATAACGTAATACGTTAAAACGTAATACCATATAACGTAATACGTTATAACGTAATACCATATAACGTAATACGTTATAACGTTATACCATATAACGTAAAACGTCATTCCGTTATACCATATAACGTAAAACGTTAAAACGTAATACCATATAACGTAATACGTTATAACGTAATACCATATAACGTAATACGTTATAACGTTATACCATATAACGTAATACGTTATAACGTTATACCATATAACGTAATACTTTATAACGTAATACCATATAACGTAATACGTTAAAACGTTATACCACATAACGTAATACGTTATAACGTAATACCATATAACGTAATACGTTAAAACGTTATACCACATAACGTAATACGTTATAACGTAATACCATATAACGTAATACGTTATAACGTTATACCATATAACGTAATACGTTAAAACGTAATACCATATAACGTAATACGTTATAACGTTATACCATATAACGTAAAACGTCATTTCGTTATACCATATAACGTAATACGTTATAACGTTATACCATATAACGTAATACGTTAAAACGTAATACCATATAACGTAATACGTTATAACGTTATACCATATAACGTAAAACGTCATTTCGTTATACCATATAACGTAATACGTTATAACGTAATGCCATATAACGTAATACGTGATAACGTTATACCATATAACGTAATACGTTATAACGTAATAACATATAACGTAAAACGTTATAACGTAATACCATATAACGTAATACGTTATAACGTTATACCATATAACGTAATACGTTAAAACGTAATACCATATAACGTAATACGTTATAACGTAATACCATATAACATAATACGTTATAACGTTATAACGTTATACCATATAACGTAATACTTTATTACGTTATACCATATAACGTAAGACGTTAAAACGTTATACCACATAACGTAATACGTTATAACGTAATACCATATAACGTAATACGTTATAACGTTATACCATATAACGTAATACGTTAAAACGTAATACCATATAACGTAATACGTTAAAACGTTATACCATATAACGTAATACGTTATATCGTTATACCATATAACGTAATACGTGATAACGTAATACCTAATAACGTAATACGTTATAACGTTATACCATATAACGTAATACGTGATAACGTTATACCATATAACGTAATACGTTAAAACGTTATACCATATAACGTAATACGTTATAACGATATACCATATAACGTAATACGTTATAGCGTTATACCATATAACGTAAAACGTCATTTCGTTATACCATATAACGTAATACGTTATAACGTAATGCCATATAACGTAATACGTGATAACGTTATACCATATAACGTAATACGTTATAACGTAATAACATATAACGTAAAACGTTAAAACGTAATACCATATAACGTAATACGTTATAACGTTATACCCTATAACGTAATACGTTATAACGTTATACCATATAACGTAATACGTGATAACGTAATACCATATAACGTAATACGTTATGACGTTATACCATATAACGTAATACGTTATAACGTAATACCATATAACGTAATACGTTATAACGTAATACCATATAACGTAAAACGTCATTTCGTTATACCATATAACGTAATACGTTGTAACGTAATACCATATAACGTAATACGTTATAACGTTATACCATATAACGTAATAAGTGATAACGTTATACCATATAACGTAATACGTTAAAACGTTATACCATATAACGTAATACGTTATAACGTTATACCATATAAAGTAATACGTGATAACGTTATACCATATAACGTAGTACGTTATAACGTTATACCATATAACGTAATACGTTATAACGTTATACCATATAACGTAAAACGTCATTTCGTTATACCATATAACGTAATACGTTATAACGTAATGCCATATAACGTAATACGTGATAACGTTATACCATATAACGTAATACGTTATAACGTAATAACATATAACGTAAAACGTTATAACGTAATACCATATAACGTAATACGTTATAACGTTATACCATATAACGTAATACGTTAAAACGTAATACCATATAACGTAATACGTTATAACGTAATACCATATAACGTAATACGTTATAACGTTATACCATATAACGTAGTACGTTATAACGTTATACCATATAACGTAATACGTTATAACGTTATACCATATAACGTAATACGTTATAACGTTATACCATATAACGTAAAACGTCATTTCGTTATACCATATAACGTAATACGTTATAACGTAATGCCATATAACGTAATACGTGATAACGTTATACCATATAACGTAATACGTTATTACGTAATAACATATAACGTAAAACGTTATAACGTAATACCATATAACGTTATACCATATAACGTAATACGTTAAAACGTAATACCATATAACGTAATACGTTAAAACGTAATACCATATAACGTAATACGTTATAACGTAATACCATATAACGTAATACGTTATAACGTCATACCATATAACGTAATACGTTATAACGTTATACCATATAACGTAATACTTTATAACGTTATACCATATAACGTAATACGTTAAAACGTTATACCACATAACGTAATACGTTATAACGTTATACCATATAACGTAAAACGTCATTTCGTTATACCATATAACGTAATACGTTATAACGTAATGCCATATAACGGAATACGTGATAACGTTATACCATATAACGTAATACGTTATAACGTAATAACATATAACGTAAAACGTTATAACGTAATACCATATAACGTAATACGTTATAACGTTATACCATATAACGTAATACGTTAAAACGTAATACCATATAACGTAATACGTTATAACGTAATACCATATAACGTAAAACGTCATTTCGTTATACCATATAACGTAATACGTTGTAACGTAATACCATATAACGTAATACGTTATAACGTTATACCATATAACGTAATAAGTGATAACGTTATACCATATAACGTAATACGTTATAACGTTATACCATATAACGTAATACGTTATAACGTTATACCATATAACGTAATACGTGATAACGTAATACCATATAACGTAATACGTTATGACGTTATACCATATAACGTAATACGTTATAACGTAATACCATATAACGTAATACGTTATAACGTAATACCATATAACGTAAAACGTCATTTCGTTATACCATATAACGTAATACGTTGTAACGTAATACCATATAACGTAATACGTTATAACGTTATACCATATAACGTAATAAGTGATAACGTTATACCATATAACGTAATACGTTAAAACGTTATACCATATAACGTAATACGTTATAACGTTATACCATATAAAGTAATACGTGATAACGTTATACCATATAACGTAATACGTTATAACGTAATAACATATAACGTAAAACGTTATAACGTAATACCATATAACGTAATAAGTTATAACGTTATACCATATAACGTAATACGTTAAAACGTAATACCATATAACGTAATACGTTATAACGTAATACCATATAACGTAATACGTTATAACGTAATACCATATAACATAATACGTTATAACGTTATAACGTTATACCATATAACGTAATAGGTTAAAACGTAATACCATATAACGTAATACGTTATAACGTAATACCATATAACGTAATACGTTATAACGTTATACCATATAACGTAATACGTTATAACGTTATACCATATAACGTAATACGTTAAAACGTAATACCATATAACGTAATACGTTATAACGTAATACCATATAACGTAATACGTTATAACGTTATACCATATAACGTAATACGTGATAACGTTATACCATATAACGTAATACGTTATAACGTAATAACATATAACGTAAAACGTTATAACGTAATACCATATAACGTAATAAGTTATAACGTTATACCATATAACGTAATACGTTAAAACGTAATACCATATAACGTAATACGTTATAACGTAATACCATATAACGTAATACGTTATAACGTTATACCATATAACGTAAAACGTCATTCCGTTATACCATATAACGTAATACGTTAAAACGTAATACCATATAACGTAATACGTTATAACGTAATACCATATAACGTAATACGTTATAACGTTATACCATATAACGTAATACGTTATAACGTTATACCATATAACGTAATACTTTATAACGTAATACCATATAACGTAATACGTTAAAGCGTTATACCACATAACGTAATACGTTATAACGTAATACCATATAACGTAATACGTTAAAACGTTATACCACATAACGTAATACGTTATAACGTAATACCATATAACGTAATACGTTATAACGTTATACCATATAACGTAATACGTTAAAACGTAATACCATATAACGTAATACGTTATAACGTTATACCATATAACGTAAAACGTCATTTCGTTATACCATATAACGTAATACGTTATAACGTTATACCATATAACGTAATACGTTAAAACGTAATACCATATAACGTAATACGTTATAACGTTATACCATATAACGTAAAACGTCATTTCGTTATACCATATAACGTAATACGTTATAACGTAATGCCATATAACGTAATACGTGATAACGTTATACCATATAACGTAATACGTTATAACGTAATAACATATAACGTAAAACGTTATAACGTAATACCATATAACGTAATACGTTATAACGTTATACCATATAACGTAATACGTTAAAACGTAATACCATATAACGTAATACGTTATAACGTAATACCATATAACATAATACGTTATAACGTTATAACGTTATACCATATAACGTAATACTTTATAACGTTATACCATATAACGTAAGACGTTAAAACGTTATACCACATAACGTAATACGTTATAACGTAATACCATATAACGTAATACGTTATAACGTTATACCATATAACGTAATACGTTAAAACGTAATACCATATAACGTAATACGTTAAAACGTTATACCATATAACGTAATACGTTATAACGTTATACCATATAACGTAATACGTGATAACGTAATACCTAATAACGTAATACGTTATAACGTTATACCATATAACGTAATACGTGATAACGTTATACCATATAACGTAATACGTTAAAACGTTATACCATATAACGTAATACGTTATAACGATATACCACATAACGTAATACGTTATAGCGTTATACCATATAACGTAAAACGTCATTTCGTTATACCATATAACGTAATACGTTATAACGTAATGCCATATAACGTAATACGTGATAACGTTATACCATATAACGTAATACGTTATAACGTAATAACATATAACGTAAAACGTTAAAACGTAATACCATATAACGTAATACGTTATAACGTTATACCCTATAACGTAATACGTTATAACGTTATACCATATAACGTAATACGTGATAACGTAATACCATATAACGTAATACGTTATGACGTTATACCATATAACGTAATACGTTATAACGTAATACCATATAACGTAATACGTTATAACGTAATACCATATAACGTAAAACGTCATTTCGTTATACCATATAACGTAATACGTTGTAACGTAATACCATATAACGTAATACGTTATAACGTTATACCATATAACGTAATAAGTGATAACGTTATACCATATAACGTAATACGTTAAAACGTTATACCATATAACGTAATACGTTATAACGTTATACCATATAAAGTAATACGTGATAACGTTATACCATATAACGTAGTACGTTATAACGTTATACCATATAACGTAATACGTTATAACGTTATACCATATAACGTAAAACGTCATTTCGTTATACCATATAACGTAATACGTTATAACGTAATGCCATATAACGTAATACGTGATAACGTTATACCATATAACGTAATACGTTATAACGTAATAACATATAACGTAAAACGTTATAACGTAATACCATATAACGTAATACGTTATAACGTTATACCATATAACGTAATACGTTAAAACGTAATACCATATAACGTAATACGTTATAACGTAATACCATATAACGTAATACGTTATAACGTTATACCATATAACGTAGTACGTTATAACGTTATACCATATAACGTAATACGTTATAACGTTATACCATATAACGTAATACGTTATAACGTTATACCATATAACGTAAAACGTCATTTCGTTATACCATATAACGTAATACGTTATAACGTAATGCCATATAACGTAATACGTGATAACGTTATACCATATAACGTAATACGTTATTACGTAATAACATATAACGTAAAACGTTATAACGTAATACCATATAACGTTATACCATATAACGTAATACGTTAAAACGTAATACCATATAACGTAATACGTTATAACGTAATACCATATAACGTAATACGTTATAACGTTATACCATATAACGTAATACGTTATAACGTTATTCCATATAACGTAATACTTTATAACGTTATACCATATAACGTAATACGTTAAAACGTTATACCACATAACGTAATACGTTATAACGTAATACCATATAACGTAATACGTTATAGCGTTATACCATATAACGTAATACGTTAAAACGTAACACCATATAACGTAATACGTTTTAACGTAATACCATATAACGTAATACGTTATAACGTTATACCATATAACGTAATACGTTATAGCGTTATACCATAGAACGTAATACTTTATAACGTTATACCATATAACGTAATACGTTAAAACGTTATACCACATAACGTAATACGTTATAACGTAATACCATATAACGTAATACGTTATAACGTTATAGCATATAACGTAATACGTTAAAACGTAGTACCATATAACGTAATACGTTATAACGTAATACCATATAACGTAAAACGTCATTTCGTTATACCATATAACGTAATACGTTATAACGTAATGTCATATAACGTAATACGTGATAACGTTATACCATATAACGTAATACGTTATAACGTAATAACATATAACGTAAAACGTCATTTCGTTGTACCATATAACGTAATACGGTATAACGTTATACCATATAACGTAATACGTTATAACGATATACCATATAACGTAATACGTTATAACGTTATACCATATAACGTAATACGTGATAACGTTATACCATATAACGTAATACGTTAAAACGTTATACCATATAACGTAATACGTTATAACGTTATACCATATAACGTAATACGTGATAACGTAATACCATATAACGTAATACGTTATGACGTTATACCATATAACGTAATACGTTATAACGTAATACCATATAACGTAATACGTTATAACGTAATACCATATAACGTAATACGTTATAACGTTATACCATATAACGTAATACGTTGTAACGTTATACCATATAACGTAATACTTTATAACGTAATACCATATATCGTAATACGTTAAAACGTTATACCACATAACGTAATACGTTAATACGTTATACCATATAACGTAATACGTTATAACGTTATACCATATAACGTAATACGTTATAACGTAATACCATATAACGTAATACGTTATAACGTAATACCATATAACGTAATACGTTATAACGTTATACCATATAACGTAATACGTGATAACGTTATACCATATAACGTAATACGTTAAACCGTTATACCATATAACGTAATACGTTATAACGTTATACCATATAACGTAATACGTGATAGCGTAATACCATATAACGTAATACGTTATAACGTTATACCATATAACGTAATAGTTTATAACGTTATACCATATAACGTAATACGTTAAAACGTTATACCACATAACGTAATACGTTATAACGTAATACCATATAACGTAATACGTTATAACGTTATACCATATAACGTAATACGTTAAAACGTAATACCATATAACGTAATACGTTATAACGTTATACCATATAACGTAAAACGTCATTTCGTTATACCATATAACGTAATACGTGATAACGTTATACCATATAACGTAATACGTGATAACGTAATACCATATAACGTAATACGTGATAACGTTATACCATATAACGTAATACGTTAAACCGTTATACCATATAACGTAATACGTTAAAACGTAATACCATATAACGTAATACGTTATAACGTACTACCATATAACGTAATACGTTATAACGTTATACCATATAACGTAATACGTGATAACGTAATACCATATAACGTAATACGTTATGACGTTATACCATATAACGTAATACGATGTAACGTTATACCATATAACGTAATACGTTATAACGTAATACCATATAACGTAAAACGTCATTTCGTTATACCATATAACGTAATACGTTAAAACGTTATACCACATAACGTAATACGTTATAACGTAATACCATATAACGTAATACGTTATAACGTTATACCATATAACGTAATACGTTAAAACGTAATTCCATATAACGTAATACGTTATAACGTTATACCATATAACGTAAATCGTCATTTCGTTATACCATATAACGTAATACGTTATAACGTAATGCCATATAACGTAATACGTGATAACGTTATACCATATAACGTAATACGTTATAACGTAATAACATATAACGTAAAACGTCATTTCGTTATACCATATAACGTAATACGGTATAACGTTATACCATATAACGTAATACGTTATAACGATATACCATATAACGTAATACGTTATAACGTTATACCATATAACGTAATACGTGATAACGTTATACCATATAACGTAATACGTTATAACGTAATACCATATGACGTAATACGTTATAACGTAATACCATATAACGTAACACGTTATAACGTAATACCATATAACGTAATACGTTATAACGTTATACCATATAACGTAATACGTTATAACGTTATACCATATAACGTAATACGTTAAAACGTTATACCATATAACGTAATTCGTTATAACGTTATACCATATAACGTAATACGTGATAACGTTATACCATATAACGTAATACGTTAAAACGTTATACCATATAACGTAATACGTTATAACGTTATACCATATAACGTAATACGGTATAACGTTATACCATATAACATAATACGTTATAACGATATACCATATAACGTAATACGTTATAACGTTATACCATATAACGTAATACGTGATAACGTTATACCATATACCGTAATACGTTAAAACGTTATACCATATAACGTAATACGTTATAACGTTATACCATATAACGTAATACGTGATAACGTAATACCATATAACGTAATACGTTATAACGTTATACCATATAACGTAATACGTGATAACGTTATACCATATAACGTAATACGTTAAAACGTTATACCTTATAACGTAATACGTTATAACTTTATACCATATAACGTAATACGTGATAACGTAATACCATATAACGTAATACGTTATGACGTTATACCATATGACGTAATACGATGTACCGTTATACCATATAACGTAATACGTTATAACGTAATACCATATAACGTAAAACGTCATTTCGTTATACCATATAACGTAATACGTTAAAAAGTTATATCACATAACGTAATACGTTATAACGTAATACCATATAACGTAATACGTTATAACGTTATACCATATAACGTAATACGTTAAAACGTAATTCCATATAACGTAATACGTTATAACGTTATACCATATAACGTAAAACGTCATTTCGTTATACCATATAACGTAATACGTTATAACGTAATGCCATATAACGTAATACGTGATAACGTTATACCATATAACGTAATACGTTATAACGTAATAACATATAACGTAAAACGTTATAACGTAATACCATATAACGTAATACGTTATAACGTTATACCATATAACGTAATACGTTAAAACGTAATACCATATAACGTAATACGTTATAACGTAATACCATATAACGTAATACGTTATAACGTTATACCATATAACGTAGTACGTTATAACGTTATACCATATAACGTAATACGTTATAACGTTATACCATATAACGTAATACGTTATAACGTTATACCATATAACGTAAAACGTCATTTCGTTATACCATATAACGTAATACGTTATAACGTAATGCCATATAACGTAATACGTGATAACGTTATACCATATAACGTAATACGTTATTACGTAATAACATATAACGTAAAACGTTATAACGTAATACCATATAACGTTATACCATATAACGTAATACGTTAAAACGTAATACCATATAACGTAATACGTTATAACGTAATACCATATAACGTAATACGTTATAACGTTTTACCATATAACGTAATACGTTATAACGTTATTCCATATAACGTAATACTTTATAACGTTATACCATATAACGTAATACGTTAAAACGTTATACCACATAACGTAATACGTTATAACGTAATACCATATAACGTAATACGTTATAGCGTTATACCATATAACGTAATACGTTAAAACGTAACACCATATAACGTAATACGTTTTAACGTAATACCATATAACGTAATACGTTATAACGTTATACCATATAACGTAATACGTTATAGCGTTATACCATAGAACGTAATACTTTATAACGTTATACCATATAACGTAATACGTTAAAACGTTATACCACATAACGTAATACGTTATAACGTAATACCATATAACGTAATACGTTATAACGTTATAGCATATAACGTAATACGTTAAAACGTAGTACCATATAACGTAATACGTTATAACGTAATACCATATAACGTAAAACGTCATTTCGTTATACCATATAACGTAATACGTTATAACGTAATGTCATATAACGTAATACGTGATAACGTTATACCATATAACGTAATACGTTATAACGTAATAACATATAACGTAAAACGTCATTTCGTTGTACCATATAACGTAATACGGTATAACGTTATACCATATAACGTAATACGTTATAACGATATACCATATAACGTAATACGTTATAACGTTATACCATATAACGTAATACGTGATAACGTTATACCATATAACGTAATACGTTAAAACGTTATACCATATAACGTAATACGTTATAACGTTATACCATATAACGTAATACGTGATAACGTAATACCATATAACGTAATACGTTATGACGTTATACCATATAACGTAATACGTTATAACGTAATACCATATAACGTAATACGTTATAACGTAATACCATATAACGTAATACGTTATAACGTTATACCATATAACGTAATACGTTATAACGTTATACCATATAACGTAATACTTTATAACGTAATACCATATATCGTAATACGTTAAAACGTTATACCACATAACGTAATACGTTAATACGTTATACCATATAACGTAATACGTTATAACGTTATACCATATAACGTAATACGTTATAACGTAATACCATATAACGTAATACGTTATAACGTAATACCATATAACGTAATACGTTATAACGTTATACCATATAACGTAATACGTGATAACGTTATACCATATAACGTAATACGTTAAACCGTTATACCATATAACGTAATACGTGATAGCGTAATACCATATAACGTAATACGTTATAACGTTATACCATATAACGTAATAGTTTATAACGTTATACCATATAACGTAATACGTTAAAACGTTATACCACATAACGTAATACGTTATAACGTAATACCATATAACGTAATACGTTATAACGTTATACCATATAACGTAATACGTTAAAACGTAATACCATATAACGTAATACGTTATAACGTTATACCATATAACGTAAAACGTCATTTCGTTATACCATATAACGTAATACGTGATAACGTTATACCATATAACGTAATACGTGATAACGTAATACCATATAACGTAATACGTGATAACGTTATACCATATAACGTAATACGTTAAACCGTTATACCATATAACGTAATACGTTAAAACGTAATACCATATAACGTAATACGTTATAACGTACTACCATATAACGTAATACGTTATAACGTTATACCATATAACGTAATACGTGATAACGTAATACCATATAACGTAATACGTTATGACGTTATACCATATAACGTAATACGATGTAACGTTATACCATATAACGTAATACGTTATAACGTAATACCATATAACGTAAAACGTCATTTCGTTATACCATATAACGTAATACGTTAAAACGTTATACCACATAACGTAATACGTTATAACGTAATACCATATAACGTAATACGTTATAACGTTATACCATATAACGTAATACGTTAAAACGTAATTCCATATAACGTAATACGTTATAACGTTATACCATATAACGTAAATCGTCATTTCGTTATACCATATAACGTAATACGTTATAACGTAATGCCATATAACGTAATACGTGATAACGTTATACCATATAACGTAATACGTTATAACGTAATAACATATAACGTAAAACGTCATTTCGTTATACCATATAACGTAATACGGTATAACGTTATACCATATAACGTAATACGTTATAACGATATACCATATAACGTAATACGTTATAACGTTATACCATATAACGTAATACGTGATAACGTTATACCATATAACGTAATACGTTATAACGTAATACCATATGACGTAATACGTTATAACGTAATACCATATAACGTAACACGTTATAACGTAATACCATATAACGTAATACGTTATAACGTTATACCATATAACGTAATACGTTATAACGTTATACCATATAACGTAATACGTTAAAACGTTATACCATATAACGTAATTCGTTATAACGTTATACCATATAACGTAATACGTGATAACGTTATACCATATAACGTAATACGTTAAAACGTTATACCATATAACGTAATACGTTATAACGTTATACCATATAACGTAATACGGTATAACGTTATACCATATAACATAATACGTTATAACGATATACCATATAACGTAATACGTTATAACGTTATACCATATAACGTAATACGTGATAACGTTATACCATATACCGTAATACGTTAAAACGTTATACCATATAACGTAATACGTTATAACGTTATACCATATAACGTAATACGTGATAACGTAATACCATATAACGTAATACGTTATAACGTTATACCATATAACGTAATACGTGATAACGTTATACCATATAACGTAATACGTTAAAACGTTATACCTTATAACGTAATACGTTATAACTTTATACCATATAACGTAATACGTGATAACGTAATACCATATAACGTAATACGTTATGACGTTATACCATATGACGTAATACGATGTACCGTTATACCATATAACGTAATACGTTATAACGTAATACCATATAACGTAAAACGTCATTTCGTTATACCATATAACGTAATACGTTAAAAAGTTATATCACATAACGTAATACGTTATAACGTAATACCATATAACGTAATACGTTATAACGTTATACCATATAACGTAATACGTTAAAACGTAATTCCATATAACGTAATACGTTATAACGTTATACCATATAACGTAAAACGTCATTTCGTTATACCATATAACGTAATACGTTATAACGTAATGCCATATAACGTAATACGTGATAACGTTATACCATATAACGTAATACGTTATAACGTAATAACATATAACGTAAAACGTTATAACGTAATACCATATATCGTAATACGTTATAACGTTATACCATATAACGTAATACGTTAAAACGTAATACCATATAACGTTATACGTTATAACGCAATACCATATAACGTAATACGTTATAACGTTATACCATATAACGTAATACGTTATAACGTTATACCATATAACGTAATACTTTATAACGTTATACCATATAACGTAATACGTTAAAACGTTATACCAAATAACGTAATACGTTATAACGTAAAACCATATAACGTAATACGTTATAACGTTATACCATATAACGCAATACGTTAAAACGTAATACCATATAACGTAATACGTTATAACGTTATACCATATAACGTAAAACGTCAGTTCGTTATACCATATAACGCAATACGTTATAACGTAATGCGATATAACGTAATACGTGATAACGTTATACCATATAACGTAATACGTTATAACTTAATAACATATAACGTAAAACGTCATTTCGTTATACCATATAACGTAATACGTTATAACGTTATACCATATAACGTAATACGTTATAACGATATACCATATAACGTAATACGTTATAACGTTATACCATATAACGTAATACGTGATAACGTTATACCATATAACGTAATACGTTAAAACGTTATACCATATAACGTAATACGTTATAACGATATACCATATAACGTAATACGTTATAACGTTATACCATATAACGTAATACGTTAAAACGTAATACCATATAACGTAATACGTTATAACGTAATACCATATAACGTAATACGTTATAACGTTATACCATATAACGTAGTATGTGATAACGTAATACCATATAACGTAATACGTTATAACGTTATACCATATAACGTAATACGTTATAACGTTATACCATATAACGTAATACTTTATAACGTTATACCATATAACGTAATACGTTAAAACGTTATACCATATAACGTAATACGTTATAACGTTATACCATATAACGTAATACGTGATAACGTAATACCATATAACGTAATACGTTATAACGTTATACCATATAACGTAATACGTTATAACGTAATGCCATATAACGTAATACGTGATAACGTTATACCATATAACGTAATACGTTATAACGTAATAACAAATAACGTAAAACGTTATAACGTAATACCATATAACGTAATAAGTTATAACGTTATACCATATAACGTAATACGTTAAAACGTAATACCATATAACGTAATACGTTATAACGTAATACCATATAACGTAATACGTTATAACGTTATACCATATAACGTAATACGTTATAACGTTATACCATATAACGTAATACTTTATAACGTAATACCATATAACGTAATACGTTAAAACGTTATACCACATAACGTAATACGTTATAACGTAATGCCATATAACGTAATACGTGATAACGTTATACCATATAACGTAATACGTTATAACGTAATAACATATAACGTAAAACGTCATTTCGTTATACCATATAACGTAATACGGTATAACGTTATACCATATAACGTAATACGTTATAACGATATACCATATAACGTAATACGTTATAACGTTATACCATATAACGTAATACGTGATAACGTTATACCATATAACGTAATACGTTATAACGTAATACCATATAACGTAATACGTTATAACGTTATACCATATAACGTAAAACGTCATTTCGTTATACCATATAACGTAATACGTGATAACGTTATACCATATAACGTAATACGTGATAACGTAATACCATATAACGTAATACGTGATAACGTTATACCATATAACGTAATACGTTAAACCGTTATACCATATAACGTAATACGTTAAAACGTAATACCATATAACGTAATACGTTATAACGTACTACCATATAACGTAATACGTTATAACGTTATACCATATAACGTAATACGTGATAACGTAATACCATATAACGTAATACGTTATGACGTTATACCATATAACGTAATACGATGTAACGTTATACCATATAACGTAATACGTTATAACGTAATACCATATAACGTAAAACGTCATTTCGTTATACCATATAACGTAATACGTTAAAACGTTATACCACATAACGTAATACGTTATAACGTAATACCATATAACGTAATACGTTATAACGTTATACCATATAACGTAATACGTTAAAACGTAATTCCATATAACGTAATACGTTATAACGTTATACCATATAACGTAAATCGTCATTTCGTTATACCATATAACGTAATACGTTATAACGTAATGCCATATAACGTAATACGTGATAACGTTATACCATATAACGTAATACGTTATAACGTAATAACATATAACGTAAAACGTCATTTCGTTATACCATATAACGTAATACGGTATAACGTTATACCATATAACGTAATACGTTATAACGATATACCATATAACGTAATACGTTATAACGTTATACCATATAACGTAATACGTGATAACGTTATACCATATAACGTAATACGTTATAACGTAATACCATATGACGTAATACGTTATAACGTAATACCATATAACGTAACACGTTATAACGTAATACCATATAACGTAATACGTTATAACGTTATACCATATAACGTAATACGTTATAACGTTATACCATATAACGTAATACGTTAAAACGTTATACCATATAACGTAATTCGTTATAACGTTATACCATATAACGTAATACGTGATAACGTTATACCATATAACGTAATACGTTAAAACGTTATACCATATAACGTAATACGTTATAACGTTATACCATATAACGTAATACGGTATAACGTTATACCATATAACATAATACGTTATAACGATATACCATATAACGTAATACGTTATAACGTTATACCATATAACGTAATACGTGATAACGTTATACCATATACCGTAATACGTTAAAACGTTATACCATATAACGTAATACGTTATAACGTTATACCATATAACGTAATACGTGATAACGTAATACCATATAACGTAATACGTTATAACGTTATACCATATAACGTAATACGTGATAACGTTATACCATATAACGTAATACGTTAAAACGTTATACCTTATAACGTAATACGTTATAACTTTATACCATATAACGTAATACGTGATAACGTAATACCATATAACGTAATACGTTATGACGTTATACCATATGACGTAATACGATGTACCGTTATACCATATAACGTAATACGTTATAACGTAATACCATATAACGTAAAACGTCATTTCGTTATACCATATAACGTAATACGTTAAAAAGTTATATCACATAACGTAATACGTTATAACGTAATACCATATAACGTAATACGTTATAACGTTATACCATATAACGTAATACGTTAAAACGTAATTCCATATAACGTAATACGTTATAACGTTATACCATATAACGTAAAACGTCATTTCGTTATACCATATAACGTAATACGTTATAACGTAATGCCATATAACGTAATACGTGATAACGTTATACCATATAACGTAATACGTTATAACGTAATAACATATAACGTAAAACGTTATAACGTAATACCATATATCGTAATACGTTATAACGTTATACCATATAACGTAATACGTTAAAACGTAATACCATATAACGTTATACGTTATAACGCAATACCATATAACGTAATACGTTATAACGTTATACCATATAACGTAATACGTTATAACGTTATACCATATAACGTAATACTTTATAACGTTATACCATATAACGTAATACGTTAAAACGTTATACCAAATAACGTAATACGTTATAACGTAAAACCATATAACGTAATACGTTATAACGTTATACCATATAACGCAATACGTTAAAACGTAATACCATATAACGTAATACGTTATAACGTTATACCATATAACGTAAAACGTCAGTTCGTTATACCATATAACGCAATACGTTATAACGTAATGCGATATAACGTAATACGTGATAACGTTATACCATATAACGTAATACGTTATAACTTAATAACATATAACGTAAAACGTCATTTCGTTATACCATATAACGTAATACGTTATAACGTTATACCATATAACGTAATACGTTATAACGATATACCATATAACGTAATACGTTATAACGTTATACCATATAACGTAATACGTGATAACGTTATACCATATAACGTAATACGTTAAAACGTTATACCATATAACGTAATACGTTATAACGATATACCATATAACGTAATACGTTATAACGTTATACCATATAACGTAATACGTTAAAACGTAATACCATATAACGTAATACGTTATAACGTAATACCATATAACGTAATACGTTATAACGTTATACCATATAACGTAGTATGTGATAACGTAATACCATATAACGTAATACGTTATAACGTTATACCATATAACGTAATACGTTATAACGTTATACCATATAACGTAATACTTTATAACGTTATACCATATAACGTAATACGTTAAAACGTTATACCATATAACGTAATACGTTATAACGTTATACCATATAACGTAATACGTGATAACGTAATACCATATAACGTAATACGTTATAACGTTATACCATATAACGTAATACGTTATAACGTAATGCCATATAACGTAATACGTGATAACGTTATACCATATAACGTAATACGTTATAACGTAATAACAAATAACGTAAAACGTTATAACGTAATACCATATAACGTAATAAGTTATAACGTTATACCATATAACGTAATACGTTAAAACGTAATACCATATAACGTAATACGTTATAACGTAATACCATATAACGTAATACGTTATAACGTTATACCATATAACGTAATACGTTATAACGTTATACCATATAACGTAATACTTTATAACGTAATACCATATAACGTAATACGTTAAAACGTTATACCACATAACGTAATACGTTATAACGTAATGCCATATAACGTAATACGTGATAACGTTATACCATATAACGTAATACGTTATAACGTAATAACATATAACGTAAAACGTCATTTCGTTATACCATATAACGTAATACGGTATAACGTTATACCATATAACGTAATACGTTATAACGATATACCATATAACGTAATACGTTATAACGTTATACCATATAACGTAATACGTGATAACGTTATACCATATAACGTAATACGTTATAACGTAATACCATATGACGTAATACGTTATAACGTAATACCATATAACGTAACACGTTATAACGTAATACCATATAACGTAATACGTTATAACGTTATACCATATAACGTAATACGTTATAACGTTATACCATATAACGTAATACGTTAAAACGTTATACCATATAACGTAATTCGTTATAACGTTATACCATATAACGTAATACGTGACAACGTTATACCATATAACGTAATACGTTAAAACGTTATACCATATAACGTAATACGTTATAACGTTATACCATATAACGTAATACGGTATAACGTTATACCATATAACATAATACGTTATAACGATATACCATATAACGTAATACGTTATAACGTTATACCATATAACGTAATACGTGATAACGTTATACCATATACCGTAATACGTTAAAACGTTATACCATATAACGTAATACGTTATAACGTTATACCATATAACGTAATACGTGATAACGTAATACCATATAACGTAATACGTTATAACGTTATACCATATAACGTAATACGTGATAACGTTATACCATATAACGTAATACGTTAAAACGTTATACCTTATAACGTAATACGTTATAACTTTATACCATATAACGTAATACGTGATAACGTAATACCATATAACGTAATACGTTATGACGTTATACCATATAACGTAATACGTTATAACGATATACCATATAACGTAATACGTTATAACGTTATACCATATAACGTAATACGTTAAAACGTAATACCATATAACGTAATACGTTATAACGTTATACCATATAACGTAATACGGTATAACGTTATACCATATAACATAATACGTTATAACGATATACCATATAACGTAATACGTTATAACGTTATACCATATAACGTAATACGTGATAACGTTATACCATATACCGTAATACGTTAAAACGTTATACCATATAACGTAATACGTTATAACGTTATACCATATAACGTAATACGTGATAACGTTATACCATATACCGTAATACGTTAAAACGTTATACCATATAACGTAATACGTTATAACGTTATACCATATAACGTAATACGTGATAACGTAATACCATATAACGTAATACGTTATAACGTTATACCATATAACGTAATACGTGATAACGTTATACCATATAACGTAATACGTTAAAACGTTATACCTTATAACGTAATACGTTATAACTTTATACCATATAACGTAATACGTGATAACGTAATACCATATAACGTAATACGTTATGACGTTATACCATATGACGTAATACGATGTACCGTTATACCATATAACGTAATACGTTATAACGTAATACCATATAACGTAAAACGTCATTTCGTTATACCATATAACGTAATACGTTAAAAAGTTATATCACATAACGTAATACGTTATAACGTAATACCATATAACGTAATACGTTATAACGTTATACCATATAACGTAATACGTTAAAACGTAATTCCATATAACGTAATACGTTATAACGTTATACCATATAACGTAAAACGTCATTTCGTTATACCATATAACGTAATACGTTATAACGTAATGCCATATAACGTAATACGTGATAACGTTATACCATATAACGTAATACGTTATAACGTAATAACATATAACGTAAAACGTTATAACGTAATACCATATATCGTAATACGTTATAACGTTATACCATATAACGTAATACGTTAAAACGTAATACCATATAACGTTATACGTTATAACGCAATACCATATAACGTAATACGTTATAACGTTATACCATATAACGTAATACGTTATAACGTTATACCATATAACGTAATACTTTATAACGTTATACCATATAACGTAATACGTTAAAACGTTATACCAAATAACGTAATACGTTATAACGTAAAACCATATAACGTAATACGTTATAACGTTATACCATATAACGCAATACGTTAAAACGTAATACCATATAACGTAATACGTTATAACGTTATACCATATAACGTAAAACGTCAGTTCGTTATACCATATAACGCAATACGTTATAACGTAATGCGATATAACGTAATACGTGATAACGTTATACCATATAACGTAATACGTTATAACTTAATAACATATAACGTAAAACGTCATTTCGTTATACCATATAACGTAATACGTTATAACGTTATACCATATAACGTAATACGTTATAACGATATACCATATAACGTAATACGTTATAACGTTATACCATATAACGTAATACGTGATAACGTTATACCATATAACGTAATACGTTAAAACGTTATACCATATAACGTAATACGTTATAACGATATACCATATAACGTAATACGTTATAACGTTATACCATATAACGTAATACGTTAAAACGTAATACCATATAACGTAATACGTTATAACGTAATACCATATAACGTAATACGTTATAACGTTATACCATATAACGTAGTATGTGATAACGTAATACCATATAACGTAATACGTTATAACGTTATACCATATAACGTAATACGTTATAACGTTATACCATATAACGTAATACTTTATAACGTTATACCATATAACGTAATACGTTAAAACGTTATACCATATAACGTAATACGTTATAACGTTATACCATATAACGTAATACGTGATAACGTAATACCATATAACGTAATACGTTATAACGTTATACCATATAACGTAATACGTTATAACGTAATGCCATATAACGTAATACGTGATAACGTTATACCATATAACGTAATACGTTATAACGTAATAACAAATAACGTAAAACGTTATAACGTAATACCATATAACGTAATAAGTTATAACGTTATACCATATAACGTAATACGTTAAAACGTAATACCATATAACGTAATACGTTATAACGTAATACCATATAACGTAATACGTTATAACGTTATACCATATAACGTAATACGTTATAACGTTATACCATATAACGTAATACTTTATAACGTAATACCATATAACGTAATACGTTAAAACGTTATACCACATAACGTAATACGTTATAACGTAATGCCATATAACGTAATACGTGATAACGTTATACCATATAACGTAATACGTTATAACGTAATAACATATAACGTAAAACGTCATTTCGTTATACCATATAACGTAATACGGTATAACGTTATACCATATAACGTAATACGTTATAACGATATACCATATAACGTAATACGTTATAACGTTATACCATATAACGTAATACGTGATAACGTTATACCATATAACGTAATACGTTATAACGTAATACCATATGACGTAATACGTTATAACGTAATACCATATAACGTAACACGTTATAACGTAATACCATATAACGTAATACGTTATAACGTTATACCATATAACGTAATACGTTATAACGTTATACCATATAACGTAATACGTTAAAACGTTATACCATATAACGTAATTCGTTATAACGTTATACCATATAACGTAATACGTGACAACGTTATACCATATAACGTAATACGTTAAAACGTTATACCATATAACGTAATACGTTATAACGTTATACCATATAACGTAATACGGTATAACGTTATACCATATAACATAATACGTTATAACGATATACCATATAACGTAATACGTTATAACGTTATACCATATAACGTAATACGTGATAACGTTATACCATATACCGTAATACGTTAAAACGTTATACCATATAACGTAATACGTTATAACGTTATACCATATAACGTAATACGTGATAACGTAATACCATATAACGTAATACGTTATAACGTTATACCATATAACGTAATACGTTATAACGTTATACCATATAACGTAATACGTTATAACGATATACCATATAACGTAATACGTTATAACGTTATACCATATAACGTAATACGTGATAACGTTATACCATATAACGTAATACGTTAAAACGTTATACCATATAACGTAATACGTTATAACGATATACCATATAACGTAATACGTTATAACGTTATACCATATAACGTAATACGTTAAAACGTAATACCATATAACGTAATACGTTATAACGTAATACCATATAACGTAATACGTTATAACGTTATACCATATAACGTAGTATGTGATAACGTAATACCATATAACGTAATACGTTATAACGTTATACCATATAACGTAATACGTTATAACGTTATACCATATAACGTAATACTTTATAACGTTATACCATATAACGTAATACGTTAAAACGTTATACCATATAACGTAATACGTTATAACGTTATACCATATAACGTAATACGTGATAACGTAATACCATATAACGTAATACGTTATAACGTTATACCATATAACGTAATACGTTATAACGTAATGCCATATAACGTAATACGTGATAACGTTATACCATATAACGTAATACGTTATAACGTAATAACAAATAACGTAAAACGTTATAACGTAATACCATATAACGTAATAAGTTATAACGTTATACCATATAACGTAATACGTTAAAACGTAATACCATATAACGTAATACGTTATAACGTAATACCATATAACGTAATACGTTATAACGTTATACCATATAACGTAATACGTTATAACGTTATACCATATAACGTAATACTTTATAACGTAATACCATATAACGTAATACGTTAAAACGTTATACCACATAACGTAATACGTTATAACGTAATGCCATATAACGTAATACGTGATAACGTTATACCATATAACGTAATACGTTATAACGTAATAACATATAACGTAAAACGTCATTTCGTTATACCATATAACGTAATACGGTATAACGTTATACCATATAACGTAATACGTTATAACGATATACCATATAACGTAATACGTTATAACGTTATACCATATAACGTAATACGTGATAACGTTATACCATATAACGTAATACGTTATAACGTAATACCATATGACGTAATACGTTATAACGTAATACCATATAACGTAACACGTTATAACGTAATACCATATAACGTAATACGTTATAACGTTATACCATATAACGTAATACGTTATAACGTTATACCATATAACGTAATACGTTAAAACGTTATACCATATAACGTAATTCGTTATAACGTTATACCATATAACGTAATACGTGACAACGTTATACCATATAACGTAATACGTTAAAACGTTATACCATATAACGTAATACGTTATAACGTTATACCATATAACGTAATACGGTATAACGTTATACCATATAACATAATACGTTATAACGATATACCATATAACGTAATACGTTATAACGTTATACCATATAACGTAATACGTGATAACGTTATACCATATACCGTAATACGTTAAAACGTTATACCATATAACGTAATACGTTATAACGTTATACCATATAACGTAATACGTGATAACGTAATACCATATAACGTAATACGTTATAACGTTATACCATATAACGTAATACGTGATAACGTTATACCATATAACGTAATACGTTAAAACGTTATACCTTATAACGTAATACGTTATAACTTTATACCATATAACGTAATACGTGATAACGTAATACCATATAACGTAATACGTTATGACGTTATACCATATGACGTAATACGATGTACCGTTATACCATATAACGTAATACGTTATAACGTAATACCATATAACGTAAAACGTCATTTCGTTATACCATATAACGTAATACGTTAAAAAGTTATATCACATAACGTAATACGTTATAACGTAATACCATATAACGTAATACGTTATAACGTTATACCATATAACGTAATACGTTAAAACGTAATTCCATATAACGTAATACGTTATAACGTTATACCATATAACGTAAAACGTCATTTCGTTATACCATATAACGTAATACGTTATAACGTAATGCCATATAACGTAATACGTGATAACGTTATACCATATAACGTAATACGTTATAACGTAATAACATATAACGTAAAACGTTATAACGTAATACCATATATCGTAATACGTTATAACGTTATACCATATAACGTAATACGTTAAAACGTAATACCATATAACGTTATACGTTATAACGCAATACCATATAACGTAATACGTTATAACGTTATACCATATAACGTAATACGTTATAACGTTATACCATATAACGTAATACTTTATAACGTTATACCATATAACGTAATACGTTAAAACGTTATACCAAATAACGTAATACGTTATAACGTAAAACCATATAACGTAATACGTTATAACGTTATACCATATAACGCAATACGTTAAAACGTAATACCATATAACGTAATACGTTATAACGTTATACCATATAACGTAAAACGTCAGTTCGTTATACCATATAACGCAATACGTTATAACGTAATGCGATATAACGTAATACGTGATAACGTTATACCATATAACGTAATACGTTATAACTTAATAACATATAACGTAAAACGTCATTTCGTTATACCATATAACGTAATACGTTATAACGTTATACCATATAACGTAATACGTTATAACGATATACCATATAACGTAATACGTTATAACGTTATACCATATAACGTAATACGTGATAACGTTATACCATATAACGTAATACGTTAAAACGTTATACCATATAACGTAATACGTTATAACGATATACCATATAACGTAATACGTTATAACGTTATACCATATAACGTAATACGTTAAAACGTAATACCATATAACGTAATACGTTATAACGTAATACCATATAACGTAATACGTTATAACGTTATACCATATAACGTAGTATGTGATAACGTAATACCATATAACGTAATACGTTATAACGTTATACCATATAACGTAATACGTTATAACGTTATACCATATAACGTAATACTTTATAACGTTATACCATATAACGTAATACGTTAAAACGTTATACCATATAACGTAATACGTTATAACGTTATACCATATAACGTAATACGTGATAACGTAATACCATATAACGTAATACGTTATAACGTTATACCATATAACGTAATACGTTATAACGTTATACCATACAACGTAATACTTTATAACGTTATACCATATAACGTAATACGTTAAAACGTTATACCACATAAAGTAATACGTTATAACGTAATACCATATAACGTAATACGTTATAACGTTATACCATATAACGTAATACGTTAAAACGTAATACCATATAACGTAATACGTTATAACGTTATACCATATAACGTAAAACGTCATTTCGTTATACCATATAACGTAATACGTTATAACGTAATGCCATATAACGTAATACGTGATAACGTTATACCATATAACGTAATACGTTATAACGTAATAACAAATAACGTAAAACGTTATAACGTAATACCATATAACGTAATAAGTTATAACGTTATACCATATAACGTAATACGTTAAAACGTAATACCATATAACGTAATACGTTATAACGTAATACCATATAACGTAATACGTTATAACGTTATACCATATAACGTAATACGTTATAACGTTATACCATATAACGTAATACTTTATAACGTAATACCATATAACGTAATACGTTAAAACGTTATACCACATAACGTAATACGTTATAACGTAATACCATATAACGTAATACGTTATAACGTTATACCATATAACGTAATACGTTAAAACGTAATACCATATAACGTAATACGTTATAACGTTATACCATATAACGTAAAACGTCATTTCGTTATACCATATAACGTAATACGTTATAACGTTATACCATATAACGTAATACGTTAAAACGTAATACCATATAACGTAATACGTTATAACGTTATAACATATGACGTAAAACGTCATTTCGCTATACCATATAACGTAATACGTTATAACGTAATGCCATATAACGTAATACGTGATAACGTTATACCATATAACGTAATACGTTATAACGTAATAACATATAACGTAAAACGTTATAACGTAATACCATATAACGTAATACGTTATAACGTTATACCATATAACGTAATACGTTAAAACATAATACCATATAACGTAATACGTTATAACGTAATACCATATAACATAATACGTTATAACGTTATAACGTTATACCATATAACGTAATACGTTAAAACGTAATACCATATAACGTAATACGTTATAACGTAATACCATATAACGTAATACGTTATAACGTTATACCATATAACGTAATACGTTATAACGTTATACCATATAACGTAATACTTTATAACGTAATACCATATAACGTAATACGTTAAAACGTTGTACCATATAACGTAATACTTTATAACGTAATACCATATAACGTAATACGTTAAAACGTTATACCACATAACGTAATACGTTATAACGTAATACCATATAACGTAATACGTTATAACGTAATACCATATAACGTAATACGTTATAACGTACTACCATATAACGTAAAACGTCATTTCGTTATACCATATAACGTAATACGTTATAACGCAATACCATATAACGTAATGCGTTATAACGTTATACCATATAACGTAATAAGTGATAACGTTATACCATATAACGTAATACGTTAATACGTTATACCATATAACGTAATACGTTATAACGTTATACCATATAACGTAATACGTTAAACCGTTATACCATATAACGTAATACGTTATAACGTTATACCATATAACGTAATACGTGATAACGTAATACCATATAACGTAATACGTTATAACGTAATACCATATAACGTAATACGTTATAACGTTATACCATATAACGTAATACGTTATAACGTTATACCATATAACGTAATACTTTATAACCTTATACCATATAACGTAATACGTTAAAACGTTATACCACATAACGTAATACGTTATAACGTAATACCATATAACGTAGTACGTTATAACGTTATAGCATATAACGTAATACGTTAAAACGTAGTACCATATAACGTAATACGTTATAACGTAATACCATATAACGTAAAACGTCATTTCGTTATACCATATAACGTAATACGTTATAACGTAATGCCATATAACGTAATACGTGATAACGTTATACCATATAACGTAATACGTTATAACGTAATAACATATAACGTAAAACGTCATTTCATTGTACCATATAACGTAATACGGTATAACGTTATACCATATAACATAATACGTTATAACGATATACCATATAACGTAATACGTTATAACGTTATACCATATAACGTAATACGTGATAACGTTATACCATATAACGTAATACGTTAAAACGTTATACCATATAACGTAATACGTTATAACGTTATACCATATAACGTAATACGTGATAACGTAATACCATATAACGTAATACGTTATGACGTTATACCATATAACGTAATACGTTATAACGTAATACCATATAACGTAATACGTTATAACGTAATACCATATAACGTAAAACGTCATTTCGTTATACCATATAACGTAATACGTTATAACGTAATACCATATAACGTAATACGTTATAACGTTATACCATATAACGTAATAAGTGATAACGTTATACCATATAACGTAATACGTTAATACGTTATACCATATAACGTAATACGTTATAACGTTATACCATATAACGTAATACGTGATAACGTTATACCATATAACGTAATACGTTAAACCGTTATACCATATAACGTAATACGTTATAACGTTATACCATATAACGTAATACGTGATAACGTAATACCATATAACGTAATACGTTATAACGTAATACCATATAACGTAATACGTTATAACGTTATACCATATAACGTAATACGTGATAACGTTATACCATATAACGTAATACGTTAAACCGTTATACCATATAACGTAATACGTTATAACGTTATACCATATAACGTAATACGTGATAACGTAATACCATATAACGTGATACGTTATAACGTTATACCATATAACGTAATACGTTAAAACGTAATACCATATAACGTAATACGTTATAACGTAATACCATATAACGTAATACGTTATAACGTTATACCATATAACGTAATACGTTATAACGTTATACCATATAACGTAATAGTTTATAACGTTATACCATATAACGTAATACGTTAAAACGTTATACCACATAACGTAATACGTTATAACGTAATACCATATAACGTAATACGTTATAACGTTATACCATATAACGTAATACGTTAAAACGTAATACCATATAACGTAATACGTTATAACGTTATACCATATAACGTAAAACGTCATTTCGTTATACCATATAACGTAATACGTGATAACGTTATACCATATAACGTAATACGTTAAAACGTTATACCATATAACGTAATACGTTATAACGTTATACCATATAACGTAATACGTGATAACGTAATACCATATAACGTAATACATTATAACGTTATACCATATAACGTAATACATTATAACGTAATACCATATAACGTAATATGTTATAACGTAATACCATATGACGTAAAACGTCATTTCGTTATACCATATAACGCAATACGTTAAAACGTTATACCATATAACGTAATACGTTATAACGTTATACCATATAACGTAATACGTGATAACGTAATACCAAATAACGTAATACGTTATGACGTTATACCATACAACGTAATACGTTATATCGTAATACCATATAAAGTAATACGTTATAACGTAATAACATATAACGTAAAACGTCATAACGTAATACCATATAACGTAATACGTTATAACGTTATACCATATAACGTAATACGTTAAAACGTAATACCATATAACGTAATACGTTATAACGTAATACCATATAACGTAATACGTTATAACGTTATACCATATAACGTAATACGTGATAACGTAATACCATATAACGTAATACGTTATGACGTTATACCATATAACGTAATACGATGTAACGTTATACCATATAACGTAATACGTTATAACGTAATACCATATAACGTAAAACGTCATTTCGTTATACCATATAACGTAATACGTTAAAACGTTATACCACATAACGTAATACGTTATAACGTAATACCATATAACGTAATACGTTATAACGTTATACCATATAACGTAATACGTTAAAACGTAATTCCATATAACGTAATACGTTATAACGTTATACCATATAACGTAAATCGTCATTTCGTTATACCATATAACGTAATACGTTATAACGTAATGCCATATAACGTAATACGTGATAACGTTATACCATATAACGTAATACGTTATAACGTAATAACATATAACGTAAAACGTTATAACGTAATACCATATAACGTAATACGTTATAACGTTATACCATATAACGTAATACGTTAAAACGTAATACCATATAACGTAATACGTTATAACGTAATACCATATAACGTAATACGTTATAACGTTATACCATATAACGTAATACGTTATAACGTTATACCATATAACGTAATACTTTATAACGTTATACCATATAACGTAATACGTTAAAACGTTATACCACATAACGTAATACGCTATAACGTAATACCATATAACGTAATACGTTATAACGTTATACCATATAACGTAATACGTTAAAACGTAATATCATATAACGTAATACGTTATAACGTTATACCATATAACGTAAATCGTCATTTCGTTATACCATATAACGTAATACGTTATAACGTAATGCCATATAACGTAATACGTGATAACGTTATACCATATAACGTAATACGTTATAACGTAATAACATATAACGTAAAACGTTATAACGTAATACCATATAACGTAATACGTTATAACGTAATACCATATGACGTAATACGTTATAACGTAATACCATATAACGTAATACGTTATAACGTAGTACCATATAACGTAATACGTTATAACGTAATAACATATAACGTAAAACGTCATTTCGTTATACCATATAACGTAATACGGTATAACGTTATACCATATAACGTAATACGTTATAACGATATACCATATAACGTAATACGATATAACGTTATACCATATAACGTAATACGTGATAACGTTATACCATATAACGTAATACGTTAAAACGTTATACCATATAACGTAATACGTTATAACGATATACCATATAACGTAATACGTTATAACGTTATACCATATAACGTAATACGTTATAACGTTATACCATATAACGTAATACGTTATAACGTAATACCATATGACGTAATACGTTATAACGTATTACCATATAACGTAATACGCTATAACGTAATACCATATAACGTAATACGTTATAACGTTATACCATATAACGTAATACGCTATAACGTTATACCATATAACGTAATACGTTAAAACGTTATACCATATAACGTAATTCGTTATAACGTTATACCATATAACGTAATACGTGATAACGTTATACCATATAACGTAATACGTTAAAACGTTATACCATATAACGTAATACGTTATAACGTTATACCATATAACGTAATACGTTATAACGTTATACCATATAACGTAATACGGTATAACGTTATACCATATAACGTAATACGTGATAACGTTATACCATATAACGTAATACGTTAAAACCTTATACCATATAACGTAATACGTTATAACGATATACCATATAACGTAATACGTTATAACGTTATACCATATAACGTAATACGTTATAACGTTATACCATATAACGTAATACGTTATAACGATATACCATATAACGTAGTACGTGATAACGTTATACCATATAACGTAATACGTTATAACGTAATAACATATAACGTAAAACGTTATAACGTAATACCATATAACGTAATAAGTTATAACGTTATACCATATAACGTAATACGTTAAAACGTAATACCATATAACGTAATACGTTATAACGTAATACCATATAACGTAATACGTTATAACGTTATACCATATAACGTAGTTCGTGATAACGTAATACCATATAACGTAATACGTTATAACGTTATACCATATAACGTAATACGTTATAACGTTATACCATATAACGTAATACTTTATAACGTTATACCATATAACGTAATACGTTAAAACGTTATACCATATAACGTAATACGTTATAACGTTATACCATATAACGTAATACGTGATAACGTAATACCATATAACGTAATACGTTATAACGTTATACCATATAACGTAATACGTTATAACGTTATACCATACAAAGTAATACTTTATAACGTTATACCATATAACGTAATACGTTAAAACGTTATACCACATAACGTAATACGTTATAACGTAATACCATATAACGTAATACGTTATAACGTTATACCACATAACGTAATACGTTAAAACGTAATACCATATAACGTAATACGTTATAACGTTATACCATATAACGTAAAACGTCATTTCGTTATACCATATAACGTAATACGTTATAACGTAATGCCATATAACGTAATACGTGATAACGTTATACCATATAACGTAATACGTTATAACGTAATAACAAATAACGTAAAACGTTATAACGTAATACCATATAACGTAATAAGTTATAACGTTATACCATATAACGTAATACGTTAAAACGTAATACCATATAACGTAATACGTTATAACGTAATACCATATAACGTAATACGTTATAACGTTATACCATATAACGTAATACGTTATAACGTTATACCATATAACGTAATACTTTATAACGTAATACCATATAACGTAATACGTTAAAACGTTATACCACATAACGTAATACGTTATAACGTAATACCATATAACGTAATACGTTATAACGTTATACCATATAACGTAATACGTTAAAACGTAATACCATATAATGTAATACTTTATAACGTTATACCATATAACGTAATACGTTATAACGTTATACCATATAACGTAATACGTTAAAACGTAATACCATATAACGTAATACGTTATAACGTAATACCATATAACATAATACGTTATAACGTAATAACATATAACGTAAAACGTTATAACGTAATACCATATAACGTAATACGTTATAACGTTATACCATATAACGTAATACGTTAAAACGTAATACCATATAACGTAATACGTTATAACGTAATACCATATAACATAATACGTTATAACGTTATAACGTTATACCATATAACGTAATACGTTAAAACGTAATACCATATAACGTAATACGTTATAACGTAATACCATATAACGTAATACGTTATAACGTTATACCATATAACGTAAAACGTCATTTCGTTATACCATATAACGTAATACGTTATAACGTAATGCCATATAACGTAATACGTGATAACGTTATACCATATAACGTAATACGTTATAACGTAATAACATATAACGTAAAACGTTATAACGTAATACCATATAACGTAATACGTTATAACGTTATACCATATAACGTAATACGTTAAAACGTAATACCATATAACGTAATACGTTATAACGTAATACCATATAACATAATACGTTATAACGTTATAACGTTATACCATATAACGTAATACGTTAAAACGTAATACCATATAACGTAATACGTTATAACGTAATACCATATAACATAATACGTTATAACGTTATAACGTTATACCATATAACGTAATACGTTAAAACGTAATACCATATAACGTAATACGTTATAACGTTATTCCATATAACGTAAAACGTCATTTCGTTATACCATATAACGTAATACGTTATAACGTTATACCATATAACGTAATACGTTAAAACGTAATACCATATAACGTAATACGTTATAACGTTATACCATATAACGTAATACGTTATAACGTAATACCATATAACGTAATACGTTATAACGTTATACCATATAACGTAATACGTTATAACGTTATACCATATAACGTAATACGTTAAAACGTTATACCATATAACGTAATTCGTTATAACGTTATACCATATAACGTAACACGTGATAACGTTATACCATATAACGTAATACGTTAAAACGTTATACCATATAACGTAATACGTTATAACGTTATACCATATAACGTAATACGTTATAACGTTATACCATATAACGTAATACGGTATAACGTTATACCATATAACGTAATACGTGATAACGTTATACCATATAACGTAATACGTTAAAACGTTATACCATATAACGTAATACGTTATAACGATATACCATATAACGTAATACGTTATAACGTTATACCATATAACGTAATACGTTATAACGTTATACCATATAACGTAATACGTTATAACGATATACCATATAACGTAGTACGTGATAACGTTATACCATATAACGTAATACGTTATAACGTAATAACATATAACGTAAAACGTTATAACGTAATACCATATAACGTAATAAGTTATAACGTTATACCATATAACGTAATACGTTAAAACGTAATACCATATAACGTAATACGTTATAACGTAATACCATATAACGTAATACGTTATAACGTTATACCATATAACGTCGTACGTGATAACGTAATACCATATAACGTAATACGTTATAACGTTATACCATATAACGTAATACGTTATAACGTTATACCATATAACGTAATACTTTATAACGTTATACCATATAACGTAATACGTTAAAACGTTATACCATATAACGTAATACGTTATAACGTTATACCATATAACGTAATACGTGATAACGTAATACCATATAACGTAATACGTTATAACGTTATACCATATAACGTAATACGTTATAACGTTATACCATACAAAGTAATACTTTATAAAGTTATACCATATAACGTAATACGTTAAAACGTTATACCACATAACGTAATACGTTATAACGTAATACCATATAACGTAATACGTTATAACGTTATACCATATAACGTAATACGTTAAAACGTAATACCATATAACGTAATACGTTATAACGTTATACCATATAACGTAAAACGTCATTTCGTTATACCATATAACGTAATACGTTATAACGTAATGCCATATAACGTAATACGTGATAACGTTATACCATATAACGTAATACGTTATAACGTAATAACAAATAACGTAAAACGTTATAACGTAATACCATATAACGTAATAAGTTATAACGTTATACCATATAACGTAATACGTTAAAACGTAATACCATATAACATAATACGTTATAACGTAATACCATATAACGTAATACGTTATAACGTTATACCATATAACGTAATACGTTATAACGTTATACCATATAAAGTAATACGTTATAACGTAATACCATATAACGTAATACGTTATAACGTTATACCATATAACGTAGTTCGTGATAACGTAATACCATATAACGTAATACGTTATAACGTTATACCATATAACGTAATACGTTATAACGTAATACCATATAACGTAATACGTTATAACGTTATACCATATAACGTAAAACGTCATTTCGTTATACCATATAACGTAATACGTTATAACGTAATGCCATATAACGTAATACGTGATAACGTTATACCATATAACGTAATACGTTATAACGTAATAACAAATAACGTAAAACGTTATAACGTAATACCATATAACGTAATAAGTTATAACGTTATACCATATAACGTAATACGTTAAAACGTAATACCATATAACATAATACGTTATAACGTAATACCATATAACGTAATACGTTATAACGTTATACCATATAACGTAATACGTTATAACGTTATACCATATAAAGTAATACGTTATAACGTAATACCATATAACGTAATACGTTATAACGTTATACCATATAACGTAGTTCGTGATAACGTAATACCATATAACGTAATACGTTATAACGTTATACCATATAACGTAATACGTTATAACGTAATACCATATAACGTAATACGTTATAACGTTATACCATATAACGTAGTTCGTGATAACGTAATACCATATAACGTAATACGTTATAACGTTATACCATATAACGTAATACGTTATAACGTTATACCATATAACGTAATACTTTATAACGTTATACCATATAACGTAATACGTTAAAACGTTATACCATATAACGTAATACGTTATAACGTTATACCATATAACGTAATACGTGATAACGTAATACCATATAACGTAATACGTTATAACGTTATACCATATAACGTAATACGTTATAACGTTATACCATACAAAGTAATACTTTATAACGTTATACCGTATAACGTAATACGTTAAAACGTTATACCACATAACGTAATACGTTGTAACGTAATACCATATAACGTAATACGTTATAACGTTATACCATATAACGTAATACGTTAAAACGTAATACCATATAACGTAATACGTTATAACGTTATACCATATAACGTAAAACGTCATTTCGTTATACCATATAACGTAATATGTTATAACGTAATGCCATATAACGTAATACGTGATAACGTTATACCATATAACGTAATACGTTATAACGTAATAACAAATAACGTAAAACGTTATAACGTAATACCATATAACGTAATAAGTTATAACGTTATACCATATAACGTAATACGTTAAAACGTAATACTATATAACGTAATACGTTATAACGTAATACCATATAACGTAATACGTTATAACGTTATACCATATAACGTAATACGTTATAACGTTATACCATATAACGTAATACTTTATAACGTAATACCATATAACGTAATACGTTAAAACGCTATACCACATAACGTAATACGTTATAACGTAATACCATATAACGTAATACGTTATAACGTTATACCATATAACGTAATACGTTAAAACGTAATACCATATAACGTAATACGTTATAACGTTATACCATATAACGTAAAACGTCATTTCGTTATACCATATAACGTAATACGTTATAACGTTATACCATATAACGTAATACGTTAAAACGTAATACCATATAACGTAATACGTTATAACGTTATACCATATAACGTAAAACGTCATTTCGTTATACCATATAACGTAATACGTTATAACGTTATACCATATAACGTCGTACGTGATAACGTAATACCATATAACGTAATACGTTATAACGTTATACCATATAACGTAATACGTTATAACGTTATACCATATAACGTAATACTTTATAACGTTATACCATATAACGTAATACGTTAAAACGTTATACCATATAACGTAATACGTTATAACGTTATACCATATAACGTAATACGTGATAACGTAATACCATATAACGTAATACGTTATAACGTTATACCATATAACGTAATACGTTATAACGTTATACCATACAAAGTAATACTTTATAAAGTTATACCATATAACGTAATACGTTAAAACGTTATACCACATAACGTAATACGTTATAACGTAATACCATATAACGTAATACGTTATAACGTTATACCATATAACGTAATACGTTAAAACGTAATACCATATAACGTAATACGTTATAACGTTATACCATATAACGTAAAACGTCATTTCGTTATACCATATAACGTAATACGTTATAACGTAATACCATATAACGTAATACGTTATAACGTTATACCATATAACGTAATACGTTATAACGTTATACCATATAAAGTAATACGTTATAACGTAATACCATATAACGTAATACGTTATAACGTTATACCATATAACGTAGTTCGTGATAACGTAATACCATATAACGTAATACGTTATAACGTTATACCATATAACGTAATACGTTATAACGTAATACCATATAACGTAATACGTTATAACGTTATACCATATAACGTAAAACGTCATTTCGTTATACCATATAACGTAATACGTTATAACGTAATGCCATATAACGTAATACGTGATAACGTTATACCATATAACGTAATACGTTATAACGTAATAACAAATAACGTAAAACGTTATAACGTAATACCATATAACGTAATAAGTTATAACGTTATACCATATAACGTAATACGTTAAAACGTAATACCATATAACATAATACGTTATAACGTAATACCATATAACGTAATACGTTATAACGTTATACCATATAACGTAATACGTTATAACGTTATACCATATAAAGTAATACGTTATAACGTAATACCATATAACGTAATACGTTATAACGTTATACCATATAACGTAGTTCGTGATAACGTAATACCATATAACGTAATACGTTATAACGTTATACCATATAACGTAATACGTTATAACGTAATACCATATAACGTAATACGTTATAACGTTATACCATATAACGTAGTTCGTGATAACGTAATACCATATAACGTAATACGTTATAACGTTATACCATATAACGTAATACGTTATAACGTTATACCATATAACGTAATACTTTATAACGTTATACCATATAACGTAATACGTTAAAACGTTATACCATATAACGTAATACGTTATAACGTTATACCATATAACGTAATACGTGATAACGTAATACCATATAACGTAATACGTTATAACGTTATACCATATAACGTAATACGTTATAACGTTATACCATACAAAGTAATACTTTATAACGTTATACCGTATAACGTAATACGTTAAAACGTTATACCACATAACGTAATACGTTGTAACGTAATACCATATAACGTAATACGTTATAACGTTATACCATATAACGTAATACGTTAAAACGTAATACCATATAACGTAATACGTTATAACGTTATACCATATAACGTAAAACGTCATTTCGTTATACCATATAACGTAATACGTTATAACGTAATGCCATATAACGTAATACGTGATAACGTTATACCATATAACGTAATACGTTATAACGTAATAACAAATAACGTAAAACGTTATAACGTAATACCATATAACGTAATAAGTTATAACGTTATACCATATAACGTAATACGTTAAAACGTAATACTATATAACGTAATACGTTATAACGTAATACCATATAACGTAATACGTTATAACGTTATACCATATAACGTAATACGTTATAACGTTATACCATATAACGTAATACTTTATAACGTAATACCATATAACGTAATACGTTAAAACGCTATACCACATAACGTAATACGTTATAACGTAATACCATATAACGTAATACGTTATAACGTTATACCATATAACGTAATACGTTAAAACGTAATACCATATAACGTAATACGTTATAACGTTATACCATATAACGTAAAACGTCATTTCGTTATACCATATAACGTAATACGTTATAACGTTATACCATATAACGTAATACGTTAAAACGTAATACCATATAACGTAATACGTTATAACGTTATACCATATAACGTAAAACGTCATTTCGTTATACCATATAACGTAATACGTTATAACGTAATGCCATATAACGTAATACGTGATAACGTTATACCATATAACGTAATACGTTATAACGTAATAACATATAACGTAAAACGTTATAACGTAATACCGTATAACGTAATACGTTATAACGTTATACCATATAACGTAATACGTTAAAACGTAATACCATATAACGTAATACGTTATAACGTAATACCATATAACATAATACGTTATAACGTTATAACGTTATACCATATAACGTAATACGTTAAAACGTAATACCATATAACGTAATACGTTATAACGTAATACCATATAACGTAATACGTTATAACGTTATACCATATAACGTAATACGTTAAAACGTTATACCACATAACGTAATACGTTAAAACGTAATACCATATAACGTAATACGTTATAACGTTATTCCATATAACGTAAAACGACATTTCGTTATACCATATAACGTAATACGTTATAACGTTATACCATATAACGTAATACGTTAAAACGTAATACCATATAACGTAATACGTTATAACTTAATGCCATATAACGTAATACGTGATAACGTTATACCATATAACGTAATACGTTATAACGTAATAACATATAACGTAAAACGTCATTTCGTTATACCATATAACGTAATACGGTATAACGTTATACCATATAACGTAATACGTTATAACGATATACCATATAACGTAATACGTTATAACGTTATACCATATAACGTAATACGTGATAACGTTATACCATATAACGTAATACGTTAAAACGTTATACCATATAACGTAATACGTTATAACGATATACCATATAACGTAATACGTTATAACGTTATACCATATAACGTAATACGTTATAACGTTATACCATATAACGTAATACGTTATAACGTAATACCATATGACGTAATACGTTATAACGTAATACCATATAACGTAATACGTTATAACGTAATACCATATAACGTAATACGTTATAACGTTATACCATATAACGTAATACTTTATAACGTAATACCATATATCGTAATACGTTAAAACGTTATACCACATAACGTAATACGTTAATACGTTATACCATATAACGTAATACGTTATAACGTTATACCATATAACGTAATACGTTATAACGTAATACCATATAACGTAATACGTTATAACGTTATACCATATAACGTAATAGTTTATAACGTTATACCATATAACGTAATACGTTAAAACGTTATACCACATAACGTAATACGTTATAACGTAATACCATATAACGTAATACGTTATAACGTTATACCATATAACGTAATACGTTAAAACGTAATACCATATAACGTAATACGTTATAACGTTATACCATATAACGTAAAACGTCATTTCGTTATACCATATAACGTAATACGTGATAACGTTATACCATATAACGTAATACGTGATAACGTAATACCATATAACGTAATACGTGATAACGTTATACCATATAACGTAATACGTTAAACCGTTATACCATATAACGTAATACGTTAAAACGTAATACCATATAACGTAATACGTTATAACGTAATACCATATAACGTAATACGTTATAACGTTATACCATATAACGTAATACGTGATAACGTAATACCATATAACGTAATACGTTATGACGTTATACCATATAACGTAATACGATGTAACGTTATACCATATAACGTAATACGTTATAACGTAATACCATATAACGTAAAACGTCATTTCGTTATACCATATAACGTAATACGTTAAAACGTTATACCACATAACGTAATACGTTATAACGTAATACCATATAACGTAATACGTTATAACGTTATACCATATAACGTAATACGTTAAAACGTAATTCCATATAACGTAATACGTTATAACGTTATACCATATAACGTAAATCGTCATTCCGTTATACCATATAACGTAATACGTTATAACGTAATGCCATATAACGTAATACGTGATAACGTTATACCATATAACGTAATACGTTATAACGTAATAACATATAACGTAAAACGTCATTTCGTTATACCATATAACGTAATACGGTATAACGTTATACCATATAACGTAATACGTTATAACGATATACCATATAACGTAATACGTTATAACGTTATACCATATAACGTAATACGTGATAACGTTATACCATATAACGTAATACGTTATAACGTAATACCATATGACGTAATACGTTATAACGTAATACCATATAACGTAACACGTTATAACGTAATACCACATAACGTAATACGTTATAACGTTATACCATATAACGTAATACGTTATAACGTTATACCATATAACGTAATACGTTAAAACGTTATACCATATAACGTAATTCGTTATAACGTTATACCATATAACGTAATACGTGATAACGTTATACCATATAACGTAATACGTTATAACGTTATACCATATAACGTAATACGTTATAACGTTATACCATATAACGTAATACGGTATAACGTTATAACATATAACGTAAAGCGTCATTTCGTTATACCATATAACGTAATACGTTATAACGTAATGCCATATAACGTAATACGTGATAACGTTATACCATATAACGTAATACGTTATAACGTAATAACATATAACGTAAAACGTTATAACGTAATACCATATAACGTAATACGTTATAACGTTATACCATATAACGTAATACGTTAAAACGTAATACCATATAACGTAATACGCTATAACGTTATACCATATAACGTAATACGTTAAAACGTTATACCATATAACGTAATTCGTTATAACGTTATACCATATAACGTAATACGTGATAACGTTATACCATATAACGTAATACGTTAAAACGTTATACCATATAACGTAATACGTTATAACGTTATACCATATAACGTAATACGTTATAACGTTATACCATATAACGTAATACGGTATAACGTTATACCATATAACGTAATACGTGATAACGTTATACCATATAACGTAATACGTTAAAACGTTATACCATATAACGTAATACGTTATAACGATATACCATATAACGTAATACGTTATAACGTTATACCATATAACGTAATACGTTATAACGTTATACCATATAACGTAATACGTTATAACGATATACCATATAACGTAATACGTGATAACGTTATACCATATAACGTAATACGTTATAACGTAATAACATATAACGTAAAACGTTATAACGTAATACCATATAACGAAATAAGTTATAACGTTATACCATATAACGTAATACGTTAAAACGTAATACCATATAACGTAATACGTTATAACGTAATACCATATAACGTAATACGTTATAACGTTATACCATATAACGTAGTTCGTGATAACGTAATACCATATAACGTAATACGTTATAACGTTATACCATATAACGTAATACGTTATAACGTTATACCATATAACGTAATACTTTATAACGTTATACCATATAACGTAATACGTTAAAACGTTATACCATATAACGTAATACGTTATAACGTTATACCATATAACGTAATACGTGATAACGTAATACCATATAACGTAATACGTTATAACGTTATACCATATAACGTAATACGTTATAACGTTATACCATACAAAGTAATACTTTATAACGTTATACCATATAACGTAATACGTTAAAACGTTATACCACATAACGTAATACGTTATAACGTAATACCATATAACGTAATACGTTATAACGTTATACCATATAACGTAATACGTTAAAACGTAATACCATATAACGTAATACGTTATAACGTTATACCATATAACGTAAAACGTCATTTCGTTATACCATATAACGTAATACGTTATAACGTAATGCCATATAACGTAATACGTGATAACGTTATACCATATAACGTAATACGTTAAAACGTTATACCATATAACGTAATACGTTATAACGTTATACCATATAACGTAATACGTTAAAACGTTATACCATATAACGTAATACGTTATAACGATATACCATATAACGTAATACGTTATAACGTTATACCATATAACGTAATACGTTATAACGTTATACCATATAACGTAATACGTTATAACGTTATACCATATAACGTAATACGTTAAAACGTAATACCATATAACGTAATACGTTATAACGTAATACCATATAACATAATACGTTATAACGTTATAACGTTATACCATATAACGTAATACGTTAAAACGTAATACCATATAACGTAATACTTTATAACGTAATACCATATAACGTAATACGTTATAACGTTATACCATATAACGTAATACGTTAAAACGTTATACCACATAACGTAATACGTTAAAACGTAATACCATATAACGTAATACGTTATAACGTTATTCCATATAACGTAAAACGACATTTCGTTATACCATATAACGTAATACGTTATAACGTTATACCATATAACGTAATACGTTAAAACGTAATACCATATAACGTAATACGTTATAACTTAATGCCATATAACGTAATACGTGATAACGTTATACCATATAACGTAATACGTTATAACGTAATAACATATAACGTAAAACGTCATTTCGTTATACCATATAACGTAATACGGTATAACGTTATACCATATAACGTAATACGTTATAACGATATACCATATAACGTAATACGTTATAACGTTATACCATATAACGTAATACGTGATAACATTATACCATATAACGTAATACGTTAAAACGTTATACCATATAACGTAATACGTTATAACGATATACCATATAACGTAATACGTTATAACGTTATACCATATAACGTAATACGTTATAACGTTATACCATATAACGTAATACGTTATAACGTAATACCATATGACGTAATACGTTATAACGTAATACCATATAACGTAATACGTTATAACGTAATACCATATAACGTAATACGTTATAACGTTATACCATATAACGTAATACTTTATAACGTAATACCATATATCGTAATACGTTAAAACGTTATACCACATAACGTAATACGTTAATACGTTATACCATATAACGTAATACGTTATAACGTTATACCATATAACGTAATACGTTATAACGTAATACCATATAACGTAATACGTTATAACGTTATACCATATAACGTAATAGTTTATAACGTTATACCATATAACGTAATACGTTAAAACGTTATACCACATAACGTAATACGTTATAACGTAATACCATATAACGTAATACGTTATAACGTTATACCATATAACGTAATACGTTAAAACGTAATACCATATAACGTAATACGTTATAACGTTATACCATATAACGTAAAACGTCATTTCGTTATACCATATAACGTAATACGTGATAACGTTATACCATATAACGTAATACGTGATAACGTAATACCATATAACGTAATACGTGATAACGTTATACCATATAACGTAATACGTTAAACCGTTATACCATATAACGTAATACGTTAAAACGTAATACCATATAACGTAATACGTTATAACGTAATACCATATAACGTAATACGTTATAACGTTATACCATATAACGTAATACGTGATAACGTAATACCATATAACGTAATACGTTATGACGTTATACCATATAACGTAATACGATGTAACGTTATACCATATAACGTAATACGTTATAACGTAATACCATATAACGTAAAACGTCATTTCGTTATACCATATAACGTAATACGTTAAAACGTTATACCACATAACGTAATACGTTATAACGTAATACCATATAACGTAATACGTTATAACGTTATACCATATAACGTAATACGTTAAAACGTAATTCCATATAACGTAGTACGTTATAACGTTATACCATATAACGTAAATCGTCATTCCGTTATACCATATAACGTAATACGTTATAACGTAATGCCATATAACGTAATACGTGATAACGTTATACCATATAACGTAATACGTTATAACGTAATAACATATAACGTAAAACGTCATTTCGTTATACCATATAACGTAATACGGTATAACGTTATACCATATAACGTAATACGTTATAACGATATACCATATAACGTAATACGTTATAACGTTATACCATATAACGTAATACGTGATAACGTTATACCATATAACGTAATACGTTATAACGTAATACCATATGACGTAATACGTTATAACGTAATACCATATAACGTAACACGTTATAACGTAATACCACATAACGTAATACGTTATAACGTTATACCATATAACGTAATACGTTATAACGTTATACAATATAACGTAATACGTTAAAACGTTATACCATATAACGTAATTCGTTATAACGTTATACCATATAACGTAATACGTGATAACGTTATACCATATAACGTAATACGTTATAACGTTATACCATATAACGTAATACGTTATAACGTTATACCATATAACGTAATACGGTATAACGTTATAACATATAACGTAAAGCGTCATTTCGTTATACCATATAACGTAATACGTTATAACGTAATGCCATATAACGTAATACGTGATAACGTTATACCATATAACGTAATACGTTATAACGTAATAACATATAACGTAAAACGTTATAACGTAATACCATATAACGTAATACGTTATAACGTTATACCATATAACGTAATACGTTAAAACGTAATACCATATAACGTAATACGCTATAACGTTATACCATATAACGTAATACGTTAAAACGTTATACCATATAACGTAATTCGTTATAACGTTATACCATATAACGTAATACGTGATAACGTTATACCATATAACGTAATACGTTAAAACGTTATACCATATAACGTAATACGTTATAACGTTATACCATATAACGTAATACGTTATAACGTTATACCATATAACGTAATACGGTATAACGTTATACCATATAACGTAATACGTGATAACGTTATACCATATAACGTAATACGTTAAAACGTTATACCATATAACGTAATACGTTATAACGATATACCATATAACGTAATACGTTATAACGTTATACCATATAACGTAATACGTTATAACGTTATACCATATAACGTAATACGTTATAACGATATACCATATAACGTAGTACGTGATAACGTTATACCATATAACGTAATACGTTATAACGTAATAACATATAACGTAAAACGTTATAACGTAATACCATATAACGAAATAAGTTATAACGTTATACCATATAACGTAATACGTTAAAACGTAATACCATATAACGTAATACGTTATAACGTAATACCATATAACGTAATACGTTATAACGTTATACCATATAACGTAGTTCGTGATAACGTAATACCATATAACGTAATACGTTATAACGTTATACCATATAACGTAATACGTTATAACGTTATACCATATAACGTAATACTTTATAACGTTATACCATATAACGTAATACGTTAAAACGTTATACCACATAACGTAATACGTTATAACGTTATACCATATAACGTAATACGTGATAACGTAATACCATATAACGTAATACGTTATAACGTTATACCATATAACGTAATACGTTATAACGTTATACCATACAAAGTAATACTTTATAACGTTATACCATATAACGTAATACGTTAAAACGTTATACCACAGAACGTAATACGTTATAACGTAATACCATATAACGTAATACGTTATAACGTTATACCATATAACGTAATACGTTAAAACGTAATACCATATAACGTAATACGTTATAACGTTATACCATATAACGTAAAACGTCATTTCGTTATACCATATAACGTAATACGTTATAACGTAATGCCATATAACGTAATACGTGATAACGTTATACCATATAACGTAATACGTTAAAACGTTATACCATATAACGTAATACGTTATAACGTTATACCATATAACGTAATACGTGATAACGTAATACCATATAACGTAATACGTTATAACGTTATACCATATAACGTAATACGTTATAACGTTATACCATACAAAGTAATACTTTATAACGTTATACCATATAACGTAATACGTTAAAACGTTATACCACATAACGTAATACGTTATAACGATATACCATATAACGTAATTCGTTATAACGTTATACCATATAACGTAATACGTTATAACGTAATACCATATAACGTAATACGTTATAACGTTATACCATATAACGTAATACGTTAAAACGTAATTCCATATAACGTAATACGTTATAACGTTATGCCATATAACGTAAAACGTCATTTCGTTATACCATATAACGTAATACGTTATAACGTAATGCCATATAACGTAATACGTGATAACGTTATACCATATAACGTAATACGTTATAACGTTATACCATATAACGTAAAACGTCATTTCGTTATACCATATAACGTAATACGTTATAACGTAATGCCATATAACGTAATACTTTATAACGTTATACCATATAACGTAATACGTTAAAACGTTATACCAAATAACGTAATACGTTATAACGTAATACCATATAACGTAATACGTTATAACGTTATACCATATAACGCAATACGTTAAAACGTAATACCATATAACGTAATACGTTATAACGTTATACCATATAACGTAAAACGTCAGTTCGTTATACCATATAACGTAATACGTTATAACGTAATGCGATATAACGTAATACGTGATAACGTTATACCATATAACGTAATACGTTATAACTTAATAACATATAACGTAAAACGTCATTTCGTTATACCATATAACGTAATACGTTATAACGTTATACCATATAACGTAATACGTTATAACGATATACCATATAACGTAATACGTTATAACGTTATACCATATAACGTAATACGTGATAACGTTATACCATATAACGTAATACGTTAAAACGTTATACCATATAACGTAATACGTTATAACGATATACCATATAACGTAATACGTTATAACGTTACACCATATAACGTAATACGTTAAAACGTAATACCATATAACGTAATACGTTATAACGTAATACCATATAACGTAATACGTTATAACGTTATACCATATAACGTAGTATGTGATAACGTAATACCATATAACGTAATACGTTATAACGTTATACCATATAACGTAATACGTTATAACGTTATACCATATAACGTAATACTTTATAACGTTATACCATATAACGTAATACGTTAAAACGTTATACCATATAACGTAATACGTTATAACGTTATACCATATAACGTAATACGTGATAACGTAATACCATATAACGTAATACGTTATAACGTTATACCATATAACGTAATACGTTATAACGTTATACCATACAACGTAATACTTTATAACGTTATACCATATAACGTAATACGTTAAAACGTTATACCACATAACGTAATACGTTATAACGTAATACCATATAACGTAATACGTTATAACGTTATACCATATAACGTAATACGTTAAAACGTAATACCATATAACGTAATACGTTAAAACGTTATACCACATAACGTAATACGTTATAACGTAATACCATATAACGTAATACGTTATAACGTTATACCATATAACGTAATACGTTAAAACGTAATACCATATAACGTAATACGTTATAACGTTATACCATATAACGTAAAACGTCATTTCGTTATACCATATAACGTAATACGTTATAACGTAATGCCATATAACGTAATACGTGATAACGTTATACCATATAACGTAATACGTTATAACGTAATAACAAATAACGTAAAACGTTATAACGTAATACCATATAACGTAATAAGTTATAACGTTATACCATATAACGTAATACGTTAAAACGTAATACCATATAACGTAATACGTTATAACGTAATACCATATAACGTAATACGTTATAACGTTATACCATATAACGTAATACGTTATAACGTTATACCATATAACGTAATACTTTATAACGTAATACCATATAACGTAATACGTTAAAACGTTATACCACATAACGTAATACGTTATAACGTAATACCATATAACGTAATACGTTATAACGTTATACCATATAACGTAATACGTTAAAACGTAATACCATATAACGTAATACGTTATAACGTTATACCATATAACGTAAAACGTCATTTCGTTATACCATATAACGTAATACGTTATAACGTTATACCATATAACGAAATACGTTAAAACGTAATACCATATAACGTAATACGTTATAACGTTATAACATATAACGTAAAGCGTCATTTCGTTATACCATATAACGTAATACGTTATAACGTAATGCCATATAACGTAATACGTGATAACGTTATACCATATAACGTAATACGTTATAACGTAATAACATATAACGTAAAACGTTATAACGTAATACCATATAACGTAATACGTTATAACGTTATACCATATAACGTAATACGTTAAAACGTAATACCATATAACGTAATACGTTATAACGTAATACCATATAACATAATACGTTATAACGTTATAACGTTATACCATATAACGTAATACGTTAAAACGTAATACCATATAACGTAATACGTTATAACGTAATACCATATAACGTAATACGTTATAACGTTATACCATATAACGTAATACGTTATAACGTTATACCATATAACGTAAAACTTTATAACGTAATACCATATAACGTAATACGTTAAAACGTTGTACCATATAACGTAATACTTTATAACGTAATACCATATAACGTAATACGTTAAAACGTTATACCACATAACGTAATACGTTATAACGTAATACCATATAACGTAATACGTTATAACGTAATACCATATAACGTAATACGTTATAACGTAATACCATATAACGTAAAACGTCATTTCGTTATACCATATAACGTAATACGTTATAACGTAATACCATATAACGTAATACGTTATAACGTTATACCATATAACGTAATAAGTGATAACGTTATACCATATAACGTAATACGTTAATACGTTATACCATATAACGTAATACGTTATAAGGTTATACCATATAACGTAATACGTTAAACCGTTATACCATATAACGTAATACGTTATAACGTTATACCATATAACGTAATACGTGATAACGTAATACCATATAACGTAATACGTTATAACGTAATACCATATAACGTAATACGTTATAACGTTATACCATATAACGTAATACGTTATAACGTTATACCATATAACGTAATACTTTATAACCTTATACCATATAACGTAATACGTTAAAGCGTTATACCACATAACGTAATACGTTATAACGTAATGCCATATAACGTAATACGTGATAACGTTATACCATATAACGTAATACGTTATAACGTAATAACATATAACGTAAAACGTCATTTCGTTGTACCATATAACGTAATACGGTATAACGTTATACCATATAACATAATACGTTATAACGATATACCATATAACGTAATACGTTATAACGTTATACCATATAACGTAATACGTGATAACGTTATACCATATAACGTAATACGTTAAAACGTTATACCATATAACGTAATACGTTATAACGTTATACCATATAACGTAATACGTGATAACGTAATACCATATAACGTAATACGTTATGACGTTATACCATATAACGTAATACGTTATAACGTAATACCATATAACGTAATACGTTATAACGTAATACCATATAACGTAAAACGTCATTTCGTTATACCATATAACGTAATACGTTATAACGTAATGCCATATAACGTAATACGTGATAACGTTATACCATATAACGTAATACGTTATAACGTAATAACATATAACGTAAAACGTCATTTCGTTGTACCATATAACGTAATACGGTATAACGTTATACCATATAACGTAATACGTTATAACGATATACCATATAACGTAATACGTTATAACGTTATACCATATAACGTAATACGTGATAACGTTATACCATATAACGTAATACGTTAAAACGTTATACCATATAACGTAATACGTTATAACGATATACCATATAACGTAATACGTTATAACGTTATACCATATAACGTAATACGTTAAAACGTAATACCATATAACGTAATACGTTATAACGTAATACCATATAACGTAATACGTTATAACGTTATACCATATAACGTAGTATGTGATAACGTAATACCATATAACGTAATACGTTATAACGTTATACCATATAACGTAATACGTTATAACGGTATACCATATAACGTAATACTTTATAACGTTATACCATATAACGTAATACGTTAAAACGTTATACCATATAACGTAATACGTTATAACGTTATACCATATAACGTAATACGTTATAACGGTATACCATATAACGTAATACTTTATAACGTTATACCATATAACGTAATACGTTATAACGGTATACCATATAACGTAATACTTTATAACGTTATACCATATAACGTAATACGTTAAAACGTTATACCATATAACGTAATACGTTATAACGTTATACCATATAACGTAATACGTGATAACGTAATACCATATAACGTAATACGTTATAACGTTATACCATATAACGTAAAACGTCATTTCGTTATACCATATAACGTAATACGTTATAACGTAATACCATATAACGTAATACGTTATAACGTTATACCATATTACGTAATACGTTATAACGTTATACCATATAACGTAATACTTTATAACGTAATACCATATAACGTAATACGTTAAAACGTTATACCACATAACGTAATACGTTATAACGTAATACCATATAACGTAATACGTTATAACGTTATACCATATAACGTAATACGTTAAAACGTAATACCATATAACGTAATACGTTATAACGTTATACCATATAACGTAAAACGTCATTTCGTTATACCATATAACGTAATACGTTATAACGTTATACCATATAACGTAATACGTTAAAACGTAATACCATATAACGTAATACGTTATAACGTTATAACATATAACGTAAAGCGTCATTTCGTTATACCATATAACGTAATACGTTATAATGTAATGCCATATAACGTAATACGTGATAACGTTATACCATATAACGTAATACGTTATAACGTAATAACATATAACGTAAAACGTTATAACGTAATACCATATAACGTAATACGTTATAACGTTATACCATATAACGTAATACGTTAAAACGTAATACCATATAACGTAATACGTTATAACGTAATACCATATAACATAATACGTTATAACGTTATAACGTTATACCATATAACGTAATACGTTAAAACGTAATACCATATAACGTAATACGTTATAACGTAATACCATATAACGTAATACGTTATAACGTTATACCATATAACGTAATACGTTATAACGTTATACCATATAACGTAAAACTTTATAACGTAATACCATATAACGTAATACGTTAAAACGTTGTACCATATAACGTAATACTTTATAACGTAATACCATATAACGTAATACGTTAAAACGTTATACCACATAACGTAATACGTTATAACGTAATACCATATAACGTAATACGTTATAACGTAATACCATATAACGTAATACGTTATAACGTAATACCATATAACGTAAAACGTCATTTCGTTATACCATATAACGTAATACGTTATAACGTAATACCATATAACGTAATACGTTATAACGTTATACCATATAACGTAATAAGTGATAACGTTATACCATATAACGTAATACGTTAATACGTTATACCATATAACGTAATACGTTATAACGTTATACCATATAACGTAATACGTTAAACCGTTATACCATATAACGTAATACGTTATAACGTTATACCATATAACGTAATACGTGATAACGTAATACCATATAACGTAATACGTTATAACGTAATACCATATAACGTAATACGTTATAACGTTATACCATATAACGTAATACGTTATAACGTTATACCATATAACGTAATACTTTATAACCTTATACCATATAACGTAATACGTTAAAACGTTATACCACATAACGTAATACGTTATAACGTAATACCATATAACGTAGTACGTTATAACGTTATACCATATAACGTAATACGTTATAACGTAATAACATATAACGTAAAACGTCATTTCGTTATACCATATAACGTAATACGTTATAACGTAATGCCATATAACGTAATACGTGATAATGTTATACCATATAACGTAATACGTTATAACGTAATAACATATAACGTAAAACGTCATTTCGTTGTACCATATAACGTAATACGGTATAACGTTATACCATATAACATAATACGTTATAACGATATACCATATAACGTAATACGTTATAACGTTATACCATATAACGTAATACGTGATAACGTTATACCATATAACGTAATACGTTAAAACGTTATACCATATAACGTAATACGTTATAACGTTATACCTTATAACGTAATACGTGATAACGTAATACCATATAACGTAATACGTTATGACGTTATACCATATAGCGTAATACGTTATAACGTAATACCATATAACGTAATACGTTATAACGTAATACCATATAACGTAAAACGTCATTTCGTTATACCATATAACGTAATACGTTATAACGTAATAACATATAACGTAAAACGTCATTTCGTTGTACCATATAACGTAATACGGTATAACGTTATACCATATAACATAATTCGTTATAACGATATACCATATAACGTAATACGTTATAACGTTATACCATATAACGTAATACGTGATAACGTTATACCATATAACGTAACACGTTAAAACGTTATACCATATAACGTAATACGTTATAACGTTATACCATATAACGTAATACGTGATAACGTAATACCATATAACGTAATACGTTATGACGTTATACCATATAACGTAATACGTTATAACGTAATAACATATAACGTAAAACGTCATTTCGTTGTACCATATAACGTAATACGGTATAACGTTATACCATATAACATAATACGTTATAACGATATACCATATAACGTAATACGTTATAACGTTATACCATATAACGTAATACGTGATAACGTTATACCATATAACGTAACACGTTAAAACGTTATACCATATAACGTAATACGTTATAACGTTATACCATATAACGTAATACGTGATAACGTAATACCATATAACGTAATACGTTATGACGTTATACCATATAACGTAATACGTTATGACGTTATACCATATAGCGTAATACGTTATAACGTAATACCATATAACGTAATACGTTATAACGTAATGCCATATAACGTAATACGTGATAACGTTATACCATATAACGTAATACGTTATAACGTAATAACATATAACGTAAAACGTCATTTCGTTGTACCATATAACGTAATACGGTATAACGTTATACCATATAACATAATACGTTATAACGATATACCATATAACGTAATACGTTATAACGTTATACCATATAACGTAATACGTGATAACGTTATACCATATAACGTAACACGTTAAAACGTTATACCATATAACGTAATACGTTATAACGTTATACCATATAACGTAATACGTGATAACGTAATACCATATAACGTAATACGTTATGACGTTATACCATATAACGTAATACGTTATAACGTAATACCATATAACGTAATACGTTATAACGTAATACCATATAACGTAAAACGTCATTTCGTTATACCATATAACGTAATACGTTATAACGTACTACCATATAACGTAATACGTTATAACGTTATACCATATAACGTAATAAGTGATAACGTTATACAATATAACGTAATACGTTAATACGTTATACCATATAACGTAATACGTTATAACGTTATACCATATAACGTAATACGTGATAACGTTATACCATATAACGTAATACGTTAAACCGTTATACCATATAACGTAATACGTTATAACGTTATACCATATAACGTAATACGTGATAACGTAATACCATATAACGTAATACGTTATAACGTAATACCATATAACGTAATACGTTATAACGTTATACCATATAACGTAATACGTGATAACGTTATACCATATAACGTAATACGTTAAACCGTTATACCATATAACGTAATACGTTATAACGTTATACCATATAACGTAATACGTGATAACGTAATACCATATAACGTAATACGTTATGACGTTATACCATATAACGTAATACGTTATATCGTAATACCATATAAAGTAATACGTTATAACGTAATAACATATAACGTAAAACGTCATAACGTAATACCATATAACGTAATACGTTATAACGTTATACCATATAACGTAATACGTTAAAACGTAATACCATATAACGTAATACGTTATAACGTAATACCATATAACGTAATACGTTATAACGTTATACCATATAACGTAATACGTTATATCGTAATACCATATAAAGTAATACGTTATAACGTAATAACATATAACGTAAAACGTCATAACGTAATACCATATAACGTAATACGTTATAACGTTATACCATATAACGTAATACGTTAAAACGTAATACCATATAACGTAATACGTTATAACGTAATACCATATAACGTAATACGTTATAACGTTATACCATATAACGTAATACGTGATAACGTAATACCATATAACGTAATACGTTATGACGTTATACCATATAACGTAATACGATGTAACGTTATACCATATAACGTAATACGTTATAACGTAATACCATATAACGTAAAACGTCATTTCGTTATACCATATAACGTAATACGTTAAAACGTTATACCACATAACGTAATACGTTATAACGTAATACCATATAACGTAATACGTTATAACGTTATACCATATAACGTAATACGTTAAAACGTAATTCCATATAACGTAATACGTTATAACGTTATACCATATAACGTAAATCGTCATTTCGTTATACCATATAACGTAATACGTTATAACGTAATGCCATATAACGTAATACGTGATAACGTTATACCATATAACGTAATACATTATAACGTAATAACATATAACGTAAAACGTTATAACGTAATACCATATAACGTAATACGTTATAACGTTATACCATATAACGTAATACGTTAAAACGTAATACCATATAACGTAATACGTTATAACGTAATACCATATAACGTAATACGTTATAACGTTATACCATATAACGTAATACGTTATAACGTTATACCATATAACGTAATACTTTATAACGTTATACCATATAACGTAATACGTTAAAACGTTATACCACATAACGTAATACGTTATAACGTAATACCATATAACGTAATACGTTATAACGTTATACCATATAACGTAATACGTTAAAACGTAATATCATATAACGTAATACGTTATAACGTTATACCATATAACGTAAATCGTCATTTCGTTATACCATATAACGTAATACGTTATAACGTAATGCCATATAACGTAATACGTGATAACGTTATACCATATAACGTAATACGTTATAACGTAATAACATATAACGTAAAACGTTATAACGTAATACCATATAACGTAATACGTTATAACGTAATACCATATGACGTAATACGTTATAACGTAATACCATATAACGTAATACGTTATAACGTAATACCATATAACGTAATACGTTATAACGTAATAACATATAACGTAAAACGTCATTTCGTTATACCATATAACGTAATACGGTATAACGTTATACCATATAACGTAATACGTTATAACGATATACCATATAACGTAATACGTTATAACGTTATACCATATAACGTAATACGTGATAACGTTATACCATATAACGTAATACGTTAAAACGTTATACCATATAACGTAATACGTTATAACGATATACCATATAACGTAATACGTTATAACGTTATACCATATAACGTAATACGTTATAACGTTATACCATATAACGTAATACGTTATAACGTAATACCATATGACGTAATACGTTATAACGTAATACCATATAACGTAATACGTTATAACGTAATACCATATAACGTAATACGTTATAACGTTATACCATATAACGTAATACGTTATAACGTTATACCATATAACGTAATACGTTAAAACGTTATACCATATAACGTAATTCGTTATAACGTTATACCATATAACGTAATACGTGATAACGTTATACCATATAACGTAATACGTTAAAACGTTATACCATATAACGTAATACGTTATAACGTTATACCATATAACGTAATACGTTATAACGTTATACCATATAACGTAATACGGTATAACGTTATACCATATAACGTAATACGTGATAACGTTATACCATATAACGTAATACGTTAAAACGTTATACCATATAACGTAATACGTTATAACGATATACCATATAACGTAATACGTTATAACGTTATACCATATAACGCAATACGTTATAGCGTTATACCATATAACGTAATACGTTATAACGATATACCATATAACGTAGTACGTGATAACGTTATACCATATAACGTAATAAGTTATAACGTTATACCATATAACGTAATACCATATAACGTAATACGTTATAACGTTATACCATATAACGTAATACTTTATAACGTAATACCATATAACGTAATACGTTAAAACGTTATACCACATAACGTAATACGTTATAACGTAATACCATATAACGTAATACGTTATAACGTTATACCATATAACGTAATACGTTAAAACGTAATACCATATAACGTAATATGTTATAACGTTATACTATATAACGTAAAACGTCATTTCGTTATACCATATAACGTAATACGTTATAACGTTATACCATATAACGTAATACGTTAAAACGTAATACCATATAACGTAATACGTTATAACGTTATACCATATAACGTAAAACGTCATTTCGTTATACCATATAACGTAATACGTTATAACGTAATGCCATATAACGTAATACGTGATAACGTTATACCATATAAAGTAATACGTTATAACGTTATACCATATAACGTAATACGTGATAACGTTATACCGTATAACGTAATACGTTAAACCGTTATACCATATAACGTAATACGTTATAACGTTATACCATATAACGTAATACGTGATAACGTAATACCATATAACGTAATACGTTATAACGTAATACCATATAACGTAATACGTTATAACGTTATACCATATAACGTAATACGTGATAACGTTATACCATATAACGTAATACGTTAAACCGTTATACCATATAACGTAATACGTTATAACGTTATACCATATAACGTAATACGTGATAACGTAATACCATATAACGTAATACGTTATGACGTTATACCATATAACGTAATACGTTATATCGTAATACCATATAAAGTAATACGTTATAACGTAATAACATATAACGTAAAACGTCATAACGTAATACCATATAACGTAATACGTTATAACGTTATACCATATAACGTAATACGTTAAAACGTAATACCATATAACGTAATACGTTATAACGTAATACCATATAACGTAATACGTTATAACGTTATACCATATAACGTAATACGTTATATCGTAATACCATATAAAGTAATACGTTATAACGTAATAACATATAACGTAAAACGTCATAACGTAATACCATATAACGTAATACGTTATAACGTTATACCATATAACGTAATACGTTAAAACGTAATACCATATAACGTAATACGTTATAACGTAATACCATATAACGTAATACGTTATAACGTTATACCATATAACGTAATACGTGATAACGTAATACCATATAACGTAATACGTTATGACGTTATACCATATAACGTAATACGATGTAACGTTATACCATATAACGTAATACGTTATAACGTAATACCATATAACGTAAAACGTCATTTCGTTATACCATATAACGTAATACGTTAAAACGTTATACCACATAACGTAATACGTTATAACGTAATACCATATAACGTAATACGTTATAACGTTATACCATATAACGTAATACGTTAAAACGTAATTCCATATAACGTAATACGTTATAACGTTATACCATATAACGTAAATCGTCATTTCGTTATACCATATAACTTAATACGTTATAACGTAATGCCATATAACGTAATACGTGATAACGTTATACCATATAACGTAATACATTATAACGTAATAACATATAACGTAAAACGTTATAACGTAATACCATATAACGTAATACGTTATAACGTAATACCATATAACGTAAAACGTCATTTCGTTATACCATATAACGTAATACGTTAAAACGTAATACCATATAACGTAATACGTTATAACGTAATACCATATAACGTAATACGTTATAACGTTATACCATATAACGTAATACGTTATAACGTTATACCATATAACGTAATACTTTATAACGTTATACCATATAACGTAATACGTTAAAACGTTATACCACATAACGTAATACGTTATAACGTAATACCATATAACGTAATACGTTATAACGTTATACCATATAACGTAATACGTTAAAACGTAATATCATATAACGTAATACGTTATAACGTTATACCATATAACGTAAATCGTCATTTCGTTATACCATATAACGTAATACGTTATAACGTAATGCCATATAACGTAATACGTGATAACGTTATACCATATAACGTAATACGTTATAACGTAATAACATATAACGTAAAACGTTATAACGTAATACCATATAACGTAATACGTTATAACGTAATACCATATAACGTAATACGTTATAACGTAATACCATATAACGTAATACGTTATAACGTAATAACATATAACGTAAGACGTCATTTCGTTATACCATATAACGTAATACGGTATAACGTTATACCATATAACGTAATACGTTATAACGATATACCATATAACGTAATACGTTATAACGTTATACCATATAACGTAATACGTGATAACGTTATACCATATAACGTAATACGTTAAAACGTTATACCATATAACGTAATACGTTATAACGATATACCATATAACGTAATACGTTATAACGTTATACCATATAACGTAATACGTTATAACGTTATACCATATAACGTAATACGTTATAACGTAATACCATATGACGTAATACGTTATAACGTAATACCATATAACGTAATACGTTATAACGTAATACCATATAACGTAATACGTTATAACGTTATACCATATAACGTAATACGTTATAACGTTATACCATATAACGTAATACGTTAAAACGTTATACCATATAACGTAATTCGTTATAACGTTATACCATATAACGTAATACGTGATAACGTTATACCATATAACGTAATACGTTAAAACGTTATACCATATAACGTAATACGTTATAACGTTATACCATATAACGTAATACGTTATAACGTTATACCATATAACGTAATACGGTATAACGTTATACCATATAACGTAATACGTGATAACGTTATACCATATAACGTAATACGTTAAAACGTTATACCATATAACGTAATACGTTATAACGATATACCATATAACGTAATACGTTATAACGTTATACCATATAACGCAATACGTTATAACGTTATACCATATAACGTAATACGTTATAACGATATACCATATAACGTAGTACGTGATAACGTTATACCATATAACGTAATACGTTATAACGTAATAACATATAACGTAAAACGTTATAACGTAATACCATATAACGTAATAAGTTATAACGTTATACCATATAACGTAATACGTTAAAACGTAATACCATATAACGTAATACGTTATAACGTAATACCATATAACGTAATACGTTATAACGTTATACCATATAACGTAGTTCGTGATAACGTAATACCATATAACGTAATACGTTATAACGTTATACCATATAACATAATACGTTATAACGTTATACCATATAACGTAATACTTTATAACGTTATACCATATAACGTAATACGTTAAAACGTTATACCATATAACGTAATACGTTATAACGTTATACCATATAACGTAATACGTGATAACGTAATACCATATAACGTAATACGTTATAACGTTATACCATATAACGTAATACGTTATAACGTTATACCATACAAAGTAATACTTTATAACGTTATACCATATAACGTAATACGTTAAAACGTTATACCACATAACGTAATACGTTATAACGTAATACCATATAACGTAATACGTTATAACGTTATACCATATAACGTAATACGTTAAAACGTAATACCATATAACGTAATACGGTATAACGTTATACCATATAACGTAATACGTTATAACGATATACCATATAACGTAATACGTTATAACGTTATACCATATAACGTAATACATGATAACGTTATACCATATAACGTAATACGTTAAAACGTTATACCATATAACGTAATACGTTATAACGTTATACCATATAACGTAATACTTTATAACGTAATACCATATAACGTAATACGTTAAAACGTTATACCACATAACGTAATACGTTATAACGTAATACCATATAACGTAATACGTTATAACGTTATACCATGTAACGTAATACGTTAAAACGTAATACCATATAACGTAATATGTTATAACGTTATACCATATAACGTAAAACGTCATTTCGTTATACCATATAACGTAATACGTTATAACGTAATACCATATAACGTAATACGTTAAAACGTAATACCATATAACGTAATACGTTATAACGTTATACCATATAACGTAAAACGTCATTTCGTTATACCATATAACGTAATACGTTATAACGTAATGCCATATAACGTAATACGTGATAACGTTATACCATATAACGTAATACGTTATAACGTAATAACATATAACGTAAAACGTTATAACGTAATACCATATAACGTAATACGTTATAACGTTATACCATATAACGTAATACGTTAAAACGTAATACCATATAACGTAATACGTTATAACGTAATACCATATAACATAATACGTTATAACGTTATAACGTTATACCATATAACGTAATACGTTAAAACGTAATACCATATAACGTAATACGTTATAACGTAATACCATATAACGTAATACGTTATAACGTTATACCATATAACGTAATACGTTAAAACGTTATACCACATAACGTAATACGTTAAAACGTAATACCATATAACGTAATACGTTATAACGTTATTCCATATAACGTAAAACGTCATTTCGTTATACCATATAACGTAATACGTTATAACGTTATACCATATAACGTAATACGTTAAAACGTAATACCATATAACGTAATACGTTATAACTTAATGCCATATAACGTAATACGTGATAACGTTATACCATATAACGTAATACGTTATAACGTAATAACATATAACGTAAAACGTCATTTCGTTATACCATATAACGTAATACGGTATAACGTTATACCATATAACGTAATACGTTATAACGATATACCATATAACGTAATACGTTATAACGTTATACCATATAACGTAATACGTGATAACGTTATACCATATAACGTAATACGTTAAAACGTTATACCATATAACGTAATACGTTATAACGATATACCATATAACGTAATACGTTATAACGTTATACCATATAACGTAATACGTTATAACGTTATACCATATAACGTAATACGTTATAACGTAATACCATATGACGTAATACGTTATAACGTAATACCATATAACGTAATACGTTATAACGTAATACCATATAACGTAATACGTTATAACGTTATACCATATAACGTAATACGTTATAACGTTATACCATATAACGTAATACGTTAAAACGTTATACCATATAACGTAATTCGTTATAACGTTATACCATATAACGTAATACGTGATAACGTTATACCATATAACGTAATACGTTAAAACGTTATACCATATAACGTAATACGTTATAACGTTATACCATATAACGTAATACGTTATAACGTTATACCATATAACGTAATACGGTATAACGTTATACCATATAACGTAATACGTGATAACGTTATACCATATAACGTAATACGTTAAAACGTTATACCATATAACGTAATACGTTATAACGATATACCATATAACGTAATACGTTATAACGTTATACCATATAACGTAATACGTTATAACGTTATACCATATAACGTAATACGTTATAACGATATACCATATAACGTAGTACGTGATAACGTTATACCATATAACGTAATACGTTATAACGTAATAACATATAACGTAAAACGTTATAACGTAATACCATATAACGTAATAAGTTATAACGTTATACCATATAACGTAATACGTTAAAACGTAATACCATATAACGTAATACGTTATAACGTAATACCATATAACGTAATACGTTATAACGTTATACCATATAACGTAGTACGTGATAACGTAATACCATATAACGTAATACGTTATAACGTTATACCATATAACGTAATACGTTATAACGTTATACCATATAACGTAATACTTTATAACGTTATACCATATAACGTAATACGTTAAAACGTTATACCATATAACGTAACACGTTATAACGTTATACCATATAACGTAATACGTGATAACGTAATACCATATAACGTAATACGTTATAACGTTATACCATATAACGTAATACGTTATAACGTTATACCATACAAAGTAATACTTTATAACGTTATACCATATAACGTAATACGTTAAAACGTTATACCACATAACGTAATACGTTATAACGTAATACCATATAACGTAATACGTTATAACGTTATACCATATAACGTAATACGTTAAAACGTAATACCATATAACGTAATACGTTATAACGTTATACCATATAACGTAAAACGTCATTTCGTTATACCATATAACGTAATACGTTATAACGTTATGCCATATAACGTTATACGTGATAACGTTATACCATATAACGTAATACGTTATAACGTAATAACAAATAACGTAAAACGTTATAACGTAATACCATATAACGTAATAAGTTATAACGTTATACCATATAACGTAATACGTTAAAACGTAATACCATATAACGTAATACGTTATAACGTAATACCATATAACGTAATACGTTATAACGTTATACCATATAACGTAATACGTTATAACGTTATACCATATAACGTAATACTTTATAACGTAATACCATATAACGTAATACGTTAAAACGTTATACCACATAACGTAATACGTTATAACGTAATACCATATAACGTAATACGTTATAACGTTATACCATATAACGTAATACGTTAAAACGTAATACCATATAACGTAATACGTTATAACGTTATACCATATAACGTAAAACGTCATTTCTTTATACCATATAACGTAATACGTTATAACGTTATACCATATAACGTAATACGTTAAAACGTAATACCATATAACGTAATACGTTATAACGTTATACCATATAACGTAAAACGTCATTTCGTTATACCATATAACGTAATACGTTATAACGTAATGCCATATAACGTAATACGTGATAACGTTATACCATATAACGTAATACGTTATAACGTAATAACATATAACGTAAAACGTTATAACGTAATACCATATAACGTAATACGTTATAACGTTATACCATATAACGTAATACGTTAAAACGTAATACCATATAACGTAATACGTTATAACGTAATACCATATAACATAATACGTTATAACGTTATAACGTTATACCATATAACGTAATACGTTAAAACGTAATACCATATAACGTAATACGTTATAACGTAATACCATATAACGTAATACGTTATAACGTTATACCATATAACGTAATACGTTAAAACGTTATACCACATAACGTAATACGTTAAAACGTAATACCATATAACGTAATACGTTATAACGTTATTCCATATAACGTAAAACGTCATTTCGTTATACCATATAACGTAATACGTTATAACGTTATACCATATAACGTAATACGTTAAAACGTAATACCATATAACGTAATACGTTATAACTTAATGCCATATAACGAAATACGTGATAACGTTATACCATATAACGTAATACGTTATAACGTAATAACATATAACGTAAAACGTCATTTCGTTATACCATATAACGTAATACGGTATAACGTTATACCATATAACGTAATACGTTATAACGATATACCATATAACGTAATACGTTATAACGTTATACCATATAACGTAATACGTGATAACGTTATACCATATAACGTAATACGTTAAAACGTTATACCATATAACGTAATACGTTATAACGATATACCATATAACGTAATACGTTATAACGTTATACCATATAACGTAATACGTTAAAACGTTATACCATATAACGTAATACGTTATAACGTTATACCATATAACGTAATACGTTATAACGTTATACCATATAACGTAATACGGTATAACGTTATACCATATAACGTAATACGTGATAACGTTATACCATATAACGTAATACGTTAAAACGTTATACCATATAACGTAATACGTTATAACGATATACCATATAACGTAATACGTTATAACGTTATACCATATAACGTAATACGTTATAACGTTATACCATATAACGTAATACGTTATAACGATATACCATATAACGTAGTACGTGATAACGTTATACCATATAACGTAATACGTTATAACGTAATAACATATAACGTAAAACGTTATAACGTAATACCATATAACGTAATAAGTTATAACGTTATACCATATAACGTAATACGTTAAAACGTAATACCATATAACGTAATACGTTATAACGTAATACCATATAACGTAATACGTTATAACGTTATACCATATAACGTAGTACGTGATAACGTAATACCATATAACGTAATACGTTATAACGTTATACCATATAACGTAATACGTTATAACGTTATACCATATAACGTAATACTTTATAACGTTATACCATATAACGTAATACGTTAAAACGTTATACCATATAACGTAATACGTTATAACGTTATACCATATAACGTAATACGTGATAACGTAATACCATATAACGTAATACGTTATAACGTTATACCATATAACGTAATACGTTATAACGTTATACCATACAAAGTAATACTTTATAACGTTATACCATATAACGCAATACGTTAAAACGTTATACCACATAACGTAATACGTTATAACGTAATACCATATAACGTAATACGTTATAACGTTATACCATATAACGTAATACGTTAAAACGTAATACCATATAACGTAATACGTTATAACGTTATACCATATAACGTAAAACGTCATTTCGTTATACCATATAACGTAATACGTTATAACGTAATGCCATATAACGTAATACGTGATAACGTTATACCATATAACGTAATACGTTATAACGTAATAACAAATAACGTAAAACGTCATAACGTAATACCATATAACGTAATAAGTTATAACGTTATACCATATAACGTAATACGTTAAAACGTAATACCATATAACGTAATACGTTATAACATAATACCATATAACGTAATACGTTATAACGTTATACCATATAACGTAATACGTTAAAACGTTATACCACATAACGTAATACGTTATAACGTAATACCATATAACGTAATACGTTAAAACGTTATACCACATAACGTAATACGTGATAACGTTATACCATATAACGTAATACGTTAAAACGTTATACCATATAACGTAATACGTTATAACGATATACCATATAACATAATACGTTATAACGTTATAACGTTATACCATATAACGTAATACGTTAAAACGTAATACCATATAACGTAATACGTTATAACGTTATACCATATAACGTAAAACGTCATTTCGTTATACCATATAACGTAATACGTTATAACGTAATGCCATATAACGTAATACGTGATAACGTTATACCATATAACGTAATACGTTATAACGTAATAACAAATAACGTAAAACGTCATAACGTAATACCATATAACGTAATAAGTTATAACGTTATACCATATAACGTAATACGTGATAACGTAATACCATATAACGTAATACGTTATAACGTTATACCATATAACGTAATACGTTATAACGTTATACCATACAAAGTAATACGTTATAACGTTATACCATATAACGTAATACGTTAAAACGTAATACCATGTAACGTAATACGTTATAACGTTATTCCATATAACGTAAAACGTCATTTCGTTATACCATATAACGTAATACGTTATAACGTTATACCATATAACGTAATACGTTAAAACGTAATACCATATAACGTAATACGTTATAACGTTATACCATATAACGTAAAACGTCATTTCGTTATACCATATAACGTAATACGTTATAACTTAATGCCATATAACGTAATACGTGATAACGTTATACCATATAACGTAATACGTTATAACGTTATACCATATAACGTAATACGTGATAACGTAATACCATATAACGTAATACGTTATAACGTTATACCATATAACGTAATACGCGATAACGTTATACCATATAACGTAATACGTTAAAACGTTATACCATATAACGTAATACGTTATAACGATATACCATATAACGTAATACGTTATAGCGTTATACCATATAACGTAATACGTGATAACGTTATACCATATAACGTAATACGTTAAAACGTTATACCATATAACGTAATACGTGATAACGTTATACCATATAACGTAATACGTTAAAACGTTATACCATATAACGTAATGCGTTATAACGTTATACCATATAACGTAATACGTTATAACGTTATACCATATAACGTAATACGTTAAAACGTAATACCATATAACGTAATACGTTATAACGTAATACCATATAACGTAATACGTTATAACGTAATACCATATAACGTAATACGTTATAACGTAATACCATATAACGTAATACGTTAAAACGTAATACCATATAACGTAATACGTTATAACGTAATACCATATAACATAATACGTTATAACGTTATAACGTTATACCATATAACGTAATACTTTATAACGTTATACCATATAACGTAATACGTTAAAACGTTATACCATATAACGTAATACGTTATAACGTTATACCATATAACGTAATACGTTATAACGTAATACCATATAACGTAATACGTTAAAACGTAATACCATATAACGTAATACGTCATAACGTAATACCATATAACATAATACGTTATAACGTTATAACGTTATACCATATAACGTAATACTTTATAACGTTATACCATATAATGTAATACGTTATAACGTTATACCATATAACGTAATACGTTAAAACGTAATACCATATAACGTAATACGTTATAACGTAATACCATATAACATAATACGTTATAACGTTATAACGTTATACCATATAACGTAATACGTTAAAACGTAATACCATATAACGTAATACGTTATAACGTAATACCATATAACGTAATACGTTATAACGTTATACCGTATAACGTAATACGTTAAAACGTTATACCACATAACGTAATACGTTATAACGTAATACCATATAACGTAATACGTTAAAACGTTATACCACATAACGTAATACGTTATAACGTAATACCATATAACGTAATACGTTATAACGTTATACCATATAACGTAATACGTTAAAACGTAATACCATATAACGTAATACGTTATAACGTTATTCCATATAACGTAAAACGTCATTTCGTTATACCATATAACGTAATACGTTATAACGTTATACCATATAACGTAATACGTGATATCGTAATACCATATAACGTAATACGTTATGACGTTATACCATATAACGTAATACGTTATAACGTAATACCATATAACGTAATACGTTATAACGTAATACCATATAACGTAAAACGTCATTTCGTTATACCATATAACGTAATACGTTATAACGTAATACCATATAACGTAATACGTTATAACGTTATACCATATAACGCAATAAGTGATAACGTTATACCATATAACGTAATACGTTAAAACGTTATACCATATAACGTAATACGTTATAACGTTATACCATATAACGTAATACGTGATAACGTTATACCATATAACGTAGTACGTTATAACGTTATACCATATAACGTAATACGTTATAACGTTATACCATATAACGTAAAACGTCATTTCGTTATACCATATAACGTAATACGTTATAACGTAATGCCATATAACGTAATACGTGATAACGTTATACCATATAACGTAATACGTTATAACGTAATAACATATAACGTAAAACGTCATTTCGTTATACCATATAACGTAATACGTTATAACGTAATACCATATAACGTAATACGTTATAACGTTATACCATATAACGTAATAAGTGATAACGTTATACCATATAACGTAATACGTTAAAACGTAATACCATATAACGTAATACGTTAAAACGTAATACCATATAACGTAATACGTTATAACGTTATACCATATAACGTAAAACGTCATTTCGTTATACCATATAACGTAATACGTTATAACTTAATGCCATATAACGTAATACGTGATAACGTTATACCATATAACGTAATACGTTATAACGTTATACCATATAACGTAATACGTGATAACGTAATACCATATAACGTAATACGTTATAACGTTATACCATATAACGTAATACGTGATAACGTTATACCATATAACGTAATACGTTAAAACGTTATACCATATAACGTAATACGTTATAACGATATACCATATAACGTAATACGTTATAGCGTTATACCATATAACGTAATACGTGATAACGTTATACCATATAACGTAATACGTTAAAACGTTATACCATATAACGTAATACGTTATAACGATATACCATATAACATAATACGTTATAACGTTATAACGTTATACCATATAACGTAATACTTTATAACGTTATACCATATAACGTAATACGTTATAACGTTATACCATATAACGTAATACGTTAAAACGTAATACCATATAACGTAATACGTTATAACGTAATACCATATAACATAATACGTTATAACGTTATAACGTTATACCATATAACGTAATACGTTAAAACGTAATACCATATAACGTAATACGTTATAACGTAATACCATATAACGTAATACGTTATAACGTTATACCATATAACGTAATACGTTAAAACGTAATACCATATAACGTAATACGTTATAACGTAATACCATATAACGTAATACGTTATAACGTTATACCATATAACGTAATACGTGATAACGTAATACCATATAACGTAATACGTTATGACGTTATACCATATAACGTAATACGATGTAACGTTATACCATATAACGTAATACGTTATAACGTAATACCATATAACGTAAAACGTCATTTCGTTATACCATATAACGTAATACGTTAAAACGTTATACCACATAACGTAATACGTTATAACGTAATACCATATAACGTAATACGTTATAACGTTATACCATATAACGTAATACGTTAAAACGTAATTCCATATAACGTAATACGTTATAACGTTATACCATATAACGTAAATCGTCATTTCGTTATACCATATAACTTAATACGTTATAACGTAATGCCATATAACGTAATACGTGATAACGTTATACCATATAACGTAATACATTATAACGTAATAACATATAACGTAAAACGTTATAACGTAATACCATATAACGTAATACGTTATAACGTTATACCATATAACGTAATACGTTAAAACGTAATACCATATAACGTAATACGTTATAACGTAATACCATATAACGTAATACGTTATAACGTTATACCATATAACGTAATACGTTATAACGTTATACCATATAACGTAATACTTTATAACGTTATACCATATAACGTAATACGTTAAAACGTTATACCACATAACGTAATACGTTATAACGTAATACCATATAACGTAATACGTTATAACGTTATACCATATAACGTAATACGTTAAAACGTAATATCATATAACGTAATACGTTATAACGTTATACCATATAACGTAAATCGTCATTTCGTTATACCATATAACGTAATACGTTATAACGTAATGCCATATAACGTAATACGTGATAACGTTATACCATATAACGTAATACGTTATAACGTAATAACATATAACGTAAAACGTTATAACGTAATACCATATAACGTAATACGTTATAACGTAATACCATATAACGTAATACGTTATAACGTAATACCATATAACGTAATACGTTATAACGTAATAACATATAACGTAAGACGTCATTTCGTTATACCATATAACGTAATACGGTATAACGTTATACCATATAACGTAATACGTTATAACGATATACCATATAACGTAATACGTTATAACGTTATACCATATAACGTAATACGTGATAACGTTATACCATATAACGTAATACGTTAAAACGTTATACCATATAACGTAATACGTTATAACGATATACCATATAACGTAATACGTTATAACGTTATACCATATAACGTAATACGTTATAACGTTATACCATATAACGTAATACGTTATAACGTAATACCATATGACGTAATACGTTATAACGTAATACCATATAACGTAATACGTTATAACGTAATACCATATAACGTAATACGTTATAACGTTATACCATATAACGTAATACGTTATAACGTTATACCATATAACGTAATACGTTAAAACGTTATACCATATAACGTAATTCGTTATAACGTTATACCATATAACGTAATACGTGATAACGTTATACCATATAACGTAATACGTTAAAACGTTATACCATATAACGTAATACGTTATAACGTTATACCATATAACGTAATACGTTATAACGTTATACCATATAACGTAATACGGTATAACGTTATACCATATAACGTAATACGTGATAACGTTATACCATATAACGTAATACGTTAAAACGTTATACCATATAACGTAATACGTTATAACGATATACCATATAACGTAATACGTTATAACGTTATACCATATAACGCAATACGTTATAACGTTATACCATATAACGTAATACGTTATAACGATATACCATATAACGTAGTACGTGATAACGTTATACCATATAACGTAATACGTTATAACGTAATAACATATAACGTAAAACGTTATAACGTAATACCATATAACGTAATAAGTTATAACGTTATACCATATAACGTAATACGTTAAAACGTAATACCATATAACGTAATACGTTATAACGTAATACCATATAACGTAATACGTTATAACGTTATACCATATAACGTAGTTCGTGATAACGTAATACCATATAACGTAATACGTTATAACGTTATACCATATAACATAATACGTTATAACGTTATACCATATAACGTAATACTTTATAACGTTATACCATATAACGTAATACGTTAAAACGTTATACCATATAACGTAATACGTTATAACGTTATACCATATAACGTAATACGTGATAACGTAATACCATATAACGTAATACGTTATAACGTTATACCATATAACGTAATACGTTATAACGTTATACCATACAAAGTAATACTTTATAACGTTATACCATATAACGTAATACGTTAAAACGTTATACCACATAACGTAATACGTTATAACGTAATACCATATAACGTAATACGTTATAACGTTATACCATATAACGTAATACGTTAAAACGTAATACCATATAACGTAATACGGTATAACGTTATACCATATAACGTAATACGTTATAACGATATACCATATAACGTAATACGTTATAACGTTATACCATATAACGTAATACATGATAACGTTATACCATATAACGTAATACGTTAAAACGTTATACCATATAACGTAATACGTTATAACGTTATACCATATAACGTAATACTTTATAACGTAATACCATATAACGTAATACGTTAAAACGTTATACCACATAACGTAATACGTTATAACGTAATACCATATAACGTAATACGTTATAACGTTATACCATGTAACGTAATACGTTAAAACGTAATACCATATAACGTAATATGTTATAACGTTATACCATATAACGTAAAACGTCATTTCGTTATACCATATAACGTAATACGTTATAACGTTATACCATATAACGTAATACGTTAAAACGTAATACCATATAACGTAATACGTTATAACGTTATACCATATAACGTAAAACGTCATTTCGTTATACCATATAACGTAATACGTTATAACGTAATGCCATATAACGTAATACGTGATAACGTTATACCATATAACGTAATACGTTATAACGTAATAACATATAACGTAAAACGTTATAACGTAATACCATATAACGTAATACGTTATAACGTTATACCATATAACGTAATACGTTAAAACGTAATACCATATAACGTAATACGTTATAACGTAATACCATATAACATAATACGTTATAACGTTATAACGTTATACCATATAACGTAATACGTTAAAACGTAATACCATATAACGTAATACGTTATAACGTAATACCATATAACGTAATACGTTATAACGTTATACCATATAACGTAATACGTTAAAACGTTATACCACATAACGTAATACGTTAAAACGTAATACCATATAACGTAATACGTTATAACGTTATTCCATATAACGTAAAACGTCATTTCGTTATACCATATAACGTAATACGTTATAACGTTATACCATATAACGTAATACGTTAAAACGTAATACCATATAACGTAATACGTTATAACTTAATGCCATATAACGTAATACGTGATAACGTTATACCATATAACGTAATACGTTATAACGTAATAACATATAACGTAAAACGTCATTTCGTTATACCATATAACGTAATACGGTATAACGTTATACCATATAACGTAATACGTTATAACGATATACCATATAACGTAATACGTTATAACGTTATACCATATAACGTAATACGTGATAACGTTATACCATATAACGTAATACGTTAAAACGTTATACCATATAACGTAATACGTTATAACGATATACCATATAACGTAATACGTTATAACGTTATACCATATAACGTAATACGTTATAACGTTATACCATATAACGTAATACGTTATAACGTAATACCATATGACGTAATACGTTATAACGTAATACCATATAACGTAATACGTTATAACGTAATACCATATAACGTAATACGTTATAACGTTATACCATATAACGTAATACGTTATAACGTTATACCATATAACGTAATACGTTAAAACGTTATACCATATAACGTAATTCGTTATAACGTTATACCATATAACGTAATACGTGATAACGTTATACCATATAACGTAATACGTTAAAACGTTATACCATATAACGTAATACGTTATAACGTTATACCATATAACGTAATACGTTATAACGTTATACCATATAACGTAATACGGTATAACGTTATACCATATAACGTAATACGTGATAACGTTATACCATATAACGTAATACGTTAAAACGTTATACCATATAACGTAATACGTTATAACGATATACCATATAACGTAATACGTTATAACGTTATACCATATAACGTAATACGTTATAACGTTATACCATATAACGTAATACGTTATAACGATATACCATATAACGTAGTACGTGATAACGTTATACCATATAACGTAATACGTTATAACGTAATAACATATAACGTAAAACGTTATAACGTAATACCATATAACGTAATAAGTTATAACGTTATACCATATAACGTAATACGTTAAAACGTAATACCCTATAACGTAATACGTTATAACGTAATACCATATAACGTAATACGTTATAACGTTATACCATATAACGTAGTACGTGATAACGTAATACCATATAACGTAATACGTTATAACGTTATACCATATAACGTAATACGTTATAACGTTATACCATATAACGTAATACTTTATAACGTTATACCATATAACGTAATACGTTAAAACGTTATACCATATAACGTAACACGTTATAACGTTATACCATATAACGTAATACGTGATAACGTAATACCATATAACGTAATACGTTATAACGTTATACCATATAACGTAATACGTTATAACGTTATACCATACAAAGTAATACTTTATAACGTTATACCATATAACGTAATACGTTAAAACGTTATACCACATAACGTAATACGTTATAACGTAATACCATATAACGTAATACGTTATAACGTTATACCATATAACGTAATACGTTAAAACGTAATACCATATAACGTAATACGTTATAACGTTATACCATATAACGTAAAACGTCATTTCGTTATACCATATAACGTAATACGTTATAACGTTATGCCATATAACGTAATACGTGATAACGTTATACCATATAACGTAATACGTTATAACGTAATAACAAATAACGTAAAACGTTATAACGTAATACCATATAACGTAATAAGTTATAACGTTATACCATATAACGTAATACGTTAAAACGTAATACCATATAACGTAATACGTTATAACGTAATACCATATAACGTAATACGTTATAACGTTATACCATATAACGTAATACGTTATAACGTTATACCATATAACGTAATACTTTATAACGTAATACCATATAACGTAATACGTTAAAACGTTATACCACATAACGTAATACGTTATAACGTAATACCATATAACGTAATACGTTATAACGTTATACCATATAACGTAATACGTTAAAACGTAATACCATATAACGTAATACGTTATAACGTTATACCATATAACGTAAAACGTCATTTCTTTATACCATATAACGTAATACGTTATAACGTTATACCATATAACGTAATACGTTAAAACGTAATACCATATAACGTAATACGTTATAACGTTATACCATATAACGTAAAACGTCATTTCGTTATACCATATAACGTAATACGTTATAACGTAATGCCATATAACGTAATACGTGATAACGTTATACCATATAACGTAATACGTTATAACGTAATAACATATAACGTAAAACGTTATAACGTAATACCATATAACGTAATACGTTATAACGTTATACCATATAACGTAATACGTTAAAACGTAATACCATATAACGTAATACGTTATAACGTAATACCATATAACATAATACGTTATAACGTTATAACGTTATACCATATAACGTAATACGTTAAAACGTAATACCATATAACGTAATACGTTATAACGTAATACCATATAACGTAATACGTTATAACGTTATACCATATAACGTAATACGTTAAAACGTTATACCACATAACGTAATACGTTAAAACGTAATACCATATAACGTAATACGTTATAACGTTATTCCATATAACGTAAAACGTCATTTCGTTATACCATATAACGTAATACGTTATAACGTTATACCATATAACGTAATACGTTAAAACGTAATACCATATAACGTAATACGTTATAACTTAATGCCATATAACGAAATACGTGATAACGTTATACCATATAACGTAATACGTTATAACGTAATAACATATAACGTAAAACGTCATTTCGTTATACCATATAACGTAATACGGTATAACGTTATACCATATAACGTAATACGTTATAACGATATACCATATAACGTAATACGTTATAACGTTATACCATATAACGTAATACGTGATAACGTTATACCATATAACGTAATACGTTAAAACGTTATACCATATAACGTAATACGTTATAACGATATACCATATAACGTAATACGTTATAACGTTATACCATATAACGTAATACGTTAAAACGTTATACCATATAACGTAATACGTTATAACGTTATACCATATAACGTAATACGTTATAACGTTATACCATATAACGTAATACGGTATAACGTTATACCATATAACGTAATACGTGATAACGTTATACCATATAACGTAATACGTTAAAACGTTATACCATATAACGTAATACGTTATAACGATATACCATATAACGTAATACGTTATAACGTTATACCATATAACGTAATACGTTATAACGTTATACCATATAACGTAATACGTTATAACGATATACCATATAACGTAGTACGTGATAACGTTATACCATATAACGTAATACGTTATAACGTAATAACATATAACGTAAAACGTTATAACGTAATACCATATAACGTAATAAGTTATAACGTTATACCATATAACGTAATACGTTAAAACGTAATACCATATAACGTAATACGTTATAACGTAATACCATATAACGTAATACGTTATAACGTTATACCATATAACGTAGTACGTGATAACGTAATACCATATAACGTAATACGTTATAACGTTATACCATATAACGTAATACGTTATAACGTTATACCATATAACGTAATACTTTATAACGTTATACCATATAACGTAATACGTTAAAACGTTATACCATATAACGTAATACGTTATAACGTTATACCATATAACGTAATACGTGATAACGTAATACCATATAACGTAATACGTTATAACGTTATACCATATAACGTAATACGTTATAACGTTATACCATACAAAGTAATACTTTATAACGTTATACCATATAACGCAATACGTTAAAACGTTATACCACATAACGTAATACGTTATAACGTAATACCATATAACGTAATACGTTATAACGTTATACCATATAACGTAATACGTTAAAACGTAATACCATATAACGTAATACGTTATAACGTTATACCATATAACGTAAAACGTCATTTCGTTATACCATATAACGTAATACGTTATAACGTAATGCCATATAACGTAATACGTGATAACGTTATACCATATAACGTAATACGTTATAACGTAATAACAAATAACGTAAAACGTCATAACGTAATACCATATAACGTAATAAGTTATAACGTTATACCATATAACGTAATACGTTATAACGTTATACCATATAACGTAATACGTGATAACGTAATACCATATAACGTAATACGTTATAACGTAATACCATATAACGTAATACGTTATAACGTTATACCATATAACGTAGTACGTGATAACGTAATACCATATAACGTAATACGTTATAACGTTATACCATATAACGTAATACGTTATAACGTTATACCATATAACGTAATACTTTATAACGTTATACCATATAACGTAATACGTTAAAACGTTATACCATATAACGTAATACGTTAAAACGTAATACCATATAACGTAATACGTTAAAACGTAATACCATATAACGTAATACGTTATAACGTTATACCATATAACGTAAAACGTCATTTCGTTATACCATATAACGTAATACGTTATAACTTAATGCCATATAACGTAATACGTGATAACGTTATACCATATAACGTAATACGTTATAACGTTATACCATATAACGTAATACGTGATAACGTAATACCATATAACGTAATACGTTATAACGTAATACCATATAACGTAAAACGTCATTTCGTTATACCATATAACGTAATACGTTATAACGTAATACCATATAACGTAATACGTTATAACGTTATACCATATAACGTAATAAGTGATAACGTTATACCATATAACGTAATACGTTAAAACGTTATACCATATAACGTAATACGTTAAAACGTAATACCATATAACGTAATACGTTATAACGTTATACCATATAACGTAAAACGTCATTTCGTTATACCATATAACGTAATACGTTATAACTTAATGCCATATAACGTAATACGTGATAACGTTATACCATATAACGTAATACGTTATAACGTTATACCATATAACGTAATACGTGATAACGTAATACCATATAACGTAATACGTTATAACGTTATACCATATAACGTAATACGTGATAACGTTATACCATATAACGTAATACGTTAAAACGTTATACCATATAACGTAATACGTTATAACGATATACCATATAACGTAATACGTTATAGCGTTATACCATATAACGTAATACGTGATAACGTTATACCATATAACGTAATACGTTAAAACGTTATACCATATAACGTAATACGTTATAACGATATACCATATAACATAATACGTTATAACGTTATAACGTTATACCATATAACGTAATACTTTATAACGTTATACCATATAACGTAATACGTTATAACGTTATACCATATAACGTAATACGTTAAAACGTAATACCATATAACGTAATACGTTATAACGTAATACCATATAACATAATACGTTATAACGTTATAACGTTATACCATATAACGTAATACGTTAAAACGTAATACCATATAACGTAATACGTTATAACGTAATACCATATAACGTAATACGTTATAACGTTATACCATATAACGTAATACGTTAAAACGTTATACCACATAACGTAATACGTTATAACGTAATACCATATAACGTAATACGTTAAAACGTTATACCACATAACGTAATACGTTATAACGTAATACCATATAACGTAATACGTTATAACGTAATACCATATAACGTAAAACGTCATTTCGTTATACCATATAACGTAATACGTTATAACGTAATACCATATAACGTAATACGTTATAACGTTATACCATATAACGTAATAAGTGATAACGTTATACCATATAACGTAATACGTTAAAACGTTATACCATATAACGTAATACGTTATAACGTTATACCATATAACGTAATACGTGATAACGTTATACCATATAACGTAGTACGTTATAACGTTATACCATATAACGTAATACGTTATAACGTTATACCATATAACGTAAAACGTCATTTCGTTATACCATATAACGTAATACGTTATAACGTAATGCCATATAACGTAATACGTGATAACGTTATACCATATAACGTAATACGTTATAACGTAATAACATATAACGTAAAACGTCATTTCGTTATACCATATAACGTAATACGTTATAACGTAATACCATATAACGTAATACGTTATAACGTTATACCATATAACGTAATAAGTGATAACGTTATACCATATAACGTAATACGTTAAAACGTTATACCATATAACGTAATACGTTATAACGATATACCATATAACATAATACGTTATAACGTTATAACGTTATACCATATAACGTAATACTTTATAACGTTATACCATATAACGTAATACGTTATAACGTTATACCATATAACGTAATACGTTAAAACGTAATACCATATAACGTAATACGTTATAACGTAATACCATATAACATAATACGTTATAACGTTATAACGTTATACCATATAACGTAATACGTTAAAACGTAATACCATATAACGTAATACGTTATAACGTAATACCATATAACGTAATACGTTATAACGTTATACCATATAACGTAATACGTTAAAACGTTATACCACATAACGTAATATGTTAAAACGTAATACCATATAACGTAATACGTTATAACGTTATTCCATATAACGTAAAACGTCATTTCGTTATACCATATAACGTAATACGTTATAACGTTATACCATATAACGTAAAACGTCATTTCGTTATACCATATAACGTAATACGTTATAACGTAATGCCATATAACGTAATACGTGATAACGTTATACCATATAACGTAATACGTTATAACGTAATAACATATAACGTAAAACGTCATTTCGTTATACCATATAACGTAATACGTTATAACGTAATACCATATAACGTAATACGTTATAACGTTATACCATATAACGTAATAAGTGATAACGTTATACCATATAACGTAATACGTTAAAACGTAATACCATATAACGTAATACGTTATAACGTTATACCATATAACGTAAAACGTCATTTCGTTATACCATATAACGTAATACGTTATAACTTAATGCCATATAACGTAATACGTGATAACGTTATACCATATAACGTAATACGTTATAACGTTATACCATATAACGTAATACGTGATAACGTAATACCATATAACGTAATACGTTATAACGTTATACCATATAACGTAATACGTGATAACGTTATACCATATAACGTAATACGTTAAAACGTTATACCATATAACGTAATACGTTATAACGATATACCATATAACGTAATACGTTATAGCGTTATACCATATAACGTAATACGTGATAACGTTATACCATATAACGTAATACGTTAAAACGCTATACCATATAACGTAATACGTGATAACGTTATACCATATAACGTAATACGTTAAAACGTTATACCATATAACGTAATACGTTATAACGTTATACCATATAACGTAATACGTTATAACGTTATACCATATAACGTAATACGTTAAAACGTAATACCATATAACGTAATACGTTATAACGTAATACCATATAACGTAATACGTTATAACGTAATACCATATAACGTAATACGTTATAACGTAATACCATATAACGTAATACGTTAAAACGTAATACCATATAACGTAATACGTTATAACGTAATACCATATAACATAATACGTTATAACGTTATACCATATAACGTAATACGTGATAACGTAATACCATATAACGTAATACGTTATGACGTTATACCATATAACGTAATACGTTATAACGTAATACCATATAACGTAATACGTTATAACGTAATACCATATAACGTAAAACGTCATTTCGTTATACCATATAACGTAATACGTTATAACGTAATACCATATAACGTAATACGTTATAACGTTATACCATATAACGTAATACGTTATAACGTAATGCCATATAACGTAATACGTGATAACGTTATACCATATAACGTAATACGTTATAACGTAATAACATATAACGTAATACCATATAACGTAATACGTTATAACGTTATACCATATAACGTAATACGTTAAAACGTAATATCATATAACGTAATACGTTATAACGTAATACCATATAACGTAATACGTTACAACGTTATACCATATAACGTAATACGTTATAACGTTATACCATATAACGTAATACTTTATAACGTTATACCATATAACGTAATACGTTAAAACGTTATACCACATAACGTAATACGTTATAACGTAATACCATATAACGTAATACGTTATAACGTTATACCATATAACGTAATACGTTAAAACGTAATACCATATAACGTAATACGTTATAACGTTATACCATATAACGTAAAACGTCATTTCGTTATACCATATAACGTAATACGTTATAACGTTATACCATATAACGTAATACGTTAAAACGTAATACCATATAACGTAATACGTTATAACGTTATACCATATAACGTAAAACGTCATTTCGTTATACCATATAACGTAATACGTTATAACGTAATGCCATATAACGTAATACGTGATAACGTTATACCATATAACGTAATACGTTATAACGTAATAACATATAACGTAAAACGTTATAACGTAATATCATATAACGTAATACGTTAAAACGTAATACCATATAACGTAATACGTTATAACGTAATACCATATAACGTAATACGTTATAACGTTATACCATATAACGTAATACGTTATAACGTTATACCATATAACGTAATAGTTTATAACGTTATACCATATAACGTAATACGTTAAAACGTTATACCACATAACGTAATACGTTATAACGTAATACCATATAACGTAATACGTTATAACGTTATACCATATAACGTAATACGTTAAAACGTTATACCACATAACGTAATACGTTATAACGTAATACCATATAACGTAATACGTTATAACGTTATACCATATAACGTAATACGTTAAAACGTAATACCATATAACGTAATACGTTATAACGTTATACCATATAACGTAAAACGTCATTTCGTTATACCATATAACGTAATACGTGATAACGTTATACCATATAACGTAATACGTTAAAACGTTATACCATATAACGTAATACGTTATAACGTTATACCATATAACGTAATACGTGATAACGTAATACCATATAACGTAATACGTTATAACGTTATACCATATAACGTAATACGTTATAACGTAATACCATATAACGTAATACGTTATAACGTAATACCATATAACGTAAAACGTCATTTCGTTATACCATATAACGTAATACGTTATAACGTAATACCATATATCGTAATACCATATGACGTAATACCATACAACGTAATACGTTCTAACGTTATACCATATAACGTAATAAGTGATAACGTTATACCATATAACGTAATACGTTAAAACGTTATACCATATAACGTAATACGTTATAACGTTATACCATATAACGTAATACGTTATAACGTAATACCATATAACGTAAAACGTCATTTCGTTATACCATATAACGTAATATGTTATAACGTAATACCATATAACGTAATACGGTATAACGTTATACCATATAACGTAATGCGTTATAACGTTATACCATATAACGTAATACGTTAAAACGTTATACCATATAACGTAATACGTTATAACGTTATACCATATAACGTAATACGTGATAACGTAATACCATATAACGTAATACGTTATAACGTTATACCATTTAACGTAATACGTTATAACGTTATACCATATAACGTAATACTTTATAACGTTATACCATATAACGTAATACGTTAAAACCTTATACCACATAACGTAATACGTTATATGGTAATACCATATAACGTAATACGTTAAGACGTTATACCATATAACGTAATACGTTAAAACGTAATACCATATAAATTAATACGTTATAACGTTATACCATATAACGTAATACGTTATAACGTAATACCATATAACGTAAAACGTCATTTCGTTATACCATATAACGTAATACGTTATAACGTAATACCATATAACGTAATACGGTATAACGTTATACCATATAACGTAATACGTTATAACGTTATACCATATAACGTAATACGTTAAAACGTAATACCATATAACGTAATACGTTATAACGTTATACCATATAACGTAATACGTTAAAACGTAAAACCATATAACGTAATACGTTATAACGTAATACCATATAACGTAATACGTTATAACGTTATACCATATAACGTAATAGGTTATAACGTTATACCATATAACGTAATACTTTATAACGTTATACCATATAACGTAATACGTTAAAACGTTATACCACATAACGTAATACGTTATAACGTAATACCATATAACGTAATACGTTATAACGTTATACCATATAACGTAATACGTTAAAACGTAATACCATATAACGTAATACGTTATAACGTTATACCATATAACGTAATACGTTATAACGTAATAACATATAACGTAAAACGTCATTTCGTTGTACCATATAACGTAATACGGTATAACGTTATACCATATAACGTAATACGTTATAACGATATACCATATAACGTAATACGTTATAACATTATACCATATAACGTAATACGTGATAACGTTATACCATATAACGTAATACGTTAAAACGTTATACCATATAACGTAATAAGTGATAACGTTATACCATATAACGTAATACGTTAAAACGTTATACCATATAACGTAATACGTTATAACGTTATACCATATAACGTAATACGTGATAACGTTATACCATATAACGTAGTACGTTATAACGTTATACCATATAACGTAATACGTTATAACGTTATACCATATAACGTAAAACGTCATTTCGTTATACCATATAACGTAATACGTTATAACGTAATGCCATATAACGTAATACGTGATAACGTTATACCATATAACGTAATACGTTATAACGTAATAACATATAACGTAAAACGTCATTTCGTTATACCATATAACGTAATACGTTATAACGTAATACCATATAACGTAATACGTTATAACGTTATACCATATAACGTAATAAGTGATAACGTTATACCATATAACGTAATACGTTAAAACGTAATACCATATAACGTAATACGTTAAAACGTAATACCATATAACGTAATACGTTATAACGTTATACCATATAACGTAAAACGTCATTTCGTTATACCATATAACGTAATACGTTATAACTTAATGCCATATAACGTAATACGTGATAACGTTATACCATATAACGTAATACGTTATAACGTTATACCATATAACGTAATACGTGATAACGTAATACCATATAACGTAATACTTTATAACGTTATACCATATAACGTAATACGTGATAACGTTATACCATATAACGTAATACGTTAAAACGTTATACCATATAACGTAATACGTTATAACGATATACCATATAACGTAATACGTTATAGCGTTATACCATATAACGTAATACGTGATAACGTTATACCATATAACGTAATACGTTAAAACGTTATACCATATAACGTAATACGTTATAACGATATACCATATAACATAATACGTTATAACGTTATAACGTTATACCATATAACGTAATACTTTATAACGTTATACCATATAACGTAATACGTTATAACGTTATACCATATAACGTAATACGTTAAAACGTAATACCATATAACGTAATACGTTATAACGTAATACCATATAACATAATACGTTATAACGTTATAACGTTATACCATATAACGTAATACGTTAAAACGTAATACCATATAACGTAATACGTTATAACGTAATACCATATAACGTAATACGTTATAACGTTATACCATATAACGTAATACGTTAAAACGTTATACCACATAACGTAATACGTTATAACGTAATACCATATATCGTAATACGTTATAACGTTATACCATATAACGTAATACGTGATAACGTAATACCATATAACGTAATACGTTATAACGTTATACCATATAACGTAATACGTGATAACGTTATACCATATAACGTAATACGTTAAAACGTTATACCATATAACGTAATACGTTATAACGATATACCATATAACGTAATACGTTATAGCGTTATACCATATAACGTAATACGTGATAACGTTATACCATATAACGTAATACGTTAAAACGTAATACCATATAACGTAATACGTTAAAACGTAATACCATATAACGTAATACGTTATAACGTTATACCATATAACGTAAAACGTCATTTCGTTATACCATATAACGTAATACGTTATAACTTAATGCCATATAACGTAATACGTGATAACGTTATACCATATAACGTAATACGTTATAACGTTATACCATATAACGTAATACGTGATAACGTAATACCATATAACGTAATACTTTATAACGTTATACCATATAACGTAATACGTGATAACGTTATACCATATAACGTAATACGTTAAAACGTTATACCATATAACGTAATACGTTATAACGATATACCATATAACGTAATACGTTATAGCGTTATACCATATAACGTAATACGTGATAACGTTATACCATATAACGTAATACGTTAAAACGTTATACCATATAACGTAATACGTTATAACGATATACCATATAACATAATACGTTATAACGTTATAACGTTATACCATATAACGTAATACTTTATAACGTTATACCATATAACGTAATACGTTATAACGTTATACCATATAACGTAATACGTTAAAACGTAATACCATATAACGTAATACGTTATAACGTAATACCATATAACATAATACGTTATAACGTTATAACGTTATACCATATAACGTAATACGTTAAAACGTAATACCATATAACGTAATACGTTATAACGTAATACCATATAACGTAATACGTTATAACGTTATACCATATAACGTAATACGTTAAAACGTTATACCACATAACGTAATACGTTATAACGTAATACCATATATCGTAATACGTTATAACGTTATACCATATAACGTAATACGTGATAACGTAATACCATATAACGTAATACGTTATAACGTTATACCATATAACGTAATACGTGATAACGTTATACCATATAACGTAATACGTTAAAACGTTATACCATATAACGTAATACGTTATAACGATATACCATATAACGTAATACGTTATAGCGTTATACCATATAACGTAATACGTGATAACGTTATACCATATAACGTAATACGTTAAAACGTTATACCATATAACGTAATACGTTATAACGATATACCATATAACATAATACGTTATAACGTTATAACGTTATACCATATAACGTAATACTTTGTAACGTTATACCATATAACGTAATACGTTATAACGTTATACCATATAACGTAATACGTTAAAACGTAATACCATATAACGTAATACGTTATAACGTAATACCATATAACATAATACGTTATAACGTTATAACGTTATACCATATAACGTAATACGTTAAAACGTAATACCATATAACGTAATACGTTATAACGTAATACCATATAACGTAATACGTTATAACGTTATACCATATAACGTAATACGTTAAAACGTTATACCACATAACGTAATACGTTATAACGTAATACCATATAACGTAATACGTTAAAACGTTATACCACATAACGTAATACGTTATAACGTAATACCATATAACGTAATACGTTATAACGTTATACCATATAACGTAATACGTTAAAACGTAATACCATATAACGTAATACGTTATAACGTTATTCCATATAACGTAAAACGTCATTTCGTTATACCATATAACGTAATACGTTATAACGTTATACCATATAACGTAATACGTGATAACGTAATACCATATAACGTAATACGTTATAACGTTATACCATTTAACGTAATACGTTATAACGTTATACCATATAACGTAATACTTTATAACGTTATACCATATAACGTAATACGTTAAAACCTTATACCACATAACGTAATACGTTATATGGTAATACCATATAACGTAATACGTTATAACGTTATTCCATATAACGTAAAACGTCATTTCGTTATACCATATAACGTAATACGTTATAACGTTATACCATATAACGTAATACGTGATAACGTAATACCATATAACGTAATACGTTATAACGTTATACCATTTAACGTAATACGTTATAACGTTATACCATATAACGTAATACGTTAAAACGTAATACCATATAAATTAATACGTTATAACGTTATACCATATAACGTAATACGTTATAACGTAATACCATATAACGTAAAACGTCATTTCGTTATACCATATAACGTAATACGTTATAACGTAATACCATATAACGTAATACGGTATAACGTTATACCATATAACGTAATACGTTATAACGTTATACCATATAACGTAATACGTTAAAACGTAATACCATATAACGTAATACGTTATAACGTTATACCATATAACGTAAAACGTCATTTCGATTATACCATATAACGTAATACGTTATAACGTTATACCATATAACGTAATACGTTAAAACGTAATACCATATAACGTAATACGTTATAACGTTATACCATATAACGTAAAACGTCATTTCGTTATACCATATAACGTAATACGTTATAACGTAATGCCATATAACGTAATACGTGATAACGTTATACCATATAACGTAATACGTTATAACGTAATAACATATAACGTGAAACGTTATAACGTAATACCATATAACGTAATACGTTATAACGTTATACCATATAACGTAATACGTTAAAACGTAAAACCATATAACGTAATACGTTAAAACGTAATACCATATAACGTAATACGTTATAACGTTATACCATATAACGTAAAACGTCATTTCGTTATACCATATAACGTAATACGTTATAACGTAATGCCATATAACGTAATACGTGATAACGTTATACCATATAACGTAATACGTTATAACGTAATAACATATAACGTAAAACGTCATTTCGTTGTACCATATAACGTAATACGGTATAACGTTATACCATATAACGTAATACGTTATAACGATATACCATATAACGTAATACGTTATAACATTATACCATATAACGTAATACGTGATAACGTTATACCATATAACGTAATACGTTAAAACGTTATACCATATAACGTAATAAGTGATAACGTAATGCCATATAACGTAATACGTGATAACGTTATACCATATAACGTAATACGTTATAACGTAATAACATATAACGTGAAACGTTATAACGTAATACCATATAACGTAATACGTTATAACGTTATACCATATAACGTAATACGTTAAAACGTAAAACCATATAACGTAATACGTTATAACGTAATACCATATAACGTAATACGTTATAACGTTATACCATATAACGTAATAGGTTATAACGTTATACCATATAACGTAATACTTTATAACGTTATACCATATAACGTAATACGTTAAAACGTTATACCACATAACGTAATACGTTATAACGTAATACCATATAACGTAATACGTTATAACGTTATACCATATAACGTAATACGTTAAAACGTAATACCATATAACGTAATACGTTATAACGTTATACCATATAACGTAAAACGTCATTTCGTTATACCATATAACGTAATACGTTATAACGTAATGCCATATAACGTAATACGTGATAACGTTATACCATATAACGTAATACGTTATAACGTAATAACATATAACGTAAAACGTCATTTCGTTGTACCATATAACGTAATACGGTATAACGTTATACCATATAACGTAATACGTTATAACGATATACCATATAACGTAATACGTTATAACATTATACCATATAACGTAATACGTGATAACGTTATACCATATAACGTAATACGTTAAAACGTTATACCATATAACGTAATAAGTGATAACGTTATACCATATAACGTAATACGTTAAAACGTTATACCATATAACGTAATACGTTATAACGTTATACCATATAACGTAATACGTGATAACGTTATACCATATAACGTAGTACGTTATAACGTTATACCATATAACGTAATACGTTATAACGTTATACCATATAACGTAAAACGTCATTTCGTTATACCATATAACGTAATACGTTATAACGTAATGCCATATAACGTAATACGTGATAACGTTATACCATATAACGTAATACGTTATAACGTAATAACATATAACGTAAAACGTCATTTCGTTATACCATATAACGTAATACGTTATAACGTAATACCATATAACGTAATACGTTATAACGTTATACCATATAACGTAATAAGTGATAACGTTATACCATATAACGTAATACGTTAAAACGTAATACCATATAACGTAATACGTTAAAACGTAATACCATATAACGTAATACGTTATAACGTTATACCATATAACGTAAAACGTCATTTCGTTATACCATATAACGTAATACGTTATAACTTAATGCCATATAACGTAATACGTGATAACGTTATACCATATAACGTAATACGTTATAACGCTATACCATATAACGTAATACGTGATAACGTAATACCATATAACGTAATACGTTATAACGTTATACCATATAACGTAATACGTGATAACGTTATACCATATAACGTAATACGTTAAAACGTTATACCATATAACGTAATACGTTATAACGATATACCATATAACGTAATACGTTATAGCGTTATACCATATAACGTAATACGTGATAACGTTATACCATATAACGTAATACGTTAAAACGTTATACCATATAACGTAATACGTTATAACGATATACCATATAACATAATACGTTATAACGTTATAACGTTATACCATATAACGTAATACTTTATAACGTTATACCATATAACGTAATACGTTATAACGTTATACCATATAACGTAATACGTTAAAACGTAATACCATATAACGTAATACGTTATAACGTAATACCATATAACATAATACGTTATAACGTTATAACGTTATACCATATAACGTAATACGTTAAAACGTAATACCATATAATGTAATACGTTATAACGTAATACCATATAACGTAATACGTTATAACGTTATACCATATAACGTAATACGTTAAAACGTTATACCACATAACATAATACGTTATAACGTAATACCATATATCGTAATACGTTAAAACGTTATACCACATAACGTAATACGTTATAACGTAATACCATATAACGTAATACGTTATAACGTTATACCATATAACGTAATACGTTAAAACGTAATACCATATAACGTAATACGTTATAACGTTATTCCATATAACGTAAAACGTCATTTCGTTATACCATATAACGTAATACGTTATAACGTTATACCATATAACGTAATACGTGATAACGTAATACCATATAACGTAATACGTTATGACGTTATACCATATAACGTAATACGTTATAACGTAATACCATATAACGTAATACGTTATAACGTAATACCATATAACGTAAAACGTCATTTCGTTATACCATATAACGTAATACGTTATAACGTAATACCATATAACGTAATACGTTATAACGTTATACCATATAACGTAATAAGTGATAACGTTATACCATATAACGTAATACGTTAAAACGTTATACCATATAACGTAATACGTTATAACGTTATACCATATAACGTAATACGTGATAACGTTATACCATATAACGTAGTACGTTATAACGTTATACCATATAACGTAATACGTTATAACGTTCTACCATATAACGTAAAACGTCATTTCGTTATACCATATAACGTAATACGTTATAACGTAATGCCATATAACGTAATACGTGATAACGTTATACCATATAACGTAATACGTTATAACGTAATAACATATAACGTAATACGTGATAACGTTATACCATATAACGTAATACGTTATAACGTAATAACATATAACGTAAAACGTCATTTCGTTATACCATATAACGTAATACGTTATAACGTAATACCATATAACGTAATACGTTATAACGTTATACCATATAACGTAATAAGTGATAACGTTATACCATATAACGTAATACGTTAAAACGTAATACCATATAACGTAATACGTTATAACGTAATGCCATATAACGTAATACGTGATAACGTTATACCATATAACGTAATACGTTATAACGTAATAACATATAACGTAAAACGTCATTTCGTTATACCATATAACGTAATACGTGATAACGTTATACCATATAACGTAATACGTTATAACGTAATAACATATAACGTAAAACGTCATTTCGTTATACCATATAACGTAATACGTTATAACGTAATACCATATAACGTAATACGTTATAACGTTATACCATATAACGTAATAAGTGATAACGTTATACCATATAACGTAATACGTTAAAACGTAATACCATATAACGTAATACGTTATAACGTTATACCATATAACGTAAAACGTCATTTCGTTATACCATATAACGTAATACGTTATAACTTAATGCCATATAACGTAATACGTGATAACGTTATACCATATAACGTAATACGTTATAACGTTATACCATATAACGTAATAAGTGATAACGTTATACCATATAACGTAATACGTTAAAACGTTATACCATATAACGTAATACGTTATAACGTTATACCATATAACGTAATACGTGATAACGTTATACCATATAACGTAGTACGTTATAACGTTATACCATATAACGTAATACGTTATAACGTTATACCATATAACGTAAAACGTCATTTCGTTATACCATATAACGTAATACGTTATAACGTAATGCCATATAACGTAATACGTGATAACGTTATACCATATAACGTAATACGTTATAACGTAATAACATATAACGTAAAACGTCATTTCGTTATACCATATAACGTAATACGTTATAACGTAATACCATATAACGTAATACGTTATAACGTTATACCATATAACGTAATAAGTGATAACGTTATACCATATAACGTAATACGTTAAAACGTTATACCATATAACGTAATACGTTATAACGTTATACCATATAACGTAAAACGTCATTTCGTTATACCATATAACGTAATACGTTATAACTTAATGCCATATAACGTAATACGTGATAACGTTATACCATATAACGTAATACGTTATAACGTTATACCATATAACGTAATACGTGATAACGTAATACCATATAACGTAATACGTTATAACGTTATACCATATAACGTAATACGTGATAACGTTATACCATATAACGTAATACGTTAAAAAGTTATACCATATAACGTAATACGTTATAACGATATACCATATAACGTAATACGTTATAGCGTTATACCATATAACGTAATACGTGATAACGTTATACCATATAACGTAATACGTTAAAACGTTATACCATATAACGTAATACGTTATAACGATATACCATATAACATAATACGTTATAACGTTATAACGTTATACCATATAACGTAATACTTTATAACGTTATACCATATAACGTAATACGTTATAACGTTATACCATATAACGTAATACGTTAAAACGTAATACCATATAACGTAATACGTTATAACGTAATACCATATAACATAATACGTTATAACGTTATAACGTTATACCATATAACATATTACGTTAAAACGTAATACCATATAACGTAATACGTTATAACGTAATACCATATAACGTAATACGTTTTAACGTTATACCATATAACGTAATACGTTAAAACGTTATACCACATAACGTAATACGTTATAACGTAATACCATATAACGTAATACGTTAAAACGTTATACCACATAACGTAATACGTTATAACGTAATACCATATAACGTAATACGTTATAACGTTATACCATATAACGTAATACGTTAAAACGTAATACCATATAACGTAATACGTTATAACGTTATTCCATATAACGTAAAACGTCATTTCGTTATACTATATAACGTAATACGTTATAACGTTATACCATATAACGTAATACGTGATAACGTAATACCATATAACGTAATACGTTATGACGTTATACCATATAACGTAATACGTTATAACGTAATACCATATAACGTAATACGTTATAACGTAATACCATATAACGTAAAACGTCATTTCGTTATACCATATAACGTAATACGTTATAACGTAATACCATATAACGTAATACGTTATAACGTTATACCATATAACGTAATAAGTGATAACGTTATACCATATAACGTAATACGTTAAAACGTTATACCATATAACGTAATACGTTATAACGTTATACCATATAACGTAATACGTGATATCGTTATACCATATAACGTAGTACGTTATAACGTTATACCATATAACGTAATACGTTATAACGTTATACCATATAACGTAAAACGTCATTTCGATATACCATATAACGTAATACGTTATAACGTAATGCCATATAACGTAATACGTGATAACGTTATACCATATAACGTAATACGTTATAACGTAATAAAATATAACGTAAAACGTCATTTCGTTATACCATATAACGTAATACGTTATAACGTAATACCATATAACGTAATACGTTATAACGTTATACCATATAACGTAATACGTTAAAACGTAATACCATATAACGTAATACGTTATAACGTAATACCATATAACGTAATACGTTATAACGTTATACCATATAACGTAAAACGTCATTTCGTTATACCATATAACGTAATACGTTATAACGTAATGCCATATAACGTAATACGTGATAACGTTATACCATATAACGTAATACGTTATAACGTAATAACATATAACGTAAAACGTCATTTCGTTATACCATATAACGTAATACGTTATAACGTAATACCATATAACGTAATACGTTATAACGTTATACCATATAACGTAATAAGTGATAACGTTATACCATATAACGTAATACGTTAAAACGTAATACCATATAACGTAATACGTTATAACGTTATACCATATAACGTAAAACGTCATTTCGTTATACCATATAACGTAATACGTTATAACTTAATGCCATATAACGTAATACGTGATAACGTTATACCATATAACGTAATACGTTATAACGTTATACCATATAACGTAATACGTGATAACGTAATACCATATAACGTAATACGTTATAACGTTATACCATATAACGTAATACGTGATAACGTTATACCATATAACGTAATACGTTAAAACGTTATACCATATAACGTAATACGTTATAACGATATACCATATAACGTAATACGTTATAGCGTTATACCATATAACGTAATACGTGATAACGTTATACCATATAACGTAATACGTTAAAACGTTATACCATATAACGTAATACGTGATAACGTTATACCATATAACGTAATACGTTAAAACGTTATACCATATAACGTAATACGTTATAACGTTATACCATATAACGTAATACGTTATAACGTTATACCATATAACGTAATACGTTAAAACGTAATACCATATAACGTAATACGTTATAACGTAATACCATATAACGTAATACGTTATAACGTAATACCATATAACGTAATACGTTATAACGTAATACCATATAACGTAATACGTTAAAACGTAATACCATATAACGTAATACGTTATAACGTAATACCATATAACATAATACGTTATAACGTTATACCATATAACGTAATACGTGATAACGTAATACCATATAACGTAATACGTTATGACGTTATACCATATAACGTAATACGTTATAACGTAATACCATATAACGTAATACGTTATAACGTAATACCATATAACGTAAAACGTCATTTCGTTATACCATATAACGTAATACGTTATAACGTAATACCATATAACGTAATACGTTATAACGTTATACCATATAACGTAATAAGTGATAACGTTATACCATATAACGTAATACGTTAAAACGTTATACCATATAACGTAATACGTTATAACGTTATACCATATAACGTAATACGTGATAACGTTATACCATATAACGTAGTACGTTATAACGTTATACCATATAACGTAATACGTTATAACGTTATACCATATAACGTAAAACGTCATTTCGTTATACCATATAACGTAATACGTTATAACGTAATGCCATATAACGTAATACGTGATAACGTTATACCATATAACGTAATACGTTATAACGTAATAACATATAACGTAATACCATATAACGTAATACGTTATAACGTTATACCATATAACGTAATACGTTAAAACGTTATACCATATAACGTAATACGTTATAACGTTATACCATATAACGTAATAAGTGATAACGTTATACCATATAACGTAATACGTTAAAACGTAATACCATATAACGTAATACGTTATAACGTTATACCATATAACGTAAAACGTCATTTCGTTATACCATATAACGTAATACGTTATAACTTAATGCCATATAACGTAATACGTGATAACGTTATACCATATAACGTAATACGTTACAACGTTATACCATATAACGTAATACGTTATAACGTTATACCATATAACGTAATACTTTATAACGTTATACCATATAACGTAATACGTTAAAACGTTATACCACATAACGTAATACGTTATAACGTAATACCATATAACGTAATACGTTATAACGTTATACCATATAACGTAATACGTTAAAACGTAATACCATATAACGTAATACGTTATAACGTTATACCATATAACGTAAAACGTCATTTCGTTATACCATATAACGTAATACGTTATAACGTTATACCATATAACGTAATACGTTAAAACGTAATACCATATAACGTAATACGTTATAACGTTATACCATATAACGTAAAACGTCATTTCGTTATACCATATAACGTAATACGTTATAACGTAATGCCATATAACGTAATACGTGATAACGTTATACCATATAACGTAATACGTTATAACGTAATAACATATAACGTAAAACGTTATAACGTAATATCATATAACGTAATACGTTAAAACGTAATACCATATAACGTAATACGTTATAACGTAATACCATATAACGTAATACGTTATAACGTTATACCATATAACGTAATACGTTATAACGTTATACCATATAACGTAATAGTTTATAACGTTATACCATATAACGTAATACGTTAAAACGTTATACCACATAACGTAATACGTTATAACGTAATACCATATAACGTAATACGTTATAACGTTATACCATATAACGTAATACGTTAAAACGTAATACCATATAACGTAATACGTTATAACGTTATACCATATAACGTAAAACGTCATTTCGTTATACCATATAACGTAATACGTGATAACGTTATACCATATAACGTAATACGTTAAAACGTTATACCATATAACGTAATACGTTATAACGTTATACCATATAACGTAATACGTGATAACGTAATACCATATAACGTAATACGTTATAACGTTATACCATATAACGTAATACGTTATAACGTAATACCATATAACGTAATACGTTATAACGTAATACCATATAACGTAAAACGTCATTTCGTTATACCATATAACGTAATACGTTATAACGTAATACCATATATAGTAATACCATATGACGTAATACCATACAACGTAATACGTTCTAACGTTATACCATATAACGTAATAAGTGATAACGTTATACCATATAACGTAATACGTTAAAACGTTATACCATATAACGTAATACGTTATAACGTTATACCATATAACGTAATACGTGATAACGTTATACCATATAACGTAGTACGTTATAACGTTGTACCATATAACGTAATACGTTATAACGTTATACCATATAACGTAATACGTTATAACGTAATACCATATAACGTAAAACGTCATTTCGTTATACCATATAACGTAATATGTTATAACGTAATACCATATAACGTAATACGGTATAACGTTATACCATATAACGTAATGCGTTATAACGTTATACCATATAACGTAATACGTTATAACGTAATAACATATAACGTAAAACGTTATAACGTAATACCATATAACGTAATACGTTATAACGTTATACCATATAACGTAATACGTTAAAACGTTATACCATATAACGTAATACGTTATAACGTTATACCATATAACGTAATACGTGATAACGTTATACCATATAACGTAGTACGTTATAACGTTGTACCATATAACGTAATACGTTATAACGTTATACCATATAACGTAATACGTTATAACGTAATACCATATAACGTAAAACGTCATTTCGTTATACCATATAACGTAATATGTTATAACGTAATACCATATAACGTAATACGGTATAACGTTATACCATATAACGTAATGCGTTATAACGTTATACCATATAACGTAATACGTTATAACGTAATAACATATAACGTAAAACGTTATAACGTAATACCATATAACGTAATACGTTATAACGTTATACCATATAACGTAATACGTTAAAACGTAAAACCATATAACGTAATACGTTATAACTTAATACCATATACGTAATACGTTATAACGTTATACCATTTAACGTAATACGTTATAACGTTATACCATATAACGTAATACTTTATAACGTTATACCATATAACGTAATACGTTAAAACCTTATACCACATAACGTAATACGTTATATGGTAATACCATATAACGTAATACGTTATAACGTTATACCATATAACGTAATACGTTAAAACGTAATACCATATAAATTAATACGTTATAACGTTATACCATATAACGTAATACGTTATAACGTAATACCATATAACGTAAAACGTCATTTCGTTATACCATATAACGTAATACGTTATAACGTAATACCATATAACGTAATACGGTATAACGTTATACCATATAACGTAATACGTTATAACGTTATACCATATAACGTAATACGTTAAAACGTAATACCATATAACGTAATACGTTATAACGTTATACCATATAACGTAAAACGTCATTTCGTTATACCATATAACGTAATACGTTATAACGTTATACCATATAACGTAATACGTTAAAACGTAATACCATATAACGTAATACGTTATAACGTTATACCATATAACGTAAAACGTCATTTCGTTATACCATATAACGTAATACGTTATAACGTAATGCCATATAACGTAATACGTGATAACGTTATACCATATAACGTAATACGTTATAACGTAATAACATATAACGTAAAACGTTATAACGTAATACCATATAACGTAATACGTTATAACGTTATACCATATAACGTAATACGTTAAAACGTAAAACCATATAACGTAATACGTTATAACGTAATACCATATACGTAATACGTTATAACGTTATACCATATAACGTAATAGGTTATAACGTTATACCATATAACGTAATACTTTATAACGTTATACCATATAACGTAATACGTTAAAACGTTATACCACATAACGTAATACGTTATAACGTAATACCATATAACGTAATACGTTATAACGTTATACCATATAACGTAATACGTTAAAACGTAATACCATATAACGTAATACGTTATAACGTTATACCATATAACGTAATACGTTATAACGTAATAACATATAACGTAAAACGTCATTTCGTTGTACCATATAACGTAATACGGTATAACGTTATACCATATAACGTAATACGTTATAACGATATACCATATAACGTAATACGTTATAACATTATACCATATAACGTAATACGTGATAACGTTATACCATATAACGTAATACGTTAAAACGTTATACCATATAACGTAATAAGTGATAACGTTATACCATATAACGTAATACGTTAAAACGTTATACCATATAACGTAATACGTTATAACGTTATACCATATAACGTAATACGTGATAACGTTATACCATATAACGTAGTACGTTATAACGTTATACCATATAACGTAATACGTTATAACGTTATACCATATAACGTAAAACGTCATTTCGTTATACCATATAACGTAATACGTTATAACGTAATGCCATATAACGTAATACGTGATAACGTTATACCATATAACGTAATACGTTATAACGTAATAACATATAACGTAAAACGTCATTTCGTTATACCATATAACGTAATACGTTATAACGTAATACCATATAACGTAATACGTTATAACGTTATACCATATAACGTAATAAGTGATAACGTTATACCATATAACGTAATACGTTAAAACGTAATACCATATAACGTAATACGTTAAAACGTAATACCATATAACGTAATACGTTATAACGTTATACCATATAACGTAAAACGTCATTTCGTTATACCATATAACGTAATACGTTATAACTTAATGCCATATAACGTAATACGTGATAACGTTATACCATATAACGTAATACGTTATAACGTTATACCATATAACGTAATACGTGATAACGTAATACCATATAACGTAATACTTTATAACGTTATACCATATAACGTAATACGTGATAACGTTATACCATATAACGTAATACGTTAAAACGTTATACCATATAACGTAATACGTTATAACGATATACCATATAACGTAATACGTTATAGCGTTATACCATATAACGTAATACGTGATAACGTTATACCATATAACGTAATACGTTAAAACGTTATACCATATAACGTAATACGTTATAACGATATACCATATAACATAATACGTTATAACGTTATAACGTTATACCATATAACGTAATACTTTATAACGTTATACCATATAACGTAATACGTTATAACGTTATACCATATAACGTAATACGTTAAAACGTAATACCATATAACGTAATACGTTATAACGTAATACCATATAACATAATACGTTATAACGTTATAACGTTATACCATATAACGTAATACGTTAAAACGTAATACCATATAACGTAATACGTTATAACGTAATACCATATAACGTAATACGTTATAACGTTATACCATATAACGTAATACGTTAAAACGTTATACCACATAACGTAATACGTTATAACGTAATACCATATATCGTAATACGTTATAACGTTATACCATATAACGTAATACGTGATAACGTAATACCATATAACGTAATACGTTATAACGTTATACCATATAACGTAATACGTGATAACGTTATACCATATAACGTAATACGTTAAAACGTTATACCATATAACGTAATACGTTATAACGATATACCATATAACGTAATACGTTATAGCGTTATACCATATAACGTAATACGTGATAACGTTATACCATATAACGTAATACGTTAAAACGTTATACCATATAACGTAATACGTTATAACGATATACCATATAACATAATACGTTATAACGTTATAACGTTATACCATATAACGTAATACTTTGTAACGTTATACCATATAACGTAATACGTTATAACGTTATACCATATAACGTAATACGTTAAAACGTAATACCATATAACGTAATACGTTATAACGTAATACCATATAACATAATACGTTATAACGTTATAACGTTATACCATATAACGTAATACGTTAAAACGTAATACCATATAACGTAATACGTTATAACGTAATACCATATAACGTAATACGTTATAACGTTATACCATATAACGTAATACGTTAAAACGTTATACCACATAACGTAATACGTTATAACGTAATACCATATAACGTAATACGTTAAAACGTTATACCACATAACGTAATACGTTATAACGTAATACCATATAACGTAATACGTTATAACGTTATACCATATAACGTAATACGTTAAAACGTAATACCATATAACGTAATACGTTATAACGTTATTCCATATAACGTAAAACGTCATTTCGTTATACCATATAACGTAATACGTTATAACGTTATACCATATAACGTAATACGTGATAACGTAATACCATATAACGTAATACGTTATAACGTTATACCATTTAACGTAATACGTTATAACGTTATACCATATAACGTAATACTTTATAACGTTATACCATATAACGTAATACGTTAAAACCTTATACCACATAACGTAATACGTTATATGGTAATACCATATAACGTAATACGTTATAACGTTATACCATATAACGTAATACGTTAAAACGTAATACCATATAAATTAATACGTTATAACGTTATACCATATAACGTAATACGTTATAACGTAATACCATATAACGTAAAACGTCATTTCGTTATACCATATAACGTAATACGTTATAACGTAATACCATATAACGTAATACGGTATAACGTTATACCATATAACGTAATACGTTATAACGTTATACCATATAACGTAATACGTTAAAACGTAATACCATATGACGTAATACGTTATAACGTTATACCATATAACGTAAAACGTCATTTCGTTATACCATATAACGTAATACGTTATAACGTTATACCATATAACGTAATACGTTAAAACGTAATACCATATAACGTAATACGTTATAACGTTATACCATATAACGTAAAACGTCATTTCGTTATACCATATAACGTAATACGTTATAACGTAATGCCATATAACGTAATACGTGATAACGTTATACCATATAACGTAATACGTTATAACGTAATAACATATAACGTAAAACGTTATAACGTAATACCATATAACGTAATACGTTATAACGTTATACCATATAACGTAATACGTTAAAACGTAAAACCATATAACGTAATACGTTATAACGTAATACCATATAACGTAATACGTTATAACGTTATACCATATAACGTAATAGGTTATAACGTTATACCATATAACGTAATACTTTATAACGTTATACCATATAACGTAATACGTTAAAACGTTATACCACATAACGTAATACGTTATAACGTAATACCATATAACGTAATACGTTATAACGTTATACCATATAACGTAATACGTTAAAACGTAATACCATATAACGTAATACGTTATAACGTTATACCATATAACGTAAAACGTCATTTCGTTATACCATATAACGTAATACGTTATAACGTAATGCCATATAACGTAATACGTGATAACGTTATACCATATAACGTAATACGTTATAACGTAATAACATATAACGTAAAACGTCATTTCGTTGTACCATATAACGTAATACGGTATAACGTTATACCATATAACGTAATACGTTATAACGATATACCATATAACGTAATACGTTATAACATTATACCATATAACGTAATACGTGATAACGTTATACCATATAACGTAATACGTTAAAACGTTATACCATATAACGTAATAAGTGATAACGTTTTACCATATAACGTAATACGTTAAAACGTTATACCATATAACGTAATACGTTATAACGTTATACCATATAACGTAATACGTGATAACGTTATACCATATAACGTAGTACGTTATAACGTTATACCATATAACGTAATACGTTATAACGTTATACCATATAACGTAAAACGTCATTTCGTTATACCATATAACGTAATACGTTATAACGTAATGCCATATAACGTAATACGTGATAACGTTATACCATATAACGTAATACGTTATAACGTAATAACATATAACGTAAAACGTCATTTCGTTATACCATATAACGTAATACGTTATAACGTAATACCATATAACGTAATACGTTATAACGTTATACCATATAACGTAATAAGTGATAACGTTATACCATATAACGTAATACGTTAAAACGTAATACCATATAACGTAATACGTTAAAACGTAATACCATATAACGTAATACGTTATAACGTTATACCATATAACGTAAAACGTCATTTCGTTATACCATATAACGTAATACGTTATAACTTAATGCCATATAACGTAATACGTGATAACGTTATACCATATAACGTAATACGTTATAACGTTATACCATATAACGTAATACGTGATAACGTAATACCATATAACGTAATACGTTATAACGTTATACCATATAACGTAATACGTGATAACGTTATACCATATAACGTAATACGTTAAAACGTTATACCATATAACGTAATACGTTATAACGATATACCATATAACGTAATACGTTATAGCGTTATACCATATAACGTAATACGTGATAACGTTATACCATATAACGTAATACGTTAAAACGTTATACCATATAACGTAATACGTTATAACGATATACCATATAACATAATACGTTATAACGTTATAACGTTATACCATATAACGTAATACTTTATAACGTTATACCATATAACGTAATACGTTATAACGTTATACCATATAACGTAATACGTTAAAACGTAATACCATATAACGTAATACGTTATAACGTAATACCATATAACATAATACGTTATAACGTTATAACGTTATACCATATAACGTAATACGTTAAAACGTAATACCATATAACGTAATACGTTATAACGTAATACCATATAACGTAATACGTTATAACGTTATACCATATAACGTAATACGCTAAAACGTTATACCACATAACGTAATACGTTATAACGTAATACCATATATCGTAATACGTTAAAACGTTATACCACATAACGTAATACGTTATAACGTAATACCATATAACGTAATACGTTATAACGTTATACCATATAACGTAATACGTTAAAACGTAATACCATATAACGTAATACGTTATAACGTTATTCCATATAACGTAAAACGTCATTTCGTTATACCATATAACGTAATACGTTATAACGTTATACCATATAACGTAATACGTGATAACGTAATACCATATAACGTAATACGTTATGACGTTATACCATATAACGTAATACGTTATAACGTAATACCATATAACGTAATACGTTATAACGTAATACCATATAACGTAAAACGTCATTTCGTTATACCATATAATGTAATACGTTATAACGTAATACCATATAACGTAATACGTTATAACGTTATACCATATAACGTAATAAGTGATAACGTTATACCATATAACGTAATACGTTAAAACGTTATACCATATAACGTAATACGTTATAACGTTATACCATATAACGTAATACGTGATAACGTTATACCATATAACGTAGTACGTTATAACGTTATACCATATAACGTAATACGTTATAACGTTATACCATATAACGTAAAACGTCATTTCGTTATACCATATAACGTAATACGTTATAACGTAATGCCATATAACGTAATACGTGATAACGTTATACCATATAACGTAATACGTTATAACGTAATAACATATAACGTAAAACGTCATTTCGTTATACCATATAACGTAATACGTTATAACGTAATACCATATAACGTAATACGTTATAACGTTATACCATATAACGTAATAAGTGATAACGTTATACCATATAACGTAATACGTTAAAACGTAATACCATATAACGTAATACGTTATAACGTTATACCATATAACGTAAAACGTCATTTCGTTATACCATATTACGTAATACGTTATAACTTAATGCCATATAACGTAATACGTGATAACGTTATACCATATAACGTAATACGTTATAACGTTATACCATATAACGTAATAAGTGATAACGTTATACCATATAACGTAATACGTTAAAACGTTATACCATATAACGTAATACGTTATAACGTTATACCATATAACGTAATACGTGATAACGTTATACCATATAACGTAGTACGTTATAACGTTATACCATATAACGTAATACGTTATAACGTTATACCATATAACGTAAAACGTCATTTCGTTATACCATATAACGTAATACGTTATAACGTAATGCCATATAACGTAATACGTGATAACGTTATACCATATAACGTAATACGTTATAACGTAATAACATATAACGTAAAACGTCATTTCGTTATACCATATAACGTAATACGTTATAACGTAATACCATATAACGTAATACGTTATAACGTTATACCATATAACGTAATAAGTGATAACGTTATACCATATAACGTAATACGTTAAAACGTAATACCATATAACGTAATACGTTATAACGTTATACCATATAACGTAAAACGTCATTTCGTTATACCATATAACGTAATACGTTATAACTTAATGCCATATAACGTAATACGTGATAACGTTATACCATATAACGTAATACGTTATAACGTTATACCATATAACGTAATACGTGATAACGTAATACCATATAACGTAATACGTTATAACGTTATACCATATAACGTAATACGTGATAACGTTATACCATATAACGTAATACGTTAAAACGTTATACCATATAACGTAATACGTTATAACGATATACCATATAACGTAATACGTTATAGCGTTATACCATATAACGTAATACGTGATAACGTTATACCATATAACGTAATACGTTAAAACGTTATACCATATAACGTAATACGTTATAACGATATACCATATAACATAATACGTTATAACGTTATAACGTTATACCATATAACGTAATACTTTATAACGTTATACCATATAACGTAATACGTTATAACGTTATACCATATAACGTAATACGTTAAAACGTAATACCATATAACGTAATACGTTATAACGTAATACCATATAACATAATACGTTATAACGTTATAACGTTATACCATATAACGTATTACGTTAAAACGTAATACCATATAACGTAATACGTTATAACGTAATACCATATAACGTAATACGTTTTAACGTTATACCATATAACGTAATACGTTAAAACGTTATACCACATAACGTAATACGTTATAACGTAATACCATATAACGTAATACGTTAAAACGTTATACCACATAACGTAATACGTTATAACGTAATACCATATAACGTAATACGTTATAACGTTATACCATATAACGTAATACGTTAAAACGTAATACCATATAACGTAATACGTTATAACGTTATTCCATATAACGTAAAACGTCATTTCGTTATACCATATAACGTAATACGTTATAACGTTATACCATATAACGTAATACGTGATAACGTAATACCATATAACGTAATACGTTATGACGTTATACCATATAACGTAATACGTTATAACGTAATACCATATAACGTAATACGTTATAACGTAATACCATATAACGTAAAACGTCATTTCGTTATACCATATAACGTAATACGTTATAACGTAATACCATATAACGTAATACGTTATAACGTTATACCATATAACGTAATAAGTGATAACGTTATACCATATAACGTAATACGTTAAAACGTTATACCATATAACGTAATACGTTATAACGTTATACCATATAACGTAATACGTGATAACGTTATACCATATAACGTAGTACGTTATAACGTTATACCATATAACGTAATACGTTATAACGTTATACCATATAACGTAAAACGTCATTTCGATATACCATATAACGTAATACGTTATAACGTAATGCCATATAACGTAATACGTGATAACGTTATACCATATAACGTAATACGTTATAACGTAATAACATATAACGTAAAACGTCATTTCGTTATACCATATAACGTAATACGTTATAACGTAATACCATATAACGTAATACGTTATAACGTTATACCATATAACGTAATACGTTAAAACGTAATACCATATAACGTAATACGTTATAACGTAATACCATATAACGTAATACGTTATAACGTTATACCATATAACGTAATACGTGATAACGTTATACCATATAACGTAATACGTGATAACGTTATACCATATAACGTAATACGTTATAACGTTATACCATATAACGTAAAACGTCATTTCGTTATACCATATAACGTAATACGTTATAACGTTATACCATATAACGTAATACGTGATAACGTTATACCATATAACGTAATACGTTAAAACGTTATACCATATAACGTAATACGTTATAACGATATACCATATAACGTAATACGTTATAGCGTTATACCATATAACGTAATACGTTATAACGTTATACCATATAACGTAATACGTTATAACGTTATACCATATAACGTAATACGTTAAAACGTAATACCATATAACGTAATACGTTATAACGTAATACCATATAACGTAATACGTTATAACGTAATACCATATAACGTAATACGTTATAACGTAATACCATATAACGTAATACGTTAAAACGTAATACCATATAACGTAATACGTTATAACGTAATACCATATAACATAATACGTTATAACGTTATACCATATAACGTAATACGTGATAACGTAATACCATATAACGTAATACGTTATGACGTTATACCATATAACGTAATACGTTATAACGTAATACCATATAACGTAAAACGTCATTTCGTTATACCATATAACGTAATACGTTATAACGTAATACCATATAACGTAATACGTTATAACGTTATACCATATAACGTAATAAGTGATAACGTTATACCATATAACGTAATACGTTAAAACGTTATACCATATAACGTAATACGTTATAACGTTATACCATATAACGTAATACGTGATAACGTTATACCATATAACGTAGTACGTTATAACGTTATACCATATAACGTAATACGTTATAACGTTATACCATATAACGTAAAACGTCATTTCGTTATACCATATAACGTAATACGTTATAACGTAATGCCATATAACGTAATACGTGATAACGTTATACCATATAACGTATTACGTTATAACGTAATAACATATAACGTAATACCATATAACGTAATACGTTATAACGTTATACCATATAACGTAATACGTTAAAACGTAATATCATATAACGTAATACGTTATAACGTAATACCATATAACGTAATACGTTACAACGTTATACCATATAACGTAATACGTTATAACGTTATACCATATAACGTAAAACGTCATTTCGTTATACCATATAACGTAATACGTTATAACGTAATACCATATAACGTAATACGGTATAACGTTATACCATATAACGTAATACGTTATAACGATATACCATATAACGTAATACGTTATAACGTTATACCATATAACGTAATACGTTAAAACGTAATACCATATAACGTAATACGTTATAACGTTATACCATATAACGTAAAACGTCATTTCGTTATACCATATAACGTAATACGTGATAACGTTATACCATATAACGTAATACGTTAAAACGTTATACCATATAACGTAATACGTCATAACGTTATACCATATAACGTAATACGTGATAACGTAATACCATATAACGTAATACGTTATAACGTTATACCATATAACGTAATACGTTATAACGTAATACCATATAACGTAATACGTTATAACGTAATACCATATAACGTAAAACGTCATTTCGTTATACCATATAACGTAATACGTTATAACGTAATACCATATATCGTAATACCATATGACGTAATACCATACAACGTAATACGTTCTAACGTTATACCATATAACGTAATAAGTGATAACTTTATACCATATAACGTAATACGTTAAAACGTTATACCATATAACGTAATACGTTATAACGTTATACCATATAACGTAATACGTGATAACGTTATACCATATAACGTAGTACGTTATAACGTTGTACCATATAACGTAATACGTTATAACGTTCTACCATATAACGTAATACGTTATAACGTAATACCATATAACGTAAAACGTTATAACGTTATACCATATAACGTAATACGTGATAACGTAATACCATATAACGTAATACGTTATAACGTTATACCATATAACGTAATACGTGATAACGTTATACCATATAACGTAATACGTTAAAACGTTATACCATATAACGTAATACGTTATAACGATATACCATATAACGTAATAGTTTATAACGTTATACCATATAACGTAATACGTTAAAACGTTATACCACATAACGTAATACGTTATAACGTAATACCATATAACGTAATACGTTATAACGTTATACCATATAACGTAATACGTTAAAACGTAATACCATATAACGTAATACGTTATAACGTTATACCATATAACGTAAAACGTCATTTCGTTATACCATATAACGTAATACGTTAAAACGTAATACCATATAACGTAATACGTTATAACGTTATACCATATAACGTAATACGTTATAACGTTATACCATATAACGTAATACTTTATAACGTTATACCATATAACGTAATACGTTAAAACGTTATACCACATAACGTAATACGTTATAACGTAATACCATATAACGTAATACGTTATAACGTTATACCATATAACGTAATACGTTAAAACGTAATACCATATAACGTAATACGTTATAACGTAATAACATATAACGTAAAACGTTATAACGTAATATCATATAACGTAATACGTTAAAACGTAATACCATATAACGTAATACGTTATAACGTAATACCATATAACGTAATACGTTATAACGTTATACCATATAACGTAATACGTTATAACGTTATACCATATAACGTAATAGTTTATAACGTTATACCATATAACGTAATACGTTAAAACGTTATACCACATAACGTAATACGTTATAACGTAATACCATATAACGTAATACGTTATAACGTTATACCATATAACGTAATACGTTAAAACGTAATACCATATAACGTAATACGTTATAACGTTATACCATATAACGTAAAACGTCATTTCGTTATACCATATAACGTAATACGTGATAACGTTATACCATATAACGTAATACGTTAAAACGTTATACCATATAACGTAATACGTCATAACGTTATACCATATAACGTAATACGTGATAACGTAATACCATATAACGTAATACGTTATAACGTTATACCATATAACGTAATACGTTATAACGTAATACCATATAACGTAATACGTTATAACGTAATACCATATAACGTAAAACGTCATTTCGTTATACCATATAACGTAATACGTTATAACGTAATACCATATATCGTAATACCATATGACGTAATACCATACAACGTAATACGTTCTAACGTTATACCATATAACGTAATAAGTGATAACGTTATACCATATAACGTAATACGTTAAAACGTTATACCATATAACGTAATACGTTATAACGTTATACCATATAACGTAATACGTGATAACGTTATACCATATAACGTAGTACGTTATAACGTTGTACCATATAACGTAATACGTTATAACGTTCTACCATATAACGTAATACGTTATAACGTAATACCATATAACGTAAAACGTTATAACGTTATACCATATAACGTAATACGTGATAACGTAATACCATATAACGTAATACGTTATAACGTTATACCATATAACGTAATACGTGATAACGTTATACCATATAACGTAATACGTTAAAACGTTATACCATATAACGTAATACGTTATAACGATATACCATATAACGTAATAGTTTATAACGTTATACCATATAACGTAATACGTTAAAACGTTATACCACATAACGTAATACGTTATAACGTAATACCATATAACGTAATACGTTATAACGTTATACCATATAACGTAATACGTTAAAACGTAATACCATATAACGTAATACGTTATAACGTTATACCATATAACGTAAAACGTCATTTCGTTATACCATATAACGTAATACGTTAAAACGTAATACCATATAACGTAATACGTTATAACGTTATACCATATAACGTAATACGTGATAACGTAATACCATATAACGTAATACGTTATAACGTTATACCATATAACGTAATACGTGATAACGTTATACCATATAACGTAATACGTTAAAACGTTATACCATATAACGTAATACGTTATAACGATATACCATATAACGTAATAGTTTATAACGTTATACCATATAACGTAATACGTTATAACGTTATACCATATAACGTAATACGTTATAACGTTATACCATATAACGTAATAGTTTATAACGTTATACCATATAACGTAATACGTTAAAACGTTATACCACATAACGTAATACGTTATAACGTAATACCATATAACGTAATACGTTATAACGTTATACCATATAACGTAATACGTTAAAACGTAATACCATATAACGTAATACGTTATAACGTTATACCATATAACGTAAAACGTCATTTCGTTATACCATATAACGTAATACGTGATAACGTTATACCATATAACGTAATACGTTAAAACGTTATACCATATAACGTAATACGTCATAACGTTATACCATATAACGTAATACGTGATAACGTAATACCATATAACGTAATACGTTATAACGTAATACCATATAACGTAATACGTTACAACGTTATACCATATAACGTAATACGTTATAACGTTATACCATATAACGTAATACTTTATAACGTTATACCATATAACGTAATACGTTAAAACGTTATACCACATAACGTAATACGTTATAACGTAATACCATATAACGTAATACGTTATAACGTTATACCATATAACGTAATACGTTAAAACGTAATACCATATAACGTAATACGTTATAACGTTATACCATATAACGTAAAACGTCATTTCGTTATACCATATAACGTAATACGTTATAACGTTATACCATATAACGTAATACGTTAAAACGTAATACCATATAACGTAATACGTTATAACGTTATACCATATAACGTAAAACGTCATTTCGTTATACCATATAACGTAATAGTTTATAACGTTATACCATATAACGTAATACGTTAAAACGTTATACCACATAACGTAATACGTTATAACGTAATAGCATATAACGTAATACGTTATAACGTTATACCATATAACGTAATACGTTAAAACGTAATACCATATAACGTAATACGTTATAACGTTATACTATATAACGTAAAACGTCATTTCGTTATACCATATAACGTAATAAGTGATAACGTTATACCATATAACGTAATACGTTAAAACGTTATACCATATAACGTAGTACGTTATAACGTTATACCATATAACGTAATACGTTATAACGTTATACCATATAACGTAAAACGTCATTTCGTTATACCATATAACGTAATACGTTATAACGTAATACCATATAACGTAATACGTTACAACGTTATACCATATAACGTAATACGTTATAACGTTATACCATATAACGTAATACTTTATAACGTTATACCATATAACGTAATACGTTAAAACGTTATACCACATAACGTAATACGTTATAACGTAATACCATATAACGTAATACGTTATAACGTTATACCATATAACGTAATACGTTAAAACGTAATACCATATAACGTAATACGTTATAACGTAATAACATATAACGTAAAACGTTATAACGTAATATCATATAACGTAATACGTTAAAACGTAATACCATATAACGTAATACGTTATAACGTAATACCATATAACGTAATACGTTATAACGTTATACCATATAACGTAATACGTTATAACGTTATACCATATAACGTAATAGTTTATAACGTTATACCATATAACGTAATACGTTAAAACGTTATACCACATAACGTAATACGTTATAACGTAATACCATATAACGTAATACGTTATAACGTTATACCATATAACGTAATACGTTAAAACGTAATACCATATAACGTAATACGTTATAACGTTATACCATATAACGTAAAACGTCATTTCGTTATACCATATAACGTAATACGTGATAACGTTATACCATATAACGTAATACGTTAAAACGTTATACCATATAACGTAATACGTCATAACGTTATACCATATAACGTAATACGTGATAACGTAATACCATATAACGTAATACGTTATAACGTTATACCATATAACGTAATACGTTATAACGTAATACCATATAACGTAATACGTTATAACGTAATACCATATAACGTAAAACGTCATTTCGTTATACCATATAACGTAATACGTTATAACGTAATACCATATATCGTAATACCATATGACGTAATACCATACAACGTAATACGTTCTAACGTTATACCATATAACGTAATAAGTGATAACGTTATACCATATAACGTAATACGTTAAAACGTTATACCATATAACGTAATACGTTATAACGTTATACCATATAACGTAATACGTGATAACGTTATACCATATAACGTAGTACGTTATAACGTTGTACCATATAACGTAATACGTTATAACGTTATACCATATAACGTAATACGTTATAACGTAATACCATATAACGTAAAACGTTATAACGTTATACCATATAACGTAATACGTGATAACGTAATACCATATAACGTAATACGTTATAACGTTATACCATATAACGTAATACGTGATAACGTTATACCATATAACGTAATACGTTAAAACGTTATACCATATAACGTAATACGTTATAACGATATACCATATAACGTAATAGTTTATAACGTTATACCATATAACGTAATACGTTAAAACGTTATACCACATAACGTAATACGTTATAACGTAATACCATATAACGTAATACGTTATAACGTTATACCATATAACGTAATACGTTAAAACGTAACACCATATAACGTAATACGTTATAACGTTATACCATATAACGTAAAACGTCATTTCGTTATACCATATAACGTAATACGTGATAACGTTATACCATATAACGTAATACGTTAAAACGTTATACCATATAACGTAATACGTTATAACGTTATACCATGTAACGTAATACGTGATAACGTAATACCATATAACGTAATACGTTATGACGTTATACCATATAACGTAATACGTTATAACGTAATACCATATAACGTAATACGTTATAACGTAATACCATATAACGTAAAACGTCATTTCGTTATACCATATAACGTAATACGTTATAACGTAATACCATATAACGTAATACCATATAACGTAATACGTTCTAACGTTATAACATATAACGTAATAAGTGATAACGTTATACCATATAACTTAATACGTTAAAACGTTATACCATATAACGTAATACGTTATAACGTTATACCATATAACGTAATACGTGATAACGTTATACCATATAATGTAATACGTTATAACGTAATAACATATAACGTAAAACGTCATTTCGTTGTACCATATAACGTAATACGGTATAACGTTATACCATATAACGTAATACGTTATAACGATATACCACATAACGTAATACGTTATAACGTAATACCATATAACGTAATACGTTATAACGTTATACCATATAACGTAATACGTTGAAACGTAATACCATATAACGTAAAACGTCATTTCGTTATACCATATAACGTAATACGTTATAACGTAATGACATATAAGGTAATACGTTATGACGTTATACCATATAACGTAATACGTTATAACGTAATACCATATAACGTAATACGTTATAACGTTATACCATATAACGTAATAAGTGATAACGTAATAACATATAACGTAAAACGTCATTTCGTTGTACCATATAACGTAATACGGTATAACGTTATACCATATAACGTAATACGTTATAACGATATACCATATAACGTAATACGTTATAACGTAATACCATATAACGTAAAACGTCATTTCGTTATACCATATAACGTAATACGTTATAACGTAATACCATATAACGTAATACGTGATAACGTTGTACCATATAACGTAATACGTTATAACGTAATGCCATATAACGTAATACGTTATAACGTTATACCATATAACGTAATACGTTAAAACGTAATACCATAAAACGTAATACGTTATAACGTTATACCATATAACGTAAAACGTCATTTCGTTATACCATATAACGTAATACGTGATAACGTTATACCATATAACGTAATACGTGATAACGTTATACCATATAACGTAATACGTTATAACGTAATAACATATAACGTAAAACGTCATAACGTAATACCATATAACGTAATACGTTATAACGTTATACCATATAACGTAATACGTTAAAACGTAATACCACATAACGTAACACGTTATAACGTAATACCATATAACGTAATACGTTATAACGTTATACCATATAACGTAATACGTTATAACGTTATACCATATAACGTAATACTCTATAACGTTATACCATATAACGTAATACGTTAAAACGTTATACCACATAACGTAATACGTTATAACGTAATACCATATAACGTAATACGTTATAACGTTATACCATATAACGTAATACGTTAAAACGTAATACCATATAACGTAATACGTTATAACGTTATACCATATAACGTAAAACGTCATTTCGTTATACCATATAACGTAATACGTTATAACGTAATGTCATATAACGTAATACGTGATAACGTTATACCATATAACATAATACGTTATAACGTAATAACATATAACGTAAAACGTCATTTCGTTGTACCATATAACGTAATACGGTATAACGTTATACCATATAACGTAATACGTTATAACGATATACCATATAACGTAATACGTTATAACATTATACCATATAACGTAATACGTGATAACGTTATACCATATAACGTAATACGTTAAAACGTTATACCATATAACGTAATACGTTATAACGTTATACCATATAACGTAATACGTGATAACGTAATACCATATAACGTAATACGCTATGACGTTATACCATATAACGTAATACGTTATAACGTAATACCATATAACGTAATACGTTATAACGTAATACCATATAACGTAAAACGTCATTTCCTTATACCATATAACGTAATACGTTATAACGTAATACCATATAACGTAATACGTTATAACGTTATACCATATAACGTAATAAGTGATAACGTTATACCATATAACGTAATACGTTAATACGTTATACCATATAACGTAATACGTTATAACGTTATACCATATAACGTAATACGTGATAATTTTATACCATATAACGTAATACGTTAAACCGTTATACCATATAACGTAATACGTTATAACGTTATACCATATAACGTAATACGTGATAACGTAATACCATATAACGTAATACGTTATAACGTAATACCATATAACGTAATACGTTATAACGTTATACCATATAACGCAATACGTGATAACGTTATACCATATAACGTAATACGTTAAACCGTTATACCATATAACGTAATACGTTATAACGTTTATACCATATAACGTAATACGTGATAACGTAATACCATATAACGTAATACGTTATAACGTTATACCATATAACGTAATACGTTAAAACGTAATACCATATAACGTAATACGTTATAACGTAATACCATATAACGTAATACGTTATAACGTTATACCATATAACGTAATACGTTAAAACGTTATAACACATAACGTAATACGTTATAACGTAATACCATATAACGTAATACGTTATAACATTATACCATATAACGTAATACGTTAAAACGTAATACCATATAACGTAATACGTTATAACGTTATACCATATAACGTAAAACGTCATTTCGTTATACCATATAACGTAATACGTGGTAACGTTATACCATATAACGTAATACGTTAAAACGTTATACCATATAACGTAATACGTTATAACGTTATACCATGTAACGTAATACGTGATAACGTAATACCATATAACGTAATACGTTATGACGTTATACCATATAACGTAATACGTTATAACGTAATACCATATAACGTAATACGTTATAACGTAATACCATATAACTTAAAACGTCATTTCGTTATACCATATAACATAATACGTTATAACGTAATACCATATAACGTAATACCATATAACGTAATACCATATAACGTAATACGTTATAACGTAATACCATATAACGTAATACGTTATAACGTAATACCATATAACTTAAAACGTCATTTCGTTATACCATATAACATAATACGTTATAACGTAATACCATATAACGTAATACCATATAACGTAATACCATATAACGTAATACGTTCTAACGTTATACCATATAACGTAATAAATGATAACGTTATACCATATAACGTAATACGTTAAATCGTTATACCATATAACGTAATACGTTATAACGTTATACCATATAACGTAATACGTGATAACGTTATACCATATAACGTAGTACGTTATAACGTTATACCACATAACGTAATACGTTATAACGTTATACCATATAACGTAATACGTTATAACGTAATACCATATAACGTAAAACGTCATTTCGTTATACCATATAACGTAATACGTTATAACGTAATACCATATAACGTAATACGGTATAACGTTATACCATATAACGTAATACGTTATAACGATATACCATATAACGTAGTACGTTATAACGTTATACCATATAACGTAATACGTTATAACGTTATACCATATAACGTAATACGTGATAACGTTATACCATATAACGTAGTACGTTATAACGTTATACCATATAACGTAATACGTTATAACGTAATACCATATAACGTAATACGTTATAACGTTATACCATATAACGTAATACGTTAAAACGTTATAACACATAACGTAATACGTTATAACGTAATACCATATAACGTAATACGTTATAACATTATACCATATAACGTAATACGTTAAAACGTAATACCATATAACGTAATACGTTATAACGTTATACCATATAACGTAAAACGTCATTTCGTTATACCATATAACGTAATACGTGGTAACGTTATACCATATAACGTAATACGTTAAAACGTTATACCATATAACGTAATACGTTATAACGTTATACCATGTAACGTAATACGTGATAACGTAATACCATATAACGTAATACGTTATGACGTTATACCATATAACGTAATACGTTATAACGTAATACCATATAACGTAATACGTTATAACGTAATACCATATAACTTAAAACGTCATTTCGTTATACCATATAACATAATACGTTATAACGTAATACCATATAACGTAATACCATATAACGTAATACCATATAACGTAATACGTTCTAACGTTATACCATATAACGTAATAAGTGATAACGTTATACCATATAACGTAATACGTTAAAACGTTATACCATATAACGTAATACGTTATAACGTTATACCATATAACGTAATACGTGATAACGTTATACCATATAACGTAGTACGTTATAACGTTATACCACATAACGTAATACGTTATAACGTTATACCATATAACGTAATACGTTATAACGTAATACCATATAACGTAAAACGTCATTTCGTTATACCATATAACGTAATACGTTATAACGTAATACCATATAACGTAATACGGTATAACGTTATACCATATAACGTAATACGTTATAACGATATACCATATAACGTAGTACGTTATAACGTTATACCATATAACGTAATACGTTATAACGTTATACCATATAACGTAATACGTGATAACGTTATACCATATAACGTAGTACGTTATAACGTTATACCATATAACGTAATACGTTATAACGTTATACCATATAACGTAGTACGTTATAACGTTATACCATATAACGTAATACGTTATAACGTTATACCATATAACGTAATACGTTATAACGTAATACCATATAACGTAGTACGTTAAAACGTTTTACCATATAACGTAATACGTTATAACGTTATACCATATAACGTAATACGTGATAACGTTATACCATATAACGTAGTACGTTATAACGTTATACCATATAACGTAATACGTTATAACGTTATACCATATAACGTAGTACGTTATAACGTTATACCATATAACGTAATACGTTATAACGTTATACCATATAACGTAAAACGTCATTTCGTTATACCATATAACGTAATACGTTATAACGTTATACCATATAACGTAATACGTTAAAACGTAATACCATATAACGTAATACGTTATAACGTTATACCATATAACGTAAAACGTCATTTCGTTATACCATATAACGTAATACGTTATAACGTAATGCCATATAACGTAATACGTGATAACGTTATACCATATAACGTAATACGTTAAAACGTTATATCACATAACGTAATACGTTATAACGTAATACCATATAACGTAGTACGTTAAAACGTTTTACCATATAACGTAATACGTTATAACGTTATACCATATAACGTAATACGTGATAACGTTATACCATATAACGTAATACGTTATAACGTAATACCATATAACGTAAAACGTCATTTCGTTATACCATATAACGTAATACGTGATAACGTTATACCATATATCGTAATACGTTAAACCGTTATACCATATAACGTAATACGTTATAACGTAATACCATATAACGTAATACGTTATAACGTTATACCATATAACGTAATACGTGATAACGTTATACCATATAACGTAATACGTTAAACCGTTATACCATATAACGTAATACGTGATAACGTAATACCATATAACGTAATACGTTATAACGTAATACCATATAACGTAATACGTTATAACGTTATACCATATAACGCAATACGTGATAACGTTATACCATATAACGTAATACGTTAAACCGTTATACCATATAACGTAATACGTTATAACGTTATACCATATAACGTTATACCATATAACGTAATACGTTAAAACGTAATACCATATAACGTAACACGTTATAACGTTATACCATATAACGTAATACGTTAAAACGTAATACCATATAACGTAATACGTTATAACGTAATACCATATAACGTAATACGTTATAACGTTATACCATATAACGTAATACGTTAAAACGTTATACCACATAACGTAACACGTTATAACGTAATACCATATAACGTAATACGTTATAACGTTATACCATATAACGTAATACGTTAAAACGTAATACCATATAACGTAATACGTTATAACGTTATACCATATAACGTAAAACGTCATTTCGTTATACCATATAACGTAATACGTGATAACGTTATACCATATAACGTAATACGTTAAAACGTTATACCATATAACGTAATACGTTATAACGTTATACCATGTAACGTAATACGTGATAACGTAATACCATATAACGTAATACGTTATGACGTTATACCATATAACGTAATACGGTATAACGTTATACCATATAACGTAATACGTTATAACGATACACCATATAACGTAGTACGTTATAACGTTATACCATATAACGTAATACGTTATAACGTTATACCATATAACGTAATACGTGATAACGTTATACCATATAACGTAGTACGTTATAACGTTATACCATATAACGTAATACGTTAAAACGTAATACCATACAACGTAATACGTTATAACGTAATACCATATAATGTAATACGTTATAACGTTATACCATATAACGTAATACGATATAACGATATACCATATAACGTAGTACGTTATAACGTTATACCACATAACGTAATACGTTATAACGTTATACCATATAACGTAATACGTTATAACGTAATACCATATAACGTAATACGGTATAACGTTATACCATATAACGTAATACGTTATAACGATATACCATATAACGTAGTACGTTATAACGTTATACCATATAACGTAATACGTTATAACGTTATACCATATAACGTAATACGTGATAACGTTATACCATATAACGTAGTACGTTATAACGTTATACCATATAACGTAATACGTTATAACGTTATACCATATAACGTAGTACGTTATAACGTTATACCATATAACGTAGTACGTTATAACGTTATACCATATAACGTAATACGTTATAACGTAATACCATATAACGTAGTACGTTATAACGTTATACCATATAACGTAATACGTTATAACGTTATACCATATAACGTAATACGTGATAACGTTATACCATATAACGTAGTACGTTATAACGTTATACCATATAACGTAATACGTTATAACGTTATACCATATAACGTAGTACGTTATAACGTTATACCATATAACGTAGTACGTTATAACGTTATACCATATAACGTAATACGTTAAAACGTAATACCATACAACGTAATACGTTATAACGTAATACCATATAATGTAATACGTTATAACGTTATACCATATAACGTAATACGTTATAACGTTATACCATATAACGTAATACGTGATAACGTTATACCATATAACGTAATACGTTAAACCGTTATACCATATAACGTAATACGTTATAACGTTATACCATATAATGTAATACGTTATAACGTTATACCATATAACGTAATACGATATAACGATATACCATATAACGTAGTACGTTATAACGTTATACCACATAACGTAATACGTTATAACGTTATACCATATAACGTAATACGTTATAACGTAATACCATATAACGTAAAACGTCATTTCGTTATACCATATAACGTAATACGTGATAACGTTATACCATATAACGTAATACGTTAAACCGTTATACCATATAACGTAATACGTTATAACGTTATACCATATAACGTAATACGTGATAACGTAATACCATATAACGTAATACGTTATAACGTAATACCATATAACGTAATACGTTATAACGTTATACCATATAACGTAATACGTGATAACGTTATACCATATAACGTAATACGTTAAACCGTTATACCATATAACGTAATACGTTATAACGTTATACCATATAACGTAATACGTGATAACGTAATACCATATAACGTAATACGTTATAACGTTATACCATATAACGTAATACGTTAAAACGTAATACCATATAACGTAACACGTTATAACGTAATACCATATAACGTAATACGTTATAACGTAATACCATATAACGTAATACGTTAAAACGTTATACCACATAACGTAATACGTTATAACGTAATACCATATAACGTAATACGTTATAACGTTATACCATATAACGTAATACGTTAAAACGTAATACCATATAACGTAATACGTTATAACGTTATACCATATAACGTAAAACGTCATTTCGTTATACCATATAACGTAATACGTGATAACGTTATACCATATAACGTAATACGTTATAACGTAATACCATATAACGTAATACGTAATAACGTAATACCATATAACGTAAAACGTCATTTCGTTATACCATATAACGTAATACGTTATAACGTTATACCATATAACGTAATACGTTATAACGTAATACCATATAACGTAAAACGTCATTTCGTTATACCATATAACGTAATACGTTATAACGTAATACCATATAACGTAATACGGTATAACGTTATACCATGTAACGTAATACGTTAAACCGTTATACCATATAACGTAATACGTTATAACGTTATACCATATAACGTAATACGTGATAACGTTATACCATATAACGTAATACGTTATAACGTAATACCATATAACGTAATACGTAATAACGTAATACCATATAACGTAAAACGTCATTTCGTTATACCATATAACGTAATACGTTATAACGTAATACCATATAACGTAATACCATATAACGTAATACCATATAACGTAATACGTTCTAACGTTATACCATATAACGTAATACGTGATAACGTTATACCATATAACGTAATACGTTAAAACGTTATACCATATAACGTAATACGTTATAACGTTATACCATATAACGTAATACGTGATAACGTAATACCATATAACGTAATACGTTATAACGTAATACCATATAACGTAATACGTCATAACGTTATACCATATAACGTAATACGTGATAACGTTATACCATATAACGTAATACGTTATAACGTAATACCATATAACGTAATACGTTATAACGTTATACCATATAACGTAATACGTGATAACGTTATACCATGTAACGTAATACGTTAAACCGTTATACCATATAACGTAATACGTTATAACGTTATACCATATAACGTAATACGTGATAACGTAATACCATATAACGTAATACGTTATAACGTTATACCATATAACGTAATACGTTAAAACGTAATACCATATAACGTAATACGTTATAACGTAATACCATATAACGTAATACGTTATAACGTTATACCATATAACGTAATACGTTAAAACGTTATACCACATAACGTAATACGTTATAACGTAATACCATATAACGTAATACGTTATAACGTTATACCATATAACGTAATACGTTAAAACGTAATACCATATAACGTAATACGTTATAACGTTATACCATATAACGTAAAACGTCATTTCGTTATACCATATAACGTAATACGTTATAACGTAATGCCATATAACGTAATACGTGATAACGTTATACCATATAACATAATACGTTATAACGTAATAACATATAACGTAAAACGTAATTTCGTTGTACCATATAACGTAATACGGTATAACGTTATACCATATAACGTAATACGTTATAACGATATACCATATAACGTAATACGTTATAACATTATACCATATAACGTAATACGTGATAACGTTATACCATATAACGTAATACGTTAAAACGTTATACCATATAACGTAATACGTTATAACGTTATACCATATAACGTAATACGTGATAACGTAATACCATATAACGTAATACGCTATGACGTTATACCATATAACGTAATACGTTATAACGTAATACCATATAACGTAATACGTTATAGCGTAATACCATATAACGTAAAACGTCATTTCGTTATACCATATAACGTAATACGTTATAACGTAATACCATATAACGTAATACGTTATAACGTTATACCATATAACGTAATAAGTGATAACGTTATACCATATAACGTAATACGTTAATACGTTATACCATATAACGTAATACGTTATAACGTTATACCATATAACGTAATACGTGATAACGTTATACCATATAACGTAATACGTTAAACCGTTATACCATATAACGTAATACGTTATAACGTTATACCATATAACGTAATACGTGATAACGTAATACCATATAACGTAATACGTTATAACGTAATACCATATAACGTAATACGTTATAACGTTATACCATATAACGCAATACGTGATAACGTTATACCATATAACGTAATACGTTAAACCGTTATACCATATAACGTAATACGTTATAACGTTATACCATATAACGTAATACGTTAAAACGTAATACCATATAACGTAACACGTTATAACGTTATACCATATAACGTAATACGTTAAAACGTAATACCATATAACGTAATACGTTATAACGTAATACCATATAACGTAATACGTTATAACGTTATACCATATAACGTAATACGTTAAAACGTTATACCACATAACGTAACACGTTATAACGTAATACCATATAACGTAATACGTTATAACGTTATACCATATAACGTAATACGTTAAAACGTAATACCATATAACGTAATACGTTATAACGTTATACCATATAACGTAAAACGTCATTTCGTTATACCATATAACGTAATACGTGATAACGTTATACCATATAACGTAATACGTTAAAACGTTATACCATATAACGTAATACGTTATAACGTTATACCATGTAACGTAATACGTGATAACGTAATACCATATAACGTAATACGTTATGACGTTATACCATATAACGTAATACGGTATAACGTTATACCATATAACGTAATACGTTATAACGATACACCATATAACGTAGTACGTTATAACGTTATACCATATAACGTAATACGTTATAACGTTATACCATATAACGTAATACGTGATAACGTTATACCATATAACGTAGTACGTTATAACGTTATACCATATAACGTAATACGTTAAAACGTAATACCATACAACGTAATACGTTATAACGTAATACCATATAACGTAATACGTTATAACGTTATACCATATAACGTAATACGATATAACGATATACCATATAACGTAGTACGTTATAACGTTATACCACATAACGTAATACGTTATAACGTTATACCATATAACGTAATACGTTATAACGTAATACCATATAACGTAATACGGTATAACGTTATACCATATAACGTAATACGTTATAACGATATACCATATAACGTAGTACGTTATAACGTTATACCATATAACGTAATACGTTATAACGTTATACCATATAACGTAATACGTGATAACGTTATACCATATAACGTAGTACGTTATAACGTTATACCATATAACGTAATACGTTATAACGTTATACCATATAACGTAGTACGTTATAACGTTATACCATATAACGTAGTACGTTATAACGTTATACCATATAACGTAATACGTTATAACGTAATACCATATAACGTAGTACGTTATAACGTTATACCATATAACGTAATACGTTATAACGTTATACCATATAACGTAATACGTGATAACGTTATACCATATAACGTAGTACGTTATAACGTTATACCATATAACGTAATACGTTATAACGTTATACCATATAACGTAGTACGTTATAACGTTATACCATATAACGTAATACGTTATAACGTTATACCATATAACGTAATACGTTATAACGTAATACCATATAACGTAAAACGTCATTTCGTTATACCATATAACGTAATACGTGATAACGTTATACCATATAACGTAATACGTTAAACCGTTATACCATATAACGTAATACGTTATAACGTTATACCATATAACGTAATACGTGATAACGTAATACCATATAACGTAATACGTTATAACGTAATACCATATAACGTAATACGTTATAACGTTATACCATATAACGTAATACGTGATAACGTTATACCATATAACGTAATACGTTAAACCGTTATACCATATAACGTAATACGTTATAACGTTATACCATATAACGTAATACGTGATAACGTAATACCATATAACGTAATACGTTATAACGTTATACCATATAACGTAATACGTTAAAACGTAATACCATATAACGTAACACGTTATAACGTAATACCATATAACGTAATACGTTATAACGTAATACCATATAACGTAATACGTTAAAACGTTATACCACATAACGTAATACGTTATAACGTAATACCATATAACGTAATACGTTATAACGTTATACCATATAACGTAATACGTTAAAACGTAATACCATATAACGTAATACGTTATAACGTTATACCATATAACGTAAAACGTCATTTCGTTATACCATATAACGTAATACGTGATAACGTTATACCATATAACGTAATACGTTATAACGTAATACCATATAACGTAATACGTAATAACGTAATACCATATAACGTAAAACGTCATTTCGTTATACCATATAACGTAATACGTTATAACGTAATACCATATAACGTAATACCATATAACGTAATACCATATAACGTAATACGTTCTAACGTTATACCATATAACGTAATACGTGATAACGTTATACCATATAACGTAATACGTTAAAACGTTATACCATATAACGTAATACGTTATAACGTTATACCATATAACGTAATACGTGATAACGTTATACCATATAACGTAGTACGTTATAACGTTATACCACATAACGTAATACGTTATAACGTTATACCATATAACGTAATACGTTATAACGTAATACCATATAACGTAAAACGTCATTTCGTTATACCATATAACGTAATACGTTATAACGTAATACCATATAACGTAATACGGTATAACGTTATACCATGTAACGTAATACGTTAAACCGTTATACCATATAACGTAATACGTTATAACGTTATACCATATAACGTAATACGTGATAACGTTATACCATATAACGTAATACGTTATAACGTAATACCATATAACGTAATACGTAATAACGTAATACCATATAACGTAAAACGTCATTTCGTTATACCATATAACGTAATACGTTATAACGTAATACCATATAACGTAATACCATATAACGTAATACCATATAACGTAATACGTTCTAACGTTATACCATATAACGTAATACGTGATAACGTTATACCATATAACGTAATACGTTAAACCGTTATACCATATAACGTAATACGTTATAACGTTATACCATATAACGTAATACGTGATAACGTAATACCATATAACGTAATACGTTATAACGTAATACCATATAACGTAATACGTCATAACGTTATACCATATAACGTAATACGTGATAACGTTATACCATATAACGTAATACGTTATAACGTAATACCATATAACGTAATACGTTATAACGTTATACCATATAACGTAATACGTGATAACGTTATACCATGTAACGTAATACGTTAAACCGTTATACCATATAACGTAATACGTTATAACGTTATACCATATAACGTAATACGTGATAACGTAATACCATATAACGTAATACGTTATAACGTTATACCATATAACGTAATACGTTAAAACGTAATACCATATAACGTAATACGTTATAACGTAATACCATATAACGTAATACGTTATAACGTTATACCATATAACGTAATACGTTAAAACGTTATACCACATAACGTAATACGTTATAACGTAATACCATATAACGTAATACGTTATAACGTTATACCATATAACGTAATACGTTAAAACGTAATACCATATAACGTAATACGTTATAACGTTATACCATATATCGTAAAACGTCATTTCGTTATACCATATAACGTAATACGTGATATCGTTATACCATATAACGTAATACGTTAAAACGTTATACCATATAACGTAATACGTTATAACGTTATACCATGTAACGTAATACGTGATAACGTAATACCATATAACGTAATACGTTATGACGTTATACCATATAACGTAATACGTTATAACGTAATACCATATAACGTAATACGTTATAACGTAATACCATATAACTTAAAACGTCATTTCGTTATACCATATAACGTAATACGTTATAACGTAATACCATATAAGGTAATACCATATAACGTAATACCATATAACGTAATACGGTATAACGTTATACCATATAACGTAATACGTTATAACGATATACCATATAACGTAGTACGTTATAACGTTATACCATATAACGTAATACGTTATAACGTTATACCATATAACGTAATACGTGATAACGTTATACCATATAACGTAGTACGTTATAACGTTATACCATATAACGTAATACGTTAAAACGTAATACCATACAACGTAATACGTTATAACGTAATACCATATAACGTAAAACGTCATTTCGTTATACCATATAACGTAAAACGTCATTTCGTTATACCATATAACGTAATACGTTATAACGTAATACCATATAACGTAATACGGTATAACGTTATACCATATAACGTAATACGTGATAACGTAATACCATATAACGTAATACGTTATAACGTAATACCATATAACGTAATACGTCAAAACGTTATACCATATAACGTAATACGTGATAACGTTATACCATATAACGTAATACGTTATAACGTAATGCCATATAACGTAATACGTTATAACGTTATACCATATAACGTAATACGTGATAACGTTATACCATATAACGTAATACGTTAAACCGTTATACCATATAACGTAATACGTTATAACGTTATACCATATAACGTAATACGTGATAACGTAATACCATATAACGTAATACGTTATAACGTTATACCATATAACGTAATACGTTAAAAGGTAATACCATATAACGTAATACGTTATAACGTAATACCATATAACGTAATACGTTATAACGTTATACCATATAACGTAATACGTTAAAACGTTATACCACATAACGTAATACGTTATAACGTAATACCATATAACGTAATACGTTATAACGTTATACCATATAACGTAATACGTTAAAACGTAATACCATATAACGTAATACGTTATAACGTTATACCATATAACGTAAAACGTCATTTCGTTATACCATATAACGTAATACGTGATATCGTTATACCATATAACGTAATACGTTAAAACGTTATACCATATAACGTAATACGTTATAACGTTATACCATGTAACGTAATACGTGATAACGTAATACCATATAACGTAATACGTTATGACGTTATACCATATAACGTAATACGTTATAACGTAATACCATATAACGTAATACGTTATAACGTAATACCATATAACTTAAAACGTCATTTCGTTATACCATATAACGTAATACGTTAAAACGTAATACCATATAACGTAATACCATATAACGTAATACCATATAACGTAATACGGTATAACGTTATACCATATAACGTAATACGTTATAACGATATACCATATAACGTAGTACGTTATAACGTTATACCATATAACGTAATACGTTATAACGTTATACCATATAACGTAATACGTGATAACGTTATACCATATAACGTAGTACGTTATAACGTTATACCATATAACGTAATACGTTAAAACGTAATACCATACAACGTAATACGTTATAACGTAATACCATATAACGTAATACGTTATAACGTTATACCATATAACGTAATACGTTATAACGATATACCATATAACGTAGTACGTTATAACGTTATACCACATAACGTAATACGTTATAACGTTATACCATATAACGTAATACGTTATAACGTAATACCATATAACGTAAAACGTCATTTCGTTATACCATATAACGTAATACGTTATAACGTAATACCATATAACGTAATACGGTATAACATTATACCATATAACGTAATACGTTATAACGATATACCATATAACGTAGTACGTTATAACGTTATACCATATAACGTAATACGTTATAACGTTATACCATATAACGTAATACGTGATAACGTTATACCATATAACGTAGTACGTTATAACGTTATACCATATAACGTAATACGTTATAACGTTATACCATATAACGTAGTACGTTATAACGTTATACCATATAACGTAATACGTTATAACGTTATACCATATAACGTAATACGTTAAAACGTAATACCATATAACGTAACACGTTATAACGTAATACCATATAACGTAATACGTTATAACGTTATACCATATAACGTAATACGTTAAAACGTTATACCACATAACGTAATACGTTATAACGTAATACCATATAACGTAATACGTTAAAACGTAATACCATATAACGTAACACGTTATAACGTAATACCATATAACGTAATACGTTATAACGTAATACCATATAACGTAAAACGTCATTTCGTTATACCATATAACGTAATACGTTATAACGTAATACCATATAACGTAATACGGTATAACGTTATACCATATAACGTAATACGTTATAACGATATACCATATAACGTAGTACGTTATAACGTTATACCATATAACGTAATACGTTATAACGTTATACCATATAACGTAATACGTGATAACGTTATACCATATAACGTAATACGGTATAACGTTATACCATATAACGTAATACGTTATAACGATATACCATATAACGTAATACGTTATAACGTAATACCATATAACGTAATACGTTAAAACGTAATACCATATAACGTAACACGTTATAACGTAATACCATATAACGTAATACGTTATAACGTAATACCATATAACGTAAAACGTCATTTCGTTATACCATATAACGTAATACGTTATAACGTAATACCATATAACGCAATACGTTATAACGTAATACCATATAACGTAATACGTAATAACGTAATACCATATAACGTAAAACGTCATTTCGTTATACCATATAACGTAATACGTTATAACGTAATGCCATATAACGTAATACCATATAACGTAATACCATATAACGTAATACGTTCTAACGTTATACCATATAACGTAATACGTGATAACGTTATAACATGTAACGTAATACGTGATAACGTAATACCATATAACGTAATACGTTATGACGTTATACCATATAACGTAATACGTGATAACGTAATACCATATAACGTAATACGTTATAACGTTATACCATATAACGTAATACGTTAAAACGTAATACCATATAACGTAACACGTTATAACGTAATACCATATAACGTAATACGTTATAACGTTATACCATATAACGTAATACGTTAAAACGTTATACCACATAACGTAATACGTTATAACGTAATACCATATAACGTAATACGTTGCAACGTTATACCATATAACGTAATACGTTATAACGTAATACCATATAACGTAATACGTAATAACGTAATACCATATAACGTAAAACGTCATTTCATTATACCATATAACGTAATACGTTATAACGTAATACCATATAACGTAATACCATATAACGTAATACCATATAACGTAATACGTTCTAACGTTATACCATATAACGTAATACGTGATAACGTTATACCATATAACGTAATACGTTAAAACGTTATACCATATAACGTAATACGTTATAACGTTATACCATATAACGTAATACGTGATAACGTTATACCATATAACGTAGTACGTTATAACGTTATACCACATAACGTAATTCGTTATAACGTTATACCATATAACGTAATACGTTATAACGTAATACCATATAACGTAAAACGTCATTTCGTTATACCATATAACGTAATACGTTATAACGTAATACCATATAACGTAATACGGTATAACGTTATACCATATAACGTAATACGTGATAACGTAATACCATATAACGTAATACGTTATAACGTAATACCATATAACGTAATACGTCATAACGTTATACCATATAACGTAATACGTGATAACGTTATACCATATAACGTAATACGTTATAACGTAATACCATATAACGTAATACGTTATAACGTTATACCATATAACGTAATACGTGATAACGTTATACCATATAACGTAATACGTTAAACCGTTATACCATATAACGTAATACGTTATAACGTTATACCATATAACGTAATACGTGATAACGTAATACCATATAACGTAATACGTTATAACGTTATACCATATAACGTAATACGTTAAAACGTAATACCATATAACGTAATACGTTATAACGTAATACCATATAACGTAATACGTTATAACGTTATACCATATAACGTAATACGTTAAAACGTTATACCACATAACGTAATACGTTATAACGTAATACCATATAACGTAATACGTTATAACGTTACACCATATAACGTAATACGTTAAAACGTAATACCATATAACGTAATACGTTATAACGTTATACCATATAACGTAAAACGTCATTTCGTTATACCATATAACGTAATACGTGATATAGTTATACCATATAACGTAATACGTTAAAACGTTATACCATATAACGTAATACGTTATAACGTTATACCATGTAACGTAATACGTGATAACGTAATACCATATAACGTAATACGTTATGACGTTATACCATATAACGTAATACGTTATAACGTAATACCATATAACGTAATACGTTATAACGTAATACCATATAACTTAAAACGTCACTTCGTTATACCATATAACGTAATACGTTATAACGTAATACCATATAACGTAATACCATATAACGTAATACCATATAACGTAATACGGTATAACGTTATACCATATAACGTAATACGTTATAACGATATACCATATGACGTAGTACGTTATAACGTTATACCATATAACGTAATACGTTATAACGTTATACCATATAACGTAATACGTGATAACGTTATACCATATAACGTAGTACGTTATAACGTTATACCATATAACGTAATACGTTAAAACGTAATACCATACAACGTAATACGTTATAACGTTATACCATATAACGTAATACGTTATAACGATATACCATATAACGTAGTACGTTATAACGTTATACCACATAACGTAATACGTTATAACGTTATACCATATAACGTAATACGTTATAACGTAATACCATATAACGTAAAACGTCATTTCGTTATACCATATAACGTAATACGTTATAACGTAATACCATATAACGTAATACGGTATAACGTTATACCATATAACGTAATACGTTATAACGATATACCATATAACGTAGTACGTTATAACGTTATACCATATAACGTAATACGTTATAACGTTATACCATATAACGTAATACGTGATAACGTTATACCATATAACGTAGTACGTTATAACGTTATACCATATAACGTAATACGTTATAACGTTATACCATATAACGTAGTACGTTATAACGTTATACCATATAACGTAATACGTTATAACGTTATACCATATAACGTAATACGTTAAAACGTAATACCATATAACGTAACACGTTATAACGTAATACCATATAACGTAATACGTTATAACGTTATACCATATAACGTAATACGTTAAAACGTTATACCACATAACGTTATACGTTATAACGTTATACGTAATAACGTAATACCATATAACGTAATACGTTAAAACGTAATACCATATAACGTAACACGTTATAACGTAATACCATATAACGTAATACGTTATAACGTAATACCATATAACGTAAAACGTCATTTCGTTATACCATATAACGCAATACGTTATAACGTAATACCATATAACGTAATACGGTATAACGTTATACCATATAACGTAATACGTTATAACGATATACCATATAACGTAGTACGTTATAACGTTGTACCATATAACGTAATACGTTATAACGTTATACCATATAACGTAATACGTGATAACGTTATACCATATAACGTAGTACGTTATAACGTTATACCATATAACGTAATACGTTATAACGTTATACCATATAACGTAGTACGTTATAACGTTATACCATATAACGTAATACGTTAAGACGTAATACCATATAACGTAATAAGTTATAACGTTATACCATATAACGTAAAACGTCATTTCGTTATACCATATAACGTAATACGTGATAACGTTATACCATATAACGTAGTACGTTATAACGTTATACCACATAACGTAATACGTTATAACGTTATACCATATAACGTAATACGTTATAACGTAATACCATATAACGTAAAACGTCATTTCGTTATACCGTATAACGTTATACGTTATAACGTAATACCATATAACGTAATACGGTATAACGTTATACCATATAACGTAATACGTGATAACGTAATACCATATAACGTAATACGTTATAACGTAATACCATATAACGCAATACGTCATAACGTTATACCATATAACGTAATACGTGATAACGTTATACCATATAACGTAATACGTTATAACGTAATACCATATAACGTAATACGTTATAACGTTATACCATATAACGTAATACGTGATAACGTTATACCATATAACGTAATACGTTAAACCGTTATACCATATAACGTAATACGTTATAACGTTATACCATATAACGTAATACGTGATAACGTAATACCATATAACGTAATACGTTATAACGTTATACCATATAACGTAATACGTTAAAACGTAATACCATATAACGTAATACGTTATAACGTAATACCATATAACGTAATACGTTATAACGTTATACCATATAACGTAATACGTTAAAACGTTATACCACATAACGTAATACGTTATAACGTAATACCATATAACGTAATACGTTATAACGTTATACCATTTAACGTAATACGTTAAAACGTAATACCATATAACGTAATACGTTATAACGTTATACCATATAACGTAAAACGTCATTTCGTTATACCATATAACGTAATACGTTATAACGTTATACCATATAACGTAATACGTGATGACGTAATACCATATAAAGTAATACGTTATAACGTTATACCATATAACGTAATACGTTAATACGTAATACCATATAACGTAATACGTTATAACGTAATACCATATAACGTAATACGTTATAACGTTATACCATATAACGTAATACGTTAAAACGTAATACCATATAACGTAATACGTTATAACGTTATACCATATAACGTAAAACGTCATTTCGTTATACCATAAAACGTAATACGTTAAAACGTAATACCATATAACGTAATACGTTATAACGTAATACCATATAACGTAATACGTTATAACGTTATACCATATAACGTAATACGTTAAAACGTTATACCACATAACGTAATACGTTATAACGTAATACCATATAACGTAATACGTTATAACGTTATACCATATAACGTAATACGTTAAAACGTAATACCATATAACGTAATACGTTATAACGTTATACCATATAACGTAAAACGTCATTTCGTTATACCATATAACGTAATACGTGATAACGTTATATCATATAACGTAATACGTTAAAACGTTATAACATATAACGTAATACGTTATAACGTTATACCATGTAACGTAATACGTGATAACGTAATACCATATAACGTAATACGTTATGACGTTATACCATATAACGTAATACGTTATAACGTAATACCATATAACGTAATACGTTATAACGTAATACCATATAACGTAAAACGTCATTTCGTTATACCATATAACGTAATACGTTATAACGTAATACCATATAACGTAATACCATATAACGTAATACCATATAACGTAATACCATATAACGTAATACGTTCTAACGTTATACCATATAACGTAATAAGTGATAACGTTATACCATATAACGTAATACGTTAAAACGTTATACCATATAACGTAATACGTTATAACGTTATACCATATAACATAATACGTGATAACGTTATACCATATAACGTAGTACGTTATAACGTTATACCACATAACGTAATACGTTATAACGTTATACCATATAACGTAATACGTTATAACGTAATACCATATAACGTAAAACGTCATTTCGTTATACCATATAACGTAATACGTTATAACGTAATATCATATAACGTAATACGGTATAACGTTATACCATATAACGTAATACGTGATAACGTAATACCATATAACGTAATACGTTATAACGTAATACCATATAACGTAATACGTTATAACGTTATACCATATAACGTAATACGTGATAACGTTATACCATATAACGTAATACGTTAAACCGTTATACCATATAACGTAATACGTTAAAACGTTATACCACATAACGTAATACGTTATAACGTAATACCATATAACGTAATACGCTATAACGTTATACCATATAACGTAATACGTTAAAACGTAATACCATATAACGTAATACGTTATAACGATATACCATATAACGTAAAACGTCATTTCGTTATACCATATAACGTAATACGTGATAACGTTATACCATATAACGTAATACGTTAAAACGTTATACCATATAACGTAATACGTTATAACGTTATACCATGTAACGTAATACGTGATAACGTAATACCATATAACGTAATACGTTATGACGTTATACCATATAACGTAATACGTTATAACGTAATACCATATAACGTAATACGTTATAACGTAATACCATATAACGTAAAACGTCATTTCGTTATACCATATGACGTAATACGTTATAACGTAATACCATATAACGTAATACCATATAACGTAATACGTTCTAACGTAATACCATATAACGTAATACGGTATAACGTTATACCATATAACGTAATACGTGATAACGTAATACCATATAACGTAATACGTTATAACGTTATACCATATAACGTAATAAGTGATAACGTTATACCATATAACGTAATACGTTAATACGTTATACCATATAACTTAATACGTTATAACGTTATACCGTATAACGTAATACGTGATAACGTTATACCATATAACGTAATACGTTAAACCGTTATACCATATAACGTAATACGTTATAACGTTATACCATATAACGTAATACGTGATAACGTTATATCATATAACGTAATACGTTAAAACGTTATACCATATATCGTAATACGTTATAACGTTATACCATGTAACGTAATACGTGATAACGTAATACCATATAACGTAATACGTTATGACGTTATACCATATAACGTAATACGTTATAACGTAATACCATATAACGTAATACGTTATAACGTAATACCATATAACGTAAAACGTCATTTCGTTATACCATATAACGTAATACGTTATAACGTAATACCATATAACGTAATACCATATAACGTAATACCATATAACGTAATACGTTCTAACGTTATACCATATAACGTAATAAGTGATAACGTTATACCATATAACGTAATACGTTAAAACGTTATACCATATAACGTAATACGTTATAACGTTATACCATATAACATAATACGTGATAACGTTATACCATATAACGTAGTACGTTATAACGTTATACCACATAACGTAATACGTTATAACGTTATACCATATAACGTAATACGTTATAACGTAATACCATATAACGTAAAACGTCATTTCGTTATACCATATAACGTAATACGTTATAACGTAATATCATATAACGTAATACGGTATAACGTTATACCATATAACGTAATACGTGATAACGTAATACCATATAACGTAATACGTTATAACGTAATACCATATAACGTAATACGTTATAACGTTATACCATATAACGTAATACGTGATAACGTTATACCATATAACGTAATACGTTAAACCGTTATACCATATAACGTAATACGTTATAACGTTATACCATATAACGTAATACGTGATAACGTAATACCATATAACGTAATACGTTATAACGTTATACCATATAACGTAATACGTTAAAACGTAATACCATATAACGTAATACGTTATAACGTAATACCATATAACGTAATACGTTATAACGTTATACCATATAACGTAATACGTGATAACGTTATACCATATAACGTAATACGTTAAACCGTTATACCATATAACGTAATACGTTATAACGTTATACCATATAACGTAATACGTGATAACGTAATACCATATAACGTAATACGTTATAACGTTATACCATATAACGTAATACGTTAAAACGTAATACCATATAACGTAATACGTTATAACGTAATACCATATAACGTAATAAGTGATAACGTTATACCATATAACGTAATACGTTAAAACGTTATACCATATAACGTAATACGTTATAACGTTATACCATATAACATAATACGTGATAACGTTATACCATATAACGTAGTACGTTATAACGTTATACCACATAACGTAATACGTTATAACGTTATACCATATAACGTAATACGTTATAACGTAATACCATATAACGTAATACGTGATAACGTAATACCATATAACGTAATACGTTATAACGTTATACCATGTAACGTAATACGTGATAACGTAATACCATATAACGTATTACGTTATGACGTTATACCATATAACGTAATACGTTATAACGTAATACCATATAACGTAATACGTTATAACGTAATACCATATAACGTAAAACGTCATTTCGTTATACCATATAACGTAATACGTTATAACGTAATACCATATAACGTAATACCATATAACGTAATACCATATAACGTAATACCATATAACGTAATACGTTCTAACGTTATACCATATAACGTAATAAGTGATAACGTTATACCATATAACGTAATACGTTAAAACGTTATACCATATAACGTAATACGTTATAACGTTATACCATATAACATAATACGTGATAACGTTATACCATATAACGTAGTACGTTATAACGTTATACCACATAACGTAATACGTTATAACGTTATACCATATAACGTAATACGTTATAACGTAATACCATATAACGTAAAACGTCATTTCGTTATACCATATAACGTAATCGTTATAACGTAATATCATATAACGTAATACGGTATAACGTTATACCATATAACGTAATACGTGATAACGTAATACCATATAACGTAATACGTTATAACGTAATACCATATAACGTAATACGTTATAACGTTATACCATATAACGTAATACGTGATAACGTTATACCATATAACGTAATACGTTAAACCGTTATACCATATAACGTAATACGTTAAAACGTTATACCACATAACGTAATACGTTATAACGTAATACCATATAACGTAATACGCTATAACGTTATACCATATAACGTAATACGTTAAAACGTAATACCATATAACGTAATACGTTATAACGATATACCATATAACGTAAAACGTCATTTCGTTATACCATATAACGTAATACGTGATAACGTTATACCATATAACGTAATACGTTAAAACGTTATACCATATAACGTAATACGTTATAACGTTATACCATGTAACGTAATACGTGATAACGTAATACCATATAACGTAATACGTTATGACGTTATACCATATAACGTAATACGTTATAACGTAATACCATATAACGTAATACGTTATAACGTAATACCATATAACGTAAAACGTCATTTCGTTATACCATATGACGTAATACGTTATAACGTAATACCATATAACGTAATACCATATAACGTAATACGTTCTAACGTAATACCATATAACGTAATACGGTATAACGTTATACCATATAACGTAATACGTGATAACGTAATACCATATAACGTAATACGTTATAACGTTATACCATATAACGTAATAAGTGATAACGTTATACCATATAACGTAATACGTTAATACGTTATACCATATAACTTAATACGTTATAACGTTATACCGTATAACGTAATACGTGATAACGTTATACCATATAACGTAATACGTTAAACCGTTATACCATATAACGTAATACGTTATAACGTTATACCATATAGCGTAATACGTGATAACGTTATATCATATAACGTAATACGTTAAAACGTTATACCATATATCGTAATACGTTATAACGTTATACCATGTAACGTAATACGTGATAACGTAATACCATATAACGTAATACGTTATGACGTTATACCATATAACGTAATACGTTATAACGTAATACCATATAACGTAATACGTTATAACGTAATACCATATAACGTAAAACGTCATTTCGTTATACCATATAACGTAATACGTTATAACGTAATACCATATAACGTAATACCATATAACGTAATACCATATAACGTAATACCATATAACGTAATACGTTCTAACGTTATACCATATAACGTAATAAGTGATAACGTTATACCATATAACGTAATACGTTAAAACGTTATACCATATAACGTAATACGTTATAACGTTATACCATATAACATAATACGTGATAACGTTATACCATATAACGTAGTACGTTATAACGTTATACCACATAACGTAATACGTTATAACGTTATACCATATAACGTAATACGTTATAACGTAATACCATATAACGTAAAACGTCATTTCGTTATACCATATAACGTAATACGTTATAACGTAATATCATATAACGTAATACGGTATAACGTTATACCATATAACGTAATATGTGATAACGTAATACCATATAACGTAATACGTTATAACGTAATACCATATAACGTAATACGTTATAACGTTATACCATATAACGTAATACGTGATAACGTTATACCATATAACGTAATACGTTAAACCGTTATACCATATAACGTAATACGTTATAACGTTATACCATATAACGTAATACGTGATAACGTAATACCATATAACGTAATACGTTATAACGTTATACCATATAACGTAATACGTTAAAACGTAATACCATATAACGTAATACGTTATAACGTAATACCATATAACGTAATACGTTATAACGTTATACCATATAACGTAATACGTGATAACGTTATACCATATAACGTAATACGTTAAACCGTTATACCATATAACGTAATACGTTATAACGTTATACCATATAACGTAATACGTGATAACGTAATACCATATAACGTAATACGTTATAACGTTATACCATATAACGTAATACGTTAAAACGTAATACCATATAACGTAATACGTTATAACGTAATACCATATAACGTAATACGTTATAACGTTATACCATATAACGTAATACGTTATAACGTTATACCATATAACGTAATACGTTAAAACGTTATACCATATAACGTAATACGTTAAAACGTTATACCACATAACGTAATACGTTATAACGTAATACCATATAACGTAATACGTTATAACGTTATACCATATAACGTAATACGTTAAAACGTAATACCATATAACGTAATACGTTATAACGTTATACCATATAACGTAAAACGTCATTTCGTTATACCATATAACGTAATACGTTATAACGTAATACCATATAACGTAATACCATATAACGTAATACCATATAACGTAATACCATATAACGTAATACGTTCTAACGTTATACCATATAACGTAATAAGTGATAACGTTATACCATATAACGTAATACGTTAAAACGTTATACCATATAACGTAATACGTTATAACGTTATACCATATAACATAATACGTGATAACGTTATACCATATAACGTAGTACGTTATAACGTTATACCACATAACGTAATACGTTATAACGTTATACCATATAACGTAATACGTTATAACGTAATACCATATAACGTAAAACGTCATTTCGTTATACCATATAACGTAATACGTTATAACGTAATATCATATAACGTAATACGGTATAACGTTATACCATATAACGTAATACGTGATAACGTAATACCATATAACGTAAAACGTCATTTCGTTATACCATATAACGTAATACGTTATAACGTAATATCATATAACGTAATACGGTATAACGTTATACCATATAACGTAATACGTGATAACGTAATACCATATAACGTAATACGTTATAACGTAATACCATATAACGTAATACGTTATAACGTTATACCATATAACGTAATACGTGATAACGTTATACCATATAACGTAATACGTTAAACCGTTATACCATATAACGTAATACGTTATAACGTTATACCATATAACGTAATACGTTATAACGTAATACCATATAACGTAATACGTTATAACGTTATACCATATAACGTAATACGTTAAAACGTAATACCATATAACGTAATACGTTATAACGTTACACCATATAACGTAAAACGTCATTTCGTTATACCATATAACGTAATACGTGATAACGGTATATCATATAACGTAATACGTTAAAACGTTATACCATATAACGTAATACGTTATAACGTTATACCATGTAACGTAATACGTGATAACGTAATACCATATAACGTAATACGTTATGACGTTATACCATATAACGTAATACGTTATAACGTAATACCATATAACGTAATACGTTATAACGTAATACCATATAACGTAAAACGTCATTTCGTTATACCATATGACGTAATACGTTATAACGTAATACCATATAACGTAATACCATATAACGTAATACGTTCTAACGTAATACCATATAACGTAATACGGTATAACGTTATACCATATAACGTAATACGTGATAACGTAATACCATATAACGTAATACGTTATAACGTTATACCATATAACGTAATAAGTGATAACGTTATACCATATAACGTAATACGTTAATACGTTATACCATATAACTTAATACGTTATAACGTTATACCGTATAACGTAATACGTGATAACGTTATACCATATAACATAATACGTTAAACCGTTATACCATATAACGTAATACGTTATAACGTTATACCATATAACGTAATACGTGATAACGTTATATCATATAACGTAATACGTTAAAACGTTATACCATATAACGTAATACGTTATAACGTTATACCATGTAACGTAATACGTGATAACGTAATACCATATAACGTAATACGTTATGACGTTATACCATATAACGTAATACGTTATAACGTAATACCATATAACGTAATACGTTATAACGTAATACCATATAACGTAAAACGTCATTTCGTTATACCATATAACGTAATACGTTATAACGTAATACCATATAACGTAATACCATATAACGTAATACCATATAACGTAATACCATATAACGTAATACGTTCTAACGTTATACCATATAACGTAATAAGTGATAACGTTATACCATATAACGTAATACGTTAAAACGTTATACCATATAACGTAATACGTTATAACGTTATACCATATAACATAATACGTGATAACGTTATACCATATAACGTAGTACGTTATAACGTTATACCACATAACGTAATACGTTATAACGTTATACCATATAACGTAATACGTTATAACGTAATACCATATAACGTAAAACGTCATTTCGTTATACCATATAACGTAATACGTTATAACGTAATATCATATAACGTAATACGGTATAACGTTATACCATATAACGTAATACGTGATAACGTAATACCATATAACGTAATACGTTATAACGTAATACCATATAACGTAATACGTTATAACGTTATACCATATAACGTAATACGTGATAACGTTATACCATATAACGTAATACGTTAAACCGTTATACCATATAACGTAATACGTTATAACGTTATACCATATAACGTAATACGTGATAACGTAATACCATATAACGTAATACGTTATAACGTTATACCATATAACGTAATACGTTAAAACGTAATACCATATAACGTAATACGTTATAACGTAATACCATATAACGTAATACGTTATAACGTTATACCATATAACGTAATACGTGATAACGTTATACCATATAACGTAATACGTTAAACCGTTATACCATATAACGTAATACGTTATAACGTTATACCATATAACGTAATACGTGATAACGTAATACCATATAACGTAATACGTTATAACGTTATATCATATAACGTAATACGTTAAAACGTAATACCATATAACGTAATACGTTATAACGTAATACCATATAACGTAATACGTTATAACGTTATACCATATAACGTAATACGTTATAACGTTATACCATATAACGTAATACGTTAAAACGTTATACCATATAACGTAATACGTTAAAACGTTATACCACATAACGTAATACGTTATAACGTAATACCATATAACGTAATACGTTATAACGTTATACCATATAACGTAATACGTTAAAACGTAATACCATATAACGTAATACGTTATAACGTTATACGATATAACGTAAAACGTCATTTCGTTATACCATATAACGTAATACGTGATAACGTTATATCATATAACGTAATACGTTAAAACGTTATACCATATAACGTAATACGTTATAACGTTATACCATGTAACGTAATACGTGATAACGTAATACCATATAACGTAATACGTTATGACGTTATACCATATAACGTAATACGTTATAACGTAATACCATATAACGTAATACGTTATAACGTAATACCATATAACGTAAAACGTCATTTCGTTATACCATATAACGTAATACGTTATAACGTAATACCATATAACGTAATACCATATAACGTAATACCATATAACGTAATACCATATAACGTAATACGTTCTAACGTTATACCATATAACGTAATAAGTGATAACGTTATACCATATAACGTAATACGGGATAACGTAATACCATATAACGTAATACGTTATAACGTAATACCATATAACGTAATACGTTATAACGTTATACCATATAACGTAATACGTGATAACGTTATACCATATAACGTAATACGTTAAACCGTTATACCATATAACGTAATACGTTATAACGTTATACCATATAACGTAATACGTGATAACGTAATACCATATAACGTAATACGTTATAACGTTATACCATATAACGTAATACGTTAAAACGTAATACCATATAACGTAATACGTTATAACGTAATACCATATAACGTAATACGTTATAACGTTATACCATATAACGTAATACGTGATAACGTTATACCATATAACGTAATACGTTAAACCGTTATACCATATAACGTAATACGTTATAACGTTATACCATATAACGTAATACGTGATAACGTAATACCATATAACGTAATACGTTATGACGTTATACCATATAACGTAATACGTTATAACGTAATACCATATAACGTAATACGTTATAACGTAATACCATATAACGTAAAACGTCATTTCGTTATACCATATGACGTAATACGTTATAACGTAATACCATATAACGTAATACCATATAACGTAATACGTTCTAACGTAATACCATATAACGTAATACGGTATAACGTTATACCATATAACGTAATACGTGATAACGTAATACCATATAACGTAATACGTTATAACGTTATACCATATAACGTAATAAGTGATAACGTTATACCATATAACGTAATACGTTAATACGTTATACCATATAACTTAATACGTTATAACGTTATACCGTATAACGTAATACGTGATAACGTTATACCATATAACGTAATACGTTAAACCGTTATACCATATAACGTAATACGTTATAACGTTATACCATATAACGTAATACGTGATAACGTTATATCATATAACGTAATACGTTAAAACGTTATACCATATAACGTAATACGTTATAACGTTATACCATGTAACGTAATACGTGATAACGTAATACCATATAACGTAATACGTTATGACGTTATACCATATAACGTAATACGTTATAACGTAATACCATATAACGTAATACGTTATAACGTAATACCATATAACGTAAAACGTCATTTCGTTATACCATATAACGTAATACGTTATAACGTAATACCATATAACGTAATACCATATAACGTAATACCATATAACGTAATACCATATAACGTAATACGTTCTAACGTTATACCATATAACGTAATAAGTGATAACGTTATACCATATAACGTAATACGTTAAAACGTTATACCATATAACGTAATACGTTATAACGTTATACCATATAACATAATACGTGATAACGTTATACCATATAACGTAGTACGTTATAACGTTATACCACATAACGTAATACGTTATAACGTTATACCATATAACGTAATACGTTATAACGTAATACCATATAACGTAAAACGTCATTTCGTTATACCATATAACGTAATACGTTATAACGTAATATCATATAACGTAATACGGTATAACGTTATACCATATAACGTAATACGTGATAACGTAATACCATATAACGTAAAACGTCATTTCGTTATACCATATAACGTAATACGTTATAACGTAATATCATATAACGTAATACGGTATAACGTTATACCATATAACGTAATACGTGATAACGTAATACCATATAACGTAATACGTTATAACGTAATACCATATAACGTAATACGTTATAACGTTATACCATATAACGTAATACGTGATAACGTTATACCATATAACGTAATACGTTAAACCGTTATACCATATAACGTAATACGTTATAACGTTATACCATATAACGTAATACGTTATAACGTAATACCATATAACGTAATACGTTATAACGTTATACCATATAACGTAATACGTTAAAACGTAATACCATATAACGTAATACGTTATAACGTTACACCATATAACGTAAAACGTCATTTCGTTATACCATATAACGTAATACGTGATAACGGTATATCATATAACGTAATACGTTAAAACGTTATACCATATAACGTAATACGTTATAACGTTATACCATGTAACGTAATACGTGATAACGTAATACCATATAACGTAATACGTTATGACGTTATACCATATAACGTAATACGTTATAACGTAATACCATATAACGTAATACGTTATAACGTAATACCATATAACGTAAAACGTCATTTCGTTATACCATATGACGTAATACGTTATAACGTAATACCATATAACGTAATACCATATAACGTAATACGTTCTAACGTAATACCATATAACGTAATACGGTATAACGTTATACCATATAACGTAATACGTGATAACGTAATACCATATAACGTAATACGTTATAACGTTATACCATATAACGTAATAAGTGATAACGTTATACCATATAACGTAATACGTTAATACGTTATACCATATAACTTAATACGTTATAACGTTATACCGTATAACGTAATACGTGATAACGTTATACCATATAACATAATACGTTAAACCGTTATACCATATAACGTAATACGTTATAACGTTATACCATATAACGTAATACGTGATAACGTTATATCATATAACGTAATACGTTAAAACGTTATACCATATAACGTAATACGTTATAACGTTATACCATGTAACGTAATACGTGATAACGTAATACCATATAACGTAATACGTTATGACGTTATACCATATAACGTAATACGTTATAACGTAATACCATATAACGTAATACGTTATAACGTAATACCATATAACGTAAAACGTCATTTCGTTATACCATATAACGTAATACGTTATAACGTAATACCATATAACGTAATACCATATAACGTAATACCATATAACGTAATACCATATAACGTAATACGTTCTAACGTTATACCATATAACGTAATAAGTGATAACGTTATACCATATAACGTAATACGTTAAAACGTTATACCATATAACGTAATACGTTATAACGTTATACCATATAACATAATACGTGATAACGTTATACCATATAACGTAGTACGTTATAACGTTATACCACATAACGTAATACGTTATAACGTTATACCATATAACGTAATACGTTATAACGTAATACCATATAACGTAAAACGTCATTTCGTTATACCATATAACGTAATACGTTATAACGTAATATCATATAACGTAATACGGTATAACGTTATACCATATAACGTAATACGTGATAACGTAATACCATATAACGTAATACGTTATAACGTAATACCATATAACGTAATACGTTATAACGTTATACCATATAACGTAATACGTGATAACGTTATACCATATAACGTAATACGTTAAACCGTTATACCATATAACGTAATACGTTATAACGTTATACCATATAACGTAATACGTGATAACGTAATACCATATAACGTAATACGTTATAACGTTATACCATATAACGTAATACGTTAAAACGTAATACCATATAACGTAATACGTTATAACGTAATACCATATAACGTAATACGTTATAACGTTATACCATATAACGTAATACGTGATAACGTTATACCATATAACGTAATACGTTAAACCGTTATACCATATAACGTAATACGTTATAACGTTATACCATATAACGTAATACGTGATAACGTAATACCATATAACGTAATACGTTATAACGTTATATCATATAACGTAATACGTTAAAACGTAATACCATATAACGTAATACGTTATAACGTAATACCATATAACGTAATACGTTATAACGTTATACCATATAACGTAATACGTTATAACGTTATACCATATAACGTAATACGTTAAAACGTTATACCATATAACGTAATACGTTAAAACGTTATACCACATAACGTAATACGTTATAACGTAATACCATATAACGTAATACGTTATAACGTTATACCATATAACGTAATACGTTAAAACGTAATACCATATAACGTAATACGTTATAACGTTATACGATATAACGTAAAACGTCATTTCGTTATACCATATAACGTAATACGTGATAACGTTATATCATATAACGTAATACGTTAAAACGTTATACCATATAACGTAATACGTTATAACGTTATACCATGTAACGTAATACGTGATAACGTAATACCATATAACGTAATACGTTATGACGTTATACCATATAACGTAATACGTTATAACGTAATACCATATAACGTAATACGTTATAACGTAATACCATATAACGTAAAACGTCATTTCGTTATACCATATAACGTAATACGTTATAACGTAATACCATATAACGTAATACCATATAACGTAATACCATATAACGTAATACCATATAACGTAATACGTTCTAACGTTATACCATATAACGTAATAAGTGATAACGTTATACCATATAACGTAATACGTTAAAACGTTATACCATATAACGTAATACGTTATAACGTTATACCATATAACATAATACGTGATAACGTTATACCATATAACGTAGTACGTTATAACGTTATACCACATAACGTAATATGTTATAACGTTATACCATATAACGTAATACGTTATAACGTAATACCATATAACGTAAAACGTCATTTCGTTATACCATATAACGTAATACGTTATAACGTAATATCATATAACGTAATACGGTATAACGTTATACCATATAACGTAATACGGGATAACGTAATACCATATAACGTAATACGTTATAACGTAATACCATATAACGTAATACGTTATAACGTTATACCATATAACGTAATACGTGATAACGTTATACCATATAACGTAATACGTTAAACCGTTATACCATATAACGTAATACGTTATAACGTTATACCATATAACGTAATACGTGATAACGTAATACCATATAACGTAATACGTTATAACGTTATACCATATAACGTAATACGTTAAAACGTAATACCATATAACGTAATACGTTATAACGTAATACCATATAACGTAATACGTTATAACGTTATACCATATAACGTAATACGTGATAACGTTATACCATATAACGTAATACGTTAAACCGTTATACCATATAACGTAATACGTTATAACGTTATACCATATAACGTAATACGTGATAACGTAATACCATATAACGTAATACGTTATGACGTTATACCATATAACGTAATACGTTATAACGTAATACCATATAACGTAATACGTTATAACGTAATACCATATAACGTAAAACGTCATTTCGTTATACCATATGACGTAATACGTTATAACGTAATACCATATAACGTAATACCATATAACGTAATACGTTCTAACGTAATACCATATAACGTAATACGGTATAACGTTATACCATATAACGTAATACGTGATAACGTAATACCATATAACGTAATACGTTATAACGTTATACCATATAACGTAATAAGTGATAACGTTATACCATATAACGTAATACGTTAATACGTTATACCATATAACTTAATACGTTATAACGTTATACCGTATAACGTAATACGTGATAACGTTATACCATATAACGTAATACGTTAAACCGTTATACCATATAACGTAATACGTTATAACGTTATACCATATAACGTAATACGTGATAACGTTATATCATATAACGTAATACGTTAAAACGTTATACCATATAACGTAATACGTTATAACGTTATACCATGTAACGTAATACGTGATAACGTAATACCATATAACGTAATACGTTATGACGTTATACCATATAACGTAATACGTTATAACGTAATACCATATAACGTAATACGTTATAACGTAATACCATATAACGTAAAACGTCATTTCGTTATACCATATAACGTAATACGTTATAACGTAATACCATATAACGTAATACCATATAACGTAATACCATATAACGTAATACCATATAACGTAATACGTTCTAACGTTATACCATATAACGTAATAAGTGATAACGTTATACCATATAACGTAATACGTTAAAACGTTATACCATATAACGTAATACGTTATAACGTTATACCATATAACATAATACGTGATAACGTTATACCATATAACGTAGTACGTTATAACGTTATACCACATAACGTAATACGTTATAACGTTATACCATATAACGTAATACGTTATAACGTAATACCATATAACGTAAAACGTCATTTCGTTATACCATATAACGTAATACGTTATAACGTAATATCATATAACGTAATACGGTATAACGTTATACCATATAACGTAATACGTGATAACGTAATACCATATAACGTAAAACGTCATTTCGTTATACCATATAACGTAATACGTTATAACGTAATATCATATAACGTAATACGGTATAACGTTATACCATATAACGTAATACGTGATAACGTAATACCATATAACGTAATACGTTATAACGTAATACCATATAACGTAATACGTTATAACGTTATACCATATAACGTAATACGTGATAACGTTATACCATATAACGTAATACGTTAAACCGTTATACCATATAACGTAATACGTTATAACGTTATACCATATAACGTAATACGTTATAACGTAATACCATATAACGTAATACGTTATAACGTTATACCATATAACGTAATACGTTAAAACGTAATACCATATAACGTAATACGTTATAACGTTACACCATATAACGTAAAACGTCATTTCGTTATACCATATAACGTAATACGTGATAACGGTATATCATATAACGTAATACGTTAAAACGTTATACCATATAACGTAATACGTTATAACGTTATACCATGTAACGTAATACGTGATAACGTAATACCATATAACGTAATACGTTATGACGTTATACCATATAACGTAATACGTTATAACGTAATACCATATAACGTAATACGTTATAACGTAATACCATATAACGTAAAACGTCATTTCGTTATACCATATGACGTAATACGTTATAACGTAATACCATATAACGTAATACCATATAACGTAATACGTTCTAACGTAATACCATATAACGTAATACGGTATAACGTTATACCATATAACGTAATACGTGATAACGTAATACCATATAACGTAATACGTTATAACGTTATACCATATAACGTAATAAGTGATAACGTTATACCATATAACGTAATACGTTAATACGTTATACCATATAACTTAATACGTTATAACGTTATACCGTATAACGTAATACGTGATAACGTTATACCATATAACATAATACGTTAAACCGTTATACCATATAACGTAATACGTTATAACGTTATACCATATAACGTAATACGTGATAACGTTATATCATATAACGTAATACGTTAAAACGTTATACCATATAACGTAATACGTTATAACGTTATACCATGTAACGTAATACGTGATAACGTAATACCATATAACGTAATACGTTATGACGTTATACCATATAACGTAATACGTTATAACGTAATACCATATAACGTAATACGTTATAACGTAATACCATATAACGTAAAACGTCATTTCGTTATACCATATAACGTAATACGTTATAACGTAATACCATATAACGTAATACCATATAACGTAATACCATATAACGTAATACCATATAACGTAATACGTTCTAACGTTATACCATATAACGTAATAAGTGATAACGTTATACCATATAACGTAATACGTTAAAACGTTATACCATATAACGTAATACGTTATAACGTTATACCATATAACATAATACGTGATAACGTTATACCATATAACGTAGTACGTTATAACGTTATACCACATAACGTAATACGTTATAACGTTATACCATATAACGTAATACGTTATAACGTAATACCATATAACGTAAAACGTCATTTCGTTATACCATATAACGTAATACGTTATAACGTAATATCATATAACGTAATACGGTATAACGTTATACCATATAACGTAATACGTGATAACGTAATACCATATAACGTAATACGTTATAACGTAATACCATATAACGTAATACGTTATAACGTTATACCATATAACGTAATACGTGATAACGTTATACCATATAACGTAATACGTTAAACCGTTATACCATATAACGTAATACGTTATAACGTTATACCATATAACGTAATACGTGATAACGTAATACCATATAACGTAATACGTTATAACGTTATACCATATAACGTAATACGTTAAAACGTAATACCATATAACGTAATACGTTATAACGTAATACCATATAACGTAATACGTTATAACGTTATACCATATAACGTAATACGTGATAACGTTATACCATATAACGTAATACGTTAAACCGTTATACCATATAACGTAATACGTTATAACGTTATACCATATAACGTAATACGTGATAACGTAATACCATATAACGTAATACGTTATAACGTTATATCATATAACGTAATACGTTAAAACGTAATACCATATAACGTAATACGTTATAACGTAATACCATATAACGTAATACGTTATAACGTTATACCATATAACGTAATACGTTATAACGTTATACCATATAACGTAATACGTTAAAACGTTATACCATATAACGTAATGCGTTAAAACGTTATACCACATAACGTAATACGTTATAACGTAATACCATATAACGTAATACGTTATAACGTTATACCATATAACGTAATACGTTAAAACGTAATACCATATAACGTAATACGTTATAACGTTATACGATATAACGTAAAACGTCATTTCGTTATACCATATAACGTAATACGTGATAACGTTATATCATATAACGTAATACGTTAAGACGTTATACCATATAACGTAATACGTTATAACGTTATACCATGTAACGTAATACGTGATAACGTAATACCATATAACGTAATACGTTATGACGTTATACCATATAACGTAATACGTTATAACGTAATACCATATAACGTAATACGTTATAACGTAATACCATATAACGTAAAACGTCATTTCGTTATACCATATAACGTAATACGTTATAACGTAATACCATATAACGTAATACCATATAACGTAATACCATATAACGTAATACCATATAACGTAATACGTTCTAACGTTATACCATATAACGTAATAAGTGATAACGTTATACCATATAACGTAATACGTTAAAACGTTATACCATATAACGTAATACGTTATAACGTTATACCATATAACATAATACGTGATAACGTTATACCATATAACGTAGTACGTTATAACGTTATACCACATAACGTAATATGTTATAACGTTATACCATATAACGTAATACGTTATAACGTAATACCATATAACGTAAAACGTCATTTCGTTATACCATATAACGTAATACGTTATAACGTAATATCATATAACGTAATACGGTATAACGTTATACCATATAACGTAATACGGGATAACGTAATACCATATAACGTAATACGTTATAACGTAATACCATATAACGTAATACGTTATAACGTTATACCATATAACGTAATACGTGATAACGTTATACCATATAACGTAATACGTTAAACCGTTATACCATATAACGTAATACGTTATAACGTTATACCATATAACGTAATACGTGATAACGTAATACCATATAACGTAATACGTTATAACGTTATACCATATAACGTAATACGTTAAAACGTAATACCATATAACGTAATACGTTATAACGTAATACCATATAACGTAATACGTTATAACGTTATACCATATAACGTAATACGTGATAACGTTATACCATATAACGTAATACGTTAAACCGTTATACCATATAACGTAATACGTTATAACGTTATACCATATAACGTAATACGTGATAACGTAATACCATATAACGTAATACGTTATGACGTTATACCATATAACGTAATACGTTATAACGTAATACCATATAACGTAATACGTTATAACGTAATACCATATAACGTAAAACGTCATTTCGTTATACCATATGACGTAATACGTTATAACGTAATACCATATAACGTAATACCATATAACGTAATACGTTCTAACGTAATACCATATAACGTAATACGGTATAACGTTATACCATATAACGTAATACGTGATAACGTAATACCATATAACGTAATACGTTATAACGTTATACCATATAACGTAATAAGTGATAACGTTATACCATATAACGTAATACGTTAATACGTTATACCATATAACTTAATACGTTATAACGTTATACCGTATAACGTAATACGTGATAACGTTATACCATATAACGTAATACGTTAAACCGTTATACCATATAACGTAATACGTTATAACGTTATACCATATAACGTAATACGTGATAACGTTATATCATATAACGTAATACGTTAAAACGTTATACCATATAACGTAATACGTTATAACGTTATACCATGTAACGTAATACGTGATAACGTAATACCATATAACGTAATACGTTATGACGTTATACCATATAACGTAATACGTTATAACGTAATACCATATAACGTAATACGTTATAACGTAATACCATATAACGTAAAACGTCATTTCGTTATACCATATAACGTAATACGTTATAACGTAATACCATATAACGTAATACCATATAACGTAATACCATATAACGTAATACCATATAACGTAATACGTTCTAACGTTATACCATATAACGTAATAAGTGATAACGTTATACCATATAACGTAATACGTTAAAACGTTATACCATATAACGTAATACGTTATAACGTTATACCATATAACATAATACGTGATAACGTTATACCATATAACGTAGTACGTTATAACGTTATACCACATAACGTAATACGTTATAACGTTATACCATATAACGTAATACGTTATAACGTAATACCATATAACGTAAAACGTCATTTCGTTATACCATATAACGTAATACGTTTTAACGTAATATCATATAACGTAATACGGTATAACGTTATACCATATAACGTAATACGTGATAACGTAATACCATATAACGTAAAACGTCATTTCGTTATACCATATAACGTAATACGTTATAACGTAATATCATATAACGTAATACGGTATAACGTTATACCATATAACGTAATACGTGATAACGTAATACCATATAACGTAATACGTTATAACGTAATACCATATAACGTAATACGTTATAACGTTATACCATATAACGTAATACGTGATAACGTTATACCATATAACGTAATACGTTAAACCGTTATACCATATAACGTAATACGTTATAACGTTATACCATATAACGTAATACGTTATAACGTAATACCATATAACGTAATACGTTATAACGTTATACCATATAACGTAATACGTTAAAACGTAATACCATATAACGTAATACGTTATAACGTTACACCATATAACGTAAAACGTCATTTCGTTATACCATATAACGTAATACGTGATAACGGTATATCATATAACGTAATACGTTAAAACGTTATACCATATAACGTAATACGTTATAACGTTATACCATGTAACGTAATACGTGATAACGTAATACCATATAACGTAATACGTTATGACGTTATACCATATAACGTAATACGTTATAACGTAATACCATATAACGTAATACGTTATAACGTAATACCATATAACGTAAAACGTCATTTCGTTATACCATATGACGTAATACGTTATAACGTAATACCATATAACGTAATACCATATAACGTAATACGTTCTAACGTAATACCATATAACGTAATACGGTATAACGTTATACCATATAACGTAATACGTGATAACGTAATACCATATAACGTAATACGTTATAACGTTATACCATATAACGTAATAAGTGATAACGTAATACCATATAACGTAATACGTTATGACGTTATACCATATAACGTAATACGTTAATACGTTATACCATATAACTTAATACGTTATAACGTTATACCGTATAACGTAATACGTGATAACGTTATACCATATAACATAATACGTTAAACCGTTATACCATATAACGTAATACGTTATAACGTTATACCATATAACGTAATACGTGATAACGTTATATCATATAACGTAATACGTTAAAACGTTATACCATATAACGTAATACGTTATAACGTTATACCATGTAACGTAATACGTGATAACGTAATACCATATAACGTAATACGTTATGACGTTATACCATATAACGTAATACGTTATAACGTAATACCATATAACGTAATACGTTATAACGTAATACCATATAACGTAAAACGTCATTTCGTTATACCATATAACGTAATACGTTATAACGTAATACCATATAACGTAATACCATATAACGTAATACCATATAACGTAATACCATATAACGTAATACGTTCTAACGTTATAGCATATAACGTAATAAGTGATAACGTTATACCATATAACGTAATACGTTAAAACGTTATACCATATAACGTAATACGTTATAACGTTATACCATATAACATAATACGTGATAACGTTATACCATATAACGTAGTACGTTATAACGTTATACCACATAACGTAATACGTTATAACGTTATACCATATAACGTAATACGTTATAACGTAATACCATATAACGTAAAACGTCATTTCGTTATACCATATAACGTAATACGTTATAACGTAATATCATATAACGTAATACGGTATAACGTTATACCATATAACGTAATACGTGATAACGTAATACCATATAACGTAATACGTTATAACGTAATACCATATAACGTAATACGTTATAACGTTATACCATATAACGTAATACGTGATAACGTTATACCATATAACGTAATACGTTAAACCGTTATACCATATAACGTAATACGTTATAACGTTATACCATATAACGTAATACGTGATAACGTAATACCATATAACGTAATACGTTATAACGTTATACCATATAACGTAATACGTTAAAACGTAATACCATATAACGTAATACGTTATAACGTAATACCATATAACGTAATACGTTATAACGTTATACCATATAACGTAATACGTGATAACGTTATACCATATAACGTAATACGTTAAACCGTTATACCATATAACGTAATACGTTATAACGTTATACCATATAACGTAATACGTGATAACGTAATACCATATAACGTAATACGTTATGACGTTATATCATATAACGTAATACGTTAAAACGTAATACCATATAACGTAATACGTTATAACGTAATACCATATAACGTAATACGTTATAACGTTATACCATATAACGTAATACGTTATAACGTTATACCATATAACGTAATACGTTAAAACGTTATACCATATAACGTAATACGTTAAAACGTTATACCACATAACGTAATACGTTATAACGTAATTCCATATAACGTAATACGTTATAACGTTATACCATATAACGTAATACGTTAAAACGTAATACCATATAACGTAATACGTTATAACGTTATACGATATAACGTAAAACGTCATTTCGTTATACCATATAACGTAATACGTGATAACGTTATATCATATAACGTAATACGTTAAAACGTTATACCATATAACGTAATACGTTATAACGTTATACCATGTAACGTAATACGTGATAACGTAATACCATATAACGTAATACGTTATGACGTTATACCATATAACGTAATACGTTATAACGTAATACCATATAACGTAATACGTTATAACGTAATACCATATAACGTAAAACGTCATTTCGTTATACCATATAACGTAATACGTTATAACGTAATACCATATAACGTAATACCATATAACGTAATACCATATAACGTAATACCATATAACGTAATACGTGATAACGTAATACCATATAACGTAATACGTTATGACGTTATACCATATAACGTAATACGTTATAACGTAATACCATATAACGTAATACGTTATAACGTAATACCATATAACGTAAAACGTCATTTCGTTATACCATATAACGTAATACGTTATAACGTAATACCATATAACGTAATACCATATAACGTAATACCATATAACGTAATACCATATAACGTAATACGTTCTAACGTTATACCATATAACGTAATAAGTGATAACGTTATACCATATAACGTAATACGTTAAAACGTTATACCATATAACGTAATACGTTATAACGTTATACCATATAACATAATACGTGATAACGTTATACCATATAACGTAGTACGTTATAACGTTATACCACATAACGTAATACGTTATAACGTTATACCATATAACGTAATACGTTATAACGTAATACCATATAACGTAAAACGTCATTTCGTTATACCATATAACGTAATACGTTATAACGTAATATCATATAACGTAATACGGTATAACGTTATACCATATAACGTAATACGTGATAACGTAATACCATATAACGTAAAACGTCATTTCGTTATACCATATAACGTAATACGTTATAACGTAATATCATATAACGTAATACGGTATAACGTTATACCATATAACGTAATACGTGATAACGTAATACCATATAACGTAATACGTTATAACGTAATACCATATAACGTAATACGTTATAACGTTATACCATATAACGTAATACGTGATAACGTTATACCATATAACGTAATACGTTAAACCGTTATACCATATAACGTAATACGTTATAACGTTATACCATATAACGTAATACGTTATAACGTAATACCATATAACGTAATACGTTATAACGTTATACCATATAACGTAATACGTTAAAACGTAATACCATATAACGTAATACGTTATAACGTTACACCATATAACGTAAAACGTCATTTCGTTATACCATATAACGTAATACGTGATAACGGTATATCATATAACGTAATACGTTAAAACGTTATACCATATAACGTAATACGTTATAACGTTATACCATGTAACGTAATACGTGATAACGTAATACCATATAACGTAATACGTTATGACGTTATACCATATAACGTAATACGTTATAACGTAATACCATATAACGTAATACGTTATAACGTAATACCATATAACGTAAAACGTCATTTCGTTATACCATATGACGTAATACGTTATAACGTAATACCATATAACGTAATACCATATAACGTAATACGTTCTAACGTAATACCATATAACGTAATACGGTATAACGTTATACCATATAACGTAATACGTGATAACGTAATACCATATAACGTAATACGTTATAACGTTATACCATATAACGTAATAAGTGATAACGTTATACCATATAACGTAATACGTTAATACGTTATACCATATAACTTAATACGTTATAACGTTATACCGTATAACGTAATACGTGATAACGTTATACCATATAACATAATACGTTAAACCGTTATACCATATAACGTAATACGTTATAACGTTATACCATATAACGTAATACGTGATAACGTTATATCATATAACGTAATACGTTAAAACGTTATACCATATAACGTAATACGTTATAACGTTATACCATGTAACGTAATACGTGATAACGTAATACCATATAACGTAATACGTTATGACGTTATACCATATAACGTAATACGTTATAACGTAATACCATATAACGTAATACGTTATAACGTAATACCATATAACGTAAAACGTCATTTCGTTATACCATATAACGTAATACGTTATAACGTAATACCATATAACGTAATACCATATAACGTAATACCATATAACGTAATACCATATAACGTAATACGTTCTAACGTTATACCATATAACGTAATAAGTGATAACGTTATACCATATAACGTAATACGTTAAAACGTTATACCATATAACGTAATACGTTATAACGTTATACCATATAACATAATACGTGATAACGTTATACCATATAACGTAGTACGTTATAACGTTATACCACATAACGTAATACGTTATAACGTTATACCATATAACGTAATACGTTATAACGTAATACCATATAACGTAAAACGTCATTTCGTTATACCATATAACGTAATACGTTATAACGTAATATCATATAACGTAATACGGTATAACGTTATACCATATAACGTAATACGTGATAACGTAATACCATATAACGTAATACGTTATAACGTAATACCATATAACGTAATACGTTATAACGTTATACCATATAACGTAATACGTGATAACGTTATACCATATAACGTAATACGTTAAACCGTTATACCATATAACGTAATACGTTATAACGTTATACCATATAACGTAATACGTGATAACGTAATACCATATAACGTAAAACGTCATTTCGTTATACCATATAACGTAATACGTTATAACGTAATATCATATAACGTAATACGGTATAACGTTATACCATATAACGTAATACGTGATAACGTAATACCATATAACGTAATACGTTATAACGTAATACCATATAACGTAATACGTTATAACGTTATACCATATAACGTAATACGTGATAACGTTATACCATATAACGTAATACGTTAAACCGTTATACCATATAACGTAATACGTTATAACGTTATACCATATAACGTAATACGTTATAACGTAATACCATATAACGTAATACGTTATAACGTTATACCATATAACGTAATACGTTAAAACGTAATACCATATAACGTAATACGTTATAACGTTACACCATATAACGTAAAACGTCATTTCGTTATACCATATAACGTAATACGTGATAACGGTATATCATATAACGTAATACGTTAAAACGTTATACCATATAACGTAATACGTTATAACGTTATACCATGTAACGTAATACGTGATAACGTAATACCATATAACGTAATACGTTATGACGTTATACCATATAACGTAATACGTTATAACGTAATACCATATAACGTAATACGTTATAACGTAATACCATATAACGTAAAACGTCATTTCGTTATACCATATAACGTAATACGTTATAACGTAATACCATATAACGTAATACGTGATAACGTAATACCATATAACGTAATACGTTATGACGTTATACCATATAACGTAATACGTTATAACGTAATACCATATAACGTAATACGTTATAACGTAATACCATATAACGTAAAACGTCATTTCGTTATACCATATAACGTAATACGTTATAACGTAATACCATATAACGTAATACCATATAACGTAATACCATATAACGTAATACCATATAACGTAATACGTTCTAACGTTATACCATATAACGTAATAAGTGATAACGTTATACCATATAACGTAATACGTTAAAACGTTATACCATATAACGTAATACGTTATAACGTTATACCATATAACATAATACGTGATAACGTTATACCATATAACGTAGTACGTTATAACGTTATACCACATAACGTAATATGTTATAACGTTATACCATATAACGTAATACGTTATAACGTAATACCATATAACGTAAAACGTCATTTCGTTATACCATATAACGTAATACGTTATAACGTAATATCATATAACGTAATACGGTATAACGTTATACCATATAACGTAATACGGGATAACGTAATACCATATAACGTAATACGTTATAACGTAATACCATATAACGTAATACGTTATAACGTTATACCATATAACGTAATACGTGATAACGTTATACCATATAACGTAATACGTTAAACCGTTATACCATATAACGTAATACGTTATAACGTTATACCATATAACGTAATACGTGATAACGTAATACCATATAACGTAATACGTTATAACGTTATACCATATAACGTAATACGTTAAAACGTAATACCATATAACGTAATACGTTATAACGTAATACCATATAACGTAATACGTTATAACGTTATACCATATAACGTAATACGTGATAACGTTATACCATATAACGTAATACGTTAAACCGTTATACCATATAACGTAATACGTTATAACGTTATACCATATAACGTAATACGTGATAACGTAATACCATATAACGTAATACGTTATGACGTTATACCATATAACGTAATACGTTATAACGTAATACCATATAACGTAATACGTTATAACGTAATACCATATAACGTAAAACGTCATTTCGTTATACCATATGACGTAATACGTTATAACGTAATACCATATAACGTAATACCATATAACGTAATACGTTCTAACGTAATACCATATAACGTAATACGGTATAACGTTATACCATATAACGTAATACGTGATAACGTAATACCATATAACGTAATACGTTATAACGTTATACCATATAACGTAATAAGTGATAACGTTATACCATATAACGTAATACGTTAATACGTTATACCATATAACTTAATACGTTATAACGTTATACCGTATAACGTAATACGTGATAACGTTATACCATATAACGTAATACGTTAAACCGTTATACCATATAACGTAATACGTTATAACGTTATACCATATAACGTAATACGTGATAACGTTATATCATATAACGTAATACGTTAAAACGTTATACCATATAACGTAATACGTTATAACGTTATACCATGTAACGTAATACGTGATAACGTAATACCATATAACGTAATACGTTATGACGTTATACCATATAACGTAATACGTTATAACGTAATACCATATAACGTAATACGTTATAACGTAATACCATATAACGTAAAACGTCATTTCGTTATACCATATAACGTAATACGTTATAACGTAATACCATATAACGTAATACCATATAACGTAATACCATATAACGTAATACCATATAACGTAATACGTTCTAACGTTATACCATATAACGTAATAAGTGATAACGTTATACCATATAACGTAATACGTTAAAACGTTATACCATATAACGTAATACGTTATAACGTTATACCATATAACATAATACGTGATAACGTTATACCATATAACGTAGTACGTTATAACGTTATACCACATAACGTAATACGTTATAACGTTATACCATATAACGTAATACGTTATAACGTAATACCATATAACGTAAAACGTCATTTCGTTATACCATATAACGTAATACGTTTTAACGTAATATCATATAACGTAATACGGTATAACGTTATACCATATAACGTAATACGTGATAACGTAATACCATATAACGTAAAACGTCATTTCGTTATACCATATAACGTAATACGTTATAACGTAATATCATATAACGTAATACGGTATAACGTTATACCATATAACGTAATACGTGATAACGTAATACCATATAACGTAATACGTTATAACGTAATACCATATAACGTAATACGTTATAACGTTATACCATATAACGTAATACGTGATAACGTTATACCATATAACGTAATACGTTAAACCGTTATACCATATAACGTAATACGTTATAACGTTATACCATATAACGTAATACGTTATAACGTAATACCATATAACGTAATACGTTATAACGTTATACCATATAACGTAATACGTTAAAACGTAATACCATATAACGTAATACGTTATAACGTTACACCATATAACGTAAAACGTCATTTCGTTATACCATATAACGTAATACGTGATAACGGTATATCATATAACGTAATACGTTAAAACGTTATACCATATAACGTAATACGTTATAACGTTATACCATGTAACGTAATACGTGATAACGTAATACCATATAACGTAATACGTTATGACGTTATACCATATAACGTAATACGTTATAACGTAATACCATATAACGTAATACGTTATAACGTAATACCATATAACGTAAAACGTCATTTCGTTATACCATATGACGTAATACGTTATAACGTAATACCATATAACGTAATACCATATAACGTAATACGTTCTAACGTAATACCATATAACGTAATACGGTATAACGTTATACCATATAACGTAATACGTGATAACGTAATACCATATAACGTAATACGTTATAACGTTATACCATATAACGTAATAAGTGATAACGTTATACCATATAACGTAATACGTTAATACGTTATACCATATAACTTAATACGTTATAACGTTATACCGTATAACGTAATACGTGATAACGTTATACCATATAACATAATACGTTAAACCGTTATACCATATAACGTAATACGTTATAACGTTATACCATATAACGTAATACGTGATAACGTTATATCATATAACGTAATACGTTAAAACGTTATACCATATAACGTAATACGTTATAACGTTATACCATGTAACGTAATACGTGATAACGTAATACCATATAACGTAATACGTTATGACGTTATACCATATAACGTAATACGTTATAACGTAATACCATATAACGTAATACGTTATAACGTAATACCATATAACGTAAAACGTCATTTCGTTATACCATATAACGTAATACGTTATAACGTAATACCATATAACGTAATACCATATAACGTAATACCATATAACGTAATACCATATAACGTAATACGTTCTAACGTTATAGCATATAACGTAATAAGTGATAACGTTATACCATATAACGTAATACGTTAAAACGTTATACCATAAAACGTAATACGTTATAACGTTATACCATATAACATAATACGTGATAACGTTATACCATATAACGTAGTACGTTATAACGTTATACCACATAACGTAATACGTTATAACGTTATACCATATAACGTAATACGTTATAACGTAATACCATATAACGTAAAACGTCATTTCGTTATACCATATAACGTAATACGTTATAACGTAATATCATATAACGTAATACGGTATAACGTTATACCATATAACGTAATACGTGATAACGTAATACCATATAACGTAATACGTTATAACGTAATACCATATAACGTAATACGTTATAACGTTATACCATATAACGTAATACGTGATAACGTTATACCATATAACGTAATACGTTAAACCGTTATACCATATAACGTAATACGTTATAACGTTATACCATATAACGTAATACGTGATAACGTAATACCATATAACGTAATACGTTATAACGTTATACCATATAACGTAATACGTTAAAACGTAATACCATATAACGTAATACGTTATAACGTAATACCATATAACGTAATACGTTATAACGTTATACCATATAACGTAATACGTGATAACGTTATACCATATAACGTAATACGTTAAACCGTTATACCATATAACGTAATACGTTATAACGTTATACCATATAACGTAATACGTGATAACGTAATACCATATAACGTAATACGTTATAACGTTATATCATATAACGTAATACGTTAAAACGTAATACCATATAACGTAATACGTTATAACGTAATACCATATAACGTAATACGTTATAACGTTATACCATATAACGTAATACGTTATAACGTTATACCATATAACGTAATACGTTAAAACGTTATACCATATAACGTAATACGTTAAAACGTTATACCACATAACGTAATACGTTATAACGTAATTCCATATAACGTAATACGTTATAACGTTATACCATATAACGTAATACGTTAAAACGTAATACCATATAACGTAATACGTTATAACGTTATACGATATAACGTAAAACGTCATTTCGTTATACCATATAACGTAATACGTGATAACGTTATATCATATAACGTAATACGTTAAAACGTTATACCATATAACGTAATACGTTATAACGTTATACCATGTAACGTAATACGTGATAACGTAATACCATATAACGTAATACGTTATGACGTTATACCATATAACGTAATACGTTATAACGTAATACCATATAACGTAATACGTTATAACGTAATACCATATAACGTAAAACGTCATTTCGTTATACCATATAACGTAATACGTTATAACGCAATACCATATAACGTAATACCATATAACGTAATACCATATAACGTAATACCATATAACGTAATACGTTCTAACGTTATACCATATAACGTAATAAGTGATAACGTTATACCATATAACGTAATACGTTAAAACGTTATACCATATAACGTAATACGTTATAACGTTATACCATATAACATAATACGTGATAACGTTATACCATATAACGTAGTACGTTATAACGTTATACCACATAACGTAATATGTTATAACGTTATACCATATAACGTAATACGTTATAACGTAATACCATATAACGTAAAACGTCATTTCGTTATACCATATAACGTAATACGTTATAACGTAATATCATATAACGTAATACGGTATAACGTTATACCATATAACGTAATACGGGATAACGTAATACCATATAACGTAATACGTTATAACGTAATACCATATAACGTAATACGTTATAACGTTATACCATATAACGTAATACGTGATAACGTTATACCATATAACGTAATACGTTAAACCGTTATACCATATAACGTAATACGTTATAACGTTATACCATATAACGTAATACGTGATAACGTAATACCATATAACGTAATACGTTATAACGTTATACCATATAACGTAATACGTTAAAACGTAATACCATATAACGTAATACGTTATAACGTAATACCATATAACGTAATACGTTATAACGTTATACCATATAACGTAATACGTGATAACGTTATACCATATAACGTAATACGTTAAACCGTTATACCATATAACGTAATACGTTATAACGTTATACCATATAACGTAATACGTGATAACGTAATACCATATAACGTAATACGTTATGACGTTATACCATATAACGTAATACGTTATAACGTAATACCATATAACGTAATACGTTATAACGTAATACCATATAACGTAAAACGTCATTTCGTTATACCATATGACGTAATACGTTATAACGTAATACCATATAACGTAATACCATATAACGTAATACGTTCTAACGTAATACCATATAACGTAATACGGTATAACGTTATACCATATAACGTAATACGTGATAACGTAATACCATATAACGTAATACGTTATAACGTTATACCATATAACGTAATAAGTGATAACGTTATACCATATAACGTAATACGTTAATACGTTATACCATATAACTTAATACGTTATAACGTTATACCGTATAACGTAATACGTGATAACGTTATACCATATAACGTAATACGTTAAACCGTTATACCATATAACGTAATACGTTATAACGTTATACCATATAACGTAATACGTGATAACGTTATATCATATAACGTAATACGTTAAAACGTTATACCATATAACGTAATACGTTATAACGTTATACCATGTAACGTAATACGTGATAACGTAATACCATATAACGTAATACGTTATGACGTTATACCATATAACGTAATACGTTATAACGTAATACCATATAACGTAATACGTTATAACGTAATACCATATAACGTAAAACGTCATTTCGTTATACCATATAACGTAATACGTTATAACGTAATACCATATAACGTAATACCATATAACGTAATACCATATAACGTAATACCATATAACGTAATACGTTCTAACGTTATACCATATAACGTAATAAGTGATAACGTTATACCATATAACGTAATACGTTAAAACGTTATACCATATAACGTAATACGTTATAACGTTATACCATATAACATAATACGTGATAACGTTATACCATATAACGTAGTACGTTATAACGTTATACCACATAACGTAATACGTTATAACGTTATACCATATAACGTAATACGTGATAACGTAATACCATATAACGTAAAACGTCATTTCGTTATACCATATAACGTAATACGTTATAACGTAATATCATATAACGTAATACGGTATAACGTTATACCATATAACGTAATACGTGATAACGTAATACCATATAACGTAATACGTTATAACGTAATACCATATAACGTAATACGTTATAACGTTATACCATATAACGTAATACGTGATAACGTTATACCATATAACGTAATACGTTAAACCGTTATACCATATAACGTAATACGTTATAACGTTATACCATATAACGTAATACGTGATAACGTAATACCATATAACGTAATACGTTATAACGTTATACCATATAACGTAATACGTTAAAACGTAATACCATATAACGTAATACGTTATAACGTAATACCATATAACGTAATACGTTATAACGTTATACCATATAACGTAATACGTGATAACGTTATACCATATAACGTAATACGTTAAACCGTTATACCATATAACGTAATACGTTATAACATTATACCATATAACGTAATACGTGATAACGTAATACCATATAACGTAATACGTTATAACGTTATACCATATAACGTAATACGTTAAAACGTAATACCATATAACGTAATACGTTATAACGTAATACCATATAACGTAATACGTTATAACGTAATACCATATAACGTAATACGTTATAACGTTATACCATATAACGTAATACGTTAAAACGTAATACCATATAACGTAATACGTTATAACGATATACCATATAACGTAAAACGTCATTTCGTTATACCATATAACGTAATACGTTATAACGATATACCATATAACGTAAAACGTCATTTCGTTATACCATATAACGTAATACGTGATAACGTTATACCATATAACGTAATACGTTAAAACGTTATACCATATAACGTAATACGTTATAACGTTATACCATGTAACGTAATACGTGATAACGTAATACCATATAACGTAATACGTTATGACGTTATACCATATAACGTAATACGTTATAACGTAATACCATATAACGTAATACGTTATAACGTAATACCATATAACGTAAAACGTCATTTCGTTATACCATATGACGTAATACGTTATAACGTAATACCATATAACGTAATACCATATAACGTAATACGTTCTAACGTAATACCATATAACGTAATACGGTATAACGCTATACCATATAACGTAATACGTGATAACGTAATACCATATAACGTAATAAGTGATAACGTTATACCATATAACGTAATACGTTAATACGTTATACCATATAACTTAATACGTTATAACGTTATACCGTATAACGTAATACGTGATAACGTTATACCATATAACGTAATACGTTAAACCGTTATACCATATAACGTAATACGTTATAACGTTATACCATATAACGTAATAAGTGATAACGTTATACCATATAACGTAATACGTTAATACGTTATACCATATAACGTAATACGTTATAACGTTATACCGTATAACGTAATACGTGATAACGTTATACCATATAACGTAATACGTTAAACCGTTATACCGTATAACGTAATACGTGATAACGTTATACCATATAACGTAATACGTTAAAACGTTATACCACATAACGTAATACGTTATAACGTAATACCATATAACGTAATACGTTATAACGTTATACCATATAACGTAACACGTTAAAACGTAATACCATATAACGTAATACGTTATAACGTTATACCATATAACGTAAAACGTCATTTCGTTATACCATATAACGTAATACGTGATAACGTTATACCATATAACGTAATACGTTATAACGTAATACCATATAACGTAATACGTAATAACGTAATGCCATATAACGTAAAACGTCATTTCGTTATACCATATAACGTAATACGTTATAACGTAATACCATATAACGTAATACCATATAACGTAATACCATATAACGTAATACGTTCTAACGTTATACCATATAACGTAATACGTGATAAAGTTATACCATATAACGTAATACGTTAAAACGTTATACCATATAACGTAATACGTTATAACGTTATACCATATAACGTAATACGTGATAACGTTATACCATATAACGTAGTACGTTATAACGTTATACCACATAACGTAATACGTTATAACGTTATACCATATAACGTAATACGTTATAACGTAATACCATATAACGTAAAACGTCATTTCGTTATACCATATAACGTAATACGTTATAACGTAATACCATATAACGTAATACGTTATAACGTTATACCATATAACGTAATACGTGATAACGTTATACCATATAACGTAATACGTTAAACCGTTATACCATATAACGTAATACGTTATAACGTTATACCATATAACGTAATACGTGATAACGTAATACCATATAACGTAATACGTTATAACGTTATACCATATAACGTAATACGTTAAAACGTAATACCATATAACGTAATACGTTATAACGTAATACCATATAACGTAATACGTTATAACGTTATACCATATAACGTAATACGTGATAACGTTATACCATATAACGTAATACGTTAAACCGTTATACCATATAACGTAATACGTTATAACATTATACCATATAACGTAATACGTGATAACGTAATACCATATAACGTAATACGTTATAACGTTATACCATATAACGTAATACGTTAAAACGTAATACCATATAACGTAATACGTTATAACGTAATACCATATAACGTAATACGTTATAACGTAATACCATATAACGTAATACGTTATAACGTTATACCATATAACGTAATACGTTAAAACGTAATACCATATAACGTAATACGTTATAACGATATACCATATAACGTAAAACGTCATTTCGTTATACCATATAACGTAATACGTTATAACGATATACCATATAACGTAAAACGTCATTTCGTTATACCATATAACGTAATACGTGATAACGTTATACCATATAACGTAATACGTTAAAACGTTATACCATATAACGTAATACGTTATAACGTTATACCATGTAACGTAATACGTGATAACGTAATACCATATAACGTAATACGTTATGACGTTATACCATATAACGTAATACGTTATAACGTAATACCATATAACGTAATACGTTATAACGTAATACCATATAACGTAAAACGTCATTTCGTTATACCATATGACGTAATACGTTATAACGTAATACCATATAACGTAATACCATATAACGTAATACGTTCTAACGTAATACCATATAACGTAATACGGTATAACGCTATACCATATAACGTAATACGTGATAACGTAATACCATATAACGTAATAAGTGATAACGTTATACCATATAACGTAATACGTTAATACGTTATACCATATAACTTAATACGTTATAACGTTATACCGTATAACGTAATACGTGATAACGTTATACCATATAACGTAATACGTTAAACCGTTATACCATATAACGTAATACGTTATAACGTTATACCATATAACGTAATAAGTGATAACGTTATACCATATAACGTAATACGTTAATACGTTATACCATATAACGTAATACGTTATAACGTTATACCGTATAACGTAATACGTGATAACGTTATACCATATAACGTAATACGTTAAACCGTTATACCGTATAACGTAATACGTGATAACGTTATACCATATAACGTAATACGTTAAAACGTTATACCACATAACGTAATACGTTATAACGTAATACCATATAACGTAATACGTTATAACGTTATACCATATAACGTAACACGTTAAAACGTAATACCATATAACGTAATACGTTATAACGTTATACCATATAACGTAAAACGTCATTTCGTTATACCATATAACGTAATACGTGATAACGTTATACCATATAACGTAATACGTTATAACGTAATACCATATAACGTAATACGTAATAACGTAATGCCATATAACGTAAAACGTCATTTCGTTATACCATATAACGTAATACGTTATAACGTAATACCATATAACGTAATACCATATAACGTAATACCATATAACGTAATACGTTCTAACGTTATACCATATAACGTAATACGTGATAAAGTTATACCATATAACGTAATACGTTAAAACGTTATACCATATAACGTAATACGTTATAACGTTATACCATATAACGTAATACGTGATAACGTTATACCATATAACGTAGTACGTTATAACGTTATACCACATAACGTAATACGTTATAACGTTATACCATATAACGTAATACGTTATAACGTAATACCATATAACGTAAAACGTCATTTCGTTATACCATATAACGTAATACGTTATAACGTAATACCATATAACGTAATACGGTATAACGTTATACCATATAACGTAATACGTGATAACGTAATACCATATAACGTAATACGTTATAACGTAATACCATATAACGCAATACGTCATAACGTTATACCATATAACGTAATACGTGATAACGTTATACCATATAACGTAATACGTTATAACGTAATACCATATAACGTAATACGTTATAACGTTATACCATATAGCGTAATACGTGATAACGTTATACCATATAACGTAATACGTTAAACCGTTATACCATATAACGTAATACGTTAAACCGTTATACCATATAACGTAATACGTTATAACGTTATACCATATAACGTAATACGTGATAACGTAATACCATATAACGTAATACGTTATAACGTAATACCACATAACGTAATACGTTATAACGTTATACCATATAACGTAAAACGTCATTTCGTTATACCATAAAACGTAATACGTTAAAACGTAATACCATATAACGTAATACGTTATAACGTAATACCATATAACGTAATACGTTATAACGTTATACCATATAACGTAATACGTTAAAACGTTATACCACATAACGTAATACGTTATAACGTAATACCATATAACGTAATACGTTATAACGTTATACCATATAACGTAATACGTTAAAACGTAATACCATATAACGTAATACGTTATAACGTTATACCATATAACGTAAAACGTCATTTCGTTATACCATATAACGTAATACGTGATAACGTTATATCATATAACGTAATACGTTAAAACGCTATACCATATAACGTAATACGTTATAACGTTATACCATATAGCGTAATACGTGATAACGTTATACCATATAACGTAATACGTTAAACCGTTATACCATATAACGTAATACGTTAAACCGTTATACCATATAACGTAATACGTTATAACGTTATACCATATAACGTAATACGTGATAACGTAATACCATATAACGTAATACGTTATAACGTAATACCACATAACGTAATACGTTATAACGTTATACCATATAACGTAAAACGTCATTTCGTTATACCATAAAACGTAATACGTTAAAACGTAATACCATATAACGTAATACGTTATAACGTAATACCATATAACGTAATACGTTATAACGTTATACCATATAACGTAATACGTTAAAACGTTATACCACATAACGTAATACGTTATAACGTAATACCATATAACGTAATACGTTATAACGTTATACCACATAACGTAATACGTTATAACGTTATACCATATAACGTAATACGTTATAACGTAATACCATATAACGTAAAACGTCATTTCGTTATACCATATAACGTAATACGTTATAACGTAATATCATATAACGTAATACGGTATAACGTTATACCATATAACGTAATACGTGATAACGTAATACCATATAACGTAATACGTTATAACGTAATACCATATAACGTAATACGTTATAACGTTATACCATATAACGTAATACGTGATAACGTTATACCATATAACGTAATACGTTAAACCGTTATACCATATAACGTAATACGTTATAACGTTATACCATATAACGTAATACGTGATAACGTAATACCATATAACGTAATACGTTATAACGTTATACCATATAACGTAATACGTTAAAACGTAATACCATATAACGTAATACGTTATAACGTAATACCATATAACGTAATACGTTATAACGTTATACCATATAACGTAATACGTGATAACGTTATACCATATAACGTAATACGTTAAACCGTTATACCATATAACGTAATACGTTATAACGTTATACCATATAACGTAATACGTGATAACGTAATACCATATAACGTAATACGTTATAACGTTATACCATATAACGTAATACGTTAAAACGTAATACCATATAACGTAATACGTTATAACGTAATACCATATAACGTAATACGTTATAACGTTATACCATATAACGTAATACGTTATAACGTTATACCATATAACGTAATACGTTAAAACGTTATACCATATAACGTAATACGTTAAAACGTTATACCACATAACGTAATACGTTATAACGTAATACCATATAACGTAATACGTTATAACGTTATACCATATAACGTAATACGTTAAAACGTAATACCATATAACGTAATACGTTATAACGTTATACCATATGACGTAAAACGTCATTTCGTTATACCATATAACGTAATACGTGATAACGTTATATCATATAACGTAATACGTTAAAACGTTATACCATATAACGTAATACGTTATAACGTTATACCATGTAACGTAATACGTGATAACGTAATACCATATAACGTAATACGTTATGACGTTATACCATATAACGTAATACGTTATAACGTAATACCATATAACGTAATACGTTATAACGTAATACCATATAACGTAAAACGTCATTTCGTTATACCATATGACGTAATACGTTATAACGTAATACCATATAACGTAATACCATATAACGTAATACGTTCTAACGTAATACCATATAACGTAATACGGTATAACGTTATACCATATAACGTAATACGTGATAACGTAATACCATATAACGTAATACGTTATAACGTTATACCATATAACGTAATAAGTGATAACGTTATACCATATAACGTAATACGTTAATACGTTATACCATATAACTTAATACGTTATAACGTTATACCGTATAACGTAATACGTGATAACGTTATACCATATAACGTAATACGTTAAACCGTTATACCATATAACGTAATACGTTATAACGTTATACCATATAACGTAATACGTGATAACGTTATATCATATAACGTAATACGTTAAAACGTTATACCATATAACGTAATACGTTATAACGTTATACCATGTAACGTAATACGTGATAACGTAATACCATATAACGTAATACGTTATGACGTTATACCATATAACGTAATACGTTATAACGTAATACCATATAACGTAATACGTTATAACGTAATACCATATAACGTAAAACGTCATTTCGTTATACCATATAACGTAATACGTTATAACGTAATACCATATAACGTAATACCATATAACGTAATACCATATAACGTAATACCATATAACGTAATACGTTCTAACGTTATACCATATAACGTAATAAGTGATAACGTTATACCATATAACGTAATACGTTAAAACGTTATACCATATAACGTAATACGTTATAACGTTATACCATATAACATAATACGTGATAACGTTATACCATATAACGTAGTACGTTATAACGTTATACCACATAACGTAATACGTTATAACGTTATACCATATAACGTAATACGTTATAACGTAATACCATATAACGTAAAACGTCATTTCGTTATACCATATAACGTAATACGTTATAACGTAATATCATATAACGTAATACGGTATAACGTTATACCATATAACGTAATACGTGATAACGTAATACCATATAACGTAATACGTTATAACGTAATACCATATAACGTAATACGTTATAACGTTATACCATATAACGTAATACGTGATAACGTTATACCATATAACGTAATACGTTAAACCGTTATACCATATAACGTAATACGTTATAACGTTATACCATATAACGTAATACGTGATAACGTAATACCATATAACGTAATACGTTATAACGTTATACCATATAACGTAATACGTTAAAACGTAATACCATATAACGTAATACGTTATAACGTAATACCATATAACGTAATACGTTATAACGTTATACCATATAACGTAATACGTGATAACGTTATACCATATAACGTAATACGTTAAACCGTTATACCATATAACGTAATACGTTATAACGTTATACCATATAACGTAATACGTGATAACGTAATACCATATAACGTAATACGTTATAACGTTATACCATATAACGTAATACGTTAAAACGTAATACCATATAACGTAATACGTTATAACGTAATACCATATAACGTAATACGTTATAACGTTATACCATATAACGTAATACGTTATAACGTTATACCATATAACGTAATACGTTAAAACGTTATACCATATAACGTAATACGTTAAAACGTTATACCACATAACGTAATACGTTATAACGTAATACCATATAACGTAATACGTTATAACGTTATACCATATAACGTAATACGTTAAAACGTAATACCATATAACGTAATACGTTATAACGTTATACGATATAACGTAAAACGTCATTTCGTTATACCATATAACGTAATACGTGATAACGTTATATCATATAACGTAATACGTTAAAACGTTATACCATATAACGTAATACGTTATAACGTTATACCATGTAACGTAATACGTGATAACGTAATACCATATAACGTAATACGTTATGACGTTATACCATATAACGTAATACGTTATAACGTAATACCATATAACGTAATACGTTATAACGTAATACCATATAACGTAAAACGTCATTTCGTTATACCATATAACGTAATACGTTATAACGTAATACCATATAACGTAATACCATATAACGTAATACCATATAACGTAATACCATATAACGTAATACGTTCTAACGTTATACCATATAACGTAATAAGTGATAACGTTATACCATATAACGTAATACGTTAAAACGTTATACCATATAACGTAATACGTTATAACGTTATACCATATAACATAATACGTGATAACGTTATACCATATAACGTAGTACGTTATAACGTTATACCACATAACGTAATATGTTATAACGTTATACCATATAACGTAATACGTTATAACGTAATACCATATAACGTAAAACGTCATTTCGTTATACCATATAACGTAATACGTTATAACGTAATATCATATAACGTAATACGGTATAACGTTATACCATATAACGTAATACGGGATAACGTAATACCATATAACGTAATACGTTATAACGTAATACCATATAACGTAATACGTTATAACGTTATACCATATAACGTAATACGTGATAACGTTATACCATATAACGTAATACGTTAAACCGTTATACCATATAACGTAATACGTTATAACGTTATACCATATAACGTAATACGTGATAACGTAATACCATATAACGTAATACGTTATAACGTTATACCATATAACGTAATACGTTAAAACGTAATACCATATAACGTAATACGTTATAACGTAATACCATATAACGTAATACGTTATAACGTTATACCATATAACGTAATACGTGATAACGTTATACCATATAACGTAATACGTTAAACCGTTATACCATATAACGTAATACGTTATAACGTTATACCATATAACGTAATACGTGATAACGTAATACCATATAACGTAATACGTTATGACGTTATACCATATAACGTAATACGTTATAACGTAATACCATATAACGTAATACGTTATAACGTAATACCATATAACGTAAAACGTCATTTCGTTATACCATATGACGTAATACGTTATAACGTAATACCATATAACGTAATACCATATAACGTAATACGTTCTAACGTAATACCATATAACGTAATACGGTATAACGTTATACCATATAACGTAATACGTGATAACGTAATACCATATAACGTAATACGTTATAACGTTATACCATATAACGTAATAAGTGATAACGTTATACCATATAACGTAATACGTTAATACGTTATACCATATAACTTAATACGGTATAACGTTATACCATATAACGTAATACGTGATAACGTAATACCATATAACGTAATACGGTATAACGTTATACCATATAACGTAATACGTTATAACGTAATACAATATAACGTAATACGTTATAACGTAATACCATATAACGTAAAACGTCATTTCGTTATACCATATAACGTAATACGTTATAACGTAATATCATATAACGTAATACGGTATAACGTTATACCATATAACGTAATACGTGATAACGTAATACCATATAACGTAAAACGTCATTTCGTTATACCATATAACGTAATACGTTATAACGTAATATCATATAACGTAATACGGTATAACGTTATACCATATAACGTAATACGTGATAACGTAATACCATATAACGTAATACGTTATAACGTAATACCATATAACGTAATACGTTATAACGTTATACCATATAACGTAATACGTGATAACGTTATACCATATAACGTAATACGTTAAACCGTTATACCATATAACGTAATACGTTATAACGTTATACCATATAACGTAATACGTGATAACGTAATACCATATAACGTAATACGTTATAACGTTATACCATATAACGTAATACGTTAAAACGTAATACCATATAACGTAATACGTTATAACGTAATACCATATAACGTAATACGTTATAACGTAATACCACATAACGTAATACGTTATAACGTTATACCATATAACGTAAAACGTCATTTCGTTATACCATAAAACGTAATACGTTAAAACGTAATACCATATAACGTAATACGTTATAACGTAATACCATATAACGTAATACGTTATAACGTTATACCATATAACGTAATACGTTAAAACGTTATACCACATAACGTAATACGTTATAACGTAATACCATATAACGTAATACGTTATAACGTTATACCACATAACGTAATACGTTATAACGTTATACCATATAACGTAATACGTTATAACGTAATACCATATAACGTAAAACGTCATTTCGTTATACCATATAACGTAATACGTTATAACGTAATATCATATAACGTAATACGGTATAACGTTATACCATATAACGTAATACGTGATAACGTAATACCATATAACGTAATACGTTATAACGTAATACCATATAACGTAATACGTTATAACGTTATACCATATAACGTAATACGTGATAACGTTATACCATATAACGTAATACGTTAAACCGTTATACCATATAACGTAATACGTTATAACGTCATACCATATAACGTAATACGTGATAACGTAATACCATATAACGTAATACGTTATAACGTTATACCATATAACGTAATACGTTAAAACGTAATACCATATAACGTAATACGTTATAACGTAATACCATATAACGTAATACGTTATAACGTTATACCATATAACGTAATACGTGATAACGTTATACCATATAACGTAATACGTTAAACCGTTATACCATATAACGTAATACGTTATAACGTTATACCATATAACGTAATACGTGATAACGTAATACCATATAACGTAATACGTTATAACGTTATACCATATAACGTAATACGTTAAAACGTAATACCATATAACGTAATACGTTATAACGTAATACCATATAACGTAATACGTTATAACGTTATACCATATAACGTAATACGTTATAACGTTATACCATATAACGTAATACGTTAAAACGTTATACCATATAACGTAATACGTTAAAACGTTATACCACATAACGTAATACGTTATAACGTAATACCATATAACGTAATACGTTATAACGTTATACCATATAACGTAATACGTTAAAACGTAATACCATATAACGTAATACGTTATAACGTTATACCATATAACGTAAAACGTCATTTCGTTATACCATATAACGTAATACGTGATAACGTTATATCATATAACGTAATACGTTAAAACGTTATACCATATAACGTAATACGTTATAACGTTATACCATGTAACGTAATACGTGATAACGTAATACCATATAACGTAATACGTTATGACGTTATACCATATAACGTAATACGTTATAACGTAATACCATATAACGTAATACGTTATAACGTAATACCATATAACGTAAAACGTCATTTCGTTATACCATATGACGTAATACGTTATAACGTAATACCATATAACGTAATACCATATAACGTAATACGTTCTAACGTAATACCATATAACGTAATACGGTATAACGTTATACCATATAACGTAATACGTGATAACGTAATACCATATAACGTAATACGTTATAACGTTATACCATATAACGTAATAAGTGATAACGTTATACCATATAACGTAATACGTTAATACGTTATACCATATAACTTAATACGTTATAACGTTATACCGTATAACGTAATACGTGATAACGTTATACCATATAACGTAATACGTTAAACCGTTATACCATATAACGTAATACGTTATAACGTTATACCATATAACGTAATACGTGATAACGTTATATCATATAACGTAATACGTTAAAACGTTATACCATATAACGTAATACGTTATAACGTTATACCATGTAACGTAATACGTGATAACGTAATACCATATAACGTAATACGTTATGACGTTATACCATATAACGTAATACGTTATAACGTAATACCATATAACGTAATACGTTATAACGTTATACCATATAACATAATACGTGATAACGTTATACCATATAACGTAGTACGTTATAACGTTATACCACATAACGTAATACGTTATAACGTTATACCATATAACGTAATACGTTATAACGTAATACGTTCTAACGTTATACCATATAACGTAATAAGTGATAACGTTATACCATATAACGTAATACGTTAAAACGTTATACCATATAACGTAATACGTTATAACGTTATACCATATAACATAATACGTGATAACGTTATACCATATAACGTAGTACGTTATAACGTTATACCACATAACGTAATACGTTATAACGTTATACCATATAACGTAATACGTTATAACGTAATACCATATAACGTAAAACGTCATTTCGTTATACCATATAACGTAATACGTTATAACGTAATATCATATAACGTAATACGGTATAACGTTATACCATATAACGTAATACGTGATAACGTAATACCATATAACGTAATACGTTATAACGTAATACCATATAACGTAATACGTTATAACGTTATACCATATAACGTAATACGTGATAACGTTATACCATATAACGTAATACGTTAAACCGTTATACCATATAACGTAATACGTTATAACGTTATACCATATAACGTAATACGTGATAACGTAATACCATATAACGTAATACGTTATAACGTTATACCATATAACGTAATACGTTAAAACGTAATACCATATAACGTAATACGTTATAACGTAATACCATATAACGTAATACGTTATAACGTTATACCATATAACGTAATACGTGATAACGTTATACCATATAACGTAATACGTTAAACCGTTATACCATATAACGTAATACGTTATAACGTTATACCATATAACGTAATACGTGATAACGTAATACCATATAACGTAATACGTTATAACGTTATACCATATAACGTAATACGTTAAAACGTAATACCATATAACGTAATACGTTATAACGTAATACCATATAACGTAATACGTTATAACGTTATACCATATAACGTAATACGTTATAACGTTATACCATATAACGTAATACGTTAAAACGTTATACCATATAACGTAATACGTTAAAACGTTATAACACATAACGTAATACGTTATAACGTAATACCATATAACGTAATACGTTATAACGTTATACCATATAACGTAATACGTTAAAACGTAATACCATATAACGTAATACGTTATAACGTTATACGATATAACGTAAAACGTCATTTCGTTATACCATATAACGTAATACGTGATAACGTTATATCATATAACGTAATACGTTAAAACGTTATACCATATAACGTAATACGTTATAACGTTATACCATGTAACGTAATACGTGATAACGTAATACCATATAACGTCATACGTTATGACGTTATACCATATAACGTAATACGTTATAACGTAATACCATATAACGTAATACGTTATAACGTAATACCATATAACGTAAAACGTCATTTCGTTATACCATATAACGTAATACGTTATAACGTAATACCATATAACGTAATACCATATAACGTAATACCATATAACGTAATACCATATAACGTAATACGTTCTAACGTTATACCATATAACGTAATAAGTGATAACGTTATACCATATAACGTAATACGTTAAAACGTTATACCATATAACGTAATACGTTATAACGTTATACCATATAACATAATACGTGATAACGTTATACCATATAACGTAGTACGTTATAACGTTATACCACATAACGTAATATGTTATAACGTTATACCATATAACGTAATACGTTATAACGTAATACCATATAACGTAAAACGTCATTTCGTTATACCATATAACGTAATACGTTATAACGTAATATCATATAACGTAATACGGTATAACGTTATACCATATAACGTAATACGGAATAACGTAATACCATATAACGTAATACGTTATAACGTAATACCATATAACGTAATACGTTATAACGTTATACCATATAACGTAATACGTGATAACGTTATACCATATAACGTAATACGTTAAACCGTTATACCATATAACGTAATACGTTATAACGTTATACCATATAACGTAATACGTGATAACGTAATACCATATAACGTAATACGTTATAACGTTATACCATATAACGTAATACGTTAAAACGTAATACCATATAACGTAATACGTTATAACGTAATACCATATAACGTAATACGTTATAACGTTATACCATATAACGTAATACGTGATAACGTTATACCATATAACGTAATACGTTAAACCGTTATACCATATAACGTAATACGTTATAACGTTATACCATATAACGTAATACGTGATAACGTAATACCATATAACGTAATACGTTATGACGTTATACCATATAACGTAATACGTTATAACGTAATACCATATAACGTAATACGTTATAACGTAATACCATATAACGTAAAACGTCATTTCGTTATACCATATGACGTAATACGTTATAACGTAATACCATATAACGTAATACCATATAACGTAATACGTTCTAACGTAATACCATATAACGTAATACGGTATAACGTTATACCATATAACGTAATACGTGATAACGTAATACCATATAACGTAATACGTTATAACGTTATACCATATAACGTAATAAGTGATAACGTTATACCATATAACGTAATACGTTAATACGTTATACCATATAACTTAATACGGTATAACGTTATACCATATAACGTAATACGTGATAACGTAATACCATATAACGTAATACGGTATAACGTTATACCATATAACGTAATACGTTATAACGTAATACCATATAACGTAATACGTTATAACGTAATACCATATAACGTAAAACGTCATTTCGTTATACCATATAACGTAATACGTTATAACGTAATATCATATAACGTAATACGGTATAACGTTATACCATATAACGTAATACGTGATAACGTAATACCATATAACGTAAAACGTCATTTCGTTATACCATATAACGTAATACGTTATAACGTAATATCATATAACGTAATACGGTATAACGTTATACCATATAACGTAATACGTGATAACGTAATACCATATAACGTAATACGTTATAACGTAATACCATATAACGTAATACGTTATAACGTTATACCATATAACGTAATACGTGATAACGTTATACCATATAACGTAATATGTTAAACCGTTATACCATATAACGTAATACGTTATAACGTTATACCATATAACGTAATACGTGATAACGTAATACCATATAACGTAATACGTTATAACGTTATACCATATAACGTAATACGTTAAAACGTAATACCATATAACGTAATACGTTATAACGTAATACCATATAACGTAATACGTTATAACGTTATACCATATAACGTAATACGTGATAACGTTATACCATATAACGTAATACGTTAAACCGTTATACCATATAACGTAATACGTTATAACATTATACCATATAACGTAATACGTGATAACGTAATACCATATAACGTAATACGTTATAACGTTATACCATATAACGTAATACGTTAAAACGTAATACCATATAACGTAATACGTTATAACGTAATACCATATAACGTAATACGTTATAACGTAATACCATATAACGTAATACGTTATAACGTTATACCATATAACGTAATACGTTAAAACGTAATACCATATAACGTAATACGTTATAACGATATACCATATAACGTAAAACGTCATTTCGTTATACCATATAACGTAATACGTTATAACGATATACCATATAACGTAAAACGTCATTTCGTTATACCATATAACGTAATACGTGATAACGTTATACCATATAACGTAATACGTTAAAACGTTATACCATATAACGTAATACGTTATAACGTTATACCATGTAACGTAATACGTGATAACGTAATACCATATAACGTAATACGTTATGACGTTATACCATATAACGTAATACGTTATAACGTAATACCATATAACGTAATACGTTATAACGTAATACCATATAACGTAAAACGTCATTTCGTTATACCATATGACGTAATACGTTATAACGTAATACCATATAACGTAATACCATATAACGTAATACGTTCTAACGTAATACCATATAACGTAATACGGTATAACGTTATACCATATAACGTAATACGTGATAACGTAATACCATATAACGTAATAAGTGATAACGTTATACCATATAACGTAATACGTTAATACGTTATACCATATAACTTAATACGTTATAACGTTATACCGTATAACGTAATACGTGATAACGTTATACCATATAACGTAATACGTTAAACCGTTATACCATATAACGTAATACGTTATAACGTTATACCATATAACGTAATAAGTGATAACGTTATACCATATAACGTAATACGTTAATACGTTATACCATATAACGTAATACGTTATAACGTTATACCATATAACGTAATACGTTAAACCGTTATACCATATAACGTAATACGTTAAACCGTTATACCATATAACGTAATACGTTATAACGTTATACCATATAACGTAATACGTGATAACGTAATACCATATAACGTAATACGTTATAACGTAATACCACATAACGTAATACGTTATAACGTTATACCATATAACGTAAAACGTCATTTCGTTATACCATAAAACGTAATACGTTAAAACGTAATACCATATAACGTAATACGTTATAACGTAATACCATATAACGTAATACGTTATAACGTTATACCATATAACGTAATACGTTAAAACGTTATACCACATAACGTAATACGTTATAACGTAATACCATATAACGTAATACGTTATAACGTTATACCATATAACGTAATACGTTAAAACGTAATACCATATAACGTAATACGTTATAACGTTATACCATATAACGTAAAACGTCATTTCGTTATACCATATAACGTAATACGTGATAACGTTATATCATATAACGTAATACGTTAAAACGCTATACCATATAACGTAATACGTTATAACGTTATACCATATAGCGTAATACGTGATAACGTTATACCATATAACGTAATACGTTAAACCGTTATACCATATAACGTAATACGTTAAACCGTTATACCATATAACGTAATACGTTATAACGTTATACCATATAACGTAATACGTGATAACGTAATACCATATAACGTAATACGTTATAACGTAATACCACATAACGTAATACGTTATAACGTTATACCATATAACGTAAAACGTCATTTCGTTATACCATAAAACGTAATACGTTAAAACGTAATACCATATAACGTAATACGTTATAACGTAATACCATATAACGTAATACGTTATAACGTTATACCATATAACGAAATACGTTAAAACGTTATACCACATAACGTAATACGTTATAACGTAATACCATATAACGTAATACGTTATAACGTTATACCATATAACGTAATACGTTAAAACGTAATACCATATAACGTAATACGTTATAACGTTATACCATATAACGTAAAACGTCATTTCGTTATACCATATAACGTAATACGTGATAACGTTATATCATATAACGTAATACGTTAAAACGCTATACCATATAACGTAATACGTTATAACGTTATACCATGTAACGTAATACGTGATAACGTAATACCATATAACGTAATACGTTATGACGTTATACCATATAACGTAATACGTTATAACGTAATACCATATAACGTAATACGTTATAACGTAATACCATATAACGTAATACCATATAACGTAATACCATATAACGTAATACCATATAACGTAATACGTTCTAACGTTATACCATATAACGTAATAAGTGATAACGTTATACCATATAACGTAATATGTTAAAACGTTATACCATATAGCGTAATACGTTATAACGTTATACCATATAACATAATACGTGATAACGTTATACCATATAACGTAGTACGTTATAACGTTATACCACATAACGTAATACGTTATAACGTTATACCATATAACGTAATACGTTATAACGTAATACCATATAACGTAAAACGTCATTTCGTTATACCATATAACGTAATACGTTATAACGTAATATCATATAACGTAATACGGTATAACGTTATACCATATAACGTAATACGTGATAACGTAATACCACATAACGTAATACGTTATAACGTAATACCATATAACGTAATACGTTATAACGTTATACCATATAACGTAATACGTTAAAACGTAATACCATATAACGTAATACGTTATAACGATATACCATATAACGTAAAACGTCATTTCGTTATACCATATAACGTAATACGTGATAACGTTATACCATATAACGTAATACGTTAAAACGTTATACCATATAACGTAATACGTTATAACGTTATACCATGTAACGTAATACGTTATAACGTTATACCATATAACGTAATACGTTAAAACGTTATACCACATAACGTAATACGTTATAACGTAATACCATATAACGTAATACGTTATAACGTTATACCATATAACGTAATACGTTAAAACGTAATACCATATAACGTAATACGTTATAACGATATACCATATAACGTAAAACGTCATTTCGTTATACCATATAACGTAATACGTGATAACGTTATACCATATAACGTAATACGTTAAAACGTTATACCATATAACGTAATACGTTATAACGTTATACCATATAACGTAATACGTGATAACGTAATACCATATAACGTAATACGTTAAAACGTTATACCATATAACGTAATACGTTATAACGTAATACCATATAACGTAATACGTTATAACGTTATACCATATAACGTAATACGTGATAACGTTATACCATATAACGTAATACGTTAAACCGTTATACCATATAACGTAATACGTTATAACGTTATACCATATAACGTAATACGTGATAACGTAATACCATATAACGTAATACGTTATAACGTTATACCATATAACGTAATACGTTAAAACGTAATACCATATAACGTAATACGTTATAACGTAATACCATATAACGTAATACGTTATAGCGTTATACCATATAACGTAATACGTGATAACGTTATACCATATAACGTAATACGTTAAACCGTTATACCATATAACGTAATACGTTATAACGTTATACCATATAACGTAATACGTGATAACGTAATACCATATAACGTAATACGTTATAACGTTATACCATATAACGTAATACGTTAAAACGTAATACCATATAACGTAATACGTTATAACGTAATACCATATAACGTAATACGTTATAACGTTATACCATATAACGTAATACGTTAAAACGTTATACCACATAACGTAATACGTTATAACGTAATACCATATAACGTAATACGTTATAACGTTATACCATATAACGTAATACGTTAAAACGTAATACCATATAACGTAATACGTGATAACGTAATACCATATAACGTAATACGTTATGACGTTATACCATATAACGTAATACGTTATAACGTAATACCATATAACGTAATACGTTATAACGTAATACCATATAACGTAAAACGTCATTTCGTTATACCATATGACGTAATACGTTATAACGTAATACCATATAACGTAATACCATATAACGTAATACGTTCTAACGTAATACCATATAACGTAATACGGTATAACGTTATACCATATAACGTAATACGTGATAACGTAATACCATATAACGTAATACGTCATAACGTTATACCATATAACGTAATAAGTGATAACGTTATACCATATAACGTAATACGTTAATACGTTATACCATATAACTTAATACGTTATAACGTTATACCGTATAACGTAATACGTGATAACGTTATACCATATAACGTAATACGTTAAACCGTTATACCATATAACGTAATACGTTATAACGTTATACCATATAACGTAATAAGTGATAACGTTATACCATATAACGTAATACGTTAATACGTTTTACCATATAACGTAATACGTTATAACGTTATACCGTATAACGTAATACGTGATAACGTTATACCATATAACGTAATACGTTAAACCGTTATACCGTATAACGTAATACGTGATTACGTTATACCTTAAAACGTAATACGTTAAAACGTAATACCATATAACGTAATACCATATAACGTAATACCATATAAGGTAATACGTTCTAACGTTATACCATATAACGTAATAAGTGATAACGTTATACCATATAACGTAATACGTGATAACGTTATACCATATAACGTAGTACGTTATAACGTTATACCACATAACGTAATACGTTATAACGTTATACCATATAACGTAATACGTTATAACGTAATACCATATAACGTAAAACGTCATTTCGTTATACCATATAACGTAATACGTTATAACGTAATATCATATAACGTAATACGGTATAACGTTATACCATATAACGTAATACGTGATAACGTTATACCATATAACGTAATACGTTATAACGTAATACCATATAACGTAATACGTTATAACGTTATACCATATAACGTAATACGTGATAACGTTATACCATATAACGTAATACGTTATAACGTAATACCATATAACGTAATACGTTATAACGTTATACCATATAACGTAATACGTGATAACGTTATACCATATAACGTAATACGTTAAACCGTTATACCATATAACGTAATACGTTATAACGTTATACCATATAACGTAATACGTGATAACGTAATACCATATAACGTAATACGTTCTAACGTTATACCATATAACGTAATAAGTGATAACGTTATACCATATAACGTAATACGTGATAACGTTATACCATATAACGTAGTACGTTATAACGTTATACCACATTACGTAATACGTTATAACGTTATACCATATAACGTTATACCATATAACGTAATACGTTATAACGTAATACCATATAACGTAAAACGTCATTTCGTTATACCATATAACGTAATACGTGATAACGTTATACCATATAACGTAATACGTTAAACCGTTATACCATATAACGTAATACGTTATAACGTTATACCATATAACGTAATACGTGATAACGTAATACCATATAACGTAATACGTTATAACGTTATACCATATAACGTAATAAGTGATAACGTTATACCATATAACGTAATACGTGATAACGTAATACCATATAACGTAATACGTTATGACGTTATACCATATAACGTAATACGTTATAAGGTAATACCATATAACGTAATACGTTATAACGTAATACCATATAACGTAAAACGTCATTTCGTTATACCATATAACGTAATACGTTATAACGTAATACCATATAACGTAATACCATATAACGTAATACCATATAACGTAATACGTTCTAACGTTATACCATATAACGTAATAAGTGATAACGTTATACCATATAACGTAATACGTTAAAACGTTATACCATATAACGTAATACGTTATAACGTTATACCATATAACGTAATACGTGATAACGTTATACCATATAAAGTAGCACGTTATAACGTTATACCACATAACGTAATACGTTATAACGTTATACCATATAACGTAATACGTTATAACGTAATACCATATAACGTAAAACGTCATTTCGTTATACCATATAACGTAATACGTTATAACGTAATACCATATAACGTAATACGTTATAAGGTAATACCATATAACGTAATACGTTAAAACGTAATACCATATAACGTAATACGTTATAACGTAATACCATATAACGTAATACGTCATAACGTTATACCATATAACGTAATACGTGATAACGTTATACCATATAACGTAATACGTTATAACGTAATACCATATAACGTAATACGTTATAACGTTATACCATATAACGTAATACGTGATAACGTTATACCATATAACGTAATACGTTAAACCGTTATACCATATAACGTAATACGTTATAACGTTATACCATATAACGTAATACGTGATAACGTAATACCATATAACGTAATACGTTATAACGTTATACCATATAACGTAATACGTTAAAACGTAATACCATATAACGTAATACGTTATAACGTAATACCATCTAACGTAATACGTTATAACGTTATACCATATAACGTAATACGTTAAAACGTTATACCACATAACGTAATACGTTATAACGTAATACCATATAACGTAATACGTTATAACGTTATACCATATAACGTAATACGTTAAAACGTAATACCATATAACGTAATACGTTATAACGTTATACCATATAACGTAAAACGTCATTTCGTTATACCATATAACGTAATACGTGATATCGTTATACCATATAACGTAATACGTTAAAACGTTATACCATATAACGTAATACGTTATAACGTTATACCATGTAACGTAATACGTTATAACGTAATACCATATAACGTAAAACGTCATTTCGTTATACCATATAACGTAATACGTTATAACGTTATACCATATAACGTAATACGTGATAACGTAATACCATATAACGTAATACGTTATAACGTAATACCATATAACGTAATACGTTATGACGTTATACCATATAACGTAATACGTTATAACGTAATACCATATAACGTAATACGTTATAACGTAATACCATATAACGTAAAACGTCATTTCGTTATACCATATAACGTAATACTTTATAACGTAATACCATATAACGTAATACCATATAACGTAATACCATATAACGTAATACGTTCTAACGTTATACCATATAACGTAATAAGTGATAACGTTATACCATATAACGTAATACGTTAAAACGTTATACCATATAACGTAATACGTTAAAACGTAATACCATATAACGTAATACGTTATAACGTTATACCATATAACGTAAAACGTCATTTCGTTATACCATATAACGTAATACGTGATAACGTTGTACCATATAACGTAATACGTTAAAACGTTATACCATATAACGTAATACGTTATAACGTTATACCATATAACGTAATACGTGATAACGTTATACCATATAACGTAGTACGTTATAACGTTATACCACATAACGTAATACGTTATAACGTTATACCATATAACGTAATACGTTATAACGTAATACCATATAACGTAAAACGTCATTTCGTTATACCATATAACGTAATACGTTATAACGTAATATCATATAACGTAATACGGTATAACGTTATACCATATAACGTAATACGTGATAACGTAATACCATATAACGTAATACGTTATAACGTAATACCATATAACGTAATACGTTATAACGTTATACCATATAACGTAATACGTGATAACGTTATACCATATAACGTAATACGTTAAACCGTTATACCATATAACGTAATACGTTATAACGTTATACCATATAACGTAATACGTGATAACGTAATACCATATAACGTAATACGTTATAACGTTATACCATATAACGTAATACGTTAAAACGTAATACCATATAACGTAATACGTTATAACGTAATACCATATAACGTAATACGTTATAACGTTATACCATATAACGTAATACGTGATAACGTTATACCATATAACGTAATACGTTAAACCGTTATACCATATAACGTAATACGTTATAACGTTATACCATATAACGTAATACGTGATAACGTAATACCATATAACGTAATACGTTATAACGTTATACCATATAACGTAATACGTTAAAACGTAATACCATATAACGTAATTCGTTATAACGTAATACCATATAACGTAATACGTTATAACGTTATACCATATAACGTAATACGTTAAAACGTTATACCACATAACGTAATACGTTATAACGTAATACCATATAACGTAATACGTTATAACGTTATACCATATAACGTAATACGTTAAGACGTAATACCATATAACGTAATACGTTATAACGTTATACCATATAACGTAAAACGTCATAACGTTATACCATATAACGTAATACGTGATAACGTTATACCATATAACGTAATACGTTAAAACGTTATACCATATAACGTAATACGTTATAACGTTATACCATGTAACGTAATACGTGATAACGTAATACCATATAACGTAATACGTTATGACGTTATACCATATAACGTAATACGTTAAAACGTTATACCATATAACGTAATACGTTATAACGTTATACCATATAACGTAATACCATATAACGTAAAACGTCATTTCGTTATACCATATAACGTAATACGTTATAACGTAATACCATATAACGTAATACGTTATAACGTTATACCATATAACGTAATACCATATAACGTAATACCATATAACGTAATACCATATAACGTAATACGTTCTAACGTTATACCATATAACGTAATAAGTGATAACGTTATACCATATAACGTAATACGTTAAAACGTTATACCATATAACGTAATACGTTATAACGTTATACCATATAACGTAATACGTGATAACGTTATACCATATAACGTAGTACGTTATAACGTTATACCACATAACGTAACACGTTATAACGTTATACCATATAACGTAATACGTTATAACGTAATACCATATAACGTAAAACGTCATTTCGTTATACCATATAACGTAATACGTTATAACGTAATATCATATAACGTAATACGGTATAACGTTATACCATATAACGTAAAACGTGATAACGTAATACCATATAACGTAATACGTTATAACGTAATACCATATAACGTAATACGTTATAACGTTATACCATATAACGTAATACGTGATAACGTTATACCATATAACGTAATACGTTAAACCGTTATACCATATAACGTAATACGTTATAACGTTATACCACATAACGTAATACGTGATAACGTAATACCATATAACGTAATACGTTATAACGTTATACCATATAACGTAATACGTTAAAACGTAATACCATATAACGTAATACGTTATAACGTAATACCATATAACGTAATACGTTATAACGTTATACCATATAACGTAATACGTGATAACGTTATACCATATAACGTAATACGTTAAACCGTTATACCATATAACGTAATACGTTATAACGTTATACCATATAACGTAATACGTGATAACGTAATACCATATAACGTAATACGTTATAACGTTATACCATATAACGTAATACGTTAAAACGTAATACCATATAACGTAATACGTTATAACGTAATACCATATAACGTAATACGTTATAACGTTATACCATATAACGTAATACGTTAAAGCGTTATACCACATAACGTAATACGTTATAACGTAATACCATATAACGTAATACGTTATAACGTTATACCATATAACGTAATACGTTAAAACGTAATACCATATAACGTAATACGTTATAACGTTATACCATATAACGTAAAACGTCATTTCGTTATACCATATAACGTAATACGTGATAACGTTATACCATATAACGTAATACGTTAAAACGTTATACCATATAACGTAATACGTTATAACGTTATACCATGTAACGTAATACGTGATAACGTAATACCATATAACGTAAAACGTCATTTCGTTATACCATATAACGTAATACGTTATAACGTAATATCATATAACGTAATACGGTATAACGTTATACCATATAACGTAATACGTGATAACGTAATACCATATAACGTAATACGTTATGACGTTATACCATATAACGTAATACGTTAAAACGTAATACCATATGACGTAATACGTTATAACGTTATACCATGTAACGTAAAACGTCATTTCGTTATACCATAAAACGTAATACGTTAAAACGTAATACCATATAACGTAATACGTTATAACGTAATACCATATAACGTAATACGTTATAACGTTATACCATGTAACGTAATACGTTAAAACGTTATACCACATAACGTAATACGTTATAACGTTATACCATATAACGTAATACGTTAAAACGTAATACCATATAACGTAATACGTTATAACGTTATACCATATAACGTAAAACGTCATTTCGTTATACCATATAACGTAATACGTGATAACGTTATACCATATAACGTAATACGTTAAAACGTTATACCATATAACGTAATACGTTATAACGTTATACCATGTAACGTAATACGTGATAACGTAATACCATATAACGTAATACGTTATGACGTTATACCATATAACGTAATACGTTATAACGTAATACCATATAACGTAATACGTTATAACGTAATACCATATAACGTAAAACGTCATTTCGTTATACCATATAACGTAATACGTTATAACGTAATACCATATAACGTAATACCATATAACGTAATACCATATAACGTAATACTATATAACGTAATACGTTCTAACGTTATACCATATAACGTAATAAGTGATAACGTTATACCATATAACGTAATACGTTAAAACGTTATACCATATAACGTAATACGTTATAACGTTATACCATATAACGTAATACGTGATAACGTTATACCATATAACGTAGTACGTTATAACGTTATACCACATAACGTAATACGTTATAACGTAATACTATATAACGTAATACGTTATAACGTAATACCATATAACGTAATACGTTATAACGTTATACCATATAACGTAATACGTGATAACGTTATACCATATAACGTAATACGTTAAACCGTTATACCATATAACGTAATACGTTATAACGTTATACCATATAACGTAATACGTGATAACGTAATACCATATAACGTAATACGTTATAACGTTATACCATATAACGTAATACGTTAAAACGTAATACCATATAACGTAATACGTTATAACGTAATACCATATAACGTAATACGTTATAACGTTATACCATATAACGTAATACGTGATAACGTTATACCATATAACGTAATACGTTAAACCGTTATACCATATAACGTAATACGTTATAACGTTATACCATATAACGTAATACGTGATAACGTAATACCATATAACGTAATACGTTATAACGTTATACCATATAACGTAATACGTTAAAACGTAATACCATATAACGTAATACGTTATAACGTAATACCATATAACGTAATACGTTATAACGTTATACCATATAACGTAATGCGTTAAAACGTTATACCACATAACGTAATACGTTATAACGTAATACCATATAACGTAATACGTTATAACGTTATACCATATAACGTAATACGTTAAAACGTAATACCATATAACGTTATACGTGATAACGTAATACCATATAACGTAAAACGTCATTTCGTTATACCATATAACGTAATACGTTATAACGTAATGCCATGTAACGTAATACGTGATAACGTTATACCATATAACGTAATACGTAATAACGTTATACCATATAACGTAATACCATATAACGTAAAACGTCATTTCGTTATACCATATAACGTAATACGTTATAACGTAATACCATATAACGTAATACGTTATAACGTTATACCATATAACGTAATAAGTGATAACGTTATACCATATAACGTAATACGTTAAAACGTTATACCATATAACGTAATACGTTATAACGTTATACCATATAACGTAATACGTGATAACGTTATACCATATAACGTAATACGTTAAACCGTTATACCATATAACGTAATACGTTATAACGTTATACCATATAACGTAATACGTGATAACGTAATACCATATAACGTAATACGTTATGACGTTATACCATATAACGCAATACGCTATAACGTTATACCATATAACGTTATACGTGATAACGTAATACCATATAACGTAAAACGTCATTTCGTTATACCATATAACGTAATACGTTATAACGTAATGCCATATAACGTAATACGTGATAACGTTATACCATATAACGTAATACGTGATAACGTTATACCATATAACGTAATACGTTATAACGTTATACCATATAACGTTATACGTGATAACGTAATACCATATAACGTAAAACGTCATTTCGTTATACCATATAACGTAATACGTTATAACGTAATGCCATGTAACGTAATACGTGATAACGTTATACCATATAACGTAATACGTTATAACGTAATAACATATAACGTAAAACGTTATAACGTAATGCCATATAACGTAATACGTTATAACGTTATACCATATAACGTAATACGTTAAAACGTAATACCATATAACGTAATACGTTATAACGTAATACCATATAACGTAATACGTTATAACGTTATACCATATAACGTTATACCATATAACGTAATACGTTATAACGTTATAGCATATAACGTAATACTTTATAACGTTATACCATATAACGTAATACGTTAAAACGTTATACCACATAACGTAATACGTTATAACGTTATACCATATAACGTAATACGTGATAACGTAATACCATATAACGTAATACGTTATGACGTTATACCATATAACGCAATACGTTATAACGTTATACCATATAACGTTGTACGTGATAACGTAATACCATATAACGTAAAACGTCATTTCGTTATACCATATAACGTAATACGTTATAACGTAATGCCATATAACGTAATACGTGATAACGTTATACCATATAACGTAATACGTGATAACGTTATACCATATAACGTAATACGTTATAACGTTATACCATATAACGTTATACGTGATAACGTAATACCATATAACGTAAAACGTCATTTCGTTATACCATATAACGTAATACGTTATAACGTAATGCCATGTAACGTAATACGTGATAACGTTATACCATATAACGTAATACGTTATAACGTAATAACATATAACGTAAAACGTTATAACGTAATGCCATATAACGTAATACGTTATAACGTTATACCATATAACGTAATACGTTAAAACGTAATACCATATAACGTGATACGTTATAACGTAATACCATATAAAGTAATACGTTATAACGTTATACCATATAACGTTATACCATATAACGTAATACGTTATAACGTTATAGCATATAACGTAATACTTTATAACGTTATACCATATAACGTAATACGTTAAAACGTTATACCACATAACGTAATACGTTATAACGTAATACCATATAACGTAATACGTTATAACGTTATATCATATAACGTAATACGTCAAAACGTAATACCATATAACGTAATACGTTATAACGTTATACCATATAACGTAAAACGTCATTTCGTTATACCATATAACGTAATACGTTATAACGTAATGCCATATAACGTAATACGTGATAACGTTATACCATATAACGTAATACGTGATAACGTTATACCATATAACGTAATACGTTAAAACGTTATACCATATAACGTAATACGTTATAACGTTATACCATATAACGTTATACGTGATAACGTAATACCATATAACGTAATACGTTATAACGTTATACCATATAACGTAATACGTTATAACGTTATAGCATATAACGTAATACTTTATAACGTTATACCATATAACGTAATACGTTAAAACGTTATACCACATAACGTAATACGTTATAACGTAATACCATATAACGTAATAAGTGATAACGTTATACCATATAACGTAATACGTTAAAACGTTAAACCATATAACGTAATACGTTATAACGTTATACCATATAACGTAATACGTGATAACGTTATACCATATAACGTAATACGTTATAACGTAATACCATATAACGTAAAACGTCATTTCGTTATACCGTATAACGTAATACGTGATAACGTAATACCATATAACGTAATAAGTGATAACGTTATACCATATAACGTAATACGTTAAAACGTTATACCATATAACGTAAAACGTCATTTCGTTATACCATATAACGTAATACGTGATAACGTAATACCATATAACGTAATAAGTGATAACGTTATACCATATAACGTAATACGTTAAAACGTAATACCATATAACGTAATACGTTATAACGTTATACCATATAACGTAAAACGTCATTTCGTTATACCATATAACGTAATACGTGATAACGTAATACCATATAACGTAATAAGTGATAACGTTATACCATATAACGTAATACGTTATAACGATATACCATATAACGTAATACGTTATAACGTTATACCACATAACGTAATACGTGATAACGTTATACCATATAACGTAATACGTTAAAACGTTATACCATATAACGTAATACGTTATAACGTAATACGTGATAACGTAATACCATATAACGTAATACGTTATGACGTTATACCATATAACGTAATACGTTATAACGTTATACCATATAACGTAATACGTTATAACGTAATACCATATAACGTAATACGTTAAAACGTAATACCATATAACGTAATACGTGATAACGTTATACCATATAACGTAATACGTGATAACGTTATACCATATAACGTAATACGTTAAAACGTTATACCATATAACGTAATACGTTATAACGTTATACCATATAACGTAATACGTGATAACGTAATACCATATAACGTAATACGTTATAACGTTATACCATATAACGTAATACGTTATAACGTTATAGCATATAACGTAATACTTTATAACGTTATACCATATAACGTAATACGTTAAAACGTTATACCACATAACGTAATACGTTATAACGTAATACCATATAACGTAATAAGTGATAACGTTATACCATATAACGTAATACGTTAAAACGTTAAACCATATAACGTAATACGTTATAACGTTATACCATATAACGTAATACGTGATAACGTTATACCATATAACGTAGTACGTTATAACGTTATACCACATAACGTAATACGTTATAACGTTATACCATATAACGTAATACGTTATAACGTAATACCATATAACGTAAAACGTCATTTCGTTATACCATATAACGTAATACGTGATAACGTAATACCATATAACGTAATAAGTGATAACGTTATACCATATAACGTAATACGTTAAAACGTTATACCATATAACGTAAAACGTCATTTCGTTATACCATATAACGTAATACGTGATAACGTAATACCATATAACGTAATAAGTGATAACGTTATACCATATAACGTAATACGTTAAAACGTAATACCGTATAACGTAATACGTTATAACGTTATACCATATAACGTAAAACGTCATTTCGTTATACCATATAACGTAATACGTGATAACGTAATACCATATAACGTAATAAGTGATAACGTTATACCATATAACGTAATACGTTAAAACGATATACCATATAACGTAATACGTTATAACGTTATACCATATAACGTAATACGTGATAACGTTATACCATATAACGTAATACGTTAAAACGTTATACCATATAACGTAATACGTTATAACGTTATACCATATAACGTAATACGTGATAACGTAATACCATATAACGTAATACGTTATGACGTTATACCATATAACGTAATACGTTATAACGTTATACCATATAACGTAATACGTTATAACGTAATAACATATGACGTAAAACGTTATAACGTAATGCCATATAACGTAATACGTTATAACGTTACACCATATAACGTAATACGTTATAACGCAATGACATATAACGTAATACGTCATATAGTTATACCATATAACGTAATATGTTATAACGTTATACCATATAACGTAATACGTTATAACGTTATACCATATAACGTAATTCGTTGTAACGTTATACCACATAACGTAATACGTTATAACGTTATACCATATAACGTAATACGTTAAAACGTAATACCATATAACGTAATACGTTATAACGTTATACCATATAACGTAAAACGTCATTTCGTTATACCATATAACGTAATACGTTATAACGTTATACCAAATAACGTAATACGTTATAACGTAATAACATATAACGTAAAACGTTATAACGTAATACAATATAACGTAATACGTTATAACGTTATACCATATAACGTTATACGTTAAAACGTTATACCACATAACGTAATACGTTATAACGTAATACAATATAACGTAATACGTTATAACGTTATACCATATAACGTAATACGTTATAACGTAATAACATATAACGTAAAACGTTATAACGTAATACAATATAACGTAATACGTTATAACGTTATACCATATAACGTTATACGTTAAAACGTTATACCACATAACGTAATACGTTATAACGTAATACCATATAACGTAATACGTTATAACGTTATACCATATAACGTAATACGTTAAAACGTAATACCATATAACGTAATACGTTATATCGTTATACCATATAACGTAAAACGTCATTTCGTTATACCATATAACGCAATACGTTATAACGTTATACCATATAACGTAATTCGTTAAAACGTAATACCATATAACGTAATACGTTATAACGTTATACCATATAACGTACAACGTCATTTCGTTATACCATATAACGTAATACGTTATAACGTAATGCCATATAACGTAATACGTGATAACTTTATACCATATAACGTAATACGTTATAACGTAATAACATATAACGTAAAACGTTATAACGTAATACCATATAACGTAATACGTTATAACGTTATACCATATAACGTAATACGTTAAAACGTAATACCATATAACGTAATACGTTATAACGTAATACCATATAACGTAATACGTTATAACGTAATACCATATAACGTAATACGTTATAACGTTATACCATATAACGTAATACGTTAAAACGTAATACCATATAACGTAATACGTTATAACGTTATACCATATAACGTAAAACGTCATTTCGTTATACCATATAACGTAATACGTTATAACGTAATGCCATATAACGTAATACGTGATAATGTTATACCATATAACGTAATACGTTATAGCGTTATACCATATAACGTAATACTTCATAACGTTATACCATATAACGTAATACGTTAAAACGTTATACCACATATCGTAATACGTTATAACGTAATACCATATAACGTAATACGTTATAACGTTATACCATATAACGTAATACGTTAAAACGTAATACCATATAACGTAATACGTTATAACGTTATACCATATAACGTAAAACGTCATTTCGTTATACCATATAACGTAATACGTTATAACGTAATGCCATATAACGTAATACGTGATAATGTTATACCATATAACGTAATACGTTATAACGTAATAACATATAACGTAAAACGTCATTTCGTTGTACCATATAACGTAATACGGTATAACGTTATACAATATAACGTAATACGTTACAACGATATACCATATAACGTAATACGTTATAACGTTATACCATATAACGTAATACGTGATAACGTTATACCATATAACGTAATACGTTATAACGTAATACCATATAACGTAATACGTTATAAACGTAATACCATATAACGTAAAGCGTCATTTCGTTATACCATATAACGTAATACGTTATAACGTAATACCATATAACGTAATACGTTATAACGTTATACCATATAACGTAATAAGTGATAACGTTATACCATATAACGTAATACGTTAAAACGTTATACCATATAACGTAATACGTTATAACGTTATGCCATATAACGTAATACGTGATAACGTTATACCATATAACGTAATACGTTAAACCGTTATACCATATAACGCAATACGTTATAACGTTATACCATATAACGTAATACGTGATGACGTAATACCATATAACGTAATACGTTATGACGTTATACCATATAACGTAATACGTTATAACGTTATACCATATAACGTTATACGTGATAACGTAATACCATATAACGTAAAACGTCATTTCGTTATACCATATAACGTAATACGTTATAACGTAATGCCATATAACGTAATACGTGATAACGTTATACCATATAACGTAATACGTTATAACGTTATACCACATAACGTAATACGTGATAACGTTATACCATATAACGTAATACGTTAAAACGTTATACCATATAACGTAATACGTTATAACGTTATACCATATAACGTAATACGTGATAACGTAATACCATATAACGTAATACGTTATGACGTTATACCATATAACGTAATACGTTATAACGATATACCATATAACGTAAAACGTCATTTCGTTATACCGTATAACGTAATACGTGATAACGTAATACCATATAACGTAATAAGTGATAACGTTATACCATATAACGTAATACGTTAAAACGTTATACCATATAACGTAAAACGTCATTTCGTTATACCATATAACGTAATACGTGATAACGTAATACCATATAACGTAATAAGTGATAACGTTATACCATATAACGTAATACGTTAAAACGTAATACCATATAACGTAATACGTTATAACGTTATACCATATAACGTAAAACGTCATTTCGTTATACCATATAACGTAATACGTGATAACGTAATACCATATAACGTAATAAGTGATAACGTTATACCATATAACGTAATACGTTATAACGATATACCATATAACGTAATACGTTATAACGTTATACCACATAACGTAATACGTGATAACGTTATACCATATAACGTAATACGTTAAAACGTTATACCATATAACGTAATACGTTATAACGTTATACCATATAACGTAATACGTGATAACGTAATACCATATAACGTAATACGTTATGACGTTATACCATATAACGTAATACGTTATAACGTTATACCATATAACGTAATACGTTATAACGTAATACCATATAACGTAATACGTTAAAACGTAATACCATATAACGTAATACGTGATAACGTTATACCATATAACGTAATACGTGATAACGTTATACCATATAACGTAATACGTTAAAACGTTATACCATATAACGTAATACGTTATAACGTTATACCATATAACGTAATACGTGATAACGTAATACCATATAACGTAATACGTTATAACGTTATACCATATAACGTAATACGTTATAACGTTATAGCATATAACGTAATACTTTATAACGTTATACCATATAACGTAATACGTTAAAACGTTATACCACATAACGTAATACGTTATAACGTAATACCATATAACGTAATAAGTGATAACGTTATACCATATAACGTAATACGTTAAAACGTTAAACCATATAACGTAATACGTTATAACGTTATACCATATAACGTAATACGTGATAACGTTATACCATATAACGTAGTACGTTATAACGTTATACCACATAACGTAATACGTTATAACGTTATACCATATAACGTAATACGTTATAACGTAATACCATATAACGTAAAACGTCATTTCGTTATACCATATAACGTAATACGTGATAACGTAATACCATATAACGTAATAAGTGATAACGTTATACCATATAACGTAATACGTTAAAACGTTATACCATATAACGTAAAACGTCATTTCGTTATACCATATAACGTAATACGTGATAACGTAATACCATATAACGTAATAAGTGATAACGTTATACCATATAACGTAATACGTTAAAACGTAATACCGTATAACGTAATACGTTATAACGTTATACCATATAACGTAAAACGTCATTTCGTTATACCATATAACGTAATACGTGATAACGTAATACCATATAACGTAATAAGTGATAACGTTATACCATATAACGTAATACGTTAAAACGATATACCATATAACGTAATACGTTATAACGTTATACCATATAACGTAATACGTGATAACGTTATACCATATAACGTAATACGTTAAAACGTTATACCATATAACGTAATACGTTATAACGTTATACCATATAACGTAATACGTGATAACGTAATACCATATAACGTAATACGTTATGACGTTATACCATATAACGTAATACGTTATAACGTTATACCATATAACGTAATACGTTATAACGTAATAACATATGACGTAAAACGTTATAACGTAATGCCATATAACGTAATACGTTATAACGTTACACCATATAACGTAATACGTTATAACGCAATGACATATAACGTAATACGTCATATAGTTATACCATATAACGTAATATGTTATAACGTTATACCATATAACGTAATACGTTATAACGTTATACCATATAACGTAATTCGTTGTAACGTTATACCACATAACGTAATACGTTATAACGTTATACCATATAACGTAATACGTTAAAACGTAATACCATATAACGTAATACGTTATAACGTTATACCATATAACGTAAAACGTCATTTCGTTATACCATATAACGTAATACGTTATAACGTTATACCAAATAACGTAATACGTTATAACGTAATAACATATAACGTAAAACGTTATAACGTAATACAATATAACGTAATACGTTATAACGTTATACCATATAACGTTATACGTTAAAACGTTATACCACATAACGTAATACGTTATAACGTAATACAATATAACGTAATACGTTATAACGTTATACCATATAACGTAATACGTTATAACGTAATAACATATAACGTAAAACGTTATAACGTAATACAATATAACGTAATACGTTATAACGTTATACCATATAACGTTATACGTTAAAACGTTATACCACATAACGTAATACGTTATAACGTAATACCATATAACGTAATACGTTATAACGTTATACCATATAACGTAATACGTTAAAACGTAATACCATATAACGTAATACGTTATATCGTTATACCATATAACGTAAAACGTCATTTCGTTATACCATATAACGCAATACGTTATAACGTTATACCATATAACGTAATTCGTTAAAACGTAATACCATATAACGTAATACGTTATAACGTTATACCATATAACGTACAACGTCATTTCGTTATACCATATAACGTAATACGTTATAACGTAATGCCATATAACGTAATACGTGATAACTTTATACCATATAACGTAATACGTTATAACGTAATAACATATAACGTAAAACGTTATAACGTAATACCATATAACGTAATACGTTATAACGTTATACCATATAACGTAATACGTTAAAACGTAATACCATATAACGTAATACGTTATAACGTAATACCATATAACGTAATACGTTATAACGTAATACCATATAACGTAATACGTTATAACGTTATACCATATAACGTAATACGTTAAAACGTAATACCATATAACGTAATACGTTATAACGTTATACCATATAACGTAAAACGTCATTTCGTTATACCATATAACGTAATACGTTATAACGTAATGCCATATAACGTAATACGTGATAATGTTATACCATATAACGTAATACGTTATAGCGTTATACCATATAACGTAATACTTCATAACGTTATACCATATAACGTAATACGTTAAAACGTTATACCACATATCGTAATACGTTATAACGTAATACCATATAACGTAATACGTTATAACGTTATACCATATAACGTAATACGTTAAAACGTAATACCATATAACGTAATACGTTATAACGTTATACCATATAACGTAAAACGTCATTTCGTTATACCATATAACGTAATACGTTATAACGTAATGCCATATAACGTAATACGTGATAATGTTATACCATATAACGTAATACGTTATAACGTAATAACATATAACGTAAAACGTCATTTCGTTGTACCATATAACGTAATACGGTATAACGTTATACAATATAACGTAATACGTTACAACGATATACCATATAACGTAATACGTTATAACGTTATACCATATAACGTAATACGTGATAACGTTATACCATATAACGTAATACGTTATAACGTAATACCATATAACGTAATACGTTATAAACGTAATACCATATAACGTAAAGCGTCATTTCGTTATACCATATAACGTAATACGTTATAACGTAATACCATATAACGTAATACGTTATAACGTTATACCATATAACGTAATAAGTGATAACGTTATACCATATAACGTAATACGTTAAAACGTTATACCATATAACGTAATACGTTATAACGTTATGCCATATAACGTAATACGTGATAACGTTATACCATATAACGTAATACGTTAAACCGTTATACCATATAACGCAATACGTTATAACGTTATACCATATAACGTAATACGTGATGACGTAATACCATATAACGTAATACGTTATGACGTTATACCATATAACGTAATACGTTATAACGTTATACCATATAACGTTATACGTGATAACGTAATACCATATAACGTAAAACGTCATTTCGTTATACCATATAACGTAATACGTTATAACGTAATGCCATATAACGTAATACGTGATAACGTTATACCATATAACGTAATACGTTATAACGTTATACCATATAACGTTATACGTGATAACGTAATACCATATAACGTAAAACGTCATTTCGTTATACCATATAACGTAATACGTTATAACGTAATGCCATATAACGTAATACGTGATAACGTTATACCATATAACGTAATACGTTATAACGTAATAACATATAACGTAAAACGTTATAACGTAATGCCATATAACGTAATACGTTATAACGTTATACCATATAACGTAATACGTTAAAACGTAATACCATATAACGTAATACGTTATAACGTAATACCATATGACGTAATACGTTATAACGTTATACCATATAACGTAATACGTTATAACGTTATAGCATATAACGTAATACTTTATAACGTTATACCATATAACGTAATACGTTAAAACGTTATACCACATAACGTAATACGTTATAACGTAATACCATATAACGTAATACGTTATAACGTTATACCATATAACGTAATACGTTAAAACGTAATACCATATAACGTAATACGTTATAACGTTATACCATATAACGTAAAACGTCACTTCGTTATACCATATAACGTAATACGTTATAACGTAATGCCATATAACGTAATACGTGATAACGTTATACCATATAACGTAATACGTTATAACGTAATAACATATAACGTAAAACGTCATTTCGTTATACCATATAACGTAATACGGTATAACGTTATACCATATAACGTAATACGTTATAACGATATACCATATAACGTAATACGTTAAAACGTTATACCATATAACGTAATACGTGATAACGTTATACAATATAACGTAATACGTTAAAACGTTATACCATATAACGTAATACGTTATAACGTTATACCATATAACGTAATACGTGATAACGTAATACCATATAACGTAATACGTTATGACGTTATACCATATAACGTAATACGTTATAACGTAATACCATATAACGTAATACGTTATAACGTAATACCATATAACGTAAAACGTCATTTCGTTATACCATATAACGTAATACGTTATAACGTAATACCATATAACGTAATACGTTAAAACGTTTACCATATAACGTAATACGTGATAACGTAATACCATATTACGTAATACGTTATGACGTTATACCATATAACGTAATACGTTATAACGTAATACCATATAACGTAATACGTTATAACGTAATACCACATAACGTAAAACGTCATTTCGTTATACCATATAACGTAATACGTTATAACGTAATACCATATAACGTAATACGTTATAACGTTATACCATATAACGTAATACGTGATAACGTTATACCATATAACGTAATACGTTAAAACGATATAACATATAACGTAATACGTTATACCGTTATACCATATAACGTAATACGTGATAACGTTATACCATATAACGTAATACGTTAAAACGTTATACCATATAACGTAATACGTTATAACGTTATACCATATAACGTAATACGTGATAACGTTATACCATATAACGTAATACGTTAAACCGTTATACCATATAACGTGATAAGATATAACGTTATACCATATAACGTAATGCGTGATAACGTAATACCATATAACGTAATACGTTATGACGTTATACCATATAACGTAATACGTTATAACGTAATAAAACATAACGTAATACGTTATAACGTAATACCATATAACGTAAAACGTCATTTCGTTATACCATATAACGTAATACGTTATAACGTAATACCATATAACGTAATACGTTATAACGTTATACCATATAACGTAATACGTGATAACGTTATACCATATAACGTAATACGTTAAAACGATATACCATATAACGTAATACGTTATAACGTTATACCATATAACGTAAAACGTCATTTCGTTATACCATATAACGTAATACGTTATAACGTAATGCCATATAACGTAATACGTGATAACGTTATACCATATAACGTAATACGTTATAACGTAATAACATATAACGTAAAACGTCATTTCGTTATACCATATAACGTAATACGGTATAACGTTATACCATATAACGTAATACGTTATAACGATATACCATATAACGTAATACGTTAAAACGTTATACCATATAACGTAATACGTGATAACGTTATACAATATAACGTAATACGTTAAAACGTTATACCATATAACGTAATACGTTATAACGTTATACCATATAACGTAATACGTGATAACGTAATACCATATAACGTAATACGTTATGACGTTATACCATATAACGTAATACGTTATAACGTAATACCATATAACGTAATACGTTATAACGTAATACCATATAACGTAAAACGTCATTTCGTTATACCATATAACGTAATACGTTATAACGTAATACCATATAACGTAATACGTTAAAACGTTTACCATATAACGTAATACGTGATAACGTAATACCATATTACGTAATACGTTATGACGTTATACCATATAACGTAATACGTTATAACGTAATACCATATAACGTAATACGTTATAACGTAATACCATATAACGTAAAACGTCATTTCGTTATACCATATAACGTAATACGTTATAACGTAATACCATATAACGTAATACGTTATAACGTTATACCATATAACGTAATACGTGATAACGTTATACCATATAACGTAATACGTTAAAACGATATAACATATAACGTAATACGTTATACCGTTATACCATATAACGTAATACGTGATAACGTTATACCATATAACGTAATACGTTAAACCGTTATACCATATAACGTAATACGTTATAACGTTATACCATATAACGTAATACGTGATAACGTTATACCATATAACGTAATACGTTAAACCGTTATACCATATAACGTGATAAGATATAACGTTATACCATATAACGTAATGCGTGATAACGTAATACCATATAACGTAATACGTTATGACGTTATACCATATAACGTAATACGTTATAACGTAATAAAACATAACGTAATACGTTATAACGTAATACCATATAACGTAAAACGTCATTTCGTTATACCATATAACGTAATACGTTATAACGTAATACCATATAACGTAATACGTTATAACGTTATACCATATAACGTAATACGTGATAACGTTATACCATATAACGTAATACGTTAAAACGATATACCATATAACGTAATACGTTATAACGTTATACCATATAACGTAATACGTGATAACGTTATACCATATAACGTAATACGTTAAAACGTTATACCATATAACGTAATACGTTATAACGTTATACCATATAACGTAATACGTGATAACGTAATACCATATAACGTAATACGTTATGACGTTATACCATATAACGTAATACGTTATAACGTTATACCATATAACGTAATACGTTATAACGTAATAACATATAACGTAAAACGTTATAACGTAATGCCATATAACGTAATACGTTATAACGTTACACCATATAACGTAATACGTTATAACGCAATGACATATAACGTAATACGTCATATAGTTATACCATATAACGTAATAAGTTATAACGTTATACCATATAACGTAATACGTTATAACGTTATACCATATAACGTAATTCGTTGTAACGTTATACCACATAACGTAATACGTTATAACGTTATACCATATAACGTAATACGTTAAAACGTAATACGATATAACGTAATACGTTATAACGTTATACCATATAACGTAAAACGTCATTTCGTTATACCATATAACGTAATACGTTATAACGTAATGCCATATAACGTAATACGTTATAACGTTATACCATATAACGTAATTCGTTATAACGTTGTACCATATAACGTAAAACGTTATAACGTAATACAATATAACGTAATACGTTATAACGTTATACCATATAACGTAATACGTTATAACGTAATAACATATAACGTAAAACGTTATAACGTAATACCATATAACGTAATACGTTATAACGTTATACCATATAACGTTATACGTTAAAACGTTATACCACATAACGTAATACGTTATAACGTAATACCATATAACGTAATACGTTATAACGTTATACCATATAACGTAATACGTTAAAACGTAATACCATATAACGTAATAAGTTATAACGTTATACCATATAACGTAAAACGTCATTTCGTTATACCATATAACGTAATACGTTATAACGTTATACCATATAACGTAATACGTTAAAACGTAATACCATATAACGTAATACGTTATAACGTTATACCATATAACGTAAAACGTCATTTCGTTATACCATATAACGTAATACGTTATAACGTAATGCCATATAACGTAATACGTGATAACGTTATACCATATAACGTAATACGTTATAACGTAATAACATATAACGTAAAACGTTATAACGTAATACCATATAACGTAATACGTTATAACGTTATACCATATAACGTAATACGTTATAACGTTATACCATATAACGTAATACGTTAAAACGTAATACCATAAAACGTAATACGTTATAACGTTATACCATATAACGTAAAACGTCATTTCGTTATACCATATAACGTAATACGTTATAACGTAATGCCATATAACGTAATACGTGATAATGTTATACCATATAACGTAATACGTTATAACGTAATAACATATAACGTAAAACGTCATTTCGTTGTACCATATAACGTAATACGGTATAACGTTATACCATATAACGTAATATGTTATAACGATATACCATATAACGTAATACGTTATAACGTTATACCATATAACGTAATACGTGATAACGTTATACCATATAACGTAATACGTTAAAACGTTATACCATATAACGTAATACGTTATAACGTTATACCATATAACGTAATACGTGATAACGTAATACCATATAACGTAATACGTTATGACGTTATACCATATAACGTAATACGTTATAACGTAATACCATATAACGTAATACGCTATAACGTAATACCATATAACGTAAAACGTCATTTCGTTATACCATATAACGTAATACGTTATAACGTAATACCATACAACGTAATACGTTATAACGTTATACCATATAACGTAATAAGTGATAACGTTATACCATATAACGTAATACGTTAAAACGTTATACCATATAACGTAATACGTTATAACGTTATACCATATAACGTAATACGTGATAACGTTATACCATATAACGTAATACGTTAAACCGTTATACCGTATAACGTAATACGTTATAACGTTATACCATATAACGTAATACGTGATAACGTAATACCATATAACGTAATACGTTATGACGTTATACCATATAACGTAATACGTTATAACGTTATACCATATAACGTTATACGTGATAACGTAATACCATATAACGTAAAACGTCATTTCGTTATACCATATAACTTAATACGTTATAACGTAATGCCATATAACGTAATGCCATATAACGTAATACGTGATAACGTTATACCATATAACGTAATACGTTATAACGTTATACCATATAACGTTATACGTGATAACGTAATACCATATAACGTAAAACGTCATTTCGTTATACCATATAACGTAATACGTTATAACGTAATGCCATATAACGTAATACGTGATAACGTTATACCATATAACGTAATACGTTATAACGTAATAACATATAACGTAAAACGTTATAACGTAATGCCATATAACGTAATACGTTATAACGTTATACCATATAACGTAATACGTTAAAACGTAATACCATATAACGTAATACGTTATAACGTAATACCATATAACGTAATACGTTATAACGTTATACCATATAACGTAATACGTTAAAACGTAATACCATATAACGTAATACGTTATAACGTTATACCATATAGCGTAAAACGTCATTTCGTTATACCATATAACGTAATACGTTATAACGTAATGCCATATAACGTAATACGTGATAACGTTATACCATATAACGTAATACGTTATAACGTTATACCATATAACGTAATACGTGATAACGTAATACCATATAACGTAATACGTTATGACGTTATACCATATAACGTAATACGTTATAACGTAATACCATATAACGTAATACGTTATAACGTAATACCATATAACGTAAAACGTCATTTCGTTATACCATATAACGTAATACGTTATAACGTAATACCATATAACGTAATACGTTATAACGTTATACCATGTAACGTAATAAGTGATAACGTTATACCATATAACGTAATACGTTAAAACGTTATACCTTATAACGTAATACGTTATAACGTTATACCATATAACGTAATACGTGATAACGTTATACCATATAACGTAATACGTTAAACCGTTATACCATATAACGTAATACGTTATAACGTTATACCATATAACGTAATACGTGATAACGTAATACCATATAACGTAATACGTTATAACGTAATACCATATAACGTAATACGTTATAACGTTATACCATATAACGTAATACGTGATAACGTTATACCATGTAACGTAATACGTTAAACCGTTATACCATATAACGTAATACGTTATAACGTTATAACATATAACGTAATACGTGATAACGTAATACCATATAACGTAATACGTTATAACGTTATACCATATAACGTAATACGTTAAAACGTAATACCGTATAACGTAATACGTTATAACGTAATACCATATAACGTAATACGTTATAACGTTATACCATATAACGTAATACGTTATAACGTTATACCATATAACGTAATACTTTATAACGTTATACCATATAACGTAATACGTTAAAACGTTATACCACATAACGTAATACGTTATAACGTAATACCATATAACGTAATACGTTATAACGTAATACCATATAACGTAATAAGTTATAACGTTATACCATATAACGTAATACGTGATAACGTTATACCATATAACGTAATACGTTAAAACGATATAACATATAACGTAATACGTTATAACGTTATACCATATAACGTAATACGTTATACCGTTATACCATATAACGTAATACGTGATAACGTTATACCATATAACGTAATACGTTAAAACGTTATACCATATAACGTAATACGTTATAACGTTATACCATATAACGTAATACGTGATAACGTTATACCATATAACGTAATACGTTATAACGTAATGCCATATAACGTAATACGTTTTGACGTTATACCATATAACGTAATACGTTATAACGTAATAAAACATAACGTAATACGTTATAACGTAATACCATATAACGTAAAACGTCATTTCGTTATACCATATAACGTAATACGTTAAACCGTTATACCATATAACGTGATAAGATATAACGTTATACCATATAACGTAATGCGTGATAACGCAATACCATATAACGTAATACGTTAAAACGTAATACCATATAACGTAATACGTTGTAACGTTATACCATATAACGTAAAACGTCATTTCGTTATACCATATAACGTAATACGTTATAACGTAATGCCATATAACGTAATACGTTATAACGTTATACCATATAACGTAATACGTGATAACGTTATACCATATAACGTAATACGTTAAACCGTTATACCATATAACGTGATAAGATATAACGTTATACCATATAACGTAATGCGTGATAACGTAATACCATATAACGTAATACGTTATAACGTAATAAAACATAACGTAATACGTTATAACGTAATACCATATAACGTAAAACGTCATTTCGTTATACCATATAACGTAATACGTTATAACGTAATACCATATAACGTAATACGTTATAACGTTATACCATATAACGTAATACGTGATAACGTTATACCATATAACGTAATACGTTAAAACGATATACCATATAACGTAATACGTTATAACGTTATACCATATAACGTAATACGTTATAACGTAATAACATATAACGTAAAACGTTATAACGTAATGCCATATAACGTAATACGTTATAACGTTACACCATATAACGTAATACGTTATAACGCAATGACATATAACGTAATACGTCATATAGTTATACCATATAACGTAATAAGTTATAACGTTATACCATATAACGTAATACGTTATAACGTTATACCATATAACGTAATACGTGATAACGTAATACCATATAACGTAATACGTTATGACGTTATACCATATAACGTAATACGTTATAACGTTATACCATATAACGTTATACGTGATAACGTAATACCATATAACGTAATACGTGATAACGTTATACCATATAACGTAATACGTTAAACCGTTATACCATATAACGTGATAAGATATAACGTTATACCATATAACGTAATGCGTGATAACGTAATACCATATAACGTAATACGTTATAACGTAATAAAACATAACGTAATACGTTATAACGTTATACCATATAACGTAATACGTGATAACGTTATACCATATAACGTAATACGTTAAAACGATATACCATATAACGTAATACGTTATAACGTTATACCATATAACGTAATACGTTATAACGTAATAACATATAACGTAAAACGTTATAACGTAATGCCATATAACGTAATACGTTATAACGTTACACCATATAACGTAATACGTTATAACGCAATGACATATAACGTAATACGTCATATAGTTATACCATATAACGTAATAAGTTATAACGTTATACCATATAACGTAATACGTTATAACGTAATACCATATAACGTAATACGTTGTAACGTTATACCATATAACGTAAAACGTCATTTCGTTATACCATATAACGTAATACGTTATAACGTAATGCCATATAACGTAATACGTTATAACGTTATACCATATAACGTAATACGTGATAACGTTATACCATATAACGTAATACGTTAAACCGTTATACCATATAACGTGATAAGATATAACGTTATACCATATAACGTAATGCGTGATAACGTAATACCATATAACGTAATACGTTATAACGTAATAAAACATAACGTAATACGTTATAACGTAATACCATATAACGTAAAACGTCATTTCGTTATACCATATAACGTAATACGTTATAACGTAATACCATATAACGTAATACGTTATAACGTTATACCATATAACGTAATAAGTGATAACGTTATACCATATAACGTAATACGTTAAAACGTTATACCATATAACGTAATACGTTATAACGTTATACCATATAACGTAATACGTGATAACGTTATACCATATAACGTAATACGTTAAACCGTTATACCATATAACGTAATACGTTATAACGTTATACCATATAACGTAATACGTGATAACGTAATACCATATAACGTAATACGTTATGACGTTATACCATATAACGTAATACGTTATAACGTTATACCATATAACGTTATACGTGATAACGTAATACCATATAACGTAAAACGTCATTTCGTTATACCATATAACTTAATACGTTATAACGTAATGCCATATAACGTAATGCCATATAACGTAATACGTGATAACGTTATACCATATAACGTAATACGTTATAACGTTATACCATATAACGTTATACGTGATAACGTAATACCATATAACGTAAAACGTCATTTCGTTATACCATATAACGTAATACGTTATAACGTAATGCCATATAACGTAATACGTGATAACGTTATACCATATAACGTAATACGTTATAACGTAATAACATATAACGTAAAACGTTATAACGTAATGCCATATAACGTAATACGTTATAACGTTATACCATATAACGTAATACGTTAAAACGTAATACCATATAACGTAATACGTTATAACGTAATACCATATAACGTAATACGTTATAACGTTATACCATATAACGTAATACGTTAAAACGTAATACCATATAACGTAATACGTTATAACGTTATACCATATAGCGTAAAACGTCATTTCGTTATACCATATAACGTAATACGTTATAACGTAATGCCATATAACGTAATACGTGATAACGTTATACCATATAACGTAATACGTTATAACGTTATACCATATAACGTAATACGTGATAACGTAATACCATATAACGTAATACGTTATGACGTTATACCATATAACGTAATACGTTATAACGTAATACCATATAACGTAATACGTTATAACGTAATACCATATAACGTAAAACGTCATTTCGTTATACCATATAACGTAATACGTTATAACGTAATACCATATAACGTAATACGTTATAACGTTATACCATGTAACGTAATAAGTGATAACGTTATACCATATAACGTAATACGTTAAAACGTTATACCTTATAACGTAATACGTTATAACGTTATACCATATAACGTAATACGTGATAACGTTATACCATATAACGTAATACGTTAAACCGTTATACCATATAACGTAATACGTTATAACGTTATACCATATAACGTAATACGTGATAACGTAATACCATATAACGTAATACGTTATAACGTAATACCATATAACGTAATACGTTATAACGTTATACCATATAACGTAATACGTGATAACGTTATACCATGTAACGTAATACGTTAAACCGTTATACCATATAACGTAATACGTTATAACGTTATAACATATAACGTAATACGTGATAACGTAATACCATATAACGTAATACGTTATAACGTTATACCATATAACGTAATACGTTAAAACGTAATACCGTATAACGTAATACGTTATAACGTAATACCATATAACGTAATACGTTATAACGTTATACCATATAACGTAATACGTTATAACGTTATACCATATAACGTAATACTTTATAACGTTATACCATATAACGTAATACGTTAAAACGTTATACCACATAACGTAATACGTTATAACGTAATACCATATAACGTAATACGTTATAACGTAATACCATATAACGTAATAAGTTATAACGTTATACCATATAACGTAATACGTGATAACGTTATACCATATAACGTAATACGTTAAAACGATATAACATATAACGTAATACGTTATAACGTTATACCATATAACGTAATACGTTATACCGTTATACCATATAACGTAATACGTGATAACGTTATACCATATAACGTAATACGTTAAAACGTTATACCATATAACGTAATACGTTATAACGTTATACCATATAACGTAATACGTGATAACGTTATACCATATAACGTAATACGTTATAACGTAATGCCATATAACGTAATACGTTTTGACGTTATACCATATAACGTAATACGTTATAACGTAATAAAACATAACGTAATACGTTATAACGTAATACCATATAACGTAAAACGTCATTTCGTTATACCATATAACGTAATACGTTAAACCGTTGTACCATATAACGTGATAAGATATAACGTTATACCATATAACGTAATGCGTGATAACGCAATACCATATAACGTAATACGTTAAAACGTAATACCATATAACGTAATACGTTGTAACGTTATACCATATAACGTAAAACGTCATTTCGTTATACCATATAACGTAATACGTTATAACGTAATGCCATATAACGTAATACGTTATAACGTTATACCATATAACGTAATACGTGATAACGTTATACCATATAACGTAATACGTTAAACCGTTATACCATATAACGTGATAAGATATAACGTTATACCATATAACGTAATGCGTGATAACGTTATACCATATAACGTAATACGTTATAACGTAATAAAACATAACGTAATACGTTATAACGTAATACCATATAACGTAAAACGTCATTTCGTTATACCATATAACGTAATACGTTATAACGTAATACCATATAACGTAATACGTTATAACGTTATACCATATAACGTAATACGTGATAACGTTATACCATATAACGTAATACGTTAAAACGATATACCATATAACGTAATACGTTATAACGTTATACCATATAACGTAATACGTTATAACGTAATAACATATAACGTAAAACGTTATAACGTAATGCCATATAACGTAATACGTTATAACGTTACACCATATAACGTAATACGTTATAACGCAATGACATATAACGTAATACGTCATATAGTTATACCATATAACGTAATAAGTTATAACGTTATACCATATAACGTAATACGTTATAACGTTATACCATATAACGTAATACGTGATAACGTAATACCATATAACGTAATACGTTATGACGTTATACCATATAACGTAATACGTTATAACGTTATACCATATAACGTTATACGTGATAACGTAATACCATATAACGTAATACGTGATAACGTTATACCATATAACGTAATACGTTAAACCGTTATACCATATAACGTGATAAGATATAACGTTATACCATATAACGTAATGCGTGATAACGTAATACCATATAACGTAATACGTTATAACGTAATAAAACATAACGTAATACGTTATAACGTTATACCATATAACGTAATACGTGATAACGTTATACCATATAACGTAATACGTTAAAACGATATACCATATAACGTAATACGTTATAACGTTATACCATATAACGTAATACGTTATAACGTAATAACATATAACGTAAAACGTTATAACGTAATGCCATATAACGTAATACGTTATAACGTTACACCATATAACGTAATACGTTATAACGCAATGACATATAACGTAATACGTCATATAGTTATACCATATAACGTAATAAGTTATAACGTTATACCATATAACGTAATACGTTATAACGTAATACCATATAACGTAATACGTTGTAACGTTATACCATATAACGTAAAACGTCATTTCGTTATACCATATAACGTAATACGTTATAACGTAATGCCATATAACGTAATACGTTATAACGTTATACCATATAACGTAATACGTGATAACGTTATACCATATAACGTAATACGTTAAACCGTTATACCATATAACGTGATAAGATATAACGTTATACCATATAACGTAATGCGTGATAACGTAATACCATATAACGTAATACGTTATAACGTAATAAAACATAACGTAATACGTTATAACGTAATACCATATAACGTAAAACGTCATTTCGTTATACCATATAACGTAATACGTTATAACGTAATACCATATAACGTAATACGTTATAACGTTATACCATATAACGTAATACGTGATAACGTTATACCATATAACGTAATACGTTAAAACGATATACCATATAACGTAATACGTTATAACGTTATACCATATAACGTAATACGTTATAACGTAATAACATATAACGTAAAACGTTATAACGTAATGCCATATAACGTAATACGTTATAACGTTACACCATATAACGTAATACGTTATAACGCAATGACATATAACGTAATACGTCATATAGTTATACCATATAACGTAATAAGTTATAACGTTATACCATATAACGTAATACGTTATAACGTTATACCATATAACGTAATACGTGATAACGTAATACCATATAACGTAATACGTTATGACGTTATACCATATAACGTAATACGTTATAACGTTATACCATATAACGTTATACGTGATAACGTAATACCATATAACGTAAAACGTCATTTCGTTATACCATATAACGTAGTACGTTATAACGTAATGCCATATAACGTAATGCCATATAACGTAATACGTGATAACGTTATACCATATAACGTAATACGTTATAACGTTATACCATATAACGTTATACGTGATAACGTAATACCATATAACGTAAAACGTCATTTCGTTATACCATATAACGTAATACGTTATAACGTAATGCCATATAACGTAATACGTGATAACGTTATACCATATAACGTAATACGTTATAACGTAATAACATATAACGTAATACGTTATAACGTAATACCATATAACGTAATACGTTATAACGTTATACCATATAACGTAATACGTTAAAACGTAATACCATATAACGTAATACGTTATAACGTTATACCATATAGCGTAAAACGTCATTTCGTTATACCATATAACGTAATACGTTATAACGTAATGCCATATAACGTAATACGTGATAACGTTATACCATATAACGTAATACGTTATAACGTTATACCATATAACGTAATACGTGATAACGTAATACCATATAACGTAATACGTTATGACGTTATACCATATAACGTAATACGTTATAACGTAATACCATATAACGTAATACGTTATAACGTAATACCATATAACGTAAAACGTCATTTCGTTATACCATATAACGTAATACGTTATAACGTAATACCATATAACGTAATACGTTATAACGTAATACCATATAACGTAATACGTTATAACGTTATACCATGTAACGTAATAAGTGATAACGTTATACCATATAACGTAATACGTGATAACGTAATGCCATATAACGTAATACGTGATAACGTTATACCATATAACGTAATACGTTATAACGTTATACCATATAACGTAATACGTGATAACGTAATACCATATAACGTAATACGTTATGACGTTATACCATATAACGTAATACGTTATAACGTAATACCATATAACGTAAAACGTCATTTCGTTATACCATATAACGTAATACGTTATAACGTAATACCATATAACGTAATACGTTATAACGTAATACCATATAACGTAATACGTTATAACGTTATACCATATAACGTAATACGTTATAACGTTATACCATATAACGTAATACGTGATAACGTTATACCATATAACGTAATACGTTAAACCGTTACACCATATAACGTAATACGTTATAACGTTATACCATATAACGTAATACGTGATAACGTAATACCATATAACGTAATACGTTATAACGTAATACCATATAACGTAATACGTTATAACGTTATACCATATAACGTAATACGTGATAACGTTATACCATGTAACGTAATACGTTAAACCGTTATACCATATAACGTAATAAGTTATAACGTTATAACATATAACGTAATACGTGATAACGTAATACCATATAACGTAATACGTTATAACGTTATACCATATAACGTAATACGTTAAAACGTAATACCGTATAACGTAATACGTTATAACGTAATACCATATAACGTAATACGTTATAACGTTATACCATATAACGTAATACGTTATAACGTTATACCATATAACGTAATACGTTATAACGTTATACCATATAACGTAATACGTTATAACGTTATACCATATAACGTAATACTTTATAACGTTATACCATATAACGTAATACGTTAAAACGTTATACCACATAACGTAATACGTTATAACGTAATACCATATAACGTAATACGTTATAACGTAATACCATATAACGTAATAAGTTATAACGTTATACCATATAACGTAATACGTGATAACGTTATACCATATAACGTAATACGTTAAAACGATATAACATATAACGTAATACGTTATAACGTTATACCATATAACGTAATACGTTATAACGTAATAACATATAACGTAAAACGTTATAACGTAATGCCATATAACGTAATACGTTATAACGTTACACCATATAACGTAATACGTTATAACGCAATGACATATAACGTAATACGTCATATAGTTATACCATATAACGTAATAAGTTATAACGTTATACCATATAACGTAATACGTTATAACGTTATTCCATATAACGTAATACGTGATAACGTAATACCATATAACGTAATACGTTATGACGTTATACCATATAACGTAATACGTTATAACGTTATACCATATAACGTTATACGTGATAACGTAATACCATATAACGTAAAACGTCATTTCGTTATACCATATAACGTAATACGTTATAACGTAATGCCATATAACGTAATGCCATATAACGTAATACGTGATAACGTTATACCATATAACGTAATACGTTATAACGTTATACCATATAACGTTATACGTGATAACGTAATACCATATAACGTAAAACGTCATTTCGTTATACCATATAACGTAATACGTTATAACGTAATGCCATATAACGTAATACGTGATAACGTTATACCATATAACGTAATACGTTATAACGTAATAACATATAACGTAATACGTTATAACGTAATACCATATAACGTAATACGTTATAACGTTATACCATATAACGTAATACGTTAAAACGTAATACCATATAACGTAATACGTTATAACGTTATACCATATAGCGTAAAACGTCATTTCGTTATACCATATAACGTAATACGTTATAACGTAATGCCATATAACGTAATACGTGATAACGTTATACCATATAACGTAATACGTTATAACGTTATACCATATAACGTAATACGTGATAACGTAATACCATATAACGTAATACGTTATGACGTTATACCATATAACGTAATACGTTATAACGTAATACCATATAACGTAATACGTTATAACGTAATACCATATAACGTAAAACGTCATTTCGTTATACCATATAACGTAATACGTTATAACGTAATACCATATAACGTAATACGTTATAACGTAATACCATATAACGTAATACGTTATAACGTTATACCATGTAACGTAATAAGTGATAACGTTATACCATATAACGTAATACGTTAAAACGTTATACCATATAACGTAATACGTTATAACGTTATACCATATAACGTAATACGTGATAACGTTATACCATATAACGTAATACGTTAAACCGTTATACCATATAACGTAATACGTTATAACGTTATACCATATAACGTAATACGTGATAACGTAATACCATATAACGTAATACGTTATAACGTAATACCATATAACGTAATACGTTATAACGTTATACCATATAACGTAATACGTGATAACGTTATACCATGTAACGTAATACGTTAAACCGTTATACCATATAACGTAATACGTTATAACGTTATAACATATAACGTAATACGTGATAACGTAATACCATATAACGTAATACGTTATAACGTTATACCATATAACGTAATACGTTATAACGTAATACCATATAACGTAATACGTTATAACGTAATACCATATAACGTAATACGTTATAACGTTATACCATATAACGTAATACGTTATAACGTAATAACATATAACGTAAAACGTTATAACGTAATGCCATATAACGTAATACGGTATAACGTTACACCATATAACGTAAGACGTTATAACGTAATGACATATAACGTAATACGTTATATAGTTATACCATATAACGTAATAAGTTATAACGTTATACCATATAACGTAATACGTTATAACGTTATACCATATAACGTAATTCGTTGTAACGTTATACCACATAACGTAATACGTTATAACGTTATACCATATAACGTAATACGTTAAAACGTAATACCATATAACGTAATACGTTATAACGTTATACCATATAACGTAAAACGTCATTTCGTTATACCATATAACGTAATACGTTATAACGTAATGCCATATAACGTAATACGTTATAACGTTATACCATATAACGTAATTCGTTATAACGTTATACCACATAACGTAATACGTTATAACGTTATACCATATAACGTAATACGTTAAAACGTAATACCATATAACGTAATACGTTATAACGTTATACCATATAACGTAAAACGTCATTTCGTTATACCATATAACGTAATACGGTATAACGTTATACCATATAACCTAATACGTTATAACGATATACCATATAACGTAATACGTTATGACGTTATACCATATAACGTAATACGTTATAACGTTATACCATATAACGTAATACGTTATAACGTTATACCATATAACGTAATACGTTATAACGTTATAGCATATAACGTAATACGTGATAACGTAATACCATATAACGTAATACGTTATGACGTTATACCATATAACGTAATACGTTATAACGTAATACCATATAACGTAATACGTTATAACGTAATACCATATAACGTAATACGTGATAACGTTATACCATATAACGTAATACGTTAGCACGTTATACCATACAACGTAAAACGTCATTTCGATATACCGTATAACGTGATACGTTAGAACGTTATACCATATAACGTAATACGTCGTAACGTTATACCATATAACGTAATACGTGATAACGTAATACCATATAAAGTAATACGTTATGACGTTATACCATATAACGTAATACTTTATAACGTAATTCCACATAACGTAATACGTTATAACGTTATACCATACATCGTAAAACGTCATATCGATATACCGTATAACGTGATACGTTATAGCGTTATAACATATAACGTAAAACGTTATAACGTAATACCATACAACGTAATACGTTATAACGTTATACCATATAACGTAATACGTTAAAACGTTATACCATATAACGTAATACGTGATAACGTAATACCATATAACGTAATACGTTATAACGTAATACCATATAACGTAATACGTTATAACGTTATACCATATAACGTAATACGTTATAACGTTATACCATATAACGTAATACTTTATAACGTTATACCATATAACGTAATACGTTAAAACGTTATACCACATAACGTAATACGTTATAACGTAATACCATATAACGTAATACGTTATAACGTAATACCATATAACGTAATAAGTTATAACGTTATACCATATAACGTAATACGTGATAACGTTATACCATATAACGTAATACGTTAAAACGATATAACATATAACGTAATACGTTATAACGTTATACCATATAACGTAATACGTTATACCGTTATACCATATAACGTAATACGTGATAACGTTATACCATATAACGTAATACGTTAAAACGTTATACCATATAACGTAATACGTTATAACGTTATACCATATAACTTAATACGTGATAACGTTATACCATATAACGTAATACGTTATAACGTAATGCCATATAACGTAATACGTTATGACGTTATACCATATAACGTAATACGTTATAACGTAATAAAACATAACGTAATACGTTATAACGTAATACCATATAACGTAAAACGTCATTTCGTTATACCATATAACGTAATACGTTAAACCGTTATACCATATAACGTGATAAGATATAACGTTATACCATATAACGTAATGCGTGATAACGTAATACCATATAACGTAATACGTTAAAACGTAATACCATATAACGTAATACGTTATAACGTTATACCATATAACGTAAAACGTCATTTCGTTATACCATATAACGTAATACGTTATAACGTAATGCCATATAACGTAATACGTTATAACGTTATACCATATAACGTAATACGTGATAACGTTATACCATATAACGTAATACGTTAAACCGTTATACCATATAACGTGATAAGATATAACGTTATACCATATAACGTAATGCGTGATAACGTAATACCATATAACGTAATACGTTATAACGTAATAAAACATAACGTAATACGTTATAACGTAATACCATATAACGTAAAACGTCATTTCGTTATACCATATAACGTAATACGTTATAACGTAATACCATATAACGTAATACGTTATAACGTTATACCATATAACGTAATACGTGATAACGTTATACCATATAACGTAATACGTTAAAACGATATACCATATAACGTAATACGTTATAACGTTATACCATATAACGTAATACGTTATAACGTAATAACATATAACGTAAAACGTTATAACGTAATGCCATATAACGTAATACGTTATAACGTTACACCATATAACGTAATACGTTATAACGCAATGACATATAACGTAATACGTCATATAGTTATACCATATAACGTAATAAGTTATAACGTTATACCATATAACGTAATACGTTATAACGTTATACCATATAACGTAATTCGTTGTAACGTTATACCACATAACGTAATACGTTATAACGTTATACCATATAACGTAATACGTTAAAACGTAATACCATATAACGTAATACGTTATAACGTTATACCATATAACGTAAAACGTCATTTCGTTATACCATATAACGTAATACATTATAACGTAATGCCATATAACGTAATACGTTATAACGTTATACCATATAACGTAATTCGTTATAACGTTATACCATATAACGTAAAACGTTATAACGTAATACAATATAACGTAATACGTTATAACGTTATACCATATAACGTAATACGTTATAACGTAATAACATATAACGTAAAACGTTATAACGTAATACCATATAACGTAATACGTTATAACGTTATACCATATAACGTTATACGTTAAAACGTTATACCACATAACGTAATACGTTAAAACGTAATACCATATAACGTAATACGTTATAACGTTATACCATATAACGTAATACGTTAAAACGTAATACCATATAACGTAATACGTTATAACGTTATACCATATAACGTAAAACGTCATTTCGTTATACCATATAACGTAATACGTTATAACGTTATACCATATAACGTAATACGTTAAAACGTAATACCATATAACGTAATACGTTATAACGTTATACCATATAACGTAAAACGTCATTTCGTTATACCATATAACGTAATACGTTATAACGTAATGCCATATAACGTAATACGTGATAACGTTATACCATATAACGTAATACGTTATAACGTAATAACATATAACGTAAAACGTTATAACGTAATACCATATAACGTAATACGTTATAACGTTATACCATATAACGTAATACGTTATAACGTTATACCATATAACGTAATACGTTAAAACGTAATACCATATAACGTAATACGTTATAACGTTATACCATATAACGTAAAACGTCATTTCGTTATACCATATAACGTAATACGTTATAACGTAATGCCATATAACGTAATACGTTAAAACGTTATACCACATAACGTAATACGTTATAACGTAATACCATATAACGTAATACGTTATAACGTTATACCATATAACGTAATACGTTAAAACGTAATACCATATAACGTAATACGTTATAACGTTATACCATATAACGTAAAACGTCATTTCGTTATACCATATAACGTAATACGTTATAACGTAATACCATACAACGTAATACGTTATAACGTTATACCATATAACGTAATAAGTGATAACGTTATACCATATAACGTAATACGTTAAAACGTTATACCATATAACGTAATACGTTATAACGTTATACCATATAACGTAATACGTGATAACGTTATACCATATAACGTAATACGTTAAACCGTTATACCATATAACGTAATACGTTATAACGTTATACCATATAACGTAATACGTGATAACGTAATACCATATAACGTAATACGTTATGACGTTATACCATATAACGTAATACGTTATAACGTTATACCATATAACGTTATACGTGATAACGTAATACCATATAACGTAAAGCGTCATTTCGTTATACCATATAACGTAATACGTTATAACGTAATGCCATATAACGTAATGCCATATAACGTAATACGTGATAACGTTATACCATATAACGTAATACGTTATAACGTTATACCATATAACGTTATACGTGATAACGTAATACCATATAACGTAAAACGTCATTTCGTTATACCATATAACGTAATACGTTATAACGTAATGCCATATAACGTAATACGTGATAACGTTATACCATATGACGTAATACGTTATAACGTAATAACATATAACGTAAAACGTTATAACGTAATGCCATATAACGTAATACGTTATAACGTTATACCATATAACGTAATACGTTAAAACGTAATACCATATAACGTAATACGTTATAACGTAATACCATATAACGTAATACGTTATAACGTTATACCATATAACGTAATACGTTAAAACGATATAACATATAACGTAATACGTTATAACGTTATACCATATAACGTAATACGTGATAACGTTATCCCATATAACGTAATACGTTATAACGTTATACCATATAACGTAATACGTGATAACGTAATACCATATAACGTAATACGTGATAACGTTATACCATATAACGTAATACGTTAAACCGTTATACCATATAACGTAATAAGATATAACGTTATACCATATAACGTAATGCGTGTTAACGTAATACCATATAACGTAATACGTTATGACGTTATACCATATAACGTAATACGTTATAACGTAATAAAACATAACGTAATACGTTATAACGTAATACCATATAACGTAAAACGTCATTTCGTTATACCATATAACGTAATACGTTATAACGTAATACCATATAACGTAATACGTTATAACGTTATACTATATAACGTAATACGTGATAACGTTATACCATATAACGTAATACGTTAAAACGATATACCATATAACGTAATACGTTATAACGTTATACCATATGACGTAATACGTGATAACGTTATACCATATAACGTAATACGTTAAAACGTTATACCATATAACGTAATACGTTATAACGTTATTCCATATAACGTAATACGTGATAACGTAATACCATATAACGTAAGACGTTATGACGTTATACCATATAACGTAATACGTTATAACGTTATACCATATAACGTAATACGTTATAACGTAATAACATATAACGTAAAACGTTATAACGTAATGCCATATAACGTAATACGTTATAACGTTACACCATATAACGTAAGACGTTATAACGTAATGACATATAACGTAATACGTTATATAGTTATACCATATAACGTAATAAGTTATAACGTTATACCATATAACGTAATACGTTATAACGTTATACCATATAACGTAATTCGTTGTAACGTTATACCACATAACGTAATACGTTATAACGTTATACCATATAACGTAATACGTTAAAACGTAATACCATATAACGTAATACGTTATAACGTTATACCATATAACGTAAAACGTCATTTCGTTATACCATATAACGTAATACGTTATAACGTAATGCCATATAACGTAATACGTTATAACGTTATACCATATAACGTAATACGTGATAACGTTATACCATATAACGTAATACGTTAAACCGTTATACGATATAACGTAATACGTTATAACGTTATACCATATAACGTAATACGTGATAACGTAATACCATATAACGTAATACGTTATGACGTTATACCATATAACGTAATACGTTATAACGTTATACCATATAACGTTATACGTGATAACGTAATACCATATAACGTAAAGCGTCATTTCGTTATACCATATAACGTAATACGTTATAACGTAATGCCATATAACGTAATGCCATATAACGTAATACGTGATAACGTTATACCATATAACGTAAGACGTTATAACGTAATGACATATAACGTAATACGTTATATAGTTATACCATATAACGTAATAAGTTATAACGTTATACCATATAACGTAATACGTTATAACGTTATACCATATAACGTAATTCGTTGTAACGTTATACCACATAACGTAATACGTTATAACGTTATACCATACAACGTAATACGTTATAACGTTATACCATATAACGTAATAAGTGATAACGTTATACCATATAACGTAATACGTTAAAACGTTATACCATATAACGTAATACGTTATAACGTTATACCATATAACGTAATACGTGATAACGTTATACCATATAACGTAATACGTTAAACCGTTATACCATATAACGTAATACGTTATAACGTTATACCATATAACGTAATACGTGATAACGTAATACCATATAACGTAATACGTTATGACGTTATACCATATAACGTAATACGTTATAACGTTATACCATATAACGTTATACGTGATAACGTAATACCATATAACGTAAAGCGTCATTTCGTTATACCATATAACGTAATACGTTATAACGTAATGCCATATAACGTAATGCCATATAACGTAATACGTGATAACGTTATACCATATAACGTAATACGTTATAACGTTATACCATATAACGTTATACGTGATAACGTAATACCATATAACGTAAAACGTCATTTCGTTATACCATATAACGTAATACGTTATAACGTAATGCCATATAACGTAATACGTGATAACGTTATACCATATAACGTAATACGTTATAACGTAATAACATATAACGTAAAACGTTATAACGTAATGCCATATAACGTAATACGTTATAACGTTATACCATATAACGTAATACGTTAAAACGTAATACCATATAACGTAATACGTTATAACGTAATACCATATAACGTAATACGTTATAACGTTATACCATATAACGTAATACGTTAAAACGATATAACATATAACGTAATACGTTATAACGTTATACCATATAACGTAATACGTGATAACGTTATCCCATATAACGTAATACGTTATAACGTTATACCATATAACGTAATACGTGATAACGTAATACCATATAACGTAATACGTGATAACGTTATACCATATAACGTAATACGTTAAACCGTTATACCATATAACGTAATAAGATATAACGTTATACCATATAACGTAATGCGTGTTAACGTAATACCATATAACGTAATACGTTATGACGTTATACCATATAACGTAATACGTTATAACGTAATAAAACATAACGTAATACGTTATAACGTAATACCATATAACGTAAAACGTCATTTCGTTATACCATATAACGTAATACGTTATAACGTAATACCATATAACGTAATACGTTATAACGTTATACTATATAACGTAATACGTGATAACGTTATACCATATAACGTAATACGTTAAAACGATATACCATATAACGTAATACGTTATAACGTTATACCATATGACGTAATACGTGATAACGTTATACCATATAACGTAATACGTTAAAACGTTATACCATATAACGTAATACGTTATAACGTTATTCCATATAACGTAATACGTGATAACGTAATACCATATAACGTAAGACGTTATGACGTTATACCATATAACGTAATACGTTATAACGTTATACCATATAACGTAATACGTTATAACGTAATAACATATAACGTAAAACGTTATAACGTAATGCCATATAACGTAATACGTTATAACGTTACACCATATAACGTAAGACGTTATAACGTAATGACATATAACGTAATACGTTATATAGTTATACCATATAACGTAATAAGTTATAACGTTATACCATATAACGTAATACGTTATAACGTTATACCATATAACGTAATTCGTTGTAACGTTATACCACATAACGTAATACGTTATAACGTTATACCATATAACGTAATACGTTAAAACGTAATACCATATAACGTAATACGTTATAACGTTATACCATATAACGTAAAACGTCATTTCGTTATACCATATAACGTAATACGTTATAACGTAATGCCATATAACGTAATACGTTATAACGTTATACCATATAACGTAATTCGTTATAACGTTATACCACATAACGTAATACGTTATAACGTTATACCATATAACGTAATACGTTATAACGTTATACCATATAACGTAATACGTTATAACGTTATAGCATATAACGTAATACGTGATAACGTAATACCATATAACGTAATACGTTATGACGTTATACCATATAACGTAATACGTTATAACGTAATACCATATAACGTAATACGTTATAACGTAATACCATATAACGTAATACGTGATAACGTTATACCATATAACGTAATACGTTAGCACGTTATACCATACAACGTAAAACGTCATTTCGATATACCGTATAACGTGATACGTTAGAACGTTATACCATATAACGTAATACGTCGTAACGTTATACCATATAACGTAATACGTGATAACGTAATACCATATAAAGTAATACGTTATGACGTTATACCATATAACGTAATACTTTATAACGTAATTCCATATAACGTAATACGTTATAACGTTATACCATACATCGTAAAACGTCATATCGATATACCGTATAACGTGATACGTTATAACGTTATAACATATAACGTAAAACGTCATTTCGTTATACAATAAAACATAGTACGGTATAACGTTACACCATATAACGTAATACGTTATAACGTAATGACATATAACGTAATACGTTATATAGTTATACCATATAACGTAATAAGTTATAACGTATTACGTTATAACGTTATACCATATAACGTAGAACGTCATTTCCTTATACCATATAACGTAATGCCATATAACGTAATACGTGATAACGTTATACCATATAACGTAATACGTTATAACGTAATAACATATAACGTAAAACGTTATAACGTAATACCATATAACGTAATACGTTATAACGTTATACCATATAACGTAATACGTTAAAACGTTATAGCATATAACGTAATACGTGATAACGTAATACCATATAACGTAATACGTTATGACGTTATACCATATAACGTAATACGTTATAACGTAATACCATATAACGTAATACGTTATAACGTTACACCATATAACGTAATACGTTATAACGCAATGACATATAACGTAATACGTCATATAGTTATACCATATAACGTAATAAGTTATAACGTTATACCATATAACGTAATACGTTATAACGTTATACCATATAACGTAATTCGTTGTAACGTTATACCACATAACGTAATACGTTATAACGTTATACCATATAACGTAATACGTTAAAACGTAATACCATATAACGTAATACGTTATAACGTTATACCATATAACGTAAAACGTCATTTCGTTATACCATATAACGTAATACGTTATAACGTAATGCCATATAACGTAATACGTTATAACGTTATACCATATAACGTAATTCGTTATAACGTTATACCATATAACGTAAAACGTTATAACGTAATACAATATAACGTAATACGTTATAACGTTATACCATATAACGTAATACGTTATAACGTAATAACATATAACGTAAAACGTTATAACGTAATACCATATAACGTAATACGTTATAACGTTATACCATATAACGTTATACGTTAAAACGTTATACCACATAACGTAATACGTTAAAACGTAATACCATATAACGTAATACGTTATAACGTTATACCATATAACGTAATACGTTAAAACGTAATACCATATAACGTAATACGTTATAACGTTATACCATATAACGTAAAACGTCATTTCGTTATACCATATAACGTAATACGTTATAACGTTATACCATATAACGTAATACGTTAAAACGTAATACCATATAACGTAATACGTTATAACGTTATACCATATAACGTAAAACGTCATTTCGTTATACCATATAACGTAATACGTTATAACGTAATGCCATATAACGTAATACGTGATAACGTTATACCATATAACGTAATACGTTATAACGTAATAACATATAACGTAAAACGTTATAACGTAATACCATATAACGTAATACGTTAAAACGTAATACCATATAACGTAATACGTTATAACGTTATACCATATAACGTAAAACGTCATTTCGTTATACCATATAACGTAATACGTTATAACGTAATGCCATATAACGTAATACGTTAAAACGTTATACCACATAACGTAATACGTTATAACGTAATACCATATAACGTAATACGTTATAACGTTATACCATATAACGTAATACGTTAAAACGTAATACCATATAACGTAATACGTTATAACGTTATACCATATAACGTAAAACGTCATTTCGTTATACCATATAACGTAATACGTTATAACGTAATACCATACAACGTAATACGTTATAACGTTATACCATATAACGTAATAAGTGACAACGTTATACCATATAACGTAATACGTTAAAACGTTATACCATATAACGTAATACGTTATAACGTTATACCATATAACGTAATACGTGATAACGTTATACCATATAACGTAATACGTTAAACCGTTATACCATATAACGTAATACGTTATAACGTTATACCATATAACGTAATACGTGATAACGTAATACCATATAACGTAATACGTTATGACGTTATACCATATAACGTAATACGTTATAACGTTATACCATATAACGTTATACGTGATAACGTAATACCATATAACGTAAAACGTCATTTCGTTATACCATATAACGTAATACGTTATAACGTAATGCCATATAACGTAATGCCATATAACGTAATACGTGATAACGTTATACCATATAACGTAATACGTTATAGCGTTATACCATATAACGTTATACGTGATAACGTAATACCATATAACGTAAAACGTCATTTCGTTATACCATATAACGTAATACGTTATAACGTAATGCCATATAACGTAATACGTGATAACGTTATACCATATAACGTAATACGTTATAACGTAGTAACATATAACGTAAAACGTTATAACGTAATGCCATATAACGTAATACGTTATAACGTTATACCATATAACGTAATACGTTAAAACGTAATACCATATAACGTAATACGTTATAACGTAATACCATATAACGTAATACGTTATAACGTTATACCATATAACGTAATACGTTATAACGTTATAGCATATAACGTAATACTTTATAACGTTATACCATATAACGTAATACGTTAAAACGTTATACCACATAACGTAATACGTTATAACGTAATACCATATAACGTAATACGTTATAACGTTATACCATATAACGTAATACGTTAAAACGATATAACATATAACGTAATACGTTATAACGTTATACCATATAACGTAATACGTGATAACGTTATACCATATAACGTAATACGTTATAACGTTATACCATATAACGTAATACGTGATAACGTAATACCATATAACGTAATACGTGATAACGTTATACCATATAACGTAATACGTTAAACCGTTATACCATATAACGTAATAAGATATAACGTTATACCATATAACGTAATGCGTGTTAACGTAATACCATATAACGTAATACGTTATGACGTTATACCATATAACGTAATACGTTATAACGTAATAAAACATAACGTAATACGTCATAACGTAATACCATATAACGTAAAACGTCATTTCGTTATACCATATAACGTAATACGTTATAACGTAATACCATATAACGTAATACGTTATAACGTTATACTATATAACGTAATACGTGATAACGTTATACCATATAACGTAATACGTTAAAACGATATACCATATAACGTAATACGTTATAACGTTATACCATATGACGTAATACGTGATAACGTTATACCATATAACGTAATACGTTAAAACGTTATACCATATAACGTAATACGTTATAACGTTATTCCATATAACGTAATACGTGATAACGTTATACCATATAACGTAATACGTTATAACGTTATACCATACATCGTAAAACGTCATATCGATATACCGTATAACGTGATACGTTATAGCGTTATAACATATAACGTAAAACGTTATAACGTAATACCATACAACGTAATACGTTATAACGTTATACCATATAACGTAATACGTTAAAACGTTATACCATATAACGTAATACGTGATAACGTAATACCATATAACGTAATACGTTATAACGTAATACCATATAACGTAATACGTTATAACGTTATACCATATAACGTAATACGTTATAACGTTATACCATATAACGTAATACTTTATAACGTTATACCATATAACGTAATACGTTAAAACGTTATACCACATAACGTAATACGTTATAACGTAATACCATATAACGTAATACGTTATAACGTAATACCATATAACGTAATAAGTTATAACGTTATACCATATAACGTAATACGTGATAACGTTATACCATATAACGTAATACGTTAAAACGATATAACATATAACGTAATACGTTATAACGTTATACCATATAACGTAATACGTTATACCGTTATACCATATAACGTAATACGTGATAACGTTATACCATATAACGTAATACGTTAAAACGTTATACCATATAACGTAATACGTTATAACGTTATACCATATAACTTAATACGTGATAACGTTATACCATATAACGTAATACGTTATAACGTAATGCCATATAACGTAATACGTTATGACGTTATACCATATAACGTAATACGTTATAACGTAATAAAACATAACGTAATACGTTATAACGTAATACCATATAACGTAAAACGTCATTTCGTTATACCATATAACGTAATACGTTAAACCGTTATACCATATAACGTGATAAGATATAACGTTATACCATATAACGTAATGCGTGATAACGTAATACCATATAACGTAATACGTTAAAACGTAATACCATATAACGTAATACGTTATAACGTTATACCATATAACGTAAAACGTCATTTCGTTATACCATATAACGTAATACGTTATAACGTAATGCCATATAACGTAATACGTTATAACGTTATACCATATAACGTAATACGTGATAACGTTATACCATATAACGTAATACGTTAAACCGTTATACCATATAACGTGATAAGATATAACGTTATACCATATAACGTAATGCGTGATAACGTAATACCATATAACGTAATACGTTATAACGTAATAAAACATAACGTAATACGTTATAACGTAATACCATATAACGTAAAACGTCATTTCGTTATACCATATAACGTAATACGTTATAACGTAATACCATATAACGTAATACGTTATAACGTTATACCATATAACGTAATACGTGATAACGTTATACCATATAACGTAATACGTTAAAACGATATACCATATAACGTAATACGTTATAACGTTATACCATATAACGTAATACGTTATAACGTAATAACATATAACGTAAAACGTTATAACGTAATGCCATATAACGTAATACGTTATAACGTTACACCATATAACGTAATACGTTATAACGCAATGACATATAACGTAATACGTCATATAGTTATACCATATAACGTAATAAGTTATAACGTTATACCATATAACGTAATACGTTATAACGTTATACCATATAACGTAATTCGTTGTAACGTTATACCACATAACGTAATACGTTATAACGTTATACCATATAACGTAATACGTTAAAACGTAATACCATATAACGTAATACGTTATAACGTTATACCATATAACGTAAAACGTCATTTCGTTATACCATATAACGTAATACGTTATAACGTAATGCCATATAACGTAATACGTTATAACGTTATACCATATAACGTAATTCGTTATAACGTTATACCATATAACGTAAAACGTTATAACGTAATACAATATAACGTAATACGTTATAACGTTATACCATATAACGTAATACGTTATAACGTAATAACATATAACGTAAAACGTTATAACGTAATACCATATAACGTAATACGTTATAACGTTATACCATATAACGTTATACGTTAAAACGTTATACCACATAACGTAATACGTTAAAACGTAATACCATATAACGTAATACGTTATAACGTTATACCATATAACGTAATACGTTAAAACGTAATACCATATAACGTAATACGTTATAACGTTATACCATATAACGTAAAACGTCATTTCGTTATACCATATAACGTAATACGTTATAACGTTATACCATATAACGTAATACGTTAAAACGTAATACCATATAACGTAATACGTTATAACGTTATACCATATAACGTAAAACGTCATTTCGTTATACCATATAACGTAATACGTTATAACGTAATGCCATATAACGTAATACGTGATAACGTTATACCATATAACGTAATACGTTATAACGTAATAACATATAACGTAAAACGTTATAACGTAATACCATATAACGTAATACGTTATAACGTTATACCATATAACGTAATACGTTATAACGTTATACCATATAACGTAATACGTTAAAACGTAATACCATATAACGTAATACGTTATAACGTTATACCATATAACGTAAAACGTCATTTCGTTATACCATATAACGTAATACGTTATAACGTAATGCCATATAACGTAATACGTTAAAACGTTATACCACATAACGTAATACGTTATAACGTAATACCATATAACGTAATACGTTATAACGTTATACCATATAACGTAATACGTTAAAACGTAATACCATATAACGTAATACGTTATAACGTTATACCATATAACGTAAAACGTCATTTCGTTATACCATATAACGTAATACGTTATAACGTAATACCATACAACGTAATACGTTATAACGTTATACCATATAACGTAATAAGTGATAACGTTATACCATATAACGTAATACGTTAAAACGTTATACCATATAACGTAATACGTTATAACGTTATACCATATAACGTAATACGTGATAACGTTATACCATATAACGTAATACGTTAAACCGTTATACCATATAACGTAATACGTTATAACGTTATACCATATAACGTAATACGTGATAACGTAATACCATATAACGTAATACGTTATGACGTTATACCATATAACGTAATACGTTATAACGTTATACCATATAACGTTATACGTGATAACGTAATACCATATAACGTAAAGCGTCATTTCGTTATACCATATAACGTAATTCGTTATAACGTAATGCCATATAACGTAATGCCATATAACGTAATACGTGATAACGTTATACCATATAACGTAATACGTTATAACGTTATACCATATAACGTTATACGTGATAACGTAATACCATATAACGTAAAACGTCATTTCGTTATACCATATAACGTAATACGTTATAACGTAATGCCATATAACGTAATACGTGATAACGTTATACCATATAACGTAATACGTTATAACGTAATAACATATAACGTAAAACGTTATAACGTAATGCCATATAACGTAATACGTTATAACGTTATACCATATAACGTAATACGTTAAAACGTAATACCATATAACGTAATACGTTATAACGTAATACCATATAACGTAATACGTTATAACGTTATACCATATAACGTAATACGTTAAAACGATATAACATATAACGTAATACGTTATAACGTTATACCATATAACGTAATACGTGATAACGTTATCCCATATAACGTAATACGTTATAACGTTATACCATATAACGTAATACGTGATAACGTAATACCATATAACGTAATACGTGATAACGTTATACCATATAACGTAATACGTTAAACCGTTATACCATATAACGTAATAAGATATAACGTTATACCATATAACGTAATGCGTGTTAACGTAATACCATATAACGTAATACGTTATGACGTTATACCATATAACGTAATACGTTATAACGTAATAAAACATAACGTAATACGTTATAACGTAATACCATATAACGTAAAACGTCATTTCGTTATACCATATAACGTAATACGTTATAACGTAATACCATATAACGTAATACGTTATAACGTTATACTATATAACGTAATACGTGATAACGTTATACCATATAACGTAATACGTTAAAACGATATACCATATAACGTAATACGTTATAACGTTATACCATATGACGTAATACGTGATAACGTTATACCATATAACGTAATACGTTAAAACGTTATACCATATAACGTAATACGTTATAACGTTATTCCATATAACGTAATACGTGATAACGTAATACCATATAACGTAATACGTTATGACGTTATACCATATAACGTAATACGTTATAACGTTATACCATATAACGTAATACGTTATAACGTAATAACATATAACGTAAAACGTTATAACGTAATGCCATATAACGTAATACGTTATAACGTTACACCATATAACGTAAGACGTTATAACGTAATGACATATAACGTAATACGTTATATAGTTATACCATATAACGTAATAAGTTATAACGTTATACCATATAACGTAATACGTTATAACGTTATACCATATAACGTAATTCGTTGTAACGTTATACCACATAACGTAATACGTTATAACGTTATACCATATAACGTAATACGTTAAAACGTAATACCATATAACGTAATACGTTATAACGTTATACCATATAACGTAAAACGTCATTTCGTTATACCATATAACGTAATACGTTATAACGTAATGCCATATAACGTAATACGTTATAACGTTATACCATATAACGTAATTCGTTATAACGTTATACCACATAACGTAATACGTTATAACGTTATACCATATAACGTAATACGTTATAACGTTATACCATATAACGTAATACGTTATAACGTTATAGCATATAACGTAATACGTGATAACGTAATACCATATAACGTAATACGTTATGACGTTATACCATATAACGTAATACGTTATAACGTAATACCATATAACGTAATACGTTATAACGTAATACCATATAACGTAATACGTGATAACGTTATACCATATAACGTAATACGTTAGCACGTTATACCATACAACGTAAAACGTCATTTCGATATACCGTATAACGTGATACGTTAGAACGTTATACCATATAACGTAATACGTCGTAACGTTATACCATATAACGTAATACGTGATAACGTAATACCATATAAAGTAATACGTTATGACGTTATACCATATAACGTAATACTTTATAACGTAATTCCATATAACGTAATACGTTATAACGTTATACCATACATCGTAAAACGTCATATCGATATACCGTATAACGTGATACGTTATAACGTTATAACATATAACGTAAAACGTCATTTCGTTATACAATAAAACATAGTACGGTATAACGTTACACCATATAACGTAATACGTTATAACGTAATGACATATAACGTAATACGTTATATAGTTATACCATATAACGTAATAAGTTATAACGTATTACGTTATAACGTTATACCATATAACGTAGAACGTCATTTCCTTATACCATATAACGTAATGCCATATAACGTAATACGTGATAACGTTATACCATATAACGTAATACGTTATAACGTAATAACATATAACGTAAAACGTTATAACGTAATACCATATAACGTAATACGTTATAACGTTATACCATATAACGTAATACGTTAAAACGTTATAGCATATAACGTAATACGTGATAACGTAATACCATATAACGTAATACGTTATGACGTTATACCATATAACGTAATACGTTATAACGTAATACCATATAACGTAATACGTTATAACGTTACACCATATAACGTAATACGTTATAACGCAATGACATATAACGTAATACGTCATATAGTTATACCATATAACGTAATAAGTTATAACGTTATACCATATAACGTAATACGTTATAACGTTATACCATATTACGTAATTCGTTGTAACGTTATACCACATAACGTAATACGTTATAACGTTATACCATATAACGTAATACGTTAAAACGTAATACCATATAACGTAATACGTTATAACGTTATACCATATAACGTAAAACGTCATTTCGTTATACCATATAACGTAATACGTTATAACGTAATGCCATATAACGTAATACGTTATAACGTTATACCATATAACGTAATTCGTTATAACGTTATACCATATAACGTAAAACGTTATAACGTAATACAATATAACGTAATACGTTATAACGTTATACCATATAACGTAATACGTTATAACGTAATAACATATAACGTAAAACGTTATAACGTAATACCATATAACGTAATACGTTATAACGTTATACCATATAACGTTATACGTTAAAACGTTATACCACATAACGTAATACGTTAAAACGTAATACCATATAACGTAATACGTTATAACGTTATACCATATAACGTAATACGTTAAAACGTAATACCATATAACGTAATACGTTATAACGTTATACCATATAACGTAAAACGTCATTTCGTTATACCATATAACGTAATACGTTATAACGTTATACCATATAACGTAATACGTTAAAACGTAATACCATATAACGTAATACGTTATAACGTTATACCATATAACGTAAAACGTCATTTCGTTATACCATATAACGTAATACGTTATAACGTAATGCCATATAACGTAATACGTGATAACGTTATACCATATAACGTAATACGTTATAACGTAATAACATATAACGTAAAACGTTATAACGTAATACCATATAACGTAATACGTTAAAACGTAATACCATATAACGTAATACGTTATAACGTTATACCATATAACGTAAAACGTCATTTCGTTATACCATATAACGTAATACGTTATAACGTAATGCCATATAACGTAATACGTTAAAACGTTATACCACATAACGTAATACGTTATAACGTAATACCATATAACGTAATACGTTATAACGTTATACCATATAACGTAATACGTTAAAACGTAATACCATATAACGTAATACGTTATAACGTTATACCATATAACGTAAAACGTCATTTCGTTATACCATATAACGTAATACGTTATAACGTAATACCATACAACGTAATACGTTATAACGTTATACCATATAACGTAATAAGTGACAACGTTATACCATATAACGTAATACGTTAAAACGTTATACCATATAACGTAATACGTTATAACGTTATACCATATAACGTAATACGTGATAACGTTATACCATATAACGTAATACGTTAAACCGTTATACCATATAACGTAATACGTTATAACGTTATACCATATAACGTAATACGTGATAACGTAATACCATATAACGTAATACGTTATGACGTTATACCATATAACGTAATACGTTATAACGTTATACCATATAACGTTATACGTGATAACGTAATACCATATAACGTAAAACGTCATTTCGTTATACCATATAACGTAATACGTTATAACGTAATGCCATATAACGTAATGCCATATAACGTAATACGTGATAACGTTATACCATATAACGTAATACGTTATAACGTTATACCATATAACGTTATACGTGATAACGTAATACCATATAACGTAAAACGTCATTTCGTTATACCATATAACGTAATACGTTATAACGTAATGCCATATAACGTAATACGTGATAACGTTATACCATATAACGTAATACGTTATAACGTAGTAACATATAACGTAAAACGTTATAACGTAATGCCATATAACGTAATACGTTATAACGTTATACCATATAACGTAATACGTTAAAACGTAATACCATATAACGTAATACGTTATAACGTAATACCATATAACGTAATACGTTATAACGTTATACCATATAACGTAATACGTTATAACGTTATAGCATATAACGTAATACTTTATAACGTTATACCATATAACGTAATACGTTAAAACGTTATACCACATAACGTAATACGTTATAACGTAATACCATATAACGTAATACGTTATAACGTTATACCATATAACGTAATACGTTAAAACGATATAACATATAACGTAATACGTTATAACGTTATACCATATAACGTAATACGTGATAACGTTATACCATATAACGTAATACGTTATAACGTTATACCATATAACGTAATACGTGATAACGTAATACCATATAACGTAATACGTGATAACGTTATACCATATAACGTAATACGTTAAACCGTTATACCATATAACGTAATAAGATATAACGTTATACCATATAACGTAATGCGTGTTAACGTAATACCATATAACGTAATACGTTATGACGTTATACCATATAACGTAATACGTTATAACGTAATAAAACATAACGTAATACGTCATAACGTAATACCATATAACGTAAAACGTCATTTCGTTATACCATATAACGTAATACGTTATAACGTAATACCATATAACGTAATACGTTATAACGTTATACTATATAACGTAATACGTGATAACGTTATACCATATAACGTAATACGTTAAAACGATATACCATATAACGTAATACGTTATAACGTTATACCATATGACGTAATACGTGATAACGTTATACCATATAACGTAATACGTTAAAACGTTATACCATATAACGTAATACGTTATAACGTTATTCCATATAACGTAATACGTGATAACGTAATACCATATAACGTAATACGTTATGACGTTATACCATATAACGTAATACGTTATAACGTTATACCATATAACGTAATACGTTATAACGTAATAACATATAACGTAAAACGTTATAACGTAATGCCATATAACGTAATACGGTATAACGTTACACCATATAACGTAAGACGTTATAACGTAATGACATATAACGTAATACGTTATATAGTTATACCATATAACGTAATAAGTTATAACGTTATACCATATAACGTAATACGTTATAACGTTATACCATATAACGTAATTCGTTGTAACGTTATACCACATAACGTAATACGTTATAACGTTATACCATATAACGTAATACGTTAAAACGTAATACCATATAACGTAATACGTTATAACGTTATACCATATAACGTAAAACGTCATTTCGTTATACCATATAACGTAATACGTTATAACGTAATGCCATATAACGTAATACGTTATAACGTTATACCATATAACGTAATTCGTTATAACGTTATACCACATAACGTAATACGTTATAACGTTATACCATATAACGTAATACGTTAAAACGTAATACCATATAACGTAATACGTTATAACGTTATACCATATAACGTAAAACGTCATTTCGTTATACCATATAACGTAATACGGTATAACGTTATACCATATAACCTAATACGTTATAACGATATACCATATAACGTAATACGTTATGACGTTATACCATATAACGTAATACGTTATAACGTTATACCATATAACGTAATACGTTATAACGTTATACCATATAACGTAATACGTTATAACGTTATAGCATATAACGTAATACGTGATAACGTAATACCATATAACGTAATACGTTATGACGTTATACCATATAACGTAATACGTTATAACGTAATACCATATAACGTAATACGTTATAACGTAATACCATATAACGTAATACGTGATAACGTTATACCATATAACGTAATACGTTAGCACGTTATACCATACAACGTAAAACGTCTTTTCGATATACCGTATAACGTGATACGTTAGAACGTTATACCATATAACGTAATACGTCGTAACGTTATACCATATAACGTAATACGTGATAACGTAATACCATATAAAGTAATACGTTATGACGTTATACCATATAACGTAATACTTTATAACGTAATTCCATATAACGTAATACGTTATAACGTTATACCATACATCGTAAAACGTCATATCGATATACCGTATAACGTGATACGTTATAGCGTTATAACATATAACGTAAAACGTCATTTCGTTATACCATAAAACATAGTACGGTATAACGTTACACCATATAACGTAATACGTTATAACGTAATGACATATAACGTAATACGTTATATAGTTATACCATATAACGTAATAAGTTATAACGTATTACGTTATAACGTTATACCATATAACGTAGAACGTCATTTCCTTATACCATATAACGTAATACGTTATAACGTAATGCCATATAACGTAATACGTGATAACGTTATACCATATAACGTAATACGTTATAACGTAATAACATATAACGTAAAACGTTATAACGTAATACCATACAACGTAATACGTTATAACGTTATACCATATAACGTAATACGTTAAAACGTAATACCATATAACGTAATACGTTATAACGTAATACCGTATAACGTAATACTTTATAACGTTATACCATATAACGTAATACGTTAAAACGTTATACCACATAACGTAATACGTTATAACGTTATACCATATAACGTAATACGTTAAAACGTAATACCATATAACGTAATACGTTATAACGTTATACCATATAACGTAAAACGTCATTTCGTTATACCATATAACGTAATACGTAATAACGAAATGCCATATAACATAATACGTGATAACGTTATACCATATAACGTAATACGTTATAACGTAATGCCATATAACGTAATACGTGATAACGTTATACCACATAACGTAATACGTGATAACGTTATACCATATAACGTAATACGTTAAAACGTTATACCATATAACGTAATACGTTATAACGTTATACCATATAACGTAATACGTGATAACGTAATACCATATAACGTAATACGTTATGACGTTATACCATATAACGTAATACGTTATAACGTAATACCATATAACGTAATACGTTATAACGTAATACCATATAACGTAAAACGTCATTTCGTTATACCATATAACGTAATACGTTATAACGTAATACAATATAACGTAATACGTTATAACGTTATACCATGTAACGTAATAAGTGATAACGTTATACCATATAACGTAATACGTTAAAACGTTATACCATATAACGTAATACGTTATAACGTTATACCATATAACGTAATACGTGATAACGTTATACCATATAACGTAATACGTTAAACAGTTATACCATATAACGTAATACGTTATAACGTTATACCATATAACGTAATACGTGATAACGTAATACCATATAACGTAATACGTTATAACGTAATACCATATAACGTAATACGTTATAACGTTATACCATATAACGTAATACGTGATAACGTTATACCATATAACGTAATACGTTAAACCGTTATACCATATAACGTAATACGTTATAACGTTATAACATATAACGTAATACGTGATAACGTAATACCATATAACGTAATACGTTATAACGTTATACCATATAACGTAATACGTTAAAACGTAATACCGTATAACGTAATACGTTATAACGTAATACCATATAACGTAATACGTTATAACGTTATACCATATAACGTAATACGTTAAAATCTTATACCACATAACGTAATACGTTATAACGTAATACCATATAACGTAATACGTTATAACGTTATTCCATATAACGTAATACGTTAAAACGTAATACCATATAACGTAATACGTTATAACGTTATACCATATAACGTAAAACGTCATTTCGTTATACCATATAACGTAATACGTTATAACGTAATGCCATATAACGTAATACGTGATAACGTTATACCATATAACGTAATACGTTATAACGTAATAACATATAACGTAAAACGTTATAACGTAATACCATATAACGTAATACGTTATAACGTTATACCATATAACGTAAAACGTCATTTCGTTATACCATATAACGTAATACGTAATAACGTAATGCCATATAACGTAATACGTGATAACGTTATACCATATAACGTAATACGTTATAACGTAATAACATATAACGTAAAACGTCATTTCGTTGTGCCATATAACGTAATACGGTATAACGTTATACCATATAACGTAATACGTTATAACGATATACCATCTAACGTAATACGTTATAACGTTATACCATATAACGTAATACGTGATAACGTTATACCATATAACGTAATACGTTAAAACGTTATACCATATAACGTAATACGTTATAACGTTATACCATATAACGTAATACGTGATAACGTAATACCATATAACGTAATACGTTATGACGTTATACCATATAACGTAATACGTTATAACGTAATACCATATAACGTAATACGTTATAACGTAATACCATATAACGTAAAACGTCATTTCGTTATACCATATAACGTAATACGTTATAACGTAATACCATATAACGTAAGACGTTATAACGTTATACCACATAACGTAATAAGTGATAACGTTATACCATATAACGTAATACGTGATAACGTTATACCATATAACGTAATACGTTATAACGTAATAACATATAACGTAAAACGTCATTTCGTTGTACCATATAACGTAATACGGTATAACGTTATACCATATAACGTAATACGTTATAACGATATACCATCTAACGTAATACGTTATAACGTTATACCACATAACGTAATACGTGATAACGTTATAGCATATAACGTAATACGTTAAAACGTTATACCATATAACGTAATACGTTATAACGTTATACCATATAACGTAATACGTGATAACGTAATACCATATAACGTAATACGTTATAACGTAATACCATATAACGTAATACGTTATAACGTAATACCATATAACGTAAAACGTCATTTCGTTATACCATATAACGTAATACGTTAAACCGTTATACCATATAACGTAATACGTTATAACGTTATAACATATAACGTAATACGTGATAACGTAATACCATATAACGTAATACGTTATAACGTTATACCATATAACGTAATACGTTAAAACGTAATACCGTATAACGTAATACGTTATAACGTAATACCATATAACGTAATACGTTATAACGTTATACCATATAACGTAATACGTTATAACGTTATACCATATAACGTAATACTTTATAACGTTATACCATATAACGTAATACGTTAAAACGTTATACCACATAACGTAATACGTTATAACGTAATACTATATAACGTAATACGTTATAACGTTATACCATATAACGTAAAACGTCATTTCGTTATACCATATAACGTAATACGTGATAACGTTATACCATATAACGTAATACGTTAAAACGTTATACCATATAACGTAATACGTTATAACGTTATACCATATAACGTAATACGTGATAACGTAATACCATATAACGTAATACGTTATGACGTTATACCATATAACGTAATACGTTATAACGTAATACCATATAACGTAATACGTTATAACGTAATACCATGTAACGTAAAACGTCATTTCGTTATACCATGTAACGTAATACGTTATAACGTAATACCATATAACGTAATACCATATAACGTAATACGTTCTAACGTTATACCATATAACGTAATAAGTGATAACGTTATACCATATAACGTAATACGTTAAAACGTTATACCATATAACGTAATACGTTATAACGTTATACCATATAACGTAATACGTGATAACGTTATACCATATAACGTAGTACGTTATAACGTTATATCATATAACGTAATACGTTATAACGTTATACCATATAACGTAATACGTTATAACGTAATACCAAATAACGTAAAACGTCATTTCGTTATACCATATAACGTAATACGTTATAACGTTATACCATATAACGTAATACGTTAAAACGTTATACCATATAACGTAATACGTTATAACGTTATACCATATAACGTAATACGTGATAACGTAATACCATACAACGTAATACGTTATAACGTTATACCATTTAAAGTAATACGTTATAACGTTATACCATATAACGTAATACTTTATAACGTTATACCATATAACGTAATACGTTATAACGTTATACCATATAACGTAAAACGTCATTTCGTTATACCATATAACGTAATACGTTATAACGTAATGCCATATAACGTAATACGTTATAACGTTATACCATATAACGTAAAACGTCATTTCGTTATACCATATAACGTAATACGTTATAACGTAATGCCATATAACGTAATACGTGATAACGTTATACCATATAACGTAATACGTTATAACGTAATAACATATAACGTAAAACGTTATAAGGTAATACCATATAACGTAATACGTTATAACGTTATACCATATAACGTAAAACGTCATTTCGTTATACCATATAACGTAATACGTAATAACGTAATGCCATATAACGTAATACGTGATAACGTTATACCATATAACGTAATACGTTATAACGTAATAACATATAACGTAAAACGTCATTTCGTTGTACCATATAACGTAATACGGTATAACGTTATACCATATAACGTAATACGTTATAACGATATACCATCTAACGTAATACGTTATAACGTTATACCATATAACGTAATACGTGATAACGTAATACCATATAACGTAATACGTTATAACGTAATACCATATAACGTAATACGTTATAACGTTATACCATATAACGTAATACGTGATAACGTAATACCATATAACGTAATACGTTATAACGTAATACCATATAACGTAATACGTTATAACGTTATACCATATAACGTAATACGTGATAACGTTATACCATATAACGTAATACGTTAAACCGTTATACCATATAACGTAATACGTTATAACGTTATAACATATAACGTAATACGTGATAACGTAATACCATATAACGTAATACGTTATAACGTAATACCATATAACGTAATACGTTATAACGTTATACCATATAACGTAATACGTGATAACGTTATACCATATAACGTAATACGTTATAACGTTATACCATATAACGTAATACTTTATAACGTTATACCATATAACGTAATACGTTAAAACGTTATACCACATAACGTAATACGTTATAACGTAATACCATATAACGTAATACGTTATAACGTAATACCATGTAACGTAAAACGTCATTTCGTTATACCATGTAACGTAATACGTTATAACGTAATACCATATAACGTAATACCATATAACGTAATACGTTCTAACGTTATACCATATAACGTAATAAGTGATAACGTTATACCATATAACGTAATACGTTCAAACGTTATACCATATAACGTAATACGTTATAACGTTATACCATATAACGTAATACGTGATAACGTTATACCATATAACGTAGTACGTTATAACGTTATATCATATAACGTAATACGTTATAACGTTATACCATATAACGTAATACGTTATAACGTAATACCATATAACGTAAAACGTCATTTCGTTATACCATATAACGTAATACGTTATAACGTAGTACCATATAACGTAATACGGTATAACGTTATACCATATAACGTAATACGTTATAACGATAAACCATATAACGTAGTACGTTATAACGTTATACCATATAACGTAATACGTTATGACGTTATACCATATAACGTAATACGTTATAACGTAATGCCATATAACGTAATACGTGATAACGTTATACCATATAACGTAATACGTTATAACGTAATAACATATAACGTAAAACGTTATAACGTAATACCATATAACGTAATACGTTATAACGTTATACCATATAACGTAATACGGTAAAACGTAATACCATATAACGTAATACGTTATAACGTAATGCCATATAACATAATACTTTATAACGTTATACCATATAACGTAATACGGTAAAACGTTATACCACATAACGTAATACGTTATAGCGTAATACCGTATAACGTAATACGTTATAACGTTATACCATATATCGTAATACGTTAAAACGTAATACCATATAACGTAATACGTTATAACGTTATACCATATAACGTAAAACGTCATTTCGTTATACCATATAACGTAATACGTTATAACGTTATACCATATAACGTAATACGTGATAACGTAATACCATACAACGTAATACGTTATAACGTTATACCATTTAACGTAATACGTTATAACGTAATACCATATAACGTAATACCATATAACGTAATACGTTCTAACGTTATACCATATAACGTAATAAGTGATAACGTTATACCATATAACGTAATACGTTATAACGTTATACCATATAACGTAATACGTGATAACGTTATACCATATAACGTAGTACGTTATAACGTTATATCATATAACGTAATACGTTATAACGTTATACCATATAACGTAATACGTTATAACGTAATACCATATAACGTAAAACGTCATTTCGTTATACCATATAACGTAATACGTTATAACGTAATGCCATATAACGTAATACGTTATAACGTTATACCATATAACGTAAAACGTCATTTCGTTATACCATATAACGTAATACGTTATAACGTAATGCCATATAACGTAATACGTGATAACGTTATACCATATAACGTAATACGTTATAACGTAATAACATATAACGTAAAACGTTATAACGTAATACCATATAACGTAATACGTTATAACGTTATACCATATAACGTAAAACGTCATTTCGTTATACCATATAACGTAATACGTAATAACGTAATGCCATATAACGTAATACGTGATAACGTTATACCATATAACGTAATACGTTATAGCGTAATAACATATAACGTAAAACGTCATTTCGTTGTACCATATAACGTAATACGGTATAACGTTATACCATATAACGTAATACGTTATAACGATATACCATCTAACGTAATACGTTATAACGTTATACCATATAACGTAATACGTGATAACGTAATACCATATAACGTAATACGTTATAACGTAATACCATATAACGTAATACGTTATAACGTTATACCATATAACGTAATACGTGATAACGTAATACCATATAACGTAATACGTTATAACGTAATACCATATAACGTAATACGTTATAACGTTATACCATATAACGTAATACGTGATAACGTTATACCATATAACGTAATACGTTAAACCGTTATACCATATAACGTAATACGTTATAACGTTATAACATATAACGTAATACGTGATAACGTAATACCATATAACGTAATACGTTATAACGTTATACCATATAACGTAATACGTTAAAACGTAATACCATATAACGTAATACGTTGTAACGTAATACCATATAACGTAATACGTTATAACGTTATACCATATAACGTAATACGTTATAACGTTATACCATATAACGTAATACTTTATAACGTTATACCATATAACGTAATACGTTAAAACGTTATACCACATAACGTAATACGTTATAACGTAATACCATATAACGTAATACGTTATAACGTTATACCATATAACGTAAAACGTCATTTCGTTATACCATATAACGTAATACATGATAACGTTATAACATATAACGTAATACGTTAAAACGTTATACCATATAACGTAATACGTTATAACGTTATACCATATAACGTAATACGTGATAACGTAATACCATATAACGTAATACGTTATGACGTTATACCATATAACGTAATACGTTATAACGTAATACCATATAACGTAATACGTTATAACGTAATACCATGTAACGTAAAACGTCATTTCGTTATACCATGTAACGTAATACGTTATAACGTAATACCATATAACGTAATACCATATAACGTAATACGTTCTAACGTTATACCATATAACGTAATAAGTGATAACGTTATACCATATAACGTAATACGTTCAAACGTTATACCATATAACGTAATACGTTATAACGTTATACCATATAACGTAATACGTGATAACGTTATACCATATAACGTAGTACGTTATAACGTTATATCATATAACGTAATACGTTATAACGTTATACCATATAACGTAATACGTTATAACGTAATACCATATAACGTAAAACGTCATTTCGTTATACCATATAACGTAATACGTTATAACGTAGTACCATATAACGTAATACGGTATAACGTTATACCATATAACGTAATACGTTATAACGATAAACCATATAACGTAGTACGTTATAACGTTATACCATATAACGTAATACGTTATAACGTTATACCATATAACGTAATACGTTAAAACGTTATACCATATAACGTAATACGTTATAACGTTATACCATATAACGTAATACGTGATAACGTAATACCATACAACGTAATACGTTATAACGTTATACCATTTAACGTAATACGTTATAACGTAATACCATATAACGTAATACCATATAACGTAATACGTTCTAACGTTATACCATATAACGTAATAAGTGATAACGTTATACCATATAACGTAATACGTTCAAACGTTATACCATATAACGTAATACGTTATAACGTTATACCATATAACGTAATACGTGATAACGTTATACCATATAACGTAGTACGTTATAACGTTATATCATATAACGTAATACGTTATAACGTTATACCATATAACGTAATACGTTATAACGTAATACCATATAACGTAAAACGTCATTTCGTTATACCATATAACGTAATACGTTATAACGTAATACCATATAACGTAATACGGTATAACGTAATACCATACAACGTAATACGTTATAACGTTATACCATTTAACGTAATACGTTATAACGTTATACCATATAACGTAATACTTTATAACGTTATACCATATATCGTAATACGTTAAAATCTTATACCACATAACGTAATACGTTATAACGTAATACCATATAACGTAATACGTTATAACGTTATACCATATAACGTAATACGTTAAAACGTAATACCATATAACGTAATACGTTATAACGTTATACCATATAACGTAAAACGTCATTTCGTTATACCATATAACGTAATACGTTATAACGTAATGCCATATAACGTAATACGTGATAACGTTATACCATATAACGTAATACGTTATAACGTAATAACATATAACGTAAAACGTTATAACGTAATACCATATAACGTAATACGTTATAACGTTATACCATATAACGTAATACGGTAAAACGTAATACCATATAACGTAATACGTTATAACGTAATGCCATATAACATAATACTTTATAACGTTATACCATATAACGTAATACGGTAAAACGTTATACCACATAACGTAATACGTTATAGCGTAATACCGTATAACGTAATACGTTATAACGTTATACCATATATCGTAATACGTTAAAACGTAATACCATATAACGTAATACGTTATAACGTTATACCATATAACGTAAAACGTCATTTCGTTATACCATATAACGTAATACGTTATAACGTTATACCATATAACGTAATACTTGATAACGTAATACCATACAACGTAATACGTTATAACGTTATACCATATAACGTAATACGTTATAACGTAATACCATATAACGTAAAACGTCATTTCGTTATACCATATAACGTAATACGTTATAACGTAATACCATATAACGTAATACGGTATAACGTAATACCATACAACGTAATACGTTATAACGTTATACCATTTAACGTAATACGTTATAACGTTATACCATATAACGTAATACTTTATAACGTTATACCATATATCGTAATACGTTAAAATCTTATACCACATAACGTAATACGTTATAACGTAATACCATATAACGTAATACGTTATAACGTTATACCATATAACGTAATACGTTAAAACGTAATACCATATAACGTAATACGTTATAACGTTATACCATATAACGTAAAACGTCATTTCGTTATACCATATAACGTAATACGTTATAACGTAATGCCATATAACGTAATACGTGATAACGTTATACCATATAACGTAATACGTTATAACGTAATAACATATAACGTAAAACGTTATAACGTAATACCATATAACGTAATACGTTATAACGTTATACCATATAACGTAATACGGTAAAACGTAATACCATATAACGTAATACGTTATAACGTAATGCCATATAACATAATACTTTATAACGTTATACCATATAACGTAATACGGTAAAACGTTATACCACATAACGTAATACGTTATAGCGTAATACCGTATAACGTAATACGTTATAACGTTATACCATATATCGTAATACGTTAAAACGTAATACCATATAACGTAATACGTTATAACGTTATACCATATAACGTAAAACGTCATTTCGTTATACCATTTAAAGTAATACGTTATAACGTTATACCATATAACGTAATACTTTATAACGTTATACCATATAACGTAATACGTTATAACGTTATACCATATAACGTAAAACGTCATTTCGTTATACCATATAACGTAATACGTTATAACGTAATGCCATATAACGTAATACGTTATAACGTTATACCATATAACGTAAAACGTCATTTCGTTATACCATATAACGTAATACGTTATAACGTAATGCCATATAACGTAATACGTGATAACGTTATACCATATAACGTAATACGTTATAACGTAATAACATATAACGTAAAACGTTATAACGTAATACCATATAACGTAATACGTTATAACGTTATACCATATAACGTAAAACGTCATTTCGTTATACCATATAACGTAATACGTAATAACGTAATGCCATATAACGTAATACGTGATAACGTTATACCATATAACGTAATACGTTATAACGTAATAACATATAACGTAAAACGTCATTTCGTTGTACCATATAACGTAATACGGTATAACGTTATACCATATAACGTAATACGTTATAACGATATACCATCTAACGTAATACGTTATAACGTTATACCATATAACGTAATACGTGATAACGTAATACCATATAACGTAATACGTTATAACGTAATACCATATAACGTAATACGTTATAACGTTATACCATATAACGTAATACGTGATAACGTAATACCATATAACGTAATACGTTATAACGTAATACCATATAACGTAATACGTTATAACGTTATACCATATAACGTAATACGTGATAACGTTATACCATATAACGTAATACGTTAAACCGTTATACCATATAACGTAATACGTTATAACGTTATAACATATAACGTAATACGTGATAACGTAATACCATATAACGTAATACGTTATAACGTTATACCATATAACGTAATACGTTAAAACGTAATACCATATAACGTAATACGTTGTAACGTAATACCATATAACATAATACGTTATAACGTTATACCATATAACGTAATACGTTATAACGTTATACCATATAATGTAATACTTTATAACGTTATACCATATAACGTAATACGTTAAAACGTTATACCACATAACGTAATACGTTATAACGTAATACCATATAACGTAATACGTTATAACGTTATACCATATAACGTAAAACGTCATTTCGTTATACCATATAACGTAATACATGATAACGTTATACCATATAACGTAATACGTTAAAACGTTATACCATATAACGTAATACGTTATAACGTTATACCATATAACGTAATACGTGATAACGTAATACCATATAACGTAATACGTTATGACGTTATACCATATAACGTAATACGTTATAACGTAATACCATATAACGTAATACGTTATAACGTAATACCATGTAACGTAAAACGTCATTTCGTTATACCATGTAACGTAATACGTTATAACGTAATACCATATAACGTAATACCATATAACGTATTACGTTCTAACGTTATACCATATAACGTAATAAGTGATAACGTTATACCATATAACGTAATACGTTCAAACGTTATACCATATAACGTAATACGTTATAACGTTATACCATATAACGTAATACGTGATAACGTTATACCATATAACGTAGTACGTTATAACGTTATATCATATAACGTAATACGTTATAACGTTATACCATATAACGTAATACGTTATAACGTAATACCATATAACGTAAAACGTCATTTCGTTATACCATATAACGTAATACGTTATAACGTAGTACCATATAACGTAATACGGTATAACGTTATACCATATAACGTAATACGTTATAACGATAAACCATATAACGTAGTACGTTATAACGTTATACCACATAACGTAATACGTTATAACGTTATACCATATAACGTAATACGTTAAAACGTTATACCATATAACGTAATACGTTATAACGTTATACCATATAACGTAATACGTGATAACGTAATACCATACAACGTAATACGTTATAACGTTATACCATTTAACGTAATACGTTATAACGTAATACCATATAACGTAATACCATATAACGTAATACGTTCTAACGTTATACCATATAACGTAATAAGTGATAACGTTATACCATATAACGTAATACGTTCAAACGTTATACCATATAACGTAATACGTTATAACGTTATACCATATAACGTAATACGTGATAACGTTATACCATATAACGTAGTACGTTATAACGTTATATCATATAACGTAATACGTTATAACGTTATACCATATAACGTAATACGTTATAACGTAATACCATATAACGTAAAACGTCATTTCGTTATACCATATAACGTAATACGTTATAACGTAATACCATATAACGTAATACGGTATAACGTAATACCATACAACGTAATACGTTATAACGTTATACCATTTAACGTAATACGTTATAACGTTATACCATATAACGTAATACTTTATAACGTTATACCATATATCGTAATACGTTAAAATCTTATACCACATAACGTAATACGTTATAACGTAATACCATATAACGTAATACGTTATAACGTTATACCATATAACGTAATACGTTAAAACGTAATACCATATAACGTAATACGTTATAACGTTATACCATATAACGTAATACGTTATAACGTAATGCCATATAACGTAATACGTGATAACGTTATACCATATAACGTAATACGTTATAACGTAATAACATATAACGTAAAACGTTATAACGTAATACCATATAACGTAATACGTTATAACGTTATACCATATAACGTAATACGGTAAAACGTAATACCATATAACGTAATACGTTATAACGTAATGCCATATAACATAATACTTTATAACGTTATACCATATAACGTAATACGGTAAAACGTTATACCACATAACGTAATACGTTATAGCGTAATACCGTATAACGTAATGCGTTATAACGTTATACCATATATCGTAATACGTTAAAACGTAATACCATATAACGTAATACGTTATAACGTTATACCATATAACGTAAAACGTCATTTCGTTATACCATATAACGTAATACGTTATAACGTTATACCATATAACGTAATACGTGATAACGTAATACCATACAACGTAATACGTTATAACGTTATACCATTTAACGTAATACGTTATAACGTAATACCATATAACGTTATACCATATAACGTAATACGTTATAACGTTATACCATATAACGTAATACGTGATAACGTTATACCATATAACGTAGTACGTTATAACGTTATACCATATAACGTAGTACGTTATAACGTTATATCATATAACGTAATACGTTATAACGTTATACCATATAACGTAATACGTTATAACGTAATGCCATATAACGTAAAACGTCATTTCGTTATACCATATAACGTAATACGTTATAACGTAATGCCATATAACGTAATACGTTATAACGTTATACCATATAACGTAAAACGTCATTTCGTTATACCATATAACGTAATACGTTATAACGTAATGCCATATAACGTAATACGTGATAACGTTATACCATATAACGTAATACGTTATAACGTAATAACATATAACGTAAAACGTTATAACGTAATACCATATAACGTAATACGTTATAACGTTATACCATATAACGTAAAACGTCATTTCGTTATACCATATAACGTAATACGTAATAACGTAATGCCATATAACGTAATACGTGATAACGTTATACCATATAACGTAATACGTTATAACGTAATAACATATAACGTAAAACGTCATTTCGTTGTACCATATAACGTAATACGGTATAACGTTATACCATATAACGTAATACGTTATAACGATATACCATCTAACGTAATACGTTATAACGTTATACCATATAACGTAATACGTGATAACGTAATACCATATAACGTAATACGTTATAACGTAATACCATATAACGTAATACGTTATAACGTTATACCATATAACGTAATACGTGATAACGTAATACCATATAACGTAATACGTTATAACGTAATACCATATAACGTAATACGTTATAACGTTATACCATATAACGTAATACGTGATAACGTTATACCATATAACGTAATACGTTAAACCGTTATACCATATAACGTAATACGTTATAACGTTATAACATATAACGTAATACGTGATAACGTAATACCATATAACGTAATACGTTATAACGTTATACCATATAACGTAATACGTTAAAACGTAATACCATATAACGTAATACGTTGTAACGTAATACCATATAACGTAATACGTTATAACGTTATACCATATAACGTAATACGTTATAACGTTATACCATATAACGTAATACTTTATAACGTTATACCATATAACGTAATACGTTAAAACGTTATACCACATAACGTAATACGTTATAACGTAATACCATATAACGTAATACGTTATAACGTTATACCATATAACGTAAATCGTCATTTCGTTATACCATATAACGTAATACATGATAACGTTATACCATATAACGTAATACGTTAAAACGTTATACCATATAACGTAATACGTTATAACGTTATACCATATAACGTAATACGTGATAACGTAATACCATATAACGTAATACGTTATGACGTTATACCATATAACGTAATACGTTATAACGTAATACCATATAACGTAATACGTTATAACGTAATACCATGTAACGTAAAACGTCATTTCGTTATACCATGTAACGTAATACGTTATAACGTAATACCATATAACGTAATACCATATAACGTAATACGTTCTAACGTTATACCATATAACGTAATAAGTGATAACGTTATACCATATAACGTAATACGTTCAAACGTTATACCATATAACGTAATACGTTATAACGTTATACCATATAACGTAATACGTGATAACGTTATACCATATAACGTAGTACGTTATAACGTTATATCATATAACGTAACACGTTATAACGTTATACCATATAACGTAATACGTTATAACGTAATACCATATAACGTAAAACGTCATTTCGTTATACCATATAACGTAATAAGTTATAACGTAGTACCATATAACATAATACGGTATAACGTTATACCATATAACGTAATACGTTATAACGATAAACCATATAACGTAGTACGTTATAACGTTATACCATATAACGTAATACGTTATAACGTTATACCATATAACGTAATACGTTAAAACGTTATACCATATAACGTAATACGTTATAACGTTATACCATATAACGTAATACGTGATAACGTAATACCATACAACGTAATACGTTATAACGTTATACCATTTAACGTAATACGTTATAACGTAATACCATATAACGTAATACCATATAACGTAATACGTTCTAACGTTATACCATATAACGTAATAAGTGATAACGTTATACCATATAACGTAATACGTTCAAACGTTATACCATATAACGTAATACGTTATAACGTTATACCATATAACGTAATACGTGATAACGTTATACCATATAACGTAGTACGTTATAACGTTATATCATATAACGTAATACGTTATAACGTTATACCATATAACGTAATACGTTATAACGTAATACCATATAACGTAAAACGTCATTTCGTTATACCATATAACGTAATACGTTATAACGTAATACCATATAACGTAATACGGTATAACGTAATACCATACAACGTAATACGTTATAACGTTATACCATTTAACGTAATACGTTATAACGTTATACCATATAACGTAATACTTTATAACGTTATACCATATATCGTAATACGTTAAAATCTTATACCACATAACGTAATACGTTATAACGTAATACCATATAACGTAATACGTTATAACGTTATACCATATAACGTAATACGTTAAAACGTAATACCATATAACGTAATACGTTATAACGTTATACCATATAACGTAAAACGTCATTTCGTTATACCATATAACGTAATACGTTATAACGTAATGCCATATAACGTAATACGTGATAACGTTATACCATATAACGTAATACGTTATAACGTAATAACATATAACGTAAAACGTTATAACGTAATACCATATAACGTAATACGTTATAACGTTATACCATATAACGTAATACGGTAAAACGTAATACCATATAACGTAATACGTTATAACGTAATGCCATATAACATAATACTTTATAACGTTATACCATATAACGTAATACGGTAAAACGTTATACCACATAACGTAATACGTTATAGCGTAATACCGTATAACGTAATACGTTATAACGTTATACCATATATCGTAATACGTTAAAACGTAATACCATATAACGTAATACGTTATAACGTTATACCATATAACGTAAAACGTCATTTCGTTATACCATATAACGTAATACGTTATAACGTTATACCATATAACGTAATACGTGATAACGTAATACCATACAACGTAATACGTTATAACGTTATACCATATAACGTAATACGTTATAACGTAATACCATATAACGTAAAACGTCATTTCCTTATACCATATAACGTAATACGTTATAACGTAATACCATATAACGTAATACGGTATAACGTAATACCATACAACGTAATACGTTATAACGTTATACCATTTAACGTAATACGTTATAACGTTATACCATATAACGTAATACTTTATAACGTTATACCATATATCGTAATACGTTAAAATCTTATACCACATAACGTAATACGTTATAACGTAATACCATATAACGTAATACGTTATAACGTTATACCATATAACGTAATACGTTAAAACGTAATACCATATAACGTAATACGTTATAACGTTATACCATATAACGTAAAACGTCATTTCGTTATACCATATAACGTAATACGTTATAACGTAATGCCATATAACGTAATACGTGATAACGTTATACCATATAACGTAATACGTTATAACGTAATAACATATAACGTAAAACGTTATAACGTAATACCATATAACGTAATACGTTATAACGTTATACCATATAACGTAATACGGTAAAACGTAATACCATATAACGTAATACGTTATAACGTAATGCCATATAACATAATACTTTATAACGTTATACCATATAACGTAATACGGTAAAACGTTATACCACATAACGTAATACGTTATAGCGTAATACCGTATAACGTAATACGTTATAACGTTATACCATATGTCGTAATACGTTAAAACGTAATACCATATAACGTAATACGTTATAACGTTATACCATATAACGTAAAACGTCATTTCGTTATACCATATAACGTAATACGTTATAACGTTATACCATATAACGTAATACGTGATAACGTAATACCATACAACGTAATACGTTATAACGTTATACCATTTAACGTAATACGTTATAACGTAATACCATATAACGTAATACCATATAACGTAATACGTTCTAACGTTATACCATATAACGTAATAAGTGATAACGTTATACCATATAACGTAATACGTTCAAACGTTATACCATATAACGTAATACGTTATAACGTTATACCATATAACGTAATACGTGATAACGTTATACCATATAACGTAGTACGTTATAACGTTATATCATATAACGTAATACGTTATAACGTTATACCATATAACGTAATACGTTATAACGTAATACCATATAACGTAAAACGTCATTTCGTTATACCATATAACGTAATACGTTATAACGTAATACCATATAACGTAATACGGTATAACGTAATACCATACAACGTAATACGTTATAACGTTATACCATTTAACGTAATACGTTATAACGTTATACCATATAACGTAATACTTTATAACGTTATACCATATATCGTAATACGTTAAAATCTTATACCACATAACGTAATACGTTATAACGTAATACCATATAACGTAATACGTTATAACGTTATACCATATAACGTAATACGTTAAAACGTAATACCATATAACGTAATACGTTATAACGTTATACCATATAACGTAAAACGTCATTTCGTTATACCATATAACGTAATACGTTATAACGTAATGCCATATAACGTAATACGTGATAACGTTATACCATATAACGTAATACGTTATAACGTAATAACATATAACGTAAAACGTTATAACGTAATACCATATAACGTAATACGTTATAACGTTATACCATATAACGTAATACGGTAAAACGTAATACCATATAACGTAATACGTTATAACGTAATGCCATATAACATAATACTTTATAACGTTATACCATATAACGTAATACGGTAAAACGTTATACCACATAACGTAATACGTTATAGCGTAATACCGTATAACGTAATACGTTATAACGTTATACCATATATCGTAATACGTTAAAACGTAATACCATATAACGTAATACGTTATAACGTTGTACCATATAACGTAAAACGTCATTTCGTTATACCATATAACGTAATACGTTATAACGTAATGCCATATAACGTAATACGTGATAACGTTATACCATATAACGTAATACGTAATAACGTAATAACATATAACGTAAAACGTCATTTCGTTGTACCATATAACGTAATACGGTATAACGTTATACCATATAACGTAATACGTTAAAACGTAATACCATATAACGTAATACGTTATAACGTTATACCATATAACGTAAAACGTCATTTCGTTATACCATATAACGTAATACGTAATAACGTAATGCCATATAACGTAATACGTGATAACGTTAAACCATATAACGTAATACGTTATAACGCAATAACATATAACGTAAAACGTCATTTCGTTGTACCATATAACGTAATACGGTTTAACGTTATACCATATAACGTAATACGTTATAACGATATACCATATAACGTAATACGTTATAACGTTATACCATATAACGTAATACGTGATAACGTTATACCATATAACGTAATACGTTAAAACGTTATACCATATAACGTAATACGTTATAACGATAAACCATATAACGTAGTACGTTATAACGTTATACCATATAACGTAATACGTTATAACGTTATACCATATAACGTAATACGTTAAAACGTTATACCATATAACGTAATACGTTATAACGTTATACCATATAACGTAATACGTGATAACGTAATACCATACAACGTAATACGTTATAACGTTATACCATTTAACGTAATAGGTTATAACGTAATACCATATAACGTAATACCATATAACGTAATACGTTCTAACGTTATACCATATAACGTAATAAGTGATAACGTTATACCATATAACGTAATACGTTCAAACGTTATACCATATAACGTAATACGTTATAACGTTATACCATATAACGTAATACGTGATAACGTTATACCATATAACGTAGTACGTTATAACGTTATATCATATAACGTAATACGTTATAACGTTATACCATATAACGTAATACGTTATAACGTAATACCATATAACGTAAAACGTCATTTCGTTATACCATATAACGTAATACGTTATAACGTAATGCCATATAACGTAATACGTGATAACGTTATACCATATAACGTAATACGTTATAACGTAATAACATATAACGTAAAACGTTATAACGTAATACCATATAACGTAATACGTTATAACGTTATACCATATAACGTAATACGGTAAAACGTAATACCATATAACGTAATACGTTATAACGTAATGCCATATAACATAATACTTTATAACGTTATACCATATAACGTAATACGGTAAAACGTTATACCACATAACGTAATACGTTATAGCGTAATACCGTATAACGTAATACGTTATAACGTTATACCATATATCGTAATACGTTAAAACGTAATACCATATAACGTAATACGTTATAACGTTATACCATATAACGTAAAACGTCATTTCGTTATACCATATAACGTAATACGTTATAACGTTATACCATATAACGTAATACGTGATAACGTAATACCATACAACGTAATACGTTATAACGTTATACCATTTAACGTAATACGTTATAACGTAATACCATATAACGTAATACCATATAACGTAATACGTTCTAACGTTATACCATATAACGTAATACGTTCAAACGTTATACCATATAACGTAATACGTTATAACGTTATACCATATAACGTAATACGTGATAACGTTATACCATATAACGTAGTACGTTATAACGTTATATCATATAACGTAATACGTTATAACGTTATACCATATAACGTAATACGTTATAACGTAATACCATATAACGTAAAACGTCATTTCGTTATACCATATAACGTAATACGTTATAACGTAATACCATATAACGTAATACGGTATAACGTAATACCATACAACGTAATACGTTATAACGTTATACCATTTAACGTAATACGTTATAACGTTATACCATATAACGTAATACTTTATAACGTTATACCATATATCGTAATACGTTAAAATCTTATACCACATAACGTAATACGTTATAACGTAATACCATATAACGTAATACGTTATAACGTTATACCATATAACGTAATACGTTAAAACGTAATACCATATAACGTAATACGTTATAGCGTTATACCATATAACGTAAAACGTCATTTCGTTATACCATATAACGTAATACGGTAAAACGTAATACCATATAACGTAATACGTTATAACGTAATGCCATATAACATAATACTTTATAACGTTATACCATATAACGTAATACGGTAAAACGTTATACCACATGACGTAATACGTTATAACGTAATGCCATATAACATAATACTTTATAACGTTATACCATATAACGTAATACGGTAAAACGTTATACCACATGACGTAATACGTTATAGCGTAATACCGTATAACGTAATACGTTATAACGTAATGCCATATAACATAATACTTTATAACGTTATACCATATAACGTAATACGGTAAAACGTTATACCACATAACGTAATACGTTATAGCGTAATACCGTATAACGTAATACGTTATAACGTAATACCATATAACGTAATACGTTATAACGTTATACCATATAACGTAATAAGTGATAACGTTATACCATATAACGTAATACGTTAAAACGTTATACCATATAACGTAATACGTTATAACGTAATGCCATATAACATAATACTTTATAACGTTATACCATATAACGTAATACGGTAAAACGTTATACCACATGACGTAATACGTTATAGCGTAATACCGTATAACGTAATACGTTATAACGTTATACCATATATCGTAATACGTTAAAACGTAATACCATATAACGTAATACGTTATAACGTTATACCATATAACGTAAAACGTCATTTCGTTATACCATATAACGTAATACGTTATAACGTAATGCCATATAACGTGATACGTGATAACGTTATACCATATAACGTAATACGTAATAACGTAATAACATATAACGTAAAACGTCATTTCGTTGTACCATATAACGTAATACGGTATAACGTTATACCATATAACGTAATACGTTAAAACGTAATACCATATAACGTAATACGTTATAACGTTATACCATATAACGTAAAACGTCATTTCGTTATACCATATAACGTAATACGTAATAACGTAATGCCATATAACGTAATACGTGATAACGTTAAACCATATAACGTAATACGTTATAACGTAATAACATATAACGTAAAACGTCATTTCGTTGTACCATATAACGTAATACGGTTTAACGTTATACCATATAACGTAATACGTTATAACGATATACCATATAACGTAATACGTTATAACGTTATACCATATAACGTAATACGTGATAACGTTATACCATATAACGTAATACGTTAAAACGTTATACCATATAACGTAATACGTTATAACGTTATACCATATAACGTAATACGTGATAACGTAATACCATATAACGCAATACGTTATGACGTTATACTATATAACGTAATACGTTAAAACGTTATACCATATAACGTAATACGTTATAACGTAATACCATATAAAGTAAAACGTCATTTCGTTATACCATATAACGTAATACGTTATAACGTAATACGTTATAACGTTATACCATATAACGTAATAAGTGATAACGTTATACCATATAACGTAATACGTTAAAACGTTATACCATATAACGTAATACGTTATAACGTTATACCATATATCGTAATACGTGATAACGTTATACCATATAACGTAATACGTTAAACCGTTATACCATATAACGTAATACGTTATAACGTTATACCATATAACGTAATACGTGATAACGTAATACCATATAACGTAATACGTTATAACGTAATACCATATAACGTAATACGTTATAACGTTATACCATATAACGTAATACGTGATAACGTTATACCATATAACGTAATACGTTAAACCGTTATACCATATAACGTAATACGTTATAACGTAATACCATATAACGTAATACGTTAAAACGTTATACCATATAACGTAATACGTTATAACGTTATACCATTTAACGTAATACGTTATAACGTTATACCATATAACGTAATACTTTATAACGTTATACCATATATCGTAATACGTTAAAATCTTATACCACATAACGTAATACGTTATAACGTAATACCATATAACGTAATACGTTATAACGTTATACCATATAACGTAATACGTTAAAACGTAATACCATATAACGTAATACGTTATAACGTTATACCATATAACGTAAAACGTCATTTCGTTATACCATATAACGTAATACGTTATAACGTAATGCCATATAACGTAATACGTGATAACGTTATACCATATAACGTAATACGTTATAACGTAATAACATATAACGTAAAACGTTATAACGTAATACCATATAACGTAATACGTTATAACGTTATACCATATAACGTAATACGGTAAAACGTAATACCATATAACGTAATACGTTATAACGTAATGCCATATAACATAATACTTTATAACGTTATACCATATAACGTAATACGGTAAAACGTTATACCACATAACGTAATACGTTATAGCGTAATACCGTATAACGTAATACGTTATAACGTTATACCATATATCGTAATACGTTAAAACGTAATACCATATAACGTAATACGTTATAACGTTGTACCATATAACGTAAAACGTCATTTCGTTATACCATATAACGTAATACGTTATAACGTAATGCCATATAACGTAATAAGTTATAACGTTATACCATATAACGTAATACGTTATAACGATATACCATATAACGTAATACGTTATAACGTTATACCATATAACGTAATACGGTATAACGTTATACCATATAACGTAATACGTTATAACGATATACCATATAACGTAATACGTTATAACGTTATACCATATAACGTAATACGTTATAACGTTATACCATATAACGTAATACGTGATAACGTTATACCATATAACGTAATACGTTAAAACGTTATACCATATAACGTAATACGTTATAACGTAATACCATATAACGTAAAACGTCATTTCGTTATATCATATAACGTAATACGGTATAACGTTATACCATATAACGTAATACGTTATAACGATATACCATATAACGTAATACGTTATAACGTTATACCACATAACGTAATACGTGATAACGTTATACCATGTAACGTAATACGTTAAAACGTTATACCATATAACGTAAAACGTCATTTCGTTATACCATAAAACATAGTACGGTATAACGTAATACCATTTAACGTAATACGTTATAACGTTATACCATATAACGTAATACGTTAAAACGTAATTCCATATAACGTAATACGTTATAACGTTATACCATATAACGTAAAACGTCATTTCGTTACACCATATAACGTAATACGTTATAACGTAATGCCATATAACGTAATACGTGATAACGTTATACCATATAACGTAATACGTTATAACGTAATAACATATAACGTAAAACGTCATTTCGTTATACCATATAACGTAATACGTTATAACGTAATACCATATAACGTAATACGTTATAACGTTATACCATATAACGTAATACGTTAAAACGGAATACCATATAACGTAATACGTTATAACGTAATACCATATAACGTAATACGTTATAACGTTATACCATATAACGTAATACGTTATAACGTTATACCATATAACGTAATACGTTAAAACGTTATACCATATAACGTAATACGTTATAACGTTATACCATATAACGTAATACGTGATAACGTAATACCATATAACGTAATACGTTATGACGTTATACCATATAACGTAATACGTTATAACGTAATACCATATAACGTAATACGTAATAACGTAATGCCATATAACGTAATACGTGATAACGTTAAACCATATAACGTAATACGTTATAACGCAATAACATATAACGTAAAACGTCATTTCGTTGTACCATATAACGTAATACGGTTTAACGTTATACCATATAACGTAATACGTTATAACGATATACCATATAACGTAATACGTTATAACGTTATACCATATAACGTAATACGTGATAACGTTATACCATATAACGTAATACGTTAAAACGTTATACCATATAACGTAATACGTTATAACGATAAACCATATAACGTAGTACGTTATAACGTTATACCATATAACGTAATACGTTATAACGTTATACCATATAACGTAATACGTTAAAACGTTATACCATATAACGTAATACGTTATAACGTTATACCATATAACGTAGTACGTGATAACGTAATACCATACAACGTAATACGTTATAACGTTATACCATTTAACGTAATACGTTATAACGTAATACCATATAACGTAATACCATATAACGTAATACGTTCTAACGTTATACCATATAACGTAATAAGTGATAACGTTATACCATATAACGTAATACGTTCAAACGTTATACCATATAACGTAATACGTTATAACGTTATACCATATAACGTAATACGTGATAACGTTATACCATATAACGTAGTACGTTATAACGTTATATCATATAACGTAATACGTTATAACGTTATACCATATAACGTAATACGTTATAACGTAATACCATATAACGTAAAACGTCATTTCGTTATACCATATAACGTAATACGTTATAACGTAATGCCATATAACGTAATACGTGATAACGTTATACCATATAACGTAATACGTTATAACGTAATAACATATAACGTAAAACGTTATAACGTAATACCATATAACGTAATACGTTATAACGTTATACCATATAACGTAATACGGTAAAACGTAATACCATATAACGTAATACGTTATAACGTAATGCCATATAACATAATACTTTATAACGTTATACCATATAACGTAATACGGTAAAACGTTATACCACATAGCGTAATACGTTATAGCGTAATACCGTATAACGTAATACGTTATAACGTTATACCATATATCGTAATACGTTAAAACGTAATACCATATAACGTAATACGTTATAACGTTATACCATATAACGTAAAACGTCATTTCGTTATACCATATAACGTAATACGATATAACGTTATACCATATAACGTAATACGTGATAACGTAATACCATACAACGTAATACGTTATAAAGTTATACCATTTAACGTAATACGTTATAACGTAATACCATATAACGTAATACCATATAACGTAATACGTTCTAACGTTATACCATATAACGTAATAAGTGATAACGTTATACCATATAACGTAATACGTTCAAACGTTATACCATATAACGTAATACGTTATAACGTTATACCATATAACGTAATACGTGATAACGTTATACCATATAACGTAGTACGTTATAACGTTATATCATATAACGTAATACGTTATAACGTTATACCATATAACGTAATACGTTATAACGTAATACCATATAACGTAAAACGTCATTTCGTTATACCATATAACGTAATACGTTATAACGTAATACCATATAACGTAATACGGTATAACGTAATACCATACAACGTAATACGTTATAACGTTATACCATTTAACGTAATACGTTATAACGTTATACCATATAACGTAATACTTTATAACGTTATACCATATATCGTAATACGTTAAAATCTTATACCACATAACGTAATACGTTATAACGTAATACCATATAACGTAATACGTTATAACGTTATACCATATAACGTAATACGTTAAAACGTAATACCATATAAAGTAATACGTTATAACGTTATACCATATAACGTAAAACGTCATTTCGTTATACCATATAACGTAATACGGTAAAACGTAATACCATATAACGTAATACGTTATAACGTAATGCCATATAACATAATACTTTATAACGTTATACCATATAACGTAATACGGTAAAACGTTATACCACATAACGTAATACGTTATAGCGTAATACCGTATAACGTAATACGTTATAACGTTATACCATATATCGTAATACGTTAAAACGTAATACCATATAACGTAATACGTTATAACGTTGTACCATATAACGTAAAACGTCATTTCGTTATACCATATAACGTAATACGTTATAACGTAATGCCATATAACGTAATACGTGATAACGTTATACCATATAACGTAATACGTAATAACGTAATAACATATAACGTAAAACGTCATTTCGTTGTACCATATAACGTAATACGGTATAACGTTATACCATATAACGTAATACGTTAAAACGTAATACCATATAACGTAATACGTTATAACGTTATACCATATAACGTAAAACGTCATTTCGTTATACCATATAACGTAATACGTAATAACGTAATGCCATATAACGTAATACGTGATAACGTTACACCATATAACGTAATACGTTATAACGTAATAACATATAACGTAAAACGTCATTTCGTTGTACCATATAACGTAATACGGTTTAACGTTATACCATATAACGTAATACGTTATAACGATATACCATATAACGTAATACGTTATAACGTTATACCATATAACGTAATACGTGATAACGTTATACCATATAACGTAATACGTTAAAACGTTATACCATATAACGTAATACGTTATAACGTTATACCATATAACGTAATACGTGATAACGTAATACCATATAACGCAATACGTTATGACGTTATACTATATAACGTAATACGTTATAACGTAATACCATATAACGTAATACGTTATAACGTAATACCATATAAAGTAAAACGTCATTTCGTTATACCATATAACGTAATACGTTATAACGTAATACCATATAACGTAATACGTTATAACGTTATACCATATAACGTAATAAGTGATAACGTTATACCATATAACGTAATACGTTAAAACGTTATACCATATAACGTAATACGTTATAACGTAATGCCATATAACATAATACTTTATAACGTTATACCATATAACGTAATACGGTAAAACGTTATACCACATGACGTAATACGTTATAGCGTAATACCGTATAACGTAATACGTTATAACGTTATACCATATATCGTAATACGTTATAACGTAATACCATATAACGTAATACGTTATAACGTTATACCATATAACGTAAAACGTCATTTCGTTATACCATATAACGTAATACGTTATAACGTAATGCCATATAACGTGATACGTGATAACGTTATACCATATAACGTAATACGTAATAACGTAATAACATATAACGTAAAACGTCATTTCGTTGTACCATATAACGTAATACGGTATAACGTTATACCATATAACGTAATACGTTAAAACGTAATACCATATAACGTAATACGTTATAACGTTATACCATATAACGTAAAACGTCATTTCGTTATACCATATAACGTAATACGTAATAACGTAATGCCATATAACGTAATACGTGATAACGTTAAACCATATAACGTAATACGTTATAACGTAATAACATATAACGTAAAACGTCATTTCGTTGTACCATATAACGTAATACGGTTTAACGTTATACCATATAACGTAATACGTTATAACGATATACCATATAACGTAATACGTTATAACGTTATACCATATAACGTAATACGTGATAACGTTATACCATATAACGTAATACGTTAAAACGTTATACCATATAACGTAATACGTTATAACGTTATACCATATAACGTAATACGTGATAACGTAATACCATATAACGCAATACGTTATGACGTTATACTATATAACGTAATACGTTATAACGTAATACCATATAACGTAATACGTTATAACGTAATACCATATAAAGTAAAACGTCATTTCGTTATACCATATAACGTAATACGTTATAACGTAATACCATATAACGTAATACGTTATAACGTTATACCATATAACGTAATAAGTGATAACGTTATACCATATAACGTAATACGTTAAAACGTTATACCATATAACGTAATACGTTATAACGTTATACCATATATCGTAATACGTGATAACGTTATACCATATAACGTAATACGTTAAACCGTTATACCATATAACGTAATACGTTATAACGTTATACCATATAACGTAATACGTGATAACGTAATACCATATAACGTAATACGTTATAACGTAATACCATATAACGTAATACGTTATAACGTTATACCATATAACGTAATACGTGATAACGTTATACCATATAACGTAATACGTTAAACCGTTATACCATATAACGTAATACGTTATAACGTTATAACATATAACGTAATACGTGATAACGTAATACCACATAACGTAATACGTTATAACGTAATACCATATAACGTAATACGTTAAAACGTTATACCATATAACGTAATACGTTATAACGTTATACCATATAACGTAATACGTTATAACGTAATACCATATAACGTAAAACGTCATTTCGTTATACCATATAACGTAATACGTTATAACGTAATACCATATAACGTAATACGGTATAACGTAATACCATACAACGTAATACGTTATAACGTTATACCATTTAACGTAATACGTTATAACGTTATACCATATAACGTAATACTTTATAACGTTATACCACATATCGTAATACGTTAAAATCTTATACCACATAACGTAATACGTTATAACGTAATACCATATAACGTAATACGTTATAACGTTATGCCATATAACGTAATACGTTAAAACGTAATACCATATAACGTAATACGTTATAACGTTATACCATATAACGTAAAACGTCATTTCGTTATACCATATAACGTAATACGTTATAACGTAATGCCATATAACGTAATACGTGATAACGTTATACCATATAACGTAATACGTTATAACGTAATAACATATAACGTAAAACGTTATAACGTAATACCATATAACGTAATACGTTATAACGTTATACCATATAACGTAATACGGTAAAACGTAATACCATATAACGTAATACGTTATAACGTAATGCCATATAACATAATACTTTATAACGTTATACCATATAACGTAATACGGTAAAACGTTATACCACATAACGTAATACGTTATAGCGTAATACCGTATAACGTAATACGTTATAACGTTATACCATATATCGTAATACGTTAAAACGTAATACCATATAACGTAATACGTTATAACGTTGTACCATATAACGTAAAACGTCATTTCGTTATACCATATAACGTAATACGTTATAACGTAATGCCATATAACGTAATAAGTTATAACGTTATACCATATAACGTAATACGTTATAACGATATACCATATAACGTAATACGTTATAACGTTATACCATATAACGTAATACGGTATAACGTTATACCATATAACGTAATACGTTATAACGATATACCATATAACGTAATACGTTATAACGTTATACCATATAACGTAATACGTTATAACGTTATACCATATAACGTAATACGTGATAACGTTATACCATATAACGTAATACGTTAAAACGTTATACCATATAACGTAATACGTTATAACGTAATACCATATAACGTAAAACGTCATTTCGTTATATCATATAACGTAATACGGTATAACGTTATACCATATAACGTAATACGTTATAACGATATACCATATAACGTAATACGTTATAACGTTATACCACATAACGTAATACGTGATAACGTTATACCATATAACGTAATACGTTAAAACGTTATACCATATAACGTAAAACGTCATTTCGTTATACCATAAAACATAGTACGGTATAACGTAATACCATTTAACGTAATACGTTATAACGTTATACCATATAACGTAATACGTTAAAACGTAATTCCATATAACGTAATACGTTATAACGTTATACCATATAACGTAAAACGTCATTTCGTTACACCATATAACGTAATACGTTATAACGTAATGCCATATAACGTAATACGTGATAACGTTATACCATATAACGTAATACGTTATAACGTAATAACATATAACGTAAAACGTCATTTCGTTATACCATATAACGTAATACGTTATAACGTAATACCATATAACGTAATACGTTATAACGTTATACCATATAACGTAATACGTTAAAACGGAATACCATATAACGTAATACGTTATAACGTAATACCATATAACGTAATACGTTATAACGTTATACCATATAACGTAATACGTTATAACGTTATACCATATAACGTAATACGTTAAAACGTTATACCATATAACGTAATACGTTATAACGTTATACCATATAACGTAATACGTGATAACGTAATACCATATAACGTAATACGTTATGACGTTATACCATATAACGTAATACGTTATAACGTTATACCATATAACGTAATACGTGATAACGTAATACCATATAACGTAATACGTTATAACGTAATACCATATAACGTAATACGTTATAACGTTATACCATATAACGTAATACGTGATAACGTTATACCATATAACGTAATACGTTAAACCGTTATACCATATAACGTAATACGTTATAACGTTATAACATATAACGTAATACGTGATAACGTAATACCACATAACGTAATACGTTATAACGTAATACCATATAACGTAATACGTTAAAACGTTATACCATATAACGTAATACGTTATAACGTTATACCATATAACGTAATACGTTATAACGTAATACCATATAACGTAAAACGTCATTTCGTTATACCATATAACGTAATACGTTATAACGTAATACCATATAACGTAATACGGTATAACGTAATACCATACAACGTAATACGTTATAACGTTATACCATTTAACGTAATACGTTATAACGTTATACCATATAACGTAATACTTTATAACGTTATACCACATATCGTAATACGTTAAAATCTTATACCACATAACGTAATACGTTATAACGTAATACCATATAACGTAATACGTTATAACGTTATGCCATATAACGTAATACGTTAAAACGTAATACCATATAACGTAATACGTTATAACGTTATACCATATAACGTAAAACGTCATTTCGTTATACCATATAACGTAATACGTTATAACGTAATGCCATATAACGTAATACGTGATAACGTTATACCATATAACGTAATACGTTATAACGTAATAACATATAACGTAAAACGTTATAACGTAATACCATATAACGTAATACGTTATAACGTTATACCATATAACGTAATACGGTAAAACGTAATACCATATAACGTAATACGTTATAACGTAATGCCATATAACATAATACTTTATAACGTTATACCATATAACGTAATACGGTAAAACGTTATACCACATAACGTAATACGTTATAGCGTAATACCGTATAACGTAATACGTTATAACGTTATACCATATATCGTAATACGTTAAAACGTAATACCATATAACGTAATACGTTATAACGTTGTACCATATAACGTAAAACGTCATTTCGTTATACCATATAACGTAATACGTTATAACGTAATGCCATATAACGTAATAAGTTATAACGTTATACCATATAACGTAATACGTTATAACGATATACCATATAACGTAATACGTTATAACGTTATACCATATAACGTAATACGGTATAACGTTATACCATATAACGTAATACGTTATAACGATATACCATATAACGTAATACGTTATAACGTTATACCATATAACGTAATACGTTATAACGTTATACCATATAACGTAATACGTGATAACGTTATACCATATAACGTAATACGTTAAAACGTTATACCATATAACGTAATACGTTATAACGTAATACCATATAACGTAAAACGTCATTTCGTTATATCATATAACGTAATACGGTATAACGTTATACCATATAACGTAATACGTTATAACGATATACCATATAACGTAATACGTTATAACGTTATACCACATAACGTAATACGTGATAACGTTATACCATATAACGTAATACGTTAAAACGTTATACCATATAACGTAAAACGTCATTTCGTTATACCATAAAACATAGTACGGTATAACGTAATACCATTTAACGTAATACGTTATAACGTTATACCATATAACGTAATACGTTAAAACGTAATTCCATATAACGTAATACGTTATAACGTTATACCATATAACGTAAAACGTCATTTCGTTACACCATATAACGTAATACGTTATAACGTAATGCCATATAACGTAATACGTGATAACGTTATACCATATAACGTAATACGTTATAACGTAATAACATATAACGTAAAACGTCATTTCGTTATACCATATAACGTAATACGTTATAACGTAATACCATATAACGTAATACGTTATAACGTTATACCATATAACGTAATACGTTAAAACGGAATACCATATAACGTAATACGTTATAACGTAATACCATATAACGTAATACGTTATAACGTTATACCATATAACGTAATACGTTATAACGTTATACCATATAACGTAATACGTTAAAACGTTATACCATATAACGTAATACGTTATAACGTTATACCATATAACGTAATACGTGATAACGTAATACCATATAACGTAATACGTTATGACGTTATACCATATAACGTAATACGTTATAACGTAATACCATATAACGTAATACGTTATAACGTAATACCATATAACGTAAAACGTCATTTCGTTATACCATATAACGTAGTACGTTATAACGTAATACCATATAATGTAGTACGTTATAACGTTATACCATATAACGTAATAAGTGATAACGTTATACCATATATCGTAATACGTTAAAACGTTATAACGTTATACCATATAACGTAATACGTGATAACGTTATACCATATATCGTAATACGTTAAACCGTTATACCATACAACGTAATACGTTATAACGTTATACCATATAACGTAATACGTGATAACGTAATACCATATAACGTAATACGTTATGACGTTATACCATATAACGTAATACGTTATAACGTAATACCATATAACGTAATACGTGATAACGTAATACCATATAACGTAATACGTTATGACGTTATACCATATAACGAAATACGTTATAACGTAATACCATATGACGTAATACGTTATAACGTAATACCATATAACGTAATACGTGATAGCGTTATACCATATAACGTAATACGTTAAAACGTTATACCATATAACGTAATACGTTATAACGTTATACCATATAACGTAATACGTGATAACGTAATACCATATAACGTAATACGTTATGACGTTATACCATATAACGTAATACGTTATAACGTAATACCATATAACGTAATACGTTATAACGTTATACCATACAACGTAAAACGTCATTTCGATATACCGTATAACGTGATACGTTATAACGTTATAACATGTAACGTAAAACGTCATTTCGTTATTCCATAAAACATAGTACGGTATAACGTTACACCATATAACGTAATACGTTATAACGTAATGACATATAACGTAATACGTTATATAGTTATACCATATAACGTAATAAGTTATAACACTATACCATATAACGTAATACGTGATAACGTAATACCATATAACGTAATACGTGATAACGTAATACCATATAACGTAATACGTTATGACGTTATACCGTATAACGTAGTACTTTGTAACGTAATACGTTATAACGTAGTACCATATAACGTAAAACGTCATTTCGTTATACCATATAACGTAATACGGTATAACGATATACCATATAACGTAATACGTTAAAACGTTATACCATATAACGTAATACGTTATAACATTATACCATATAACGTAATACGTGATAACGTAATACCATATAACGTAATACGTTATAACGTTATACCATATAACGTAATACGTTATAACGTTATACCATATAACGTAATACTTTATAACGTTATACCATATAACGTAATACGTTAAAACGTTATACCACATAACGTAATACGTTATAACGTAATAGCATATAACGTAATACGTTATAGCGTTATACCATATAACATAATACGTTAAAACGTAATACCATATAACGTAATACGTTATAACGTTATACCATATAACGTAAAACGTCATTTCGTTATACCATATAACGTAATACGTTATAACGTAATGCCATATAACGTAATACGTGATAACGTTATACCATATAACGTAATACGTTATAACGTAATAACATATAACGTAAAACGTTATAACGTAATACCATATAACGTAATACGTTATAACGTTGTACCATATAACGTAATACGTTAAAACGGAATACCATATAACGTAATACGTTATAACGTAATACCATATAACGTAATACGTTATAACGTTATACCATATAACGTAATACGTTATAACGTTATACCATATAACGTAAAACGTCATTTCGTTACACCATATAACGTAATACGTTATAACGTAATGCCATATAACGTAATACGTGATAACGTTATACCATATAACGTAATACGTTATAACGTAATAACATATAACGTAAAACGTTATAACGTAATACCATATAACGTAAAACGTCATTTCGTTATACCATATAACGTAATACGTTATAACGTAATACCATATAACGTAAAACGTCATTTCGTTATACCATATAACGTAGTACGTTATAACGTAATACCACATAACGTAGTACGTTATAACGTTATACCATATAACGTAATAAGTGATAACGTTATACCATATATCGTAATACGTTAAGACGTTATAACGTTATACCATATAACGTAATACGTGATAACGTTATACCATATAACGTAATACGTGATAACGTTATACCATATAACGTAATACGTGATAACGTTATACCATATAACGTAATACGTTAAACCGTTATACCATATAACGTAATACGTTATGACGTTATACCATATAACGTAATACGTTATAACGTAATACTATATAACGTAATACGTTATAACGTTATACCATACAACGTAAAGCGTCATTTCGATATACCGTATAACGTGATACGTTATAACGTTATAACATATAACGTATTACGTTAGAACGTAATACCATATAACGTAAAACGTCATTTCGATATACCGTATAACGTGATACGTTATAACGTTATAACATATAACGTAAAACGTCATTTCGTTATACCATAAAACATAGTACGGTATAACGTTACACCATATAACGTAATACGTTATAACGTAATGACATATAACGTAATACGTTATATAGTTATACCATATAACATAATAAGTTATAACGTTATACCATATAACGTAATACGTTATAACGATATACCATATAACGTAATACGTTATAACGTTATACCATATAACGTAATACGGTATAACGTTATACCATATAACGTAATACGTTATAACGATATACCATATAACGTAATACGTTATAACGTTATACCATATAACGTAATACGTTATAACGTTATACCATATAACGTAATACGTGATAACGTTATACCATATAACGTAATACGTTAAAACGTTATACCATATAACGTAATACGTTATAACGTAATACCATATAACGTAAAACGTCATTTCGTTATATCATATAACGTAATACGGTATAACGTTATACCATATAACGTAATACGTTATAACGATATACCATATAACGTAATACGTTATAACGTTATACCACATAACGTAATACGTGATAACGTTATACCATATAACGTAATACGTTAAAACGTTATACCATATAACGTAAAACGTCATTTCGTTATACCATAAAACATAGTACGGTATAAAGTAATACCATTTAACGTAATACGTTATAACGTTATACCATATAACGTAATACGTTAAAACGTAATTCCATATAACGTAATACGTTATAACGTTATACCATATAACGTAAAACGTCATTTCGTTACACCATATAACGTAATACGTTATAACGTAATGCCATATAACGTAATACGTGATAACGTTATACCATGTAACGTAATACGTTATAACGTAATAACATATAACGTAAAACGTCATTTCGTTATACCATATAACGTAATACGTTATAACGTAATACCATATAACGTAATACGTTATAACGTTATACCATATAACGTAATACGTTAAAACGGAATACCATATAACGTAATACGTTATAACGTAATACCATATAACGTAATACGTTATAACGTTATACCATATAACGTAATACGTTATAACGTTATACCATATAACGTAATACGTTAAAACGTTATACCATATAACGTAATACGTTATAACGTTATACCATATAACGTAATACGTGATAACGTAATACCATATAACGTAATACGTTATGACGTTATACCATATAACGTAATACGTTATAACGTAATACCATATAACGTAATACGTTATAACGTAATACCATATAACGTAAAACGTCATTTCGTTATACCATATAACGTAGTACGTTATAACGTAATACCATATAACGTAGTACGTTATAACGTTATACCATATAACGTAATAAGTGATAACGTTATACCATATATCGTAATACGTTAAAACGTTATAACGTTATACCATATAACGTAATACGTGATAACGTTATACCATATATCGTAATACGTTAAACCGTTATACCATACAACGTAATACGTTATAACGTTACACCATATAACGTAATACGTGATAACGTAATACCATATAACATAATACGTGATAACGTAATACCATATAACGTAATACGTTATGACGTTATACCATATAACGTAATACGTTATAACGTTATACCATATAACGTAATACGTGATAACGTAATACCATATAACGTAATACGTTATGACGTTATACCATATAACGTAATACGTTATAACGTAATACTATATAACGTAATACGTTATAACGTTATACCATACAACGTAAAGCGTCATTTCGATATACCGTATAACGTGATACGTTATAACGTTATAACATATAACGTATTACGTTAGAACGTAATACCATATAACGTAAAACGTAATTTCGATATACCGTATAACGTGATACGTTATAACGTTATAAGATATAACGTAAAACGTCATTTCGTTATACCATAAAACATAGTACGGTATAACGTTACACCATATAACGTAATACGTTATAACGTAATGACATATAACGTAATACGTTATATAGTTATACCATATAACGTAACAAGTTATAACGTTATACCATATAACGTAATACGTTATAACGATATACCATATAACGTAATACGTTATAACGTTATACCATATAACGTAATACGGTATAACGTTATACCATATAACGTAATACGTTATAACGATATACCATATAACGTAATACGTTATAACGTTATACCATATAACGTAATACGTTATAACGTTATACCATATAACGTAATACGTGATAACGTTATACCATATAACGTAATACGTTAAAACGTTATACCATATAACGTAATACGTTATAACGTAATACCATATAACGTAAAACGTCATTTCGTTATATCATATAACGTAATACGGTATAACGTTATACCATATAACGTAATACGTTATAACGATATACCATATAACATAATACGTTATAACGTTATACCACATAACGTAATACGTGATAACGTTATACCATATAACGTAATACGTTAAAACGTTATACCATATAACGTAAAACGTCATTTCGTTATACCATAAAACATAGTACGGTATAACGTAATACCATTTAACGTAATACGTTATAACGTTATACCATATAACGTAATACGTTAAAACGTAATTCCATATAACGTAATACGTTATAACGTTATACCATATAACGTAAAACGTCATTTCGTTACACCATATAACGTAATACGTTATAACGTAATGCCATATAACGTAATACGTGATAACGTTATACCATATAACGTAATACGTTATAACGTAATAACATATAACGTAAAACGTCATTTCGTTATACCATATAACGTAATACGTTATAACGTAATACCATATAACGTAATACGTTATAACGTTATACCATATAACGTAATACGTGAAAACGGAATACCATATAACGTAATACGTTATAACGTAATACCATATAACGTAATACGTTATAACGTTATACCATATAACGTAATACGTTATAACGTTATTCCATATAACGTAATACGTTAAAACGTTATACCATATAACGTAATACGTTATAACGTTATACCATATAACGTAATACGTGATAACGTAATACCATATAACGTAATACGTTATGACGTTATACCATATAACGTAATACGTTATAACGTAATACCATATAACGTAATACGTTATAACGTAATACCATATAACGTAAAACGTCATTTCGTTATACCATATAACGTAGTACGTTATAACGTAATACCATATAATGTAGTACGTTATAACGTTATACCATATAACGTAATAAGTGATAACGTTATACCATATATCGTAATACGTTAAAACGTTATAACGTTATACCATATAACGTAATACGTGATAACGTTATACCATATATCGTAATACGTTAAACCGTTATACCATACAACGTAATACGTTATAACGTTATACCATATAACGTAATACGTGATAACGTAATACCATATAACGTAATACGTTATGACGTTATACCATATAACGTAATACGTTATAACGTAATACCATATAACGTAATACGTTATAACGTTATACCATACAACGTAAAACGTCATTTCGATATACCGTATAACGTGATACGTTATAACGTTATAACATATAACGTAAAACGTCATTTCGTTATACCATAAAACATAGTACGGTATAACGTTACACCATATAACGTAATACGTTATAACGTAATGACATATAACGTAATACGTTATATAGTTATACCATATCGTAATAAGTTATAACGTTATACCATATAACGTAATATGTTATAACGTTATACCATATAACGTAATTCGTTATAACGTTATACCATATAACGTAATACGTTATAACGTAATACCATATAACGTAATACGTGATAACGTAATACCATATAACGTAATACGTTATGACGTTATACCATATAACGAAATACGTTATAACGTAATACCATATAACGTAATACGTTATAACGTAATACCATATAACGTAATACGTGATAGCGTTATACCATATAACGTAATACGTTAAAACGTTATACCATATAACGTAATACGTTATAACGTTATACCATATAACGTAATACGTGATAACGTAATACCATATAACGTAATACGTTATGACGTTATACCATATAACGTAATACGTTATAACGTAATACCATATAACGTAATACGTTATAACGTTATACCATACAACGTAAAACGTCATTTCGATATACCGTATAACGTGATACGTTATAACGTTATAACATATAACGTAAAACGTCATTTCGTTATACCATAAAACATAGTACGGTATAACGTTACACCATATAACGTAATACGTTATAACGTAATGACATATAACGTAATACGTTATATAGTTATACCATATAACGTAATAAGTTATAACGTTATACCATATAACGTAATATGTTATAACGTTATACCATATAACGTAATTCGTTATAACGTTATACCACATAACGTAATACCTTATAACGTTATACCATATAACGTAATACGTTAAAACGTAATACCATATAACGTAATACGTTATAACGTTATACCATATAACGTGAAACGTCATTTCGTTATACCATATAACGTAATACGTTATAACGTAATGCCATATAACGTAATACGTGATAACGATATACCATATAACGTAATACGTTATAACGTAATACCATATAACGTAAAACGTCATCTCGAAATACCATATAACGTAATACGGTATAACGTTATACCATATAACGTAATACGTTATAACGATATACCATATAACGTAATACGTTATAACGTTATACCATAAAACGTAATACGGTATAACGTTATACCATATAACGTAATACGTTATAACGATATACCATATAACGTAATACGTTATAACGTTATACCATATAACGTAATACGTTATAACGTTATACCATATAACGTAATACGTGATAACGTTATACCATATAACGTAATACGTTATAACGTAATACCATATAACGTAAAACGTCATCTCGTTATACCATATAACGTAATACGGTATAACGTTATACCATATAACGTAATACGTTATAACGATATACCATATAACGTAATACGTTATAACGTTATACCATATAACGTAATACGTGATAACGTTATACCATATAACGTAATACGTTAAAACGTTATACCATATAACGTAATACGTTATAACGTAATACCATATAACGTAAAACGTCATTTCGTTATATCATATAACGTAATACGGTATAACGTTATACCATATAACGTAATACGTTATAACGATATACCATATAACGTAATACGTTATAACGTTATACCATATAACGTAATACGTGATAACGTTATACCATATAACGTAATACGTTAAAACGTTATACCATATAACGTAAAACGTCATTTCGTTATACCATAAAACATAGTACGGTATAACGTAATACCATATAACGTAATACGTTATAACGTTATACCATATAACGTAATACGTTAAAACGTAATACCATATAACGTAATACGTTATAACGTAATACCATATAACGTAATACGTTATAACGTTATACCATATAACGTAATACGTTATAACGTTATACCATATAACGTAATACTTTATAGCGTAATACCATATAACGTAATACGTTAAAACGTTATACCACATAACGTAATACGTTATAACGTAATACCATATAACGTAATACGTTATAACGTTATACCATATAACGTAATACGTTAAAACGTAATACCATATAACGTAATACGTTATAACGTTATACCATATAACGTAAAACGTCATTTCGTTATACCATATAACGTAATACGTTATAACGTTATACCATATAACGTAATACGTTAAAACGTAATACCATATAACGTAATACGTTATAACGTTATACCATATAACGTAAAACGTCATTTCGTTATACCATATAACGTAATACGTTATAACGTAATGCCATATAACGTAATACGTGATAACGATATACCATATAACGTAATACGTTATAACGTAATACCATATAGCGTAAAACGTCATTTCGATATAACGTATAACGTAATACGGTATAACGTTATACCATATAACGTAATATGTTAGAACGTTATACAATATAACGTAATACGTTATAATGTAATACCATATAACGTAATACGTTATAACGTTATACCATACAACGTAAAACGTCATTTCGATATACCGTATAACGTGATACGTTATAACGTTATAACATATAACGTAAAACGTCATTTCGTTATACCATATAACGTAATACGTTATAACGTAATGCCATATAACGTAATACGTGATAACGTTATACCATATAACGTAATACGTTATCACGTAATACCATATAACGTAAAACGTCATCTCGTTATACCATATAACGTAATACGGTATAACGTTATACCATATAACGTAATACGTTATAACGATATACCATATAACGTAATACGTTATAACGTTATACCATATAACGTAATACGTTATAACGTAATACCATATAACGTAAAACGTCATTTCGTTATATCATATAACGTAATACGGTATAACGTTATACCATATAACGTAATACGTTATAACGATATACCATATAACGTAATACGTTATAACGTTATACCACATAACGTAAAACGTCATTTCGTTATATCATATAACGTAATACGGTATAACGTTATACCATATAACGTAATACGTTATAACGATATACCATATAACGTAATACGTTATAACGTTATACCACATAACGTAATACGTGATAACGTTATACCATATAACGTAATACGTTAAAACGTTATACCATATAACGTAAAACGTCATTTCGTTATACCATAAAACATAGTACGGTATAAAGTAATACCATTTAACGTAATACGTTATAACGTAATGACATATAACGTAATACGTTATATAGTTATACCATATAACATAATAAGTTATAACGTTATACCATATAACGTAATACGTTATAACGTTATACCATATAACGTAAAACGTCATTTCGTTATACCATATAACGTAATACGTTATAACGTAATGCCATATAACGTAATACGTGATAACGTTATACCATATAACGTAATACGTTATAACGTAATAACATATAACGTAAAACGTTATAACGTAATACCATATAACGTAATACGTTATAACGTTATACCATATAACGTAAAACGTCATTTCGTTATACCATATAACATAATACGTTAAAACGTAATACCATATAACGTAATACGTTATAACGTTATACCATATAACGTAAAACGTCATTTCGTTATACCATATAACGTAATACGTTATAACGTAATGCCATATAACGTAATACGTGATAACGTTATACCATATAACGTAATACGTTATAACGTAATAACATATAACGTAAAACGTTATAACGTAATACCATATAACGTAATACGTTATAACGTTGTACCATATAACGTAATACGTTAAAACGGAATACCATATAACGTAATACGTTATAACGTAATACCATATAACGTAATACGTTATAACGTTATACCATATAACGTAATACGTTATAACGTTATACCATATAACGTAAAACGTCATTTCGTTACACCATATAACGTAATACGTTATAACGTAATGCCATATAACGTAATACGTGATAACGTTATACCATATAACGTAATACGTTATAACGTAATAACATATAACGTAAAACGTTATAACGTAATACCATATAACGTAAAACGTCATTTCGTTATACCATATAACGTAATACGTTATAACGTAATACCATATAACGTAAAACGTCATTTCGTTATACCATATAACGTAGTACGTTATAACGTAATACCACATAACGTAGTACGTTATAACGTTATACCATATAACGTAATAAGTGATAACGTTATACCATATATCGTAATACGTTAAGACGTTATAACGTTATACCATATAACGTAATACGTGATAACGTTATACCATATAACGTAATACGTGATAACGTTATACCATATAACGTAATACGTGATAACGTTATACCATATAACGTAATACGTTAAACCGTTATACCATATAACGTAATACGTTATGACGTTATACCATATAACGTAATACGTTATAACGTAATACTATATAACGTAATACGTTATAACGTTATACCATACAACGTAAAGCGTCATTTCGATATACCGTATAACGTGATACGTTATAACGTTATAACATATAACGTATTACGTTAGAACGTAATACCATATAACGTAAAACGTCATTTCGATATACCGTATAACGTGATACGTTATAACGTTATAACATATAACGTAAAACGTCATTTCGTTATACCATAAAACATAGTACGGTATAACGTTACACCATATAACGTAATACGTTATAACGTAATGACATATAACGTAATACGTTATATAGTTATACCATATAACATAATAAGTTATAACGTTATACCATATAACGTAATACGTTATAACGATATACCATATAACGTAATACGTTATAACGTTATACCATATAACGTAATACGGTATAACGTTATACCATATAACGTAATACGTTATAACGATATACCATATAACGTAATACGTTATAACGTTATACCATATAACGTAATACGTTATAACGTTATACCATATAACGTAATACGTGATAACGTTATACCATATAACGTAATACGTTAAAACGTTATACCATATAACGTAATACGTTATAACGTAATACCATATAACGTAAAACGTCATTTCGTTATATCATATAACGTAATACGGTATAACGTTATACCATATAACGTAATACGTTATAACGATATACCATATAACGTAATACGTTATAACGTTATACCACATAACGTAATACGTGATAACGTTATACCATATAACGTAATACGTTAAAACGTTATACCATATAACGTAAAACGTCATTTCGTTATACCATAAAACATAGTACGGTATAAAGTAATACCATTTAACGTAATACGTTATAACGTTATACCATATAACGTAATACGTTAAAACGTAATTCCATATAACGTAATACGTTATAACGTTATACCATATAACGTAAAACGTCATTTCGTTACACCATATAACGTAATACGTTATAACGTAATGCCATATAACGTAATACGTGATAACGTTATACCATGTAACGTAATACGTTATAACGTAATAACATATAACGTAAAACGTCATTTCGTTATACCATATAACGTAATACGTTATAACGTAATACCATATAACGTAATACGTTATAACGTTATACCATATAACGTAATACGTTAAAACGGAATACCATATAACGTAATACGTTATAACGTAATACCATATAACGTAATACGTTATAACGTTATACCATATAACGTAATACGTTATAACGTTATACCATATAACGTAATACGTTAAAACGTTATACCATATAACGTAATACGTTATAACGTTATACCATATAACGTAATACGTGATAACGTAATACCATATAACGTAATACGTTATGACGTTATACCATATAACGTAATACGTTATAACGTAATACCATATAACGTAATACGTTATAACGTAATACCATATAACGTAAAACGTCATTTCGTTATACCATATAACGTAGTACGTTATAACGTAATACCATATAACGTAGTACGTTATAACGTTATACCATATAACGTAATAAGTGATAACGTTATACCATATATCGTAATACGTTAAAACGTTATAACGTTATACCATATAACGTAATACGTGATAACGTTATACCATATATCGTAATACGTTAAACCGTTATACCATACAACGTAATACGTTATAACGTTACACCATATAACGTAATACGTGATAACGTAATACCATATAACATAATACGTGATAACGTAATACCATATAACGTAATACGTTATGACGTTATACCATATAACGTAATACGTTATAACGTTATACCATATAACGTAATACGTGATAACGTAATACCATATAACGTAATACGTTATGACGTTATACCATATAACGTAATACGTTATAACGTAATACTATATAACGTAATACGTTATAACGTTATACCATACAACGTAAAGCGTCATTTCGATATACCGTATAACGTGATACGTTATAACGTTATAACATATAACGTATTACGTTAGAACGTAATACCATATAACGTAAAACGTAATTTCGATATACCGTATAACGTGATACGTTATAACGTTATAAGATATAACGTAAAACGTCATTTCGTTATACCATAAAACATAGTACGGTATAACGTTACACCATATAACGTAATACGTTATAACGTAATGACATATAACGTAATACGTTATATAGTTATACCATATAACGTAACAAGTTATAACGTTATACCATATAACGTAATACGTTATAACGATATACCATATAACGTAATACGTTATAACGTTATACCATATAACGTAATACGGTATAACGTTATACCATATAACGTAATACGTTATAACGATATACCATATAACGTAATACGTTATAACGTTATACCATATAACGTAATACGTTATAACGTAATGCCATATAACGTAATACGTGATAACGTTATACCATATAACGTAATACGTTATAACGTAATAACATATAACGTAAAACGTCATTTCGTTATACCATATAACGTAATACGTTATAACGTAATACCATATAACGTAATACGTTATAACGTTATACCATATAACGTAATACGTGAAAACGGAATACCATATAACGTAATACGTTATAACGTAATACCATATAACGTAATACGTTATAACGTTATACCATATAACGTAATACGTTATAACGTTATTCCATATAACGTAATACGTTAAAACGTTATACCATATAACGTAATACGTTATAACGTTATACCATATAACGTAATACGTGATAACGTAATACCATATAACGTAATACGTTATGACGTTATACCATATAACGTAATACGTTATAACGTAATACCATATAACGTAATACGTTATAACGTAATACCATATAACGTAAAACGTCATTTCGTTATACCATATAACGTAGTACGTTATAACGTAATACCATATAATGTAGTACGTTATAACGTTATACCATATAACGTAATAAGTGATAACGTTATACCATATATCGTAATACGTTAAAACGTTATAACGTTATACCATATAACGTAATACGTGATAACGTTATACCATATATCGTAATACGTTAAACCGTTATACCATACAACGTAATACGTTATAACGTTATACCATATAACGTAATACGTGATAACGTAATACCATATAACGTAATACGTTATGACGTTATACCATATAACGTAATACGTTATAACGTAATACCATATAACGTAATACGTTATAACGTTATACCATACAACGTAAAACGTCATTTCGATATACCGTATAACGTGATACGTTATAACGTTATAACATATAACGTAAAACGTCATTTCGTTATACCATAAAACATAGTACGGTATAACGTTACACCATATAACGTAATACGTTATAACGTAATGACATATAACGTAATACGTTATATAGTTATACCATATCGTAATAAGTTATAACGTTATACCATATAACGTAATATGTTATAACGTTATACCATATAACGTAATTCGTTATAACGTTATACCATATAACGTAATACGTTATAACGTAATACCATATAACGTAATACGTGATAACGTAATACCATATAACGTAATACGTTATGACGTTATACCATATAACGAAATACGTTATAACGTAATACCATATAACGTAATACGTTATAACGTAATACCATATAACGTAATACGTGATAGCGTTATACCATATAACGTAATACGTTAAAACGTTATACCATATAACGTAATACGTTATAACGTTATACCATATAACGTAATACGTGATAACGTAATACCATATAACGTAATACGTTATGACGTTATACCATATAACGTAATACGTTATAACGTAATACCATATAACGTAATACGTTATAACGTTATACCATACAACGTAAAACGTCATTTCGATATACCGTATAACGTGATACGTTATAACGTTATAACATATAACGTAAAACGTCATTTCGTTATACCATAAAACATAGTACGGTATAACGTTACACCATATAACGTAATACGTTATAACGTAATGACATATAACGTAATACGTTATATAGTTATACCATATAACGTAATAAGTTATAACGTTATACCATATAACGTAATATGTTATAACGTTATACCATATAACGTAATTCGTTATAACGTTATACCACATAACGTAATACCTTATAACGTTATACCATATAACGTAATACGTTAAAACGTAATACCATATAACGTAATACGTTATAACGTTATACCATATAACGTGAAACGTCATTTCGTTATACCATATAACGTAATACGTTATAACGTAATGCCATATAACGTAATACGTGATAACGATATACCATATAACGTAATACGTTATAACGTAATACCATATAACGTAAAACGTCATCTCGAAATACCATATAACGTAATACGGTATAACGTTATACCATATAACGTAATACGTTATAACGATATACCATATAACGTAATACGTTATAACGTTATACCATAAAACGTAATACGGTATAACGTTATACCATATAACGTAATACGTTATAACGATATACCATATAACGTAATACGTTATAACGTTATACCATATAACGTAATACGTTATAACGTTATACCATATAACGTAATACGTGATAACGTTATACCATATAACGTAATACGTTATAACGTAATACCATATAACGTAAAACGTCATCTCGTTATACCATATAACGTAATACGGTATAACGTTATACCATATAACGTAATACGTTATAACGATATACCATATAACGTAATACGTTATAACGTTATACCATATAACGTAATACGTGATAACGTTATACCATATAACGTAATACGTTAAAACGTTATACCATATAACGTAATACGTTATAACGTAATACCATATAACGTAAAACGTCATTTCGTTATATCATATAACGTAATACGGTATAACGTTATACCATATAACGTAATACGTTATAACGATATACCATATAACGTAATACGTTATAACGTTATACCATATAACGTAATACGTGATAACGTTATACCATATAACGTAATACGTTAAAACGTTATACCATATAACGTAAAACGTCATTTCGTTATACCATAAAACATAGTACGGTATAACGTAATACCATATAACGTAATACGTTATAACGTTATACCATATAACGTAATACGTTAAAACGTAATACCATATAACGTAATACGTTATAACGTAATACCATATAACGTAATACGTTATAACGTTATACCATATAACGTAATACGTTATAACGTTATACCATATAACGTAATACTTTATAGCGTAATACCATATAACGTAATACGTTAAAACGTTATACCACATAACGTAATACGTTATAACGTAATACCATATAACGTAATACGTTATAACGTTATACCATATAACGTAATACGTTAAAACGTAATACCATATAACGTAATACGTTATAACGTTATACCATATAACGTAAAACGTCATTTCGTTATACCATATAACGTAATACGTTATAACGTTATACCATATAACGTAATACGTTAAAACGTAATACCATATAACGTAATACGTTATAACGTTATACCATATAACGTAAAACGTCATTTCGTTATACCATATAACGTAATACGTTATAACGTAATGCCATATAACGTAATACGTGATAACGATATACCATATAACGTAATACGTTATAACGTAATACCATATAGCGTAAAACGTCATTTCGATATAACGTATAACGTAATACGGTATAACGTTATACCATATAACGTAATATGTTAGAACGTTATACAATATAACGTAATACGTTATAATGTAATACCATATAACGTAATAAGTTATAACGTTATACCATACAACGTAAAACGTCATTTCGATATACCGTATAACGTGATACGTTATAACGTTATAACATATAACGTAAAACGTCATTTCGTTATACCATATAACGTAATACGTTATAACGTAATGCCATATAACGTAATACGTGATAACGTTATACCATATAACGTAATACGTTATCACGTAATACCATATAACGTAAAACGTCATCTCGTTATACCATATAACGTAATACGGTATAACGTTATACCATATAACGTAATACGTTATAACGATATACCATATAACGTAATACGTTATAACGTTATACCATATAACGTAATACGGTATAACGTTATCCCATATAACGTAATACGTTATAACGATATACCATATAACGTAATACGTTATAACGTTATACCATATAACGTAATACGTTATAACGTTATACCATATAACGTAATACGTGATAACGTTATACCATATAACGTAATACGTTAAAACGTTATACCATATAACGTAATACGTTATAACGTAATACCATATAACGTAAAACGTCATTTCGTTATATCATATAACGTAATACGGTATAACGTTATACCATATAACGTAATACGTTATAACGATATACCATATAACGTAATACGTGATAACGTTATACCATATAACGTAATACGTTAAAACGTTATACCATATAACGTAAAACGTCATTTCGTTATACCATAAAACATAGTACGGTATAACGTAATACCATATAACGTAATACGTCATTTCGTTATACCATATAACGTAATACGTTATAACGTTATACCATATAACGTAATACGTTAAAACGTAATACCATATAACGTAATACGTTATAACGTTATACCATATAACGTAAAACGTCATTTCGTTATACCATATAACGTAATACGTTATAACGTAATGCCATATAACGTAATACGTGATAACGTTATACCATATAACGTAATACGTTATAACGTAATAACATATAACGTAATACGGTATAACGTTATACCATATAACGTAATACGTTATAACGTTATACCATATAACGTATTACGTTAAAACGTAATACCATATAACGTAATACGTTATAACGTAATACCATATAACGTAAAACGTCATTTCGTTATATCATATAACGTAATACGGTATAACGTTATACCATATAACGTAATACGTTATAACGATATACCATATAACGTAATACGTTATAACGTTATACCATATAACGTAATACGTGATAACGTTATACCATATAACGTAATACGTTAAAACGTTATACCATATAACGTAAAACGTCATTTCGTTATACCATATAACGTAATACGTTATAACGTAATGCCATATAACGTAATACGTGATAACGTTATACCATATAACGTAATACGTTATAACGTAGTACCATATAACGTAAAACGTCATTTCGTTATATCATATAACGTAATACGGTATAACGTTATACCATATAACGTAATACGTTATAACGATATACCATATAACGTAATACGTTATAACGTTATACCATATAACGTAATACGTGATAACGTTATACCATATAACGTAATACGTTAAAACGTTATACCATATAACGTAATACGCTATAACGTTATACCATATAACGTAATACGTGATAACGTAATACCATATAACGTAATACGTTATGACGTTATACCATATAACGTAATACGTTATAACGTAATAACATATAACGTAAAACGTCATTTCGTTATACCATATAACTTAATACGGTATAACGTTATACCATACAACGTAATACGTTATAACGATATACCATATAACGTAATACGTTATATCGTTATACCATATAACGTAATACGTGATAACGTTATACCATATAACGTAACACGTTAAAACGTTATACCATATAACGTAATACGTTATAACGTTATACCATATAACGTAATAAGTGATAACGTTATACCATATAACGTAATACGTTAAAACGTTATACCATATAACGTAATACGTTATAACGTTATACCATATAACGTAATACGTGATAACGTTATACCATATAACGTAATACGTTAGAACGTTATACCATATAACGTAATACGTTATAACGTTATACCATATAACGTAATACGGTATAACGTTATACCATATAACATAATACGTTATAACGATATACCATATAACGTAATACGTTATAACTTTATACCATATAACGTAATACGTGATAACGTTATACCATATAACGTAATACGTTAAAACGTTATACCATATAACGTAATACGTTATAACGTTATACCATATAACGTAATACGTGATAACGTAATACCATACAACGTAATACGTTATGACGTTATACCATATAACGTAATACGTTATAACGTAATACCGTATAACGTAATACGTTATAACGTAATACCATATAACGTAAAACGTCATTTCGTTAAACCATATAACGTAATACGTTATAACGTAATACCATATAACGTAATAAGTTATAACGTTATACCATATAACGTAATATGTTATAACGTTATACCATATAACGTAATTCGTTATAACGTTATACCACATAACGTAATACCTTATAACGTTATACCATATAACGTAATACGTTAAAACGTAATACCATATAACGTAATACGTTATAACGTTATACCATATAACGTGAAACGTCATTTCGTTATACCATATAACGTAATACGTTATAACGTAATGCCATATAACGTAATACGTGATAACGATATACCATATAACGTAATACGTTATAACGTAATACCATATAACGTAAAACGTCATCTCGAAATACCATATAACGTAATACGGTATAACGTTATACCATATAACGTAATACGTTATAACGATATACCATATAACGTAATACGTTATAACGTTATACCATAAAACGTAATACGGTATAACGTTATACCATATAACGTAATACGTTATAACGATATACCATATAACGTAATACGTTATAACGTAATACCATATAACGTAATACGTTATAACGTTATACCATATAACGTAATACGTGATAACGTTATACCATATAACGTAATACGTTAAACCGTTATACCATATAACGTAATACGTTATAACGTTATAACATATAACGTAATACGTGATAACGTAATACCACATAACGTAATACGTTATAACGTAATACCATATAACGTAATACGTTAAAACGTTATACCATATAACGTAATACGTTATAACGTTATACCATATAACGTAATACGTTATAACGTAATACCATATAACGTAAAACGTCATTTCGTTATACCATATAACGTAATACGTTATAACGTAATACCATATAACGTAATACGGTATAACGTAATACCATACAACGTAATACGTTATAACGTTATACCATTTAACGTAATACGTTATAACGTTATACCATATAACGTAATACTTTATAACGTTATACCACATATCGTAATACGTTAAAATCTTATACCACATAACGTAATACGTTATAACGTAATACCATATAACGTAATACGTTATAACGTTATGCCATATAACGTAATACGTTAAAACGTAATACCATATAACGTAATACGTTATAACGTTATACCATATAACGTAAAACGTCATTTCGTTATACCATATAACGTAATACGTTATAACGTAATGCCATATAACGTAATACGTGATAACGTTATACCATATAACGTAATACGTTATAACGTAATAACATATAACGTAAAACGTTATAACGTAATACCATATAACGTAATACGTTATAACGTTATACCATATAACGTAATACGGTAAAACGTAATACCATATAACGTAATACGTTATAACGTAATGCCATATAACATAATACTTTATAACGTTATACCATATAACGTAATACGGTAAAACGTTATACCACATAACGTAATACGTTATAGCGTAATACCGTATAACGTAATACGTTATAACGTTATACCATATATCGTAATACGTTAAAACGTAATACCATATAACGTAATACGTTATAACGTTGTACCATATAACGTAAAACGTCATTTCGTTATACCATATAACGTAATACGTTATAACGTAATGCCATATAACGTAATAAGTTATAACGTTATACCATATAACGTAATACGTTATAACGATATACCATATAACGTAATACGTTATAACGTTATACCATATAACGTAATACGGTATAACGTTATACCATATAACGTAATACGTTATAACGATATACCATATAACGTAATACGTTATAACGTTATACCATATAACGTAATACGTTATAACGTTATACCATATAACGTAATACGTGATAACGTTATACCATATAACGTAATACGTTAAAACGTTATACCATATAACGTAATACGTTATAACGTAATACCATATAACGTAAAACGTCATTTCGTTATATCATATAACGTAATACGGTATAACGTTATACCATATAACGTAATACGTTATAACGATATACCATATAACGTAATACGTTATAACGTTATACCACATAACGTAATACGTGATAACGTTATACCATATAACGTAATACGTTAAAACGTTATACCATATAACGTAAAACGTCATTTCGTTATACCATAAAACATAGTACGGTATAACGTAATACCATTTAACGTAATACGTTATAACGTTATACCATATAACGTAATACGTTAAAACGTAATTCCATATAACGTAATACGTTATAACGTTATACCATATAACGTAAAACGTCATTTCGTTACACCATATAACGTAATACGTTATAACGTAATGCCATATAACGTAATACGTGATAACGTTATACCATATAACGTAATACGTTATAACGTAATAACATATAACGTAAAACGTCATTTCGTTATACCATATAACGTAATACGTTATAACGTAATACCATATAACGTAATACGTTATAACGTTATACCATATAACGTAATACGTTAAAACGGAATACCATATAACGTAATACGTTATAACGTAATACCATATAACGTAATACGTTATAACGTTATACCATATAACGTAATACGTTATAACGTTATACCATATAACGTAATACGTTAAAACGTTATACCATATAACGTAATACGTTATAACGTTATACCATATAACGTAATACGTGATAACGTAATACCATATAACGTAATACGTTATGACGTTATACCATATAACGTAATACGTTATAACGTAATACCATATAACGTAATACGTTATAACGTAATACCATATAACGTAAAACGTCATTTCGTTATACCATATAACGTAGTACGTTATAACGTAATACCATATAATGTAGTACGTTATAACGTTATACCATATAACGTAATAAGTGATAACGTTATACCATATATCGTAATACGTTAAAACGTTATAACGTTATACCATATAACGTAATACGTGATAACGTTATACCATATATCGTAATACGTTAAACCGTTATACCATACAACGTAATACGTTATAACGTTATACCATATAACGTAATACGTGATAACGTAATACCATATAACGTAATACGTTATGACGTTATACCATATAACGTAATACGTTATAACGTAATACCATATAACGTAATACGTGATAACGTAATACCATATAACGTAATACGTTATGACGTTATACCATATAACGAAATACGTTATAACGTAATACCATATGACGTAATACGTTATAACGTAATACCATATAACGTAATACGTGATAGCGTTATACCATATAACGTAATACGTTAAAACGTTATACCATATAACGTAATACGTTATAACGTTATACCATATAACGTAATACGTGATAACGTAATACCATATAACGTAATACGTTATGACGTTATACCATATAACGTAATACGTTATAACGTAATACCATATAACGTAATACGTTATAACGTTATACCATACAACGTAAAACGTCATTTCGATATACCGTATAACGTGATACGTTATAACGTTATAACATGTAACGTAAAACGTCATTTCGTTATTCCATAAAACATAGTACGGTATAACGTTACACCATATAACGTAATACGTTATAACGTAATGACATATAACGTAATACGTTATATAGTTATACCATATAACGTAATAAGTTATAACACTATACCATATAACGTAATACGTGATAACGTAATACCATATAACGTAATACGTGATAACGTAATACCATATAACGTAATACGTTATGACGTTATACCGTATAACGTAGTACTTTGTAACGTAATACGTTATAACGTAGTACCATATAACGTAAAACGTCATTTCGTTATACCATATAACGTAATACGGTATAACGATATACCATATAACGTAATACGTTAAAACGTTATACCATATAACGTAATACGTTATAACATTATACCATATAACGTAATACGTGATAACGTAATACCATATAACGTAATACGTTATAACGTTATACCATATAACGTAATACGTTATAACGTTATACCATATAACGTAATACTTTATAACGTTATACCATATAACGTAATACGTTAAAACGTTATACCACATAACGTAATACGTTATAACGTAATAGCATATAACGTAATACGTTATAGCGTTATACCATATAACATAATACGTTAAAACGTAATACCATATAACGTAATACGTTATAACGTTATACCATATAACGTAAAACGTCATTTCGTTATACCATATAACGTAATACGTTATAACGTAATGCCATATAACGTAATACGTGATAACGTTATACCATATAACGTAATACGTTATAACGTAATAACATATAACGTAAAACGTTATAACGTAATACCATATAACGTAATACGTTATAACGTTGTACCATATAACGTAATACGTTAAAACGGAATACCATATAACGTAATACGTTATAACGTAATACCATATAACGTAATACGTTATAACGTTATACCATATAACGTAATACGTTATAACGTTATACCATATAACGTAAAACGTCATTTCGTTACACCATATAACGTAATACGTTATAACGTAATGCCATATAACGTAATACGTGATAACGTTATACCATATAACGTAATACGTTATAACGTAATAACATATAACGTAAAACGTTATAACGTAATACCATATAACGTAAAACGTCATTTCGTTATACCATATAACGTAATACGTTATAACGTAATACCATATAACGTAAAACGTCATTTCGTTATACCATATAACGTAGTACGTTATAACGTAATACCACATAACGTAGTACGTTATAACGTTATACCATATAACGTAATAAGTGATAACGTTATACCATATATCGTAATACGTTAAGACGTTATAACGTTATACCATATAACGTAATACGTGATAACGTTATACCATATAACGTAATACGTGATAACGTTATACCATATAACGTAATACGTGATAACGTTATACCATATAACGTAATACGTTAAACCGTTATACCATATAACGTAATACGTTATGACGTTATACCATATAACGTAATACGTTATAACGTAATACTATATAACGTAATACGTTATAACGTTATACCATACAACGTAAAGCGTCATTTCGATATACCGTATAACGTGATACGTTATAACGTTATAACATATAACGTATTACGTTAGAACGTAATACCATATAACGTAAAACGTCATTTCGATATACCGTATAACGTGATACGTTATAACGTTATAACATATAACGTAAAACGTCATTTCGTTATACCATAAAACATAGTACGGTATAACGTTACACCATATAACGTAATACGTTATAACGTAATGACATATAACGTAATACGTTATATAGTTATACCATATAACATAATAAGTTATAACGTTATACCATATAACGTAATACGTTATAACGATATACCATATAACGTAATACGTTATAACGTTATACCATATAACGTAATACGGTATAACGTTATACCATATAACGTAATACGTTATAACGATATACCATATAACGTAATACGTTATAACGTTATACCATATAACGTAATACGTTATAACGTTATACCATATAACGTAATACGTGATAACGTTATACCATATAACGTAATACGTTAAAACGTTATACCATATAACGTAATACGTTATAACGTAATACCATATAACGTAAAACGTCATTTCGTTATATCATATAACGTAATACGGTATAACGTTATACCATATAACGTAATACGTTATAACGATATACCATATAACGTAATACGTTATAACGTTATACCACATAACGTAATACGTGATAACGTTATACCATATAACGTAATACGTTAAAACGTTATACCATATAACGTAAAACGTCATTTCGTTATACCATAAAACATAGTACGGTATAAAGTAATACCATTTAACGTAATACGTTATAACGTTATACCATATAACGTAATACGTTAAAACGTAATTCCATATAACGTAATACGTTATAACGTTATACCATATAACGTAAAACGTCATTTCGTTACACCATATAACGTAATACGTTATAACGTAATGCCATATAACGTAATACGTGATAACGTTATACCATGTAACGTAATACGTTATAACGTAATAACATATAACGTAAAACGTCATTTCGTTATACCATATAACGTAATACGTTATAACGTAATACCATATAACGTAATACGTTATAACGTTATACCATATAACGTAATACGTTAAAACGGAATACCATATAACGTAATACGTTATAACGTAATACCATATAACGTAATACGTTATAACGTTATACCATATAACGTAATACGTTATAACGTTATACCATATAACGTAATACGTTAAAACGTTATACCATATAACGTAATACGTTATAACGTTATACCATATAACGTAATACGTGATAACGTAATACCATATAACGTAATACGTTATGACGTTATACCATATAACGTAATACGTTATAACGTAATACCATATAACGTAATACGTTATAACGTAATACCATATAACGTAAAACGTCATTTCGTTATACCATATAACGTAGTACGTTATAACGTAATACCATATAACGTAGTACGTTATAACGTTATACCATATAACGTAATAAGTGATAACGTTATACCATATATCGTAATACGTTAAAACGTTATAACGTTATACCATATAACGTAATACGTGATAACGTTATACCATATATCGTAATACGTTAAACCGTTATACCATACAACGTAATACGTTATAACGTTACACCATATAACGTAATACGTGATAACGTAATACCATATAACATAATACGTGATAACGTAATACCATATAACGTAATACGTTATGACGTTATACCATATAACGTAATACGTTATAACGTTATACCATATAACGTAATACGTGATAACGTAATACCATATAACGTAATACGTTATGACGTTATACCATATAACGTAATACGTTATAACGTAATACTATATAACGTAATACGTTATAACGTTATACCATACAACGTAAAGCGTCATTTCGATATACCGTATAACGTGATACGTTATAACGTTATAACATATAACGTATTACGTTAGAACGTAATACCATATAACGTAAAACGTAATTTCGATATACCGTATAACGTGATACGTTATAACGTTATAAGATATAACGTAAAACGTCATTTCGTTATACCATAAAACATAGTACGGTATAACGTTACACCATATAACGTAATACGTTATAACGTAATGACATATAACGTAATACGTTATATAGTTATACCATATAACGTAACAAGTTATAACGTTATACCATATAACGTAATACGTTATAACGATATACCATATAACGTAATACGTTATAACGTTATACCATATAACGTAATACGGTATAACGTTATACCATATAACGTAATACGTTATAACGATATACCATATAACGTAATACGTTATAACGTTATACCATATAACGTAATACGTTATAACGTTATACCATATAACGTAATACGTGATAACGTTATACCATATAACGTAATACGTTAAAACGTTATACCATATAACGTAATACGTTATAACGTAATACCATATAACGTAAAACGTCATTTCGTTATATCATATAACGTAATACGGTATAACGTTATACCATATAACGTAATACGTTATAACGATATACCATATAACATAATACGTTATAACGTTATACCACATAACGTAATACGTGATAACGTTATACCATATAACGTAATACGTTAAAACGTTATACCATATAACGTAAAACGTCATTTCGTTATACCATAAAACATAGTACGGTATAACGTAATACCATTTAACGTAATACGTTATAACGTTATACCATATAACGTAATACGTTAAAACGTAATTCCATATAACGTAATACGTTATAACGTTATACCATATAACGTAAAACGTCATTTCGTTACACCATATAACGTAATACGTTATAACGTAATGCCATATAACGTAATACGTGATAACGTTATACCATATAACGTAATACGTTATAACGTAATAACATATAACGTAAAACGTCATTTCGTTATACCATATAACGTAATACGTTATAACGTAATACCATATAACGTAATACGTTATAACGTTATACCATATAACGTAATACGTGAAAACGGAATACCATATAACGTAATACGTTATAACGTAATACCATATAACGTAATACGTTATAACGTTATACCATATAACGTAATACGTTATAACGTTATTCCATATAACGTAATACGTTAAAACGTTATACCATATAACGTAATACGTTATAACGTTATACCATATAACGTAATACGTGATAACGTAATACCATATAACGTAATACGTTATGACGTTATACCATATAACGTAATACGTTATAACGTAATACCATATAACGTAATACGTTATAACGTAATACCATATAACGTAAAACGTCATTTCGTTATACCATATAACGTAGTACGTTATAACGTAATACCATATAATGTAGTACGTTATAACGTTATACCATATAACGTAATAAGTGATAACGTTATACCATATATCGTAATACGTTAAAACGTTATAACGTTATACCATATAACGTAATACGTGATAACGTTATACCATATATCGTAATACGTTAAACCGTTATACCATACAACGTAATACGTTATAACGTTATACCATATAACGTAATACGTGATAACGTAATACCATATAACGTAATACGTTATGACGTTATACCATATAACGTAATACGTTATAACGTAATACCATATAACGTAATACGTTATAACGTTATACCATACAACGTAAAACGTCATTTCGATATACCGTATAACGTGATACGTTATAACGTTATAACATATAACGTAAAACGTCATTTCGTTATACCATAAAACATAGTACGGTATAACGTTACACCATATAACGTAATACGTTATAACGTAATGACATATAACGTAATACGTTATATAGTTATACCATATCGTAATAAGTTATAACGTTATACCATATAACGTAATATGTTATAACGTTATACCATATAACGTAATTCGTTATAACGTTATACCATATAACGTAATACGTTATAACGTAATACCATATAACGTAATACGTGATAACGTAATACCATATAACGTAATACGTTATGACGTTATACCATATAACGAAATACGTTATAACGTAATACCATATAACGTAATACGTTATAACGTAATACCATATAACGTAATACGTGATAGCGTTATACCATATAACGTAATACGTTAAAACGTTATACCATATAACGTAATACGTTATAACGTTATACCATATAACGTAATACGTGATAACGTAATACCATATAACGTAATACGTTATGACGTTATACCATATAACGTAATACGTTATAACGTAATACCATATAACGTAATACGTTATAACGTTATACCATACAACGTAAAACGTCATTTCGATATACCGTATAACGTGATACGTTATAACGTTATAACATATAACGTAAAACGTCATTTCGTTATACCATAAAACATAGTACGGTATAACGTTACACCATATAACGTAATACGTTATAACGTAATGACATATAACGTAATACGTTATATAGTTATACCATATAACGTAATAAGTTATAACGTTATACCATATAACGTAATATGTTATAACGTTATACCATATAACGTAATTCGTTATAACGTTATACCACATAACGTAATACCTTATAACGTTATACCATATAACGTAATACGTTAAAACGTAATACCATATAACGTAATACGTTATAACGTTATACCATATAACGTGAAACGTCATTTCGTTATACCATATAACGTAATACGTTATAACGTAATGCCATATAACGTAATACGTGATAACGATATACCATATAACGTAATACGTTATAACGTAATACCATATAACGTAAAACGTCATCTCGAAATACCATATAACGTAATACGGTATAACGTTATACCATATAACGTAATACGTTATAACGATATACCATATAACGTAATACGTTATAACGTTATACCATAAAACGTAATACGGTATAACGTTATACCATATAACGTAATACGTTATAACGATATACCATATAACGTAATACGTTATAACGTTATACCATATAACGTAATACGTTATAACGTTATACCATATAACGTAATACGTGATAACGTTATACCATATAACGTAATACGTTATAACGTAATACCATATAACGTAAAACGTCATCTCGTTATACCATATAACGTAATACGGTATAACGTTATACCATATAACGTAATACGTTATAACGATATACCATATAACGTAATACGTTATAACGTTATACCATATAACGTAATACGTGATAACGTTATACCATATAACGTAATACGTTAAAACGTTATACCATATAACGTAATACGTTATAACGTAATACCATATAACGTAAAACGTCATTTCGTTATATCATATAACGTAATACGGTATAACGTTATACCATATAACGTAATACGTTATAACGATATACCATATAACGTAATACGTTATAACGTTATACCATATAACGTAATACGTGATAACGTTATACCATATAACGTAATACGTTAAAACGTTATACCATATAACGTAAAACGTCATTTCGTTATACCATAAAACATAGTACGGTATAACGTAATACCATATAACGTAATACGTTATAACGTTATACCATATAACGTAATACGTTAAAACGTAATACCATATAACGTAATACGTTATAACGTAATACCATATAACGTAATACGTTATAACGTTATACCATATAACGTAATACGTTATAACGTTATACCATATAACGTAATACTTTATAGCGTAATACCATATAACGTAATACGTTAAAACGTTATACCACATAACGTAATACGTTATAACGTAATACCATATAACGTAATACGTTATAACGTTATACCATATAACGTAATACGTTAAAACGTAATACCATATAACGTAATACGTTATAACGTTATACCATATAACGTAAAACGTCATTTCGTTATACCATATAACGTAATACGTTATAACGTTATACCATATAACGTAATACGTTAAAACGTAATACCATATAACGTAATACGTTATAACGTTATACCATATAACGTAAAACGTCATTTCGTTATACCATATAACGTAATACGTTATAACGTAATGCCATATAACGTAATACGTGATAACGATATACCATATAACGTAATACGTTATAACGTAATACCATATAGCGTAAAACGTCATTTCGATATAACGTATAACGTAATACGGTATAACGTTATACCATATAACGTAATATGTTAGAACGTTATACAATATAACGTAATACGTTATAATGTAATACCATATAACGTAATACGTTATAACGTTATACCATACAACGTAAAACGTCATTTCGATATACCGTATAACGTGATACGTTATAACGTTATAACATATAACGTAAAACGTCATTTCGTTATACCATATAACGTAATACGTTATAACGTAATGCCATATAACGTAATACGTGATAACGTTATACCATATAACGTAATACGTTATCACGTAATACCATATAACGTAAAACGTCATCTCGTTATACCATATAACGTAATACGGTATAACGTTATACCATATAACGTAATACGTTATAACGATATACCATATAACGTAATACGTTATAACGTTATACCATATAACGTAATACGTTATAACGTAATACCATATAACGTAAAACGTCATTTCGTTATATCATATAACGTAATACGGTATAACGTTATACCATATAACGTAATACGTTATAACGATATACCATATAACGTAATACGTTATAACGTTATACCACATAACGTAAAACGTCATTTCGTTATATCATATAACGTAATACGGTATAACGTTATACCATATAACGTAATACGTTATAACGATATACCATATAACGTAATACGTTATAACGTTATACCACATAACGTAATACGTGATAACGTTATACCATATAACGTAATACGTTAAAACGTTATACCATATAACGTAAAACGTCATTTCGTTATACCATAAAACATAGTACGGTATAAAGTAATACCATTTAACGTAATACGTTATAACGTAATGACATATAACGTAATACGTTATATAGTTATACCATATAACATAATAAGTTATAACGTTATACCATATAACGTAATACGTTATAACGTTATACCATATAACGTAAAACGTCATTTCGTTATACCATATAACGTAATACGTTATAACGTAATGCCATATAACGTAATACGTGATAACGTTATACCATATAACGTAATACGTTATAACGTAATAACATATAACGTAAAACGTTATAACGTAATACCATATAACGTAATACGTTATAACGTTATACCATATAACGTAAAACGTCATTTCGTTATACCATATAACATAATACGTTAAAACGTAATACCATATAACGTAATACGTTATAACGTTATACCATATAACGTAAAACGTCATTTCGTTATACCATATAACGTAATACGTTATAACGTAATGCCATATAACGTAATACGTGATAACGTTATACCATATAACGTAATACGTTATAACGTAATAACATATAACGTAAAACGTTATAACGTAATACCATATAACGTAATACGTTATAACGTTGTACCATATAACGTAATACGTTAAAACGGAATACCATATAACGTAATACGTTATAACGTAATACCATATAACGTAATACGTTATAACGTTATACCATATAACGTAATACGTTATAACGTTATACCATATAACGTAAAACGTCATTTCGTTACACCATATAACGTAATACGTTATAACGTAATGCCATATAACGTAATACGTGATAACGTTATACCATATAACGTAATACGTTATAACGTAATAACATATAACGTAAAACGTTATAACGTAATACCATATAACGTAAAACGTCATTTCGTTATACCATATAACGTAATACGTTATAACGTAATACCATATAACGTAAAACGTCATTTCGTTATACCATATAACGTAGTACGTTATAACGTAATACCACATAACGTAGTACGTTATAACGTTATACCATATAACGTAATAAGTGATAACGTTATACCATATATCGTAATACGTTAAGACGTTATAACGTTATACCATATAACGTAATACGTGATAACGTTATACCATATAACGTAATACGTGATAACGTTATACCATATAACGTAATACGTGATAACGTTATACCATATAACGTAATACGTTAAACCGTTATACCATATAACGTAATACGTTATGACGTTATACCATATAACGTAATACGTTATAACGTAATACTATATAACGTAATACGTTATAACGTTATACCATACAACGTAAAGCGTCATTTCGATATACCGTATAACGTGATACGTTATAACGTTATAACATATAACGTATTACGTTAGAACGTAATACCATATAACGTAAAACGTCATTTCGATATACCGTATAACGTGATACGTTATAACGTTATAACATATAACGTAAAACGTCATTTCGTTATACCATAAAACATAGTACGGTATAACGTTACACCATATAACGTAATACGTTATAACGTAATGACATATAACGTAATACGTTATATAGTTATACCATATAACATAATAAGTTATAACGTTATACCATATAACGTAATACGTTATAACGATATACCATATAACGTAATACGTTATAACGTTATACCATATAACGTAATACGGTATAACGTTATACCATATAACGTAATACGTTATAACGATATACCATATAACGTAATACGTTATAACGTTATACCATATAACGTAATACGTTATAACGTTATACCATATAACGTAATACGTGATAACGTTATACCATATAACGTAATACGTTAAAACGTTATACCATATAACGTAATACGTTATAACGTAATACCATATAACGTAAAACGTCATTTCGTTATATCATATAACGTAATACGGTATAACGTTATACCATATAACGTAATACGTTATAACGATATACCATATAACGTAATACGTTATAACGTTATACCACATAACGTAATACGTGATAACGTTATACCATATAACGTAATACGTTAAAACGTTATACCATATAACGTAAAACGTCATTTCGTTATACCATAAAACATAGTACGGTATAAAGTAATACCATTTAACGTAATACGTTATAACGTTATACCATATAACGTAATACGTTAAAACGTAATTCCATATAACGTAATACGTTATAACGTTATACCATATAACGTAAAACGTCATTTCGTTACACCATATAACGTAATACGTTATAACGTAATGCCATATAACGTAATACGTGATAACGTTATACCATGTAACGTAATACGTTATAACGTAATAACATATAACGTAAAACGTCATTTCGTTATACCATATAACGTAATACGTTATAACGTAATACCATATAACGTAATACGTTATAACGTTATACCATATAACGTAATACGTTAAAACGGAATACCATATAACGTAATACGTTATAACGTAATACCATATAACGTAATACGTTATAACGTTATACCATATAACGTAATACGTTATAACGTTATACCATATAACGTAATACGTTAAAACGTTATACCATATAACGTAATACGTTATAACGTTATACCATATAACGTAATACGTGATAACGTAATACCATATAACGTAATACGTTATGACGTTATACCATATAACGTAATACGTTATAACGTAATACCATATAACGTAATACGTTATAACGTAATACCATATAACGTAAAACGTCATTTCGTTATACCATATAACGTAGTACGTTATAACGTAATACCATATAACGTAGTACGTTATAACGTTATACCATATAACGTAATAAGTGATAACGTTATACCATATATCGTAATACGTTAAAACGTTATAACGTTATACCATATAACGTAATACGTGATAACGTTATACCATATATCGTAATACGTTAAACCGTTATACCATACAACGTAATACGTTATAACGTTACACCATATAACGTAATACGTGATAACGTAATACCATATAACATAATACGTGATAACGTAATACCATATAACGTAATACGTTATGACGTTATACCATATAACGTAATACGTTATAACGTTATACCATATAACGTAATACGTGATAACGTAATACCATATAACGTAATACGTTATGACGTTATACCATATAACGTAATACGTTATAACGTAATACTATATAACGTAATACGTTATAACGTTATACCATACAACGTAAAGCGTCATTTCGATATACCGTATAACGTGATACGTTATAACGTTATAACATATAACGTATTACGTTAGAACGTAATACCATATAACGTAAAACGTAATTTCGATATACCGTATAACGTGATACGTTATAACGTTATAAGATATAACGTAAAACGTCATTTCGTTATACCATAAAACATAGTACGGTATAACGTTACACCATATAACGTAATACGTTATAACGTAATGACATATAACGTAATACGTTATATAGTTATACCATATAACGTAACAAGTTATAACGTTATACCATATAACGTAATACGTTATAACGATATACCATATAACGTAATACGTTATAACGTTATACCATATAACGTAATACGGTATAACGTTATACCATATAACGTAATACGTTATAACGATATACCATATAACGTAATACGTTATAACGTTATACCATATAACGTAATACGTTATAACGTAATGCCATATAACGTAATACGTGATAACGTTATACCATATAACGTAATACGTTATAACGTAATAACATATAACGTAAAACGTCATTTCGTTATACCATATAACGTAATACGTTATAACGTAATACCATATAACGTAATACGTTATAACGTTATACCATATAACGTAATACGTGAAAACGGAATACCATATAACGTAATACGTTATAACGTAATACCATATAACGTAATACGTTATAACGTTATACCATATAACGTAATACGTTATAACGTTATTCCATATAACGTAATACGTTAAAACGTTATACCATATAACGTAATACGTTATAACGTTATACCATATAACGTAATACGTGATAACGTAATACCATATAACGTAATACGTTATGACGTTATACCATATAACGTAATACGTTATAACGTAATACCATATAACGTAATACGTTATAACGTAATACCATATAACGTAAAACGTCATTTCGTTATACCATATAACGTAGTACGTTATAACGTAATACCATATAATGTAGTACGTTATAACGTTATACCATATAACGTAATAAGTGATAACGTTATACCATATATCGTAATACGTTAAAACGTTATAACGTTATACCATATAACGTAATACGTGATAACGTTATACCATATATCGTAATACGTTAAACCGTTATACCATACAACGTAATACGTTATAACGTTATACCATATAACGTAATACGTGATAACGTAATACCATATAACGTAATACGTTATGACGTTATACCATATAACGTAATACGTTATAACGTAATACCATATAACGTAATACGTTATAACGTTATACCATACAACGTAAAACGTCATTTCGATATACCGTATAACGTGATACGTTATAACGTTATAACATATAACGTAAAACGTCATTTCGTTATACCATAAAACATAGTACGGTATAACGTTACACCATATAACGTAATACGTTATAACGTAATGACATATAACGTAATACGTTATATAGTTATACCATATCGTAATAAGTTATAACGTTATACCATATAACGTAATATGTTATAACGTTATACCATATAACGTAATTCGTTATAACGTTATACCATATAACGTAATACGTTATAACGTAATACCATATAACGTAATACGTGATAACGTAATACCATATAACGTAATACGTTATGACGTTATACCATATAACGAAATACGTTATAACGTAATACCATATAACGTAATACGTTATAACGTAATACCATATAACGTAATACGTGATAGCGTTATACCATATAACGTAATACGTTAAAACGTTATACCATATAACGTAATACGTTATAACGTTATACCATATAACGTAATACGTGATAACGTAATACCATATAACGTAATACGTTATGACGTTATACCATATAACGTAATACGTTATAACGTAATACCATATAACGTAATACGTTATAACGTTATACCATACAACGTAAAACGTCATTTCGATATACCGTATAACGTGATACGTTATAACGTTATAACATATAACGTAAAACGTCATTTCGTTATACCATAAAACATAGTACGGTATAACGTTACACCATATAACGTAATACGTTATAACGTAATGACATATAACGTAATACGTTATATAGTTATACCATATAACGTAATAAGTTATAACGTTATACCATATAACGTAATATGTTATAACGTTATACCATATAACGTAATTCGTTATAACGTTATACCACATAACGTAATACCTTATAACGTTATACCATATAACGTAATACGTTAAAACGTAATACCATATAACGTAATACGTTATAACGTTATACCATATAACGTGAAACGTCATTTCGTTATACCATATAACGTAATACGTTATAACGTAATGCCATATAACGTAATACGTGATAACGATATACCATATAACGTAATACGTTATAACGTAATACCATATAACGTAAAACGTCATCTCGAAATACCATATAACGTAATACGGTATAACGTTATACCATATAACGTAATACGTTATAACGATATACCATATAACGTAATACGTTATAACGTTATACCATAAAACGTAATACGGTATAACGTTATACCATATAACGTAATACGTTATAACGATATACCATATAACGTAATACGTTATAACGTTATACCATATAACGTAATACGTTATAACGTTATACCATATAACGTAATACGTGATAACGTTATACCATATAACGTAATACGTTATAACGTAATACCATATAACGTAAAACGTCATCTCGTTATACCATATAACGTAATACGGTATAACGTTATACCATATAACGTAATACGTTATAACGATATACCATATAACGTAATACGTTATAACGTTATACCATATAACGTAATACGTGATAACGTTATACCATATAACGTAATACGTTAAAACGTTATACCATATAACGTAATACGTTATAACGTAATACCATATAACGTAAAACGTCATTTCGTTATATCATATAACGTAATACGGTATAACGTTATACCATATAACGTAATACGTTATAACGATATACCATATAACGTAATACGTTATAACGTTATACCATATAACGTAATACGTGATAACGTTATACCATATAACGTAATACGTTAAAACGTTATACCATATAACGTAAAACGTCATTTCGTTATACCATAAAACATAGTACGGTATAACGTAATACCATATAACGTAATACGTTATAACGTTATACCATATAACGTAATACGTTAAAACGTAATACCATATAACGTAATACGTTATAACGTAATACCATATAACGTAATACGTTATAACGTTATACCATATAACGTAATACGTTATAACGTTATACCATATAACGTAATACTTTATAGCGTAATACCATATAACGTAATACGTTAAAACGTTATACCACATAACGTAATACGTTATAACGTAATACCATATAACGTAATACGTTATAACGTTATACCATATAACGTAATACGTTAAAACGTAATACCATATAACGTAATACGTTATAACGTTATACCATATAACGTAAAACGTCATTTCGTTATACCATATAACGTAATACGTTATAACGTTATACCATATAACGTAATACGTTAAAACGTAATACCATATAACGTAATACGTTATAACGTTATACCATATAACGTAAAACGTCATTTCGTTATACCATATAACGTAATACGTTATAACGTAATGCCATATAACGTAATACGTGATAACGATATACCATATAACGTAATACGTTATAACGTAATACCATATAGCGTAAAACGTCATTTCGATATAACGTATAACGTAATACGGTATAACGTTATACCATATAACGTAATATGTTAGAACGTTATACAATATAACGTAATACGTTATAATGTAATACCATATAACGTAATAAGTTATAACGTTATACCATACAACGTAAAACGTCATTTCGATATACCGTATAACGTGATACGTTATAACGTTATAACATATAACGTAAAACGTCATTTCGTTATACCATATAACGTAATACGTTATAACGTAATGCCATATAACGTAATACGTGATAACGTTATACCATATAACGTAATACGTTATCACGTAATACCATATAACGTAAAACGTCATCTCGTTATACCATATAACGTAATACGGTATAACGTTATACCATATAACGTAATACGTTATAACGATATACCATATAACGTAATACGTTATAACGTTATACCATATAACGTAATACGGTATAACGTTATCCCATATAACGTAATACGTTATAACGATATACCATATAACGTAATACGTTATAACGTTATACCATATAACGTAATACGTTATAACGTTATACCATATAACGTAATACGTGATAACGTTATACCATATAACGTAATACGTTAAAACGTTATACCATATAACGTAATACGTTATAACGTAATACCATATAACGTAAAACGTCATTTCGTTATATCATATAACGTAATACGGTATAACGTTATACCATATAACGTAATACGTTATAACGATATACCATATAACGTAATACGTGATAACGTTATACCATATAACGTAATACGTTAAAACGTTATACCATATAACGTAAAACGTCATTTCGTTATACCATAAAACATAGTACGGTATAACGTAATACCATATAACGTAATACGTCATTTCGTTATACCATATAACGTAATACGTTATAACGTTATACCATATAACGTAATACGTTAAAACGTAATACCATATAACGTAATACGTTATAACGTTATACCATATAACGTAAAACGTCATTTCGTTATACCATATAACGTAATACGTTATAACGTAATGCCATATAACGTAATACGTGATAACGTTATACCATATAACGTAATACGTTATAACGTAATAACATATAACGTAATACGGTATAACGTTATACCATATAACGTAATACGTTATAACGTTATACCATATAACGTATTACGTTAGAACGTAATACCATATAACGTAATACGTTATAACGTAATACCATATAACGTAAAACGTCATTTCGTTATATCATATAACGTAATACGGTATAACGTTATACCATATAACGTAATACGTTATAACGATATACCATATAACGTAATACGTTATAACGTTATACCATATAACGTAATACGTGATAACGTTATACCATATAACGTAATACGTTAAAACGTTATACCATATAACGTAAAACGTCATTTCGTTATACCATATAACGTAATACGTTATAACGTAATGCCATATAACGTAATACGTGATAACGTTATACCATATAACGTAATACGTTATAACGTAGTACCATATAACGTAAAACGTCATTTCGTTATATCATATAACGTAATACGGTATAACGTTATACCATATAACGTAATACGTTATAACGATATACCATATAACGTAATACGTTATAACGTTATACCATATAACGTAATACGTGATAACGTTATACCATATAACGTAATACGTTAAAACGTTATACCATATAACGTAATACGCTATAACGTTATACCATATAACGTAATACGTGATAACGTAATACCATATAACGTAATACGTTATGACGTTATACCATATAACGTAATACGTTATAACGTAATAACATATAACGTAAAACGTCATTTCGTTATACCATATAACTTAATACGGTATAACGTTATACCATACAACGTAATACGTTATAACGATATACCATATAACGTAATACGTTATATCGTTATACCATATAACGTAATACGTGATAACGTTATACCATATAACGTAACACGTTAAAACGTTATACCATATAACGTAATACGTTATAACGTTATACCATATAACGTAATAAGTGATAACGTTATACCATATAACGTAATACGTTAAAACGTTATACCATATAACGTAATACGTTATAACGTTATACCATATAACGTAATACGTGATAACGTTATACCATATAACGTAATACGTTAGAACGTTATACCATATAACGTAATACGTTATAACGTTATACCATATAACGTAATACGGTATAACGTTATACCATATAACATAATACGTTATAACGATATACCATATAACGTAATACGTTATAACTTTATACCATATAACGTAATACGTGATAACGTTATACCATATAACGTAATACGTTAAAACGTTATACCATATAACGTAATACGTTATAACGTTATACCATATAACGTAATACGTGATAACGTAATACCATACAACGTAATACGTTATGACGTTATACCATATAACGTAATACGTTATAACGTAATACCGTATAACGTAATACGTTATAACGTAATACCATATAACGTAAAACGTCATTTCGTTAAACCATATAACGTAATACGTTATAACGTAATACCATATAACGTAATAAGTTATAACGTTATACCATATAACGTAATATGTTATAACGTTATACCATATAACGTAATTCGTTATAACGTTATACCACATAACGTAATACCTTATAACGTTATACCATATAACGTAATACGTTAAAACGTAATACCATATAACGTAATACGTTATAACGTTATACCATATAACGTGAAACGTCATTTCGTTATACCATATAACGTAATACGTTATAACGTAATGCCATATAACGTAATACGTGATAACGATATACCATATAACGTAATACGTTATAACGTAATACCATATAACGTAAAACGTCATCTCGAAATACCATATAACGTAATACGGTATAACGTTATACCATATAACGTAATACGTTATAACGATATACCATATAACGTAATACGTTATAACGTTATACCATAAAACGTAATACGGTATAACGTTATACCATATAACGTAATACGTTATAACGATATACCATATAACGTAATACGTTATAACGTTATACCATATAACGTAATACGTTATAACGTTATACCATATAACGTAATACGTGATAACGTTATACCATATAACGTAATACGTTATAACGTAATACCATATAACGTAAAACGTCATCTCGTTATACCATATAACGTAATACGGTATAACGTTATACCATATAACGTAATACGTTATAACGATATACCATATAACGTAATACGTTATAACGTTATACCATATAACGTAATACGTGATAACGTTATACCATATAACGTAATACGTTAAAACGTTATACCATATAACGTAATACGTTATAACGTAATACCATATAACGTAAAACGTCATTTCGTTATATCATATAACGTAATACGGTATAACGTTATACCATATAACGTAATACGTTATAACGATATACCATATAACGTAATACGTTATAACGTTATACCATATAACGTAATACGTGATAACGTTATACCATATAACGTAATACGTTAAAACGTTATACCATATAACGTAAAACGTCATTTCGTTATACCATAAAACATAGTACGGTATAACGTAATACCATATAACGTAATACGTTATAACGTTATACCATATAACGTAATACGTTAAAACGTAATACCATATAACGTAATACGTTATAACGTAATACCATATAACGTAATACGTTATAACGTTATACCATATAACGTAATACGTTATAACGTTATACCATATAACGTAATACTTTATAGCGTAATACCATATAACGTAATACGTTAAAACGTTATACCACATAACGTAATACGTTATAACGTAATACCATATAACGTAATACGTTATAACGTTATACCATATAACGTAATACGTTAAAACGTAATACCATATAACGTAATACGTTATAACGTTATACCATATAACGTAAAACGTCATTTCGTTATACCATATAACGTAATACGTTATAACGTTATACCATATAACGTAATACGTTAAAACGTAATACCATATAACGTAATACGTTATAACGTTATACCATATAACGTAAAACGTCATTTCGTTATACCATATAACGTAATACGTTATAACGTAATGCCATATAACGTAATACGTGATAACGATATACCATATAACGTAATACGTTATAACGTAATACCATATAGCGTAAAACGTCATTTCGATATAACGTATAACGTAATACGGTATAACGTTATACCATATAACGTAATATGTTAGAACGTTATACAATATAACGTAATACGTTATAATGTAATACCATATAACGTAATACGTTATAACGTTATACCATACAACGTAAAACGTCATTTCGATATACCGTATAACGTGATACGTTATAACGTTATAACATATAACGTAAAACGTCATTTCGTTATACCATATAACGTAATACGTTATAACGTAATGCCATATAACGTAATACGTGATAACGTTATACCATATAACGTAATACGTTATCACGTAATACCATATAACGTAAAACGTCATCTCGTTATACCATATAACGTAATACGGTATAACGTTATACCATATAACGTAATACGTTATAACGATATACCATATAACGTAATACGTTATAACGTTATACCATATAACGTAATACGGTATAACGTTATCCCATATAACGTAATACGTTATAACGATATACCATATAACGTAATACGTTATAACGTTATACCATATAACGTAATACGTTATAACGTTATACCATATAACGTAATACGTGATAACGTTATACCATATAACGTAATACGTTAAAACGTTATACCATATAACGTAATACGTTATAACGTAATACCATATAACGTAAAACGTCATTTCGTTATATCATATAACGTAATACGGTATAACGTTATACCATATAACGTAATACGTTATAACGATATACCATATAACGTAATACGTGATAACGTTATACCATATAACGTAATACGTTAAAACGTTATACCATATAACGTAAAACGTCATTTCGTTATACCATAAAACATAGTACGGTATAACGTAATACCATATAACGTAATACGTCATTTCGTTATACCATATAACGTAATACGTTATAACGTTATACCATATAACGTAATACGTTAAAACGTAATACCATATAACGTAATACGTTATAACGTTATACCATATAACGTAAAACGTCATTTCGTTATACCATATAACGTAATACGTTATAACGTAATGCCATATAACGTAATACGTGATAACGTTATACCATATAACGTAATACGTTATAACGTAATAACATATAACGTAATACGGTATAACGTTATACCATATAACGTAATACGTTATAACGTTATACCATATAACGTATTACGTTAAAACGTAATACCATATAACGTAATACGTTAAAACGTAATACCATATAACGTAAAACGTCATTTCGTTATATCATATAACGTAATACGGTATAACGTTATACCATATAACGTAATACGTTATAACGATATACCATATAACGTAATACGTTATAACGTTATACCATATAACGTAATACGTGATAACGTTATACCATATAACGTAATACGTTAAAACGTTATACCATATAACGTAAAACGTCATTTCGTTATACCATATAACGTAATACGTTATAACGTAATGCCATATAACGTAATACGTGATAACGTTATACCATATAACGTAATACGTTATAACGTAGTACCATATAACGTAAAACGTCATTTCGTTATATCATATAACGTAATACGGTATAACGTTATACCATATAACGTAATACGTTATAACGATATACCATATAACGTAATACGTTATAACGTTATACCATATAACGTAATACGTGATAACGTTATACCATATAACGTAATACGTTAAAACGTTATACCATATAACGTAATACGCTATAACGTTATACCATATAACGTAATACGTGATAACGTAATACCATATAACGTAATACGTTATGACGTTATACCATATAACGTAATACGTTATAACGTAATAACATATAACGTAAAACGTCATTTCTTTATACCATATAACTTAATACGGTATAACGTTATACCATACAACGTAATACGTTATAACGATATACCATATAACGTAATACGTTATAACGTTATACCATATAACGTAATACGTGATAACGTTATACCATATAACGTAATACGTTAAAACGTTATACCATATAACGTAAAACGTCATTTCGTTATACCATATAACGTAATACGTTATAACGTAATGCCATATAACGTAATACGTGATAACGTTATACCATATAACGTAATACGTTATAACGTAGTACCATATAACGTAAAACGTCATTTCGTTATATCATATAACGTAATACGGTATAACGTTATACCATATAACGTAATACGTTATAACGATATACCATATAACGTAATACGTTATAACGTTATACCATATAACGTAATACGTGATAACGTTATACCATATAACGTAATACGTTAAAACGTTATACCATATAACGTAATACGCTATAACGTTATACCATATAACGTAATACGTGATAACGTAATACCATATAACGTAATACGTTATGACGTTATACCATATAACGTAATACGTTATAACGTAATAACATATAACGTAAAACGTCATTTCTTTATACCATATAACTTAATACGGTATAACGTTATACCATACAACGTAATACGTTATAACGATATACCATATAACGTAATACGTTATATCGTTATACCATATAACGTAATACGTGATAACGTTATACCATATAACGTAACACGTTAAAACGTTATACCATATAACGTAATACGTTATAACGTTATACCATATAACGTAATAAGTGATAACGTTATACCATATAACGTAATACGTTAAAACGTTATACCATATAACGTAATACGTTATAACGTTATACCATATAACGTAATACGTGATAACGTTATACCATATAACGTAATACGTTAGAACGTTATACCATATAACGTAATACGTTATAACGTTATACCATATAACGTAATACGGTATAACGTTATACCATATAACATAATACGTTATAACGATATACCATATAACGTAATACGTTATAACTTTATACCATATAACGTAATACGTGATAACGTTATACCATATAACGTAATACGTTAAAACGTTATACCATATAACGTAATACGTTATAACGTTATACCATATAACGTAATACGTGATAACGTAATACCATACAACGTAATACGTTATGACGTTATACCATATAACGTAATACGTTATAACGTAATACCGTATAACGTAATACGTTATAACGTAATACCATATAACGTAAAACGTCATTTCGTTAAACCATATAACGTAATACGTTATAACGTAATACCATATAACGTAATACGTTATAACGTTATACCATATAACGTAATACGTGATAACGTTATACCATATAACGTAATACGTTATAACGATATACCATATAACGTAGTACGTTATAACGTTATACCATATAACGTAATACGTTATAACGTTATACCATATAACGTAATACGTTATAACGTAATACCATATAACGTAATACGGTATAACGTTATACCATATAACGTAATACGTTATAACGATATACCATATAACGTAATACGTTATAACGTTATACCATATAACGTAATACGTTATAACGTTATACCATATAACGTAATACGGTATAACGTTATACCATATAACGTAATACGTTATAACGATATACCATATAACGTAGTACGTTATAACGTTATACCATATAACGTAATACGTTATAACGTTATACCATATAACGTAATACGTTAAAACGTTATACCATATAACGTAATACGTTATAACGTTATACCATATAACGTAATACGTGATAACGTAATACCATATAACGTAATACGTTATAACGTTATAACATATAACGTAATACGTTATAACGTTATACCATATAACGTAATACTTTATAACGTTATACCATATAACGTAATACGTTAAAACGTTATACCACATAACGTAATACGTTATAACGTAATACCATATAACGTAATAAGTTATAACGTTATACCATATAACGTAATAGGTTAAAACGTAATACCATATAACGTAATACGTTATAACGTTATACCATATAACGTAAAACGTCATTTCGTTATACCATATAACGTAATACGTTATAACGTAATGCCATATAACGTAATACGTGATAATGTTATACCATATAACGTAATACGTTATAACGTAATAACATATAACGTAAAACGTTATAACGTAATACCATATAACGTAATACGTTATAACGTTATACCATATAACGTAATACGTTAAAACGTAATACCATATAACGTAATACGTTATAACGTAATACCATAAAACGTAATACGTTATAACGTTATACCATATAACGTAATACGTTATAACGTAATACCATATAACGTAATACGTTATAACGTAATAACATATAACGTAAAACGTTATAACGTAATACCATATAACGTAATACTTTATAACGTTATACCATGTAACGTAATACGTTAAAACGTTATACCATATAACGTAATACGTTATAACGTTATACCATATAACGTAATACGTGATAACGTAATACCATATAACGTAATACGTTATAACGTTATACCATATAACGTAATACGTTATAACGTTATACCATATAACGTAATACGTTATAACGTTATACCATATAACGTAAAACGTCATTTCTTTATACCATATAACGTAATACGTTATAACGTAATGCCATATAACGTAATACGTGATAACGTTATACCATATAACGTAATACGTTATAACGTAATAACATATAACGTAAAACGTTATAACGTAATATCATATAACGTAATACGTTATAACGTTATACCATATAACGTAATACGTTAAAACGTAATACCATATAACGTAATACGTTATAACGTAATACCATATAACGTAATACGTTATAAAGTTATACCATATAACGTAATACGTTATAACGTTATACCATATAACGTAATACTTTATAACGTAATACCATATAACGTAATACGTTAAAACGTTATACCACATAACGTAATACGTTATAACGTAATACCATATAACGTAATACGTTATAACGTTATACCATATAACGTAATACGTTAAAACGTAATACCATATAACGTAATACGTTATAACGTTATACCATATAACGTAAAACGTCATTTCGTTATACCATATAACGTAATACGTTATAACGTTATACCATATAACGTAATACGTTAAAACGTAATACCATATAACGTAATACGTTATAACGTTATACCATATAACGTAAAACGTCATTTCGTTATACCATATAACGTAATACGTTAAAACGTTATACCATATAACGTAATACGTTGTAACGTTATACCATATAACGTAATACGTGATAACGTTATACCATATAACGTAATACGTTAAAACGTTATACCATATAACGTAATACGTTATAACGTTATACCATATAACGTAATACGGTATAACGTTATACCATATAACATAATACGTTATAACGATATACCATATAACGTAATACGTTATAACTTTATACCATATAACGTAATACGTGATAACGTTATACCATATAACGTAATACGTTAAAACGTTATACCATATAACGCAATACGTTATAACGTTATACCATATAACGTGATACGTGATAACGTAATACCATACAACGTAATACGTTATGACGTTATACCATATAACGTAATACGTTATAACGTAATACCGTATAACGTAATACGTAATAACGTAATACCATATAACGTAAAACGTCATTTCGTTATACCATATAACGTATTACGTTATAACGTAATACCATATAACGTAATAAGTTATAACGTTATACCATATAACGTAATACGTTAAAACGTAATACCATATAACGTAATACGTTATAACGTTATACCATATAACGTAAAACGTCATTTCGTTATACCATATAACGTAATACGTTATAACGTAATGCCATATAACGTAATACGTGATAACGTTATACCATATAACGTAATACGTTATAACGTTATACCATATAACGTAATACGTTAAAACGTTATACCATATAACGTAAAACGTCATTTCGTTATACCATAAAACATAGTACGGTATAACGTAATACCATTTAACGTAATACGTTATAACGTTATACCATATAACGTAATACGTTAAAACGTAATTCCATATAACGTAATACGTTATAACGTTATACCATATAACGTAATACGTTATAACGTTATTCCATATAACGTAATACGTTAAAACGTTATACCATATAACGTAATACGTTATAACGTTATACCATATAACGTAATACGTTATAACGTAATAACATATAACGTAAAACGTCATTTCGTTATACCATATAACGTAATACGTTATAACGTAATACCATATAACGTAATACGTTATAACGTTATACCATATAACGTAATACGTTAAAACGGAATACCATATAACGTAATACGTTATAACGTAATACCATATAACGTAATACGTTATAACGTTATACCATATAACGTAATACGTTATAACGTTATTCCATATAACGTAATACGTTAAAACGTTATACCATATAACGTAATACGTTATAACGTTATACCATATAACGTAATACGTGATAACGTAATACCATATAACGTAATACGTTATGACGTTATACCATATAACGTAATACGTTATAACGTAATACCATATAACGTAATACGTTATAACGTAATACCATATAACGTAAAACGTCATTTCGTTATACCATATAACGTAGTACGTTATAACGTAATACCATATAATGTAGTACGTTATAACGTTATACCATATAACGTAATAAGTGATAACGTTATACCATATATCGTAATACGTTAAAACGTTATAACGTTATACCATATAACGTAATACGTGATAACGTTATACCATATATCGTAATACGTTAAACCGTTATACCATACAACGTAATACGTTATAACGTTATACCATATAACGTAATACGTGATAACGTAATACCATATAACGTAATACGTTATGACGTTATACCATATAACGTAATACGTTATAACGTAATACCATATAACGTAATACGTTATAACGTTATACCATATAACGTAAAACGTCATTTCGTTATACCATATAACGTAATACGTTAAAACGTTATACCATATAACGTAATACGTTGTAACGTTATACCATATAACGTAATACGTGATAACGTTATACCATATAACGTAATACGTTAAAACGTTATACCATATAAAGTAATACGTTATAACGTTATACCATATAACGTAATACGGTATAACGTTATACCATATAACGTAATACGTTATAACGATATACCATATAACGTAATACGTTATAACGTTATACCATATAACGTAATACGTTATAACGTTATACCATATAACGTAATACTTTATAGCGTAATACCATATAACGTAATACGTTAAAACGTTATACCACATAACGTAATACGTTATAACGTAATTCCATATAACGTAATACGTTATAACGTTATACCATATAACGTAATACGTTAAAACGTAATACCATATAACGTAATACGTTATAACGTTATACCATATAACGTAAAACGTCATTTCGTTATACCATATAACGTAATACGTTATAACGTTATACCATATAACGTAATACGTTAAAACGTAATACCATATAACGTAATACGTTATAACGTTATACCATATAACGTAAAACGTCATTTCGTTGTACCATATAACGTAATACGTTATAACGTAATGCCATATAACGTAATACGTGATAACGATATACCATATAACGTAATACGTTATAACGTAATACCATATAGCGTAAAACGTCATTTCGATATAACGTATAACGTAATACGGTATAACGTTATACCATATAACGTAATATGTTAGAACGTTATACAATATAACGTAATACGTTATAATGTAATACCATATAACGTAATACGTTATAACGTTATACCATACAACGTAAAACGTCATTTCGATATACCGTATAACGTGATACGTTATAACGTTATAACATATAACGTAAAACGTCATTTCGTTATACCATATAACGTAATACGTTATAACGTAATGCCATATAACGTAATACGTGATAACGTTATACCATATAACGTAATACGTTATCACGTAATACCATATAACGTAAAACGTCATCTCGTTATACCATATAACGTAATACGGTATAACGTTATACCATATAACGTAATACGTTATAACGATATACCATATAACGTAATACGTTATAACGTTATACCATATAACGTAATACGGTATAACGTTATCCCATATAACGTAATACGTTATAACGATATACCATACAACGTAAAACGTCATTTCGATATACCGTATAACGTGATACGTTATAACGTTATAACATATAACGTAAAACGTCATTTCGTTATACCATAAAACATAGTACGGTATAACGTTACACCATATAACGTAATACGTTATAACGTAATGACATATAACGTAATACGTTATATAGTTATACCATATAACGTAATAAGTTATAACGTTATACCATATAACGTAATATGTTATAACGTTATACCATATAACGTGAAACGTCATTTCGTTATACCATATAACGTAATACGTTATAACGTAATGCCATATAACGTAATACGTGATAACGATATACCATATAACGTAATACGTTATAACGTAATACCATATAACGTAAAACGTCATCTCGTTATACCATATAACGTAATACGGTATAACGTTATACCATATAACGTAATACGTTATAACGTAATACCATATAACGTAAAACGTCATCTCGTTATACCATATAACGTAATACGGTATAACGTTATACCATATAACGTAATACGTTATAACGATATACCATATAACGTAATACGTTATAACGTTATACCATAAAACGTAATACGGTATAACGTTATACCATATAACGTAATACGTTATAACGATATACCATATAACGTAATACGTTATAACGTTATACCATATAACGTAATACGTTATAACGTAATACCATATAACGTAAAACGTCATCTCGTTATACCATATAACGTAATACGGTATAACGTTATACCATATAACGTAATACGTTATAACGATATACCATATAACGTAATACGTTATAACGTTATACCATATAACGTAATACGTTATAACGTTATACCATATAACGTAAAACGTCATTTCGTTATACCATAAAACATAGTACGGTATAACGTAATACCATATAACGTAATACGTTATAACGTTATACCATATAACGTAATACGTTAAAACGTAATACCATATAACGTAATACGTTATAACGTAATACCATATAACGTAATACGTTATAACGTTATACCATATAACGTAATACGTTATAACGTTATACCATATAACGTAATACTTTATAGCGTAATACCATATAACGTAATACGTTAAAACGTTATACCACATAACGTAATACGTTATAACGTAATACCATATAACGTAATACGTTATAACGTTATACCATATAACGTAAAACGTCATTTCGTTATACCATATAACGTAATACGTTATAACGTAATGCCATATAACGTAATACGTGATAACGTTATACCATATAACGTAATACGTTATAACGTTATACCATATAACGTAATACGTTAAAACGTTATACCATATAACGTAAAACGTCATTTCGTTATACCATAAAACATAGTACGGTATAACGTAATACCATTTAACGTAATACGTTATAACGTTATACCATATAACGTAATACGTTAAAACGTAATTCCATATAACGTAATACGTTATAACGTTATACCATATAACGTAAAACGTCATTTCGTTACACCATATAACGTAATACGTTATAACGTAATGCCATATAACGTAATACGTGATAACGTTATACCATATAACGTAATACGTTATAACGTAATAACATATAACGTAAAACGTCATTTCGTTATACCATATAACGTAATACGTTATAACGTAATACCATATAACGTAATACGTTATAACGTTATACCATATAACGTAATACGTTAAAACGGTATACCATATAACGTAATACGTTATAACGTAATACCATATAACGTAATACGTTATAACGTTATACCATATAACGTAATACGTTATAACGTTATTCCATATAACGTAATACGTTAAAACGTTATACCATATAACGTAATACGTTATAACGTTATACCATATAACGTAATACGTGATAACTTAATACCATATAACGTAATACGTTATGACGTTATACCATATAACGTAATACGTTATAACGTAATACCATATAACGTAATACGTTATAACGTAATACCATATAACGTAAAACGTCATTTCGTTATACCATATAACGTAGTACGTTATAACGTAATACCATATAATGTAGTACGTTATAACGTTATACCATATAACGTAATAAGTGATAACGTTATACCATATATCGTAATACGTTAAAACGTTATAACGTTATACCATATAACGTAATACGTGATAACGTTATACCATATATCGTAATACGTTAAACCGTTATACCATACAACGTAATACGTTATAACGTTATACCATATAACGTAATACGTGATAACGTAATACCATATAACGTAATACGTTATGACGTTATACCATATAACGTAATACGTTATAACGTAATACCATATAACGTAATACGTTATAACGTTATACCATACAACGTAAAACGTCATTTCGATATACCGTATAACGTGATACGTTATAACGTTATAACATATAACGTAAAACGTCATTTCGTTATACCATAAAACATAGTACGGTATAACGTTACACCATATAACGTAATACGTTATAACGTAATGACATATAACGTAATACGTTATATAGTTATACCATATAACGTAATAAGTTATAACGTTATACCATATAACGTAATATGTTATAACGTTATACCATATAACGTAATTCGTTATAACGTTATACCATATAACGTAATACGTTATAACGTAATACCATATAACGTAATACGTGATAACGTAATACCATATAACGTAATACGTTATGACGTTATACCATATAACGAAATACGTTATAACGTAATACCATATAACGTAATACGTTATAACGTAATACCATATAACGTAATACGTTATAACGTAATACCATATAACGTAATACGTGATAGCGTTATACCATATAACGTAATACGTTAAAACGTTATACCATATAACGTAATACGTTATAACGTTATACCATATAACGTAATACGTGATAACGTAATACCATATAACGTAATACGTTATGACGTTATACCATATAACGTAATACGTTATAACGTAATACCATATAACGTAATACGTTATAACGTTATACCATACAACGTAAAACGTCATTTCGATATACCGTATAACGTGATACGTTATAACGTTATAACATATAACGTAAAACGTCATTTCGTTATACCATAAAACATAGTACGGTATAACGTTACACCATATAACGTAATACGTTATAACGTAATGACATATAACGTAATACGTTATATAGTTATACCATATAACGTAATAAGTTATAACGTTATACCATATAACGTAATATGTTATAACGTTATACCATATAACGTAATTCGTTATAACGTTATACCACATAACGTAATACCTTATAACGTTATACCATATAACGTAATACGTTAAAACGTAATACCATATAACGTAATACGTTATAACGCTATACCATATAACGTAAAACGTCATTTCTTTATACCATATAACGTAATACGTTATAACGTAATGCCATATAACGTAATACGTGATAACGTAATAACATATAACGTAAAACGTTATAACGTAATACCATATAACGTAATACTTTATAACGTTATACCATGTAACGTAATACGTTAAAACGTTATACCATATAACGTAATACGTTATAACGTAATACCATATAACGTAATACGTTATAACGTAATAACATATAACGTAAAACGTTATAACGTAATACCATATAACGTAATACTTTATAACGTTATACCATGTAACGTAATACGTTAAAACGTTATACCATATAACGTAATACGTTATAACGTTATACCATATAACGTAATACGTGATAACGTAATACCATATAACGTAATACGTTATAACGTTATACCATATAACGTAATACGTTATAACGTTATACCATATAACGTAATACGTTATAACGTTATACCATATAACGTAAAACGTCATTTCTTTATACCATATAACGTAATACGTTATAACGTAATGCCATATAACGTAATACGTGATAACGTTATACCATATAACGTAATACGTTATAACGTAATAACATATAACGTAAAACGTTATAACGTAATATCATATAACGTAATACGTTATAACGTTATACCATATAACGTAATACGTTAAAACGTAATACCATATAACGTAATACGTTATAACGTAATACCATATAACGTAATACGTTATAAAGTTATACCATATAACGTAATACGTTATAACGTTATACCATATAACGTAATACTTTATAACGTAATACCATATAACGTAATACGTTAAAACGTTATACCACATAACGTAATACGTTATAACGTAATACCATATAACGTAATACGTTATAACGTTATACCATATAACGTAATACGTTAAAACGTAATACCATATAACGTAATACGTTATAACGTTATACCATATAACGTAAAACGTCATTTCGTTATACCATATAACGTAATACGTTATAACGTTATACCATATAACGTAATACGTTAAAACGTAATACCATATAACGTAATACGTTATAACGTTATACCATATAACGTAAAACGTCATTTCGTTATACCATATAACGTAATACGTTAAAACGTTATACCATATAACGTAATACGTTGTAACGTTATACCATATAACGTAATACGTGATAACGTTATACCATATAACGTAATACGTTAAAACGTTATACCATATAAAGTAATACGTTATAACGTTATACCATATAACGTAATACGGTATAACGTTATACCATATAACGTAATACGTTATAACGATATACCATATAACGTAATACGTTATAACGTTATACCATATAACGTAATACGTTATAACGTTATACCATATAACGTAATACTTTATAGCGTAATACCATATAACGTAATACGTTAAAACGTTATACCACATAACGTAATACGTTATAACGTAATTCCATATAACGTAATACGTTATAACGTTATACCATATAACGTAATACGTTAAAACGTAATACCATATAACGTAATACGTTATAACGTTATACCATATAACGTAAAACGTCATTTCGTTATACCATATAACGTAATACGTTATAACGTTATACCATATAACGTAATACGTTAAAACGTAATACCATATAACGTAATACGTTATAACGTTATACCATATAACGTAAAACGTCATTTCGTTGTACCATATAACGTAATACGTTATAACGTAATGCCATATAACGTAATACGTGATAACGATATACCATATAACGTAATACGTTATAACGTAATACCATATAGCGTAAAACGTCATTTCGATATAACGTATAACGTAATACGGTATAACGTTATACCATATAACGTAATATGTTAGAACGTTATACAATATAACGTAATACGTTATAATGTAATACCATATAACGTAATACGTTATAACGTTATACCATACAACGTAAAACGTCATTTCGATATACCGTATAACGTGATACGTTATAACGTTATAACATATAACGTAAAACGTCATTTCGTTATACCATATAACGTAATACGTTATAACGTAATGCCATATAACGTAATACGTGATAACGTTATACCATATAACGTAATACGTTATCACGTAATACCATATAACGTAAAACGTCATCTCGTTATACCATATAACGTAATACGGTATAACGTTATACCATATAACGTAATACGTTATAACGATATACCATATAACGTAATACGTTATAACGTTATACCATATAACGTAATACGGTATAACGTTATCCCATATAACGTAATACGTTATAACGATATACCATACAACGTAAAACGTCATTTCGATATACCGTATAACGTGATACGTTATAACGTTATAACATATAACGTAAAACGTCATTTCGTTATACCATAAAACATAGTACGGTATAACGTTACACCATATAACGTAATACGTTATAACGTAATGACATATAACGTAATACGTTATATAGTTATACCATATAACGTAATAAGTTATAACGTTATACCATATAACGTAATATGTTATAACGTTATACCATATAACGTGAAACGTCATTTCGTTATACCATATAACGTAATACGTTATAACGTAATGCCATATAACGTAATACGTGATAACGATATACCATATAACGTAATACGTTATAACGTAATACCATATAACGTAAAACGTCATCTCGTTATACCATATAACGTAATACGGTATAACGTTATACCATATAACGTAATACGTTATAACGTAATACCATATAACGTAAAACGTCATCTCGTTATACCATATAACGTAATACGGTATAACGTTATACCATATAACGTAATACGTTATAACGATATACCATATAACGTAATACGTTATAACGTTATACCATAAAACGTAATACGGTATAACGTTATACCATATAACGTAATACGTTATAACGATATACCATATAACGTAATACGTTATAACGTTATACCATATAACGTAATACGTTATAACGTAATACCATATAACGTAAAACGTCATCTCGTTATACCATATAACGTAATACGGTATAACGTTATACCATATAACGTAATACGTTATAACGATATACCATATAACGTAATACGTTATAACGTTATACCATATAACGTAATACGTTATAACGTTATACCATATAACGTAAAACGTCATTTCGTTATACCATAAAACATAGTACGGTATAACGTAATACCATATAACGTAATACGTTATAACGTTATACCATATAACGTAATACGTTAAAACGTAATACCATATAACGTAATACGTTATAACGTAATACCATATAACGTAATACGTTATAACGTTATACCATATAACGTAATACGTTATAACGTTATACCATATAACGTAATACTTTATAGCGTAATACCATATAACGTAATACGTTAAAACGTTATACCACATAACGTAATACGTTATAACGTAATACCATATAACGTAATACGTTATAACGTTATACCATATAACGTAATACGTTAAAACGTAATACCATATAACGTAATACGTTATAACGTTATACCATATAACGTAAAACGTCATTTCGTTATACCATATAACGTAATACGTTATAACGTTATACCATATAACGTAATACGTTAAAACGTAATACCATATAACGTAATACGTTATAACGTTATACCATATAACGTAAAACGTCATTTCGTTATACCATATAACGTAATACGTTATAACGTAATGCCATATAACGTAATACGTGATAACGATATACCATATAACGTAATACGTTATAACGTATTACCATATAGCGTAAAACGTCATTTCGATATAACGTATAACGTAATACGGTATAACGTTATACCATATAACGTAATATGTTAGAACGTTATACAATATAACGTAATACGTTATAATGTAATACCATATAACGTAATACGTTATAACGTTATACCATACAACGTAAAACGTCATTTCGATATACCGTATAACGTGATACGTTATAACGTTATAACATATAACGTAAAACGTCATTTCGTTATACCATATAACGTAATACGTTATAACGTTATACCATATAACGTAATACGTTATAACGTTATACCATATAACGTAATACGTGATAACGTTATACCATATAACGTAATACGTTAAAACGTTATACCATATAACGTAATACGTTATAACGTAATACCATATAACGTAAAACGTCATTTCGTTATATCATATAACGTAATACGGTATAACGTTATACCATATAACGTAATACGTTATAACGATATACCATATAACGTAATACGTGATAACGTTATACCATATAACGTAATACGTTAAAACGTTATACCATATAACGTAAAACGTCATTTCGTTATACCATAAAACATAGTACGGTATAACGTAATACCATATAACGTAATACGTCATTTCGTTATACCATATAACGTAATACGTTATAACGTTATACCATATAACGTAATACGTTAAAACGTAATACCATATAACGTAATACGTTATAACGTTATACCATATAACGTAAAACGTCATTTTGTTATACCATATAACGTAATACGTTATAACGTAATGCCATATAACGTAATACGTGATAACGTTATACCATATAACGTAATACGTTATAACGTAATAACATATAACGTAAAACGTTATAACGTAATACCATATAACGTAATACGTTATAACGTTATACCATATAACGTAATACGTTAAAACGTAATACCATATAACGTAATACGTTATAACGTAATACCATATAACGTAAAACGTCATTTCGTTATATCATATAACGTAATACGGTATAACGTTATACCATATAACGTAATACGTTATAACGATATACCATATAACGTAATACGTTATAACGATATACCATATAACGTAATACGTGATAACGTTATACCATATAACGTAATACGTTAAAACGTTATACCATATAACGTAAAACGTCATTTCGTTATACCATATAACGTAATACGTTATAACGTAATGCCATATAACGTAATACGTGATAACGTTATACCATATAACGTAATACGTTATAACGTAGTACCATATAACGTAAAACGTCATTTCGTTATATCATATAACGTAATACGTTATAACGTTATACCATACAACGTAATACGTTATAACGATATACCATATAACGTAATACGTGATAACGTTATACCATATAACGTGATACGTTAAAACGTTATACCATATAACGTAATACGTTATAACGTTATACCATATAACGTAATACGTGATAACGTAATACCATACAACGTAATACGTTATGACGTTATACCATATAACGTAATACGTTATAACGTAATACCGTATAACGTAATACGTTATAACGTAATACCATATAACGTAAAACGTCATTTCGTTAAACCATATAACGTAATACGTTATAACGTAATACCATATAACGTAATACGTTATAACGTTATACCATATAACGTAATACGTGATAACGTTATACCATATAACGTAATACGTTATAACGATATACCATATAACGTAGTACGTTATAACGTTATACCATATAACGTAATACGTTATAACGTTATACCATATAACGTAATACGTTATAACGTAATACCATATAACGTAATACGGTATAACGTTATACCATATAACGTAATACGTTATAACGATATACCATATAACGTAATACGTTATAACGTTATACCATATAACGTAATACGTTATAACGTTATACCATATAACGTAATACGGTATAACGTTATACCACATAACGTAATACGTTATAACGATATACCATATAACGTAGTGCGTTATAACGTTATACCATATAACGTAATACGTTATAACGTTATACCATATAACGTAATACGTTAAAACGTTATACCATATAACGTAATACTTTATAACGTTATACCATATAACGTAATACGTTAAAACGTTATACCACATAACGTAATACGTTATAACGTAATACCATATAACGTAATAAGTTATAACGTTATACCATATAACGTAATAGGTTAAAACGTAATACCATATAACGTAATACGTTATAACGTTATACCATATAACGTAAAACGTCATTTCGTTATACCATATAACGTAATACGTTATAACGTAATGCCATATAACGTAATACGTGATAACGTTATACCATATAACGTAAAACGTCATTTCGTTATACCATATAACGTAATACGTTATAACGTAATGCCATATAACGTAATACGTGATAACGTTATACCATATAACGTAATACGTTATAACGTAATAACATATAACGTAAAACGTTATAACGTAATACCATATAACGTAATACGTTATAACGTTATACCATATAACGTAATACGTTAAAACGTAATACCATATAACGTAATACGTTATAACGTAATACCATAAAACGTAATACGTTATAACGTTATACCATATAACGTAATACGTTATAACGTAATACCATATAACGTAATACGTTATAACGTAATAACATATAACGTAAAACGTTATAACGTAATACCATATAACGTAATACTTTATAACGTTATACCATGTAACGTAATACGTTAAAACGTTATACCATATAACGTAATACGTTATAACGTTATACCATATAACGTAATACGTGATAACGTAATACCATATAACGTAATACGTTATAACGTTATACCATATAACGTAATACGTTATAACGTTATACCATATAACGTAATACGTTATAACGTTATACCATATAACGTAAAACGTCATTTCTTTATACCATATAACGTAATACGTTATAACGTAATGCCATATAACGTAATACGTGATAACGTTATACCATATAACGTAATACGTTATAACGTAATAACATATAACGTAAAACGTTATAACGTAATATCATATAATGTAATACGTTATAACGTTATACCATATAACGTAATACGTTAAAACGTAATACCATATAACGTAATACGTTATAACGTAATACCATATAACGTAATACGTTATAAAGTTATACCATATAACGTAATACGTTATAACGTTATACCATATAACGTAATACTTTATAACGTAATACCATATAACGTAATACGTTAAAACGTTATACCACATAACGTAATACGTTATAACGTAATACCATATAACGTAATACGTTATAACGTTATACCATATAACGTAATACGTTAAAACGTAATACCATATAACGTAATACGTTATAACGTTATACCATATAACGTAAAACGTCATTTCGTTATACCATATAACGTAATACGTTATAACGTTATACCATATAACGTAATACGTTAAAACGTAATACCATATAACGTAATACGTTATAACGTTATACCATATAACGTAAAACGTCATTTCGTTATACCATATAACGTAATACGTTAAAACGTTATACCATATAACGTAATACGTTGTAACGTTATACCATATAACGTAATACGTGATAACGTTATACCATATAACGTAATACGTTAAAACGTTATACCATATAACGTAATACGTTATAACGTTATACCATATAACGTAATACGGTATAACGTTATACCATATAACATAATACGTTATAACGATATACCATATAACGTAATACGTTATAACTTTATACCATATAACGTAATACGTGATAACGTTATACCATATAACGTAATACGTTAAAACGTTATACCATATAACGTAATACGTTATAACGTTATACCATATAACGTAATACGTGATAACGTAATACCATACAACGTAATACGTTATGACGTTATACCATATAACGTAATACGTTATAACGTAATACCGTATAACGTAATACGTAATAACGTAATACCATATAACGTAAAACGTCATTTCGTTATACCATATAACGTAATACGTTATAACGTAATACCATATAACGTAATAAGTTATAACGTTATACCATATAACGTAATACGTTAAAACGTAATACCATATAACGTAATACGTTATAACGTTATACCATATAAAGTAAAACGTCATTTCGTTATACCATATAACGTAATACGTTATAACGTAATGCCATATAACGTAATACGTGATAACGTTATACCATATAACGTAATACGTTATAACGTAATAACATATAACGTAAAACGTTATAACGTAATACCATATAACGTAATACGTTATAACGTTATACCATATAACGTAATACGTTAAAACGTAATACCATATAACGTAATACGTTATAACGTAATACCATAAAACGTAATACGTTATAACGTTATACCATATAACGTAATACGTTATAACGTAATACCATATAACGTAATACGTTATAACGTTATACCATATAACGTAATACGTTATAACGTTATACCATATAACGTAATACTTTATAACGTTATACCATGTAACGTAATACGTTAAAACGTTATACCATATAACGTAATACGTTATAACGTTATACCATATAACGTAATACGTGATAACGTAATACCATATAACGTAATACGTTATAACGTTATACCATATAACGTAATACGTTATAACGTTATACCATATAACGTAATACGTTATAACGTTACACCATATAACGTAAAACGTCATTTCTTTATACCATATAACGTAATACGTTATAACGTAATGCCATATAACGTAATACGTGATAACGTTATACCATATAACGTAATACGTTATAACGTAATAACATATAACGTAAAACGTTATAACGTAATATCATATAACGTAATACGTTATAACGTTATACCATATAACGTAATACGTTAAAACGTAATACCATATAACGTAATATGTTATAACGTAATACCATATAACGTAATACGTTATAACGTTATACCATATAACGTAATACGTTATAACGTTATACCATATAACGTAATACTTTATAACGTAATACCATATAATGTAATACGTTAAAACGTTATACCACATAACGTAATACGTTATAACGTAATACCATATAACGTAATACGTTATAACGTTATACCATATAACGTAATACGTTAAAACGTAATACCATATAACGTAATACGTTATAACGTTATACCATATAACGTAAAACGGCATTTCGTTATACCATATAACGTAATACGTTATAACGTTATACCATATAACGTAATACGTTAAAACGTAATACCATATAACGTAATACGTTATAACGTTATACCATATAACGTAAAACGTCATTTCGTTATACCATATAACGTAATACGTTAAAACGTTATACCATATAACGTAATACGTTGTAACGTTATACCATATAACGTAATACGTGATAACGTTATACCATATAACGTAATACGTTAAAACGTTATACCATATAACGTAATACGTTATAACGTTATACCATATAACGTAATACGGTATAACGTTATACCATATAACATAATACGTTATAACGATATACCATATAACGTAATACGTTATAACTTTATACCATATAACGTAATACGTGATAACGTTATACCATATAACGTAATACGTTAAAACGTTATACCATATAACGTAATACGTTATAACGTTATACCATATAACGTAATACGTGATAACGTAATACCATACAACGTAATACGTTATGACGTTATACCATATAACGTAATACGTTATAACGTAATACCGTATAACGTAATACGTAATAACGTAATACCATATAACGTAAAACGTCATTTCGTTATACCATATAACGTAATACGTTATAACGTAATACCATATAACGTAATACGTTATAACGTTATACCATATAACGTAATACGTGATAACGTTATACCATATAACGTAATACGTTATAACGATATACCATATAACGTAGTACGTTATAACGTTATACCATATAACGTAATACGTTATAACGTTATACCATGTAACGTAATACGTTATAACGTAATACCATATAACGTAAAACGTCATTTCGTTATACCATATAACGTAATACGTTATAACGTAATACCATATAACGTAATACGGTATAACGTTATACCATATAACGTAATACGTTATAACGTTATACCATATAACGTAATACGTTATAACGTTATACCATATAACGTAATACGGTATAACGTAATACCATAAAACGTAATACGTTATAACGTTATACCATAAAACGTAATACGTTATAACGTAATACCATATAACGTAATACGTTATAACGTTATACCATATAACGTAATACGTTATAACGTTATACCATATAACGTAATACTTTATAACGTTATACCATGTAACGTAATACGTTAAAACGTTATACCATATAACGTAATACGTTATAACGTTATACCATATAACGTAATACGTTATGACGTTATACCATATAACGTAATACGTTATAACGTAATAACATATAACGTAAAACGTCATTTCGTTATACCATATAACGTAATACGGTATAACGTTATACCATACAACGTAATACGTTATAACGATATACCATATAACGTAATACGTTATATCGTTATACCATATAACGTAATACGTGATAACGTTATACCATATAACGTAACACGTTAAAACGTTATACCATATAACGTAATACGTTATAACGTTATACCATATAACGTAATAAGTGATAACGTTATACCATATAACGTAATACGTTAAAACGTTATACCATATAACGTAATACGTTATAACGTTATACCATATAACGTAATACGTGATAACGTTATACCATATAACGTAATACGTTAGAACGTTATACCATATAACGTAATACGTTATAACGTTATACCATATAACGTAATACGGTATAACGTTATACCATATAACATAATACGTTATAACGATATACCATATAACGTAATACGTTATAACTTTATACCATATAACGTAATACGTGATAACGTTATACCATATAACGTAATACGTTAAAACGTTATACCATATAACGTAATACGTTATAACGTTATACCATATAACGTAATACGTGATAACGTAATACCATACAACGTAATACGTTATGACGTTATACCATATAACGTAATACGTTATAACGTAATACCGTATAACGTAATACGTTATAACGTAATACCATATAACGTAAAACGTCATTTCGTTAAACCATATAACGTAATACGTTATAACGTAATACCATATAACGTAATACGTTATAACGTTATACCATATAACGTAATACGTGATAACGTTATACCATATAACGTAATACGTTATAACGATATACCATATAACGTAGTACGTTATAACGTTATACCATATAACGTAATACGTTATAACGTTATACCATATAACGTAATACGTTATAACGTAATACCATATAACGTAATACGGTATAACGTTATACCATATAACGTAATACGTTATAACGATATACCATATAACGTAATACGTTATAACGTTATACCATATAACGTAATACGTTAAAACGTAATACCATATAACGTAATACGTTATAACGTAATACCATAAAACGTAATACGTTATAACGTTATACCATATAACGTAATACGTTATAACGTAATACCATATAACGTAATACGTTATAACGTAATAACATATAACGTAAAACGTTATAACGTAATACCATATAACGTAATACTTTATAACGTTATACCATGTAACGTAATACGTTAAAACGTTATACCATATAACGTAATACGTTATAACGTTATACCATATAACGTAATACGTGATAACGTAATACCATATAACGTAATACGTTATAACGTTATACCATATAACGTAATACGTTATAACGTTATACCATATAACGTAATACGTTATAACGTTATACCATATAACGTAAAACGTCATTTCTTTATACCATATAACGTAATACGTTATAACGTAATGCCATATAACGTAATACGTGATAACGTTATACCATATAACGTAATACGTTATAACGTAATAACATATAACGTAAAACGTTATAACGTAATATCATATAACGTAATACGTTATAACGTTATACCATATAACGTAATACGTTAAAACGTAATACCATATAACGTAATACGTTATAACGTAATACCATATAACGTAATACGTTATAAAGTTATACCATATAACGTAATACGTTATAACGTTATACCATATAACGTAATACTTTATAACGTAATACCATATAACGTAATACGTTAAAACGTTATACCACATAACGTAATACGTTATAACGTAATACCATATAACGTAATACGTTATAACGTTATACCATATAACGTAATACGTTAAAACGTAATACCATATAACGTAATACGTTATAACGTTATACCATATAACGTAAAACGTCATTTCGTTATACCATATAACGTAATACGTTATAACGTTATACCATATAACGTAATACGTTAAAACGTAATACCATATAACGTAATACGTTATAACGTTATACCATATAACGTAAAACGTCATTTCGTTATACCATATAACGTAATACGTTAAAACGTTATACCATATAACGTAATACGTTGTAACGTTATACCATATAACGTAATACGTGATAACGTTATACCATATAACGTAATACGTTAAAACGTTATACCATATAACGTAATACGTTATAACGTTATACCATATAACGTAATACGGTATAACGTTATACCATATAACATAATACGTTATAACGATATACCATATAACGTAATACGTTATAACTTTATACCATATAACGTAATACGTGATAACGTAATACCATACAACGTAATACGTTATGACGTTATACCATATAACGTAATACGTTATAACGTAATACCGTATAACGTAATACGTTATAACGTTATACCATATAACGTAATACTTTATAACGTAATACCATATAACGTAATACGTTAAAACGTTATACCACATAACGTAATACGTTATAACGTAATACCATATAACGTAATACGTTATAACGTTATACCATATAACGTAATACGTTAAAACGTAATACCATATAACGTAATACGTTATAACGTTATACCATATAACGTAAAACGTCATTTCGTTATACCATATAACGTAATACGTTATAACGTTATACCATATAACGTAATACGTTAAAACGTAATACCATATAACGTAATACGTTATAACGTTATACCATATAACGTAAAACGTCATTTCGTTATACCATATAACGTAATACGTTAAAACGTTATACCATATAACGTAATACGTTGTAACGTTATACCATATAACGTAATACGTGATAACGTTATACCATATAACGTAATACGTTAAAACGTTATACCATATAACGTAATACGTGATAACGTTATACCATATAACGTAATACGTTAAAACGTTATACCATATAACGTAATACGTTATAACGTTATACCATATAACGTAATACGTGATAACGTAATACCATACAACGTAATACGTTATGACGTTATACCATATAACGTAATACGTTATAACGTAATACCGTATAACGTAATACGTAATAACGTAATACCATATAACGTAAAACGTCATTTCGTTATACCATATAACGTAATACGTTATAACGTAATGCCATATAATGTAATAAGTTATAACGTTATACCATATAACGTAATACGTTAAAACGTAATACCATATAACGTAATACGTTATAACGTTATACCATATAACGTAAAACGTCATTTCGTTATACCATATAACGTAATACGTTATAACGTAATGCCATATAACGTAATACGTGATAACGTTATACCATATAACGTAATACGTTATAACGTAATAACATATAACGTAAAACGTTATAACGTAATACCATATAACGTAATACGTTATAACGTTATACCATATAACGTAATACGTTAAAACGTAATACCATATAACGTAATACGTTATAACGTAATACCATAAAACGTAATACGTTATAACGTTATACCATATAACGTAATACGTTATAACGTAATACCATATAACGTAATACGTTATAACGTTATACCATATAACGTAATACGTTATAACGTTATACCATATAACGTAATACTTTATAACGTTATACCATGTAACGTAATACGTTAAAACGTTATACCATATAACGTAATACGTTATAACGTTATACCATATAACGTAATACGTGATAACGTAATACCATATAACGTAATACGTTATAACGTTATACCATATAACGTAATACGTTATAACGTTATACCATATAACGTAATACGTTATAACGTTACACCATATAACGTAAAACGTCATTTCTTTATACCACATAACGTAATACGTTATAACGTAATGCCATATAACGTAATACGTGATAACGTTATACCATATAACGTAATACGTTATAACGTAATAACATATAACGTAAAACGTTATAACGTAATATCATATAACGTAATACGTTATAACGTTATACCATATAACGTAATACGTTAAAACGTAATACAATATAACGTAATATGTTATAACGTAATACCATATAACGTAATACGTTATAACGTTATACCATATAACGTAATACGTTATAACGTTATACCATATAACGTAATACTTTATAACGTAATACCATATAACGTAATACGTTAAAACGTTATACCACATAACGTAATACGTTATAACGTAATACCATATAACGTAATACGTTATAACGTTATACCATATAACGTAATACGTTAAAACGTAATACCATATAACGTAATACGTTATAACGTTATACCATATAACGTAAAACGTCATTTCGTTATACCATATAACGTAATACGTTATAACGTTATACCATATAACGTAATACGTTAAAACGTAATACCATATAACGTAATACGTTATAACGTTATACCATATAACGTAAAACGTCATTTCGTTATACCATATAACGTAATACGTTAAAACGTTATACCATATAACGTAATACGTTGTAACGTTATACCATATAACGTAATACGTGATAACGTTATACCATATAACGTAATACGTTAAAACGTTATACCATATAACGTAATACGTTATAACGTTATACCATATAACGTAATACGGTATAACGTTATACCATATAACATAATACGTTATAACGATATACCATATAACGTAATACGTTATAACTTTATACCATATAACGTAATACGTGATAACGTTATACCATATAACGTAATACGTTAAAACGTTATACCATATAACGTAATACGTTATAACGTTATACCATATAACGTAATACGTGATAACGTAATACCATACAACGTAATACGTTATGACGTTATACCATATAACGTAATACGTTATAACGTAATACCGTATAACGTAATACGTAATAACGTAATACCATATAACGTAAAACGTCATTTCGTTATACCATATAACGTAATACGTTATAACGTAATACCATATAACGTAATACGTTATAACGTTATACCATATAACGTAATACGTGATAACGTTATACCATATAACGTAATACGTTATAACGATATACCATATAACGTAGTACGTTATAACGTTATACCATATAACGTAATACGTTATAACGTTATACCATGTAACGTAATACGTTATAACGTAATACCATATAACGTAAAACGTCATTTCGTTATACCATATAACGTAATACGTTATAACGTAATACCATATAACGTAATACGGTATAACGTTATACCATATAACGTAATACGTTATAACGTTATACCATATAACGTAATACGTTATAACGTTATACCATATAACGTAATACGGTATAACGTAATACCATAAAACGTAATACGTTATAACGTTATACCATATAACGTAATACGTTATAACGTAATACCATATAACGTAATACGTTATAACGTTATACCATATAACGTAATACGTTATAACGTTATACCATATAACGTAATACTTTATAACGTTATACCATGTAACGTAATACGTTAAAACGTTGTACCATATAACGTAATACGTTATAACGTTATACCATATAACGTAATACGTGATAACGTAATACCATATAACGTAATACGTTATAACGTTATACCATATAACGTAATACGTTATAACGTTATACCATATAACGTAAAACGTCATTTCTTTATACCATATAACGTAATACGTTACAACGTAATGCCATATAACGTAATACGTGATAACGTTATACCATATAACGTAATACGTTATAACGTAATAACATATAACGTAAAACGTTATAACGTAATATCATATAACGTAATACGTTATAACGTTATACCATATAACGTAATACGTTAAAACGTAATACCATATAACGTAATACGTTATAACGTAATACCATATAACGTAATACGTTATAACGTTATACCATATAACGTAATACGTTATAACGTTATACCATATAACGTAATACTTTATATCGTAATACCATATAACGTAATACGTTAAAACGTTATACCACATAACGTAATACGTTATAACTTTATACCATATAACGTAATACGTGATAACGTTATACCATATAACGTAATACGTTAAAACGTTATACCATATAACGTAATACGTTATAACGTTATACCATATAACGTAATACGTGATAGCGTAATACCATACAACGTAATACGTTATGACGTTATACCATATAACGTAATACGTTATAACGTAATACCGTATAACGTAATACGTAATAACGTAATACCATATAACGTAAAACGTCATTTCGTTATACCATATAACGTAATACGTTATAACGTAATACCATATAACGTAATACGTTATAACGTTATACCATATAACGTAATACGTGATAACGTTATACCATATAACGTAATACGTTATAACGATATACCATATAACGTAGTACGTTATAACGTTATACCATATAACGTAATACGTTATAACGTTATACCACGTAACGTAATACGTTATAACGTAATACCATATAACGTAAAACGTCATTTCGTTATACCATATAACGTAATACGTTATAACGTAATACCATATAACGTAATACGGTATAACGTTATACCATATAACGTAATACGTTATAACGTTATACCATATAACGTAATACGTTATAACGTTATACCATATAACGTAATACGGTATAACGTTATACCATATAACGTAATACGTTATAACGTTATACCATATAACGTAATACGGTATAACGTTATACCATATAACGTAATACGTTATAACGTTATACCATATAACGTAATACGTTATAACGTTATACCATATAACGTAATACGGTATAACGTTATACCATATAACGTAATACGTTATAACGATATACCATACAACGTAGTACGTTATAACGTTATACCATATAACGTAATACGTTATAACGTTATACCATATAACGTAATACGTTAAAACGTTATACCATATAACGTAATACGTTATAACGTTATACCATATAACGTAATACGTGATAACGTAATACCATATAACGTAATACGTTATAACGTTATACCATATAACGTAATACGTTATAACGTTATACCATATAACGTAATACTTTATAACGTTATACCATATAACGTAATACGTTAAAACGTTATACCACATAACGAAATACGTTATAACGTAATACCATATAACGTAATACGTTATAACGTTATACCATATAACGTAATACGTTAAAACGTAATACCATATAACGTAATACGTTATAACGTTATACCATATAACGTAAAACGTCATTTCGTTATACCATATAACGTAATACGTTATAACGTAATGCCATATAACGTAATACGTGATAACGTTATACCATATAACGTAATACGTTATAACGTAATAACATATAACGTAAAACGTTATAACGTAATACCATATAACGTAATACGTTATAACGTTATACCATATATCGTAAAACGTCATTTCGTTATACCATATAACGTAATACGTTATAACGTAATACCATATAACGTAATACGTTATAACGTAATACCATATAACGTAATACGTTATAAAGTTATACCATATAACGTAATACGTTATAACGTTATACCATATAACGTAATACTTTATAACGTAATACCATATAACGTAATACGTTAAAACGTTATACCACATAACGTAATACGTTATAACGTAATACCATATAACGTAATACGTTATAACGTTATACCATATAACGTAATACGTTAAAACGTAATACCATATAACGTAATACGTTATAACGTTATACCATATAACGTAAAACGTCATTTCGTTATACCATATAACGTAATACGTTATAACGTTATACCATATAACGTAATACGTTAAAACGTAATACCATATAACGTAATACGTTATAACGTTATACCATATAACGTAAAACGTCATTTCGTTATACCATATAACGTAATACGTTAAAACGTTATACCATATAACGTAATACGTTGTAACGTTATACCATATAACGTAATACGTGATAACGTTATACCATATAACGTAATACGTTAAAACGTTATACCATATAACGTAATACGTTATAACGTTATACCATATAACGTAATACGGTATAACGTTATACCATATAACATAATACGTTATAACGATATACCATATAACGTAATACGTTATAACTTTATACCATATAACGTAATACGTGATAACGTAATACCATACAACGTAATACGTTATGACGTTATACCATATAACGTAATACGTTATAACGTAATACCGTATAACGTAATACGTTATAACGTTATACCATATAACGTAATACTTTATAACGTAATACCATATAACGTAATACGTTAAAACGTTATACCACATAACGTAATACGTTATAACGTAATACCATATAACGTAATACGTTATAACGTTATACCATATAACGTAATACGTTAAAACGTAATACCATATAACGTAATACGTTATAACGTTATACCATATAACGTAAAACGTCATTTCGTTATACCATATAACGTAATACGTTATAACGTTATACCATATAACGTAATACGTTAAAACGTAATACCATATAACGTAATACGTTATAACGTTATACCATATAACGTAAAACGTCATTTCGTTATACCATATAACGTAATACGATAAAACGTTATACCATATAACGTAATACGTTGTAACGTTATACCATATAACGTAATACGTGATAACGTTATACCATATAACGTAATACGTTAAAACGTTATACCATATAACGTAATACGTGATAACGTTATACCATATAACGTAATACGTTAAAACGTTATACCATATAACGTAATACGTTATAACGTTATACCATATAACGTAATACGTGATAACGTAATACCATACAACGTAATACGTTATGACGTTATACCATATAACGTAATACGTTATAACGTAATACCGTATAACGTAATACGTAATAACGTAATACCATATAACGTAAAACGTCATTTCGTTATACCATATAACGTAATACGTTATAACGTAATGCCATATAATGTAATAAGTTATAACGTTATACCATATAACGTAATACGTTAAAACGTAATACCATATAACGTAATACGTTATAACGTTATACCATATAACGTAAAACGTCATTTCGTTATACCATATAACGTAATACGTTATAACGTAATGCCATATAACGTAATACGTGATAACGTTATACCATATAACGTAATACGTTATAACGTAATAACATATAACGTAAAACGTTATAACGTAATACCATATAACGTAATACGTTATAACGTTATACCATATAACGTAATACGTTAAAACGTAATACCATATAACGTAATACGTTATAACGTAATACCATAAAACGTAATACGTTATAACGTTATACCATATAACGTAATACGTTATAACGTAATACCATATAACGTAATACGTTATAACGTTATACCATATAACGTAATACGTTATAACGTTATACCATATAACGTAATACTTTATAACGTTATACCATGTAACGTAATACGTTAAAACGTTATACCATATAACGTAATACGTTATAACGTTATACCATATAACGTAATACGTGATAACGTAATACCATATAACGTAATACGTTATAACGTTATACCATATAACGTAATACGTTATAACGTTATACCATATAACGTAATACGTTATAACGTTACACCATATAACGTAAAACGTCATTTCTTTATACCACATAACGTAATACGTTATAACGTAATGCCATATAACGTAATACGTGATAACGTTATACCATATAACGTAATACGTTATAACGTAATAACATATAACGTAAAACGTTATAACGTAATATCATATAACGTAATACGTTATAACGTTATACCATATAACGTAATACGTTAAAACGTAATACCATATAACGTAATATGTTATAACGTAATACCATATAACGTAATACGTTATAACGTTATACCATATAACGTAATACGTTATAACGTTATACCATATAACGTAATACTTTATAACGTAATACCATATAACGTAATACGTTAAAACGTTATACCACATAACGTAATACGTTATAACGTAATACCATATAACGTAATACGTTATAACGTTATACCATATAACGTAATACGTTAAAACGTAATACCATATAACGTAATACGTTATAACGTTATACCATATAACGTAAAACGTCATTTCGTTATACCATATAACGTAATACGTTATAACGTTATACCATATAACGTAATACGTTAAAACGTAATACCATATAACGTAATACGTTATAACGTTATACCATATAACGTAAAACGTCATTTCGTTATACCATATAACGTAATACGTTAAAACGTTATACCATATAACGTAATACGTTGTAACGTTATACCATATAACGTAATACGTGATAACGTTATACCATATAACGTAATACGTTAAAACGTTATACCATATAACGTAATACGTTATAACGTTATACCATATAACGTAATACGGTATAACGTTATACCATATAACATAATACGTTATAACGATATACCATATAACGTAATACGTTATAACTTTATACCATATAACGTAATACGTGATAACGTTATACCATATAACGTAATACGTTAAAACGTTATACCATATAACGTAATACGTTATAACGTTATACCATATAACGTAATACGTGATAACGTAATACCATACAACGTAATACGTTATGACGTTATACCATATAACGTAATACGTTATAACGTAATACCGTATAACGTAATACGTAATAACGTAATACCATATAACGTAAAACGTCATTTCGTTATACCATATAACGTAATACGTTATAACGTAATACCATATAACGTAATACGGTATAACGTTATACCATATAACGTAATACGTTATAACGATATACCATACAACGTAGTACGTTATAACGTTATACCATATAACGTAATACGTTATAACGTTATACCATATAACGTAATACGTTAAAACGTTATACCATATAACGTAATACGTTATAACGTTATACCATATAACGTAATACGTGATAACGTAATACCATATAACGTAATACGTTATAACGTTATACCATATAACGTAATACGTTATAACGTTATACCATATAACGTAATACTTTATAACGTTATACCATATAACGTAATACGTTAAAACGTTATACCACATAACGAAATACGTTATAACGTAATACCATATAACGTAATACGTTATAACGTTATACCATATAACGTAATACGTTAAAACGTAATACCATATAACGTAATACGTTATAACGTTATACCATATAACGTAAAACGTCATTTCGTTATACCATATAACGTAATACGTTATAACGTAATGCCATATAACGTAATACGTGATAACGTTATACCATATAACGTAATACGTTATAACGTAATAACATATAACGTAAAACGTTATAACGTAATACCATATAACGTAATACGTTATAACGTTATACCATATATCGTAAAACGTCATTTCGTTATACCATATAACGTAATACGTTATAACGTAATGCCATATAACGTAATACGTGATAACGTTATACCATATCACGTAATACGTTATAACGTAATAACATATAACGTAAAACGTTATAACGTAATACCATATAACGTAATACGTTATAACGTTATACCATATAACGTAATACGTTAAAACGTAATATCATATAACGTAATACGTTATAACGTAATACCATATAACGTAATACGTTATAACGTTATACTATATAACGTAATACGTTATAACGTAATACCATATAACGTAATACGTTATAACGTTATACGATATAACGTAATACGTTATAACGTTATACCATATAACGTAATACTTTATAACGTTATACCATATAACGTAATACGTTAAAACGTTATACCATATAACGTAATACCTTATAACGTTATACCATATAACGTAATACGTGATAACGTAATACCATATAACGTAATACGTTATAACGTTATACCATATAACGTAATACGTTATAACGTTATACCATATAACGTAATACTTTATAACGTTATACCATATAACGTAATACGTTAAAACGTTATACCACATAACGTAATACGTTATAACGTAATACCATATAACGTAATACGTTATAACGTTATACCATATAACGTAATACGTTAAAACGTAATACCATATAACGTAATACGTTATAACGTTATACCATATAACGTAAAACGTCATTTCGTTATACCATATAACGTAATACGTTATAACGTAATGCCATATAACGTAATACGTGATAACGTTATACCATATAACGTAATACGTTATAACGTAATAACATATAACGTAAAACGTTATAACGTAATACCATACAACGTAATACGTTATAACGTTATACCATATAACGTAATACGTTAAAACGTAATACCATATAACGTAATACGTTATAACGTAATACCATATAACGTAATACGTTATAACGTTATACCATATAACGTAATACGTTATAACGTTATACCATATAACGTAATACTTTATAACGTAATACCATATAACGTAATACGTTAAAACGTTATACCACATAACGTAATACGTTGTAACGTAATACCATATAACGTAATACGTTATAACGTTATACCATATAACGTAATACGTTAAAACGTAATACCATATAACGTAATACGTTATAACGTTATACCATATAACGTAAAACGTGATTTCGTTATACCATATAACGTAATACGTTATAACGTAATGCCATATAACGTAATACGTGATAACGTTATACCATATAACGTAATACGTTATAACGTAATAACATATAACGTAAAACGTCATTTCGTTGTACCATATAACGTAATACTGTATAACGTTATACCATATAACGTAATACGTTATAACGATATACCATATAACGTAATACGTTATAACGTTATACCATATAACGTAATACGTGATAACGTTATACCATATAACGTAATACGTTAAAACGTTATACCATATAACGTAATACGTTATAACGTTATACCATATAACGTAATACGTGATAACGTAATACCATATAACGTAATACGTTATGACGTTATACCATATAACGTAATACGTTATAACGTAATACCATATAACGTAATACGTTATAACGTAATACCATATAACGTAAAACGTCATTTCGTTATACCATATAACGTAATACGTTATAACGTAATACCATATAACTTAATACGTTATAACGTTATACCATATAACGTAATACTTTATAACGTAATACCATATAACGTAATACGTTAAAACGTTATACCACATAACGTAATACGTTATAACGTAATACCATATAACGTAATACGTTATAACGTTATACCATATATCGTAATACGTTATAACGTTATACCATATAACGTAATACTTTATAGCGTAATACCATATAACGTAATACGTGATAACGTTATACCATATAACGTAATACGTTAAAACGTTATACCATATAACGTAATACGTTATAACGTTATACCATATAACGTAATACGTGATAACGTAATACCATATAACGTAATACGTTATAACGTTATACCATATAACGTAAAACGTCATTTCGTTATACCATATAACGTAATACGTTATAACGTTATACCATATAACGTAATACGTTAAAACGTAATACCATATAACGTAATACGTTATAACGTTATACCATATAACGTAATACGTTAAAACGTAATACCATATAACGTAATACGTTATAACGTAATACCATATAACGTAAAACGTCATTTCGTTATATCATATAACGTAATACGGTATAACGTTATACCATATAACGTAATACGTTATAACGATATACCATATAACGTAATACGTTATAACGTTATACCATATAACGTAATACGTGATAACGTTATACCAAATAACGTAATACGTTAAAACGTTTTACCATATAACGTAAAACGTCATTTCGTTATACCATATAACGTAATACGTTATAACGTAATGCCATATAACGTAATACGTGATAACGTTATACCATATAACATAATACGTTATAACGTAATACCATATAACGTAAAACGTCATTTCGTTATATCATATAACGTAATACGGTATAACGTTATACCATATAACGTAATACGTTATAACGATATACCATATAACGTAATACGTTATAACGTTATACCATATAACGTAATACGTGATAACGTTATACCATATAACGTAATACGTTAAAACGTTATACCATATAACGTAATACGTTATAACGTTATACCATATAACGTAATACGTAATAACGTAATACCATATAACGTAATACGTTATGACGTTATACCATATAACGTAATACGTTATAACGTAATCACATATAACGTAAAACGTCATTTCGTTATACCATATAACGTAATACGGTAGAACGTTATACCATATAACGTAATACGTTATAACGATATACCATATAACGTAATACGTTATAACGTTATACCATATAACGTAATACGTGATAACGTTATACCATATAACGTAATACGTTAAAACGTTATACCATATAACGTAATACGTTATAACGTTATACCATATAACGTAATAAGTGATAACGTTATACCATATAACGTAATACGTTAAAACGTTATAGCATATAACGTAATACGTTATAACGTTATACCATATAACGTAATACGTGATAACGTTATACCATATAACGTAATACGTTAAAACGTTATACCATATAACGTAATACGTTATAACGTTATACCATATAACGTAATACGGTATAACGTTATACCATATAACATAATACGTTATAACGATATACCATATAACGTAATACGTTATAACTTTATACCATATAACGTAATACGTGATAACGTTATACCATATAACGTAATACGTTAAAACGTTATACCATATAACGTAATACGTTATAACGTTATACCATATAACGTAATACGTGATAACGTAATACCATACAACGTAATACGTTATGACGTTATACCATATAACGTAATACGTTATAACGTAATACCGTATAACGTAATACGTTATAACGTAATACCATATAACGTAAAACGTCATTTCGTTATACCATATAACGTAATACGTTATAACGTTATACCATATAACGTAATACGTGATAACGTTATACCATATAACGTAATACGTTATAACGATATACCATATAACGTAGTACGTTATAACGTTATACCATATAACGTAATACGTTATAACGTTATACCATATAACGTAATACGTTATAATGTAATACCATATAACGTAAAACGTCATTTCGTTATACCATATAACGTAATACGTTATAACGTAATACCATATAACGTAATACGGTATAACGTTATACCATATAACGTAATACGTTATAACGATATACCATATAACGTAATACGTTATAACGTTATACCATATAACGTAATACGTTTTAACGTTATACCATATAACGTAATACGGTATAAAGTTATACCATATAACGTAATACGTTATAACGATATACCATATAACGTAGTACGTTATAACGTTATACCATATAACGTAATACGTTATAACGTAATACCATATAACGTAAAACGTCATTTCGTTATACCATATAACGTAATACGTTATAACGTAATACCATATAACGTAATACGGTATAACGTTATACCATATAACGTAATACGTTATAACGTTATACCATATAACGTAATACGTTATAACGTTATACCATATAACGTAATACGGTATAACGTTATACCATATAACGTAATACGTTATAACGATATACCATACAACGTAGTACGTTATAACGTTATACCATATAACGTAATACGTTATAACGTTATACCATATAACGTAATACGTTAAAACGTTATACCATATAACGTAATACGTTATAACGTTATACCATATAACGTAATACGTGATAACGTAATACCATATAACGTAATACGTTATAACGTTATACCATATAACGTAATACGTTATAACGTAATACCATATAACGTAATACGTTATAACGTTATACCATATAACGTAAAACGTCATTTCGTTATACCATATAACGTAATACGTTAAAACGTTATACCATATAACGTAATACGTTGTAACGTTATACCATATAACGTAATACGTGATAACGTTATACCATATAACGTAATACGTTATAACGTTATACCATATAACGTAAAACGTCATTTCGTTATACCATATAACGTAATACGGTATAACGTTATACCATATAACATAATACGTTATAACGATATACCATATAACGTAATACGTTATAACGTTATACCATATAACGTAATACGTTAAAACGTTATACCATATAACGTAATACGTTATAACGTTATACCATATAACGTAATACGTTATAACGTTATACCATATAACGTAATACGTGATAACGTAATACCATACAACGTAATACGTTATGACGTTATACCATATAACGTAATACGTTATAACGTAATACCGTATAACGTAATACGTAATAACGTAATACCATATAACGTAAAATGTCATTTCGTTATACCATATAACGTAATACGTTATAACGTAATACCATATAACGTAATACGTTATAACGTTATACCATATAACGTAATACGTGATAACGTTATACCATATAACGTAATACGTTATAACGTTATACCATATAACGTAATACGTTATAACGTTATACCATATAACGTAATACGTTATAACGTTATACCATATAACGTAAAACGTCATTTCTTTATACCATATAACGTAATACGTTATAACGTAATGCCATATAACGTAATACGTGATAACGTTATACCATATAACGTAATACGTTATAACGATATACCATATAACGTAGTACGTTATAACGTTATACCATATAACGTAATACGTTATAACGTTATACCATGTAACGTAATACGTTATAACGTAATACCATATAACGTAAAACGTCATTTCGTTATACCATATAACGTAATACGTTATAACGTAATACCATATAACGTAATACGGTATAACGTTATACCATATAACGTAATACGTTATAACGTTATACCATATAACGTAATACGTTATAACGTTATACCATATAACGTAATACGGTATAACGTTATACCATATAACGTAATACGTTATAACGATATACCATATAACGTAGTACGTTATAACGTTATACCATATAACGTAATACGTTATAACGTTATACCATATAACGTAATACTTTATAACGTTATACCATGTAACGTAATACGTTAAAACGTTATACCATATAACGTAATACGTTATAACGTTATACCATATAACGTAATACGTGATAACGTAATACCATATAACGTAATACGTTATAACGTAATACCATAAAACGTAATACGTTATAACGTTATACCATATAACGTAATACGTTATAACGTAATACCATATAACGTAATACGTTATAACGTTATACCATATAACGTAATACGTTATAACGTTATACCATATAACGTAATACTTTATAACGTTATACCATGTAACGTAATACGTTAAAACGTTATACCATATAACGTAATACGTTATAACGTTATACCATATAACGTAATACGTGATAACGTAATACCATATAACGTAATACGTTATAACGTTATACCATATAACGTAATACGTTATAACGTTATACCATATAACGTAATACGTTATAACGTTATACCATATAACGTAAAACGTCATTTCTTTATACCATATAACGTAATACGTTATAACGTAATGCCATATAACGTAATACGTGATAACGTTATACCATATAACGTAATACGTTATAACGTAATAACATATAACGTAAAACGTTATAACGTAATATCATATAACGTAATACGTTATAATGTTATACCATATAACGTAATACGTTAAAACGTAATACCATATAACGTAATACGTTATAACGTAATACCATATAACGTAATACGTTATAACGTTATACCATATAACGTAATACGTTATAACGTTATACCATATAACGTAATACTTTATAACGTAATACCATATAACGTAATACGTTAAAACGTTATACCACATAACGTAATACGTTATAACGTAATACCATATAACGTAATACGTTATAACGTTATACCATATAACGTAATACGTTAAAACGTAATACCATATAACGTAATACGTTATAACGTTATACCATATAACGTAAAACGTCATTTCGTTATACCATATAACGTAATACGTTATAACGTTATACCATATAACGTAATACGTTAAAACGTAATACCATATAACGTAATACGTTATAACGTTATACCATATAACGTAAAACGTCATTTCGTTATACCATATAACGTAATACGTTAAAACGTTATACCATATAACGTAATACGTTGTAACGTTATACCATATAACGTAATACGTGATAACCTTATACCATATAACGTAATACGTTAAAACGTTATACCATATAACGTAATACGTTATAACGTTATACCATATAACGTAATACGGTATAACGTTATACCATATAACATAATACGTTATAACGATATACCATATAACGTAATACGTTATAACTTTATACCATATAACGTAATACGTGATAACGTTATACCATATAACGTAATACGTTAAAACGTTATACCATATAACGTAATACGTTATAACGTTATACCATATAACGTAATACGTGATAACGTAATACCATACAACGTAATACGTTATGACGTTATACCATATAACGTAATACGTTATAACGTAATACCGTATAACGTAATACGTAATAACGTAATACCATATAACGTAAAACGTCATTTCGTTATACCATATAACGTAATACGTTATAACGTAATACCATATAACGTAATACGTTATAACGTTATACCATATAACGTAATACGTGATAACGTTATACCATATAACGTAATACGTTATAACGATATACCATATAACGTAGTACGTTATAACGTTATACCATATAACGTAATACGTTATAACGTTATACCATGTAACGTAATACGTTATAACATAATACCATATAACGTAAAACGTCATTTCGTTATACCATATAACGTAATACGTTATAACGTAATACCATATAACGTAATACGGTATAACGTTATACCATATAACGTAATACGTTATAACGTTATACCATATAACGTAATACGGTATAACGTTATACCATATAACGTAATACGTTATAACGATATACCATATAACGTAGTACGTTATAACGTTATACCATATAACGTAATACGTTATAACGTTATACCATATAACGTAATACGTTAAAACGTTATACCATATAACGTAATACGTTATAACGTTATACCATATAACGTAATACGTGATAACGTAATACCATATAACGTAATAGGTTATAACGTTATACCATATAACGTAATACGTTATAACGTTATACCATATAACGTAATACTTTATAACGTTATACCATGTAACGTAATACGTTAAAACGTTATACCATATAACGTAATACGTTATAACGTTATACCATATAACGTAATACGTGATAACGTAATACCATATAACGTAATACGTTATAACGTAATACCATAAAACGTAATACGTTATAACGTAATACCATATAACGTAAAACGTCATTTCGTTATACCATATAACGTAATACGTTATAACGTAATACCATATAACGTAATACGGTATAACGTTATACCATATAACGTAATACGTTATAACGTTATACCATATAACGTAATACGTTATAACGTTATACCATATAACGTAATACGGTATAACGTTATACCATATAACGTAATACGTTATAACGATATACCATACAACGTAGTACGTTATAACGTTATACCATATAACGTAATACGTTATAACGTTATACCATATAACGTAATACGTTAAAACGTTATACCATATAACGTAATACGTTATAACGTTATACCATATAACGTAATACGTTAAAACGTAATACCATATAACGTAATACGTTATAACGTTATACCATATAACGTAATACTTTATAACGTTATACCATATAACGTAATACGTTAAAACGTTATACCATATAACGTAATACGTTATAACGTTATACCATATAACGTAATACTTTATAACGTTATACCATATAACGTAATACGTTAAAACGTTATACCACATAACGAAATACGTTATAACGTAATACCATATAACGTAATACGTTATAACGTTATACCATATAACGTAATACGTTAAAACGTAATACCATATAACGTAATACGTTATAACGTTATACCATATAACGTAAAACGTCATTTCGTTATACCATATAACGTAATACGCTATAACGTAATGCCATATAACGTAATACGTGATAACGTTATACCATATAACGTAATACGTGATAACGTAATACCATATAACGTAATACGTTATAACGTAATACCATAAAACGTAATACGTTATAACGTTATACCATATAACGTAATACGTTATAACGTAATACCATATAACGTAATACGTTATAACGTTATACCATATAACGTAATACGTTATAACGTTATACCATATAACGTAATACTTTATAACGTTATACCATGTAACGTAATACGTTAAAACGTTATACCATATAACGTAATACGTTATAACGTTATACCATATAACGTAATACGTGATAACGTAATACCATATAACGTAATACGTTATAACGTTATACCATATAACGTAATACGTTATAACGTTATACCATATAACGTAATACGTTATAACGTTATACCATATAACGTAAAACGTCATTTCTTTATACCATATAACGTAATACGTTATAACGTAATGCCATATAACGTAATACGTGATAACGTTATACCATATAACGTAATACGTTATAACGTAATAACATATAACGTAAAACGTTATAACGTAATATCATATAACGTAATACGTTATAATGTTATACCATATAACGAAATACGTTAAAACGTAATACCATATAACGTAATACGTTATAACGTAATACCATATAACGTAATACGTTATAACGTTATACCATATAACGTAATACGTTATAACGTTATACCATATAACGTAATACTTTATAACGTAATACCATATAACGTAATACGTTAAAACGTTATACCACATAACGTAATACGTTATAACGTAATACCATATAACGTAATACGTTATAACGTTATACCATATAACGTAATACGTTAAAACGTAATACCATATAACGTAATACGTTATAACGTTATACCATATAACGTAAAACGTCATTTCGTTATACCATATAACGTAATACGTTATAACGTTATACCATATAACGTAATACGTTAAAACGTAATACCATATAACGTAATACGTTATAACGTTATACCATATAACGTAAAACGTCATTTCGTTATACCATATAACGTAATACGTTAAAACGTTATACCATATAACGTAATACGTTGTAACGTTATACCATATAACGTAATACGTGATAACCTTATACCATATAACGTAATACGTTAAAACGTTATACCATATAACGTAATACGTTATAACGTTATACCATATAACGTAATACGGTATAACGTTATACCATATAACATAATACGTTATAACGATATACCATATAACGTAATACGTTATAACTTTATACCATATAACGTAATACGTGATAACGTTATACCATATAACGTAATACGTTAAAACGTTATACCATATAACGTAATACGTTATAACGTTATACCATATAACGTAATACGTGATAACGTAATACCATACAACGTAATACGTTATGACGTTATACCATATAACGTAATACGTTATAACGTAATACCGTATAACGTAATACGTAATAACGTAATACCATATAACGTAAAACGTCATTTCGTTATACCATATAACGTAATACGTTATAACGTAATACCATATAACGTAATACGTTATAACGTTATACCATATAACGTAATACGTGATAACGTTATACCATATAACGTAATACGTTATAACGATATACCATATAACGTAGTACGTTATAACGTTATACCATATAACGTAATACGTTATAACGTTATACCATGTAACGTAATACGTTATAACATAATACCATATAACGTAAAACGTCATTTCGTTATACCATATAACGTAATACGTTATAACGTAATACCATATAACGTAATACGGTATAACGTTATACCATATAACGTAATACGTTATAACGTTATACCATATAACGTAATACGGTATAACGTTATACCATATAACGTAATACGTTATAACGATATACCATATAACGTAGTACGTTATAACGTTATACCATATAACGTAATACGTTATAACGTTATACCATATAACGTAATACGTTAAAACGTTATACCATATAACGTAATACGTTATAACGTTATACCATATAACGTAATACGTGATAACGTAGTACCATATAACGTAATAGGTTATAACGTTATACCATATAACGTAATACGTTATAACGTTATACCATATAACGTAATACTTTATAACGTTATACCATGTAACGTAATACGTTAAAACGTTATACCATATAACGTAATACGTTATAACGTTATACCATATAACGTAATACGTGATAACGTAATACCATATAACGTAATACGTTATAACGTAATACCATAAAACGTAATACGTTATAACGTAATACCATATAACGTAAAACGTCATTTCGTTATACCATATAACGTAATACGTTATAACGTAATACCATATAACGTAATACGGTATAACGTTATACCATATAACGTAATACGTTATAACGTTATACCATATAACGTAATACGTTATAACGTTATACCATATAACGTAATACGGTATAACGTTATACCATATAACGTAATACGTTATAACGATATACCATACAACGTAGTACGTTATAACGTTATACCATATAACGTAATACGTTATAACGTTATACCATATAACGTAATACGTTAAAACGTTATACCATATAACGTAATACGTTATAACGTTATACCATATAACGTAATACGTTAAAACGTAATACCATGTAACGTAATACGTTATAACGTTATACCATATAACGTAATACTTTATAACGTTATACCATATAACGTAATACGTTAAAACGTTATACCATATAACGTAATACGTTATAACGTTATACCATATAACGTAATACTTTATAACGTTATACCATATAACGTAATACGTTAAAACGTTATACCACATAACGAAATACGTTATAACGTAATACCATATAACGTAATACGTTATAACGTTATACCATATAACGTAATACGTTAAAACGTAATACCATATAACGTAATACGTTATAACGTTATACCATATAACGTAAAACGTCATTTCGTTATACCATATAACGTAATACGCTATAACGTAATGCCATATAACGTAATACGTGATAACGTTATACCATATAACGTAATACGTTATAACGTAATAACATATAACGTAAAACGTTATAACGTAATACCATATAACGTAATACGTTATAACGTTATACCATATAACGTAAAACGTCATTTCGTTATACCATATAACGTAATACGTTATAACGTAATGCCATATAACGTAATACGTGATAACGTTATACCATATCACGTAATACGTTATAACGTAATAACATATAACGTAAAACGTTATAACGTAATACCATATAACGTAATACGTTATAACGTTATACCATATAACGTAATACGTTAAAACGTAATACCATATAACGTAATACGTTATAACGTAATACCATATAACGTAATACGTTATAACGTTATACTATATAACGTAATACGTTATAACGTAATACCATATAACGTAATACGTTGTAACGTTATACGATATAACGTAATACGTTATAACGTTATACCATATAACGTAATACTTTATAACGTTATACCATATAACGTAATACGTTAAAACGTTATACCATATAACGTAATACGTTATAACGTTATACCATATAACGTAATACGTGATAACGTAATACCATATAACGTAATACGTTATAACGTTATACCATATAACGTAATACGTTATAACGTTATACCATATAACGTAATACTTTATAACGTTATACCATATAACGTAATACGTTAAAACGTTATACCACATAACGTAATACGTTATAACGTAATACCATATAACGTAATACGTTATAACGTTATACCATATAACTTAATACGTTAAAACGTAATACCATATAACGTAATACGTTATAACGTTACACCATATAACGTAAAACGTCATTTCGTTATACCATATAACGTAATACGTTATAACGTAATGCCATATAACGTAATACGTGATAACGTTATACCATATAACGTAATACGTTATAACGTAATAACATATAACGTAAAACGTTATAACGTAATACCATATAACGTAATACGTTATAACGTTATACCATATAACGTAATACGTTAAAACGTAATACCATATAACGTAATACGTTATAACGTAATACCATATAACGTAATACGTTATAACGTAATGCCATATAACGTAATACGTTATAACGTAATACCATATAACGTAATACGTTATAACGTAATAACATATAACGTAAAACGTTATAACGTAATACCATATAACGTAATACGTGATAACGTTATACCATATAACGTAATACGTTATAACGTAATAACATGTAACGTAAAACGTCATTTCGTTGTACCATATAACGTAATACTGTATAACGTTATACCATATAACGTAATACGTTATAACGATATACCATATAACGTAATACGTTATAACGTTATACCATATAACGTAATACGTGATAACGTTATACCATATAACGTAATACGTTGTAACGTTATACCATATAACGTAATACGTGATAACGTTATACCATATAACGTAATACGTTAAAACGTTATACCATATAACGTAATACGTTATAACGTTATACCATATAACGTAATACGGTATAACGTTATACCATATAACATAATACGTTATAACGATATACCATATAACGTAATACGTTATAACTTTATACCATATAACGTAATACGTGATAACGTTATACCATATAACGTAATACGTTAAAACGTTATACCATATAACGTAATACGTTATAACGTTATACCATATAACGTAATACGTGATAACGTAATACCATACAACGTAATACGTTATGACGTTATACCATATAACGTAATACGTTATAACGTAATACCGTATAACGTAATACGTAATAACGTAATACCATATAACGTAATACGTTATAACGTTATACCATATAACGTAATACGTTATAACGTTATACCATATAACGTAATACTTTATAACGTAATACCATATAACGTAATACGTTAAAACGTTATACCACATAACGTAATACGTTATAACGTAATACCATATAACGTAATACGTTATAACGTTATACCATATAACGTAATACGTTAAAACGTAATACCATATAACGTAATACGTTATAACGTTATACCATATAACGTAAAACGTCATTTCGTTATACCATATAACGTAATACGTTATAACGTTATACCATATAACGTAATACGTTAAAACGTAATACCATATAACGTAATACGTTATAACGTTATACCATATAACGTAAAACGTCATTTCGTTATACCATATAACGTAATACGTTAAAACGTTATACCATATAACGTAATACGTTGTAACGTTATACCATATAACGTAATACGTGATAACGTTATACCATATAACGTAATACGTTAAAATGTTATACCATATAACGTAATACGTTATAACGTTATACCATATAACGTAATACGGTATAACGTTATACCATATAACATAATACGTTATAACGATATACCATATAACGTAATACGTTATAACTTTATAATACATAACGTAATACGTGATAACGTTATACCATATAACGTAATACGTTAAAACGTTATACCATATAACGTAATACGTTATAACGTTATACCATATAACGTAATACGTGATAACGTAATACCATACAACGTAATACGTTATGACGTTATACCATATAACGTAATACGTTATAACGTAATACCGTAAAACGTAATACGTAATAACATAATACCATATAACGTAAAACGTCATTTCGTTATACCATATAACGTAATACGTTATAACGTACTACCATATAACGTAATACGTTATAACGTTATACCATATAACGTAATACGTGATAACGTTATACCATATAACGTAATACGTTATAACGATATACCATATAACGTAGTACGTTATAACGTTATACCATATAACGTAATACGTTATAACGTTATACCATGTAACGTAATACGTTATAACGTAATACCATATAACGTAAAACGTCATTTCGTTATACCATATAACGTAATACGTTATAACGTAATACCATATAACGTAATACGTTATAACGTTATACCATATAACGTAATACGTGATAACGTTATACCATATAACGTAATACGTTATAACGATATACCATATAACGTAGTACGTTATAACGTTATACCATATAACGTAATACGTTATAACGTTATACCATGTAACGTAATACGTGATAACGTAATACCATATAACGTAATACGTAATGACGTTATACCATATAACGTAATACGTTATAACGTAATACCATATAACGTAGTACGTTATAACGTTATACCATATAACGTAATACGATATAACGTTATACCATGTAACGTAATACGTTATAACGTAATACCATATAACGTAAAACGTCATTTCGTTATACCATATAACGTAATACGTTATAACGTAATGCCATATAACGTAATACGTGATAACGTTATACCATATAACGTAATACGTTATAACGTAATAACATATAACGTAAAACGTTATAACGTAATACCATATAACGTAATACGTTATAACGTTATACCATATAACGTAATACGTTAAAACGTAATACCATATAACGTAATACGTTATAATGTAATACCATATAACGTAATACGTTATAACGTTATACCATATAACGTAATACGTTATAACGTTATACCATATAACGTAATACTTTATAACGTAATACCATATAACGTAATACGTTAAAACGTTATACCACATAACGTAATACGTTATAACGTAATACCATATAACGTAATACGTTATAACGTTATACCATATAACGTAATACGTTAAAACGTAATACCATATAACGTAATACGTTATAACGTTATACCATATAACGTAAAACGTCATTTCGTTATACCATATAACGTAATACGTTATAACGTAATGCCATATAACGTAATACGTGATAACGTTATACCATATAACGTAATACGTTATAACGTAATAACATATAACGTAAAACGTCATTTCGTTGTACCATATAACGTAATACTGTATAACGTTATACCATATAACGTAATACGTTATAACGATATACCATATAACGTAATACGTTATAACGTTATACCATATAACGTAATACGTGATAACGTTATACCATATAACGTAATACGTTGTAACGTTATACCATATAACGTAATACGTGATAACGTTATACCACATAACGTAATACGTTATAACGTAATACCATATAACGTAATACGTTATAACGTTATACCATATAACGTAATACGTTAAAACGTAATACCATATAACGTAATACGTTATAACGTTATACCATATAACGTAAAACGTCATTTCGTTATACCATATAACGTAATACGTTATAACGTAATGCCATATAACGTAATACGTGATAACGTTATACCATATAACGTAATACGTTATAACGTAATAACATGTAACGTAAAACGTCATTTCGTTGTACCATATAACGTAATACTGTATAACGTTATACCATATAACGTAATACGTTATAACGATATACCATATAACGTAATACGTTATAACGTTATACCATATAACGTAATACGTGATAACGTTATACCATATAACGTAATACGTTGTAACGTTATACCATATAACGTAATACGTGATAACGTTATACCATATAACGTAATACGTTAAAACGTTATACCATATAACGTAATACGTTATAACGTTATACCATATAACGTAATACGGTATAACGTTATACCATATAACATAATACGTTATAACGATATACCATATAACGTAATACGTTATAACTTTATAGCATATAACGTAATACGTGATAACGTTATACCATATAACGTAATACGTTAAAACGTTATACCATATAACGTAATACGTTATAACGTTATACCATATAACGTAATACGTGATAACGTAATACCATACAACGTAATACGTTATGACGTTATACCATATAACGTAATACGTTATAACGTAATACCGTATAACGTAATACGTAATAACGTAATACCATATAACGTAATACGTTATAACGTTATACCATATAACGTAATACGTTATAACGTTATACCATATAACGTAATACTTTATAACGTAATACCATATAACGTAATACGTTAAAACGTTATACCACATAACGTAATACGTTATAACGTAATACCATATAACGTAATACGTTATAACGTTATACCATATAACGTAATACGTTAAAACGTAATACCATATAACGTAATACGTTATAACGTTATACCATATAACGTAAAACGTCATTTCGTTATACCATATAACGTAATACGTTATAACGTTATACCATATAACGTAATACGTTAAAACGTAATACCATATAACGTAATACGTTATAACGTTATACCATATAACGTAAAACGTCATTTCGTTATACCATATAACGTAATACGTTAAAACGTTATACCATATAACGTAATACGTTGTAACGTTATACCATATAACGTAATACGTGATAACGTTATACCATATAACGTAATACGTTAAAACGTTATACCATATAACGTAATACGTTATAACGTTATACCATATAACGTAATACGGTATAACGTTATACCATATAACATAATACGTTATAACGATATACCATATAACGTAATACGTTATAACTTTATACCATATAACGTAATACGTGATAACGTTATACCATATAACGTAATACGTTAAAACGTTATACCATATAACGTAACACGTTATAACGTTATACCATATAACGTAATACGTGATAACGTAATACCATACAACGTAATACGTTATGACGTTATACCATATAACGTAATACGTTATAACGTAATACCGTAAAACGTAATACGTAATAACGTAATACCATATAACGTAAAACGTCATTTCGTTATACCATATAACGTAATACGTTATAACGTAATACCATATAACGTAATACGTTATAACGTTATACCATATAACGTAATACGTGATAACGTTATACCATATAACGTAATACGTTATAACGATATACCATATAACGTAGTACGTTATAACGTTATACCATATAACGTAATACGTTATAACGTTATACCATGTAACGTAATACGTTATAACGTAATACCATTTAACGTAAAACGTCATTTCGTTATACCATATAACGTAATACGTTATAACGTAATACCATATAACGTAATACGTTATAACGTTATACCATATAACGTAATACGTGATAACGTTAAACCATATAACGTAATACGTTATAACGATATACCATATAACGTAGTACGTTATAACGTTATACCATATAACGTAATACGTTATAACGTTATACCATGTAACGTAATACGTGATAACGTAATACCATATAACGTAATACGTTATGACGTTATACCATATAACGTAATACGTTATAACGTAATACCATATAACGTAGTACGTTATAACGTTATACCATATAACGTAATACGTTATAACGTTATACCATGTAACGTAATACGTTATAACGTAATACCATATAACGTAAAACGTCATTTCGTTATACCATATAACGTAATACGTTATAACGTAATACCATATAACTTAATACGTTATAACGTTATACCATATAACGTAATACTTTATAACGTAATACGTTATAACGTTATACCATATAACGTAATACGTTAAAACGTAATACCATATAACGTAATACGTTATAACGTTATACCATATAACGTAAAACGTCATTTCGTTATACCATATAACGTAATACGTTATAACGTAATGCCATATAACGTAATACGTGATAACGTTATACCATATAACGTAATACGTTATTACGTAATAACATATAACGTAAAACGTTATAACGTAATACCATATAACGTAATACGTTATAACGTTATACCATATAACGTAATACGTTAAAACGTAATACCATATAACGTAATACGTTATAACGTAATACCATATAACGTAATACGTTATAACGTTATACCATATAACGTAATACGTTATAACGTTATACCATATAACGTAATACTTTATAACGTAATACCATATAACGTAATACGTTAAAACGTTATACCACATAACGTAATACGTTATAACGTAATACCATATAACGTAATACGTTATAACGTTATACCATATAACGTAATACGTTAAAACGTAATACCATATAACGTAATACGTTATAACGTTATACCATATAACGTAAAACGTCATTTCGTTATACCATATAACGTAATACGTTATAACGTAATGCCATATAACGTAATACGTGATAACGTTATACCATATAACGTAATACGTTATAACGTAATAACATATAACGTAAAACGTCATTTCGTTGTACCATATAACGTAATACTGTATAACGTTATACCATATAACGTAATACGTTATAACGATATACCATATAACGTAATACGTTATAACGTTATACCATATAACGTAATACGTGATAACGTTATACCATATAACGTAATACGTTGTAACGTTATACCATATAACGTAATACGTGATAACGTTATACCATATAACGTAATACGTTAAAACGTTATACCATATAACGTAATACGTTATAACGTTATACCATATAACGTAATACGGTATAACGTTATACCATATAACATAATACGTTATAACGATATACCATATAACGTAATACGTTATAACTTTATACCATATAACGTAATACGTGATAACGTTATACCATATAACGTAATACGTTAAAACGTTATACCATATAACGTAATACGTTATAACGTTATACCATATAACGTAATACGTGATAACGTAATACCATACAACGTAATACGTTATGACGTTATACCATATAACGTAATACGTTATAACGTAATACCGTATAACGTAATACGTAATAACGTAATACCATATAACGTAATACGTTATAACGTTATACCATATAACGTAATACGTTATAACGTTATACCATATAACGTAATACTTTATAACGTAATACCATATAACGTAATACGTTAAAACGTTATACCACATAACGTAATACGTTATAACGTAATACCATATAACGTAATACGTTATAACGTTATACCATATAACGTAAAACGTCATTTCGTTATACCATATAACGTAATACGTTATAACGTAATGCCATATAACGTAATACGTGATAACGTTATACCATATAACGTAATACGTTATAACGTAATAACATATAACGTAAAACGTTATAACGTAATACCATATAACGTAATACGTTATAACGTTATACCATATAACGTAAAACGTCATTTCGTTATACCATATAACGTAATACGTTATAACGTAATGCCATATAACGTAATACGTGATAACGTTATACCATATCACGTAATACGTTATAACGTAATAACATATAACGTAAAACGTTATATCGTAATACCATATAACGTAATACGTTATAACGTTATACCATGTAACGTAATACGTTAAAACGTAATACCATATAACGTAATACGTTATAACGTAATACCATATAACGTAATACGTTATAACGTTATACTATATAACGTAATACGTTATAACGTAATACCATATAACGTAATACGTTGTAACGTTATACGATATAACGTAATACGTTATAACGTTATACCATATAACGTAATACGTTATAACGTTATACCATATAACGTAATACGTGATAACGTAATACCATACAACGTAATACGTTATGACGTTATACCATATAACGTAATACGTTATAACGTAATACCGTATAACGTAATACGTAATAACGTAATACCATATAACGTAAAACGTCATTTCGTTATACCATATAACGTAATACGTTATAACGTAATACCATATAACGTAATACGTTATAACGTAATACCATATAACGTAATACGTTATAACGTTATACCATATAACGTAATACGTGATAACGTTATACCATATAACGTAATACGTTATAACGATATACCATATAACGTAGTACGTTATAACGTTATACCATATAACGTAATACGTTATAACGTTATACCATGTAACGTAATACGTTATAACGTAATACCATATAACGTAAAACGTCATTTCGTTATACCATATAACGTAATACGTTATAACGTAATACCATATAACGTAATACGTTATAACGTTATACCATATAACGTAATACGTGATAACGTTATACCATATAACGTAATACGTTATAACGATATACCATATAACGTAGTACGTTATAACGTTATACCATATAACGTAATACGTTATAACGTTATACCATGTAACGTAATACGTTATAACGTTATACCATATAACGTAATACGTTATAACGTTATACCATATAACGTAATACTTTATAACGTTATACCATATAACGTAATACGTTAAAACGTTATACCACATAACTTAATACGTTATAACGTAATACCATATAACGTAATACGTTATAACGTTATACCATATAACGTAATACGTTAAAACGTTATACCATATAACGTAATACGTTATAACGTTATACCATATAACGTAATACGTGATAACGTAATACCATATAACGTAAAACGTCATTTCGTTATACCATATAACGTAATACGTTATAACGTAATACCATATAACGTAATACGGTATAACGTTATACCATATAACGTAATACTTTATAACGTTATACCATATAACGTAATACGTTAAAACGTTATACCACATAACTTAATACGTTATAACGTAATACCATATAACGTAATACGTTATAACGTTATACCATATAACGTAATACGTTATAACGTTATACCATGTAACGTAATACGTTATAACGTAATACCATATAACGTAAAACGTCATTTCGTTATACCATATAACGTAATACGTTATAACGTAATACCATATAACGTAATACGGTATAACGTTATACCATATAACGTAATACGTTATAACGTTATACCATATAACGTAATACGGTATAACGTTATACCATATAACGTAATACGTTATAACGATATACCATATAACGTAGTACGTTATAACGTTATACCATATAACGTAATACGTTATAACGTTATACCATATAACGTAATACGTTAAAACGTTATACCATATAACGTAATACGTTATAACGTTATACCATATAACGTAATACGTGATAACGTAATACCATATAACGTAATACGTTATAACTTTATACCATATAACGTAATACGTTATAACGTTATACCATATAACGTAATACTTTATAACGTTATACCATATAACGTAATACGTTAAAACGTTATACCACATAACTTAATACGTTATAACGTAATACCAGATAACGTAATACGTTATAACGTTATACCATATAACGTAATACGTTATAACGTTATACCATGTAACGTAATACGTTATAACGTAATACCATATAACGTAAAACGTCATTTCGTTATACCATATAACGTAATACGTTATAACGTAATACCATATAACGTAATACGGTATAACGTTATACCATATAACGTAATACGTTATAACGTTATACCATATAACGTAATACGTTATAACGTTATACCATATAACGTAATACGGTATAACGTTATACCATATAACGTAATACGTTATAACGATATACCATACAACGTAGTACGTTATAACGTTATACCATATAACGTAATACGTTATAACGTTATACCATATAACGTAATACGTTAAAACGTTATACCATATAACGTAATACGTTATAACGTTATACCATATAACGTAATACGTGATAACGTAATACCATATAACGTAATACGTTATAACGTTATACCATATAACGTAATACGTTATAACGTTATACCATATAACGTAATACTTTATAACGTTATACCATATAACGTAATACGTTTAAACGTTATACCACATAACGAAATACGTTATAACGTAATACCATATAACGTAATACGTTATAACGTTATACCATATAACGTAATACGTTAAAACGTAATACCATATAACGTAATACGTTATAACGTTATACCATATAACGTAAAACGTCATTTCGTTATACCATATAACGTAATACGTTATAACGTAATGCCATATAACGTAATACGTGATAACGTTATACCATATAACGTAATACGTTATAACGTAATAACATATAACGTAAAACGTTATAACGTAATACCATATAACGTAATACGTTATAACGTTATACCATATAACGTAAAACGTCATTTCGTTATACCATATAACGTAATACGTTATAACGTAATGCCATATAACGTAATACGTGATAACGTTATACCATATCACGTAATACGTTATAACGTAATAACATATAACGTAAAACGTTATATCGTAATACCATATAACGTAATACGTTATAACGTTATACCATGTAACGTAATACGTTAAAACGTAATACCATATAACGTAATACGTTATAACGTAATACCATATAACGTAATACGTTATAACGTTATACTATATAACGTAATACGTTATAACGTAATACCATATAACGTAATACGTTGTAACGTTATACGATATAACGTAATACGTTATAACGTTATACCATATAACGTAATACTTTATAACGTTATACCATATAACGTAATACGTTAAAACGTTATACCATATAACGTAATACGTTATAACGTTATACCATATAACGTAATACGTGATAACGTAATACCATATAACGTAATACGTTATAACGTTATACCATATAACGTAATACGTTATAACGTTATACCATATAACGTAATACTTTATAACGTTATACCATATAACGTAATACGTTAAAACGTTATACCACATAACGTAATACGTTATAACGTAATACCATATAACGTAATACGTTATAACGTTATACCATATAACGTAATACGTTATAACGTAATACCATATAACGTAATACGTTATAACGTTATACCATATAACGTAATACGTTATAACGTTATACCATATAACGTAATACTTTATAACGTAATACCATATAACGTAATACGTTAAAACGTTATACCACATAACGTAATACGTTATAACGTAATACCATATAACGTAATACGTTATAACGTTATACCATATAACGTAATACGTTAAAACGTAATACCATATAACGTAATACGTTATAACGTTATACCATATAACGTAAAACGTCATTTCGTTATACCATATAACGTAATACGTTATAACGTAATGCCATATAACGTAATACGTGATAACGTTATACCATATAACGTAATACGTTATAACGTAATAACATATAACGTAAAACGTCATTTCGTTGTACCATATAACGTAATACTGTATAACGTTATACCATATAACGTAATACGTTATAACGATATACCATATAACGTAATACGTTATAACGTTATACCATATAACGTAATACGTGATAACGTTATACCATATAACGTAATACGTTGTAACGTTATACCATATAACGTAATACGTGATAACGTTATACCACATAACGTAATACGTTATAACGTAATACCATATAACGTAATACGTTATAACGTTATACCATATAACGTAATACGTTAAAACGTAATACCATATAACGTAATACGTTATAACGTTATACCATATAACGTAAAACGTCATTTCGTTATACCATATAACGTAATACGTTATAACGTAATGCCATATAACGTAATACGTGATAACGTTATACCATATAACGTAATACGTTATAAAGTAATAACATGTAACGTAAAACGTCATTTCGTTGTACCATATAACGTAATACTGTATAACTTTATACCATATAACGTAATACGTTATAACGATATACCATATAACGTAATACGTTATAACGTTATACCATATAACGTAATACGTGATAACGTTATACCATATAACGTAATACGTTGTAACGTTATACCATATAACGTAATACGTGATAACGTTATACCATATAACGTAATACGTTATAACGTTATACCATATAACGTAATACGGTATAACGTTATACCATATAACATAATACGTTATAACGATATACCATATAACGTAATACGTTATAACTTTATACCATATAACGTAATACTTGATAACGTTATACCATATAACGTAATACGTTAAAACGTTATACCATATAACGTAATACGTTATAACGTTATACCATATAACGTAATACGTGATAACGTAATACCATACAACGTAATACGTTATGACGTTATACCATATAACGTAATACGTTATAACGTAATACCGTATAACGTAATACGTAATAACGTAATACCATATAACGTAATACGTTATAACGTTATACCATATAACGTAATACGTTATAACGTTATACCATATAACGTAATACTTTATAACGTAATACCATATAACGTAATACGTTAAAACGTTATACCACATAACGTAATACGTTATAACGTAATACCATATAACGTAATACGTTATAACGTTATACCATATAACGTAATACGTTAAAACGTAATACCATATAACGTAATACGTTATAACGGTATACCATATAACGTAAAACGTCATTTCGTTATACCATATAACGTAATACGTTAAAACGTTATACCATATAACGTAATACGTTAAAACGTAATACCATATAACGTAATACGTTATAACGTTATACCATATAACGTAATACGTTAAAACGTTATACCATATAACGTAATACGTTATAACGTTATACCATATAACGTAATACGGTATAACGTTATACCATATAACATAATACGTTATAACGATATACCATATAACGTAATACGTTATAACTTTATACCATATAACGTAATACGTTATAACGTAATACCATATAACGTAATACGTTATAACGTTATACCATATAACGTAATACGTGATAACGTTATACCATATAACGTAATACGTTATAACGATATACCATATAACGTAGTACGTTATAACGTTATACCATATAACGTAATACGTTATAACGTTATACCATGTAACGTAATACGTGATAACGTAATACCATATAACGTAATACGTTATGACGTTACACCATATAACGTAATACGTTATAACGTAATACCATATAACGTAGTACGTTATAACGTTATACCATATAACGTAATACGTTATAACGTTATACCATGTAACGTAATACGTTATAACGTAATACCATATAACGTAAAACGTCATTTCGTTATACCATATAACGTAATACGTTATAACGTAATACCATATAACTTAATACGTTATAACGTTATACCATATAACGTAATACTTTATAACGTAATACGTTATAACGTTATACCATATAACGTAATACGTTAAAACGTAATACCATATAACGTAATACGTTATAACGTTATACCATATAACGTAAAACGTCATTTCGTTATACCATATAACGTAATACGTTATAACGTAATGCCATATAACGTAATACGTGATAACGTTATACCATATAACGTAATACGTTATTACGTAATAACATATAACGTAAAACGTTATAACGTAATACCATATAACGTAATACGTTATAACGTTATACCATATAACGTAATACGTTAAAACGTAATACCATATAACGTAATACGTTATAACGTAATACCATATAACGTAATACGTTATAACGTTATACCATATAACGTAATACGTTATAACGTTATACCATATAACGTAATACTTTATAACGTAATACCATATAACGTAATACGTTAAAACGTTATACCACATAACGTAATACGTTATAACGTAATACCATATAACGTAATACGTTATAACGTTATACCATATAACGTAATACGTTAAAACGTAATACCATATAACGTAATACGTTATAACGTTATACCATATAACGTAAAACGTCATTTCGTTATACCATATAACGTAATACGTTATAACGTAATGCCATATAACGTAATACGTGATAACGTTATACCATATAACGTAATACGTTATAACGTAATAACATATAACGTAAAACGTCATTTCGTTGTACCATATAACGTAATACTGTATAACGTTATACCATATAACGTACTACGTTATAACGATATACCATATAACGTAATACGTTATAACGTTATACCATATAACGTAATACGTGATAACGTTATACCATATAACGTAATACGTTGTAACGTTATACCATATAACGTAATACGTGATAACGTTATACCATATAACGTAATACGTTAAAACGTTATACCATATAACGTAATACGTTATAACGTTATACCATATAACGTAATACGGTATAACGTTATACCATATAACATAATACGTTATAACGATATACCATATAACGTAATACGTTATAACTTTATACCATATAACGTAATACGTGATAACGTTATACCATATAACGTAATACGTTAAAACGTTATACCATATAACGTAATACGTTATAACGTTATACCATATAACGTAATACGTGATAACGTAATACCATACAACGTAATACGTTATGACGTTATACCATATAACGTAATACGTTATAACGTAATACCGTATAACGTAATACGTAATAACGTAATACCATATAACGTAATACGTTATAACGTTATACCATATAACGTAATACGTTATAACGTTATACCATATAACGTAATACTTTATAACGTAATACCATATAACGCAATACGTTAAAACGTTATACCACATAACGTAATACGTTATAACGTAATACCATATAACGTAATACGTTATAACGTTATACCATATAACGTAATACGTTAAAACGTAATACCATATAACGTAATACGTTATAACGTTATACCATATAACGTAAAACGTCATTTCGTTATACCATATAACGTAATACGTTATAACGTTATACCATATAACGTAATACGTTAAAACGTAATACCATATAACGTAATACGTTATAACGTTATACCATATAACGTAAAACGTCATTTCGTTATACCATATAACGTAATACGTTAAAACGTTATACCATATAACGTAATACGTTGTAACGTTATACCATATAACGTAATACGTGATAACGTTATACCATATAACGTAATACGTTCAAACGTTATACCATATAACGTAATACGTTATAACGTTATACCATATAACGTAATACTGTATAACGTTATACCATATAACGTAATACGTTATAACGATATACCATATAACGTAATACGTTATAACGTTATACCATATAACGTAATACGTGATAACGTTATACCATATAACGTAATACGTTGTAACGTTATACCATATAACGTAATACGTGATAACATTATACCATATAACGTAATACGTTAAAACGTTATACCATATAACGTAATACGTTATAACGTTATACCATATAACGTAATACGGTATAACGTTATACCATATAACATAATACGTTATAACGATATACCATATAACGTAATACGTTATAACTTTATACCATATAACGTAATACGTGATAACGTTATACCATATAACGTAATACGTTAAAACGTTATACCATATAACGTAATACGTTATAACGTTATACCATATAACGTAATACGTGATAACGTAATACCATACAACGTAATACGTTATGACGTTATACCATATAACGTAATACGTTATAACGTAATACCGTATAACGTAATACGTAATAACGTAATACCATATAACGTAATACGTTATAACGTTATACCATATAACGTAATACGTTATAACGTTATACCATATAACGTAATACTTTATAACGTAATACCATATAACGTAATACGTTAAAACGTTATACCACATAACGTAATACGTTATAACGTAATACCATATAACGTAATACGTTATAACGTTATACCATATAACGTAATACGTTAAAACGTAATACCATATAACGTAATACGTTATAACGTTATACCATATAACGTAAAACGTCATTTCGTTATACCATATAACGTAATACGTTATAACGTTATACCATATAACGTAATACGTTAAAACGTAATACCATATAACGTAATACGTTATAACGTTATACCATATAACGTAAAACGTCATTTCGTTATACCATATAACGTAATACGTTAAAACGTTATACCATATAACGTAATACGTTGTAACGTTATACCATATAACGTAATACGTGATAACGTTATACCATATAACGTAATACGTTCAAACGTTATACCATATAACGTAATACGTTATAACGTTATACCATATAACGTAATACGGTATAACGTTATACCATATAACATAATACGTTATAACGATATACCATATAACGTAATACGTTATAACTTTATACCATATAACGTAATACGTGATAACGTTATACCATATAACGTAATACGTTAAAACGTTATACCATATAACGTAATACGTTATAACGTTATACCATATAACGTAATACGTTATAACGTTATACCATATAACGTAATACGTGATAACGTAATACCATACAACGTAATACGTTATGACGTTATACCATATAACGTAATACGTTATAACGTAATACCGTATAACGTAATACGTAATAACGTAATACCATATAACGTAAAACGTCATTTCGTTATACCATATAACGTAATACGTTATAACGTAATACCATATAACGTAATACGTTATAACGTTATAAAATATAACGTAATACGTGATAACGTTATACCATATAACGTAATACGTTATAACGATATACCATATAACGTAGTACGTTATAACGTTATACCATATAACTGTAGTATCGTGGACGAAAGGCCTGGGAAATATCGGACGAACTATGAACAGTGTCGCGAGAGCCGAGGCGCCGTCGGGCCCATCAATGTGTCATCGGTCTTTTCAAGTGCATAGTTTCGTGGAAAAGACCTACGTGACCCTGGCCACGAGCGTCTGCAGAACACGTGTGCGGTGGGCCTAGGAAAAGGGCAATAGAATGCGACAACAGTTAGTCGAGAAACAGAGTGCGAGTCGAGCGGAGACGGAGGTTGCGAGTGGCGTTGCCGAGAGAGTGTGGATTGCGCTGTGCTCTGTACGTTTGGTGTGAATAGTTCAAGTTAAGCCACAATCGTCTTATCTGTCTGATTAACATCTCTATTGTCCACGTTTTGTAAACATATTACATCACGATATTACATATTTTTGGGGGCCCCTCCGGGATTGGACAAGACAGAAAACGAAACGGTTTAACAGAGCTATTGGAGCTAATTGTGAATTTACCGGTACGCGGTGCGGTAAAAGACGATAGCGTTGACTGTTTAAGTTTGTGTTGTGTGAAAAATGGCCAACGTCGGGGACGAACGATTGTCGGGTGAGGAGGGTTCGACGCTGGAGGAGCTGAGGAATAAGCTCGCGCGAATGAACCTCCCTATATCGGGTGCGAGGTCAGTGCTGATTGCAAGGCTGAATCGGGCGTGTAGGGCTGGACAATCGTATCGTAAGGGATCGACGGGCGGTGAAGAGCTAACCGGTCAACGAGATTTAGAAAATGTACAGAGAGCTGAGCGTGATTGCAACGAAGATGAGGATGTTGAGAAAATGAATACGAAGGAGTTGAAGGAGCGCCTCGCTAGTTTGGATTTAAAAACGACGGGAAGAAAAGTAGAATTACGCGCACGGCTACGAGCGGCCATGGATGGTAATGACATATCGTCGGAAGAAGAAAGCGACGACGAAAGTGAGGATGAAGATGACAGAAAAAACGCCAGAGGATACAAGAGAGGTACGCGAAGGTTGTATCAGGGCCGTGACGAATGTTGTCGAAGGGCATGTGTTGGTTCGACACTGAGTTTTAGAGACGTCGAAGATGCATTAGAGTCGTTTAGTGGCAACAGAGGTGAAAATGTCGAACGATGGTTCGAGTCGTTCGAGGAAGTCGCTGATACGTGCATGTGGTCGGATGGGCAGAAGGCAGTCTACGCGAGGAAGCTGCTGAAGGGATCAGCGAAAATATTTGCGAGCTTCGAGTGTCATGCCCGGACTTGGCATGAGTTGAAGAGGGGGCTAGTGAAAGAATTTTCGAGGAAAGTCAACAGTAGGCAAGTTCATCAGAAACTTGAAGAAACAAAAAAGGAGAGTGATGAAGCATGTTTGGCTTACATGTATCGTATGCTCGAAATAGCCAGCCATGTGGACATGGAGGAGGAAGCAAAGGTGGAATACATAGTGGATGGAATAATAGACGACGAGAACAATAAGGCTGTATTGTATGGCGCTACGTCAATCAAAGAGTTGAGGAAGAGGTTAGTAATGTACGAAGAGCAGAAGAGTCGCAGAGCAAAGTCGATTGTGAAGTCGGCTAAAACCCAGAAGAACGGGAAGCCCAGTCAATCTGTAGACGCAATGAAGAAAAGAAGATGCTTCATTTGCGGTAGTGAGGATCATCTAAGTGTTAAGTGTCCGGAGAGGGGAGAAGGTGTTAGGTGTTTCAAGTGCAGCGGATTTGGACATATTGCAGCGAGGTGTACGGCACAACCGAAAGAGACTTGCGTAGTGTCAAGATCCGAAAAGGGGAAGTATGTGAAGGAAGTGGCGATAGATGATTGTAGGTTTGTGGCATTAGTGGATACAGGTAGTAACCTTACGTTCATACGAGCGGATGAGTATGTGAGGTTAGGATCACCACCTCTGGGAAACTGCAAACTTAAGTTTGATGGTTTTGGTTCCGCTGGCAATAGTACCTGGGGCGAGTTCACAAGGGTAATGACGGTCGACGGGTGCGACTTTACTGTCACTCTGCATGTTGTCTCGAATAAGGTAATGACAAGACACAGTCTACTCTTAGGTACCGACTTTTTAGACCAGGTAGAGTTGCGAGTCAAACGGGGCGAGGTGACATTTTTACGACTCGACGATCAGACCGACGGTCACGAGGACGCGCCGGATGTACTGGGGGTAAACGCGGTAGAACAGACCGACGAAACAGACCTGACACGCGTACGGGAACCGCATTATCGTGAAGCGATTCGCGATATCGTTAGGGGGTATAGGCCGGAGAAGAAGCGAGACGTCGGAATAACCGAGAAAATAGTTCTGAAAAGCGACAAACCGGTAGCGCGAAGACCGCGAAGACTGGCGCCGTCGGAAAGAAAGGAAGTAGATGATCTGATGGAAGCGTGGATAAACGAGGGTGTCATCAAATCGTCAGACTTGGAGTATGCGAGTCCGATAGGTGTAGTTAGAAAGAAAGATTTGTGTGTGCGTGTGGCTAGATGGGCCTTGTTACTAAGCGAGATTACGTATCAGGTCATCGGCCGTCATCGGCCGGGGAAAAGTATGCAGCATGTAGATGCTCCGAGTAGGAACCCCCTGCCGAGCACTATGTATGTAACGGAGAGTGAAGACGGGCTGATTGCACGGTTGAGAAGGGCACAGAACAAGGACATTGAAGTCTGTAGGATTTTGGACGCCGCAACGTGCAGTCAGGCCGATGGGCAGGTAGTAAGAAACAATATTTTGTATAAGGAGTGTGAGGACGATGTGCTAATAGTAGTATCGAAGGCGATGCGGGCTCAGGTAGTCAGGCAAGCGCACGAGCGTGGGCATTTCGAGGTTACCAAAACAGAAGCTATGGTCAAGAAGGACTTCTGGTTCAAGGGGTTACGCGAAAGGGTCGAACACGTGGTATCCAACTGCCTTGACTGTAGCCTAACCGAACGAAACATAGGTAAGCTGGAAGGGAACCTGCGAAATTACAAGAAAAGAAGAAAGCGTGCGAAGCAGTACCTGAGGAAGGACCCGTGCACACCTCGATTTTATGAAACCTTGGGTCCTAAATGCCGAAAGTGACGCATCTGATGACAGCGAGATAGAAGGCAACATCTGAGGGCAGATGTTATTGCAGGATGGCCGAATGTAGTATCGTGGACGAAAGGCCTGGGAAATATCGGACGAACTATGAACAGTGTCGCGAGAGCCGAGGCGCCGTCGGGCCCATCAATGTGTCATCGGTCTTTTCAAGTGCATAGTTTCGTGGAAAAGACCTACGTGACCCTGGCCACGAGCGTCTGCAGAACACGTGTGCGGTGGGCCTAGGAAAAGGGCAATAGAATGCGACAACAGTTAGTCGAGAAACAGAGTGCGAGTCGAGCGGAGACGGAGGTTGCGAGTGGCGTTGCCGAGAGAGTGTGGATTGCGCTGTGCTCTGTACGTTTGGTGTGAATAGTTCAAGTTAAGCCACAATCGTCTTATCTGTCTGATTAACATCTCTATTGTCCACGTTTTGTAAACATATTACATCACGATATTACATAACGTAATACGTTATAACGTTATACCATGTAACGTAATACGTTATAACGTAATACCATATAACGTAAAACGTCATTTCGTTATACCATGTAACGTAATACGTTATAACGTAATACCATATAACGTAATACGTTATAACGTTATACCATATAACGTAATACGTGATAACGTTATACCATATAACGTAATACGTTATAACGATATACCATATAACGTAGTACGTTATAACGTTATACCATATAACGTAATACGTTATAACGTTATACCATGTAACGTAATACGTTATAACGTTATACCATATAACGTAATACGTTATAACGTTATACCATATAACGTAATACGGTATAACGTTATACCATATAACGTAATACGTTATAACGATATACCATATAACGTAGTACGTTATAACGTTATACCATATAACGTAATACGTTATAACGTTATACCATATAACGTAATACGTTAAAACGTTATACCATATAACGTAATACGTTATAACGTTATACCATATAACGTAATACGTGATAACGTAATACCATATAACGTAATACGTTATAACGTTATACCATATAACGTAATACGTTATAACGTTATACCATATAACGTAATACTTTATAACGTTATACCATATAACGTAATACGTTATAACGTTATACCATATAACGTAATACGTTAAAACGTTATACCACATAACGTAATACGTTATAACGTAATACCATATAACGTAATACGTTATAACGTTATACCATATAACGTAATACGTTATAACGTTATACCATGTAACGTAATACGTTATAACGTAATACCATATAACGTAAAACGTCATTTCGTTATACCATATAACGTAATGCGTTATAACGTAATACCATATAACGTAATACGGTATAACGTTATACCATATAACGTAATACGTTATAACGTTATACCATATAACGTAATACGTTATAACGTTATACCATATAACGTAATACGGTATAACGTTTTACCATATAACGTAATACGTTATAACGATATACCATACAACGTAGTACGTTATAACGTTATACCATATAACGTAATACGTTATAACGTTATACCATATAACGTAATACGTTAAAACGTTATACCATATAACGTAATACGTTATAACGTTATACCATATAACGTAATACGTGATAACGTAATACCATATAACGTAATACGTTATAACGTTATACCATATAACGTAATACGTTATAACGTTATACCATATAACGTAATACTTTATAACGTTATACCATATAACGTAATACGTTTAAACGTTATACCACATAACGAAATACGTTATAACGTAATACCATATAACGTAATACGTTATAACGTTATACCATATAACGTAATACGTTAAAACGTAATACCATATAACGTAATACGTTATAACGTTATACCATATAACGTAAAACGTCATTTCGTTATACCATATAACGTAATACGTTATAACGTAATGCCATATAACGTAATACGTGATAACGTTATACCATATAACGTAATACGTTATAACGTAATAACATATAACGTAAAACGTTATAACGTAATACCATATAACGTAATACGTTATAACGTTATACCATATAACGTAAAACGTCATTTCGTTATACCATATAACGTAATACGTTATAACGTAATGCCATATAACGTAATACGTGATAACGTTATTCCATATCACGTAATACGTTATAACGTAATAACATATAACGTAAAACGTTATAACGTAATACCATATAACGTAATACGTTATAACGTTATACCATGTAACGTAATACGTTAAAACGTAATACCATATAACGTAATACGTTATAACGTAATACCATATAACGTAATACGTTATAACGTTATACTATATAACGTAATACGTTATAACGTAATACCATATAACGTAATACGTTGTAACGTTATACGATATAACGTAATACGTTATAACGTTATACCATATAACGTAATACGTTAAAACGTTATACCATATAACGTAATACGTTATAACGTTATACCATATAACGTAATACGTGATAACGTAATACCATATAACGTAATACGTTATAACGTTATGCCATATAACGTAATACGTTATAACGTTATACCATATAACGTAATACGTTATAACGTTATACCATATAACGTAATACTTTATAACGTTATACCATATAACGTAATACGTTAAAACGTTATACCACATAACGTAATACGTTATAACGTAATACCATATAACGTAATACGTTATAACGTTATACCATATAACGTAATACGTTAAAACGTAATACCATATAACGTAATACGTTATAACGTTATACCATATAACGTAAAACGTCATTTCGTTATACCATATAACGTAATACGTTATAACGTAATGCCATATAACGTAATACGTGATAACGTTATACCATATAACGTAATACGTTATAACGTAATAACATATAACGTAAAACGTTATAACGTAATACCATATAACGTAATACGTTATAACGTTATACCATATAACGTAATACGTTAAAACGTAATACCATATAACGTAATACGTTATAACGTAATACCATATAACGTAATACGTTATAACGTTATACCATATAACGTAATACGTTATAACGTTATACCATATAACGTAATACTTTATAACGTAATACCATATAACGTAATACGTTAAAACGTTATACCACATAACGTAATACGTTATAACGTAATACCATATAACGTAATACGTTATAACGTTATACCATATAACGTAATACGTTAAAACGTAATACCATATAACGTAATACGTTATAACGTTATACCATATAACGTAAAACGTCATTTCGTTATACCATATAACGTAATACGTTATAACGTAATGCCATATAACGTAATACGTGATAACGTTATACCATATAACGTAATACGTTATAACGTAATAACATATAACGTAAAACGTCATTTCGTTGTACCATATAACGTAATACTGTATAACGTTATACCATATAACGTAATACGTTATAACGATATACCATATAACGTAATACGTTATAACGTTATACCATATAACGTAATACGTGATAACGTTATACCATATAACGTAATACGTTATAACGATATACCATATAACGTAATACGTTATAACGTAATGCCATATAACGTAATACGTGATAACGTTATACCATATAACGTAATACGTTATAACGTAATAACATATAACGTAAAACGTCATTTCGTTGTACCATATAACGTAATACTGTATAACGTTATACCATATAACGTAATACGTTATAACGTTATACCATATAACGTAATACGGTATAACGTTATACCATATAACATAATACGTTATAACGATATACCATATAACGTAATACGTTATAACTTTATACCATATAACGTAATACGTGATAACGTTATACCATATAACGTAATACGTTAAAACGTTATACCATATAACGTAATACGTTATAACGTTATACCATATAACGTAATACGTGATAACGTAATACCATACAACGTAATACGTTATAACGTTATACCATATAACGTAATACGTTAAAACGTTATACCATATAACGTAATACGTTATAACGTTATACCATATAACGTAATACGTTATAACGTTATACCATATAACGTAATACGGTATAACGTTATACCATATAACATAATACGTTATAACGATATACCATATAACGTAATACGTTATAACTTTATACCATATAACGTAATACGTGATAACGTTATACCATATAACGTAATACGTTATAACGATATACCATATAACGTAGTACGTTATAACGTTATACCATATAACGTAATACGTTATAACGTTATACCATGTAACGTAATACGTTATAACGTAATACCATATAACGTAAAACGTCATTTCGTTATACCATATAACGTAATACGTTATAACGTAATACCATATAACGTAATACGTTATAACGTTATACCATATAACGTAATACGTGATAACGTTATACCATATAACGTAATACGTTATAACGATATACCATATAACGTAGTACGTTATAACGTTATACCATATAACGTAATACGTTATAACGTTATACCATGTAACGTAATACGTGATAACGTAATACCATATAACGTAATACGTTATGACGTTATACCATATAACGTAATACGTTATAACGTAATACCATATAACGTAGTACGTTATAACGTTATACCATATAACGTAATACGTTATAACGTTATACCATGTAACGTAATACGTTATAACGTAATACCATATAACGTAAAACGTCATTTCGTTATACCATATAACGTAATACGTTATAACGTAATACCATATAACTTAATACGTTATAACGTTATACCATATAACGTAATACTTTATAACGTAATACGGTATAACGTTATACCATATAACGTAATACGTTAAAACGTAATACCATATAACGTAATACGTTAAAACGTTATACCATATAACGTAAAACGTCATTTCGTTATACCATATAACGTAATACGTTAAAACGTTATACCATATAACGTAATACGTTAAAACGTAATACCATATAACGTAATACGTTATAACGTTATACCATATAACGTAATACGTTAAAACGTTATACCATATAACGTAATACGTTATAACGTAATACGTTAAAACGTTATACCATATAACGTAATACGTTATAACGTTATACCATATAACGTAATACGTGATAACGTAATACCATATAACGTAATACGTTATAACGTTATACCATATAACGTAATACGTTATAACGTTATACCATATAACGTAATACTTTATAACGTTATACCATATAACGTAATACGTTAAAACGTTATACCACATAACGTAATACGTTATAACGTAATACCATATAACGTAATACGTTATAACGTTATACCATATAACGTAATACGTTAAAACGTAATACCATATAACGTAATACGTTATAACGTTATACCATATAACGTAAAACGTCATTTCGTTATACCATATAACGTAATACGTTATAACGTAATGCCATATAACGTAATACGTGATAACGTTATACCATATAACGTAATACGTTATAACGTAATAACATATAACGTAAAACGTTATAACGTAATACCATATAACGTAATACGTTATAACGTTATACCATATAACGTAATACGTTAAAACGTAATATCATATAACGTAACACGTTATAACGTAATACCATATAACGTAATACGTTATAACGTTATACCATATAACGTAATACGTTATAACGTTATACCATATAACGTAATACTTTATAACGTAATACCATATAACGTAATACGTTAAAACGTTATACCACATAACGTAATACGTTATAACGTAATACCATATAACGTAATACGTTATAACGTTATACCATATAACGTAATACGTTAAAACGTAATACCATATAACGTAATACGTTATAACGTTATACCATATAACGTAAAACGTCATTTCGTTATACCATATAACGTAATACGTTATAACGTAATGCCATATAACGTAATACGTGATAACGTTATACCATATAACGTAATACGTTATAACGTAATAACATATAACGTAAAACGTCTTTTCGTTGTACCATATAACGTAATACTGTATAACGTTATACCATATAACGTAATACGTTATAACGATATACCATATAACGTAATACGTTATAACGTTATACCATATAACGTAATACGTGATAACGTTATACCATATAACGTAATACGTTAAAACGTTATACCATATAACGTAATACGTTATAACGTTATACCATATAACGTAATACGTGATAACGTAATACCATATAACGTAATACGTTATGACGTTATACCATATAACGTAATACGTTATAACGTAATACCATATAACGTAATACGTTATAACGTAATACCATATAACGTAAAACGTCATTTCGTTATACCATATAACGTAATACGTTATAACGTAATACCATATAACGTAATACGTTATAACGTTATACCATATAACGTAATACGTTATAACGTTATACCATATAACGTAATACTTTATAACGTAATACCATATAACGTAATACGTTATAACGTTATACCATATAACGTAATACGTTATAACGTTATACCATATAACGTAATACGTTAAAACGTAATATCATATAACGTAACACGTTATAACGTAATACCATATAACGTAATACGTTATAACGTTATACCATATAACGTAATACGTTATAACGTTATACCATATAACGTAATACTTTATAACGTAATACCATATAACGTAATACGTTAAAACGTTATACCACATAACGTAATACGTTATAACGTAATACCATATAACGTAATACGTTATAACGTTATACCATATAACGTAATACGTTATAACGTTATACCATATAACGTAATACGTTATAACGTTATACCATATAACGTAATACTTTATAACGTTATACCATATAACGTAATACGTTAAAACGTTATACCACATAACGTAATACGTTATAACGTAATACCATATAACGTAATACGTTATAACGTTATACCATATAACGTAATACGTTATAACGTTATACCATGTAACGTAATACGTTATAACGTAATACCATATAACGTAAAACGTCATTTCGTTATACCATATAACGTAATACGTTATAACGTAATACCATATAACGTAATACGGTATAACGTTATACCATATAACGTAATACGTTATAACGTTATACGATATAACGTAATACGTTATAACGTTATACCATATAACGTAATACGGTATAACGTTATACCATATAACGTAATACGTTATAACGATATACCATACAACGTAGTACGTTATAACGTTATACCATATAACGTAATACGTTATAACGTTATACCATATAACGTAATACGTTAAAACGTTATACCATATAACGTAATACGTTATAACGTTATACCATATAACGTAATACGTGATAACGTAATACCATATAACGTAATACGTTATAACGTTATACCATATAACGTAATACGTTATGACGTTATACCATATAACGTAATACTTTATAACGTTATACCATATAACGTAATACGTTAAAACGTTATACCACATAACGAAATACGTTATAACGTAATACCATATAACGTAATACGTTATAACGTTATACCATATAACGTAATACGTTAAAACGTAATACCATATAACGTAATACGTTATAACGTTATACCATATAACGTAAAACGTCATTTAGTTATACCATATAACGTAATACGTTATAACGTAATGCCATATAACGTAATACGTGATAACGTTATACCATATAACGTAATACGTTATAACGTAATAACATATAACGTAAAACGTTATAACGTAATACCATATAACGTAATACGTTATAACGTTATACCATATAACGTAAAACGTCATTTCGTTATACCATATAACGTAATACGTTATAACGTAATGCCATATAACGTAATACGTGATAACGTTATACCATATCACGTAATACGTTATAACGTAATAACATATAATGTAAAACGTTATAACGTAATACCATATAACGTAATACGTTATAACGTTATACCATATAACGTAATACGTTAAAACGTAATACCATATAACGTAATACGTTATAACGTAATACCATATAACGTAATACGTTGTAACGTTATACTATATAACGTAATACGTTATAACGTAATACCATATAACGTAATACGTTGTAACGTTATACGATATAACGTAATACGTTATAACGTTATACCATATAACGTAATACTTTATAACGTTATACCATATAACGTAATACGTTAAAACGTTATACCATATAACGTAATACGTTATAACGTTATACCATATAACGTAATACGTGATAACGTAATACCATATAACGTAATACGTTATAACGTTATACCATATAACGTAATACGTTACAACGTTATACCATATAACGTAATACTTTATAACGTTATACCATATAACGTAATACGTTAAAACGTTATACCACATAACGTAATACGTTATAACGTAATACCATATAACGTAATACGTTATAACGTTATACCATATAACGTAATACGTTAAAACGTAATACCATATAACGTAATACGTTATAACGTTATACCATATAACGTAAAACGTCATTTCGTTATACCATATAACGTAATACGTTATAACGTAATGCCATATAACGTAATACGTGATAACGTTATACCATATAACGTAATACGTTATAACGTAATAACATATAACGTAAAACGTTATAACGTAATACCATATAACGTAATACGTTATAACGTTATACCATATAACGTAATACGTTAAAACGTAATATCATATAACGTAACACGTTATAACGTAATACCATATAACGTAATACGTTATAACGTTATACCATATAACGTAATACGTTATAACGTTATACCATATAACGTAATACTTTATAACGTAATACCATATAACGTAATACGTTAAAACGTTATACCACATAACGTAATACGTTATAACGTAATACCATATAACGTAATACGTTATAACGTTATACCATATAACGTAATACGTTAAAACGTAATACCATATAACGTAATACGTTATAACGTTATACCATATAACGTAAAACGTCATTTCGTTATACCATATAACGTAATACGTTATAACGTAATGCCATATAACGTAATACGTGATAACGTTATACCATATAACGTAATACGTTATAACGTAATAACATATAACGTAAAACGTCATTTCGTTGTACCATATAACGTAATACTGTATAACGTTATACCATATAACGTAATACGTTATAACGATATACCATATAACGTAATACGTTATAACGTTATACCATATAACGTAATACGTGATAACGTTATACCATATAACGTAATACGTTAAAACGTTATACCATATAACGTAATACGTTATAACGTTATACCATATAACGTAATACGTGATAACGTAATACCATATAACGTAATACGTTATGACGTTATACCATATAACGTAATACGTTATAACGTAATACCATATAACGTAATACGTTATAACGTAATACCATATAACGTAAAACGTCATTTCGTTATACCATATAACGTAATACGTTATAACGTAATACCATATAACGTAATACGTTATAACGTTATACCATATAACGTAATACGTTATAACGTTATACCATATAACGTAATACTTTATAACGTAATACCATATAACGTAATACGTTATAACGTTATACCATATAACGTAATACGTTATAACGTTATACCATATAACGTAATACGTTAAAACGTAATATCATATAACGTAACACGTTATAACGTAATACCATATAACGTAATACGTTATAACGTTATACCATATAACGTAATACGTTATAACGTTATACCATATAACGTAATACTTTATAACGTAATACCATATAACGTAATACGTTAAAACGTTATACCACATAACGTAATACGTTATAACGTAATACCATATAACGTAATACGTTATAACGTTATACCATATAACGTAATACGTTAAAACGTAATATCATATAACGTAACACGTTATAACGTAATACCATATAACGTAATACGTGATAACGTTATACCATATAACGTAATACGTTAAAACGTTATACCATATAACGTAATACTTTATAACGTAATACCATATAACGTAATACGTGATAACGTAATACCATATAACGTAATACGTTATAACGTTATACCATATAACGTAATACGTTAAAACGTAATATCATATAACGTAACACGTTATAACGTAATACCATATAACGTAATACGTTATAACGTTATACCATATAACGTAATACGTTATAACGTTATACCATATAACGTAATACTTTATAACGTAATACCATATAACGTAATACGTTAAAACGTTATACCACATAACGTAATACGTTATAACGTAATACCATGTAACGTAATACGTTATAACGTTATACCATATAACGTAATACGTTAAAACGTAATACCATATAACGTAATACGTTATAACGTTATACCATATAACGTAAAACGTCATTTCGTTATACCATATAGCGTAATACGTTATAACGTAATGCCATATAACGTAATACGTGATAACGTTATACCATATAACGTAATACGTTATAACGTAATAACATATAACGTAAAACGTCATTTCGTTGTACCATATAACGTAATACTGTATAACGTTATACCATATAACGTAATACGTTATAACGATATACCATATAACGTAATACGTTATAACGTTATACCATATAACGTAATACGTGATAACGTTATACCATATAACGTAATACGTTAAAACGTTATACCATATAACGTAATACGTTATAACGTTATACCATATAACGTAATACGTGATAACGTAATACCATATAACGTAATACGTTATGACGTTATACCATATAACGTAATACGTTATAACGTAATACCATATAACGTAATACGTTAAAACGTTATACCACATAACGTAATACGTTATAACGTAATACCATATAACGTAATACGTTATAACGTTATACCATATAACGTAATACGTTAAAACGTAATACCATATAACGTAATACGTTATAACGTTATACCATATAACGTAAAACGTCATTTCGTTATACCATATAACGTAATACGTTATAACGTAATGCCATATAACGTAATACGTGATAACGTTATACCATATAACGTAATACGTTATAACGTAATAACATATAACGTAAAACGTCATTTCGTTGTACCATATAACGTAATACTGTATAACGTTATACCATATAACGTAATACGTTATAACGATATACCATATAACGTAATATGTTATAACGTTATACCATATAACGTAATACGTGATAACGTTATACCATATAACGTAATACGTTATAACGTAATAACATATAACGTAAAACGTCATTTCGTTGTACCATATAACGTAATACTGTATAACGTTATACCATATAACGTAATACGTTATAACGATATACCATATAACGTAATACGTTATAACGTTATACCATATAACGTAATACGTGATAACGTTATACCATATAACGTAATACGTTAAAACGTTATACCATATAACGTAATACGTTATAACGTTATACCATATAACGTAATACGTGATAACGTAATACCATATAACGTAATACGTTATGACGTTATACCATATAACGTAATACGTTATAACGTAATACCATATAACGTAATACGTTATAACGTAATACCATATAACGTAAAACGTCATTTCGTTATACCATATAACGTAATACGTTATAACGTAATACCATATAACTTAATACGTTATAACGTTATACCATATAACGTAATACTTCATAACGTAATACCATATAACGTAATACGTTAAAACGTTATACCACATAACGTAATACGTTATAACGTAATACCATATAACGTAATACGTTATAACGTTATACCATATAACGTAATACTTTATAGCGTAATACCATATAACGTAATACGTGATAACGTAATACCATATAACGTAATACTTTATAACGTTATACCATATAACGTAATACGTTAAAACGTTATACCACATAACGAAATACGTTATAACGTAATACCATATAACGTAATACGTTATAACGTTATACCATATAACGTAATACGTTAAAACGTAATACCATATAACGTAATACGTTATAACGTTATACCATATAACGTAAAACGTCATTTAGTTATACCATATAACGTAATACGTTGTAACGTAATGCCATATAACGTAATACATGATAACGTTATACCATATAACGTAATACGTTATAACGTAATAACATATAACGTAAAACGTTATAACGTAATACCATATAACGTAATACGTTATAACGTTATACCATATAACGTAAAACGTCATTTCGTTATACCATATAACGTAATACGTTATAACGTAATGCCATATAACGTAATACGTGATAACGTTATACCATATCACGTAATACGTTATAACGTAATAACATATAACGTAAAACGTTATAACGTAATACCATATAACGTAATACGTTATAACGTTATACCATATAACGTAATACGTTAAAACGTAATACCATATAACGTAATACGTTGTAACGTTATACGATATAACGTAATACGTTATAACGTTATACCATATAACGTAATACTTTATAACGTAATACCATATAACGTAATACGTTAAAACGTTATACCACATAACGTAATACGTTATAACGTAATACCATATAACGTAATACGTTATAACGTTATACCATATATCGTAATACGTTATAACGTTATACCATATAACGTAATACTTTATAGCGTAATACCATATAACGTAATACGTGATAACGTTATACCATATAACGTAATACGTTCAAACGTTATACCATATAACGTAATACGTTAAAACGTTATACCACATAACGTAATACGTTATAACGTAATACCATATAACGTAATACGTTATAACGTTATACCATGTATCGTAATACGTTATAACGTTATACCATATAACGTAATACTTTATAGCGTAATACCATATAACGTAATACGTGATAACGTTATACCATATAACGTAATACGTTAAAACGTTATACCATATAACGTAATACGTTATAACGTTATACCATATAACGTAATACGTGATAACGTAATACCATATAACGTAATACTTTATAACGTTATACCATATAACGTAATACGTTAAAACGTTATACCACATAACGAAATACGTTATAACGTAATACCATATAACGTAATACGTTATAACGTTATACCATATAACGTAATACGTTAAAACGTAATACCATATAACGTAATACGTTATAACGTTATACCATATAACGTAAAACGTCATTTAGTTATACCATATAACGTAATACGTTATAACGTAATGCCATATAACGTAATACGTTATAACGTAATACCATATAACTTAATACGTTATAACGTTATACCATATAACGTAATACGTTAAAACGTTATACCACATAACGTAATACGTTATAACGTAATACCATATAACGTAATACGTTATAACGTAATACCATATAACGTAAAACGTCATTTCGTTATACCATATAACGTAATACGTTATAACGTAATACCATATAACGTAATACTTTATAGCGTAATACCATATAACGTAATACGTGATAACGTTATACCATATAACGTAATACGTTAAAACGTTATACCATATAACGTAATACGTTATAACGTTATACCATATAACGTAATACGTGATAACGTAATACCATATAACGTAATGCTTTATAACGTTATACCATATAACGTAATACGTTATAACGTAATACCATATAACGTAATACGTTAAAACGTAATACCATATAACGTAATACGTTATAACGTTATACCATATAACGTAAAACGTCATTTAGTTATACCATATAACGTAATACGTTATAACGTAATGCCATATAACGTAATACATGATAACGTTATACCATATAACGTAATACGTTATAACGTAATAACATATAACGTAAAACGTTATAACGTAATACCATATAACGTAATACGTTATAACGTTATACCATATAACGTAAAACGTCATTTCGTTATACCATATAACGTAATACGTTAAAACGTTATACCACATAACGAAATACGTTATAACGTAATACCATATAACGTAATACGTTATAACGTTATACCATATAACGTAATACGTTAAAACGTAATACCATATAACGTAATACGTTATAACGTTATACCATATAACGTAAAACGTCATTTAGTTATACCATATAACGTAATACGTTATAACGTAATGCCATATAACGTAATACATGATAACGTTATACCATATAACGTAATACGTTATAACGTAATAACATATAACGTAAAACGTTATAACGTAATACCATATAACGTAATACGTTATAACGTTATACCATATAACGTAAAACGTCATTTCGTTATACCATATAACGTAATACGTTATAACGTAATGCCATATAACGTAATACGTGATAAAGTTATACCATATCACGTAATACGTTATAACGTAATAACATATAACGTAAAACGTTATAACGTAATACCATATAACGTAATACGTTATAACGTTATACCATATAACGTAATACGTTAAAACGTAATACCATATAACGTAATACGTTGTAACGTTATACGATATAACGTAATACGTTATAACGTTATACCATATAACGTAATACTTTATAACGTTATACCATATAACGTAATACGTTAAAACGTTATACCATATAACGTAATACGTTATAACGTTATACCATATAACGTAATACGTGATAACGTAATACCATATAACGTAATACGTTATAACGTTATACCATATAACGTAATACGTTATAACGTTATACCATATAACGTAATACGTTATAACGTTATACCATATAACGTAATACTTTATAACGTTATACCATATAACGTAATACGTTAAAACGTTATACCACATAACGTAATACGTTATAACGTAATACCATATAACGTAATACGTTATAACGTTATACCATATAACGTAAAACGTCATTTCGTTATACCATATAACGTAATACGTTATAACGTAATACCATATAACTTAATACGTTATAACGTTATACCATATAACGTAATACTTTATAACGTAATACCATATAACGTAATACGTTAAAACGTTATACCACATAACGTAATACGTTATAACGTAATAACATATAACGTAAAACGTTATAACGTAATACCATATAACGTAATACGTTATAACGTTATACCATATAACGTAATACGTTAAAACGTAATACCATATAACATAATACGTTATAACGTAATACCATATAACGTAATACGTTATAACGTAATGCCATATAACGTAATACGTGATAACGTTATACCATATAACGTAATACGTTATAACGTAATAACATATAACGTAAAACGTTATAACGTAATACCATATAACGTAATACGTTATAACGTTATACCATATAACGTAATACGTTAAAACGTAATACCATATAACATAATACGTTATAACGTAATACCATATAACGTAATACGTTATAACGTTATACCATATAACGTAATACGTTATAACGTTATACCATATAACGTAATACTTTATAACGTAATACCATATAACGTAATACGTTAAAACGTTATACCACATAACGTAATACGTTATAACGTAATACCATATAACGTAATACGTTATAACGTTATACCATATAACGTAATACGTTAAAACGTAATACCATATAACGTAATACGTTATAACGTTATACCATATAACGTAAAACGTCATTTCGTTATACCATATAACGTAATACGTTATAACGTAATGCCATATAACGTAATACGTGATAACGTTATACCATATAACGTAATACGTTATAACGTAATAACATATAACGTAAAACGTCATTTCGTTGTACCATATAACGTAATACTGTATAACGTTATACCATATAACGTAATACGTTATAACGATATACCATATAACGTAATACGTTATAACGTTATACCATATAACGTAATACGTGATAACGTTATACCATATAACGTAATACGTTAAAACGTTATACCATATAACGTAATACGTGATAACGTTATACCATATAACGTAATACGTTAAAACGTTATACCATATAACGTAATACGTTATAACGTAATACCATATAACGTAATACGTTATAACGTAATACCATATAACGTAAAACGTCATTTCGTTATACCATATAACGTAATACGTTATAACGTAATGCCATATAACGTAATACGTGATAACGTTATACCATATCACGTAATACGTTATAACGTAATAACATATAACGTAAAACGTTATAACGTAATACCATATAACGTAATACGTTATAACGTTATACCATATAACGTAATACGTTAAAACGTAATACCATATAACGTAATACGTTGGTACGTTATACGATATAACGTAATACGTTATAACGTTATACCATATAACGTAATACTTTATAACGTTATACCATATAACGTAATACGTTAAAACGTTATACCATATAACGTAATACGTTATAACGTTATACCATATAACGTAATACGTGATAACGTAATACCATATAACGTAATACGTTATAACGTTATACCATATAACGTAATACGTTATAACGTTATACCATATAACGTAATACGTTATAACGTTATACCATATAACGTAATACTTTATAACGTTATACCATATAACGTAATACGTTAAAACGTTATACCACATAACGTAATACGTTATAACGTAATACCATATAACGTAATACGTTATAACGTTATACCATATAACGTAATACGTTATAACGTTATACCATATAACGTAATACTTTATAACGTTATACCATATAACGTAATACGTTAAAACGTTATACCATATAACGTAATACGTTATAACGTTATACCATATAACGTAATACGTGATAACGTAATACCATATAACGTAATACGTTATAACGTTATACCATATAACGTAATACGTTATAACGTTATACCATATAACGTAATACGTGATAACGTTATACCATATAACGTAATACGTTAAAACGTTATACCATATAACGTAATACGTGATAACGTTATACCATATAACGTAATACGTTAAAACGTTATACCATATAACGTAATACGTTATAACGTAATACCATATAACGTAATACGTTATAACGTAATACCGTATAACGTAAAACGTCATTTCGTTATACCATATAACGTAATACGTTATAACGTAATGCCATATAACGTAATACGTGATAACGTTATACCATATCACGTAATACGTTATAACGTAATAACATATAACGTAAAACGTTATAACGTAATACCATATAACGTAATACGTTATAACGTTATACCATATAACGTAATACGTTAAAACGTAATACCATATAACGTAATACGTTGGTACGTTATACGATATAACGTAATACGTTATAACGTTATACCATATAACGTAATACTTTATAACGTTATACCATATAACGTAATACGTTAAAACGTTATACCATATAACGTAATACGTTATAACGTTATACCATATAACGTAATACGTGATAACGTAATACCATATAACGTAATACGTTATAACGTTATACCATATAACGTAATACGTTATAACGTTATACCATATAACGTAATACGTTATAACGTTATACCATATAACGTAATACTTTATAACGTTATACCATATAACGTAATACGTTAAAACGTTATACCACATAACGTAATACGTTATAACGTAATACCATATAACGTAATACGTTATAACGTTATACCATATAACGTAATACGTTAAAACGTAATACCATATAACGTAATACGTTATAACGTAATACCATATAACGTAATACGTTATAACGTTATACCATATAACGTAATACGTTATAACGTTATACCATATAACGTAATACGTTAAAACGTTATACCACATAACGTAATACGTTATAACGTAATAACATATAACGTAAAACGTTATAACGTAATACCATATAACGTAATACGTTATAACGTTATACCATATAACGTAATACGTTAAAACGTAATACCATATAACATAATACGTTATAACGTAATACCATATAACGTAATACGTTATAACGTAATGCCATATAACGTAATACGTGATAACGTTATACCATATAACGTAATACGTTATAACGTAATAACATATAACGTAAAACGTTATAACGTAATACCATATAACGTAATACGTTATAACGTTATACCATATAACGTAATACGTTAAAACGTAATACCATATAACATAATACGTTATAACGTAATACCATATAACGTAATACGTTATAACGTTATACCATATAACGTAATACGTTATAACGTTATACCATATAACGTAATACTTTATAACGTAATACCATATAACGTAATACGTTAAAACGTTATACCACATAACGTAATACGTTATAACGTAATACCATATAACGTAATACGTTATAACGTTATACCATATAACGTAATACGTTAAAACGTAATACCATATAACGTAATACGTTATAACGTTATACCATATAACGTAAAACGTCATTTCGTTATACCATATAACGTAATACGTTATAACGTAATGCCATATAACGTAATACGTGATAACGTTATACCATATAACGTAATACGTTATAACGTAATAACATATAACGTAAAACGTCATTTCGTTGTACCATATAACGTAATACTGTATAACGTTATACCATATAACGTAATACGTTATAACGATATACCATATAACGTAATACGTTATAACGTTATACCATATAACGTAATACGTGATAACGTTATACCATATAACGTAATACGTTAAAACGTTATACCATATAACGTAATACGTGATAACGTTATACCATATAACGTAATACGTTAAAACGTTATACCATATAACGTAATACGTTATAACGTAATACCATATAACGTAATACGTTATAACGTAATACCATATAACGTAAAACGTCATTTCGTTATACCATATAACGTAATACGTTATAACGTAATGCCATATAACGTAATACGTGATAACGTTATACCATATCACGTAATACGTTATAACGTAATAACATATAACGTAAAACGTTATAACGTAATACCATATAACGTAATACGTTATAACGTTATACCATATAACGTAATACGTTAAAACGTAATACCATATAACGTAATACGTTGGTACGTTATACGATATAACGTAATACGTTATAACGTTATACCATATAACGTAATACTTTATAACGTTATACCATATAACGTAATACGTTAAAACGTTATACCATATAACGTAATACGTTATAACGTTATACCATATAACGTAATACGTGATAACGTAATACCATATAACGTAATACGTTATAACGTTATACCATATAACGTAATACGTTATAACGTTATACCATATAACGTAATACGTTATAACGTTATACCATATAACGTAATACTTTATAACGTTATACCATATAACGTAATACGTTAAAACGATATACCACATAACGTAATACGTTATAACGTAATACCATATAACGTAATACGTTATAACGTTATACCATATAACGTAATACGTTAAAACGTAATACCATATAACGTAATACGTTATAACGTTATACCATATAACGTAAAACGTCATTTCGTTATACCATATAACGTAATACGTTATAACGTAATGCCATATAACGTAATACGTTAAAACGTAATACCATACAACGTAATACGTTATAACGTAATACCATATAACGTAATACGTTATAACGTTATACCATATAACGTAATACGTTATAACGTTATACCATATAACGTAATACTTTATAACGTAATACCATATAACGTAATACGTTAAAACGTTATACCACATAACGTAATACGTTATAACGTAATACCATATAACGTAATACGTTATAACGTTATACCATATAACGTAATACGTTAAAACGTAATACCATATAACGTAATACGTTATAACGTTATACCATATAACGTAAAACGTCATTTCGTTATACCATATAACGTAATACGTTATAACGTAATGCCATATAACGTAATACGTGATAACGTTATACCATATAACGTAATACGTTATAACGTAATAACATATAACGTAAAACGTCATTTCGTTGTACCATATAACGTAATACTGTATAACGTTATACCATATAACGTAATACGTTATAACGATATACCATATAACGTAATACGTTATAACGTTATACCATATAACGTAATACGTTATAACGTAATGCCATATAACGTAATACGTGATAACGTTATACCATATAACGTAATACGTTATAACGTAATAACATATAACGTAAAACGTCATTTCGTTGTACCATATAACGTAATACTGTATAACGTTATACCATATAACGTAATACGTTATAACGATATACCATATAACGTAATACGTTATAACGTTATACCATATAACGTAATACGTGATAACGTTATACCATATAACGTAATACGTTAAAACGTTATACCATATAACGTAATACGTTATAACGTAATACCATATAACGTAAAACGTTATAACGTAATACCATATAACGTAAAACGTCATTTCGTTATACCATATAACGTAATACGTTATAACGTAATACCATATAACGTAATACGTTATAACGTTATACCATATATCGTAATACGTTATAACGTTATACCATATAACGTAATACTTTATAGCGTAATACCATATAACGTAATACGTGATAACGTTATACCATATAACGTAATACGTTAAAACGTTATACCATATAACGTAATACGTTATAACGTTGTACCATATAACGTAATACGTGATAACGTAATACCATATAACGTAATACGTTATAACGTTATACCATATAACGTAAAACGTCATTTCGTTATACCATATAACGTAATACGTTATAACGTTATTCCATATAACGTAATACGTTAAAACGTAATACCATATAACGTAATACGTTATAACGTTATACCATATAACGTAAAACGTCATTTCGTTATACCATATAACGTAATACGTTAAAACGTAATACCATATAACGTAATACGTTATAACGTAATACCATATAACGTAAAACGTCATTTCGTTATATCATATAACGTAATACGGTATAACGTTATACCATATAAAGTAATACGTTATAACGATATACCATATAACGTAATACGTTATAACGTTATACCATATAACGTAATACGTGATAACGTTATACCAAATATCGTAATACGTTAAAACGTTATACCATATAACGTAAAACGTCATTTCGTTATACCATATAACGTAATACGTTATAACGTAATGCCATATAACGTAATACGTGATAACGTTATACCATATAACATAATACGTTATAACGTAATACCATATAACGTAAAACGTCATTTCGTTATATCATATAACGTAATACGGTATAACGTTATACCATATAACGTAATACGTTATAACGATATACCATATAACGTAATACGTTATAACGTTATACCATATAACGTAATACGTGATAACGTTATACCATATAACGTAATACGTTAAAACGTTATACCATATAACGTAATACGTTATAACGTTATACCATATAATGTAATACGTGATAACGTAATACCATATAACGTAATACGTTATGACGTTATACCATATAACGTAATACGTTATAACGTAATCACATATAACGTAAAACGCCATTTCGTTATACCATATAACGTAATACGGTAGAACGTTATACCATATAACGTAATACGTTATAACGATATACCATATAACGTAATACGTTATAACGTTATACCATATAACGTAATACGTGATAACGTTATGCCATATAACGTAATACGTTAAAACGTTATACCATATAACGTAATACGTTATAACGTTATACCATATAACGTAATAAGTGATAACGTTATACCATATAACGTAATACGTTAAAACGTTATACCATATAACGTAATACGTTATAACGTTATACCATATAACGTAATACGTGATAACGTTATACCATATAACGTAATACGTTAAAACGTTATACCATATAACGTAATACGTTATAACGTTATACCATATAACGTAATACGGTATAACGTTATACCATATAACATAATACGTTATAACGATATACCATATAACGTAATACGTTATAACTTTATACCATATAACGTAATACGTGATAACGTTATACCATATAACGTAATACGTTAAAACGTTATACCATATAACGTAATACGTTATAACGTTATACCACATAACGTAATACGTGATAACGTAATACCATACAACGTAATACGTTATGACGTTATACCATATAACGTAATACGTTATAACGTAATACCGTATAACGTAATACGTTATAACGTAATACCATATAACGTAAAACGTCATTTCGTTATACCATATAACGTAATACGTTATAACGTTATACCATATAACGTAATACGTGATAACGTTATACCATATAACGTAATACGTTATAACGATTTACCATATAACGTAGTACGTTATAACGTTATACCATATAACGTAATACGTTATAACGTTATACCATATAACGTAATACGTTATAACGTAATACCATATAACGTAAAACGTCATTTCGTTATACCATATAACGTAATACGTTATAACGTAATACCATATAACGTAATACGGTATAACGTTATACCATATAACGTAATACGTTATAACGATATACCATATAACGTAATACGTTATAACGTTATACCATATAACGTAATACGTTATAACGTTATACCATATAACGTAATACGGTATAACGTTATACCATATAACGTAATACGTTATAACGATATACCATATAACGTAGTACGTTATAACGTTATACCATATAACGTAATACGTTATAACGTTATACCATATAACGTAATACGTTAAAACGTTATATCATATAACGTAATACGTTATAACGTTATACCATATAACGTAATACGTGATAACGTAATACCATATAACGTAATACGTTATAACGTTATACCATATAACGTAATACATTACAACGTTATACCATATAACGTAATACGTTAAAACGTTATACCATATAACGTAATACGTTAAAACGTTATACCACATAACGTAATACGTTATAACGTAATACCATATAACGTAATACGTTATAACGTTATACCATATAACGTAATACGTTAAAACGTAATACCATATAACGTAATACGTTATAACGTTATACCATATAACGTAAAACGTCATTTCGTTATACCATATAACGTAATACGTTATAACGTTATACCATATAACGTAATACGTTAAAACGTAATACCATATAACGTAATACGTTATAACGTTATACCATATAACGTAAAACGTCATTTCGTTATACCATATAACGTAATACGTTAAAACGTTATGCCATATAACGTAATACGTTGTAACGTTATTCCATATAACGTAATACGTGATAACGTTATACCATATAACGTAATACGTTAAAACGTTATACCATATAACGTAATACGTTATAACGTTATACCATATAACGTAATACCGTATAACGTTATACCATATAACATAATACGTTATAACGATATACCATATAACGTAATACGTTATAACTTTATACCATATAACGTAATACGTGATAACGTTATACCATATAACGTAATACGTTAAAACGTTATACCATATAACGTAATACGTTATAACGTTATACCATATAACGTAATACGTGATAACGTAATACCATACAACGTAATACGTTATGACGTTATACCATATAACGTAATACGTTATAACGTAATACCGTATAACGTAATACGTAATAACGTAATACCATATAACGTAAAACGTCATTTCGTTATACCATATAACGTAATACGTTATAACGTAATACCATATAACGTAATACGTTATAACGTTATACCATATAACGTAATACGTGATAACGTTATACCATATAACGTAATACGTTATAACGATATACCATATAACGTAGTACGTTATAACGTTATACCATATAACGTAATACGTTATAACGTTATACCATGTAACGTAATACGTTATAACGTAATACCATATAACGTAAAACGTCATTTCGTTATACCATATAACGTAATACGTTATAACGTAATACCATATAACGTAATACGGTATAACGTTATACCATATAACGTAATACGTTATAACGTTATACCATATAACGTAATACGTTATAACGTTATACCATATAACGTAATACGGTATAACGTTATACCATATAACGTAATACGTTATAACGATGTACCATATAACGTAGTACGTTATAACGTTATACCATATAACGTAATACGTTATAACGTTATACCATATAATGTAATACGTTAAAACGTTATACCATATAACGTAATACGTTATAACGTTATACCATATAACGTAATACGTGATAACGTAATACCATATAACGTAATACGTTATAACGTTATACCATATAACGTAATACGTTATAACGTTATACCATATAACGTAATACTTTATAACGCTATACCATATAACGTAATACGTTAAAACGTTATACCACATAACGTAATACGTTATAACGTAATACCATATAACGTAATACGTTATAACGTTATACCATATAACGTAATACGTTATAACGTTATACCATGTAACGTAATACGTTATAACGTAATACCATATAACGTAAAACGTCATTTCGTTATACCATATAACGTAATACGTTATAACGTAATACCATATAACGTAATACGGTATAACGTTATACCATATAACGTAATACGTTATAACGTTATACCATATAACGTAATACGTGATAACGTAATACCATATAACGTAATACGTTATAACGTTATACCATATAACGTAATACGTTATAACGTTATACCATATAACGTAATACTTTATAACGTTATACCATATAACGTAATACGTTAAAACGTTATACCATATAACGTAATACGTTATAACGTTATACCATATAACGTAAAACGTCATTTCGTTATACCATATAACGTAATACGTTATAACGTAATGCCATATAACGTAATACGTGATAACGTTATACCACATAACGTAATACGTTATAACGTAATACCATATAACGTAATACGTTATAACGTTATACCATATAACGTAATACGTTATAACGTTATACCATGTAACGTAATACGTTATAACGTAATACCATCTAACGTAAAACGTCATTTCGTTATACCATATAACGTAATACGTTATAACGTAATACCATATAACGTAATACGGTATAACGTTATACCATATAACGTAATACGTTGTAACGTTATACCATATAACGTAATACGTGATAACGTAATACCATATAACGTAAAACGTCATTTCGTTATACCATATAACGTAATACGTTATAACGTTATACCATATAACGTAATACGTGATAACGTTATACCATATAACGTAATACGTTATAACGATATACCATATAACGTAGGACGTTATAACGTTATACCATATAACGTAATACGTTATAACGTTATACCATATAACGTAATACGTTATAACGTAATACCATATAACGTAAAACGTCATTTCGTTATACCATATAACGTAATACGTTATAACGTAATACCATATAACGTAATACGGTATAACGTTATACCATATAACGTAATACGTTATAACGATATACCATATAACGTAATACGTTATAACGTTATACCATATAACGTAATACGTTATAACGTTATACCATATAACGTAATACGGTATAACGTTATACCATATAACGTAATACGTTATAACGATATACCATATAACGTAGTACGTTATAACGTTATACCATATAACGTAATACGTTATAACGTTATACCATATAACGTAATACGTTAAAACGTTATATCATATAACATAATACGTTATAACGTTATACCATATAAGGTAATACGTGATAACGTAATACCATATAACGTAATACGTTATAACGTTATACCATATAACGTAATACATTACAACGTTATACCATATAACGTAATACGTTAAAACGTTATACCATATAACGTAATACGTTAAAACGTTATACCACATAACGTAATACGTTATAACGTAATACCATATAACGTAATACGTTATAACGTTATACCATATAACGTAATACGTTAAAACGTAATACCATATAACGTAATACGTTATAACGTTATACCATATAACGTAAAACGTCATTTCGTTATACCATATAACGTAATACGTTATAACGTTATACCATATAACGTAATACGTTAAAACGTAATACCATATAACGTAATACGTTATAACGTTATACCATATAACGTAAAACGTCATTTCGTTATACCATATAACGTAATACGTTAAAACGTTATACCATATAACGTAATACGTTGTAACGTTATTCCATATAACGTAATACGTGATAACGTTATACCATATAACGTAATACGTTAAAACGTTATACCATATAACGTAATACGTTATAACGTTATACCATATAACGTAATACGGTATAACGTTATACCATATAACATAATACGTTATAACGATATACCATATAACGTAATACGTTATAACTTTATACCATATAACGTAATACGTGATAACGTTATACCATATAACGTAATACGTTAAAACGTTATACCATATAACGTAATACGTTATAACGTTATACCATATAACGTAATACGTGATAACGTAATACCATACAACGTAATACGTTATGACGTTATACCATATAACGTAATACGTTATAACGTAATACCGTATAACGTAATACGTAATAACGTAATACCATATAACGTAAAACGTCATTTCGTTATACCATATAACGTAATACGTTATAACGTAATACCATATAACGTAATACGTTATAACGTTATACCATATAACGTAATACGTGATAACGTTATACCATATAACGTAATACGTTATAACGATATACCATATAACGTAGTACGTTATAACGTTATACCATATAACGTAATACGTTATAACGTTATACCATGTAACGTAATACGTTATAACGTAATACCATATAACGTAAAACGTCATTTCGTTATACCATATAACGTAATACGTTATAACGTAATACCATATAACGTAATACGGTATAACGTTATACCATATAACGTAATACGTTATAACGTTATACCATATAACGTAATACGTTATAACGTTATACCATATAACGTAATAAGGTATAACGTTATACCATATAACGTAATACGTTATAACGATGTACCATATAACGTAGTACGTTATAACGTTATACCATATAACGTAATACGTTATAACGTTATACCATATAATGTAATACGTTAAAACGTTATACCATATAACGTAATACGTTATAACGTTATACCATATAACGTAATACGTGATAACGTAACACCATATAACGTAATACGTTATAACGTTATACCATATAACGTAATACGTGATAACGTAATACCATATAACGTAATACTTTATAACGTTATACCATATAACGTAATACGTTAAAACGTTATACCACATAACGTAATACGTTATAACGTAATACCATATAACGTAATACGTTATAACGTTATACCATATAACGTAATACGTTATAACGTTATACCATGTAACGTAATACGTTATAACGTAATACCATATAACGTAAAACGTCATTTCGTTATACCATATAACGTAATACGTTATAACGTAATACCATATAACGTAATAAGGTATAACGTTATACCATATAACGTAATACGTTATAACGTTATACCATATAACGTAATACGTGATAACGTAATACCATATAACGTAATACGTTATAACGTTATACCATATAACGTAATACGTTATAACGTTATACCATATAACGTAATACTTTATAACGTTATACCATATAACGTAATACGTTAAAACGTTATACCATATAACGTAATACGTTATAACGTTATACCATATAACGTAAAACGTCATTTCGTTATACCATATAACGTAATACGTTATAACGTTATACCATATAACGTAATACGTTATAACGTTATACCATATAACGTAATACTTTATAACGTTATACCATATAACGTAATACGTTAAAACGTTATACCATATAACGTAATACGTTATAACGTTATACCATATAACGTAAAACGTCATTTCGTTATACCATATAACGTAATACGTTATAACGTAATGCCATATAACGTAATACGTGATAACGTTATACCACATAACGTAATACGTTATAACGTAATACCATATAACGTAATACGTTATAACGTTATACCATATAACGTAATACGTTATAACGTTATACCATGTAACGTAATACGTTATAACGTAATACCATCTAACGTAAAACGTCATTTCGTTATACCATATAACGTAATACGTTATAACGTAATACCATATAACGTAATACGGTATAACGTTATACCATATAACGTAATACGTTATAACGTTATACCATATAACGTAATACGTGATAACGTAATACCATATAACGTAATACGTTATAACGTTATACCATATAACGTAATACGTTATAACGTTATACCATATAACGTAATACTTTATAACGTTATACCATATAACGTAATACGTTAAAACGTTATACCATATAACGTAATACGTTATAACGTTATACCATATAACGTAAAACGTCATTTCGTTATACCATATAACGTAATACGTTATAACGTAATGCCATATAACGTAATACGTGATAACGTTGTACCATATAACGTAATACGTTATAACGTAATAACATATAACGTAAAACGTTATAACGTAATACCATATAACGTAATACGTTATAACGTTATACCATATAACGTAAAACGTCATTTCGTTATACCATTTAACGTAATACGTTATAACGTAATGCCATATAACGTAATACGTGATAACGTTATACCATATCACGTAATACGTTATAACGTAATAACATATAACGTAAAACGTTATAACGTAATACCATATAACGTAATACGTTATAACGTTATACCATATAACGTAATACGTTAAAACGTAATACCATATAACGTAATACGTTATAACGTAATACCATATAACGTAAAACGTCATTTCGTTATATCATATAACGTAATACGGTATAACGTTATACCATATAACATAATACGTTATAACGATATACCATATAACGTAATACGTTATAACATTATACCATATAACGTAATACGTGATAACGTTATACCATATAACGTAATACGTTAAAACGTTATACCATATAACGTAATACGTTATAACGTTATACCATATAACGTAATACGTTAAAACGTTATACCATATAACGTAATACGTTATAACGTTATACCATATAACGTAATACGGTATAATGTTATACCATATAACATAATACGTTATAACGATATACCATATAACGTAATACGTTATAACTTTATACCATATAACGTAATACGTGATAACGTAATACCATACAACGTAATACGTTATGACGTTATACCATATAACGAAAAACGTCATTTCGTTATACCATATAACGTAATACGTTATAACGTAATGCCATATAACGTAATACGTGATAACGTTATACCACATAACGTAATACGTTATAACGTTATACCATATAACATAATACGTTATAACGATATACCATATAACGTAATACGTTATAACTTTATACCATATAACGTAATACGTTAAAACGTTATACCATATAACGTAATACGTTATAACGTTATACCATATAACGTAATACGTGATAACGTTATACCATATAACGTAATACGTTAAAACGTTATACCATATAACGTAATACGTTATAACGTTATACCATATAACGTAATACGGTATAACGTTATACCATATAACATAATACGTTATAACGATATACCATATAACGTAATACGTTATAACTTTATACCATAAAACGTAATACGTGATAACGTTATACCATATAACGTAATACGTTAAAACGTTATACCATATAACGTAATACGTTATAACGTTATACCACATAACGTAATACGTGATAACGTAATACCATACAACGTAATACGTTATGACGTTATACCATATAACGTAATACGTTATAACGTAATACCGTATAACGTAATACGTTATAACGTAATACCATATAACGTAAAACGTCATTTCGTTATACCATATAACGTAATACGTTATAACGTTATACCATATAACGTAATACGTGATAACGTTATACCATATAACGTAATACGTTATAACGATATACCATATAACGTAGTACGTTATAACGTTATACCATATAACGTAATACGTTATAACGTTATACCATATAACGTAATACGTTATAACGTAATACCATATAACGTAAAACGTCATTTCGTTATACCATATAACGTAATACGTTATAACGTAATACCATATAACGTAATACGGTATAACGTTATACCATATAACGTAATACGTTATAACGATATACCATATAACGTAATACGTTATAACGTTATACCATATAACGTAATACGTTATAACGTTATACCATATAACGCAATACGGTATAACGTTATACCATATAACGTAATACGTTATAACGATATACCATATAACGTAGTACGTTATAACGTTATACCATATAACGTAATACGTTATAACGTTATACCATATAACGTAATACGTTAAAACGTTATATCATATAACGTAATACGTTATAACGTTATACCATATAACGTAATACGTGATAACGTAATACCATATAACGTAATACGTTATAACGTTATACCATATAACGTAATACATTACAACGTTATACCATATAACGTAATACGTTAAAACGTTATACCATATAACGTAATACGTTAAAACGTTATACCACATAACGTAATACGTTATAACGTAATACCATATAACGTAATACGTTATAACGTTATACCATATAACGTAATACGTTAAAACGTAATACCATATAACGTAATACGTTATAACGTTATACCATATAACGTAAAACGTCATTTCGTTATACCATATAACGTAATACGTTATAACGTTATACCATATAACGTAATACGTTAAAACGTAATACCATATAACGTAATACGTTATAACGTTATACCATATAACGTAAAACGTCATTTCGTTATACCATATAACGTAATACGTTAAAACGTTATACCATATAACGTAATACGTTGTAACGTTATACCATATAACGTAATACGTGATAACGTTATACCATATAACGTAATACGTTAAAACGTTATACCATATAACGTAATACGTTATAACGTTATACCATATAACGTAATACGGTATAACGTTATACCATATAACGTAATACGTGATAACGTAATACCATACAACGTAATACGTTATGACGTTATACCATATAACGTAATACGTTATAACGTAATACCGTATAACGTAATACGTAATAACGTAATACCATATAACGTAAAACGTCATTTCGTTATACCATATAACGTAATACGTTATAACGTAATACCATATAACGTAATACGTTATAACGTTATACCATATAACGTAATACGTGATAACGTTATACCATATAACGTAATACGTTATAACGATATACCATATAACGTAGTACGTTATAACGTTATACCATATAACGTAATACGTTATAACGTTATACCATGTAACGTAATACGTTATAACGTAATACCATATAACGTAAAACGTCATTTCGTTATACCATATAACGTAATACGTTATAACGTAATACCATATAACGTAATACGGTATAACGTTATACCATATAACGTAATACGTTATAACGTTATACCATATAACGTAATACGTTATAACGTTATACCATATAACGTAATACGGTATAACGTTATACCATATAACGTAATACGTTATAACGATATACCATATAACGTAGTACGTTATAACGTTATACCATATAACGTAATACGTTATAACGTTATACCATATAACGTAATACGTTAAAACGTTATACCATATAACGTAATACGTTATAACGTTATACCATATAACGTAATACGTGATAACGTAATACCATATAACGTAATACGTTATAACGTTATACCATATAACGTAATACGTTATAACGTTATACCATATAACGTAATACTTTATAACGTTATACCATATAACGTAATACGTTAAAACGTTATACCACATAACGTAATACGTTATAACATAATACCATATAACGTAATACGTTATAACGTTATACCATATAACGTAATACGTTATAACGTTATACCATGTAACGTAATACGTTATAACGTAATACCATATAACGTAAAACGTCATTTCGTTATACCATATAACGTAATACGTTATAACGTAATACCATATAACGTAATACGGTATAACGTTATACCATATAACGTAATACGTTATAACGTTATACCATATAACGTAATACGTGATAACGTAATACCATATAACGTAATACGTTATAACGTTATACCATATAACGTAATACGTTATAACGTTATACCATATAACGTAATACTTTATAACGTTATACCATATAACGTAATACGTTAAAACGTTATACCATATAACGTAATACGTTAAAACGTAATACCATATAACGTAATACGTTATAACGTTATACCATATAACGTAAAACGTCATTTCGTTATACCATATAACGTAATACGTTATAACGTAATGCCATATAACGTAATACGTGATAACGTTATACCATATAACGTAATACGTTATAACGTAATAACATATAACGTAAAACGTCATTTCGTTGTACCATATAACGTAATACTGTATAACGTTATACCATATAACGTAATACGTTATAACGTTATACCATATAACGTAAAACGTCATTTCGTTATACCATATAACGTAATACGTTATAACGTAATGCCATATAACGTAATACGTGATAACGTTATACCACATAACGTAATACGTTATAACGTAATACCATATAACGTAATACGTTATAACGTTATACCATATAACGTAATACGTTATAACGTTATACCATGTAACGTAATACGTTATAACGTAATACCATCTAACGTAAAACGTCATTTCGTTATACCATATAACGTAATACGTTATAACGTAATACCATATAACGTAATACGGTATAACGTTATACCATATAACGTAATACGTTATAACGTTATACCATATAACGTAATACGTGAAAACGTAATACCATATAACGTAATACGTTATAACGTTATACCATATAACGTAATACGTTATAACGTTATACCATATAACGTAATACTTTATAACGTTATACCATATAACGTAATACGTTAAAACGTTATACCATATAACGTAATACGTTATAACGTTATACCATATAACGTAAAACGTCATTTCGTTATACCATATAACGTAATACGTTATAACGTAATGCCATATAACGTAATACGTGATAACGTTATACCATATAACGTAATACGTTATAACGTAATAACATATAACGTAATACGTTATAACGTTATACCATATAACGTAATACGGTATAACGTTATACCATATAACGTAATACGTTATAACGTTATACCATATAACGTAAAACGTCATTTCGTTATACCATATAACGTAATACGTTATAACGTAATGCCATATAACGTAATACGTGATAACGTTATACCACATAACGTAATACGTTATAACGTAATACCATATAACGTAATACGTTATAACGTTATACCATATAACGTAAAACGTCATTTCGTTATACCATTTAACGTAATACGTTATAACGTAATGCCATATAACGTAATACGTGATAACGTTATACCATATCACGTAATACGTTATAACGTAATAACATATAACGTAAAACGTTATAACGTAATACCATATAACGTAATACGTTATAACGTTATACCATATAACGTAATACGTTAAAACGTAATACCATATAACGTAATACTTTATAACGTTATACCATATAACGTAATACTTTATAACGTTATACCATATAACGTAATACGTTAAAACGTTATACCACATAACGTAATACGTTATAACGTAATACCATATAACGTAATACGTTATAACGTTATACCATATAACGTAATACGTGATAACGTTATACCATATAACGTAATACGTTATAACGTAATACCATATAACGTAAAACGTTATAACGTAATACCATATAACGTAATACGTTATAACGTTATACCATATAACGTAATACGTTATAACGTTATACCATATAACGTAATACGGTATAACGTTATACCATATAACGTAATACGTTATAACGTTATACCATATAACGTAATACGTGATAACGTAATACCATATAACGTAATACGTTATAACGTTATACCATATAACGTAATACGTTATAACGTTATACCATATAACGTAATACTTTATAACGTTATACCATATAACGTAATACGTTAAAACGTTATACCATATAACGTAATACGTTAAAACGTAATACCATATAACGTAATACGTTATAACGTTATACCATATAACGTAAAACGTCATTTCGTTATACCATATAACGTAATACGTTATAACGTAATGCCATATAACGTAATACGTGATAACGTTATACCATATAACGTAATACGTTATAACGTAATAACATATAACGTAAAACGTCATTTCGTTGTACCATATAACGTAATACTGTATAACGTTATACCATATAACGTAATACGTTATAACGTTATACCATATAACGTAAAACGTCATTTCGTTATACCATATAACGTAATACGTTATAACGTAATGCCATATAACGTAATACGTGATAACGTTATACCACATAACGTAATACGTTATAACGTAATACCATATAACGTAATACGTTATAACGTTATACCATATAACGTAATACGTTATAACGTTATACCATGTAACGTAATACGTTATAACGTAATACCATCTAACGTAAAACGTCATTTCGTTATACCATATAACGTAATACGTTATAACGTAATACCATATAACGTAATACGGTATAACGTTATACCATATAACGTAATACGTTATAACGTTATACCATATAACGTAATACGTGAAAACGTAATACCATATAACGTAATACGTTATAACGTTATACCATATAACGTAATACGTTATAACGTTATACCATATAACGTAATACTTTATAACGTTATACCATATAACGTAATACGTTAAAACGTTATACCATATAACGTAATACGTTATAACGTTATACCATATAACGTAAAACGTCATTTCGTTATACCATATAACGTAATACGTTATAACGTAATGCCATATAACGTAATACGTGATAACGTTATACCATATAACGTAATACGTTATAACGTAATAACATATAACGTAAAACGTTATAACGTAATACCATATAACGTAATACGTTATAACGTTATACCATATAACGTAAAACGTCATTTCGTTATACCATTTAACGTAATACGTTATAACGTAATGCCATATAACGTAATACGTGATAACGTTATACCATATCACGTAATACGTTATAACGTAATAACATATAACGTAAAACGTTATAACGTAATACCATATAACGTAATACGTTATAACGTTATACCATATAACGTAATACGTTAAAACGTAATACCATATAACGTAATACTTTATAACGTTATACCATATAACGTAATACTTTATAACGTTATACCATATAACGTAATACGTTAAAACGTTATACCACATAACGTAATACGTTATAACGTAATACCATATAACGTAATACGTTATAACGTTATACCATATAACGTAATACGTGATAACGTTATACCATATAACGTAATACGTTATAACGTAATACCATATAACGTAAAACGTTATAACGTAATACCATATAACGTAATACGTTATAACGTTATACCATATAACGTAATACGTTATAACGTTATACCATATAACGTAATACGTTATAACGATATACCATATAACGTAATACGTTATAACGTTATACCATATAACGTAATACGTGATAACGTAATACCATATAACGTAATACGTTAAAACGTTATACCATATAACGTAATACGTTATAACGTTATACCATATAACGTAATACGGTATAACGTTATACCATATAACATAATACGTTATAACGATATACCATATAACGTAATACGTTATAACGTTATACCATATAACGTAATACGTTAAAACGTTATACCATATAACGCAAAACGGCATTTCGTTATACCATATAACGTAATACGTTATAACGTAATGCCATATAACGTAATACGTGATAACGTTATACCATATAACATAATACGTTATAACGTAATACCATATAACGTAAAACGTCATTTCGTTATATCATATAACGTAATACGGTATAACGTTATACCATATAACGTAATACGTTATAACGATATACCATATAACGTAATACGTTATAACGTTATACCATATAACGTAATACGTGATAACGTTATACCATATAACGTAATACGTTAAAACGTTATACCATATAACGTAATACGTTATAACGTTATACCATATAACGTAATACGTGATAACGTTATACCATATAACGTAATACGTTATAACGTTATACCATATAACGTAATACGGTATAACGTTATACCATATAACATAATACGTTATAACGATATACCATATAACGTAATACGTTATAACTTTATACCATATAACGTAATACGTTATAACGTTATACCATATAACGTAATACGTGATAACGTTATACCATATAACGTAATACGGTATAACGTTATACCATATAACGTAATACGTTATAACGATATACCATATAACGTAGTACGTTATAACGTTATACCATATAACGTAATACGTTATAACGTTATACCATATAACGTAATACGTTAAAACGTTATATCATATAACGTAATACGTTATAACGTTATACCATATAACGTAATACGTGATAACGTAATACCATATAACGTAATACGTTATAACGTTATACCATATAACGTAATACATTACAACGTTATACCATATAACGTAATACGTTAAAACGTTATACCATATAACGTAATACGTTAAAACGTTATACCACATAACGTAATACGTTATAACGTAATACCATATAACGTAAAACGTCATTTCGTTATATCATATAACGTAATACGGTATAACGTTATACCATATAACATAATACGTTATAACGATATACCATATAACGTAATACGTTATAACTTTATACCATATAACGTAATACGTGATAACGTTATACCATATAACGTAATACGTTAAAACGTTATACCATATAACGTAATACGTTAAAACGTTATACCATATAACGTAATACGTTATAACGTTATACCATATAACGTAATACGGTATAACGTTATACCATATAACATAATACGTTATAACGATATACCATATAACGTAATACGTTATAACTTTATACCATATAACGTAATACGTGATAACGTAATACCATACAACGTAATACGTTATGACGTTATACCATATAACGTAAAACGTCATTTCGTTATACCATATAACGTAATACGTTATAACGTAATGCCATATAACGTAATACGTGATAACGTTATACCATATAACGTAATACGTTATAACGTTATACCATATAACATAATACGTTATAACGATATACCATATAACGTAATACGTTATAACTTTATACCATATAACGTAATACGTTAAAACGTTATACCATATAACGTAATACGTTATAACGTTATACCATATAACGTAATACGTGATAACGTTATACCATATAACGTAATACGTTAAAACGTTATACCATATAACGTAATACGTTATAACGTTATACCATATAACGTAATACGGTATAACGTTATACCATATAACATAATACGTTATAACGATATACCATATAACGTAATACGTTATAACTTTATACCATATAACGTAATACGTGATAACGTTATACCATATAACGTAATACGTTAAAACGTTATACCATATAACGTAATACGTTATAACGTTATACCACATAACGTAATACGTGATAACGTAATACCATACAACGTAATACGTTATGACGTTATACCATATAACGTAATACGTTATAACGTAATACCGTATAACGTAATACGTTATAACGTAATACCATATAACGTAAAACGTCATTTCGTTATACCATATAACGTAATACGTTATAACGTTATACCATATAACGTAATACGTGATAACGTTATACCATATAACGTAATACGTTATAACGATATACCATATAACGTAGTACGTTATAACGTTATACCATATAACGTAATACGTTATAACGTTATACCATATAACGTAATACGTTATAACGTAATACCATATAACGTAAAACGTCATTTCGTTATACCATATAACGTAATACGTTATAACGTAATACCATATAACGTAATACGGTATAACGTTATACCATATAACGTAATACGTTATAACGATATACCATATAACGTAATACGTTATAACGTTATACCATATAACGTAATACGTTATAACGTTATACCATATAACGTAATACGGTATAACGTTATACCATATAACGTAATACGTTATAACGATATACCATATAACGTAGTACGTTATAACGTTATACCATATAACGTAATACGTTATAACGTTATACCATATAACGTAATACGTTAAAACGTTATATCATATAACGTAATACGTTATAACGTTATACCATATAACGTAATACGTGATAACGTAATACCATATAACGTAATACGTTATAACGTTATACCATATAACGTAATACATTACAACGTTATACCATATAACGTAATACGTTAAAACGTTATACCATATAACGTAATACGTTAAAACGTTATACCACATAACGTAATACGTTATAACGTAATACCATATAACGTAATACGTTATAACGTTATACCATATAACGTAATACGTTAAAACGTAATACCATATAACGTAATACGTTATAACGTTATACCATATAACGTAAAACGTCATTTCGTTATACCATATAACGTAATACGTTATAACGTTATACCATATAACGTAATACGTTAAAATGTAATACCATATAACGTAATACGTTATAACGTTATACCATATAACGTAAAACGTCATTTCGTTATACCATATAACGTAATACGTTAAAACGTTATACCATATAACGTAATACGTTGTAACGTTATACCATATAACGTAATACGTGATAACGTTATACCATATAACGTAATACGTTAAAACGTTATACCATATAACGTAATACGTTATAACGTTATACCATATAACGTAATACGGTATAACGTTATACCATATAACGTAATACGTTAAAACGTTATACCATATAACGTAATACGTTATAACGTTATACCATATAACGTAATACGGTATAACGTTATACCATATAACATAATACGTTATAACGATATACCATATAACGTAATACGTTATAACTTTATACCATATAACGTAATACGTGATAACGTTATACCATATAACGTAATACGTTGAAACGTTATACCATATAACGTAATACGTTATAACGTTATACCATATAACGTAATACGTGATAACGTAATACCATACAACGTAATACGTTATGACGTTATACCATATAACGTAATACGTTATAACGTAATACCGTATAACGTAATACGTAATAACGTAATACCATATAACGTAAAACGTCATTTCGTTATACCATATAACGTAATACGTTATAACGTAATACCATATAACGTAATACGTTATAACGTTATACCATATAACGTAATACGTGATAACGTTATACCATATAACGTAATACGTTATAACGATATACCATATAACGTAGTACGTTATAACGTTATACCATATAACGTAATACGTTATAACGTTATACCATGTAACGTAATACGTTATAACGTAATACCATATAACGTAAAACGTCATTTCGTTATACCATATAACGTAATACGTTATAACGTAATACCATATAACGTAATACGGTATAACGTTATACCATATAACGTAATACGTTATAACGTTATACCATATAACGTAATACGTTATAACGTTATACCATATAACGTAATACGGTATAACGTTATACCATATAACGTAATACGTTATAACGATATACCATATAACGTAGTACGTTATAACGTTATTCCATATAACGTAATACGTTATAACGTTATACCATATAACGTAATACGTTAAAACGTTATACCATATAACGTAATACGTTATAACGTTATACCATATAACGTAATACGTGATAACGTAATACCATATAACGTAATACGTTATAACGTTATACCATATAACGTAATACGTTATAACGTTATACCATATAACGTAATACTTTATAACGTTATACCATATAACATAATACGTTAAAACGTTATACCACATAACGTAATACGTTATAACGTAATACCATATAACGTAATACGTTATAACGTTATACCATATAACGTAATACGTTATAACGTTATACCATGTAACGTAATACGTTATAACGTAATACCATATAACGTAAAACGTCATTTCGTTATACCATATAACGTAATACGTTATAACGTAATACCATATAGCGTAATACGGTATAACGTTATACCATATAACGTAATACGTTATAACGTTATACCATATAACGTAATACGTGATAACGTAATACCATATAACGTAATACGTTATAACGTTATACCATATAACGTAATACGTTATAACTTTATACCATATAACGTAATACGTGATAACGTTATACCATATAACGTAATACGTTGAAACGTTATACCATATAACGTAATACGTTATAACGTTATACCATATAACGTAATACGTGATAACGTAATACCATACAACGTAATACGTTATGACGTTATACCATATAACGTAATACGTTATAACGTAATACCGTATAACGTAATACGTAATAACGTAATACCATATAACGTAAAACGTCATTTCGTTATACCATATAACGTAATACGTTATAACGTAATACCATATAACGTAATACGTTATAACGTTATACCATATAACGTAATACGTGATAACGTTATACCATATAACGTAATACGTTATAACGATATACCATATAACGTAGTACGTTATAACGTTATACCATATAACGTAATACGTTATAACGTTATACCATGTAACGTAATACGTTATAACGTAATACCATATAACGTAAAACGTCATTTCGTTATACCATATAACGTAATACGTTATAACGTAATACCATATAACGTAATACGGTATAACGTTATACCATATAACGTAATACGTTATAACGTTATACCATATAACGTAATACGTTATAACGTTATACCATATAACGTAATACGGTATAACGTTATACCATATAACGTAATACGTTATAACGATATACCATATAACGTAGTACGTTATAACGTTATTCCATATAACGTAATACGTTATAACGTTATACCATATAACGTAATACGTTAAAACGTTATACCATATAACGTAATACGTTATAACGTTATACCATATAACGTAATACGTGATAACGTAATACCATATAACGTAATACGTTATAACGTTATACCATATAACGTAATACGTTATAACGTTATACCATATAACGTAATACTTTATAACGTTATACCATATAACGTAATACGTTAAAACGTTATACCACATAACGTAATACGTTATAACGTAATACCATATAACGTAATACGTTATAACGTTATACCATATAACGTAATACGTTATAACGTTATACCATGTAACGTAATACGTTATAACGTAATACCATATAACGTAAAACGTCATTTCGTTATACCATATAACGTAATACGTTATAACGTAATACCATATAGCGTAATACGGTATAACGTTATACCATATAACGTAATACGTTATAACGTTATACCATATAACGTAATACGTGATAACGTAATACCATATAACGTAATACGTTATAACGTTATACCATATAACGTAATACGTTATAACGTTATACCATATAACGTAATACTTTATAACGTTATACCATATAACGTAATACGTTAAAACGTTATACCATATAACGTAATACGTTATAACGTTATACCATATAACGTAAAACGTCATTTCGTTATACCATATAACGTAATACGTTATAACGTAATGCCATATAACGTAATACGTGATAACGTTATACCACATAACGTAATACGTTATAACGTAATACCATATAACGTAATACGTTATAACGTTATACCATATAACGTAATACGTTATAACGTTATACCATGTAACGTAATACGTTATAACGTAATACCATCTAACGTAAAACGTCATTTCGTTATACCATATAACGTAATACGTTATAACGTAATACCATATAACGTAATACGGTATAACGTTATACCATATAACGTAATACGTTATAACGTTATACCATATAACGTAATACGTGAAAACGTAATACCATATAACGTAATACGTTATAACGTTATACCATATAACGTAATACGTTATAACGTTATACCATATAACGTAATACTTTATAACGTTATACCATATATCGTAATACGTTAAAACGTTATACCATATAACGTAATACGTTATAACGTTATACCATATAACGTAAAACGTCATTTCGTTATACCATATAACGTAATACGTTATAACGTAATGCCATATAACGTAATACGTGATAACGTTATACCATATAACGTAATACGTTATAACGTAATAACATATAACGTAAAACGTTATAACGTAATACCATATAACGTAATACGTTATAACGTTATACCATATAACGTAAAACGTCATTTCGTTATACCATTTAACGTAATACGTTATAACGTAATGCCATATAACGTAATACGTGATAACGTTATACCATATCACGTAATACGTTATAACGTAATAACATATAACGTAAAACGTTATAACGTAATACCATATAACGTAATACGTTATAACGTTATACCATATAACGTAATACGTTAAAACGTAATACCATATAACGTAATACTTTATAACGTTATACCATATAACGTAATACTTTATAACGTTATACCATATAACGTAATACGTTAAAACGTTATACCACATAACGTAATACGTTATAACGTAATACCATATAACGTAATACGTTATAACGTTATACCATATAACGTAATACGTGATAACGTTATACCATATAACGTAATACGTTATAACGTAATACCATATAACGTAAAACGTTATAACGTAATACCATATAACGTAATACGTTATAACGTTATACCATATAACGTAATACGTTATAACGTTATACCATATAACGTAATACGTTATAACGATATACTATATAACGTAATACGTTATAACGTTATACCATATAACGTAATACGTGATAACGTAATACCATATAACGTAATACGTTAAAACGTTATACCATATAACGTAATACGTTATAACGTTATACCATATAACGTAATACGGTATAACGTTATACCATATAACATAATACGTTATAACGATATACCATATAACGTAATACGTTATAACGTTATACCATATAACGTAATACGTTAAAACGTTATACCATATAACGCAAAACGGCATTTCGTTATACCATATAACGTAATACGTTATAACGTAATGCCATATAACGTAATACGTGATAACGTTATACCATATAACATAATACGTTATAACGTAATACCATATAACGTAAAACGTCATTTCGTTATATCATATAACGTAATACGGTATAACGTTATACCATATAACGTAATACGTTATAACGATATACCGTATAACGTAATACGTTATAACGTTATACCATATAACGTAATACGTGATAACGTTATACCATATAACGTAATACGTTAAAACGTTATACCATATAACGTAATACGTTATAACGTTATACCATATAACGTAATACGGTATAACGTTATACCATATAACATAATACGTTACAACGATATACCATATAACGTAATACGTTATAACTTTATACCATATAACGTAATACGTGATTACGTTATACTATATAACGTAATACGTTAAAACGTTATACCATATAACGTAATACGTGATAACGTTATACCATATAACGTAATACGTTATAACGTTATACCATATAACGTAAAACGTCATTTCGTTATACCATATAACGTAATACGTTATAACGTTATACCATATAACGTAATACGTTAAAACGTAATACCATATAACGTAATACGTTATAACGTTATACCATATAACGTAAAACGTCATTTCGTTATACCATATAACGTAATACGTTATAACGTAATGCCATATAACGTAATACGTGATAACGTTATACCATATAACGTAATACGTTATAACGTAATAACACATAACATAAAACGTTATAACGTAATACCATATAACGTAATACGTTATAACGTTATACCATATAACGTAATACGTTAAAACGTAATACCATATAACGTAATACGTTATAACGTTATACCATATAACGTAAAACGTCATTTCGTTATACCATATAACGTAATACGTTATAACGTAATGCCATATAACGTAATACGTGATAACGTTATACCATATAACGTAATACGTTATAACGTAATAACACATAACATAAAACGTTATAACGTAATACCATATAACGTAATACGTTATAACGTTATACCATATAACGTAATACGTTAAAACGTAATACCATATAACGTAATACGTTATAACGTTATACCATATAACGTAAAACGTCATTTCGTTATACCATATAACGTAATACGTTATAACGTAATGCCATATAACGTAATACGTGCTAACGTTATACCATATAACGTAATACGTTATAACGTAATAACACATAACATAAAACGTTATAACGTAATACCATATAACGTAATACGTTATAACGTTATACCATATAACGTAAAACGTCATTTCGTTATACCATATAACGTAATACGTTATAACGTAATGCCATATAACGTAATACGTGATAACGTTATACCATATAACGTAATACGTTATAACGTAATAACACATAACATAAAACGTTATAACGTAATACCATATAACGTAATACGTTATAACGTTATACCATATAACGTAATACGTTAAAACGTAATACCATATAACGTAATACGTTATAACGTTATACCATATAACGTAAAACGTCATTTCGTTATACCATATAACGTAATACGTTATAACGTAATGCCATATAACGTAATACGTGCTAAGGTTATACCATATAACGTAATACGTTATAACGTAATAACACATAACATAAAACGTTATAACGTAATACCATATAACGTAATACGTTATAACGTTATACCATATAACGTAATACGTTATAACGTTATACCATATAACGTAATACGGTATAACGTTATACCATATAACATAATACGTTATAACGATATACCATATAACGTAATACGTTATAACTTTATACCATATAACGTAATACGTGATAACGTTATACCATATAACGTAATACGTTATAACGATATACCATATAACGTAGTACGTTATAACGTTATACCATATAACGTAATACGTTATAACGTTATACCATGTAACGTAATACGTTATAACGTAATACCATATAACGTAAAACGTCATTTCGTTATACCATATAACGTAATACGTTATAACGTAATACCATATAACGTAATACGGTATAACGTTATACCATATAACGTAATACGTTATAACGTTATACCATATAACGTAATACGTTATAACGTTATACCATATAACGTAATACGGTATAACGTTATACCATATAACGTAATACGTTATAACGATATACCATATAACGTAGTACGTTATAACGTTATACCATATAACGTAATACGTTATAACGTTATACCATATAACGTAATACGTTAAAACGTTATACCATATAACGTAATACGTTATAACGTTATACCATATAACGTAATACGTGATAACGTAATACCATATAACGTAATACGTTATAACGTTATACCATATAACGTAATACGTTATAACGTTATACCATATAACGTAATACTTTATAACGTTATACCATATAACGTAATACGTTAAAACGTTATACCATGTAACGTAATACGTTATAACGTAATACCATATAACGTAAAACGTCATTTCGTTATACCATATAACGTAGTACGTTATAACGTAATACCATATAACGTAATACGGTATAACGTTATACCATATAACGTAATACGTTATAACGTTATACCATATAACGTAATACGTGATAACGTAATACCATATAACGTAATACGTTATAACGTTATACCATATAACGTAATACTTTATAACGTTATACCATATAACGTAATACATTATAACGTTATACCATATAACGTAATACGTTAAGACGTTATACCATATAACGTAATACGTTATAACGTTATACCATATAACGTAAAACGTCATTTCGTTATACCATATAACGTAATACGTTATAACGTAATGCCATATAACGTAATACGTGATAACGTTATACCACATAACGTAATACGTTATAACGTAATACCATATAACGTAATACGTTATAACGTTATACCATATAACGTAATACGTTATAACGTTATACCATGTAACGTAATACGTTATAACGTAATACCATCTAACGTAAAACGTCATTTCGTTATACCATATAACGTAATACGTTATAACGTAATACCATATAACGTAATACGGTATAACGTTATACCATATAACGTAATACGTTATAACGTTATACCATATAACGTAATACGTGAAAACGTAATACCATATAACGTAATACGTTATAACGTTATACCATATAACGTAATACGTTATAACGTTATACCATATAACGTAATACTTTATAACGTTATACCATATAACGTAATACGTTAAAACGTTATACCATATAACGTAATACGTTATAACGTTATACCATATAACGTAAAACGTCATTTCGTTATACCATATAACGTAATACGTTATAACGTAATGCCATATAACGTAATACGTGATAACGTTATACCATATAACGTAATACGTTATAACGTAATAACATATAACGTAAAACGTTATAACGTAATACCATATAACGTAATACGTTATAACGTTATACCATATAACGTAAAACGTCATTTCGTCATACCATTTAACGTAATACGTTATAACGTAATGCCATATAACGTAATACGTGATAACGTTATACCATATCACGTAATACGTTATAACGTAATAACATATAACGTAAAACGTTATAACGTAATACCATATAACGTAATACGTTATAACGTTATACCATATAACGTAATACGTTAAAACGTAATACCATATAACGTAATACTTCATAACGTTATACCATATAACGTAATACTTTATAACGTTATACCATATAACGTAATACGTTAAAACGTTATACCACATAACGTAATACGTTTTAACGTAATACCATATAACGTAATACGTTATAACGTTATACCATATAACGTAATACGTGATAACGTTATACCATATAACGTAATACGTTATAACGTAATACCATATAACGTAAAACGTTATAACGTAATACCATATAACGTAATACGTTATAACGTTATACCATATAACGTAATACGTTATAACGTAATACCATATAACGTAATACGTTATAACGTTATACCATATAACGTAATACGTTATAACGTTATACCATATAACGTAATACTTTATAACGTAATACCATATAACGTAATACGTTATAACGTTATACCATATAACGTAAAACGTCATTTCGTTATACCATATAACGTAATACGTTATAACGTAATGCCATATAACGTAATACGTGATAACGTTATACCATATAACGTAATACGTTATAACGTAATAACACATAACATAAAACGTTATAACGTAATACCATATAACGTAATACGTTATAACGTTATACCATATAGCGTAATACGTTAAAACGTAATACCATATAACGTAATACGTTATAACGTAATACCATATAGCGTAAAACGTCATTTCGTTATATCATATAACGTAATACGGTATAACGTTATACCATATAACGTAATACGTTATAACGATATACCATATAACGTAATACGTTATAACGTTATACCATATAACGTAATACGTGATAACGTTATACCATATAACGTAATACGTTAAAACGTTATACCATATAACGCAAAACGTCATTTCGTTATACCATATAACGTAATACGTTATAACGTAATGCCATATAACGTAATACGTGATAACGTTATACCATATAACATAATACGTTATAACGTAATACCATATAACGTAAAACGTCATTTCGTTATATCATATAACGTAATACGGTATAACGTTATACCATATAACGTAATACGTTATAACGATATACCATATAACGTAATACGTTATAACGTTATACCATATAACGTAATACGTGATAACGTTATACCATATAACGTAATACGTTAAAACGTTATACCATATAACGTAATACGTTATAACGTTATACCATATAACGTAATACGGTATAACGTTATACCATATAACATAATACGTTATAACGATATACCATATAACGTAATACGTTATAACTTTATACCATATAACGTAATACGTGATTACGTTATACCATATAACGTAATACGTTAAAACGTTATACCATATAACGTAATACGTGATAACGTTATACCATATAACGTAATACGTTATAACGTTATACCATATAACGTAAAACGTCATTTCGTTATACCATATAACGTAATACGTTATAACGTTATACCATATAACGTAATACGTTAAAACGTAATGCCATATAACGTAATACGTTATAACGTTATACCATATAACGTAAAACGTCATTTCGTTATACCATATAACGTAATACGTTATAACGTAATGCCATATAACGTAATACGTGATAACGTTATACCATATAACGTAATACGTTATAACGTAATAACACATAACATAAAACGTTATAACGTAATACCATATAACGTAATACGTTATAACGTTATACCATATAACGTAATACGTTAAAACGTAATACCATATAACGTAATACGTTATAACGTTATACCATATAACGTAAAACGTCATTTCGTTATACCATATAACGTAATACGTTATAACGTAATGCCATATAACGTAATACGTGATAACGTTATACCATATAACGTAATACGTTATAACGTAATAACACATAACATAAAACGTTATAACGTAATACCATATAACGTAATACGTTATAACGTTATACCATATAACGTAATACGTTAAAACGTAATACCATATAACGTAATACGTTATAACGTTATACCATATAACGTAAAACGTCATTTCGTTATACCATATAACGTAATACGTTATAACGTAATGCCATATAACGTAATACGTGCTAACGTTATACCATATAACGTAATACGTTATAACGTAATAACACATAACATAAAACGTTATAACGTAATACCATATAACGTAATACGTTATAACGTTATACCATATAACGTAATACGTTATAACGTTATACCATATAACGTAATACGGTATAACGTTATACCATATAACATAATACGTTATAACGATATACCATATAACGTAATACGTTATAACTTTATACCATATAACGTAATACGTGATTACGTTATACCATATAACGTAATACGTTAAAACGTTATACCATATAACGTAATACGTGATAACGTTATACCATATAACGTAATACGTTATAACGTTATACCATATAACGTAAAACGTCATTTCGTTATACCATATAACGTAATACGTTATAACGTTATACCATATAACGTAATACGTTAAAACGTAATACCATATAACGTAATACGTTATAACGTTATACCATATAACGTAAAACGTCATTTCGTTATACCATATAACGTAATACGTTATAACGTAATGCCATATAACGTAATACGTGATAACGTTATACCATATAACGTAATACGTTATAACGTAATAACACATAACATAAAACGTTATAACGTAATACCATATAACGTAATACGTTATAACGTTATACCATATAACGTAATACGTTAAAACGTAATACCATATAACGTAATACGTTATAACGTAATACCATATAACGTAAAACGTCATTTCGTTATATCATATAACGTAATACGGTATAACGTTATACCATATAACGTAATACGTTATAACGATATACCATATAACGTAATACGTTATAACGTTATACCATATAACGTAATACTTTATAACGTTATACCATATAACGTAATACTTTATAACGTTATACCATATAACGTAATACGTTAAAACGTTATACCACATAACGTAATACGTTATAACGTAATACCATATAACGTAATACGTTATAACGTTATACCATATAACGTAATACGTTAAAACGTAATATCATATAACGTAATACGTTATAACGTTATACCATATAACGTAAAACGTCATTTCGTTATACCATATAACGTAATACGTTATAACGTAATGCCATATAACGTAATACGTGATAACGTTATACCATATTACGTAATACGTTATAACGTAATACCATATAACGTAAAACGTTATAACGTAATACCATATAACGTAATACGTTATAACGTTATACCACATAACGTAATACGTTATAACGTAATACCATATAACGTAATACGTTATAACGTTATACCATATAACGTAATACGTTATAACGTTATACCATATAACGTAATACTTTATAACGTAATACCATATAACGTAATACGTTAAAACGTTATACCACATAACGTAATACGTTATAACGTAATACCATATAACGTAATACGTTATAACGTTATACGATATAACGTAATACGTTAAAACGTAATACCATATAACGTAATACGTTATAACGTTATACCATATAACGTAAAACGTCATTTCGTTATACCATATAACGTAATACGTTATAACGTAATGCCATATAACGTAATACGTGATAACGTTATACCATATAACGTAATACGTTATAACGTAATAACATATAACGTAAAACGTCATTTCGTTGTACCATATAACGTAATACTGTATAACGTTATACCATATAACGTAATACGTTATAACGATATACCATATAACGTAATACGTTATAACGTTATACCATATAACGTAATACGTGATAACGTTATACCATATAACGTAATACGTTAAAACGTTATACCATATAACGTAATACGTGATAACGTAATACCATATAACGTAATACGTTATGACGTTATACCATATAACGTAATACGTTATAACGTAATACCATATAACGTAATACGTTATAACGTAATACCATATAACGTAAAACGTCATTTCGTTATACGATATAACGTAATACGTTATAACGTAATACCATATAACTTAATATGTTATAACGTTATACCATATAACGTAATACTTTATAACGTAATACCATATAACGTAATACGTTAAAACGTTATACCACATAACGTAATACGTTATAACGTAATACCATATAACGTAATACGTTATAACGTTATACCATATAACGTAATACGTTATAACGTAATGCCATATAACGTAATACGTGATAACGTTATACCACATAACGTAATACGTTATAACGTAATACCATATAACGTAATACGTTATAACGTTATACCATATAACGTAATACGTTATAACGTTATACCATGTAACGTAATACGTTATAACGTAATACCATCTAACGTAAAACGTCATTTCGTTATACCATATAACGTAATACGTTATAACGTTATACCATATAACGTAAAACGTCATTTCGTTATGCCATATAACGTAATACGTTATAACGTAATGCCATATAACGTAATACGTGATAACGTTATACCACATAACGTAATACGTTATAACGTAATACCATATAACGTAATACGTTATAACGTTATACCATATAACGTAATAGGTTATAACGTTATACCATGTAACGTAATACGTTATAACGTAATACCATCTAACGTAAAACGTCATTTCGTTATACCATATAACGTAATACGTTATAACGTAATACCATATAACGTAATACGGTATAACGTTATACCATATAACGTAATACGTTATAACGTTATACCATATAACGTAATACGTGAAAACGTAATACCATATAACGTAATACGTTATAACGTAATGCCATATAACGTAATACGTGATAACGTTATACCATATAACGTAATACGTTATAACGTAATAACATATAACGTAAAACGTTATAACGTAATACCATATAACTTAATACGTTATAACGTTATACCATATAACGTAAAACGTCATTTCGTCATACCATTTAACGTAATACGTTATAACGTAATGCCATATAACGTAATACGTGATAACGTTATACCATATCACGTAATACGTTATAACGTAATAACATATAACGTAAAACGTTATAACGTAATACCATATAACGTAATACGTTATAACGTTATACCATATAACGTAATACGTTAAAACGTAATACCATATAACGTAATACTTTATAACGTTATACCATATAACGTAATACTTTATAACGTTATACCATATAACGTAATACGTTAAAACGTTATACCACATAACGTAATACGTTATAACGTAATACCATATAACGTAATACGTTTTAACGTTATACCATATAACGTAATACGTGATAACGTTATACCATATAACGTAATACGTTATAACGTAATACCATATAACGTAAAACGTTATAACGTAATACCATATAACGTAATACGTTATAACGTTATACCATATAACGTAATACGTTATAACGTAATACCATATAACGTAATACGTTATAACGTTATACCATATAACGTAATACGTTATAACGTTATACCATATAACGTAATACTTTATAACGTAATACCATATAACGTAATACGTTATAACGTTATACCATATAACGTAAAACGTCATTTCGTTATACCATATAACGTAATACGTTATAACGTAATGCCATATAACGTAATACGTGATAACGTTATACCATATAACGTAATACGTTATAACGTAATAACACATAACATAAAACGTTATAACGTAATACCATATAACGTAATACGTTATAACGTTATACCATATAACGTAATACGTTAAAACGTAATACCATATAACGTAATACGTTATAACGTAATACCATATAACGTAAAACGTCATTTCGTTATATCATATAACGTAATACGGTATAACGTTATACCATATAACGTAATACGTTATAACGATATACCATATAACGTAATACGTTATAACGTTATACCATATAACGTAATACGTGATAACGTTATACCATATAACGTAATACGTTAAAACGTTATACCATATAACGCAAAACGTCATTTCGTTATACCATATAACGTAATACGTTATAACGTAATGCCATATAACGTAATACGTGATAACGTTATACCATATAACATAATACGTTATAACGTAATACCATATAACGTAAAACGTCATTTCGTTATATCATATAACGTAATACGGTATAACGTTATACCATATAACGTAATACGTTATAACGATATACCATATAACGTAATACGTTATAACGTTATACCATATAACGTAATACGTGATAACGTTATACCATATAACGTAATACGTTAAAACGTTATACCATATAACGTAATACGTTATAACGTTATACCATATAACGTAATACGGTATAACGTTATACCATATAACATAGTACGTTATAACGATATACCATATAACGTAATACGTTATAACTTTATACCATATAACGTAATACGTGATTACGTTATACCATATAACGTAATACGTTAAAACGTTATACCATATAACGTAATACGTGATAACGTTATACCATATAACGTAATACGTTATAACGTTATACCATATAACGTAAAACGTCATTTCGTTATACCATATAACGTAATACGTTATAACGTTATACCATATAACGTAATACGTTAAAACGTAATGCCATATAACGTAATACGTTATAACGTTATACCATATAACGTAAAACGTCATTTCGTTATACCATATAACGTAATACGTTATAACGTAATGCCATATAACGTAATACGTGATAACGTTATACCATATAACGTAATACGTTATAACGTAATAACACATAACATAAAACGTTATAACGTAATACCATATAACGTAATACGTTATAACGTTATACCATATAACGTAATACGTTAAAACGTAATACCATATAACGTAATACGTTATAACGTTATACCATATAACGTAAAACGTCATTTCGTTATACCATATAACGTAATACGTTATAACGTAATGCCATATAACGTAATACGTGATAACGTTATACCATATAACGTAATACGTTATAACGTAATAACACATAACATAAAACGTTATAACGTAATACCATATAACGTAATACGTTATAACGTTATACCATATAACGTAATACGATAAAACGTAATACCATATAACGTAATACGTTATAACGTTATACCATATAACGTAAAACGTCATTTCGTTATACCATATAACGTAATACGTTATAACGTAATGCCATATAACGTAATACGTGCTAACGTTATACCATATAACGTAATACGTTATAACGTAATAACACATAACATAAAACGTTATAACGTAATACCATATAACGTAATACGTTATAACGTTATACCATATAACGTAATACGTTATAACGTTATACCATATAACGTAATACGTTAAAACGTAATACCATATAACGTAATACGTTATAACGTAATACCATATAACGTAAAACGTCATTTCGTTATATCATATAACGTAATACGGTATAACGTAATGCCATATAACGTAATACGTGATAACGTTATACCATATAACGTAATACGTTATAACGTAATAACACATAACATAAAACGTTATAACGTAATACCATATAACGTAATACGTTATAACGTTATACCATATAACGTAATACGTTATAACGTAATGCCATATAACGTAATACGTGATAACGTTATACCATATAACGTAATACGTTATAACGTAATAACACATAACATAAAACGTTATAACGTTATACCATATAACATAATACGTTATAACGATATACCATATAACGTAATACGTTATAACTTTATACCATATAACGTAATACGTGATTACGTTATACCATATAACGTAATACGTTAAAACGTTATACCATATAACGTAATACGTGATAACGTTATACCATATAACGTAATACGTTATAACGTTATACCATATAACGTAAAACGTCATTTCGTTATACCATATAACGTAATACGTTATAACGTTATACCATATAACGTAATACGTTAAAACGTAATACCATATAACGTAATACGTTATAACGTTATACCATATAACGTAAAACGTCATTTCGTTATACCATATAACGTAATACGTTATAACGTAATGCCATATAACGTAATACGTGATAACGTTATACCATATAACGTAATACGTTATAACGTAATAACACATAACATAAAACGTTATAACGTAATACCATATAACGTAATACGTTATAACGTTATACCATATAACGTAATACGTTAAAACGTAATACCATATAACGTAATACGTTATAACGTAATACCATATAACGTAAAACGTCATTTCGTTATATCATATAACGTAATACGGTATAACGTTATACCATATAACGTAATACGTTATAACGATATACCATATAACGTAATACGTTATAACGTTATACCATATAACGTAATACTTTATAACGTTATACCATATAACGTAATACTTTATAACGTTATACCATATAACGTAATACGTTAAAACGTTATACCACATAACGTAATACGTTATAACGTAATACCATATAACGTAATACGTTATAACGTTATACCATATAACGTAATACGTTAAAACGTAATACCATATAACGTAATACGTTATAACGTTATACCATATAACGTAAAACGTCATTTCGTTATACCATATAACGTAATACGTTATAACGTAATGCCATATAACGTAATACGTGATAACGTTATACCATATAACGTAATACGTTATAACGTAATACCATATAACGTAAAACGTTATAACGTAATACCATATAACGTAATACGTTATAACGTTATACCACATAACGTAATACGTTATAACGTAATACCATATAACGTAATACGTTATAACGTTATACCATATAACGTAATACGTTATAACGTTATACCATATAACGTAATACTTTATAACGTAATACCATATAACGTAATACGTTAAAACGTTATACCACATAACGTAATACGTTATAACGTAATACCATATAACGTAATACGTTATAACGTTATACGATATAACGTAATACGTTAAAACGTAATACCATATAACGTAATACGTTATAACGTTATACCATATAACGTAAAACGTCATTTCGTTATACCATATAACGTAATACGTTATAACGTAATGCCATATAACGTAATACGTGATAACGTTATACCATATAACGTAATACGTTATAACGTAATAACATATAACGTAAAACGTCATTTCGTTGTACCATATAACGTAATACTGTATAACGTTATACCATATAACGTAATACGTTATAACGATATACCATATAACGTAATACGTTATAACGTTATACCATATAACGTAATACGTGATAACGTTATACCATATAACGTAATACGTTAAAACGTTATACCATATAACGTAATACGTGATAACGTAATACCATATAACGTAATACGTTATGACGTTATACCATATAACGTAATACGTTATAACGTAATACCATATAACGTAATACGTTATAACGTAATACCATATAACGTAAAACGTCATTTCGTTATACGATATAACGTAATACGTTATAACGTAATACCATATAACTTAATATGTTATAACGTTATACCATATAACGTAATACTTTATAACGTAATACCATATAACGTAATACGTTAAAACGTTATACCACATAACGTAATACGTTATAACGTAATACCATATAACGTAATACGTTATAACGTTATACCATATAACGTAATACGTTATAACGTTATACCATATAACGTAATACTTCATAGCGTAATACCATATAACGTAATACGTGATAACGTTATACCATATAACGTAATACGTTAAAACGTTATACCATATAACGTAATACGTTGTAACGTTATACCATATAACGTAATACGTGATAACGTAATACCATATAACGTAATACGTTATAACGTTATACCATATAACGTAAAACGTCATTTCGTTATACCATATAACGTAATACGTTATAACGTTATACCACATAACGTAATACGTTATAACGTAATACCATATAACGTAATACGTTATAACGTTATACCATATAACGTAATACGTTAAAACGTAATACCATATAACGTAATACGTTATAACGTTATACCATATAACGTAATACGTTAAAACGTAATACCATATAACGTAATACGTTATAACGTTATACCATATAACGTAAAACGTCATTTCGTTATACCATATAACGTAAGACGTTATAACGTAATGCCATATAACGTAATACGTGATAACGTTATACCATATAACGTAATACGTTATAACGTAATACCATATAACGTAAAACGTTATAACGTAATACCATATAACGTAATACGTTATAACGTTATACCACATAACGTAATACGTTATAACGTAATACCATATAACGTAATACGTTATAACGTTATACCATATAACGTAATACGTTATAACGTTATACCATATAACGTAATACTTTATAACGTAATACCATATAACGTAATACGTTAAAACGTTATACCACATAACGTAATACGTTATAACGTAATACCATATAACGTAATACGTTATAACGTTATACGATATAACGTAATACGTTAAAACGTAATACCATATAACGTAATACGTTATAACGTTATACCATATAACGTAAAACGTCATTTCGTTATACCATATAACGTAATACGTTATAACGTAATGCCATATAACGTAATACGTGATAACGTTATACCATATAACGTAATACGTTATAACGTAATAACATATAACGTAAAACGTCATTTCGTTGTACCATATAACGTAATACTGTATAACGTTATACCATATAACGTAATACGTTATAACGATATACCATATAACGTAATACGTTATAACGTTATACCATATAACGTAATACGTGATAACGTTATACCATATAACGTAATACGTTAAAACGTTATACCATATAACGTAATACGTGATAACGTAATACCATATAACGTAATACGTTATGACGTTATACCATATAACGTAATACGTTATAACGTAATACCATATAACGTAATACGTTATAACGTAATACCATATAACGTAAAACGTCATTTCGTTATACCATATAACGTAATACGTTATAACGTAATACCATATAACTTAATATGTTATAACGTTATACCATATAACGTAATACTTTATAACGTAATACCATATAACGTAATACGTTAAAACGTTATACCACATAACGTAATACGTTATAACGTAATACCATATAACGTAATACGTTATAACGTTATACCATATAACGTAATACGTTATAACGTTATACCATATAACGTAATACTTCATAGCGTAATACCATATAACGTAATACGTGATAACGTTATACCATATAACGTAATACGTTAAAACGTTATACCATATAACGTAATACGTTATAACGTTATACCATATAACGTAATACGTGATAACGTAATACCATATAACGTAATACGTTATAACGTTATACCATATAACGTAAAACGTCATTTCGTTATACCATATAACGTAATACGTTATAACGTTATACCATATAACGTAATACGTTAAAACGTAATACCATATAACGTAATACGTTATAACGTAATACCATATAACGTAATACGTTATAACGTTATACCATATAACGTAATACGTTATAACGTAATACCATATAACGTAAAACGTTATAACGTAATAACATATAACGTAATACGTTATAACGTTATACCACATAACGTAATACGTTATAACGTAATACCATATAACGTAATACGTTATAACGTTATACCATATAACGTAATACGTTATAACGTTATACCATATAACTTAATACTTTATAACGTAATACCATATAACGTAATACGTTAAAACGTTATACCACATAACGTAATACGTTATAACGTAATACCATATAACGTAATACGTTATAACGTTATACCATATAACGAAATACGTTAAAACGTAATACCATATAACGTAATACGTTATAACGTTATACCATATAACGTAAAACGTCATTTCGTTATACCATATAACGTAATACGTTATAACGTAATGCCATATAACGTAATACGTGATAACGTTATACCATATAACGTAATACGTTATAACGTAATAACATATAACGTAAAACGTCATTTCGTTGTACCATATAACGTAATACTGTATAACGTTATACCATATAACGTAATACGTTATAACGATATACCATATAACGTAATACGTTATAACGTTATACCATATAACGTAATACGTGATAGCGTTATACCATATAACGTAATACGTTAAAACGTTATACCATATAACGTAATACGTTATAACGTTATACCATATAACGTAATACGTGATAACGTAATACCATATAACGTAATACGTTATGACGTTATACCATATAACGTAATACGTTATAACGTAATACCATATAACGTAATACGTTATAACGTAATACCATATAACGTAAAACGTCATTTCGTTATACCATATAACGTAATACGTTATAACGTAATACCATATAACTTAATACGTTATAACGTTATACCATATAACGTAATACTTTATAACGTAATACCATATAACGTAATACGTTAAAACGTTATACCACATAACGTAATACGTTATAACGTAATACCATATAACGTAATACGTTATAACGTTATACCATATAACGTAATACGTTATAACGTTATACCATATAACGTAATACTTTATAGCGTAATACCATATAACGTAATACGTGATAACGTTATACCATATAACGTAATACGTTAAAACGTTATACCATATAACGTAATACGTTATAACGTTATACCATATAACGTAATACGTGATAACGTAATACCATATAAAGTAATACGTTATAACGTTATACCATATAACGTAAAACGTCATTTCGTTATACCATATAACGTAATACGTTATAACGTTATACCATATAACGTAATACGTTAAAACGTAATACCATATAACGTAATACGTTATAACGTTATACCATATAACGTAAAACGTCATTTCGTTATACCATATAACGTAATACGTTATAACGTAATGCCATATAACGTAATACGTGATAACGTTATACCATATAACGTAATACGTTATAACGTAATAACACATAACATAAAACGTTATAACGTAATACCATATAACGTAATACGTTATAACGTTATACCATATAACGTAATACGTTAAAACGTAATACCATATAACGTAATACGTTATAACGTAATACCATATAACGTAAAACGTCATTTCGTTATATCATATAACGTAATACGGTATAACGTTATACCATATAACGTAATACGTTAAAACGTTATACCATATAACGTAAAACGTCATTTCGTTATACCATATAACGTAATACGTTATAACGTAATACCATATAACGTAATACGTTATAACGTTATACCATATAACGTAATACGTTATAACGTAATGCCATATAACGTAATACGTGATAACGTTATACCACATAACGTAATACGTTATAACGTAATACCATATAACGTAATACGTTATAACGTTATACCATATAACGTAATACGTTATAACGTTATACCATGTAACGTAATACGTTATAACGTAATACCATCTAACGTAAAACGTCATTTCGTTATACCATATAACGTAATACGTTATAACGTTATACCATATAACGTAAAACGTCATTTCGTTATACCATATAACGTAATACGTTATAACGTAATGCCATATAACGTAATACGTGATAACGTTATACCACACAACGTAATACGTTATAACGTAATACCATATAACGTAATACGTTATAACGTTATACCATATAACGTAATAGGTTATAACGTTATACCATGTAACGTAATACGTTATAACGTAATACCATCTAACGTAAAACGTCATTTCGTTATACCATATAACGTAATACGTTATAACGTAATACCATATAACGTAATACGGTATAACGTTATACCATATAACGTAATACGTTATAACGTTATACCATATAACGTAATACGTGAAAACGTAATACCATATAACGTAATACGTTATAACGTTATACCATATAACGTAAAACGTCATTTCGTTATACCATATAACGTAATACGTTATAACGTAATGCCATATAACGTAATACGTGATAACGTTATACCATATAACGTAATACGTTATAACGTAATAACACATAACATAAAACGTTATAACGTAATACCATATAACGTAATACGTTATAACGTTATACCATATAACGAAATACGTTAAAACGTAATACCATATAACGTAATACGTTATAACGTTATACCATATAACGTAAAACGTCATTTCGTTATACCATATAACGTAATACGTTATAACGTAATGCCATATAACGTAATACGTGATAACGTTATACCATATAACGTAATACGTTATAACGTAATAACATATAACGTAAAACGTCATTTCGTTGTACCATATAACGTAATACTGTATAACGTTATACCATATAACGTAATACGTTATAACGATATACCATATAACGTAATACGTTATAACGTTATACCATATAACGTAATACGTGATAGCGTTATACCATATAACGTAATACGTTAAAACGTTATACCATATAACGTAATACGTTATAACGTTATACCATATAACGTAATACGTGATAACGTAATACCATATAACGTAATACGTTATGACGTTATACCATATAACGTAATACGTTATAACGTAATACCATATAACGTAATACGTTATAACGTAATACCATATAACGTAAAACGTCATTTCGTTATACCATATAACGTAATACGTTATAACGTAATACCATATAACTTAATACGTTATAACGTTATACCATATAACGTAATACTTTATAACGTAATACCATATAACGTAATACGTTAAAACGTTATACCACATAACGTAATACGTTATAACGTAATACCATATAACGTAATACGTTATAACGTTATACCATATAACGTAATACGTTATAACGTTATACCATATAACGTAATACTTTATAGCGTAATACCATATAACGTAATACGTGATAACGTTATACCATATAACGTAATACGTTAAAACGTTATACCATATAACGTAATACGTTATAACGTTATACCATATAACGTAATACGTGATAACGTAATACCATATAAAGTAATACGTTATAACGTTATACCATATAACGTAAAACGTCATTTCGTTATACCATATAACGTAATACGTTATAACGTTATACCATATAACGTAATACGTTAAAACGTAATACCATATAACGTAATACGTTATAACGTTATACCATATAACGTAAAACGTCATTTCGTTATACCATATAACGTAATACGTTATAACGTAATGCCATATAACGTAATACGTGATAACGTTATACCATATAACGTAATACGTTATAACGTAATAACACATAACATAAAACGTTATAACGTAATACCATATAACGTAATACGTTATAACGTTATACCATATAACGTAATACGTTAAAACGTAATACCATATAACGTAATACGTTATAACGTAATACCATATAACGTAAAACGTCATTTCGTTATATCATATAACGTAATACGGTATAACGTTATACCATATAACGTAATACGTTAAAACGTTATACCATATAACGTAAAACGTCATTTCGTTATACCATATAACGTAATACGTTATAACGTAATACCATATAACGTAATACGTTATAACGTTATACCATATAACGTAATACGTTATAACGTAATGCCATATAACGTAATACGTGATAACGTTATACCACCTAACGTAATACGTTATAACGTAATACCATATAACGTAATACGTTATAACGTTATACCATATAACGTAATACGTTATAACGTTATACCATGTAACGTAATACGTCATAACGTAATACCATCTAACGTAAAACGTCATTTCGTTATACCATATAACGTAATACGTTATAACGTTATACCATATAACGTAAAACGTCATTTCGTTATACCATATAACGTAATACGTTATAACGTAATGCCATATAACGTAATACGTGATAACGTTATACCACATAACGTAATACGTTATAACGTAATACCATATAACGTAATACGTTATAACGTTATACCATATAACGTAATAGGTTATAACGTTATACCATGTAACGTAATACGTTATAACGTAATACCATCTAACGTAAAACGTCATTTCGTTATACCATATAACGTAATACGTTATAACGTAATACCATATAACGTAATACGGTATAACGTTATACCATATAACGTAATACGTTATAACGTTATACCATATAACGTAATACGTGAAAACGTAATACCATATAACGTAATACGTTATAACGTTATACCATATAACGTAATACGTTATAACGTTATACCATATAACGTAATACTTTATAACGTTATACCATATAACGTAATACGTTAAAACGTTATACCATATAACGTAATACGTTATAACGTTATACCATATAACGTAAAACGTCATTTCGTTATACCATATAACGTAATACGTTATAACGTAATGCCATATAACGTAATACGTGATAACGTTATACCATATCACGTAATACGTTATAACGTAATAACATATAACGTAAAACGTTATAACATAATACCATATAACGTAATACGTTATAACGTTATACCATATAACGTAATACGTTAAAACGTAATACCATATAACGTAATACTTTATAACGTTATACCATATAACGTAATACTTTATAACGTTATACCATATAACGTAATACGTTAAAACGTTATACCACATAACGTAATACGTTATAACGTAATACCATATAACGTAATACGTTATAACGTTATACCATATAACGTAATACGTGATAACGTTATACCATATAACGTAATACGTTATAACGTAATACCATATAACGTAAAACGTTATAACGTAATACCATATAACGTAATACGTTATAACGTTATACCATATAACGTAATACGTTATAACGTAATACCATATAACGTAAAACGTGATAACGTTATACCATATAACATAATACGTTATAACGTAATACCATATAACGTAAAACGTCATTTCGTTATATCATATAACGTAATACGGTATAACGTTATACCATATAACGTAATACGTTATAACGATATACCATATAACGTAATACGTTATAACGTTATACCATATAACGTAATACGTTAAAACGTTATACCATATAACGTAATACGTTATAACGTTATACCATATAACGTAAAACGTCATTTCGTTATACCATATAACGTAATACGTTATAACGTAATGCCATATAACGTAATACGTGATAACGTTATACCATATAACGTAATACGTTATAACGTAATAACATATAACGTAAAACGTTATAACGTAATACCATATAACTTAATACGTTATAACGTTATACCATATAACGTAAAACGTCATTTCGTCATACCATTTAACGTAATACGTTATAACGTAATGCCATATAACGTAATACGTGATAACGTTATACCATATCACGTAATACGTTATAACGTAATAACATATAACGTAAAACGTTATAACATAATACCATATAACGTAATACGTTATAACGTTATACCATATAACGTAATACGTTAAAACGTAATACCATATAACGTAATACTTTATAACGTTATACCATATAACGTAATACTTTATAACGTTATACCATATAACGTAATACGTTAAAACGTTATACCACATAACGTAATACGTTATAACGTAATACCATATAACGTAATACGTTATAACGTTATACCATATAACGTAATACGTGATAACGTTATACCATATAACGTAATACGTTATAACGTAATACCATATAACGTAAAACGTTATAACGTAATACCATATAACGTAATACGTTATAACGTTATACCATATAACGTAATACGTTATAACGTAATACCATATAACGTAATACGTTATAACGTTATACCATATAACGTAATACGTTATAACGTTATACCATATAACGTAATACTTTATAACGTAATACCATATAACGTAATACGTTATAACGTTATACCATATAACGTAAAACGTCATTTCGTTATACCATATAACGTAATACGTTATAACGTAATGCCATATAACGTAATACGTGATAACGTTATACCATATAACGTAATACGTTATAACGTAATAACACATAACATAAAACGTTATAACGTAATACCATATAACGTAATACGTTATAACGTTATACCATATAACGTAATACGTTAAAACGTAATACCATATAACGTAATACGTTATAACGTAATACCATATAACGTAAAACGTCATTTCGTTATATCATATAACGTAATACGGTATAACGTTATACCATATAACGTAATACGTTATAATGATATACCATATAACGTAATACGTTATAACGTTATACCATATAACGTAATACGTGATAACGTTATACCATATAACGTAATACGTTAAAACGTTATACCATATAACGCAAAACGTCATTTCGTTATACCATATAACGTAATACGTTATAACGTAATGCCATATAACGTAATACGTGATAACGTTATACCATATAACATAATACGTTATAACGTAATACCATATAACGTAAAACGTCATTTCGTTATATCATATAACGTAATACGGTATAACGTTATACCATATAACGTAATACGTTATAACGATATACCATATAACGTAATACGTTATAACGTTATACCATATAACGTAATACGTGATAACGTTATACCATATAACGTAATACGTTAAAACGTTATACCATATAACGTAATACGTTATAACGTTATACCATATAACGTAATACGGTATAACGTTATACCATATAACATAATACGTTATAACGATATACCATATAACGTAATACGTTATAACTTTATACCATATAACGTAATACGTGATTACGTTATACCATATAACGTAATACGTTAAAACGTTATACCATATAACGTAATACGTGATAACGTTATACCATATAACGTAATACGTTATAACGTTATACCATATAACGTAAAACGTCATTTCGTTATACCATATAACGTAATACGTTATAACGTTATACCATATAACGTAATACGTTAAAACGTAATGCCATATAACGTAATACGTTATAACGTTATACCATATAACGTAAAACGTCATTTCGTTATACCATATAACGTAATACGTTATAACGTAATGCCATATAACGTAATACGTGATAACGTTATACCATATAACGTAATACGTTATAACGTAATAACACATAACATAAAACGTTATAACGTAATACCATATAACGTAATACGTTATAACGTTATACCATATAACGTAATACGTTAAAACGTAATACCATATAACGTAATACGTTATAACGTTATACCATATAACGTAAAACGTCATTTCGTTATACCATATAACGTAATACGTTATAACGTAATGCCATATAACGTAATACGTGATAACGTTATACCATATAACGTAATACGTTATAACGTAATAACACATAACATAAAACGTTATAACGTAATACCATATAACGTAATACGTTATAACGTTATACCATATAACGTAATACGTTAAAACGTAATACCATATAACGTAATACGTTATAACGTTATACCATATAACGTAAAACGTCATTTCGTTATACCATATAACGTAATACGTTATAACGTAATGCCATATAACGTAATACGTGCTAACGTTATACCATATAACGTAATACGTTATAACGTAATAACACATAACATAAAACGTTATAACGTAATACCATATAACGTAATACGTTATAACGTTATACCATATAACGTAATACGTTATAACGTTATACCATATAACGTAATACGGTATAACGTTATACCATATAACATAATACGATATAACGATATACCATATAACGTAATACGTTATAACTTTATACCATATAACGTAATACGTGATTACGTTATTCCATATAACGTAATACGTTAAAACGTTATACCATATAACGTAATACGTGATAACGTTATATCATATAACGTAATACGTTATAACGTTATACCATATAACGTAAAACGTCATTTCGTTATACCATATAACGTAATACGCTATAACGTAATACCATATAACGTAATACGTTAAAACGTAATACCATATAACGTAATACGTTATAACGTTATACCATATAACGTAAAACGTCATTTCGTTATACCATATAACGTAATACGTTATAACGTAATGCCATATAACGTAATACGTGATAACGTTATACCATATAACGTAATACGTTATAACGTAATAACACATAACATAAAACGTTATAACGTAATACCATATAACGTAATACGTTATAACGTTATACCATATAACGTAATACGTTAAAACGTAATACCATATAACGTAATACGTTATAACGTAATACCATATAACGTAAAACGTCATTTCGTTATATCATATAACGTAATACGGTATAACGTTATACCATATAACGTAATACGTTATAACGATATACCATATAACGTAATACGTTATAACGTTATACCATATAACGTAATACTTTATAACGTTATACCATATAACGTAATACTTTATAACGTTATACCATATAACGTAATACGTTAAAACGTTATACCACATAACGTAATACGTTATAACGTAATACCATATAACGTAATACGTTATAACGTTATACCATATAACGTAATACGTTAAAACGTAATACCATATAACGTAATACGTTATAACGTTATACCATATAACGTAAAACGTCATTTCGTTATACCATATAACGTAATACGTTATAACGTAATGCCATATAACGTAATACGTGATAACGTTATACCATATAACGTAATACGTTATAACGTAATACCATATAACGTAAAACGTTATAACGTAATACCATATAACGTAATACGTTATAACGTTATACCACATAACGTAATACGTTATAACGTAATACCATATAACGTAATACGTTATAACGTTATACCATATAACGTAATACGTTATAACGTTATACCATATAACGCAATACTTTATAACGTAATACCATATAACGTAATACGTTAAAACGTTATACCACATAACGTAATACGTTATAACGTAATACCATATAACGTAATACGTTATAACGTTATACGATATAACGTAATACGTTAAAACGTAATACCATATAACGTAATACGTTATAACGTTATACCATATAACGTAAAACGTCATTTCGTTATACCATATAACGTAATACGTTATAACGTAATGCCGTATAACGTAATACGTGATAACGTTATACCATATAACGTAATACGTTATAACGTAATAACATATAACGTAAAACGTCATTTCGTTGTACCATATAACGTAATACTGTATAACGTTATACCATATAACGTAATACGTTATAACGATATACCATATAACGTAATACGTTATAACGTTATACCATATAACGTAATACGTGATAACGTTATACCATATAACGTAATACGTTAAAACGTTATACCATATAACGTAATACGTGATAACGTAATACCATATAACGTAATACGTTATGACGTTATACCATATAACGTAATACGTTATAACGTAATACCATATAACGTAATACGTTATAACGTAATACCATATAACGTAAAACGTCATTTCGTTATACGATATAACGTAATACGTTATAACGTAATACCATATAACTTAATATGTTATAACGTTATACCATATAACGTAATACTTTATAACGTAATACCATATAACGTAATACGTTAAAACGTTATACCACATAACGTAATACGTTATAACGTAATACCATATAACGTAATACGTTATAACGTTATACCATATAACGTAATACGTTATAACGTTATACCATATAACGTAATACTTCATAGCGTAATACCATATAACGTAATACGTGATAACGTTATACCATATAACGTAATACGTTAAAACGTTATACCATATAACGTAATACGTTATAACGTTATACCATATAACGTAATACGTGATAACGTAATACCATATAACGTAATACGTTATAACGTTATACCATATAACGTAAAACGTCATTTCGTTATACCATATAACGTAATACGTTATAACGTTATACCACATAACGTAATACGTTATAACGTAATACCATATAACGTAATACGTTATAACGTTATACCATATAACGTAATACGTTAAAACGTAATACCATATAACGTAATACGTTATAACGTTATACCATATAACGTAATACGTTAAAACGTAATACCATATAACGTAATACGTTATAACGTTATACCATATAACGTAAAACGTCATTTCGTTATACCATATAACGTAATACGTTATAACGTAATGCCATATAACGTAATACGTGATAACGTTATACCATATAACGTAATACGTTATAACGTAATACCATATAACGTAAAACGTTATAACGTAATACCATATAACGTAATACGTTATAACGTTATACCACATAACGTAATACGTTATAACGTAATACCATATAACGTAATACGTTATAACGTTATACCATATAACGTAATACGTTATAACGTTATACCATATAACGTAATACTTTATAACGTAATACCATATAACGTAATACGTTAAAACGTTATACCACATAACGTAATACGTTATAACGTAATACCATATAACGTAATACGTTATAACGTTATACGATATAACGTAATACGTTAAAACGTAATACCATATAACGTAATACGTTATAACGTTATACCATATAACGTAAAACGTCATTTCGTTATACCATATAACGTAATACGTTATAACGTAATGCCATATAACGTAATACGTGATAACGTTATACCATATAACGTAATACGTTATAACGTAATAACATATAACGTAAAACGTCATTTCGTTGTACCATATAACGTAATACTGTATAACGTTATACCATATAACGTAATACGTTATAACGATATACCATATAACGTAATACGTTATAACGTTATACCATATAACGTAATACGTGATAACGTTATACCATATAACGTAATACGTTAAAACGTTATACCATATAACGTAATACGTGATAACGTAATACCATATAACGTAATACGTTATGACGTTATACCATATAACGTAATACGTTATAACGTAATACCATATAACGTAATACGTTATAACGTAATACCATATAACGTAAAACGTCATTTCGTTATACCATATAACGTAATACGTTATAACGTAATACCATATAACTTAATATGTTATAACGTTATACCATATAACGTAATACTTTATAACGTAATACCATATAACGTAATACGTTAAAACGTTATACCACATAACGTAATACGTTATAACGTAATACCATATAACGTAATACGTTATAACGTTATACCATATAACGTAATACGTTATAACGTTATACCATATAACGTAATACTTCATAGCGCAATACCATATAACGTAATACGTGATAACGTTATACCATATAACGTAATACGTTAAAACGTTATACCATATAACGTAATACGTTATAACGTTATACCATATAACGTAATACGTGATAACGTAATACCATATAACGTAATACGTTATAACGTTATACCATATAACGTAAAACGTCATTTCGTTATACCATATAACGTAATACGTTATAACGTTATACCATATAACGTAATACGTTAAAACGTAATACCATATAACGTAATACGTTATAACGTAATACCATATAACGTAATACGTTATAACGTTATACCATATAACGTAATACGTTATAACGTAATACCATATAACGTAAAACGTTATAACGTAATACCATATAACGTAATACGTTATAACGTTATACCACATAACGTAATACGTTATAACGTAATACCATATAACGTAATACGTTATAACGTTATACCATATAACGTAATACGTTATAACGTTATACCATATAACTTAATACTTTATAACGTAATACCATATAACGTAATACGTTAAAACGTTATACCACATAACGTAATACGTTATAACGTAATACCATATAACGTAATACGTTATAACGTTATACCATATAACGAAATACGTTAAAACGTAATACCATATAACGTAATACGTTATAACGTTATACCATATAACGTAAAACGTCATTTCGTTATACCATATAACGTAATACGTTATAACGTAATGCCATATAACGTAATACGTGATAACGTTATACCATATAACGTAATACGTTATAACGTAATAACATATAACGTAAAACGTCATTTCGTTGTACCATATAACGTAATACTGTATAACGTTATACCATATAACGTAATACGTTATAACGATATACCATGTAACGTAATACGTTATAACGTTATACCATATAACGTAATACGTGATAGCGTTATACCATATAACGTAATACGTTAAAACGTTATACCATATAACGTAATACGTTATAACGTTATACCATATAACGTAATACGTGATAACGTAATACCATATAACGTAATACGTTATGACGTTATACCATATAACGTAATACGTTATAACGTAATACCATATAACGTAATACGTTATAACGTAATACCATATAACGTAAAACGTCATTTCGTTATACCATATAACGTAATACGTTATAACGTAATACCATATAACTTAATACGTTATAACGTTATACCATATAACGTAATACTTTATAACGTAATACCATATAACGTAATACGTTAAAACGTTATACCACATAACGTAATACGTTATAACGTAATACCATATAACGTAATACGTTATAACGTTATACCATATAACGTAATACGTTATAACGTTATACCATATAACGTAATACTTTATAGCGTAATACCATATAACGTAATACGTGATAACGTTATACCATATAACGTAATACGTTAAAACGTTATACCATATAACGTAATACGTTATAACGTTATACCATATAACGTAATACGTGATAACGTAATACCATATAAAGTAATACGTTATAACGTTATACCATATAACGTAAAACGTCATTTCGTTATACCATATAACGTAATACGTTATAACGTTATACCATATAACGTAATACGTTAAAACGTAATACCATATAACGTAATACGTTATAACGTTATACCATATAACGTAAAACGTCATTTCGTTATACCATATAACGTAATACGTTATAACGTAATGCCATATAACGTAATACGTGATAACGTTATACCATATAACGTAATACGTTATAACGTAATAACACATAACATAAAACGTTATAACGTAATACCATATAACGTAATACGTTATAACGTTATACCATATAACGTAATACGTTAAAACGTAATACCATATAACGTAATACGTTATAACGTAATACCATATAACGTAAAACGTCATTTCGTTATATCATATAACGTAATACGGTATAACGTTATACCATATAACGTAATACGTTAAAACGTTATACCATATAACGTAAAACGTCATTTCGTTATACCATATAACGTAATACGTTATAACGTAATGCCATATAACGTAATACGTGATAACGTTATACCATATAACATAATACGTTATAACGTAATACCATATAACGTAAAACGTCATTTCGTTATATCATATAACGTAATACGGTATAACGTTATACCATATAACGTAATACGTTATAACGATATACCATATAACGTAATACGTTATAACGTTATACCATATAACGTAATACGTGATAACGTTATACCATATAACGTAATACGTTAAAACGTTATACCATATAACGTAATACGTTATAACGTTATACCATATAACGTAATACGGTATAACGTTATACCATATAACATAATACGTTATAACGATATACCATATAACGTAATACGTTATAACTTTATACCATATAACGTAATACGTGATTACGTTATACCATATAACGTAATACGTTAAAACGTTATACCATATAACGTAATACGTGATAACGTTATACCATATAACGTAATACGTTAAAACGTTATACCATATAACGTAATACGTTATAACGTTATACCATATAACATAATACGTTATAACGTAATACCATATAACGTAAAACGTCATTTCGTTATATCATATAACGTAATACGGTATAACGTTATACCATATAACGTAATACGTTATAACGATATACCATATAACGTAATACGTTATAACGTTATACCATATAACGTAATACGTGATAACGTTATACCATATAACGTAATACGTTAAAACGTTATACCATATAACGTAATACGTTATAACGTTATACCATATAACGTAATACGTAATAACGTAATACCATATAACGTAATACGTTATGACGTTATACCATATAACGTAATACGTTATAACGTAATCACATATAACGTAAAACGTCATTTCGTTATACCATATAACGTAATACGGTAGAACGTTATACCATATAACGTAATACGTTATAACGATATACCATATAACGTAATACGTTATAACGTTATACCATATAACGTAATACGTGATAACGTTATACCATATAACGTAATACGTTAAAACGTTATACCATATAACGTAATACGTGATAACGTTATACCATATAACGTAATACGTGATAACGTTATACCATATAACGTAATACGTGATAACGTTATACCATATAACATAATACGTTATAACGTAATACCATATAACATAATACGTTATAACGTAATACCATATAACGTAAAACGTCATTTCGTTATACCATATAACGTAATACGTTATAACGTAATGCCATATAACGTAATACGTGCTAACGTTATACCATATAACATAATACGTTATAACGTAATACCATATAACGTAAAACGTCATTTCGTTATATCATATAACGTAATACGGTATAACGTTATACCATATAACGTAATACGTTATAACGATATACCATATAACGTAATACGTTATAACGTTATACCATATAACGTAATACGTGATAACGTTATACCATATAACGTAATACGTGATAACGTTATACCATATAACGTAATACGTGATAACGTTATACCATATAACATAATACGTTATAACGTAATACCATATAACGTAAAACGTCATTTCGTTATACCATATAACGTAATACGTTATAACGTAATGCCATATAACGTAATACGTGCTAACGTTATACCATATAACGTAATACGTTATAACGTAATAACACATAACATAAAACGTTATAACGTAATACCATATAACGTAATACGTTATAACGTTATACCATATAACGTAATACGTTATAACGTTATACCATATAACGTAATACGGTATAACGTTATACCATATAACATAATACGTTATAACGATATACCATATAACGTAATACGTTATAACATTATACCATATAACGTAATACGTGATTACGTTATACCATATAACGTAATACGTTAAAACGTTATACCATATAACGTAATACGTGATAACGTTATACCATATAACGTAATACGTTATAACGTTATACCATATAACGTAAAACGTCATTTCGTTATACCATATAACGTAATACGTTATAACGTTATACCATATAACGTAATACGTTAAAACGTAATACCATATAACGTAATACGTTATAACGTTATACCATATAACGTAAAACGTCATTTCGTTATACCATATAACGTAATACGTTATAACGTAATGCCATATAACGTAATACGTGATAACGTTATACCATATAACGTAATACGTTATAACGTAATAACACATAACATAAAACGTTATAACGTAATACCATATAACGTAATACGTTATAACGTTATACCATATAACGTAATACGTTAAAACGTAATACCATATAACGTAATACGTTATAACGTAATACCATATAACGTAAAACGTCATTTCGTTATATCATATAACGTAATACGGTATAACGTTATACCATATAACGTAATACGTTATAACGATATACCATATAACGTAATACGTTATAACGTTATACCATATAACGTAATACTTTATAACGTTATACCATATAACGTAATACTTTATAACGTTATACCATATAACGTAATACGTTAAAACGTTATACCACATAACGTAATACGTTATAACGTAATACCATATAACGTAATACGTTATAACGTTATACCATATAACGTAATACGTTAAAACGTAATACCATATAACGTAATACGTTATAACGTTATACCATATAACGTAAAACGTCATTTCGTTATACCATATAACGTAATACGTTATAACGTAATGCCATATAACGTAATACGTGATAACGTTATACCATATAACGTAATACGTTATAACGTAATACCATATAACGTAAAACGTTATAACGTAATACCATATAACGTAATACGTTATAACGTTATACCACATAACGTAATACGTTATAACGTAATACCATATAACGTAATACGTTATAACGTTATACCATATAACGTAATACGTTATAACGTTATACCATATAACGTAATACTTTATAACGTAATACCATATAACGTAATACGTTAAAACGTTATACCACATAACGTAATACGTTATAACGTAATACCATATAACGTAATACGTTATAACGTTATACGATATAACGTAATACGTTATAACGTAATACCATATAACGTAAAACGTCATTTCGTTATACCATATAACGTAATACGTTATAACGTAATACCATATAACTTAATACGTTATAACGTTATACCATATAACGTAATACGTTATAACGTAATACCATATAACGTAAAACGTCATTTCGTTATATCATATAACGTAATACGGTATAACGTTATACCATATAACGTAATACGTTATAACGATATACCATATAACGTAATACGTTATAACGTTATACCATATAACGTAATACGTTATAACGTTATACCATATAACGTAATACGTGATAGCGTTATACCATATAACGTAATACGTTAAAACGTTATACCATATAACGTAATACGTTATAACGATATACCATATAACGTAATACGTTATAACGTTATACCATATAACGTAATACGTGATAGCGTTATACCATATAACGTAATACGTTAAAACGTTATACCATATAACGTAATACGTTATAACGTTATACCATATAACGTAATACGTGATAACGTAATACCATATAACGTAATACGTTATGACGTTATACCATATAACGTAATACGTTATAACGTAATACCATATAACGTAATACGTTATAACGTAATACCATATAACGTAAAACGTCATTTCGTTATACCATATAACGTAATACGTTATAACGTAATACCATATAACTTAATACGTTATAACGTTATACCATATAACGTAATACTTTATAACGTAATACCATATAACGTAATACGTTAAAACGTTATACCACATAACGTAATACGTTATAACGTAATACCATATAACGTAATACGTTATAACGTTATACCATATAACGTAATACGTTATAACGTTATACCATATAACGTTATACGTGATAACGTAATACCATATAAAGTAATACGTTATAACGTTATACCATATAACGTAAAACGTCATTTCGTTATACCATATAACGTAATACGTTATAACGTTATACCATATAACGTAATACGTTAAAACGTAATACCATATAACGTAATACGTTATAACGTTATACCATATAACGTAAAACGTCATTTCGTTATACCATATAACGTAATACGTTATAACGTAATGCCATATAACGTAATACGTGATAACGTTATACCATATAACGTAATACGTTATAACGTAATAACACATAACATAAAACGTTATAACGTAATACCATATAACGTAATACGTTATAACGTTATACCATATAACGTAATACGTTAAAACGTAATACCATATAACGTAATACGTTATAACGTAATACCATATAACGTAAAACGTCATTTCGTTATATCATATAACGTAATACGGTATAACGTTATACCATATAACGTAATACGTTAAAACGTTATACCATATAACGTAAAACGTCATTTCGTTATACCATATAACGTAATACGTTATAACGTAATGCCATATAACGTAATACGTGATAACGTTATACCATATAACATAATACGTTATAACGTAATACCATATAACGTAAAACGTCATTTCGTTATATCATATAACGTAATACGGTATAACGTTATACCATATAACGTAATACGTTATAACGATATACCATATAACGTAATACGTTATAACGTTATACCATATAACGTAATACGTGATAACGTTATACCATATAACGTAATACGTTAAAACGTTATACCATATAACGTAATACGTTATAACGTTATACCATATAACGTAATACGGTATAACGTTATACCATATAACATAATACGTTATAACGATATACCATATAACGTAATACGTTATAACTTTATACCATATAACGTAATACGTGATTACGTTATACCATATAACGTAATACGTTAAAACGTTATACCATATAACGTAATACGTGATAACGTTATACCATATAACGTAATACGTTAAAACGTTATACCATATAACGTAATACGTTATAACGTTATACCATATAACATAATACGTTATAACGTAATACCATATAACGTAAAACGTCATTTCGTTATATCATATAACGTAATACGGTATAACGTTATACCATATAACGTAATACGTTATAACGATATACCATATAACGTAATACGTTATAACGTTATACCATATAACGTAATACGTGATAACGTTATACCATATAACGTAATACGTTAAAACGTTATACCATATAACGTAATACGTTATAACGTTATACCATATAACGTAATACGTAATAACGTAATACCATATAACGTAATACGTTATGACGTTATACCATATAACGTAATACGTTATAACGTAATCACATATAACGTAAAACGTCATTTCGTTATACCATATAACGTAATACGGTAGAACGTTATACCATATAACGTAATACGTTATAACGATATACCATATAACGTAATACGTTATAACGTTATACCATATAACGTAATACGTGATAACGTTATACCATATAACGTAATACGTTAAAACGTTATACCATATAACGTAATACGTGATAACGTTATACCATATAACGTAATACGTGATAACGTTATACCATATAACGTAATACGTGATAACGTTATACCATATAACATAATACGTTATAACGTAATACCATATAACATAATACGTTATAACGTAATACCATATAACGTAAAACGTCATTTCGTTATACCATATAACGTAATACGTTATAACGTAATGCCATATAACGTAATACGTGCTAACGTTATACCATATAACATAATACGTTATAACGTAATACCATATAACGTAAAACGTCATTTCGTTATATCATATAACGTAATACGGTATAACGTTATACCATATAACGTAATACGTTATAACGATATACCATATAACGTAATACGTTATAACGTTATACCATATAACGTAATACGTGATAACGTTATACCATATAACGTAATACGTGATAACGTTATACCATATAACGTAATACGTGATAACGTTATACCATATAACATAATACGTTATAACGTAATACCATATAACGTAAAACGTCATTTCGTTATACCATATAACGTAATACGTTATAACGTAATGCCATATAACGTAATACGTGCTAACGTTATACCATATAACGTAATACGTTATAACGTAATAACACATAACATAAAACGTTATAACGTAATACCATATAACGTAATACGTTATAACGTTATACCATATAACGTAATACGTTATAACGTTATACCATATAACGTAATACGGTATAACGTTATACCATATAACATAATACGTTATAACGATATACCATATAACGTAATACGTTATAACATTATACCATATAACGTAATACGTGATTACGTTATACCATATAACGTAATACGTTAAAACGTTATACCATATAACGTAATACGTGATAACGTTATACCATATAACGTAATACGTTATAACGTTATACCATATAACGTAAAACGTCATTTCGTTATACCATATAACGTAATACGTTATAACGTTATACCATATAACGTAATACGTTAAAACGTAATACCATATAACGTAATACGTTATAACGTTATACCATATAACGTAAAACGTCATTTCGTTATACCATATAACGTAATACGTTATAACGTAATGCCATATAACGTAATACGTGATAACGTTATACCATATAACGTAATACGTTATAACGTAATAACACATAACATAAAACGTTATAACGTAATACCATATAACGTAATACGTTATAACGTTATACCATATAACGTAATACGTTAAAACGTAATACCATATAACGTAATACGTTATAACGTAATACCATATAACGTAAAACGTCATTTCGTTATATCATATAACGTAATACGGTATAACGTTATACCATATAACGTAATACGTTATAACGATATACCATATAACGTAATACGTTATAACGTTATACCATATAACGTAATACTTTATAACGTTATACCATATAACGTAATACTTTATAACGTTATACCATATAACGTAATACGTTAAAACGTTATACCACATAACGTAATACGTTATAACGTAATACCATATAACGTAATACGTTATAACGTTATACCATATAACGTAATACGTTAAAACGTAATACCATATAACGTAATACGTTATAACGTTATACCATATAACGTAAAACGTCATTTCGTTATACCATATAACGTAATACGTTATAACGTAATGCCATATAACGTAATACGTGATAACGTTATACCATATAACGTAAAACGTCATTTCGTTATATCATATAACGTAATACGGTATAACGTTATACCATATAACGTAATACGTTATAACGATATACCATATAACGTAATACGTTATAACGTTATACCATATAACGTAACACGTTATAACGTTATACCATATAACGTAATACGTGATAGCGTTATACCATATAACGTAATACGTTAAAACGTTATACCATATAACGTAATACGTTATAACGATATACCATATAACGTAATACGTTATAACGTTATACCATATAACGTAATACGTGATAGCGTTATACCATATAACATAATACGTTATAACGTAATACCATATAACGTAAAACGTCATTTCGTTATATCATATAACGTAATACGGTATAACGTTATACCATATAACGTAATACGTTATAACGATATACCATATAACGTAATACGTTATAACGTTATACCACATAACGTAATACGTTATAACGTAATACCATATAACGTAATACGTTATAACGTTATACCATATAACGTAATACGTTATAACGTTATACCATATAACTTAATACTTTATAACGTAATACCATATAACGTAATACGTTAAAACGTTATACCACATAACGTAATACGTTATAACGTAATACCATATAACGTAATACGTTATAACGTTATACCATATAACGAAATACGTTAAAACGTAATACCATATAACGTAATACGTTATAACGTTATACCATATAACGTAAAACGTCATTTCGTTATACCATATAACGTAATACGTTATAACGTAATGCCATATAACGTAATACGTGATAACGTTATACCATATAACGTAATACGTTATAACGTAATAACATATAACGTAAAACGTCATTTCGTTGTACCATATAACGTAATACTGTATAACGTTATACCATATAACGTAATACGTTATAACGATATACCATGTAACGTAATACGTTATAACGTTATACCATATAACGTAATACGTGATAGCGTTATACCATATAACGTAATACGTTAAAACGTTATACCATATAACGTAATACGTTATAACGTTATACCATATAACGTAATACGTGATAACGTAATACCATATAACGTAATACGTTATGACGTTATACCATATAACGTAATACGTTATAACGTAATACCATATAACGTAATACGTTATAACGTAATACCATATAACGTAAAACGTCATTTCGTTATACCATATAACGTAATACGTTATAACGTAATACCATATAACTTAATACGTTATAACGTTATACCATATAACGTAATACTTTATAACGTAATACCATATAACGTAATACGTTAAAACGTTATACCACATAACGTAATACGTTATAACGTAATACCATATAACGTAATACGTTATAACGTTATACCATATAACGTAATACGTTATAACGTTATACCATATAACGTAATACTTTATAGCGTAATACCATATAACGTAATACGTGATAACGTTATACCATATAACGTAATACGTTAAAACGTTATACCATATAACGTAATACGTTATAACGTTATACCATATAACGTAATACGTGATAACGTAATACCATATAAAGTAATACGTTATAACGTTATACCATATAACGTAAAACGTCATTTCGTTATACCATATAACGTAATACGTTATAACGTTATACCATATAACGTAATACGTTAAAACGTAATACCATATAACGTAATACGTTATAACGTTATACCATATAACGTAAAACGTCATTTCGTTATACCATATAACGTAATACGTTATAACGTAATGCCATATAACGTAATACGTGATAACGTTATACCATATAACGTAATACGTTATAACGTAATAACACATAACATAAAACGTTATAACGTAATACCATATAACGTAATACGTTATAACGTTATACCACATAACGTAATACGTTAAAACGTAATACCATATAACGTAATACGTTATAACGTAATACCATATAACGTAAAACGTCATTTCGTTATATCATATAACGTAATACGGTATAACGTTATACCATATAACGTAATACGTTAAAACGTTATACCATATAACGTAAAACGTCATTTCGTTATACCATATAACGTAATACGTTATAACGTAATGCCATATAACGTAATACGTGATAACGTTATACCATATAACATAATACGTTATAACGTAATACCATATAACGTAAAACGTCATTTCGTTATATCATATAACGTAATACGGTATAACGTTATACCATATAACGTAATACGTTATAACGATATACCATATAACGTAATACGTTATAACGTTATACCATATAACGTAATACGTGATAACGTTATACCATATAACGTAATACGTTAAAACGTTATACCATATAACGTAATACGTTATAACGTTATACCATATAACGTAATACGGTATAACGTTATACCATATAACATAATACGTTATAACGATATACCATATAACGTAATACGTTATAACTTTATACCATATAACGTAATACGTGATTACGTTATACCATATAACGTAATACGTTAAAACGTTATACCATATAACGTAATACGTGATAACGTTATACCATATAACGTAATACGTTAAAACGTTATACTATTTAACGTAATACGTTATAACGTTATACCATATAACATAATACGTTATAACGTAATACCATATAACGTAAAACGTCATTTCGTTATATCATATAACGTAATACGGTATAACGTTATACCATATAACGTAATACGTTATAACGATATACCATATAACGTAATACGTTATAACGTTATACCATATAACGTAATACGTGATAACGTTATACCATATAACGTAATACGTTAAAACGTTATACCATATAACGTAATACGTTATAACGTTATACCATATAACGTAATACGTAATAACGTAATACCATATAACGTAATACGTTATGACGTTATACCATATAACGTAATACGTTATAACGTAATCACATATAACGTAAAACGTCATTTCGTTATACCATATAACGTAATACGGTAGAACGTTATACCATATAACGTAATACGTTATAACGATATACCATATAACGTAATACGTTATAACGTTATACCATATAACGTAATACGTGATAACGTTATACCATATAACGTAATACGTTAAAACGTTATACCATATAACGTAATACGTGATAACGTTATACCATATAACGTAATACGTGATAACGTTATACCATATAACGTAATACGTGATAACGTTATACCATATAACATAATACGTTATAACGTAATACCATATAACATAATACGTTATAACGTAATACCATATAACGTAAAACGTCATTTCGTTATACCATATAACGTAATACGTTATAACGTAATGCCATATAACGTAATACGTGCTAACGTTATACCATATAACATAATACGTTATAACGTAATACCATATAACGTAAAACGTCATTTCGTTATATCATATAACGTAATACGGTATAACGTTATACCATATAACGTAATACGTTATAACGATATACCATATAACGTAATACGTTATAACGTTATACCATATAACGTAATACGTGATAACGTTATACCATATAACGTAATACGTGATAACGTTATACCATATAACGTAATACGTGATAACGTTATACCATATAACATAATACGTTATAACGTAATACCATATAACGTAAAACGTCATTTCGTTATACCATATAACGTAATACGTTATAACGTAATGCCATATAACGTAATACGTGCTAACGTTATACCATATAACGTAATACGTTATAACGTAATAACACATAACATAAAACGTTATAACGTAATACCATATAACGTAATACGTTATAACGTTATACCATATAACGTAATACGTTATAACGTTATACCATATAACGTAATACGGTATAACGTTATACCATATAACATAATACGTTATAACGATATACCATATAACGTAATACGTTATAACATTATACCATATAACGTAATACGTGATTACGTTATACCATATAACGTAATACGTTAAAACGTTATACCATATAACGTAATACGTGATAACGTTATACCATATAACGTAATACGTTATAACGTTATACCATATAACGTAAAACGTCATTTCGTTATACCATATAACGTAATAAGTTATAACGTTATACCATATAACGTAATACGTTAAAACGTAATACCATATAACGTAATACGTTATAACGTTATACCATATAACGTAAAACGTCATTTCGTTATACCATATAACGTAATACGTTATAACGTAATGCCATATAACGTAATACGTGATAACGTTATACCATATAACGTAATACGTTATAACGTAATAACACATAACATAAAACGTTATAACGTAATACCATATAACGTAATACGTTATAACGTTATACCATATAACGTAATACGTTAAAACGTAATACCATATAACGTAATACGTTATAACGTAATACCATATAACGTAAAACGTCATTTCGTTATATCATATAACGTAATACGGTATAACGTTATACCATATAACGTAATACGTTATAACGATATACCATATAACGTAATACGTTATAACGTTATACCATATAACGTAATACTTTATAACGTTATACCATATAACGTAATACTTTATAACGTTATACCATATAACGTAATACGTTAAAACGTTATACCACATAACGTAATACGTTATAACGTAATACCATATAACGTAATACGTTATAACGTTATACCATATAACGTAATACGTTAAAACGTAATACCATATAACGTAATACGTTATAACGTTATACCATATAACGTAAAACGTCATTTCGTTATACCATATAACGTAATACGTTATAACGTAATGCCATATAACGTAATACGTGATAACGTTATACCATATAACGTAATACGTTATAACGTAATACCATATAACGTAAAACGTTATAACGTAATACCATATAACGTAATACGTTATAACGTTATACCACATAACGTAATACGTTATAACGTAATACCATATAACGTAATACGTTATAACGTTATACCATATAACGTAATACGTTATAACGTTATACCATATAACGTAATACTTTATAACGTAATACCATATAACGTAATACGTTAAAACGTTATACCACATAACGTAATACGTTATAACGTAATACCATATAACGTAATACGTTATAACGTTATACGATATAACGTAATACGTTATAACGTAATACCATATAACGTAAAACGTCATTTCGTTATACCATATAACGTAATACGTTATAACGTAATACCATATAACTTAATACGTTATAACGTTATACCATATAACGTAATACGTTATAACGTAATACCATATAACGTAAAACGTCATTTCGTTATATCATATAACGTAATACGGTATAACGTTATACCATATAACGTAATACGTTATAACGATATACCATATAACGTAATACGTTATAACGTTATACCATATAACGTAATACGTTATAACGTTATACCATATAACGTAATACGTGATAGCGTTATACCATATAACGTAATACGTTAAAACGTTATACCATATAACGTAATACGTTATAACGATATACCATATAACGTAATACGTTATAACGTTATACCATATAACGTAATACGTGATAGCGTTATACCATATAACGTAATACGTTAAAACGTTATACCATATAACGTAATACGTTATAACGTTATACCATATAACGTAATACGTGATAACGTAATACCATATAACGTAATACGTTATGACGTTATACCATATAACGTAATACGTTATAACGTAATACCATATAACGTAATACGTTATAACGTAATACCATATAACGTAAAACGTCATTTCGTTATACCATATAACGTAATACGTTATAACGTAATACCATATAACTTAATACGTTATAACGTTATACCATATAACGTAATACTTTATAACGTAATACCATATAACGTAATACGTTAAAACGTTATACCACATAACGTAATACGTTATAACGTAATACCATATAACGTAATACGTTATAACGTTATACCATATAACGTAATACGTTATAACGTTATACCATATAACGTAATACGTGATAACGTAATACCATATAAAGTAATACGTTATAACGTTATACCATATAACGTAAAACGTCATTTCGTTATACCATATAACGTAATACGTTATAACGTTATACCATATAACGTAATACGTTAAAACGTAATACCATATAACGTAATACGTTATAACGTTATACCATATAACGTAAAACGTCATTTCGTTATACCATATAACGTAATACGTTATAACGTAATGCCATATAACGTAATACGTGATAACGTTATACCATATAACGTAATACGTTATAACGTAATAACACATAACATAAAACGTTATAACGTAATACCATATAACGTAATACGTTATAACGTTATACCATATAACGTAATACGTTAAAACGTAATACCATATAACGTAATACGTTATAACGTAATACCATATAACGTAAAACGTCATTTCGTTATATCATATAACGTAATACGGTATAACGTTATACCATATAACGTAATACGTTAAAACGTTATACCATATAACGTAAAACGTCATTTCGTTATACCATATAACGTAATACGTTATAACGTAATGCCATATAACGTAATACGTGATAACGTTATACCATATAACATAATACGTTATAACGTAATACCATATAACGTAAAACGTCATTTCGTTATATCATATAACGTAATACGGTATTACGTTATACCATATAACGTAATACGTTATAACGATATACCATATAACGTAATACGTTATAACGTTATACCATATAACGTAATACGTGATAACGTTATACCATATAACGTAATACGTTAAAACGTTATACCATATAACGTAATACGTTATAACGTTATACCATATAACGTAATACGGTATAACGTTATACCATATAACATAATACGTTATAACGATATACCATATAACGTAATACGTTATAACTTTATACCATATAACGTAATACGTGATTACGTTATACCATATAACGTAATACGTTAAAACGTTATACCATATAACGTAATACGTGATAACGTTATACCATATAACGTAATACGTTAAAACGTTATACCATATAACGTAATACGTTATAACGTTATACCATATAACATAATACGTTATAACGTAATACCATATAACGTAAAACGTCATTTCGTTATATCATATAACGTAATACGGTATAACGTTATACCATATAACGTAATACGTTATAACGATATACCATATAACGTAATACGTTATAACGTTATACCATATAACGTAATACGTGATAACGTTATACCATATAACGTAATACGTTAAAACGTTATACCATATAACGTAATACGTTATAACGTTATACCATATAACGTAATACGTAATAACGTAATACCATATAACGTAATACGTTATGACGTTATACCATATAACGTAATACGTTATAACGTAATCACATATAACGTAAAACGTCATTTCGTTATACCATATAACGTAATACGGTAGAACGTTATACCATATAACGTAATACGTTATAACGATATACCATATAACGTAATACGTTATAACGTTATACCATATAACGTAATACGTGATAACGTTATACCATATAACGTAATACGTTAAAACGTTATACCATATAACGTAATACGTGATAACGTTATACCATATAACGTAATACGTGATAACGTAATGCCATATAACGTAATACGTGCTAACGTTATACCATATAACGTAATACGTTATAACGTAATAACACATAACATAAAACGTTATAACGTAATACCATATAACGTAAAACGTCATTTCGTTATATCATATAACGTAATACGGTATAACGTTATACCATATAACGTAATACGTTATAACGATATACCATATAACGTAATACGTTATAACGTTATACCATATAACGTAATACGTGATAACGTTATACCATATAACGTAATACGTTAAAACGTTATACCATATAACGTAATACGTTATAACGTTATACCATATAACGTAATACGTAATAACGTAATACCATATAACATAATACGTTATAACGTAATACCATATAACATAATACGTTATAACGTAATACCATATAACGTAAAACGTCATTTCGTTATACCATATAACGTAATACGTTATAACGTAATGCCATATAACGTAATACGTGCTAACGTTATACCATATAACATAATACGTTATAACGTAATACCATATAACGTAAAACGTCATTTCGTTATATCATATAACGTAATACGGTATAACGTTATACCATATAACGTAATACGTTATAACGATATACCATATAACGTAATACGTTATAACGTTATACCATATAACGTAATACGTGATAACGTTATACCATATAACGTAATACGTGATAACGTTATACCATATAACGTAATACGTGATAACGTTATACCATATAACATAATACGTTATAACGTAATACCATATAACGTAAAACGTCATTTCGTTATACCATATAACGTAATACGTTATAACGTAATGCCATATAACGTAATACGTGCTAACGTTATACCATATAACGTAATACGTTATAACGTAATAACACATAACATAAAACGTTATAACGTAATACCATATAACGTAATACGTTATAACGTTATACCATATAACGTAATACGTTATAACGTTATACCATATAACGTAATACGGTATAACGTTATACCATATAACATAATACGTTATAACGATATACCATATAACGTAATACGTTATAACATTATACCATATAACGTAATACGTGATTACGTTATACCATATAACGTAATACGTTAAAACGTTATACCATATAACGTAATACGTGATAACGTTATACCATATAACGTAATACGTTATAACGTTATACCATATAACGTAAAACGTCATTTCGTTATACCATATAACGTAATACGTTATAACGTTATACCATATAACGTAATACGTTAAAACGTAATACCATATAACGTAATACGTTATAACGTTATACCATATAACGTAAAACGTCATTTCGTTATACCATATAACGTAATACGTTATAACGTAATGCCATATAACGTAATACGTGATAACGTTATACCATATAACGTAATACGTTATAACGTAATAACACATAACATAAAACGTTATAACGTAATACCATATAACGTAATACGTTATAACGTTATACCATATAACGTAATACGTTAAAACGTAATACCATATAACGTAATACGTTATAACGTAATACCATATAACGTAAAACGTCATTTCGTTATATCATATAACGTAATACGGTATAACGTTATACCATATAACGTAATACGTTATAACGATATACCATATAACGTAATACGTTATAACGTTATACCATATAACGTAATACTTTATAACGTTATACCATATAACGTAATACTTTATAACGTTATACCATATAACGTAATACGTTAAAACGTTATACCACATAACGTAATACGTTATAACGTAATACCATATAACGTAATACGTTATAACGTTATACCATATAACGTAATACGTTAAAACGTAATACCATATAACGTAATACGTTATAACGTTATACCATATAACGTAAAACGTCATTTCGTTATACCATATAACGTAATACGTTATAACGTAATGCCATATAACGTAATACGTGATAACGTTATACCATATAACGTAAAACGTCATTTCGTTATATCATATAACGTAATACGGTATAACGTTATACCATATAACGTAATACGTTATAACGATATACCATATAACGTAATACGTTATAACGTTATACCATATAACGTAATACGTTATAACGTTATACCATATAACGTAATACGTGATAGCGTTATACCATATAACGTAATACGTTAAAACGTTATACCATATAACGTAATACGTTATAACGATATACCATATAACGTAATACGTTATAACGTTATACCATATAACGTAATACGTGATAGCGTTATACCATATAACGTAATACGTTAAAACGTTATACCATATAACGTAATACGTTATAACGTTATACCATATAACGTAATACGTGACAACGTAATACCATATAACGTAATACGTTATGACGTTATACCATATAACGTAATACGTGATAGCGTTATACCATATAACGTAATACGTTAAAACGTTATACCATATAACGTAATACGTTATAACGATATACCATATAACGTAATACGTTATAACGTTATACCATATAACGTAATACGTGATAGCGTTATACCATATAACGTAATACGTTAAAACGTTATACCATATAACGTAATACGTTATAACGTTATACCATATAACGTAATACGTGACAACGTAATACCATATAACGTAATACGTGACAACGTAATACCATATAACGTAATACGTTATGACGTTATACCATATAACGTAATACGTTATAACGTAATACCATATAACGTAATACGTTATAACGTAATACCATATAACGTAAAACGTCATTTCGTTATATCATATAACGTAATACGGTATAACGTTATACCATATAACGTAATACGTTATAACGATATACCATATAACGTAATACGTTATAACGTTATACCATATAACGTAATACTTTATAACGTTATACCATATAACGTAATACTTTATAACGTTATACCATATAACGTAATACGTTAAAACGTTATACCACATAACGTAATACGTTATAACGTAATACCATATAACGTAATACGTTATAACGTTATACCATATAACGTAATACGTTAAAACGTAATACCATATAACGTAATACGTTATAACGTTATACCATATAACGTAAAACGTCATTTCGTTATACCATATAACGTAATACGTTATAACGTAATGCCATATAACGTAATACGTGATAACGTTATACCATATAACGTAAAACGTCATTTCGTTATATCATATAACGTAATACGGTATAACGTTATACCATATAACGTAATACGTTATAACGATATACCATATAACGTAATACGTTATAACGTTATACCATATAACGTAATACGTTATAACGTTATACCATATAACGTAATACGTGATAGCGTTATACCATATAACGTAATACGTTAAAACGTTATACCATATAACGTAATACGTTATAACGATATACCATATAACGTAATACGTTATAACGTTATACCATATAACGTAATACGTGATAGCGTTATACCATATAACGTAATACGTTAAAACGTTATACCATATAACGTAATACGTTATAACGTTATACCATATAACGTAATACGTGACAACGTAATACCATATAACGTAATACGTTATGACGTTATACCATATAACGTAATACGTTATAACGTAATACCATATAACGTAATACGTTATAACGTAATACCATATAACGTAAAACGTCATTTCGTTATACCATATAACGTAATACGTTATAACGTAATACCATATAACTTAATACGTTATAACGTTATACCATATAACGTAATACTTTATAACGTAATACCATATAACGTAATACGTTAAAACGTTATACCACATAACGTAATACGTTATAACGTAATACCATATAACGTAATACGTTATAACGTTATACCATATAACGTAATACGTTATAACGTTATACCATATAACGTAATACTTTATAGCGTAATACCATATAACGTAATACGTGATAACGTTATACCATATAACGTAATACGTTAAAACGTTATACCATATAACGTAATACGTTATAACGTTATACCATATAACGTAATACGTGATAACGTAATACCATATAAAGTAATACGTTATAACGTTATACCATATAACGTAAAACGTCATTTCGTTATACCATATAACGTAATACGTTATAACGTTATACCATATAACGTAATACGTTAAAACGTAATACCATATAACGTAATACGTTATAACGTTATACCATATAACGTAAAACGTCATTTCGTTATACCATATAACGTAATACGTTATAACGTAATGCCATATAACGTAATACGTGATAACGTTATACCATATAACGTAATACGTTATAACGTAATAACACATAACATAAAACGTTATAACGTAATACCATATAACGTAATACGTTATAACGTTATACCATATAACGTAATACGTTAAAACGTAATACCATATAACGTAATACGTTATAACGTAATACCATATAACGTAAAACGTCATTTCGTTATATCATATAACGTAATACGGTATAACGTTATACCATATAACGTAATACGTTATAACGATATACCATATAACGTAATACGTTATAACGTTATACCATATAACGTAATACGTGATAACGTTATACCATATAACGTAATACGTTAAAACGTTATACCATATAACGTAAAACGTCATTTCGTTATACCATATAACGTAATACGTTATAACGTAATGCCATATAACGTAATACGTGATAACGTTATACCATATAACATAATACGTTATAACGTAATACCATATAACGTAAAACGTCATTTCGTTATATCATATAACGTAATACGGTATAACGTTATACCACATAACGTAATACGTTATAACGATATACCATATAACGTAATACGTTATAACGTTATACCATATAACGTAATACGTGATAACGTTATACCATATAACGTAATACGTTAAAACGTTATACCATATAACGTAATACGTTATAACGTTATACCATATAACGTAATACGGTATAACGTTATACCATATAACATAATACGTTATAACGATATACCATATAACGTAATACGTTATAACTTTATACCATATAACGTAATACGTGATTACGTTATACCATATAACGTAATACGTTAAAACGTTATACCATATAACGTAATACGTGATAACGTTATACCATATAACGTAATACGTTAAAACGTTATACCATATAACGTAATACGTTATAACGTTATACCATATAACATAATACGTTATAACGTAATACCATATAACGTAAAACGTCATTTCGTTATATCATATAACGTAATACGGTATAACGTTATACCATATAACGTAATACGTTATAACGATATACCATATAACGTAATACGTTATAACGTTATACCATATAACGTAATACGTGATAACGTTATACCATATAACGTAATACGTTAAAACGTTATACCATATAACGTAATACGTTATAACGTTATACCATATAACGTAATACGTAATAACGTAATACCATATAACGTAATACGTTATGACGTTATACCATATAACGTAATACGTTATAACGTAATCACATATAACGTAAAACGTCATTTCGTTATACCATATAACGTAATACGGTAGAACGTTATACCATATAACGTAATACGTTATAACGATATACCATATAACGTAATACGTTATAACGTTATACCATATAACGTAATACGTGATAACGTTATACCATATAACGTAATACGTTAAAACGTTATACCATATAACGTAATACGTGATAACGTTATACCATATAACGTAATACGTGATAACGTTATACCATATAACGTAATACGTGATAACGTTATACCATATAACATAATACGTTATAACGTAATACCATATAACATAATACGTTATAACGTAATACCATATAACGTAAAACGTCATTTCGTTATACCATATAACGTAATACGTTATATCGTAATGCCATATAACGTAATACGTGCTAACGTTATACCATATAACGTAATACGTTATAACGTAATACCATATAACGTAAAACGTCATTTCGTTATATCATATAACGTAATACGGTATAACGTTATTCCATATAACGTAATACGTTATAACGATATACCATATAACGTAATACGTTATAACGTTATACCATATAACGTAATACGTGATAACGTTATACCATATAACGTAATACGTGATAACGTTATACCATATAACGTAATACGTGATAACGTTATACCATATAACATAATACGTTATAACGTAATACCATATAACGTAAAACGTCATTTCGTTATACCATATAACGTAATACGTTATAACGTAATGCCATATAACGTAATACGTGCTAACGTTATACCATATAACGTAATACGTTATAACGTAATAACACATAACATAAAACGTTATAACGTAATACCATATAACGTAATACGTTATAACGTTATACCATATAACGTAATACGTTATAACTTTATACCATATAACGTAATACGTGATTACGTTATACCATATAACGTAATACGTTAAAACGTTATACCATATAACGTAATACGTGATAACGTTATACCATATAACGTAATACGTTATAACGTTATACCATATAACGTAAAACGTCATTTCGTTATACCATATAACGTAATACGTTATAACGTTATACCAATTAACGTAATACGTTAAAACGTAATACCATATAACGTAATACGTTATAACGTTATACCAATTAACGTAATACGTTAAAACGTAATACCATATAACGTAATACGTTATAACGTTATACCATATAACGTAAAACGTCATTTCGTTATACCATATAACGTAATACGTTATAACGTAATGCCATATAACGTAATACGTGATATCGTTATACCATATAACGTAATACGTTATAACGTAATAACACATAACATAAAACGTTATAACGTAATACCATATAACGTAATACGTTATAACGTTATACCATATAACGTAATACGTTAAAACGTAATACCATATAACGTAATACGTTATAACGTAATACCATATAACGTAAAACGTCATTTCGTTATATCATATAACGTAATACGGTATAACGTTATACCATATAACGTAATACGTTATAACGATATACCATATAACGTAATACGTTATAACGTTATACCATATAACGTAATACTTTATAACGTTATACCATATAACGTAATACTTTATAACGTTATACCATATAACGTAATACGTTAAAACGTTATACCACATAACGTAATACGTTATAACGTAATACCATATAACGTAATACGTTATAACGTTATACCATATAACGTAATACGTTAAAACGTAATACCATATAACGTAATACGTTATAACGTTATACCATATAACGTAAAACGTCATTTCGTTATACCATATAACGTAATACGTTATAACGTAATGCCATATAACGTAATACGTGATAACGTTATACCATATAACGTAATACGTTATAACGTAATACCATATAACGTAAAACGTTATAACGTAATACCATATAACGTAATACGTTATAACGTTATACCACATAACGTAATACGTTATAACGTAATACCATATAACGTAATACGTTATAACGTTATACCATATAACGTAATACGTTATAACGTTATACCATATAACGTAATACTTTATAACGTAATACCATATAACGTAATACGTTAAAACGTTATACCACATAACGTAATACGTTATAACGTAATACCATATAACGTAATACGTTATAACGTTATACGATATAACGTAATACGTTAAAACGTAATACCATATAACGTAATACGTTATAACGTTATACCATATAACGTAAAACGTCATTTCGTTATACCATATAACGTAATACGTTATAACGTAATGCCATATAACGTAATACGTGATAACGTTATACCATATAACGTAATACGTTATAACGTAATAACATATAACGTAAAACGTCATTTCGTTGTACCATATAACGTAATACTGTATAACGTTATACCATATAACGTAATACGTTATAACGATATACCATATAACGTAATACGATATAACGTTATACCATATAACGTAATACGTGATAACGTTATACCATATAACGTAATACGTTAAAACGTTATACCATATAACGTAATACGTGATAACGTAATACCATATAACGTAATACGTTATGACGTTATACCATATAACGTAATACGTTATAACGTAATACCATATAACGTAATACGTTATAACGTAATACCATATAACGTAAAACGTCATTTCGTTATACCATATAACGTAATACGTTATAACGTAATACCATATAACGTAAAACGTCATTTCGTTATATCATATAACGTAATACGGTATAACGTTATACCACATAACGTAATACGTTATAACGATATACCATATAACGTAATACGTTATAACGTTATACCATATAACGTAATACGTGATAACGTTATACCATATAACGTAATACGTTAAAACGTTATACCATATAACGTAATACGTTATAACGTTATACCATATAACGTAATACGGTATAACGTTATACCATATAACATAATACGTTATAACGATATACCATATAGCGTAATACGTTATAACGTAATACCATATAACGTAAAACGTCATTTCGTTATATCATATAACGTAATACGGTATAACGTTATACCACATAACGTAATACGTTATAACGATATACCATATAACGTAATACGTTATAACGTTATACCATATAACGTAATACGTGATAACGTTATACCATATAACGTAATACTTTATAACGTAATACCATATAACGTAATACGTTAAAACGTTATACCACATAACGTAATACGTTATAACGTAATACCATATAACGTAATACGTTATAACGTTATACGATATAACGTAATACGTTAAAACGTAATACCATATAACGTAATACGTTATAACGTTATACCATATAACGTAAAACGTCATTTCGTTATACCATATAACGTAATACGTTATAACGTAATGCCATATAACGTAATACGTGATAACGTTATACCATATAACATAATACGTTATAACGTAATACCATATAACGTAAAACGTCATTTCGTTATATCATATAACGTAATACGGTATAACGTTATACCACATAACGTAATACGTTATAACGATATACCATATAACGTAATACGTTATAACGTTATACCATATAACGTAATACGTGATAACGTTATACCATATAACGTAATACGTTAAAACGTTATACCATATAACGTAATACGTTATAACGTTATACCATATAACGTAATACGGTATAACGTTATACCATATAACATAATACGTTATAACGATATACCATATAACGTAATACGTTATAACTTTATACCATATAACGTAATACGTGATTACGTTATACCATATAACGTAATACGTTAAAACGTTATACCATATAACGTAATACGTGATAACGTTATACCATATAACGTAATACGTTAAAACGTTATACCATATAACGTAATACGTTATAACGTTATACCATATAACATAATACGTTATAACGTAATACCATATAACGTAAAACGTCATTTCGTTATATCATATAACGTAATACGGTATAACGTTATACCATATAACGTAATACGTTATAACGATATACCATATAACGTAATACGTTATAACGTTATACCATATAACGTAATACGTGATAACGTTATACCATATAACGTAATACGTTAAAACGTTATACCATATAACGTAATACGTTATAACGTTATACCATATAACGTAATACGTAATAACGTAATACCATATAACGTAATACGTTATGACGTTATACCATATAACGTAATACGTTATAACGTAATCACATATAACGTAAAACGTCATTTCGTTATACCATATAACGTAATACGGTAGAACGTTATACCATATAACGTAATACGTTATAACGATATACCATATAACGTAATACGTTATAACGTTATACCATATAACGTAATACGTGATAACGTTATACCATATAACGTAATACGTTAAAACGTTATACCATATAACGTAATACGTGATAACGTTATACCATATAACGTAATACGTGATAACGTTATACCATATAACGTAATACGTGATAACGTTATACCATATAACATAATACGTTATAACGTAATACCATATAACATAATACGTTATAACGTAATACCATATAACGTAAAACGTCATTTCGTTATACCATATAACGTAATACGTTATATCGTAATGCCATATAACGTAATACGTGCTAACGTTATACCATATAACGTAATACGTTATAACGTAATACCATATAACGTAAAACGTCATTTCGTTATATCATATAACGTAATACGGTATAACGTTATTCCATATAACGTAATACGTTATAACGATATACCATATAACGTAATACGTTATAACGTTATACCATATAACGTAATACGTGATAACGTTATACCATATAACGTAATACGTGATAACGTTATACCATATAACGTAATACGTGATAACGTTATACCATATAACATAATACGTTATAACGTAATACCATATAACGTAAAACGTCATTTCGTTATACCATATAACGTAATACGTTATAACGTAATGCCATATAACGTAATACGTGCTAACGTTATACCATATAACGTAATACGTTATAACGTAATAACACATAACATAAAACGTTATAACGTAATACCATATAACGTAATACGTTATAACGTTATACCATATAACGTAATACGTTAAAACGTAATACCATATAACGTAATACGTTATAACGTAATACCATATAACGTAAAACGTCATTTCGTTATATCATATAACGTAATACGGTATAACGTTATACCATATAACGTAATACGTTATAACGATATACCATATAACGTAATACGTTATAACGTTATACCATATAACGTAATACTTTATAACGTTATACCATATAACGTAATACTTTATAACGTTATACCATATAACGTAATACGTTAAAACGTTATACCACATAACGTAATACGTTATAACGTAATACCATATAACGTAATACGTTATAACGTTATACCATATAACGTAATACGTTAAAACGTAATACCATATAACGTAATACGTTATAACGTTATACCATATAACGTAAAACGTCATTTCGTTATACCATATAACGTAATACGTTATAACGTAATGCCATATAACGTAATACGTGATAACGTTATACCATATAACGTAATACGTTATAACGTAATACCATATAACGTAAAACGTTATAACGTAATACCATATAACGTAATACGTTATAACGTTATACCACATAACGTAATACGTTATAACGTAATACCATATAACGTAATACGTTATAACGTTATACCATATAACGTAATACGTTATAACGTTATACCATATAACGTAATACTTTATAACGTAATACCATATAACGTAATACGTTAAAACGTTATACCACATAACGTAATACGTTATAACGTAATACCATATAACGTAATACGTTATAACGTTATACGATATAACGTAATACGTTAAAACGTAATACCATATAACGTAATACGTTATAACGTTATACCATATAACGTAAAACGTCATTTCGTTATACCATATAACGTAATACGTTATAACGTAATGCCATATAACGTAATACGTGATAACGTTATACCATATAACGTAATACGTTATAACGTAATAACATATAACGTAAAACGTCATTTCGTTGTACCATATAACGTAATACTGTATAACGTTATACCATATAACGTAATACGTTATAACGATATACCATATAACGTAATACGATATAACGTTATACCATATAACGTAATACGTGATAACGTTATACCATATAACGTAATACGTTAAAACGTTATACCATATAACGTAATACGTGATAACGTAATACCATATAACGTAATACGTTATGACGTTATACCATATAACGTAATACGTTATAACGTAATACCATATAACGTAATACGTTATAACGTAATACCATATAACGTAAAACGTCATTTCGTTATACCATATAACGTAATACGTTATAACGTAATACCATATAACGTAAAACGTCATTTCGTTATATCATATAACGTAATACGGTATAACGTTATACCACATAACGTAATACGTTATAACGATATACCATATAACGTAATACGTTATAACGTTATACCATATAACGTAATACGTGATAACGTTATACCATATAACGTAATACGTTAAAACGTTATACCATATAACGTAATACGTTATAACGTTATACCATATAACGTAATACGGTATAACGTTATACCATATAACATAATACGTTATAACGATATACCATATAACGTAATACGTTATAACGTAATACCATATAACGTAAAACGTCATTTCGTTATATCATATAACGTAATACGGTATAACGTTATACCACATAACGTAATACGTTATAACGATATACCATATAACGTAATACGTTATAACGTTATACCATATAACGTAATACGTGATAACGTTATACCATATAACGTAATACTTTATAACGTAATACCATATAACGTAATACGTTAAAACGTTATACCACATAACGTAATACGTTATAACGTAATACCATATAACGTAATACGTTATAACGTTATACGATATAACGTAATACGTTAAAACGTAATACCATATAACGTAATACGTTATAACGTTATACCATATAACGTAAAACGTCATTTCGTTATACCATATAACGTAATACGTTATAACGTAATGCCATATAACGTAATACGTGATAACGTTATACCATATAACATAATACGTTATAACGTAATACCATATAACGTAAAACGTCATTTCGTTATATCATATAACGTAATACGGTATAACGTTATACCACATAACGTAATACGTTATAACGATATACCATATAACGTAATACGTTATAACGTTATACCATATAACGTAATACGTGATAACGTTATACCATATAACGTAATACGTTAAAACGTTATACCATATAACGTAATACGTTATAACGTTATACCATATAACGTAATACGGTATAACGTTATACCATATAACATAATACGTTATAACGATATACCATATAACGTAATACGTTATAACTTTATACCATATAACGTAATACGTGATTACGTTAAACCATATAACGTAATACGTTAAAACGTTATACCATATAACGTAATACGTGATAACGTTATACCATATAACGTAATACGTTAAAACGTTATACCATATAACGTAATACGTTATAACGTTATACCATATAACATAATACGTTATAACGTAATACCATATAACGTAAAACGTCATTTCGTTATATCATATAACGTAATACGGTATAACGTTATACCATATAACGTAATACGTTATAACGATATACCATATAACGTAATACGTTATAACGTTATACCATATAACGTAATACGTGATAACGTTATACCATATAACGTAATACGTTAAAACGTTATACCATATAACGTAATACGTTATAACGTTATACCATATAACGTAATACGTAATAACGTAATACCATATAACGTAATACGTTATGACGTTATACCATATAACGTAATACGTTATAACGTAATCACATATAACGTAAAACGTCATTTCGTTATACCATATAACGTAATACGGTAGAACGTTATACCATATAACGTAATACGTTATAACGATATACCATATAACGTAATACGTTATAACGTTATACCATATAACGTAATACGTGATAACGTTATACCATATAACGTAATACGTTAAAACGTTATACCATATAACGTAATACGTGATAACGTTATACCATATAACGTAATACGTGATAACGTTATACCATATAACGTAATACGTGATAACGTTATACCATATAACATAATACGTTATAACGTAATACCATATAACATAATACGTTATAACGTAATACCATATAACGTAAAACGTCATTTCGTTATACCATATAACGTAATACGTTATATCGTAATGCCATATAACGTAATACGTGCTAACGTTATACCATATAACGTAATACGTTATAACGTAATACCATATAACGTAAAACGTCATTTCGTTATATCATATAACGTAATACGGTATAACGTTATTCCATATAACGTAATACGTTATAACGATATACCATATAACGTAATACGTTATAACGTTATACCATATAACGTAATACGTGATAACGTTATACCATATAACGTAATACGTGATAACGTTATACCATATAACGTAATACGTGATAACGTTATACCATATAACATAATACGTTATAACGTAATACCATATAACGTAAAACGTCATTTCGTTATACCATATAACGTAATACGTTATAACGTAATGCCATATAACGTAATACGTGCTAACGTTATACCATATAACGTAATACGTTATAACGTAATAACACATAACATAAAACGTTATAACGTAATACCATATAACGTAATACGTTATAACGTTATACCATATAACGTAATACGTTATAACTTTATACCATATAACGTAATACGTGATTACGTTATACCATATAACGTAATACGTTAAAACGTTATACCATATAACGTAATACGTGATAACGTTATACCATATAACGTAATACGTTATAACGTTATACCATATAACGTAAAACGTCATTTCGTTATACCATATAACGTAATACGTTATAACGTTATACCAATTAACGTAATACGTTAAAACGTAATACCATATAACGTAATACGTTATAACGTTATACCAATTAACGTAATACGTTAAAACGTAATACCATATAACGTAATACGTTATAACGTTATACCATATAACGTAAAACGTCATTTCGTTATACCATATAACGTAATACGTTATAACGTAATGCCATATAACGTAATACGTGATAACGTTATACCATATAACGTAATACGTTATAACGTAATAACACATAACATAAAACGTTATAACGTAATACCATATAACGTAATACGTTATAACGTTATACCATATAACGTAATACGTTAAAACGTAATACCATATAACGTAATACGTTATAACGTAATACCATATAACGTAAAACGTCATTTCGTTATATCATATAACGTAATACGGTATAACGTTATACCATATAACGTAATACGTTATAACGATATACCATATAACGTAATACGTTATAACGTTATACCATATAACGTAATACTTTATAACGTTATACCATATAACGTAATACTTTATAACGTTATACCATATAACGTAATACGTTAAAACGTTATACCACATAACGTAATACGTTATAACGTAATACCATATAACGTAATACGTTATAACGTTATACCATATAACGTAATACGTTAAAACGTAATACCATATAACGTAATACGTTATAACGTTATACCATATAACGTAAAACGTCATTTCGTTATACCATATAACGTAATACGTTATAACGTAATGCCATATAACGTAATACGTGATAACGTTATACCATATAACGTAATACGTTATAACGTAATACCATATAACGTAAAACGTTATAACGTAATACCATATAACGTAATACGTTATAACGTTATACCACATAACGTAATACGTTATAACGTAATACCATATAACGTAATACGTTATAACGTTATACCATATAACGTAATACGTTATAACGTTATACCATATAACGTAATACTTTATAACGTAATACCATATAACGTAATACGTTAAAACGTTATACCACATAACGTAATACGTTATAACGTAATACCATATAACGTAATACGTTATAACGTTATACGATATAACGTAATACGTTAAAACGTAATACCATATAACGTAATACGTTATAACGTTATACCATATAACGTAAAACGTCATTTCGTTATACCATATAACGTAATACGTTATAACGTAATGCCATATAACGTAATACGTGATAACGTTATACCATATAACGTAATACGTTATAACGTAATAACATATAACGTAAAACGTCATTTCGTTGTACCATATAACGTAATACTGTATAACGTTATACCATATAACGTAATACGTTATAACGATATACCATATAACGTAATACGATATAACGTTATACCATATAACGTAATACGTGATAACGTTATACCATATAACGTAATACGTTAAAACGTTATACCATATAACGTAATACGTGATAACGTAATACCATATAACGTAATACGTTATGACGTTATACCATATAACGTAATACGTTATAACGTAATACCATATAACGTAATACGTTATAACGTAATACCATATAACGTAAAACGTCATTTCGTTATACCATATAACGTAATACGTTATAACGTAATACCATATAACTTAATATGTTATAACGTTATACCATATAACGTAATACTTTATAACGTAATACCATATAACGTAATACGTTAAAACGTTATACCACATAACGTAATACGTTATAACGTAATACCATATAACGTAATACGTTATAACGTTATACCATATAACGTAATACGTTATAACGTTATACCATATAACGTAATACTTCATAGCGTAATACCATATAACGTAATACGTGATAACGTTATACCATATAACGTAATACGTGAAAACGTTATACCATATAACGTAATACGTTATAACGTTATACCATATAACGTAATACGTGATAACGTAATACCATATAACGTAATACGTTATAACGTTATACCATATAACGTAAAACGTCATTTCGTTATACCATATAACGTAATACGTTATAACGTTATACCATATAACGTAATACGTTAAAACGTAATACCATATAACGTAATACGTTATAACGTAATACCATATAACGTAATACGTTATAACGTTATACCATATAACGTAATACGTTATAACGTAATACCATATAACGTAAAACGTTATAACGTAATACCATATAACGTAATACGTTATAACGTTATACCACATAACGTAATACGTTATAACGTAATACCATATAACGTAATACGTTATAACGTTATACCATATAACGTAATACGTTATAACGTTATACCATATAACGTAATACTTTATAACGTAATACCATATAACGTAATACGTTAAAACGTTATACCACATAACGTAATACGTTATAACGTAATACCATATAACGTAATACGTTATAACGTTATACCATATAACGTAATACGTTATAACGTAATAACACATAACATAAAACGTTATAACGTAATACCATATAACGTAATACGTTATAACGTTATACCATATAACGTAATACGTTAAAACGTAATACCATATAACGTAATACGTTATAACGTAATACCATATAACGTAAAACGTCATTTCGTTATATCATATAACGTAATACGGTATAACGTTATACCATATAACGTAATACGTTATAACGATATACCATATAACGTAATACGTTATAACGTTATACCATATAACGTAATACTTTATAACGTTATACCATATAACGTAATACTTTATAACGTTATACCATATAACGTAATACGTTAAAACGTTATACCACATAACGTAATACGTTATAACGTAATACCATATAACGTAATACGTTATAACGTTATACCATATAACGTAATACGTTAAAACGTAATACCATATAACGTAATACGTTATAACGTTATACCATATAACGTAAAACGTCATTTCGTTATACCATATAACGTAATACGTTATAACGTAATGCCATATAACGTAATACGTGATAACGTTATACCATATAACGTAATACGTTATAACGTAATACCATATAACGTAAAACGTTATAACGTAATACCATATAACGTAATACGTTATAACGTTATACCACATAACGTAATACGTTATAACGTAATACCATATAACGTAATACGTTATAACGTTATACCATATAACGTAATACGTTATAACGTTATACCATATAACGTAATACTTTATAACGTAATACCATATAACGTAATACGTTAAAACGTTATACCACATAACGTAATACGTTATAACGTAATACCATATAACGTAATACGTTATAACGTTATACGATATAACGTAATACGTTAAAACGTAATACCATATAACGTAATACGTTATAACGTTATACCATATAACGTAAAACGTCATTTCGTTATACCATATAACGTAATACGTTATAACGTAATGCCATATAACGTAATACGTGATAACGTTATACCATATAACGTAATACGTTATAACGTAATAACATATAACGTAAAACGTCATTTCGTTGTACCATATAACGTAATACTGTATAACGTTATACCATATAACGTAATACGTTATAACGATATACCATATAACGTAATACGATATAACGTTATACCATATAACGTAATACGTGATAACGTTATACCATATAACGTAATACGTTAAAACGTTATACCATATAACGTAATACGTGATAACGTAATACCATATAACGTAATACGTTATGACGTTATACCATATAACGTAATACGTTATAACGTAATACCATATAACGTAATACGTTATAACGTAATACCATATAACGTAAAACGTCATTTCGTTATACCATATATCGTAATACGTTATAACGTAATACCATATGACTTAATATGTTATAACGTTATACCATATAACGTAATACTTTATAACGTAATACCATATAACGTAATACGTTAAAACGTTATACCACATAACGTAATACGTTATAACGTAATACCATATAACGTAATACGTTATAACGTTATACCATATAACGTAATACGTTATAACGTTATACCATATAACGTAATACTTCATAGCGTAATACCATATAACGTAATACGTGATAACGTTATACCATATAACGTAATACGTGAAAACGTTATACCATATAACGTAATACGTTATAACGTTATACCATATAACGTAATACGTGATAACGTAATACCATATAACGTAATACGTTATAACGTTATACCATATAACGTAAAACGTCATTTCGTTATACCATATAACGTAATACGTTATAACGTTATACCATATAACGTAATACGTTAAAACGTAATACCATATAACGTAATACGTTATAACGTAATACCATATAACGTAATACGTTATAACGTTATACCATATAACGTAATACGTTATAACGTAATACCATATAACGTAAAACGTTATAACGTAATACCATATAACGTAATACGTTATAACGTTATACCACATAACGTAATACGTTATAACGTAATACCATATAACGTAATACGTTATAACGTTATACCATATAACGTAATACGTTATAACGTTATACCATATAACGTAATACTTTATAACGTAATACCATATAACGTAATACGTTAAAACGTTATACCACATAACGTAATACGTTATAACGTAATACCATATAACGTAATACGTTATAACGTTATACCATATAACGAAATACGTTAAAACGTAATACCATATAACGTAATACGTTATAACGTTATACCATATAACGTAAAACGTCATTTCGTTATACCATATAACGTAATACGTTATAACGTAATGCCATATAACGTAATACGTGATAACGTTATACCATATAACATAATACGTTATAACGTAATACCATATAACGTAAAACGTCATTTCGTTATACCATATAACGTAATACGTTATAACGTAATGCCATATAACGTAATACGTGCTAACGTTATACCATATAACGTAATACGTTATAACGTAATACCATATAACGTAATACGTTATAACGTTATACCATATAACGTAATACGTTATAACGTTATACCATATAACGTAATACTTTATAACGTAATACCATATAACGTAATACGTTATAACGTAATACCATATAACGTAAAACGTCATTTCGTTATATCATATAACGTAATACGTTATAACGTTATACCATATAACGAAATACGTTAAAACGTAATACCATATAACGTAATACGTTATAACGTTATACCATATAACGTAAAACGTCATTTCGTTATACCATATAACGTAATACGTTATAACGTAATGCCATATAACGTAATACGTTATAACGTAATGCCATATAACGTAATACGTGCTAACGTTATACCATATAACGTAATACGTTATAACGTAATACCATATAACGTAATACGTTATAACGTTATACCATATAACGTAATACGTTATAACGTTATACCATATAACGTAATACTTTATAACGTAATACCATATAACGTAATACGTTATAACGTAATACCATATAACGTAAAACGTCATTTCGTTATATCATATAACGTAATACGTTATAACGTTATACCATATAACGTAATACGTTATAACGTTATACCATATAACGTAATACTTTATAACGTAATACCATATAACGTAATACGTTAAAACGTTATACCACATAACGTAATACGTTATAACGTAATACCATATAACGTAAAACGTCATTTCGTTATACCATATAACGTAATACGTTATAACGTAATGCCATATAACGTAATACGTGCTAACGTTATACCATATAACGTAATACGTTATAACGTAATACCATATAACGTAATACGTTATAACGTTATACCATATAACGTAATACGTTATAACGTTATACCATATAACGTAATACTTTATAACGTAATACCATATAACGTAATACGTTATAACGTAATACCATATAACGTAAAACGTCATTTCGTTATATCATATAACGTAATACGTTATAACGTTATACCATATAACGAAATACGTTAAAACGTAATACCATATAACGTAATACGTTATAACGTTATACCATATAACGTAAAACGTCATTTCGTTATACCATATAACGTAATACGTTATAACGTAATGCCATATAACGTAATACGTTATAACGTAATGCCATATAACGTAATACGTGCTAACGTTATACCATATAACGTAATACGTTATAACGTAATACCATATAACGTAATACGTTATAACGTTATACCATATAACGTAATACGTTATAACGTAATACCATATAACGTAAAACGTCATTTCGTTATACCATATAACGTAATACGTTATAACGTAATACCATATAACTTAATATGTTATAACGTTATACCATATAACGTAATACTTTATAACGTAATACCATATAACGTAATACGTTAAAACGTTATACCACATAACGTAATACGTTATAACGTAATACCATATAACGTAATACGTTATAACGTTATACCATATAACGTAATACGTTATAACGTTATACCATATAACGTAATACTTCATAGCGTAATACCATATAACGTAATACGTGATAACGTTATACCATATAACGTAATACGTGAAAACGTTATACCATATAACGTAATACGTTATAACGTTATACCATATAACGTAATACGTGATAACGTAATACCATATAACGTAATACGTTATAACGTTATACCATATAACGTAAAACGTCATTTCGTTATACCATATAACGTAATACGTTATAACGTTATACCATATAACGTAATACGTTAAAACGTAATACCATATAACGTAATACGTTATAACGTAATACCATATAACGTAATACGTTATAACGTTATACCATATAACGTAATACGTTATAACGTAATACCATATAACGTAAAACGTTATAACGTAATACCATATAACGTAATACGTTATAACGTTATACCACATAACGTAATACGTTATAACGTAATACCATATAACGTAATACGTTATAACGTTATACCATATAACGTAATACGTTATAACGTTATACCATATAACGTAATACTTTATAACGTAATACCATATAACGTAATACGTTAAAACGTTATACCACATAACGTAATACGTTATAACGTAATACCATATAACGTAATACGTTATAACGTTATACCATATAACGTAATACGTTATAACGTAATAACACATAACATAAAACGTTATAACGTAATACCATATAACGTAATACGTTATAACGTTATACCATATAACGTAATACGTTAAAACGTAATACCATATAACGTAATACGTTATAACGTAATACCATATAACGTAAAACGTCATTTCGTTATATCATATAACGTAATACGGTATAACGTTATACCATATAACGTAATACGTTATAACGATATACCATATAACGTAATACGTTATAACGTTATACCATATAACGTAATACTTTATAACGTTATACCATATAACGTAATACTTTATAACGTTATACCATATAACGTAATACGTTAAAACGTTATACCACATAACGTAATACGTTATAACGTAATACCATATAACGTAATACGTTATAACGTTATACCATATAACGTAATACGTTAAAACGTAATACCATATAACGTAATACGTTATAACGTTATACCATATAACGTAAAACGTCATTTCGTTATACCATATAACGTAATACGTTATAACGTAATGCCATATAACGTAATACGTGATAACGTTATACCATATAACGTAATACGTTATAACGTAATACCATATAACGTAAAACGTTATAACGTAATACCATATAACGTAATACGTTATAACGTTATACCACATAACGTAATACGTTATAACGTAATACCATATAACGTAATACGTTATAACGTTATACCATATAACGTAATACGTTATAACGTTATACCATATAACGTAATACTTTATAACGTAATACCATATAACGTAATACGTTAAAACGTTATACCACATAACGTAATACGTTATAACGTAATACCATATAACGTAATACGTTATAACGTTATACGATATAACGTAATACGTTAAAACGTAATACCATATAACGTAATACGTTATAACGTTATACCATATAACGTAAAACGTCATTTCGTTATACCATATAACGTAATACGTTATAACGTAATGCCATATAACGTAATACGTGATAACGTTATACCATATAACGTAATACGTTATAACGTAATAACATATAACGTAAAACGTCATTTCGTTGTACCATATAACGTAATACTGTATAACGTTATACCATATAACGTAATACGTTATAACGATATACCATATAACGTAATACGATATAACGTTATACCATATAACGTAATACGTGATAACGTTATACCATATAACGTAATACGTTAAAACGTTATACCATATAACGTAATACGTGATAACGTAATACCATATAACGTAATACGTTATGACGTTATACCATATAACGTAATACGTTATAACGTAATACCATATAACGTAATACGTTATAACGTAATACCATATAACGTAAAACGTCATTTCGTTATACCATATATCGTAATACGTTATAACGTAATACCATATGACTTAATATGTTATAACGTTATACCATATAACGTAATACTTTATAACGTAATACCATATAACGTAATACGTTAAAACGTTATACCACATAACGTAATACGTTATAACGTAATACCATATAACGTAATACGTTATAACGTTATACCATATAACGTAATACGTTATAACGTTATACCATATAACGTAATACTTCATAGCGTAATACCATATAACGTAATACGTGATAACGTTATACCATATAACGTAATACGTGAAAACGTTATACCATATAACGTAATACGTTATAACGTTATACCATATAACGTAATACGTGATAACGTAATACCATATAACGTAATACGTTATAACGTTATACCATATAACGTAAAACGTCATTTCGTTATACCATATAACGTAATACGTTATAACGTTATACCATATAACGTAATACGTTAAAACGTAATACCATATAACGTAATACGTTATAACGTAATACCATATAACGTAATACGTTATAACGTTATACCATATAACGTAATACGTTATAACGTAATACCATATAACGTAAAACGTTATAACGTAATACCATATAACGTAATACGTTATAACGTTATACCACATAACGTAATACGTTATAACGTAATACCATATAACGTAATACGTTATAACGTTATACCATATAACGTAATACGTTATAACGTTATACCATATAACGTAATACTTTATAACGTAATACCATATAACGTAATACGTTAAAACGTTATACCACATAACGTAATACGTTATAACGTAATACCATATAACGTAATACGTTATAACGTTATACCATATAACGAAATACGTTAAAACGTAATACCATATAACGTAATACGTTATAACGTTATACCATATAACGTAAAACGTCATTTCGTTATACCATATAACGTAATACGTTATAACGTAATGCCATATAACGTAATACGTGATAACGTTATACCATATAACATAATACGTTATAACGTAATACCATATAACGTAAAACGTCATTTCGTTATACCATATAACGTAATACGTTATAACGTAATGCCATATAACGTAATACGTGCTAACGTTATACCATATAACGTAATACGTTATAACGTAATACCATATAACGTAATACGTTATAACGTTATACCATATAACGTAATACGTTATAACGTTATACCATATAACGTAATACTTTATAACGTAATACCATATAACGTAATACGTTATAACGTAATACCATATAACGTAAAACGTCATTTCGTTATATCATATAACGTAATACGTTATAACGTTATACCATATAACGAAATACGTTAAAACGTAATACCATATAACGTAATACGTTATAACGTTATACCATATAACGTAAAACGTCATTTCGTTATACCATATAACGTAATACGTTATAACGTAATGCCATATAACGTAATACGTTATAACGTAATGCCATATAACGTAATACGTGCTAACGTTATACCATATAACGTAATACGTTATAACGTAATACCATATAACGTAATACGTTATAACGTTATACCATATAACGTAATACGTTATAACGTTATACCATATAACGTAATACTTTATAACGTAATACCATATAACGTAATACGTTATAACGTAATACCATATAACGTAAAACGTCATTTCGTTATATCATATAACGTAATACGTTATAACGTTATACCATATAACGTAATACGTTATAACGTTATACCATATAACGTAATACTTTATAACGTAATACCATATAACGTAATACGTTAAAACGTTATACCACATAACGTAATACGTTATAACGTAATACCATATAACGTAAAACGTCATTTCGTTATACCATATAACGTAATACGTTATAACGTAATGCCATATAACGTAATACGTGCTAACGTTATACCATATAACGTAATACGTTATAACGTAATACCATATAACGTAATACGTTATAACGTTATACCATATAACGTAATACGTTATAACGTTATACCATATAACGTAATACTTTATAACGTAATACCATATAACGTAATACGTTATAACGTAATACCATATAACGTAAAACGTCATTTCGTTATATCATATAACGTAATACGTTATAACGTTATACCATATAACGAAATACGTTAAAACGTAATACCATATAACGTAATACGTTATAACGTTATACCATATAACGTAAAACGTCATTTCGTTATACCATATAACGTAATACGTTATAACGTAATGCCATATAACGTAATACGTTATAACGTAATGCCATATAACGTAATACGTGCTAACGTTATACCATATAACGTAATACGTTATAACGTAATACCATATAACGTAATACGTTATAACGTTATACCATATAACGTAATACGTTATAACGTTATACCATATAACGTAATACTTTATAACGTAATACCATATAACGTAATACGTTATAACGTAATACCATATAACGTAAAACGTCATTTCGTTATATCATATAACGTAATACGTTATAACGTTATACCATATAACGTAATACGTTATAACGTTATACCATATAACGTAATACTTTATAACGTAATACCATATAACGTAATACGTTAAAACGTTATACCACATAACGTAATACGTTATAACGTTATACCATATAACGTAAAACGTCATTTCGTTATACCATATAACGTAATACGTTATAACGTTATACCATATAACGTAATACGTTAAAACGTAATACCATATAACGTAATACGTTATAACGTAATACCATATAACGTAATACGTTATAACGTTATACCATATAACGTAATACGTTATAACGTAATACCATATAACGTAAAACGTTATAACGTAATACCATATAACGTAATACGTGCTAACGTTATACCATATAACGTAATACGTTATAACGTTATACCATATAACGAAATACGTTAAAACGTAATACCATATAACGTAATACGTTATAACGTTATACCATATAACGTAAAACGTCATTTCGTTATACCATATAACGTAATACGTTATAACGTAATGCCATATAACGTAATACGTGATAACGTTATACCATATAACATAATACGTTATAACGTTATACCATATAACGTAATACGTTATAACGTAATACCATATAACGTAAAACGTTATAACGTAATACCATATAACGTAATACGTTATAACGTTATACCACATAACGTAATACGTTATAACGTAATACCATATAACGTAATACGTTATAACGTTATACCATATAACGTAATACGTTATAACGTTATACCATATAACGTAATACTTTATAACGTAATACCATATAACGTAATACGTTATAACGTAATACCATATAACGTAAAACGTCATTTCGTTATATCATATAACGTAATACGGTATAACGTTATACCATATAACGTAATACGTTATAACGATATACCATATAACGTAATACGTTATAACGTTATACCATATAACGTAATACGTGATAACGTTATACCATATAACGTAATACGTGATAACGTTATACCATATAACGTAATACGTGATAACGTTATACCATATAACATAATACGTTATAACGTAATACCATATAACGTAAAACGTCATTTCGTTATACCATATAACGTAATACGTTATAACGTAATGCCATATAACGTAATACGTGCTAACGTTATACCATATAACGTAATACGTTATAACGTAATAACACATAACATAAAACGTTATAACGTAATACCATATAACGTAATACGTTATAACGTTATACCATATAACGTAATACGTTATAACTTTATACCATATAACGTAATACGTGATTACGTTATACCATATAACGTAATACGTTAAAACGTTATACCATATAACGTAATACGTGATAACGTTATACCATATAACGTAATACGTTATAACGTTATACCATATAACGTAAAACGTCATTTCGTTATACCATATAACGTAATACGTTATAACGTTATACCAATTAACGTAATACGTTAAAACGTAATACCATATAACGTAATACGTTATAACGTTATACCATATAACGTAAAACGTCATTTCGTTATACCATATAACGTAATACGTTATAACGTAATGCCATATAACGTAATACGTGATAACGTTATACCATATAACGTAATACGTTATAACGTAATACCATATAACGTAAAACGTTATAACGTAATACCATATAACGTAAAACGTCATTTCGTTATACCATATAACGTAATACGTTATAACGTAATACCATATAACTTAATACGTTATAACGTTATACCATATAACGTAATACTTTATAACGTAATACCATATAACGTAATACGTTAAAACGTTATACCACATAACGTAATACGTTATAACGTAATACCATATAACGTAATACGTTATAACGTTATACCATATAACATAATACGTTATAACGTTATACCATATAACGTAATACTTTATAGCGTAATACCATATAACGTAATACGTGATAACGTTATACCATATAACGTAATACGTTAAAACGTTATACCATATAACGTAATACGTTATAACGTTATACCATATAACGTAATACGTGATAACGTAATACCATATAAAGTAATACGTTATAACGTTATACCATATAACGTAAAACGTCATTTCGTTATACCATATAACGTAATACGTTATAACGTTATACCATATAACGTAATACGTTAAAACGTAATACCATATAACGTAATACGTTATAACGTTATACCATATAACGTAAAACGTCATTTCGTTATACCATATAACGTAATACGTTATAACGTAATGCCATATAACGTAATACGTGATAACGTTATACCATATAACGTAATACGTTATAACGTAATAACACATAACATAAAACGTTATAACGTAATACCATATAACGTAATACGTTATAACGTTATACCATATAACGTAATACGTTAAAACGTAATACCATATAACGTAATACGTTATAACGTAATACCATATAACGTAAAACGTCATTTCGTTATATCATATAACGTAATACGGTATAACGTTATACCATATAACGTAATACGTTATAACGATATACCATATAACGTAATACGTTATAACGTTATACCATATAACGTAATACGTGATAACGTTATACCATATAACATAATACGTTATAACGATATACCATATAACGTAATACGTTATAACTTTATACCATATAACGTAATACGTGATTACGTTATACCATATAACGTAATACGTTAAAACGTTATACCATATAACGTAATACGTGATAACGTTATACCATATAACGTAATACGTTAAAACGTTATACCATATAACGTAATACGTTATAACGTAATACCATATAACGTAATACGTTATAACGTTATACCATATAACGTAATACGTTAAAACGTTATACCATATAACGTAATACGTGATAACGTTATACCATATAACGTAATACGTTAAAACGTTATACCATATAACGTAATACGTTATAACGTTATACCATATAACATAATACGTTATAACGTAATACCATATAACGTAAAACGTCATTTCGTTATATCATATAACGTAATACGTTATAACGTAATACCATATAACGTAATACGTTATAACGTTATACCATATAACGTAATACGTTATAACGTTATACCATATAACGTAATACTTCATAGCGTAATACCATATAACGTAATACGTGATAACGTTATACCATATAACGTAATACGTTAAAACGTTATACCATATAACGTAATACGTTATAACGTTATACCATATAACGTAATACGTGATAACGTTATACCATATAACGTAATACGTTAAAACGTTATACCATATAACGTAATACGTTATAACGTTATACCATATAACGTAATACGGTATAACGTTATACCATATAACATAATACGTTATAACGATATACCATATAACGTAATACGTTATAACTTTATACCATATAACGTAATACGTGATTACGTTATACCATATAACGTAATACGTTAAAACGTTATACCATATAACGTAATACGTGATAACGTTATACCATATAACGTAATACGTTAAAACGTTATACCATATAACGTAATACGTTATAACGTTATACCATATAACATAATACGTTATAACGTAATACCATATAACGTAAAACGTCATTTCGTTATATCATATAACGTAATACGGTATAACGTTATACCATATAACGTAATACGTTATAACGATATACCATATAACGTAATACGTTATAACGTTATACCATATAACGTAATACGTGATAACGTTATACCATATAACGTAATACGTTAAAACGTTATACCATATAACGTAATACGTTATAACGTTATACCATATAACGTAATACGTAATAACGTAATACCATATAACGTAATACGTTATGACGTTATACCATATAACGTAATACGTTATAACGTAATCACATATAACGTAAAACGTCATTTCGTTATACCATATAACGTAATACGGTAGAACGTTATACCATATAACGTAATACGTTATAACGATATACCATATAACGTAATACGTTATAACGTTATACCATATAACGTAATACGTGATAACGTTATACCATATAACGTAATACGTTAAAACGTTATACCATATAACGTAATACGTGATAACGTTATACCATATAACGTAATACGTGATAACGTTATACCATATAACGTAATACGTGATAACGTTATACCATATAACATAATACGTTATAACGTAATACCATATAACATAATACGTTATAACGTAATACCATATAACGTAAAACGTCATTTCGTTATACCATATAACGTAATACGTTATAACGTAATGCCATATAACGTAATACGTGCTAACGTTATACCATATAACGTAATACGTTATAACGTAATACCATATAACGTAAAACGTCATTTCGTTATATCATATAACGTAATACGGTATAACGTTATACCATATAACGTAATACGTTATAACGATATACCATATAACGTAATACGTTATAACGTTATACCATATAACGTAATACGTGATAACGTTATACCATATAACGTAATACGTGATAACGTTATACCATATAACGTAATACGTGATAACGTTATACCATATAACATAATACGTTATAACGTAATACCATATAACGTAAAACGTCATTTCGTTATACCATATAACGTAATACGTTATAACGTAATGCCATATAACGTAATACGTGCTAACGTTATACCATATAACGTAATACGTTATAACGTAATAACACATAACATAAAACGTTATAACGTAATACCATATAACGTAATACGTTATAACGTTATACCATATAACGTAATACGTTATAACGTTATACCATATAACGTAATACGGTATAACGTTATACCATATAACATAATACGTTATAACGATATACCATATAACGTAATACGTTATAACTTTATACCATATAACGTAATACGTGATTACGTTATACCATATAACGTAATACGTTAAAACGTTATACCATATAACGTAATACGTGATAACGTTATACCATATAACGTAATACGTTATAACGTTATACCATATAACGTAAAACGTCATTTCGTTATACCATATAACGTAATACGTTATAACGTTATACCATATAACGTAATACGTTAAAACGTAATACCATATAACGTAATACGTTATAACGTTATACCATATAACGTAAAACGTCATTTCGTTATACCATATAACGTAATACGTTATAACGTAATGCCATATAACGTAATACGTGATAACTTTATACCATATAACGTAATACGTTGTAACGTAATAACACATAACATAAAACGTTATAACGTAATACCATATAACGTAATACGTTATAACGTTATACCATATAACGTAATACGTTAAAACGTAATACCATATAACGTAATACGTTATAACGTAATACCATATAACGTAAAACGTCATTTCGTTATATCATATAACGTAATACGGTATAACGTTATACCATATAACGTAATACGTTATAACGATATACCATATAACGTAATACGTTATAACGTTATACCATATAACGTAATACTTTATAACGTTATACCATATAACGTAATACTTTATAACGTTATACCATATAACGTAATACGTTAAAACGTTATACCACATAACGTAATACGTTATAACGTAATACCATATAACGTAATACGTTATAACGTTATACCATATAACGTAATACGTTAAAACGTAATACCATATAACGTAATACGTTATAACGTTATACCATATAACGTAAAACGTCATTTCGTTATACCATATAACGTAATACGTTATAACGTAATGCCATATAACGTAATACGTGATAACGTTATACCATATAACGTAATACGTTATAACGTAATACCATATAACGTAAAACGTTATAACGTAATACCATATAACGTAATACGTTATAACGTTATACCACATAACGTAATACGTTATAACGTAATACCATATAACGTAATACGTTATAACGTTATACCATATAACGTAATACGTTATAACGTTATACCATATAACGTAATACTTTATAACGTAATACCATATAACGTAATACGTTAAAACGTTATACCACATAACGTAATACGTTATAACGTAATACCATATAACGTAATACGTTATAACGTTATACGATATAACGTAATACGTTAAAACGTAATACCATATAACGTAATACGTTATAACGTTATACCATATAACGTAAAACGTCATTTCGTTATACCATATAACGTAATACGTTATAACGTAATGCCATATAACGTAATACGTGATAACGTTATACCATATAACGTAATACGTTATAACGTAATAACATATAACGTAAAACGTCATTTCGTTGTACCATATAACGTAATACTGTATAACGTTATACCATATAACGTAATACGTTATAACGATATACCATATAACGTAATACGTTATAACGTTATACCATATAACGTAATACGTGATAACGTTATACCATATAACGTAATACGTTAAAACGTTATACCATATAACGTAATACGTGATAACGTAATACCATATAACGTAATACGTTATGACGTTATACCATATAACGTAATACGTTATAACGTAATACCATATAACGTAATACGTTATAACGTAATACCATATAACGTAAAACGTCATTTCGTTATACCATATAACGTAATACGTTATAACGTAATACCATATAACTTAATATGTTATAACGTTATACCATATAACGTAATACTTTATAACGTAATACCATATAACGTAATACGTTAAAACGTTATACCACATAACGTAATACGTTATAACGTAATACCATATAACGTAATACGTTATAACGTTATACCATATAACGTAATACGTTATAACGTTATACCATATAACGTAATACTTCATAGCGTAATACCATATAACGTAATACGTTAAAACGTTATACCACATAACGTAATACGTTATAACGATATACCATATAACGTAATACGTTATAACGTTATACCATATAACGTAATACGTGATAACGTTATACCATATAACGTAATACGTGATAACGTTATACCATATAACGTAATACGTGATAACGTTATACCATATAACATAATACGTTATAACGTAATACCATATAACGTAAAACGTCATTTCGTTATACCATATAACGTAATACGTTATAACGTAATGCCATATAACGTAATACGTGCTAACGTTATACCATATAACGTAATACGTTATAACGTAATAACACATAACATAAAACGTTATAACGTAATACCATATAACGTAATACGTTATAACGTTATACCATATAACGTAATACGTTATAACGTTATACCATATAACGTAATACGGTATAACGTTATACCATATAACATAATACGTTATAACGATATACCATATAACGTAATACGTTATAACTTTATACCATATAACGTAATACGTGATTACGTTATACCATATAACGTAATACGTTAAAACGTTATACCATATAACGTAATACGTGATAACGTTATACCATATAACGTAATACGTTATAACGTTATACCATATAACGTAAAACGTCATTTCGTTATACCATATAACGTAATACGTTATAACGTTATACCATATAACGTAATACGTTAAAACGTAATACCATATAACGTAATACGTTATAACGTTATACCATATAACGTAAAACGTCATTTCGTTATACCATATAACGTAATACGTTATAACGTAATGCCATATAACGTAATACGTGATAACGTTATACCATATAACGTAATACGTTGTAACGTAATAACACATAACATAAAACGTTATAACGTAATACCATATAACGTAATACGTTATAACGTTATACCATATAACGTAATACGTTAAAACGTAATACCATATAACGTAATACGTTATAACGTAATACCATATAACGTAAAACGTCATTTCGTTATATCATATAACGTAATACGGTATAACGTTATACCATATAACGTAATACGTTATAACGATATACCATATAACGTAATACGTTATAACGTTATACCATATAACGTAATACTTTATAACGTTATACCATATAACGTAATACTTTATAACGTTATACCATATAACGTAATACGTTAAAACGTTATACCACATAACGTAATACGTTATAACGTAATACCATATAACGTAATACGTTATAACGTTATACCATATAACGTAATACGTTAAAACGTAATACCATATAACGTAATACGTTATAACGTTATACCATATAACGTAAAACGTCATTTCGTTATACCATATAACGTAATACGTTATAACGTAATGCCATATAACGTAATACGTGATAACGTTATACCATATAACGTAATACGTTATAACGTAATACCATATAACGTAAAACGTTATAACGTAATACCATATAACGTAATACGTTATAACGCTATACCACATAACGTAATACGTTATAACGTAATACCATATAACGTAATACGTTATAACGTTATACCATATAACGTAATACGTTATAACGTTATACCATATAACGTAATACTTTATAACGTAATACCATATAACGTAATACGTTAAAACGTTATACCACATAACGTAATACGTTATAACGTAATACCATATAACGTAATACGTTATAACGTTATACGATATAACGTAATACGTTAAAACGTAATACCATATAACGTAATACGTTATAACGTTATACCATATAACGTAAAACGTCATTTCGTTATACCATATAACGTAATACGTTATAACGTAATGCCATATAACGTAATACGTGATAACGTTATACCATATAACGTAATACGTTATAACGTAATAACATATAACGTAAAACGTCATTTCGTTGTACCATATAACGTAATACTGTATAACGTTATACCATATAACGTAATACGTTATAACGATATACCATATAACGTAATACGTTATAACGTTATACCATATAACGTAATACGTGATAACGTTATACCATATAACGTAATACGTTAAAACGTTATACCATATAACGTAATACGTGATAACGTAATACCATATAACGTAATACGTTATGACGTTATACCATATAACGTAATACGTTATAACGTAATACCATATAACGTAATACGTTATAACGTAATACCATATAACGTAAAACGTCATTTCGTTATACCATATAACGTAATACGTTATAACGTAATACCATATAACTTAATATGTTATAACGTTATACCATATAACGTAATACTTTATAACGTAATACCATATAACGTAATACGTTAAAACGTTATACCACATAACGTAATACGTTATAACGTAATACCATATAACGTAATACGTTATAACGTTATACCATATAACGTAATACGTTATAACGTTATACCATATAACGTAATACTTCATAGCGTAATACCATATAACGTAATACGTGATAACGTTATACCATATAACGTAATACGTTAAAACGTTATACCATATAACGTAATACGTTATAACGTTATACCATATAACGTAATACGTGATAACGTAATACCATATAACGTAATACGTTATAACGTTATACCATATAACGTAAAACGTCATTTCGTTATACCATATAACGTAATACGTTATAACGTTATACCATATAACGTAATACGTTAAAACGTAATACCATATAACGTAATACGTTATAACGTAATACCATATAACGTAATACGTTATAACGTTATACCATATAACGTAATACGTTATAACGTAATACCATATAACGTAAAACGTTATAACGTAATACCATATAACGTAATACGTTATAACGTTATACCACATAACGTAATACGTTATAACGTAATACCATATAACGTAATACGTTATAACGTTATACCATATAACGTAATACGTTATAACGTTATACCATATAACGTAATACTTTATAACGTAATACCATATAACGTAATACGTTAAAACGTTATACCACATAACGTAATACGTTATAACGTAATACCATATAACGTAATACGTTATAACGTTATACCATATAACGAAATACGTTAAAACGTAATACCATATAACGTAATACGTTATAACGTTATACCATATAACGTAAAACGTCATTTCGTTATACCATATAACGTAATACGTTATAACGTAATGCCATATAACGTAATACGTGATAACGTTATACCATATAACGTAATACGTTATAACGTAATAACATATAACGTAAAACGTCATTTCGTTGTACCATATAACGTAATACTGTATAACGTTATACCATATAACGTAATACGTTATAACGATATACCATATAACGTAATACGTTATAACGTTATACCATATAACGTAATACGTGAGAGCGTTATACCATATAACGTAATACGTTAAAACGTTATACCATATAACGTAATACGTTATAACGTTATACCATATAACGTAATACGTGATAACGTAATACCATATAACGTAATACGTTATGACGTTATACCATATAACGTAATACGTTATAACGTAATACCATATAACGTAATACGTTATAACGTAATACCATATAACGTAAAACGTCATTTCGTTATACCATATAACGTAATACGTTATAACGTAATACCATATAACTTAATACGTTATAACGTTATACCATATAACGTAATACTTTATAACGTAATACCATATAACGTAATACGTTAAAACGTTATACCACATAACGTAATACGTTATAACGTAATACCATATAACGTAATACGTTATAACGTTATACCATATAACGTAATACGTTATAACGTTATACCATATAACGTAATACTTTATAGCGTAATACCATATAACGTAATACGTGATAACGTTATACCATATAACGTAATACGTTAAAACGTTATACCATATAACGTAATACGTTATAACGTTATACCATATAACGTAATACGTGATAACGTAATACCATATAAAGTAATACGTTATAACGTTATACCATATAACGTAAAACGTCATTTCGTTATACCATATAACGTAATACGTTATAACGTTATACCATATAACGTAAGACGTTAAAACGTAATACCATATAACGTAATACGTTATAACGTTATACCATATAACGTAAAACGTCATTTCGTTATACCATATAACGTAATACGTTATAACGTAATGCCATATAACGTAATACGTGATAACGTTATACCATATAACGTAATACGTTATAACGTAATAACACATAACATAAAACGTTATAACGTAATACCATATAACGTAATACGTTATAACGTTATACCATATAACGTAATACGTTAAAACGTAATACCATATAACGTAATACGTTATAACGTAATACCATATAACGTAAAACGTCATTTCGTTATATCATATAACGTAATACGGTATAACGTTATACCATATAACGTAATACGTTATAACGTTATACCATATAACGTAATACGTGATAACGTTATACCATATAACGTAATACGTTAAAACGTTATACCATATAACGTAAAACGTCATTTCGTTATACCATATAACGTAATACGTTATAACGTAATGCCATATAACGTAATACGTGATAACGTTATACCATATAACATAATACGTTATAACGTAATACCATATAACGTAAAACGTCATTTCGTTATATCATATAACGTAATACGGTATAACGTTATACCATACAACGTAATACGTTATAACGATATACCATATAACGTAATACGTTATAACGTTATACCATATAACGTAATACGTGATAACGTTATACCATATAACGTAATACGTTAAAACGTTATACCATATAACGTAATACGTTATAACGTTATACCATATAACGTAATACGTAATAACGTAATACCATATAACGTAATACGTTATGACGTTATACCATATAACGTAATACGTTATAACGTAATCACATATAACGTAAAACGTCATTTCGTTATACCATATAACGTAATACGGTAGAACGTTATACCATATAACGTAATACGTTATAACGATATACCATATAACGTAATACGTTATAACGTTATACCATATAACGTAATACGTGATAACGTTATACCATATAACGTAATACGTTAAAACGTTATACCATATAACGTAATACGTTATAACGTTATACCATATAACGTAATAAGTGATAACGTTATACCATATAACGTAATACGTTAAAACGTTATACCATATAACGTAATACGTTATAACGTTATACCATATAACGTAATACGTGATAACGTTATACCATATAACGTAATACGTTAAAACGTTATACCATATAACGTAATACGGTATAACGTTATACCATATAACATAATACGCTATAACGATATACCATATAACGTAATACGTTATAACTTTATACCATATAACGTAATACGTGATAACGTTATACCATATAACGTAATACGTTAAAACGTTATACCATATAACGTAATACGTGATAACGTAATACCATACAACGTAATACGTTATGACGTTATACCATATAACGTAATACGTTAAAACGTTATACCATATAACGTAATACGTTATAACGTTATACCATATAACGTAATACGGTATAACGTTATACCATATAACATAATACGTTATAACGATATACCATATAACGTAATACGTTATAACTTTATACCATATAACGTAATACGTGATAACGTTATACCATATAACGTAATACGTTATAACGTAATACCATATAACGTAAAACGTCATTTCGTTATACCATATAACGTAATACGTTATAACGTAATACCATATAACGTAATACGGTATAACGTTATACCATATAACGTAATACGTTATAACGATATACCATATAACGTAATACGTTATAACGTTATACCATATAACGTAATACGTTATAACGTTATACCATATAACGTAATACGGTATAACGTTATACCATTTAACGTAGTACGTTATAACGATATACCATATAACGTAGTACGTTATAACGTTATACCATATAACGTAATACGTTATAACGTAATACCATATAACGTAAAACGTCATTTCGTTATACCATATAACGTAATACGTTATAACGTTATACCATATAACGTAATACGTGATAACGTTATACCATATAACGTAATACGTTATAACGATATACCATATAACGTAGTACGTTATAACGTTATACCATATAACGTAATACGTTATAACGTTATACCATATAACGTAATACGTTATAACGTAATACCATATAACGTAAAACGTCATTTCGTTATACCATATAACGTAATACGTTATAACGTAATACCATATAACGTAATACGGTATAACGTTATACCATATAACGTAATACGTTATAACGATATACCATATAACGTAATACGTTATAACGTTATACCATATAACGTAATACGTTATAACGTTATACCATATAACGTAATACGGTATAACGTTATACCATTAAACGTAGTACGTTATAACGATATACCATATAACGTAGTACGTTATAACGTTATACCATATAACGTAATACGTTATAACGTAATACCATATAACGTAAAACGTCATTTCGTTATACCATATAACGTAATACGTTATAACGTAATACCATATAACGTAATACGGTATAACGTTATACCATATAACGTAATACGTTATAACGTTATACCATATAACGTAATACGTTATAACGTTATACCATATAACGTAATACGGTATAACGTTATACCATATAACGTAATACGTTATAACGTAATACCATATAACGTAATACGTTATAACGTTATACCATATAACGTAAAACGTCATTTCGTTATACCATATAACGTAATACGTTAAAACGTTATACCATATAACGTAATACGTTGTAACGTTATACCATATAACGTAATACGTGATAACGTTATACCATATAACGTAATACGTTATAACGTTATACCATATAACGTAAAACGTCATTTCGTTATACCATATAACGTAATACGGTATAACGTTATACCATATAACATAATACGTTATAACGATATACCATATAACGTAATACGTTATAACGTTATACCATATAACGTAATACGTTAAAACGTTATACCATATAACGTAATACGTTATAACGTTATACCATATAACGTAATACGTTATAACGTTATACCATATAACGTAATACGTGATAACGTAATACCATACAACGTAATACGTTATGACGTTATACCATATAACGTAATACGTTATAACGTAATACCGTATAACGTAATACGTAATAACGTAATACCATATAACGTAAAACGTCATTTCGTTATACCATATAACGTAATACGTTATAACGTAATACCATATAACGTAATACGTTATAACGTTATACCATATAACGTAATACGTGATAACGTTATACCATATAACGTAATACGTTATAACGATATACCATATAACGTAGTACGTTATAACGTTATACCATATAACGTAATACGTTATAACGTTATACCATGTAACGTAATACGTTATAACGTAATACCATGTAACGTAAAACGTCATTTCGTTATACCATATAACGTAATACGTTATAACGTAATACCATATAACGTAATACGGTATAACGTTATACCATATATCGTAATACGTTATAACGTTATACCATATAACGTAATACGTTATAACGTTATACCATATAACGTAATACGGTATAACGTTATACCATATAACGTAATACGTTATAACGATATACCATATAACGTAGTACGTAATAACGTTATACCATATAACGTAATACGTTATAACGTTATACCATATAACGTTATACCATATAACGTAATACTTTATAACGTTATACCATGTAACGTAATACGTTAAAACGTTATACCATATAACGTAATACGTGATAACGTAATACCATATAACGTAATACGTTATAACGTTATACCATATAACGTAATACGTTATAACGTTATACCATATAACGTAATACTTTATAACGTTATACCATATAACGTAATACGTTAAAACGTTATACCATATAACGTAATACGTTATAACGTTATACCATATAACGTAAAACGTCATTTCGTTATACCATATAACGTAATACGTTATAACGTAATGCCATATAACGTAATACGTGATAACGTTATACCACATAACGTAATACGTTATAACGTAATACCATATAACGTAATACGTTATAACGTTATACCATATAACGTAATACGTTATAACGTTATACCATGTAACGTAATACGTTATAACGTAATACCATCTAACGTAAAACGTCATTTCGTTATACCATATAACGTAATACGTTATAACGTAATACCATATAACGTAATACGGTATAACGTTATACCATATAACGTAATACGTTATAACGTTATACCATATAACGTAATACGTTATAACGTAATACCGTATAACGTAATACGTAATAACGTAATACCATATAACGTAAAACGTCATTTCGTTATACCATATAACGTAATACGTTATAACGTAATACCATATAACGTAATACGTTATAACGTTATACCATATAACGTAATACGTGATAACGTTATACCATATAACGTAATACGTTATAACGATATACCATATAACGTAGTACGTTATAACGTTATACCATATAACGTAATACGTTATAACGTTATACCATGTAACGTAATACGTTATAACGTAATACCATGTAACGTAAAACGTCATTTCGTTATACCATATAACGTAATACGTTATAACGTAATACCATATAACGTAATACGGTATAACGTTATACCATATATCGTAATACGTTATAACGTTATACCATATAACGTAATACGTTATAACGTTATACCATATAACGTAATACGGTATAACGTTATACCATATAACGTAATACGTTATAACGATATACCATATAACGTAGTACGTAATAACGTTATACCATATAACGTAATACGTTATAACGTTATACCATATAACGTTATACCATATAACGTAATACTTTATAACGTTATACCATGTAACGTAATACGTTAAAACGTTATACCATATAACGTAATACGTGATAACGTAATACCATATAACGTAATACGTTATAACGTTATACCATATAACGTAATACGTTATAACGTTATACCATATAACGTAATACTTTATAACGTTATACCATATAACGTAATACGTTAAAACGTTATACCATATAACGTAATACGTTATAACGTTATACCATATAACGTAAAACGTCATTTCGTTATACCATATAACGTAATACGTTATAACGTAATGCCATATAACGTAATACGTGATAACGTTATACCACATAACGTAATACGTTATAACGTAATACCATATAACGTAATACGTTATAACGTTATACCATATAACGTAATACGTTATAACGTTATACCATGTAACGTAATACGTTATAACGTAATACCATCTAACGTAAAACGTCATTTCGTTATACCATATAACGTAATACGTTATAACGTAATACCATATAACGTAATACGGTATAACGTTATACCATATAACGTAATACGTTATAACGTTATACCATATAACGTAATACGTGATAACGTAATACCATATAACGTAATACGTTATAACGTTATACCATATAACGTAATACGTTATAACGTTATACCATATAACGTAATACTTTATAACGTTATACCATATAACGTAATACGTTAAAACGTTATACCATATAACGTAATACGTTATAACGTTATACCATATAACGTAATACGTTATAACGTTATACCATATAACGTAAAACGTCATTTCGTTATACCATTTAACGTAATACGTTATAACGTAACGCCATATAACGTAATACGTGATAACGTTATACCATATCACGTAATACGTTATAACGTAATAACATATAACGTAAAACGTTATAACGTAATACCATATAACGTAATACGTTATAACGTTATACCATATAACGTAATACGTTAAAACGTAATACCATATAACGTAATACTTTATAACGTTATACCATATAACGTAATACTTTATAACGTTATACCATATAACGTAATACGTTAAAACGTTATACCACATAACGTAATACGTTATAACGTAATACCATATAACGTAATACGTTATAACGTTATACCATATAACGTAATACGTGATAACGTTATACCATATAACGTAATACGTTATAACGTAATACCATATAACGTAAAACGTTATAACGTAATACCATATAACGTAATACGTTATAACGTTATACCATATAACGTAATACGTTATAACGTAATACCATATAACGTAATACGTTATAACGTTATACCATATAACGTAATACGTTATAACGTTATACCATATAACGTAATACTTTATAACGTAATACCATATAACGTAATACGTTATAACGTTATACCATATAACGTAAAACGTCATTTCGTTATACCATATAACGTAATACGTTATAACGTAATGCCATATAACGTAATACGTGATAACGTTATACCATATAACGTAATACGTTATAACGTAATAACACATAACATAAAACGTTATAACGTAATACCATATAACGTAATACGTTATAACGTTATACCATATAACGTAATACGTTAAAACGTAATACCATATAACGTAATACGTTATAACGTAATACCATATAACGTAAAACGTCATTTCGTTATATCATATAACGTAATACGGTATAACGTTATACCATATAACGTAATACGTTATAACGATATACCATATAACGTAATACGTTATAACGTTATACCATATAACGTAATACGTGATAACGTTATACCATATAACGTAATACGTTAAAACGTTATACCATATAACGCAAAACGTCATTTCGTTATACCATATAACGTAATACGTTATAACGTAATGCCATATAACGTAATACGTGATAACGTTATACCATATAACATAATACGTTATAACGTAATACCATATAACGTAAAACGTCATTTCGTTATATCATATAACGTAATACGGTATAACGTTATACCATATAACGTAATACGTTATAACGATATACCATATAACGTAATACGTTATAACGTTATACCACATAACGTAATACGTGATAACGTTATACCATATAACGTAATACGTTAAAACGTTATACCATATAACGTAATACGTTATAACGTTATACCATATAACGTAATACGGTATAACGTTATACCATATAACATAATACGTTATAACGATATACCATATAACGTAATACGTTATAACTCTATACCATATAACGTAATACGTGATTACGTTATACCATATAACGTAATACGTTAAAACGTTATACCATATAACGTAATACGTGATAACGTTATACCATATAACGTAATACGTTATAACGTTATACCATATAACGTAAAACGTCATTTCGTTATACCATATAACGTAATACGTTATAACGTTATACCATATAACGTAATACGATAAAACGTAATACCATATAACGTAATACGTTATAACGTTATACCATATAACGTAAAACGTCATTTCGTTATACCATATAACGTAATACGTTATAACGTAATGCCATATAACGTAATACGTGATAACGTTATACCATATAACGTAATACGTTATAACGTAATAACACATAACATAAAACGTTATAACGTAATACCATATAACGTAATACGTTATAACGTTATACCATATAACGTAATACGTTATAACGTTATACCATATAACGTAAAACGTCATTTCGTTATACCATATAACGTAATACGTTATAACGTAATGCCATATAACGTAATACGTGATAACGTTATACCATATAACGTAATACGTTATAACGTAATAACACATAACATAAAACGTTATAACGTAATACCATATAACGTAATACGTTATAACGTTATACCATATAACGTAATACGTTAAAACGTAATACCATATAACGTAATACGTTATAACGTTATACCATATAACGTAAAACGTCATTTCGTTATACCATATAACGTAATACGTTATAACGTAATGCCATATAACGTAATACGTGCTAACGTTTTACCATATAACGTAATACGTTATAACGTAATAACACATAACATAAAACGTTATAACGTAATACCATATAACGTAATACGTTATAACGTTATACCATATAACGTAATACGTTATAACGTTATACCATATAACGTAATACGGTATAACGTTATACCATATAACATAATACGTTATAACGATATACCATATAACGTAATACGTTATAACTTTATACCATATAACGTAATACGTGATTACGTTATACCATATAACGTAGTACGTTAAAACGTTATACCATATAACGTAATACGTGATAACGTTATACCATATAACGTAATACGCTATAACGTTATACCATATAACGTAAAACGTCATTTCGTTATACCATATAACGTAATACGTTATAACGTTATACCATATAACGTAATACGTTAAAACGTAATACCTTATAACGTAATACGTTATAACGTTATACCATATAACGTAAAACGTCATTTCGTTATACCATTTAACGTAATACGTTATAACGTAATGCCATATAACGTAATACGTGATAACGTTATACCATATAACGTAATACGTTATAACGTAATAACACATAACATAAAACGTTATAACGTAATACCATATAACGTAATACGTTATAACGTTATACCATATAACGTAATACGTTAAAACGTAATACCATATAACGTAATACGTTATAACGTAATACCATATAACGTAAAAAGTCATTTCGTTATATCATATAACGTAATACGGTATAACGTTATACCATATAACGTAATACGTTATAACGATATACCATATAACGTAATACGTTATAACGTTATACCATATAACGTAATACTTTATAACGTTATACCATATAACGTAATACTTTATAACGTTATACCATATAACGTAATACGTTAAAACGCTATACCACATAACGTAATACGTTATAACGTAATACCATATAACGTAATACGTTATAACGTTATACCATATAACGTAATACGTTAAAACGTAATACCATATAACGTAATACGTTATAACGTTATACCATATAACGTAAAACGTCACTTCGTTATACCATATAACGTAATACGTTATAACGTAATGCCATATAACATAATACGTGATAACGTTATACCATATAACGTAATACGTTATAACGTAATACCATATAACGTAAAACGTTATAACGTAATACCATATAACGTAATACGTTATAACGTTATACCACATAACGTAATACGTTATAACGTAATACCATATAACGTAATACGTTATAACGTTATACCATATAACGTAATACGTTATAACGTTATACCATATAACGTAATACTTTATAACGTAATACCATATAACGTAATACGTTAAAACGTTATACCACATAACGTAATACGTTATAACGTAATACCATATAACGTAATACGTTATAACGTTATACGATATAACGTAATACGTTAAAACGTAATACCATATAGCGTAATACGTTATAACGTTATACCATATAACGTAAAACGTCATTTCGTTATACCATATAACGTAATACGTTATAACGTAATGCCATATAACGTAATACGTGATAACGTTATACCATATAACGTAATACGTTATAACGTAATAACATATAACGTAAAACGTCATTTCGTTGTACCATATAACGTAATACTGTATAACGTTATACCATATAACGTAATACGTTATAACGATATACCATATAACGTAATACGTTATAACGTTATACCATATAACGTAATACGTTATGACGTTATACCATATAACGTAATACGTTATAACGTAATACCATATAACGTAATACGTTATAACGTAATACCATATAACGTAAAACGTCGTTTCGTTATACCATATAACGTAATACGTTATAACGTAATACCATATAACTTAATATGTTATAACGTTATACCATATAACGTAATACTTTATAACGTAATACCATATAACGTAATACGTTAAAACGTTATACCACATAACGTAATACGTTATAACGTAATACCATATAACGTAATACGTTATAACGTTATACCATATAACGTAATACGTTATAACGTTATACCATATAACGTAATACTTCATAGCGTAATACCATATAACGTAATACGTGATAACGTTATACCATATAACGTAATACGTTAAAACGTTATACCATATAACGTAATACGTTATAACGTTATACCATATAACGTAATACGTGATAACGTAATACCATATAACGTAATACGTTATAACGTTATACCATATAACGTAAAACGTCATTTCGTTATACCATATAACGTAATACGTTATAACGTTATACGATATAACGTAATACGTGATAACGTTATACCATATAACGTAATACGTTAAAACGTTATACCATATAACGTAATACGTGATAACGTAATACCATATAACGTAATACGTTATGACGTTATACCATATAACGTAATACGTTATAACGTAATACCATATAACGTAATACGTTATAACGTAATACCATATAACGTAAAACGTCGTTTCGTTATACCATATAACGTAATACGTTATAACGTAATACCATATAACGTAATACGTTAAAACGTAATACCATATAACGTAATACGTTATAACGTAATACCACATAACGTAATACGTTATAACGTAATACCATATAACGTAATACGTTATAACGTTATACCATATAACGTAATACGTTATAACGTTATACCATATAACGTAATACTTCATAGCGTAATACCATATAACGTAATACGTGATAACGTTATACCATATAACGTAATACGTTAAAACGTTATACCACATAACGTAATACGTTATAACGTAATACCATATAACGTAATACGTTATAACGTTATACCATATAACGTAATACGTTATAACGTTATACCATATAACGTAATACTTCATAGCGTAATACCATATAACGTAATACGTGATAACGTTATACCATATAACGTAATACGTTAAAACGTTATACCATATAACGTAATACGTTATAACGTTATACCATATAACGTAATACGTGATAACGTAATACCATATAACGTAATACGTTATAACGTTATACCATATAACGTAAAACGTCATTTCGTTATACCATATAACGTAATACGTTATAACGTTATACGATATAACGTAATACGTGATAACGTTATACCATATAACGTAATACGTTAAAACGTTATACCATATAACGTAATACGTGATAACGTAATACCATATAACGTAATACGTTATGACGTTATACCATATAACGTAATACGTTATAACGTAATACCATATAACGTAATACGTTATAACGTTATACCATATAACGTAAAACGTCATTTCGTTATACCATATAACGTAATACGTTATAACGTTATACCATATAACGTAATACGTTAAAACGTAATACCATATAACGTAATACGTTATAACGTAATACCATATAACGTAATACGTTATAACGTTATACCATATAACGTAATACGTTATAACGTAATACCATATAACGTAAAACGTTATAACGTAATACCATATAACGTAATACGTTATAACGTTCTACCACATAACGTAATACGTTATAACGTAATACCATATAACGTAATACGTTATAACGTTATACCATATAACGTAATACGTTATAACGTTATACCATATAACGTAATACTTTATAACGTAATACCATATAACGTAATACGTTAAAACGTTATACCACATAACGTAATACGTTATAACGTAATACCATATAACGTAATACGTTATAACGTTATACCATATAACGAAATACGTTAAAACGTAATACCATATAACGTAATACGTTATAACGTTATACCATATAACGTAAAACGTCATTTCGTTATACCATATAACGTAATACATTATAACGTAATGCCATATAACGTAATACGTGATAACGTTATACCATATAACGTAATACGTTATAACGTAATAACATATAACGTAAAACGTCATTTCGTTGTACCATATAACGTAATACTGTATAACGTTATACCATATAACGTAATACGTTATAACGATATACCATATAACGTAATACGTTATAACGTTATACCATATAACGTAATACGTGATAGCGTTATACCATATAACGTAATACGTTAAAACGTTATACCATATAACGTAATACGTTATAACGTTATACCATATAACGTAATACGTGATAACGTAATACCATATAACGTAATACGTTATGACGTTATACCATATAACGTAATACGTTATAACGTAATACCATATAACGTAATACGTTATAACGTAATACCATATAACGTAAAACGTCATTTCGTTATACCATATAACGTAATACGTTATAACGTAATACCATATAACTTAATACGTTATAACGTTATACCATATAACGTAATACTTTATAACGTAATACCATATAACGTAATACGTTAAAACGTTATACCACATAACGTAATACGTTATAACGTAATACCATATAACGTAATACGTTATAACGTTATACCATATAACGTAATACGTTATAACGTTATACCATATAACGTAATACTTTATAGCGTAATACCATATAACGTAATACGTGATAACGTTATACCATATAACGTAATACGTTAAAACGTTATACCATATAACGTAATACGTTATAACGTTATACCATATAACGTAATACGTGATAACGTAATACCATATAAAGTAATACGTTATAACGTTATACCATATAACGTAAAACGTCATTTCGTTATACCATATAACGTAATACGTTATAACGTTATACCATATAACGTAATACGTTAAAACGTAATACCATATAACGTAATACGTTATAACGTTATACCATATAACGTAAAACGTCATTTCGTTATACCATATAACGTAATACGTTATAACGTAATGCCATATAACGTAATACGTGATAACGTTATACCATATAACGTAATACGTTATAACGTAATAACATATAACGTAAAACGTCATTTCGTTGTACCATATAACGTAATACTGTATAACGTTATACCATATAACGTAATACGTTATAACGATATACCATATAACGTAATACGTTATAACGTTATACCATATAACGTAATACGTGATAGCGTTATACCATATAACGTAATACGTTAAAACGTTATACCATATAACGTAATACGTTATAACGTTATACCATATAACGTAATACGTGATAACGTAATACCATATAACGTAATACGTTATGACGTTATACCATATAACGTAATACGTTATAACGTAATACCATATAACGTAATACGTTATAACGTAATACCATATAACGTAAAACGTCATTTCGTTATACCATATAACGTAATACGTTATAACGTAATACCATATAACTTAATACGTTATAACGTTATACCATATAACGTAATACTTTATAACGTAATACCATATAACGTAATACGTTAAAACGTTATACCACATAACGTAATACGTTATAACGTAATACCATATAACGTAATACGTTATAACGTTATACCATATAACGTAATACGTTATAACGTTATACCATATAACGTAATACTTTATAGCGTAATACCATATAACGTAATACGTGATAACGTTATACCATATAACGTAATACGTTAAAACGTTATACCATATAACGTAATACGTTATAACGTTATACCATATAACGTAATACGTGATAACGTAATACCATATAAAGTAATACGTTATAACGTTATACCATATAACGTAAAACGTCATTTCGTTATACCATATAACGTAATACGTTATAACGTTATACCATATAACGTAATACGTTAAAACGTAATACCATATAACGTAATACGTTATAACGTTATACCATATAACGTAAAACGTCATTTCGTTATACCATATAACGTAATACGTTATAACGTAATGCCATATAACGTAATACGTGATAACGTTATACCATATAACGTAATACGTTATAACGTAATAACACATAACATAAAACGTTATAACGTAATACCATATAACGTAATACGTTATAACGTTATACCATATAACGTAATACGTTAAAACGTAATACCATATAACGTAATACGTTATAACGTTATACCATATAACGTAAAACGTCATTTCGTTATACCATATAACGTAATACGTTATAACGTTATACCATATAACGTAATACGTTAAAACGTAATACCATATAACGTAATACGTTATAACGTTATACCATATAACGTAAAACGTCATTTCGTTATACCATATAACGTAATACGTTATAACGTTATACCATATAACGTAATACTTTATAACGTTATACCATATAACGTAATACGTTAAAACGTTATACCATATAACGTAATACGTTATAACGTTATACCATATAACGTAAAACGTCATTTCGTTATACCATATAACGTAATACGTTATAACGTAATGCCATATAACGTAATACGTGATAACGTTATACCACATAACGTAATACGTTATAACGTAATACCATATAACGTAATACGTTATAACGTTATACCATATAACGTAATACGTTATAACGTTATACCATGTAACGTAATACGTTATAACGTAATACCATCTAACGTAAAACGTCATTTCGTTATACCATATAACGTAATACGTTATAACGTAATACCATATAACGTAATACGGTATAACGTTATACCATATAACGTAATACGTTATAACGTTATACCATATAACGTAATACGTTATAACGTAATACCGTATAACGTAATACGTAATAACGTAATACCATATAACGTAAAACGTCATTTCGTTATACCATATAACGTAATACGTTATAACGTAATACCATATAACGTAATACGTTATAACGTTATACCATATAACGTAATACGTGATAACGTTATACCATATAACGTAATACGTTATAACGATATACCATATAACGTAGTACGTTATAACGTTATACCATATAACGTAATACGTTATAACGTTATACCATGTAACGTAATACGTTATAACGTAATACCATGTAACGTAAAACGTCATTTCGTTATACCATATAACGTAATACGTTATAACGTAATACCATATAACGTAATACGGTATAACGTTATACCATATATCGTAATACGTTATAACGTTATACCATATAACGTAATACGTTATAACGTTATACCATATAACGTAATACGGTATAACGTTATACCATATAACGTAATACGTTATAACGATATACCATATAACGTAGTACGTAATAACGTTATACCATATAACGTAATACGTTATAACGTTATACCATATAACGTTATACCATATAACGTAATACTTTATAACGTTATACCATGTAACGTAATACGTTAAAACGTTATACCATATAACGTAATACGTGATAACGTAATACCATATAACGTAATACGTTATAACGTTATACCATATAACGTAATACGTTATAACGTTATACCATATAACGTAATACTTTATAACGTTATACCATATAACGTAATACGTTAAAACGTTATACCATATAACGTAATACGTTATAACGTTATACCATATAACGTAAAACGTCATTTCGTTATACCATATAACGTAATACGTTATAACGTAATGCCATATAACGTAATACGTGATAACGTTATACCACATAACGTAATACGTTATAACGTAATACCATATAACGTAATACGTTATAACGTTATACCATATAACGTAATACGTTATAACGTTATACCATGTAACGTAATACGTTATAACGTAATACCATCTAACGTAAAACGTCATTTCGTTATACCATATAACGTAATACGTTATAACGTAATACCATATAACGTAATACGGTATAACGTTATACCATATAACGTAATACGTTATAACGTTATACCATGTAACGTAATACGTGATAACGTAATACCATATAACGTAATACGTTATAACGTTATACCATATAACGTAATACGTTATAACGTTATACCATATAACGTAATACTTTATAACGTTATACCATATAACGTAATACGTTAAAACGTTATACCATATAACGTAATACGTTATAACGTTATACCATATAACGTAATACGTTATAACGTTATACCATATAACGTAAAACGTCATTTCGTTATACCATTTAACGTAATACGTTATAACGTAACGCCATATAACGTAATACGTGATAACGTTATACCATATCACGTAATACGTTATAACGTAATAACATATAACGTAAAACGTTATAACGTAATACCATATAACGTAATACGTTATAACGTTATACCATATAACGTAATACGTTAAAACGTAATACCATATAACGTAATACTTTATAACGTTATACCATATAACGTAATACTTTATAACGTTATACCATATAACGTAATACGTTAAAACGTTATACCACATAACGTAATACGTTATAACGTAATACCATATAACGTAATACGTTATAACGTTATACCATATAACGTAATACGTGATAACGTTATACCATATAACGTAATACGTTATAACGTAATACCATATAACGTAAAACGTTATAACGTAATACCATATAACGTAATACGTTATAACGTTATACCATATAACGTAATACGTTATAACGTAATACCATATAACGTAATACGTTATAACGTTATACCATATAACGTAATACGTTATAACGTTATACCATATAACGTAATACTTTATAACGTAATACCATATAACGTAATACGTTATAACGTTATACCATATAACGTAAAACGTCATTTCGTTATACCATATAACGTAATACGTTATAACGTAATGCCATATAACGTAATACGTGATAACGTTATACCATATAACGTAATACGTTATAACGTAATAACACATAACATAAAACGTTATAACGTAATACCATATAACGTAATACGTTATAACGTTATACCATATAACGTAATACGTTAAAACGTAATACCATATAACGTAATACGTTATAACGTAATACCATATAACGTAAAACGTCATTTCGTTATATCATATAACGTAATACGGTATAACGTTATACCATATAACGTAATACGTTATAACGATATACCATATAACGTAATACGTTATAACGTTATACCATATAACGTAATACGTGATAACGTTATACCATATAACGTAATACGTTAAAACGTTATACCATATAACGCAAAACGTCATTTCGTTATACCATATAACGTAATACGTTATAACGTAATGCCATATAACGTAATACGTGATAACGTTATACCATATAACATAATACGTTATAACGTAATACCATATAACGTAAAACGTCATTTCGTTATATCATATAACGTAATACGGTATAACGTTATACCATATAACGTAATACGTTATAACGATATACCATATAACGTAATACGTTATAACGTTATACCACATAACGTAATACGTGATAACGTTATACCATATAACGTAATACGTTAAAACGTTATACCATATAACGTAATACGTTATAACGTTATACCATATAACGTAATACGGTATAACGTTATACCATATAACATAATACGTTATAACGATATACCATATAACGTAATACGTTATAACTCTATACCATATAACGTAATACGTGATTACGTTATACCATATAACGTAATACGTTAAAACGTTATACCATATAACGTAATACGTGATAACGTTATACCATATAACGTAATACGTTATAACGTTATACCATATAACGTAAAACGTCATTTCGTTATACCATATAACGTAATACGTTATAACGTTATACCATATAACGTAATACGTTAAAACGTAATACCATATAACGTAATACGTTATAACGTTATACCATATAACGTAAAACGTCATTTCGTTATACCATATAACGTAATACGTTATAACGTAATGCCATATAACGTAATACGTGATAACGTTATACCATATAACGTAATACGTTATAACGTAATAACACATAACATAAAACGTTATAACGTAATACCATATAACGTAATACGTTATAACGTTATACCATATAACGTAATACGTTATAACGTTATACCATATAACGTAAAACGTCATTTCGTTATACCATATAACGTAATACGTTATAACGTAATGCCATATAACGTAATACGTGATAACGTTATACCATATAACGTAATACGTTATAACGTAATAACACATAACATAAAACGTTATAACGTAATACCATATAACGTAATACGTTATAACGTTATACCATATAACGTAATACGTTAAAACGTAATACCATATAACGTAATACGTTATAACGTTATACCATATAACGTAAAACGTCATTTCGTTATACCATATAACGTAATACGTTATAACGTAATGCCATATAACGTAATACGTGCTAACGTTTTACCATATAACGTAATACGTTATAACGTAATAACACATAACATAAAACGTTATAACGTAATACCATATAACGTAATACGTTATAACGTTATACCATATAACGTAATACGTTATAACGTTATACCATATAACGTAATACGGTATAACGTTATACCATATAACATAATACGTTATAACGATATACCATATAACGTAATACGTTATAACTTTATACCATATAACGTAATACGTGATTACGTTATACCATATAACGTAGTACGTTAAAACGTTATACCATATAACGTAATACGTGATAACGTTATACCATATAACGTAATACGCTATAACGTTATACCATATAACGTAAAACGTCATTTCGTTATACCATATAACGTAATACGTTATAACGTTATACCATATAACGTAATACGTTAAAACGTAATACCTTATAACGTAATACGTTATAACGTTATACCATATAACGTAAAACGTCATTTCGTTATACCATTTAACGTAATACGTTATAACGTAATGCCATATAACGTAATACGTGATAACGTTATACCATATAACGTAATACGTTATAACGTAATAACACATAACATAAAACGTTATAACGTAATACCATATAACGTAATACGTTATAACGTTATACCATATAACGTAATACGTTAAAACGTAATACCATATAACGTAATACGTTATAACGTAATACCATATAACGTAAAAAGTCATTTCGTTATATCATATAACGTAATACGGTATAACGTTATACCATATAACGTAATACGTTATAACGATATACCATATAACGTAATACGTTATAACGTTATACCATATAACGTAATACTTTATAACGTTATACCATATAACGTAATACTTTATAACGTTATACCATATAACGTAATACGTTAAAACGCTATACCACATAACGTAATACGTTATAACGTAATACCATATAACGTAATACGTTATAACGTTATACCATATAACGTAATACGTTAAAACGTAATACCATATAACGTAATACGTTATAACGTTATACCATATAACGTAAAACGTCACTTCGTTATACCATATAACGTAATACGTTATAACGTAATGCCATATAACATAATACGTGATAACGTTATACCATATAACGTAATACGTTATAACGTAATACCATATAACGTAAAACGTTATAACGTAATACCATATAACGTAATACGTTATAACGTTATACCACATAACGTAATACGTTATAACGTAATACCATATAACGTAATACGTTATAACGTTATACCATATAACGTAATACGTTATAACGTTATACCATATAACGTAATACTTTATAACGTAATACCATATAACGTAATACGTTAAAACGTTATACCACATAACGTAATACGTTATAACGTAATACCATATAACGTAATACGTTATAACGTTATACGATATAACGTAATACGTTAAAACGTAATACCATATAGCGTAATACGTTATAACGTTATACCATATAACGTAAAACGTCATTTCGTTATACCATATAACGTAATACGTTATAACGTAATGCCATATAACGTAATACGTGATAACGTTATACCATATAACGTAATACGTTATAACGTAATAACATATAACGTAAAACGTCATTTCGTTGTACCATATAACGTAATACTGTATAACGTTATACCATATAACGTAATACGTTATAACGATATACCATATAACGTAATACGTTATAACGTTATACCATATAACGTAATACGTTATGACGTTATACCATATAACGTAATACGTTATAACGTAATACCATATAACGTAATACGTTATAACGTAATACCATATAACGTAAAACGTCGTTTCGTTATACCATATAACGTAATACGTTATAACGTAATACCATATAACTTAATATGTTATAACGTTATACCATATAACGTAATACTTTATAACGTAATACCATATAACGTAATACGTTAAAACGTTATACCACATAACGTAATACGTTATAACGTAATACCATATAACGTAATACGTTATAACGTTATACCATATAACGTAATACGTTATAACGTTATACCATATAACGTAATACTTCATAGCGTAATACCATATAACGTAATACGTGATAACGTTATACCATATAACGTAATACGTTAAAACGTTATACCATATAACGTAATACGTTATAACGTTATACCATATAACGTAATACGTGATAACGTAATACCATATAACGTAATACGTTATAACGTTATACCATATAACGTAAAACGTCATTTCGTTATACCATATAACGTAATACGTTATAACGTTATACGATATAACGTAATACGTGATAACGTTATACCATATAACGTAATACGTTAAAACGTTATACCATATAACGTAATACGTGATAACGTAATACCATATAACGTAATACGTTATGACGTTATACCATATAACGTAATACGTTATAACGTAATACCATATAACGTAATACGTTATAACGTAATACCATATAACGTAAAACGTCGTTTCGTTATACCATATAACGTAATACGTTATAACGTAATACCATATAACTTAATATGTTATAACGTTATACCATATAACGTAATACTTTATAACGTAATACCATATAACGTAATACGTTAAAACGTTATACCACATAACGTAATACGTTATAACGTAATACCATATAACGTAATACGTTATAACGTTATACCATATAACGTAATACGTTATAACGTTATACCATATAACGTAATACTTCATAGCGTAATACCATATAACGTAATACGTGATAACGTTATACCATATAACGTAATACGTTAAAACGTTATACCATATAACGTAATACGTTATAACGTTATACCATATAACGTAATACGTGATAACGTAATACCATATAACGTAATACGTTATAACGTTATACCATATAACGTAAAACGTCATTTCGTTATACCATATAACGTAATACGTTATAACGTTATACCATATAACGTAATACGTTAAAACGTAATACCATATAACGTAATACGTTATAACGTAATACCATATAACGTAATACGTTATAACGTTATACCATATAACGTAATACGTTATAACGTAATACCATATAACGTAAAACGTTATAACGTAATACCATATAACGTAATACGTTATAACGTTCTACCACATAACGTAATACGTTATAACGTAATACCATATAACGTAATACGTTATAACGTTATACCATATAACGTAATACGTTATAACGTTATACCATATAACGTAATACTTTATAACGTAATACCATATAACGTAATACGTTAAAACGTTATACCACATAACGTAATACGTTATAACGTAATACCATATAACGTAATACGTTATAACGTTATACCATATAACGAAATACGTTAAAACGTAATACCATATAACGTAATACGTTATAACGTTATACCATATAACGTAAAACGTCATTTCGTTATACCATATAACGTAATACGTTATAACGTAATGCCATATAACGTAATACGTGATAACGTTATACCATATAACGTAATACGTTATAACGTAATAACATATAACGTAAAACGTCATTTCGTTGTACCATATAACGTAATACTGTATAACGTTATACCATATAACGTAATACGTTATAACGATATACCATATAACGTAATACGTTATAACGTTATACCATATAACGTAATACGTGATAGCGTTATACCATATAACGTAATACGTTAAAACGTTATACCATATAACGTAATACGTTATAACGTTATACCATATAACGTAATACGTGATAACGTAATACCATATAACGTAATACGTTATGACGTTATACCATATAACGTAATACGTTATAACGTAATACCATATAACGTAATACGTTATAACGTAATACCATATAACGTAAAACGTCATTTCGTTATACCATATAACGTAATACGTTATAACGTAATACCATATAACTTAATACGTTATAACGTTATACCATATAACGTAATACTTTATAACGTAATACCATATAACGTAATACGTTAAAACGTTATACCACATAACGTAATACGTTATAACGTAATACCATATAACGTAATACGTTATAACGTTATACCATATAACGTAATACGTTATAACGTTATACCATATAACGTAATACTTTATAGCGTAATACCATATAACGTAATACGTGATAACGTTATACCATATAACGTAATACGTTAAAACGTTATACCATATAACGTAATACGTTATAACGTTATACCATATAACGTAATACGTGATAACGTAATACCATATAAAGTAATACGTTATAACGTTATACCATATAACGTAAAACGTCATTTCGTTATACCATATAACGTAATACGTTATAACGTTATACCATATAACGTAATACGTTAAAACGTAATACCATATAACGTAATACGTTATAACGTTATACCATATAACGTAAAACGTCATTTCGTTATACCATATAACGTAATACGTTATAACGTAATGCCATATAACGTAATACGTGATAACGTTATACCATATAACGTAATACGTTATAACGTAATAACACATAACATAAAACGTTATAACGTAATACCATATAACGTAATACGTTATAACGTTATACCATATAACGTAATACGTTAAAACGTAATACCATATAACGTAATACGTTATAACGTAATACCATATTTCGTAAAACGTCATTTCGTTATATCATATAACGTAATACGGTATAACGTTATACCATATAACGTAATACGTTATAACGATATACCATATAACGTAATACGTTATAACGTTATACCATATAACGTAATACGTGATAACGTTATACCATATAACGTAATACGTTAAAACGTTATACCATATAACGTAAAACGTCATTTCGTTATACCATATAACGTAATACGTTATAACGTAATGCCATATAACGTAATACGTGATAACGTTATACCATATAACATAATACGTTATAACGTAATACCATATAACGTAAAACGTCATTTCGTTATATCATATAACGTAATACGGTATAACGTTATACCATATAACGTAATACGTTATAACGATATACCATATAACGTAATACGTTATAACGTTATACCATATAACGTAATACGTGATAACGTTATACCATATAACGTAATACGTTAAAACGTTATACCATATAACGTAATACGTTATAACGTTATACCATATAACGTAATACGGTATAACGTTATACCATATAACATAATACGTTATAACGATATACCATATAACGTAATACGTTATAACTTTATACCATATAACGTAATACGTGATTACGTTATACCATATAACGTAATACGTTAAAACGTTATACCATATAACGTAATACGTGATAACGTTATACCATATAACGTAATACGTTAAAACGTTATACCATATAACGTAATACGTTATAACGTTATACCATATAACATAATACGTTATAACGTAATACCATATAACGTAAAACGTCATTTCGTTATATCATATAACGTAATACGGTATAACGTTATACCATATAACGTAATACGTTATAACGATATACCATATAACGTAATACGTTATAACGTTATACCACATAACGTAATACGTTATAACGTAATACCATATAACGTAATACGTTATAACGTTATACCATATAACGTAATACGTTATAACGTTATACCATATAACGTAATACTTTATAACGTAATACCATATAACGTAATACGTTAAAACGTTATACCACATAACGTAATACGTTATAACGTAATACCATATAACGTAATACGTTATAACGTTATACCATATAACGAAATACGTTAAAACGTAATACCATATAACGTAATACGTTATAACGTTATACCATATAACGTAAAACGTCATTTCGTTATACCATATAACGTAATACGTTATAACGTAATGCCATATAACGTAATACGTGATAACGTTATACCATATAACGTAATACGTTATAACGTAATAACATATAACGTAAAACGTCATTTCGTTGTACCATATAACGTAATACTGTATAACGTTATACCATATAACGTAATACGTTAAAACGATATACCATATAACGTAATACGTTATAACGTTATACCATATAACGTAATACGTGATAGCGTTATACCATATAACGTAATACGTTAAAACGTTATACCATATAACGTAATACGTTATAACGTTATACCATATAACGTAATACGTGATAACGTAATACCATATAACGTAATACGTTATGACGTTATACCATATAACGTAATACGTTATAACGTAATACCATATAACGTAATACGTTATAACGTAATACCATATAACGTAAAACGTCATTTCGTTATACCATATAACGTAATACGTTATAACGTAATACCATATAACTTAATACGTTATAACGTTATACCATATAACGTAATACTTTATAACGTAATACCATATAACGTAATACGTTAAAACGTTATACCACATAACGTAATACGTTATAACGTAATACCATATAACGTAATACGTTATAACGTTATACCATATAACGTAATACGTTATAACGTTATACCATATAACGTAATACTTTATAGCGTAATACCATATAACGTAATACGTGATAACGTTATACCATATAACGTAATACGTTAAAACGTTATACCATATAACGTAATACGTTATAACGTTATACCATATAACGTAATACGTGATAACGTAATACCATATAAAGTAATACGTTATAACGTTATACCATATAACGTAAAACGTCATTTCGTTATACCATATAACGTAATACGTTATAACGTTATACCATATAACGTAATACGTTAAAACGTAATACCATATAACGTAATACGTTATAACGTTATACCATATAACGTAAAACGTCATTTCGTTATACCATATAACGTAATACGTTATAACGTAATGCCATATAACGTAATACGTGATAACGTTATACCATATAACGTAATACGTTATAACGTAATAACACATAACATAAAACGTTATAACGTAATACCATATAACGTAATACGTTATAACGTTATACCATATAACGTAATACGTTAAAACGTAATACCATATAACGTAATACGTTATAACGTAATACCATATAACGTAAAACGTCATTTCGTTATATCATATAACGTAATACGGTATAACGTTATACCATATAACGTAATACGTTATAACGATATACCATATAACGTAATACGTTATAACGTTATACCATATAACGTAATACGTGATAACGTTATACCATATAACGTAATACGTTAAAACGTTATACCATATAACGTAAAACGTCATTTCGTTATACCATATAACGTAAAACGTCATTTCGTTATACCATATAACGTAATACGTTATAACGTAATACCATATAACTTAATACGTTATAACGTTATACCATATAACGTAATACTTTATAACGTAATACCATATAACGTAATACGTTAAAACGTTATAACACATAACGTAATACGTTATAACGTAATACCATATAACGTAATACGTTATAACGTTATACCATATAACGTAATACGTTATAACGTTATACCATATAACGTAATACTTTATAGCGTAATACCATATAACGTAATACGTGATAACGTTATACCATATAACGTAATACGTTAAAACGTTATACCATATAACGTAATACGTTATAACGTTATACCATATAACGTAATACGTGATAACGTAATACCATATAAAGTAATACGTTATAACGTTATACCATATAACGTAAAACGTCATTTCGTTATACCATATAACGTAATACGTTATAACGTTATACCATATAACGTAATACGTTAAAACGTAATACCATATAACGTAATACGTTATAACGTTATACCATATAACGTAAAACGTCATTTCGTTATACCATATAACGTAATACGTTATAACGTAATGCCATATAACGTAATACGTGATAACGTTATACCATATAACGTAATACGTTATAACGTAATAACACATAACATAAAACGTTATAACGTAATACCATATAACGTAATACGTTATAACGTTATACCATATAACGTAATACGTTAAAACGTAATACCATATAACGTAATACGTTATAACGTAATACCATATTTCGTAAAACGTCATTTCGTTATATCATATAACGTAATACGGTATAACGTTATACCATATAACGTAATACGTTATAACGATATACCATATAACGTAATACGTTATAACGTTATACCATATAACGTAATACGTGATAACGTTATACCATATAACGTAATACGTTAAAACGTTATACCATATAACGTAAAACGTCATTTCGTTATACCATATAACGTAATACGTTATAACGTAATGCCATATAACGTAATACGTGATAACGTTATACCATATAACATAATACGTTATAACGTAATACCATATAACGTAAAACGTCATTTCGTTATATCATATAACGTAATACGGTATAACGTTATACCATATAACGTAATACGTTATAACGATATACCATATAACGTAATACGTTATAACGTTATACCATATAACGTAATACGTGATAACGTTATACCATATAACGTAATACGTTAAAACGTTATACCATATAACGTAATACGTTATAACGTTATACCATATAACGTAATACGGTATAACGTTATACCATATAACATAATACGTTATAACGATATACCATATAACGAAATACGTTATAACTTTATACCATATAACGTAATACGTGATTACGTTATACCATATAACGTAATACGTTAAAACGTTATACCATATAACGTAATACGTTATAACGTTATACCATATAACGTAATACGTTATAACGTTATACCATATAACGTAAAACGTCATTTCGTTATACCATTTAACGTAATACGTTATAACGTAACGCCATATAACGTAATACGTGATAACGTTATACCATATCACGTAATACGTTATAACGTAATAACATATAACGTAAAACGTTATAACGTAATACCATATAACGTAATACGTTATAACGTTATACCATATAACGTAATACGTTAAAACGTAATACCATATAACGTAATACTTTATAACGTTATACCATATAACGTAATACTTTATAACGTTATACCATATAACGTAATACGTTAAAACGTTATACCACATAACGTAATACGTTATAACGTAATACCATATAACGTAATACGTTATAACGTTATACCATATAACGTAATACGTGATAACGTTATACCATATAACGTAATACGTTATAACGTAATACCATATAACGTAAAACGTTATAACGTAATACCATATAACGTAATACGTTATAACGTTATACCATATAACGTAATACGTTATAACGTAATACCATATAACGTAATACGTTATAACGTTATACCATATAACGTAATACGTTATAACGTTATACCATATAACGTAATACTTTATAACGTAATACCATATAACGTAATACGTTATAACGTTATACCATATAACGTAAAACGTCATTTCGTTATACCATATAACGTAATACGTTATAACGTAATGCCATATAACGTAATACGTGATAACGTTATACCATATAACGTAATACGTTATAACGTAATAACACATAACATAAAACGTTATAACGTAATACCATATAACGTAATACGTTATAACGTTATACCATATAACGTAATACGTTAAAACGTAATACCATATAACGTAATACGTTATAACGTAATACCATATAACGTAAAACGTCATTTCGTTATATCATATAACGTAATACGGTATAACGTTATACCATATAACGTAATACGTTATAACGATATACCATATAACGTAATACGTTATAACGTTATACCATATAACGTAATACGTGATAACGTTATACCATATAACGTAATACGTTAAAACGTTATACCATATAACGCAAAACGTCATTTCGTTATACCATATAACGTAATACGTTATAACGTAATGCCATATAACGTAATACGTGATAACGTTATACCATATAACATAATACGTTATAACGTAATACCATATAACGTAAAACGTCATTTCGTTATATCATATAACGTAATACGGTATAACGTTATACCATATAACGTAATACGTTATAACGATATACCATATAACGTAATACGTTATAACGTTATACCACATAACGTAATACGTGATAACGTTATACCATATAACGTAATACGTTAAAACGTTATACCATATAACGTAATACGTTATAACGTTATACCATATAACGTAATACGGTATAACGTTATACCATATAACATAATACGTTATAACGATATACCATATAACGTAATACGTTATAACTCTATACCATATAACGTAATACGTGATTACGTTATACCATATAACGTAATACGTTAAAACGTTATACCATATAACGTAATACGTGATAACGTTATACCATATAACGTAATACGTTATAACGTTATACCATATAACGTAAAACGTCATTTCGTTATACCATATAACGTAATACGTTATAACGTTATACCATATAACGTAATACGTTAAAACGTAATACCATATAACGTAATACGTTATAACGTTATACCATATAACGTAAAACGTCATTTCGTTATACCATATAACGTAATACGTTATAACGTAATGCCATATAACGTAATACGTGATAACGTTATACCATATAACGTAATACGTTATAACGTAATAACACATAACATAAAACGTTATAACGTAATACCATATAACGTAATACGTTATAACGTTATACCATATAACGTAATACGTTATAACGTTATACCATATAACGTAAAACGTCATTTCGTTATACCATATAACGTAATACGTTATAACGTAATGCCATATAACGTAATACGTGATAACGTTATACCATATAACGTAATACGTTATAACGTAATAACACATAACATAAAACGTTATAACGTAATACCATATAACGTAATACGTTATAACGTTATACCATATAACGTAATACGTTAAAACGTAATACCATATAACGTAATACGTTATAACGTTATACCATATAACGTAAAACGTCATTTCGTTATACCATATAACGTAATACGTTATAACGTAATGCCATATAACGTAATACGTGCTAACGTTTTACCATATAACGTAATACGTTATAACGTAATAACACATAACATAAAACGTTATAACGTAATACCATATAACGTAATACGTTATAACGTTATACCATATAACGTAATACGTTATAACGTTATACCATATAACGTAATACAGTATAACGTTATACCATATAACATAATACGTTATAACGATATACCATATAACGTAATACGTTATAACTTTATACCATATAACGTAATACGTGATTACGTTATACCATATAACGTAGTACGTTAAAACGTTATACCATATAACGTAATACGTGATAACGTTATACCATATAACGTAATACGCTATAACGTTATACCATATAACGTAAAACGTCATTTCGTTATACCATATAACGTAATACGTTATAACGTTATACCATATAACGTAATACGTTAAAACGTAATACCTTATAACGTAATACGTTATAACGTTATACCATATAACGTAAAACGTCATTTCGTTATACCATTTAACGTAATACGTTATAACGTAATGCCATATAACGTAATACGTGATAACGTTATACCATATAACGTAATACGTTATAACGTAATAACACATAACATAAAACGTTATAACGTAATACCATATAACGTAATACGTTATAACGTTATACCATATAACGTAATACGTTAAAACGTAATACCATATAACGTAATACGTTATAACGTAATACCATATAACGTAAAAAGTCATTTCGTTATATCATATAACGTAATACGGTATAACGTTATACCATATAACGTAATACGTTATAACGATATACCATATAACGTAATACGTTATAACGTTATACCATATAACGTAATACTTTATAACGTTATACCATATAACGTAATACTTTATAACGTTATACCATATAACGTAATACGTTAAAACGCTATACCACATAACGTAATACGTTATAACGTAATACCATATAACGTAATACGTTATAACGTTATACCATATAACGTAATACGTTAAAACGTAATACCATATAACGTAATACGTTATAACGTTATACCATATAACGTAAAACGTCACTTCGTTATACCATATAACGTAATACGTTATAACGTAATGCCATATAACATAATACGTGATAACGTTATACCATATAACGTAATACGTTATAACGTAATACCATATAACGTAAAACGTTATAACGTAATACCATATAACGTAATACGTTATAACGTTATACCACATAACGTAATACGTTATAACGTAATACCATATAACGTAATACGTTATAACGTTATACCATATAACGTAATACGTTATAACGTTATACCATATAACGTAATACTTTATAACGTAATACCATATAACGTAATACGTTAAAACGTTATACCACATAACGTAATACGTTATAACGTAATACCATATAACGTAATACGTTATAACGTTATACGATATAACGTAATACGTTAAAACGTAATACCATATAGCGTAATACGTTATAACGTTATACCATATAACGTAAAACGTCATTTCGTTATACCATATAACGTAATACGTTATAACGTAATGCCATATAACGTAATACGTGATAACGTTATACCATATAACGTAATACGTTATAACGTAATAACATATAACGTAAAACGTCATTTCGTTGTACCATATAACGTAATACTGTATAACGTTATACCATATAACGTAATACGTTATAACGATATACCATATAACGTAATACGTTATAACGTTATACCATATAACGTAATACGTTATGACGTTATACCATATAACGTAATACGTTATAACGTAATACCATATAACGTAATACGTTATAACGTAATACCATATAACGTAAAACGTCGTTTCGTTATACCATATAACGTAATACGTTATAACGTAATACCATATAACTTAATATGTTATAACGTTATACCATATAACGTAATACTTTATAACGTAATACCATATAACGTAATACGTTAAAACGTTATACCACATAACGTAATACGTTATAACGTAATACCATATAACGTAATACGTTATAACGTTATACCATATAACGTAATACGTTATAACGTTATACCATATAACGTAATACTTCATAGCGTAATACCATATAACGTAATACGTGATAACGTTATACCATATAACGTAATACGTTAAAACGTTATACCATATAACGTAATACGTTATAACGTTATGCCATATAACGTAATACGTGATAACGTAATACCATATAACGTAATACGTTATAACTTTATACCATATAACGTAAAACGTCATTTCGTTATTCCATATAACGTAATACGTTATAACGTTATACGATATAACGTAATACGTGATAACGTTATACCATATAACGTAATACGTTAAAACGTTATACCATATAACGTAATACGTGATAACGTAATACCATATAACGTAATACGTTATGACGTTATACCATATAACGTAATACGTTATAACGTAATACCATATAACGTAATACGTTATAACGTAATACCATATAACGTAAAACGTCGTTTCGTTATACCATATAACGTAATACGTTATAACGTAATACCATATAACTTAATATGTTATAACGTTATACCATATAACGTAATACTTTATAACGTAATACCATATAACGTAATACGTTAAAACGTTATACCACATAACGTAATACGTTATAACGTAATACCATATAACGTAATACGTTATAACGTTATACCATATAACGTAATACGTTATAACGTTATACCATATAACGTAATACTTCATAGCGTAATACCATATAACGTAATACGTGATAACGTTATACCATATAACGTAATACGTTAAAACGTTATACCATATAACGTAATACGTTATAACGTTATACCATATAACGTAATACGTGATAACGTAATACCATATAACGTAATACGTTATAACGTTATACCATATAACGTAAAACGTCATTTCGTTATACCATATAACGTAATACGTTATAACGTTATACCATATAACGTAATACGTTAAAACGTAATACCATATAACGTAATACGTTATAACGTAATACCATATAACGTAATACGTTATAACGTTATACCATATAACGTAATACGTTATAACGTAATACCATATAACGTAAAACGTTATAACGTAATACCATATAACGTAATACGTTATAACGTTATACCACATAACGTAATACGTTATAACGTAATACCATATAACGTAATACGTTATAACGTTATACCATATAACGTAATACGTTATAACGTTATACCATATAACGTAATACTTTATAACGTAATACCATATAACGTAATACGTTAAAACGTTATACCACATAACGTAATACGTTATAACGTAATACCATATAACGTAATACGTTATAACGTTATACCATATAACGAAATACGTTAAAACGTAATACCATATAACGTAATACGTTATAACGTTATACCATATAACGTAAAACGTCATTTCGTTATACCATATAACGTAATACGTTATAACGTAATGCCATATAACGTAATACGTGATAACGTTATACCATATAACGTAATACGTTATAACGTAATAACATATAACGTAAAACGTCATTTCGTTGTACCATATAACGTAATACTGTATAACGTTATACCATATAACGTAATACGTTATAACGATATACCATATAACGTAATACGTTATAACGTTATACCATATAACGTAATACGTGATAGCGTTATACCATATAACGTAATACGTTAAAACGTTATACCATATAACGTAATACGTTATAACGTTATACCATATAACGTAATACGTGATAACGTAATACCATATAACGTAATACGTTATGACGTTATACCATATAACGTAATACGTTATAACGTAATACCATATAACGTAATACGTTATAACGTAATACCATATAACGTAAAACGTCATTTCGTTATACCATATAACGTAATACGTTATAACGTAATACCATATAACTTAATACGTTATAACGTTATACCATATAACGTAATACTTTATAACGTAATACCATATAACGTAATACGTTAAAACGTTATACCACATAACGTAATACGTTATAACGTAATACCATATAACGTAATACGTTATAACGTTATACCATATAACGTAATACGTTATAACGTTATACCATATAACGTAATACTTTATAGCGTAATACCATATAACGTAATACGTGATAACGTTATACCATATAACGTAATACGTTAAAACGTTATACCATATAACGTAATACGTTATAACGTTATACCATATAACGTAATACGTGATAACGTAATACCATATAAAGTAATACGTTATAACGTTATACCATATAACGTAAAACGTCATTTCGTTATACCATATAACGTAATACGTTATAACGTTATACCATATAACGTAATACGTTAAAACGTAATACCATATAACGTAATACGTTATAACGTTATACCATATAACGTAAAACGTCATTTCGTTATACCATATAACGTAATACGTTATAACGTAATGCCATATAACGTAATACGTGATAACGTTATACCATATAACGTAATACGTTATAACGTAATAACACATAACATAAAACGTTATAACGTAATACCATATAACGTAATACGTTATAACGTTATACCATATAACGTAATACGTTAAAACGTAATACCATATAACGTAATACGTTATAACGTAATACCATATTTCGTAAAACGTCATTTCGTTATATCATATAACGTAATACGGTATAACGTTATACCATATAACGTAATACGTTATAACGATATACCATATAACGTAATACGTTATAACGTTATACCATATAACGTAATACGTGATAACGTTATACCATATAACGTAATACGTTAAAACGTTATACCATATAACGTAAAACGTCATTTCGTTATACCATATAACGTAATACGTTATAACGTAATGCCATATAACGTAATACGTGATAACGTTATACCATATAACGTAATACTTTATAACGTAATACCATATAACGTAATACGTTAAAACGTTATACCACATAACGTAATACGTTATAACGTAATACCATATAACGTAATACGTTATAACGTTATACCATATAACGTAATACGTTATAACGTTATACCATATAACGTAATACTTCATAGCGTAATACCATATAACGTAATACGTGATAACGTTATACCATATAACGTAATACGTTAAAACGTTATACCATATAACGTAATACGTTATAACGTTATGCCATATAACGTAATACGTGATAACGTAATACCATATAACGTAATACGTTATAACGTTATACCATATAACGTAAAACGTCATTTCGTTATTCCATATAACGTAATACGTTATAACGTTATACGATATAACGTAATACGTGATAACGTTATACCATATAACGTAATACGTTAAAACGTTATACCATATAACGTAATACGTGATAACGTAATACCATATAACGTAATACGTTATGACGTTATACCAAATAACGTAATACGTTATAACGTAATACCATATAACGTAATACGTTATAACGTAATACCATATAACGTAAAACGTCGTTTCGTTATACCATATAACGTAATACGTTATAACGTAATACCATATAACTTAATATGTTATAACGTTATACCATATAACGTAATACTTTATAACGTAATACCATATAACGTAATACGTTAAAACGTTATACCACATAACGTAATACGTTATAACGTAATACCATATAACGTAATACGTTATAACGTTATACCATATAACGTAATACGTTATAACGTTATACCATATAACGTAATACTTCATAGCGTAATACCATATAACGTAATACGTGATAACGTTATACCATATAACGTAATACGTTAAAACGTTATACCATATAACGTAATACGTTATAACGTTATACCATATAACGTAATACGTGATAACGTAATACCATATAACGTAATACGTTATAACGTTATACCATATAACGTAAAACGTCATTTCGTTATACCATATAACGTAATACGTTATAACGTTATACCATATAACGTAATACGTTAAAACGTAATACCATATAACGTAATACGTTATAACGTAATACCATATAACGTAATACGTTATAACGTTATACCATATAACGTAATACGTTATAACGTAATACCATATAACGTAAAACGTTATAACGTAATACCATATAACGTAATACGTTATAACGTTATACCACATAACGTAATACGTTATAACGTAATACCATATAACGTAATACGTTATAACGTTATACCATATAACGTAATACGTTATAACGTTATACCATATAACGTAATACTTTATAACGTAATACCATATAACGTAATACGTTAAAACGTTATACCACATAACGTAATACGTTATAACGTAATACCATATAACGTAATACGTTATAACGTTATACCATATAACGAAATACGTTAAAACGTAATACCATATAACGTAATACGTTATAACGTTATACCATATAACGTAAAACGTCATTTCGTTATACCATATAACGTAATACGTTATAACGTAATGCCATATAACGTAATACGTGATAACGTTATACCATATAACGTAATACGTTATAACGTAATAACATATAACGTAAAACGTCATTTCGTTGTACCATATAACGTAATACTGTATAACGTTATACCATATAACGTAATACGTTATAACGATATACCATATAACGTAATACGTTATAACGTTATACCATATAACGTAATACGTGATAGCGTTATACCATATAACGTAATACGTTAAAACGTTATACCATATAACGTAATACGTTATAACGTTATACCATATAACGTAATACGTGATAACGTAATACCATATAACGTAATACGTTATGACGTTATACCATATAACGTAATACGTTATAACGTAATACCATATAACGTAATACGTTATAACGTAATACCATATAACGTAAAACGTCATTTCGTTATACCATATAACGTAATACGTTATAACGTAATACCATATAACTTAATACGTTATAACGTTATACCATATAACGTAATACTTTATAACGTAATACCATATAACGTAATACGTTAAAACGTTATACCACATAACGTAATACGTTATAACGTAATACCATATAACGTAATACGTTATAACGTTATACCATATAACGTAATACGTTATAACGTTATACCATATAACGTAATACTTTATAGCGTAATACCATATAACGTAATACGTGATAACGTTATACCATATAACGTAATACGTTAAAACGTTATACCATATAACGTAATACGTTATAACGTTATACCATATAACGTAATACGTGATAACGTAATACCATATAAAGTAATACGTTATAACGTTATACCATATAACGTAAAACGTCATTTCGTTATACCATATAACGTAATACGTTATAACGTTATACCATATAACGTAATACGTTAAAACGTAATACCATATAACGTAATACGTTATAACGTTATACCATATAACGTAAAACGTCATTTCGTTATACCATATAACGTAATACGTTATAACGTAATGCCATATAACGTAATACGTGATAACGTTATACCATATAACGTAATACGTTATAACGTAATAACACATAACATAAAACGTTATAACGTAATACCATATAACGTAATACGTTATAACGTTATACCATATAACGTAATACGTTAAAACGTAATACCATATAACGTAATACGTTATAACGTAATACCATATTTCGTAAAACGTCATTTCGTTATATCATATAACGTAATACGGTATAACGTTATACCATATAACGTAATACGTTATAACGATATACCATATAACGTAATACGTTATAACGTTATACCATATAACGTAATACGTGATAACGTTATACCATATAACGTAATACGTTAAAACGTTATACCATATAACGTAAAACGTCATTTCGTTATACCATATAACGTAATACGTTATAACGTAATGCCATATAACGTAATACGTGATAACGTTATACCATATAACATAATACGTTATAACGTAATACCATATAACGTAAAACGTCATTTCGTTATATCATATAACGTAATACGGTATAACGTTATACCATATAACGTAATACGTTATAACGATATACCATATAACGTAATACGTTATAACGTTATACCATATAACGTAATACGTGATAACGTTATACCATATAACGTAATACGTTAAAACGTTATACCATATAACGTAATACGTTATAACGTTATACCATATAACGTAATACGGTATAACGTTATACCATATAACATAATACGTTATAACGATATACCATATAACGTAATACGTTATAACTTTATACCATATAACGTAATACGTGATTACGTTATACCATATAACGTAATACGTTAAAACGTTATACCATATAACGTAATACGTGATAACGTTATACCATATAACGTAATACGTTAAAACGTTATACCATATAACGTAATACGTTATAACGTTATACCATATAACATAATACGTTATAACGTAATACCATATAACGTAAAACGTCATTTCGTTATATCATATAACGTAATACGGTATAACGTTATACCATATAACGTAATACGTTATAACGATATACCATATAACGTAATACGTTATAACGTTATACCACATAACGTAATACGTTATAACGTAATACCATATAACGTAATACGTTATAACGTTATACCATATAACGTAATACGTTATAACGTTATACCATATAACGTAATACTTTATAACGTAATACCATATAACGTAATACGTTAAAACGTTATACCACATAACGTAATACGTTATAACGTAATACCATATAACGTAATACGTTATAACGTTATACCATATAACGAAATACGTTAAAACGTAATACCATATAACGTAATACGTTATAACGTAATGCCATATAACGTAATACGTGATAACGTTATACCATATAACGTAATACGTTATAACGTAATAACATATAACGTAAAACGTCATTTCGTTGTACCATATAACGTAATACTGTATAACGTTATACCATATAACGTAATACGTTATAACGATATACCATATAACGTAATACGTTATAACGTTATACCATATAACGTAATACGTGATAGCGTTATACCATATAACGTAATACGTTAAAACGTTATACCATATAACGTAATACGTTATAACGTTATACCATATAACGTAATACGTGATAACGTAATACCATATAACGTAATACGTTATGACGTTATACCATATAACGTAATACGTTATAACGTAATACCATATAACGTAATACGTTATAACGTAATACCATATAACGTAAAACGTCATTTCGTTATACCATATAACGTAATACGTTATAACGTAATACCATATAACTTAATACGTTATAACGTTATACCATATAACGTAATACTTTATAACGTAATACCATATAACGTAATACGTTAAAACGTTATACCACATAACGTAATACGTTATAACGTAATACCATATAACGTAATACGTTATAACGTTATACCATATAACGTAATACGTTATAACGTTATACCATATAACGTAATACTTTATAGCGTAATACCATATAACGTAATACGTGATAACGTTATACCATATAACGTAATACGTTAAAACGTTATACCATATAACGTAATACGTTATAACGTTATACCATATAACGTAATACGTGATAACGTAATACCATATAAAGTAATACGTTATAACGTTATACCATATAACGTAAAACGTCATTTCGTTATACCATATAACGTAATACGTTATAACGTTATACCATATAACGTAATACGTTAAAACGTAATACCATATAACGTAATACGTTATAACGTTATACCATATAACGTAAAACGTCATTTCGTTATACCATATAACGTAATACGTTATAACGTAATGCCATATAACGTAATACGTGATAACGTTATACCATATAACGTAATACGTTATAACGTAATAACACATAACATAAAACGTTATAACGTAATACCATATAACGTAATACGTTATAACGTTATACCATATAACGTAATACGTTAAAACGTAATACCATATAACGTAATACGTTATAACGTAATACCATATAACGTAAAACGTCATTTCGTTATATCATATAACGTAATACGGTATAACGTTATACCATATAACGTAATACGTTATAACGATATACCATATAACGTAATACGTTATAACGTTATACCATATAACGTAATACGTGATAACGTTATACCATATAACGTAATACGTTAAAACGTTATACCATATAACGTAAAACGTCATTTCGTTATACCATATAACGTAAAACGTCATTTCGTTATACCATATAACGTAATACGTTATAACGTAATACCATATAACTTAATACGTTATAACGTTATACCATATAACGTAATACTTTATAACGTAATACCATATAACGTAATACGTTAAAACGTTATAACACATAACGTAATACGTTATAACGTAATACCATATAACGTAATACGTTATAACGTTATACCATATAACGTAATACGTTATAACGTTATACCATATAACGTAATACTTTATAGCGTAATACCATATAACGTAATACGTGATAACGTTATACCATATAACGTAATACGTTAAAACGTTATACCATATAACGTAATACGTTATAACGTTATACCATATAACGTAATACGTGATAACGTAATACCATATAAAGTAATACGTTATAACGTTATACCATATAACGTAAAACGTCATTTCGTTATACCATATAACGTAATACGTTATAACGTTATACCATATAACGTAATACGTTAAAACGTAATACCATATAACGTAATACGTTATAACGTTATACCATATAACGTAAAACGTCATTTCGTTATACCATATAACGTAATACGTTATAACGTAATGCCATATAACGTAATACGTGATAACGTTATACCATATAACGTAATACGTTATAACGTAATAACACATAACATAAAACGTTATAACGTAATACCATATAACGTAATACGTTATAACGTTATACCATATAACGTAATACGTTAAAACGTAATACCATATAACGTAATACGTTATAACGTAATACCATATTTCGTAAAACGTCATTTCGTTATATCATATAACGTAATACGGTATAACGTTATACCATATAACGTAATACGTTATAACGATATACCATATAACGTAATACGTTATAACGTTATACCATATAACGTAATACGTGATAACGTTATACCATATAACGTAATACGTTAAAACGTTATACCATATAACGTAAAACGTCATTTCGTTATACCATATAACGTAATACGTTATAACGTAATGCCATATAACGTAATACGTGATAACGTTATACCATATAACATAATACGTTATAACGTAATACCATATAACGTAAAACGTCATTTCGTTATATCATATAACGTAATACGGTATAACGTTATACCATATAACGTAATACGTTATAACGATATACCATATAACGTAATACGTTATAACGTTATACCATATAACGTAATACGTGATAACGTTATACCATATAACGTAATACGTTAAAACGTTATACCATATAACGTAATACGTTATAACGTTATACCATATAACGTAATACGGTATAACGTTATACCATATAACATAATACGTTATAACGATATACCATATAACGAAATACGTTATAACTTTATACCATATAACGTAATACGTGATTACGTTATACCATATAACGTAATACGTTAAAACGTTATACCATATAACGTAATACGTGATAACGTTATACCATATAACGTAATACGTTAAAACGTTATACCATATAACGTAATACGTTATAACGTTATACCATATAACATAATACGTTATAACGTAATACCATATAACGTAAAACGTCATTTCGTTATATCATATAACGTAATACGGTATAACGTTATACCATATAACGTAATACGTTATAACGATATACCATATAACGTAATACGTTATAACGTTATACCACATAACGTAATACGTTATAACGTAATACCATATAACGTAATACGTTATAACGTTATACCATATAACGTAATACGTTATAACGTTATACCATATAACGTAATACTTTATAACGTAATACCATATAACGTAATACGTTAAAACGTTATACCACATAACGTAATACGTTATAACGTAATACCATATAACGTAATACGTTATAACGTTATACCATATAACGAAATACGTTAAAACGTAATACCATATAACGTAATACGTTATAACGTTATACCATATAACGTAAAACGTCATTTCGTTATACCATATAACGTAATACGTTATAACGTAATGCCATATAACGTAATACGTGATAACGTTATACCATATAACGTAATACGTTATAACGTAATAACATATAACGTAAAACGTCATTTCGTTGTACCATATAACGTAATACTGTATAACGTTATACCATATAACGTAATACGTTATAACGATATACCATATAACGTAATACGTTATAACGTTATACCATATAACGTAATACGTGATAGCGTTATACCATATAACGTAATACGTTAAAACGTTATACCATATAACGTAATACGTTATAACGTTATACCATATAACGTAATACGTGATAACGTAATACCATATAACGTAATACGTTATGACGTTATACCATATAACGTAATACGTTATAACGTAATACCATATAACGTAATACGTTATAACGTAATACCATATAACGTAAAACGTCATTTCGTTATACCATATAACGTAATACGTTATAACGTAATACCATATAACTTAATACGTTATAACGTTATACCATATAACGTAATACTTTATAACGTAATACCATATAACGTAATACGTTAAAACGTTATACCACATAACGTAATACGTTATAACGTAATACCATATAACGTAATACGTTATAACGTTATACCATATAACGTAATACGTTATAACGTTATACCATATAACGTAATACTTTATAGCGTAATACCATATAACGTAATACGTGATAACGTTATACCATATAACGTAATACGTTAAAACGTTATACCATATAACGTAATACGTTATAACGTTATACCATATAACGTAATACGTGATAACGTAATACCATATAAAGTAATACGTTATAACGTTATACCATATAACGTAAAACGTCATTTCGTTATACCATATAACGTAATACGTTATAACGTTATACCATATAACGTAATACGTTAAAACGTAATACCATATAACGTAATACGTTATAACGTTATACCATATAACGTAAAACGTCATTTCGTTATACCATATAACGTAATACGTTATAACGTAATGCCATATAACGTAATACGTGATAACGTTATACCATATAACGTAATACGTTATAACGTAATAACACATAACATAAAACGTTATAACGTAATACCATATAACGTAATACGTTATAACGTTATACCATATAACGTAATACGTTAAAACGTAATACCATATAACGTAATACGTTATAACGTAATACCATATAACGTAAAACGTCATTTCGTTATATCATATAACGTAATACGGTATAACGTTATACCATATAACGTAATACGTTATAACGATATACCATATAACGTAATACGTTATAACGTTATACCATATAACGTAATACGTGATAACGTTATACCATATATCGTAATACGTTAAAACGTTATACCATATAACGTAAAACGTCATTTCGTTATACCATATAACGTAATACGTTATAACGTAATGCCATATAACGTAATACGTGATAACGTTATACCATATAACATAATACGTTATAACGTAATACCATATAACGTAAAACGTCATTTCGTTATATCATATAACGTAATACGGTATAACGTTATACCATATAACGTAATACGTTATAACGATATACCATATAACGTAATACGTTATAACGTTATACCATATAACGTAATACGTGATAACGTTATACCATATAACGTAATACGTTAAAACGTTATACCATATAACGTAATACGTTATAACGTTATACCATATAACGTAATACGGTATAACGTTATACCATATAACATAATACGTTATAACGATATACCATATAACGTAATACGTTATAACTTTATACCATATAACGTAATACGTGATTACGTTATACCATGTAACGTAATACGTTAAAACGTTATACCATATAACGTAATACGTGATAACGTTATACCATATAACGTAATACGTTAAAACGTTATACCATATAACGTAATACGTTATAACGTTATACCATATAACACAATACGTTATAACGTAATACCATATAACGTAAAACGTCATTTCGTTATATCATATAACGTAATACGGTATAACGTTATACCATATAACGTAATACGTTATAACGATATACCATATAACGTAATACGTTATAACGTTATACCATATAACGTAATACGTGATAACGTTATACCATATAACGTAATACGTTAAAACGTTATACCATATAACGTAATACGTTATAACGTTATACCATATAACGTAATACGTAATAACGTAATACCATATAACGTAATACGTTATGACGTTATACCATATAACGTAATACGTTATAACGTAATCACATATAACGTAAAACGTCATTTCGTTATACCATATAACGTAATACGGTAGAACGTTATACCATATAACGTAATACGTTATAACGATATACCATATAACGTAATACGTTATAACGTTATACCATATAACGTAATACGTGATAACGTTATACCATATAACGTAATACGTTAAAACGTTATACCATATAACGTAATACGTTATAACGTTATACCATATAACGTAATAAGTGATAACGTTATACCATATAACGTAATACGTTAAAACGTTATACCATATAACGTAATACGTTATAACGTTATACCATATAACGTAATACGTGATAACGTTATACCATATAACGTAATACGTTAAAACGTTATACCATATAACGTAATACGGTATAACGTTATACCATATAACATAATACGCTATAACGATATACCATATAACGTAATACGTTATAACTTTATACCATATAACGTAATACGTGATAACGTTATACCATATAACGTAATACGTTAAAACGTTATACCATATAACGTAATACGTTATAACGTTATACCATATAACGTAATACTTCATAGCGTAATACCATATAACGTAATACGTGATAACGTTATACCATATAACGTAATACGTTAAAACGTTATACCATATAACGTAATACGTTATAACGTTATACCATATAACGTAATACGTGATAACGTAATACCATATAACGTAATACGTTATAACGTTATACCATATAACGTAAAACGTCATTTCGTTATACCATATAACGTAATACGTTATAACGTTATACCATATAACGTAATACGTTAAAACGTAATACCATATAACGTAATACGTTATAACGTAATACCATATAACGTAATACGTTATAACGTTATACCATATAACGTAATACGTTATAACGTAATACCATATAACGTAAAACGTTATAACGTAATACCATATAACGTAATACGTTATAACGTTATACCACATAACGTAATACGTTATAACGTAATACCATATAACGTAATACGTTATAACGTTATACCATATAACGTAATACGTTATAACGTTATACCATATAACGTAATACTTTATAACGTAATACCATATAACGTAATACGTTAAAACGTTATACCACATAACGTAATACGTTATAACGTAATACCATATAACGTAATACGTTATAACGTTATACCATATAACGAAATACGTTAAAACGTAATACCATATAACGTAATACGTTATAACGTTATACCATATAACGTAAAACGTCATTTCGTTATACCATATAACGTAATACGTTATAACGTAATGCCATATAACGTAATACGTGATAACGTTATACCATATAACGTAATACGTTATAACGTAATAACATATAACGTAAAACGTCATTTCGTTGTACCATATAACGTAATACTGTATAACGTTATACCATATAACGTAATACGTTATAACGATATACCATATAACGTAATACGTTATAACGTTATACCATATAACGTAATACGTGATAGCGTTATACCATATAACGTAATACGTTAAAACGTTATACCATATAACGTAATACGTTATAACGTTATACCATATAACGTAATACGTGATAACGTAATACCATATAACGTAATACGTTATGACGTTATACCATATAACGTAATACGTTATAACGTAATACCATATAACGTAATACGTTATAACGTAATACCATATAACGTAAAACGTCATTTCGTTATACCATATAACGTAATACGTTATAACGTAATACCATATAACGAAATACGTTAAAACGTAATACCATATAACGTAATACGTTATAACGTTATACCATATAACGTAAAACGTCATTTCGTTATACCATATAACGTAATACGTTATAACGTAATGCCATATAACGTAATACGTGATAACGTTATACCATATAACGTAATACGTTATAACGTAATAACATATAACGTAAAACGTCATTTCGTTGTACCATATAACGTAATACTGTATAACGTTATACCATATAACGTAATACGTTATAACGATATACCATATAACGTAATACGTTATAACGTTATACCATATAACGTAATACGTGATAGCGTTATACCATATAACGTAATACGTTAAAACGTTATACCATATAACGTAATACGTTATAACGTTATACCATATAACGTAATACGTGATAACGTAATACCATATAACGTAATACGTTATGACGTTATACCATATAACGTAATACGTTATAACGTAATACCATATAACGTAATACGTTATAACGTAATACCATATAACGTAAAACGTCATTTCGTTATACCATATAACGTAATACGTTATAACGTAATACCATATAACTTAATACGTTATAACGTTATACCATATAACGTAATACTTTATAACGTAATACCATATAACGTAATACGTTAAAACGTTATACCACATAACGTAATACGTTATAACGTAATACCATATAACGTAATACGTTATAACGTTATACCATATAACGTAATACGTTATAACGTTATACCATATAACGTAATACTTTATAGCGTAATACCATATAACGTAATACGTGATAACGTTATACCATATAACGTAATACGTTAAAACGTTATACCATATAACGTAATACGTTATAACGTTATACCATATAACGTAATACGTGATAACGTAATACCATATAAAGTAATACGTTATAACGTTATACCATATAACGTAAAACGTCATTTCGTTATACCATATAACGTAATACGTTATAACGTTATACCATATAACGTAATACGTTAAAACGTAATACTATATAACGTAATACGTTATAACGTTATACCATATAACGTAAAACGTCATTTCGTTATACCATATAACGTAATACGTTATAACGTAATGCCATATAACGTAATACGTGATAACGTTATACCATATAACGTAATACGTTATAACGTAATAACACATAACATAAAACGTTATAACGTAATACCATATAACGTAATACGTTATAACGTTATACCATATAACGTAATACGTTAAAACGTAATACCATATAACGTAATACGTTATAACGTAATACCATATAACGTAAAACGTCATTTCGTTATATCATATAACGTAATACGGTATAACGTTATACCATATAACGTAATACGTTATAACGATATACCATATAACGTAATACGTTATAACGTTATACCATATAACGTAATACGTGATAACGTTATACCATATAACGTAATACGTTAAAACGTTATACCATATAACGTAAAACGTCATTTCGTTATACCATATAACGTAATACGTTATAACGTAATGCCATATAACGTAATACGTGATAACGTTATACCATATAACATAATACGTTATAACGTAATACCATATAACGTAAAACGTCATTTCGTTATATCATATAACGTAATACGGTATAACGTTATACCATATAACGTAATACGTTATAACGATATACCATATAACGTAATACGTTATAACGTTATACCATATAACGTAATACGTGATAACGTTATACCATATAACGTAATACGTTAAAACGTTATACCATATAACGTAATACGTTATAACGTTATACCATATAACGTAATACGGTATAACGTTATACCATATAACATAATACGTTATAACGATATACCATATAACGTAATACGTTATAACTTTATACCATATAACGTAATACGTGATTACGTTATACCATATAACGTAATACGTTAAAACGTTATACCATATAACGTAATACGTGATAACGTTATACCATATAACGTAATACGTTAAAACGTTATACCATATAACGTAATACGTTATAACGTTATACCATATAACATAATACGTTATAACGTAATACCATATAACGTAAAACGTCATTTCGTTATATCATATAACGTAATACGGTATAACGTTATACCATATAACGTAATACGTTATAACGATATACCATATAACGTAATACGTTATAACGTTATACCACATAACGTAATACGTTATAACGTAATACCATATAACGTAATACGTTATAACGTTATACCATATAACGTAATACGTTATAACGTTATACCATATAACGTAATACTTTATAACGTAATACCATATAACGTAATACGTTAAAACGTTATACCACATAACGTAATACGTTATAACGTAATACCATATAACGTAATACGTTATAACGTTATACCATATAACGAAATACGTTAAAACGTAATACCATATAACGTAATACGTTATAACGTTATACCATATAACGTAAAACGTCATTTCGTTATACCATATAACGTAATACGTTATAACGTAATGCCATATAACGTAATACGTGATAACGTTATACCATATAACGTAATACGTTATAACGTAATAACATATAACGTAAAACGTCATTTCGTTGTACCATATAACGTAATACTGTATAACGTTATACCATATAACGTAATACGTTATAACGATATACCATATAACGTAATACGTTATAACGTTATACCATATAACGTAATACGTGATAGCGTTATACCATATAACGTAATACGTTAAAACGTTATACCATATAACGTAATACGTTATAACGTTATACCATATAACGTAATACGTGATAACGTAATACCATATAACGTAATACGTTATGACGTTATACCATATAACGTAATACGTTATAACGTCATACCATATAACGTAATACGTTATAACGTAATACCATATAACGTAAAACGTCATTTCGTTATACCATATAACGTAATACGTTATAACGTAATACCATATAACTTAATACGTTATAACGTTATACCATATAACGTAATACTTTATAACGTAATACCATATAACGTAATACGTTAAAACGTTATACCACATAACGTAATACGTTATAACGTAATACCATATAACGTAATACGTTATAACGTTATACCATATAACGTAATACGTTATAACGTTATACCATATAACGTAATACTTTATAGCGTAATACCATATAACGTAATACGTGATAACGTTATACCATATAACGTAATACGTTAAAACGTTATACCATATAACGTAATACGTTATAACGTTATACCATATAACGTAATACGTGATAACGTAATACCATATAAAGTAATACGTTATAACGTTATACCATATAACGTAAAACGTCATTTCGTTATACCATATAACGTAATACGTTATAACGTTATACCATATAACGTAATACGTTAAAACGTAATACCATATAACGTAATACGTTATAACGTTATACCATATAACGTAAAACGTCATTTCGTTATACCATATAACGTAATACGTTATAACGTAATGCCATATAACGTAATACGTGATAACGTTATACCATATAACGTAATACGTTATAACGTAATAACACATAACATAAAACGTTATAACGTAATACCATATAACGTAATACGTTATAACGTTATACCATATAACGTAATACGTTAAAACGTAATACCATATAACGTAATACGTTATAACGTAATACCATATAACGTAAAACGTCATTTCGTTATATCATATAACGTAATACGGTATAACGTTATGCCATATAACGTAATACGTTATAACGATATACCATATAACGTAATACGTTATAACGTTATACCATATAACGTAATACGTGATAACGTTATACCATATAACGTAATACGTTAAAACGTTATACCATATAACGTAAAACGTCATTTCGTTATACCATATAACGTAATACGTTATAACGTAATGCCATATAACGTAATACGTGATAACGTTATACCATATAACATAATACGTTATAACGTAATACCATATAACGTAAAACGTCATTTCGTTATATCATATAACGTAATACGGTATAACGTTATACCATATAACGTAATACGTTATAACGATATACCATATAACGTAATACGTTATAACGTTATACCATATAACGTAATACGTGATAACGTTATACCATATAACGTAATACGTTAAAACGTTATACCATATAACGTAATACGTTATAACGTTATACCATATAACGTAATACGGTATAACGTTATACCATATAACATAATACGTTATAACGATATACCATATAACGTAATACGTTATAACTTTATACCATATAACGTAATACGTGATTACGTTATACCATGTAACGTAATACGTTAAAACGTTATACCATATAACGTAATACGTGATAACGTTATACCATATAACGTAATACGTTAAAACGTTATACCATATAACGTAATACGTTATAACGTTATACCATATAACATAATACGTTATAACGTAATACCATATAACGTAAAACGTCATTTCGTTATATCATATATCGTAATACGGTATAACGTTATACCATATAACGTAATACGTTATAACGATATACCATATAACGTAATACGTTATAACGTTATACCATATAACGTAATACGTGATAGCGTTATACCATATAACGTAATACGTTAAAACGTTATACCATATAACGTAATACGTTATAACGTTATACCATATAACGTAAAACGTCATTTCGTTATACCATATAACGTAATACGTTATAACGTAATGCCATATAACGTAATACGTGATAACGTTATACCATATAACGTAATACGTTATAACGTAATAACATATAACGTAAAACGTCATTTCGTTGTACCATATAACGTAATACTGTATAACGTTATACCATATAACGTAATACGTTATAACGATATACCATATAACGTAATACGTTATAACGTTATACCATATAACGTAATACGTGATAGCGTTATACCATATAACGTAATACGTTAAAACGTTATACCATATAACGTAATACGTTATAACGTTATACCATATAACGTAATACGTGATAACGTAATACCATATAACGTAATACGTTATGACGTTATACCATATAACGTAATACGTTATAACGTAATACCATATAACGTAATACGTTATAACGTAATACCATATAACGTAAAACGTCATTTCGTTATACCATATAACGTAATACGTTATAACGTAATACCATATAACTTAATACGTTATAACGTTATACCATATAACGTAATACTTTATAACGTAATACCATATAACGTAATACGTTAAAACGTTATACCACATAACGTAATACGTTATAACGTAATACCATATAACGTAATACGTTATAACGTTATACCATATAACGTAATACGTTATAACGTTATACCATATAACGTAATACTTTATAGCGTAATACCATATAACGTAATACGTGATAACGTTATACCATATAACGTAATACGTTAAAACGTTATACCATATAACGTAATACGTTATAACGTTATACCATATAACGTAATACGTGATAACGTAATACCATATAAAGTAATACGTTATAACGTTATACCATATAACGTAAAACGTCATTTCGTTATACCATATAACGTAATACGTTATAACGCTATACCATATAACGTAATACGTTAAAACGTAATACCATATAACGTAATACGTTATAACGTTATACCATATAACGTAAAACGTCATTTCGTTATACCATATAACGTAGTACGTTATAACGTAATGCCATATAACGTAATACGTGATAACGTTATACCATATAACGTAATACGTTATAACGTAATAACACATAACATAAAACGTTATAACGTAATACCATATAACGTAATACGTTATAACGTTATACCATATAACGTAATACGTTAAAACGTAATACCATATAACGTAATACGTTATAACGTAATACCATATAACGTAAAACGTCATTTCGTTATATCATATAACGTAATACGGTATAACGTTATACCATATAACGTAATACGTTATAACGATATACCATATAACGTAATACGTTATAACGTTATACCATATAACGTAATACGTGATAACGTTATACCATATAACGTAATACGTTAAAACGTTATACCATATAACGTAAAACGTCATTTCGTTATACCATATAACGTAAAACGTCATTTCGTTATACCATATAACGTAATACGTTATAACGTAATACCATATAACTTAATACGTTATAACGTTATACCATATAACGTAATACTTTATAACGTAATACCATATAACGTAATACGTTAAAACGTTATACCACATAACGTAATACGTTATAACGTAATACCATATAACGTAATACGTTATAACGTTATACCATATAACGTAATACGTTATAACGTTATACCATATAACGTAATACTTTATAGCGTAATACCATATAACGTAATACGTGATAACGTTATACCATATAACGTAATACGTTAAAACGTTATACCATATAACGTAATACGTTATAACGTTATACCATATAACTTAATACGTTATAACGTTATACCATATAACGTAATACTTTATAACGTAATACCATATAACGTAATACGTTAAAACGTTATACCACATAACGTAATACGTTAAAACGTTATACCATATAACGTAAAACGTCATTTCGTTATACCATATAACGTAATACGTTATAACGTAATGCCATATAACGTAATACGTGATAACGTTATACCATATAACATAATACGTTATAACGTAATACCATATAACGTAAAACGTCATTTCGTTATATCATATAACGTAATACGGTATAACGTTATACCATATAACGTAATACGTTATAACGATATACCATATAACGTAATACGTTATAACGTTATACCATATAACGTAATACGTGATAACGTTATACCATATAACGTAATACGTTAAAACGTTATACCATATAACGTAATACGTTATAACGTTATACCATATAACGTAATACGGTATAACGTTATACCATATAACATAATACGTTATAACGATATACCATATAACGTAATACGTTATAACTTTATACCATATAACGTAATACGTGATTACGTTATACCATGTAACGTAATACGTTAAAACGTTATACCATATAACGTAATACGTGATAACGTTATACCATATAACGTAATACGTTAAAACGTTATACCATATAACGTAATACGTTATAACGTTATACCATATAACATAATACGTTATAACGTAATACCATATAACGTAAAACGTCATTTCGTTATATCATATATCGTAATACGGTATAACGTTATACCATATAACGTAATACGTTATAACGATATACCATATAACGTAATACGTTATAACGTTATACCATATAACGTAATACGTGATAGCGTTATACCATATAACGTAATACGTTAAAACGTTATACCATATAACGTAATACGTTATAACGTTATACCATATAACGTAAAACGTCATTTCGTTATACCATATAACGTAATACGTTATAACGTAATGCCATATAACGTAATACGTGATAACGTTATACCATATAACGTAATACGTTATAACGTAATAACATATAACGTAAAACGTCATTTCGTTGTACCATATAACGTAATACTGTATAACGTTATACCATATAACGTAATACGTTATAACGATATACCATATAACGTAATACGTTATAACGTTATACCATATAACGTAATACGTGATAGCGTTATACCATATAACGTAATACGTTAAAACGTTATACCATATAACGTAATACGTTATAACGTTATACCATATAACGTAATACGTGATAACGTAATACCATATAACGTAATACGTTATGACGTTATACCATATAACGTAATACGTTATAACGTAATACCATATAACGTAATACGTTATAACGTAATACCATATAACGTAAAACGTCATTTCGTTATACCATATAACGTAATACGTTATAACGTAATACCATATAACTTAATACGTTATAACGTTATACCATATAACGTAATACTTTATAACGTAATACCATATAACGTAATACGTTAAAACGTTATACCACATAACGTAATACGTTATAACGTAATACCATATAACGTAATACGTTATAACGTTATACCATATAACGTAATACGTTATAACGTTATACCATATAACGTAATACTTTATAGCGTAATACCATATAACGTAATACGTGATAACGTTATACCATATAACGTAATACGTTAAAACGTTATACCATATAACGTAATACGTTATAACGTTATACCATATAACGTAATACGTGATAACGTAATACCATATAAAGTAATACGTTATAACGTTATACCATATAACGTAAAACGTCATTTCGTTATACCATATAACGTAATACGTTATAACGCTATACCATATAACGTAATACGTTAAAACGTAATACCATATAACGTAATACGTTATAACGTTATACCATATAACGTAAAACGTCATTTCGTTATACCATATAACGTAGTACGTTATAACGTAATGCCATATAACGTAATACGTGATAACGTTATACCATATAACGTAATACGTTATAACGTAATAACACATAACATAAAACGTTATAACGTAATACCATATAACGTAATACGTTATAACGTTATACCATATAACGTAATACGTTAAAACGTAATACCATATAACGTAATACGTTATAACGTAATACCATATAACGTAAAACGTCATTTCGTTATATCATATAACGTAATACGGTATAACGTTATACCATATAACGTAATACGTTATAACGATATACCATATAACGTAATACGTTATAACGTTATACCATATAACGTAATACGTGATAACGTTATACCATATAACGTAATACGTTAAAACGTTATACCATATAACGTAAAACGTCATTTCGTTATACCATATAACGTAAAACGTCATTTCGTTATACCATATAACGTAATACGTTATAACGTAATACCATATAACTTAATACGTTATAACGTTATACCATATAACGTAATACTTTATAACGTAATACCATATAACGTAATACGTTAAAACGTTATACCACATAACGTAATACGTTATAACGTAATACCATATAACGTAATACGTTATAACGTTATACCATATAACGTAATACGTTATAACGTTATACCATATAACGTAATACTTTATAGCGTAATACCATATAACGTAATACGTGATAACGTTATACCATATAACGTAATACGTTAAAACGTTATACCATATAACGTAATACGTTATAACGTTATACCATATAACGTAATACGTGATAACGTAATACCATATAAAGTAATACGTTATAACGTTATACCATATAACGTAAAACGTCATTTCGTTATACCATATAACGTAATACGTTATAACGTTATACCATATAACGTAATACGTTAAAACGTAATACCATATAACGTAATACGTTATAACGTTATACCATATAACGTAAAACGTCATTTCGTTATACCATATAACGTAATACGTTATAACGTAATGCCATATAACGTAATACGTGATAACGTTATACCATATAACGTAATACGTTATAACGTAATAACACATAACATAAAACGTTATAACGTAATACCATATAACGTAATACGTTATAACGTTATACCATATAACGTAATACGTTAAAACGTAATACCATATAACGTAATACGTTATAACGTAATACCATATTTCGTAAAACGTCATTTCGTTATATCATATAACGTAATACGTTATAACGTTATACCATATAACGTAATACTTTATAACGTAATACCATATAACGTAATACGTTAAAACGTTATACCACATAACGTAATACGTTATAACGTAATACCATATAACGTAATACGTTATAACGTTATACCATATAACGTAATACGTTATAACGTTATACCATATAACGTAATACTTTATAGCGTAATACCATATAACGTAATACGTGATAACGTTATACCATATAACGTAATACGTTAAAACGTTATACCATATAACGTAATACGTTATAACGTTATACCATATAACTTAATACGTTATAACGTTATACCATATAACGTAATACTTTATAACGTAATACCATATAACGTAATACGTTAAAACGTTATACCACATAACGTAATACGTTAAAACGTTATACCATATAACGTAAAACGTCATTTCGTTATACCATATAACGTAATACGTTATAACGTAATGCCATATAACGTAATACGTGATAACGTTATACCATATAACATAATACGTTATAACGTAATACCATATAACGTAAAACGTCATTTCGTTATATCATATAACGTAATACGGTATAACGTTATACCATATAACGTAATACGTTATAACGATATACCATATAACGTAATACGTTATAACGTTATACCATATAACGTAATACGTGATAACGTTATACCATATAACGTAATACGTTAAAACGTTATACCATATAACGTAATACGTTATAACGTTATACCATATAACGTAATACGGTATAACGTTATACCATATAACATAATACGTTATAACGATATACCATATAACGTAATACGTTATAACTTTATACCATATAACGTAATACGTGATTACGTTATACCATGTAACGTAATACGTTAAAACGTTATACCATATAACGTAATACGTGATAACGTTATACCATATAACGTAATACGTTAAAACGTTATACCATATAACGTAATACGTTATAACGTTATACCATATAACATAATACGTTATAACGTAATACCATATAACGTAAAACGTCATTTCGTTATATCATATATCGTAATACGGTATAACGTTATACCATATAACGTAATACGTTATAACGATATACCATATAACGTAATACGTTATAACGTTATACCATATAACGTAATACGTGATAGCGTTATACCATATAACGTAATACGTTAAAACGTTATACCATATAACGTAATACGTTATAACGTTATACCATATAACGTAAAACGTCATTTCGTTATACCATATAACGTAATACGTTATAACGTAATGCCATATAACGTAATACGTGATAACGTTATACCATATAACGTAATACGTTATAACGTAATAACATATAACGTAAAACGTCATTTCGTTGTACCATATAACGTAATACTGTATAACGTTATACCATATAACGTAATACGTTATAACGATATACCATATAACGTAATACGTTATAACGTTATACCATATAACGTAATACGTGATAGCGTTATACCATATAACGTAATACGTTAAAACGTTATACCATATAACGTAATACGTTATAACGTTATACCATATAACGTAATACGTGATAACGTAATACCATATAACGTAATACGTTATGACGTTATACCATATAACGTAATACGTTATAACGTAATACCATATAACGTAATACGTTATAACGTAATACCATATAACGTAAAACGTCATTTCGTTATACCATATAACGTAATACGTTATAACGTAATACCATATAACTTAATACGTTATAACGTTATACCATATAACGTAATACTTTATAACGTAATACCATATAACGTAATACGTTAAAACGTTATACCACATAACGTAATACGTTATAACGTAATACCATATAACGTAATACGTTATAACGTTATACCATATAACGTAATACGTTATAACGTTATACCATATAACGTAATACTTTATAGCGTAATACCATATAACGTAATACGTGATAACGTTATACCATATAACGTAATACGTTAAAACGTTATACCATATAACGTAATACGTTATAACGTTATACCATATAACGTAATACGTGATAACGTAATACCATATAAAGTAATACGTTATAACGTTATACCATATAACGTAAAACGTCATTTCGTTATACCATATAACGTAATACGTTATAACGCTATACCATATAACGTAATACGTTAAAACGTAATACCATATAACGTAATACGTTATAACGTTATACCATATAACGTAAAACGTCATTTCGTTATACCATATAACGTAGTACGTTATAACGTAATGCCATATAACGTAATACGTGATAACGTTATACCATATAACGTAATACGTTATAACGTAATAACACATAACATAAAACGTTATAACGTAATACCATATAACGTAATACGTTATAACGTTATACCATATAACGTAATACGTTAAAACGTAATACCATATAACGTAATACGTTATAACGTAATACCATATAACGTAAAACGTCATTTCGTTATATCATATAACGTAATACGGTATAACGTTATACCATATAACGTAATACGTTATAACGATATACCATATAACGTAATACGTTATAACGTTATACCATATAACGTAATACGTGATAACGTTATACCATATAACGTAATACGTTAAAACGTTATACCATATAACGTAAAACGTCATTTCGTTATACCATATAACGTAAAACGTCATTTCGTTATACCATATAACGTAATACGTTATAACGTAATACCATATAACTTAATACGTTATAACGTTATACCATATAACGTAATACTTTATAACGTAATACCATATAACGTAATACGTTAAAACGTTATACCACATAACGTAATACGTTATAACGTAATACCATATAACGTAATACGTTATAACGTTATACCATATAACGTAATACGTTATAACGTTATACCATATAACGTAATACTTTATAGCGTAATACCATATAACGTAATACGTGATAACGTTATACCATATAACGTAATACGTTAAAACGTTATACCATATAACGTAATACGTTATAACGTTATACCATATAACGTAATACGTGATAACGTAATACCATATAAAGTAATACGTTATAACGTTATACCATATAACGTAAAACGTCATTTCGTTATACCATATAACGTAATACGTTATAACGTTATACCATATAACGTAATACGTTAAAACGTAATACCATATAACGTAATACGTTATAACGTTATACCATATAACGTAAAACGTCATTTCGTTATACCATATAACGTAATACGTTATAACGTAATGCCATATAACGTAATACGTGATAACGTTATACCATATAACGTAATACGTTATAACGTAATAACACATAACATAAAACGTTATAACGTAATACCATATAACGTAATACGTTATAACGTTATACCATATAACGTAATACGTTAAAACGTAATACCATATAACGTAATACGTTATAACGTAATACCATATTTCGTAAAACGTCATTTCGTTATATCATATAACGTAATACGGTATAACGTTATACCATATAACGTAATACGTTATAACGATATACCATATAACGTAATACGTTATAACGTTATACCATATAACGTAATACGTGATAACGTTATACCATATAACGTAATACGTTAAAACGTTATACCATATAACGTAAAACGTCATTTCGTTATACCATATAACGTAATACGTTATAACGTAATGCCATATAACGTAATACGTGATAACGTTATACCATATAACATAATACGTTATAACGTAATACCATATAACGTAAAACGTCATTTCGTTATATCATATAACGTAATACGGTATAACGTTATACCATATAACGTAATACGTTATAACGATATACCATATAACGTAATACGTTATAACGTTATACCATATAACGTAATACGTGATAACGTTATACCATATAACGTAATACGTTAAAACGTTATACCATATAACGTAATACGTTATAACGTTATACCATATAACGTAATACGGTATAACGTTATACCATATAACATAATACGTTATAACGATATACCATATAACGTAATACGTTATAACTTTATACCATATAACGTAATACGTGATTACGTTATACCATATAACGTAATACGTTAAAACGTTATACCATATAACGTAATACGTGATAACGTTATACCATATAACGTAATACGTTAAAACGTTATACCATATAACGTAATACGTTATAACGTTATACCATATAACATAATACGTTATAACGTAATACCATATAACGTAAAACGTCATTTCGTTATATCATATAACGTAATACGGTATAACGTTATACCATATAACGTAATACGTTATAACGATATACCATATAACGTAATACGTTATAACGTTATACCACATAACGTAATACGTTATAACGTAATACCATATAACGTAATACGTTATAACGTTATACCATATAACGTAATACGTTATAACGTTATACCATATAACGTAATACTTTATAACGTAATACCATATAACGTAATACGTTAAAACGTTATACCACATAACGTAATACGTTATAACGTAATACCATATAACGTAATACGTTATAACGTTATACCATATAACGAAATACGTTAAAACGTAATACCATATAACGTAATACGTTATAACGTTATACCATATAACGTAAAACGTCATTTCGTTATACCATATAACGTAATACGTTATAACGTAATGCCATATAACGTAATACGTGATAACGTTATACCATATAACGTAATACGTTATAACGTAATAACATATAACGTAAAACGTCATTTCGTTGTACCATATAACGTAATACTGTATAACGTTATACCATATAACGTAATACGTTATAACGATATACCATATAACGTAATACGTTATAACGTTATACCATATAACGTAATACGTGATAGCGTTATACCATATAACGTAATACGTTAAAACGTTATACCATATAACGTAATACGTTATAACGTTATACCATATAACGTAATACGTGATAACGTAATACCATATAACGTAATACGTTATGACGTTATACCATATAACGTAATACGTTATAACGTAATACCATATAACGTAATACGTTATAACGTAATACCATATAACGTAAAACGTCATTTCGTTATACCATATAACGTAATACGTTATAACGTAATACCATATAACTTAATACGTTATAACGTTATACCATATAACGTAATACTTTATAACGTAATACCATATAACGTAATACGTTAAAACGTTATACCACATAACGTAATACGTTATAACGTAATACCATATAACGTAATACGTTATAACGTTATACCATATAACGTAATACGTTATAACGTTATACCATATAACGTAATACTTTATAGCGTAATACCATATAACGTAATACGTGATAACGTTATACCATATAACGTAATACGTTAAAACGTTATACCATATAACGTAATACGTTATAACGTTATACCATATAACGTAATACGTGATAACGTAATACCATATAAAGTAATACGTTATAACGTTATACCATATAACGTAAAACGTCATTTCGTTATACCATATAACGTAATACGTTATAACGTTATACCATATAACGTAATACGTTAAAACGTAATACCATATAACGTAATACGTTATAACGTTATACCATATAACGTAAAACGTCATTTCGTTATACCATATAACGTAATACGTTATAACGTAATGCCATATAACGTAATACGTGATAACGTTATACCATATAACGTAATACGTTATAACGTAATAACACATAACATAAAACGTTATAACGTAATACCATATAACGTAATACGTTATAACGTTATACCATATAACGTAATACGTTAAAACGTAATACCATATAACGTAATACGTTATAACGTAATACCATATAACGTAAAACGTCATTTCGTTATATCATATAACGTAATACGGTATAACGTTATACCATATAACGTAATACGTTATAACGATATACCATATAACGTAATACGTTATAACGTTATACCATATAACGTAATACGTGATAACGTTATACCATATAACGTAATACGTTAAAACGTTATACCATATAACGTAAAACGTCATTTCGTTATACCATATAACGTAATACGTTATAACGTAATGCCATATAACGTAATACGTGATAACGTTATACCATATAACATAATACGTTATAACGTAATACCATATAACGTAAAACGTCATTTCGTTATATCATATAACGTAATACGGTATAACGTTATACCATATAACGTAATACGTTATAACGATATACCATATAACGTAATACGTTATAACGTTATACCATATAACGTAATACGTGATAACGTTATACCATATAACGTAATACGTTAAAACGTTATACCATATAACGTAATACGTTATAACGTTATACCATATAACGTAATACGGTATAACGTTATACCATATAACATAATACGTTATAACGATATACCATATAACGTAATACGTTATAACTTTATACCATATAACGTAATACGTGATTACGTTATACCATGTAACGTAATACGTTAAAACGTTATACCATATAACGTAATACGTGATAACGTTATACCATATAACGTAATACGTTAAAACGTTATACCATATAACGTAATACGTTATAACGTTATACCATATAACATAATACGTTATAACGTAATACCATATAACGTAAAACGTCATTTCGTTATATCATATAACGTAATACGGTATAACGTTATACCATATAACGTAATACGTTATAACGATATACCATATAACGTAATACGTTATAACGTTATACCATATAACGTAATACGTGATAACGTTATACCATATAACGTAATACGTTAAAACGTTATACCATATAACGTAATACGTTATAACGTTATACCATATAACGTAATACGTAATATCGTAATACCATATAACGTAATACGTTATGACGTTATACCATATAACGTAATACGTTATAACGTAATCACATATAACGTAAAACGTCATTTCGTTATACCATATAACGTAATACGGTAGAACGTTATACCATATAACGTAATACGTTATAACGATATACCATATAACGTAATACGTTATAACGTTATACCATATAACGTAATACGTGATAACGTTATACCATATAACGTAATACGTTAAAACGTTATACCATATAACGTAATACGTTATAACGTTATACCATATAACGTAATAAGTGATAACGTTATACCATATAACGTAATACGTTAAAACGTTATACCATATAACGTAATACGTTATAACGTTATACCATATAACGTAATACGTGATAACGTTATACCATATAACGTAATACGTTAAAACGTTATACCATATAACGTAATACGGTATAACGTTATACCATATAACATAATACGCTATAACGATATACCATATAACGTAATACGTTATAACTTTATACCATATAACGTAATACGTGATAACGTTATACCATATAACGTAATACGTTAAAACGTTATACCATATAACGTAATACGTTATAACGTTATACCATATAACGTAATACTTCATAGCGTAATACCATATAACGTAATACGTGATAACGTTATACCATATAACGTAATACGTTAAAACGTTATACCATATAACGTAATACGTTATAACGTTATACCATATAACGTAATACGTGATAACGTAATACCATATAACGTAATACGTTATAACGTTATACCATATAACGTAAAACGTCATTTCGTTATACCATATAACGTAATACGTTATAACGTTATACCATATAACGTAATACGTTAAAACGTAATACCATATAACGTAATACGTTATAACGTAATACCATATAACGTAATACGTTATAACGTTATACCATATAACGTAATACGTTATAACGTAATACCATATAACGTAAAACGTTATAACGTAATACCATATAACGTAATACGTTATAACGTTATACCACATAACGTAATACGTTATAACGTAATACCATATAACGTAATACGTTATAACGTTATACCATATAACGTAATACGTTATAACGTAATAACATATAACGTAAAACGTCATTTCGTTGTACCATATAACGTAATACTGTATAACGTTATACCATATAACGTAATACGTTATAACGATATACCATATAACGTAATACGTTATAACGTTATACCATATAACGTAATACGTGATAGCGTTATACCATATAACGTAATACGTTAAAACGTTATACCACATAACGTAATACGTTATAACGTAATACCATATAACGTAATACGTTATAACGTTATACCATATAACGTAATACGTTATAACGTTATACCATATAACGTAATACTTTATAGCGTAATACCATATAACGTAATACGTGATAACGTTATACCATATAACGTAATACGTTAAAACGTTATACCATATAACGTAATACGTTATAACGTTATACCATATAACGTAATACGGTATAACGTTATACCATATAACATAATACGTTATAACGATATACCATATAACGTAATACGTTATAACTTTATACCATATAACGTAATACGTGATTACGTTATACCATGTAACGTAATACGTTAAAACGTTATACCATATAACGTAATACGTGATAACGTTATACCATATAACGTAATACGTTAAAACGTTATACCATATAACGTAATACGTTATAACGTTATACCATATAACATAATACGTTATAACGTAATACCATATAACGTAAAACGTCATTTCGTTATATCATATAACGTAATACGGTATAACGTTATACCATATAACGTAATACGTTATAACGATATACCATATAACGTAATACGTTATAACGTTATACCATATAACGTAATACGTGATAACGTTATACCATATAACGTAATACGTTAAAACGTTATACCATATAACGTAATACGTTATAACGTTATACCATATAACGTAATACGTAATAACGTAATACCATATAACGTAATACGTTATGACGTTATACCATATAACGTAATACGTTATAACGTAATCACATATAACGTAAAACGTCATTTCGTTATACCATATAACGTAATACGGTAGAACGTTATACCATATAACGTAATACGTTATAACGATATATCATATAACGTAATACGTTATAACGTTATACCATATAACGTAATACGTGATAACGTTATACCATATAACGTAATACGTTAAAACGTTATACCATATAACGTAATACGTTATAACGTTATACCATATAACGTAATAAGTGATAACGTTATACCATATAACGTAATACGTTAAAACGTTATACCATATAACGTAATACGTTATAACGTTATACCATATAACGTAATACGTGATAACGTTATACCATATAACGTAATACGTTATAACGTTATACCATATAACGTAATACTTTATAGCGTAATACCATATAACGTAATACGTGATAACGTTATACCATATAACGTAATACGTTAAAACGTTATACCATATAACGTAATACGTTATAACGTTATACCATATAACGTAATACGTGATAACGTAATACCATATAAAGTAATACGTTATAACGTTATACCATATAACGTAAAACGTCATTTCGTTATACCATATAACGTAATACGTTATAACGTTATACCATATAACGTAATACGTTAAAACGTAATACCATATAACGTAATACGTTATAACGTTATACCATATAACGTAAAACGTCATTTCGTTATACCATATAACGTAATACGTTATAACGTAATGCCATATAACGTAATACGTGATAACGTTATACCATATAACGTAATACGTTATAACGTAATAACACATAACATAAAACGTTATAACGTAATACCATATAACGTAATACGTTATAACGTTATACCATATAACGTAATACGTTAAAACGTAATACCATATAACGTAATACGTTATAACGTAATACCATATAACGTAAAACGTCATTTCGTTATATCATATAACGTAATACGGTATAACGTTATACCATATAACGTAATACGTTATAACGATATACCATATAACGTAATACGTTATAACGTTATACCATATAACGTAATACGTGATAACGTTATACCATATAACGTAATACGTTAAAACGTTATACCATATAACGTAAAACGTCATTTCGTTATACCATATAACGTAATACGTTATAACGTAATGCCATATAACGTAATACGTGATAACGTTATACCATATAACATAATACGTTATAACGTAATACCATGTAACGTAAAACGTCATTTCGTTATATCATATAACGTAATACGGTATAACGTTATACCATATAACGTCATACGTTATAACGATATACCATATAACGTAATACGTTATAACGTTATACCATATAACGTAATACGTGATAACGTTATACCATATAACGTAATACGTTAAAACGTTATACCATATAACGTAATACGTTATAACGTTATACCATATAACGTAATACGGTATAACGTTATACCATATAACATAATACGTTATAACGATATACCATATAACGTAATACGTTATAACTTTATACCATATAACGTAATACGTGATTACGTTATACCATGTAACGTAATACGTTAAAACGTTATACCATATAACGTAATACGTGATAACGTTATACCATATAACGTAATACGTTAAAACGTTATACCATATAACGTAATACGTTATAACGTTATACCATATAACATAATACGTTATAACGTAATACCATATAACGTAAAACGTCATTTCGTTATATCATATAACGTAATACGGTATAACGTTATACCATATAACGTAATACGTTATAACGATATACCATATAACGTAATACGTTATAACGTTATACCATATAACGTAATACGTGATAACGTTATACCATATAACGTAATACGTTAAAACGTTATACCATATAACGTAATACGTTATAACGTTATACCATATAACGTAATACGTAATATCGTAATACCATATAACGTAATACGTTATGACGTTATACCATATAACGTAATACGTTATAACGTAATCACATATAACGTAAAACGTCATTTCGTTATACCATATAACGTAATACGGTAGAACGTTATACCATATAACGTAATACGTTATAACGATATACCATATAACGTAATACGTTATAACGTTATACCATATAACGTAATACGTGATAACGTTATACCATATAACGTAATACGTTAAAACGTTATACCATATAACGTAATACGTTATAACGTTATACCATATAACGTAATAAGTGATAACGTTATACCATATAACGTAATACGTTAAAACGTTATTCCATATAACGTAATACGTTATAACGTTATACCATATAACGTAATACGTGATAACGTTATACCATATAACGTAATACGTTAAAACGTTATACCATATAACGTAATACGGTATAACGTTATACCATATAACATAATACGCTATAACGATATACCATATAACGTAATACGTTATAACTTTATACCATATAACGTAATACGTGATAACGTTATACCATATAACGTAATACGTTAAAACGTTATACCATATAACGTAATACGTTATAACGTTATACCATATAACGTAATACTTCATAGCGTAATACCATATAACGTAATACGTGATAACGTTATACCATATAACGTAATACGTTAAAACGTTATACCATATAACGTAATACGTTATAACGTTATACCATATAACGTAATACGTGATAACGTAATACCATATAACGTAATACGTTATAACGTTATACCATATAACGTAAAACGTCATTTCGTTATACCATATAACGTAATACGTTATAACGTTATACCATATAACGTAATACGTTAAAACGTAATACCATATAACGTAATACGTTATAACGTAATACCATATAACGTAATACGTTATAACGTTATACCATATAACGTAATACGTTATAACGTAATACCATATAACGTAAAACGTTATAACGTAATACCATATAACGTAATACGTTATAACGTTATACCACATAACGTAATACGTTATAACGTAATACCATATAACGTAATACGTTATAACGTTATACCATATAACGTAATACGTTATAACGTAATAACATATAACGTAAAACGTCATTTCGTTGTACCATATAACGTAATACTGTATAACGTTATACCATATAACGTAATACGTTATAACGATATACCATATAACGTAATACGTTATAACGTTATACCATATAACGTAATACGTGATAGCGTTATACCATATAACGTAATACGTTAAAACGTTATACCATATAACGTAATACGTTATAACGTTATACCATATAACGTAATACGTGATAACGTAATACCATATAACGTAATACGTTATGACGTTATACCATATAACGTAATACGTTATAACGTAATACCATATAACGTAATACGTTATAACGTAATACCATATAACGTAAAACGTCATTTCGTTATACCATATAACGTAATACGTTATAACGTAATACCATATAACTTAATACGTTATAACGTTATACCATATAACGTAATACTTTATAACGTAATACCATATAACGTAATACGTTAAAACGTTATACCACATAACGTAATACGTTATAACGTAATACCATATAACGTAATACGTTATAACGTTATACCATATAACGTAATACTTTATAGCGTAATACCATATAACGTAATACGTGATAACGTTATACCATATAACGTAATACGTTAAAACGTTATACCATATAACGTAATACGTTATAACGTTATACCATATAACGTAATACGTGATAACGTAATACCATATAAAGTAATACGTTATAACGTTATACCATATAACGTAAAACGTCATTTCGTTATACCATATAACGTAATACGTTATAACGTTATACCATATAACGTAATACGTTAAAACGTAATACCATATAACGTAATACGTTATAACGTTATACCATATAACGTAAAACGTCATTTCGTTATACCATATAACGTAATACGTTATAACGTAATGCCATATAACGTAATACGTGATAACGTTATACCATATAACGTAATACGTTATAACGTAATAACACATAACATAAAACGTTATAACGTAATACCATATAACGTAATACGTTATAACGTTATACCATATAACGTAATACGTTAAAACGTAATACCATATAACGTAATACGTTATAACGTAATACCATATAACGTAAAACGTCATTTCGTTATATCATATAACGTAATACGGTATAACGTTATACCATATAACGTAATACGTTATAACGATATACCATATAACGTAATACGTTATAACGTTATACCATATAACGTAATACGTGATAACGTTATACCATATAACGTAATACGTTAAAACGTTATACCATATAACGTAAAACGTCATTTCGTTATACCATATAACGTAATACGTTATAACGTAATGCCATATAACGTAATACGTGATAACGTTATACCATATAACATAATACGTTATAACGTAATACCATATAACGTAAAACGTCATTTCGTTATATCATATAACGTAATACGTTATAACGTTATACCATATAACGTAAAACGTCATTTCGTTATACCATATAACGTAATACGTTATAACGTAATGCCATATAACGTAATACGTGATAACGTTATACCATATAACGTAATACGTTATAACGTAATAACATATAACGTAAAACGTCATTTCGTTGTACCATATAACGTAATACTGTATAACGTTATACCATATAACGTAATACGTTATAACGATATACCATATAACGTAATACGTTATAACGTTATACCATATAACGTAATACGTGATAGCGTTATACCATATAACGTAATACGTTAAAACGTTATACCATATAACGTAATACGTTATAACGTTATACCATATAACGTAATACGTGATAACGTAATACCATATAACGTAATACGTTATGACGTTATACCATATAACGTAATACGTTATAACGTCATACCATATAACGTAATACGTTATAACGTAATACCATATAACGTAAAACGTCATTTCGTTATACCATATAACGTAATACGTTATAACGTAATACCATATAACTTAATACGTTATAACGTTATACCATATAACGTAATACTTTATAACGTAATACCATATAACGTAATACGTTAAAACGTTATACCACATAACGTAATACGTTATAACGTAATACCATATAACGTAATACGTTATAACGTTATACCATATAACGTAATACGTTATAACGTTATACCATATAACGTAATACTTTATAGCGTAATACCATATAACGTAATACGTGATAACGTTATACCATATAACGTAATACGTTAAAACGTTATACCATATAACGTAATACGTTATAACGTTATACCATATAACGTAATACGTGATAACGTAATACCATATAAAGTAATACGTTATAACGTTATACCATATAACGTAAAACGTCATTTCGTTATACCATATAACGTAATACGTTATAACGTTATACCATATAACGTAATACGTTAAAACGTAATACCATATAACGTAATACGTTATAACGTTATACCATATAACGTAAAACGTCATTTCGTTATACCATATAACGTAATACGTTATAACGTAATGCCATATAACGTAATACGTGATAACGTTATACCATATAACGTAATACGTTATAACGTAATAACACATAACATAAAACGTTATAACGTAATACCATATAACGTAATACGTTATAACGTTATACCATATAACGTAATACGTTAAAACGTAATACCATATAACGTAATACGTTATAACGTAATACCATATAACGTAAAACGTCATTTCGTTATATCATATAACGTAATACGGTATAACGTTATACCATATAACGTAATACGTTATAACGATATACCATATAACGTAATACGTTATAACGTTATACCATATAACGTAATACGTGATAACGTTATACCATATAACGTAATACGTTAAAACGTTATACCATATAACGTAAAACGTCATTTCGTTATACCATATAACGTAATACGTTATAACGTAATGCCATATAACGTAATACGTGATAACGTTATACCATATAACATAATACGTTATAACGTAATACCATATAACGTAAAACGTCATTTCGTTATATCATATAACGTAATACGGTATAACGTTATACCATATAACGTAATACGTTATAACGATATACCATATAACGTAATACGTTATAACGTTATACCATATAACGTAATACGTGATAACGTTATACCATATAACGTAATACGTTAAAACGTTATACCATATAACGTAATACGTTATAACGTTATACCATATAACGTAATACGGTATAACGTTATACCATATAACATAATACGTTATAACGATATACCATATAACGTAATACGTTATAACTTTATACCATATAACGTAATACGTGATTACGTTATACCATGTAACGTAATACGTTAAAACGTTATACCATATAACGTAATACGTGATAACGTTATACCATATAACGTAATACGTTAAAACGTTATACCATATAACGTAATACGTTATAACGTTATACCATATAAAATAATACGTTATAACGTAATACCATATAACGTAAAACGTCATTTCGTTATATCATATAACGTAATACGGTATAACGTTATACCATATAACGTAATACGTTATAACGATATACCATATAACGTAATACGTTATAACGTTATACCATATAACGTAATACGTGATAACGTTATACCATATAACGTAATACGTTAAAACGTTATACCATATAACGTAATACGTTATAACGTTATACCATATAACGTAATACGTAATAACGTAATACCATATAACGTAATACGTTATGACGTTATACCATATAACGTAATACGTTATAACGTAATAACATATAACGTAAAACGTCATTTCGTTGTACCATATAACGTAATACTGTATAACGTTATACCATATAACGTAATACGTTATAACGATATACCATATAACGTAATACGTTATAACGTTATACCATATAACGTAATACGTGATAGCGTTATACCATATAACGTAATACGTTAAAACGTTATACCATATAACGTAATACGTTATAACGTTATACCATATAACGTAATACGTGATAACGTAATACCATATAACGTAATACGTTATGACGTTATACCATATAACGTAATACGTTATAACGTAATACCATATAACGTAATACGTTATAACGTAATACCATATAACGTAAAACGTCATTTCGTTATACCATATAACGTAATACGTTATAACGTAATACCATATAACTTAATACGTTATAACGTTATACCATATAACGTAATACTTTATAACGTAATACCATATAACGTAATACGTTAAAACGTTATACCACATAACGTAATACGTTATAACGTAATACCATATAACGTAATACGTTATAACGTTATACCATATAACGTAATACTTTATAGCGTAATACCATATAACGTAATACGTGATAACGTTATACCATATAACGTAATACGTTAAAACGTTATACCATATAACGTAATACGTTATAACGTTATACCATATAACGTAATACGTGATAACGTAATACCATATAAAGTAATACGTTATAACGTTATACCATATAACGTAAAACGTCATTTCGTTATACCATATAACGTAATACGTTATAACGTTATACCATATAACGTAATACGTTAAAACGTAATACCATATAACGTAATACGTTATAACGTTATACCATATAACGTAAAACGTCATTTCGTTATACCATATAACGTAATACGTTATAACGTAATGCCATATAACGTAATACGTGATAACGTTATACCATATAACGTAATACGTTATAACGTAATAACACATAACATAAAACGTTATAACGTAATACCATATAACGTAATACGTTATAACGTTATACCATATAACGTAATACGTTAAAACGTAATACCATATAACGTAATACGTTATAACGTAATACCATATAACGTAAAACGTCATTTCGTTATATCATATAACGTAATACGGTATAACGTTATACCATATAACGTAATACGTTATAACGATATACCATATAACGTAATACGTTATAACGTTATACCATATAACGTAATACGTGATAACGTTATACCATATAACGTAATACGTTAAAACGTTATACCATATAACGTAAAACGTCATTTCGTTATACCATATAACGTAATACGTTATAACGTAATGCCATATAACGTAATACGTGATAACGTTATACCATATAACATAATACGTTATAACGTAATACCATATAACGTAAAACGTCATTTCGTTATATCATATAACGTAATACGTTATAACGTTATACCATATAACGTAAAACGTCATTTCGTTATACCATATAACGTAATACGTTATAACGTAATGCCATATAACGTAATACGTGATAACGTTATACCATATAACGTAATACGTTATAACGTAATAACATATAACGTAAAACGTCATTTCGTTGTACCATATAACGTAATACTGTATAACGTTATACCATATAACGTAATACGTTATAACGATATACCATATAACGTAATACGTTATAACGTTATACCATATAACGTAATACGTGATAGCGTTATACCATATAACGTAATACGTTAAAACGTTATACCATATAACGTAATACGTTATAACGTTATACCATATAACGTAATACGTGATAACGTAATACCATATAACGTAATACGTTATGACGTTATACCATATAACGTAATACGTTATAACGTCATACCATATAACGTAATACGTTATAACGTAATACCATATAACGTAAAACGTCATTTCGTTATACCATATAACGTAATACGTTATAACGTAATACCATATAACTTAATACGTTATAACGTTATACCATATAACGTAATACTTTATAACGTAATACCATATAACGTAATACGTTAAAACGTTATACCACATAACGTAATACGTTATAACGTAATACCATATAACGTAATACGTTATAACGTTATACCATATAACGTAATACGTTATAACGTTATACCATATAACGTAATACTTTATAGCGTAATACCATATAACGTAATACGTGATAACGTTATACCATATAACGTAATACGTTAAAACGTTATACCATATAACGTAATACGTTATAACGTTATACCATATAACGTAATACGTGATAACGTAATACCATATAAAGTAATACGTTATAACGTTATACCATATAACGTAAAACGTCATTTCGTTATACCATATAACGTAATACGTTATAACGTTATACCATATAACGTAATACGTTAAAACGTAATACCATATAACGTAATACGTTATAACGTTATACCATATAACGTAAAACGTCATTTCGTTATACCATATAACGTAATACGTTATAACGTAATGCCATATAACGTAATACGTGATAACGTTATACCATATAACGTAATACGTTATAACGTAATAACACATAACATAAAACGTTATAACGTAATACCATATAACGTAATACGTTATAACGTTATACCATATAACGTAATACGTTAAAACGTAATACCATATAACGTAATACGTTATAACGTAATACCATATAACGTAAAACGTCATTTCGTTATATCATATAACGTAATACGGTATAACGTTATACCATATAACGTAATACGTTATAACGATATACCATATAACGTAATACGTTATAACGTTATACCATATAACGTAATACGTGATAACGTTATACCATATAACGTAATACGTTAAAACGTTATACCATATAACGTAAAACGTCATTTCGTTATACCATATAACGTAATACGTTATAACGTAATGCCATATAACGTAATACGTGATAACGTTATACCATATAACATAATACGTTATAACGTAATACCATATAACGTAAAACGTCATTTCGTTATATCATATAACGTAATACGGTATAACGTTATACCATATAACGTAATACGTTATAACGATATACCATATAACGTAATACGTTATAACGTTATACCATATAACGTAATACGTGATAACGTTATACCATATAACGTAATACGTTAAAACGTTATACCATATAACGTAATACGTTATAACGTTATACCATATAACGTAATACGGTATAACGTTATACCATATAACATAATACGTTATAACGATATACCATATAACGTAATACGTTATAACTTTATACCATATAACGTAATACGTGATTACGTTATACCATGTAACGTAATACGTTAAAACGTTATACCATATAACGTAATACGTGATAACGTTATACCATATAACGTAATACGTTAAAACGTTATACCATATAACGTAATACGTTATAACGTTATACCATATAAAATAATACGTTATAACGTAATACCATATAACGTAAAACGTCATTTCGTTATATCATATAACGTAATACGGTATAACGTTATACCATATAACGTAATACGTTATAACGATATACCATATAACGTAATACGTTATAACGTTATACCATATAACGTAATACGTGATAACGTTATACCATATAACGTAATACGTTAAAACGTTATACCATATAACGTAATACGTTATAACGTTATACCATATAACGTAATACGTAATAACGTAATACCATATAACGTAATACGTTATGACGTTATACCATATAACGTAATACGTTATAACGTAATCACATATAACGTAAAACGTCATTTCGTTATACCATATAACGTAATACGGTAGAACGTTATACCATATAACGTAATACGTTATAACGATATACAATATAACGTAATACGTTATAACGTTATACCATATAACGTAATACGTGATAACGTTATACCATATAACGTAATACGTTAAAACGTTATACCATATAACGTAATACGTTATAACGTTATACCATATAACGTAATAAGTGATAACGTTATACCATATAACGTAATACGTTAAAACGTTATACCATATAACGTAATACGTTATAACGTTATACCATATAACGTAATACGTGATAACGTTATACCATATAACGTAATACGTTAAAACGTTATACCATATAACGTAATACGGTATAACGTTATACCATATAACATAATACGCTATAACGATATACCATATAACGTAATACGTTATAACTTTATACCATATAACGTAATACGTGATAACGTTATACCATATAACGTAATACGTTAAAACGTTATACCATATAACGTAATACGTGATAACGTAATACCATACAACGTAATACGTTATGACGTTATACCATATAACGTAATACGTTATAACGTAATACCGTATAACGTAATACGTTATAACGTAATACCATATAACGTAAAACGTCATTTCGTTATACCATATAACGTAATACGTTATAACGTTATACCATATAACGTAATACGTGATAACGTTATACCATATAACGTAATACGTTATAACGATATACCATATAACGTAGTACGTTATAACGTTATACCATATAACGTAATACGTTATAACGTTATACCATATAACGTAATACGTTATAACGTAATACCATATAACGTAAAACGTCATTTCGTTATACCATATAACGTAATACGTTATAACGTAATACCATATAACGTAATACGGTATAACGTTATACCATATAACGTAATACGTTATAACGATATACCATATAACGTAATACGTTATAACGTTATACCATATAACGTAATACGTTATAACGTTATACCATATAACGTAATACGGTATAACGTTATACCATTTAACGTAGTACGTTATAACGATATACCATATAACGTAGTACGTTATAACGTTATACCATATAACGTAATACGTTATAACGTAATACCATATAACGTAAAACGTCATTTCGTTATACCATATAACGTAATACGTTATAACGTAATACCATATAACGTAATACGGTATAACGTTATACCATATAACGTAATACGTTATAACGTTATACCATATAACGTAATACGTTATAACGTTATACCATATAACGTAATACGGTATAACGTTATACCATATAACGTAATACGTTATAACGATATACCATACAACGTAGTACGTTATAACGTTATACCATATAACGTAATACGTTATAACGTTATACCATATAACGTAATACGTTAAAACGTTATACCATATAACGTAATACGTTATAACGTTATACCATATAACGTAATACGTGATAACGTAATACCATATAACGTAATACGTTATAACGTTATACCATATAACGTAATACGTTATAACGTAATACCATATAACGTAATACGTTATAACGTTATACCATATAACGTAAAACGTCATTTCGTTATACCATATAACGTAATACGTTAAAACGTTATACGATATAACGTAATACGTTGTAACGTTATACCATATAACGTAATACGTGATAACGTTATACCATATAACGTAATACGTTATAACGTTATACCATATAACGTAAAACGTCATTTCGTTATACCATATAACGTAATACGGTATAACGTTATACCATATAACATAATACGTTATAACGATATACCATATAACGTAATACGTTATAACGTTATACCATATAACGTAATACGTTAAAACGTTATACCATATAACGTAATACGTTATAACGTTATACCATATAACGTAATACGTTATAACGTTATACCATATAACGTAATACGTGATAACGTAACACCATACAACGTAATACGTTATGACGTTATACCATATAACGTAATACGTTATAACGTAATACCGTATAACGTAATACGTAATAACGTAATACCATATAACGTAAAACGTCATTTCGTTATACCATATAACGTAATACGTTATAACGTAATACCATATAACGTAATACGTTATAACGTTATACCATATAACGTAATACGTGATAACGTTATACCATATAACGTAATACGTTATAACGATATACCATATAACGTAGTACGTTATAACGTTATACCATATAACGTAGTACGTTATAACGTTATACCATATAACGTAATACGGTATAACGCTATACCATATAACGTAATACGTTATAACGATATACCATATAACGTAATACGTTATAACGTTATACCATATAACGTAATACGTGATAACGTTATACCATATAACGTAATACGTTAAAGCGTTACACCATATAACGTAATACGTTATAACGTTATACCATATAACGTAATACGTAATAACGTAATACCATATAACGTAATACGTTATGACGTTATACCATATAACGTAATACGTTATAACGTAATCACATATAACGTAAAACGTCATTTCGTTATACCATATAACGTAATACGGTAGAACGTTATACCATATAACGTAATACGTTATAACGATATACCATATAACGTAATACGTTATAACGTTATACCATATAACGTAATACGTGATAACGTTATACCATATAACGTAATACGTTAAAACGTTATACCATATAACGTAATACGTTATAACGTTATACCATATAACGTAATAAGTGATAACGTTATACCATATAACGTAATACGTTAAAACGTTATACCATATAACGTAATACGTTATAACGTTATACCATATAACGTAATACGTGATAACGTTATACCATATAACGTAATACGTTAAAACGTTATACCATATAACGTAATACGGTATAACGTTATACCATATAACATAATACGCTATAACGATATACCATATAACGTAATACGTTATAACTTTATACCATATAACGTAATACGTGATAACGTTATACCATATAACGTAATACGTTAAAACGTTATACCATATAACGTAATACGTGATAACGTAATACCATACAACGTAATACGTTATGACGTTATACCATATAACGTAATACGTTATAACGTAATACCGTATAACGTAATACGTTATAACGTAATACCATATAACGTAAAACGTCATTTCGTTATACCATATAACGTAATACGTTATAACGTTATACCATATAACGTAATACGTGATAACGTTATACCATATAACGTAATACGTTATAACGATATACCATATAACGTAGTACGTTATAACGTTATACCATATAACGTAATACGTTATAACGTTATACCATATAACGTAATACGTTATAACGTAATACCATATAACGTAAAACGTCATTTCGTTATACCATATAACGTAATACGTTATAACGTAATACCATATAACGTAATACGGTATAACGTTATACCATATAACGTAATACGTTATAACGATATACCATATAACGTAATACGTTATAACGTTATACCATATAACGTAATACGTTATAACGTTATACCATATAACGTAATACGGTATAACGTTATACCATTTAACGTAGTACGTTATAACGATATACCATATAACGTAGTACGTTATAACGTTATACCATATAACGTAATACGTTATAACGTAATACCATATAACGTAAAACGTCATTTCGTTATACCATATAACGTAATACGTTATAACGTAATACCATATAACGTAATACGGTATAACGTTATACCATATAACGTAATACGTTATAACGTTATACCATATAACGTAATACGTTATAACGTTATACCATATAACGTAATACGGTATAACGTTATACCATATAACGTAATACGTTATAACGATATACCATACAACGTAGTACGTTATAACGTTATACCATATAACGTAATACGTGATAACGTAATACCATATAACGTAATACGTTATAACGTTATACCATATAACGTAATACGTTATAACGTAATACCATATAACGTAATACGTTATAACGTTATACCATATAACGTAAAACGTCATTTCGTTATACCATATAACGTAATACGTTAAAACGTTATACCATATAACGTAATACGTTGTAACGTTATACCATATAACGTAATACGTGATAACGTTATACCATATAACGTAATACGTTATAACGTTATACCATATAACGTAATACGTTAAAACGTAATACCATATAACGTAATACGTTATAACGTAATACCATATAACGTAAAACGTCATTTCGTTATATCATATAACGTAATACGGTATAACGTTATACCATATAACGTAATACGTTATAACGATATACCATATAACGTAATACGTTATAACGTTATACCATATAACGTAATACGTGATAACGTTATACCATATAACGTAATACGTTAAAACGTTATACCATATAACGTAAAACGTCATTTCGTTATACCATATAACGTAATACGTTATAACGTAATGCCATATAACGTAATACGTGATAACGTTATACCATATAACATAATACGTTATAACGTAATACCATATAACGTAAAACGTCATTTCGTTATATCATATAACGTAATACGTTATAACGTAATACCATATAACTTAATACGTTATAACGTTATACCATATAACGTAATACTTTATAACGTAATACCATATAACGTAATACGTTAAAACGTTATACCACATAACGTAATACGTTATAACGTAATACCATATAACGTAATACGTTATAACGTTATACCATATAACGTAATACGTTATAACGTTATACCATATAACGTAATACTTTATAGCGTAATACCATATAACGTAATACGTGATAACGTTATACCATATAACGTAATACGTTAAAACGTTATACCATATAACGTAATACGTTATAACGTTATACCATATAACGTAATACGTGATAACGTAATACCATATAAAGTAATACGTTATAACGTTATACCATATAACGTAAAACGTCATTTCGTTATACCATATAACGTAATACGTTATAACGTTATACCATATAACGTAATACGTTAAAACGTAATACCATATAACGTAATACGTTATAACGTTATACCATATAACGTAAAACGTCATTTCGTTATACCATATAACGTAATACGTTATAACGTAATGCCATATAACGTAATACGTGATAACGTTATACCATATAACGTAATACGTTATAAAGTAATAACACATAACATAAAACGTTATAACGTAATACCATATAACGTAATACGTTATAACGTTATACCATATAACGTAATACGTTAAAACGTAATACCATATAACGTAATACGTTATAACGTAATACCATATAACGTAAAACGTCATTTCGTTATATCATATAACGTAATACGGTATAACGTTATACCATATAACGTAATACGTTATAACGATATACCATATAACGTAATACGTTATAACGTTATACCATATAACGTAATACGTGATAACGTTATACCATATAACGTAATACGTTAAAACGTTATACCATATAACGTAAAACGTCATTTCGTTATACCATATAACGTAATACGTTATAACGTAATGCCATATAACGTAATACGTGATAACGTTATACCATATAACATAATACGTTATAACGTAATACCATATAACGTAAAACGTCATTTCGTTATATCATATAACGTAATACGGTATAACGTTATACCATATAACGTAATACGTTATAACGATATACCATATAACGTAATACGTTATAACGTTATACCATATAACGTAATACGTGATAACGTTATACCATATAACGTAATACGTTAAAACGTTATACCATATAACGTAATACGTTATAACGTTATACCATATAACGTAATACGGTATAACGTTATACCATATAACATAATACGTTATAACGATATACCATATAACGTAATACGTTATAACTTTATACCATATAACGTAATACGTGATTACGTTATACCATGTAACGTAATACGTTAAAACGTTATACCATATAACGTAATACGTGATAACGTTATACCATATAACGTAATACGTTAAAACGTTATACCATATAACGTAATACGTTATAACGTTATACCATATAAAATAATACGTTATAACGTAATACCATATAACGTAAAACGTCATTTCGTTATATCATATAACGTAATACGGTATAACGTTATACCATATAACGTAATACGTTATAACGATATACCATATAACGTAATACGTTATAACGTTATACCATATAACGTAATACGTGATAACGTTATACCATATAACGTAATACGTTAAAACGTTATACCATATAACGTAATACGTTATAACGTTATACCATATAACGTAATACGTAATAACGTAATACCATATAACGTAATACGTTATGACGTTATACCATATAACGTAATACGTTATAACGTAATCACATATAACGTAAAACGTCATTTCGTTATACCATATAACGTAATACGGTAGAACGTTATACCATATAACGTAATACGTTATAACGATATACAATATAACGTAATACGTTATAACGTTATACCATATAACGTAATACGTGATAACGTTATACCATATAACGTAATACGTTAAAACGTTATACCATATAACGTAATACGTTATAACGTTATACCATATAACGTAATAAGTGATAACGTTATACCATATAACGTAATACGTTAAAACGTTATACCATATAACGTAATACGTTATAACGTTATACCATATAACGTAATACGTGATAACGTTATACCATATAACGTAATACGTTAAAACGTTATACCATATAACGTAATACGGTATAACGTTATACCATATAACATAATACGCTATAACGATATACCATATAACGTAATACGTTATAACTTTATACCATATAACGTAATACGTGATAACGTTATACCATATAACGTAATACGTTAAAACGTTATACCATATAACGTAATACGTGATAACGTAATACCATACAACGTAATACGTTATGACGTTATACCATATAACGTAATACGTTATAACGTAATACCGTATAACGTAATACGTTATAACGTAATACCATATAACGTAAAACGTCATTTCGTTATACCATATAACGTAATACGTTATAACGTTATACCATATAACGTAATACGTGATAACGTTATACCATATAACGTAATACGTTATAACGATATACCATATAACGTAGTACGTTATAACGTTATACCATATAACGTAATACGTTATAACGTTATACCATATAACGTAATACGTTATAACGTAATACCATATAACGTAAAACGTCATTTCGTTATACCATATAACGTAATACGTTATAACGTAATACCATATAACGTAATACGGTATAACGTTATACCATATAACGTAATACGTTATAACGATATACCATATAACGTAATACGTTATAACGTTATACCATATAACGTAATACGTTATAACGTTATACCATATAACGTAATACGGTATAACGTTATACCATTTAACGTAGTACGTTATAACGATATACCATATAACGTAGTACGTTATAACGTTATACCATATAACGTAATACGTTATAACGTAATACCATATAACGTAAAACGTCATTTCGTTATACCATATAACGTAATACGTTATAACGTAATACCATATAACGTAATACGGTATAACGTTATACCATATAACGTAATACGTTATAACGTTATACCATATAACGTAATACGTTATAACGTTATACCATATAACGTAATACGGTATAACGTTATACCATATAACGTAATACGTTATAACGATATACCATACAACGTAGTACGTTATAACGTTATACCATATAACGTAATACGTTATAACGTTATACCATATAACGTAATACGTTAAAACGTTATACCATATAACGTAATACGTTATAACGTTATACCATATAACGTAATACGTGATAACGTAATACCATATAACGTAATACGTTATAACGTTATACCATATAACGTAATACGTTATAACGTAATACCATATAACGTAATACGTTATAACGTTATACCATATAACGTAAAACGTCATTTCGTTATACCATATAACGTAATACGTTAAAACGTTATACGATATAACGTAATACGTTGTAACGTTATACCATATAACGTAATACGTGATAACGTTATACCATATAACGTAATACGTTATAACGTTATACCATATAACGTAAAACGTCATTTCGTTATACCATATAACGTAATACGGTATAACGTTATACCATATAACATAATACGTTATAACGATATACCATATAACGTAATACGTTATAACGTTATACCATATAACGTAATACGTTAAAACGTTATACCATATAACGTAATACGTTATAACGTTATACCATATAACGTAATACGTTATAACGTTATACCATATAACGTAATACGTGATAACGTAACACCATACAACGTAATACGTTATGACGTTATACCATATAACGTAATACGTTATAACGTAATACCGTATAACGTAATACGTAATAACGTAATACCATATAACGTAAAACGTCATTTCGTTATACCATATAACGTAATACGTTATAACGTAATACCATATAACGTAATACGTTATAACGTTATACCATATAACGTAATACGTGATAACGTTATACCATATAACGTAATACGTTATAACGATATACCATATAACGTAGTACGTTATAACGTTATACCATATAACGTAGTACGTTATAACGTTATACCATATAACGTAATACGGTATAACGCTATACCATATAACGTAATACGTTATAACGATATACCATATAACGTAATACGTTATAACGTTATACCATATAACGTAATACGTGATAACGTTATACCATATAACGTAATACGTTAAAGCGTTACACCATATAACGTAATACGTTATAACGTTATACCATATAACGTAATACGTAATAACGTAATACCATATAACGTAATACGTTATGACGTTATACCATATAACGTAATACGTTATAACGTAATCACATATAACGTAAAACGTCATTTCGTTATACCATATAACGTAATACGGTAGAACGTTATACCATATAACGTAATACGTTATAACGATATACCATATAACGTAATACGTTATAACGTTATACCATATAACGTAATACGTGATAACGTTATACCATATAACGTAATACGTTAAAACGTTATACCATATAACGTAATACGTTATAACGTTATACCATATAACGTAATAAGTGATAACGTTATACCATATAACGTAATACGTTAAAACGTTATACCATATAACGTAATACGTTATAACGTTATACCATATAACGTAATACGTGATAACGTTATACCATATAACGTAATACGTTAAAACGTTATACCATATAACGTAATACGGTATAACGTTATACCATATAACATAATACGCTATAACGATATACCATATAACGTAATACGTTATAACTTTATACCATATAACGTAATACGTGATAACGTTATACCATATAACGTAATACGTTAAAACGTTATACCATATAACGTAATACGTGATAACGTAATACCATACAACGTAATACGTTATGACGTTATACCATATAACGTAATACGTTATAACGTAATACCGTATAACGTAATACGTTATAACGTAATACCATATAACGTAAAACGTCATTTCGTTATACCATATAACGTAATACGTTATAACGTTATACCATATAACGTAATACGTGATAACGTTATACCATATAACGTAATACGTTATAACGATATACCATATAACGTAGTACGTTATAACGTTATACCATATAACGTAATACGTTATAACGTTATACCATATAACGTAATACGTTATAACGTAATACCATATAACGTAAAACGTCATTTCGTTATACCATATAACGTAATACGTTATAACGTAATACCATATAACGTAATACGGTATAACGTTATACCATATAACGTAATACGTTATAACGATATACCATATAACGTAATACGTTATAACGTTATACCATATAACGTAATACGTTATAACGTTATACCATATAACGTAATACGGTATAACGTTATACCATTTAACGTAGTACGTTATAACGATATACCATATAACGTAGTACGTTATAACGTTATACCATATAACGTAATACGTTATAACGTAATACCATATAACGTAAAACGTCATTTCGTTATACCATATAACGTAATACGTTATAACGTAATACCATATAACGTAATACGGTATAACGTTATACCATATAACGTAATACGTTATAACGTTATACCATATAACGTAATACGTTATAACGTTATACCATATAACGTAATACGGTATAACGTTATACCATATAACGTAATACGTTATAACGATATACCATACAACGTAGTACGTTATAACGTTATACCATATAACGTAATACGTGATAACGTAATACCATATAACGTAATACGTTATAACGTTATACCATATAACGTAATACGTTATAACGTAATACCATATAACGTAATACGTTATAACGTTATACCATATAACGTAAAACGTCATTTCGTTATACCATATAACGTAATACGTTAAAACGTTATACCATATAACGTAATACGTTGTAACGTTATACCATATAACGTAATACGTGATAACGTTATACCATATAACGTAATACGTTATAACGTTATACCATATAACGTAATACGTTAAAACGTAATACCATATAACGTAATACGTTATAACGTAATACCATATAACGTAAAACGTCATTTCGTTATATCATATAACGTAATACGGTATAACGTTATACCATATAACGTAATACGTTATAACGATATACCATATAACGTAATACGTTATAACGTTATACCATATAACGTAATACGTGATAACGTTATACCATATAACGTAATACGTTAAAACGTTATACCATATAACGTAAAACGTCATTTCGTTATACCATATAACGTAATACGTTATAACGTAATGCCATATAACGTAATACGTGATAACGTTATACCATATAACATAATACGTTATAACGTAATACCATATAACGTAAAACGTCATTTCGTTATATCATATAACGTAATACGGTATAACGTTATACCATATAACGTAATACGTTATAACGATATACCATATAACGTAATACGTTATAACGTTATACCATATAACGTAATACGTGATAACGTTATACCATATAACGTAATACGTTAAAACGTTATACCATATAACGTAATACGTTATAACGTTATACCATATAACGTAATACGGTATAACGTTATACCATATAACATAATACGTTATAACGATATACCATATAACGTAATACGTTATAACTTTATACCATATAACGTAATACGTGATTACGTTATACCATGTAACGTAATACGTTAAAACGTTATACCATATAACGTAATACGTGATAACGTTATACCATATAACGTAATACGTTAAAACGTTATACCATATAACGTAATACGTTATAACGTTATACCATATAACATAATACGTTATAACGTAATACCATATAACGTAAAACGTCATTTCGTTATATCATATAACGTAATACGGTATAACGTTATACCATATAACGTAATACGTTATAACGATATACCATATAACGTAATACGTTAAAACGTTATACCATATAACGTAATACGTTATAACGTTATACCATATAACGTAATACGTAATAACGTAATACCATATAACGTAATACGTTATGACGTTATACCATATAACGTAATACGTTATAACGTAATCACATATAACGTAAAACGTCATTTCGTTATACCATATAACGTAATACGGTAGAACGTTATACCATATAACGTAATACGTTATAACGATATACCATATAACGTAATACGTTATAACGTTATACCATATAACGTAATACGTGATAACGTTATACCATATAACGTAATACGTTAAAACGTTATACCATATAACGTAATACGTTATAACGTTATACCATATAACGTAATAAGTGATAACGTTATACCATATAACGTAATACGTTAAAACGTTATACCATATAACGTAATACGTTATAACGTTATACCATATAACGTAATACGTGATAACGTTATACCATATAACGTAATACGTTAAAACGTTATACCATATAACGTAATACGGTATAACGTTATACCATATAACATAATACGCTATAACGATATACCATATAACGTAATACGTTATAACTTTATACCATATCTCGTAATACGTGATAACGTTATACCATATAACGTAATACGTTAAAACGTTATACCATATAACGTCATACGTGATAACGTAATACCATACAACGTAATACGTTATGACGTTATACCATATAACGTAATACGTTATAACGTAATACCGTATAACGTAATACGTTATAACGTAATACCATATAACGTAAAACGTCATTTCGTTATACCATATAACGTAATACGTTATAACGTTATACCATATAACGTAATACGTGATAACGTTATACCATATAACGTAATACGTTATAACGATATACCATATAACGTAGTACGTTATAACGTTATACCATATAACGTAATACGTTATAACGTTATACCATATAACGTAATACGTTATAACGTAATACCATATAACGTAAAACGTCATTTCGTTATACCATATAACGTAATACGTTATAACGTAATACCATATAACGTAATACGGTGTAACGTTATACCATATAACGTAATACGTTATAACGATATACCATATAACGTAATACGTTATAACGTTATACCATATAACGTAATACGTTATAACGTTATACCATATAACGTAATACGGTATAACGTTATACCATTTAACGTAGTACGTTATAACGATATACCATATAACGTAGTACGTTATAACGTTATACCATATAACGTAATACGTTATAACGTAATACCATATAACGTAAAACGTCATTTCGTTATACCATATAACGTAATACGTTATAACGTAATACCATATAACGTAATACGGTATAACGTTATACCATATAACGTAATACGTTATAACGTTATACCATATAACGTAATACGTTATAACGTTATACCATATAACGTAATACGGTCTAACGTTATACCATATAACGTAATACGTTATAACGATATACCATACAACGTAGTACGTTATAACGTTATACCATATAACGTAATACGTTATAACGTTATACCATATAACGTAATACGTTAAAACGTTATACCATATAACGTAATACGTTATAACGTTATACCATATAACGTAATACGTGATAACGTAATACCATATAACGTAATACGTTATAACGTTATACCATATAACGTAATACGTTATAACGTAATACCATATAACGTAATACGTTATAACGTTATACCATATAACGTAAAACGTCATTTCGTTATACCATATAACGTAATACGTTAAAACGTTATACCATATAACGTAATACGTTGTAACGTTATACCATATAACGTAATACGTGATAACGTTATACCATATAACGTAATACGTTATAACGTTATACCATATAACGTAAAACGTCATTTCGTTATACCATATAACGTAATACGGTATAACGTTATACCATATAACATAATACGTTATAACGATATACCATATAACGTAATACGTTATAACGTTATACCATATAACGTAATACGTTAAAACGTTATACCATATAACGTAATACGTTATAACGTTATACCATATAACGTAATACGTTATAACGTTATACCATATAACGTAATACGTGATAACGTAATACCATACAACGTAATACGTTATGACGTTATACCATATAACGTAATACGTTATAACGTAATACCGTATAACGTAATACGTAATAACGTAATACCATATAACGTAAAACGTCATTTCGTTATACCATATAACGTAATACGTTATAACGTAATACCATATAACGTAATACGTTATAACGTTATACCATATAACGTAATACGTGATAACGTTATACCATATAACGTAATACGTTATAACGATATACCATATAACGTAGTACGTTTTAACGTTATACCATATAACGTAGTACGTTATAACGTTATACCATATAACGTAATACGGTATAACGTTATACCATATAACGTAATACGTTATAACGATATACCATATAACGTAATACGTTATAACGTTATACCATATAACGTAATACGTGATAACGTTATACCATATAACGTAATACGTTAAAACGTTATACCATATAACGTAATACGTTATAACGTTATACCATATAACGTAATACGTAATAACGTAATACCATATAACGTAATACGTTATGACGTTATACCATATAACGTAATACGTTATAACGTAATCACATATAACGTAAAACGTCATTTCGCTATACCATATAACGTAATACGGTAGAACGTTATACCATATAACGTAATACGTTATAACGATATACCATATAACGTAATACGTTATAACGTTATACCATATAACGTAATACGTGATAACGTTATACCATATAACGTAATACGTTAAAACGTTATACCATATAACGTAATACGTTATAACGTTATACCATATAACGTAATAAGTGATAACGTTATACCATATAACGTAATACGTTAAAACGTTATACCATATAACGTAATACGTTATAACTTTATACCATATAACGTAATACGTGATAACGTTATACCATATAACGTAATACGTTAAAACGTTATACCATATAACGTAATACGTGATAACGTAATACCATACAACGTAATACGTTATGACGTTATACCATATAACGTAATACGTTATAACGTAATACCGTATAACGTAATACGTTATAACGTAATACCATATAACGTAAAACGTCATTTCGTTATACCATATAACGTAATACGTTATAACGTTATACCATATAACGTAATACGTGATAACGTTATACCATATAACGTAATACGTTATAACGATATACCATATAACGTAGTACGTTATAACGTTATACCATATAACGTAATACGTTATAACGTTATACCATATAACGTAATACGTTATAACGTAATACCATATAACGTAAAACGTCATTTCGTTATACCATATAACGTAATACGTTATAACGTAATACCATATAACGTAATACGGTATAACGTTATACCATATAACGTAATACGTTATAACGATATACCATATAACGTAATACGTTATAACGTTATACCATATAACGTAATACGTTATAACGTTATACCATATAACGTAATACGGTATAACGTTATACCATTTAACGTAGTACGTTATAACGATATACCATATAACGTAGTACGTTATAACGTTATACCATATAACGTAATACGTTATAACGTAATACCATATAACGTAAAACGTCATTTCGTTATACCATATAACGTAATACGTTATAACGTAATACCATATAACGTAATACGTTATAACGTTATACCATATAACGTAATACGGTATAACGTTATACCATATAACGTAATACGTTATAACGATATACCATACAACGTAGTACGTTATAACGTTATACCATATAACGTAATACGTGATAACGTAATACCATATAACGTAATACGTTATAACGTTATACCATATAACGTAATACGTTATAACGTAATACCATATAACGTAATACGTTATAACGTTATACCATATAACGTAAAACGTCATTTCGTTATACCATATAACGTAATACGTTAAAACGTTATACCATATAACGTAATACGTTGTAACGTTATACCATATAACGTAATACGTGATAACGTTATACCATATAACGTAATACGTTATAACGTTATACCATATAACGTAAAACGTCATTTCGTTATACCATATAACGTAATACGGTATAACGTTATACCATATAACATAATACGTTATAACGATATACCATATAACGTAATACGTTATAACGTTATACCATATAACGTAATACGTTAAAACGTTATACCATATAACGTAATACGTTATAACGTTGTACCATATAACGTAATACGTTATAACGTTATACCATATAACGTAATACGTGATAACGTAATACCATACAACGTAATACGTTATGACGTTATACCATATAACGTAATACGTTATAACGTAATACCGTATAACGTAATACGTAATAACGTAATACCATATAACGTAAAACGTCATTTCGTTATACCATATAACGTAATACGTTATAACGTAATACCATATAACGTAATACGTTATAACGTTATACCATATAACGTAATACGTGATAACGTTATACCATATAACGTAATACGTTATAACGATATACCATATAACGTAGTACGTTATAACGTTATACCATATAACGTAATACGTTATAACGTTATACCATGTAACGTAATACGTTATAACGTAATACCATATAACGTAAAACGTCATTTCGTTATACCATATAACGTAATACGTTATAACGTAATACCATATAACGTAATACGGTATAACGTTATACCATATAACGTAATACGTTATAACGTTATACCATATAACGTAATACGTTATAACGTTATACCATATAACGTAATACGGTATAACGTTATACCATATAACGTAATACGTTATAACGATATACCATATAACGTAGTACGTTATAACGTTATACCATATAACGTAATACGTTATAACGTTATACCATATAACGTAATACTTTATAACGTTATACCATGTAACGTAATACGTTAAAACGTTATACCATATAACGTAATACGTTATAACGTTATACCATATAACGTAATACGTGATAACGTAATACCATATAACGTAATACGTTATAACGTTATACCATATAACGTAATACTTTATAACGTTATACCATGTAACGTAATACGTTAAAACGTTATACCATATAACGTAATACGTTATAACGTTATACCATATAACGTAATACGTGATAACGTAATACCATATAACGTAATACGTTATAACGTTATACCATATAACGTAATAAGTTATAACGTTATACCATATAACGTAATACGTTATAACGTTATACCATATAACGTAAAACGTCATTTCTTTATACCATATAACGTAATACGTTATAACGTAATGCCATATAACGTAATACGTGATAACGTTATACCATATAACGTAATACGTTATAACGTAATAACATATAACGTAAAACGTTATAACGTAATATCATATAACGTAATACGTTATAACGTTATACCATATAACGTAATACGTTAAAACGTAATACCATATAACGTAATACGTTATAACGTAATACCATATAACGTAATACGTTATAACGTTATACCATATAACGTAATACGTTATAGCGTTGTACCATATAACGTAATACTTTATAACGTAATACCATATAACGTAATACGTTAAAACGTTATACCACATAACGTAATACGTTATAACGTAATACCATATAACGTAATACGTTATAACGTTATACCATATAACGTAATACGTTAAAACGTAATACCATATAACGTAATACGTTATAACGTTATACCATATAACGTAAAACGTCATTTCGTTATACCATATAACGTAATACGTTATAACGTTATACCATATAACGTAATACGTTAAAACGTAATACCATATAACGTAATACGTTATAACGTTATACCATATAACGTAAAACGTCATTTCGTTATACCATATAACGTAATACGTTAAAACGTTATACCATATAACGTAATACGTTGTAACGTTATACCATATAACGTAATACGTGATAACGTTATACCATATAACGTAATACGTTAAAACGTTATACCATATAACGTAATACGTTATAACGTTATACCGTATAACGTAATACGGTATAACGTTATACCATATAACATAATACGTTATAACGATATACCATATAACGTAATACGTTATAACTTTATACCATATAACGTAATACGTGATAACGTTATACCATATAACGTAATACGTTAAAACGTTATAACATATAACGTAATACGTTATAACGTTATACCATATAACGTAATACGTGATAACGTAATACCATACAACGTAATACGTTATGACGTTATACCATATAACGTAATACGTTATAACGTAATACCGTATAACGTAATACGTAATAACGTAATACCATATAACGTAAAACGTCATTTCGTTTTACCATATAACGTAATACGTTATAACGTAATACCATATAACGTAATACGTTATAACGTTATACCATATAACGTAATACGTGATAACGTTATACCATATAACGTAATACGTTATAACGATATACCATATAACGTAGTACGTTATAACGTTATACCATATAACGTAATACGTTATAACGTTATACCATGTAACGTAATACGTTATAACATAATACCATATAACGTAAAACGTCATTTCGTTATACCATATAACGTAATACGTTATAACGTAATACCATATAACGTAATACGGTATAACGTTATACCATATAACGTAATACGTTATAACGTTATACCATATAACGTAATACGGTATAACGTTATACCATATAACGTAATACGTTATAACGATATACCATATAACGTAGTACGTTATAACGTTATACCATATAACGTAATACGTTATAACGTTATACCATATAACGTAATACGTTAAAACGTTATACCATATAACGTAATACGTTATAACGTTATACCATATAACGTAATACGTGATAACGTAATACCATATAACGTAATACGTTATAACGTTATACCATATAACGTAATACGTTATAACGTTATACCATATAACGTAATACTTTATAACGTTATACCATATAACGTAATACGTTAAAACGTTATACCACATAACGTAATACGTTATAACGTAATACCATATAACGTAATACGTTATAACGTTATACCATATAACGTAATACGTTATAACGTTATACCATGTAACGTAATACGTTATAACGTAATACCATATAACGTAAAACGTCATTTCGTTATACCATATAACGTAATACGTTATAACGTAATACCAGATAACGTAATACGGTATAACGTTATACCATATAACGTAATACGTTATAACGTAATACCATATAACGTAATACGTTATAACGTTATACCATATAACGTAATACGTTAAAACGTAATACCATATAACGTAATACGTTATAACGTTATACCATATAACGTAAAACGTCATTTCGTTATACCATATAACGTAATACGTTATAACGTAATGCCATATAACGTAATACGTGATAACGTTATACCATATAACGTAATACGTTATAACGTAATAACATATAACGTAAAGCGTTATAACGTAATACCATATAACGTAATACGTTATAACGTTATACCATATAACGTAAAACGTCATTTCGTTATACCATATAACGTAATACGTTATAACGTAATGCCATATAACGTAATACGTGATAACGTTATACCATATCACGTAATACGTTATAACGTAATAACATATAACGTAAAACGTTATAACGTAATACCATATAACGTGATACGTTATAACGTTATACCATATAACGTAATAAGTTAAAACGTAATACCATATAACGTAATACGTTATAACGTAATACCATATAACGAAATACGTTATAACGTTATACTATATAACGTAATACGTTATAACGTAATACCATATAACGTAATACGTTGTAACGTTATACGATATAACGTAATACGTTATAACGTTATACCATATAACGTAATACTTTATAACGTTATACCATATAACGTAATATGTTAAAACGTTATACCATATAACGTAATACGTTATAACGTTATACCATATAACGTTATACGTGATAACGTAATACCATATAACGTAATACGTTATAACGTTATACCATATAACGTAATACGTTATAACGTTATACCATATAACGTAATACTTTATAACGTTATACCATATAACGTAATACGTTAAAACGTTATACCACATAACGTAATACGTTATAACGTAATACCATATAACGTAATACGTTATAACGTTATACCATATAACGTAATACGTTAAAACGTAATACCATATAACGTAATACGTTATAACGTTATACCATATAACGTAAAACGTCATTTCGTTATACCATATAACGTAATACGTTATAACGTAATGCCATATAACGTAATACGTGATAACGTTATACCATATAACGTAATACGTTAAAACGTTATACCATATAACGTAATACGTTATAACGTTATACCGTATAACGTAATACGGTATAACGTTATACCATATAACATAATACGTTATAACGATATACCATATAACGTAATACGTTATAACTTTATACCATATAACGTAATACGTGATAACGTTATACCATATAACGTAATACGTTAAAACGTTATAACATATAACGTAATACGTTATAACGTTATACCATATAACGTAATACGTGATAACGTAATACCATACAACGTAATACGTTATGACGTTATACCATATAACGTAATACGTTATAACGTAATACCGTATAACGTAATACGTAACAACGTAATACCATATACCGTAAAACGTCATTTCGTTTTACCATATAACGTAATACGTTATAACGTAATACCATATAACGTAATACGTTATAACGTTATACCATATAACGTAATACGTGATAACGTTATACCATATAACGTAATACGTTATAACGATATACCATATAACGTAGTACGTTATAACGTTATACCATATAACGTAATACGTTATAACGTTATACCATGTAACGTAATACGTTATAACATAATACCATATAACGTAAAACGTCATTTCGTTATACCATATAACGTAATACGTTATAACGTAATACCATATAACGTAATACGGTATAACGTTATACCATATAACGTAATACGTTATAACGTTATACCATATAACGTAATACGGTATAACGTTATACCATATAACGTAATACGTTATAACGATATACCATATAACGTAGTACGTTATAACGTTATACCATATAACGTAATACGTTATAACGTTATACCATATAACGTAATACGTTAAAACGTTATACCATATAACGTAATACGTTATAACGTTATACCATATAACGTAATACGTGATAACGTAATACCATATAACGTAATACGTTATAACGTTATACCATATAACGTAATACGTTATAACGTTATACCATATAACGTAATACTTTATAACGTTATACCATATAACGTAATACGTTAAAACGTTATACCACATAACGTAATACGTTATAACGTAATACCATATAACGTAATACGTTATAACGTTATACCATATAACGTAATACGTTATAACGTTATACCATGTAACGTAATACGTTATAACGTAATACCATATAACGTAAAACGTCATTTCGTTATACCATATAACGTAATACGTTATAACGTAATACCAGATAACGTAATACGGTATAACGTTATACCATATAACGTAATACGTTATAACGTTATACCATATAACGTAATACGTTATAACGTTATACCATATAACGTAATACGGTATAACGTAATACCATATAACGTAATACGTTATAACGATATACCATACAACGTAGTACGTTATAACGTTATACCATATAACGTAATACGTTATAACGTTATACCATATAACGTAATACGTTAAAACGTTATACCATATAACGTAATACGTTATAACGTTATACCATATAACGTAATACGTGATAACGTAATACCATATAACGTAATACGTTATAACGTTATACCATATAACGTAATACGTTATAACGTTATACCATATAACGTAATACTTTATAACGTTATACCATATAACGTAATACGTTAAAACGTTATACCACATAACGAAATACGTTATAACGTAATACCATATAACGTAATACGTTATAACGTTATACCATATAACGTAATACGTTAAAACGTAATACCATATAACGTAATACGTTATAACGTTATACCATATAACGTAAAACGTCATTTCGTTATACCATATAACGTAATACGTTATAACGTAATGCCATATAACGTAATACGTGATAACGTTATACCATATAACGTAATACGTTATAACGTAATAACATATAACGTAAAGCGTTATAACGTAATACCATATAACGTAATACGTTATAACGTTATACCATATAACGTAAAACGTCATTTCGTTATACCATATAACGTAATACGTTATAACGTAATGCCATATAACGTAATACGTGATAACGTTATACCATATCACGTAATACGTTATAACGTAATAACATATAACGTAAAACGTTATAACGTAATACCATATAACGTAATACGTTATAACGTTATACCATATAACGTAATACGTTAAAACGTAATACCATATAACGTAATACGTTATAACGTAATACCATATAACGAAATACGTTATAACGTTATACTATATAACGTAATACGTTATAACGTAATACCATATAACGTAATACGTTGTAACGTTATACGATATAACGTAATACGTTATAACGTTATACCATATAACGTAATACTTTATAACGTTATACCATATAACGTAATATGTTAAAACGTTATACCATATAACGTAATACGTTATAACGTTATACCATATAACGTTATACGTGATAACGTAATACCATATAACGTAATACGTTATAACGTTATACCATATAACGTAATACGTTATAACGTTATACCATATAACGTAATACTTTATAACGTTATACCATATAACGTAATACGTTAAAACGTTATACCACATAACGTAATACGTTATAACGTAATACCATATAACGTAATACGTTATAACGTTATACCATATAACGTAATACGTTAAAACGTAATACCATATAACGTAATACGTTATAACGTTATACCATATAACGTAAAACGTCATTTCGTTATACCATATAACGTAATACGTTATAACGTAATGCCATATAACGTAATACGTGATAACGTTATACCATATAACGTAATACGTTATAACGTAATAACATATAACGTAAAACGTTATAACGTAATACCATATAACGTAATACGTTATAACGTTATACCATATAACGTAATACGTTAAAACGTAATACCATATAACGTAATACGTTATAACGTAATACTATATAACGTAATACGTTATAACGTTATACCATATAACGTAACACGTTATAACGTTATACCATATAACGTAATACTTTATAACGTAATACCATATAACGTAATACGTTAAAACGTTATACCACATAACGTAATACGTTATAACGTAATACCATATAACGTAATACGTTATAACGTTATACCATATAACGTAATACGTTAAAACGTAATACCATATAACGTAATACGTTATAACGTTATACCATATAACGTAAAACGTCATTTCGTTATACCATATAACGTAATACGTTATAACGTAATGCCATATAACGTAATACGTGATAACGTTATACCATATAACGTAATACGTTATAACGTAATAACATATAACGTAAAACGTCATTTCGTTGTACCATATAACGTAATACTGTATAACGTTATACCACATAACGTAATACGTTATAACGATATACCATATAACGTAATACGTTATAACGTTATACCATATAACGTAATACGTGATAACGTTATACCATATAACGTAATACGTTGTAACGTTATACCATATAACGTAATACGTGATAACGTTATACCATATAACGTAATACGTTAAAACGTTATACCATATAACGTAATACGTTATAACGTTATACCATATAACGTAATACGGTATAACGTTATACCATATAACATAATACGTTATAACGATATACCATATAACGTAATACGTTATAACTTTATACCATATAACGTAATACGTGATAACGTTATACCATATAACGTAATACGTTAAAACGTTATACCATATAACGTAATACGTTATAACGTTATACCATATAACGTAATACGTTATAACTTTATACCATATAACGTAATACGTGATAACGTTATACCATATAACGTAATACGTTAAAACGTTATACCATATAACGTAATACGTTATAACGTTATACCATATAACGTAATACGTGATAACGTAATACCATACAACGTAATACGTTATGACGTTATACCATATAACGTAATACGTTATAACGTAATACCGTATAACGTAATACGTAATAACGTAATACCATATAACGTAATACGTTATAACGTTATACCATATAACGTAATACGTTATAACGTTATACCATATAACGTAATACTTTATAACGTAATACCATATAACGTAATACGTTAAAACGTTATACCACATAACGTAATACGTTATAACGTAATTCCATATAACGTTATACGTTATAACGTTATACCATATAACGTAATACGTTAAAACGTAATACCATATAACGTAATACGTTATAACGTTATACCATATAACGTAAAACGTCATTTCGTTATACCATATAACGTAATACGTTATAACGTTATACCATATAACGTAATACGTTAAAACGTAATACCATATAACGTAATACGTTAAAACGTTATACCACATAACGTAATACGTTATAACGTAATACCATATAACGTTATACGTTATAACGTTATACCATATAACGTAATACGTTAAAACGTAATACCATATAACGTAATACGTGATAACGTTATACCATATAACGTAATACGTTAAAACGTTATACCATATAACGTAATACGTTATAACGTTATACCATATAACGTAATACGTGATAACGTAATACCATACAACGTAATACGTTATGACGTTATACCATATAACGTAATACGTTATAACGTAATACCGTATAACGTAATACGTAATAACGTAATACCATATAACGTAATACGTTATAACGTTATACCATATAACGTAATACGTTATAACGTAATAACATATAACGTAAAACGTCATTTCGTTGTACCATATAACGTAATACTGTATAACGTTATACCATATAACGTAATACGTTATAACGATATACCATATAACGTAATACGTTATAACGTTATACCATATAACGTAATACGTGATAACGTTATACCATATAACGTAATACGTTGTAACGTTATACCATATAACGTAATACGTGATAACGTTATACCATATAACGTAATACGTTAAAACGTTATACCATATAACGTAATACGTTATAACGTTATACCATATAACGTAATACGGTATAACGTTATACCATATAACATAATACGTTATAACGATATACCATATAACGTAATACGTTATAACTTTATACCATATAACGTAATACGTGATAACGTTATACCATATAACGTAATACGTTAAAACGTTATACCATATAACGTAATACGTTATAACGTTATACCATATAACGTAATACGTTATAACTTTATACCATATAACGTAATACGTGATAACGTTATACCATATAACGTAATACGTTAAAACGTTATACCATATAACGTAATACGTTATAACGTTATACCATATAACGTAATACGTGATAACGTTATACCATATAACGTAATACGTTAAAACGTTATACCATATAACGTAATACGTTATAACGTTATACCATATAACGTAATACGTTATAACGTAATACCGTATAACGTAATACGTAATAACGTAATACCATATAACGTAATACGTTATAACGTTATACCATATAACGTAATACGTTATAACGTTATACCATATAACGTAATACTTTATAACGTAATACCATATAACGTAATACGTTAAAACGTTATACCACATAACGTAATACGTTATAACGTAATACCATATAACGTTATACTTTATAACGTAATACCATATAACGTAATACGTTAAAACGTTATACCACATAACGTAATACGTTATAACGTAATACCATATAACGTTATACGTTATAACGTTATACCATATAACGTAATACGTTAAAACGTAATACCGTATAACGTAATACGTAATAACGTAATACCATATAACGTAATACGTTATAACGTAATACCGTATAACGTAATACGTTATAACGATATACCATATAACGTAATACGTTATAACTTTATACCATATAACGTAATACGTGATAACGTTATACCATATAACGTAATACGTTAAAACGTTATACCATATAACGTAATACGTTATAACGTTATACCATATAACGTAATACGTTATAACTTTATACCATATAACGTAATACGTGATAACGTTATACCATATAACGTAATACGTTAAAACGTTATACCATATAACGTAATACGTTATAACGTTATACCATATAACGTAATACGTGATAACGTAATACCATACAACGTAATACGTTATGACGTTATACCATATAACGTAATACGTTATAACGTAATACCGTATAACGTAATACGTAATAACGTAATACCATATAACGTAAAACGTCATTTCGTTATACCATATAACGTAATACGTTATAACGTAATACCATATAACGTAATACGTTGTAACGTAATACCATATAACGTAATACGTGATAACGTTATACCATATAACGTAATACGTTATAACGATATACCATATAACGTAGTACGTTATAACGTTATACCATATAACGTAATACGTTATAACGTTATACCATGTAACGTAATACGTTATAACGTAATACCATATAACGTAAAACGTCATTTCGTTATACCATATAACGTAATACGTTATAACGTAATACCATATAACGTAATACGTTATAACGTTATACCATATAACGTAATACGTGATAACGTTATACCATATAACGTAATACGTTATAACGTAATAACATATAACGTAAAACGTCATTTCGTTGTACCATATAACGTAATACTGTATAACGTTATATCATATAACGTAATACGTTATAACGATATACCATATAACGTAATACGTTATAACGTTATACCATATAACGTAATACGTGATAACGTTATACCATATAACGTAATACGTTGTAACGTTATACCATATAACGTAATACGTGATAACGTTATACCATATAACGTAATACGTTAAAACGTTATACCATATAACGTAATACGTTATAACGTTATACCATATAACGTAATACGGTATAACGTTATACCATATAACATAATACGTTATAACGATATACCATATAACGTAATACGTTATAACTTTATACCATATAACGTAATACGTGATAACGTTATACCATATAACGTAATACGTTAAAACGTTATACCATATAACGTAATACGTTATAACGTTATACCAAATAACGTAATACGTTATAACTTTATACCATATAACGTAATACGTGATAACGTTATACCATATAACGTAATACGTTAAAACGTTATACCATATAACGTAATACGTTATAACGTTATACCATATAACGTAATACGTGATAACGTAATACCATACAACGTAATACGTTATGACGTTATACCATATAACGTAATACGTTATAACGTAATACCGTATAACGTAATACGTAATAACGTAATACCATATAACGTAATACGTTATAACGTTATACCATATAACGTAATACGTTATAACGTAATAACATATAACGTAAAACGTTATAACGTAATACCATATAACGTAATACGTTATAACGTTATACCATATAACGTAATACGTTAAAACGTAATACCATACAACGTAATACGTTATGACGTTATACCATATAACGTAATACGTTATAACGTAATACCGTATAACGTAATACGTAATAACGTAATACCATATAACGTAAAACGTCATTTCGTTATACCATATAACGTAATACGTTATAACGTAATACCATATAACTTAATACGTTATAACGTTATACCATATAACGTAATACCTTATAACGTAATACGTTATAACGTTATACCATATAACGTAATACGTTAAAACGTAATACCATATAACGTAATACGTTATAACGTTATACCATATAACGTAAAACGTCATTTCGTTATACCATATAACGTAATACGTTATAACGTAATGCCATATAACGTAATACGTGATAACGTTATACCATATAACGTAATACGTTATAACGTAATAACATATAACGTAAAACGGTATAACGTAATACCATATAACGTAATACGTTATAACGTTATACCATATAACGTAATACGTTAAAACGTAATACCATATAACGTAATACGTTATAACGTAATACCATATAACGTAATACGTTATAACGTTATACCATATAACGTAATACGTTATAACGTTATACCATATAACGTAATACTTTATAACGTAATACCATATAACGTAATACGTTAAAACGTTATACCACATAACGTAATACGTTATAACGTAATACCATATAACGTAATACGTTATAACGTTATACCATATAACGTAATACGTTAAAACGTAATACCATATAACGTAATACGTTATAACGTTATACCATATAACGTAAAACGTCATTTCGTTATACCATATAACGTAATACGTTATAACGTAATGCCATATAACGTAATACGTGATAACGTTATACCATATAACGTAATACGTTATAACGTAATAACATATAACGTAAAACGTCATTTCGTTGTACCATATAACGTAATACTGTATAACGTTATACCATATAACGTAATACGTTATAACGATATACCATATAACGTAATACGTTATAACGTTATACCATATAACGTAATACGTGATAACGTTATACCATATAACGTAATACGTTGTAACGTTATACCATATAACGTAATACGTGATAACGTTATACCATATAACGTAATACGTTAAAACGTTATACCATATAACGTAATACGTTATAACGTTATACCATATAACGTAATACGGTATAACGTTATACCATATAACATAATACGTTATAACGATATACCATATAACGTAATACGTTATAACTTTATACCATATAACGTAATACGTGATAACGTTATACCATATAACGTAATACGTTATGACGTTATACCATATAACGTAATACGTTATAACGTAATACCGTATAACGTAATACGTAATAACGTAATACCATATAACGTAATACGTTATAACGTTATACCATATAACGTAATACGTTATAACGTTATACCATATAACGTAATACTTTATAACGTAATACCATATAACGTAATACGTTAAAACGTTATACCACATAACGTAATACGTTATAACGTAATACCATATAACGTAATACGTTATAACGTTATACCATATAACGTAATACGTTAAAACGTAATACCATATAACGTAATACGTTATAACGTTATACCATATAACGTAAAACGTCATTTCGTTATACCATATAACGTAATACGTTAAAACGTTATACCATATAACGTAATACGTTGTAACGTTATACCATATAACGTAATACGTGATAACGTTATACCATATAACGTAATACGTTAAAACGTTATACCATATAACGTAATACGTTATAACGTTATACCATATAACGTAATACGGTATAACGTTATACCATATAACATAATACGTTATAACGATATACCATATAACGTAATACGTTATAACTTTATACCATATAACGTAATACGTGATAACGTTATACCATATAACGTAATACGTTAAAACGTTATACCATATAACGTAATACGTTATAACGTTATACCATATAACGTAATACGTGATAACGTAATACCATACAACGTAATACGTTATAACGATATACCATATAACGTAGTACGTTATAACGTTATACCATATAACGTAATACGTTATAACGTTATACCATGTAACGTAATACGTTATAACGTTATACCATATAACGTAATACGTTATAACGTTATACCATATAACGTAATACGGTATAACGTTATACCATATAACGTAATACGTTATAACGATATACCATATAACGTAGTACGTTATAACGTTATACCATATAACGTAATACTTTATAACGTTATACCATATAACGTAATACGTTAAAACGTTATACCACATAACGTAATACGTTATAACGTAATACCATATAACGTAATACGTTATAACGTTATACCATATAACGTAATACGTTATAACGTTATACCATATAACGTAATACGGTATAACGTTATACCATATAACGTAATACGTTATAACGTTATACCATATAACGTAATACGTGATAACGTAATACCATATAACGTAATACGTTATAACGTTATACCATATAACGTAATACGTGATAACGTTATACCATATAACGTAATACGTTATAACGTAATACCATATAACGTAATACGTTATAACGTTATACCATATAACGTAGAACGTTATAACGTTATACCATATAACGTAATACGTTATAACGTTATACCATGTAACGTAATACGTTATAACGTAATACCATATAACGTAAAACGTCATTTCGTTATACCATATAACGTAATACGTTATAACGTAATACCATATAACGTAATACGTTATAACGTTATACCATATAACGTAATACGTTATAACGTAATACCGTATAACGTAATACGTAATAACGTAATACCATATAACGTAAAACGTCATTTCGTTATACCATATAACGTAATACGTTATAACGTAATACCATATAACGTAATACGTTATAACGTTATACCATATAACGTAATACGTGATAACGTTATACCATATAACGTAGAACGTTATAACGTTATACCATATAACGTAATACGTTATAACGTTATACCATGTAACGTAATACGTTATAACGTAATACCATATAACGTAAAACGTCATTTCGTTATACCATATAACGTAATACGTTATAACGTAATACCATATAACGTAATACGTTATAACGTTATACCATATAACGTAATACGTGATAACGTTATACCATATAACGTAATACGTTATAACGATATACCATATAACGTAGTACGTTATAACGTTATACCATATAACGTAATACGTTATAACGTTATACCATGTAACGTAATACGTTATAACGTTATACCATATAACGTAATACGTTATAACGTTATACCATATAACGTAATACGGTATAACGTTATACCATATAACGTAATACGTTATAACGATATACCATATAACGTAGTACGTTATAACGTTATACCATATAACGTAATACGTTATAACGTTATACCATATAACGTAATACGTTAAAACGTTATACCATATAACGTAATACGTTATAACGTTATACCATATAACGTAATACGTGATAACGTAATACCATATAACGTAATACGTTATAACGTTATACCATATAACGTAATACGTTATAACGTTATACCATATAACGTAATACTTTATAACGTTATACCATATAACGTAATACGTTAAAACGTTATACCACATAACGTAATACGTTATAACGTAATACCATATAACGTAATACGTTATAACGTTATACCATATAACGTAATACGTTATAACGTTATACCATGTAACGTAATACGTTATAACGTAATACCATATAACGTAAAACGTCATTTCGTTATACCATATAACGTAATACGTTATAACGTAATACCATATAACGTAATACGGTATAACGTTATACCATATAACGTAATACGTTATAACGTTATACCATATAACGTAATACGTTATAACGTTATACCATATAACGTAATACGGTATAACGTTATACCATATAACGTAATACGTTATAACGATATACCATACAACGTAGTACGTTATAACGTTATACCATATAACGTAATACGTTATAACGTTATACCATATAACGTAATACGTTAAAACGTTATACCATATAACGTAATACGTTATAACGTTATACCATATAACGTAATACGTGATAACGTAATACCATATAACGTAATACGTTATAACGTTATACCATATAACGTAATACGTTATAACGTTATACCATATAACGTAATACTTTATAACGTTATACCATATAACGTATTACGTTAAAACGTTATACCACATAACGAAATACGTTATAACGTAATACCATATAACGTAATACGTTATAACGATATACCATATAACGTAGTACGTTATAACGTTATACCATATAACGTAATACGTTATAACGTTATACCATGTAACGTAATACGTTATAACGTAATACCATATAACGTAAAACGTCATTTCGTTATACCATATAACGTAATACGTTATAACGTAATACCATATAACGTAATACGTTATAACGTTATACCATATAACGTAATACGTTATGACGTTATACCATATAACGTAATACGTTATAACGTAATACCGTATAACGTAATACGTAATAACGTAATACCATATAACGTAATACGTTATAACGTTATACCATATAACGTAATACGTTATAACGTAATAACATATAACGTAAAACGTCATTTCGTTGTACCATATAACGTAATACTGTATAACGTTATACCATATAACGTAATACGTTATAACGATATACCATATAACGTAATACGTTATAACGTTATACCATATAACGTAATACGTGATAACGTTATACCATATAACGTAATACGTTGTAACGTTATACCATATAACGTAATACGTGATAACGTTATACCATATAACGTAATACGTTAAAACGTTATACCATATAACGTAATACGTTATAACGTTATACCATATAACGTAATACGGTATAACGTTATACCATATAACATAATACGTTATAACGATATACCATATAACGTAATACGTTATAACTTTATACCATATAACGTAATACGTGATAACGTTATACCATATAACGTAATACGTTAAAACGTTATACCATATAACGTAATACGTTATAACGTTATACCATATAACGTAATACGTTATAACTTTATACCATATAACGTAATACGTGATAACGTTATACCATATAACGTAATACGTTAAAACGTTATACCATATAACGTAATACGTTATAACGTTATACCATATAACGTAATACGTGATAACGTTATACCATATAACGTAATACGTTAAAACGTTATACCATATAACGTAATACGTTATAACGTTATACCATATAACGTAATACGTTATAACGTAATACCGTATAACGTAATACGTAATAACGTAATACCATATAACGTAATACGTTATAACGTTATACCATATAACGTAATACGTTATAACGTTATACCATATAACGTAATACTTTATAACGTAATACCATATAACGTAATACGTTAAAACGTTATACCACATAACGTAATACGTTATAACGTAATACCATATAACGTTATACTTTATAACGTAATACCATATAACGTAATACGTTAAAACGTTATACCACATAACGTAATACGTTATAACGTAATACCATATAACGTTATACGTTATAACGTTATACCATATAACGTAATACGTTAAAACGTAATACCGTATAACGTAATACGTAATAACGTAATACCATATAACGTAATACGTTATAACGTAATACCGTATAACGTAATACGTTATAACGATATACCATATAACGTAATACGTTATAACTTTATACCATATAACGTAATACGTGATAACGTTATACCATATAACGTAATACGTTAAAACGTTATACCATATAACGTAATACGTTATAACGTTATACCATATAACGTAATACGTTAAAACGTTATACCATATAACGTAATACGTTATAACGTTATACCATATAACGTAATACGTGATAACGTAATACCATACAACGTAATACGTTATGAAGTTATACCATATAACGTAATACGTTATAACGTAATACCGTATAACGTAATACGTAATAACGTAATACCATATAACGTAATACGTTATAACGTAATACCGTATAACGTAATACGTAATAACGTAATACCATATAACGTAAAACGTCATTTCGTTATACCATATAACGTAATACGTTATAACGTAATACCATATAACGTAATACGTTGTAACGTTATACCATATAACGTAATACGTGATAACGTTATACCATATAACGTAATACGTTATAACGATATACCATATAACGTAGTACGTTATAACGTTATACCATATAACGTAATACGTTATAACGTTATACCATGTAACGTAATACGTTATAACGTAATACCATATAACGTAAAACGTCATTTCGTTATACCATATAACGTAATACGTTATAACGTAATACCATATAACGTAATACGTTATAACGTTATACCATATAACGTAATACGTGATAACGTTATACCATATAACGTAATACGTTATAACGTAATAACATATAACGTAAAACGTCATTTCGTTGTACCATATAACGTAATACTGTATAACGTTATATCATATAACGTAATACGTTATAACGATATACCATATAACGTAATACGTTATAACGTTATACCATATAACGTAATACGTGATAACGTTATACCATATAACGTAATACGTTGTAACGTTATACCATATAACGTAATACGTGATAACGTTATACCATATAACGTAATACGTTAAAACGTTATACCATATAACGTAATACGTTATAACGTTATACCATATAACGTAATACGGTATAACGTTATACCATATAACATAATACGTTATAACGATATACCATATAACGTAATACGTTATAACTTTATACCATATAACGTAATACGTGATAACGTTATACCATATAACGTAATACGTTAAAACGTTATACCATATAACGTAATACGTTATAACGTTATACCAAATAACGTAATACGTTATAACTTTATACCATATAACGTAATACGTGATAACGTTATACCATATAACGTAATACGTTAAAACGTTATACCATATAACGTAATACGTTATAACGTTATACCATATAACGTAATACGTGATAACGTAATACCATACAACGTAATACGTTATGACGTTATACCATATAACGTAATACGTTATAACGTAATACCGTATAACGTAATACGTAATAACGTAATACCATATAACGTAATACGTTATAACGTTATACCATATAACGTAATACGTTATAACGTAATAACATATAACGTAAAACGTTATAACGTAATACCATATAACGTAATACGTTATAACGTTATACCATATAACGTAATACGTTAAAACGTAATACCATACAACGTAATACGTTATGACGTTATACCATATAACGTAATACGTTATAACGTAATACCGTATAACGTAATACGTAATAACGTAATACCATATAACGTAAAACGTCATTTCGTTATACCATATAACGTAATACGTTATAACGTAATACCATATAACTTAATACGTTATAACGTTATACCATATAACGTAATACCTTATAACGTAATACGTTATAACGTTATACCATATAACGTAATACGTTAAAACGTAATACCATATAACGTAATACGTTATAACGTTATACCATATAACGTAAAACGTCATTTCGTTATACCATATAACGTAATACGTTATAACGTAATGCCATATAACGTAATACGTGATAACGTTATACCATATAACGTAATACGTTATAACGTAATAACATATAACGTAAAACGGTATAACGTAATACCATATAACGTAATACGTTATAACGTTATACCATATAACGTAATACGTTAAAACGTAATACCATATAACGTAATACGTTATAACGTAATACCATATAACGTAATACGTTATAACGTTATACCATATAACGTAATACGTTATAACGTTATACCATATAACGTAATACTTTATAACGTAATACCATATAACGTAATACGTTAAAACGTTATACCACATAACGTAATACGTTATAACGTAATACCATATAACGTAATACGTTATAACGTTATACCATATAACGTAATACGTTAAAACGTAATACCATATAACGTAATACGTTATAACGTTATACCATATAACGTAAAACGTCATTTCGTTATACCATATAACGTAATACGTTATAACGTAATGCCATATAACGTAATACGTGATAACGTTATACCATATAACGTAATACGTTATAACGTAATAACATATAACGTAAAACGTCATTTCGTTGTACCATATAACGTAATACTGTATAACGTTATACCATATAACGTAATACGTTATAACGATATACCATATAACGTAATACGTTATAACGTTATACCATATAACGTAATACGTGATAACGTTATACCATATAACGTAATACGTTGTAACGTTATACCATATAACGTAATACGTGATAACGTTATACCATATAACGTAATACGTTAAAACGTTATACCATATAACGTAATACGTTATAACGTTATACCATATAACGTAATACGGTATAACGTTATACCATATAACATAATACGTTATAACGATATACCATATAACGTAATACGTTATAACTTTATACCATATAACGTAATACGTGATAACGTTATACCATATAACGTAATACGTTATGACGTTATACCATATAACGTAATACGTTATAACGTAATACCGTATAACGTAATACGTAATAACGTAATACCATATAACGTAATACGTTATAACGTTATACCATATAACGTAATACGTTATAACGTTATACCATATAACGTAATACTTTATAACGTAATACCATATAACGTAATACGTTAAAACGTTATACCACATAACGTAATACGTTATAACGTAATACCATATAACGTAATACGTTATAACGTTATACCATATAACGTAATACGTTAAAACGTAATACCATATAACGTAATACGTTATAACGTTATACCATATAACGTAAAACGTCATTTCGTTATACCATATAACGTAATACGTTATAACGTTATACCATATAACGTAATACGTTAAAACGTAATACCATATAACGTAATACGTTATAACGTTATACCATATAACGTAAAACGTCATTTCGTTATACCATATAACGTAATACGTTAAAACGTTATACCATATAACGTAATACGTTGTAACGTTATACCATATAACGTAATACGTGATAACGTTATACCATATAACGTAATACGTTAAAACGTTATACCATATAACGTAATACGTTATAACGTTATACCATATAACGTAATACGGTATAACGTTATACCATATAACATAATACGTTATAACGATATACCATATAACGTAATACGTTATAACTTTATACCATATAACGTAATACGTGATAACGTTATACCATATAACGTAATACGTTAAAACGTTATACCATATAACGTAATACGTTATAACGTTATACCATATAACGTAATACGTGATAACGTAATACCATACAACGTAATACGTTATAACGATATACCATATAACGTAGTACGTTATAACGTTATACCATATAACGTAATACGTTATAACGTTATACCATGTAACGTAATACGTTATAACGTTATACCATATAACGTAATACGTTATAACGTTATACCATATAACGTAATACGGTATAACGTTATACCATATAACGTAATACGTTATAACGATATACCATATAACGTAGTACGTTATAACGTTATACCATATAACGTAATACTTTATAACGTTATACCATATAACGTAATACGTTAAAACGTTATACCACATAACGTAATACGTTATAACGTAATACCATATAACGTAATACGTTATAACGTTATACCATATAACGTAATACGTTATAACGTTATACCATATAACGTAATACGGTATAACGTTATACCATATAACGTAATACGTTATAACGTTATACCATATAACGTAATACGTGATAACGTAATACCATATAACGTAATACGTTATAACGTTATACCATATAACGTAATACGTGATAACGTTATACCATATAACGTAATACGTTATAACGTAATACCATATAACGTAATACGTTATAACGTTATACCATATAACGTAGAACGTTATAACGTTATACCATATAACGTAATACGTTATAACGTTATACCATGTAACGTAATACGTTATAACGTAATACCATATAACGTAAAACGTCATTTCGTTATACCATATAACGTAATACGTTATAACGTAATACCATATAACGTAATACGTTATAACGTTATACCATATAACGTAATACGTTATAACGTAATACCGTATAACGTAATACGTAATAACGTAATACCATATAACGTAAAACGTCATTTCGTTATACCATATAACGTAATACGTTATAACGTAATACCATATAACGTAATACGTTATAACGTTATACCATATAACGTAATACGTGATAACGTTATACCATATAACGTAGAACGTTATAACGTTATACCATATAACGTAATACGTTATAACGTTATACCATGTAACGTAATACGTTATAACGTAATACCATATAACGTAAAACGTCATTTCGTTATACCATATAACGTAATACGTTATAACGTAATACCATATAACGTAATACGTTATAACGTTATACCATATAACGTAATACGTGATAACGTTATACCATATAACGTAATACGTTATAACGATATACCATATAACGTAGTACGTTATAACGTTATACCATATAACGTAATACGTTATAACGTTATACCATGTAACGTAATACGTTATAACGTTATACCATATAACGTAATACGTTATAACGTTATACCATATAACGTAATACGGTATAACGTTATACCATATAACGTAATACGTTATAACGATATACCATATAACGTAGTACGTTATAACGTTATACCATATAACGTAATACGTTATAACGTTATACCATATAACGTAATACGTTAAAACGTTATACCATATAACGTAATACGTTATAACGTTATACCATATAACGTAATACGTGATAACGTAATACCATATAACGTAATACGTTATAACGTTATACCATATAACGTAATACGTTATAACGTTATACCATATAACGTAATACTTTATAACGTTATACCATATAACGTAATACGTTAAAACGTTATACCACATAACGTAATACGTTATAACGTAATACCATATAACGTAATACGTTATAACGTTATACCATATAACGTAATACGTTATAACGTTATACCATGTAACGTAATACGTTATAACGTAATACCATATAACGTAAAACGTCATTTCGTTATACCATATAACGTAATACGTTATAACGTAATACCATATAACGTAATACGGTATAACGTTATACCATATAACGTAATACGTTATAACGTTATACCATATAACGTAATACGTTATAACGTTATACCATATAACGTAATACGGTATAACGTTATACCATATAACGTAATACGTTATAACGATATACCATACAACGTAGTACGTTATAACGTTATACCATATAACGTAATACGTTATAACGTTATACCATATAACGTAATACGTTAAAACGTTATACCATATAACGTAATACGTTATAACGTTATACCATATAACGTAATACGTGATAACGTAATACCATATAACGTAATACGTTATAACGTTATACCATATAACGTAATACGTTATAACGTTATACCATATAACGTAATACTTTATAACGTTATACCATATAACGTATTACGTTAAAACGTTATACCACATAACGAAATACGTTATAACGTAATACCATATAACGTAATACGTTATAACGTTATACCATATAACGTAATACGTTAAAACGTAATACCATATAACGTAATACGTTATAACGTTATACCATATAACGTAAAACGTCATTTCGTTATACCATATAACGTAATACGTTATAACGTAATGCCATATAACGTAATACGTGATAACGTTATACCATATAACGTAATACGTTATAACGTAATAACATATAACGTAAAACGTTATAACGTAATACCATATAACGTAATACGTTATAACGTTATACCATATAACGTAAAACTTCATTTCGTTATACCATATAACGTAATACGTTATAACGTAATGCCATATAACGTAATACGTGATAACGTAATACCATATAACGTAATACGTTATAACGTTATACCATATAACGTAATACGTTAAAACGTTATACCATATAACGTAATACGTTATAACGTTATACCATATAACGTAATACGTGATAACGTAATACCATATAACGTAATACGCTATAACGTTATACCATATAACGTAATACGTTATAACGTTATACCATATAACGTAATACTTTATAACGTTATACCATATAACGTAATACGTTAAAACGTTATACCACATAACGTAATACGTTATAACGTAATACCATATAACGTAATACGTTATAACGTTATACCATATAACGTAATACGTTAAAACGTAATACCATATAACGTAATACGTTATAACGTTATACCATATAACGTAAAACGTCATTTCGTTATACCATATAACGTAATACGTTATAACGTAATGCCATATAACGTAATACGTGATAACGTTATACCATATAACGTAATACGTTATAACGTAATAACATATAACGTAAAACGTTATAACGTAATACCATATAACGTAATACGTTATAACGTTATACCATATAACGTAATACGTTAAAACGTAATACCATATAACGTAATACGTTATAACGTAATACCATATAACGTAATACGTTATAACGTTATACCATATAACGTAATACGTTATAACGTTATACCATATAAAGTAATACTTTATAACGTAATACCATATAACGTAATACGTTAGAACGTTATACCACATAACGTAATACGTTATAACGTAATACCATATAACGTAATACGTTATAACGTTATACCATATAACGTAATACGTTAAAACGTATTACCATATAACGTAATACGTTATAACGTTATACCATATAACGTAAAACGTCATTTCGTTATACCATATAACGTAATACGTTATAACGTAATGCCATATAACGTAATACGTGATAACGTTATACCATATAACGTAATACGTTATAACGTAATAACATATAACGTAAAACGTCATTTCGTTGTACCATATAACGTAATACTGTATAACGTTATACCATATAACGTAATACGTTATAACGATATACCATATAACGTAATACGTTATAACGTTATACCATATAACGTAATACGTGATAACGTTATACCATATAACGTAATACGTTGTAACGTTATACCATATAACGTAATACGTGATAACGTTATACCATATAACGTAATACGTTAAAACGTTATACCATATAACGTAATACGTTATAACGTTATACCATATAACGTAATACGGTATAACGTTATACCATATAACATAATACGTTATAACGATATACCATATAACGTAATACGTTATAACTTTATACCATATAACGTAATACGTGATAACGTAATACCATATAACGTAATACGTTATAACGTTATACCATATAACGTAATACTTTATAACGTTATACCATATAACGTAATACGTTAAAACGTTATACCACATAACGTAATACGTTATAACGTAATACCATATAACGTAATACGTTATAACGTTATACCATATAACGTAATACGTTATAACGTTATACCATGTAACGTAATACGTTATAACGTAATACCATATAACGTAAAACGTCATTTCGTTATACCATATAACGTAATACGTTATAACGTAATACGTTATAACGTAATACCATATAACGTAATACGGTATAACGTTATACCATATAACGTAATACGTTATAACGTTATACGATATAACGTAATACGTTATAACGTTATACCATATAACGTAATACGGTATAACGTTATACCATATAACGTAATACGTTATAACGATATACCATACAACGTAGTACGTTATAACGTTATACCATATAACGTAATACGTTATAACGTTATACCATATAACGTAATACGTTATAACGATATACCATATAACGTAATACGTTATAACGTTATACCATATAACGTAATACGTGATAACGTAATACCATATAACGTAATACGTTATAACGTTATACCATATAACGTAATACGTTATAACGTTATACCATATAACGTAATACTTTATAACGTTATACCATATAACGTAATACGTTAAAACGTTATACCACATAACGAAATACGTTATAACGTAATACCATATAACGTAATACGTTATAACGTTATACCATATAACGTAATACGTTAAAACGTAATACCATATAACGTAATACGTTATAACGTTATACCATATAACGTAAAACGTCATTTAGTTATACCATATAACGTAATACGTTATAACGTAATGCCATATAACGTAATACGTGATAACGTTATACCATATAACGTAATACGTTATAACGTAATAACATATAACGTAAAACGTTATAACGTAATACCATATAACGTAATACGTTATAACGTTATACCATATAACGTAAAACGTCATTTCGTTATACCATATAACGTAATACGTTATAACGTAATGCCATATAACGTAATACGTGATAACGTTATACCATATCACGTAATACGTTATAACGTAATAACATATAACGTAAAACGTTATAACGTAATACCATATAACGTAATACGTTATAACGTTATACCATATAACGTAATACGTTAAAACGTAATACCATATAACGTAATACGTTATAACGTAATACCATATAACGTAATACGTTGTAACGTTATACTATATAACGTAATACGTTATAACGTAATACCATATAACGTAATACGTTGTAACGTTATACGATATAACGTAATACGTTATAACGTTATACCATATAACGTAATACTTTATAACGTTATACCATATAACGTAATACGTTATAACGTTATACCATATAACGTAATACGTGATAACGTAATACCATATAACGTAATACGTTATAACGTAATACCATATAACGTAAAACGTCATTTCGTTATACCATATAACGTAATACGTTATAACGTAATACCATATAACTTAATACGTTATAACGTTATACCATATAACGTAATACTTTATAACGTAATACCATATAACGTAATACGTTAAAACGTTATACCACATAACGTAATACGTTATAACGTAATACCATATAACGTAATACGTTATAACGTTATACCATATATCGTAATACGTTATAACGTTATACCATATAACGTAATACTTTATAGCGTAATACCATATAACGTAATGCGTGATAACGTTATACCATATAACGTAATAAGTTAAAACGTTATACCATATAACGTAATACGTGATAACGTAATACCATATAACGTAATACGTTATAACGTTATACCATATAACGTAAAACGTCATTTCGTTATACCATATAACGTAATACGTTATAACGTTATACCATATAACGTAATACGTTAAAACGTAATACCATATAACGTAATACGTTATAACGTTATACCATATAACGTAAAACGTCATTTCGTTATACCATATAACGTAATACGTTATAACGTAATGCCATATAACGTAATGCGTGATAACGTTATACCATATAACGTAATACGTTATAACGTTATACCATATAACGTAATACGTTAAAACGTAATACCATATAACGTAATACGTTATAACGTAATACCATATAACGTAAAACGTCATTTCGCTATATCATATAACGTAATACGGTATAACGTTATACCATATAACGTAATACGTTATAACGATATACCATATAACGTAATACGTTATAACGTTATACCATATAACGTAATACGTGATAACGTTATACCAAATATCGTAATACGTTAAAACGTTATACCATATAACGTAAAACGTCATTTCGTTATACCATATAACGTAATACGTTATAACGTAATGCCATATAACGTAATACGTGATAACGTTATACCATATAACATAATACGTTATAACGTAATACCATATAACGTAAAACGTCATTTCGTTATATCATATAACGTAATACGGTATAACGTTATACCATATAACGTAATACGTTATAACGATATACCATATAACGTAATACGTGATAACGTTATACCATATAACGTAATACGTTAAAACGTTATACCATATAACGTAATACGGTAGAACGTTATACCATATAACGTAATACGTTATAACGATATACCATATAACGTAATACGTTATAACGTTATACCATATAACGTAATACGTGATAACGTTATACCATATAACGTAATACGTTAAAACGTTATACCATATAACGTAATACGTTATAACGTTATACCATATAACGTAATAAGTGATAACGTTATACCATATAACGTAATACGTTATAACGATATACCATATAACGTAATACGTTATAACGTTATACCATATAACGTAATACGTGATAACGTTATACCATATAACGTAATACGTTAAAACGTTATACCATATAACGTAATACGTTAAAACGTTATACCATATAACGTAATACGTTATAACGTTATACCATATAACGTAATAAGTGATAACGTTATACCATATAACGTAATACGTTAAAACGTAATACCATATAACGTAATACGTTATAACGTTATACCATATAACGTAAAGCGTCATTTCGTTATACCATATAACGTAATACGTTATAACGTAATGCCATATAACGTAATGCGTGATAACGTTATACCATATAACGTAATACGTTATAACGTAATAACACATAACATAAAACGTTATAACGTAATACCATATAACGTAATACGTTATAACGTTGTACCATATAACGTAATACGTTAAAACGTAATACCATATAACGTAATACGTTATAACGTAATACCATATAACGTAAAACGTCATTTCGTTATATCATATAACGTAATACGGTATAACGTTATACCATATAACGTAATACGTTATAACGATATACCATATAACGTAATACGTTATAACGTTATACCATATAACGTAATACGTGATAACGTTATACCAAATATCGTAATACGTTAAAACGTTATACCATATAACGTAAAACGTCATTTCGTTATACCATATAACGTAATACGTTATAACGTAATGCCATATAACGTAATACGTGATAACGTTATACCATATAACATAATACGTTATAACGTAATACCATATAACGTAAAACGTCATTTCGTTATATCATATAACGTAATACGGTATAACGTTATACCATATAACGTAATACGTTATAACGATATACCATATAACGTAATACGTTATAACGTTATACCATATAACGTAATACGTGATAACGTTATACCATATAACGTAATACGTTAAAACGTTATACCATATAACGTAATACGTTATAACGTTATACCATATAACGTAATACGTGATAACGTAATACCATATAACGTAATACGTTATGACGTTATACCATATAACGTAATACGTTATAACGTAATCACATATAACGTAAAACGTCATTTCGTTATACCATATAACGTAATACGGTAGAACGTTATACCATATAACGTAATACGTTATAACGATATACCATATAACGTAATACGTTATAACGATATACCATATAACGTAATACGTTATAACGTTATACCATATAACGTAATACGTGATAACGTTATACCATATAACGTAATACGTTAAAACGTTATACCATATAACGTAATACGTTATAACGTTATACCATATAACGTAATACGTGATAACGTAATACCATATAACGTAATACGTTATGACGTTATACCATATAACGTAATACGTTATAACGTAATCACATATAACGTAAAACGTCATTTCGTTATACCATATAACGTAATACGGTAGAACGTTATACCATATAACGTAATAAGTGATAACGTTATACCATATAACGTAATACGTTAAAACGTTATACCATATAACGTAATACGTTATGACGTTATACCATATAACGTAATACGTGATAACGTTATACCATATAACGTAATACGTTAAAACGTTATACCATATAACGTAATACGTTATAACGTTATACCATATAACGTAATACGGTATAACGTTATACCATATAACATAATACGTTATAACGATATACCATATAACGTAATACGTTATAACTTTATACCATATAACGTAATACGTGATAACGTTATACCATATAACGTAATACGTTAAAACGTTATACCATATAACGTAATACGTTATAACGTTATACCATATAACGTAATACGTGATAACGTAATACCATACAACGTAATACGTTATGACGTTATACCATATAACGTAATACGTTATAACGTAATACCGTATAACGTAATACGTTATAACGTAATACCATATAACGTAAAACGTCATTTCGTTATACCATATAACGTAATATGTTATAACGTTATACCATATAACGTAATACGTGATAACGTTATACCATATAACGTAATACGTTATAACGATATACCATATAACGTAGTACGTTATAACGTTATACCATATAACGTAATACGTTATAACGTTATACCATATAACGTAATACGTTATAACGTAATACCATATTACGTAAAACGTCATTTCGTTATACCATATAACGTAATACGTTATAACGTAATACCATATAACGTAATACGGTATAACGTTATACCATATAACGTAATACGTTATAACGATATACCATATAACGTAATACGATATAACGTTATACCATATAACGTAATACGTTATAACGTTATACCATATAACGTAATACGGTATAACGTTATACCATATAACGTAATACGTTATAACGATATACCATATAACGTAGTACGTTATAACGTTATACCATATAACGTAATACGTTATAACGTTATACCATATAACGTAATACGTTAAAACGTTATATCATATAACGTAATACGTTATAACGATATACCATATAACGTAATACGTGATAACGTAATACCATATAACGTAATACGTTATAACGTTATACCATATAACGTAATACATTACAACGTTATACCATATAACGTAATACGTTAAAACGTTATACCATATAACGTAATACGTTAAAACGTTATACCACATAACGTAATACGTTATAACGTAATACCATATAACGTAATACGTTATAACGTTATACCATATAACGTAAAACGTCATTTCGTTATACCATATAACGTAATACGTTATAACGTTATACCATATAACGTAATACGTTAAAACGAAATACCATATAACGTAATACGTTATAACGTTATACCATATAACGTAATACGTTAAAACGTAATACCATATAACGTAATACGTTATAACGTAATACCATATAACGTAAAACGTCATTTCGTTATATCATATAACGTAATACGGTATAACGTTATACCATATAACGTAATACGTTATAACGATATACCATATAACGTAATACGTTATAACGTTATACCATATAACGTAATACGTGATAACGTTATACCATATAACGTAATACGTTAAAACGTTATACCATATAACGTAATACGTTATAACGTTATACCATATAACGTAATACGTTAAAACGTAATACCATATAACGTAATACGTTATAACGTAATACCATATAACGTAAAACGTCATTTCGTTATATCATATAACGTAATACGGTATAACGTTATACCATATAACGTAATACGTTATAACGATATACCATATAACGTAATACGTTATAACGTTATACCATATAACGTAATACGTGATAACGTTATACCAAATATCGTAATACGTTAAAACGTTATACCATATAACGTAAAACGTCATTTCGTTATACCATATAACGTAATACGTTATAACGTAATGCCATATAACGTAATACGTGATAACGTTATACCATATAACATAATACGTTATAACGTAATACCATATAACGTAAAACGTCATTTCGTTATATCATATAACGTAATACGGTATAACGTTATACCATATAACGTAATACGTTATAACGATATACCATATAACGTAATACGTTATAACGTTATACCATATAACGTAATACGTGATAACGTTATACCATATAACGTAATACGTTAAAACGTTATACCATATAACGTAATACGTTATAACGTTATACCATATAACGTAATACGTGATAACGTAATACCATATAACGTAATACGTTATGACGTTATACCATATAACGTAATACGTTATAACGTAATCACATATAACGTAAAACGTCATTTCGTTATACCATATAACGTAATACGGTAGAACGTTATACCATATAACGTAATACGTTATAACGATATACCATATAACGTAATACGTTATAACGTTATACCATATAACGTAATACGTGATAACGTTATACCATATAACGTAATACGTTAAAACGTTATACCATATAACGTAATACGTTATAACGTTATACCATATAACGTAATAAGTGATAACGTTATACCATATAACGTAATACGTTAAAACGTTATACCATATAACGTAATACGTTATAACGTTATACCATATAACGTAATACGTGATAACGTTATACCATATAACGTAATACGTTAAAACGTTATACCATATAACGTAATACGTTATAACGTTATACCATATAACGTAATACGGTATAACGTTATACCATATAACATAATACGTTATAACGATATACCATATAACGTAATACGTTATAACTTTATACCATATAACGTAATACGTGATAACGTTATACCATATAACGTAATACGTTAAAACGTTATACCATATAACGTAATACGTTATAACGTTATACCATATAACGTAATACGTGATAACGTAATACCATACAACGTAATACGTTATGACGTTATACCATATAACGTAATACGTTATAACGTAATACCGTATAACGTAATACGTTATAACGTAATACCATATAACGTAAAACGTCATTTCGTTATACCATATAACGTAATACGTTATAACGTTATACCATATAACGTAATACGTGATAACGTTATACCATATAACGTAATACGTTATAACGATATACCATATAACGTAGTACGTTATAACGTTATACCATATAACGTAATACGTTATAACGTTATACCATATAACGTAAAACGTCATTTCGTTATACCATATAACGTAATACGTTATAACGTTATACCATATAACGTAATACGTGATAACGTAATACCATATAACGTAATACGTTATAACGTTATACCATATAACGTAATACGTTAAAACGTAATACCATATAACGTAATACGTTATAACGTAATACCATATAACGTAATACGTTGTAACGTTATACTATATAACGTAATACGTTATAACGTAATACCATATAACGTAATACGTTGTAACGTTATACGATATAACGTAATACGTTATAACGTTATACCATATAACGTAATACTTTATAACGTTATACCATATAACGTAATACGTTATAACGTTATACCATATAACGTAATACGTGATAACGTAATACCATATAACGTAATACGTTATAACGTAATACCATATAACGTAAAACGTCATTTCGTTATACCATATAACGTAATACGTTATAACGTAATACCATATAACTTAATACGTTATAACGTTATACCATATAACGTAATACTTTATAACGTAATACCATATAACGTAATACGTTAAAACGTTATACCACATAACGTAATACGTTATAACGTAATACCATATAACGTAATACGTTATAACGTTATACCATATATCGTAATACGTTATAACGTTATACCATATAACGTAATACTTTATAGCGTAATACCATATAACGTAATGCGTGATAACGTTATACCATATAACGTAATAAGTTAAAACGTTATACCATATAACGTAATACGTGATAACGTAATACCATATAACGTAATACGTTATAACGTTATACCATATAACGTAAAACGTCATTTCGTTATACCATATAACGTAATACGTTATAACGTTATACCATATAACGTAATACGTTAAAACGTAATACCATATAACGTAATACGTTATAACGTTATACCATATAACGTAAAACGTCATTTCGTTATACCATATAACGTAATACGTTATAACGTAATGCCATATAACGTAATGCGTGATAACGTTATACCATATAACGTAATACGTTATAACGTTATACCATATAACGTAATACGTTAAAACGTAATACCATATAACGTAATACGTTATAACGTAATACCATATAACGTAAAACGTCATTTCGCTATATCATATAACGTAATACGGTATAACGTTATACCATATAACGTAATACGTTATAACGATATACCATATAACGTAATACGTTATAACGTTATACCATATAACGTAATACGTGATAACGTTATACCAAATATCGTAATACGTTAAAACGTTATACCATATAACGTAAAACGTCATTTCGTTATACCATATAACGTAATACGTTATAACGTAATGCCATATAACGTAATACGTGATAACGTTATACCATATAACATAATACGTTATAACGTAATACCATATAACGTAAAACGTCATTTCGTTATATCATATAACGTAATACGGTATAACGTTATACCATATAACGTAATACGTTATAACGATATACCATATAACGTAATACGTGATAACGTTATACCATATAACGTAATACGTTAAAACGTTATACCATATAACGTAATACGGTAGAACGTTATACCATATAACGTAATACGTTATAACGATATACCATATAACGTAATACGTTATAACGTTATACCATATAACGTAATACGTGATAACGTTATACCATATAACGTAATACGTTAAAACGTTATACCATATAACGTAATACGTTATAACGTTATACCATATAACGTAATAAGTGATAACGTTATACCATATAACGTAATACGTTATAACGATATACCATATAACGTAATACGTTATAACGTTATACCATATAACGTAATACGTGATAACGTTATACCATATAACGTAATACGTTAAAACGTTATACCATATAACGTAATACGTTAAAACGTTATACCATATAACGTAATACGTTATAACGTTATACCATATAACGTAATAAGTGATAACGTTATACCATATAACGTAATACGTTAAAACGTAATACCATATAACGTAATACGTTATAACGTTATACCATATAACGTAAAGCGTCATTTCGTTATACCATATAACGTAATACGTTATAACGTAATGCCATATAACGTAATGCGTGATAACGTTATACCATATAACGTAATACGTTATAACGTAATAACACATAACATAAAACGTTATAACGTAATACCATATAACGTAATACGTTATAACGTTATACCATATAACGTAATACGTTAAAACGTAATACCATATAACGTAATACGTTATAACGTAATACCATATAACGTAAAACGTCATTTCGTTATATCATATAACGTAATACGGTATAACGTTATACCATATAACGTAATACGTTATAACGATATACCATATAACGTAATACGTTATAACGTTATACCATATAACGTAATACGTGATAACGTTATACCAAATATCGTAATACGTTAAAACGTTATACCATATAACGTAAAACGTCATTTCGTTATACCATATAACGTAATACGTTATAACGTAATGCCATATAACGTAATACGTGATAACGTTATACCATATAACATAATACGTTATAACGTAATACCATATAACGTAAAACGTCATTTCGTTATATCATATAACGTAATACGGTATAACGTTATACCATATAACGTAATACGTTATAACGATATACCATATAACGTAATACGTTATAACGTTATACCATATAACGTAATACGTGATAACGTTATACCATATAACGTAATACGTTAAAACGTTATACCATATAACGTAATACGTTATAACGTTATACCATATAACGTAATACGTGATAACGTAATACCATATAACGTAATACGTTATGACGTTATACCATATAACGTAATACGTTATAACGTAATCACATATAACGTAAAACGTCATTTCGTTATACCATATAACGTAATACGGTAGAACGTTATACCATATAACGTAATACGTTATAACGATATACCATATAACGTAATACGTTATAACGATATACCATATAACGTAATACGTTATAACGTTATACCATATAACGTAATACGTGATAACGTTATACCATATAACGTAATACGTTAAAACGTTATACCATATAACGTAATACGTTATAACGTTATACCATATAACGTAATACGTGATAACGTAATACCATATAACGTAATACGTTATGACGTTATACCATATAACGTAATACGTTATAACGTAATCACATATAACGTAAAACGTCATTTCGTTATACCATATAACGTAATACGGTAGAACGTTATACCATATAACGTAATAAGTGATAACGTTATACCATATAACGTAATACGTTAAAACGTTATACCATATAACGTAATACGTTATGACGTTATACCATATAACGTAATACGTGATAACGTTATACCATATAACGTAATACGTTAAAACGTTATACCATATAACGTAATACGTTATAACGTTATACCATATAACGTAATACGGTATAACGTTATACCATATAACATAATACGTTATAACGATATACCATATAACGTAATACGTTATAACTTTATACCATATAACGTAATACGTGATAACGTTATACCATATAACGTAATACGTTAAAACGTTATACCATATAACGTAATACGTTATAACGTTATACCATATAACGTAATACGTGATAACGTAATACCATACAACGTAATACGTTATGACGTTATACCATATAACGTAATACGTTATAACGTAATACCGTATAACGTAATACGTTATAACGTAATACCATATAACGTAAAACGTCATTTCGTTATACCATATAACGTAATATGTTATAACGTTATACCATATAACGTAATACGTGATAACGTTATACCATATAACGTAATACGTTATAACGATATACCATATAACGTAGTACGTTATAACGTTATACCATATAACGTAATACGTTATAACGTTATACCATATAACGTAATACGTTATAACGTAATACCATATTACGTAAAACGTCATTTCGTTATACCATATAACGTAATACGTTATAACGTAATACCATATAACGTAATACGGTATAACGTTATACCATATAACGTAATACGTTATAACGATATACCATATAACGTAATACGATATAACGTTATACCATATAACGTAATACGTTATAACGTTATACCATATAACGTAATACGGTATAACGTTATACCATATAACGTAATACGTTATAACGATATACCATATAACGTAGTACGTTATAACGTTATACCATATAACGTAATACGTTATAACGTTATACCATATAACGTAATACGTTAAAACGTTATATCATATAACGTAATACGTTATAACGATATACCATATAACGTAATACGTGATAACGTAATACCATATAACGTAATACGTTATAACGTTATACCATATAACGTAATACATTACAACGTTATACCATATAACGTAATACGTTAAAACGTTATACCATATAACGTAATACGTTAAAACGTTATACCACATAACGTAATACGTTATAACGTAATACCATATAACGTAATACGTTATAACGTTATACCATATAACGTAAAACGTCATTTCGTTATACCATATAACGTAATACGTTATAACGTTATACCATATAACGTAATACGTTAAAACGAAATACCATATAACGTAATACGTTATAACGTTATACCATATAACGTAATACGTTAAAACGTAATACCATATAACGTAATACGTTATAACGTAATACCATATAACGTAAAACGTCATTTCGTTATATCATATAACGTAATACGGTATAACGTTATACCATATAACGTAATACGTTATAACGATATACCATATAACGTAATACGTTATAACGTTATACCATATAACGTAATACGTGATAACGTTATACCATATAACGTAATACGTTAAAACGTTATACCATATAACGTAATACGTTATAACGTTATACCATATAACGTAATACGTTAAAACGTAATACCATATAACGTAATACGTTATAACGTAATACCATATAACGTAAAACGTCATTTCGTTATATCATATAACGTAATACGGTATAACGTTATACCATATAACGTAATACGTTATAACGATATACCATATAACGTAATACGTTATAACGTTATACCATATAACGTAATACGTGATAACGTTATACCAAATATCGTAATACGTTAAAACGTTATACCATATAACGTAAAACGTCATTTCGTTATACCATATAACGTAATACGTTATAACGTAATGCCATATAACGTAATACGTGATAACGTTATACCATATAACATAATACGTTATAACGTAATACCATATAACGTAAAACGTCATTTCGTTATATCATATAACGTAATACGGTATAACGTTATACCATATAACGTAATACGTTATAACGATATACCATATAACGTAATACGTTATAACGTTATACCATATAACGTAATACGTGATAACGTTATACCATATAACGTAATACGTTAAAACGTTATACCATATAACGTAATACGTTATAACGTTATACCATATAACGTAATACGTGATAACGTAATACCATATAACGTAATACGTTATGACGTTATACCATATAACGTAATACGTTATAACGTAATCACATATAACGTAAAACGTCATTTCGTTATACCATATAACGTAATACGGTAGAACGTTATACCATATAACGTAATACGTTATAACGATATACCATATAACGTAATACGTTATAACGTTATACCATATAACGTAATACGTGATAACGTTATACCATATAACGTAATACGTTAAAACGTTATACCATATAACGTAATACGTTATAACGTTATACCATATAACGTAATAAGTGATAACGTTATACCATATAACGTAATACGTTAAAACGTTATACCATATAACGTAATACGTTATAACGTTATACCATATAACGTAATACGTGATAACGTTATACCATATAACGTAATACGTTAAAACGTTATACCATATAACGTAATACGTTATAACGTTATACCATATAACGTAATACGGTATAACGTTATACCATATAACATAATACGTTATAACGATATACCATATAACGTAATACGTTATAACTTTATACCATATAACGTAATACGTGATAACGTTATACCATATAACGTAATACGTTAAAACGTTATACCATATAACGTAATACGTTATAACGTTATACCATATAACGTAATACGTGATAACGTAATACCATACAACGTAATACGTTATGACGTTATACCATATAACGTAATACGTTATAACGTAATACCGTATAACGTAATACGTTATAACGTAATACCATATAACGTAAAACGTCATTTCGTTATACCATATAACGTAATACGTTATAACGTTATACCATATAACGTAATACGTGATAACGTTATACCATATAACGTAATACGTTATAACGATATACCATATAACGTAGTACGTTATAACGTTATACCATATAACGTAATACGTTATAACGTTATACCATATAACGTAAAACGTCATTTCGTTATACCATATAACGTAATACGTTATAACGTTATACCATATAATGTAATACGTTAAAACGTAATACCATATAACGTAATACGTTATAACGTTATACCATATAACGTAAAACGTCATTTCGTTATACCATATAACGTAATACGTTATAACGTAATGCCATATGACGTAATGCGTGATAACGTTATACCATATAACGTAATACGTTATAACGTAATAACACATAACATAAAACGTTATAACGTAATACCATATAACGTAATACGTTATAACGTTATACCATATAACGTAATACGCTAAAACGTAATACCATATAACGTAATACGTTATAACGTAATACCATATAACGTAAAACGTCATTTCGTTATATCATATAACGTAATACGGTATAACGTTATACCATATAACGTAATACGTTATAACGATATACCATATAACGTAATACGTTATAACGTTATACCATATAACGTAATACGTGATAACGTTATACCAAATATCGTAATACGTTAAAACGTTATACCATATAACGTAAAACGTCATTTCGTTATACCATATAACGTAATACGTTATAACGTAATGCCATATAACGTAATACGTGATAACGTTATACCATATAACATAATACGTTATAACGTAATACCATATAACGTAAAACGTCATTTCGTTATATCATATAACGTAATACGGTATAACGTTATACCATATAACGTAATACGTTATAACGATATACCATATAACGTAATACGTTATAACGTTATACCATATAACGTAATACGTGATAACGTTATACCATATAACGTAATACGTTAAAACGTTATACCATATAACGTAATACGTTATAACGTTATACCATATAACGTAATACGTGATAACGTAATACCATATAACGTAATACGTTATGACGTTATACCATATAACGTAATACGTTATAACGTAATCACATATAACGTAAAACGTCATTTCGTTATACCATATAACGTAATACGGTAGAACGTTATACCATATAACGTAATACGTTATAACGATATACCATATAACGTAATACGTTATAACGTTATACCATATAACGTAATACGTGATAACGTTATACCATATAACGTAATACGTTAAAACGTTATACCATATAACGTAATACGTTATAACGTTATACCATATAACGTAATAAGTGATAACGTTATACCATATAACGTAATACGTTAAAACGTTATACCATATAACGTAATACGTTATAACGTTATACCATATAACGTAATACGTGATAACGTTATACCATATAACGTAATACGTTATAACGTTATACCATATAACGTAATACGTGATAACGTAATACCATACAACGTAATACGTTATGACGTTATACCATATAACGTAATACGTTATAACGTAATACCGTATAACGTAATACGTAATAACGTAATACCATATAACGTAAAACGTCATTTCGTTATACCATATAACGTAATACGTTATAACGTAATACCATATAACGTAATACGTTATAACGTTATACCATATAACGTAATACGTGATAACGTTATACCATATAACGTAATACGTTAAAACGTTATACCATATAACGTAATACGTTATAACGTTATACCATATAACGTAATACGTTATAACGTTATACCATATAACGTAATACGTTAAAACGTAATACCATATAACGTAATACGTTATAACGTAATACCATATAACGTAAAACGTCATTTCGTTATATCATATAACGTAATACGGTATAACGTTATACCATATAACGTAATACGTTATAACGATATACCATATAACGTAATACGTTATAACGTTATACCATATAACGTAATACGTGATAACGTTATACCATATAACGTAATACGTTAAAACGTTATACCATATAACGTAATACGTTATAACGTTATACCATATAACGTAATACGTGATAACGTAATACCATACAACGTAATACGTTATGACGTTATACCATATAACGTAATACGTTATAACGTAATACCGTATAACGTAATACGTTATAACGTAATACCATATAACGTAAAACGTCATTTCGTTATACCATATAACGTAATACGTTATAACGTTATACCATATAACGTAATACGTGATAACGTTATACCATATAACGTAATACGTTATAACGATATACCATATAACGTAGTACGTTATAACGTTATACCATATAACGTAATACGTTATAACGTTATACCATATAACGTAATACGTTATAACGTAATACCATATAACGTAAAACGTCATTTCGTTATACCATATAACGTAATACGTTATAACGTAATACCATATAACGTAATACGGTATAACGTTATACCATATAACGTAATACGTTATAACGATATACCATATAACGTAATACGTTATAACGTTATACCATATAACGTAATACGTTATAACGTTATACCATATAACGTAATACGGTATAACGTTATACCATATAACGTAATACGTTATAACGATATACCATATAACGTAGTACGTTATAACGTTATACCATATAACGTAATACGTTATAACGTTATACCACATAACGTAATACGTTAAAACGTTATATCATATAACGTAATACGTTATAACGTTATACCATATAACGTAATACGTGATAACGTAATACCATATAACGTAATACGTTATAACGTTATACCATATAACGTAATACATTACAACGTTATACCATATAACGTAATACGTTAAAACGTTATACCATATAACGTAATACGTTAAAACGTTATACCACATAACGTAATACGTTATAACGTAATACCATATAACGTAATACGTTATAACGTTATACCATATAACGTAAAACGTCATTTCGTTATACCATATAACGTAATACGTTATAACGTTATACCATATAACGTAATACGTTAAAACGAAATACCATATAACGTAATACGTTATAACGTTATACCATATAACGTAAAACGTCATTTCGTTATACCATATAACGTAATACGTTAAAACGTTATACCATATAACGTAATACGTTGTAACGTTATACCATATAACGTAATACGTGATAACGTTATACCATATAACGTAATACGTTAAAACGTTATACCATATAACGTAATACGTTATAACGTTATACCATATAACGTAATACGGTATAACGTTATACCATATAACATAATACGTTATAACGATATACCATATAACGTAATACGTTATAACTTTATACCATATAACGTAATACGTGATAACGTTATACCATATAACGTAATACGTTAAAACGTTATACCATATAACGTAATACGTCATAACGTTATACCATATAACGTAATACGTGATAACGTAATACCATACAACGTAATACGTTATGACGTTATACCATATCACGTAATACGTTATAACGTAATACCGTATAACGTAATACGTAATAACGTAATACCATATAACGTAAAACGTCATTTCGTTATACCATATAACGTAATACGTTATAACGTAATACCATATAACGTAATACGTTATAACGTTATACCATATAACGTAATACGTGATAACGTTATACCATATAACGTAATACGTTATAACGATATACCATATAACGTAGTACGTTATAACGTTATACCATATAACGTAATACGTTATAACGTTATACCATGTAACGTAATACGTTATAACGTAATACCATATAACGTAAAACGTCATTTCGTTATACCATATAACGTAATACGTTATAACGTAATACCATATAACGTAATACGGTATAACGTTATACCATATAACGTAATACGTTATAACGTTATACCATATAACGTAATACGTTATAACGTTATACCATATAACGTAATACGGTATAACGTTATACCATATAACGTAATACGTTATAACGATATACCATATAACGTAGTACGTTATAACGTTATACCATATAACGTAATACGTTATAACGTTATACCATATAACGTAATACGTTAAAACGTTATACCATATAACGTAATACGTTATAACGTTATACCATATAACGTAATACGTGATAACGTAATACCATATAACGTAATACGTTATAACGTTATACCATATAACGTAATACGTTATAACGTTATACCATATAACGTAATACTTTATAACGTTATACCATATAACGTAATACGTTAAAACGTTATACCACATAACGTAATACGTTATAACGTAATACCATATAACGTAATACGTTATAACGTTATACCATATAACGTAATACGTTATAACGTTATACCATGTAACGTAATACGTTATAACGTAATACCATATAACGTAAAACGTCATTTCGTTATACCATATAACGTAATACGTTATAACGTAATACCATATAACGTAATACGGTATAACGTTATACCATATAACGTAATACGTTATAACGTTATACCATATAACGTAATACGTGATAACGTAATACCATATAACGTAATACGTTATAACGTTATACCATATAACGTAATACGTTATAACGTTATACCATATAACGTAATACTTTATAACGTTATACCATATAACGTAATACGTTAAAACGTTATACCATATAACGTAATACGTTATAACGTTATACCATATAACGTAAAACGTCATTTCGTTATACCATATAACGTAATACGTTATAACGTAATGCCATATAACGTAATACGTGATAACGTTATACCATATAACGTAATACGTTATAACGTAATAAAATATAACGTAAAACGTTATAACGTAATACCATATAACGTAATACGTTATAACGTTATACCATATAACGTAAAACGTCATTTCCTTATACCGTTTAACGTAATACGTTATAACGTAATGCCATATAACGTAATACGTGATAACGTTATACCATATCACGTAATACGTTATAACGTAATAACATATAACGTAAAACGTTATAACATAATACCATATAACGTAATACGTTATAACGTTATACCATATAACGTAATACGTTAAAACGTAATACCATATAACGTAATACTTTATAACGTTATACCATATAACGTAATACTTTATAACGTTATACCATATAACGTAATACGTTAAAACGTTATACCACATAACGTAATACGTTATAACGTAATACCATATAACGTAATACGTGATAACGTAATACCATATAACGTAATACGTTATAACGTTATACCATATAACGTAATACGTTATAACGTTATACCATATAACGTAATACTTTATAACGTTATACCATATAACGTAATACGTTAAAACGTTATACCACATAACGTAATACGTTATAACGTAATACCATATAACGTAATACGTTATAACGTTATACCATATAACGTAATACGTTATTACGTTATACCATGTAACGTAATACGTTATAACGTAATACCATATAACGTAAAACGTCATTTCGTTATACCATATAACGTAATACGTTATAACGTAATACCATATAACGTAATACGGTATAACGTTATACCATATAACGTAATACGTTATAACGTTATACCATATAACGTAATACGTGATAACGTAATACCATATAACGTAATACGTTATAACGTTATACCATATAACGTAATACGTTATAACGTTATACCATATAACGTAATACTTTATAACGTTATACCATATAACGTAATACGTTAAAACGTTATACCATATAACGTAATACGTTATAACGTTATACCATATAACGTAAAACGTCATTTCGTTATACCATATAACGTAATACGTTATAACGTAATACCATATAACGTAATACGGTATAACGTTATACCATATAACGTAATACGTTATAACGTTATACCATATAACGTAATACGTTATAACGTTATACCATATAACGTAATACGGTATAACGTTATACCATATAACGTAATACGTTATAACGATATACCATATAACGTAGTACGTTATAACGTTATACCATATAACGTAATACGTTATAACGTTATACCATATAACGTAATACGTTAAAACGTTATACCATATAACGTAATACGTTATAACGTTATACCATATAACGTAATACGTGATAACGTAATACCATATAACGTAATACGTTATAACGTTATACCATATAACGTAATACGTTATAACGTTATACCATATAACGTAATACTTTATAACGTTATACCATATAACGTAATACGTTAAAACGTTATACCACATAACGTAATACGTTATAACGTAATACCATATAACGTAATACGTTATAACGTTATACCATATAACGTAATACGTTATAACGTTATACCATGTAACGTAATACGTTATAACGTAATACCATATAACGTAAAACGTCATTTCGTTATACCATATAACGTAATACGTTATAACGTAATACCATATAACGTAATACGGTATAACGTTATACCATATAACGTAATACGTTATAACGTTATACCATATAACGTAATACGTGATAACGTAATACCATATAACGTAATACGTTATAACGTTATACCATATAACGTAATACGTTATAACGTTATACCATATAACGTAATACTTTATAACGTTATACCATATAACGTAATACGTTAAAACGTTATACCATATAACGTAATACGTTATAACGTTATACCATATAACGTAAAACGTCATTTCGTTATACCATATAACGTAATACGTTATAACGTAATGCCATATAACGTAATACGTGATAACGTTATACCATATAACGTAATACGTTATAACGTAATAAAATATAACGTAAAACGTTATAACGTAATACCATATAACGTAATACGTTATAACGTTATACCATATAACGTAAAACGTCATTTCCTTATACCGTTTAACGTAATACGTTATAACGTAATGCCATATAACGTAATACGTGATAACGTTATACCATATCACGTAATACGTTATAACGTAATAACATATAACGTAAAACGTTATAACATAATACCATATAACGTAATACGTTATAACGTTATACCATATAACGTAATACGTTAAAACGTAATACCATATAACGTAATACTTTATAACGTTATACCATATAACGTAATACTTTATAACGTTATACCATATAACGTAATACGTTAAAACGTTATACCACATAACGTAATACGTTATAACGTAATACCATATAACGTAATACGTGATAACGTAATACCATATAACGTAATACGTTATAACGTTATACCATATAACGTAATACGTTATAACGTTATACCATATAACGTAATACTTTATAACGTTATACCATATAACGTAATACGTTAAAACGTTATACCACATAACGTAATACGTTATAACGTAATACCATATAACGTAATACGTTATAACGTTATACCATATAACGTAATACGTTATTACGTTATACCATGTAACGTAATACGTTATAACGTAATACCATATAACGTAAAACGTCATTTCGTTATACCATATAACGTAATACGTTATAACGTAATACCATATAACGTAATACGGTATAACGTTATACCATATAACGTAATACGTTATAACGTTATACCATATAACGTAATACGTGATAACGTAATACCATATAACGTAATACGTTATAACGTTATACCATATAACGTAATACGTTATAACGTTATACCATATAACGTAATACTTTATAACGTTATACCATATAACGTAATACGTTAAAACGTTATACCATATAACGTAATACGTTATAACGTTATACCATATAACGTAAAACGTCATTTCGTTATACCATATAACGTAATACGTTATAACGTAATGCCATATAACGTAATACGTGATAACGTTATACCATATAACGTAATACGTTATAACGTAATAAAATATAACGTAAAACGTTATAACGTAATACCATATAACGTAATACGTTATAACGTTATACCATATAACGTAAAACGTCATTTCGTTATACCATTTAACGTAATACGTTATAACGTAATGCCATATAACGTAATACGTGATAACGTTATACCATATCACGTAATACGTTATAACGTAATAACATATAACGTAAAACGTTATAACGTAATACCATATAACGTAATACGTTATAACGTTATACCATATAACGTAATACGTTAAAACGTAATACCATATAACGTAATACTTTATAACGTTGTACCATATAACGTAATACTTTATAACGTTATACCATATAACGTAATACGTTAAAACGTTATACCACATAACGTAATACTTTATAACGTAATACCATATAACGTAATACGTTATAACGTTATACCATATAACGTAATACGTGATAACGTTATACCATATAACGTAATACGTTATAACGTAATACCATATAACGTAAAACGTTATAACGTAATACCATATAACGTAATACGTTATAACGTTATACCATATAACGTAATACGTTATAACGTAATACCATATAACGTAATACGTTATAACGTTATACCATATAACGTAATACGTTATAACGTTATACCATATAACGTAATACTTTATAACGTAATACCATATAACGTAATACGTTAAAACGTTATACCACATAACGTTATACGTTATAACGTAATACCATATAACGTAATACGTTATAACGTAATACCATATAACGTAATACGTTATAACGTTATACCATATAACGTAATACGTTAAAACGTAATACCATATAACGTAATACGTTATAACGTTATACCATATAACGTAAAACGTCATTTCGTTATACCATATAACGTAATACGTTATAACGTAATGCCATATAACGTAATACGTGATAACGTTATACCATATAACGTAATACGTTATAACGTAATAACATATAACGTAATACGTTATAACGTTATACCATATAACGTAATACTTTATAACGTTATACCATATAACGTAATACGTTAAAACGTTATACCATATAACGTAATACGTTATAACGTTATACCATATAACGTAAAACGTCATTTCGTTATACCATATAACGTAATACGTTAAAACGTTATACCATATAACGTAATACGTTATAACGTTATACCATATAACGTAATACGTGATAACGTAATACCATATAACGTAATACGTTATGACGTTATACCATATAACGTAATACGTTATAACGTAATACCATATAACGTAATACGTTATAACGTAATACCATATAACGTAAAACGTCATTTCGTTATACCATATAACGTAATACGTTATAACGTAATACCATATAACTTAATACGTTATAACGTTATACCATATAACGTAATACTTTATAACGTAATATCATATAACGTAATACGTTAAAACGTTATACCACATAACGTAATACGTTATAACGTAATACCATATAACGTAATACGTTATAACGTTATAACGTTATACCATATAACGTAATACGGTATAACGTTATACCATATAACATAATACGTTATAACGATATACCATATAACGTAATACGTTATAACTTTATACCATATAACGTAATACGTGATTACGTTATACCATATAACGTAATACGTTAAAACGTTATACCATATAACGTAATACGTGATAACGTTATACCATATAACGTAATACGTTAAAACGTTATACCATATAACGTAATACGTTATAACGTTATACCATATAACGTAATAAGTGATAACGTTATACCATATAACGTAATACGTTAAAACGTTATACCATATAACGTAATACGTTATAACGTTATACCATATAACGTAATACGTGATAACGTTATACCATATAACGTAATACGTTAAAACGTTATACCATATAACGTAATACGTTATAACGTTATACCATATAACGTAATACGGTATAACGTTATACCATATAACATAATACGTTATAACGATATACCATATAACGTAATACGTTATAACTTTATACCATATAACGTAATACGTGATTACGTTATACCATATAACGTAATACGTTAAAACGTTATACCATATAACGTAATACGTTATAACGTTATACCATATAACGTAATACGTGATAACGTAATACCATACAACGTAATACTTTATGACGTTATACCATATAACGTAATACGTTATAACGTAATACCGTATAACGTAATACGTTATAACGTAATACCATATAACGTAAAACGTCATTTCGTTATACCATATAACGTAATACGTTATAACGTTATACCATATAACGTAATACGTTATAACGATATACCATATAACGTAGTACGTTATAACGTTATACCATATAACGTAATACGTTATAACGTTATACCATATAACGTAATACGTTATAACGTAATACCATATAACGTAAAACGTCATTTCGTTATACCATATAACGTAATACGTTATAACGTAATACCATATAACGTAATACGTTATAACGTTATACCATATAACGTAATACGTTATAACGTAATACCATATAACGTAATACGTTATAACGTTATACGATATATCGTAATACGATATAACGTTATACCATATAACGTAATACGTTATAACGTAATGCCATATAACATAATACGTGATAACGTTATACCATATAACGTAATACGTTATAACGTAATAACATATAACGTAAAACGTCATTTCGTTGTACCATATAACGTAATACGGTATAACGTTATACCATATAACGTAATACGTTATAACGATATACCATATAACGTAATACTTTATAACGTTATACCATATAACGTAATACGTTAAAACGTTATACCACATAACGTAATACGTTATAACGTAATACCATATAACGTAATACGTTATAACGTTATACCATATGACGTAATACGTTAAAACGTAATACCATATAACGTAATACGTTATAACGTTATTCCATATAACGTAAAACGTCATTTCGTTATACCATATAACGTAATACGTTATAACGTAATGCCATATAACGTAATACGTGATAACGTTATACCATATAACGTAATACGTTATAACGTAATAACATATAACGTAAAACGTTATAACGTAATACCATATAACGTAATACGTTATAACGTTATACCATATAACGTAATACGTTAAAACGTAATACCATATAACGTAATACGTTATAACGTAATACCATATAACGTAATACGTTATAACGTTATACCATATAACGTAATACGTTATAACGTTATACCATATAACGTAATACTTTATAACGTAATACCATATAACGTAATACGTTAAAACGTTATACCACATAACGTAATACGTTATAACGTTATACCATATAACGTAAAACGTCATTTCGTTATACCATATAACGTAATACGTTATAACGTAATGCCATATAACGTAATACGTGATAACGTTGTACCATATAACGTAATACGTTATAACATAATAACATATAACGTAAAACGTCATTTCGTTGTACCATATAACGTAATACGTGATAACGTAATACCATATAACGTAATACGTTATGACGTTATACCATATAACGTAATACGTTATAACGTAATACCATATAACGTAATACGTTATAACGTAATACCATATAACGTAAAACGTCATTTCGTTATACCATATAACGTAATACGTTATAACGTAATACCATATAACTTAATACGTTATAACGTTATACCATATAACGTAATACTTTATAACGTAATACCATATAACGTAATACGTTAAAACGTTATACCACATAACGTAATACGTTATAACGTAATACCATATAACGTAATACGTTATAACGTTATACCATATAACGTAATACGTTAAAACGTAATACCATATAACGTAATACGTTATAACGTTATACCATATAACGTAAAACGTCATTTCGTTATACCATATAACGTAATACGTTATAACGTTATACCATATAACGTAATACGTTAAAACGTAATACCATATATCGTAATACGTTATAACGTTAATATATAACGTAAAACGTCATTTCGCTATACCATATAACGTAATACGTTATAACGTAATGCCATATAACGTAATACGTGATAACGATATACCATATAACGTAATACGTTATAACGTAATAACATATAACGTAAAACGTTATAACGTAATACCATATAACGTAATACGTTATAACGTTATACCATATAACGTAATACGTTAAAACGTAATACCATATAACGTAATACGTTATAACGTAATACCATATAACGTAATACGTTATAACGTTATACCATATAACGTAATACGTTATAACGTTATACCATATAACGTAATACTTTATAACGTAATACCATATAACGTAATACGTTAAAACGTTATACCACATAACGTAATACGTTACAACGTAATACCATATAACGTAATACGTTATAACGTTATACCATATAACGTAATACGTTAAAACGTAATACCATATAACGTAATACGTTATAACGTTATACCATATAACGTAAAACGTCATTTCGTTATACCATATAACGTAATACGTTATAACGTAATGCCATATAACGTAATACGTGATAACGTTGTACCATATAACGTAATACGTTATAACATAATAACATATAACGTAAAACGTCATTTCGTTGTACCATATAACGTAATACTGTATAGCGTTATACCATATAACGTAATACGTTATAACGATATACCATATAACGTAATACGTTATAACGTTATACCATATAACGTAATACGTGATAACGTTATACCATATAACGTAATACGTTAAAACGTTATACCATATAACGTAATACGTTATAACGCTTTACCATATAGCGTAATACGTGATAACGTAATACCATATAACGTAATACGTTATGACGTTATACCATATAACGTAATACGTTATAACGTAATACCATATAACGTAATACGTTATAACGTAATACCATATAACGTAAAACGTCATTTCGTTATACCATATAACGTAATACGTTATAACGTAATACCATATAACTTAATACGTTATAACGCTATACCATATAACGTAATACTTCATAACGTAATACCATATAACGTAATACGTTAAAACGTTATACCACATAACGTAATACGTTATAACGTAATACCATATAACGTAATACGTTATAACGTTATACCATATAACGTAATACGTTAAAACGTAATACCATATAACGTAATACGTTATAACGTTATACCATATAACGTAAAACGTCATTTCGTTATACCATATAACGTAATACGTTATAACGTTATACCATATAACGTAATACGTTAAAACGTAATACCATATATCGTAATACGTTATAACGTTAATATATAACGTAAAACGTCATTTCGCTATACCATATAACGTAATACGTTATAACGTAATGCCATATAACGTAATACGTGATAACGATATACCATATAACGTAATACGTTATAACGTAATAACATATAACGTAAAACGTTATAACGTAATACCATATAACGTAATACGTTATAACGTTATACCATATAACGTAATACGTTAAAACGTAATACCATATAACGTAATACGTTATAACGTAATACCATATAACGTAATACGTTATAACGTTATACCATATAACGTAATACGTTATAACGTTATACCATATAACGTAATACGTTATAACGTTATACCATATAACGTAATACTTTATAACGTTATACCATATAACGTAATACGTTAAAACGTTATACCACATAACGTAATACGTTATAACGTAATACCATATAACGTAATACGTTATAACGTTATTCCATATAACGTAATACGTTAAAACGTAATACCATATAACGTAATACGTTATAACGTTATACCATATAACGTAAAACGTCATGTCGATATACCATATAACGTAATACGTTATAACGTAATGCCATATAACATAATACGTGATAACGTTATACCATATAACGTAATACGTTATAACGTAATAACATATAACGTAAAACGTCATTTCGTTGTACCATATAACGTAATACGGTATAACGTTATACCATATAACGTAATACGTTATAACGATATACCATATAACGTAATACGTTATAACGTTATACCATATAACGTAGTACGTGATAACGTTATACCATATAACGTAATACGTTAAAACGTTATACCATATAACGTAATACGTTATAACGTTATACCATATAACGTAATACGTGTTGACGTAATACCATATAACGTAATACGTTATGACGTTATACCATATAACGTAATACGTTATAACGTAATACCATATAACGTAATACGTTATAACGTAATACCATATAACGTAAAACGTCATTTCGTTATACCATATAACGTAATACGTTATAACGTAATACCATATAACGTAATAAGTTATAACGTTATACCATATAACGTAATAAGTGATAACGTTATACCATATAACGTAATACGTTAAAACGTTATACCATTAACGTAATACGTTATAACGTAATACCATATAACGTAATACGTGATAACGTTATACCATATAACGTAGTACGTTATAACGTTATACCATATAACGTAATACGTTAAAACGTTATACCACATAACGTAATACGTTATAACGTAATACCATATAACGTAATACGTTATAACGTTATACCATATAACGTAATACGTTAAAACGTAATACCATATAACGTAAAACGTCATTTCTTTATACCATATAACGTAATACGTTATAACGTAATGCCATATAACGTAATACGTGATAACGTTATACCATATAACGTAATACGTTATAACGTAATAACATATAACGTAAAACGTTATAACGTAATACCATATAACGTAATACGTTATAACGTTATACCATATAACGTAATACGTTAAAACGTAATACCATATAACGTAATACGTTATAACGTAATACCATATAACGTAATACGTTATAACGTTATACCATATAACGTAATACGTTATAACGTTATACCATATAACGTAATACTTTATAACGTAATACCATATAACGTAATACGTTAAAACGTTATACCACATAACGTAATACGTTATAACGTAATACCATATAACGTAATACGTTATAACGTTATACCATATAACGTAATACGTTAAAACGTAATACCATATAACGTAATACGATATAACGTTATACCATATAACGTAATACGTTATAACGTTATACCATATAACGTAATACGGTATAACGTTATACCATATAACGTAATACGTTGTAACGATATACCATATAACGTAGTACGTTATAACGTTATACCATATAACGTAATACGTTATAACGTTATACCATATAACGTAATACGTTAAAACGTTATACCATATAACGTAATACGTTATAACGTTATACCATATAACGTAATACGTGATAACGTAATACCATATAACGTAATACGTTATAACGTTATACCATATAACGTAATACGTTATAACGTTATACCATATAACGTAATACTTTATAACGTTATACCATATAACGTAATACGTTAAAACGTAATACCATATAACGTAATACGATATAACGTTATACCATATAACGTAAAACGTCATTTCGTTATACCATATAACGTAATACGTTATAACGTAATACCATATAACGTAATACGTTATAACGTTATACCATATAACGTAATACGTTATAACGTTATACCATATAACGTAATACGTTATAACGTTATACCATATAACGTAATACTTTATAACGTTATACCATATAACGTAAAACGTCATTTCGTTATACCATATAACGTAATACGTTATAACGTTATACCATATAACGTAATACGTTAAAACGTAATACCATATAACGTAATACGTTATAACGTTATACCATATAACGTAAAACGTCATTTCGTTATACCATATAACGTAATACGTTATAACGTAATGCCATATAACGTAATACGTGATAACGTTATACCATATAACGTAATACGTTAGAACGTAATAACATATAACGTAAAACGTCATTTCGTTGTAAAACATAACGTAATACGGTATAACGTTATACCATATAAGGTAATACGTTATAACGATATACCATATAACGTAATACGTTATAACGTTATACCATATAACGTAATACGTTATAACGTTATACCATATAACGTAATACGTTATAACGTTATACCATATAACGTAATACGTTACAACGTTATACCATATAACGTAATACTTTATAACGTTATACCATATAACGTAATACGTTAAAACGTTATACCACATAACGTAATACGTTATAACGTAATACCATATAACGTAATACGTTATAACGTTATACCATATAACGTAATACGTTATAACGTAATACCGTATAACGTAATACGTTATAACGTAATACCATATAACGTAAAACGTCATTTCGTTATACCATATAACGTAATACGCTATAACGTTATACCATATAACGTAATACGTGATAACGTTATACCATATAACGTAATACGTTATAACGATATACCATATAACGTAGTACGTTATAACGTTATACCATATAACGTAATACGTTATAACGTTATACCATATAACGTAATACGTTATAACGTAATACCATATAACGTAAAACGTCATTTCGTTATACCATATAACGTAATACGTTATAACGTAATACCATATAACGTAATACGGTATAACGTTATACCATATAACGTAATACGTTATAACGATATACCATATAACGTAATACGTTATAACGTTATACCATATAACGTAATACGTTATAACGTTATACCATATAACGTAATACGTTATAACGTTATACCATATAACGTAATACGGTATAACGTTATACCATATAACGTAATACGTTATAACGATATACCATATAACGTAGTACGTTATAACGTTATACCATATAACGTAATACGTTATAACGTTATACCATATAACGTAATACGTTAAAACGTTATATCATATAACGTAATACGTTATAACGTTATACCATATAACGTAATACGTGATAACGTAATACCATATAACGTAATACGTTATAACGTTATACCATATAACGTAATACATTACAACGTTATACCATATAACGTAATACATTAAAACGTTATACCATATAACGTAATACGTTAAAACGTTATACCACATAACGTAATACGTTATAACGTAATACCATATAACGTAAAACGTCATTTCGTTGTACCATATAACGTAATACTGTATAACGTTATGCCATATAACGTAATACGTTATAACGATATACCATATAACGTAATACGCTATAACGTTATACCATATAACGTAATACGTGATAACGTTATACCATATAACGTAATACGTTATAACGTAATACCATATAACGTAATACGTTATAACGTTATACCATATAACGTAATACGTTAAAACGTAATACCATATAACGTAATACGTTATAACGTTATACCATATAACGTAAAACGTCATGTCGATATACCATATAACGTAATACGTTATAACGTAATGCCATATAACATAATACGTGATAACGTTACACCATATAACGTAATACGTTATAACGTAATAACATATAACGTAAAACGTCATTTCGTTGTACCATATAACGTAATACGGTATAACGTTATACCATATAACGTAATACGTTATAACGATATACCATATAACGTAATACGTTATAACGTTATACCATATAACGTAGTACGTGATAACGTTATACCATATAACGTAATACGTTAAAACGTTATACCATATAACGTAATACGTTATAACGTTATACCATATAACGTAATACGTGTTGACGTAATACCATATAACGTAATACGTTATGACGTTATACCATATAACGTAATACGTTATAACGTAATACCATATAACGTAATACGTTATAACGTAATACCATATAACGTAAAACGTCATTTCGTTATACCATATAACGTAATACGTTATAACGTAATACCATATAACGTAATAAGTTATAACGTTATACCATATAACGTAATAAGTGATAACGTTATACCATATAACGTAATACGTTAAAACGTTATACCATATAACGTAATACGTTATAACGTTATACCATATAACGTAATACGTGATAACGTTATACCATATAACGTAGTACGTTATAACGTTATACCATATAACGTAATACGTTATAACGTTATACCATATAACGTAATACGTTATAACGTAATACCATATAACGTAAAACGTCATTTCGTTATACCATATAACGTAATACGTTATAACGTAATGCCATATAACGTAATACGGTATAACGTTATACCATATAACGTAATGCGTTATAACGATATACCATATAACGTAATACGTTATAACGTTATACCATATAACGTAATACGTTATAACGTTATACCATATAACGTAATACGGTATAACGTTATACCATATAACGTAATACGTTGTAACGATATACCATATAACGTAGTACGTTATAACGTTATACCATATAACGTAATACGTTATAACGTTATACCATATAACGTAATACGTTAAAACGTTATACCATATAACGTAATACGTTATAACGTTATACCATATAACGTAATACGTGATAACGTAATACCATATAACGTAATACGTTATAACGTTATACCATATAACGTAATACGTTATAACGTTATACCATATAACGTAATACTTTATAACGTTATACCATATAACGTAATACGTTAAAACGTTATACCATATAACGTAATAAGTTATAACGTTATACCATATAACGTAATACGTGATAACGTAATACCATATAACGTAATACGTTATAACGTTATACCATATAACGTAATACGTTATAACGTTATACGATATAACGTAATACTTTATAGCGTTATACCATATAACGTAATACGTTAAAACGTTATACCACATAACGTAATACGTTATAACGTAATACCATATAACGTAATACGTTATAACGTTATACCATATAACGTAATACGTTAAAACGTAATACCATATAACGTAAAACGTCATTTCTTTATACCATATAACGTAATACGTTATAACGTAATGCCATATAACGTAATACGTGATAACGTTATACCATATAACGTAATACGTTATAACGTAATAACATATAACGTAAAACGTTATAACGTAATACCATATAACGTAATACGTTATAACGTTATACCATATAACGTAATACGTTAAAACGTAATACCATATAACGTAATACGTTATAACGTAATACCATATAACGTAATACGTTATAACGTTATACCATATAACGTAATACGTTGTAACGTTATACCATATAACGTAATACGTTATAACGTAATACCATATAACGTAAAACGTCATTTCGTTATACCATATAACGTAATACGTTATAACGTAATGCCATATAACGTAATACGGTATAACGTTATACCATATAACGTAATGCGTTATAACGATATACCATATAACGTAATACGTTATAACGTTATACCATATAACGTAATACGTTATAACGTTATACCATATAACGTAATACGGTATAACGTTATACCATATAACGTAATACGTTGTAACGATATACCATATAACGTAGTACGTTATAACGTTATACCATATAACGTAATACGTTATAACGTTATACCATATAACGTAATACGTTAAAACGTTATACCATATAACGTAATACGTTATAACGTTATACCATATAACGTAATACGTGATAACGTAATACCATATAACGTAATACGTTATAACGTTATACCATATAACGTAATACGTTATAACGTTATACCATATAACGTAATACTTTATAACGTTATACCATATAACGTAATACGTTAAAACGTTATACCATATAACGTAATAAGTTATAACGTTATACCATATAACGTAATACGTGATAACGTAATACCATATAACGTAATACGTTATAACGTTATACCATATAACGTAATACGTTATAACGTTATACGATATAACGTAATACTTTATAGCGTTATACCATATAACGTAATACGTTAAAACGTTATACCACATAACGTAATACGTTATAACGTAATACCATATAACGTAATACGTTATAACGTTATACCATATAACGTAATACGTTAAAACGTAATACCATATAACGTAAAACGTCATTTCTTTATACCATATAACGTAATACGTTATAACGTAATGCCATATAACGTAATACGTGATAACGTTATACCATATAACGTAATACGTTATAACGTAATAACATATAACGTAAAACGTTATAACGTAATACCATATAACGTAATACGTTATAACGTTATACCATATAACGTAATACGTTATAACGTAATACCGTCTAACGTAATACGTTATAACGTAATACCATATAACGTAATACGTTATAACGTTATACCATATAACGTAATACGTTAAAACGTTATATCATATAACGTAATACGTTATAACGTTATACCATATAACGTAATACGTGATAACGTAATACCATATAACGTAATACGTTATAACGTTATACCATATAACGTAATACATTACAACGTTATACCATATAACGTAATACGTTAAAACGTTATACCATATAACGTAATACGTTAAAACGTTATACCACATAACGTAATACGTTATAACGTAATACCATATAACGTAAAACGTCATTTCGTTGTACCATATAACGTAATACTGTATAACGTTATGCCATATAACGTAATACGTTAAAACGTAATACCATATAACGTAATACGTTATAACGTTATACCATATAACGTAAAACGTCATTTCGTTATACCATATAACGTAATACGTTATAACGTAATGCCATATAACGTAATACGTGATAACGTTATACCATATAACGTAATACGTTATAACGTAATACCATATAACGTAAAACGTTATAACGTAATACCATATAACGTAATACGTTATAACGTTATACCACATAACGTAATACGTTATAACGTAATACCATATAACGTAATACGTTATAACGTTATACCATATAACGTAATACGTTATAACGTTATACCATATAACGTAATACTTTATAACGTAATACCATATAACGTAATACGTTAAAACGTTATACCACATAACGTAATACGTTATAACGTAATACCATATAACGTAATACGTTATAACGTTATACGATATAACGTAATACGTTAAAACGTAATACCATATAACGTAATACGTTATAACGTTATACCATATAACGTAAAACGTCATTTCGTTATACCATATAACGTAATACGTTATAACGTAATGCCATATAACGTAATACGTGATAACGTTATACCATATAACGTAATACGTTATAACGTAATACCATATAACGTAATACGTTATAACGTTATACCATATAACGTAATACGTTAAAACGTAATACCATATAACGTAAAACGTCATTTCTTTATACCATATAACGTAATACGTTATAACGTAATGCCATATAACGTAATACGTGATAACGTTATACCATATAACGTAATACGTTATAACGTAATAACATATAACGTAAAACGTTATAACGTAATACCATATAACGTAATACGTTATAACGTTATACCATATAACGTAATACGTTAAAACGTAATACCATATAACGTAATACGTTATAACGTAATACCATATAACGTAATACGTTATAACGTTATACCATATAACGTAATACGTTATAACGTTATACCATATAACGTAATACTTTATAACGTAATACCATATAACGTAATACGTTAAAACGTTATACCACATAACGTAGTACGTTATAACGTAATACCATATAACGTAATACGTTATAACGTTATACCATATAACGTAATACGTTAAAACGTAATACCATATAACGTAATACGATATAACGTTATACCATATAACGTAAAACGTCATTTCGTTATACCATATAACGTAATACGTTATAACGTTATACCATATAACGTAATACGTTAAAACGTAATACCATATAACGTAATACGTTATAACGTTATACCATATAACGTAAAACGTCATTTCGTTATACCATATAACGTAATACGTTATAACGTAATGCCATATAACGTAATACGTGATAACGTTATACCATATAACGTAATACGTTAGAACGTAATAACATATAACGTAAAACGTCATTTCGTTGTAAAACATAACGTAATACGGTATAACGTTATACCATATAAGGTAATACGTTATAACGATATACCATATAACGTAATACGTTATAACGTTATACCATATAACGTAATACGTTATAACGTTATACCATATAACGTAATACGTTATAACGTTATACCATATAACGTAATACGTTACAACGTTATACCGTATAACGTAATACTTTATAACGTTATACCATATAACGTAATACGTTAAAACGTTATACCACATAACGTAATACGTTATAACGTAATACCATATAACGTAATACGTTATAACGTTATACCATATAACGTAATACGTTATAACGTAATACCGTATAACGTAATACGTTATAACGTAATACCATATAACGTAAAACGTCATTTCGTTATACCATATAACGTAATACGTTATAACGTTATACCATATAACGTAATACGTGATAACGTTATACCATATAACGTAATACGTTATAACGATATACCATATAACGTAGTACGTTATAACGTTATACCATATAACGTAATACGTTATAACGTTATACCATATAACGTAATACGTTATAACGTAATACCATATAACGTAAAACGTCATTTCGTTATACCATATAACGTAATACGTTATAACGTAATACCATATAACGTAATACGGTATAACGTTATACCATATAACGTAATACGTTATAACGATATACCATATAACGTAATACGTTATAACGTTATACCATATAACGTAATACGTTATAACGTTATACCATATAACGTAATACGGTATAACGTTATACCATATAACGTAATAAGTTATAACGTTATACCATATAACGTAATACATTACAACGTTATACCATATAACGTAATACGTTAAAACGTTATACCATATAACGTAATACGTTAAAACGTTATACCACATAACGTAATACGTTATAACGTAATACCATATAACGTAAAACGTCATTTCGTTGTACCATATAACGTAATACTGTATAACGTTATGCCATATAACGTAATACGTTAAAACGTAATACCATATAACGTAATACGTTATAACGTTATACCATATAACGTAAAACGTCATTTCGTTATACCATATAACGTAATACGTTATAACGTAATGCCATATAACGTAATACGTGATAACGTTATACCATATAACGTAATACGTTATAACGTAATACCATATAACGTAATACGTTATAACGTTATACCATATAACGTAATACGTTAAAACGTTATATCATATAACGTAATACGTTATAACGTTATACCATATAACGTAATACGTGATAACGTAATACCATATAACGTAATACGTTATAACGTTATACCATATAACGTAATACATTACAACGTTATACCATATAACGTAATACGTTAAAACGTTATACCATATAACGTAATACGTTAAAACGTTATACCACATAACGTAATACGTTATAACGTAATACCATATAACGTAAAACGTCATTTCGTTGTACCATATAACGTAATACTGTATAACGTTATGCCATATAACGTAATACGTTAAAACGTAATACCATATAACGTAATACGTTATAACGTTATACCATATAACGTAAAACGTCATTTCGTTATACCATATAACGTAATACGTTATAACGTAATGCCATATAACGTAATACGTGATAACGTTATACCATATAACGTAATACGTTATAACGTAATACCATATAACGTAAAACGTTATAACGTAATACCATATAACGTAATACGTTATAACGTTATACCACATAACGTAATACGTTATAACGTAATACCATATAACGTAATACGTTATAACGTTATACCATATAACGTAATACGTTATAACGTTATACCATATAACGTAATACTTTATAACGTAATACCATATAACGTAATACGTTAAAACGTTATACCACATAACGTAATACGTTATAACGTAATACCATATAACGTAATACGTTATAACGTTATACGATATAACGTAATACGTTAAAACGTAATACCATATAACGTAATACGTTATAACGTTATACCATATAACGTAAAACGTCATTTCGTTATACCATATAACGTAATACGTTATAACGTAATGCCATATAACGTAATACGTGATAACGTTATACCATATAACGTAATACGTTATAACGTAATAACATATAACGTAAAACGTCATTTCGTTGTACCATATAACGTAATACTGTATAACGTTATACCATATAACGTAATACGTTATAACGATATACCATATAACGTAATACGTTATATCGTTATACCATATAACGTAATACGTGATAACGTTATACCATATAACGTAATACGTTAAAACGTTATACCATATAACGTAATACGTGATAACGTAATACCATATAACGTAATACGTTATGACGATATACCATATAACGTAATACGTTATAACGTAATACCATATAACGTAATACGTTATAACGTAATACCATATAACGTAAAACGTCATTTCGTTATACCATATAACGTAATACGTTATAACGTTATACCATATAACGTAATACGTTAAAACGTAATACCATATAACGTAATACGTTATAACGTTATACCATATAACGTAAAACGTCATTTCGTTATACCATATAACGTAATACGTTATAACGTAATGCCATATAACGTAATACGTGATAACGTTATACCATATAACGTAATACGTTATAACGTAATAACATATAACGTAAAACGTCATTTCGTTGTACCATATAACGTAATACTGTATAACGTTATGCCATATAACGTAATACGTTATAACGATATACCATATAACGTAATACGCTATAACGTTATACCATATAACGTAATACGTGATAACGTTATACCATATAACGTAATACGTTAAAACGTTATACCATATAACGTAATACGTTATAACGTTATACCATATAACGTAATACGTGATAACGTAATACCATATAACGTAATACGTTATGACGTTATACCATATAACGTAATACGTTATAACGTAATACCATATAACGTAATACGTTATAACGTAATACCATATAACGTAAAACGTCATTTCGTTATACCATATAACGTAATACGTTATAACGTAATACCATATAACTTAATACGTTATAACGTTATACCATATAACGTAATACTTTATAACGTAATACCATATAACGTAATACGTTAAAACGTTATACCACATAACGTAATACGTTATAACGTAATACCATATAACGTAATACGTTATAACGTTATAACGTTATACCATATAACGTAATACTTTATAGCGTAATACCATATAACGTAATACGTGATAACGTTATACCATATAACGTAATACGTTAAAACGTTATACCATATAACGTAATACGTTATAACGTTATACCATATAACGTAATACGTGATAACGTAATACCATATAACGTAATACGTTATAACGTTATACCATATAACGTAAAACGTCATTTCGTTATACCATATAACGTAATACGTTATAACGTTATACCATATAACGTAATACGTTAAAACGTAATACCATATAACGTAATACGTTATAACGTTATACCATATAACGTAAAACGTCATTTCGTTATACCATATAACGTAATACGTTATAACGTAATGCCATATAACGTAATACGTGATAACGTTATACCATATAACGTAATACGTTATAACGTAATAACACATAACATAAAACGTTATAACGTAATACCATATAACGTAATACGTTATAACGTTATACCATATAACGTAATACGTTAAAACGTAATGCCATATAACGTAATACGTTATAACGTTATACCATATAACGTAAAACGTCATTTCGTTATACCATATAACGTAATACGTTATAACGTTATACCATATAACGTAATACGTTATAACGTTATACCATATAACGTAATACTTTATAACGTAATACCATATAACGTAATACGTTAAAACGTTATACCACATAACGTAATACGTTATAACGTAATACCATATAACGTAATACGTTATAACGTTATACGATATAACGTAATACGTTAAAACGTAATGCCATATAACGTAATACGTTATAACGTTATACCATATAACGTAAAACGTCATTTCGTTATACCATATAACGTAATACGTTATAACGTAATGCCATATAACGTAATACGTGATAACGTTATACCATATAACGTAATACGTTATAACGTAATAACATATAACGTAAAACGTCATTTCGTTGTACCATATAACGTAATACTGTATAACGTTATACCATATAACGTAATACGTTATAACGATATACCATATAACGTAATACGTTATAACGTTATACCATATAACGTAATACGTGATAACGTTATACCATATAACGTAATACGTTAAAACGTTATACCATATAACGTAATACGTGATAACGTAATACCATATAACGTAATACGTTATGACGTTATACCATATGACGTAATACGTTATAACGTAATACCATATAACGTAATACGTTATAACGTAATACCATATAACGTAAAACGTCATTTCGTTATACCATATAACGTAATACGTTATAACGTAATACCATATAACTTAATACGTTATAACGTTATACCATATAACGTAATACTTTATAACGTAATACCATATAACGTAATACGTTAAAACGTTATACCACATAACGTAATACGTTATAACGTAATACCATATAACGTAATACGTTATAACGTTATACCATATAACGTAATACGTTATAACGTTATACCATATAACGTAATACTTTATAGCGTAATACCATATAACGTAATACGTGATAACGTTATACCATATAACGTAATACGTTAAAACGTTATACCATATAACGTAATACGTTATAACGTAATACCATATAACGTAATACTTTATAACGTAATACCATATAACGTAATACGTTAAAACGTTATACCACATAACGTAATACGTTATAACGTAATACCATATAACGTAATACGTTATAACGTTATACCATATAACGTAATACGTTAAAACGTAATACCATATAACGTAATACGTTATAACGTTATACCATATAACGTAAAACGTCATTTCGTTATACCATATAACGTAATACGTTATAACGTAATGCCATATAACGTAATACGTGATAACGTTATACCATATAACGTAATACGTTATAACGTAATAACATATAACGTAAAACGTCATTTCGTTGTACCATATAACGTAATACTGTATAACGTTATACCATATAACGTAATACGTTATAACGATATACCATATAACGTAATACGTTATAACGTTATACCATATAACGTAATACGTGATAACGTTATACCATATAACGTAATACGTTATAACGTTATACCATATAACGTAATACGTGATAACGTTATACCATATAACGTAATACGTTAAAACGTTATACCATATAACGTAATACGTTATAACGTTATACCATATAACGTAATACGTGATAACGTAATACCATATAACGTAATACGTTATGATGTTATACCATATAACGTAATACGTTATAACGTAATACCATATAACGTAATACGTTATAACGTAATACCATATAACGTAAAACGTCATTTCGTTATACCATATAACGTAATACGTTATAACGTAATACCATATAACGTAATACGTTATAACGTTATACCACATAACGTAATACGTTATAACGTAATACCATATAACGTAATACGTTATAACGTTATACCATATAACGTAATACGTTATAACGTTATACCATATAACGTAAAACGTCATTTCGTTATACCATATAACGTAATACGTTATAACGTTATACCATATAACGTAATACGTTAAAACGTAATACCATATAACGTAATACGTTATAACGTTAATATATAACGTAAAACGTCATTTCGCAATACCATATAACGTAATACGTTATAACGTAATGCCATATAACGTAATACGTGATAACGTTATACCATATAACGTAATACGTTATAACGTAATAACATACAACGTAAAACGTTATAACGTAATACCATATAACGTAATACGTTATAACGTTATACCATATAACGTAATACGTTATAACGTAATACCATATAACGTAAAACGTCATTTCGTTATACCATATAACGTAATACGTTATAACGTAATACCATATAACTTAATACGTTATAACGTTATACCATATAACGTAATACTTTATAACGTAATACCATATAACATAATACGTTAAAACGTTATACCACATAACGTAATACGTTATAACGTAATACCATATAACGTAATACGTTATAACGTTATACCATATAAGGTAATACGTTATAACGTTATACCATATAACGTAATACGTGATAACGTAATACCATATAACGTAATACGTTATAACGTTATACCATATAACGTAAAACGTCATTTCGTTATACCATATAACGTAATACGTTATAACGTTATACCATATAACGTAATACGTTAAAACGTAATACCATATAACGTAATACGTTATAACGTTATACCATATAACGTAAAACGTCATTTCGTTATACCATATAACGTAATACGTTATAACGTAATGCCATATAACGTAATACGTGATAACGTTATACCATATAACGTAATACGTTATAACGTAATAACACATAACATAAAACGTTATAACGTAATACCATATAACGTAATACGTTATAACGTTATACCATATAACGTAATACGTTAAAACGTAATACCATATAACGTAATACGTTATAACGTAATACCATATAACGTAAAACGTCATTTCGTTATATCATATAACGTAATACGGTATAACGTTATACCATATAACGTAATACGTTATAACGATATACCATATAACGTAATACGTTATAACGTTATACCATATAACGTAATACGTGATAACGTTATACCATATAACGTAATACGTTAAAACGTTATACCATATAACGTAAAACGTCATTTCGTTATACCATATAACGTAATACGTTATAACGTAATGCCATATAACGTAATACGTGATAACGTTATACCATATAACATAATACGTTATAACGTAATACCATATAACGTAAAACGTCATTTCGTTATATCATATAACGTAATACGGTATAACGTTATACCATATAACGTAATACGTTATAACGATATACCATATAACGTAATACGTTATAACGTTATACCATATAACGTAATACGTGATAACGTTATACCATATAACGTAATACGTTAAAACGTTATACCATATAACGTAATACGTTATAACGTTATACCATATAACGTAATACGGTATAACGTTATACCATATAACATAATACGTTATAACGATATACCATATAACGTAATACGTTATAACTTTATACCATATAACGTAATACGTGATTACGTTATACCATATAACGTAATACGTTAAAACGTTATACCATATAACGTAATACGTGATAACGTTATACCATATAACGTAATACGTTAAAACGTTATACCATATAACGTAATACGTTATAACGTTATACCATATAACGTAATAAGTGATAACGTTATACCATATAACGTAATACGTTAAAACGTTATACCATATAACGTAATACGTTATAACGTTATACCATATAACGTAATACGTGATAACGTTATACCATATAACGTAATACGTTAAAACGTTATACCATATAACGTAATACGTTATAACGTTATACCATATAACGTAATACGGTATAACGTTATACCATATAACATAATACGTTATAACGATATACCATATAACGTAATACGTTATAACTTTATACCATATAACGTAATACGTGATTACGTTATACCATATAACGTAATACGTTAAAACGTTATACCATATAACGTAATACGTTATAACTTTATACCATATAACGTAATACGTGATTACGTTATACCATATAACGTAATACGTTAAAACGTTATACCATATAACGTAATACGTTATAACGTTATACCATATAACGTAATACGTGATAACGTAATACCATACAACGTAATACGTTATGACGTTATACCATATAACGTAATACGTTATAACGTAATACCGTATAACGTAATACGTTATAACGTAATACCATATAACGTAAAACGTCATTTCGTTATACCATATAACGTAATACGTTATAACGTTATACCATATAACGTAATACGTGATAACGTTATACCATATAACGTAATACGTTATAACGATATACCATATAACGTAGTACGTTATAACGTTATACCATATAACGTAATACGTTATAACGTTATACCATATAACGTAATACGTTATAACGTAATACCATATAACGTAAAACGTCATTTCGTTATACCATATAACGTAATACGTTATAACGTAATACCATATAACGTAATACGGTATAACGTTATACCATATAACGTAATACGTTATAACGTAATAACATACAACGTAATACGTTATAACGTAATACCATATAACGTAATACGTTATAACGTTATACCATATAACGTAATACGGTATAACGTTATACCATATAACGTAATACGTTATAACGATATACCATATAACGTAGTACGTTATAACGTTATACCATATAACGTAATACGTTATAACGTTATACCATATAACGTAATACGTTAAAACGTTATACCATATAACGTAATACGTTATAACGTTATACCATATAACGTAATACGTTAAAACGTTATACCATATAACGTAATACGTTAAAACGTTATACCACATAACGTAATACGTTATAACGTAATACCATATAACGTAATACGTTATAACGTTATACCATATAACGTAATACGTTCAAACGTAATACCATATAACGTAATACGTTATAACGTTATACCATATAACGTAAAACGTCATTTCGTTATACCATATAACGTAATACGTTATAACGTAATGCCATATAACGTAATACGTGATAACGTTATACCATATCACGTAATACGTTATAACGTAATGCCATATAACATAATACGTGATAACGTTATACCATATAACGTAATACGTTATAACGTAATAACATATAACGTAAAACGTCATTTCGTTGTACCATATAACGTAATACGGTATAACGTTATACCATATAACGTAATACGTTATAACGATATACCATATAACGTAATACTTTATAACGTTATACCATATAAAGTAATACGTTAAAACGTAATACCACATAACGTAATACGTTATAACGTAATACCATATAACGTAATACGTTATAACGTTATACCATATAACGTAATACGTTAAAACGTAATACCATATAACGTAATACGTTATAACGTTATACCATATAACGTAAAACGTCATTTCGTTATACCATATAACGTAATACGTTATAACGTAATGCCATATAACGTAATACGTGATAACGTTATACCATATAACGTAATACGTTATAACGTAATACCATATAACGTAATACGTTATAACGTAATACCATATAACGTAATACGTTATAACGTTATACCATATAACGCAATACGTTATAACGTAATACCATATAACGTAATACGTTAAAACGTAATACCATATAACGTAATACGTTATAACGTAATACCATATAACGTAATACGTTATAACGTTATACCATATAACGTAATACGTTATAACGTTATACCATATAACGTAATACTTTATAACGTAATACCATATAACGTAATACGTTAAAACGTTATACCACATAACGTAATACGTTATAACGTAATACCATATAACGTAATACGTTATAACGTTATACCATATAACGTAATACGTTAAAACGTAATACCATATAACGTAATACGTTATAACGTTATACCATATAACGTAAAACGTCATTTCGTTATACCATATAACGTAATACGTTATAACGTAATGCCATATAACGTAATACGTGATAACGTTGTACCATATAACGTAATACGTTATAACATAATAGCATATAATGTAAAACGTCATTTCGTTGTACCATATAACGTAATACTGTATAACGTTATACCATATAACGTAATACGTTATAACGATATACCATATAACGTAATACGTTATAACGTTATACCATATAACGTAATACGTGATAACGTTATACCATATAACGTAATACGTTAAAACGTTATACCATATAACGTAATACGTTATAACGCTTTACCATATAACGTAATACGTGATAACGTAATACCATATAACGTAATACGTTATGACGTTATACCATATAACGTAATACGTTATAACGTAATACCATATAACGTAATACGTTATAACGTAATACCATATAACGTAAAACGTCATTTCGTTATACCATATAACGTAATACGTTATAACGTAATACCATATAACTTAATACGTTATAACGTTATACCATATAACGTAATACTTTATAACGTAATACCATATAACGTAATACGTTAAAACGTTATACCACATAACGTAATACGTTATAACGTAATACCATATAACGTAATACGTTATAACGTTATACCATATAACGTAATACGTTAAAACGTAATACCATATAACGTAATACGTTATAACGTTATACCATATAACGTAAAACGTCATTTCGTTATACCATATAACGTAATACGTTATAACGTTATACCATATAACGTAATACGTTAAAACGTAATACCATATATCGTAATACGTTATAACGTTAATATATAACGTAAAACGTCATTTCGCTATACCATATAACGTAATACGTTATAACGTAATGCCATATAACGTAATACGTGATAACGATATACCATATAACGTAATACGTGATAACGTTATACCATATAACGTAATACGTTAAAACGTTATACCATATAACGTAATACGTTATAACGCTTTACCATATAACTTAATACGTTATAACGTTATACCATATAACGTAATACGGTATAACGTTATACCATATAACATAATACGTTATAACGATATACCATATAACGTAATACGTTATAACTTTATACCATATAACGTAATACGTGATTACGTTATACCATATAACGTAATACGTTAAAACGTTATACCATATAACGTAATACGTGATAACGTTATACCATATAACGTAATACGTTAAAACGTTATACCATATAACGTAATACGTTATAACGTTATACCATATAACGTAATAAGTGATAACGTTATACCATATAACGTAATACGTTAAAACGTTATACCATATAACGTAATACGTTATAACGTTATACCATATAACGTAATACGTGATAACGTTATACCATATAACGTAATACGTTAAAACGTTATACCATATAACGTAATACGTTATAACGTTATACCATATAACGTAATACGGTATAACGTTATACCATATAACATAATACGTTATAACGATATACCATATAACGTAATACGTTATAACTTTATACCATATAACGTAATACGTGATTACGTTATACCATATAACGTAATACGTTAAAACGTTATACCATATAACGTAATACGTTATAACTTTATACCATATAACGTAATACGTGATTACGTTATACCATATAACGTAATACGTTAAAACGTTATACCATATAACGTAATACGTTATAACGTTATACCATATAACGTAATACGTGATAACGTAATACCATACAACGTAATACGTTATGACGTTATACCATATAACGTAATACGTTGTAACGTAATACCGTATAACGTAATACGTTATAACGTAATACCATATAACGTAAAACGTCATTTCGTTATACCATATAACGTAATACGTTATAACGTTATACCATATAACGTAATACGTGATAACGTTATACCATATAACGTAATACGTTATAACGATATACCATATAACGTAGTACGTTATAACGTTATACCATATAACGTAATACGTTATAACGTTATACCATATAACGTAATACGTTATAACGTAATACCATATAACGTAAAACGTCATTTCGTTATACCATATAACGTAATACGTTATAACGTAATACCATATAACGTAATACGGTATAACGTTATACCATATAACGTAATACGTTATAACGTAATAACATACAACGTAATACGTTATAACGTAATACCATATAACGTAATACGTTATAACGTTATACCATATAACGTAATACGGTATAACGTTATACCATATAACGTAATACGTTATAACGATATACCATATAACGTAATACGTTAAAACGTTATACCATATAACGTAATACGTTATAACGTTATACCATATAACGTAATACGGTATAACGTTATACCATATAACATAATACGTTATAACGATATACCATATAACGTAATACGTGATAACGTAATACCATATAACGTAATACGTTATAACGTTATACCATATAACGTAAAACGTCATTTCGTTATACCATATAACGTAATACGTTATAACGTTATACCATATAACGTAATACGTTAAAACGTAATACCATATAACGTAATACGTTATAACGTTATACCATATAACGTAAAACGTCATTTCGTTATACCATATAACGTAATACGTTATAACGTTATACCATATAACGTAATACGTGATAACGTTATACCATATAACGTAATACGTTATAACGTTATACCATATAACGTAATACGTGATAACGTAATACCATATAACGTAATACGTTATAACGTTATACCATATAACGTAAAACGTCATTTCGTTATACCATATAACGTAATACGTTATAACGTTATACCATATAACGTAATACGTTAAAACGTAATACCATATAACGTAATACGTTATAACGTTATACCATATAACGTAAAACGTCATTTCGTTATACCATATAACGTAATACGTTATAACGTAATGCCATATAACGTAATACGTGATAACGTTATACCATATAACGTAATACGTTATAACGTAATAACACATAACATAAAACGTTATAACGTAATACCATATAACGTAATACGTTATAACGTTATACCATATAACGTAATACGTTAAAACGTAATACCATATAACGTAATACGTTATAACGTAATACCATATAACGTAAAACGTCATTTCGTTATATCATATAACGTAATACGGTATAACGTTATACCATATAACGTAATACGTTATAACGATATACCATATAACGTAATACGTTATAACGTTATACCATATAACGTAATACGTGATAACGTTATACCATATAACGTAATACGTTAAAACGTTATACCATATAACGTAAAACGTCATTTCGTTATACCATATAACGTAATACGTTATAACGTAATGCCATATAACGTAATACGTGATAACGTTATACCATATAACATAATACGTTATAACGTAATACCATATAACGTAAAACGTCATTTCGTTATATCATATAACGTAATACGGTATAACGTTATACCATATAACGTAATACGTTATAACGATATACCATATAACGTAATACGTTATAACGTTATACCATATAACGTAATACGTGATAACGTTATACCATATAACGTAATACGTTAAAACGTTATACCATATAACGTAATACGTTATAACGTTATACCATATAACGTAATACGGTATAACGTTATACCATATAACATAATACGTTATAACGATATACCATATAACGTAATACGTTATAACTTTATACCATATAACGTAATACGTGATTACGTTATACCATATAACGTAATACGTTAAAACGTTATACCATATAACGTAATACGTGATAACGTTATACCATATAACGTAATACGTTAAAACGTTATACCATATAACGTAATGCGTTATAACGTTATACCATATAACGTAATAAGTGATAACGTTATACCATATAACGTAATACGTTAAAACGTTATACCATATAACGTAATACGTTATAACGTTATACCATATAACGTAATACGTGATAACGTTATACCATATAACGTAATACGTTAAAACGTTATACCATATAACGTAATACGTTATAACGTTATACCATATAACGTAATACGGTATAACGTTATACCATATAACATAATACGTTATAACGATATACCATATAACGTAATACGTTATAACTTTATACCATATAACGTAATACGTGATTACGTTATACCATATAACGTAATACGTTAAAACGTTATACCATATAACGTAATACGTTATAACTTTATACCATATAACGTAATACGTGATTACGTTATACCATATAACGTAATACGTTAAAACGTTATACCATATAACGTAATACGTTATAACGTTATACCATATAACGTAATACGTGATAACGTCATACCATACAACGTAATACGTTATGACGTTATACCATATAACGTAATACGTTATAACGTAATACCGTATAACGTAATACGTTATAACGTAATACCATATAACGTAAAACGTCATTTCGTTATACCATATAACGTAATACGTTATAACGTTATACCATATAACGTAATACGTGATAACGTTATACCATATAACGTAATACGTTATAACGATATACCATATAACGTAGTACGTTATAACGTTATACCATATAACGTAATACGTTATAACGTTATACCATATAACGTAATACGTTATAACGTAATACCATATAACGTAAAACGTCATTTCGTTATACCATATAACGTAATACGTTATAACGTAATACCATATAACGTAATACGGTATAACGTTATACCATATAACGTAATACGTTATAACGTAATAACATACAACGTAATACGTTATAACGTAATACCATATAACGTAATACGTTATAACGTTATACCATATAACGTAATACGGTATAACGTTATACCATATAACGTAATACGTTATAACGATATACCATATAACGTAGTACGTTATAACGTTATACCATATAACGTAATACGTTATAACGTTATACCATATAACGTAATACGTTAAAACGTTATACCATATAACGTAATACGTTATAACGTTATACCATATAACGTAATACGTTAAAACGTTATACCATATAACGTAATACGTTAAAACGTTATACCACATAACGTAATACGTTATAACGTAATACCATATAACGTAATACGTTATAACGTTATACCATATAACGTAATACGTTCAAACGTAATACCATATAACGTAATACGTTATAACGTTATACCATATAACGTAAAACGTCATTTCGTTATACCATATAACGTAATACGTTATAACGTAATGCCATATAACGTAATACGTGATAACGTTATACCATATCACGTAATACGTTATAACGTAATAACATATAACGTAAAACGTTATAACGTAATACCATATAACGTAATACGTTATAACGTTATACCATATAACGTAATACGTTCAAACGTAATACCATATAACGTAATACGTTATAACGTAATACCATATAACGTAATACGTTATAACGTTATACCATATAACGTAATACGTTATAACGTAATACCATATAACGTAATACGTTATAACGTTATACGATATATCGTAATACGATATAACGTTATACCATATAACGTAATACGTTATAACGTAATGCTATATAACATAATACGTGATAACGTTATACCATATAACGTAATACGTTATAACGTAATAACATATAACGTAAAACGTCATTTCGTTGTACCATATAACGTAATACGGTATAACGTTATACCATATAACGTAATACGTTATAACGATATACCATATAACGTAATACTTTATAACGTTATACCATATAAAGTAATACGTTAAAACGTAATACCACATAACGTAATACGTTATAACGTAATACCATATAACGTAATACGTTATAACGTTATACCATATAACGTAATACGTTAAAACGTAATACCATATAACGTAATACGTTATAACGTTATACCATATAACGTAAAACGTCATTTCGTTATACCATATAACGTAATACGTTATAACGTAATGCCATATAACGTAATACGTGATAACGTTATACCATATAACGTAATACGTTATAACGTAATACCATATAACGTAATACGTTATAACGTAATACCATATAACGTAATACGTTATAACGTTATACCATATAACGCAATACGTTATAACGTAATACCATATAACGTAATACGTTAAAACGTAATACCATATAACGTAATACGTTATAACGTAATACCATATAACGTAATACGTTATAACGTTATACGATATATCGTAATACGATATAACGTTATACCATATAACGTAATACGTTATAACGTAATGCCATATAACATAATACGTGATAACGTTATACCATATAACGTAATACGTTATAACGTAATAACATATAACGTAAAACGTCATTTCGTTGTACCATATAACGTAATACGGTATAACGTTATACCATATAACGTAATACGTTATAACGATATACCATATAACGTAATACTTTATAACGTTATACCATATAAAGTAATACGTTAAAACGTAATACCACATAACGTAATACGTTATAACGTAATACCATATAACGTAATACGTTATAACGTTATACCATATAACGTAATACGTTAAAACGTAATACCATATAACGTAATACGTTATAACGTTATACCATATAACGTAAAACGTCATTTCGTTATACCATATAACGTAATACGTTATAACGTAATGCCATATAACGTAATACGTGATAACGTTATACCATATAACGTAATACGTTATAACGTAATACCATATAACGTAATACGTTATAACGTAATACCATATAACGTAATACGTTATAACGTTATACCATATAACGCAATACGTTATAACGTAATACCATATAACGTAATACGTTAAAACGTAATACCATATAACGTAATACGTTATAACGTAATACCATATAACGTAATACGTTATAACGTTATACCATATAACGTAATACGTTATAACGTTATACCATATAACGTAATACTTTATAACGTAATACCATATAACGTAATACGTTAAAACGTTATACCACATAACGTAATACGTTATAACGTAATACCATATAACGTAATACGTTATAACGTTATACCATATAACGTAATACGTTAAAACGTAATACCATATAACGTAATACGTTATAACGTTATACCATATAACGTAATACGTGATAACGTAATACCATATAACGTAATACGTTATGACGTTATACCATATAACGTAATACGTTATAACGTAATACCATATAACGTAATACGTTATAACGTAATACCATATAACGTAAAACGTCATTTCGTTATACCATATAACGTAATACGTTATAACGTAATACCATATAACTTAATACGTTATAACGTTATACCATATAACGTAATACTTTATAACGTAATACCATATAACGTAATACGTTAAAACGTTATACCACATAACGTAATACGTTATAACGTAATACCATATAACGTAATACGTTATAACGTTATACCATATAACGTAATACGTTAAAACGTAATACCATATAACGTAATACGTTATAACGTTATACCATATAACGTAAAACGTCATTTCGTTATACCATATAACGTAATACGTTATAACGTTATACCATATAACGTAATACGTTAAAACGTAATACCATATATCGTAATACGTTATAACGTTAATATATAACGTAAAACGTCATTTCGCTATACCATATAACGTAATACGTTATAACGTAATGCCATATAACGTAATACGTGATAACGATATACCATATAACGTAATACGTGATAACGTTATACCATATAACGTAATACGTTAAAACGTTATACCATATAACGTAATACGTTATAACGCTTTACCATATAACTTAATACGTTATAACGTTATACCATATAACGTAATACGGTATAACGTTATACCATATAACATAATACGTTATAACGATATACCATATAACGTAATACGTTATAACTTTATACCATATAACGTAATACGTGATTACGTTATACCATATAACGTAATACGTTAAAACGTTATACCATATAACGTAATACGTGATAACGTTATACCATATAACGTAATACGTTAAAACGTTATACCATATAACGTAATACGTTATAACGTTATACCATATAACGTAATAAGTGATAACGTTATACCATATAACGTAATACGTTAAAACGTTATACCATATAACGTAATACGTTATAACGTTATACCATATAACGTAATACGTGATAACGTTATACCATATAACGTAATACGTTAAAACGTTATACCATATAACGTAATACGCTATAACGTTATACCATATAACGTAATACGGTATAACGTTATACCATATAACATAATACGTTATAACGATATACCATATAACGTAATACGTTATAACTTTATACCATATAACGTAATACGTGATTACGTTATACCATATAACGTAATACGTTAAAACGTTATACCATATAACGTAATACGTTATAACTTTATACCATATAACGTAATACGTGATTACGTTATACCATATAACGTAATACGTTAAAACGTTATACCATATAACGTAATACGTTATAACGTTATACCATATAACGTAATACGTGATAACGTAATACCATACAACGTAATACGTTATGACGTTATACCATATAACGTAATACGTTATAACGTAATACCGTATAACGTAATACGTTATAACGTAATACCATATAACGTAAAACGTCATTTCGTTATACCATATAACGTAATACGTTATAACGTTATACCATATAACGTAATACGTGATAACGTTATACCATATAACGTAATACGTTATAACGATATACCATATAACGTAGTACGTTATAACGTTATACCATATAACGTAATACGTTATAACGTTATACCATATAACGTAATACGTTATAACGTAATACCATATAACGTAAAACGTCATTTCGTTATACCATATAACGTAATACGTTATAACGTAATACCATATAACGTAATACGGTATAACGTTATACCATATAACGTAATACGTTATAACGTAATAACATACAACGTAATACGTTATAACGTAATACCATATAACGTAATACGTTATAACGTTATACCATATAACGTAATACGGTATAACGTTATACCATATAACGTAATACGTTATAACGATATACCATATAACGTAGTACGTTATAACGTTATACCATATAACGTAATACGTTATAACGTTATACCATATAACGTAATACGTTAAAACGTTATACCATATAACGTAATACGTTATAACGTTATACCATATAACGTAATACGTTAAAACGTTATACCATATAACGTAATACGTTAAAACGTTATACCACATAACGTAATACGTTATAACGTAATACCATATAACGTAATACGTTATAACGTTATACCATATAACGTAATACGTTAAAACGTAATACCATATAACGTAATACGTTATAACGTTATACCATATAACGTAAAACGTCATTTCGTTATACCATATAACGTAATACGTTATAACGTAATGCCATATAACGTAATACGTGATAACGTTATACCATATCACGTAATACGTTATAACGTAATAACATATAACGTAAAACGTTATAACGTAATACCATATAACGTAATACGTTATAACGTTATACCATATAACGTAATACGTTCAAACGTAATACCATATAACGTAATACGTTATAACGTAATACCATATAACGTAATACGTTATAACGTTATACCATATAACGTAATACGTTATAACGTAATACCATATAACGTAATACGTTATAACGTTATACGATATATCGTAATACGATATAACGTTATACCATATAACGTAATACGTTATAACGTAATGCCATATAACATAATACGTGATAACGTTATACCATATAACGTAATACGTTATAACGTAATAACATATAACGTAAAACGTCATTTCGTTGTACCATATAACTTAATACGGTATAACGTTATACCATATAACGTAATACGTTATAACGTTATACCATATAACGTAATACGTTATAACGTAATACCATATAACGTAAAACGTCATTTCGTTATACCATATAACGTAATACGTTATAACGTAATACCATATAACGTAATACGGTATAACGTTATACCATATAACGTAATACGTTATAACGTAATAACATACAACGTAATACGTTATAACGTAATACCATATAACGTAATACGTTATAACGTTATACCATATAACGTAATACGGTATAACGTTATACCATATAACGTAATACGTTATAACGATATACCATATAACGTAGTACGTTATAACGTTATACCATATAACGTAATACGTTATAACGTTATACCATATAACGTAATACGTTAAAACGTTATACCATATAACGTAATACGTTATAACGTTATACCATATAACGTAATACGTTAAAACGTTATACCATATAACGTAATACGTTAAAACGTTATACCACATAACGTAATACGTTATAACGTAATACCATATAACGTAATACGTTATAACGTTATACCATATAACGTAATACGTTAAAACGTAATACCATATAACGTAATACGTTATAACGTTATACCATATAACGTAAAACGTCATTTCGTTATACCATATAACGTAATACGTTATAACGTAATGCCATATAACGTAATACGTGATAACGTTATACCATATCACGTAATACGTTATAACGTAATAACATATAACGTAAAACGTTATAACGTAATACCATATAACGTAATACGTTATAACGTTATACCATATAACGTAATACGTTCAAACGTAATACCATATAACGTAATACGTTATAACGTAATACCATATAACGTAATACGTTATAACGTTATACCATATAACGTAATACGTTATAACGTAATACCATATAACGTAATACGTTATAACGTTATACGATATATCGTAATACGATATAACGTTATACCATATAACGTAATACGTTATAACGTAATGCCATATAACATAATACGTGATAACGTTATACCATATAACGTAATACGTTATAACGTAATAACATATAACGTAAAACGTCATTTCGTTGTACCATATAACTTAATACGGTATAACGTTATACCATATAACGTAATACGTTATAACGATATACCATATAACGTAATACTTTATAACGTTATACCATATAAAGTAATACGTTAAAACGTAATACCACATAACGTAATACGTTATAACGTAATACCATATAACGTAATACGTTATAACGTTATACCATATAACGTAATACGTTAAAACGTAATACCATATAACGTAATACGTTATAACGTTATACCATATAACGTAAAACGTCATTTCGTTATACCATATAACGTAATACGTTATAACGTAATGCCATATAACGTAATACGTGATAACGTTATACCATATAACGTAATACGTTATAACGTAATACCATATAACGTAATACGTTATAACGTAATACCATATAACGTAATACGTTATAACGTTATACCATATAACGCAATACGTTATAACGTAATACCATATAACGTAATACGTTAAAACGTAATACCATATAACGTAATACGTTATAACGTAATACCATATAACGTAATACGTTATAACGTTATACCATATAACGTAATACGTTATAACGTTATACCATATAACGTAATACTTTATAACGTAATACCATATAACGTAATACGTTAAAACGTTATACCACATAACGTAATACGTTATAACGTAATACCATATAACGTAATACGTTATAACGTTATACCATATAACGTAATACGTTAAAACGTAATACCATATAACGTAATACGTTATAACGTTATACCATATAACGTAAAACGTCATTTCGTTATACCATATAACGTAATACGTTATAACGTAATGCCATATAACGTAATACGTGATAACGTTGTACCATATAACGTAATACGTTATAACATAATAACATATAATGTAAAACGTCATTTCGTTGTACCATATAACGTAATACTGTATAACGTTATACCATATAACGTAATACGTTATAACGATATACCATATAACGTAATACGTTATAACGTTATACCATATAACGTAATACGTGATAACGTTATACCATATAACGTAATACGTTAAAACGTTATACCATATAACGTAATACGTTATAACGCTTTACCATATAACGTAATACGTGATAACGTAATACCATATAACGTAATACGTTATGACGTTATACCATATAACGTAATACGTTATAACGTAATACCATATAACGTAATACGTTATAACGTAATACCATATAACGTAAAACGTCATTTCGTTATACCATATAACGTAATACGTTATAACGTAATACCATATAACTTAATACGTTATAACGTTATACCATATAACGTAATACTTTATAACGTAATACCATATAACGTAATACGTTAAAACGTTATACCACATAACGTAATACGTTATAACGTAATACCATATAACGTAATACGTTATAACGTTATACCATATAACGTAATACGTTAAAACGTAATACCATATAACGTAATACGTTATAACGTTATACCATATAACGTAAAACGTCATTTCGTTATACCATATAACGTAATACGTTATAACGTTATACCATATAACGTAATACGTTAAAACGTAATACCATATATCGTAATACGTTATAACGTTAATATATAACGTAAAACGTCATTTCGCTATACCATATAACGTAATACGTTATAACGTAATGCCATATAACGTAATACGTGATAACGATATACCATATAACGTAATACGTTATAACGTAATAACATATAACGTAAAACGTTATAACGTAATACCATATAACGTAATACGTTATAACGTTATACCATATAACGTAATACGTTAAAACGTAATACCATATAACGTAATACGTTATAACGTAATACCATATAACGTAATACGTTATAACGTTATACCATATAACGTAATACGTTATAACGTTATACCATATAACGTAATACGTTATAACGTAATACCGTATAACGTAATACGTTATAACGTAATACCATATAACGTAAAACGTCATTTCGTTATACCATATAACGTAATACGTTATAACGTTATACCATATAACGTAATACGTGATAACGTTATACCATATAACGTAATACGTTATAACGATATACCATATAACGTAGTACGTTATAACGTTATACCATATAACGTAATACGTTATAACGTTATACCATATAACGTAATACGTTATAACGTAATACCATATAACGTAAAACGTCATTTCGTTATACCATATAACGTAATACGTTATAACGTAATACCATATAACGTAATACGGTATAACGTTATACCATATAACGTAATACGTTATAACGTAATAACATACAACGTAATACGTTATAACGTAATACCATATAACGTAATACGTTATAACGTTATACCATATAACGTAATACGGTATAACGTTATACCATATAACGTAATACGTTATAACGATATACCATATAACGTAGTACGTTATAACGTTATACCATATAACGTAATACGTTATAACGTTATACCATATAACGTAATACGTTAAAACGTTATACCATATAACGTAATACGTTATAACGTTATACCATATAACGTAATACGTTATAACGTTATACCATATAACGTAATACGTTAAAACGTAATACCATATAACGTAATACGTTATAACGTTATTCCATATAACGTAAAACGTCATTTCGTTATACCATATAACGTAATACGTTATAACGTAATGCCATATAACGTAATACGTGATAACGTTATACCATATAACGTAATACGTTATAACGTAATACCATATAACGTAATACGTTATAACGTAATACCATATAACGTAATACGTTATAACGTTATACCATATAACGCAATACGTTATAACGTAATACCATATAACGTAATACGTTAAAACGTAATACCATATAACGTAATACGTTATAACGTAATACCATATAACGTAATACGTTATAACGTTATACCATATAACGTAATACGTTATAACGTTATACCATATAACGTAATACTTTATAACGTAATACCATATAACGTAATACGTTAAAACGTTATACCACATAACGTAATACGTTATAACGTAATACCATATAACGTAATACGTTATAACGTTATACCATATAACGTAATACGTTAAAACGTAATACCATATAACGTAATACGTTATAACGTTATACCATATAACGTAAAACGTCATTTCGTTATACCATATAACGTAATACGTTATAACGTAATGCCATATAACGTAATACGTGATAACGTTGTACCATATAACGTAATACGTTATAACATAATAACATATAATGTAAAACGTCATTTCGTTGTACCATATAACGTAATACTGTATAACGTTATACCATATAACGTAATACGTTATAACGATATACCATATAACGTAATACGTTATAACGTTATACCATATAACGTAATACGTGATAACGTTATACCATATAACGTAATACGTTAAAACGTTATACCATATAACGTAATACGTTATAACGCTTTACCATATAACGTAATACGTGATAACGTAATACCATATAACGTAATACGTTATGACGTTATACCATATAACGTAATACGTTATAACGTAATACCATATAACGTAATACGTTATAACGTAATACCATATAACGTAAAACGTCATTTCGTTATACCATATAACGTAATACGTTATAACGTAATACCATATAACTTAATACGTTATAACGTTATACCATATAACGTAATACTTTATAACGTAATACCATATAACGTAATACGTTAAAACGTTATACCACATAACGTAATACGTTATAACGTAATACCATATAACGTAATACGTTATAACGTTATACCATATAACGTAATACGTTAAAACGTAATACCATATAACGTAATACGTTATAACGTTATACCATATAACGTAAAACGTCATTTCGTTATACCATATAACGTAATACGTTATAACGTTATACCATATAACGTAATACGTTAAAACGTAATACCATATATCGTAATACGTTATAACGTTAATATATAACGTAAAACGTCATTTCGCTATACCATATAACGTAATACGTTATAACGTAATGCCATATAACGTAATACGTGATAACGATATACCATATAACGTAATACGTTATAACGTAATAACATATAACGTAAAACGTTATAACGTAATACCATATAACGTAATACGTTATAACGTTATACCATATAACGTAATACGTTAAAACGTAATACCATATAACGTAATACGTTATAACGTAATACCATATAACGTAATACGTTATAACGTTATACCATATAACGTAATACGTTATAACGTTATACCATATAACGTAATACGTTATAACGTTATACCATATAACGTAATACTATATAACGTTATACCATATAACGTAATACGTTATAACGTTATACCATATAACGTAATACGTTACAACGTTATACCATATAACGTAATACTTTATAACGTTATACCATATAACGTAATACGTTAAAACGTTATACCACATAACGTAATACGTTATAACGTAATACCATATAACGTAATAAGTTATAACGTTATACCATATAACGTAATAAGTGATAACGTTATACCATATAACGTAATACGTTAAAGCGTTATACCATATAACGTAATACGTTATAACGTTATACCATATAACGTAATACGTGATAACGTTATACCATATAGCGTAGTACGTTATAACGTTATACCATATAACGTAATACGTTATAACGTTATACCATATAACGTAATACGTTATAACGTAATACCATATAACGTAAAACGTCATTTCGTTATACCATATAACGTAATACGTTATAACGTAATGCCATATAACGTAATACGGTATAACGATATACCATATAACGTAATACGTTATAACGATATACCATATAACGTAATACGTTATAACGTTATACCATATAACGTAATACGTTATAACGTAATAACATATAACGTAAAACGTCATTTCGCTGTAGCATATAACGTAATACGTTAAAACGTTATACCATATAACGTAATACGTTATAACGTTATACCATATAACGTAATACGTTATAACGTTATACCATATAACGTAATACGTTTAAACGTTATACCATATAACGTAATACGTTATAACGTTATACCATATAACGTAATACGTGTTAACGTAATACCATATAACGTAATACGTTATAACCTTATACCATATAACGTAATACGTTATAACGTTATACCATATAATGTAATACTTTATAACGTTATACCATATAACGTAATACGTTAAAACGTTATACCATATAACGTAATACGTTATAACGTTATACCATATAACGTAATACGTGATAACGTAATACCATATAACGTAATACGTTATAACGTTATACCATATAACGTAATACGTTATAACGTTATACCATATAACGTAATACTTTATAACGTTATACCATATAACGTAATCCGTTAAAACGTTATACCACATAACGTAATACGTTATAACGTAATACCATATAACGTAATACGTTATAACGTTATACCGTATAACGTAATACGTTAAAACGTAATACCATATAACGTAATACGTTATAACGTTATACCATATAACGTAAAACGTCATTTCTTTATACCATATAACGTAATACGTTATAACGTAATGCCATATAACGTAATACGTGATAACGTTATTCCATATAACGTAATACGTTATAACGTAATAACATATAACGTAAAACGTTATAACGTAATACCATATAACGTAATACGTTATAACGTTATACCATATAACGTAATACGTTAAAACGTAATACCATATAACGTAATACGTTATAACGTAATACCATATAACGTAATACGTTATAACGTTATACCATATAACGTAATACGTTATAACGTTATACCATATAACGTAATACTTTATAACGTAATACCATATAACGTAATACGTTAAAACGTTATACCACATAACATAATACGTTATAACGTAATACCATATAACGTAATACGTTATAACGTTATACCATATAACGTAATACGTTAAAACGTAATACCATATAACGTAATACGTTATAACGTTATACCATATAACGTAAAACGTCATTTCGTTATACCATATAACGTAATACGTTATAACGTTATGCCATATAACGTAATACGTTAAAACGTAATACCATATAACGTAATACGTTATAACGTTATACCATATAACGTAAAACGTCATTTCGTTATACCATATAACGTAATACGTTATAACGTAATGCCATATAACGTAATACGTGATAACGTTATACCATATAACGTAATACGTTATAACGTAATAACATATAACGTAAAACGTCATTTCGTTGTACCATATAACGTAATACGGTATAACGTTATACCATATAACGTAATACGTTATAACGATATACCATATAACGTAATACGTTATAACGTTATACCATATAACGTAATACGTGATAACGTTATACCATATAACGTAATACGTTAAAACGTTATACCATATGACGTAATACGTTATAACGTTATACCATATAACGTAATACGTGATAACGTAATACCATATAACGTAATACGTTATGACGTTATACCATATAACGTAATACATTATAATGTAATGCCATATAACGTAATACGGTATAACGTTATACCATATAACGTAATACGTTATAACGTTATACCATATAACGTAATACGTTATAACGATATACCATATAACGTAGTACGTTATAACGTTATACCATATAACGTAATACGTTATAACGTTATACCATATAACGTAATACGTTAAAACGTTATACCATATAACGTAATACGTTATAACGTTATACCATATAACGTAATACGTGATAACGTAATACCATATAACGTAATACGTTATAACGTTATACCATATAACGTAATACGTTATAACGTTATACCATATAACGTAATACTTTATAACGTTATACCATATAACGTAATACGTTAAAACCTTATACCACATAACGTAATACGTTATAACGTAATACCATATATCGTAATACGTTATAACGTTATACCATATAACGTAATACGTTAAAACGTAATACCATATAACGTAATACGTTATAACGTTAAACCATGTAACGTAAAACGTCATTTCGTTATACCATATAACGTAATACATTATAACGTAATGCCATATAACGTAATACGTGATAACATTATACCATATAACGTAATACGTTATAACGTAATAACATACAACGTAAAACGTTATAACGTAATACCATATAACGTAATACGTTATAACGTTATACCATATAACGTAATACGTGATAACGTTATACCATATAACGTAATACGTTATAACGAAATAACATATAACGTAAAACGTTATAACGTAATACCATATAACGTAATACGTTATAACGTTATACCATATAACGTAATACGTTAAAACGTAATACCATATAACGTAATACGTTATAACGTAATACCATATAACGTAATACGTTATAACGTTATACCATATAACGTAATACGTTATAACGTTATACCATATAACGTAATACGTTATAACGTTATACCATATAACGTAATACTTTATAACGTTATACCATATAACGTAATACGTTGAAACGTTATACCACATGACGTAATACGTTATAACGTAATACCATATAACGTAATACGTTATAACGTTATACCATATAACGTAATACGTTAAAACGTAATACCATATAACGTAATACGTTATAACGTTATACCATATAACGTAAAACGTCATTTCGTTATACCATATAACGTAATACGTTATAACGTAATGCCATATAACGTAATACGTGATAACGTTATACCATATAACGTAATAACATATAACGTAAAACGTCATTTCGCTGTAGCATATAACGTAATACGGTATAACGTTATACCATATAACGTAATACGTTATAACGATATACCATATAACGTAATACGTTATAACGTTATACCATATAACGTAATACGTGATAACGTTATACCATATAACGTAATACGTTAAAACGTTATACCATATAACGTAATACGTTATAACGTTATACCATATAACGTAATACGTGATAACGTAATACCATATAACGTAATACGTTATGACGTTATACCATATAACGTAATACGTTATAACGTAATACCATATAACGTAATACGTTATAACGTAATACCATATAACGTAAAACGTCATTTCGTTATACCATATAACGTAATACGTTATAACGTAATACCATATGACGTAATAAGTTATAACGTTATACCATATAACGTAATAAGTGATAACGTTATACCATATAACGTAATACGTTAAAACGTTATACCATATAACGTAATACGTTATAACGTTATACCATATAACGTAGTACGTGATAACGTTATACCATATAACGTAGTACGTTATAACGTTATACCATATAACGTAATACGTTATAACGTTATACCATATAACGTAATACGTTATAACGTAATACCATATAACGTAATACGTTATAACGTAATACCATATAACGTAAAACGTCATTTCGTTATACCATATAACGTAACACGTTATAACGTTATACCATATAACGTAATACTTTATAACGTTATACCATATAACGTAATACGTTAAAACCTTATACCACATAACGTAATACGTTATAACGTAATACCATATAACGTAATACGTTGTAACGTTATACCATATAACGTAATACGTTAAAACGTAATACCATATAACGTAATACGTTATAACGTTATACCATATAACGTAAAACGTCATTTCGTTATACCATATAACGTAATACATTATAACGTAATGCCATATAACGTAATACGTGATAACATTATACCATATAACGTAATACGTTATAACGTAATAACATACAACGTAAAACGTTATAACGTAATACCATATAACGTAATACGTTATAACGTTATACCATATAACGTAATACGTGATAACGTTATACCATATAACGTAATACGTTATAACGAAATAACATATAACGTAAAACGTTATAACGTAATACCATATAACGTAATACGTTATAACGTTATACCATATAACGTAATACGTTAAAACGTAATACCATATAACGTAATACGTTATAACGTAATACCATATAACGTAATACGTTATAACGTTATACCATATAACGTAATACGTTATAACGTTATACCATATAACGTAATACGTTATAACGTTATACCATATAACGTAATACTTTATAACGTTATACCATATAACGTAATACGTTGAAACGTTATACCACATGACGTAATACGTTATAACGTAATACCATATAACGTAAAACGTCATTTCGTTATACCATATAACGTAATACGTTATAACGTAATACCATATGACGTAATAAGTTATAACGTTATACCATATAACGTAATAAGTGATAACGTTATACCATATAACGTAATACGTTAAAACGTTATACCATATAACGTAATACGTTATAACGTTATACCATATAACGTAGTACGTGATAACGTTATACCATATAACGTAGTACGTTATAACGTTATACCATATAACGTAATACGTTAAAACCTTATACCACATAACGTAATACGTTATAACGTAATACCATATAACGTAATACGTTATAACGTTATACCATATAACGTAATACGTTAAAACGTAATACCATATGACGTAATACGTTATAACGTTATACCATATAACGTAAAACGTCATTTCGTTATACCATATAACGTAATACATTATAACGTAATGCCATATAACGTAATACGTGATAACATTATACCATATAACGTAATACGTTATAACGTAATAACATACAACGTAAAACGTTATAACGTAATACCATATAACGTAATACGTTATAACGTTATACCATATAACGTAATACGTGATAACGTTATACCATATAACGTAATACGTTATAACGAAATAACATATAACGTAAAACGTTATAACGTAATACCATATAACGTAATACGTTATAACGTTATACCATATAACGTAATACGTTAAAACGTAATACCATATAACGTAATACGTTATAACGTAATACCATATAACGTAATACGTTATAACGTTATACCATATAACGTAATACGTTATAACGTTATACCATATAACGTAATACGTTATAACGTTATACCATATAACGTAATACTTTATAACGTTATACCATATAACGTAATACGTTGAAACGTTATACCACATGACGTAATACGTTATAACGTAATACCAAATAACGTAATACGTTATAACGTTATACCATATAACGTAATACGTTAAAACGTAATACCATATAACGTAATACGTTATAACGTTATACCATATAACGTAAAACGTCATTTCGTTATACCATATAACGTAATACGTTATAACGTAATGCCATATAACGTAATACGTGATAACGTTATACCATATAACGTAATACGTTATAACGTAATAACATATAACGTAAAACGTCATTTCGCTGTAGCATATAACGTAATACGGTATAACGTTATACCATATAACGTAATACGTTATAACGATATACCATATAACGTAATACGTTATAACGTTATACCATATAACGTAATACGTGATAACGTTATACCATATAACGTAATACGTTAAAACGTTATACCATATAACGTAATACGTTATAACGTTATACCATATAACGTAATACGTGATAACGTAATACCATATAACGTAATACGTTATGACGTTATACCATATAACGTAATACGTTATAACGTAATACCATATAACGTAATACGTTATAACGTAATACCATATAACGTAAAACGTCATTTCGTTATACCATATAACGTAATACGTTATAACGTAATACCATATGACGTAATAAGTTATAACGTTATACCATATAACGTAATAAGTGATAACGTTATACCATATAACGTAATACGTTAAAACGTTATACCATATAACGTAATACGTTATAACGTTATACCATATAACGTAGTACGTGATAACGTTATACCATATAACGTAGTACGTTATAACGTTATACCATATAACGTAATACGTTATAACGTTATACCATATAACGTAATACGTTATAACGTAATACCATATAACGTAATACGTTATAACGTAATACCATATAACGTAAAACGTCATTTCGTTATACCATATAACGTAACACGTTATAACGTTATACCATATAACGTAATACGTTATAACGATATACCATATAACGTAATACGTTATAACGTTATACCATATAACGTAATACGTGATAACGTTATACCATATAACGTAATACGTTAAAACGTTATACCATATAACGTAATACGTTATAACGTTATACCATATAACGTAATACGTGATAACGTAATACCATATAACGTAATACGTTATGACGTTATACCATATAACGTAATACGTTATAACGTAATACCATATAACGTAATACGTTATAACGTAATACCATATAACGTAAAACGTCATTTCGTTATACCATATAACGTAATACGTTATAACGTAATACCATATAACGTAATAAGTTATAACGTTATACCATATAACGTAATAAGTGATAACGTTATACCATATAACGTAATACGTTAAAACGTTATACCATATAACTTAATACGTTATAACGTTATACCATATAACGTAATACGTGATAACGTTATACCATATAACGTAGTACGTTATAACGTTATACCATATAACGTAATACGTTATAACGTTATACCATATAACGTAATACGTTATAACGTAATACCATATAACGTAAAACGTCATTTCGTTATACCATATAACGTAATACGTTATAACGTAATACCATATAACGTAAAACGTCATTTCGTTATACCATATAACGTAATACGTTATAACGTAATGCCATATAACGTAATACGGTATAACGTTATACCATATAACGTACTACGTTATAACGATATACCATATAACGTAATACGTTATAACGTTATACCATATAACGTAACACGTTATAACGTTATACCATATAACGTAATACGGTATAACGTTATACCATATAACGTAATACGTTATAACGATATACCATATAACGTAGTACGTTATAACGTTATACCATATAACGTAATACGTTATAACGTTATACCATATAACGTAATACGTTAAAACGTTATACCATATAACGTAATACGTTATAACGTTATACCATATAACGTAATACGTTATAACGTTATACCATATAACGTAATACGTTAAAACGTAATACCATATAACGTAATACGTTATAACGTTATACCATATAACGTAAAACGTCATTTCGTTATACTATATAACGTAATACATTATAACGTAATGCCATATAACGTAATACGTGATAACATTATACCATATAACGTAATACGTTAGCACGTAATAACATACAACGTAAAACGTTATAACGTAATACCATATAACGTAATACGTTATAACGTTATACCATATAACGTAATACGTTAAAACGTAATACCATATAACGTAATACGTTATAACGATATACCATATAACGTAATACGTTATAACGTTATACCATATAACGTAATACGTGAAAACGTTATACCATATAACGTAATACGTTAAAACGTTGTACCATAAAACGTAATACGTTATAACGTTATACCATATAACGTAATACGTGATAACGTAATACCATATAACTTAATACGTTATGACGTTATACCATATAACGTAATACGTTATAACGTAATACCATATAACGTAATACGTTATAACGTAATACCATATAACGTAAAACGTCATTTCGTTATACCATATAACGTAATACGTTATAACGTAATACCATATAACGTAATAAGTTATAACGTTATACCATATAACGTAATAAGTGATAACGTTATACCATATAACGTAATACGTTAAAACGTTATACCATATAACGTAATACGCTATAACGTTATACCATATAACGTAATACGTGATAACGTTATACCATATAACGTAGTACGTTATAACGTTATACCATATAACGTAATACGTTATAACGTTATACCATATAACGTAATACGTTATAACGTAATACCATATAACGTAAAACGTCATTTCGTTATACCATATAACGTAATACGTTATAACGTAATGCCATATAACGTAATACGGTATAACATTATACCATATAACGTAATACGTTATAACGGTATACCATATAACGTAATACGTTATAACGTTATACCATATAACGTAATACGTTATAACGTTATACCATATAACGTAATACGGTATAACGTTATACCATATAACGTAATAAGTGATAACGTTATACCATATAACGTAATACGTTAAAACGTTATACCATATAACGTAGTACATTATAACGTTATACCATATAACGTAATACGTGATAACGTTATACCATATAACGTAGTACGTTATAACGTTATACCATATAACGTAATACGTTATAACGTTATACCATATAACGTAATACGTTATAACGTAATACCATATAACGTAAAACGTCATTTCGTTATACCATATAACGTAATACGTTATAACGTAATGCCATATAACGTAATACGGTATAACGTTATACCATATAACGTAATACGTTATAACGATATACCATATAACGTAATACGTTATAGCGTTATACCATATAACGTAATACGTTATAACGTTATACCATATAACGTAATACGTTATAACGTTATACCATATAACGTAATACGTTAAAACGTTATACCATATAACGTAATACGTTATAACGTTATACCATATAACGTAATACGTTATAACGTTATACCATATAACGTAATACGTTATAACGTTATACCATATAACGTAATACTTGATAACGTTATACCATATAACGTATTACGTTAAAACCTTATACCACATAACGTAATACGTTATAACGTAATACCATATAACATAATACGTTATAACGTTATACCATATAACGTAATACGTTAAAACGTAATACCATATAACGTAATACGTTATAACGTTATACCATATAACGTAAATCGTCATTTCGTTATACCATATAACGTAATACATTATAACGTAATGCCATATAACGTAATACGTGATAACATTATACCATATAACGTAATACGTTATAACGTAATAACATATAACGTAAAACGTTATGACGTAATACCATATAACGTAATACGTTATAACGTTATACCATATAACGTAATACGTTAAAACGTAACACCATATAACGTAATACGTTATAACGTAATACCATATAACGTAATACGTTATAACGATATACCATATAACGTAGTACGTTATAACGTTATACCATATAACGTAGTACGTTATAACGTTATACCATATAACGTAATACGTTATAACGTTATACCATATAACGTAATACGTTATAACGTTATACCATATAACGTAATACGGTATAACGTTATACCATATAACGTAATACGTTATAACGATATACCATATAACGTAGTACGTTATAACGTTATACCATATAACGTAATACGTTATAACGTTATACCATATAACGTAATACGTTAAAACGTTATACCATATAACGTAATACGTTATAACTTTATACCATATAACGTAATACGTGATAACGTAACACCATATAACGTAATACGTTATAACGTTATACCATATAACGTAATACGTTATAAAGTTATACCATATAACGTAATACTTTATAACGTTATACCATATAACGTAATACGTTAAAACCTTATACCACATAACGTAATACGTTATAACGTAATACCATATAACGTAATACGTTATAACGTTATACCATATAACGTAATACGTTAAAACGTAATACCATATAACGTAATACGTTATAACGTTATACCATATAACGTAAAACGTCATTTCGTTATACCATATAACGTAATACATTATAACGTAATGCCATATAACGTAATACGTGATAACATTATACCATATAACGTAATACGTTATAACGTAATAACATATAACGTAAAACGTTATAACGTAATACCATATAACGTAATACGTTATAACGTTATACCATATAACGTAATACGTTAAAACGTAATACCATATAACGTAATACGTTATAACGTAATACCATATAACGTAATACGTTATAACGTTATACCATATAACGTAATACGTTATAACGTTATACCATATAACGTAATACTTTATAACGTTATACCATATAACGTAATACGTTAAAACGTTATACCACATAACGTAATACGTTATAACGTAATACCATATAACGTAATACGTTATAACGTTATACCATATAACGTAATACGTTAAAACGTAATACCATATAACGTAATACGTTATAACGTTATACCATATAACGTAAAACGTCATTTCGTTATACCATATAACGTAATACGTTATAACGTTATACCATATAACGTAATACGTTAAAACGTAATACCATATAACATAATACGTTATAACGTTATACCATATAACGTAAAACGTCATTTCGTTATACCATATAACGTAATACGTTATAACGTAATGCCATATAACGTAATACGTGTTAACGTTATACCATATAACGTAATACGTTATAACGTAATAACATATAACGTAAAACGTTATAACGTAATACCATATAACGTAATACGTTATAACGTTATACCATATAACGTAATACGTTAAAACGTAATACCATATAACGTAATACGTTATAACGTAATACCATATAACGTAATACGTTATAACGTAACACCATATAACGTAAAACGTCATTTCGTTATACCATATAACGTAATACGTTATAACGTAATACCATATAACGTAAAACGTCATTTCGTTATACCATATAACGTAATACGTTATAACGTAATGCCATATAACGTAATACGGTATAACGTTATACCATATAACGTAATACGTCATAACGATATACCATATAACGTAATACGTTATAACGTTATACCATATAACGTAACACGTTATAACGTTATACCATATAACGTAATACGGTATAACGTTATACCATATAACGTAATACGTTATAACGATATACCATATAACGTAGTACGTTATAACGTTATACCATATAACGTAATACGTTATAACGTTATACCATATAACGTAATACGTTAAAACGTTATACCATATAACGTAATACGTTATAACGTTATACCATATAACGTAATACGTTATAACGTTATACCATATAACGTAATACGTTAAAACGTAATACCATATAACGTAATACGTTATAACGTTATACCATATAACGTAAAGCGTCATTTCGTTATACCATATAACGTAATACATTATAACGTAATGCCATATAACGTAATACGTGATAACATTATACCATATAACGTAATACGTTATAACGTAATAACATACAACGTAAAACGTTATAACGTAATACCATATAACGTAATACGTTATAACGTTATACCATATAACGTAATACGTTAAAACGTAATACCATATAACGTAATACGTTATAACGTAATACCATATAACGTAATACGTTATAACGTAATAACATATAACGTAAAACGTTATAACGTAATACCATATAACGTAATACGTTATAACGTTATACCATATAACGTAATACGTTAAAACGTAACACCATATAACGTAATACGTTATAACGTAATACCATATAACGTAATACGTTATAACGATATACCATACAACGTAGTACGTTATAACGTTATACCATATAACGTAGTACGTTATAACGTTATACCATATAACGTAATACGTTATAACGTTATACCATATAACGTAATACGTTATAACGTAATACCATATAACGTAAAACGTCATTTCGTTATACCATATAACGTAATACGTTATAACGTAATGCCATATAACGTAATACGGTATAACGTTATACCATATAACGTAATACGTTATAACGATATACCATATAACGTAATACGTTATAACGTTATACCATATAACGTAATACGTTATAACGTTATACCATATAACGTAATACGGTATAACGTTATACCATATAACGTAATACGTTATAACGATATACCATATAACGTAGTACGTTATAACGTTATACCATATAACGTAATACGTTAAAACGTTATACCATATAACGTAATACGTTATAACGTTATACCATATAACGTAATACGTGATAACGTAACACCATATAACGTAATACGTTATAACGTTATACCATATAACGTAATACGTTATAAAGTTATACCATATAACGTAATACTTTATAACGTTATACCATATAACGTAATACGTTAAAACCTTATACCACATAACGTAATACGTTATAACGTAATACCATATAACGTAATACGTTATAACGTTATACCATATAACGTAATACGTTAAAACGTAATACCATATAACGTAATACGTTATAACGTTATACCATATAACGTAAAACGTCATTTCGTTATACCATATAACGTAATACATTATAACGATATACCATATAACGTAATACGTTATAACGTTATACCATATAACGTAATACGTTAAAACGTAATACCATATAACGTAATACGTTATAACGTTATACCATATAACGTAATACGTGATAACGTAACACCATATAACGTAATACGTTATAACGTTATACCATATAACGTAATACGTTATAACGTTATACCATATAACGTAAAACGTCATTTCGTTATACCGTATAACGTAATACGTTATAACGTAATACCATATAACGTAAAACGTCATTTCGTTATACCATATAACGTAATACGTTATAACGTAATGCCATATAACGTAATACGGTATAACGTTATACCATATAACGTAATACGTTATAACGATATACCATATAACGTAATACGTTATAACGTTATACCATATAACGTAATACGTTATAACGTTATACCATATAACGTAATACGGTATAACGTTATACCATATAACGTAATACGTTATAACGATATACCATATAACGTAGTACGTTATAACGTTATACCATATAACGTAATACGTTATAACGTTATACCATATAACGTAATACGTTAAAACGTTATACCATATAACGTAATACGTTATAATGTTATACCATATAACGTAATACGTGATAACGTAACACCACATAACGTAATACGTTATAACGTTATACCATATAACGTAATACGTTATAAAGTTATACCATATAACGTAATACTTTATAACGTTATACCATATAACGTAATACGTTAAAACCTTATACCACATAACGTAATACGTTATAACGTAATACCATATAACGTAATACGTTATAACGTTATACCATATAACGTAAAACGTCATTTCGTTATACCGTATAACGTAATACGTTATAACGTAATGCCATATAACGTAATACGTGATAACGTTATACCATATAACGTAATACGTTATAACGTAATAACATATAACGTAAAACGTTATAACGTAATACCATATAACGTAATACGTTATAACGTTATACCATATAACGTAATACGTTAAAACGTAATACCATATAACGTAATACGTTATAACGTAATACCATATAACGTAATACGTTATAACGTTATACCATATAACGTAATACGTTATAACGTTATACCATATAACGTAATACGTTAAAACGTTATACCACATAACGTAATACGTTATAACGTAATACCATATAACGTAATACGTTATAACGTTATACCATATAACGTAATACTTTATAACGTTATACCATATAACGTAATACGTTATAACGTTATACCATATAACGTAATACGTTATAACGTAATACCATATAACGTAAAACGTCATTTCGTTATACCATATAACGTAATACGTTAAAACGTAATACCATATAACGTAATACGTTATAACGTTATACCATATAACGTAATACGTTATAACGTTATACCATATAACGTAATACGTGATAACGTAACACCATATAACGTAATACGTTATAACGTTATACCATATAACGTAATACGTTATAAAGTTATACCATATAACGTAATACGTTAAAACGTAATACCATATAACGTAATACGTTATAACGTTATACCATATAACGTAAAACGTCATTTCGTTATACCGTATAACGTAATACGTTATAACATAATGCCATATAACGTAATACGTGATAACGTTATACCATATAACGTAATACGTTATAACGTAATAACATATAACGTAAAACGTTATAACGTAATACCATATAACGTAATACGTTATAACGTTATACCATATAACGTAATACGTTAAAACGTAATACCATATAACGTAATACGTTATAACGTAATACCATATAACGTAATACGTTATAACGTTATACCATATAACGTAATACGTTATAACGTTATACCATATAACGTAATACGTTAAAACGTTATACCACATAACGTAATACGTTATAACGTAATACCATATAACGTAATACGTTATAACGTTATACCATATAACGTAATACGTTAAAACGTAATACCATATAACGTAATACGTTATAACGTTATACCATATAACGTAAAACGTCATTTCGTTATACCATATAACGTAATACGTCATAACGTAATGCCATATAACGTAATACGTGATAACGTTATACCATATAACGTAATACGTTATAACGTAATAACATATAACGTAAAACGTCATTTCGTTGTACCATATAACGTAATACGGTATAACGTTACACCATATAACGTAATACGTTATAACGATATACCATATAACGTAATACGTTATAACGTTATACCATATACCGTAATACGTGATAACGTTATACCATATAACGTAATACGTTAAAACGTTATACCATATAACGTAATACGTGATAACGTAATACCATATAACGTAATACGTTATGACGTTATACCATATAACGGAATACGTTATAACGTAATACCATATAACGTAATACGTTATAACGTAATGCCATATAACGTAATACGTGATAACGTTATATCATATAACGTAATACGTTAAAACGTTATACCATATAACGTAATACGTTATAACGTTATACCATATAACGTAATACGTGATAACATAATGCCATATAACGTAATTCGTTATAACGTTATACCATATAACGTAATACGTTATAACGTTATACCATATAACGTAATACGTTATAACGTAATACCATATAACGTAATACGTTATAACGTTATACCATATAACGTAATACGTTAAAACGTAATACCATATAACGTAATACGTTATAACGTTATACCATATAACGTAATACGTGATAACGTAATACCATATAACGTAATACGTTATGACGTTATACCATCTAACGCAATACGTTATAACGTAATACCATATAACGTAATACGTTATAACGTTATACCATACAACGTAAAACGTCATTTCGATATACCGTATAACGTGATACGTTATAACGTTATAACATATAACGTATTACGTTAGAACGTAATACCATATAACGTAAAACGTCATTTCGTTATACCATATAACGTAATACGTTAAAACGTTATACCATATAACGTAATACGTCATTTCGTTATACCATATAACGTAATACGTTATAACGTAATACCATATAACGTAAAACGTCATTTCGTTATACCATATAACGTAATACGTTATAACGTAATGCCATATAACGTAATACGGTATAACGTTATACCATATAACGTAATACGTCATAACGATATACCATATAACGTAATACGTTATAACGTTATACCATATAACGTAACATGTTATAACGTTATACCATATAACGTAATACGGTATAAAGTTATACCATATAACGTAATACGTTATAACGATATACCATATAACGTAGTACGTTATAACGTTATACCATATAACGTAATACGTTATAACGTTATACCATATAACGTAATACGTTAAAACGTTATACCATATAACGTAATACGTTATAACGTTATACCATATAACGTAATACGTTATAACGTTATACCATATAACGTAATACGTTAAAACGTAATACCATATAACGTAATACGTTATAACGTTATACCATATAACGTAAAGCGTCATTTCGTTATACCATATAACGTAATACATTATAACGTAATGCCATATAACGTAATACGTGATAACATTATACCATATAACGTAATACGTTATAACGTAATAACATACAACGTAAAACGTTATAACGTAATACCATATAACGTAATACGTGATAACATTATACGATATAACGTAATACGTTATAACGTAATAACATATAACGTAAAACGTTATAACGTAATACCATATAACGTAATACGTTATAACGATATACCATATAACGTAATACGTTATAACGTTATACCATATAACGTAATACGTTATAACGTTATACCATATAACGTAATACGTGATAACGTAATACCATATAACTTAATACGTTATGACGTTATACCATATAACGTAATACGTTATAACGTAATACCATATAACGTAATACGTTATAACGTAATACCATATAACGTAAAACGTCATTTCGTTATACCATATAACGTAATACGTTATAACGTAATACCATATAACGTAATAAGTTATAACGTTATACCATATAACGTAATAAGTGATAACGTTATACCATATAACGTAATACGTTAAAACGTTATACCATATAACGTAATACGTTATAACGTTATACCATATAACGTAATACGTGATAACGTTATACCATATAACGTAGTACGTTATAACGTTATACCATATAACGTAATACGTTATAACGTTATACCATATAACGTAATACGTTATAACGTAATACCATATAACGTAAAACGTCATTTCGTTATACCATATAACGTAATACGTTATAACGTAATGCCACGTAACGTAATACGGTATAACGTTATACCATATAACGTAATACGTTATAACGGTATACCATGTAACGTAATACGTTATAACGTTATACCATATAACGTAATACGTTATAACGTTATACCATATAACGTAAATCGTCATTTCGTTATACCATATAACGTAATACATTATAACGTAATGCCATATAACGTAATACGTGATAACATTATACGATATAACGTAATACGTTATAACGTAATAACATATAACGTAAAACGTTATAACGTAATACCATATAACGTAATACGTTATAACGTTATACCATATAACGTAATACGTTAAAACGTAACACCATATAACGTAATACGTTATAACGTAATACCATATAACGTAATACGTTATAACGTAATACCATATAACGTAAAACGTCATTTCGTTATACCATATAACGTAATACGTTATAACGTAATGCCATATAACGTAATACGGTATAACGTTATACCATATAACGTAATACGTTATAACGTTATACCATATAACGTAATACGGTATAACGTTATACCATATAACGTAATACGTTATAACGATATACCATATAACGTAGTACGTTATAACGATATACCATATAACGTAGTACGTTATAACGTTATACCATATAACGTAATACGTTATAACGTTATACCATATAACGTAAAACGTCATTTCGTTATACCATATAACGTAATACATTATAACGATATACCATATAACGTAATACGTTATAACGTTATACCATATAACGTAATACGTTAAAACGTAATACCATATAACGTAATACGTTATAACGTTATACCATATAACGTAATACGTGATAACGTTATACCATATAACGTAAAACGTTAAAACGTTATACCATATAACGTAATACATTATAACGATATACCATATAACGTAATACGTTATAACGTTATACCATATAACGTAATACGTTAAAACGTAATACCATATAACGTAATACGTTATAACGTAATACCGTATAACGTAATACGTAATAACGTAATACCATATAACGTAATACGTTATAACGTTATACCATATAACGTAATACGTTATAACGTTATACCATATAACGTAATACTTTATAACGTAATACCATATAACGTAATACGTTAAAACGTTATACCACATAACGTAATACGTTATAACGTAATACCATATAACGTAATACGTTATAACGTTATACCATATAACGTAATACGTTAAAACGTAATACCATATAACGTAATACGTTATAACGTTATACCATATAACGTAAAACGTCATTTCGTTATACCATATAACGTAATACGTTATAACGTTATACCATATAACGTAATACGTTAAAACGTAATACCATATAACGTAATACGTTATAACGTTATACCATATAAAGTAAAACGTCATTTCGTTATACCATATAACGTAATACGTTAAAACGTTATACCATATAACGTAATACGTTGTAACGTTATACCATATAACGTAATACGTTATAACGTTATACCATATAACGTAATACGTTATAACGTTATACCATATAACGTAATACGGTATAACGTTATACCATATAACGTAATACGTTATAACGATATACCATATAACGTAGTACGTTATAACGTTATACCATATAACGTAATACGTTATAACGTTATACCATATAACGTAAAACGTCATTTCGTTATACCATATAACGTAATACATTATAACGATATACCATATAACGTAATACGTTATAACGTTATACCATATAACGTAATACGTTATAACGTTATACCATATAACGTAATACGGTATAACGTTATACCATATAACGTAATACGTTATAACGATATACCATATAACGTAGTACGTTATAACGTTATACCATATAACGTAATACATTATAACGATATACCATATAACGTAATACGTTATAACGTTATACCATATAACGTAATACGTTAAAACGTAATACCATATAACGTAATACGTTATAACGTTATACCATATAACGTAATACGTGATAACGTTATACCATATAACGTAAAACGTTAAAACGTTATACCATATAACGTAATACGTTATAACGTTATACCATATAACGTAATACGTGATAACGTAATACCATACAACGTAATACGTTATGACGTTATACCATATAACGTAATACGTTATAACGTAATACCGTATAACGTAATACGTAATAACGTAATACCATATAACGTAATACGTTATAACGTTATACCATATAACGTAATACGTTATAACGTTATACCATATAACGTAATACTTTATAACGTAATACCATATAACGTAATACGTTAAAACGTTATACCACATAACGTAATACGTTATAACGTAATACCATATAACGTAATACGTTATAACGTTATACCATATAACGTAATACGTTAAAACGTAATACCATATAACGTAATACGTTATAACGTTATACCATATAACGTAAAACGTCATTTCGTTATACCATATAACGTAATACGTTATAACGTTATACCATATAACGTAATACGTTAAAACGTAATACCATATAACGTAATACGTTATAACGTTATACCATATAAAGTAAAACGTCATTTCGTTATACCATATAACGTAATACGTTAAAACGTTATACCATATAACGTAATACGTTGTAACGTTATACCATATAACGTAATACGTGATAACGTTATACCATATAACGTAATACGTTAAAACGTTATACCATATAACGTAATACGTTATAACGTTATACCATATAACGTAATACGGTATAACGTTATACCATATAACATAATACGTTATAACGATATACCATATAACGTAATACGTTATAACTTTATACCATATAACGTAATACGTGATAACGTTATACCATATAACGTAATACGTTAAAACGTTATACCATATAACGTAATACGTTATAACGTTATACCATATAACGTAATACGTGATAACGTAATACCATACAACGTAATACGTTATGACGTTATACCATATAACGTAATACGTTATAACGTAATACCGTATAACGTAATACGTAATAACGTAATACCATATAACGTAAAACGTCATTTCGTTATACCATATAACGTAATACGTTATAACGTAATACCATATAACGTAATACGTTATAACGTTATACCATATAACGTAATACGTGATAACGTTATACCATATAACGTAATACGTTATAACGATATACCATATAACGTAGTACGTTATAACGTTATACCATATAACGTAATACGTTATAACGTTATACCATGTAACGTAATACGTTATAACGTAATACCATATAACGTAAAACGTCATTTCGTTATACCATATAACGTAATACGTTATAACGTAATACCATATAACGTAATACGTTATAACGTTATACCATATAACGTAATACGTGATAACGTTATACCATATAACGTAATACGTTATAACGATATACCATATAACGTAGTACGTTATAACGTTATACCATATAACGTAATACGTTATAACGTTATACCATGTAACGTAATACGTGATAACGTAATACCATATAACGTAATACGTTATGACGTTATACCATATAACGTAATACGTTATAACGTAATACCATATAACGTAATACGTTATAACGTAATACCATATAACGTAAAACGTCATTTCGTTATACCATATAACGTAATACGTTATAACGTAATACCATATAACTTAATACGTTATAACGTTATACCATATAACGTAATACTTTATAACGTAATACGTTATAACGTTATACCATATAACGTAATACGTTAAAACGTAATACCATATAACGTAATACGTTATAACGTTATACCATACAACGTAAAACGTCATTTCGTTATACCATATAACGTAATACGTTATAACGTAATGCCATATAACGTAATACGTGATAACGTTATACCATATAACGTAATACGTTATAACGTAATAACATATAACGTAAAACGTTATAACGTAATACCATATAACGTAATACGTTATAACGTTATACCATATAACGTAATACGTTAAAACGTAATACCATATAACGTAATACGTTATAACGTAATACCATATAACGTAATACGTTATAACGTTATACCATATAACGTAATACGTTATAACGTTATACCATATAACGTAATACTTTATAACGTAATACCATATAACGTAATACGTTAAAACGTTATACCACATAACGTAATACGTTATAACGTAATACCATATAACGTAATACGTTATAACGTTATACCATATAACGTAATACGTTAAAACGTAATACCATATAACGTAATACGTTATAACGTTATACCATATAATGTAAAACGTCATTTCGTTATACCATATAACGTAATACGTTATAACGTAATGCCATATAACGTAATACGTGATAACGTTATACCATATAACGTAATACGTTATAACGTAATAACATATAACGTAAAACGTCATTTCGTTGTACCATATAACGTAATACTGTATAACGTTATACCATATAACGTAATACGTTATAACGATATACCATATAACGTAATACGTTATAACGTTATACCATATAACGTAATACGTGATAACGTTATACCATATAACGTAATACGTTGTAACGTTATACCATATAACGTAATACGTGATAACGTTATACCATATAACGTAATACGTTAAAACGTTATACCATATAACGTAATACGTTATAACGTTATACCATATAACGTAATACGGTATAACGTTATACCATATAACATAATACGTTATAACGATATACCATATAACGTAATACGTTATAACTTTATACCATATAACGTAATACGTGATAACGTTATACCATATAACGTAATACGTTAAAACGTTATACCATATAACGTAATACGTTATAACGTTATACCATATAACGTAATACGTGATAACGTAATACCATACAACGTAATACGTTATGACGTTATACCATATAACGTAATACGTTATAACGTAATACCGTATAACGTAATACGTAATAACGTAATACCATATAACGTAATACGTTATAACGTTATACCATATAACGTAATACGTTATAACGTTATACCATATAACGTAATACTTTATAACGTAATACCATATAACGTAATACGTTAAAACGTTATACCACATAACGTAATACGTTATAACGTAATACCATATAACGTAATACGTTATAACGTTATACCATATAACGTAATACGTTAAAACGTAATACCATATAACGTAATACGTTATAACGTTATACCATATAACGTAAAACGTCATTTCGTTATACCATATAACGTAATACGTTATAACGTTATACCATATAACGTAATACGTTAAAACGTAATACCATATAACGTAATACGTTATAACGTTATACCATATAACGTAAAACGTCATTTCGTTATACCATATAACGTAATACGTTAAAACGTTATACCATATAACGTAATACGTTGTAACGTTATACCATATAACGTAATACGTGATAACGTTATACCATATAACGTAATACGTTAAAACGTTATACCATATAACGTAATACGTTATAACGTTATACCATATAACGTAATACGGTATAACGTTATACCATATAACATAATACGTTATAACGATATACCATATAACGTAATACGTTATAACTTTATACCATATAACGTAATACGTGATAACGTTATACCATATAACGTAATACGTTAAAACGTTATACCATATAACGTAATACGTTATAACGTTATACCATATAACGTAATACGTGATAACGTAATACCATACAACGTAATACGTTATGACGTTATACCATATAACGTAATACGTTATAACGTAATACCGTATAACGTAATACGTAATAACGTAATACCATATAACGTAAAACGTCATTTCGTTATACCATATAACGTAATACGTTATAACGTAATACCATATAACGTAATACGTTATAACGTTATACCATATAACGTAATACGTGATAACGTTATACCATATAACGTAATACGTTATAACGATATACCATATAACGTAGTACGTTATAACGTTATACCATATAACGTAATACGTTATAACGTTATACCATGTAACGTAATACGTTATAACGTAATACCATATAACGTAAAACGTCATTTCGTTATACCATATAACGTAATACGTTATAACGTAATACCATATAACGTAATACGTTATAACGTTATACCATATAACGTAATACGTGATAACGTTATACCATATAACGTAATACGTTATAACGATATACCATATAACGTAGTACGTTATAACGTTATACCATATAACGTAATACGTTATAACGTTATACCATGTAACGTAATACGTTATAACGTTATACCATATAACGTAATACGTTATAACGTTATACCATATAACGTAATACGGTATAACGTTATACCATATAACGTAATACGTTATAACGATATACCATATAACGTAGTACGTTATAACGTTATACCATATATCGTAATACGTTATAACGTTATACCATATAACGTAATACGTTAAAACGTTATACCATATAACGTAATACGTTATAACGTTATACCATATAACGTAATACGTGATAACGTAATACCATATAACGTAATACGTTATAACGTTATACCATATAACGTAATACGTTATAACGTTATACCATATAACGTAATACTTTATAACGTTATACCATATAACGTAATACGTTAAAACGTTATACCACATAACGTAATACGTTATAACGTAATACCATATAACGTAATACGTTATAACGTTATACCATATAACGTAATACGTTATAACGTTATACCATATAACGTAATACTTTATAACGTTATACCATATAACGTAATACGTTAAAACGTTATACCACATAACGTAATACGTTATAACGTAATACGTTATAACGTTATACCATATAACGTAATACGGTATAACGTTATACCATATAACGTAAGAACGTTATAACGATATACCATACAACGTAGTACGTTATAACGTTATACCATATAACGTAATACGTTATAACGTTATACCATATAACGTAATACGTTAAAACGTTATACCATATAACGTAATACGTTATAACGTTATACCATATAACGTAATACGTGATAACGTAATACCATATAACGTAATACGTTATAACGTTATACCATATAACGTAATACGTTATAACGTTATACCATATAACGTAATACTTTATAACGTTATACCATATAACGTAATACGTTAAAACGTTATACCACATAACGAAATACGTTATAACGTAATACCATATAACGTAATACGTTATAACGTTATACCATATAACGTAATACGTTAAAACGTAATACCATATAACGTAATACGTTATAACGTTATACCATATAACGTAAAACGTCATTTCGTTATACCATATAACGTAATACGTTATAACGTAATGCCATATAACGTAATACGTTATAACGTTATACCATATAACGTAATACGTGATAACGTTATACCATATAACGTAATACGTTATAACGATATACCATATAACGTAGTACGTTATAACGTTATACCATATAACGTAATACGTTATAACGTTATACCATGTAACGTAATACGTTATAACGTTATACCATATAACGTAATACGTTATAACGTTATACCATATAACGTAATACGGTATAACGTTATACCATATAACGTAATACGTTATAACGATATACCATATAACGTAGTACGTTATAACGTTATACCATATAACGTAATACGTTATAACGTTATACCATATAACGTAATACGTTAAAACGTTATACCATATAAAGTAATACGTTATAACGTTATACCATATAACGTAATACGTGATAACGTAATACCATATAACGTAATACGTTATAACGTTATACCATATAACGTAATACGTTATAACGTTATACCATATAACGTAATACTTTATAACGTTATACCATATAACGTAATACGTTAAAACGTTATACCACATAACGTAATACGTTATAACGTAATACCATATAACGTAATACGTTATAACGTTATACCATATAACGTAATACGTTATAACGTTATACCATATAACGTAATACTTTATAACGTTATACCATATAACGTAATACGTTAAAACGTTATACCACATAACGTAATACGTTATAACGTAATACGTTATAACGTTATACCATATAACGTAATACGGTATAACGTTATACCATATAACGTAATACGTTATAACGATATACCATACAACGTAGTACGTTATAACGTTATACCATATAACGTAATACGTTATAACGTTATACCATATAACGTAATACGTTAAAACGTTATACCATATAACGTAATACGTTATAACGTTATACCATATAACGTAATACGTGATAACGTAATACCATATAACGTAATACGTTATAATGTTATACCATATAACGTAATACGTTATAACGTTATACCATATAACGTAATACTTTATAACGTTATACCATATAACGTAATACGTTAAAACGTTATACCACATAACGAAATACGTTATAACGTAATACCATATAACGTAATACGTTATAACGTTATACCATATAACGTAATACGTTAAAACGTAATACCATATAACGTAATACGTTATAACGTTATACCATATAACGTAAAACGTCATTTCGTTATACCATATAACGTAATACGTTATAACGTAATGCCATATAACGTAATACGTGATAACGTTATACCATATAACGTAATACGTTATAACGTAATAACATATAACGTAAAACGTTATAACGTAATACCATATAACGTAATACGTTATAACGTTATACCATATAACGTAAAACGTCATTTCGTTATACCATATAACGTAATACGTTATAACGTAATGCCATATAACGTAATACGTGATAACGTTATACCATATCACGTAATACGTTATAACGTAATAACATATAACGTAAAACGTTATAACGTAATACCATATAACGTAATACGTTATAACGTTATACCATATAACGTAATACGTTAAAACGTAATACCATATAACGTAATACGTTATAACGTAATACCATATAACGTAATACGTTATAACGTTATACTATATAACGTAATACGTTATAACGTAATACCATATAACGTAATACGTTGTAACGTTATACGATATAACGTAATACGTTATAACGTTATACCATATAGCGTAATACCTTATAACGTTATACCATATAACGTAATACGTTAAAACGTTATACCATATAACGTAATACGTTATAACGTTATACCATATAACGTAATACGTGATAACGTAATACCATATAACGTAATACGTTATAACGTTATACCATATAACGTAATACGTTATAACGTTATACCATATAACGTAATACTTTATAACGTTATACCATATAACGTAATACGTTAAAACGTTATACCACATAACGTAATACGTTATAACGTAATACCATATAACGTAATACGTTATAACGTTATACCATATAACGTAATACGTTAAAACGTAATACCATATAACGTAATACGTTATAACGTTATACCATATAACGTAAAACGTCATTTCGTTATACCATATAACGTAATACGTTATAACGTAATGCCATATAACGTAATACGTGATAACGTTATACCATATAACGTAATACGTTATAACGTAATAACATATAACGTAAAACGTTATAACGTAATACCATATAACGTAATACGTTATAATGTTATACCATATAACGTAATACGTTAAAACGTAATACCATATAACGTAATACGTTATAACGTAATACCATATAACGTAATACGTTATAACGTTATACCATATAACGTAATACGTTATAACGTTATACCATATAACGTAATACTTTATAACGTAATACCATATAACGTAATACGTTAAAACGTTATACCACATAACGTAATACGTTATAACGTAATACCATATAACGTAATACGTTATAACGTTATACCATATAACGTAATACGTTAAAACGTAATGCCATATAACGTAATACGTTATAACGTTATACCATATAACGTAAAACGTCATTTCGTTATACCATATAACGTAATACGTTATAACGTAATGCCATATAACGTAATACGTGATAACGTTATACCATATAACGTAATACGTTATAACGTAATAACATATAACGTAAAACGTCATTTCGTTGTACCATATAACGTAATACTGTATAACGTTATACCATATAACGTAATACGTTATAACGATATACCATATAACGTAATACGTTATAACGTTATACCATATAACGTAATACGTGATAACGTTATACCATATAACGTAATACGTTGTAACGTTATACCATATAACGTAATACGTGATAACGTTATACCATATAACGTAATACGTTAAAACGTTATACCATATAACGTAATACGTTATAACGTTATACCATATAACGTAATACGGTATAACGTTATACCATATAACATAATACGTTATAACGATATACCATATAACGTAATACGTTATAACTTTATACCATATAACGTAATACGTGATAACGTTATACCATATAACGTAATACGTTAAAACGTTATACCATATAACGTAATACGTTATAACGTTATACCATATAACGTAATACGTGATAACGTAATACCATACAACGTAATACGTTATGACGTTATACCATATAACGTAATACGTTATAACGTAATACCGTATAACATAATACGTAATAACGTAATACCATATAACGTAAAACGTCATTTCGTTATACCATATAACGTAATACGTTATAACGTAATACCATATAACGTAATAAGTTATAACGTTATACCATATAACGTAATACGTTAAAACGTAATGCCATATAACGTAATACGTTATAACGTAATAACATATAACGTAAAACGTCATTTCGTTGTACCATATAACGTAATACTGTATAACGTTATACCATATAACGTAATACGTTATAACGATATACCATATAACGTAATACGTTATAACGTTATACCATATAACGTAATACGTGATAACGTTATACCATATAACGTAATACGTTGTAACGTTATACCATATAACGTAATACGTGATAACGTTATACCATATAACGTAATACGTTAAAACGTTATACCATATAACGTAATACGTTATAACGTTATACCATATAACGTAATACGTTATAACGTAATACCATATAACGTAATACGTTATAACGTTATACCATATAACGTAATACGTTATAACGTTATACCATATAACGTAATACTTTATAACGTAATACCATATAACGTAATACGTTAAAACGTTATACCACATAACGTAATACGTTATAACGTAATACCATATAACGTAATACGTTATAACGTTATACCATATAACGTAATACGTTAAAACGTAATGCCATATAACGTAATACGTTATAACGTTATACCATATAACGTAAAACGTCATTTCGTTATACCATATAACGTAATACGTTATAACGTAATGCCATATAACGTAATACGTGATAACGTTATACCATATAACGTAATACGTTATAACGTAATAACATATAACGTAAAACGTCATTTCGTTGTACCATATAACGTAATACTGTATAACGTTATACCATATAACGTAATACGTTATAACGATATACCATATAACGTAATACGTTATAACGTTATACCATATAACGTAATACGTGATAACGTTATACCATATAACGTAATACGTTGTAACGTTATACCATATAACGTAATACGTGATAACGTTATACCATATAACGTAATACGTTAAAACGTTATACCATATAACGTAATACGTTATAACGTTATACCATATAACGTAATACGGTATAACGTTATACCATATAACATAATACGTTATAACGATATACCATATAACGTAATACGTTATAACTTTATACCATATAACGTAATACGTGATAACGTTATACCATATAACGTAATACGTTAAAACGTTATACCATATAACGTAATACGTTATAACGTTATACCATATAACGTAATACGTGATAACGTAATACCATACAACGTAATACGTTATGACGTTATACCATATAACGTAATACGTTATAACGTAATACCGTATAACATAATACGTAATAACGTAATACCATATAACGTAAAACGTCATTTCGTTATACCATATAACGTAATACGTTATAACGTAATACCATATGACGTAATACGTTATAACGTTATACCATATAACGTAATACGTGATAACGTTATACCATATAACGTAATACGTTATAACGATATACCATATAACGTAGTACGTTATAACGTTATACCATATAACGTAATACGTTATAACGTTATACCATGTAACGTAATACGTTATAACGTAATACCATATAACGTAAAACGTCATTTCGTTATACCATATAACGTAATACGTTATAACGTAATACCATATAACGTAATACGGTATAACGTTATACCATATAACGTAATGCGTTATAACGTTATACCATATAACGTAATACGTTATAACGTTATACCATATAACGTAATACGGTATAACGTTATACCATATAACGTAATAAGTTATAACGATATACCATATAACGTAGTACGTTATAACGTTATACCATATAACGTAATACGTTATAACGTTATACCATATAACGTAATACGTTAAAACGTTATACCATATAACGTAATACGTTATAACGTTATACCATATAACGTAATACGTGATAACGTAATACCATATAACGTAATACGTTATAACGTTATACCATATAACGTAATACGTTATAACGTTATACCATATAACGTAATACTTTATAACGTTATACCATATAACGTAATACGTTAAAACGTTATACCACATAACGTAATACGTTATAACGTAATACCATATAACGTAATACGTTATAACGTTATACCATATAACGTAATACGTTATAACGTTATACCATGTAACGTAATACGTTATAACGTAATACCATATAACGTAAAACGTCATTTCGTTATACCATATAACGTAATACGTTATAACGTAATACCATATAACGTAATACGGTATAACGTTATACCATATAACGTAATACGTTATAACGTTATACGATATAACGTAATACGTTATAACGTTATAACATATAACGTAATACGGTATAACGTTATACCATATAACGTAATACGTTATAACGATATACCATACAACGTAGTACGTTATAAGGTTATACCATATAACGTAATACGTTATAACGTTATACCATATAACGTAATACGTTATAACGGAATAACATATAACGTAAAACGTTATAACGTAATACCATATAACGTAATACGTTATAACGTTATACCATATAACGTAATACGTTAAAACGTAATACCATATAACGTAATACGTTATAACGTAATACCATATAACGTAATACGTTATAACGTTATACCATACAACGTAATACGTTATAACGTTATACCATATAACGTAATACTTTATAACGTAATACCATATAACGTAATACGTTAAAACGTTATACCACATAACGTAATACGCTATAACGTAATACCATATAACGTAATACGTTATAACGTTATACCATATAACGTAATACGTTAAAACGTAATGCCATATAACGTAATACGTTATAACGTTATACCATATAACGTAAAACGTCATTTCGTTATACCATATAACGTAATACGTTATAACGTAATGCCATATAACGTAATACGTGATAACGTTATACCATATAACGTAATACGTTATAACGTAATAACATATAACGTAAAACGTCATTTCGTTGTACCATATAACGTAATACTGTATAACGTTATACCATATAACGTAATACGTTATAACGATATACCATATAACGTAATACGTTATAACGTTATACCATATAACGTAATACGTGATAACGTTATACCATATAACGTAATACGTTGTAACGTTATACCATATAACGTAATACGTGCTAACGTTATACCATATAACGTAATACGTTAAAACGTTATACCATATAACGTAATACGTTATAACGTTATACCATATAACGTAATACGGTATAACGTTATACCATATAACATAATACGTTATAACGATATACCATATAACGTAATACGTTATAACTTTATACCATATAACGTAATACGTGATAACGTTATACCATATAACGTAATACGTTAAAACGTTATACCATATAACGTAATACGTTATAACGTTATACCATATAACGTAATACGTGATAACGTAATACCATACAACGTAATACGTTATGACGTTATACCATATAACGTAATACGTTATAACGTAATACCGTATAACATAATACGTAATAACGTAATACCATATAACGTAAAACGTCATTTCGTTATACCATATAACGTAATACGTTATAACGTAATACCATATAACGTAATACGTTATAACGTTATACCATATAACGTAATACGTGATAACGTTATACCATATAACGTAATACGTTATAACGATATACCATATAACGTAGTACGTTATAACGTTATACCATATAACGTAATACGTTATAACGTTATACCATGTAACGTAATACGTTATAACGTAATACCATATAACGTAAAACGTCATTTCGTTATACCATATAACGTAATACGTTATAACGTAATACCATATAACGTAATACGGTATAACGTTATACCATATAACGTAATACGTTATAACGTTATACCATATAACGTAATACGTTATAACGTTATACCATATAACGTAATACGGTATAACGTTATACCATATAACGTAATAAGTTATAACGATATACCATATAACGTAGTACGTTATAACGTTATACCATATAACGTAATACGTTATAACGTTATACCATATAACGTAATACGTTAAAGCGTTATACCATATAACGTAATACGTTATAACGTTATACCATATAACGTAATACGTGATAACGTAATACCATATAACGTAATACGTTATAATGTTATACCATATAACGTAATACGTTATAACGTTATACCATATAACGTAATACTTTATAACGTTATACCATATAACGTAATACGTTAAAACGTTATACCACATAACGTAATACGTTATAACGTAATACCATATAACGTAATACGTTATAACGTTATACCATATAACGTAATACGTTATAACGTTATACCATGTAACGTAATACGTTATAACGTAATACCATATAACGTAAAACGTCATTTCGTTATACCATATAACGTAATACGTTATAACGTAATACCATATAACGTAATACGGTATAACGTTATACCATATAACGTAATACGTTATAACGTTATACGATATAACGTAATACGTTATAACGTTATAACATATAACGTAATACGGTATAACGTTATACCATATAACGTAATACGTTATAACGATATACCATACAACGTAGTACGTTATAACGTTATACCATATAACGTAATACGTTATAACGTTATACCATATAACGTAATACGTTAAAACGTTATACCATATAACGTAATACGTTATAACGTTATACCATATAACGTAATACGTTATAACGTAATACCATATAACGTAATACGTTGTAACGTTATACTATATAACGTAATACGTTATAACGTAATACCATATAACGTAATACGTTGTAACGTTATACGATATAACGTAATACGTTATAACGTTATACCATATAACGTAATACGTTAAAACGTTATACCATATAACGTAATACGTTATAACGTTATACCATATAACGTAATACGTTATAACGTAATACCATATAACGTAATACGTTGTAACGTTATACTATATAACGTAATACGTTATAACGTAATACCATATAACGTAATACGTTGTAACGTTATACGATATAACGTAATACGTTATAACGTTATACCATATAACGTAATACTTTATAACGTTATACCATATAACGTAATACGTTAAAACGTTATACCATATAACGTAATACGTTATAACGTTATACCATATAACGTAATACGTGATAACGTAATACCATATAACGTAATACGTTATAACGTTATACCATATAACGTAATACGTTATAACGTTATACCATATAACGTAATACTTTATAACGTTATACCATATAACGTAATACGTTAAAACGTTATACCACATAACGTAATACGTTATAACGTAATACCATATAACGAAATACGATATAACGTTATACCATATAACGTAATACGTTAAAATGTAATACCATATAGCGTAATACGTTATGACGTTATACCATATAACGTAAAACGTCATTTCGTTATACCATATAACGTAATACGTTATAACGTAATGCCATATAACGTAATACGTGATAACGTTATACCATATAACGTAATACGTTATAACGTAATAACATATAACGTAAAACGTTATAACGTAATACCATATAACGTAATACGTTATAACGTTATACCATATAACGTAATACGTTAAAACGTAATACCATATAACGTAATACGTTATAACGTAATACCATATAACGTAATACGTTATAACGTTATACCATATAACGTAATACGTTATAACGTTATACCATATAACGTAATACTTTATAACGTAATACCATATAACGTAATACGTTAAAACGTTATACCACATAACGTAATACGTTATAACGTAATACCATATAACGTAATACGTTATAACGTTATACCATATAACGTAATACGTTAAAACGTAATACCATATAACGTAATACGTTATAACGTTATACCATATAACGTAAAACGTCATTTCGTTATACCATATAACGTAATACGTTATAACGTAATGCCATATAACGTAATACGTGATAACGTTATACCATATAACGTAATACGTTATAACGTAATAACATATAACGTAAAACGTCATTTCGTTGTACCATATAACGTAATACTGTATAACGTTATACCATATAACGTAATACGTTATAACGATATACCATATAACGTAATACGTTATAACGTTATACCATATAACGTAATACGTGATAACGTTATACCATATAACGTAATACGTTAAAACGTTATACCATATAACGTAATACGTTATAACGTTATACCATATAACGTAATACGTGATAACGTAATACCATATAACGTAATACGTTATGACGTTATACCATATAACGTAATACGTTATAACGTAATACCATATAACGTAATACGTTATAACGTAATACCATATAACGTAAAACGTCATTTCGTTATACCATATAACGTAATACGTTATAACGTAATACCATATAACTTAATACGTTATAACGTTATACCATATAACGTAATACTTTATAACGTAATACCATATAACGTAATACGTTAAAACGTTATACCACATAACGTAATACGTTATAACGTAATACCATATAACGTAATACGTTATAACGTTATACCATATATCGTAATACGTTATAACGTTATACCATATAACGTAATACTTTATAGCGTAATACCATATAACGTAATACGTGATAACGTTATACCATATAACGTAATACGTTAAAACGTTATACCATATAACGTAATACGTTATAACGTTATACCATATAACGTAATACGTGATAACGTAATACCATATAACGTAATACGTTATAACGTTATACCATATAACGTAAAACGTCATTTCGTTATACCATATAACGTAATACGTTATAACGTTATACCATATAACGTAATACGTTAAAACGTAATACCATATAACGTAATACGTTATAACGTTATACCATATAACGTAAAACGTCATTTCGTTATACCATATAACGTAATACGTTATAACGTAATGCCATATAACGTAATGCGTGATAACGTTATACCATATAACGTAATACGTTATAACGTAATAACACATAACATAAAACGTTATAACGTAATACCATATAACGTAATACGTTATAACGTTATACCATATAACGTAATACGTTAAAACGTAATACCATATAACGTAATACGTTATAACGTAATACCATATAACGTAAAACGTCATTTCGTTATATCATATAAGGTAATACGGTATAACGTTATACCATATAACGTAATACGTTATAACGATATACCATATAACGTAATACGTTATAACGTTATACCATATAACGTAATACGTGATAACGTTATACCAAATATCGTAATACGTTAAAACGTTATACCATATAACGTAAAACGTCATTTCGTTATACCATATAACGTAATACGTTATAACGTAATGCCATATAACGTAATACGTGATAACGTTATACCATATAACATAATACGTTATAACGTAATACCATATAACGTAAAACGTCATTTCGTTATATCATATAACGTAATACGGTATAACGTTATACCATATAACGTAATACGTTATAACGATATACCATATAACGTAATACGTTATAACGTTATACCATATAACGTAATACGTGATAACGTTATACCATATAACGTAATACGTTAAAACGTTATACCATATAACGTAATACGTTATAACGTTATACCATATAACGTAATACGTGATAACGTAATACCATATAACGTAATACGTTATGACGTTATACCATATAACGTAATACGTTATAACGTAATCACATATAACGTAAAACGTCATTTCGTTATACCATATAACGTAATACGGTAGAACGTTATACCATATAACGTAATACGTTATAACGATATACCATATAATGTAATACGTTATAACGTTATACCATATAACGTAATACGTGATAACGTTATACCATATAACGTAATACGTTAAAACGTTATACCATATAACGTAATACGTTATAACGTTATACCATATAACGTAATACGGTATAACGTTATACCATATAACATAATACGTTATAACGATATACCATATAACGTAATACGTTATAACGTTATACCATATAACGTAATACGTGATAACGTAATACCATATAACGTAATACGTTATAACGTTATACCATATAACGTAAAACGTCATTTCGTTATACCATATAACGTAATACGTTATAACGTTATACCATATAACGTAATACGTTAAAACGTTATACCATATAACGTAATACGGTATAACGTTATACCATATAACATAATACGTTATAACGATATACCATATAACGTAATACGTTATAACTTTATACCATATAACGTAATACGTGATAACGTTATACCATATAACGTAATACGTTAAAACGTTATACCATATAACGTAATACGTTATAACGTTATACCATATAACGTAATACGTGATAACGTAATACCATACAACGTAATACGTTATGACGTTATACCATATAACGTAATACGTTATAACGTAATACCGTATAACATAATACGTAATAACGTAATACCATATAACGTAAAACGTCATTTCGTTATACCATATAACGTAATACGTTATAACGTAATACCATATAACGTAATACGTTATAACGTTATACCATATAACGTAATACGTTATAACGTTATACCATGTAACGTAATACGTTATAACGTAATACCATATAACGTAAAACGTCATTTCGTTATACCATATAACGTAATACTTTATAACGTTATACCATATAACGTAATACGTTAAAACGTTATACCACATAACGTAATACGTTATAACGTAATACCATATAACGTAATACGTTATAACGTTATACCATATAACGTAATACGTTATAACGTTATACCATGTAACGTAATACGTTATAACGTAATACCATATAACGTAAAACGTCATTTCGTTATACCATATAACGTAATACGTTATAACGTAATACCATATAACGTAATACGGTATAACGTTATACCATATAACGTAATACGTTATAACGTTATACGATATAACGTAATACGTTATAACGTTATAACATATAACGTAATACGGTATAACGTTATACCATATAACGTAATACGTTATAACGATATACCATACAACGTAGTACGTTATAACGTTATACCATATAACGTAATACGTTATAACGTTATACCATATAACGTAATACGTTAAAACGTTATACCATATAACGTAATACGTTATAACGTTATACCATATAACGTAATACGTTATAACGTAATACCATATAACGTAATACGTTGTAACGTTATACTATATAACGTAATACGTTATAACGTAATACCATATAACGTAATACGTTGTAACGTTATACGATATAACGTAATACGTTATAACGTTATACCATATAACGTAATACTTTATAACGTTATACCATATAACGTAATACGTTAAAACGTTATACCATATAACGTAATACGTTATAACGTTATACCATATAACGTAATACGTGATAACGTAATACCATATAACGTAATACGTTATAACGTTATACCATATAACGTAATACGTTATAACGTTATACCATATAACGTAATACTTTATAACGTTATACCATATAACGTAATACGTTAAAACGTTATACCACATAACGTAATACGTTATAACGTAATACCATATAACGTAATACGATATAACGTTATACCATATAACGTAATACGTTAAAACGTAATACCATATAGCGTAATACGTTATGACGTTATACCATATAACGTAAAACGTCATTTCGTTATACCATATAACGTAATACGTTATAACGTAATGCCATATAACGTAATACGTGATAACGTTATACCATATAACGTAATACGTTATAACGTAATAACATATAACGTAAAACGTTATAACGTAATACCATATAACGTAATACGTTATAACGTTATACCATATAACGTAATACGTTAAAACGTAATAGCATATAACGTAATACGTTATAACGTAATACCATATAACGTAATACGTTATAACGTTATACCATATAACGTAATACGTTATAACGTTATACCATATAACGTAATACTTTATAACGTAATACCATATAACGTAATACGTTAAAACGTTATACCACATAACGTAATACGTTATAACGTAATACCATATAACGTAATACGTTATAACGTTATACCATATAACGTAATACGTTAAAACGTAATACCATATAACGTAATACGTTATAACGTTATACCATATAACGTAAAACGTCATTTCGTTATACCATATAACGTAATACGTTATAACGTAATGCCATATAACGTAATACGTGATAACGTTATACCATATAACGTAATACGTTATAACGTAATAACATATAACGTAAAACGTCATTTCGTTGTACCATATAACGTAATACTGTATAACGTTATACCATATAACGTAATACGTTATAACGATATACCATATAACGTAATACGTTATAACGTTATACCATATAACGTAATACGTGATAACGTTATACCATATAACGTAATACGTTAAAACGTTATACCATATAACGTAATACGTTATAACGTTATACCATATAACGTAATACGTGATAACGTAATACCATATAACGTAATACGTTATGACGTTATACCATATAACGTAATACGTTATAACGTAATACCATATAACGTAATACGTTATAACGTAATACCATATAACGTAAAACGTCATTTCGTTATACCATATAACGTAATACGTTATAACGTAATACCATATAACTTAATACGTTATAACGTTATACCATATAACGTAATACTTTATAACGTAATACCATATAACGTAATACGTTAAAACGTTATACCACATAACGTAATACGTTATAACGTAATACCATATAACGTAATACGTTATAACGTTATACCATATATCGTAATACGTTATAACGTTATATCATATAACGTAATACTTTATAGCGTAATACCATATAACGTAATACGTGATAACGTTATACCATATAACGTAATACGTTAAAACGTTATACCATATAACGTAATACGTTATAACGTTATACCATATAACGTAATACGTGATAACGTAATACCATATAACGTAATACGTTATAACGTTATACCATATAACGTAAAACGTCATTTCGTTATACCATATAACGTAATACGTTATAACGTTATACCATATAACGTAATACGTTAAAACGTAATACCATATAACGTAATACGTTATAACGTTATACCATATAACGTAAAACGTCATTTCGTTATACCATATAACGTAATACGTTATAACGTAATGCCATATAACGTAATGCGTGATAACGTTATACCATATAACGTAATACGTTATAACGTAATAACACATAACATAAAACGTTATAACGTAATACCATATAACGTAATACGTTATAACGTTATACCATATAACGTAATACGTTAAAACGTAATACCATATAACGTAATACGTTATAACGTAATACCATATAACGTAAAACGTCATTTCGTTATATCATATAAGGTAATACGGTATAACGTTATACCATATAACGTAATACGTTATAACGATATACCATATAACGTAATACGTTATAACGTTATACCATATAACGTAATACGTGATAACGTTATACCAAATATCGTAATACGTTAAAACGTTATACCACATAACGTAATACGTTATAACGTAATACCATATAACGTAATACGTTATAACGTTATACCATATATCGTAATACGTTATAACGTTATACCATATAACGTAAAACGTCATTTCGTTATACCATATAACGTAATACGTTATAACGTAATACCATATAACTTAATACGTTATAACGTTATACCATATAACGTAATACTTTATAACGTAATACCATATAACGTAATACGTTAAAACGTTATACCACATAACGTAATACGTTATAACGTAATACCATATAACGTAATACGTTATAACGTTATACCATATAACGTAAAACGTCATTTCGTTATACCATATAACGTAATACGTTATAACGTAATACCATATAACGTAATACGGTATAACGTTATACCATATAACGTAATACGTTATAACGTTATACGATATAACGTAATACGTTATAACGTTATAACATATAACGTAATACGGTATAACGTTATACCATATAACGTAATACGTTATAACGATATACCATACAACGTAGTACGTTATAACGTTATACCATATAACGTAATACGTTATAACGTTATACCATATAACGTAATACGTTAAAACGTTATACCATATAACGTAATACGTTATAACGTTATACCATATAACGTAATACGTTATAACGTAATACCATATAACGTAATACGTTGTAACGTTATACTATATAACGTAATACGTTATAACGTAATACCATATAACGTAATACGTTGTAACGTTATACGATATAACGTAATACGTTATAACGTTATACCATATAACGTAATACGTTAAAACGTTATACCATATAACGTAATACGTTATAACGTTATACCATATAACGTAATACGTTATAACGTAATACCATATAACGTAATACGTTGTAACGTTATACTATATAACGTAATACGTTATAACGTAATACCATATAACGTAATACGTTGTAACGTTATACGATATAACGTAATACGTTATAACGTTATACCATATAACGTAATACTTTATAACGTTATACCATATAACGTAATACGTTAAAACGTTATACCATATAACGTAATACGTTATAACGTTATACCATATAACGTAATACGTGATAACGTAATACCATATAACGTAATACGTTATAACGTTATACCATATAACGTAATACGTTATAACGTTATACCATATAACGTAATACTTTATAACGTTATACCATATAACGTAATACGTTAAAACGTTATACCACATAACGTAATACGTTATAACGTAATACCATATAACGAAATACGATATAACGTTATACCATATAACGTAATACGTTAAAATGTAATACCATATAGCGTAATACGTTATGACGTTATACCATATAACGTAAAACGTCATTTCGTTATACCATATAACGTAATACGTTATAACGTAATGCCATATAACGTAATACGTGATAACGTTATACCATATAACGTAATACGTTATAACGTAATAACATATAACGTAAAACGTTATAACGTAATACCATATAACGTAATACGTTATAACGTTATACCATATAACGTAATACGTTAAAACGTAATACCATATAACGTAATACGTTATAACGTAATACCATATAACGTAATACGTTATAACGTTATACCATATAACGTAATACGTTATAACGTTATACCATATAACGTAATACTTTATAACGTAATACCATATAACGTAATACGTTAAAACGTTATACCACATAACGTAATACGTTATAACGTAATACCATATAACGTAATACGTTATAACGTTATACCATATAACGTAATACGTTAAAACGTAATACCATATAACGTAATACGTTATAACGTTATACCATATAACGTAAAACGTCATTTCGTTATACCATATAACGTAATACGTTATAACGTAATGCCATATAACGTAATACGTGATAACGTTATACCATATAACGTAATACGTTATAACGTAATAACATATAACGTAAAACGTCATTTCGTTGTACCATATAACGTAATACTGTATAACGTTATACCATATAACGTAATACGTTATAACGATATACCATATAACGTAATACGTTATAACGTTATACCATATAACGTAATACGTGATAACGTTATACCATATAACGTAATACGTTAAAACGTTATACCATATAACGTAATACGTTATAACGTTATACCATATAACGTAATACGTGATAACGTAATACCATATAACGTAATACGTTATGACGTTATACCATATAACGTAATACGTTATAACGTAATACCATATAACGTAATACGTTATAACGTAATACCATATAAAGTAAAACGTCATTTCGTTATACCATATAACGTAATACGTTATAACGTAATACCATATAACTTAATACGTTATAACGTTATACCATATAACGTAATACTTTATAACGTAATACCATATAACGTAATACGTTAAAACGTTATACCACATAACGTAATACGTTATAACGATATACCATATAACGTAATACGTTATAACGTTATACCATATATCGTAATACGTTATAACGTTATACCATATAACGTAATACTTTATAGCGTAATACCATATAACGTAATACGTGATAACGTTATACCATATAACGTAATACGTTAAAACGTTATACCATATAACGTAATACGTTATAACGTTATACCATATAACGTAATACGTGATAACGTAATACCATATAACGTAATACGTTATAACGTTATACCATATAACGTAAAACGTCATTTCGTTATACCATATAACGTAATACGTTATAACGTTATACCATATAACGTAATACGTTAAAACGTAATACCATATAACGTAATACGTTATAACGTTATACCATATAACGTAAAACGTCATTTCGTTATACCATATAACGTAATACGTTATAACGTAATGCCATATAACGTAATGCGTGATAACGTTATACCATATAACGTAATACGTTATAACGTAATAACACATAACATAAAACGTTATAACGTAATACCATATAACGTAATACGTTATAACGTTATACCATATAACGTAATACGTTAAAACGTAATACCATATAACGTAATACGTTATAACGTAATACCATATAACGTAAAACGTCATTTCGTTATATCATATAAGGTAATACGGTATAACGTTATACCATATAACGTAATACGTTATAACGATATACCATATAACGTAATACGTTATAACGTTATACCATATAACGTAATACGTGATAACGTTATACCAAATATCGTAATACGTTAAAACGTTATACCATATAACGTAAAACGTCATTTCGTTATACCATATAACGTAATACGTTATAACGTAATGCCATATAACGTAATACGTGATAACGTTATACCATATAACATAATACGTTATAACGTAATACCATATAACGTAAAACGTCATTTCGTTATATCATATAACGTAATACGGTATAACGTTATACCATATAACGTAATACGTTATAACGATATACCATATAACGTAATACGTTATAACGTTATACCATATAACGTAATACGTGATAACGTTATACCATATAACGTAATACGTTAAAACGTTATACCATATAACGTAATACGTTATAACGTTATACCATATAACGTAATACGTGATAACGTAATACCATATAACGTAATACGTTATGACGTTATACCATATAACGTAATACGTTATAACGTAATCACATATAACGTAAAACGTCATTTCGTTATACCATATAACGTAATACGGTAGAACGTTATACCATATAACGTAATACGTTATAACGATATACCATATAATGTAATACGTTATAACGTTATACCATATAACGTAATACGTGATAACGTTATACCATATAACGTAATACGTTAAAACGTTATACCATATAACGTAATACGTTATAACGTTATACCATATAACGTAATACGGTATAACGTTATACCATATAACATAATACGTTATAACGATATACCATATAACGTAATACGTTATAACGTTATACCATATAACGTAATACGTGATAACGTAATACCATATAACGTAATACGTTATAACGTTATACCATATAACGTAAAACGTCATTTCGTTATACCATATAACGTAATACGTTATAACGTTATACCATATAACGTAATACGTTAAAACGTTATACCATATAACGTAATACGGTATAACGTTATACCATATAACATAATACGTTATAACGATATACCATATAACGTAATACGTTATAACTTTATACCATATAACGTAATACGTGATAACGTTATACCATATAACGTAATACGTTAAAACGTTATACCATATAACGTAATACGTTATAACGTTATACCATATAACGTAATACGTGATAACGTAATACCATACAACGTAATACGTTATGACGTTATACCATATAACGTAATACGTTATAACGTAATACCGTATAACATAATACGTAATAACGTAATACCATATAACGTAAAACGTCATTTCGTTATACCATATAACGTAATACGTTATAACGTAATACCATATAACGTAATACGTTATAACGTTATACCATATAACGTAATACGTGATAACGTTATACCATATAACGTAATACGTTATAACGATATACCATATAACGTAGTACGTTATAACGTTATACCATATAACGTAATACGTTATAACGTTATACCATGTAACGTAATACGTTATAACGTAATACCATATAACGTAAAACGTCATTTCGTTATACCATATAACGTAATACGTTATAACGTAATACCATATAACGTAATACGGTATAACGTTATACCATATAACGTAATACGTTATAACGTTATACCATATAACGTAATACGTTATAACGTTATACCATATAACGTAATACGGTATAACGTTATACCATATAACGTAATAAGTTATAACGATATACCATATAACGTAGTACGTTATAACGTTATACCATATAACGTAATACGTTATAACGTTATACCATATAACGTAATACGTTAAAACGTTATACCATATAACGTAATACGTTATAACGTTATACCATATAACGTAATACGTGATAACGTAATACCATATAACGTAATACGTTATAACGTTATACCATATAACGTAATACGTTATAACGTTATACCATATAACGTAATACTTTATAACGTTATACCATATAACGTAATACGTTAAAACGTTATACCACATAACGTAATACGTTATAACGTAATACCATATAACGTAATACGTTATAACGTTATACCATATAACGTAATACGTTATAACGTTATACCATGTAACGTAATACGTTATAACGTAATACCATATAACGTAAAACGTCATTTCGTTATACCATATAACGTAATACGTTATAACGTAATACCATATAACGTAATACGGTATAACGTTATACCATATAACGTAATACGTTATAACGTTATACGATATAACGTAATACGTTATAACGTTATAACATATAACGTAATACGGTATAACGTTATACCATATAACGTAATACGTTATAACGATATACCATACAACGTAGTACGTTATAACGTTATACCATATAACGTAATACGTTATAACGTTATACCATATAACGTAATACGTTAAAACGTTATACCATATAACGTAATACGTTATAACGTTATACCATATAACGTAATACGTTATAACGTAATACCATATAACGTAATACGTTGTAACGTTATACTATATAACGTAATACGTTATAACGTAATACCATATAACGTAATACGTTGTAACGTTATACGATATAACGTAATACGTTATAACGTTATACCATATAACGTAATACTTTATAACGTTATACCATATAACGTAATACGTTAAAACGTTATACCATATAACGTAATACGTTATAACGTTATACCATATAACGTAATACGTGATAACGTAATACCATATAACGTAATACGTTATAACGTTATACCATATAACGTAATACGTTATAACGTTATACCATATAACGTAATACTTTATAACGTTATACCATATAACGTAATACGTTAAAACGTTATACCACATAACGTAATACGTTATAACGTAATACCATATAACGTAATACGATATAACGTTATACCATATAACGTAATACGTTAAAACGTAATACCATATAGCGTAATACGTTATGACGTTATACCATATAACGTAAAACGTCATTTCGTTATACCATATAACGTAATACGTTATAACGTAATGCCATATAACGTAATACGTGATAACGTTATACCATATAACGTAATACGTTATAACGTAATAACATATAACGTAAAACGTTATAACGTAATACCATATAACGTAATACGTTATAACGTTATACCATATAACGTAATACGTTAAAACGTAATACCATATAACGTAATACGTTATAACGTAATACCATATAACGTAATACGTTATAACGTTATACCATATAACGTAATACGTTATAACGTTATACCATATAACGTAATACTTTATAACGTAATACCATATAACGTAATACGTTAAAACGTTATACCACATAACGTAATACGTTATAACGTAATACCATATAACGTAATACGTTATAACGTTATACCATATAACGTAATACGTTAAAACGTAATACCATATAACGTAATACGTTATAACGTTATACCATATAACGTAAAACGTCATTTCGTTATACCATATAACGTAATACGTTATAACGTAATGCCATATAACGTAATACGTGATAACGTTATACCATATAACGTAATACGTTATAACGTAATAACATATAACGTAAAACGTCATTTCGTTGTACCATATAACGTAATACTGTATAACGTTATACCATATAACGTAATACGATATAACGATATACCATATAACGTAATACGTTATAACGTTATACCATATAACGTAATACGTGATAACGTTATACCATATAACGTAATACGTTAAAACGTTATACCATATAACGTAATACGTTATAACGTTATACCATATAACGTAATACGTGATAACGTAATACCATATAACGTAATACGTTATGACGTTATACCATATAACGTAATACGTTATAACGTAATACCATATAACGTAATACGTTATAACGTAATACCATATAACGTAAAACGTCATTTCGTTATACCATATAACGTAATACGTTATAACGTAATACCATATAACTTAATACGTTATAACGTTATACCATATAACGTAATACTTTATAACGTAATACCATATAACGTAATACGTTAAAACGTTATACCACATAACGTAATACGTTATAACGTAATACCATATAACGTAATACGTTATAACGTTATACCATATATCGTAATACGTTATAACGTTATACCATATAACGTAATACTTTATAGCGTAATACCATATAACGTAATACGTGATAACGTTATACCATATAACGTAATACGTTAAAACGTTATACCATATAACGTAATACGTTATAACGTTATACCATATAACGTAATACGTGATAACGTAATACCATATAACGTAATACGTTATAACGTTATACCATATAACGTAAAACGTCATTTCGTTATACCATATAACGTAATACGTTATAACGTTATACCATATAACGTAATACGTTAAAACGTAATACCATATAACGTAATACGTTATAACGTTATACCATATAACGTAAAACGTCATTTCGTTATACCATATAACGTAATACGTTATAACGTAATGCCATATAACGTAATGCGTGATAACGTTATACCATATAACGTAATACGTTATAACGTAATAACACATAACATAAAACGTTATAACGTAATACCATATAACGTAATACGTTATAACGTTATACCATATAACGTAATACGTTAAAACGTAATACCATATAACGTAATACGTTATAACGTAATACCATATAACGTAAAACGTCATTTCGTTATATCATATAAGGTAATACGGTATAACGTTATACCATATAACGTAATACGTTATAACGATATACCATATAACGTAATACGTTATAACGTTATACCATATAACGTAATACGTGATAACGTTATACCAAATATCGTAATACGTTAAAACGTTATACCACATAACGTAATACGTTATAACGTAATACCATATAACGTAATACGTTATAACGTTATACCATATATCGTAATACGTTATAACGTTATACCATATAACGTAAAACGTCATTTCGTTATACCATATAACGTAATACGTTATAACGTTATACCATATAACGTAATACGTGATAACGTAATACCATATAACGTAATACGTTATAACGTTATACCATATAACGTAAAACGTCATTTCGTTATACCATATAACGTAATACGTTATAACGTTATACCATATAACGTAATACGTTAAAACGTAATACCATATAACGTAATACGTTATAACGTTATACCATATAACGTAAAACGTCATTTCGTTATACCATATAACGTAATACGTTATAACGTAATGCCATATAACGTAATGCGTGATAACGTTATACCATATAACGTAATACGTTATAACGTAATAACACATAACATAAAACGTTATAACGTAATACCATATAACGTAATACGTTATAACGTTATACCATATAACGTAATACGTTAAAACGTAATACCATATAACGTAATACGTTATAACGTAATACCATATAACGTAAAACGTCATTTCGTTATATCATATAAGGTAATACGGTATAACGTTATACCATATAACGTAATACGTTATAACGATATACCATATAACGTAATACGTTATAACGTTATACCATATAACGTAATACGTGATAACGTTATACCAAATATCGTAATACGTTAAAACGTTATACCATATAACGTAAAACGTCATTTCGTTATACCATATAACGTAATACGTTATAACGTAATGCCATATAACGTAATACGTGATAACGTTATACCATATAACATAATACGTTATAACGTAATACCATATAACGTAAAACGTCATTTCGTTATATCATATAAGGTAATACGGTATAACGTTATACCATATAACGTAATACTTTATAACGTAATACCATATAACGTAATACGTTAAAACGTTATACCACATAACGTAATACGTTATAACGTAATACCATATAACGTAATACGTTATAACGTTATACCATATATCGTAATACGTTATAACGTTATACCATATAACGTAATACTTTATAGCGTAATACCATATAACGTAATACGTGATAACGTTATACCATATAACGTAATACGTTAAAACGTTATACCATATAACGTAATACGTTATAACGTTATACCATATAACGTAATACGTGATAACGTAATACCATATAACGTAATACGTTATAACGTTATACCATATAACGTAAAACGTCATTTCGTTATACCATATAACGTAATACGTTATAACGTTATACCATATAACGTAATACGTTAAAACGTAATACCATATAACGTAATACGTTATAACGTTATACCATATAACGTAAAACGTCATTTCGTTATACCATATAACGTAATACGTTATAACGTAATGCCATATAACGTAATGCGTGATAACGTTATACCATATAACGTAATACGTTATAACGTAATAACACATAACATAAAACGTTATAACGTAATACCATATAACGTAATACGTTATAACGTTATACCATATAACGTAATACGTTAAAACGTAATACCATATAACGTAATACGTTATAACGTAATACCATATAACGTAAAACGTCATTTCGTTATATCATATAAGGTAATACGGTATAACGTTATACCATATAACGTAATACGTTATAACGATATACCATATAACGTAATACGTTATAACGTTATACCATATAACGTAATACGTGATAACGTTATACCAAATATCGTAATACGTTAAAACGTTATACCATATAACGTAAAACGTCATTTCGTTATACCATATAACGTAATACGTTATAACGTAATGCCATATAACGTAATACGTGATAACGTTATACCATATAACATAATACGTTATAACGTAATACCATATAACGTAAAACGTCATTTCGTTATATCATATAACGTAATACGGTATAACGTTATACCATATAACGTAATACGTTATAGCGTAATACCATATAACGTAATACGTTATAACGTTATACCATATAACGTAATACGTTATAACGTAATAACATATAACGTAAAACGTCATTTCGTTGTACCATATAACGTAATACTGTATAACGTTATACCATATAACGTAATACGTTATAACGATATACCATATAACGTAATACGTTATAACGTTATACCATATAACGTAATACGTGATAACGTTATACCATATAACGTAATACGTTAAAACGTTATACCATATAACGTAATACGTTATAACGTTATACCATATAACGTAATACGTGATAACGTAATACCATATAACGTAATACGTTATGACGTTATACCATATAACGTAATACGTTATAACGTAATACCATATAACGTAATACGTTATAACGTAATACCATATAACGTAAAACGTCATTTCGTTATACCATATAACGTAATACGTTATAACGTAATACCATATAACTTAATACGTTATAACGTTATACCATATAACGTAATACTTTATAACGTAATACCATATAACGTAATACGTTAAAACGTTATACCACATAACGTAATACGTTATAACGTAATACCATATAACGTAATACGTTATAACGTTATACCATATATCGTAATACGTTATAACGTTATACCATATAACGTAATACTTTATAGCGTAATACCATATAACGTAATACGTGATAACGTTATACCATATAACGTAATACGTTAAAACGTTATACCATATAACGTAATACGTTATAACGTTATACCATATAACGTAATACGTGATAACGTAATACCATATAACGTAATACGTTATAACGTTATACCATATAACGTAAAACGTCATTTCGTTATACCATATAACGTAATACGTTATAACGTTATACCATATAACGTAATACGTTAAAACGTAATACCATATAACGTAATACGTTATAACGTTATACCATATAACGTAAAACGTCATTTCGTTATACCATATAACGTAATACGTTATAACGTAATGCCATATAACGTAATGCGTGATAACGTTATACCATATAACGTAATACGTTATAACGTAATAACACATAACATAAAACGTTATAACGTAATACCATATAACGTAATACGTTATAACGTTATACCATATAACGTAATACGTTAAAACGTAATACCATATAACGTAATACGTTATAACGTAATACCATATAACGTAATACGTTATAACGTAATACCATATAACGTAAAACGTCATTTCGTTATATCATATAAGGTAATACGGTATAACGTTATACCATATAACGTAATACGTTATAACGATATACCATATAACGTAATACGTTATAACGTTATACCATATAACGTAATACGTGATAACGTTATACCAAATATCGTAATACGTTAAAACGTTATACCATATAACGTAAAACGTCATTTCGTTATACCATATAACGTAATACGTTATAACGTAATGCCATATAACGTAATACGTGATAACGTTATACCATATAACATAATACGTTATAACGTAATACCATATAACGTAAAACGTCATTTCGTTATATCATATAACGTAATACGGTATAACGTTATACCATATAACGTAATACGTTATAACGATATACCATATAACGTAATACGTTATAACGTTATACCATATAACGTAATACGTGATAACGTTATACCATATAACGTAATACGTTAAAACGTTATACCATATAACGTAATACGTTATAACGTTATACCATATAACGTAATACGTGATAACGTAATACCATATAACGTAATACGTTATGACGTTATACCATATAACGTAATACGTTATAACGTAATCACATATAACGTAAAACGTCATTTCGTTATACCATATAACGTAATACGGTAGAACGTTATACCATATAACGTAATACGTTATAACGATATACCATATAATGTAATACGTTATAACGTTATACCATATAACGTAATACGTGATAACGTTATACCATATAACGTAATACGTTATAACGTTATACCATATAACGTAAAACGTCATTTCGTTATACCATATAACGTAATACGGTATAACGTTATACCATATAACATAATACGTTATAACGATATACCATATAACGTAATACGTTATAACGTTATACCATATAACGTAATACGTGATAACGTAATACCATATAACGTAATACGTTGTAACGTTATACGATATAACGTAATACGTTATAACGTTATACCATATAACGTAATACTTTATAACGTTATACCATATAACGTAATACGTTAAAACGTTATACCATATAACGTAATACGTTATAACGTTATACCATATAACGTAATACGTGATAACGTAATACCATATAACGTAATACGTTATAACGTTATACCATATAACGTAATACGTTATAACGTTATACCATATAACGTAATACTTTATAACGTTATACCATATAACGTAATACGTTAAAACGTTATACCACATAACGTAATACGTTATAACGTAATACCATATAACGTAATACGATATAACGTTATACCATATAACGTAATACGTTAAAACGTAATACCATATAGCGTAATACGTTATGACGTTATACCATATAACGTAAAACGTCATTTCGTTATACCATATAACGTAATACGTTATAACGTAATGCCATATAACGTAATACGTGATAACGTTATACCATATAACGTAATACGTTATAACGTAATAACATATAACGTAAAACGTTATAACGTAATACCATATAACGTAATACGTTATAACGTTATACCATATAACGTAATACGTTAAAACGTAATACCATATAACGTAATACGTTATAACGTAATACCATATAACGTAATACGTTATAACGTTATACCATATAACGTAATACGTTATAACGTTATACCATATAACGTAATACTTTATAACGTAATACCATATAACGTAATACGTTAAAACGTTATACCACATAACGTAATACGTTATAACGTAATACCATATAACGTAATACGTTATAACGTTATACCATATAACGTAATACGTTAAAACGTAATACCATATAACGTAATACGTTATAACGTTATACCATATAACGTAAAACGTCATTTCGTTATACCATATAACGTAATACGTTATAACGTAATGCCATATAACGTAATACGTGATAACGTTATACCATATAACGTAATACGTTATAACGTAATAACATATAACGTAAAACGTCATTTCGTTGTACCATATAACGTAATACTGTATAACGTTATACCATATAACGTAATACGTTATAACGATATACCATATAACGTAATACGTTATAACGTTATACCATATAACGTAATACGTGATAACGTTATACCATATAACGTAATACGTTAAAACGTTATACCATATAACGTAATACGTTATAACGTTATACCATATAACGTAATACGTGATAACGTAATACCATATAACGTAATACGTTATGACGTTATACCATATAACGTAATACGTTATAACGTAATACCATATAACGTAATACGTTATAACGTAATACCATATAACGTAAAACGTCATTTCGTTATACCATATAACGTAATACGTTATAACGTAATACCATATAACTTAATACGTTATAACGTTATACCATATAACGTAATACTTTATAACGTAATACCATATAACGTAATACGTTAAAACGTTATACCACATAACGTAATACGTTATAACGTAATACCATATAACGTAATACGTTATAACGTTATACCATATATCGTAATACGTTATAACGTTATACCATATAACGTAATACTTTATAGCGTAATACCATATAACGTAATACGTTATAACGTTATACCATATAACGTAATACGTTAAAACGTTATACCATATAACGTAATACGTTATAACGTTATACCATATAACGTAATACGTGATAACGTAATACCATATAACGTAATACGTTATAACGTTATACCATATAACGTAAAACGTCATTTCGTTATACCATATAACGTAATACGTTATAACGTTATACCATATAACGTAATACGTTAAAACGTAATACCATATAACGTAATACGTTATAACGTTATACCATATAACGTAAAACGTCATTTCGTTATACCATATAACGTAATACGTTATAACGTAATGCCATATAACGTAATGCGTGATAACGTTATACCATATAACGTAATACGTTATAACGTAATAACACATAACATAAAACGTTATAACGTAATACCATATAACGTAATACGTTATAACGTTATACCATATAACGTAATACGTTAAAACGTAATACCATATAACGTAATACGTTATAACGTAATACCATATAACGTAAAACGTCATTTCGTTATATCATATAAGGTAATACGGTATAACGTTATACCATATAACGTAATACGTTATAACGATATACCATATAACGTAATACGTTATAACGTTATACCATATAACGTAATACGTGATAACGTTATACCAAATATCGTAATACGTTAAAACGTTATACCACATAACGTAATACGTTATAACGTAATACCATATAACGTAATACGTTATAACGTTATACCATATATCGTAATACGTTATAACGTTATACCATATATCGTAAAACGTCATTTCGTTATACCATATAACGTAATACGTTATAACGTAATACCATATAACTTAATACGTTATAACGTTATACCATATAACGTAATACTTTATAACGTAATACCATATAACGTAATACGTTAAAACGTTATACCACATAACGTAATACGTTATAACGTAATACCATATAACGTAATACGTTATAACGTTATACCATATATCGTAATACGTTATAACGTTATACCATATAACGTAATACTTTATAGCGTAATACCATATAACGTAATACGTGATAACGTTATACCATATAACGTAATACGTTAAAACGTTATACCATATAACGTAATACGTTATAACGTTATACCATATAACGTAATACGTGATAACGTAATACCATATAACGTAATACGTTATAACGTTATACCATATAACGTAAAACGTCATTTCGTTATACCATATAACGTAATACGTTATAACGTTATACCATATAACGTAATACGTTAAAACGTAATACCATATAACGTAATACGTTATAACGTTATACCATATAACGTAAAACGTCATTTCGTTATACCATATAACGTAATACGTTATAACGTAATGCCATATAACGTAATGCGTGATAACGTTATACCATATAACGTAATACGTTATAACGTAATAACACATAACATAAAACGTTATAACGTAATACCATATAACGTAATACGTTATAACGTTATACCATATAACGTAATACGTTAAAACGTAATACCATATAACGTAATACGTTATAACGTAATACCATATAACGTAAAACGTCATTTCGTTATATCATATAAGGTAATACGGTATAACGTTATACCATATAACGTAATACGTTATAACGATATACCATATAACGTAATACGTTATAACGTTATACCATATAACGTAATACGTGATAACGTTATACCAAATATCGTAATACGTTAAAACGTTATACCATATAACGTAAAACGTCATTTCGTTATACCATATAACGTAATACGTTATAACGTAATGCCATATAACGTAATACGTGATAACGTTATACCATATAACATAATACGTTATAACGTAATACCATATAACGTAAAACGTCATTTCGTTATATCATATAACGTAATACGGTATAACGTTATACCATATAACGTAATACGTTATAACGATATACCATATAACGTAATACGTTATAACGTTATACCATATAACGTAATACGTGATAACGTTATACCATATAACGTAATACGTTAAAACGTTATACCATATAACGTAATACGTTATAACGTTATACCATATAACGTAATACGTGATAACGTAATACCATATAACGTAATACGTTATGACGTTATACCATATAACGTAATACGTTATAACGTAATCACATATAACGTAAAACGTCATTTCGTTATACCATATAACGTAATACGGTAGAACGTTATACCATATAACGTAATACGTTATAACGATATGCCATATAATGTAATACGTTATAACGTTATACCATATAACGTAATACGTGATAACGTTATACCATATAACGTAATACGTTAAAACGTTATACCATATAACGTAATACGTTATAACGTTATACCATATAACGTAATACGGTATAACGTTATACCATATAACATAATACGTTATAACGATATACCATATAACGTAATACGTTATAACGTTATACCATATAACGTAATACGTGATAACGTAATACCATATAACGTAATACGTTATAACGTTATACCATATAACGTAAAACGTCATTTCGTTATACCATATAACGTAATACGTTATAACGTTATACCATATAACGTAATACGTTAAAACGTTATACCATATAACGTAATACGGTATAACGTTATACCATATAACATAATACGTTATAACGATATACCATATAACGTAATACGTTATAACTTTATACCATATAACGTAATACGTGATAACGTTATACCATATAACGTAATACGTTAAAACGTTATACCATATAACGTAATACGTTATAACGTTATACCATATAACGTAATACGTGATAACGTAATACCATACAACGTAATACGTTATGACGTTATACCATATAACGTAATACGTTATAACGTAATACCGTATAACATAATACGTAATAACGTAATACCATATAACGTAAAACGTCATTTCGTTATACCATATAACGTAATACGTTATAACGTAATACCATATAACGTAATACGTTATAACGTTATACCATATAACGTAATACGTGATAACGTTATACCATATAACGTAATACGTTATAACGATATACCATATAACGTAGTACGTTATAACGTTATACCATATAACGTAATACGTTATAACGTTATACCATGTAACGTAATACGTTATAACGTAATACCATATAACGTAAAACGTCATTTCGTTATACCATATAACGTAATACGTTATAACGTAATACCATATAACGTAATACGGTATAACGTTATACCATATAACGTAATACGTTATAACGTTATACCATATAACGTAATACGTTATAACGTTATACCATATAACGTAATACGGTATAACGTTATACCATATAACGTAATAAGTTATAACGATATACCATATAACGTAGTACGTTATAACGTTATACCATATAACGTAATACGTTATAACGTTATACCATATAACGTAATACGTTAAAACGTTATACCATATAACGTAATACGTTATAACGTTATACCATATAACGTAATACGTGATAACGTAATACCATATAACGTAATACGTTATAACGTTATACCATATAACGTAATACGTTATAACGTTATACCATATAACGTAATACTTTATAACGTTATACCATATAACGTAATACGTTAAAACGTTATACCACATAACGTAATACGTTATAACGTAATACCATATAACGTAATACGTTATAACGTTATACCATATAACGTAATACGTTATAACGTTATACCATGTAACGTAATACGTTATAACGTAATACCATATAACGTAAAACGTCATTTCGTTATACCATATAACGTAATACGTTATAACGTAATACCATATAACGTAATACGGTATAACGTTATACCATATAACGTAATACGTTATAACGTTATACGATATAACGTAATACGTTATAACGTTATAACATATAACGTAATACGGTATAACGTTATACCATATAACGTAATACGTTATAACGATATACCATACAACGTAGTACGTTATAACGTTATACCATATAACGTAATACGTTATAACGTTATACCATATAACGTAATACGTTAAAACGTTATACCATATAACGTAATACGTTATAACGTTATACCATATAACGTAATACGTTATAACGTAATACCATATAACGTAATACGTTGTAACGTTATACTATATAACGTAATACGTTATAACGTAATACCATATAACGTAATACGTTGTAACGTTATACGATATAACGTAATACGTTATAACGTTATACCATATAACGTAATACTTTATAACGTTATACCATATAACGTAATACGTTAAAACGTTATACCATATAACGTAATACGTTATAACGTTATACCATATAACGTAATACGTGATAACGTAATACCATATAACGTAATACGTTATAACGTTATACCATATAACGTAATACGTTATAACGTTATACCATATAACGTAATACTTTATAACGTTATACCATATAACGTAATACGTTAAAACGTTATACCACATAACGTAATACGTTATAACGTAATACCATATAACGTAATACGATATAACGTTATACCATATAACGTAATACGTTAAAACGTAATACCATATAGCGTAATACGTTATGACGTTATACCATATAACGTAAAACGTCATTTCGTTATACCATATAACGTAATACGTTATAACGTAATACCATATAACGTAATACGTGATAACGTTATACCATATAACGTAATACGTTATAACGTAATAACATATAACGTAAAACGTTATAACGTAATACCATATAACGTAATACGTTATAACGTTATACCATATAACGTAATACGTTAAAACGTAATACCATATAACGTAATACGTTATAACGTAATACCATATAACGTAATACGTTATAACGTTATACCATATAACGTAATACGTTATAACGTTATACCATATAACGTAATACTTTATAACGTAATACCATATAACGTAATACGTTAAAACGTTATACCACATAACGTAATACGTTATAACGTAATACCATATAACGTAATACGTTATAACGTTATACCATATAACGTAATACGTTAAAACGTAATACCATATAACGTAATACGTTATAACGTTATACCATATAACGTAAAACGTCATTTCGTTATACCATATAACGTAATACGTTATAACGTAATGCCATATAACGTAATACGTGATAACGTTATACCATATAACGTAATACGTTATAACGTAATAACATATAACGTAAAACGTCATTTCGTTGTACCATATAACGTAATACTGTATAACGTTATACCATATAACGTAATACGTTATAACGATATACCATATAACGTAATACGTTATAACGTTATACCATATAACGTAATACGTGATAACGTTATACCATATAACGTAATACGTTATAACGTAATACCATATAACTTAATACGTTATAACGTTATACCATATAACGTAATACTTTATAACGTAATACCATATAACGTAATACGTTATAACGTAATACCATATAACTTAATACGTTATAACGTTATACCATATAACGTAATACTTTATAACGTAATACCATATAACGTAATACGTTAAAACGTTATACCACATAACGTAATACGTTATAACGTAATACCATATAACGTAATACGTTATAACGTTATACCATATATCGTAATACGTTATAACGTTATACCATATAACGTAATACTTTATAGCGTAATACCATATAACGTAATACGTGATAACGTTATACCATATAACGTAATACGTTAAAACGTTATACCATATAACGTAATACGTTATAACGTTATACCATATAACGTAATACGTGATAACGTAATACCATATAACGTAATACGTTATAACGTTATACCATATAACGTAAAACGTCATTTCGTTATACCATATAACGTAATACGTTATAACGTTATACCATATAACGTAATACGTTAAAACGTAATACCATATAACGTAATACGTTATAACGTTATACCATATAACGTAAAACGTCATTTCGTTATACCATATAACGTAATACGTTATAACGTAATGCCATATAACGTAATGCGTGATAACGTTATACCATATAACGTAATACGTTATAACGTAATAACACATAACATAAAACGTTATAACGTAATACCATATAACGTAATACGTTATAACGTTATACCATATAACGTAATACGTTAAAACGTAATACCATATAACGTAATACGTTATAACGTAATACCATATAACGTAAAACGTCATTTCGTTATATCATATAAGGTAATACGGTATAACGTTATACCATATAACGTAATACGTTATAACGATATACCATATAACGTAATACGTTATAACGTTATACCATATAACGTAATACGTGATAACGTTATACCAAATATCGTAATACGTTAAAACGTTATACCATATAACGTAAAACGTCATTTCGTTATACCATATAACGTAATACGTTATAACGTAATGCCATATAACGTAATACGTGACAACGTTATACCATATAACATAATACGTTATAACGTAATACCATATAACGTAAAACGTCATTTCGTTATATCATATAACGTAATACGGTATAACGTTATACCATATAACGTAATACGTTATAACGATATACCATATAACGTAATACGTTATAACGTTATACCATATAACGTAATACGTGATAACGTTATACCATATAACGTAATACGTTAAAACGTTATACCATATAACGTAATACGTTATAACGTTATACCATATAACGTAATACGTGATAACGTAATACCATATAACGTAATACGTTATGACGTTATACCATATAACGTAATACGTTATAACGTAATCACATATAACGTAAAACGTCATTTCGTTATACCATATAACGTAATACGGTAGAACGTTATACCATATAACGTAATACGTTATAACGATATACCATATAACGTAATACGTTATAACGTTATACCATATAACGTAATACGTGATAACGTTATACCATATAACGTAATACGTTAAAACGTTATACCATATAACGTAATACGTTATAACGTTATACCATATAACGTAATAAGTGATAACGTTATACCATATAACGTAATACGTTAAAACGTTATACCATACAACGTAATACGTTATAACGTTATACCATCTAACGTAATACGTGATAACGTTATACCATATAACGTAATACGTTAAAACGTTATACCATATAACGTAATACGTTATAACGTTATACCATATAACGTAATACGGTATAACGTTATACCATATAACATAATACGTTATAACGACATACCATATAACGTAATACGTTATAACTTTATACCATATAACGTAATACGTGATAACGTTATACCATATAACGTAATACGTTAAAACGTTACACCATATAACGTAATACGTTATAACGTTATACCATATAACGTAATACGTGATAACGTAATACCATACAACGTAATACGTTATGTCGTTATACCATATAACGTAATACGTTATAACGTAATACCGTATAACGTAATACGTTATAACGTAATACCATATAACGTAAAACGTCATTTCGTTATACCATATAACGTAATACGTTATAACGTTATACCATATAACGTAATACGTGATAACGTTATACCATATAACGTAATACGTTATAACGATATACCATATAACGTAGTACGTTATAACGTTATACCATATAACGTAATACGTTATAACGTTATACCATATAACGTAATACGTTATAACGTAATACCATATAACGTAAAACGTCATTTCGTTATACCATATAACGTAATACGTTATAACGTAATACCATATAACGTAATACGGTATAACGTTATACCATATAACGTAATACGTTATAACGATATACCATATAACGTAATACGTTATAGCGTTATACCATATAACGTAATACGTTATAACGTTATACCATATAACGTAATACGGTATAACGTTATACCATATAACGTAATACGTTATAACGATATACCATATAACGTAGTACGTTATAACGTTATACCATATAACGTAATACGTTATAACGTTATACCATATAACGTAATACGTTAAAACGTTATATCATATAACGTAATACGTTATAACGTTATACCATATAACGTAATACGTGATAACGTAATACCATATAACGTAATACGTTATAACGTTATACCATATAACGTAATACATTACAACGTTATACCATATAACGTAATACGTTAAAACGTTATACCATATAACGTAATACGTTATAACGTAATACCATATAACGTAATACGGTATAACGTTATACCATATAACGTAATACGTTATAACGATATACCATATAACGTAATACGTTGTAACGTTATACTATATAACGTAATACGTTATAACGTAATACCATATAACGTAATACGTTGTAACGTTATACGATATAACGTAATACGTTATAACGTTATACCATATAACGTAATACTTTATAACGTTATACCATATAACGTAATACGTTAAAACGTTATACCATATAACGTAATACGTTATAACGTTATACCATATAACGTAATACGTGATAACGTAATACCATATAACGTAATACGTTATAACGTTATACCATATAACGTAATACGTTATAACGTTATACCATATAACGTAATACTTTATAACGTTATACCATATAACGTGATACGTTAAAACGTTATACCACATAACGTAATACGTTATAACGTAATACCATATAACGTAATACGATATAACGTTATACCATATAACGTAATACGTTAAAACGTAATACCATATAGCGTAATACGTTATGACGTTATACCATATAACGTAAAACGTCATTTCGTTATACCATATAACGTAATACGGTATAACGTTATACCATATAACGTAATACGTTATAACGATATACCATATAACGTAATACGTTATAACGTTATACCATATAACGTAATACGTGATAACGTTATACCAAATATCGTAATACGTTAAAACGTTATACCATATAACGTAAAACGTCATTTCGTTATACCATATAACGTAATACGTTATAACGTAATGCCATATAACGTAATACGTGATAACGTTATACCATATAACATAATACGTTATAACGTAATACCATATAACGTAAAACGTCATTTCGTTATATCATATAACGTAATACGGTATAACGTTATACCATATAACGTAATACGTTATAACGATATACCATATAACGTAATACGTTATAACGTTATACCATATAACGTAATACGTGATAACGTTATACCATATAACGTATTACGTTAAAACGTTATACCATATAACGTAATACGTTATAACGTTATACCATATAACGTAATACGTGATAACGTAATACCATATAACGTAATACGTTATGACGTTATACCATATAACGTAATACGTTATAACGTAATCACATATAACGTAAAACGTCATTTCGTTATACCATATAACGTAATACGGTAGAACGTTATACCATATAACGTAATACGTTATAACGATATACCATATAACGTAATACGTTATAACGTTATACCATATAACGTAATACGTGATAACGTTATACCATATAACGTAATACGTTAAAACGTTATACCATATAACGTAATACGTTATAACGTTATACCATATAACGTAATAAGTGATAACGTTATACCATATAACGTAATACGTTAAAACGTTATACCATATAACGTAATACGTTATAACGTTATACCATCTAACGTAATACGTGATAACGTTATACCATATAACGTAATACGTTAAAACGTTATACCATATAACGTAATACGTTATAACGTTATACCATATAACGTAATACGGTATAACGTTATACCATATAACATAATACGTTATAACGATATACCATATAACGTAATACGTTATAACTTTATACCATATAACGTAATACGTGATAACGTTATACCATATAACGTAATACGTTATAACGTTACACCATATAACGTAATACGTTATAACGTTATACCATATAACGTAATACGTGATAACGTAATACCATACAACGTAATACGTTATGTCGTTATACCATATAACGTAATACGTTATAACGTAATACCGTATAACGTAATACGTTATAACGTAATACCATATAACGTAAAACGTCATTTCGTTATACCATATAACGTAATACGTTATAACGTTATACCATATAACGTAATACGTGATAACGTTATACCATATAACGTAATACGTTATAACGATATACCATATAACGTAGTACGTTATAACGTTATACCATATAACGTAATACGTTATAACGTTATACCATATAACGTAATACGTTATAACGTAATACCATATAACGTAAAACGTCATTTCGTTATACCATATAACGTAATACGTTATAACGTAATACCATATAACGTAATACGGTATAACGTTATACCATATAACGTAATACGTTATAACGATATACCATATAACGTAATACGTTATAACGTTATACCATATAACGTAATACGTTATAACGTTATACCATATAACGTAATACGGTATAACGTTATACCATATAACGTAATACGTTATAACGATATACCATATAACGTAGTACGTTATAACGTTATACCATATAACGTAATACGTTATAACGTTATACCATATAACGTAATACGTTAAAACGTTATATCATATAACGTAATACGTTATAACGTTATACCATATAACGTAATACGTGATAACGTAATACCATATAACGTAATACGTTATAACGTTATACCATATAACGTAATACATTACAACGTTATACCATATAACGTAATACGTTAAAACGTTATACCATATAACGTAATACGTTAAAACGTTATACCACATAACGTAATACGTTATAACGTAATACCATATAACGTAATACGTTATAACGTTATACCATATAACGTAAAACGTCATTTCGTTATACCATATAACGTAATACGTTATAACGTTATACCATATAACGTAATACGTTAAAACGAAATACCATATAACGTAATACGTTATAACGTTATACCATATAACGTAAAACGTCATTTCGTTATACCATATAACGTAATACGTTATAACGTAATACCATATAACGTAATACGGTATAACGTTATACCATATAACGTAATACGTTATAACGATATACCATATAACGTAATACGTTGTAACGTTATACTATATAACGTAATACGTTATAACGTAATACCATATAACGTAATACGTTGTAACGTTATACGATATAACGTAATACGTTATAACGTTATACCATATAACGTAATACTTTATAACGTTATACCATATAACGTAATACGTTAAAACGTTATACCATATAACGTAATACGTTATAACGTTATACCATATAACGTAATACGTGATAACGTAATACCATATAACGTAATACGTTATAACGTTATACCATATAACGTAATACGTTATAACGTTATACCATATAACGTAATACTTTATAACGTTATACCATATAACGTAATACGTTAAAACGTTATACCACATAACGTAATACGTTATAACGTAATACCATATAACGTAATACGATATAACGTTATACCATATAACGTAATACGTTAAAACGTAATACCATATAGCGTAATACGTTATGACGTTATACCATATAACGTAAAACGTCATTTCGTTATACCATATAACGTAATACGTTATAACGTAATGCCATATAACGTAATACGTGATAACGTTATACCATATAACGTAATACGTTATAACGTAATAACATATAACGTAAAACGTTATAACGTAATACCATATAACGTAATACGTTATAACGTTATACCATATAAGGTAATACGTTAAAACGTAATACCATATAACGTAATACGTTATAACGTAATACCATATAACGTAATACGTTATAACGTTATACCATATAACGTAATACGTTATAACGTTATACCATATAACGTAATACTTTATAACGTAATACCATATAACGTAATACGTTAAAACGTTATACCACATAACGTAATACGTTATAACGTAATACCATATAACGTAATACGTTATAACGTTATACCATATAACGTAATACGTTAAAACGTAATACCATATAACGTAATACGTTATAACGTTATACCATATAACGTAAAACGTCATTTCGTTATACCATATAACGTAATACGTTATAACGTAATGCCATATAACGTAATACGTGATAACGTTATACCATATAACGTAATACGTTATAACGTAATAACATATAACGTAAAACGTCATTTCGTTGTACCATATAACGTAATACTGTATAACGTTATACCATATAACGTAATACGTTATAACGATATACCATATAACGTAATACGTTATAACGTTATACCATATAACGTAATACGTGATAACGTTATACCATATAACGTAATACGTTAAAACGTTATACCATATAACGTAATACGTTATAACGTTATACCATATAACGTAATACGTGATAACGTAATACCATATAACGTAATACGTTATGACGTTATACCATATAACGTAATACGTTATAACGTAATACCATATAACGTAATACGTTATAACGTAATACCATATAACGTAAAACGTCATTTCGTTATACCATATAACGTAATACGTTATAACGTAATACCATATAACTTAATACGTTATAACGTTATACCATATAACGTAATACTTTATAACGTAATACCATATAACGTAATACGTTAAAACGTTATACCACATAACGTAATACGTTATAACGTAATACCATATAACGTAATACGTTATAACGTTATACCATATATCGTAATACGTTATAACGTTATACCATATAACGTAATACTTTATAGCGTAATACCATATAACGTAATACGTGATAACGTTATACCATATAACGTAATACGTTAAAACGTTATACCATATAACGTAATACGTTATAACGTTATACCATATAACGTAATACGTGATAACGTAATACCATATAACGTAATACGTTATAACGTTATACCATATAACGTAAAACGTCATTTCGTTATACCATATAACGTAATACGTTATAACGTTATACCATATAACGTAATACGTTAAAACGTAATACCATATAACGTAATACGTTATAACGTTATACCATATAACGTAAAACGTCATTTCGTTATACCATATAACGTAATACGTTATAACGTAATGCCATATAACGTAATGCGTGATAACGTTATACCATATAACGTAATACGTTATAACGTAATAACACATAACATAAAACGTTATAACGTAATACCATATAACGTAATACGTTATAACGTTATACCATATAACGTAATACGTTAAAACGTAATACCATATAACGTAATACGTTATAACGTAATACCATATAACGTAAAACGTCATTTCGTTATATCATATAAGGTAATACGGTATAACGTTATACCATATAACGTAATACGTTATAACGATATACCATATAACGTAATACGTTATAACGTTATACCATATAACGTAATACGTGATAACGTTATACCAAATATCGTAATACGTTAAAACGTTATACCATATAACGTAAAACGTCATTTCGTTATACCATATAACGTAATACGTTATAACGTAATGCCATATAACGTAATACGTGATAACGTTATACCATATAACATAATACGTTATAACGTAATACCATATAACGTAAAACGTCATTTCGTTATATCATATAACGTAATACGGTATAACGTTATACCATATAACGTAATACGTTATAACGATATACCATATAACGTAATACGTTATAACGTTATACCATATAACGTAATACGTGATAACGTTATACCATATAACGTAATACGTTAAAACGTTATACCATATAACGTAATACGTTATAACGTTATACCATATAACGTAATACGTGATAACGTAATACCATATAACGTAATACGTTATGACGTTATACCATATAACGTAATACGTTATAACGTAATCACATATAACGTAAAACGTCATTTCGTTATACCATATAACGTAATACGGTAGAACGTTATACCATATAACGTAACACGTTATAACGATATACCATATAACGTAATACGTTATAACGTTATACCATATAACGTAATACGTGATAACGTTATACCATATAACGTAATACGTTAAAACGTTATACCATATAACGTAATACGTTATAACGTTATACCATATAACGTAATAAGTGATAACGTTATACCATATAACGTAATACGTTAAAACGTTATACCATATAACGTAATACGTTATAACGTTATACCATCTAACGTAATACGTGATAACGTTATACCATATAACGTAATACGTTAAAACGTTATACCATATAACGTAATACGTTATAACGTTATACCATATAACGTAATACGGTATAACGTTATACCATATAACATAATACGTTATAACGATATACCATATAACGTAATACGTTATAACTTTATACCATATAACGTAATACGTGATAACGTTATACCATATAACGTAATACGTTAAAACGTTACACCATATAACGTAATACGTTATAACGTTATACCATATAACGTAATACGTGATAACGTAATACCATACAACGTAATACGTTATGTCGTTATACCATATAACGTAATACGTTATAACGTAATACCGTATAACGTAATACGTTATAACGTAATACCATATAACGTAAAACGTCATTTCGTTATACCATATAACGTAATACGTTATAACGTTATACCATATAACGTAATACGTGATAACGTTATACCATATAACGTAATACGTTATAACGATATACCATATAACGTAGTACGTTATAACGTTATACCATATAACGTAATACGTTATAACGTTATACCATATAACGTAATACGTTATAACGTAATACCATATAACGTAAAACGTCATTTCGTTATACCATATAACGTAATACGTTATAACGTAATACCATATAACGTAATACGGTATAACGTTATACCATATAACGTAATACGTTATAACGATATACCATATAACGTAATACGTTATAACGTTATACCATATAACGTAATACGTTATAACGTTATACCATATAACGTAATACGGTATAACGTTATACCATATAACGTAATACGTTATAACGATATACCATATAACGTAGTACGTTATAACGTTATACCATATAACGTAATACGTTATAACGTTATACCATATAACGTAATACGTTAAAACGTTATATCATATAACGTAATACGTTATAACGTTATACCATATAACGTAATACGTGATAACGTAATACCATATAACGTAATACGTTATAACGTTATACCATATAACGTAATACATTACAACGTTATACCATATAACGTAATACGTTAAAACGTTATACCATATAACGTAATACGTTAAAACGTTATACCACATAACGTAATACGTTATAACGTAATACCATATAACGTAATACGTTATAACGTTATACCATATAACGTAAAACGTCATTTCGTTATACCATATAACGTAATACGTTATAACGTTATACCATATAACGTAATACGTTAAAACGAAATACCATATAACGTAATACGTTATAACGTTATACCATATAACGTAAAACGTCATTTCGTTATACCATATAACGTAATACGTTATAACGTAATACCATATAACGTAATACGGTATAACGTTATACCATATAACGTAATACGTTATAACGATATACCATATAACGTAATACGTTATAACGTTATACCATATAACGTAATACGTTAAAACGTTATACCATATAACGTAATACGTTAAAACGTTATACCACATAACGTAATACGTTATAACGTAATACCATATAACGTAATACGTTGTAACGTTATACCACATAACGTAATACGTTATAACGTAATACCATATAACGTAATACGTTGTAACGTTATACGATATAACGTAATACGTGATAACGTTATACCATATAACGTAATACGTTAAAACGTTATACCATATAACGTAATACGTTATAACGTTATACCATATAACGTAATACGTGATAACGTAATACCATACAACGTAATACGTTATGACGTTATACCATATAACGTAATACGTTATAACGTAATACCGTATAACGTAATACGTAATAACGTAATACCATATAACGTAAAACGTCATTTCGTTATACCATATAACGTAATACGTTATAACGTAATACCATATAACGTAATACGTTATAACGTTATACCATATAACGTAATACGTGATAACGTTATACCATATAACGTAATACGTTATAACGATATACCATATAACGTAGTACGTTATAACGTTATACCATATAACGTAATACGTTATAACGTTATACCATGTAACGTAATACGTTATAACGTAATACCATATAACGTAGAACGTCATTTCGTTATACCATATAACGTAATACGTTATAACGTAATACCATATAACGTAATACGGTATAACGTTATACCATATAACGTAATACGTTATAACGTTATACCATATAACGTAATACGTTATAACGTTATACCATATAACGTAATACGGTATAACGTTATACCATATAACGTAATACGTTATAACGATATACCATATGACGTAGTACGTTATAACGTTATACCATATAACGTAATACGTTATAACGTTATACCATATAACGTAATACGTTAAAACGTTATACCATATAACGTAATACGTTATAACGTTATACCATATAACGTAATACGTGATAACGTAATACCATATAACGTAATACGTTATAACGTTATACCATATAACGTAATACGTTATAACGTTATACCATATAACGTAATACTTTATAACGTTATACCATATAACGTAATACGTTAAAACGTTATACCACATAACGTAATACGTTATAACGTAATACCATATAACGTAATACGTTATAACGTTATACCATATAACGTAATACGTTATAACGTTATACCATGTAACGTAATACGTTATAACGTAATACCATATAACGTAAAACGTCATTTCGTTATACCATATAACGTAATACGTTATAACGTAATACCATATAACGTAATACGGTATAACGTTATACCATATAACGTAATACGTTATAACGTTATACCATATAACGTAATACGTGATAACGTAATACCATATAACGTAATACGTTATAACGTTATACCATATAACGTAATACGTTATAACGTTATACCATATAACGTAATACTTTATAACGTTATACCATATAACGTAATACGTTAAAACGTTATACCATATAACGTAATACGTTATAACGTTATACCATATAACGTAAAACGTCATTTCGTTATACCATATAACGTAATACGTTATAACGTAATGCCATATAACGTAATACGTGATAACGTTATACCATATAACGTAATACGTTATAACGTAATAAAATATAACGTAAAACGTTATAACGTAATACCATATAACGTAATACGTTATAACGTTATACCATATAACGTAAAACGTCATTTCGTTATACCATTTAACGTAATACGTTATAACGTAATGCCATATAACGTAATACGTGATAACGTTATACCATATCACGTAATACGTTATAACGTAATAACATATAACGTAAAACGTTATAACGTAATACCATATAACGTAATACGTTATAACGTTATACCATATAACGTAATACGTTAAAACGTAATACCATATAACGTAATACTTTATAACGTTATACCATATAACGTAATACTTTATAACGTTATACCATATAACGTAATACTTTAAAACGTTATACCACGTAACGTAATACGTTATAACGTAATACCATATAACGTAATACATTATAACGTTATACCATATAACGTAATACGTGATAACGTTATACCATATAACGTAATACGTTATAACGTAATACCATATAACGTAAAACGTTATAACGTAATACCATATAACGTAATACGTTATAACGTTATACCATATAACGTAATACGTTATAACGTAATACCATATAACGTAATACGTTATAACGTTATACCATATAACGTAATACGTTATAACGTTATACCATATAACGTAATACTTTATAACGTAATACCATATAACGTAATACGTTAAAACGTTATACCACATAACGTAATACGTTATAACGTAATACCATATAACGTAATACGTTATAACGTAATACCATATAACGTAATACGTTATAACGTTATACCATATAACGTAATACGTAAAACGTAATACCATATAACGTAATACGTTATAACGTTATACCATATAACGTAAAACGTCATTTCGTTATACCATATAACGTAATACGTTATAACGTAATGCCATATAACGTAATACGTGATAACGTTATACCATATAACGTAATACGTTATAACGTAATAACATATAACGTAAAACGTCATTTCGTTGTACCATATAACGTAATACTGTATAACGTTATGCCATATAACGTAATACGTTATAACGATATACCATATAACGTAATACGCTATAACGTTATACCATATAACCTAATACGTGATAACGTTATACCATATAACGTAATACGTTAAAACGTTATACCATATAACGTAATACGTTATAACGTTATACCATATAACGTAATACGTGATAACGTAATACCATATAACGTAATACGTTATGACGTTATACCATATAACGTAATACGTTATAACGTAATACCATATAACGTAATACGTTATAACGTAATACCATATAACGTAAAACGTCATTTCGTTATACCATATAACGTAATACGTTATAACGCAATACCATATAACTTAATACGTTATAACGTTATACCATATAACGTAATACTTTATAACGTAATACCATATAACGTAATACGTTTAAACGTTATACCACATAACGTAATTCGTTATAACGTAATACCATATAACGTAATACGTTATAACGTTATAACGTTATACCATATAACGTAATACTTTATAGCGTAATACCATATAACGTAATACGTGATAACGTTATACCATATAACGTAATACGTTAAAACGTTATACCATATAACGTAATACGTTATAACGTTATACCATATAACGTAATACGTTATAACGATATACCATATAACGTAGTACGTTATAACGTTATACCATATAACGTAATACGTTATAACGTTATACCATGTAACGTAATACGTTATAACGTAATACCATATAACGTAAAACGTCATTTCGTTATACCATATAACGTAATACGTTATAACGTTATACCATATAACGTAATACGGTATAACGTTATACCATATAACGTAATACGTTATAACGATATACCATATAACGTAGTACGTTATAACGTTATACTATATAACGTAATACGTTATAACGTTATACCATATAACGTAATACGTTAAAACGTTATACCATATAACGTAATACGTTATAACGTTATACCATATAACGTAATACGTGATAACGTAATACCATATAACGTAATACGTTATAACGTTATACCATATAACGTAATACGTTATAACGTTATACCATATAACGTAATACTTTATAACGTTATACCATATAACGTAATACGTTAAAACGTTATACCACATAACGTAATACGTTATAACGTAATACCATATAACGTAAAACGTCATTTCGTTATACCATATAACGTAATACGTTATAACGTAATACCATATAACGTAGTACGGTATAACGTTATACCATATAACGTAATACGTTATAACGTTATACCATATAACGTAATACGTGATAACGTAATACCATATAACGTAATACGTTATAACGTTATACCATATAACGTAACACGTTATAACGTTATACCATATAACGTAATACTTTATAACGTTATACCATATAACGTAATACGTTAAAACGTTATACCATATAACGTAATACGTTATAACGTTATACCATATAACGTAAACCGTCATTTCGTTATACCATATAACGTAATACGTTATAACGTAATGCCATATAACGTAATACGTGATAACGTTATACCATATAACGTAATACGTTATAACGTAATAACATATAACGTAAAACGTTATAACGTAATACCATATAACGTAATACGTTATAACGTTATACCATATAACGTAAAACGTAATTTCGTTATACCATTTAACGTAATACGTTATAACGTAATGCCATATAACGTAATACGTGATAACGTTATACCATATCACGTAATACGTTATAACGTAATAACATATAACGTAAAACGTTATAACGTAATACCATATAACGTAATACGTTATAACGTTATACCATATAACGTAATACGTTAAAACGTAATACCATATAACGTAATACTTTATAACGTTATACCATATAACGTAATACTTTATAACGTTATACCATATAACGTAATACGTTAAAACGTTATACCACATAACGTAATACGTTATAACGTAATACCATATAACGTAATACGTTATAACGTTATACCATATAACGTAATACGTGATAACGTTATACCATATAACGTAATACGTTATAACGTAATACCATATAACGTAAAACGTTATAACGTAATACCATATAACGTAATACGTTATAACGTTATACCATATAACGTAATACGTTATAACGTAATACCATATAACGTAATACGTTATAACGTTATACCATATAACGTAATACGTTATAACGTTATACCATATAACGTAATACTTTATAACGTTATACCATATAACGTAATACGTTAAAACGTTATACCATATAACGTAATACGTTATAACGTTATACCATATAACGTAGTACGTTATAACGTAATACCATATAACGTAAAACGTCATTTCGTTATACCATATAACGTAATACGTTATAACGTAATACCATATAACGTAGTACGGTATAACGTTATACCATATAACGTAATACGTTATAACGTTATACCATATAACGTAATACGTGATAACGTAATACCATATAACGTAATACGTTATAACGTTATACCATATAACGTAATACGTTATAACGTTATACCATATAACGTAATACTTTATAACGTTATACCATATAACGTAATACGTTAAAACGTTATACCATATAACGTAATACGTTATAACGTTATACCATATAACGTAAAACGTCATTTCGTTATACCATATAACGTAATACGTTATAACGTAATGCCATATAACGTAATACGTGATAACGTTATACCATATAACGTAATACGTTATAACGTAATAACATATAACGTAAAACGTTATAACGTAATACCATATAACGTAATACGTTATAACGTTATACCATATAACGTAAAACGTCATTTCGTTATACCATTTAACGTAATACGTTATAACGTAATGCCATATAACGTAATACGTGATAACGTTATACCATATCACGTAATACGTTATAACGTAATAACATATAACGTAAAACGTTATAATGTAATACCATATAACGTAATACGTTATAACGTTATACCATATAACGTAATACGTTAAAACGTAATACCATATAACGTAATACTTTATAACGTTATACCATATAACGTAATACTTTATAACGTTATACCATATAACGTAATACGTTAAAACGTTATACCACATAACGTAATACGTTATAACGTAATACCATATAACGTAATACGTTATAACGTTATACCATATAACGTAATACGTGATAGCGTTATACCATATAACGTAATACGTTATAACGTAATACCATATAACGTAAAACGTTATAACGTAATACCATATAACGTAATACGTTATAACGTTATACCATATAACGTAATACGTTATAACGTAATACCATATAACGTAATACGTTATAACGTTATACCATATAACGTAATACGTTATAACGTTATACCATATAACGTAATACTTTATAACGTAATACCATATAACGTAATACGTTAAAACGTTATACCACATAACGTAATACGTTATAACGCAATACCATATAACGTAATACGTTATAACGTTATACCATATAACGTAATACGTTAAAACGTAATACCATATAACGTAATACGTTATAACGTTATACCATATAACGTAAAACGTCATTTCGTTATACCATATAACGTAATACTTTATAACGTTATACCATATAACGTAATACGTTATAACGTTATACCATATAACGTAATACGTTATAACGTTATACCATATAACGTAATACTTTATAACGTTATACCATATAACGTAATACGTTAAAACGTTATACCATATAACGTAATACGTTATAACGCTATACCATATAACGTAAAACGTCATTTCGTTATACCATATAACGTAATACGCTATAACGTTATACCATATAACGTAATACGTGATAACGTTATACCATATAACGTAATACGTTAAAACGTTATACCATATAACGTAATACGTTATAACGTTATACCATATAACGTAATACGTGATAACGTAATACCATATAACGTAATACGTTATGACGTTATACCATATAACGTAATACGTTATAACGTAATACCATATAACGTAATACGTTATAACGTTATACCATATAACGTAATACGTTATAACGTTATACCATATAACGTAATACTTTATAACGTTATACCATATAACGTAATACGTTAAAACGTTATACCATATAACGTAATACGTTATAACGCTATACCATATAACGTAAAACGTCATTTCGTTATACCATATAACGTAATACGCTATAACGTTATACCATATAACGTAATACGTGATAACGTTATACCATATAACGTAATACGTTAAAACGTTATACCATATAACGTAATACGTTATAACGTTATACCATATAACGTAATACGTGATAACGTAATACCATATAACGTAATACGTTATGACGTTATACCATATAACGTAATACGTTATAACGTAATACCATATAACGTAATACGTTATAACGTAATACCATATAACGTAAAACGTCATTTCGTTATACCATATAACGTAATACGTTATAACGTAATACCATATAACTTAATACGTTATAACGTTATACCATATAACGTAATACTTTATAACGTAATACCATATAACGTAATACGTTAAAACGTTATACCACATAACGTAATACGTTATAACGTAATACCATATAACGTAATACGTTATAACGTTATAACGTTATACCATATAACGTAATACTTTATAGCGTAATACCATATAACGTAATACGTGATAACGTTATACCATATAACGTAATACGTTAAAACGTTATACCATATAACGTAATACGTTATAACGTTATACCATATAACGTAATACGTGATAACGTAATACCATATAACGTAATACGTTATAACGTTATACCATATAACGTAAAACGTCATTTCGTTATACCATATAACGTAATACGTTATAACGTTATACCATATAACGTAATACGTTAAAACGTAATACCATATAACGTAATACGTTATAACGTTATACCATATAACGTAAAACGTCATTTCGTTATACCATATAACGTAATACGTTATAACGTAATGCCATATAACGTAATACGTGATAACGTTATACCATATAACGTAATACGTTATAACGTAATAACACATAACATAAAACGTTATAACGTAATACCATATAACGTAATACGTTATAACGTTATACCATATAACGTAATACGTTAAAACGTAATACCATATAACGTAATACGTTATAACGTAATACCATATAACGTAAAACGTCATTTCGTTATATCATATAACGTAATACGGTATAACGTTATACCATATAACGTAATACGTTATAACGATATACCATATAACGTAATACGTTATAACGTTATACCATATAACGTAATACGTGATAACGTTATACCATATAACGTAATACTTTATAACGTTATACCATATAACGTAATACTTTATAACGTTATACCATATAACGTAATACGTTAAAACGTTATACCACATAACGTAATACGTTATAACGTAATACCATATAACGTAATACGTTATAACGTTATACCATATAACGTAATACGTTAAAACGTAATACCATATAACGTAATACGTTATAACGTTATACCATATAACGTAAAACGTCATTTCGTTATACCATATAACGTAATACGTTATAACGTAATGCCATATAACGTAATACGTGATAACGTTATACCATATAACGTAATACGTTATAACGTAATACCATATAACGTAAAACGTTATAACGTAATACCATATAACGTAATACGTTATAACGTAATACCACATAACGTAATACGTTATAACGTAATACCATATAACGTAATACGTTATAACGTTATACCATATAACGTAATACGTTATAACGTTATACCATATAACGTAATACTTTATAACGTAATACCATATAACGTAATACGTTAAAACGTTATACCACATAACGTAATACGTTATAACGTAATACCATATAACGTAATACGTTATAACGTTATACGATATAACGTAATACGTTAAAACGTAATGCCATATAACGTAATACGTTATAACGTTATACCATATAACGTAAAACGTCATTTCGTAATACCATATAACGTAATACGTTATAACGTAATGCCATATAACGTAATACGTGATAACGTTATACCATATAACGTAATACGTTATAACGTAGTAACATATAACGTAAAACGTCATTTCGTTGTACCATATAACGTAATACTGTATAACGTTATACCATATAACGTAATACGTTATAACGATATACCATATAACGTAATACGTTATAACGTTATACAATATAACGTAATACGTGATAACGTTATACCATATAACGTAATACGTTAAAACGTTATACCATATAACGTAATACGTGATAACGTAATACCATATAACGTAATACGTTATGACGTTATACCATATAACGTAATACGTTATAACGTAATACCATATAACGTAATACGTTATAACGTAATACCATATAACGTAAAACGTCATTTCGTTATACCATATAACGTAATACGTTATAACGTAATACCATATAACTTAATACGTTATAACGTTATACCATATAACGTAATACTTTATAACGTAATACCATATAACGTAATACGTTATAACGTAATAACATATAACGTAAAACGTCATTTCGTTGTACCATATAACGTAATACTGTATAACGTTATGCCATATAACGTAATACGTTATAACGATATACCATATAACGTAATACGCTATAACGTTATACCATATAACGTAATACGTGATAACGTTATACCATATAACGTAATACGTTAAAACGTTATACCATATAACGTAATACGTTATAACGTTATACCATATAACGTAATACGTGATAACGTAATACCATATAACGTAATACGTTATGACGTTATACCATATAACGTAATACGTTATAACGTAATACCATATAACGTAATACGTTATAACGTAATACCATATAACGTAAAACGTCATTTCGTTATACCATATATCGTAATACGTTATAACGTAATACCATATAACTTAATACGTTATAACGTAATACCATATAACGTAAAACGTCATTTCGTTATACCATATAACGTAATACGTTATAACGTAATGCCATATAACGTAATACGTGATAACGTTATACCATATAACGTAATACGTTATAACGTAATAACACATAACATAAAACGTTATAACGTAATACCATATAACGTAATACGTTATAACGTTATACCATATAACGTAATACGTTAAAACGTAATACCATATAACGTAATACGTTATAACGTAATACCATATAACGTAAAACGTCATTTCGTTATATCATATAACGTAATACGGTATAACGTTATACCATATAACGTAATACGTTATAACGATATACCATATAACGTAATACGTTATAACGTTATACCATATAACGTAATACGTGATAACGTTATACCATATAACGTAATACTTTATAACGTTATACCATATAACGTAATACTTTATAACGTTATACCATATAACGTAATACGTTAAAACGTTATACCACATAACGTAATACGTTATAACGTAATACCATATAACGTAATACGTTATAACGTTATACCATATAACGTAATACGTTAAAACGTAATACCATATAACGTAATACGTTATAACGTTATACCATATAACGTAAAACGTCATTTCGTTATACCATATAACGTAATACGTTATAACGTAATGCCATATAACGTAATACGTGATAACGTTATACCATATAACGTAATACGTTATAACGTAATACCATATAACGTAAAACGTTATAACGTAATACCATATAACGTAATACGTTATAACGTTATACCACATAACGTAATACGTTATAACGTAATACCATATAACGTAATACGTTATAACGTTATACCATATAACGTAATACGTTATAACGTTATACCATATAACGTAATACTTTATAACGTAATACCATATAACGTAATACGTTAAAACGTTATACCACATAACGTAATACGTTATAACGTAATACCATATAACGTAATACGTTATAACGTTATACGATATAACGTAATACGTTAAAACGTAATACCATATAACGTAATAGGTTATAACGTTATACCATATAACGTAAAACGTCATTTCGTAATACCATATAACGTAATACGTTATAACGTAATGCCATATAACGTAATACGTGATAACGTTATACCATATAACGTAATACGTTATAACGTAGTAACATATAACGTAAAACGTCATTTCGTTTTACCATATAACGTAATACTGTATAACGTTATACCATATAACGTAATACGTTATAACGATATAGCATATAACGTAATACGTTATAACGTTATACCATATAACGTAATACGTGATAACGTTATACCATATAACGTAATACGTTATGACGTTATACCATATAACGTATTACGTTATAACGTAATACCATATAACGTAATACGTTATAACGTAATACCATATAACGTAAAACGTCATTTCGTTATACCATATAACGTAATACGTTATAACGTAATACCATATAACTTAATACGTTATAACGTTATACCATATAACGTAATACTTTATAACGTAATACCATATAACGTAATACGTTAAAACGTTATACCACATAACGTAATACGTTATAACGTAATACCATATAACGTAATACGTTATAACGTTATACCATATAACGTAGTACGTTATAACGTTATACCATATAACGTAATACTTTATAGCGTAATACCATATAACGTAATACGTTATAACGTTATACCATATAACGTAATACGGTATAACGTTATACCATATAACGTAATACGTTATAACGATATACCATATAACGTAGTGCGTTATAACGTTATACCATATAACGTAATACGTTATAACGTTATACCATATAACGTAATACGTTAAAACGTTATACCATGTAACGTAATACGTTATAACTTTATACCATATAACGTAATACGTGATTACGTTATACCATATAACGTAATACGTTAAAACGTTATACCATATAACGTAATACGTTATAACGTTATACCATATAACGTAATACGTGATAACGTAATACCATACAACGTAATACGTTATGACGTTATACCATATAACGTAATACGTTATAACGTAATACCGTATAACGTAATACGTTATAACGTAATACCATATAACGTAAAACGTCATTTCGTTATACCATATAACGTAATACGTTATAACGTTATACCATATAACGTAATACGTGATAACGTTATACCATATAACGTAATACGTTATAACGATATACCATATAACGCAGTACGTTATAACGTTATACCATATAACGTAATACGTTATAACGTTATACCATATAACGTAATACGTTATAACGTAATACCATATAACGTAAAACGTCATTTCGTTATACCATATAACGTAATACGTTATAACGTAATACCATATAACGTAATACGGTATAACGTTATACCATATAACGTAATACGTTATAACGATATACCATATAACGTAATACGTTATAACGTTATACCATATAACGTAATACGTTATAACGTTATACCATATAACGTAATACGGTATAACGTTATACCATATAACGTAATACGTTATAACGATATACCATATAACGTAGTACGTTATAACGTTATACCATATAACGTAATACGTTATAACGTTATACCATATAACGTAATACGTTAAAACGTTATACCATATAACGTAATACGTTATAACGTTATACCATATAACGTAATACGTTAAAACGTTATACCATATAACGTAATACGTTAAAACGTTATACCACATAACGTAATACGTTATAACGTAATACCATATAACGTAATACGTTATAACGTTATACCATATAACGTAATACGTTAAAACGTAATACCATATAACGTAATACGTTATAACGTTATACCATATAACGTAAAACGTCATTTCGTTATACCATATAACGTAATACGTTATAACGTAATGCCATATAACGTAATACGTGATAACGTTATACCATATCACGTAATACGTTATAACGTAATAACATATAACGTAAAACGTTATAACGTAATACCATATAACGTAATACGTTATAACGTTATACCATATAACGTAATACGTTCAAACGTAATACCATATAACGTAATACGTTATAACGTAATACCATATAACGTAATACGTTATAACGTTATACCATATAACGTAATACGTTATAACGTAATACCATATAACGTAATACGTTATAACGTTATACGATATATCGTAATACGATATAACGTTATACCATACAACGTAATACGTTATAACGTAATGCCATATAACATAATACGTGATAACGTTATACCATATAACGTAATACGTTATAACGTAATAACATATAACGTAAAACGTCATTTCGTTGTACCATATAACGTAATACGGTATAACGTTATACCATATAACGTAATACGTTATAACGATATACCATATAACGTAATACTTTATAACGTTATACCATATAACGTAATACGTTAAAACGTTATACCACATAACGTAATACGTTATAGCGTTATACCATATAACGTAATACGTTAAAACGTTATACCATATAACGTAATACGTTATAACGTTATACCATATAACGTAATACGTGATAACGTTATACCATATAACGTAATACGTTAAAACGTTATACCATATAACGTAATACGTTATAACGTTATACCATATAACGTAATACGGTATAACGTTATACCATATAACATAATACGTTATAACGATATACCATATAACGTAATACGTTATAACTTTATACCATATAACGTAATACGTGATTACGTTATACCATATAACGTAATACGTTAAGACGTTATACCATATAACGTAATACGTTATAACGTTATACCATATAACGTAATACGTGATAACGTAATACCATACAACGTAATACGTTATGACGTTATACCATATAACGTAATACGTTATAACGTAATACCGTATAACGTAATACGTTATAACGTAATACCATATAACGTAAAACGTCATTTCGTTATACCATATAACGTAATACGTTATAACGTTATACCATATAACGTAATACGTGATAACGTTATACCATATAACGTAATACGTTATAACGATATACCATATAACGTAGTACGTTATAACGTTATACCATATAACGTAATACGTTAAAACGTAATACCATATAACGTAATACGTTATAACGTAATACCATATAACGTAAAACGTCATTTCGTTATATCATATAACGTAATACGGTATAACGTTATACCATATAACGTAATACGTTATAACGATATACCATATAACGTAATACGTTATAACGTTATACCATATAACGTAATACGTGATAACGTTATACCATATAACGTAATACTTTATAACGTTATACCATATAACGTAATACTTTATAACGTTATACCATATAACGTAATACGTTAAAACGTTATACCACATAACGTAATACGTTATAACGTAATACCATATAACGTAATACGTTATAACGTTATACCATATAACGTAATACGTTAAAACGTAATACCATATAACGTAATACGTTATAACGTTATACCATATAACGTAAAACGTCATTTCGTTATACCATATAACGTAATACGTTATAACGTAATGCCATATAACGTAATACGTGATAACGTTATACCATATAACGTAATACGTTATATCGTAATACCATATAACGTAAAACGTTATAACGTAATACCATATAACGTAATACGTTATAACGTTATACCACATAACGTAATACGTTATAACGTAATACCATATAACGTAATACGTTATAACGTTATACCATATAACGTAATACGTTATAACGTTATACCATATAACGTAATACTTTATAACGTAATACCATATAACGTAATACGTTAAAACGTTATACCACATAACGTAATACGTTATAACGTAATACCATATAACGTAATACGTTATAACGTTATACGATATAACGTAATACGTTAAAACGTAATACCATATAACGTAATACGTTATAACGTTATACCATATAACGTAAAACGTCATTTCGTAATACCATATAACGTAATACGTTATAACGTAATGCCATATAACGTAATACGTGATAACGTTATACCATATAACGTAATACGTTATAACGTAGTAACATATAACGTAAAACGTCATTTCGTTGTACCATATAACGTAATACGTTATGACGTTATACCATATAACGTAATACGTTATAACGTTATACCATATAACGTAATACGTTAAAACGTTATACCATATAACGTAATACGTTAAAACGTTATACCACATAACGTAATACGTTATAACGTAATACCATATAACGTAATACGTTATAACGTTATACCATATAACGTAATACGTTAAAACGTTATACCATATAACGTAATACGTTATAACTTTATACCATATAACGTAATACGTGATTACGTTATACCATATAACGTAATACGTTAAAACGTTATACCATATAACGTAATACGTTATAACGTTATACCATATAACGTAATACGTGATAACGTAATACCATACAACGTAATACGTTATGACGTTATACCATATAACGTAATACGTTATAACGTAATACCGTATAACGTAATACGTTATAACGTAATACCATATAACGTAAAACGTCATTTCGTTATACCATATAACGTAATACGTTATAACGTTATACCATATAACGTAATACGTGATAACGTTATACCATATAACGTAATACGTTATAACGATATACCATATAACGTAGTACGTTATAACGTTATACCATATAACGTAATACGTTATAACGTTATACCATATAACGTAATACGTTATAACGTAATACCATATAACGTAAAACGTCATTTCGTTATACCATATAACGTAATACGTTATAACGTAATACCATATAACGTAATACGGTATAACGTTATACCATATAACGTAATACGTTATAACGATATACCATATAACGTAATACGTTATAACGTTATACCATATAACGTAATACGTTATAACGTTATACCATATAACGTAATACGGTATAACGTTATACCATATAACGTAATACGTTATAACGATATACCATATAACGTAGTACGTTATAACGTTATACCATATAACGTAATACGTTATAACGTTATACCATATAACGTAATACGTTAAAACGTTATACCATATAACGTAATACGTTATAACGTTATACCATATAACGTAATACGTTAAAACGTTATACCATATAACGTAATACGTTAAAACGTTATACCACATAACGTAATACGTTATAACGTAATACCATATAACGTAATACGTTATAACGTTATACCATATAACGTAATACGTTAAAACGTAATACCATATAACGTAATACGTTATAACGTTATACCATATAACGTAATACTTTATAGCGTAATACCATATAACGTAATACGTGATAACGTTATACCATATAACGTAATACGTTAAAACGTTATACCATATAACGTAATACGTTATAACGTTATACCATATAACGTAATACGTGATAACGTAATACCATATAACGTAATACGTTATGATGTTATACCATATAACGTAATACGTGATAACGTTATACCATATAACGTAATACGTTATAACGTAATAACACATAACATAAAACGTTATAACGTAATACCATATAACGTAATACGTTACAACGTTATACCATATAACGTAATACGTTAAAACGTAATACCATATAACGTAATACGTTATAACGTAATACCATATAACGTAAAACGTCATTTCGTTATATCATATAACGTAATACGGTATAACGTTATACCATATAACGTAATACGTTATAACGATATACCATATAACGTAATACGTTATAACGTTATACCATATAACGTAATACGTGATAACGTTATACCATATAACGTAATACGTTAAAACGTTATACCATATAACGTAAAACGTCATTTCGTTATACCATATAACGTAATACGTTATAACGTAATGCCATATAACGTAATACGTGATAACGTTATACCATATAACATAATACGTTATAACGTAATACCATATAACGTAAAACGTCATTTCGTTATATCATATAACGTAATACGGTATAACGTTATACCATATAACGTAATACGTTATAACGATATACCATATAACGTAATACGTTATAACGTTATACCATATAACGTAATACGTGATAACGTTATACCATATAACGTAATACGTTAAAACGTTATACCATATAACGTAATACGTTATAACGTTATACCATATAACGTAATACGGTATAACGTTATACCATATAACACAATACGTTATAACGATATACCATATAACGTAATACGTTATAACTTTATACCATATAACGTAATACGTGATTACGTTATACCATATAACGTAATACGTTAAAACGTTATACCATATAACGTAATACGTGATAACGTTATACCATATAACGTAATACGTTAAAACGTTATACCATATAACGTAATACGTTATAACGTTATACCATATAACGTAATAAGTGATAGCGTTATACCATATAACGTAATACGTTAAAACGTTATACCATATAACGTAATACGTTATAACGTTATACCATATAACGTAATACGTGATAACGTTATACCATATAACGTAATACGTTAAAACGTTATACCATATAACGTAATACGTTATAACGTTATACCATATAACGTAATACGGTATAACGTTATACCATATAACATAATACGTTATAACGATATACCATATAACGTAATACGTTATAACTTTATACCATATAACGTAATACGTGATTACGTTATACCATATAACGTAATACGTTAAAACGTTATACCATATAACGTAATACGTTATAACGTTATACCATATAACGTAATACGTGATAACGTAATACCATACAACGTAATACGTTATGACGTTATACCATATAACGTAATACGTTATAACGTAATACCGTATAACGTAATACGTTATAACGTAATACCATATAACGAAAACGTCATTTCGTTATACCATATAACGTAATACGTTATAACGTTATACCATATAACGTAATACGTGATAACGTTATACCATATAACGTAATACGTTATAACGATATACCATATAACGTAGTACGTTATAACGTTATACCATATAACGTAATACGTTATAACGTTATACCATATAACGTAATACGTTATAACGTAATACCATATAACGTAAAACGTCATTTCGTTATACCATATAACGTAATACGTTATAACGTAATACCATATAACGTAATACGGTATAACGTTATACCATATAACGTAATACGTTATAACGATATACCATATAACGTAATACGTTATAACGTTATACCATATAACGTAATACGTTATAACGTTATACCATATAACGTAATACGGTATAACGTTATACCATATAACGTAATACGTTATAACGATATACCATATAACGTAGTACGTTATAACGTTATACCATATAACGTAATACGTTATAACGTTATACCATATAACGTAATACGTTAAAACGTTATACCATATAACGTAATACGTTATAACTTTATACCATATAACGTAATACGTGATTACGTTATACCATATAACGTAATACGTTAAAACGTTATACCATATAACGTAATACGTTATAACGTTATACCATATAACGTAATACGTGATAACGTAATACCATACAACGTAATACGTTATGACGTTATACCATATAACGTAATACGTTATAACGTAATACCGTATAACGTAATACGTTATAACGTAATACCATATAACGTAAAACGTCATTTCGTTATACCATATAACGTAATACGTTATAACGTTATACCATATAACTTAATACGTGATAACGTTATACCATATAACGTAATACGTTATAACGATATACCATATAACGTAGTACGTTATAACGTTATACCATATAACGTAATACGTTATAACGTTATACCATATAACGTAATACGTTATAACGTAATACCATATAACGTAAAACGTCATTTCGTTATACCATATAACGTAATACGTTATAACGTAATACCATATAACGTAATACGGTATAACGTTATACCATATAACGTAATACGTTATAACGATATACCATATAACGTAATACGTTATAACGTTATACCATATAACGTAATACGTTATAACGTTATACCATATAACGTAATACGGTATAACGTTATACCATATAACGTAATACGTTATAACGATATACCATATAACGTAGTACGTTATAACGTTATACCATATAACGTAATACGTTATAACGTTATACCATATAACGTAATACGTTAAAACGTTATACCATATAACGTAATACGATATAACGTTATACCATATAACGTAATACGTTAAAACGTTATACCATATAACGTAATACGTTAAAACGTTATACCACATAACGTAATACGTTATAACGTAATACCATATAACGTAATACGTTATAACGTTATACCATATAACGTAATACGTTAAAACGTAATACCATATAACGTAATACGTTATAACGTTATACCATATAACGTAATACTTTGTAGCGTAATACCATATAACGTAATACGTGATAACGTTATACCATATAACGTAATACGTTAAAACGTTATACCATATAACGTAATACGTTATAACGTTATACCATATAACGTAATACGTGATAACGTAATACCATATAACGTAATACGTTATGATGTTATACCATATAACGTAATACGTGATAACGTTATACCATATAACGTAATACGTTATAACGTAATAACACATAACATAAAACGTTATAACGTAATACCATATAACGTAATACGTTATAACGTTATACCATATAACGTAATACGTTAAAACGTAATACCATATAACGTAATACGTTATAACGTAATACCATATAACGTAAAACGTCATTTCGTTATATCATATAACGTAATACGGTATAACGTTATACCATATAACGTAATACGTTATAACGATATACCATATAACGTAATACGTTATAACGTTATACCATATAACGTAATACGTGATAACGTTATACCATATAACGTAATACGTTAAAACGTTATACCATATAACGTAAAACGTCATTTCGTTATACCATATAACGTAATACGTTATAACGTAATGCCATATAACGTAATACGTGATAACGTTATACCATATAACATAATACGTTATAACGTAATACCATATAACGTAAAACGTCATTTCGTTATATCATATAACGTAATACGGTATAACGTTATACCATATAACGTAATACGTTATAACGATATACCATATAACGTAATACGTTATAACGTTATACCATATAACGTAATACGTGATAACGTTATACAATATAACGTAATACGTTAAAACGTTATACCATATAACGTAATACGTTATAACGTTATACCATATAACGTAATACGGTATAACGTTATACCATATAACATAATACGTTATAACGATATACCATATAACGTAATACGTTATAACTTTATACCATATAACGTAATACGTGATTACGTTATACCATATAACGTAATACGTTAAAACGTTATACCATATAACGTAATACGTGATAACGTTATACCATATAACGTAATACGTTAAAACGTTATACCATATAACGTAATACGTTATAACGTTATACCATATAACGTAATAAGTGATAGCGTTATACCATATAACGTAATACGTTAAAACGTTATACCATATAACGTAATACGTTATAACGTTATACCATATAACGTAATACGTGATAACGTTATACCATATAACGTAATACGTTAAAACGTTATACCATATAACGTAATACGTTATAACGTTATACCATATAACGTAATACGGTATAACGTTATACCATATAACATAATACGTTATAACGATATACCATATAACGTAATACGTTATAACTTTATACCATATAACGTAATACGTGATTACGTTATACCATATAACGTAATACGTTAAAACGTTATACCATATAACGTAATACGTTATAACGTTATACCATATAACGTAATACGTGATAACGTAATACCATACAACGTAATACGTTATGACGTTATACCATATAACGTAATACGTTATAACGTAATACCGTATAACGTAATACGTTATAACGTAATACCATATAACGTAAAACGTCATTTCGTTATACCATATAACGTAATACGTTATAACGTTATACCATATAACGTAATACGTGATAACGTTATACCATATAACGTAATACGTTATAACGATATACCATATAACGTAGTACGTTATAACGTTATACCATATAACGTAATACGTTATAACGTTATACCATATAACGTAATACGTTATAACGTAATACCATATAACGTAAAACGTCATTTCGTTATACCATATAACGTAATACGTTATAACGTAATACCATATAACGTAATACGGTATAACGTTATACCATATAACGTAATACGTTATAACGATATACCATATAACGTAATACGTTATAACGTTATACCATATAACGTAATACGTTATAACGTTATACCATATAACGTAATACGGTATAACGTTATACCATATAACGTAATACGTTATAACGATATACCATATAACGTAGTACGTTATAACGTTATACCATATAACGTAATACGTTATAACGTTATACCATATAACGTAATACGTTAAAACGTTATACCATATAACGTAATACGTTATAACTTTATACCATATAACGTAATACGTGATTACGTTATACCATATAACGTAATACGTTAAAACGTTATACCATATAACGTAATACGTTATAACGTTATACCATATAACGTAATACGTGATAACGTAATACCATACAACGTAATACGTTATGACGTTATACCATATAACGTAATACGTTATAACGTAATACCGTATAACGTAATACGTTATAACGTAATACCATATAACGTAAAACGTCATTTCGTTATACCATATAACGTAATACGTTATAACGTTATACCATATAACGTAATACGTGATAACGTTATACCATATAACGTAATACGTTATAACGATATACCATATAACGTAGTACGTTATAACGTTATACCATATAACGTAATACGTTATAACGTTATACCATATAACGTAATACGTTATAACGTAATACCATATAACGTAAAACGTCATTTCGTTATACCATATAACGTAATACGTTATAACGTAATACCATATAACGTAATACGGTATAACGTTATACCATATAACGTAATACGTTATAACGATATACCATATAACGTAATACGTTATAACGTTATACCATATAACGTAATACGTTATAACGTTATACCATATAACGTAATACGGTATAACGTTATACCATATAACGTAATACGTTATAACGATATACCATATAACGTAGTACGTTATAACGTTATACCATATAACGTAATACGTTATAACGTTATACCATATAACGTAATACGTTAAAACGTTATACCATATAACGTAATACGTTATAACGTTATACCATATAACGTAATACGTTAAAACGTTATACCATATAACGTAATACGTTAAAACGTTGTACCACATAACGTAATACGTTATAACGTAATACCATATAACGTAATACGTTATAACGTTATACCATATAACGTAATACGTTAAAACGTAATACCATATAACGTAATACGTTATAACGTTATACCATATAACGTAAAACGTCATTTCGTTATACCATATAACGTAATACGTTATAACGTAATGCCATATAACGTAATACGTGATAACGTTATACCATATCACGTAATACGTTATAACGTAATAACATATAACGTAAAACGTTATAACGTAATACCATATAACGTAATACGTTATAACGTTATACCATATAACGTAATACGTTCAAACGTAATACCATATAACGTAATACGTTATAACGTAATACCATATAACGTAATACCTTATAACGTTATACCATATAACGTAATACGTTATAACGTAATACCATATAACGTAATACGTTATAACGTTATACGATATATCGTAATACGATATAACGTTATACCATACAACGTAATACGTTATAACGTAATGCCATATAACATAATACGTGATAACGTTATACCATATAACGTAATACGTTATAACGTAATAACATATAACGTAAAACGTCATTTCGTTGTACCATATAACGTAATACGGTATAACGTTATACCATATAACGTAATACGTTATAACGATATACCATATAACGTAATACTTTATAACGTTATACCATATAACGTAATACGTTAAAACGTTATACCACATAACGTAATACGTTATAGCGTTATACCATATAACGTAATACGTTATAACGTTATACCATATAACGTAATACGTTATAACGATATACCATATAACGTAATACGTTATAACTTTATACCATATAACGTAATACGTGATTACGTTATACCATATAACGTAATACGTTAAAACGTTATACCATATAACGTAATACGTTATAACGTTATACCATATAACGTAATACGTGATAACGTAATACCATACAACGTAATACGTTATGACGTTATACCATATAACGTAATACGTTATAACGTAATACCGTATAACGTAATACGTTATAACGTAATACCATATAACGTAAAACGTCATTTCGTTATACCATATAACGTAATACGTTATAACGTTATACCATATAACGTAATACGTGATAACGTAATACCATATAACGTAATACGTTATAACGTTATACCATATAACGTAATACGTTAAAACGTAATACCATATAACGTAATACGTTATAACGTTATACCATATAACGTAAAACGTCATTTCGTTATACCATATAACGTAATACGTTATAACGTAATGCCATATAACGTAATACGTGATAACGATATACCATATAACGTAATACGTTATAACGTTATACCATATAACGTAATACGTGATAACGTTATACAATATAACGTAATACGTTAAAACGTTATACCATATAACGTAATACGTTATAACGTTATACCATATAACGTAATACGGTATAACGTTATACCATATAACATAATACGTTATAACGATATACCATATAACGTAATACGTTATAACTTTATACCATATAACGTAATACGTGATTACGTTATACCATATAACGTAATACGTTAAAACGTTATACCATATAACGTAATACGTGATAACGTTATACCATATAACGTAATACGTTAAAACGTTATACCATATAACGTAATACGTTATAACGTTATACCATATAACGTAATAAGTGATAGCGTTATACCATATAACGTAATACGTTAAAACGTTATACCATATAACGTAATACGTTATAACGTTATACCATATAACGTAATACGTGATAACGTTATACCATATAACGTAATACGTTAAAACGTTATACCATATAACGTAATACGTTATAACGTTATACCATATAACGTAATACGGTATAACGTTATACCATATAACATAATACGTTATAACGATATACCATATAACGTAATACGTTATAACTTTATACCATATAACGTAATACGTGATTACGTTATACCATATAACGTAATACGTTAAAACGTTATACCATATAACGTAATACGTTATAACGTTATACCATATAACGTAATACGTGATAACGTAATACCATACAACGTAATACGTTATGACGTTATACCATATAACGTAATACGTTATAACGTAATACCGTATAACGTAATACGTTATAACGTAATACCATATAACGTAAAACGTCATTTCGTTATACCATATAACGTAATACGTTATAACGTTATACCATATAACGTAATACGTGATAACGTTATACCATATAACGTAATACGTTATAACGATATACCATATAACGTAGTACGTTATAACGTTATACCATATAACGTAATACGTTATAACGTTATACCATATAACGTAATACGTTATAACGTAATACCATATAACGTAAAACGTCATTTCGTTATACCATATAACGTAATACGTTATAACGTAATACCATATAACGTAATACGGTATAACGTTATACCATATAACGTAATACGTTATAACGATATACCATATAACGTAATACGTTATAACGTTATACCATATAACGTAATACGTTATAACGTTATACCATATAACGTAATACGGTATAACTTTATACCATATAACGTAATACGTTATAACGATATACCATATAACGTAGTACGTTATAACGTTATACCATATAACGTAATACGTTATAACGTTATACCATATAACGTAATACGTTAAAACGTTATACCATATAACGTAATACGTTATAACTTTATACCATATAACGTAATACGTGATTACGTTATACCATATAACGTAATACGTTAAAACGTTATACCATATAACGTAATACGTTATAACGTTATACCATATAACGTAATACGTGATAACGTAATACCATACAACGTAATACGTTATGACGTTATACCATATAACGTAATACGTTATAACGTAATACCGTATAACGTAATACGTTATAACGTAATACCATATAACGTAAAACGTCATTTCGTTATACCATATAACGTAATACGTTATAACGTTATACCATATAACGTAATACGTGATAACGTTATACCATATAACGTAATACGTTATAACGATATACCATATAACGTAGTACGTTATAACGTTATACCATATAACGTAATACGTTATAACGTTATACCATATAACGTAATACGTTATAACGTAATACCATATAACGTAAAACGTCATTTCGTTATACCATATAACGTAATACGTTATAACGTAATACCATATAACGTAATACGGTATAACGTTATACCATATAACGTAATACGTTATAACGATATACCATATAACGTAATACGTTATAACGTTATACCATATAACGTAATACGTTATAACGTTATACCATATAACGTAATACGATATAACGTTATACCATATAACGTAATACGTTATAACGATATACCATATAACGTAGTACGTTATAACGTTATACCATATAACGTAATACGTTATAACGTTATACCATATAACGTAATACGTTAAAACGTTATACCATATAACGTAATACGTTATAACGTTATACCATATAACGTAATACGTTAAAACGTTATACCATATAACGTAATACGTTAAAACGTTGTACCACATAACGTAATACGTTATAACGTAATACCATATAACGTAATACGTTATAACGTTATACCATATAACGTAATACGTTAAAACGTAATACCATATAACGTAATACGTTATAACGTTATACCATATAACGTAAAACGTCATTTCGTTATACCATATAACGTAATACGTTATAACGTAATGCCATATAACGTAATACGTGATAACGTTATACCATATCACGTAATACGTTATAACGTAATAACATATAACGTAAAACGTTATAACGTAATACCATATAACGTAATACGTTATAACGTTATACCATATAACGTAATACGTTCAAACGTAATACCATATAACGTAATACGTTATAACGTAATACCATATAACGTAATACGTTATAACGTTATACCATATAACGTAATACGTTATAACGTAATACCATATAACGTAATACGTTATAACGTTATACGATATATCGTAATACGATATAACGTTATACCATACAACGTAATACGTTATAACGTAATGCCATATAACATAATACGTGATAACGTTATACCATATAACGTAATACGTTATAACGTAATAACATATAACGTAAAACGTCATTTCGTTGTACCATATAACGTAATACGGTATAACGTTATACCATATAACGTAATACGTTATAACGATATACCATATAACGTAATACTTTATAACGTTATACCATATAACGTAATACGTTAAAACGTTATACCACATAACGTAATACGTTATAGCGTTATACCATATAACGTAATACGTTAAAACGTTATACCATATAACGTAATACGTTATAACGTTATACCATATAACGTAATACGTGATAACGTTATACCATATAACGTAATACGTTAAAACGTTATACCATATAACGTAATACGTTATAACGTTATACCATATAACGTAATACGGTATAACGTTATACCATATAACATAATACGTTATAACGATATACCATATAACGTAATACGTTATAACTTTATACCATATAACGTAATACGTGATTACGTTATACCATATAACGTAATACGTTAAAACGTTATACCATATAACGTAATACGTTATAACGTTATACCATATAACGTAATACGTGATAACGTAATACCATACAACGTAATACGTTATGACGTTATACCATATAACGTAATACGTTATAACGTAATACCGTATAACGTAATACGTTATAACGTAATACCATATAACGTAAAACGTCATTTCGTTATACCATATAAAGTAATACGTTATAACGTTATACCATATAACGTAATACGTGATAACGTTATACCATATAACGTAATACGTTATAACGATATACCATATAACGTAGTACGTTATAACGTTATACCATATAACGTAATACGTTATAACGTTATACCATATAACGTAATACGTTATAACGTAATACCATATAACGTAAAACGTCATTTCGTTATACCATATAACGTAATACGTTATAACGTAATACCATATAACGTAATACGGTATAACGTTATACCATATAACGTAATACGTTATAACGATATACCATATAACGTAATACGTTATAACGTTATACCATATAACGTAATACGTTATAACGTTATACCATATAACGTAATACGGTATAACGTTATACCATATAACGTAATACGTTATAACGATATACCATATAACGTAGTACGTTATAACGTTATACCATATAACGTAATACGTTATAACGTTATACCATATAACGTAATACGTTAAAACGTTATACCATATAACGTAATACGTTATAACTTTATACCATATAACGTAATACGTGATTACGTTATACCATATAACGTAATACGTTAAAACGTTATACCATATAACGTAATACGTTATAACGTTATACCATATAACGTAATACGTGATAACGTAATACCATACAACGTAATACGTTATGACGTTATACCATATAACGTAATACGTTATAACGTAATACCGTATAACGTAATACGTTATAACGTAATACCATATAACGTAAAACGTCATTTCGTTATACCATATAACGTAATACGTTATAACGTTATACCATATAACGTAATACGTGATAACGTTATACCATATAACGTAATACGTTATAACGATATACCATATAACGTAGTACGTTATAACGTTATACCATATAACGTAATACGTTATAACGTTATACCATATAACGTAATACGTTATAACGTAATACCATATAACGTAAAACGTCATTTCGTTATACCATATAACGTAATACGTTATAACGTAATACCATATAACGTAATACGGTATAACGTTATACCATATAACGTAATACGTTATAACGATATACCATATAACGTAATACGTTATAACGTTATACCATATAACGTAATACGTTATAACGTTATACCATATAACGTAATACGGTATAACGTTATACCATATAACGTAATACGTTATAACGATATACCATATAACGTAGTACGTTATAACGTTATACCATATAACGTAATACGTTATAACGTTATACCATATAACGTAATACGTTAAAACGTTATACCATATAACGTAATACGTTATAACGTTATACCATATAACGTAATACGTTAAAACGTTATACCATATAACGTAATACGTTAAAACGTTATACCACATAACGTAATACGTTATAACGTAATACCATATAACGTAATACGTTATAACGTTATACCATATAACGTAATACGTTAAAACGTAATACCATATAACGTAATACGTTATAACGTTATACCATATAACGTAAAACGTCATTTCGTTATACCATATAACGTAATACGTTATAACGTAATGCCATATAACGTAATACGTGATAACGTTATACCATATCACGTAATACGTTATAACGTAATAACATATAACGTAAAACGTTATAACGTAATACCATATAACGTAATACGTTATAACGTTATACCATATAACGTAATACGTTCAAACGTAATACCATATAACGTAATACGTTATAACGTAATACCATATAACGTAATACGTTATAACGTAATAACATATAACGTAAAACGTCATTTCGTTGTACCATATAACGTAATACGGTATAACGTTATACCATATAACGTAATACGTTATAACGATATACCATATAACGTAATACTTTATAACGTTATACCATATCACGTAATACGTTATAACGTAATAACATATAACGTAAAACGTTATAACGTAATACCATATAACGTAATACGTTATAACGTTATACCATATAACGTAATACGTTATAACGTAATGCCATATAACATAATACGTGATAACGTTATACCATATAACGTAATACGTTATAACGTAATAACATATAACGTAAAACGTCATTTCGTTGTACCATATAACGTAATACGGTATAACGTTATACCATATAACGTAATACGTTATAACGATATACCATATAACGTAATACTTTATAACGTTATACCATATAACGTAATACGTTAAAACGTTATACCACATAACGTAATACGTTATAACGTAATACCATATAACGTAATACGTTATAACGTTATACCATATAACGTAATACGTTAAAACGTAATACCATATAACGTAATACGTTATAACGTTATACCATATAACGTAAAACGTCATTTCGTTATACCATATAACGTAATACGTTATAACGTAATGCCATATAACGTAATACGTGATAACGTTATACCATATAACGTAATACGTTATAACGTAATAACATATAACGTAAAACGTTATAACGTAATACCATATAACGTAATACGTTATAACGTTATACCATATAACGTAATACGTTAAAACGTAATACCATATAACGTAATACGTTATAACGTAATACCATATAACGTAATACGTTATAACGTTATACCATATAACGTAATACGTTATAACGTTATACCATATAACGTAATACTTTATATCGTAATACCATATAACGTAATACGTTAAAACGTTATACCACATAACGTAATACGTTACAACGTAATACCATATAACGTAATACGTTATAACGTTATACCATATAACGTAATACGTTAAAACGTAATACCATATAACGTAATACGTTATAACGTTATACCATATAACGTAAAACGTCATTTCGTTATACCATATAACGTAATACGTGATAACGTAATGCCATATAACGTAATACGTGATAACGTTGTACCATATAACGTAATACGTTATAACATAATAACATATAACGTAAAACGTCATTTCGTTGTACCATATAACGTAATACTGTATAACGTTATACCATATAACGTAATACGTTATAACGATATACCATATAACGTAATACGATATAACGTTATACCATATAACGTAATACGTGATAACGTTATACCATATAACGTAATACGTTAAAACGTTATACCATATAACGTAATACGTTATAACGCTTTACCATATAACGTAATACGTGATAACGTAATACCATATAACGTAATACGTTATGACGTTATACCATATAACGTAATACGTTATAACGTAATACCATATAACGTAATACGTTATAACGTAATACCATATAACGTAAAACGTCATTTCGTTATACCATATAACGTAATACGTTATAACGTAATACCATATAACTTAATACGTTATAACGTTATACCATATAACGTAATACTTTATAACGTAATACCATATAACGTAATACGTTAAAACGTTATACCACATAACGTAATACGTTATAACGTAATACCATATAACGTAATACGTTATAACGTTATACCATATAACGTAATACGTTAAAACGTAATACCATATAACGTAATACGTTATAACGTTATACCATATAACGTAATACGTTATAACGTTATACCATATAACGTAATACTTTATAACGTTATACCATATAACGTAATACGTTAAAACGTTATACCACATAACGTAATACGTTATAACGTAATACCATATAACGTAATACGTTATAACGTTATACCATATAACGTAAAACGTCATTTCGTTATACCATATAACGTAATACGTTATAACGTAATGCCATATAACGTAATACGTGATAACGTTATACCATATAACGTAATACGTTATAACGTTATACCATATAACGTAAAACGTCATTTCGTTATACCATATAACGTAATACGTTATAACGTTATACCATATAACGTAATACGTTAAAACGTAATACCATATATCGTAATACGTTATAACGTTAATATATAACGTAAAACGTCATTTCGCTATACCATATAACGTAATGCCATATAACGTAATACGTGATAACGATATACCATATAACGTAATACGTTATAACGTAATAACATATAACGTAAAACGTTATAACGTAATACCATATAACGTAATACGTTATAACGTTATACCATATAACGTAATACGTTAAAACGTAATACCATATAACGTAATACGTTATAACGTAATACCATATAACGTAATACGTTATAACGTTATACCATATAACGTAATACGTTATAACGTTATACCATATAACGTAATACGTTATAACGTTATACCATATAACGTAATACTTTATAACGTTATACCATATAACGTAATACGTTAAAACGTTATACCACATAACGTAATACGTTATAACGTAATACCATATAACGTAATACGTTATAACGTTATACCATATAACGTAATACGTTAAAACGTAATACCATATAACGTAATACTGTATAACGTTATACCATATAACGTAATACGTTATAACGATATACCATATAACGTAATACGTTATAACGTTATACCATATAACGTAATACGTGATAACGTTAAACCATATAACGTAATACGTTAAAACGTTATACCATATAACGTAATACGTTATAACGTTATACCATATAACGTAATACGTGATAACGTAATACCATATAACGTAATACGTTATGATGTTATACCATATAACGTAATACGTTATAACGTAATACCATATAACGTAATACGTTATAACGTAATACCATATAACGTAAAACGTCATTTCGTTATACCATATAACGTAATACGTTATAACGTAATACCATATAACTTAATACGTTATAACGTTATACCATATAACGTAATACTTTATAACGTAATACCATATAACGTAATACGTTATAACGTTATACCACATAACGTAATACGTTATAACGTAATACCATATAACGTAATACGTTATAACGTTATACCATATAACGTAATACGTTATAACGTTATACCATATAACGTAAAACGTCATTTCGTTATACCATATAACGTAATACGTTATAACGTTATACCATATAACGTAATACGTTAAAACGTAATACCATATAACGTAATACGTTATAACGTTAATATATAACGTAAAACGTCATTTCGCTATACCATATAACGTAATACGTTATAACGTAATGCCATATAACGTAATACGTGATAACGTTATACCATATAACGTAATACGTTATAACGTAATAACATATAACGTAAAACGTTATAACGTAATACCATATAACGTAATACGTTATAACGTTATACCATATAACGTAATACGTTAAAACGTAATACCATATAACGTAATACGTTATAACGTAATACCATATAACGTAATACGTTATAACGTTATACCACATAACGTAATACGTTATAACGTTATACCATATAACGTAATACGTTATAACGTTATACCATATAACGTAATACTTTATAACGTTATACCATATAACGTAATACGTGATAACGTAATAACATATAACGTAAAACGTCATTTCCTTGTACCATATAACGTAATACGGTATAACGTTATACCATATAACGTAATACGTTATAACGATATACCATATAACGTAATACGTTATAACGTTATACCATATAACGTAATACGTGATAACGTAATAACATATAACGTAAAACGTTATAACGTAATACCATATAACGTAATACGTTATAACGTTATACCATATAACGTAATACGTTAAAACGTAATACCATATAACGTAATACGTTATAACGTTATACCATATAACGTAAAACGTCATGTCGTTATACCATATAACGTAATACGTTATAACGTTATACCATATAACGTAAAACGTCATGTCGTTATACCATATAACGTAATACGTTATAACGTAATGCCATATAACATAATACGTGATAACGTTATACCATATAACGTAATACGTTATAACGTAATAACATATAACGTAAAACGTCATTTCCTTGTACCATATAACGTAATACGGTATAACGTTATACCATATAACGTAATACGTTATAACGATATACCATATAACGTAATACGTTATAACGTTATACCATATAACGTAATACGTGATAACGTAATAACATATAACGTAAAACGTTATAACGTAATACCATATAACGTAATACGTTAAAACGTAATACCATATAACGTAATACGTTATAACGTTAATATATAACGTAAAACGTCATTTCGCTATACCATATAACGTAATACGTTATAACGTAATGCCATATAACGTAATACGTGATAACGTTATACCATATAACGTAATACGTTATAACGTAATAACATATAACGTAAAACGTTATAACGTAATACCATATAACGTAATACGTTATAACGTTATACCATATAACGTAATACGTTAAAACGTAAAACCATATAACGTAATACGTTATAACGTAATACCATATAACGTAATACGTTATAACGTTATACCATATAACGTAATACGTTATAACGTTATACCATATAACGTAATACGTTATAACGTTATACCATATAACGTAATACTTTATAACGTTATACCATATAACGTAATACGTTAAAACGTTATACCACATAACGTAATACGTTATAACGTAATACCATATAACGTAATACGTTATAACGTTATACCATATAACGTAATACGTTAAAACGTAATACCATATAACGTAATACGTTATAACGTTATACCATATAACGTAAAACGTCATGTCGATATACCATATAACGTAATACGTTATATCGTAATGCCATATAACATAATACGTGATAACGTTATACCATATAACGTAATACGTTATAACGTAATAACATATAACGTAAAACGTCATTTCGTTGTACCATATAACGTAATACGGTATAAGGTTATACCATATAACGTAATACGTTATAACGATATACCATATAACGTAATACGTTATAACGTTATACCATATAACGTAGTACGTGATAACGTTATACCATATAACGTAATACGTTAAAACGTTATACCATATAACGTAATACGTTATAACGTTATACCATATAACGTAATACGTGATGACGTAATACCATATAACGTAATACGTTATGACGTTATACCATATAACGTAATACGTTATAACGTAATACCATATAACGTAATACGTTATAACGTAATACCATATAACGTAAAACGTCATTTCGTTATACCATATAACGTAATACGTTATAACGTAATACCATATAACGTAATAAGTTATAACGTTATACCATATAACGTAATAAGTGATAACGTTATACCATATAACGTAATACGTTAAAACGTTATACCATATAACGTAATACGTTATAACGTTATACCATATAACGTAATACGTGATAACGTTATACCATATAACGTAATACGTTATAACGATATACCATATAACGTAGTACGTTATAACGTTATACCATATAACGTAATACGTTATAACGTTATACCATATAACGTAATACGTTAAAACGTTATACCATATAACGTAATACGTTATAACGTTATACCATATAACGTAATACGTTAAAACGTTATACCATATAACGTAATACGTTAAAACGTTATACCACATAACGTAATACGTTATAACGTAATACCATATAACGTAATACGTTATAACGTTATACCATATAACGTAATACGTTAAAACGTAATACCATATAACGTAATACGTTATAACGTTATACCATATAACGTAAAACGTCATTTCGTTATACCATATAACGTAATACGTTATAACGTAATGCCATATAACGTAATACGTGATAACGTTATACCATATCACGTAATACGTTATAACGTAATAACATATAACCTAAAACGTTATAACGTAATACCATATAACGTAATACGTTATAACGTTATACCATATAACGTAATACGTTCAAACGTAATACCATATAACGTAATACGTTATAACGTAATACCATATAACGTAATACGTTATAACGTTATACCATATAACGTAATACGTTATAACGTAATACCATATAACGTAATACGTTATAACGTTATACGATATATCGTAATACGATATAACGTTATACCATACAACGTAATACGTTATAACGTAATGCCATATAACATAATACGTGATAACGTTATACCATATAACGTAATACGTTATAACGTTATACCATATAACGTAATACGTTATAACGTTATACCATATAACGTAATACTTTATATCGTAATACCATATAACGTAATACGTTAAAACGTTATACCACATAACGTAATACGTTACAACGTAATACCATATAACGTAATACGTTATAACGTTATACCATATAACGTAATACGTTAAAACGTAATACCATATAACGTAATACGTTATAACGTTATACCATATAACGTAAAACGTCATTTCGTTATACCATATAACGTAATACGTGATAACGTAATGCCATATAACGTAATACGTGATAACGTTGTACCATATAACGTAATACGTTATAACATAATAACATATAACGTAAAACGTCATTTCGTTGTACCATATAACGTAATACTGTATAACGTTATACCATATAACGTAATACGTTATAACGATATACCATATAACGTAATACGATATAACGTTATACCATATAACGTAATACGTGATAACGTTATACCATATAACGTAATACGTTAAAACGTTATACCATATAACGTAATACGTTATAACGCTTTACCATATAACGTAATACGTGATAACGTAATACCATATAACGTAATACGTTATGACGTTATACCATATAACGTAATACGTTATAACGTAATACCATATAACGTAATACGTTATAACGTAATACCATATAACGTAAAACGTCATTTCGTTATACCATATAACGTAATACGTTATAACGTAATACCATATAACTTAATACGTTATAACGTTATACCATATAACGTAATACTTTATAACGTAATACCATATAACGTAATACGTTAAAACGTTATACCACATAATGTAATACGTTATAACGTAATACCATATAACGTAATACGTTATAACGTTATACCATATAACGTAATACGTTAAAACGTAATACCATATAACGTAATACGTTATAACGTTATACCATATAACGTAATACGTTATAACGTTATACCATATAACGTAATACTTTATAACGTTATACCATATAACGTAATACGTTAAAACGTTATACCACATAACGTAATACGTTATAACGTAATACCATATAACGTAATACGTTATAACGTTATACCATATAACGTAAAACGTCATTTCGTTATACCATATAACGTAATACGTTATAACGTAATGCCATACAACGTAATACGTGATAACGTTATACCATATAACGTAATACGTTATAACGTTATACCATATAACGTAAAACGTCATTTCGTTATACCATATAACGTAATACGTTATAACGTTATACCATATAACGTAATACGTTAAAACGTAATACCATATATCGTAATACGTTATAACGTTAATATATAACGTAAAACGTCATTTCGCTATACCATATAACGTAATGCCATATAACGTAATACGTGATAACGATATACCATATAACGTAATACGTTATAACGTAATAACATATAACGTAAAACGTTATAACGTAATACCATATAACGTAATACGTTATAACGTTATACCATATAACGTAATACGTTAAAACGTAATACCATATAACGTAATACGTTATAACGTAATACCATATAACGTAATACGTTATAACGTTATACCATATAACGTAATACGTTATAACGTTATACCATATAACGTAATACGTTATAACGTTATACCATATAACGTAATACTTTATAACGTTATACCATATAACGTAATACGTTAAAACGTTATACCATATAACGTAATACTTTATAACGTAATACCATATAACGTAATACGTTATAACGTTATACCACATAACGTAATACGTTATAACGTAATACCATATAACGTAATACGTTATAACGTTATACCATATAACGTAATACGTTATAACGTTATACCATATAACGTAAAACGTCATTTCGTTATACCATATAACGTAATACGTGATAACGTAATGCCATATAACGTAATACGTGATAACGTTGTACCATATAACGTAATACGTTATAACATAATAACATATAACGTAAAACGTCATTTCGTTGTACCATATAACGTAATACTGTATAACGTTATACCATATAACGTAATACGTTATAACGATATACCATATAACGTAATACGATATAACGTTATACCATATAACGTAATACGTGATAACGTTATACCATATAACGTAATACGTTAAAACGTTATACCATATAACGTAATACTTTATATCGTAATACCATATAACGTAATACGTTATAACGTTATACCATATAACGTAATACGTTAAAACGTAATACCATATAACGTAATACGTTATAACGTAATACCATATAACGTAATACGTTATAACGTTATACCATATAACGTAATACGTTATAACGTTATACCATATAACGTAATACGTTATAACGTTATACCATATAACGTAATACTTTATAACGTTATACCATATAACGTAATACGTTAAAACGTTATACCACATAACGTAATACGTTATAACGTAATACCATATAACGTAATACGTTATAACGTTATACCATATAACGTAATACGTTAAAACGTAATAGCATATAACGTAATACGTTATAACGTTATACCATATAACGTAAAACGTCATGTCGATATACCATATAACGTAATACGTTATAACGTAATGCCATATAACATAATACGTGATAACGTTATACCATATAACGTAATACGTTATAACGTAATAACATATAACGTAAAACGTCATTTCGTTGTACCATATAACGTAATACGGTATAAGGTTATACCATATAACGTAATACGTTATAACGATATACCATATAACGTAATACGTTATAACGTTATACCATATAACGTAGTACGTGATAACGTTATACCATATAACGTAATACGTTAAAACGTTATACCATATAACGTAATACGTTATAACGTTATACCATATAACGTAATACGTGATGACGTAATACCATATAACGTAATACGTTATGACGTTATACCATATAACGTAATACGTTATAACGTAATACCATATAACGTAATACGTTATAACGTAATACCATATAACGTAAAACGTCATTTCGTTATACCATATAACGTAATACGTTATAACGTAATACCATATAACGTAATAAGTTATAACGTTATACCATATAACGTAATAAGTGATAACGTTATACCATATAACGTAATACGTTAAAACGTTATACCATATAACGTAATACGTTATAACGTTATACCATATAACGTAATACGTGATAACGTTATACCATATAACGTAATACGTTATAACGATATACCATATAACGTAGTACGTTATAACGTTATACCATATAACGTAATACGTTATAACGTTATACCATATAACGTAATACGTTAAAACGTTATACCATATAACGTAATACGTTATAACGTTATACCATATAACGTAATACGTTAAAACGTTATACCATATAACGTAATACGTTAAAACGTTATACCACATAACGTAATACGTTATAACGTAATACCATATAACGTAATACGTTATAACGTTATACCATATAACGTAATACGTTAAAACGTAATACCATATAACGTAATACGTTATAACGTTATACCATATAACGTAAAACGTCATTTCGTTATACCATATAACGTAATACGTTATAACGTAATGCCATATAACGTAATACGTGATAACGTTATACCATATCACGTAATACGTTATAACGTAATAACATATAACCTAAAACGTTATAACGTAATACCATATAACGTAATACGTTATAACGTTATACCATATAACGTAATACGTTCAAACGTAATACCATATAACGTAATACGTTATAACGTAATACCATATAACGTAATACGTTATAACGTTATACCATATAACGTAATACGTTATAACGTAATACCATATAACGTAATACGTTATAACGTTATACGATATATCGTAATACGATATAACGTTATACCATACAACGTAATACGTTATAACGTAATGCCATATAACATAATACGTGATTACGTTATACCATATAACGTAATACGTTATAACGTAATGCCATATAACGTAATACGTGATAACGTTATACCATATAACGTAATACGTTATAACGTAATAACATATAACGTAAAACGTTATAACGTAATACCATATAACGTAATACGTTATAACGTTATACCATATAACGTAATACGTTAAAACGTAATACCATATAACGTAATACGTTATAACGTAATACCATATAACGTAATACGTTATAACGTTATACCATATAACGTAATACGTTATAACGTTATACCATATAACGTAATACTTTATATCGTAATACCATATAACGTAATACGTTAAAACGTTATACCACATAACGTAATACGTTACAACGTAATACCATATAACGTAATACGTTATAACGTTATACCATATAACGTAATACGTTAAAACGTAATACCATATAACGTAATACGTTATAACGTTATACCATATAACGTAAAACGTCATTTCGTTATACCATATAACGTAATACGTGATAACGTAATGCCATATAACGTAATACGTGATAACGTTGTACCATATAACGTAATACGTTATAACATAATAACATATAACGTAAAACGTCATTTCGTTGTACCATATAACGTAATACTGTATAACGTTATACCATATAACGTAATACGTTATAACGATATACCATATAACGTAATACGATATAACGTTATACCATATAACGTAATACGTGATAACGTTATACCATATAACGTAATACGTTAAAACGTTATACCATATAACGTAATACGTTATAACGCTTTACCATATAACGTAATACGTGATAACGTAATACCATATAACGTAATACGTTATGACGTTATACCATATAACGTAATACGTTATAACGTAATACCATATAACGTAATACGTTATAACGTAATACCATATAACGTAAAACGTCATTTCGTTATACCATATAACGTAATACGTTATAACGTAATACCATATAACTTAATACGTTATAACGTTATACCATATAACGTAATACTTTATAACGTAATACCATATAACGTAATACGTTAAAACGTTATACCACATAACGTAATACGTTATAACGTAATACCATATAACGTAATACGTTATAACGTTATACCATATAACGTAATACGTTAAAACGTAATACCATATAACGTAATACGTTATAACGTTATACCATATAACGTAATACGTTATAACGTTATACCATATAACGTAATACTTTATAACGTTATACCATATAACGTAATACGTTAAAACGTTATACCACATAACGTAATACGTTATAACGTAATACCATATAACGTAATACGTTATAACGTTATACCATATAACGTAAAACGTCATTTCGTTATACCATATAACGTAATACGTTATAACGTAATGCCATACAACGTAATACGTGATAACGTTATACCATATAACGTAATACGTTATAACGTTATACCATATAACGTAAAACGTCATTTCGTTATACCATATAACGTAATACGTTATAACGTTATACCATATAACGTAATACGTTAAAACGTAATACCATATATCGTAATACGTTATAACGTTAATATATAACGTAAAACGTCATTTCGCTATACCATATAACGTAATGCCATATAACGTAATACGTGATAACGATATACCATATAACGTAATACGTTATAACGTAATAACATATAACGTAAAACGTTATAACGTAATACCATATAACGTAATACGTTATAACGTTATACCATATAACGTAATACGTTAAAACGTAATACCATATAACGTAATACGTTATAACGTAATACCATATAACGTAATACGTTATAACGTTATACCATATAACGTAATACGTTATAACGTTATACCATATAACGTAATACGTTATAACGTTATACCATATAACGTAATACTTTATAACGTTATACCATATAACGTAATACGTTAAAACGTTATACCATATAACGTAATACTTTATAACGTAATACCATATAACGTAATACGTTATAACGTTATACCACATAACGTAATACGTTATAACGTAATACCATATAACGTAATACGTTATAACGTTATACCATATAACGTAATACGTTATAACGTTATACCATATAACGTAAAACGTCATTTCGTTATACCATATAACGTAATACGTGATAACGTAATGCCATATAACATAATACGTGATAACGTTGTACCATATAACGTAATACGTTATAACATAATAACATATAACGTAAAACGTCATTTCGTTGTACCATATAACGTAATACTGTATAACGTTATACCATATAACGTAATACGTTATAACGATATACCATATAACGTAATACGATATAACGTTATACCATATAACGTAATACGTGATAACGTTATACCATATAACGTAATACGTTAAAACGTTATACCATATAACGTAATACTTTATATCGTAATACCATATAACGTAATACGTTATAACGTTATACCATATAACGTAATACGTTAAAACGTAATACCATATAACGTAATACGTTATAACGTAATACCATATAACGTAATACGTTATAACGTTATACCATATAACGTAATACGTTATAACGTTATACCATATAACGTAATACGTTATAACGTTATACCATATAACGTAATACTTTATAACGTTATACCATATAACGTAATACGTTAAAACGTTATACCACATAACGTAATACGTTATAACGTAATACCATATAACGTAATACGTTATAACGTTATACCATATAACGTAATACGTTAAAACGTAATAGCATATAACGTAATACGTTATAACGTTATACCATATAACGTAAAACGTCATGTCGATATACCATATAACGTAATACGTTATAACGTAATGCCATATAACATAATACGTGATAACGTTATACCATATAACGTAATACGTTATAACGTAATAACATATAACGTAAAACGTCATTTCGTTGTACCATATAACGTAATACGGTATAAGGTTATACCATATAACGTAATACGTTATAACGATATACCATATAACGTAATACGTTATAACGTTATACCATATAACGTAGTACGTGATAACGTTATACCATATAACGTAATACGTTAAAACGTTATACCATATAACGTAATACGTTATAACGTTATACCATATAACGTAATACGTGATGACGTAATACCATATAACGTAATACGTTATGACGTTATACCATATAACGTAATACGTTATAACGTAATACCATATAACGTAATACGTTATAACGTAATACCATATAACGTAAAACGTCATTTCGTTATACCATATAACGTAATACGTTATAACGTAATACCATATAACGTAATAAGTTATAACGTTATACCATATAACGTAATAAGTGATAACGTTATACCATATAACGTAATACGTTAAAACGTTATACCATATAACGTAATACGTTATAACGTTATACCATATAACGTAATACGTGATAACGTTATACCATATAACGTAATACGTTATAACGATATACCATATAACGTAGTACGTTATAACGTTATACCATATAACGTAATACGTTATAACGTTATACCATATAACGTAATACGTTAAAACGTTATACCATATAACGTAATACGTTATAACGTTATACCATATAACGTAATACGTTAAAACGTTATACCATATAACGTAATACGTTAAAACGTTATACCACATAACGTAATACGTTATAACGTAATACCATATAACGTAATACGTTATAACGTTATACCATATAACGTAATACGTTAAAACGTAATACCATATAACGTAATACGTTATAACGTTATACCATATAACGTAAAACGTCATTTCGTTATACCATATAACGTAATACGTTATAACGTAATGCCATATAACGTAATACGTGATAACGTTATACCATATCACGTAATACGTTATAACGTAATAACATATAACCTAAAACGTTATAACGTAATACCATATAACGTAATACGTTATAACGTTATACCATATAACGTAATACGTTCAAACGTAATACCATATAACGTAATACGTTATAACGTAATACCATATAACGTAATACGTTATAACGTTATACCATATAACGTAATACGTTATAACGTAATACCATATAACGTAATACGTTATAACGTTATACGATATATCGTAATACGATATAACGTTATACCATACAACGTAATACGTTATAACGTAATGCCATATAACATAATACGTGATTACGTTATACCATATAACGTAATACGTTATAACGTAATGCCATATAACGTAATACGTGATAACGTTATACCATATAACGTAATACGTTATAACGTAATAACATATAACGTAAAACGTTATAACGTAATACCATATAACGTAATACGTTATAACGTTATACCATATAACGTAATACGTTAAAACGTAATACCATATAACGTAATACGTTATAACGTAATACCATATAACGTAATACGTTATAACGTTATACCATATAACGTAATACGTTATAACGTTATACCATATAACGTAATACTTTATATCGTAATACCATATAACGTAATACGTTAAAACGTTATACCACATAACGTAATACGTTACAACGTAATACCATATAACGTAATACGTTATAACGTTATACCATATAACGTAATACGTTAAAACGTAATACCATATAACGTAATACGTTATAACGTTATACCATATAACGTAAAACGTCATTTCGTTATACCATATAACGTAATACGTGATAACGTAATGCCATATAACGTAATACGTGATAACGTTGTACCATATAACGTAATACGTTATAACATAATAACATATAACGTAAAACGTCATTTCGTTGTACCATATAACGTAATACTGTATAACGTTATACCATATAACGTAATACGTTATAACGATATACCATATAACGTAATACGATATAACGTTATACCATATAACGTAATACGTGATAACGTTATACCATATAACGTAATACGTTAAAACGTTATACCATATAACGTAATACGTTATAACGCTTTACCATATAACGTAATACGTGATAACGTAATACCATATAACGTAATACGTTATGACGTTATACCATATAACGTAATACGTTATAACGTAATACCATATAACGTAATACGTTATAACGTAATACCATATAACGTAAAACGTCATTTCGTTATACCATATAACGTAATACGTTATAACGTAATACCATATAACTTAATACGTTATAACGTTATACCATATAACGTAATACTTTATAACGTAATACCATATAACGTAATACGTTAAAACGTTATACCACATAACGTAATACGTTATAACGTAATACCATATAACGTAATACGTTATAACGTTATACCATATAACGTAATACGTTAAAACGTAATACCATATAACGTAATACGTTATAACGTTATACCATATAACGTAATACGTTATAACGTTATACCATATAACGTAATACTTTATAACGTTATACCATATAACGTAATACGTTAAAACGTTATACCACATAACGTAATACGTTATAACGTAATACCATATAACGTAATACGTTATAACGTTATACCATATAACGTAAAACGTCATTTCGTTATACCATATAACGTAATACGTTATAACGTAATGCCATACAACGTAATACGTGATAACGTTATACCATATAACGTAATACGTTATAACGTTATACCATATAACGTAAAACGTCATTTCGTTATACCATATAACGTAATACGTTATAACGTTATACCATATAACGTAATACGTTAAAACGTAATACCATATATCGTAATACGTTATAACGTTAATATATAACGTAAAACGTCATTTCGCTATACCATATAACGTAATGCCATATAACGTAATACGTGATAACGATATACCATATAACGTAATACGTTATAACGTAATAACATATAACGTAAAACGTTATAACGTAATACCATATAACGTAATACGTTATAACGTTATACCATATAACGTAATACGTTAAAACGTAATACCATATAACGTAATACGTTATAACGTAATACCATATAACGTAATACGTTATAACGTTATACCATATAACGTAATACGTTATAACGTTATACCATATAACGTAATACGTTATAACGTTATACCATATAACGTAATACTTTATAACGTTATACCATATAACGTAATACGTTAAAACGTTATACCATATAACGTAATACTTTATAACGTAATACCATATAACGTAATACGTTATAACGTTATACCACATAACGTAATACGTTATAACGTAATACCATATAACGTAATACGTTATAACGTTATACCATATAACGTAATACGTTATAACGTTATACCATATAACGTAAAACGTCATTTCGTTATACCATATAACGTAATACGTTATAACGTTATACCATATAACGTAATACGTTAAAACGTAATACCATATAACGTAATACGTTATAACGTTAATATATAACGTAAAACGTCATTTCGCTATACCATATAACGTAATACGTTATAACGTAATGCCATATAACGTAATACGTGATAACGTTATACCATATAACGTAATACGTTATAACGTAATAACATATAACGTAAAACGTTATAACGTAATACCATATAACGTAATACGTTATAACGTTATACCATATAACGTAATACGTTAAAACGTAATACCATATAACGTAATACGTTATAACGTAATACCATATAACGCAATACGTTATAACGTTATACCATATAACGTAATACGTTATAACGTTATACCATATAACGTAATACGTTATAACGTTATACCATATAACGTAATACTTTATAACGTTATACCATATAACGTAATACGTGATAACGTAATAACATATAACGTAAAACGTCATTTCCTTGTACCATATAACGTAATACGGTATAACGTTATACCATATAACGTAATACGTTATAACGATATACCATATAACGTAATACGTTATAACGTTATACCATATAACGTAATACGTGATAACGTAATAACATATAACGTAAAACGTTATAACGTAATACCATATAACGTAATACGTTATAACGTTATACCATATAACGTAATACGTTAAAACGTAATACCATATAACGTAATACGTTATAACGTTATACCATATAACGTAAAACGTCATGTCGTTATACCATATAACGTAATACGTTATAACGTTATACCATATAACGTAAAACGTCATGTCGTTATACCATATAACGTAATACGTTATAACGTAATGCCATATAACATAATACGTGATAACGTTATACCATATAACGTAATACGTTATAACGTAATAACATATAACGTAAAACGTCATTTCCTTGTACCATATAACGTAATACGTTATAACGTTATACCATATAACGTAATACGTTATAACGTTATACCATATAACGTAATACTTTATAACGTTATACCATATAACGTAATACGTTATAACATTATACCATATAGCGTAATACTTTATAACGTTATACCATATAACGTAATACGTTATAACGTAATACCATATAACGTAAAACGTTATAACGTAATACCATATAACGTAATACGTTATAACGTTATACCATATAACGTAATACGTTATAACGTAATACCATATAACGTAATACGTTATAACGTTATACCATATAACGTAATACGTTATAACGTTATACCATATAACGTAATACTTTATAACGTAATACCATATAACGTAATACGTTATAACGTTATACCATATAACGTAATACGTTAAAACGTAATACCATATAACGTAATACGTTATAACGTAATACCATATAACGTAATACGTTATAACGTTATACCATATAACGTAATACGTTATAACGTTACACCATATAACGTAATACGTTATAACGTTATACCATATAACGTAATACTTTATAACGTTATACCATATAACGTAATACGTTAAAACGTTATACCACATAACGTAATACGTTATAACGTAATACCATATAACGTAATACGTTATAACGTTATACCATATAACGTAATACGTTAAAACGTAATACCATATAACGTAATACGTTATAACGTTATACCATATAACGTAAAACGTCATGTCGATATACCATATAACGTAATACGTTATAACGTAATGCCATATAACATAATACGTGATAACGTTATACCATATAACGTAATACGTTATAACGTAATACGTTATAACGTAATAACATATAACGTAAAACGTCATTTCGTTGTACCATATAACGTAATACGGTATAAGGTTATACCATATAACGTAATACGTTATAACGATATACCATATAACGTAATACGTTATAACGTTATACCATATAACGTAGTACGTGATAACGTTATACCATATAACGTAATACGTTAAAACGTTATACCATATAACGTAATACGTTATAACGTTATACCATATAACGTAATACGTGATGACGTAATACCATATAACGTAATACGTTATGACGTTATACCATATAACGTAATACGTTATAACGTAATACCATATAACGTAATACGTTATAACGTAATACCATATAACGTAAAACGTCATTTCGTTATACCATATAACGTAATACGTTATAACGTAATACCATATAACGTAATAAGTTATAACGTTATACCATATAACGTAATAAGTGATAACGTTATACCATATAACGTAATACGTTAAAACGTTATACCATATAACGTAATACGTTATAACGTTATACCATATAACGTAATACGTGATAACGTTATACCATATAACGTAGTACGTTATAACGTTATACCATATAACGTAATACGTTATAACGTTATACCATATAACGTAATACGTTATAACGTAATACCATATAACGTAAAACGTCATTTCGTTATACCATATAACGTAATACGTTATAACGTAATGCCATATAACGTAATACGGTATAACGTTATACCATATAACGTAATGCGTTATAACGATATACCATATAACGTAATACGTTATAACGTTATACCATATAACGTAATACGTTATAACGTTATACCATATAACGTAATACGGTATAACGTTATACCATATAACGTAATACGTTGTAACGATATACCATATAACGTAGTACGTTATAACGTTATACCATATAACGTAATACGTTATAACGTTATACCATATAACGTAATACGTTAAAACGTTATACCATATAACGTAATACGTTATAACGTTATACCATATAACGTAATACGTGATAACGTAATACCATATAACGTAATACGTTATAACGTTATACCATATAACGTAATACGTTATAACGTTATACCATATAACGTAATACTTTATAACGTTATACCATATAACGTAATACGTTAAAACGTTATACCATATAACGTAATACGTTATAACGTTATACCATATAACGTAATACGTGATAACGTAATACCATATAACGTAATACGTTATAACGTTATACCATATAACGTAATACGTTATAACGTTATACGATATAACGTAATACTTTATAGCGTTATACCATATAACGTAATACGTTAAAACGTTATACCACATAACGTAATACGTTATAACGTAATACCATATAACGTAATACGTTATAACGTTATACCATATAACGTAATACGTTAAAACGTAATACCATATAACGTAAAACGTCATTTCTTTATACCATATAACGTAATACGTTATAACGTAATGCCATATAACGTAATACGTGATAACGTTATACCATATAACGTAATACGTTATAACGTAATAACATATAACGTAAAACGTTATAACGTAATACCATATAACGTAATACGTTATAACGTTATACCATATAACGTAATACGTTAAAACGTAATACCATATAACGTAATACGTTATAACGTAATACCATATAACGTAATACGATATAACGTTATACCATATAACGTAATACGTTATAACGTTATACCATATAACGTAATACTTTATAACGTAATACCATATAACGTAATACGTTAAAACGTTATACCACATAACGTAATACGTTATAACGTAATACCATATAACGTAATACGTTATAACGTTATACCATATAACGTAATACGTTAAAACGTAATACCATATAACGTAATACGATATAACGTTATACCATATAACGTAAAACGTCATTTCGTTATACCATATAACGTAATACGTTATAACGTAATACCATATAACGTAATACGTGATAACGTTATACCATATAACGTAATACGTTATAACGTAATAACATATAACGTGAAACGTTATAACGTAATACCATATAACGTAATACGTTATAACGTTATACCATATAACGTAATACGTTAAAACGTAACACCATATAACGTAATACGTTATAACGTAATACCATATAACGTAATACGTTATAACGTTATACCATATAACGTAATACGTTATAACGTTATACCATATAACGTAATACGTTATAACGTTATACCATATAACGTAATACTTTATAACGTTATACCATATAACGTAAAACGTCATTTCGTTATACCATATAACGTAATACGTTATAACGTTATACCATATAACGTAATACGTAAAAACGTAATACCATATAACGTAATACGTTATAACGTTATACCATATAACGTAAAACGTCATTTCGTTATACCATATAACGTAATACGTTATAACGTAATGCCATATAACGTAATACGTGATAACGTTATACCATATAACGTAATACGTTAGAACGTAATAACATATAACGTAAAACGTCATTTCGTTGTAAAACATAACGTAATACGGTATAACGTTATACCATATAAGGTAATACGTTATAACGATATACCATATAACGTAATACGTTATAACGTTATACCATATAACGTAATACGTTATAACGTTATACCATATAACGTAATACGTTATAACGTTATACCATATAACGTAATACGTTACAACGTTATACCATATAACGTAATACTTTATAACGTTATACCATATAACGTAATACGTTAAAACGTTATACCACATAACGTAATACGTTATAACGTAATACCATATAACGTAATACGTTATAACGTTATACCATATAACGTAATACGTTATAACGTAATACCGTATAACGTAATACGTTATAACGTAATACCATATAACGTAAAACGTCATTTCGTTATACCATATAACGTAATACGTTATAACGTTATACCATATAACGTAATACGTGATAACGTTATACCATATAACGTAATACGTTATAACGATATACCATATAACGTAGTACGTTATAACGTTATACCATATAACGTAATACGTTATAACGTTATACCATATAACGTAATACGTTATAACGTAATACCATATAACGTAAAACGTCATTTCGTTATACCATATAACGTAATACGTTATAACGTAATACCATATAACGTAATACGGTATAACGTTATACCATATAACGTAATACGTTATAACGATATACCATATAACGTAATACGTTATAACGTTATACCATATAACGTAATACGTTATAACGTTATACCATATAACGTAATACGGTATAACGTTATACCATATAACGTAATACGTTATAACGATATACCATATAACGTAGTACGTTATAACGTTATACCATATAACGTAATACGTTATAACGTTATACCATATAACGTAATACGTTAAAACGTTATATCATATAACGTAATACGTTATAACGTTATACCATATAACGTAATACGTGATAACGTAATACCATATAACGTAATACGTTATAACGTTATACCATATAACGTAATACATTACAACGTTATACCATATAACGTAATACGTTAAAACGTTATACCATATAACGTAATACGTTAAAACGTTATACCACATAACGTAATACGTTATAACGTAATACCATATAACGTAATACGTTATAACGTTATACCATATAACGTAATACGTTAAAACGTAATACCATATAACGTAATACGTTATAACGTTATACCATATAACGTAAAACGTCATTTCGTTATACCATATAACGTAATACGTTATAACGTTATACCATATAACGTAATACGTTAAAACGTAATACCATATAACGTAATACGTTATAACGTTATACCATATAACGTAAAACGTCATTTCGTTATACCATATAACGTAATACGTTAAAACGTTATACCATATAACGTAATACGTTGTAACGTTATACCATATAACGTAATACGTGATAACGTTATACCATATAACGTAATACGTTAAAACGTTATACCATATAACGTAATACGTTATAACGTTATACCATATAACGTAATACGGTATAACGTTATACCATATAACATAATACGTTATAACGATATACCATATAACGTAATACGTTATAACTTTATACCATATAACGTAATACGTGATAACGTTATACCATATAACGTAATACGTTAAAACGTTATACCATATAACGTAATACGTTATAACGTTATACCATATAACGTAATACGTGATAACGTAATACCATACAACGTAATACGTTATGACGTTATACCATATAACGTAATACGTTATAACGTAATACCGTATAACGTAATACGTAATAACGTAATACCATATAACGTAAAACGTCATTTCGTTATACCATATAACGTAATACGTTATAACGTAATACCATATAACGTAATACGTTATAACGTTATACCATATAACGTAATACGTGATAACGTTGTACCATATAACGTAATACGTTATAACGATATACCATATAACGTAGTACGTTATAACGTTATACCATATAACGTAATACGTTATAACGTTATACCATGTAACGTAATACGTTATAACGTAATACCATATAACGTAAAACGTCATTTCGTTATACCATATAACGTAATACGTTATAACGTAATACCATATAACGTAATACGGTATAACGTTATACCATATAACGTAATACGTTATAACGTTATACCATATAACGTAATACGTTATAACGTTATACCATATAACGTAATACGTTAAAACGTTATACCACATAACGTAATACGTTATAACGTAATACCATATAACGTAATACGTTATAACGTTATACCATATAACGTAATACGTGATAACGTTATACCATATAACGTAATACGTTATAACGTAATACCATATAACGTAAAACGTTATAACGTAATACCATATAACGTAAAACGTTATAACGTAATACCATATAACGTAATACGTTATAACGTTATACCATATAACGTAAAACGTCATTTCGTTATACCATTTAACGTAATACGTTATAACGTAATGCCATATAACGTAATACGTTAAAACGTTATACCATATAACGTAATACGTTATAACGTTATACCATATAACGTAATACGTGATAACGTAATACCATATAACGTAATACGTTATAACGTTATACCATATAACGTAATACGTTATAACGTTATACCATATAACGTAATACTTTATAACGTTATACCATATAACGTAATACGTTATAACGTTATACCATATAGCGTAATACTTTATAACGTTATACCATATAACGTAATACGTTATAACGTAATACCATATAACGTAAAACGTTATAACGTAATACCATATAACGTAATACGTTATAACGTTATACCATATAACGTAATACGTTATAACGTAATACCATATAACGTAATACGTTATAACGTTATACCATATAACGTAATACGTTATAACGTTATACCATATAACGTAATACTTTATAACGTAATACCATATAACGTAATACGTTAAAACGTTATACCATATAACGTAATACGTTATAACGTAATACCGTATAACGTAATACGTGATAACGTTATACCATATAACGTAATACGTTATAACGTAATAACATATAACGTGAAACGTTATAACGTAATACCATATAACGTAATACGTTATAACGTTATACCATATAACGTAATACGTTAAAACGTAATACCATATAACGTAATACGTTATAACGTTATACCATATAACGTAAAACGTCATGTCGTTATACCATATAACGTAATACGTTATAACGTTATACCATATAACGTAAAACGTCATGTCGTTATACCATATAACGTAATACGTTATAACGTAATGCCATATAACATAATACGTTATAACGTTATACCATATAACGTAATACGTTATAACGTTATACCATATAACGTAAAACGTCATGTCGTTATACCATATAACGTAATACGTTATAACGTAATGCCATATAACATAATACGTGATAACGTAATACCATATAACGTAATACGTTATAACGTTATACCATATAACGTAATACGTTAAAACGTAATACCATATAACGTAATACGTTATAACGTTATACCATATAACGTAAAACGTCATTTCGTTATACCATATAACGTAATACGTGATAACGTAATGCCATATAACGTAATACGTGATAACGTTGTACCATATAACGTAATACGTTATAACATAATAACATATAACGTAAAACGTCATTTCGTTGTACCATATAACGTAATACTGTATAACGTTATACCATATAACGTAATACGTTATAACGATATACCATATAACGTAATACGATATAACGTTATACCATATAACGTAATACGTGATAACGTTATACCATATAACGTAATACGTTAAAACGTTATACCATATAACGTAATACGTTATAACGCTTTACCATATAACGTAATACGTGATAACGTAATACCATATAACGTAATACGTTATGACGTTATACCATATAACGTAATACGTTATAACGTAATACCATATAACGTAATACGTTATAACGTAATACCATATAACGTAAAACGTCATTTCGTTATACCATATAACGTAATACGTTATAACGTAATACCATATAACTTAATACGTTATAACGTTATACCATATAACGTAATACTTTATAACGTAATACCATATAACGTAATACGTTAAAACGTTATACCACATAACGTAATACGTTATAACGTAATACCATATAACGTAATACGTTATAACGTTATACCATATAACGTAATACGTTAAAACGTAATACCATATAACGTAATACGTTATAACGTTATACCATATAACGTAATACGTTATAACGTTATACCATATAACGTAATACTTTATAACGTTATACCATATAACGTAATACGTTAAAACGTTATACCACATAACGTAATACGTTATAACGTAATACCATATAACGTAATACGTTATAACGTTATACCATATAACGTAAAACGTCATTTCGTTATACCATATAACGTAATACGTTATAACGTAATGCCATACAACGTAATACGTGATAACGTTATACCATATAACGTAATACGTTATAACGTTATACCATATAACGTAAAACGTCATTTCGTTATACCATATAACGTAATACGTTATAACGTTATACCATATAACGTAATACGTTAAAACGTAATACCATATATCGTAATACGTTATAACGTTAATATATAACGTAAAACGTCATTTCGCTATACCATATAACGTAATGCCATATAACGTAATACGTGATAACGATATACCATATAACGTAATACGTTATAACGTAATAACATATAACGTAAAACGTTATAACGTAATACCATATAACGTAATACGTTATAACGTTATACCATATAACGTAATACGTTAAAACGTAATACCATATAACGTAATACGTTATAACGTAATACCATATAACGTAATACGTTATAACGTTATACCATATAACGTAATACGTTATAACGTTATACCATATAACGTAATACGTTATAACGTTATACCATATAACGTAATACTTTATAACGTTATACCATATAACGTAATACGTTAAAACGTTATACCATATAACGTAATACTTTATAACGTAATACCATATAACGTAATACGTTATAACGTTATACCACATAACGTAATACGTTATAACGTAATACCATATAACGTAATACGTTATAACGTTATACCATATAACGTAATACGTTATAACGTTATACCATATAACGTAAAACGTCATTTCGTTATACCATATAACGTAATACGTTATAACGTTATACCATATAACGTAATACGTTAAAACGTAATACCATATAACGTAATACGTTATAACGTTAATATATAACGTAAAACGTCATTTCGCTATACCATATAACGTAATACGTTATAACGTAATGCCATATAACGTAATACGTGATAACGTTATACCATATAACGTAATACGTTATAACGTAATAACATATAACGTAAAACGTTATAACGTAATACCATATAACGTAATACGTTATAACGTTATACCATATAACGTAATACGTTAAAACGTAATACCATATAACGTAATACGTTATAACGTAATACCATATAACGCAATACGTTATAACGTTATACCATATAACGTAATACGTTATAACGTTATACCATATAACGTAATACGTTATAACGTTATACCATATAACGTAATACTTTATAACGTTATACCATATAACGTAATACGTGATAACGTAATAACATATAACGTAAAACGTCATTTCCTTGTACCATATAACGTAATACGGTATAACGTTATACCATATAACGTAATACGTTATAACGATATACCATATAACGTAATACGTTATAACGTTATACCATATAACGTAATACGTGATAACGTAATAACATATAACGTAAAACGTTATAACGTAATACCATATAACGTAATACGTTATAACGTTATACCATATAACGTAATACGTTAAAACGTAATACCATATAACGTAATACGTTATAACGTTATACCATATAACGTAAAACGTCATGTCGTTATACCATATAACGTAATACGTTATAACGTTATACCATATAACGTAAAACGTCATGTCGTTATACCATATAACGTAATACGTTATAACGTAATGCCATATAACATAATACGTGATAACGTTATACCATATAACGTAATACGTTATAACGTAATAACATATAACGTAAAACGTCATTTCCTTGTACCATATAACGTAATACGTTATAACGTTATACCATATAACGTAATACGTTATAACGTTATACCATATAACGTAATACTTTATAACGTTATACCATATAACGTAATACGTTATAACGTTATACCATATAGCGTAATACTTTATAACGTTATACCATATAACGTAATACGTTATAACGTAATACCATATAACGTAAAACGTTATAACGTAATACCATATAACGTAATACGTTATAACGTTATACCATATAACGTAATACGTTATAACGTAATACCATATAACGTAATACGTTATAACGTTATACCATATAACGTAATACGTTATAACGTTATACCATATAACGTAATACTTTATAACGTAATACCATATAACGTAATACGTTATAACGTTATACCATATAACGTAATACGTTAAAACGTAATACCATATAACGTAATACGTTATAACGTAATACCATATAACGTAATACGTTATAACGTTATACCATATAACGTAATACGTTATAACGTTACACCATATAACGTAATACGTTATAACGTTATACCATATAACGTAATACTTTATAACGTTATACCATATAACGTAATACGTTAAAACGTTATACCACATAACGTAATACGTTATAACGTAATACCATATAACGTAATACGTTATAACGTTATACCATATAACGTAATACGTTAAAACGTAATACCATATAACGTAATACGTTATAACGTTATACCATATAACGTAAAACGTCATGTCGATATACCATATAACGTAATACGTTATAACGTAATGCCATATAACATAATACGTGATAACGTTATACCATATAACGTAATACGTTATAACGTAATACGTTATAACGTAATAACATATAACGTAAAACGTCATTTCGTTGTACCATATAACGTAATACGGTATAAGGTTATACCATATAACGTAATACGTTATAACGATATACCATATAACGTAATACGTTATAACGTTATACCATATAACGTAGTACGTGATAACGTTATACCATATAACGTAATACGTTAAAACGTTATACCATATAACGTAATACGTTATAACGTTATACCATATAACGTAATACGTGATGACGTAATACCATATAACGTAATACGTTATGACGTTATACCATATAACGTAATACGTTATAACGTAATACCATATAACGTAATACGTTATAACGTAATACCATATAACGTAAAACGTCATTTCGTTATACCATATAACGTAATACGTTATAACGTAATACCATATAACGTAATAAGTTATAACGTTATACCATATAACGTAATAAGTGATAACGTTATACCATATAACGTAATACGTTAAAACGTTATACCATATAACGTAATACGTTATAACGTTATACCATATAACGTAATACGTGATAACGTTATACCATATAACGTAGTACGTTATAACGTTATACCATATAACGTAATACGTTATAACGTTATACCATATAACGTAATACGTTATAACGTAATACCATATAACGTAAAACGTCATTTCGTTATACCATATAACGTAATACGTTATAACGTAATGCCATATAACGTAATACGGTATAACGTTATACCATATAACGTAATGCGTTATAACGATATACCATATAACGTAATACGTTATAACGTTATACCATATAACGTAATACGTTATAACGTTATACCATATAACGTAATACGGTATAACGTTATACCATATAACGTAATACGTTGTAACGATATACCATATAACGTAGTACGTTATAACGTTATACCATATAACGTAATACGTTATAACGTTATACCATATAACGTAATACGTTAAAACGTTATACCATATAACGTAATACGTTATAACGTTATACCATATAACGTAATACGTGATAACGTAATACCATATAACGTAATACGTTATAACGTTATACCATATAACGTAATACGTTATAACGTTATACCATATAACGTAATACTTTATAACGTTATACCATATAACGTAATACGTTAAAACGTTATACCATATAACGTAATACGTTATAACGTTATACCATATAACGTAATACGTGATAACGTAATACCATATAACGTAATACGTTATAACGTTATACCATATAACGTAATACGTTATAACGTTATACGATATAACGTAATACTTTATAGCGTTATACCATATAACGTAATACGTTAAAACGTTATACCACATAACGTAATACGTTATAACGTAATACCATATAACGTAATACGTTATAACGTTATACCATATAACGTAATACGTTAAAACGTAATACCATATAACGTAAAACGTCATTTCTTTATACCATATAACGTAATACGTTATAACGTAATGCCATATAACGTAATACGTGATAACGTTATACCATATAACGTAATACGTTATAACGTAATAACATATAACGTAAAACGTTATAACGTAATACCATATAACGTAATACGTTATAACGTTATACCATATAACGTAATACGTTAAAACGTAATACCATATAACGTAATACGTTATAACGTAATACCATATAACGTAATACGATATAACGTTATACCATATAACGTAATACGTTATAACGTTATACCATATAACGTAATACTTTATAACGTAATACCATATAACGTAATACGTTAAAACGTTATACCACATAACGTAATACGTTATAACGTAATACCATATAACGTAATACGTTATAACGTTATACCATATAACGTAATACGTTAAAACGTAATACCATATAACGTAATACGATATAACGTTATACCATATAACGTAAAACGTCATTTCGTTATACCATATAACGTAATACGTTATAACGTAATACCATATAACGTAATACGTGATAACGTTATACCATATAACGTAATACGTTATAACGTAATAACATATAACGTGAAACGTTATAACGTAATACCATATAACGTAATACGTTATAACGTTATACCATATAACGTAATACGTTAAAACGTAACACCATATAACGTAATACGTTATAACGTAATACCATATAACGTAATACGTTATAACGTTATACCATATAACGTAATACGTTATAACGTTATACCATATAACGTAATACGTTATAACGTTATACCATATAACGTAATACTTTATAACGTTATACCATATAACGTAAAACGTCATTTCGTTATACCATATAACGTAATACGTTATAACGTTATACCATATAACGTAATACGTAAAAACGTAATACCATATAACGTAATACGTTATAACGTTATACCATATAACGTAAAACGTCATTTCGTTATACCATATAACGTAATACGTTATAACGTAATGCCATATAACGTAATACGTGATAACGTTATACCATATAACGTAATACGTTAGAACGTAATAACATATAACGTAAAACGTCATTTCGTTGTAAAACATAACGTAATACGGTATAACGTTATACCATATAAGGTAATACGTTATAACGATATACCATATAACGTAATACGTTATAACGTTATACCATATAACGTAATACGTTATAACGTTATACCATATAACGTAATACGTTATAACGTTATACCATATAACGTAATACGTTACAACGTTATACCATATAACGTAATACTTTATAACGTTATACCATATAACGTAATACGTTAAAACGTTATACCACATAACGTAATACGTTATAACGTAATACCATATAACGTAATACGTTATAACGTTATACCATATAACGTAATACGTTATAACGTAATACCGTATAACGTAATACGTTATAACGTAATACCATATAACGTAAAACGTCATTTCGTTATACCATATAACGTAATACGTTATAACGTTATACCATATAACGTAATACGTGATAACGTTATACCATATAACGTAATACGTTATAACGATATACCATATAACGTAGTACGTTATAACGTTATACCATATAACGTAATACGTTATAACGTTATACCATATAACGTAATACGTTATAACGTAATACCATATAACGTAAAACGTCATTTCGTTATACCATATAACGTAATACGTTATAACGTAATACCATATAACGTAATACGGTATAACGTTATACCATATAACGTAATACGTTATAACGATATACCATATAACGTAATACGTTATAACGTTATACCATATAACGTAATACGTTATAACGTTATACCATATAACGTAATACGGTATAACGTTATACCATATAACGTAATACGTTATAACGATATACCATATAACGTAGTACGTTATAACGTTATACCATATAACGTAATACGTTATAACGTTATACCATATAACGTAATACGTTAAAACGTTATATCATATAACGTAATACGTTATAACGTTATACCATATAACGTAATACGTGATAACGTAATACCATATAACGTAATACGTTATAACGTTATACCATATAACGTAATACATTACAACGTTATACCATATAACGTAATACGTTAAAACGTTATACCATATAACGTAATACGTTAAAACGTTATACCACATAACGTAATACGTTATAACGTAATACCATATAACGTAATACGTTATAACGTTATACCATATAACGTAATACGTTAAAACGTAATACCATATAACGTAATACGTTATAACGTTATACCATATAACGTAAAACGTCATTTCGTTATACCATATAACGTAATACGTTATAACGTTATACCATATAACGTAATACGTTAAAACGTAATACCATATAACGTAATACGTTATAACGTTATACCATATAACGTAAAACGTCATTTCGTTATACCATATAACGTAATACGTTAAAACGTTATACCATATAACGTAATACGTTGTAACGTTATACCATATAACGTAATACGTGATAACGTTATACCATATAACGTAATACGTTAAAACGTTATACCATATAACGTAATACGTTATAACGTTATACCATATAACGTAATACGGTATAACGTTATACCATATAACATAATACGTTATAACGATATACCATATAACGTAATACGTTATAACTTTATACCATATAACGTAATACGTGATAACGTTATACCATATAACGTAATACGTTAAAACGTTATACCATATAACGTAATACGTTATAACGTTATACCATATAACGTAATACGTGATAACGTAATACCATACAACGTAATACGTTATGACGTTATACCATATAACGTAATACGTTATAACGTAATACCGTATAACGTAATACGTAATAACGTAATACCATATAACGTAAAACGTCATTTCGTTATACCATATAACGTAATACGTTATAACGTAATACCATATAACGTAATACGTTATAACGTTATACCATATAACGTAATACGTGATAACGTTGTACCATATAACGTAATACGTTATAACGATATACCATATAACGTAGTACGTTATAACGTTATACCATATAACGTAATACGTTATAACGTTATACCATGTAACGTAATACGTTATAACGTAATACCATATAACGTAAAACGTCATTTCGTTATACCATATAACGTAATACGTTATAACGTAATACCATATAACGTAATACGGTATAACGTTATACCATATAACGTAATACGTTATAACGTTATACCATATAACGTAATACGTTATAACGTTATACCATATAACGTAATACGTTAAAACGTTATACCACATAACGTAATACGTTATAACGTAATACCATATAACGTAATACGTTATAACGTTATACCATATAACGTAATACGTGATAACGTTATACCATATAACGTAATACGTTATAACGTAATACCATATAACGTAAAACGTTATAACGTAATACCATATAACGTAAAACGTTATAACGTAATACCATATAACGTAATACGTTATAACGTTATACCATATAACGTAAAACGTCATTTCGTTATACCATTTAACGTAATACGTTATAACGTAATGCCATATAACGTAATACGTTAAAACGTTATACCATATAACGTAATACGTTATAACGTTATACCATATAACGTAATACGTGATAACGTAATACCATATAACGTAATACGTTATAACGTTATACCATATAACGTAATACGTTATAACGTTATACCATATAACGTAATACTTTATAACGTTATACCATATAACGTAATACGTTATAACGTTATACCATATAGCGTAATACTTTATAACGTTATACCATATAACGTAATACGTTATAACGTAATACCATATAACGTAAAACGTTATAACGTAATACCATATAACGTAATACGTTATAACGTTATACCATATAACGTAATACGTTATAACGTAATACCATATAACGTAATACGTTATAACGTTATACCATATAACGTAATACGTTATAACGTTATACCATATAACGTAATACTTTATAACGTAATACCATATAACGTAATACGTTAAAACGTTATACCATATAACGTAATACGTTATAACGTAATACCGTATAACGTAATACGTAATAACGTAATACCATATAACGTAAAACGTCATTTCGTTATACCATATAACGTAATACGTTATAACGTAATACCATATAACGTAATACGTTATAACGTTATACCATATAACGTAATACGTGATAACGTTATACCATATAACGTAATACGTTATAACGATATACCATATAACGTAGTACGTTATAACGTTATACCATATAACGTAATACGTTATAACGTTATACCATGTAACGTAATACGTTATAACGTAATACCATATAACGTAAAACGTCATTTCGTTATACCATATAACGTAATACGTTATAACGTAATACCATATAACGTAATACGGTATAACGTTATACCATATAACGTAATACGTTATAACGTTATACCATATAACGTAATACGTTATAACGTTATACCATATAACGTAATACGGTATAACGTTATACCATATAACGTAATACGTTATAACGATATACCATATAACGTAGTACGTTATAACGTTATACCATATAACGTAATACGTTATAACGTTATACCATATAACGTAATACGTTAAAACGTTATACCATATAACGTAATACGTTATAACGTTATACCATATAACGTAATACGTGATAACGTAATACCATATAACGTAATACGTTATAACGTTATACCATATAACGTAATACGTTATAACGTTATACCATATAACGTAATACTTTATAACGTTATACCATATAACGTAATACGTTAAAACGTTATACCACATAACGTAATACGTTATAACGTAATACCATATAACGTAATACGTTATAACGTTATACCATATAACGTAATACGTGATAACGTTATACCATATAACGTAATACGTTATAACGTAATACCATATATCGTAAAACGTTATAACGTAATACCATATAACGTAATACTTTATAACGTAATACCATATAACGTAATACGTTAAAACGTTATACCACATAACGTAATACGTTATAACGTAATACCATATAACGTAATACGTTATAACGTTATACCATATAACGTAATACGTTAAAACGTAATACCATATAACGTAATACGTTATAACGTTATACCATATAACGTAAAACGTCATTTCGTTATACCATATAACGTAATACGTTATAACGTAATGCCATATAACGTAATACGTGATAACGTTATACCATATAACGTAATACGTTATAACGTAATAACATATAACGTAAAACGTCATTTCGTTGTACCATATAACGTAATACTGTATAACGTTATGCCATATAACGTAATACGTTATAACGATATACCATATAACGTAATACGCTATAACGTTATACCATATAACGTAATACGTGATAACGTTATACCATATAACGTAATACGTTAAAACGTTATACCATATAACGTAATACGTTATAACGTTATACCATATAACGTAATACGTGATAACGTAATACCATATAACGTTATACGTTATGACGTTATACCATATAACGTAATACGTTATAACGTAATACCATATAACGTAATACGTTATAACGTAATACCATATAACGTAAAACGTCATTTCGTTATACCATATAACGTAATACGTTATAACGTAATACCATATAACTTAATACGTTATAACGTTATACCATATAACGTAATACTTTATAACGTAATACCATATAACGTAATACGTTAAAACGTTATACCACATAACGTAATACGTTATAACGTAATACCATATAACGTAATACGTTATAACGTTATAACGTTATACCATATAACGTAAAACGTCATTTCGTTATACCATATAACGTAATACGTTATAACGTAATGCCATATAACGTAATACGTGATAACGTTATACCATATAACGTAATACGTTATAACGTAATAACATATAACGTAAAACGTCATTTCGTTGTACCATATAACGTAATACTGTATAACGTTATGCCATATAACGTAATACGTTATAACGATATACCATATAACGTAATACGCTATAACGTTATACCATATAACGTAATACGTGATAACGTTATACCATATAACGTAATACGTTAAAACGTTATACCATATAACGTAATACGTTATAACGTTATACCACATAACGTAATACGTTATAACGTAATACCATATAACGTAATACGTTATAACGTTATACCATATAACGTAATACGTTAAAACGTAATACCATATAACGTAATACGTTATAACGTTATACCATATAACGTAAAACGTCATTTCGTTATACCATATAACGTAATACGTTATAACGTAATGCCATATAACGTAATACGTGATAACGTTATACCATATAACGTAATACGTTATAACGTAATAACATATAACGTAAAACGTCATTTCGTTGTACCATATAACGTAATACTGTATAACGTTATGCCATATAACGTAATACGTTATAACGATATACCATATAACGTAATACGCTATAACGTTATACCATATAACGTAATACGTGATAACGTTATACCATATAACGTAATACGTTAAAACGTTATACCATATAACGTAATACGTTATAACGTTATACCATATAACGTAATACGTGATAACGTAATACCATATAACGTTATACGTTATGACGTTATACCATATAACGTAATACGTTATAACGTAATACCATATAACGTAATACGTTATAACGTAATACCATATAACGTAAAACGTCATTTCGTTATACCATATAACGTAATACGTTATAACGTAATACCATATAACTTAATACGTTATAACGTTATACCATATAACGTAATACTTTATAACGTAATACCATATAACGTAATACGTTAAAACGTTATACCACATAACGTAATACGTTATAACGTAATACCATATAACGTAATACGTTATAACGTTATAACGTTATACCATATAACGTAATACTTTATAGCGTAATACCATATAACGTAATACGTGATAACGTTATACCATATAACGTAATACGTTAAAACGTTATACCATATAACGTAATACGTTATAACGTTATACCATATAACGTAATACGTGATAACGTAATACCATATAACGTAATACGTTATAACGTTATACCATATAACGAAAAACGTCATTTCGTTATACCATATAACGTAATACGTTATAACGTTATACCATATAACGTAATACGTTAAAACGTAATACCATATAACGTAATACGTTATAACGTTATACCATATAACGTAAAACGTCATTTCGTTATACCATATAACGTAATACGTTATAACGTAATGCCATATAACGTAAAACGTCATTTCGTTATACCATATAACGTAATACGTTATAACGTTATACCATATAACGTAATACGTTAAAACGTAATACCATATAACGTAATACGTTATAACGTAATACCATATAACGTAATACGTTATAACGTTATACCATATAACGTAATACGTTATAACGTAATACCATATAACGTAAAACGTTATAACGTAATACCATATAACGTAATACGTTATAACGTTATACCACATAACGTAATACGTTATAACGTAATACCATATAACGTAATACGTTATAACGTTATACCATATAACGTAATACGTTATAACGTTATACCATATAACGTAATACTTTATAACGTAATACCATATAACGTAATACGTTAAAACGTTATACCACATAACGTAATACGGTATAACGTAATACCATATAACGTAATACGTTATAACGTTATACCATATAACGTAATACGTTAAAACGTAATACCATATAACGTAATACGTTATAACGTTATACCATATAACGTAAAACGTCATTTCGTTATACCATATAACGTAATACGTTATAACGTAATGCCATATAACGTAATACGTGATAACGTTATACCATATAACGTAATACGTTATAACGTAATAACATATAACGTAAAACGTCATTTCGTTGTACCATATAACGTAATACTGTATAACGTTATACCATATAACGTAATACGTTATAACGATATACCATATAACGTAATACGTTATAACGTTATACCATATAACGTAATACGTGATAACGTTATACCATATAACGTAATACGTTATAACGTTATACCATATAACGTAATACGTTATAACGTTATACCATATAACGTAAAACGTCATTTCGTTATACCATATAACGTAATACGTTATAACGTTATACCATATAACGTAATACGTTAAAACGTAATACCATATAACGTAATACGTTATAACGTTAATATATAACGTAAAACGTCATTTCGCTATACCATATAACGTAATACGTTATAACGTAATGCCATATAACGTAATACGTGATAACGTTATACCATATAACGTAATACGTTATGACGTTATACCATATAACGTAATACGTTATAACGTAATACCATATAACGTAATACGTTATAACGTAATACCATATAACGTAAAACGTCATTTCGTTATACCATATAACGTAATACGTTATAACGTAATACCATATAACTTAATACGTTATAACGTTATACCATATAACGTAATACTTTATAACGTAATACCATATAACGTAATACGTTAAAACGTTATACCACATAACGTAATACGTTATAACGTAATACCATATAACGTAATACGTTATAACGTTATACCATATAACGTAATACGTTAAAACGTAATACCATATAACGTAATACGTTATAACGTTATACCATATAACGTAATACGTTATAACGTTATACCATATAACGTAATACTTTATAACGTTATACCATATAACGTAATACGTTAAAACGTTATACCACATAACGTAATACGTTATAACGTAATACCATATAACGTAATACGTTATAACGTTATACCATATAACGTAAAACGTCATTTCGTTATACCATATAACGTAATACGTTATAACGTAATGCCATACAACGTAATACGTGATAACGTTATACCATATAACGTAATACGTTATAACGTTATACCATATAACGTAAAACGTCATTTCGTTATACCATATAACGTAATACGTTATAACGTTATACCATATAACGTAATACGTTAAAACGTAATACCATATATCGTAATACGTTATAACGTTAATATATAACGTAAAACGTCATTTCGCTATACCATATAACGTAATGCCATATAACGTAATACGTGATAACGATATACCATATAACGTAATACGTTATAACGTAATAACATATAACGTAAAACGTTATAACGTAATACCATATAACGTAATACGTTATAACGTTATACCATATAACGTAATACGTTAAAACGTAATACCATATAACGTAATACGTTATAACGTAATACCATATAACGTAATACGTTATAACGTTATACCATATAACGTAATACGTTATAACGTTATACCATATAACGTAATACGTTATAACGTTATACCATATAACGTAATACTTTATAACGTTATACCATATAACGTAATACGTTAAAACGTTATACCATATAACGTAATACTTTATAACGTAATACCATATAACGTAATACGTTATAACGTTATACCACATAACGTAATACGTTATAACGTAATACCATATAACGTAATACGTTATAACGTTATACCATATAACGTAATACGTTATAACGTTATACCATATAACGTAAAACGTCATTTCGTTATACCATATAACGTAATACGTTATAACGTTATACCATATAACGTAATACGTTAAAACGTAATACCATATAACGTAATACGTTATAACGTTAATATATAACGTAAAACGTCATTTCGCTATACCATATAACGTAATACGTTATAACGTAATGCCATATAACGTAATACGTGATAACGTTATACCATATAACGTAATACGTTATAACGTAATAACATATAACGTAAAACGTTATAACGTAATACCATATAACGTAATACGTTATAACGTTATACCATATAACGTAATACGTTAAAACGTAATACCATATAACGTAATACGTTATAACGTAATACCATATAACGCAATACGTTATAACGTTATACCATATAACGTAATACGTTATAACGTTATACCATATAACGTAATACGTTAAAACGTAATACCATATAACGTAATACGTTATAACGTTATACCATATAACGTAAAACGTCATGTCGTTATACCATATAACGTAATACGTTATAACGTTATACCATATAACGTAATACTTTATAACGTTATACCATATAACGTAATACGTTAAAACGTTATACCATATAACGTAATACTTTATAACGTAATACCATATAACGTAATACGTTATAACGTTATACCATATAACGTAATACTTTATAACGTTATACCATATAACGTAATACGTGATAACGTAATAACATATAACGTAAAACGTCATTTCCTTGTACCATATAACGTAATACGGTATAACGTTATACCATATAACGTAATACGTTATAACGATATACCATATAACGTAATACGTTATAACGTTATACCATATAACGTAATACGTGATAACGTAATAACATATAACGTAAAACGTTATAACGTAATACCATATAACGTAATACGTTATAACGTTATACCATATAACGTAATACGTTAAAACGTAATACCATATAACGTAATACGTTATAACGTTATACCATATAACGTAAAACGTCATGTCGTTATACCATATAACGTAATACGTTATAACGTTATACCATATAACGTAAAACGTCATGTCGTTATACCATATAACGTAATACGTTATAACGTAATGCCATATAACATAATACGTGATAACGTTATACCATATAACGTAATACGTTATAACGTAATAACATATAACGTAAAACGTCATTTCCTTGTACCATATAACGTAATACGGTATAACGTTATACCATATAACGTAATACGTTATAACGATATACCATATAACGTAATACGTTATAACGTTATACCATATAACGTAATACGTGATAACGTAATAACATATAACGTAAAACGTTATAACGTAATACCATATAACGTAATACGTTAAAACGTAATACCATATAACGTAATACGTTATAACGTTAATATATAACGTAAAACGTCATTTCGCTATACCATATAACGTAATACGTTATAACGTAATGCCATATAACGTAATACGTGATAACGTTATACCATATAGCGTAATACGTTATAACGTAATAACATATAACGTAAAACGTTATAACGTAATACCATATAACGTAATACGTTATAACGTTATACCATATAACGTAATACGTTAAAACGTAATACCATATAACGTAATACGTTATAACGTAATACCATATAACGTAATACGTTATAACGTTATACCATATAACGTAATACGTTATAACGTTACACCATATAACGTAATACGTTATAACGTTATACCATATAACGTAATACTTTATAACGTTATACCATATAACGTAATACGTTAAAACGTTATACCACATAACGTAATACGTTATAACGTAATACCATATAACGTAATACGTTATAACGTTATACCATATAACGTAATACGTTAAAACGTAATACCATATAACGTAATACGTTATAACGTTATACCATATAACGTAAAACGTCATGTCGATATACCATATAACGTAATACGTTATAACGTAATGCCATATAACATAATACGTGATAACGTTATACCATATAACGTAATACGTTATAACGTAATACGTTATAACGTAATAACATATAACGTAAAACGTCATTTCGTTGTACCATATAACGTAATACGGTATAAGGTTATACCATATAACGTAATACGTTATAACGATATACCATATAACGTAATACGTTATAACGTTATACCATATAACGTAGTACGTGATAACGTTATACCATATAACGTAATACGTTAAAACGTTATACCATATAACGTAATACGTTATAACGTTATACCATATAACGTAATACGTGATGACGTAATACCATATAACGTAATACGTTATGACGTTATACCATATAACGTAATACGTTATAACGTAATACCATATAACGTAATACGTTATAACGTAATACCATATAACGTAAAACGTCATTTCGTTATACCATATAACGTAATACGTTATAACGTAATACCATATAACGTAATAAGTTATAACGTTATACCATATAACGTAATAAGTGATAACGTTATACCATATAACGTAATACGTTAAAACGTTATACCATATAACGTAATACGTTATAACGTTATACCATATAACGTAATACGTGATAACGTTATACCATATAACGTAGTACGTTATAACGTTATACCATATAACGTAATACGTTATAACGTTATACCATATAACGTAATACGTTATAACGTAATACCATATAACGTAAAACGTCATTTCGTTATACCATATAACGTAATACGTTATAACGTAATGCCATATAACGTAATACGGTATAACGTTATACCATATAACGTAATGCGTTATAACGATATACCATATAACGTAATACGTTATAACGTTATACCATATAACGTAATACGTTATAACGTTATACCATATAACGTAATACGGTATAACGTTATACCATATAACGTAATACGTTGTAACGATATACCATATAACGTAGTACGTTATAACGTTATACCATATAACGTAATACGTTATAACGTTATACCATATAACGTAATACGTTAAAACGTTATACCATATAACGTAATACGTTATAACGTTATACCATATAACGTAATACGTGATAACGTAATACCATATAACGTAATACGTTATAACGTTATACCATATAACGTAATACGTTATAACGTTATACCATATAACGTAATACTTTATAACGTTATACCATATAACGTAATACGTTAAAACGTTATACCATATAACGTAATACGTTATAACGTTATACCATATAACGTAATACGTGATAACGTAATACCATATAACGTAATACGTTATAACGTTATACCATATAACGTAATACGTTATAACGTTATACGATATAACGTAATACTTTATGGCGTTATACCATATAACGTAATACGTTAAAACGTTATACCACATAACGTAATACGTTATAACGTAATACCATATAACGTAATACGTTATAACGTTATACCATATAACGTAATACGTTAAAACGTAATACCATATAACGTAAAACGTCATTTCTTTATACCATATAACGTAATACGTTATAACGTAATGCCATATAACGTAATACGTGATAACGTTATACCATATAACGTAATACGTTATAACGTAATAACATATAACGTAAAACGTTATAACGTAATACCATATAACGTAATACGTTATAACGTTATACCATATAACGTAATACGTTAAAACGTAATACCATATAACGTAATACGTTATAACGTAATACCATATAACGTAATACGATATAACGTTATACCATATAACGTAATACGTTATAACGTTATACCATATAACGTAATACTTTATAACGTAATACCATATAACGTAATACGTTAAAACGTTATACCACATAACGTAATACGTTATAACGTAATACCATATAACGTAATACGTTATAACGTTATACCATATAACGTAATACGTTAAAACGTAATACCATATAACGTAATACGATATAACGTTATACCATATAACGTAAAACGTCATTTCGTTATACCATATAACGTAATACGTTATAACGTAATACCATATAACGTAATACGTGATAACGTTATACCATATAACGTAATACGTTATAACGTAATAACATATAACGTGAAACGTTATAACGTAATACCATATAACGTAATACGTTATAACGTTATACCATATAACGTAATACGTTAAAACGTAACACCATATAACGTAATACGTTATAACGTAATACCATATAACGTAATACGTTATAACGTTATACCATATAACGTAATACGTTATAACGTTATACCATATAACGTAATACGTTATAACGTTATACCATATAACGTAATACTTTATAACGTTATACCATATAACGTAAAACGTCATTTCGTTATACCATATAACGTAATACGTTATAACGTTATACCATATAACGTAATACGTTAAAACGTAATACCATATAACGTAATACGTTATAACGTTATACCATATAACGTAAAACGTCATTTCGTTATACCATATAACGTAATACGTTATAACGTAATGCCATATAACGTAATACGTGATAACGTTATACCATATAACGTAATACGTTAGAACGTAATAACATATAACGTAAAACGTCATTTCGTTGTAAAACATAACGTAATACGGTATAACGTTATACCATATAAGGTAATACGTTATAACGATATACCATATAACGTAATACGTTATAACGTTATACCATATAACGTAATACGTTATAACGTTATACCATATAACGTAATACGTTATAACGTTATACCATATAACGTAATACGTTACAACGTTATACCATATAACGTAATACTTTATAACGTTATACCATATAACGTAATACGTTAAAACGTTATACCACATAACGTAATACGTTATAACGTAATACCATATAACGTAATACGTTATAACGTTATACCATATAACGTAATACGTTATAACGTAATACCGTATAACGTAATACGTTATAACGTAATACCATATAACGTAAAACGTCATTTCGTTATACCATATAACGTAATACGTTATAACGTTATACCATATAACGTAATACGTGATAACGTTATACCATATAACGTAATACGTTATAACGATATACCATATAACGTAGTACGTTATAACGTTATACCATATAACGTAATACGTTATAACGTTATACCATATAACGTAATACGTTATAACGTAATACCATATAACGTAAAACGTCATTTCGTTATACCATATAACGTAATACGTTATAACGTAATACCATATAACGTAATACGGTATAACGTTATACCATATAACGTAATACGTTATAACGATATACCATATAACGTAATACGTTATAACGTTATACCATATAACGTAATACGTTATAACGTTATACCATATAACGTAATACGGTATAACGTTATACCATATAACGTAATACGTTATAACGATATACCATATAACGTAGTACGTTATAACGTTATACCATATAACGTAATACGTTATAACGTTATACCATATAACGTAATACGTTAAAACGTTATATCATATAACGTAATACGTTATAACGTTATACCACATAACGTAATACGTGATAACGTAATACCATATAACGTAATACGTTATAACGTTATACCATATAACGTAATACATTACAACGTTATACCATATAACGTAATACGTTAAAACGTTATACCATATAACGTAATACGTTAAAACGTTATACCACATAACGTAATACGTTATAACGTAATACCATATAACGTAATACGTTATAACGTTATACCATATAACGTAATACGTTAAAACGTAATACCATATAACGTAATACGTTATAACGTTATACCATATAACGTAAAACGTCATTTCGTTATACCATATAACGTAATACGTTATAACGTTATACCATATAACGTAATACGTTAAAACGTAATACCATATAACGTAATACGTTATAACGTTATACCATATAACGTAAAACGTCATTTCGTTATACCATATAACGTAATACGTTAAAACGTTATACCATATAACGTAATACGTTGTAACGTTATACCATATAACGTAATACGTGATAACGTTATACCATATAACGTAATACGTTAAAACGTTATACCATATAACGTAATACGTTATAACGTTATACCATATAACGTAATACGGTATAACGTTATACCATATAACATAATACGTTATAACGATATACCATATAACGTAATACGTTATAACTTTATACCATATAACGTAATACGTGATAACGTTATACCATATAACGTAATACGTTAAAACGTTATACCATATAACGTAATACGTTATAACGTTATACCATATAACGTAATACGTGATAACGTAATACCATACAACGTAATACGTTATGACGTTATACCATATAACGTAATACGTTATAACGTAATACCGTATAACGTAATACGTAATAACGTAATACCATATAACGTAAAACGTCATTTCGTTATACCATATAACGTAATACGTTATAACGTAATACCATATAACGTAATACGTTATAACGTTATACCATATAACGTAATACGTGATAACGTTGTACCATATAACGTAATACGTTATAACGATATACCATATAACGTAGTACGTTATAACGTTATACCATATAACGTAATACGTTATAACGTTATACCATGTAACGTAATACGTTATAACGTAATACCATATAACGTAAAACGTCATTTCGTTATACCATATAACGTAATACGTTATAACGTAATACCATATAACGTAATACGGTATAACGTTATACCATATAACGTAATACGTTATAACGTTATACCATATAACGTAATACGTTATAACGTTATACCATATAACGTAATATGTTAAAACGTTATACCACATAACGTAATACGTTATAACGTAATACCATATAACGTAATACGTTATAACGTTATACCATATAACGTAATACGTGATAACGTTATACCATATAACGTAATACGTTATAACGTAATACCATATAACGTAAAACGTTATAACGTAATACCATATAACGTAAAACGTTATAACGTAATACCATATAACGTAATACGTTATAACGTTATACCATATAACGTAAAACGTCATTTCGTTATACCATTTAACGTAATACGTTATAACGTAATGCCATATAACGTAATACGTTAAAACGTTTTACCATATAACGTAATACGTTATAACGTTATACCATATAACGTAATACGTGATAACGTAATACCATATAACGTAATACGTTATAACGTTATACCATATAACGTAATACGTTATAACGTTATACCATATAACGTAATACTTTATAACGTTATACCATATAACGTAATACGTTATAACGTTATACCATATAGCGTAATACTTTATAACGTTATACCATATAACGTAATACGTTATAACGTAATACCATATAACGTAAAACGTTATAACGTAATACCATATAACGTAATACGTTATAACGTTATACCATATAACGTAATACGTTATAACGTAATACCATATAACGTAATACGTTATAACGTTATACCATATAACGTAATACGTTATAACGTTATACCATATAACGTAATACTTTATAACGTAATACCATATAACGTAATACGTTAAAACGTTATACCATATAACGTAATACGTTATAACGTAATACCGTATAACGTAATACGTAATAACGTAATACCATATAACGTAAAACGTCATTTCGTTATACCATATAACGTAATACGTTATAACGTAATACCATATAACGTAATACGTTATAACGTTATACCATATAACGTAATACGTGATAACGTTATACCATATAACGTAATACGTTATAACGATATACCATATAACGTAGTACGTTATAACGTTATACCATATAACGTAATACGTTATAACGTTATACCATGTAACGTAATACGTTATAACGTAATACCATATAACGTAAAACGTCATTTCGTTATACCATATAACGTAATACGTTATAACGTAATACCATATAACGTAATACGGTATAACGTTATACCATATAACGTAATACGTTATAACGTTATACCATATAACGTAATACGTTATAACGTTATACCATATAACGTAATACGGTATAACGTTATACCATATAACGTAATACGTTATAACGATATACCATATAACGTAGTACGTTATAACGTTATACCATATAACGTAATACGTTATAACGTTATACCATATAACGTAATACGTTAAAACGTTATACCATATAACGTAATACGTTATAACGTTATACCATATAACGTAATACGTGATAACGTAATACCATATAACGTAATACGTTATAACGTTATACCATATAACGTAATACGTTATAACGTTATACCATATAACGTAATACTTTATAACGTTATACCATATAACGTAATACGTTAAAACGTTATACCACATAACGTAATACGTTATAACGTAATACCATATAACGTAATACGTTATAACGTTATACCATATAACGTAATACGTGATAACGTTATACCATATAACGTAATACGTTATAACGTAATACCATATATCGTAAAACGTTATAACGTAATACCATATAACGTAAAACGTTATAACGTAATACCATATAACGTAATACGTTATAACGTTATACCATATAACGTAAAACGTCATTTCGTTATACCATTTAACGTAATACGTTATAACGTAATGCCATATAACGTAATACGTTAAAACGTTATACCATTTAACGTAATACGTTATAACGTTATACCATATAACGTAATACGTGATAACGTAATACCATATAACGTAATACGTTATAACGTTATACCATATAACGTAATACGTGATAACGTAATACCATATAACGTAATACGTTATAACGTTATACCATATAACGTAATACGTTATAACGTTATACCATATAACGTAATACTTTATAACGTTATACCATATAACGTAATACGTTATAACGTAATACCATATAACGTAAAACGTTATAACGTAATACCATATAACGTAATACGTTATAACGTTATACCATATAACGTAATACGTTATAACGTAATACCATATAACGTAATACGTCATAACGTTATACCATATAACGTAATACGTTATAACGTTATACCATATAACGTAATACTTTATAACGTAATACCATATAACGTAATACGTTAAAACGTTATACCACATAACGTAATACGTTATAACGTAATACCATATAACGTAATACGTTATAACGTTATACCATATAACGTAATACGTTAAAACGTAATACCATATAACGTAATACGTTATAACGTAATACCATATAACGTAAAACGTCATTTCGTTATACCATATAACGTAATACGTTATAACGTAATACCATATAACGTAATACGGTATAACGTTATACCATATAACGTAATACGTTATAACGTTATACCATATAACGTAATACGTTATAACGTTATACCATATAACGTAATACGTTAAAACGTTATACCACATAACGTAATACGTTATAACGTAATACCATATAACGTAATACGTTATAACGTTATACCATATAACGTAATACGTGATAACGTTATACCATATAACGTAATACGTTATAACGTAATACCATATAACGTAAAACGTTATAACGTAATACCATATAACGTAAAACGTTATAACGTAATACCATATAACGTAATACGTTATAACGTTATACCATATAACGTAAAACGTCATTTCGTTATACCATTTAACGTAATACGTTATAACGTAATGCCATATAACGTAATACGTTAAAACGTTTTACCATATAACGTAATACGTTATAACGTTATACCATATAACGTAATACGTGATAACGTAATACCATATAACGTAATACGTTATAACGTTATACCATATAACGTAATACGTTATAACGTTATACCATATAACGTAATACTTTATAACGTTATACCATATAACGTAATACGTTATAACGTTATACCATATAGCGTAATACTTTATAACGTTATACCATATAACGTAATACGTTATAACGTAATACCATATAACGTAAAACGTTATAACGTAATACCATATAACGTAATACGTTATAACGTTATACCATATAACGTAATACGTTATAACGTAATACCATATAACGTAATACGTTATAACGTTATACCATATAACGTAATACGTTATAACGTTATACCATATAACGTAATACTTTATAACGTAATACCATATAACGTAATACGTTAAAACGTTATACCATATAACGTAATACGTTATAACGTAATACCGTATAACGTAATACGTAATAACGTAATACCATATAACGTAAAACGTCATTTCGTTATACCATATAACGTAATACGTTATAACGTAATACCATATAACGTAATACGTTATAACGTTATACCATATAACGTAATACGTGATAACGTTATACCATATAACGTAATACGTTATAACGATATACCATATAACGTAGTACGTTATAACGTTATACCATATAACGTAATACGTTATAACGTTATACCATGTAACGTAATACGTTATAACGTAATACCATATAACGTAAAACGTCATTTCGTTATACCATATAACGTAATACGTTATAACGTAATACCATATAACGTAATACGGTATAACGTTATACCATATAACGTAATACGTTATAACGTTATACCATATAACGTAATACGTTATAACGTTATACCATATAACGTAATACGGTATAACGTTATACCATATAACGTAATACGTTATAACGATATACCATATAACGTAGTACGTTATAACGTTATACCATATAACGTAATACGTTATAACGTTATACCATATAACGTAATACGTTAAAACGTTATACCATATAACGTAATACGTTATAACGTTATACCATATAACGTAATACGTGATAACGTAATACCATATAACGTAATACGTTATAACGTTATACCATATAACGTAATACGTTATAACGTTATACCATATAACGTAATACTTTATAACGTTATACCATATAACGTAATACGTTAAAACGTTATACCACATAACGTAATACGTTATAACGTAATACCATATAACGTAATACGTTATAACGTTATACCATATAACGTAATACGTGATAACGTTATACCATATAACGTAATACGTTATAACGTAATACCATATATCGTAAAACGTTATAACGTAATACCATATAACGTAAAACGTTATAACGTAATACCATATAACGTAATACGTTATAACGTTATACCATATAACGTAAAACGTCATTTCGTTATACCATTTAACGTAATACGTTATAACGTAATGCCATATAACGTAATACGTTAAAACGTTATACCATTTAACGTAATACGTTATAACGTTATACCATATAACGTAATACGTGATAACGTAATACCATATAACGTAATACGTTATAACGTTATACCATATAACGTAATACGTGATAACGTAATACCATATAACGTAATACGTTATAACGTTATACCATATAACGTAATACGTTATAACGTTATACCATATAACGTAATACTTTATAACGTTATACCATATAACGTAATACGTTATAACGTAATACCATATAACGTAAAACGTTATAACGTAATACCATATAACGTAATACGTTATAACGTTATACCATATAACGTAATACGTTATAACGTAATACCATATAACGTAATACGTCATAACGTTATACCATATAACGTAATACGTTATAACGTTATACCATATAACGTAATACTTTATAACGTAATACCATATAACGTAATACGTTAAAACGTTATACCACATAACGTAATACGTTATAACGTAATACCATATAACGTAATACGTTATAACGTTATACCATATAACGTAATACGTTAAAACGTAATACCATATAACGTAATACGTTATAACGTTATACCATATAACGTAAAACGTCATTTCGTTATACCATATAACGTAATACGTTATAACGTAATGCCATATAACGTAATACGTGATAACGTTATACCATATAACGTAATACGTTATAACGTAATAACATATAACGTAAAACGTCATTTCGTTGTACCATATAACGTAATACTGTATAACGTTATGCCATATAACGTAATACGTTATAACGATATACCATATAACGTAATACGCTATAACGTTATACCATATAACGTAATACGTGATAACGTTATACCATATAACGTAATACGTTAAAACGTTATACCATATAACGTAATACCTTATAACGTTATACCATATAACGTAATACGTGATAACGTAATACCATATAACGTTATACGTTATGACGTTATACCATATAACGTAATACGTTATAACGTAATACCATATAACGTAATACGTTATAACGTAATACCATATAACGTAAAACGTCATTTCGTTATACCATATAACGTAATACGTTATAACGTAATACCATATAACTTAATACGTTATAACGTTATACCATATAACGTAATACTTTATAACGTAATACCATATAACGTAATACGTTAAAACGTTATACCACATAACGTAATACGTTATAACGTAATACCATATAACGTAATACGTTATAACGTTATAACGTTATACCATATAACGTAATACTTTATAGCGTAATACCATATAACGTAATACGTGATAACGTTATACCATATAACGTAATACGTTAAAACGTTATACCATATAACGTAATACGTTATAACGTTATACCATATAACGTAATACGTGATAACGTAATACCATATAACGTAATACGTTATAACGTTATACCATATAACGAAAAACGTCATTTCGTTATACCATATAACGTAATACGTTATAACGTTATACCATATAACGTAATACGTTAAAACGTAATACCATATAACGTAATACGTTATAACGTTATACCATATAACGTAAAACGTCATTTCGTTATACCATATAACGTAATACGTTATAACGTAATGCCATATAACGTAAAACGTCATTTCGTTATACCATATAACGTAATACGTTATAACGTTATACCATATAACGTAATACGTTAAAACGTAATACCATATAACGTAATACGTTATAACGTAATACCATATAACGTAATACGTTATAACGTTATACCATATAACGTAATACGTTATAACGTAATACCATATAACGTAAAACGTTATAACGTAATACCATATAACGTAATACGTTATAACGTTATACCACATAACGTAATACGTTATAACGTAATACCATATAACGTAATACGTTATAACGTTATACCATATAACGTAATACGTTATAACGTTATACCATATAACGTAATACTTTATAACGTAATACCATATAACGTAATACGTTAAAACGTTATACCACATAACGTAATACGGTATAACGTAATACCATATAACGTAATACGTTATAACGTTATACCATATAACGTAATACGTTAAAACGTAATACCATATAACGTAATACGTTATAACGTTATACCATATAACGTAAAACGTCATTTCGTTATACCATATAACGTAATACGTTATAACGTAATGCCATATAACGTAATACGTGATAACGTTATACCATATAACGTAATACGTTATAACGTAATAACATATAACGTAAAACGTCATTTCGTTGTACCATATAACGTAATACTGTATAACGTTATACCATATAACGTAATACGTTATAACGATATACCATATAACGTAATACGTTATAACGTTATACCATATAACGTAATACGTGATAACGTTATACCATATAACGTAATACGTTAAAACGTTATACCATATAACGTAATACGTTATAACGTTATACCATATAACGTAATACGTGATAACGTAATACCATATAACGTAATACGTTATGATGTTATACCATATAACGTAATACGTTATAACGTAATACCATATAACGTAATACGTTATAACGTAATACCATATAACGTAAAACGTCATTTCGTTATACCATATAACGTAATACGTTATAACGTAATACCATATAACTTAATACGTTATAACGTTATACCATATAACCTAATACTTTATAACGTAATACCATATAACGTAATACGTTATAACGTTATACCACATAACGTAATACGTTATAACGTAATACCATATAACGTAATACGTTATAACGTTATACCATATAACGTAATACGTTATAACGTTATACCATATAACGTAAAACGTCATTTCGTTATACCATATAACGTAATACGTTATAACGTTATACCATATAACGTAATACGTTAAAACGTAATACCATATAACGTAATACGTTATAACGTTAATATATAACGTAAAACGTCATTTCGCTATACCATATAACGTAATACGTTATAACGTAATGCCATATAACGTAATACGTGATAACGTTATACCATATAACGTAATACGTTATAACGTAATAACATACAACGTAAAACGTTATAACGTAATACCATATAACGTAATACGTTATAACGTTATACCATATAACGTAATACGTTATAACGTAATACCATATAACGTAAAACGTCATTTCGTTATACCATATAACGTAATACGTTATAACGTAATACCATATAACTTAATACGTTATAACGTTATACCATATAACGTAATACTTTATAACGTAATACCATATAACGTAATACGTTAAAACGTTATACCACATAACGTAATACGTTATAACGTAATACCATATAACGTAATACGTTATAACGTTATACCATATAACGTAATACGTTATAACGTTATACCATATAACGTAATACTTTATAGCGTAATACCATATAACGTAATACGTGATAACGTTATACCATATAACGTAATACGTTAAAACGTTATACCATATAACGTAATACGTTATAACGTTATACCATATAACGTAATACGTGATAACGTAATACCATATAACGTAATACGTTATAACGTTATACCATATAACGTAAAACGTCATTTCGTTATACCATATAACGTAATACGTTATAACGTTATACCATATAACGTAATACGTTAAAACGTAATACCATATAACGTAATACGTTATAACGTTATACCATATAACGTAAAACGTCATTTCGTTATACCATATAAAGTAATACGTTATAACGTAATGCCATATAACGTAATACGTGATAACGTTATACCATATAACGTAATACGTTATAACGTAATAACACATAACATAAAACGTTATAACGTAATACCATATAACGTAATACGTTATAACGTTATACCATATAACGTAATACGTTAAAACGTAATACCATATAACGTAATACGTTATAACGTAATACCATATAACGTAAAACGTCATTTCGTTATATCATATAACGTAATACGGTATAACGTTATACCATATAACGTAATACGTTATAACGATATACCATATAACGTAATACGTTATAACGTTATACCATATAACGTAATACGTGATAACGTTATACCATATAACGTAATACGTTAAAACGTTATACCATATAACGTAAAACGTCATTTCGTTATACCATATAACGTAATACGTTATAACGTAATGCCATATAACGTAATACGTGATAACGTTATACCATATAACATAATACGTTATAACGTAATACCATATAACGTAAAACGTCATTTCGTTATATCATATAACGTAATACGGTATAACGTTATACCATATAACGTAATACGTTATAACGATATACCATATAACGTAATACGTTATAACGTTATACCATATAACGTAATACGTGATAACGTTATACCATATAACGTAATACGTTAAAACGTTATACCATATAACGTAATACGTTATAACGTTATACCGTATAACGTAATACGGTATAACGTTATACCATATAACATAATACGTTATAACGATATACCATATAACGTAATACGTTATAACTTTATACCATATAACGTAATACGTGATTACGTTATACCATATAACGTAATACGTTAAAACGTTATACCATATAACGTAATACGTGATAACGTTATACCATATAACGTAATACGTTAAAACGTTATACCATATAACGTAATACGTTATAACGTTATACCATATAACGTAATAAGTGATAACGTTATACCATATAACGTAATACGTTAAAACGTTATACCATATAACGTAATACGTTATAACGTTATACCATATAACGTAATACGTGATAACGTTATACCATATAACGTAATACGTTAAAACGTTATACCATATAACGTAATACGTTATAACGTTATACCATATAACGTAATACGGTATAACGTTATACCATATAACATAATACGTTATAACGATATACCATATAACGTAATACGTTATAACTTTATACCATATAACGTAATACGTGATTGCGTTATACCATATAACGTAATACGTTAAAACGTTATACCATATAACGTAATACGTTATAACGTTATACCATATAACGTAATACGTGATAACGTAATACCATACAACGTAATACGTTATGACGTTATACCATATAACGTAATACGTTATAACGTAATACCGTATAACGTAATACGTTATAACGTAATACCATATAACGTAAAACGTCATTTCGTTATACCATATAACGTAATACGTTATAACGTTATACCATATAACGTAATACGTGATAACGTTATACCATATAACGTAATACGTTATAACGATATACCATATAACGTAGTACGTTATAACGTTATACCATATAACGTAATACGTTATAACGTTATACCATATAACGTAATACGCTATAACGTAATACCATATAACGTAAAACGTCATTTCGTTATACCATATAACGTAATACGTTATAACGTAATACCATATAACGTAATACGGTATAACGTTATACCATATAACGTAATACGTTATAACGATATACCATATAACGTAATACGTTATAACGTTATACCATATAACGTAATACGTTATAACGTTATACCATATAACGTAATACGGTATAACGTTATACCGTATAACGTAATACGTTATAACGATATACCATTTAACGTAGTACGTTATAACGTTATACCATATAACGTAATACGTTATAACGTTATACCATATAACGTAATACGTTAAAACGTTATAACATATAACGTAATACGTTATAACTTTATACCATATAACGTAATACGTGATTACGTTATACCATATAACGTAATACGTTAAAACGTTATACCATATAACGTAATACGTTATAACGTTATACCATATAACGTAATACGTGATAACGTAATACCATACAACGTAATACGTTATGACGTTATACCATATAACGTAATACGTTATAACGTAATACCGTATAACGTAATACGTTATAACGTAATACCATATAACGTAAAACGTCATTTCGTTATACCATATAACGTAATACGTTATAACGTTATACCATATAACGTAATACGTGATAACGTTATACCATATAACGTAATACGTTATAACGATATACCATATAACGTAGTACGTTATAACGTTATACCATATAACGTAATACGTTATAACGTTATACCATATAACGTAATACGTTATAACGTAATACCATATAACGTAAAACGTCATTTCGTTATACCATATAACGTAATACGTTATAACGTAATACCATATAACGTAATACGGTATAACGTTATACCATATAACGTAATACGTTATAACGATATACCATATAACGTAATACGTTATAACGTTATACCATATAACGTAATACGTTATAACGTTATACCATATAACGTAATACGGTATAACGTTATACCATATAACGTAATACGTTATAACGATATACCATATAACGTAGTACGTTATAACGTTATACCATATAACGTAATACGTTATAACGTTATACCATATAACGTAATACGTTAAAACGTTATACCATATAACGTAATACGTTATAACGTTATACCATATAACGTAATACGTTAAAACGTTATACCATATAACGTAATACGTTAAAACGTTATACCACATAACGTAATACGTTATAACGTAATACCATATAACGTAATACGTTATAACGTTATACCACATAACGTAATACGTTAAAACGTAATACCATATAACGTAATACGTTATAACGTTATACCATATAACGTAAAACGTCATTTCGTTATACCATATAACGTAATACGTTATAACGTAATGCCATATAACGTAATACGTGATAACGTTATACCATATCACGTAATACGTTATAACGTAATAACATATAACGTAAAACGTTATAACGTAATACCATATAACGTAATACGTTATAACGTTATACCATATAACGTAATACGTTCAAACGTAATACCATATAACGTAATACGTTATAACGTAATACCATATAACGTAATACGTTATAACGTTATACCATATAACGTAATACGTTATAACGTAATACCATATAACGTAATACGTTATAACGTTATACGATATATCGTAATACGATATAACGTTATACCATATAACGTAATACGTTATAACGTAATGCCATATAACATAATACGTGATAACGTTATACCATATAACGTAATACGTTATAACGTAATAACATATAACGTAAAACGTCATTTCGTTGTACCATATAACGTAATACGGTATAACGTTATACCATATAACGTAATACGTTATAACGATATACCATATAACGTAATACTTTATAACGTTATACCATATAACGTAATACGTTAAAACGTTATACCACATAACGTAATACGTTATAACGTAATACCATATAACGTAATACGTTATAACGTTATACCATATAACGTAATACGTCAAAACGTAATACCATATAACGTAATACGTTATAACGTTATACCATATAACGTAAAACGTCATTTCGTTATACCATATAACGTAATACGGTATAACGTTATACCATATAACGTAATACGTTATAACGATATACCATTTAACGTAGTACGTTATAACGTTATACCATATAACGTAATACGTTATAACGTTATACCATATAACGTAATACGTTAAAACGTTATAACATATAACGTAATACGTTATAACTTTATACCATATAACGTAATACGTGATTACGTTATACCATATAACGTAATACGTTAAAACGTTATACCATATAACGTAATACGTTATAACGTTATACCATATAACGTAATACGTGATAACGTAATACCATACAACGTAATACGTTATGACGTTATACCATATAACGTAATACGTTATAACGTAATACCGTATAACGTAATACGTTATAACGTAATACCATATAACGTAAAACGTCATTTCGTTATACCATATAACGTAATACGTTATAACGTTATACCATATAACGTAATACGTGATAACGTTATACCATATAACGTAATACGTTATAACGATATACCATATAACGTAGTACGTTATAACGTTATACCATATAACGTAATACGTTATAACGTTATACCATATAACGTAATACGTTATAACGTAATACCATATAACGTAAAACGTCATTTCGTTATACCATATAACGTAATACGTTATAACGTAATACCATATAACGTAATACGGTATAACGTTATACCATATAACGTAATACGTTATAACGATATACCATATAACGTAATACGTTATAACGTTATACCATATAACGTAATACGTTATAACGTTATACCATATAACGTAATACGGTATAACGTTATACCATATAACGTAATACGTTATAACGATATACCATATAACGTAGTACGTTATAACGTTATACCATATAACGTAATACGTTATAACGTTATACCATATAACGTAATACGTTAAAACGTTATACCATATAACGTAATACGTTATAACGTTATACCATATAACGTAATACGTTAAAACGTTATACCATATAACGTAATACGTTAAAACGTTATACCACATAACGTAATACGTTATAACGTAATACCATATAACGTAATACGTTATAACGTTATACCATATAACGTAAAACGTCATTTCGTTATACCATATAACGTAATACGTTATAACGTAATGCCATATAACGTAATACGTGATAACGTTATACCATATCACGTAATACGTTATAACGTAATAACATATAACGTAAAACGTTATAACGTAATACCATATAACGTAATACGTTATAACGTTATACCATATAACGTAATACGTTCAAACGTAATACCATATAACGTAATACGTTATAACGTAATACCATATAACGTAATACGTTATAACGTTATACCATATAACGTAATACGTTATAACGTAATACCATATAACGTAATACGTTATAACGTTATACGATATATCGTAATACGATATAACGTTATACCATATAACGTAATACGTTATAACGTAATGCCATATAACATAATACGTGATAACGTTATACCATATAACGTAATACGTTATAACGTAATAACATATAACGTAAAACGTCATTTCGTTGTACCATATAACGTAATACGGTATAACGTTATACCATATAACGTAATACGTTATAACGATATACCATATAACGTAATACTTTATAACGTTATACCATATAACGTAATACGTTAAAACGTTATACCACATAACGTAATACGTTATAACGTAATACCATATAACGTAATACGTTATAACGTTATACCATATAACGTAATACGTCAAAACGTAATACCATATAACGTAATACGTTATAACGTTATACCATATAACGTAAAACGTCATTTCGTTATACCATATAACGTAATACGTTATAACGTAATGCCATATAACGTAATACGTGATAACGTAATACCATATAACGTAATACGTTATGATGTTATACCATATAACGTAATACGTTATAACGTAATACCATATAACGTAATACGTTATAACGTAATACCATATAACGTAAAACGTCATTTCGTTATACCATATAACGTAATACGTTATAACGTAATACCATATAACTTAATACGTTATAACGTTATACCATATAACCTAATACTTTATAACGTAATACCATATAACGTAATACGTTATAACGTTATACCACATAACGTAATACGTTATAACGTAATACCATATAACGTAATACGTTATAACGTTATACCATATAACGTAATACGTTATAACGTTATACCATATAACGTAAAACGTCATTTCGTTATACCATATAACGTAATACGTTATAACGTTATACCATATAACGTAATACGTTAAAACGTAATACCATATAACGTAATACGTTATAACGTTAATATATAACGTAAAACGTCATTTCGCTATACCATATAACGTAATACGTTATAACGTAATGCCATATAACGTAATACGTGATAACGTTATACCATATAACGTAATACGTTATAACGTAATAACATACAACGTAAAACGTTATAACGTAATACCATATAACGTAATACGTTATAACGTTATACCATATAACGTAATACGTTATAACGTAATACCATATAACGTAAAACGTCATTTCGTTATACCATATAACGTAATACGTTATAACGTAATACCATATAACTTAATACGTTATAACGTTATACCATATAACGTAATACTTTATAACGTAATACCATATAACGTAATACGTTAAAACGTTATACCACATAACGTAATACGTTATAACGTAATACCATATAACGTAATACGTTATAACGTTATACCATATAACGTAATACGTTATAACGTTATACCATATAACGTAATACTTTATAGCGTAATACCATATAACGTAATACGTGATAACGTTATACCATATAACGTAATACGTTAAAACGTTATACCATATAACGTAATACGTTATAACGTTATACCATATAACGTAATACGTGATAACGTAATACCATATAACGTAATACGTTATAACGTTATACCATATAACGTAAAACGTCATTTCGTTATACCATATAACGTAATACGTTATAACGTTATACCATATAACGTAATACGTTAAAACGTAATACCATATAACGTAATACGTTATAACGTTATACCATATAACGTAAAACGTCATTTCGTTATACCATATAAAGTAATACGTTATAACGTAATGCCATATAACGTAATACGTGATAACGTTATACCATATAACGTAATACGTTATAACGTAATAACACATAACATAAAACGTTATAACGTAATACCATATAACGTAATACGTTATAACGTTATACCATATAACGTAATACGTTAAAACGTAATACCATATAACGTAATACGTTATAACGTAATACCATATAACGTAAAACGTCATTTCGTTATATCATATAACGTAATACGGTATAACGTTATACCATATAACGTAATACGTTATAACGATATACCATATAACGTAATACGTTATAACGTTATACCATATAACGTAATACGTGATAACGTTATACCATATAACGTAATACGTTAAAACGTTATACCATATAACGTAAAACGTCATTTCGTTATACCATATAACGTAATACGTTATAACGTAATGCCATATAACGTAATACGTGATAACGTTATACCATATAACATAATACGTTATAACGTAATACCATATAACGTAAAACGTCATTTCGTTATATCATATAACGTAATACGGTATAACGTTATACCATATAACGTAATACGTTATAACGATATACCATATAACGTAATACGTTATAACGTTATACCATATAACGTAATACGTGATAACGTTATACCATATAACGTAATACGTTAAAACGTTATACCATATAACGTAATACGTTATAACGTTATACCGTATAACGTAATACGGTATAACGTTATACCATATAACATAATACGTTATAACGATATACCATATAACGTAATACGTTATAACTTTATACCATATAACGTAATACGTGATTACGTTATACCATATAACGTAATACGTTAAAACGTTATACCATATAACGTAATACGTGATAACGTTATACCATATAACGTAATACGTTAAAACGTTATACCATATAACGTAATACGTTATAACGTTATACCATATAACGTAATAAGTGATAACGTTATACCATATAACGTAATACGTTAAAACGTTATACCATATAACGTAATACGTTATAACGTTATACCATATAACGTAATACGTGATAACGTTATACCATATAACGTAATACGTTAAAACGTTATACCATATAACGTAATACGTTATAACGTTATACCATATAACGTAATACGGTATAACGTTATACCATATAACATAATACGTTATAACGATATACCATATAACGTAATACGTTATAACTTTATACCATATAACGTAATACGTGATTGCGTTATACCATATAACGTAATACGTTAAAACGTTATACCATATAACGTAATACGTTATAACGTTATACCATATAACGTAATACGTGATAACGTAATACCATACAACGTAATACGTTATGACGTTATACCATATAACGTAATACGTTATAACGTAATACCGTATAACGTAATACGTTATAACGTAATACCATATAACGTAAAACGTCATTTCGTTATACCATATAACGTAATACGTTATAACGTTATACCATATAACGTAATACGTGATAACGTTATACCATATAACGTAATACGTTATAACGATATACCATATAACGTAGTACGTTATAACGTTATACCATATAACGTAATACGTTATAACGTTATACCATATAACGTAATACGCTATAACGTAATACCATATAACGTAAAACGTCATTTCGTTATACCATATAACGTAATACGTTATAACGTAATACCATATAACGTAATACGGTATAACGTTATACCATATAACGTAATACGTTATAACGATATACCATATAACGTAATACGTTATAACGTTATACCATATAACGTAATACGTTATAACGTTATACCATATAACGTAATACGGTATAACGTTATACCGTATAACGTAATACGTTATAACGATATACCATTTAACGTAGTACGTTATAACGTTATACCATATAACGTAATACGTTATAACGTTATACCATATAACGTAATACGTTAAAACGTTATAACATATAACGTAATACGTTATAACTTTATACCATATAACGTAATACGTGATTACGTTATACCATATAACGTAATACGTTAAAACGTTATACCATATAACGTAATACGTTATAACGTTATACCATATAACGTAATACGTGATAACGTAATACCATACAACGTAATACGTTATGACGTTATACCATATAACGTAATACGTTATAACGTAATACCGTATAACGTAATACGTTATAACGTAATACCATATAACGTAAAACGTCATTTCGTTATACCATATAACGTAATACGTTATAACGTTATACCATATAACGTAATACGTGATAACGTTATACCATATAACGTAATACGTTATAACGATATACCATATAACGTAGTACGTTATAACGTTATACCATATAACGTAATACGTTATAACGTTATACCATATAACGTAATACGTTATAACGTAATACCATATAACGTAAAACGTCATTTCGTTATACCATATAACGTAATACGTTATAACGTAATACCATATAACGTAATACGGTATAACGTTATACCATATAACGTAATACGTTATAACGATATACCATATAACGTAATACGTTATAACGTTATACCATATAACGTAATACGTTATAACGTTATACCATATAACGTAATACGGTATAACGTTATACCATATAACGTAATACGTTATAACGTTATACCATATAACGTAAAACGTCATTTCGTTATACCATATAACGTAATACGTTATAACGTAATGCCATATAACGTAATACGTGATAACGTTATACCATATCACGTAATACGTTATAACGTAATAACATATAACGTAAAACGTTATAACGTAATACCATATAACGTAATACGTTATAACGTTATACCATATAACGTAATACGTTCAAACGTAATACCATATAACGTAATACGTTATAACGTAATACCATATAACGTAATACGTTATAACGTTATACCATATAACGTAATACGTTATAACGTAATACCATATAACGTAATACGTTATAACGTTATACGATATATCGTAATACGATATAACGTTATACCATATAACGTAATACGTTATAACGTAATGCCATATAACATAATACGTGATAACGTTATACCATATAACGTAATACGTTATAACGTAATAACATATAACGTAAAACGTCATTTCGTTGTACCATATAACGTAATACGGTATAACGTTATACCATATAACGTAATACGTTATAACGATATACCATATAACGTAATACTTTATAACGTTATACCATATAACGTAATACGTTAAAACGTTATACCACATAACGTAATACGTTATAACGTAATACCATATAACGTAATACGTTATAACGTTATACCATATAACGTAATACGTCAAAACGTAATACCATATAACGTAATACGTTATAACGTTATACCATATAACGTAAAACGTCATTTCGTTATACCATATAACGTAATACGGTATAACGTTATACCATATAACGTAATACGTTATAACGATATACCATTTAACGTAGTACGTTATAACGTTATACCATATAACGTAATACGTTATAACGTTATACCATATAACGTAATACGTTAAAACGTTATAACATATAACGTAATACGTTATAACTTTATACCATATAACGTAATACGTGATTACGTTATACCATATAACGTAATACGTTAAAACGTTATACCATATAACGTAATACGTTATAACGTTATACCATATAACGTAATACGTGATAACGTAATACCATACAACGTAATACGTTATGACGTTATACCATATAACGTAATACGTTATAACGTAATACCGTATAACGTAATACGTTATAACGTAATACCATATAACGTAAAACGTCATTTCGTTATACCATATAACGTAATACGTTATAACGTTATACCATATAACGTAATACGTGATAACGTTATACCATATAACGTAATACGTTATAACGATATACCATATAACGTAGTACGTTATAACGTTATACCATATAACGTAATACGTTATAACGTTATACCATATAACGTAATACGTTATAACGTAATACCATATAACGTAAAACGTCATTTCGTTATACCATATAACGTAATACGTTATAACGTAATACCATATAACGTAATACGGTATAACGTTATACCATATAACGTAATACGTTATAACGATATACCATATAACGTAATACGTTATAACGTTATACCATATAACGTAATACGTTATAACGTTATACCATATAACGTAATACGGTATAACGTTATACCATATAACGTAATACGTTATAACGATATACCATATAACGTAGTACGTTATAACGTTATACCATATAACGTAATACGTTATAACGTTATACCATATAACGTAATACGTTAAAACGTTATACCATATAACGTAATACGTTATAACGTTATACCATATAACGTAATACGTTAAAACGTTATACCATATAACGTAATACGTTAAAACGTTATACCACATAACGTAATACGTTATAACGTAATACCATATAACGTAATACGTTATAACGTTATACCATATAACGTAAAACGTCATTTCGTTATACCATATAACGTAATACGTTATAACGTAATGCCATATAACGTAATACGTGATAACGTTATACCATATCACGTAATACGTTATAACGTAATAACATATAACGTAAAACGTTATAACGTAATACCATATAACGTAATACGTTATAACGTTATACCATATAACGTAATACGTTCAAACGTAATACCATATAACGTAATACGTTATAACGTAATACCATATAACGTAATACGTTATAACGTTATACCATATAACGTAATACGTTATAACGTAATACCATATAACGTAATACGTTATAACGTTATACGATATATCGTAATACGATATAACGTTATACCATATAACGTAATACGTTATAACGTAATGCCATATAACATAATACGTGATAACGTTATACCATATAACGTAATACGTTATAACGTAATAACATATAACGTAAAACGTCATTTCGTTGTACCATATAACGTAATACGGTATAACGTTATACCATATAACGTAATACGTTATAACGATATACCATATAACGTAATACTTTATAACGTTATACCATATAACGTAATACGTTAAAACGTTATACCACATAACGTAATACGTTATAACGTAATACCATATAACGTAATACGTTATAACGTTATACCATATAACGTAATACGTCAAAACGTAATACCATATAACGTAATACGTTATAACGTTATACCATATAACGTAAAACGTCATTTCGTTATACCATATAACGTAATACGTTATAACGTAATGCCATATAACGTAATACGTGATAACGTTATACCATATAACGTAATACGTTATAACGTAATACCATATAACGTAATACGTTATAACGTAATACCATATAACGTAATACGTTATAACGTTATACCATATAACGTAATACGTTATAACGTAATACCATATAACGTAATACGTTAAAACGTAATACCATATAACGTAATACGTTATAACGTAATACCATATAACGTAATACGTTATAACGTTATACCATATAACGTAATACGTTATAACGTTATACCATATAACGTAATACTTTATAACGTAATACCATATAACGTAATACGTTAAAACGTTATACCACATAACGTAATACGTTATAACGTAATACCATATAACGTAATACGTTATAACGTTATACCATATAACGTAATACGTTAAAACGTAATACCATATAACGTAATACGTTATAACGTTATACCATATAACGTAAAACGTCATTTCGTTATACCATATAACGTAATACGTTATAACGTAATGCCATATAACGTAATACGTTATAACGATATACCATATAACGTAATACGTTATAACGTTATACCATATAACGTAATACGTGATAACGTTATACCATATAACGTAATACGTTAAAACGTTATACCATATAACGTAATACGTTATAACGCTTTACCATATAACGTAATACGTGATAACGTAATACCATATAACGTAATACGTTATGACGTTATACCATATAACGTAATACGTTATAACGTAATACCATATAACGTAATACGTTATAACGTAATACCATATAACGTAAAACGTCATTTCGTTATACCATATAACGTAATACGTTATAACGTAATACCATATAACTTAATACGTTATAACGTTATACCATATAACGTAATACTTTATAACGTAGTACCATATAACGTAATACGTTAAAACGTTATACCACATAACGTAATACGTTATAACGTAATACCATATAACGTAATACGTTATAACGTTATACCATATAACGTAATACGTTAAAACGTAATACCATATAACGTAATACGTTATAACGTTATACCATATAACGTAAAACGTCATTTCGTTATACCATATAACGTAATACGTTATAACGTTATACCATATAACGTAATACGTTAAATCGTAATACCATATATCGTAATACGTTATAACGTTAATATATAACGTAAAACGTCATTTCGCTATACCATATAACGTAATACGTTATAACGTAATGCCATATAACGTAATACGTGATAACGATATACCATATAACGTAATACGTTATAACGTAATAACATATAACGTAAAACGTTATAACGTAATACCATATAACGTAATACGTTATAACGTTATACCATATAACGTAATACGTTAAAACGTAATACCATATAACGTAATACGTTATAACGTAATACCATATAACGTAATACGTTATAACGTTATACCATATAACGTAATACGTTATAACGTTATACCATATAACGTAATACGTTATAACGTTATACCATATAACGTAATACTTTATAACGTTATACCATATAACGTAATACGTTATAACGTTATACCATATAACGTAATACGTTACAACGTTATACCATATAACGTAATACTTTATAACGTTATACCATATAACGTAATACGTTAAAACGTTATACCACATAACGTAATACGTTATAACGTAATACCATATAACGTAATAAGTTATAACGTTATACCATATAACGTAATAAGTGATAACGTTATACCATATAACGTAATACGTTAAAGCGTTATACCATATAACGTAATACGTTATAACGTTATACCATATAACGTAATACGTGATAACGTTATACCATATAGCGTAGTACGTTATAACGTTATACCATATAACGTAATACGTTATAACGTTATACCATATAACGTAATACGTTAAAACGTTATACCACATAACGTAATACGTTATAACGTAATACCATATAACGTAATACGTTATGACGTTATACCATATAACGTAATACGTTATAACGTAATACCATATAACGTAATACGTTATAACGTAATACCATATAACGTAAAACGTCATTTCGTTATACCATATAACGTAATACGTCATTTCGTTATACCATATAACGTAATACGTTATAACGTTATACCATATAACGTAATACGTTAAATCGTAATACCATATAACGTAAAACGTCATTTCGTTATACCATATAACGTAATACGTTATAACGTAATGCCATATAACGTAATACGTTATAACGATATACCATATAACGTAATACGTTATAACGTTATACCATATAACGTAATACGTGATAACGTTATACCATATAACGTAATACGTTAAAACGTTATACCATATAACGTAATACGTTATAACGCTTTACCATATAACGTAATACGTGATAACGTAATACCATATAACGTAATACGTTATGACGTTATACCATATAACGTAATACGTTATAACGTAATACCATATAACGTAATACGTTATAACGTAATACCATATAACGTAAAACGTCATTTCGTTATACCATATAACGTAATACGTTATAACGTAATACCATATAACTTAATACGTTATAACGTTATACCATATAACGTAATACTTTATAACGTAGTACCATATAACGTAATACGTTAAAACGTTATACCACATAACGTAATACGTTATAACGTAATACCATATAACGTAATACGTTATAACGTTATACCATATAACGTAATACGTTAAAACGTAATACCATATAACGTAATACGTTATAACGTTATACCATATAACGTAAAACGTCATTTCGTTATACCATATAACGTAATACGTTATAACGTTATACCATATAACGTAATACGTTAAATCGTAATACCATATATCGTAATACGTTATAACGTTAATATATAACGTAAAACGTCATTTCGCTATACCATATAACGTAATACGTTATAACGTAATGCCATATAACGTAATACGTGATAACGATATACCATATAACGTAATACGTTATAACGTAATAACATATAACGTAAAACGTTATAACGTAATACCATATAACGTAATACGTTATAACGTTATACCATATAACGTAATACGTTAAAACGTAATACCATATAACGTAATACGTTATAACGTAATACCATATAACGTAATACGTTATAACGTTATACCATATAACGTAATACGTTATAACGTTATACCATATAACGTAATACGTTATAACGTTATACCATATAACGTAATACTTTATAACGTTATACCATATAACGTAATACGTTATAACGTTATACCATATAACGTAATACGTTACAACGTTATACCATATAACGTAATACTTTATAACGTTATACCATATAACGTAATACGTTAAAACGTTATACCACATAACGTAATACGTTATAACGTAATACCATATAACGTAATAAGTTATAACGTTATACCATATAACGTAATAAGTGATAACGTTATACCATATAACGTAATACGTTAAAGCGTTATACCATATAACGTAATACGTTATAACGTTATACCATATAACGTAATACGTGATAACGTTATACCATATAGCGTAGTACGTTATAACGTTATACCATATAACGTAATACGTTATAACGTTATACCATATAACGTAATACGTTAAAACGTTATACCACATAACGTAATACGTTATAACGTAATACCATATAACGTAATACGTTATAACGTTATACCATATAACGTAATACGTGATAACGTTATACCATATAACGTAATACGTTATAACGTAATACCATATATCGTAAAACGTTATAACGTAATACCATATAACGTAAAACGTTATAACGTAATACCATATAACGTAATACGTTATAACGTTATACCATATAACGTAAAACGTCATTTCGTTATACCATTTAACGTAATACGTTATAACGTAATGCCATATAACGTAATACGTTAAAACGTTATACCATTTAACGTAATACGTTATAACGTTATACCATATAACGTAATACGTGATAACGTAATACCATATAACGTAATACGTTATAACGTTATACCATATAACGTAATACGTGATAACGTAATACCATATAACGTAATACGTTATAACGTTATACCATATAACGTAATACGTTATAACGTTATACCATATAACGTAATACTTTATAACGTTATACCATATAACGTAATACGTTATAACGTAATACCATATAACGTAAAACGTTATAACGTAATACCATATAACGTAATACGTTATAACGTTATACCATATAACGTAATACGTTATAACGTAATACCATATAACGTAATACGTCATAACGTTATACCATATAACGTAATACGTTATAACGTTATACCATATAACGTAATACTTTATAACGTAATACCATATAACGTAATACGTTAAAACGTTATACCACATAACGTAATACGTTATAACGTAATACCATATAACGTAATACGTTATAACGTTATACCATATAACGTAATACGTTAAAACGTAATACCATATAACGTAATACGTTATAACGTTATACCATATAACGTAAAACGTCATTTCGTTATACCATATAACGTAATACGTTATAACGTAATGCCATATAACGTAATACGTGATAACGTTATACCATATAACGTAATACGTTATAACGTAATAACATATAACGTAAAACGTCATTTCGTTGTACCATATAACGTAATACTGTATAACGTTATGCCATATAACGTAATACGTTATAACGATATACCATATAACGTAATACGCTATAACGTTATACCATATAACGTAATACGTGATAACGTTATACCATATAACGTAATACGTTATAACGTTATACCATATAACGTAATACGTTATAACGTTATACCATATAACGTAATACGTGATAACGTAATACCATATAACGTTATACGTTATGACGTTATACCATATAACGTAATACGTTATAACGTAATACCATATAACGTAATACGTTATAACGTAATACCATATAACGTAAAACGTCATTTCGTTATACCATATAACGTAATACGTTATAACGTAATACCATATAACTTAATACGTTATAACGTTATACCATATAACGTAATACTTTATAACGTAATACCATATAACGTAATACGTTAAAACGTTATACCACATAACGTAATACGTTATAACGTAATACCATATAACGTAATACGTTATAACGTTATAACGTTATACCATATAACGTAATACTTTATAGCGTAATACCATATAACGTAATACGTGATAACGTTATACCATATAACGTAATACGTTAAAACGTTATACCATATAACGTAATACGTTATAACGTTATACCATATAACGTAATACGTGATAACGTAATACCATATAACGTAATACGTTATAACGTTATACCATATAACGAAAAACGTCATTTCGTTATACCATATAACGTAATACGTTATAACGTTATACCATATAACGTAATACGTTAAAACGTAATACCATATAACGTAATACGTTATAACGTTATACCATATAACGTAAAACGTCATTTCGTTATACCATATAACGTAATACGTTATAACGTAATGCCATATAACGTAAAACGTCATTTCGTTATACCATATAACGTAATACGTTATAACGTTATACCATATAACGTAATACGTTAAAACGTAATACCATATAACGTAATACGTTATAACGTAATACCATATAACGTAATACGTTATAACGTTATACCATATAACGTAATACGTTATAACGTAATACCATATAACGTAAAACGTTATAACGTAATACCATATAACGTAATACGTTATAACGTTATACCACATAACGTAATACGTTATAACGTAATACCATATAACGTAATACGTTATAACGTTATACCATATAACGTAATACGTTATAACGTTATACCATATAACGTAATACTTTATAACGTAATACCATATAACGTAATACGTTAAAACGTTATACCACATAACGTAATACGGTATAACGTAATACCATATAACGTAATACGTTATAACGTTATACCATATAACGTAATACGTTAAAACGTAATACCATATAACGTAATACGTTATAACGTTATACCATATAACGTAAAACGTCATTTCGTTATACCATATAACGTAATACGTTATAACGTAATGCCATATAACGTAATACGTGATAACGTTATACCATATAACGTAATACGTTATAACGTAATAACATATAACGTAAAACGTCATTTCGTTGTACCATATAACGTAATACTGTATAACGTTATACCATATAACGTAATACGTTATAACGATATACCATATAACGTAATACGTTATAACGTTATACCATATAACGTAATACGTGATAACGTTATACCATATAACGTAATACGTTAAAACGTTATACCATATAACGTAATACGTTATAACGTTATACCATATAACGTAATACGTGATAACGTAATACCATATAACGTAATACGTTATGATGTTATACCATATAACGTAATACGTTATAACGTAATACCATATAACGTAATACGTTATAACGTAATACCATATAACGTAAAACGTCATTTCGTTATACCATATAACGTAATACGTTATAACGTAATACCATATAACTTAATACGTTATAACGTTATACCATATAACCTAATACTTTATAACGTAATACCATATAACGTAATACGTTATAACGTTATACCACATAACGTAATACGTTATAACGTAATACCATATAACGTAATACGTTATAACGTTATACCATATAACGTAATACGTTATAACGTTATACCATATAACGTAAAACGTCATTTCGTTATACCATATAACGTAATACGTTATAACGTTATACCATATAACGTAATACGTTAAAACGTAATACCATATAACGTAATACGTTATAACGTTAATATATAACGTAAAACGTCATTTCGCTATACCATATAACGTAATACGTTATAACGTAATGCCATATAACGTAATACGTGATAACGTTATACCATATAACGTAATACGTTATAACGTAATAACATACAACGTAAAACGTTATAACGTAATACCATATAACGTAATACGTTATAACGTTATACCATATAACGTAATACGTTATAACGTAATACCATATAACGTAAAACGTCATTTCGTTATACCATATAACGTAATACGTTATAACGTAATACCATATAACTTAATACGTTATAACGTTATACCATATAACGTAATACTTTATAACGTAATACCATATAACGTAATACGTTAAAACGTTATACCACATAACGTAATACGTTATAACGTAATACCATATAACGTAATACGTTATAACGTTATACCATATAACGTAATACGTTATAACGTTATACCATATAACGTAATACTTTATAGCGTAATACCATATAACGTAATACGTGATAACGTTATACCATATAACGTAATACGTTAAAACGTTATACCATATAACGTAATACGTTATAACGTTATACCATATAACGTAATACGTGATAACGTAATACCATATAACGTAATACGTTATAACGTTATACCATATAACGTAAAACGTCATTTCGTTATACCATATAACGTAATACGTTATAACGTTATACCATATAACGTAATACGTTAAAACGTAATACCATATAACGTAATACGTTATAACGTTATACCATATAACGTAAAACGTCATTTCGTTATACCATATAAAGTAATACGTTATAACGTAATGCCATATAACGTAATACGTGATAACGTTATACCATATAACGTAATACGTTATAACGTAATAACACATAACATAAAACGTTATAACGTAATACCATATAACGTAATACGTTATAACGTTATACCATATAACGTAATACGTTAAAACGTAATACCATATAACGTAATACGTTATAACGTAATACCATATAACGTAAAACGTCATTTCGTTATATCATATAACGTAATACGGTATAACGTTATACCATATAACGTAATACGTTATAACGATATACCATATAACGTAATACGTTATAACGTTATACCATATAACGTAATACGTGATAACGTTATACCATATAACGTAATACGTTAAAACGTTATACCATATAACGTAAAACGTCATTTCGTTATACCATATAACGTAATACGTTATAACGTAATGCCATATAACGTAATACGTGATAACGTTATACCATATAACATAATACGTTATAACGTAATACCATATAACGTAAAACGTCATTTCGTTATATCATATAACGTAATACGGTATAGCGTTATACCATATAACGTAATACGTTATAACGATATACCATATAACGTAATACGTTATAACGTTATACCATATAACGTAATACGTGATAACGTTATACCATATAACGTAATACGTTAAAACGTTATACCATATAACGTAATACGTTATAACGTTATACCGTATAACGTAATACGGTATAACGTTATACCATATAACATAATACGTTATAACGATATACCATATAACGTAATACGTTATAACTTTATACCATATAACGTAATACGTGATTACGTTATACCATATAACGTAATACGTTAAAACGTTATACCATATAACGTAATACGTGATAACGTTATACCATATAACGTAATACGTTAAAACGTTATACCATATAACGTAATACGTTATAACGTTATACCATATAACGTAATAAGTGATAACGTTATACCATATAACGTAATACGTTAAAACGTTATACCATATAACGTAATACGTTATAACGTTATACCATATAACGTAATACGTGATAACGTTATACCATATAACGTAATACGTTAAAACGTTATACCATATAACGTAATACGTTATAACGTTATACCATATAACGTAATACGGTATAACGTTATACCATATAACATAATACGTTATAACGATATACCATATAACGTAATACGTTATAACTTTATACCATATAACGTAATACGTGATTGCGTTATACCATATAACGTAATACGTTAAAACGTTATACCATATAACGTAATACGTTATAACGTTATACCATATAACGTAATACGTGATAACGTAATACCATACAACGTAATACGTTATGACGTTATACCATATAACGTAATACGTTATAACGTAATACCGTATAACGTAATACGTTATAACGTAATACCATATAACGTAAAACGTCATTTCGTTGTACCATATAACGTAATACGTTATAACGTTATACCATATAACGTAATACGTGATAACGTTATACCATATAACGTAATACGTTATAACGATATACCATATAACGTAGTACGTTATAACGTTATACCATATAACGTAATACGTTATAACGTTATACCATATAACGTAATACGCTATAACGTAATACCATATAACGTAAAACGTCATTTCGTTATACCATATAACGTAATACGTTATAACGTAATACCATATAACGTAATACGGTATAACGTTATACCATATAACGTAATACGTTATAACGATATACCATATAACGTAATACGTTATAACGTTATACCATATAACGTAATACGTTATAACGTTATACCATATAACGTAATACGGTATAACGTTATACCATATAACGTAATACGTTATAACGATATACCATTTAACGTAGTACGTTATAACGTTATACCATATAACGTAATACGTTATAACGTTATACCATATAACGTAATACGTTAAAACGTTATAACATATAACGTAATACGTTATAACTTTATACCATATAACGTAATACGTGATTACGTTATACCATATAACGTAATACGTTAAAACGTTATACCATATAACGTAATACGTTATAACGTTATACCATATAACGTAATACGTGATAACGTAATACCATACAACGTAATACGTTATGACGTTATACCATATAACGTAATACGTTATAACGTAATACCGTATAACGTAATACGTTATAACGTAATACCATATAACGTAAAACGTCATTTCGTTATACCATATAACGTAATACGTTATAACGTTATACCATATAACGTAATACGTGATAACGTTATACCATATAACGTAATACGTTATAACGATATACCATATAACGTAGTACGTTATAACGTTATACCATATAACGTAATACGTTATAACGTTATACCATATAACGTAATACGTTATAACGTAATACCATATAACGTAAAACGTCATTTCGTTATACCATATAACGTAATACGTTATAACGTAATACCATATAACGTAATACGGTATAACGTTATACCATATAACGTAATACGTTATAACGATATACCATATAACGTAATACGTTATAACGTTATACCATATAACGTAATACGTTATAACGTTATACCATATAACGTAATACGGTATAACGTTATACCATATAACGTAATACGTTATAACGATATACCATATAACGTAGTACGTTATAACGTTATACCATATAACGTAATACGTTATAACGTTATACCATATAACGTAATACGTTAAAACGTTATACCATATAACGTAATACGTTATAACGTTATACCATATAACGTAATACGTTAAAACGTTATACCATATAACGTAATACGTTAAAACGTTATACCACATAACGTAATACGTTATAACGTAATACCATATAACGTAATACGTTATAACGTTATACCACATAACGTAATACGTTAAAACGTAATACCATATAACGTAATACGTTATAACGTTATACCATATAACGTAAAACGTCATTTCGTTATACCATATAACGTAATACGTTATAACGTAATGCCATATAACGTAATACGTGATAACGTTATACCATATCACGTAATACGTTATAACGTAATAACATATAACGTAAAACGTTATAACGTAATACCATATAACGTAATACGTTATAACGTTATACCATATAACGTAATACGTTCAAACGTAATACCATATAACGTAATACGTTATAACGTAATACCATATAACGTAATACGTTATAACGTTATACCATATAACGTAATACGTTATAACGTAATACCATATAACGTAATACGTTATAACGTTATACGATATATCGTAATACGATATAACGTTATACCATATAACGTAATACGTTATAACGTAATGCCATATAACATAATACGTGATAACGTTATACCATATAACGTAATACGTTATAACGTAATAACATATAACGTAAAACGTCATTTCGTTGTACCATATAACGTAATACGGTATAACGTTATACCATATAACGTAATACGTTATAACGATATACCATATAACGTAATACTTTATAACGTTATACCATATAACGTAATACGTTAAAACGTTATACCACATAACGTAATACGTTATAACGTAATACCATATAACGTAATACGTTATAACGTTATACCATATAACGTAATTCGTCAAAACGTAATACCATATAACGTAATACGTTATAACGTTATACCATATAACGTAAAACGTCATTTCGTTATACCATATAACGTAATACGTTATAACGTAATGCCATATAACGTAATACGTGATAACGTTATACCATATAACGTAATACGTTATAACGTAATACCATATAACGTAATACGTTATAACGTAATACCATATAACGTAATACGTTATAACGTTATACCATATAACGTAATACGTTATAACGTAATACCATATAACGTAATACGTTAAAACGTAATACCATATAACGTAATACGTTATAACGTAATACCATATAACGTAATACGTTATAACGTTATACCATATAACGTAATACGTTATAACGTTATACCATATAACGTAATACTTTATAACGTAATACCATATAACGTAATACGTTAAAACGTTATACCACATAACGTAATACGTTATAACGTAATACCATATAACGTAATACGTTATAACGTTATACCATATAACGTAATACGTTAAAACGTAATACCATATAACGTAATACGTTATAACGTTATACCATATAACGTAAAACGTCATTTCGTTATACCATATAACGTAATACGTTATAACGTAATGCCATATAACGTAATACGTTATAACGATATACCATATAACGTAATACGTTATAACGTTATACCATATAACGTAATACGTGATAACGTTATACCATATAACGTAATACGTTAAAACGTTATACCATATAACGTAATACGTTATAACGCTTTACCATATAACGTAATACGTGATAACGTAATACCATATAACGTAATACGTTATGACGTTATACCATATAACGTAATACGTTATAACGTAATACCATATAACGTAATACGTTATAACGTAATACCATATAACGTAAAACGTCATTTCGTTATACCATATAACGTAATACGTTATAACGTAATACCATATAACTTAATACGTTATAACGTTATACCATATAACGTAATACTTTATAACGTAATACCATATAACGTAATACGTTAAAACGTTATACCACATAACGTAATACGTTATAACGTAATACCATATAACGTAATACGTTATAACGTTATACCATATAACGTAATACGTTAAAACGTAATACCATATAACGTAATACGTTATAACGTTATACCATATAACGTAAAACGTCATTTCGTTATACCATATAACGTAATACGTTATAACGTTATACCATATAACGTAATACGTTAAATCGTAATACCATATATCGTAATACGTTATAACGTTAATATATAACGTAAAACGTCATTTCGCTATACCATATAACGTAATACGTTATAACGTAATGCCATATAACGTAATACGTGATAACGATATACCATATAACGTAATACGTTATAACGTAATAACATATAACGTAAAACGTTATAACGTAATACCATATAACGTAATACGTTATAACGTTATACCATATAACGTAATACGTTAAAACGTAATACCATATAACGTAATACGTTATAACGTAATACCATATAACGTAATACGTTATAACGTTATACCATATAACGTAATACGTTATAACGTTATACCATATAACGTAATACGTTATAACGTTATACCATATAACGTAATACTTTATAACGTTATACCATATAACGTAATACGTTATAACGTTATACCATATAACGTAATACGTTACAACGTTATACCATATAACGTAATACTTTATAACGTTATACCATATAACGTAATACGTTAAAACGTTATACCACATAACGTAATACGTTATAACGTAATACCATATAACGTAATAAGTTATAACGTTATACCATATAACGTAATAAGTGATAACGTTATACCATATAACGTAATACGTTAAAGCGTTATACCATATAACGTAATACGTTATAACGTTATACCATATAACGTAATACGTGATAACGTTATACCATATAGCGTAGTACGTTATAACGTTATACCATATAACGTAATACGTTATAACGTTATACCATATAACGTAATACGTTATAACGTAATACCATATAACGTAAAACGTCATTTCGTTATACCATATAACGTAATACGTTATAACGTAATGCCATATAACGTAATACGGTATAACGTTATACCATATAACGTAATACGTTATAACGATATACCATATAACGTAATACGTTATAACGTTATACCATATAACGTAATACGTTATAACGTAATAACATATAACGTAAAACGTCATTTCGCTGTAGCATATAACGTAATACGTTAAAACGTTATACCATATAACGTAATACGTTATAACGTTATACCATATAACGTAATACGTTATAACATTATACCATATAACGTAATACGTTTAAACGTTATACCATATAACGTAATACGTTATAACGTTATACCATATAACGTAATACGTGTTAACGTAATACCATATAACGTAATACGTTATAACGTTATACCATATAACGTAATACGTTATAACGTTATACCATATAATGTAATACTTTATAACGTTATACCATATAACGTAATACGTTAAAACGTTATACCATATAACGTAATACGTTATAACGTTATACCATATAACGTAATACGTGATAACGTAACACCATATAACGTAATACGTTATAACGTTATACCATATAACGTAATACGTTATAACGTTATACCATATAACGTAATACTTTATAACGTTATACCATATAACGTAATCCGTTAAAACGTTATACCACATAACGTAATACGTTATAACGTAATACCATATAACGTAATACGTTATAACGTTATACCGTATAACGTAATACGTTAAAACGTAATACCATATAACGTAATACGTTATAACGTTATACCATATAACGTAAAACGTCATTTCTTTATACCATATAACGTAATACGTTATAACGTAATGCCATATAACGTAATACGTGATAACGTTATTCCATATAACGTAATACGTTATAACGTAATAACATATAACGTAAAACGTTATAACGTAATACCATATAACGTAATACGTTATAACGTTATACCATATAACGTAATACGTTAAAACGTAATATCATATAACGTAATACGTTATAACGTAATACCATATAACGTAATACGTTATAACGTTATACCATATAACATAATACGTTATAACGTTATACCATATAACGTAATACTTTATAACGTAATACCATATAACGTAATACGTTAAAACGTTATACCACATAACATAATACGTTATAACGTAATACCATATAACGTAATACGTTATAACGTTATACCATATAACGTAATACGTTAAAACGTAATACCATATAACGTAATACGTTATAACGTTATACCATATAACGTAAAACGTCATTTCGTTATACCATATAACGTAATACGTTATAACGTTATACCATATAACGTAATACGTTAAAACGTAATACCATATAACGTAATACGTTATAACGTTATACCATATAACGTAAAACGTCATTTCGTTATACCATATAACGTAATACGTTATAACGTAATGCCATATAACGTAATACGTGATAACGTTATACCATATAACGTAATACGTTATAACGTAATAACATATAACGTAAAACGTTATAACGTAATACCATATAACGTAATACGTTATAACGTTATACCATATAAAGTAATACGTTAAAACGTAACACCATATAACGTAATACGTTATAACGTAATACCATATAACGTAATACGTTATAACGTTATACCATATAACGTAATACGTTATAACGTTATACCATATAACGTAATACGTTATAACGTTATACCATATAACGTAATACTTTATAACGTTATACCATATAACGTAAAACGTCATTTCGTTATACCATATAACGTAATACGTTATATCGTTATACCATATAACGTAATACGTTAAAACGTAATACCATATAACGTAATACGTTATAACGTTATACCATATAACGTAAAACGTCATTTCGTTATACAATATAACGTAATACGTTATAACGTAATGCCATATAACGTAATACGTGATAACGTTATACCATCTAACGTAATACGTTATAACGTAATAACATATAACGTAAAACGTCATTTCGTTGTACCATATAACGTAATACGGTATAACGTTATACCATATAACGTAATACGTTATAACGATATACCATATAACGTAATACGTTATAACGTTATACCATATAACGTAATACGTGATAACGTTATACCATATAACGTAATACGTTAAAACGTTATACCATATAACGTAATACGTTATAACGTTATACCATATAACGTAATACGTGATAACGTAATACCATATAACGTAATACGTTATGACGTTATACCATATAACGTAATACATTATAATGTAATGCCATATAACGTAATACGGTATAACGTTATACCATATAACGTAATACGTTATAACGTTATACCATATAACGTAATACGTTATAACGATATACCATATAACGTAGTACGTTATAACGTTATACCATATAACGTAATACGTTATAACGTTATACCATATAACGTAATACGTTAAAACGTTATACCATATAACGTAATACGTTATAACGTTATACCATATAACGTAATACGTGATAACGTAATACCATATAACGTAATACGTTATAACGTTATACCATATAACGTAATACGTTATAACGTTATACCATATAACGTAATACTTTATAACGTTATACCATATAACGTAATACGTTAAAACCTTATACCACATAACGTAATACGTTATAACGTAATACCATATAACGTAATACGTTATAACGTTATACCATATAACGTAATACGTTAAAACGTAATACCATATAACGTAATACGTTATAACGTTATACCATATAACGTAAAACGTCATTTCGTTATACCATATAACGTAATACATTATAACGTAATGCCATATAACGTAATACGTGATAACATTATACCATATAACGTAATACGTTATAACGTAATAACATACAACGTAAAACGTTATAACGTAATACCATATAACGTAATACGTTATAACGTTATACCATATAACGTAATACGTGATAACGTTATACCATATAACGTAATACGTTATAACGAAATAACATATAACGTAAAACGTTATAACGTAATACCATATAACGTAATACGTTATAACGTTATACCATATAACGTAATACGTTAAAACGTAATACCATATAACGTAATACGTTATAACGTAATACCATATAACGTAATACGTTATAACGTTATACCATATAACGTAATACGTTATAACGTTATACCATATAACGTAATACGTTATAACGTTATACCATATAACGTAATACTTTATAACGTTATACCATATAACGTAATACGTTGAAACGTTATACCACATGACGTAATACGTTATAACGTAATACCATATAACGTAATACGTTATAACGTTATACCATATAACGTAATACGTTAAAACGTAATACCATATAACGTAATACGTTATAACGTTATACCATATAACGTAAAACGTCATTTCGTTATACCATATAACGTAATACGTTATAACGTAATGCCATATAACGTAATACGTGATAACGTTATACCATATAACGTAATACGTTATAACGTAATAACATATAACGTAAAACGTCATTTCGCTGTAGCATATAACGTAATACGGTATAACGTTATACCATATAACGTAATACGTTATAACGATATACCATATAACGTAATACGTTATAACGTTATACCATATAACGTAATACGTGATAACGTTATACCATATAACGTAATACGTTAAAACGTTATACCATATAACGTAATACGTTATAATGTTATACCATATAACGTAATACGTGATAACGTAATACCATATAACGTAATACGTTATGACGTTATACCATATAACGTAATACGTTATAACGTAATACCATATGACGTAATAAGTTATAACGTTATACCATATAACGTAATAAGTGATAACGTTATACCATATAACGTAATACGTTAAAACGTTATACCATATAACGTAATACGTTATAACGTTATACCATATAACGTAGTACGTGATAACGTTATACCATATAACGTAGTACGTTATAACGTTATACCATATAACGTAATACGTTATAACGTTATACCATATAACGTAATACGTTATAACGTAATACCATATAACGTAATACGTTATAACGTAATACCATATAACGTAAAACGTCATTTCGTTATACCATATAACGTAACACGTTATAACGTTATACCATATAACGTAATACGTTATAACGATATACCATATAACGTAATACGTTATAACGTTATACCATATAACGTAATACGTGATAACGTTATACCATATAACGTAATACGTTAAAACGTTATACCATATAACGTAATACGTTATAACGTTATACCATATAACGTAATACGTGATAACGTAATACCATATAACGTAATACGTTATGACGTTATACCATATAACGTAATACGTTATAACGTAATACCATATAACGTAATACGTTATAACGTAATACCATATAACGTAAAACGTCATTTCGTTATACCATATAACGTAATACGTTATAACGTAATACCATATAACGTAATAAGTTATAACGTTATACCATATAACGTAATAAGTGATAACGTTATACCATATAACGTAATACGTTAAAACGTTATACCATATAACTTAATACGTTATAACGTTATACCATATAACGTAATACGTGATAACGTTATACCATATAACGTAGTACGTTATAACGTTATACCATATAACGTAATACGTTATGACGTTATACCATATAACGTAATACGTTATAACGTAATACCATATAACGTAAAACGTCATTTCGTTATACCATATAACGTAATACGTTATAACGTAATACCATATAACGTAAAACGTCATTTCGTTATACCATATAACGTAATACGTTATAACGTAATGCCATATAACGTAATACGGTATAACGTTATACCATATAACGTACTACGTTATAACGATATACCATATAACGTAATACGTTATAACGTTATACCATATAACGTAACACGTTATAACGTTATACCATATAACGTAATACGGTATAACGTTATACCATATAACGTAATACGTTATAACGATATACCATATAACGTAGTACGTTATAACGTTATACCATATAACGTAATACGTTATAACGTTATACCATATAACGTAATACGTTAAAACGTTATACCATATAACGTAAAACGTCATTTCGTTATACTATATAACGTAATACATTATAACGTAATGCCATATAACGTAGTACGTGATAACATTATACCATATAACGTAATACGTTATAACGTAATAACATACAACGTAAAACGTTATAACGTAATACCATATAACGTAATACGTTATAACGTTATACCATATAACGTAATACGTTAAAACGTAATACCATATAACGTAATACGTTAAAACGTAATACCATATAACGTAATACGTTATAACGATATACCATATAACGTAATACGTTATAACGTTATACCATATAACGTAATACGTGATAACGTTATACCATATAACGTAATACGTTAAAACGTTGTACCATATAACGTAATACGTTATAACGTTATACCATATAACGTAATACGTGATAACGTAATACCATATAACTTAATACGTTATGACGTTATACCATATAACGTAATACGTTATAACGTAATACCATATAACGTAATACGTTATAACGTAATACCATATAACGTAAAACGTCATTTCGTTATACCATATAACGTAATACGTTATAACGTAATACCATATAACGTAATAAGTTATAACGTTATACCATATAACGTAATAAGTGATAACGTTATACCATATAACGTAATACGTTAAAACGTTATACCATATAACGTAATACGTTATAACGTTATACCATATAACGTAATACGTGATAACGTTATACCATATAACGTAGTACGTTATAACGTTATACCATATAACGTAATACGTTATAACGTTATACCATATAACGTAATACGTTATAACGTAATACCATATAACGTAATACGTTATAACGTTATACCATATAACGTAAATCGTCATTTCGTTATACCATATAACGTAATACATTATAACGTAATGCCATATAACGTAATACGTGATAACATTATACCATATAACGTAATACGTTATAACGTAATAACATATAACGTAAAACGTTATGACGTAATACCATATAACGTAATACGGTATAACGTTATACCATATAACGTAATAAGTGATAACGTTATACCATATAACGTAATACGTTAAAACGTTATACCATATAACGTAGTACGTTATAACGTTATACCATATAACGTAATACGTGATAACGTTATACCATATAACGTAGTACGTTATAACGTTATACCATATAACGTAATACGTTATAACGTTATACCATATAACGTACTACGTTATAACGTAATACCATATAACGTAAAACGTCATTTCGTTATAACATATAACGTAATACGTTATAACGTAATGCCATATAACGTAATACGGTATAACGTTATACCATATAACGTAATACGTTATAACGATATACCATATAACGTAATACGTTATAACGTTATACCATATAACGTAATACGTTATAACGTTATACCATATAACGTAATACGGTATAACGTTATACCATATAACGTAATACGTTATAACGTTATACCATATAACGTAATACGTTAAAACGTTATACCATATAACGTAATACGTTATAACGTTATACCATATAACGTAATACGTGATAACGTAACACCATATAACGTAATACGTTATAACGTTATACCATATAACGTAATACGTTATAACGTTATACCATATAACGTAATACTTGATAACGTTATACCATATAACGTAATACGTTAAAACCTTATACCACATAACGTAATACGTTATAACGTAATACCATATAACATAATACGTTATAACGTTATACCATATAACGTAATACGTTAAAACGTAATACCATATAACGTAATACGTTATAACGTTATACCATATAACGTAAATCGTCATTTCGTTATACCATATAACGTAATACATTATAACGTAATGCCATATAACGTAATACGTGATAACATTATACCATATAACGTAATACGTTATAACGTAATAACATATAACGTAAAACGTTATGACGTAATACCATATAACGTAATACGTTATAACGTTATACCATATAACGTAATACGTTAAAACGTAACACCATATAACGTAATATGTTATAACGTAATACCATATAACGTAATACATTATAACGATATACCATATAACGTAGTACGTTATAACGTTATACCATATAACGTAGTACGTTATAACGTTATACCATATAACGTAATACGTTATAACGTTATACCATATAACGTAATACGTTATAACGTTATACCATATAACGTAATACGGTATAACGTTATACCATATAACGTAATACGTTATAACGATATACCATATAACGTAGTACGTTATAACGTTATACCATATAACGTAATACGTTATAACGTTATACCATATAACGTAATACGTTAAAACGTTATACCATATAACGTAATACGTTATAACGTTATACCATATAACGTAATACGTGATAACGTAACACCATATAACGTAATACGTTATAACGTTATACCATATAACGTAATACGTTATAAAGTTATACCATATAACGTAATACTTTATAACGTTATACCATATAACGTAATACGTTAAAACCTTATACCACATAACGTAATACGTTATAACGTAATACCATATAACGTAATACGTTATAACGTTATACCATATAACGTAATACGTTAAAACGTAATACCATATAACGTAATACGTTATAACGTTATACCATATAACGTAAAACGTTATTTCGTTATACCATATAACGTAATACATTATAACGTAATGCCATATAACGTAATACGTGATAACATTATACCATATAACGTAATACGTTATAACGTAATAACATATAACGTAAAACGTTATAACGTAATACCATATAACGTAATACGTTATAACGTTATACCATATAACGTAATACGTTAAAACGTAATACCATATAACGTAATACGTTATAACGTAATACCATATAACGTAATACGTTATAACGATATACCATATAACGTAGTACGTTATAACGTTATACCATATAACGTAATACGTTATAACGTTATACCATATAACGTAATACGTTAAAACGTTATACCATATAACGTAATACGTTATAACGTTATACCATATAACGTAATACGTGATAACGTAACACCATATAACGTAATACGTTATAACGTTATACCATATAACGTAATACGTTATAAAGTTATACCATATAACGTAATACTTTATAACGTTATACCATATAACGTAATACGTTAAAACCTTATACCACATAACGTAATACGTTATAACGTAATACCATATAACGTAATACGTTATAACGTTATACCATATAACGTAATACGTTAAAACGTAATACCATATAACGTAATACGTTATAACGTTATACCATATAACGTAAAACGTCATTTCGTTATACCATATAACGTAATACATTATAACGTAATGCCATATAACGTAATACGTGATAACATTATACCATATAACGTAATACGTTATAACGTAATAACATATAACGTAAAACGTTATAACGTAATACCATATAACGTAATACGTTATAACGTTATACCATATAACGTAATACGTTAAAACGTAATACCATATAACGTAATACGTTATAACGTAATACCATATAACGTAATACGTTATAACGTTATACCATATAACGTAATACGTTAAAACGTAATACCATATAACGTAATACGTTATAACGTTATACCATATAACGTAAAACGTCATTTCGTTATACCATATAACGTAATACGTTATAACGTAATGCCATATAACGTAATACGTGATAACGTTATACCATATAACGTAATACGTTATAACGTAATAACATATAACGTAAAACGTTATAACGTAATACCATATAACGTAATACGTTATAACGTTATACCATATAACGTAATACGTTAAAACGTAATACCATATAACGTAATACGTTATAACGTAATACCATATAACGTAATACGTTATAACGTAACACCATATAACGTAAAACGTCATTTCGTTATACCATATAACGTAATACGTTATAACGTAATACCATATAACGTAAAACGTCATTTCGTTATACCATATAACGTAATACGTTATAACGTAATGCCATATAACGTAATACGGTATAACGTTATACCATATAACGTAATACGTCATAACGATATACCATATAACGTAATACGTTATAACGTTATACCATATAACGTAACACGTTATAACGTTATACCATATAACGTAATACGGTATAACGTTATACCATATAACGTAATACGTTATAACGTTATACCATATAACGTAATACGTTATAACGTTATACCATATAACGTAATACGTTAAAACGTAATACCATATAACGTAATACGTTATAACGTTATACCATATAACGTAAAGCGTCATTTCGTTATACAATATAACGTAATACATTATAACGTAATGCCATATAACGTAATACGTGATAACATTATACCATATAACGTAATACGTTATAACGTAATAACATACAACGTAAAACGTTATAACGTAATACCATATAACGTAATACGTTATAACGTTATACCATATAACGTAATACGTTAAAACGTAATACCATATAACGTAATACATTATAACGATATACCATATAACGTAATACGTTATAACGTTATACCATATAACGTAATACGTTATAACGTTATACCATATAACGTAATACGTGATAACGTAATACCATATAACTTAATACGTTATGACGTTATACCATATAACGTAATACGTTATAACGTAATACCATATAACGTAATACGTTATAACGTAATACCATATAACGTAAAACGTCATTTCGTTATACCATATAACGTAATACGTTATAACGTAATACGTTATAACGTAATACCATATAACGTAATAAGTTATAACGTTATACCATATAACGTAATAAGTGATAACGTTATACCATATAACGTAATACGTTAAAACGTTATACCATATAACGTAATACGTTATAACGTTATAACATATAACGTAATACGTGATAACGTTATACCATATAACGTAGTACGTTATAACGTTATACCATATAACGTAATACGTTATAACGTTATACCATATAACGTAATACGTTATAACGTAATACCGTATAACGTAAAACGTCATTTCGTTATACCATATAACGTAATACGTTATAACGTAATGCCATGTAACGTAATACGGTATAACGTTATACCATATAACGTAATACGTTATAACGTAATACCATATAACGTAATACGTTATAACGTAATACCATATAACGTAATACGTTATAACGTTATACCATATAACGTAATACGTTATAACGTAATACCATATAACGTAATACGTTATAACGTTATACCATATAACGTAATACGTCAAAACGTAATACCATATAACGTAATACGTTAAAACGTTATACCATATAACGTAATACGTTATAACGTTATAACATATAACGTAATACGTGATAACGTTATACCATATAACGTAGTACGTTATAACGTTATACCATATAACGTAATACGTTATAACGTAATACCATATAACGTAATACGTTATAACGTTATACCATATAACGTAATACGTCAAAACGTAATACCATATAACGTAATACGTTATAACGTTATACCATATAACGTAAAACGTCATTTCGTTATACCATATAACGTAATACGTTATAACGTAATGCCATATAACGTAATACGTTATAACGTTATACCATATAACGTAATACGTCAAAACGTAATACCATATAACGTAATACGTTATAACGTTATACCATATAACGTAAAACGTCATTTCGTTATACCGTATAACGTAATACGTTATAACGTAATGCCATATAACGTAATACGTGATAACGTTATACCATATAACGTAATACGTTATAACGTAATACCATATAACGTAATACGTTATAACGTAATACCATATAACGTAATACGTTATAACGTTATACCATATAACGTAATACGTTATAACGTAATACCATATAACGTAATACGTTAAAACGTAATACCATATAACGTAATACGTTATAACGTAATACCATATAACGTAATACGTTATAACGTTATACCATATAACGTAATACGTTATAACGTTATACCATATAACGTAATACTTTATAACGTAATACCATATAACGTAATACGTTAAAACGTTATACCACATAACGTAATACGTTATAACGTTATACCATATAACGTAATCCGTTAAAACGTTATACCACATAACGTAATACGTTATAACGTAATACCATATAACGTAATACGTTATAACGTTATACCGTATAACGTAATACGTTAAAACGTAATACCATATAACGTAATACGTTATAACGTTATACCATATAACGTAAAACGTCATTTCTTTATACCATATAACGTAATACGTTATAACGTAATGCCATATAACGTAATACGTTATAACGTAATACCATATAACTTAATACGTTATAACGTTATACCATATAACGTAATACTTTATAACGTAATACCATATAACGTAATACGTTAAAACGTAATACCATATAACGTAATACGTTATAACGTAATACCATATAACGTAATACGTTATAACGTTATACCATATAACGTAATACGTTATAACGTTATACCATATAACGTAATACTTTATAACGTAATACCATATAACGTAATACGTTAAAACGTTATACCACATAACGTAATACGTTATAACGTAATACCATATAACGTAATACGTTATAACGTTATACCATATAACGTAATACGTTAAAACGTAATACCATATAACGTAATACGTGATAACGTAATACCATATAACGTAATACGTTATGACGTTATACCATATAACGTAATACGTTATAACGTAATACCATATAACGTAATACGTTATAACGTAATACCATATAACGTAAAACGTCATTTCGTTATACCATATAACGTAATACGTTATAACGTAATACCATATAACTTAATACGTTATAACGTTATACCATATAACGTAATACTTTATAACGTAATACCATATAACGTAATACGTTAAAACGTTATACCACATAACGTAATACGTTATAACGTAATACCATATAACGTAATACGTTATAACGTTATACCATATAACGTAATACGTTAAAACGTAATACCATATAACGTAATACGTTATAACGTTATACCATATAACGTAAAACGTCATTTCGTTATACCATATAACGTAATACGTTATAACGTTATACCATATAACGTAATACGTTAAAACGTAATACCATATATCGTAATACGTTATAACGTTAATATATAACGTAAAACGTCATTTCGCTATACCATATAACGTAATACGTTATAACGTAATGCCATATAACGTAATACGTGATAACGATATACCATATAACGTAATACGTTATAACGTAATAACATATAACGTAAAACGTTATAACGTAATACCATATAACGTAATACGTTATAACGTTATACCATATAACGTAATACGTTAAAACGTAATACCATATAACGTAATACGTTATAACGTAATACCATATAACGTAATACGTTATAACGTTATACCATATAACGTAATACGTTATAACGTTATACCATATAACGTAATACGTTATAACGTTATACCATATAACGTAATACTTTATAACGTTATACCATATAACGTAATACGTTATAACGTTATACCATATAACGTAATACGTTACAACGTTATACCATATAACGTAATACTTTATAACGTTATACCATATAACGTAATACGTTAAAACGTTATACCACATAACGTAATACGTTATAACGTAATACCATATAACGTAATAAGTTATAACGTTATACCATATAACGTAATAAGTGATAACGTTATACCATATAACGTAATACGTTAAAGCGTTATACCATATAACGTAATACGTTATAACGTTATACCATATAACGTAATACGTTATAACGTAATACCATATAACGTAAAACGTCATTTCGTTATACCATATAACGTAATACGTTATAACGTAATGCCATATAACGTAATACGGTATAACGTTATACCATATAACGTAATACGTTATAACGATATACCATATAACGTAATACGTTATAACGTTATACCATATAACGTAATACGTTATAACGTAATAACATATAACGTAAAACGTCATTTCGCTGTAGCATATAACGTAATACGTTAAAACGTTATACCATATAACGTAATACGTTATAACGTTATACCATATAACGTAATACGTTATAACATTATACCATATAACGTAATACGTTTAAACGTTATACCATATAACGTAATACGTTATAACGTTATACCATATAACGTAATACGTGTTAACGTAATACCATATAACGTAATACGTTATAACGTTATACCATATAACGTAATACGTTATAACGTTATACCATATAATGTAATACTTTATAACGTTATACCATATAACGTAATACGTTAAAACGTTATACCATATAACGTAATACGTTATAACGTTATACCATATAACGTAATACGTGATAACGTAACACCATATAACGTAATACGTTATAACGTTATACCATATAACGTAATACGTTATAACGTTATACCATATAACGTAATACTTTATAACGTTATACCATATAACGTAATCCGTTAAAACGTTATACCACATAACGTAATACGTTATAACGTAATACCATATAACGTAATACGTTATAACGTTATACCGTATAACGTAATACGTTAAAACGTAATACCATATAACGTAATACGTTATAACGTTATACCATATAACGTAAAACGTCATTTCTTTATACCATATAACGTAATACGTTATAACGTAATGCCATATAACGTAATACGTGATAACGTTATTACATATAACGTAATACGTTATAACGTAATAACATATAACGTAAAACGTTATAACGTAATACCATATAACGTAATACGTTATAACGTTATACCATATAACGTAATACGTTAAAACGTAATACCATATAACGTAATACGTTATAACGTAATACCATATAACGTAATACGTTATAACGTTATACCATATAACATAATACGTTATAACGTTATACCATATAACGTAATACTTTATAACGTAATACCATATAACGTAATACGTTAAAACGTTATACCACATAACATAATACGTTATAACGTAATACCATATAACGTAATACGTTATAACGTTATACCATATAACGTAATACGTTAAAACGTAATACCATATAACGTAATACGTTATAACGTTATACCATATAACGTAAAACGTCATTTCGTTATACCATATAACGTAATACGTTATAACGTTATACCATATAACGTAATACGTTAAAACGTAATACCATATAACGTAATACGTTATAACGTTATACCATATAACGTAAAACGTCATTTCGTTATACCATATAACGTAATACGTTATAACGTAATGCCATATAACGTAATACGTGATAACGTTATACCATATAACGTAATACGTTATAACGTAATAACATATAACGTAAAACGTTATAACGTAATACCATATAACGTAATACGTTATAACGTTATACCATATAAAGTAATACGTTAAAACGTAACACCATATAACGTAATACGTTATAACGTAATACCATATAACGTAATACGTTATAACGTTATACCATATAACGTAATACGTTATAACGTTATACCATATAACGTAATACGTTATAACGTTATACCATATAACGTAATACTTTATAACGTTATACCATATAACGTAAAACGTCATTTCGTTATACCATATAACGTAATACGTTATAACGTTATACCATATAACGTAATACGTTAAAACGTAATACCATATAACGTAATACGTTATAACGTTATACCATATAACGTAAAACGTCATTTCGTTATACAATATAACGTAATACGTTATAACGTAATGCCATATAACGTAATACGTGATAACGTTATACCATATAACGTAATACGTTATAACGTAATAACATATAACGTAAAACGTCATTTCGTTGTACCATATAACGTAATACGGTATAACGTTATACCATATAACGTAATACGTTATAACGATATACCATATAACGTAATACGTTATAACGTTATACCATATAACGTAATACGTGATAACGTTATACCATATAACGTAATACGTTAAAACGTTATACCATATAACGTAATACGTTATAACGTTATACCATATAACGTAATACGTGATAACGTAATACCATATAACGTAATACGTTATGACGTTATACCATATAACGTAATACATTATAATGTAATGCCATATAACGTAATACGGTATAACGTTATACCATATAACGTAATACGTTATAACGTTATACCATATAACGTAATACGTTATAACGATATACCATATAACGTAGTACGTTATAACGTTATACCATATAACGTAATACGTTATAACGTTATACCATATAACGTAATACGTTAAAACGTTATACCATATAACGTAATACGTTATAACGTTATACCATATAACGTAATACGTGATAACGTAATACCATATAACGTAATACGTTATAACGTTATACCATATAACGTAATACGTTATAACGTTATACCATATAACGTAATACTTTATAACGTTATACCATATAACGTAATACGTTAAAACCTTATACCACATAACGTAATACGTTATAACGTAATACCATATAACGTAATACGTTATAACGTTATACCATATAACGTAATACGTTAAAACGTAATACCATATAACGTAATACGTTATAACGTTATACCATATAACGTAAAACGTCATTTCGTTATACCATATAACGTAATACATTATAACGTAATGCCATATAACGTAATACGTGATAACATTATACCATATAACGTAATACGTTATAACGTAATAACATACAACGTAAAACGTTATAACGTAATACCATATAACGTAATACGTTATAACGTTATACCATATAACGTAATACGTGATAACGTTATACCATATAACGTAATACGTTATAACGAAATAACATATAACGTAAAACGTTATAACGTAATACCATATAACGTAATACGTTATAACGTTATACCATATAACGTAATACGATAAAACGTAATACCATATAACGTAATACGTTATAACGTAATACCATATAACGTAATACGTTATAACGTTATACCATATAACGTAATACGTTATAACGTTATACCATATAACGTAATACGTTATAACGTTATACCATATAACGTAATACGTTAAAACGTAATACCATATAACGTAATACGTTATAACGTTATACCATATAACGTAAAACGTCATTTCGTTATACCATATAACGTAATACGTTATAACGTAATGCCATATAACGTAATACGTGATAACGTTATACCATATAACGTAATACGTTATAACGTAATAACATATAACGTAAAACGTCATTTCGCTGTAGCATATAACGTAATACGGTATAACGTTATACCATATAACGTAATACGTTATAACGATATACCATATAACGTAATACGTTATAACGTTATACCATATAACGTAATACGTGATAACGTTATACCATATAACGTAATACGTTATAACGTTATACCATATAACGTAATACGTTATAACGTTATACCATTAACGTAATACTTTATAACGTTATACCATATAACGTAATACGTTGAAACGTTATACCACATGACGTAATACGTTATAACGTAATACCATATAACGTAATACGTTATAACGTTATACCATATAACGTAATACGTTAAAACGTAATACCATATAACGTAATACGTTATAACGTTATACCATATAACGTAAAACGTCATTTCGTTATACCATATAACGTAATACGTTATAACGTAATGCCATATAACGTAATACGTTATAACGTTATACCATATAACGTAATACGTTAAAACGTTATACCATATAACGTAAAACGTCATTTCGTTATACTATATAACGTAATACATTATAACGTAATGCCATATAACGTAGTACGTGATAACATTATACCATATAACGTAATACGTTATAACGTAATAACATACAACGTAAAACGTTATAACGTAATACCATATAACGTAATACGTTATAACGTTATACCATATAACGTAATACGTTAAAACGTAATACCATATAACGTAATACGTTAAAACGTAATACCATATAACGTAATACGTTATAACGATATACCATATAACGTAATACGTTATAACGTTATACCATATAACGTAATACGTGATAACGTTATACCATATAACGTAATACGTTAAAACGTTGTACCATATAACGTAATACGTTATAACGTTATACCATATAACGTAATACGTGATAACGTAATACCATATAACTTAATACGTTATGACGTTATACCATATAACGTAATACGTTATAACGTAATACCATATAACGTAATACGTTATAACGTAATACCATATAACGTAAAACGTCATTTCGTTATACCATATAACGTAATACGTTATAACGTAATACCATATAACGTAATAAGTTATAACGTTATACCATATAACGTAATAAGTGATAACGTTATACCATATAACGTAATACGTTAAAACGTTATACCATATAACGTAATACGTTATAACGTTATACCATATAACGTAATACGTGATAACGTTATACCATATAACGTAGTACGTTATAACGTTATACCATATAACGTAATACGTTATAACGTTATACCATATAACGTAATACGTTATAACGTAATACCATATAACGTAATACGTTATAACGTTATACCATATAACGTAAATCGTCATTTCGTTATACCATATAACGTAATACATTATAACGTAATGCCATATAACGTAATACGTGATAACATTATACCATATAACGTAATACGTTATAACGTAATAACATATAACGTAAAACGTTATGACGTAATACCATATAACGTAATACGGTATAACGTTATACCATATAACGTAATAAGTGATAACGTTATACCATATAACGTAATACGTTAAAACGTTATACCATATAACGTAGTACGTTATAACGTTATACCATATAACGTAATACGTGATAACGTTATACCATATAACGTAGTACGTTATAACGTTATACCATATAACGTAATACGTTATAACGTTATACCATATAACGTACTACGTTATAACGTAATACCATATAACGTAAAACGTCATTTCGTTATAACATATAACGTAATACGTTATAACGTAATGCCATATAACGTAATACGGTATAACGTTATACCATATAACGTAATACGTTATAACGATATACCATATAACGTAATACGTTATAACGTTATACCATATAACGTAATACGTTATAACGTTATACCATATAACGTAATACGGTATAACGTTATACCATATAACGTAATACGTTATAACGTTATACCATATAACGTAATACGTTAAAACGTTATACCATATAACGTAATACGCTATAACGTTATACCATATAACGTAATACGTGATAACGTAACACCATATAACGTAATACGTTATAACGTTATACCATATAACGTAATACGTTATAACGTTATACCATATAACGTAATACTTGATAACGTTATACCATATAACGTAATACGTTAAAACCTTATACCACATAACGTAATACGTTATAACGTAATACCATATAACATAATACGTTATAACGTTATACCATATAACGTAATACGTTAAAACGTAATACCATATAACGTAATACGTTATAACGTTATACCATATAACGTAAATCGTCATTTCGTTATACCATATAACGTAATACATTATAACGTAATGCCATATAACGTAATACGTGATAACATTATACCATATAACGTAATACGTTATAACGTAATAACATATAACGTAAAACGTTATGACGTAATACCATATAACGTAATACGTTATAACGTTATACCATATAACGTAATACGTTAAAACGTAACACCATATAACGTAATATGTTATAACGTAATACCATATAACGTAATACGTTATAACGATATACCATATAACGTAGTACGTTATAACGTTATACCATATAACGTAGTACGTTATAACGTTATACCATATAACGTAATACGTTATAACGTTATACCATATAACGTAATACGTTATAACGTTATACCATATAACGTAATACGGTATAACGTTATACCATATAACGTAATACGTTATAACGATATACCATATAACGTAGTACGTTATAACGTTATACCATATAACGTAATACGTTATAACGTTATACCATATAACGTAATACGTTAAAACGTTATACCATATAACGTAATACGTTATAACGTTATACCATATAACGTAATACGTGATAACGTAACACCATATAACGTAATACGTTATAACGTTATACCATATAACGTAATACGTTATAAAGTTATACCATATTACGTAATACTTTATAACGTTATACCATATAACGTAATACGTTAAAACCTTATACCACATAACGTAATACGTTATAACGTAATACCATATAACGTAATACGTTATAACGTTATACCATATAACGTAATACGTTAAAACGTAATACCATATAACGTAATACGTTATAACGTTATACCATATAACGTAAAACGTCATTTCGTTATACCATATAACGTAATACATTATAACGTAATGCCATATAACGTAATACGTGATAACATTATACCATATAACGTAATACGTTATAACGTAATAACATATAACGTAAAACGTTATAACGTAATACCATATAACGTAATACGTTATAACGTTATACCATATAACGTAATACGTTAAAACGTAATACCATATAACGTAATACGTTATAACGTAATACCATATAACGTAATACGTTATAACGATATACCATATAACGTAGTACGTTATAACGTTATACCATATAACGTAATACGTTATAACGTTATACCATATAACGTAATACGTTAAAACGTTATACCATATAACGTAATACGTTATAACGTTATACCATATAACGTAATACGTGATAACGTAACACCATATAACGTAATACGTTATAACGTTATACCATATAACGTAATACGTTATAAAGTTATACCATATAACGTAATACTTTATAACGTTATACCGTATAACGTAATACGTTAAAACCCTATACCACATAACGTAATACGTTATAACGTAATACCATATAACGTAATACGTTATAACGTTATACCATATAACGTAATACGTTAAAACGTAATACCATATAACGTAATACGTTATAACGTTATACCATATAACGTAAAACGTCATTTCGTTATACCATATAACGTAATACATTATAACGTAATGCCATATAACGTAATACGTGATAACATTATACCATATAACGTAATACGTTATAACGTAATAACATATAACGTAAAACGTTATAACGTAATACCATATAACGTAATACGTTATAACGTTATACCATATAACGTAATACGTTAAAACGTAATACCATATAACGTAATACGTTATAACGTAATACCATATAACGTAATACGTTATAACGTTATACCATATAACGTAATACGTTAAAACGTAATACCATATAACGTAATACGTTATAACGTTATACCATATAACGTAAAACGTCATTTCGTTATACCATATAACGTAATACGTTATAACGTAATGCCATATAACGTAATACGTGATAACGTTATACCATATAACGTAATACGTTATAACGTAATAACATATAACGTAAAACGTTATAACGTAATACCATATAACGTAATACGTTATAACGTTATACCATATAACGTAATACGTTAAAACGTAATACCATATAACGTAATACGTTATAACGTAATACCATATAACGTAATACGTTATAACGTAACACCATATAACGTAAAACGTCATTTCGTTATACCATATAACGTAATACGTTATAACGTAATACCATATAACGTAAAACGTCATTTCGTTATACCATATAACGTAATACGTTATAACGTAATGCCATATAACGTAATACGGTATAACGTTATACCATATAACGTAATACGTCATAACGATATACCATATAACGTAATACGTTATAACGTTATACCATATAACGTAACACGTTATAACGTTATACCATATAACGTAATACGGTATAACGTTATACCATATAACGTAATACGTTATAACGATATACCATATAACGTAGTACGTTATAACGTTATACCATATAACGTAATACGTTATAACGTTATACCATATAACGTAATACGTTAAAACGTTATACCATATAACGTAATACGTTATAACATTATACCATATAACGTAATACGTTATAACGTTATACCATATAACGTAATACGTTAAAACGTAATACCATATAACGTAATACGTTATAACGTTATACCATATAACGTAAAGCGTCATTTCGTTATACAATATAACGTAATACATTATAACGTAATGCCATATAACGTAATACGTGATAACATTATACCATATAACGTAATACGTTATAACGTAATAACATACAACGTAAAACGTTATAACGTAATACCATATAACGTAATACGTTATAACGTTATACCATATAACGTAATACGTTAAAACGTAATACCATATAACGTAATACATTATAACGATATACCATATAACGTAATACGTTATAACGTTATACCATATAACGTAATACGTTATAACGTTATACCATATAACGTAATACGTGATAACGTAATACCATATAACTTAATACGTTATAACGTTATAACATATAACGTAATACGTGATAACGTTATACCATATAACGTAGTACGTTATAACGTTATACCATATAACGTAAAACGTCATTTCGTTATACCATATAACGTAATACGTTATAACGTAATACGTTATAACGTAATACCATATAACGTAATAAGTTATAACGTTATACCATATAACGTAATAAGTGATAACGTTATACCATATAACGTAATACGTTAAAACGTTATACCATATAACGTAATACGTTATAACGTTATAACATATAACGTAATACGTGATAACGTTATACCATATAACGTAGTACGTTATAACGTTATACCATATAACGTAATACGTTATAACGTTATACCATATAACGTAATACGTTATAACGTAATACCGTATAACGTAAAACGTCATTTCGTTATACCATATAACGTAATACGTTATAACGTAATGCCATGTAACGTAATACGGTATAACGTTATACCATATAACGTAATACGTTATAACGTAATACCATATAACGTAATACGTTATAACGTAATACCATATAACGTAATACGTTATAACGTTATACCATATAACGTAATACGTTATAACGTAATACCATATAACGTAATACGTTATAACGTTATACCATATAACGTAATACGTCAAAACGTAATACCATATAACGTAATACGTTAAAACGTTATACCATATAACGTAATACGTTATAACGTTATAACATATAACGTAATACGTGATAACGTTATACCATATAACGTAGTACGTTATAACGTTATACCATATAACGTAATACGTTATAACGTAATACCATATAACGTAATACGTTATAACGTTATACCATATAACGTAATACGTCAAAACGTAATACCATATAACGTAATACGTTATAACGTTATACCATATAACGTAAAACGTCATTTCGTTATACCATATAACGTAATACGTTATAACGTAATGCCATATAACGTAATACGTTATAACGTTATACCATATAACGTAATACGTCAAAACGTAATACCATATAACGTAATACGTTATAACGTTATACCATATAACGTAAAACGTCATTTCGTTATACCATATAACGTAATACGTTATAACGTAATGCCATATAACGTAATACGTGATAACGTTATACCATATAACGTAATACGTTATAACGTAATACCATATAACGTAATACGTTATAACGTAATACCATATAACGTAATACGTTATAACGTTATACCATATAACGTAATACGTTATAACGTAATACCATATAACGTAATACGTTAAAACGTAATACCATATAACGTAATACGTTATAACGTAATACCATATAACGTAATACGTTATAACGTTATACCATATAACGTAATACGTTATAACGTTATACCATATAACGTAATACTTTATAACGTAATACCATATAACGTAATACGTTAAAACGTTATACCACATAACGTAATACGTTATAACGTAATACCATATAACGTAATACGTTATAACGTTATACCATATAACGTAATACGTTAAAACGTAATACCATATAACGTAATACGTTATAACGTTATACCATATAACGTAAAACGTCATTTCGTTATACCATATAACGTAATACGTTATAACGTAATGCCATATAACGTAATACGTTATAACGATATACCATATAACGTAATACGTTATAACGTTATACCATATAACGTAATACGTGATAACGTTATACCATATAACGTAATACGTTAAAACGTTATACCATATAACGTAATACGTTATAACGCTTTACCATATAACGTAATACGTGATAACGTAATACCATATAACGTAATACGTTATGACGTTATACCATATAACGTAATACGTTATAACGTAATACCATATAACGTAATACGTTATAACGTAATACCATATAACGTAAAACGTCATTTCGTTATACCATATAACGTAATACGTTATAACGTAATACCATATAACTTAATACGTTATAACGTTATACCATATAACGTAATACTTTATAACGTAATACCATATAACGTAATACGTTAAAACGTTATACCACATAACGTAATACGTTATAACGTAATACCATATAACGTAATACGTTATAACGTTATACCATATAACGTAATACGTTAAAACGTAATACCATATAACGTAATACGTTATAACGTTATACCATATAACGTAAAACGTCATTTCGTTATACCATATAACGTAATACGTTATAACGTTATACCATATAACGTAATACGTTAAAACGTAATACCATATATCGTAATACGTTATAACGTTAATATATAACGTAAAACGTCATTTCGCTATACCATATAACGTAATACGTTATAACGTAATGCCATATAACGTAATACGTGATAACGATATACCATATAACGTAATACGTTATAACGTAATAACATATAACGTAAAACGTTATAACGTAATACCATATAACGTAATACGTTATAACGTTATACCATATAACGTAATACGTTAAAACGTAATACCATATAACGTAATACGTTATAACGTAATACCATATAACGTAATACGTTATAACGTTATACCATATAACGTAATACGTTATAACGTTATACCATATAACGTAATACGTTATAACGTTATACCATATAACGTAATACTTTATAACGTTATACCATATAACGTAATACGTTATAACGTTATACCATATAACGTAATACGTTACAACGTTATACCATATAACGTAATACTTTATAACGTTATACCATATAACGTAATACGTTAAAACGTTATACCACATAACGTAATACGTTATAACGTAATACCATATAACGTAATAAGTTATAACGTTATACCATATAACGTAATAAGTGATAACGTTATACCATATAACGTAATACGTTAAAGCGTTATACCATATAACGTAATACGTTATAACGTTATACCATATAACGTAATACGTTATAACGTAATACCATATAACGTAAAACGTCATTTCGTTATACCATATAACGTAATACGTTATAACGTAATGCCATATAACGTAATACGGTATAACGTTATACCATATAACGTAATACGTTATAACGATATACCATATAACGTAATACGTTATAACGTTATACCATATAACGTAATACGTTATAACGTAATAACATATAACGTAAAACGTCATTTCGCTGTAGCATATAACGTAATACGTTAAAACGTTATACCATATAACGTAATACGTTATAACGTTATACCATATAACGTAATACGTTATAACATTATACCATATAACGTAATACGTTTAAACGTTATACCATATAACGTAATACGTTATAACGTTATACCATATAACGTAATACGTGTTAACGTAATACCATATAACGTAATACGTTATAACGTTATACCATATAACGTAATACGTTATAACGTTATACCATATAATGTAATACTTTATAACGTTATACCATATAACGTAATACGTTAAAACGTTATACCATATAACGTAATACGTTATAACGTTATACCATATAACGTAATACGTGATAACGTAACACCATATAACGTAATACGTTATAACGTTATACCATATAACGTAATACGTTATAACGTTATACCATATAACGTAATACTTTATAACGTTATACCATATAACGTAATCCGTTAAAACGTTATACCACATAACGTAATACGTTATAACGTAATACCATATAACGTAATACGTTATAACGTTATACCGTATAACGTAATACGTTAAAACGTAATACCATATAACGTAATACGTTATAACGTAATACCATATAACGTAATACGTTATAACGTTATACCATATAACATAATACGTTATAACGTTATACCATATAACGTAATACTTTATAACGTAATACCATATAACGTAATACGTTAAAACGTTATACCACATAACATAATACGTTATAACGTAATACCATATAACGTAATACGTTATAACGTTATACCATATAACGTAATACGTTAAAACGTAATACCATATAACGTAATACGTTATAACGTTATACCATATAACGTAAAACGTCATTTCGTTATACCATATAACGTAATACGTTATAACGTTATACCATATAACGTAATACGTTAAAACGTAATACCATATAACGTAATACGTTATAACGTTATACCATATAACGTAAAACGTCATTTCGTTATACCATATAACGTAATACGTTATAACGTAATGCCATATAACGTAATACGTGATAACGTTATACCATATAACGTAATACGTTATAACGTAATAACATATAACGTAAAACGTTATAACGTAATACCATATAACGTAATACGTTATAACGTTATACCATATAAAGTAATACGTTAAAACGTAACACCATATAACGTAATACGTTATAACGTAATACCATATAACGTAATACGTTATAACGTTATACCATATAACGTAATACGTTATAACGTTATACCATATAACGTAATACGTTATAACGTTATACCATATAACGTAATACTTTATAACGTTATACCATATAACGTAAAACGTCATTTCGTTATACCATATAACGTAATACGTTATAACGTTATACCATATAACGTAATAAGTGATAACGTTATACCATATAACGTAATACGTTAAAACGTTATACCATATAACGTAATACGTTATAACGTTATAACATATAACGTAATACGTGATAACGTTATACCATATAACGTAGTACGTTATAACGTTATACCATATAACGTAATACGTTATAACGTTATACCATATAACGTAAAACGTTATAACGTAATACCATATAACGTAATACGTTATAACGTTATACCATATAACGTAATACGTTAAAACGTAATACCATATAACGTAATACATTATAACGATATACCATATAACGTAATACGTTATAACGTTATACCATATAACGTAATACGTTATAACGTTATACCATATAACGTAATACGTGATAACGTAATACCATATAACTTAATACGTTATAACGTTATAACATATAACGTAATACGTGATAACGTTATACCATATAACGTAGTACGTTATAACGTTATACCATATAACGTAAAACGTCATTTCGTTATACCATATAACGTAATACGTTATAACGTAATACGTTATAACGTAATACCATATAACGTAATAAGTTATAACGTTATACCATATAACGTAATAAGTGATAACGTTATACCATATAACGTAATACGTTAAAACGTTATACCATATAACGTAATACGTTATAACGTTATAACATATAACGTAATACGTGATAACGTTATACCATATAACGTAGTACGTTATAACGTTATACCATATAACGTAATACGTTATAACGTTATACCATATAACGTAATACGTTATAACGTAATACCGTATAACGTAAAACGTCATTTCGTTATACCATATAACGTAATACGTTATAACGTAATGCCATGTAACGTAATACGGTATAACGTTATACCATATAACGTAATACGTTATAACGTAATACCATATAACGTAATACGTTATAACGTAATACCATATAACGTAATACGTTATAACGTTATACCATATAACGTAATACGTTATAACGTAATACCATATAACGTAATACGTTATAACGTTATACCATATAACGTAATACGTCAAAACGTAATACCATATAACGTAATACGTTAAAACGTTATACCATATAACGTAATACGTTATAACGTTATAACATATAACGTAATACGTGATAACGTTATACCATATAACGTAGTACGTTATAACGTTATACCATATAACGTAATACGTTATAACGTAATACCATATAACGTAATACGTTATAACGTTATACCATATAACGTAATACGTCAAAACGTAATACCATATAACGTAATACGTTATAACGTTATACCATATAACGTAAAACGTCATTTCGTTATACCATATAACGTAATACGTTATAACGTAATGCCATATAACGTAATACGTTATAACGTTATACCATATAACGTAATACGTCAAAACGTAATACCATATAACGTAATACGTTATAACGTTATACCATATAACGTAAAACGTCATTTCGTTATACCATATAACGTAATACGTTATAACGTAATGCCATATAACGTAATACGTGATAACGTTATACCATATAACGTAATACGTTATAACGTAATACCATATAACGTAATACGTTATAACGTAATACCATATAACGTAATACGTTATAACGTTATACCATATAACGTAATACGTTATAACGTAATACCATATAACGTAATACGTTAAAACGTAATACCATATAACGTAATACGTTATAACGTAATACCATATAACGTAATACGTTATAACGTTATACCATATAACGTAATACGTTATAACGTTATACCATATAACGTAATACTTTATAACGTAATACCATATAACGTAATACGTTAAAACGTTATACCACATAACGTAATACGTTATAACGTAATACCATATAACGTAATACGTTATAACGTTATACCATATAACGTAATACGTTAAAACGTAATACCATATAACGTAATACGTTATAACGTTATACCATATAACGTAAAACGTCATTTCGTTATACCATATAACGTAATACGTTATAACGTAATGCCATATAACGTAATACGTTATAACGATATACCATATAACGTAATACGTTATAACGTTATACCATATAACGTAATACGTGATAACGTTATACCATATAACGTAATACGTTAAAACGTTATACCATATAACGTAATACGTTATAACGCTTTACCATATAACGTAATACGTGATAACGTAATACCATATAACGTAATACGTTATGACGTTATACCATATAACGTAATACGTTATAACGTAATACCATATAACGTAATACGTTATAACGTAATACCATATAACGTAAAACGTCATTTCGTTATACCATATAACGTAATACGTTATAACGTAATACCATATAACTTAATACGTTATAACGTTATACCATATAACGTAATACTTTATAACGTAATACCATATAACGTAATACGTTAAAACGTTATACCACATAACGTAATACGTTATAACGTAATACCATATAACGTAATACGTTATAACGTTATACCATATAACGTAATACGTTAAAACGTAATACCATATAACGTAATACGTTATAACGTTATACCATATAACGTAAAACGTCATTTCGTTATACCATATAACGTAATACGTTATAACGTTATACCATATAACGTAATACGTTAAAACGTAATACCATATATCGTAATACGTTATAACGTTAATATATAACGTAAAACGTCATTTCGCTATACCATATAACGTAATACGTTATAACGTAATGCCATATAACGTAATACGTGATAACGATATACCATATAACGTAATACGTTATAACGTAATAACATATAACGTAAAATGTTATAACGTAATACCATATAACGTAATACGTTATAACGTTATACCATATAACGTAATACGTTAAAACGTAATACCATATAACGTAATACGTTATAACGTAATACCATATAACGTAATACGTTATAACGTTATACCATATAACGTAATACGTTATAACGTTATACCATATAACGTAATACGTTATAACGTTATACCATATAACGTAATACTTTATAACGTTATACCATATAACGTAATACGTTATAACGTTATACCATATAACGTAATACGTTACAACGTTATACCATATAACGTAATACTTTATAACGTTATACCATATAACGTAATACGTTAAAACGTTATACCACATAACGTAATACGTTATAACGTAATACCATATAACGTAATAAGTTATAACGTTATACCATATAACGTAATAAGTGATAACGTTATACCATATAACGTAATACGTTAAAGCGTTATACCATATAACGTAATACGTTATAACGTTATACCATATAACGTAATACGTTATAACGTAATACCATATAACGTAAAACGTCATTTCGTTATACCATATAACGTAATACGTTATAACGTAATGCCATATAACGTAATACGGTATAACGTTATACCATATAACGTAATACGTTATAACGATATACCATATAACGTAATACGTTATAACGTTATACCATATAACGTAATACGTTATAACGTAATAACATATAACGTAAAACGTCATTTCGCTGTAGCATATAACGTAATACGTTAAAACGTTATACCATATAACGTAATACGTTATAACGTTATACCATATAACGTAATACGTTATAACATTATACCATATAACGTAATACGTTTAAACGTTATACCATATAACGTAATACGTTATAACGTTATACCATATAACGTAATACGTGTTAACGTAATACCATATAACGTAATACGTTATAACGTTATACCATATAACGTAATACGTTATAACGTTATACCATATAATGTAATACTTTATAACGTTATACCATATAACGTAATACGTTAAAACGTTATACCATATAACGTAATACGTTATAACGTTATACCATATAACGTAATACGTGATAACGTAACACCATATAACGTAATACGTTATAACGTTATACCATATAACGTAATACGTTATAACGTTATACCATATAACGTAATACTTTATAACGTTATACCATATAACGTAATCCGTTAAAACGTTATACCACATAACGTAATACGTTATAACGTAATACCATATAACGTAATACGTTATAACGTTATACCGTATAACGTAATACGTTAAAACGTAATACCATATAACGTAATACGTTATAACGTAATACCATATAACGTAATACGTTATAACGTTATACCATATAACATAATACGTTATAACGTTATACCATATAACGTAATACTTTATAACGTAATACCATATAACGTAATACGTTAAAACGTTATACCACATAACATAATACGTTATAACGTAATACCATATAACGTAATACGTTATAACGTTATACCATATAACGTAATACGTTAAAACGTAATACCATATAACGTAATACGTTATAACGTTATACCATATAACGTAAAACGTCATTTCGTTATACCATATAACGTAATACGTTATAACGTTATACCATATAACGTAATACGTTAAAACGTAATACCATATAACGTAATACGTTATAACGTTATACCATATAACGTAAAACGTCATTTCGTTATACCATATAACGTAATACGTTATAACGTAATGCCATATAACGTAATACGTGATAACGTTATACCATATAACGTAATACGTTATAACGTAATAACATATAACGTAAAACGTTATAACGTAATACCATATAACGTAATACGTTATAACGTTATACCATATAAAGTAATACGTTAAAACGTAACACCATATAACGTAATACGTTATAACGTAATACCATATAACGTAATACGTTATAACGTTATACCATATAACGTAATACGTTATAACGTTATACCATATAACGTAATACGTTATAACGTTATACCATATAACGTAATACTTTATAACGTTATACCATATAACGTAAAACGTCATTTCGTTATACCATATAACGTAATACGTTATAACGTTATACCATATAACGTAATACGTTAAAACGTAATACCATATAACGTAATACGTTATAACGTTATACTATATAACGTAAAACGTCATTTCGTTATACAATATAACGTAATACGTTATAACGTAATGCCATATAACGTAATACGTGATAACGTTATACCATATAACGTAATACGTTATAACGTAATAACATATAACGTAAAACGTCATTTCGTTGTACCATATAACGTAATACGGTATAACGTTATACCATATAACGTAATACGTTATAACGATATACCATATAACGTAATACGTTATAACGTTATACCATATAACGTAATACGTGATAACGTTATACCATATAACGTAATACGTTAAAACGTTATACCATATAACGTAATACGTTATAACGTTATACCATATAACGTAATACGTGATAACGTAATACCATATAACGTAATACGTTATGACGTTATACCATATAACGTAATACATTATAATGTAATGCCATATAACGTAATACGGTATAACGTTATACCATATAACGTAATACGTTATAACGTTATACCATATAACGTAATACGTTATAACGATATACCATATAACGTAGTACGTTATAACGTTATACCATATAACGTAATACGTTATAACGTTATACCATATAACGTAATACGTTAAAACGTTATACCATATAACGTAATACGTTATAACGTTATACCATATAACGTAATACGTGATAACGTAATACCATATAACGTAATACGTTATAACGTTATACCATATAACGTAATACGTTATAACGTTATACCATATAACGTAATACTTTATAACGTTATACCATATAACGTAATACGTTAAAACCTTATACCACATAACGTAATACGTTATAACGTAATACCATATAACGTAATACGTTATAACGTTATACCATATAACGTAATACGTTAAAACGTAATACCATATAACGTAATACGTTATAACGTTATACCATATAACGTAAAACGTCATTTCGTTATACCATATAACGTAATACATTATAACGTAATGCCATATAACGTAATACGTGATAACATTATACCATATAACGTAATACGTTATAACGTAATAACATACAACGTAAAACGTTATAACGTAATACCATATAACGTAATACGTTATAACGTTATACCATATAACGTAATACGTGATAACGTTATACCATATAACGTAATACGTTATAACGAAATAACATATAACGTAAAACGTTATAACGTAATACCATATAACGTAATACGTTATAACGTTATACCATATAACGTAATACGTTAAAACGTAATACCATATAACGTAATACGTTATAACGTAATACCATATAACGTAATACGTTATAACGTTATACCATATAACGTAATACGTTATAACGTTATACCATATAACGTAATACGTTATAACGTTATACCATTAACGTAATACTTTATAACGTTATACCATATAACGTAATACGTTGAAACGTTATACCACATGACGTAATACGTTATAACGTAATACCATATAACGTAATACGTTATAACGTTATACCATATAACGTAATACGTTAAAACGTAATACCATATAACGTAATACGTTATAACGTTATACCATATAACGTAAAACGTCATTTCGTTATACCATATAACGTAATACGTTATAACGTAATGCCATATAACGTAATACGTGATAACGTTATACCATATAACGTAATACGTTATAACGTAATAACATATAACGTAAAACGTCATTTCGCTGTAGCATATAACGTAATACGGTATAACGTTATACCATATAACGTAATACGTTATAACGATATACCATATAACGTAATACGTTATAACGTTATACCATATAACGTAATACGTGATAACGTTATACCATATAACGTAATACGTTAAAACGTTATACCATATAACGTAATACGTTATAACGTTATACCATATAACGTAATACGTGATAACGTAATACCATATAACGTAATACGTTATGACGTTATACCATATAACGTAATACGTTATAACGTAATACCATATAACGTAATACGTTATAACGTAATACCATATAACGTAAAACGTCATTTCGTTATACCATATAACGTAATACGTTATAACGTAATACCATATGACGTAATAAGTTATAACGTTATACCATATAACGTAATAAGTGATAACGTTATACCATATAACGTAATACGTTAAAACGTTATACCATATAACGTAATACGTTATAACGTTATACCATATAACGTAGTACGTGATAACGTTATACCATATAACGTAGTACGTTATAACGTTATACCATATAACGTAATACGTTATAACGTTATACCATATAACGTAATACGTTATAACGTAATACCATATAACGTAATACGTTATAACGTAATACCATATAACGTAAAACGTCATTTCGTTATACCATATAACGTAACACGTTATAACGTTATACCATATAACGTAATACGTTATAACGATATACCATATAACGTAATACGTTATAACGTTATACCATATAACGTAATACGTGATAACGTTATACCATATAACGTAATACGTTAAAACGTTATACCATATAACGTAATACGTTATAACGTTATACCATATAACGTAATACGTGATAACGTAATACCATATAACGTAATACGTTATGACGTTATACCATATAACGTAATACGTTATAACGTAATACCATATAACGTAATACGTTATAACGTAATACCATATAACGTAAAACGTCATTTCGTTATACCATATAACGTAATACGTTATAACGTAATACCATATAACGTAATAAGTTATAACGTTATACCATATAACGTAATAAGTGATAACGTTATACCATATAACGTAATACGTTAAAACGTTATACCATATAACTTAATACGTTATAACGTTATACCATATAACGTAATACGTGATAACGTTATACCATATAACGTAGTACGTTATAACGTTATACCATATAACGTAATACGTTATGACGTTATACCATATAACGTAATACGTTATAACGTAATACCATATAACGTAAAACGTCATTTCGTTATACCATATAACGTAATACGTTATAACGTAATACCATATAACGTAAAACGTCATTTCGTTATACCATATAACGTAATACGTTATAACGTAATGCCATATAACGTAATACGGTATAACGTTATACCATATAACGTACTACGTTATAACGATATACCATATAACGTAATACGTTATAACGTGATGCCATATAACGTAACACGTTATAACGTTATACCATATAACGTAATACGTTATAACGTTATACCGTATAACGTAATACGTTATAACGTAATACCATATAACGTAATACGTTATAACGTTATACCATATAACGTAATACGTCAAAACGTAATACCATATAACGTAATACGTTAAAACGTTATACCATATAACGTAATACGTTATAACGTTATAACATATAACGTAATACGTGATAACGTTATACCATATAACGTAGTACGTTATAACGTTATACCATATAACGTAATACGTTATAACGTAATACCATATAACGTAATACGTTATAACGTTATACCATATAACGTAATACGTCAAAACGTAATACCATATAACGTAATACGTTATAACGTTATACCATATAACGTAAAACGTCATTTCGTTATACCATATAACGTAATACGTTATAACGTAATGCCATATAACGTAATACGTTATAACGTTATACCATATAACGTAATACGTCAAAACGTAATACCATATAACGTAATACGTTATAACGTTATACCATATAACGTAAAACGTCATTTCGTTATACCATATAACGTAATACGTTATAACGTAATGCCATATAACGTAATACGTGATAACGTTATACCATATAACGTAATACGTTATAACGTAATACCATATAACGTAATACGTTATAACGTAATACCATATAACGTAATACGTTATAACGTAATACCATATAACGTAATACGTTATAACGTTATACCATATAACGTAATACGTTATAACGTTATACCATATAACGTAATACTTTATAACGTAATACCATATAACGTAATACGTTAAAACGTTATACCACATAACGTAATACGTTATAACGTAATACCATATAACGTAATACGTTATAACGTTATACCATATAACGTAATACGTTAAAACGTAATACCATATAACGTAATACGTTATAACGTTATACCATATAACGTAAAACGTCATTTCGTTATACCATATAACGTAATACGTTATAACGTAATGCCATATAACGTAATACGTTATAACGTAATACCATATAACGTAATACGTTATAACGTTATACCATATAACATAATACGTTATAACGTTATACCATATAACGTAATACTTTATAACGTAATACCATATAACGTAATACGTTAAAACGTTATACCACATAACATAATACGTTATAACGTAATACCATATAACGTAATACGTTATAACGTTATACCATATAACGTAATACGTTAAAACGTAATACCATATAACGTAATACGTTATAACGTTATACCATATAACGTAAAACGTCATTTCGTTATACCATATAACGTAATACGTTATAACGTTATACCATATAACGTAATACGTTAAAACGTAATACCATATAACGTAATACGTTATAACGTTATACCATATAACGTAAAACGTCATTTCGTTATACCATATAACGTAATACGTTATAACGTAATGCCATATAACGTAATACGTGATAACGTTATACCATATAACGTAATACGTTATAACGTAATAACATATAACGTAAAACGTTATAACGTAATACCATATAACGTAATACGTTATAACGTTATACCATATAAAGTAATACGTTAAAACGTAACACCATATAACGTAATACGTTATAACGTAATACCATATAACGTAATACGTTATAACGTTATACCATATAACGTAATACGTTATAACGTTATACCATATAACGTAATACGTTATAACGTTATACCATATAACGTAATACTTTATAACGTTATACCATATAACGTAAAACGTCATTTCGTTATACCATATAACGTAATACGTTATAACGTTATACCATATAACGTAATACGTTAAAACGTAATACCATATAACGTAATACGTTATAACGTTATACTATATAACGTAAAACGTCATTTCGTTATACAATATAACGTAATACGTTATAACGTAATGCCATATAACGTAATACGTGATAACGTTATACCATATAACGTAATACGTTATAACGTAATAACATATAACGTAAAACGTCATTTCGTTGTACCATATAACGTAATACGGTATAACGTTATACCATATAACGTAATACGTTATAACGATATACCATATAACGTAATACGTTATAACGTTATACCATATAACGTAATACGTGATAACGTTATACCATATAACGTAATACGTTAAAACGTTATACCATATAACGTAATACGTTATAACGTTATACCATATAACGTAATACGTGATAACGTAATACCATATAACGTAATACGTTATGACGTTATACCATATAACGTAATACATTATAATGTAATGCCATATAACGTAATACGGTATAACGTTATACCATATAACGTAATACGTTATAACGTTATACCATATAACGTAATACGTTATAACGATATACCATATAACGTAGTACGTTATAACGTTATACCATATAACGTAATACGTTATAACGTTATACCATATAACGTAATACGTTAAAACGTTATACCATATAACGTAATACGTTATAACGTTATACCATATAACGTAATACGTGATAACGTAATACCATATAACGTAATACGTTATAACGTTATACCATATAACGTAATACGTTATAACGTTATACCATATAACGTAATACTTTATAACGTTATACCATATAACGTAATACGTTAAAACCTTATACCACATAACGTAATACGTTATAACGTAATACCATATAACGTAATACGTTATAACGTTATACCATATAACGTAATACGTTAAAACGTAATACCATATAACGTAATACGTTATAACGTTATACCATATAACGTAAAACGTCATTTCGTTATACCATATAACGTAATACATTATAACGTAATGCCATATAACGTAATACGTGATAACATTATACCATATAACGTAATACGTTATAACGTAATAACATACAACGTAAAACGTTATAACGTAATACCATATAACGTAATACGTTATAACGTTATACCATATAACGTAATACGTGATAACGTTATACCATATAACGTAATACGTTATAACGAAATAACATATAACGTAAAACGTTATAACGTAATACCATATAACGTAATACGTTATAACGTTATACCATATAACGTAATACGTTAAAACGTAATACCATATAACGTAATACGTTATAACGTAATACCATATAACGTAATACGTTATAACGTTATACCATATAACGTAATACGTTATAACGTTATACCATATAACGTAATACGTTATAACGTTATACCATTAACGTAATACTTTATAACGTTATACCATATAACGTAATACGTTGAAACGTTATACCACATGACGTAATACGTTATAACGTAATACCATATAACGTAATACGTTATAACGTTATACCATATAACGTAATACGTTAAAACGTAATACCATATAACGTAATACGTTATAACGTTATACCATATAACGTAAAACGTCATTTCGTTATACCATATAACGTAATACGTTATAACGTAATGCCATATAACGTAATACGTGATAACGTTATACCATATAACGTAATACGTTATAACGTAATAACATATAACGTAAAACGTCATTTCGCTGTAGCATATAACGTAATACGGTATAACGTTATACCATATAACGTAATACGTTATAACGATATACCATATAACGTAATACGTTATAACGTTATACCATATAACGTAATACGTGATAACGTTATACCATATAACGTAATACGTTAAAACGTTATACCATATAACGTAATACGTTATAACGTTATACCATATAACGTAATACGTGATAACGTAATACCATATAACGTAATACGTTATGACGTTATACCATATAACGTAATACGTTATAACGTAATACCATATAACGTAATACGTTATAACGTAATACCATATAACGTAAAACGTCATTTCGTTATACCATATAACGTAATACGTTATAACGTAATACCATATGACGTAATAAGTTATAACGTTATACCATATAACGTAATAAGTGATAACGTTATACCATATAACGTAATACGTTAAAACGTTATACCATATAACGTAATACGTTATAACGTTATACCATATAACGTAGTACGTGATAACGTTATACCATATAACGTAGTACGTTATAACGTTATACCATATAACGTAATACGTTATAACGTTATACCATATAACGTAATACGTTATAACGTAATACCATATAACGTAATACGTTATAACGTAATACCATATAACGTAAAACGTCATTTCGTTATACCATATAACGTAACACGTTATAACGTTATACCATATAACGTAATACGTTATAACGATATACCATATAACGTAATACGTTATAACGTTATACCATATAACGTAATACGTGATAACGTTATACCATATAACGTAATACGTTAAAACGTTATACCATATAACGTAATACGTTATAACGTTATACCATATAACGTAATACGTGATAACGTAATACCATATAACGTAATACGTTATGACGTTATACCATATAACGTAATACGTTATAACGTAATACCATATAACGTAATACGTTATAACGTAATACCATATAACGTAAAACGTCATTTCGTTATACCATATAACGTAATACGTTATAACGTAATACCATATAACGTAATAAGTTATAACGTTATACCATATAACGTAATAAGTGATAACGTTATACCATATAACGTAATACGTTAAAACGTTATACCATATAACTTAATACGTTATAACGTTATACCATATAACGTAATACGTGATAACGTTATACCATATAACGTAGTACGTTATAACGTTATACCATATAACGTAATACGTTATGACGTTATACCATATAACGTAATACGTTATAACGTAATACCATATAACGTAAAACGTCATTTCGTTATACCATATAACGTAATACGTTATAACGTAATACCATATAACGTAAAACGTCATTTCGTTATACCATATAACGTAATACGTTATAACGTAATGCCATATAACGTAATACGGTATAACGTTATACCATATAACGTACTACGTTATAACGATATACCATATAACGTAATACGTTATAACGTGATGCCATATAACGTAACACGTTATAACGTTATACCATATAACGTAATACGTTATAACGTTATACCGTATAACGTAATACGTTATAACGTAATACCATATAACGTAATACGTTATAACGTTATACCATATAACGTAATACGTCAAAACGTAATACCATATAACGTAATACGTTAAAACGTTATACCATATAACGTAATACGTTATAACGTTATAACATATAACGTAATACGTGATAACGTTATACCATATAACGTAGTACGTTATAACGTTATACCATATAACGTAATACGTTATAACGTAATACCATATAACGTAATACGTTATAACGTTATACCATATAACGTAATACGTCAAAACGTAATACCATATAACGTAATACGTTATAACGTTATACCATATAACGTAAAACGTCATTTCGTTATACCATATAACGTAATACGTTATAACGTAATGCCATATAACGTAATACGTTATAACGTTATACCATATAACGTAATACGTCAAAACGTAATACCATATAACGTAATACGTTATAACGTTATACCATATAACGTAAAACGTCATTTCGTTATACCATATAACGTAATACGTTATAACGTAATGCCATATAACGTAATACGTGATAACGTTATACCATATAACGTAATACGTTATAACGTAATACCATATAACGTAATACGTTATAACGTAATACCATATAACGTAATACGTTATAACGTAATACCATATAACGTAATACGTTATAACGTTATACCATATAACGTAATACGTTATAACGTTATACCATATAACGTAATACTTTATAACGTAATACCATATAACGTAATACGTTAAAACGTTATACCACATAACGTAATACGTTATAACGTAATACCATATAACGTAATACGTTATAACGTTATACCATATAACGTAATACGTTAAAACGTAATACCATATAACGTAATACGTTATAACGTTATACCATATAACGTAAAACGTCATTTCGTTATACCATATAACGTAATACGTTATAACGTAATGCCATATAACGTAATACGTTATAACGATATACCATATAACGTAATACGTTATAACGTTATACCATATAACGTAATACGTGATAACGTTATACCATATAACGTAATACGTTAAAACGTTATACCATATAACGTAATACGTTATAACGCTTTACCATATAACGTAATACGTGATAACGTAATACCATATAACGTAATACGTTATGACGTTATACCATATAACGTAATACGTTATAACGTTATACCATATAACGTAATACGTTATAACGTAATGCCATATAACGTAATACGTGATAACGTTATACCATATAACGTAATACGTTATAACGTAATACCATATAACGTAAAACGTCATTTCGTTATACCATATAACGTAATACGTTATAACGTAATACCATATAACTTAATACGTTATAACGTTATACCATATAACGTAATACTTTATAACGTAATACCATATAACGTAATACGTTAAAACGTTATACCACATAACGTAATACGTTATAACGTAATACCATATAACGTAATACGTTATAACGTTATACCATATAACGTAATACGTTAAAACGTAATACCATATAACGTAATACGTTATAACGTTATACCATATAACGTAAAACGTCATTTCGTTATACCATATAACGTAATACGTTATAACGTTATACCATATAACGTAATACGTTAAAACGTAATACCATATATCGTAATACGTTATAACGTTAATATATAACGTAAAACGTCATTTCGCTATACCATATAACGTAATACGTTATAACGTAATGCCATATAACGTAATACGTGATAACGATATACCATATAACGTAATACGTTATAACGTAATAACATATAACGTAAAACGTTATAACGTAATACCATATAACGTAATACGTTATAACGTTATACCATATAACGTAATACGTTAAAACGTAATACCATATAACGTAATACGTTATAACGTAATACCATATAACGTAATACGTTATAACGTTATACCATATAACGTAATACGTTATAACGTTATACCATATAACGTAATACGTTATAACGTTATACCATATAACGTAATACTTTATAACGTTATACCATATAACGTAATACGTTATAACGTTATACCATATAACGTAATACGTTACAACGTTATACCATATAACGTAATACTTTATAACGTTATACCATATAACGTAATACGTTAAAACGTTATACCACATAACGTAATACGTTATAACGTAATACCATATAACGTAATAAGTTATAACGTTATACCATATAACGTAATAAGTGATAACGTTATACCATATAACGTAATACGTTAAAGCGTTATACCATATAACGTAATACGTTATAACGTTATACCATATAACGTAATACGTTATAACGTAATACCATATAACGTAAAACGTCATTTCGTTATACCATATAACGTAATACGTTATAACGTAATGCCATATAACGTAATACGGTATAACGTTATACCATATAACGTAATACGTTATAACGATATACCATATAACGTAATACGTTATAACGTTATACCATATAACGTAATACGTTATAACGTAATAACATATAACGTAAAACGTCATTTCGCTGTAGCATATAACGTAATACGTTAAAACGTTATACCATATAACGTAATACGTTATAACGTTATACCATATAACGTAATACGTTATAACATTATACCATATAACGTAATACGTTTAAACGTTATACCATATAACGTAATACGTTATAACGTTATACCATATAACGTAATACGTGTTAACGTAATACCATATAACGTAATACGTTATAACGTTATACCATATAACGTAATACGTTATAACGTTATACCATATAATGTAATACTTTATAACGTTATACCATATAACGTAATACGTTAAAACGTTATACCATATAACGTAATACGTTATAACGTTATACCATATAACGTAATACGTGATAACGTAACACCATATAACGTAATACGTTATAACGTTATACCATATAACGTAATACGTTATAACGTTATACCATATAACGTAATACTTTATAACGTTATACCATATAACGTAATCCGTTAAAACGTTATACCACATAACGTAATACGTTATAACGTAATACCATATAACGTAATACGTTATAACGTTATACCGTATAACGTAATACGTTAAAACGTAATACCATATAACGTAATACGTTATAACGTTATACCATATAACGTAAAACGTCATTTCTTTATACCATATAACGTAATACGTTATAACGTAATGCCATATAACGTAATACGTGATAACGTTATTACATATAACGTAATACGTTATAACGTAATAACATATAACGTAAAACGTTATAACGTAATACCATATAACGTAATACGTTATAACGTTATACCATATAACGTAATACGTTAAAACGTAATACCATATAACGTAATACGTTATAACGTAATACCATATAACGTAATACGTTATAACGTTATACCATATAACATAATACGTTATAACGTTATACCATATAACGTAATACTTTATAACGTAATACCATATAACGTAATACGTTAAAACGTTATACCACATAACATAATACGTTATAACGTAATACCATATAACGTAATACGTTATAACGTTATACCATATAACGTAATACGTTAAAACGTAATACCATATAACGTAATACGTTATAACGTTATACCATATAACGTAAAACGTCATTTCGTTATACCATATAACGTAATACGTTATAACGTTATACCATATAACGTAATACGTTAAAACGTAATACCATATAACGTAATACGTTATAACGTTATACCATATAACGTAAAACGTCATTTCGTTATACCATATAACGTAATACGTTATAACGTAATGCCATATAACGTAATACGTGATAACGTTATACCATATAACGTAATACGTTATAACGTAATAACATATAACGTAAAACGTTATAACGTAATACCATATAACGTAATACGTTATAACGTTATACCATATAAAGTAATACGTTAAAACGTAACACCATATAACGTAATACGTTATAACGTAATACCATATAACGTAATACGTTATAACGTTATACCATATAACGTAATACGTTATAACGTTATACCATATAACGTAATACGTTATAACGTTATACCATATAACGTAATACTTTATAACGTTATACCATATAACGTAAAACGTCATTTCGTTATACCATATAACGTAATACGTTATAACGTTATACCATATAACGTAATACGTTAAAACGTAATACCATATAACGTAATACGTTATAACGTTATACCATATAACGTAAAACGTCATTTCGTTATACAATATAACGTAATACGTTATAACGTAATGCCATATAACGTAATACGTGATAACGTTATACCATATAACGTAATACGTTATAACGTAATAACATATAACGTAAAACGTCATTTCGTTGTACCATATAACGTAATACGGTATAACGTTATACCATATAACGTAATACGTTATAACGATATACCATATAACGTAATACGTTATAACGTTATACCATATAACGTAATACGTGATAACGTTATACCATATAACGTAATACGTTAAAACGTTATACCATATAACGTAATACGTTATAACGTTATACCATATAACGTAATACGTGATAACGTAATACCATATAACGTAATACGTTATGACGTTATACCATATAACGTAATACATTATAATGTAATGCCATATAACGTAATACGGTATAACGTTATACCATATAACGTAATACGTTATAACGTTATACCATATAACGTAATACGTTATAACGATATACCATATAACGTAGTACGTTATAACGTTATACCATATAACGTAATACGTTATAACGTTATACCATATAACGTAATACGTTAAAACGTTATACCATATAACGTAATACGTTATAACGTTATACCATATAACGTAATACGTGATAACGTAATACCATATAACGTAATACGTTATAACGTTATACCATATAACGTAATACGTTATAACGTTATACCATATAACGTAATACTTTATAACGTTATACCATATAACGTAATACGTTAAAACCTTATACCACATAACGTAATACGTTATAACGTAATACCATATAACGTAATACGTTATAACGTTATACCATATAACGTAATACGTTAAAACGTAATACCATATAACGTAATACGTTATAACGTTATACCATATAACGTAAAACGTCATTTCGTTATACCATATAACGTAATACATTATAACGTAATGCCATATAACGTAATACGTGATAACATTATACCATATAACGTAATACGTTATAACGTAATAACATACAACGTAAAACGTTATAACGTAATACCATATAACGTAATACGTTATAACGTTATACCATATAACGTAATACGTGATAACGTTATACCATATAACGTAATACGTTATAACGAAATAACATATAACGTAAAACGTTATAACGTAATACCATATAACGTAATACGTTATAACGTTATACCATATAACGTAATACGTTAAAACGTAATACCATATAACGTAATACGTTATAACGTAATACCATATAACGTAATACGTTATAACGTTATACCATATAACGTAATACGTTATAACGTTATACCATATAACGTAATACGTTATAACGTTATACCATTAACGTAATACTTTATAACGTTATACCATATAACGTAATACGTTGAAACGTTATACCACATGACGTAATACGTTATAACGTAATACCATATAACGTAATACGTTATAACGTTATACCATATAACGTAATACGTTAAAACGTAATACCATATAACGTAATACGTTATAACGTTATACCATATAACGTAAAACGTCATTTCGTTATACCATATAACGCAATACGTTATAACGTAATGCCATATAACGTAATACGTGATAACGTTATACCATATAACGTAATACGTTATAACGTAATAACATATAACGTAAAACGTCATTTCGCTGTAGCATATAACGTAATACGGTATAACGTTATACCATATAACGTAATACGTTATAACGATATACCATATAACGTAATACGTTATAACGTTATACCATATAACGTAATACGTGATAACGTTATACCATATAACGTAATACGTTAAAACGTTATACCATATAACGTAATACGTTATAACGTTATACCATATAACGTAATACGTGATAACGTAATACCATATAACGTAATACGTTATGACGTTATACCATATAACGTAATACGTTATAACGTAATACCATATAACGTAATACGTTATAACGTAATACCATATAACGTAAAACGTCATTTCGTTATACCATATAACGTAATACGTTATAACGTAATACCATATGACGTAATACGTTATAACGTTATACCATATAACGTAATACGTGATAACGTAATACCATATAACTTAATACGTTATGACGTTATACCATATAACGTAATACGTTATAACGTAATACCATATAACGTAATACGTTATAACGTTATACCATATAACGTAATACGTTAAAACGTAATACCATATAACGTAATACGTTATAACGTAATACCATATAACGTAATACGTTATAACGTTATACCATATAACGTAATACGTTAAAACGTAATACCATATAACGTAATACGTTATAACGTTATACCATATAACGTAAAACGTCATTTCGTTATACCATATAACGTAATACGTTATAACGTAATGCCATATAACGTAATACGTGATAACGTTATACCATATAACGTAATACGTTATAACGTAATATCATATAACGTAAAACGTTATAACGTAATACCATATAACGTAATACGTTATAACGTTATACCATATAACGTAATACGTTAAAACGTAATACCATATAACGTAATACGTTATAACGTAATACCATATAACGTAATACGTTATAACGTAACACCATATAACGTAAAACGTCATTTCGTTATACCATATAACGTAATACGTTATAACGTAATACCATATAACGTAAAACGTCATTTCGTTATACCATATAACGTAATACGTTATAACGTAATGCCATATAACGTAATACGGTATAACGTTATACCATATAACGTAATACGTCATAACGATATACCATATAACGTAATACGTTATAACGTTATACCATATAACGTAACACGTTATAACGTTATACCATATAACGTAATACGGTATAACGTTATACCATATAACGTAATACGTTATAACGATATACCATATAACGTAGTACGTTATAACGTTATACCATATAACGTAATACGTTATAACGTTATACCATATAACGTAATACGTTAAAACGTTATACCATATAACGTAATACGTTATAACGTTATACCATATAACGTAATACGTTATAACGTTATACCATATAACGTAATACGTTAAAACGTAATACCATATAACGTAATACGTTATAACGTTATACCATATAACGTAAAGCGTCATTTCGTTATACAATATAACGTAATACATTATAACGTAATGCCATATAACGTAATACGTGATAACATTATACCATATAACGTAATACGTTATAACGTAATAACATACAACGTAAAACGTTATAACGTAATACCATATAACGTAATACGTTATAACGTTATACCATATAACGTAATACGTTAAAACGTAATACCATATAACGTAATACATTATAACGATATACCATATAACGTAATACGTTATAACGTAATACCATATAACGTAATAAGTTATAACGTTATACCATATAACGTAATAAGTGATAACGTTATACCATATAACGTAATACGTTAAAACGTTATACCATATAACGTAATACGTTATAACGTTATAACATATAACGTAATACGTGATAACGTTATACCATATAACGTAGTACGTTATAACGTTATACCATATAACGTAATACGTTATAACGTTATACCATATAACGTAATACGTTATAACGTAATACCGTATAACGTAAAACGTCATTTCGTTATACCATATAACGTAATACGTTATAACGTAATGCCATGTAACGTAATACGGTATAACGTTATACCATATAACGTAATACGTTATAACGGTATACCATATAACGTAATACGTTATAACGTTATACCATATAACGTAATACGTTATAACGTTATACCATATAACGTAAATCGTCATTTCGTTACACCATATAACGTAATACATTATAACGTAATGCCATATAACGTAATACGTGATAACATTATACCATATAACGTAATACGTTATAACGTAATAACATATAACGTAAAACGTTATAACGTAATACCATATAACGTAATACGTTATAACGTTATACCATATAACGTAATACGTTAAAACGTAACACCATATAACGTAATACGTTATAACGTAATACCATATAACGTAATACGTTATAACGATATACCATATAACGTAGTACGTTATAACGTTATACCATATAACGTAGTACGTTATAACGTTATACCATATAACGTAATACGTTATAACGTTATACCATATAACGTAATACGTTATAACGTAATACCATATAACGTAAAACGTCATTTCGTTATACCATATAACGTAATACGTTATAACGTAATGCCATATAACGTAATACGGTATAACGTTATACCATATAACGTAATACGTTATAACGATATACCATATAACGTAATACGTTATAACGTTATACCATATAACGTAATACGTTATAACGTTATACCATATAACGTAATACGGTATAACGTTATACCATATAACGTAATACGTTATAACGATATACCATATAACGTAGTACGTTATAACGTTATACCATATAACGTAATACGTTATAACGTTATACCATATAACGTAATACGTTAAAACGTTATACCATATAACGTAATACGTTATAACGTTATACCATATAACGTAATACGTGATAACGTAACACCATATAACGTAATACGTTATAACGTTATACCATATAACGTAATACGTTATAAAGTTATACCATATAACGTAATACTTTATAACGTTATACCATATAACGTAATACGTTAAAACCTTATACCACATAACGTAATACGTTATAACGTAATACCATATAACGTAATACGTTATAACGTTATACCATATAACGTAATACGTTAAAACGTAATACCATATAACGTAATACGTTATAACGTTATACCATATAACGTAAAACGTCATTTCGTTATACCATATAACGTAATACATTATAACGATATACCATATAACGTAATACGTTATAACGTTATACCATATAACGTAATACGTTAAAACGTAATACCATATAACGTAATACGTTATAACGTTATACCATATAACGTAATACGTGATAACGTAACACCATATAACGTAATACGTTATAACGTTATACCATATAACGTAATACGTTATAACGTTATACCATATAACGTAAAACGTCATTTCGTTATACCGTATAACGTAATACGTTATAACGTAATACCATATAACGTAAAACGTCATTTCGTTATACCATATAACGTAATACGTTATAACGTAATGCCATATAACGTAATACGGTATAACGTTATGCCATATAACGTAATACGTTATAACGATATACCATATAACGTAATACGTTATAACGTTATACCATATAACGTAATACGTTATAACGTTATACCATATAACGTAATACGGTATAACGTTATACCATATAACGTAATACGTTATAACGATATACCATATAACGTAGTACGTTATAACGTTATACCATATAACGTAATACGTTATAACGTTATATCATATAACGTAATACGTTAAAACGTTATACCATATAACGTAATACGTTATAACGTTATACCATATAACGTAATACGTGATAACGTAACACCATATAACGTAATACGTTATAACGTTATACCATATAACGTAATACGTTATATAGTTATACCATATAACGTAATACTTTATAACGTTATACCATATAACGTAATACGTTAAAACCTTATACCACATAACGTAATACGTTATAACGTAATACCATATAACGTAATACGTTATAACGTAACACCATATAACGTAATACGTTATAACGTTATACCATATAACGTAATACGTTATAAAGTTATACCATATAACGTAATACTTTATAACGTTATACCATATAACGTAATACGTTAAAACCTTATACCACATAACGTAATACGTTATAACGTAATACCATATAACGTAATACGTTAAAACGTTATACCATATAACGTAATACGTTATAACGTTATACCATATAACGTAATACGTGATAACGTAACACCATATAACGTAATACGTTATAACGTTATACCATATAACGTAATACGGTATAACGTTATACCATATAACGTAATACGTTATAACGATATACCATATAACGTAAAACGTCATTTCGTTATACCATATAACGTAATACGTTATAACGTTATACCATATAACGTAATACGTTAAAACGTAATACCATATAACGTAATACGTTATAACGTTATACCATATAACGTAAAACGTCATTTCGTTATACCGTATAACGTAATACGTTATAACGTAATGCCATATAACGTAATACGTGATAACGTTATACCATATAACGTAATACGTTATAACGTAATAACATATAACGTAAAACGTTATAACGTAATACCATATAACGTAATACGTTATAACGTTATACCATATAACGTAACACGTTAAAACGTAATACCATATAACGTAATACGTTATAACGTAATACCATATAACGTAATACGTTATAACGTTATACCATATAACGTAATACGTTATAACGTTATACCATATAACGTAATACTTTATAACGTTATACCATATAACGTAATAGGTTAAAACGTTATACCACATAACGTAATACGTTATAACGTAATACCATATAACGTAATACGTTATAACGTTATACCATATAACGTAATACGTTAAAACGTAATACCATATAACGTAATACGTTATAACGTTATACCATATAACGTAAAACGTCATTTCGTTATACCATATAACGTAATACGTTATAACGTAATGCCATATAACGTAATACGTGATAACGTTATACCATATAACGTAATACGTTATAACGTAATAACATATAACGTAAAACGTCATTTCGTTGTACCATATAACGTAATACGGTATAACGTTACACCATATAACGTAATACGTTATAACGATATACCATATAACGTAATACGTTATAACGTTATACCATATACCGTAATACGTGATAACGTTATACCATATAACGTAATACGTTAAAACGTTATACCATATAACGTAATACGTGATAACGTAATACCATATAACGTAATACGTTATAACGTTATACCATATAACGTAATACGTTAAAACGTAATGCCATATAACGTAATACGTGATAACGTAATACCATATAACGTAATACGTTATAACGTAATGCCATATAACGTAATACGTGATAACGTTATATCATATAACGTAATACGTTAAAACGTTATACCATATAACGTAATACGTTATAACGTTATACCATATAACGTAATACGTGATAACATAATGCCATATAACGTAATTCGTTATAACGTTATACCATATAACGTAATACGTTATAACGTAATAACATATAACGTAAAACGTTATAACGTAATACCATATAACGTAATACGTTATAACGTTATACCATATAACGTAATACGTTAAAACGTAATACCATATAACGTAATACGTTATAACGTAATACCATATAACGTAATACGTTATAACGTTATACCATATAACGTAATACGTTATAACGTTATACCATATAACGTAATACTTTATAACGTTATACCATATAACGTAATACGTGATAACGTAACACCATATAACGTAATACGTTATAACGTTATACCATATAACGTAATACGTTATAAAGTTATACCATATAACGTAATACTTTATAACGTTATACCATATAACGTAATACGTTAAAACCTTATACCACATAACGTAATACGTTATAACGTAATACCATATAACGTAATACGTTATAACGTTATACCATATAACGTAATACTTTATAACGTTATACCATATAACGTAATACGTTATAACGTTATACCATATAACGTAATACGTTATAACGTAATACCATATAACGTAAAACGTCATTTCGTTATACCATATAACGTAATACGTTATAACGTTATACCATATAACGTAATACGTTAAAACGTAATACCATATAACGTAATACGTTATAACGTTATACCATATAACGTAAAACGTCATTTCGTTATACCGTATAACGTAATACGTTATAACGTAATGCCATATAACGTAATACGTGATAACGTTATACCATATAACGTAATACGTTATAACGTAATAACATATAACGTAAAACGTTATAACGTAATACCATATAACGTAATACGTTATAACGTTATACCATATAACGTAATACGTTAAAACGTAATACCATATAACGTAATACGTTATAACGTAATACCATATAACGTAATACGTTATAACGTTATACCATATAACGTAATACGTTATAACGTTATACCATATAACGTAATACTTTATAACGTTATACCATATAACGTAATACGTTAAAACGTTATACCACATAACGTAATACGTTATAACGTAATACCATATAACGTAATACGTTATAACGTTATACCATATAACGTAATACGTTAAAACGTAATACCATATAACGTAATACGTTATAACGTTATACCATATAACGTAAAACGTCATTTCGTTATACCATATAACGTAATACGTTATAACGTAATGCCATATAACGTAATACGTGATAACGTTATACCATATAACGTAATACGTTATAACGTAATAACATATAACGTAAAACGTCATTTCGTTGTACCATATAACGTAATACGGTATAACGTTACACCATATAACGTAATACGTTATAACGATATACCATATAACGTAATACGTTATAACGTTATACCATATACCGTAATACGTGATAACGTTATACCATATAACGTAATACGTTAAAACGTTATACCATATAACGTAATACGTGATAACGTAATACCATATAACGTAATACGTTATAACGTTATACCATATAACGTAATACGTTAAAACGTAATGCCATATAACGTAATACGTGATAACGTAATACCATATAACGTAATACGTTATAACGTAATGCCATATAACGTAATACGTGATAACGTTATATCATATAACGTAATACGTTAAAACGTTATACCATATAACGTAATACGTTATAACGTTATACCATATAACGTAATACGTGATAACATAATGCCATATAACGTAATTCGTTATAACGTTATACCATATAACGTAATACGTTATAACGTTATACCATATAACGTAATACGTTATAACGTAATACCATATAACGTAATACGTTATAACGTTATACCATATAACGTAATACGTTAAAACGTAATACCATATAACGTAATACGTTATAACGTTATACCATATAACGTAATACGTGATAACGTAATACCATATAACGTAATACGTTATGACGTTATACCATATAACGCAATACGTTATAACGTAATACCATATAACGTAATACGTTATAACGTTATACCATACAACGTAAAACGTCATTTCGATATACCGTATAACGTGATACGTTATAACGTTATAACATATAACGTATTACGTTAGAACGTAATACCATATAACGTAAAACGTCATTTCGTTATACCATATAACGTAATACGTTAAAACGTTATACCATATAACGTAATACGTCATTTCGTTATACCATATAACGTAATACGTTATAACGTAATACCATATAACGTAAAACGTCATTTCGTTATACCATATAACGTAATACGTTATAACGTAATGCCATATAACGTAATACGGTATAACGTTATACCATATAACGTAATACGTCATAACGATATACCATATAACGTAATACGTTATAACGTTATACCATATAACGTAACACGTTATAACGTTATACCATATAACGTAATACGGTATAACGTTATACCATATAACGTAATACGTTATAACGATATACCATATAACGTAGTACGTTATAACGTTATACCATATAACGTAATACGTTATAACGTTATACCATATAACGTAATACGTTAAAACGTTATACCATATAACGTAATACGTTATAACGTTATACCATATAACGTAATACGTTATAACGTTATACAATATAACGTAATACGTTAAAACGTAATACCATATAACGTAATACGTTATAACGTTATACCATATAACGTGAAGCGTCATTTCGTTATACCATATAACGTAATACATTATAACGTAATGCCATATAACGTAATACGTGATAACATTATACCATATAACGTAATACGTTATAACGTAATAACATACAACGTAAAACGTTATAACGTAATACCATATAACGTAATACGTTATAACGTTATACCATATAACGTAATACGTTAAAACGTAATACCATATAACGTAATACGTTATAACGATATACCATATAACGTAATACGTTATAACGTTATACCATATAACGTAATACGTTATAACGTTATACCATATAACGTAATACGTGATAACGTAATACCATATAACTTAATACGTTATGACGTTATACCATATAACGTAATACGTTATAACGTAATACCATATAACGTAATACGTTATAACGTAATACCATATAACGTAAAACGTCATTTCGTTATACCATATAACGTAATACGTTATAACGTAATACCATATAACGTAATAAGTTATAACGTTATACCATATAACGTAATAAGTGATAACGTTATACCATATAACGTAATACGTTAAAACGTTATACCATATAACGTAATACGTTATAACGTTATACCATATAACGTAATACGTGATAACGTTATACCATATAACGTAGTACGTTATAACGTTATACCATATAACGTAATACGTTATAACGTTATACCATATAACGTAATACATTATAACGTAATGCCATATAACGTAATACGTGATAACATTATACGATATAACGTAATACGTTATAACGTAATAACATATAACGTAAAACGTTATAACGTAATACCATATAACGTAATACGTTATAACGTTATACCATATAACGTAATACATTATAACGTAATCCCATATAACGTAATACGTGATAACATTATACGATATAACGTAATACGTTATAACGTAATAACATATAACGTAAAACGTTATAACGTAATACCATATAACGTAAAACGTCATTTCGTTATACCATATAACGTAATACGTTATAACGTAATGCCATGTAACGTAATACGGTATAACGTTATACCATATAACGTAATACGTTATAACGGTATACCATATAACGTAATACGTTATAACGTTATACCATATAACGTAATACGTTATAACGTTATACCATATAACGTAAATCGTCATTTCGTTATACCATATAACGTAATACATTATAACGTAATGCCATATAACGTAATACGTGATAACATTATACGATATAACGTAATACGTTATAACGTAATAACATATAACGTAAAACGTTATAACGTAATACCATATAACGTAATACGTTATAACGTTATACCATATAACGTAATACGTTAAAACGTAACACCATATAACGTAATACGTTATATCCTTATACCATATAACGTAATACGTGATAACGTAACACCATATAACGTAATACGTTATAACGTTATACCATATAACGTAATACGTTATAAAGTTATACCATATAACGTAATACTTTATAACGTTATACCATATAACGTAATACGTTAAAACCTTATACCACATAACGTAATACGTTATAACGTTATACCATATAACGTAATACGTGATAACGTAACACCATATAACGTAATACGTTATAACGTTATACCATATAACGTAATACGTTATAACGTTATACCATATAACGTAATACGTTAAAACGTAACACCATATAACGTAATACGTTATAACGTTATACCATATAACGTAATACGGTATAACGTTATACAATATAACGTAATACGTTATAACGATATACCATATAACGTAGTACGTTATAACGTTATACCATATAACGTAATACGTTATAACGTTATACCATATAACGTAATACGTTAAAACGTTATACCATATAACGTAATACGTTATAACGTTATACCATATAACGTAATACGTGATAACGTAACACCATATAACGTAATACGTTATAACGTTATACCATATAACGTAATACGTTATAAAGTTATACCATATAACGTAATACTTTATAACGTTATACCATATAACGTAATACGTTAAAACCTTATACCACATAACGTAATACGTTATAACGTAATACCATATAACGTAATACGTTATAACGTTATACCATATAACGTAATACGTTAAAACGTAATACCATATAACGTAATACGTTATAACGTTATACCATATAACGTAAAACGTCATTTCGTTATACCATATAACGTAATACATTATAACGTAATGCCATATAACGTAATACGTGATAACATTATACCATATAACGTAATACGTTATAACGTAATAACATATAACGTAAAACGTTATAACGTAATACCATATAACGTAATACGTTATAACGTTATACCATATAACGTAATACGTTAAAACGTAATACCATATAACGTAATACGTTATAACGTAATACCATATAACGTAATACGTTATAACGTTATACCATATAACGTAATACGTTATAACGTTATACCATATAACATAATACTTTATAACGTTATACCATATAACGTAATACGTTAAAACGTTATACCACATAACGTAATACGTTATAACGTAATACCATATAACGTAATACGTTATAACGTTATACCATATAACGTAATACGTTAAAACGTAATACCATATAACGTAATACGTTATAACGTTATACCATATAACGTAAAACGTCATTTCGTTATACCATATAACGTAATACGTTATAACGTTATACCATATAACGTAATACGTTAAAACGTAATACCATATAACGTAATACGCTATAACGTTATACCATATAACGTAAAACGTCATTTCGTTATACCATATAACGTAATACGTTATAACGTAATGCCATATAACGTAATACGTGATAACGTTATACCATATAACGTAATACGTTATAACGTAATAACATATAACGTAAAACGTTACAACGTAATACCATATAACGTAATACGTTATAACGTTATACCATATAACGTAATACGTTAAAACGTAATACCATATAACGTTATACGTTATAACGTAATACCATATAACGTAATACGTTATAACGTAACACCATATAACGTAAAACGTCATTTCGTTATACCATATAACGTAATACGTTATAACGTAATACCATATAACGTAAAACGTCATTTCGTTATACCATATATCGTAATACGTTATAACGTAATGCCATATAACGTAATACGGTATAACGTTATACAATATAACGTAATACGTCATAACGATATACCATATAACGTAATACGTTATAACGTTATACCATATAACGTAACACGTTATAACGTTATACCATATAACGTAATACGGTATAACGTTATACCATATAACGTAATACGTTATAACGATATACCATATAACGTAGTACGTTATAACGTTATACCATATAACGTAATACGTTATAACGTTATACCATATAACGTAATACGTTAAAACGTTATACCATATTACGTAATACGTTATAACGTTATACCATATAACGTAATACGTTATAACGTTATACCATATAACGTAATACGCTAAAACGTAATACCATATAACGTAATACGTTATAACGTTATACCATATAACGTAAAGCGTCATTTCGTTATACCATATAACGTAATACATTATAACGTAATGCCATATAACGTAATACGTGATAACATTATACCATATAACGTAATACGTTATAACGTAATAACATACAACGTAAAACGTTATAACGTAATACCATATAACGTAATACGTTATAACGTTATACCATATAACGTAATACGTTAAAACGTAATACCATATAACGTAATACGTTATAACGATATACCATATAACGTAATACGTTATAACGTTATACCATATAACGTAATACGTTATAACGTTATACCATATAACGTAATACGTGATAACGTAATACCATATAACTTAATACGTTATGACGTTATACCATATAACGTAATACGTTATAACGTAATACCATATAACGTAATACGTTATAACGTAATACCATATAACGTAAAACGTCATTTCGTTATACCATATAACGTAATACGTTATAACGTAATACCATATAACGTAATAAGTTATAACGTTATACCATATAACGTAATAAGTGATAACGTTATACCATATAACGTAATACGTTAAAACGTTATACCATATAACGTAATACGTTATAACGTTATACCATATAACGTAATACGTGATAACGTTATACCATATAACGTAGTACGTTATAACGTTATACCATATAACGTAATACGTTATAACGTTATACCATATAACGTAATACGTTATAACGTAATACCATATAACGTAAAACGTCATTTCGTTATACCATATAACGTAATACGTTATAACGTAATGCCATGTAACGTAATACGGTATAACGTTATACCATATAACGTAATACGTTATAACGGTATACCATATAACGTAATACGTTATAACGTTATACCATATAACGTAATACGTTATAACGTTATACCATGTAACGTAAATCGTCATTTCGTTACACCATATAACGTAATACATTATAACGTAATGCCATATAACGTAATACGTGATAACATTATACCATATAACGTAATAACATATAACGTAAAACGTTATAACGTAATACCATATAACGTAATACGTTATAACGTTATACCATATAACGTAATACGTTAAAACGTAACACCATATAACGTAATACGTTATAACGTAATACCATATAACGTAATACGTTATAACGATATACCATATAACGTAGTACGTTATAACGTTATACCATATAACGTAGTACGTTATAACGTTATACCATATAACGTAATACGTTATAACGTTATACCATATAACGTAATACGTTATAACGTAATACCATATAACGTAAAACGTCATTTCGTTATACCATATAACGTAATACGTTATAACGTAATGCCATATAACGTAATACGGTATAACGTTATACCATATAACGTAATACGTTATAACGATATACCATATAACGTAATACGTTATAACGTTATACCATATAACGTAATACGTTATAACGTTATACCATATAACGTAATACGGTATAACGTTATACCATATAACGTAATACGTTATAACGATCTACCATATAACGTAGTACGTTATAACGTTATACCATATAACGTAATACGTTATAACGTTATACCATATAACGTAATACGTTAAAACGTTATACCATATAACGTAATACGTTATAACGTTATACCATATAACGTAATACGTGATAACGTAACACCATATAACGTAATACGTTATAACGTTATACCATATAACGTAATACGTTATAAAGTTATACCATATAACGTAATACTTTATAACGTTATACCATATAACGTAATACGTTAAAACCTTATACCACATAACGTAATACGTTATAACGTAATACCATATAACGTAATACGTTATAACGTTATACCATATAACGTAATACGTTAAAACGTAATACCATATAACGTAATACGTTATAACGTTATACCATATAACGTAAAACGTCATTTCGTTATACCATATAACGTAATACATTATAACGATATACCATATAACGTAATACGTTATAACGTTATACCATATAACGTAATACGTTAAAACGTAATACCATATAACGTAATACGTTATAACGTTATACCATATAACGTAATACGTGATAACGTAACACCATATAACGTAATACGTTATAACGTTATACCATATAACGTAATACGTCATAACGTTATACCATATAACGTAAAACGTCATTTCGTTATACCGTATAACGTAATACGTTATAACGTAATACCATATAACGTAAAACGTCATTTCGTTATACCATATAACGTAATACGTTATAACGTAATGCCATATAACGTAATACGGTATAACGTTATACCATATAACGTAATACGTTATAACGATATACCATATAACGTAATACGTTATAACGTTATACCATATAACGTAATACGTTATAACGTTATACCATATAACGTAATACGGTATAACGTTATACCATATAACGTAATACGTTATAACGATATACCATATAACGTAGTACGTTATAACGTTATACCATATAACGTAATACGTTATAACGTTATATCATATAACGTAATACGTTAAAACGTTATACCATATAACGTAATACGTTATAACGTTATACCATATAACGTAATACGTGATAACGTAACACCATATAACGTAATACGTTATAACGTTGTACCATATAACGTAATACGTTATAAAGTTATACCATATAACGTAATACTTTATAACGTTATACCATATAACGTAATACGTTAAAACCTTATACCACATAACGTAATACGTTATAACGTAATACCATATAACGTAATACGTTATAACGTTATACCATATAACGTAATACTTTATAACGTTATACCATATAACGTAATACGTTATAACGTTATACCATATAACGTAATACGTTATAACGTAATACCATATAACGTAAAACGTCATTTCGTTATACCATATAACGTAATACGTTATAACGTTATACCATATAACGTAATACGTTAAAACGTAATACCATATAACGTAATACGTTATAACGTTATACCATATAACGTAAAACGTCATTTCGTTATACCGTATAACGTAATACGTTATAACGTAATGCCATATAACGTAATACGTGATAACGTTATACCATATAACGTAATACGTTATAACGTAATAACATATAACGTAAAACGTTATAACGTAATACCATATAACGTAATACGTTATAACGTTATACCATATAACGTAATACGTTAAAACGTAATACCATATAACGTAATACGTTATAACGTAATACCATATAACGTAATACGTTATAACGTTATACCATATAACGTAATACGTTATAACGTTATACCATATAACGTAATACTTTATAACGTTATACCACATAACGTAATACGTTAAAACGTTATACCACATAACGTAATACGTTATAACGTAATACCATATAACGTAATACGTTATAACGTTATACCATATAACGTAATACGTTAAAACGTAATACCATATAACGTAATACGTTATAACGTTATACCATATAACGTAAAACGTCATTTCGTTATACCATATAACGTAATACGTTATAACGTAATGCCATATAACGTAATACGTGATAACGTTATACCATATAACGTAATACGTTATAACGTAATAACATATAACGTAAAACGTCATTTCGTTGTACCATATAACGTAATACGGTATAACGTTACACCATATAACGTAATACGTTATAACGATATACCATATAACGTAATACGTTATAACGTTATACCATATACCGTAATACGTGATAACGTTATACCATATAACGTAATACGTTAAAACGTTATACCATATAACGTAATACGTGATAACGTAATACCCTATAACGTAATTCGTTATGACGTTATACCATATAACGAAATACGTTATAACGTAATACCATATAACGTAATACGTTATAACGTAATGCCATATAACGTAATACGTGATAACGTTATATCATATAACGTAATACGTTAAAACGTTATACCATATAACGTAATACGTTATAACGTTATACCATATAACGTAATACGTGATAACATAATGCCATATAACGTAATTCGTTATAACGTTATACCATATAACGTAATACGTTATAACGTTATACCATATAACGTAATACGTTATAACGTAATACCATATAACGTAATACGTTATAACGTTATACCATATAACGTAATACGTTAAAACGTAATACCATATAACGTAATACGTTATAACGTTATACCATATAACGTAATACGTGATAACGTAATACCATATAACGTAATACGTTATGACGTTATACCATATAACGCAATACGTTATAACGTAATACCATATAACGTAATACGTTATAACGTTATACCATACAACGTAAAACGTCATTTCGATATACCGTATAACGTGATACGTTATAACGTTATAACATATAACGTATTACGTTAGAACGTAATACCATATAACGTAAAACGTCATTTCGTTATACCATATAACGTAATACGTTAAAACGTTATACCATATAACGTAATACGTCATTTCGTTATACCATATAACGTAATACGTTATAACGTAATACCATATAACGTAAAACGTCATTTCGTTATACCATATAACGTAATACGTTATAACGTAATGCCATATAACGTAATACGGTATAACGTTATACCATATAACGTAATACGTCATAACGATATACCATATAACGTAATACGTTATAACGTTATACCATATAACGTAACACGTTATAACGTTATACCATATAACGTAATACGGTATAACGTTATACCATATAACGTAATACGTTATAACGATATACCATATAACGTAGTACGTTATAACGTTATACCATATAACGTAATACGTTATAACGTTATACCATATAACGTAATACGTTAAAACGTTATACCATATAACGTAATACGTTATAACGTTATACCATATAACGTAATACGTTATAACGTTATACCATATAACGTAATACGTTAAAACGTAATACCATATAACGTAATACGTTATAACGTTATACCATATAACGTGAAGCGTCATTTCGTTATACCATATAACGTAATACATTATAACGTAATGCCATATAACGTAATACGTGATAACATTATACCATATAACGTAATACGTTATAACGTAATAACATACAACGTAAAACGTTATAACGTAATACCATATAACGTAATACGTTATAACGTTATACCATATAACGTAATACGTTAAAACGTAATACCATATAACGTAATACGTTATAACGATATACCATATAACGTAATACGTTATAACGTTATACCATATAACGTAATACGTTATAACGTTATACCATATAACGTAATACGTGATAACGTAATACCATATAACTTAATACGTTATGACGTTATACCATATAACGTAATACGTTATAACGTAATACCATATAACGTAATACGTTATAACGTAATACCATATAACGTAAAACGTCATTTCGTTATACCATATAACGTAATACGTTATAACGTAATACCATATAACGTAATAAGTTATAACGTTATACCATATAACGTAATAAGTGATAACGTTTTACCATATAACGTAATACGTTAAAACGTTATACCATATAACGTAATACGTTATAACGTTATACCATATAACGTAATACGTGATAACGTTATACCATATAACGTAGTACGTTATAACGTTATACCATATAACGTAATACGTTATAACGTTATACCATATAACGTAATACGTTATAACGTAATACCATATAACGTAAGACGTCATTTCGTTATACCATATAACGTAATACGTTATAGCGTAATGCCATGTAACGTAATACGGTATAACGTTATACCATATAACGTAATACGTTATAACGGTATACCATATAACGTAATACGTTATAACGTTATACCATATAACGTAATACGTTATAACGTTATACCATATAACGTAAATCGTCATTTCGTTATACCATATAACGTAATACATTATAACGTAATGCCATATAACGTAATACGTGATAACATTATACGATATAACGTAATACGTTATAACGTAATAACATATAACGTAAAACGTTATAACGTAATACCATATAACGTAATACGTTATAACGTTATACCATATAACGTAATACGTTAAAACGTAACACCATATAACGTAATACGTTATAACGTAATACCATATAACGTAATACGTTATAACGTTATACCATATAACGTAATACGGTATAACGTTATACCATATAACGTAATACGTTATAACGGTATACCATATAACGTAATACGTTATAACGTAATACCATATAACGTAATACGTTATAACGTTATACCATATAACGTAATACGTTATAACGTTATACCATATAACGTAATACTTTATAACGTTATGCCATATAACGTAATACTTTATAACGTTATGCCATATAACGTAATACGTTAAAACGTTATACCACATAACGTAATACGTTATAACGTAATACCATATAACGTAATACGTTATAACGTTATACCATATAACGTAATACGTTAAAACGTAATACCATATAACGTAATACGTTATAACGTTATACCATATAACGTAAAACGTCATTTCGTTATACCATATAACGTAATACGTTATAACGTAATGCCATATAACGTAATACGTGATAACGTTATACCATATAACGTAATACGTTATAACGTAATAACATATAACGTAAAACGTCATTTCGTTGTACCATATAACGTAATACGGTATAACGTTACACCATATAACGTAATACGTTATAACGATATACCATATAACGTAATACGTTATAACGTTATACCATATACCGTAATACGTGATAACGTTATACCATATAACGTAATACGTTAAAACGTTATACCATATAACGTAATACGTGATAACGTAATACCATATAACGTAATACGTTATAACGTTATACCATATAACGTAATACGTTAAAACGTAATGCCATATAACGTAATACGTGATAACGTAATACCATATAACGTAATACGTTATAACGTAATGCCATATAACGTAATACGTGATAACGTTATATCATATAACGTAATACGTTAAAACGTTATACCATATAACGTAATACGTTATAACGTTATACCATATAACGTAATACGTGATAACATAATGCCATATAACGTAATTCGTTATAACGTTATACCATATAACGTAATACGTTATAACGTTATACCATATAACGTAATACGTTATAACGTAATACCATATAACGTAATACGTTATAACGTTATACCATATAACGTAATACGTTAAAACGTAATACCATATAACGTAATACGTTATAACGTTATACCATATAACGTAATACGTGATAACGTAATACCATATAACGTAATACGTTATGACGTTATACCATATAACGCAATACGTTATAACGTAATACCATATAACGTAATACGTTATAACGTTATACCATACAACGTAAAACGTCATTTCGATATACCGTATAACGTGATACGTTATAACGTTATAACATATAACGTAATACGTTATAACGTTATACCATATAACGTAAAACGTCATTTCGTTATACCGTATAACGTAATACGTTATAACGTAATGCCATATAACGTAATACGTGATAACGTTATACCATATAACGTAATACGTTATAACGTAATAACATATAACGTAAAACGTTATAACGTAATACCATATAACGTAATACGTTATAACGTTATACCATATAACGTAATACGTTAAAACGTAATACCATATAACGTAATACGTTATAACGTAATACCATATAACGTAATACGTTATAACGTTATACCATATAACGTAATACGTTATAACGTTATACCATATAACGTAATACTTTATAACGTTATACCACATAACGTAATACGTTAAAACGTTATACCACATAACGTAATACGTTATAACGTAATACCATATAACGTAATACGTTATAACGTTATACCATATAACGTAATACGTTAAAACGTAATACCATATAACGTAATACGTTATAACGTTATACCATATAACGTAAAACGTCATTTCGTTATACCATATAACGTAATACGTTATAACGTAATGCCATATAACGTAATACGTGATAACGTTATACCATATAACGTAATACGTTATAACGTAATAACATATAACGTAAAACGTCATTTCGTTGTACCATATAACGTAATACGGTATAACGTTACACCATATAACGTAATACGTTATAACGATATACCATATAACGTAATACGTTATAACGTTATACCATATACCGTAATACGTGATAACGTTATACCATATAACGTAATACGTTAAAACGTTATACCATATAACGTAATACGTGATAACGTAATACCATATAACGTAATACGTTATGACGTTATACCATATAACGAAATACGTTATAACGTAATACCATATAACGTAATACGTTATAACGTAATGCCATATAACGTAATACGTGATAACGTTATATCATATAACGTAATACGTTAAAACGTTATACCATATAACGTAATACGTTATAACGTTATACCATATAACGTAATACGTGATAACATAATGCCATATAACGTAATTCGTTATAACGTTATACCATATAACGTAATACGTTATAACGTTATACCATATAACGTAATACGTTATAACGTAATACCATATAACGTAATACGTTATAACGTTATACCATATAACGTAATACGTTAAAACGTAATACCATATAACGTAATACGTTATAACGTTATACCATATAACGTAATACGTGATAACGTAATACCATATAACGTAATACGTTATGACGTTATACCATATAACGCAATACGTTATAACGTAATACCATATAACGTAATACGTTATAACGTTATACCATACAACGTAAAACGTCATTTCGATATACCATATAACGTGATACGTTATAACGTTATAACATATAACGTATTACGTTAGAACGTAATACCATATAACGTAAAACGTCATTTCGTTATACCATATAACGTAATACGTTAAAACGTTATACCATATAACGTAATACGTCATTTCGTTATACCATATAACGTAATACGTTATAACGTTATACCATATAACGTAATACGTTAAAACGTAATACCATATAACGTAATACGTTATAACGTTATACCATATAACGTAAAACGTCATTTCGTTATACCGTATAACGTAATACGTTATAACGTAATGCCATATAACGTAATACGTGATAACGTTATACCATATAACGTAATACGTTATAACGTAATAACATATAACGTAAAACGTTATAACGTAATACCATATAACGTAATACGTTATAACGTTATACCATATAACGTAATACGTTAAAACGTAATACCATATAACGTAATACGTTATAACGTAATACCATATAACGTAATACGTTATAACGTTATACCATATAACGTAATACGTTATAACGTTATACCATATAACGTAATACTTTATAACGTTATACCATATAACGTAATACGTTAAAACGTTATACCACATAACGTAATACGTTATAACGTAATACCATATAACGTAATACGTTATAACGTTATACCATATAACGTAATACGTTAAAACGTAATACCATATAACGTAATACGTTATAACGTTATACCATATAACGTAAAACGTCATTTCGTTATACCATATAACGTAATACGTTATAACGTAATGCCATATAACGTAATACGTGATAACGTTATACCATATAACGTAATACGTTATAACGTAATAACATATAACGTAAAACGTCATTTCGTTGTACCATATAACGTAATACGGTATAACGTTACACCATATAACGTAATACGTTATAACGATATACCATATAACGTAATACGTTATAACGTTATACCATATACCGTAATACGTGATAACGTTATACCATATAACGTAATACGTTAAAACGTTATACCATATAACGTAATACGTGATAACGTAATACCATATAACGTAATACGTTATAACGTTATACCATATAACGTAATACGTTAAAACGTAATGCCATATAACGTAATACGTGATAACGTAATACCATATAACGTAATACGTTATAACGTAATGCCATATAACGTAATACGTGATAACGTTATATCATATAACGTAATACGTTAAAACGTTATACCATATAACGTAATACGTTATAACGTTATACCATATAACGTAATACGTGATAACATAATGCCATATAACGTAATTCGTTATAACGTTATACCATATAACGTAATACGTTATAACGTTATACCATATAACGTAATACGTTATAACGTAATACCATATAACGTAATACGTTATAACGTTATACCATATAACGTAATACGTTAAAACGTAATACCATATAACGTAATACGTTATAACGTTATACCATATAACGTAATACGTGATAACGTAATACCATATAACGTAATACGTTATGACGTTATACCATATAACGCAATACGTTATAACGTAATACCATATAACGTAATACGTTATAACGTTATACCATACAACGTAAAACGTCATTTCGATATACCGTATAACGTGATACGTTATAACGTTATAACATATAACGTATTACGTTAGAACGTAATACCATATAACGTAAAACGTCATTTCGTTATACCATATAACGTAATACGTTAAAACGTTATACCATATAACGTAATACGTCATTTCGTTATACCATATAACGTAATACGTTATAACGTAATACCATATAACGTAAAACGTCATTTCGTTATACCATATAACGTAATACGTTATAACGTAATGCCATATAACGTAATACGGTATAACGTTATACCATATAACGTAATACGTCATAACGATATACCATATAACGTAATACGTTATAACGTTATACCATATAACGTAACACGTTATAACGTTATACCATATAACGTAATACGGTATAACGTTATACCATATAACGTAATACGTTATAACGATATACCATATAACGTAGTACGTTATAACGTTATACCATATAACGTAATACGTTATAACGTTATACCATATAACGTAATACGTTAAAACGTTATACCATATAACGTAATACGTTATAACGTTATACCATATAACGTAATACGTTATAACGTTATACAATATAACGTAATACGTTAAAACGTAATACCATATAACGTAATACGTTATAACGTTATACCATATAACGTGAAGCGTCATTTCGTTATACCATATAACGTAATACATTATAACGTAATGCCATATAACGTAATACGTGATAACATTATACCATATAACGTAATACGTTATAACGTAATAACATACAACGTAAAACGTTATAACGTAATACCATATAACGTAATACGTTATAACGTTATACCATATAACGTAATACGTTAAAACGTAATACCATATAACGTAATACGTTATAACGATATACCATATAACGTAATACGTTATAACGTTATACCATATAACGTAATACGTTATAACGTTATACCATATAACGTAATACGTGATAACGTAATACCATATAACTTAATACGTTATGACGTTATACCATATAACGTAATACGTTATAACGTAATACCATATAACGTAATACGTTATAACGTAATACCATATAACGTAAAACGTCATTTCGTTATACCATATAACGTAATACGTTATAACGTAATACCATATAACGTAATAAGTTATAACGTTATACCATATAACGTAATAAGTGATAACGTTATACCATATAACGTAATACGTTAAAACGTTATACCATATAACGTAATACGTTATAACGTTATACCATATAACGTAATACGTGATAACGTTATACCATATAACGTAGTACGTTATAACGTTATACCATATAACGTAATACGTTATAACGTTATACCATATAACGTAATACATTATAACGTAATGCCATATAACGTAATACGTGATAACATTATACGATATAACGTAATACGTTATAACGTAATAACATATAACGTAAAACGTTATAACGTAATACCATATAACGTAATACGTTATAACGTTATACCATATAACGTAATACATTATAACGTAATCCCATATAACGTAATACGTGATAACATTATACGATATAACGTAATACGTTATAACGTAATAACATATAACGTAAAACGTTATAACGTAATACCATATAACGTAAAACGTCATTTCGTTATACCATATAACGTAATACGTTATAACGTAATGCCATGTAACGTAATACGGTATAACGTTATACCATATAACGTAATACGTTATAACGGTATACCATATAACGTAATACGTTATAACGTTATACCATATAACGTAATACGTTATAACGTTATACCATATAACGTAAATCGTCATTTCGTTATACCATATAACGTAATACATTATAACGTAATGCCATATAACGTAATACGTGATAACATTATACGATATAACGTAATACGTTATAACGTAATAACATATAACGTAAAACGTTATAACGTAATACCATATAACGTAATACGTTATAACGTTATACCATATAACGTAATACGTTAAAACGTAACACCATATAACGTAATACGTTATATCGTTATACCATATAACGTAATACGTGATAACGTAACACCATATAACGTAATACGTTATAACGTTATACCATATAACGTAATACGTTATAAAGTTATACCATATAACGTAATACTTTATAACGTTATACCATATAACGTAATACGTTAAAACCTTATACCACATAACGTAATACGTTATAACGTTATACCATATAACGTAATACGTGATAACGTAACACCATATAACGTAATACGTTATAACGTTATACCATATAACGTAATACGTTATAACGTTATACCATATAACGTAATACGTTAAAACGTAACACCATATAACGTAATACGTTATAACGTTATACCATATAACGTAATACGGTATAACGTTATACAATATAACGTAATACGTTATAACGATATACCATATAACGTAGTACGTTATAACGTTATACCATATAACGTAATACGTTATAACGTTATACCATATAACGTAATACGTTAAAACGTTATACCATATAACGTAATACGTTATAACGTTATACCATATAACGTAATACGTGATAACGTAACACCATATAACGTAATACGTTATAACGTTATACCATATAACGTAATACGTTATAAAGTTATACCATATAACGTAATACTTTATAACGTTATACCATATAACGTAATACGTTAAAACCTTATACCACATAACGTAATACGTTATAACGTAATACCATATAACGTAATACGTTATAACGTTATACCATATAACGTAATACGTTAAAACGTAATACCATATAACGTAATACGTTATAACGTTATACCATATAACGTAAAACGTCATTTCGTTATACCATATAACGTAATACATTATAACGTAATGCCATATAACGTAATACGTGATAACATTATACCATATAACGTAATACGTTATAACGTAATAACATATAACGTAAAACGTTATAACGTAATACCATATAACGTAATACGTTATAACGTTATACCATATAACGTAATACGTTAAAACGTAATACCATATAACGTAATACGTTATAACGTAATACCATATAACGTAATACGTTATAACGTTATACCATATAACGTAATACGTTATAACGTTATACCATATAAGATAATACTTTATAACGTTATACCATATAACGTAATACGTTAAAACGTTATACCACATAACGTAATACGTTATAACGTAATACCATATAACGTAATACGTTATAACGTTATACCATATAACGTAATACGTTAAAACGTAATACCATATAACGTAATACGTTATAACGTTATACCATATAACGTAAAACGTCATTTCGTTATACCATATAACGTAATACGTTATAACGTTATACCATATAACGTAATACGTTAAAACGTAATACCATATAACGTAATACGCTATAACGTTATACCATATAACGTAAAACGTCATTTCGTTATACCATATAACGTAATACGTTATAACGTAATGCCATATAACGTAATACGTGATAACGTTATACCATATAACGTAATACGTTATAACGTAATAACATATAACGTAAAACGTTACAACGTAATACCATATAACGTAATACGTTATAACGTTATACCATATAACGTAATACGTTAAAACGTAATACCATATAACGTTATACGTTATAACGTAATACCATATAACGTAATACGTTATAACGTAACACCATATAACGTAAAACGTCATTTCGTTATACCATATAACGTAATACGTTATAACGTAATACCATATAACGTAAAACGTCATTTCGTTATACCATATAACGTAATACGTTATAACGTAATGCCATATAACGTAATACGGTATAACGTTATACAATATAACGTAATACGTCATAACGATATACCATATAACGTAATACGTTATAACGTTATACCATATAACGTAACACGTTATAACGTTATACCATATAACGTAATACGGTATAACGTTATACCATATAACGTAATACGTTATAACGATATACCATATAACGTAGTACGTTATAACGTTATACCATATAACGTAATACGTTATAACGTTATACCATATAACGTAATACGTTAAAACGTTATACCATATTACGTAATACGTTATAACGTTATACCATATAACGTAATACGTTATAACGTTATACCATATAACGTAATACGCTAAAACGTAATACCATATAACGTAATACGTTATAACGTTATACCATATAACGTAAAGCGTCATTTCGTTATACCATATAACGTAATACATTATAACGTAATGCCATATAACGTAATACGTGATAACATTATACCATATAACGTAATACGTTATAACGTAATAACATACAACGTAAAACGTTATAACGTAATACCATATAACGTAATACGTTATAACGTTATACCATATAACGTAATACGTTAAAACGTAATACCATATAACGTAATACGTTATAACGATATACCATATAACGTAATACGTTATAACGTTATACCATATAACGTAATACGTTATAACGTTATACCATATAACGTAATACGTGATAACGTAATACCATATAACTTAATACGTTATGACGTTATACCATATAACGTAATACGTTATAACGTAATACCATATAACGTAATACGTTATAACGTAATACCATATAACGTAAAACGTCATTTCGTTATACCATATAACGTAATACGTTATAACGTAATACCATATAACGTAATAAGTTATAACGTTATACCATATAACGTAATAAGTGATAACGTTATACCATATAACGTAATACGTTAAAACGTTATACCATATAACGTAATACGTTATAACGTTATACCATATAACGTAATACGTGATAACGTTATACCATATAACGTAGTACGTTATAACGTTATACCATATAACGTAATACGTTATAACGTTATACCATATAACGTAATACGTTATAACGTAATACCATATAACGTAAAACGTCATTTCGTTATACCATATAACGTAATACGTTATAACGTAATGCCATGTAACGTAATACGGTATAACGTTATACCATATAACGTAATACGTTATAACGGTATACCATATAACGTAATACGTTATAACGTTATACCATATAACGTAATACGTTATAACGTTATACCATATAACGTAAATCGTCATTTCGTTACACCATATAACGTAATACATTATAACGTAATGCCATATAACGTAATACGTGATAACATTATACCATATAACGTAATAACATATAACGTAAAACGTTATAACGTAATACCATATAACGTAATACGTTATAACGTTATACCATATAACGTAATACGTTAAAACGTAACACCATATAACGTAATACGTTATAACGTAATACCATATAACGTAATACGTTACAACGATATACCATATAACGTAGTACGTTATAACGTTATACCATATAACGTAGTACGTTATAACGTTATACCATATAACGTAATACGTTATAACGTTATACCATATAACGTAATACGTTATAACGTAATACCATATAACGTAAAACGTCATTTCGTTATACCATATAACGTAATGCCATATAACGTAATACGGTATAACGTTATACCATATAACGTAATACGTTATAACGATATACCATATAACGTAATACGTTATAACGTTATACCATATAACGTAATACGTTATAACGTTATACCATATAACGTAATACGGTATAACGTTATACCATATAACGTAATACGTTATAACGATCTACCATATAACGTAGTACGTTATAACGTTATACCATATAACGTAATACGTTATAACGTTATACCATATAACGTAATACGTTAAAACGTTATACCATATAACGTAATACGTTATAACGTTATACCATATAACGTAATACGTGATAACGTAACACCATATAACGTAATACGTTATAACGTTATACCATATAACGTAATACGTTATAAAGTTATACCATATAACGTAATACTTTATAACGTTATACCATATAACGTAATACGTTAAAACCTTATACCACATAACGTAATACGTTATAACGTAATACCATATAACGTAATACGTTATAACGTTATACCATATAACGTAATACGTTAAAACGTAATACCATATAACGTAATACGTTATAACGTTATACCATATAACGTAAAACGTCATTTCGTTATACCATATAACGTAATACATTATAACGATATACCATATAACGTAATACGTTATAACGTTATACCATATAACGTAATACGTTAAAACGTAATACCATATAACGTAATACGTTATAACGTTATACCATATAACGTAATACGTGATAACGTAACACCATATAACGTAATACGTTATAACGTTATACCATATAACGTAATACGTTATAACGTTATACCATATAACGTAAAACGTCATTTCGTTATACCGTATAACGTAATACGTTATAACGTAATACCATATAACGTAAAACGTCATTTCGTTATACCATATAACGTAATACGTTATAACGTAATGCCATATAACGTAATACGTTAAAACGTAATACCATATAACGTAATACGTTATAACGATATACCATATAACGTAATACGTTATAACGTTATACCATATAACGTAATACGTTATAACGTTATACCATATAACGTAATACGTGATAACGTAATACCATATAACTTAATACGTTATGACGTTATACCATATAACGTAATACGTTATAACGTAATACCATATAACGTAATACGTTATAACGTAATACCATATAACGTAAAACGTCATTTCGTTATACCATATAACGTAATACGTTATAACGTAATACCATATAACGTAATAAGTTATAACGTTATACCATATAACGTAATAAGTGATAACGTTATACCATATAACGTAATACGTTAAAACGTTATACCATATAACGTAATACGTTATAACGTTATACCATATAACGTAATACGTGATAACGTTATACCATATAACGTAGTACGTTATAACGTTATACCATATAACGTAATACGTTATAACGTTATACCATATAACGTAATACGTTATAACGTAATACCATATAACGTAAAACGTCATTTCGTTATACCATATAACGTAATACGTTATAACGTAATGCCATGTAACGTAATACGGTATAACGTTATACCATATAACGTAATACGTTATAACGGTATACCATATAACGTAATACGTTATAACGTTATACCATATAACGTAATACGTTATAACGTTATACCATATAACGTAAATCGTCATTTCGTTACACCATATAACGTAATACATTATAACGTAATGCCATATAACGTAATACGTGATAACATTATACCATATAACGTAATAACATATAACGTAAAACGTTATAACGTAATACCATATAACGTAATACGTTATAACGTTATACCATATAACGTAATACGTTAAAACGTAACACCATATAACGTAATACGTTATAACGTAATACCATATAACGTAATACGTTATAACGATATACCATATAACGTAGTACGTTATAACGTTATACCATATAACGTAGTACGTTATAACGTTATACCATATAACGTAATACGTTATAACGTTATACCATATAACGTAATACGTTATAACGTAATACCATATAACGTAAAACGTCATTTCGTTATACCATATAACGTAATACGTTATAACGTAATGCCATATAACGTAATACGGTATAACGTTATACCATATAACGTAATACGTTATAACGATATACCATATAACGTAATACGTTATAACGTTATACCATATAACGTAATACGTTATAACGTTATACCATATAACGTAATACGGTATAACGTTATACCATATAACGTAATACGTTATAACGATCTACCATATAACGTAGTACGTTATAACGTTATACCATATAACGTAATACGTTATAACGTTATACCATATAACGTAATACGTTAAAACGTTATACCATATAACGTAATACGTTATAACGTTATACCATATAACGTAATACGTGATAACGTAACACCATATAACGTAATACGTTATAACGTTATACCATATAACGTAATACGTTATAAAGTTATACCATATAACGTAATACTTTATAACGTTATACCATATAACGTAATACGTTAAAACCTTATACCACATAACGTAATACGTTATAACGTAATACCATATAACGTAATACGTTATAACGTTATACCATATAACGTAATACGTTAAAACGTAATACCATATAACGTAATACGTTATAACGTTATACCATATAACGTAAAACGTCATTTCGTTATACCATATAACGTAATACATTATAACGATATACCATATAACGTAATACGTTATAACGTTATACCATATAACGTAATACGTTAAAACGTAATACCATATAACGTAATACGTTATAACGTTATACCATATAACGTAATACGTGATAACGTAACACCATATAACGTAATACGTTATAACGTTATACCATATAACGTAATACGTTATAACGTTATACCATATAACGTAAAACGTCATTTCGTTATACCGTATAACGTAATACGTTATAACGTAATACCATATAACGTAAAACGTCATTTCGTTATACCATATAACGTAATACGTTATAACGTAATGCCATATAACGTAATACGGTATAACGTTATACCATATAACGTAATACGTTATAACGATATACCATATAACGTAATACGTTATAACGTTATACCATATAACGTAATACGTTATAACGTTATACCATATAACGTAATACGGTATAACGTTATACCATATAACGTAATACGTTATAACGATATACCATATAACGTAGTACGTTATAACGTTATACCATATAACGTAATACGTTATAACGTTATATCATATAACGTAATACGTTAAAACGTTATACCATATAACGTAATACGTTATAACGTTATACCATATAACGTAATACGTGATAACGTAACACCATATAACGTAATACGTTATAACGTTGTACCATATAACGTAATACGTTATAAAGTTATACCATATAACGTAATACTTTATAACGTTATACCATATAACGTAATACGTTAAAACCTTATACCACATAACGTAATACGTTATAACGTAATACCATATAACGTAATACGTTATAACGTTATACCATATAACGTAATACTTTATAACGTTATACCATATAACGTAATACGTTATAACGTTATACCATATAACGTAATACGTTATAACGTAATACCATATAACGTAAAACGTCATTTCGTTATACCATATAACGTAATACGTTATAACGTTATACCATATAACGTAATACGTTAAAACGTAATACCATATAACGTAATACGTTATAACGTTATACCATATAACGTAAAACGTCATTTCGTTATACCGTATAACGTAATACGTTATAACGTAATGCCATATAACGTAATACGTGATAACGTTATACCATATAACGTAATACGTTATAACGTAATAACATATAACGTAAAACGTTATAACGTAATACCATATAACGTAATACGTTATAACGTTATACCATATAACGTAATACGTTAAAACGTAATACCATATAACGTAATACGTTATAACGTAATACCATATAACGTAATACGTTATAACGTTATACCATATAACGTAATACGTTATAACGTTATACCATATAACGTAATACTTTATAACGTTATACCACATAACGTAATACGTTAAAACGTTATACCACATAACGTAATACGTTATAACGTAATACCATATAACGTAATACGTTATAACGTTATACCATATAACGTAATACGTTAAAACGTAATACCATATAACGTAATACGTTATAACGTTATACCATATAACGTAAAACGTCATTTCGTTATACCATATAACGTAATACGTTATAACGTAATGCCATATAACGTAATACGTGATAACGTTATACCATATAACGTAATACGTTATAACGTAATAACATATAACGTAAAACGTCATTTCGTTGTACCATATAACGTAATACGGTATAACGTTACACCATATAACGTAATACGTTATAACGATATACCATATAACGTAATACGTTATAACGTTATACCATATACCGTAATACGTGATAACGTTATACCATATAACGTAATACGTTAAAACGTTATACCATATAACGTAATACGTGATAACGTAATACCCTATAACGTAATTCGTTATGACGTTATACCATATAACGAAATACGTTATAACGTAATACCATATAACGTAATACGTTATAACGTAATGCCATATAACGTAATACGTGATAACGTTATATCATATAACGTAATACGTTAAAACGTTATACCATATAACGTAATACGTTATAACGTTATACCATATAACGTAATACGTGATAACATAATGCCATATAACGTAATTCGTTATAACGTTATACCATATAACGTAATACGTTATAACGTTATACCATATAACGTAATACGTTATAACGTAATACCATATAACGTAATACGTTATAACGTTATACCATATAACGTAATACGTTAAAACGTAATACCATATAACGTAATACGTTATAACGTTATACCATATAACGTAATACGTGATAACGTAATACCATATAACGTAATACGTTATGACGTTATACCATATAACGCAATACGTTATAACGTAATACCATATAACGTAATACGTTATAACGTTATACCATACAACGTAAAACGTCATTTCGATATACCGTATAACGTGATACGTTATAACGTTATAACATATAACGTATTACGTTAGAACGTAATACCATATAACGTAAAACGTCATTTCGTTATACCATATAACGTAATACGTTAAAACGTTATACCATATAACGTAATACGTCATTTCGTTATACCATATAACGTAATACGTTATAACGTAATACCATATAACGTAAAACGTCATTTCGTTATACCATATAACGTAATACGTTATAACGTAATGCCATATAACGTAATACGGTATAACGTTATACCATATAACGTAATACGTCATAACGATATACCATATAACGTAATACGTTATAACGTTATACCATATAACGTAACACGTTATAACGTTATACCATATAACGTAATACGGTATAACGTCATACCATATAACGTAATACGTTATAACGATATACCATATAACGTAGTACGTTATAACGTTATACCATATAACGTAATACGTTATAACGTTATACCATATAACGTAATACGTTAAAACGTTATACCATATAACGTAATACGTTATAACGTTATACCATATAACGTAATACGTTATAACGTTATACCATATAACGTAATACGTTAAAACGTAATACCATATAACGTAATACGTTATAACGTTATACCATATAACGTGAAGCGTCATTTCGTTATACCATATAACGTAATACATTATAACGTAATGCCATATAACGTAATACGTGATAACATTATACCATATAACGTAATACGTTATAACGTAATAACATACAACGTAAAACGTTATAACGTAATACCATATAACGTAATACGTTATAACGTTATACCATATAACGTAATACGTTAAAACGTAATACCATATAACGTAATACGTTATAACGATATACCATATAACGTAATACGTTATAACGTTATACCATATAACGTAATACGTTATAACGTTATACCATATAACGTAATACGTGATAACGTAATACCATATAACTTAATACGTTATGACGTTATACCATATAACGTAATACGTTATAACGTAATACCATATAACGTAATACGTTATAACGTAATACCATATAACGTAAAACGTCATTTCGTTATACCATATAACGTAATACGTTATAACGTAATACCATATAACGTAATAAGTTATAACGTTATACCATATAACGTAATAAGTGATAACGTTTTACCATATAACGTAATACGTTAAAACGTTATACCATATAACGTAATACGTTATAACGTTATACCATATAACGTAATACGTGATAACGTTATACCATATAACGTAGTACGTTATAACGTTATACCATATAACGTAATACGTTATAACGTTATACCATATAACGTAATACGTTATAACGTAATACCATATAACGTAAAACGTCATTTCGTTATACCATATAACGTAATACGTTATAACGTAATGCCATGTAACGTAATACGGTATAACGTTATACCATATAACGTAATACGTTATAACGGTATACCATATAACGTAATACGTTATAACGTTATACCATATAACGTAATACGTTATAACGTTATACCATATAACGTAAATCGTCATTTCGTTATACCATATAACGTAATACATTATAACGTAATGCCATATAACGTAATACGTGATAACATTATACGATATAACGTAATACGTTATAACGTAATAACATATAACGTAAAACGTTATAACGTAATACCATATAACGTAATACGTTATAACGTTATACCATATAACGTAATACGTTAAAACGTAACACCATATAACGTAATACGTTATAACGTAATACCATATAACGTAATACGTTATAACGTTATACCATATAACGTAATACGGTATAACGTTATACCATATAACGTAATACGTTATAACGGTATACCATATAACGTAATACGTTATAACGTAATACCATATAACGTAATACGTTATAACGTTATACCATATAACGTAATACGTTATAACGTTATACCATATAACGTAATACTTTATAACGTTATACCATATAACGTAATACGTTAAAACGTTATACCACATAACGTAATACGTTATAACGTAATACCATATAACGTAATACGTTATAACGTTATACCATATAACGTAATACGTTAAAACGTAATACCATATAACGTAATACGTTATAACGTTATACCATATAACGTAAAACGTCATTTCGTTATACCATATAACGTAATACGTTATAACGTAATGCCATATAACGTAATACGTGATAACGTTATACCATATAACGTAATACGTTATAACGTAATAACATATAACGTAAAACGTCATTTCGTTGTACCATATAACGTAATACGGTATAACGTTACACCATATAACGTAATACGTTATAACGATATACCATATAACGTAATACGTTATAACGTTATACCATATACCGTAATACGTGATAACGTTATACCATATAACGTTATACGTTAAAACGTTATACCATATAACGTAATACGTGATAACGTAATACCATATAACGTAATACGTTATAACGTTATACCATATAACGTAATACGTTAAAACGTAATGCCATATAACGTAATACGTGATAACGTAATACCATATAACGTAATACGTTATAACGTAATGCCATATAACGTAATACGTGATAACGTTATATCATATAACGTAATACGTTAAAACGTTATACCATATAACGTAATACGTTATAACGTTATACCATATAACGTAATACGTGATAACATAATGCCATATAACGTAATTCGTTATAACGTTATACCATATAACGTAATACGTTATAACGTTATACCATATAACGTAATACGTTATAACGTAATACCATATAACGTAATACGTTATAACGTTATACCATATAACGTAATACGTTAAAACGTAATACCATATAACGTAATACGTTATAACGTTATACCATATAACGTAATACGTGATAACGTAATACCATATAACGTAATACGTTATGACGTTATACCATATAACGCAATACGTTATAACGTAATACCATATAACGTAATACGTTATAACGTTATACCATACAACGTAAAACGTCATTTCGATATACCGTATAACGTGATACGTTATAACGTTATAACATATAACGTAATACGTTATAACGTTATACCATATAACGTAAAACGTCATTTCGTTATACCGTATAACGTAATACGTTATAACGTAATGCCATATAACGTAATACGTGATAACGTTATACCATATAACGTAATACGTTATAACGTAATAACATATAACGTAAAACGTTATAACGTAATACCATATAACGTAATACGTTATAACGTTATACCATATAACGTAATACGTTAAAACGTAATACCATATAACGTAATACGTTATAACGTAATACCATATAACGTAATACGTTATAACGTTATACCATATAACGTAATACGTTATAACGTTATACCATATAACGTAATACTTTATAACGTTATACCACATAACGTAATACGTTAAAACGTTATACCACATAACGTAATACGTTATAACGTAATACCATATAACGTAATACGTTATAACGTTATACCATATAACGTAATACGTTAAAACGTAATACCATATAACGTAATACGTTATAACGTTATACCATATAACGTAAAACGTCATTTCGTTATACCATATAACGTAATACGTTATAACGTAATGCCATATAACGTAATACGTGATAACGTTATACCATATAACGTAATACGTTATAACGTAATAACATATAACGTAAAACGTCATTTCGTTGTACCATATAACGTAATACGGTATAACGTTACACCATATAACGTAATACGTTATAACGATATACCATATAACGTAATACGTTATAACGTTATACCATATACCGTAATACGTGATAACGTTATACCATATAACGTAATACGTTAAAACGTTATACCATATAACGTAATACGTGATAACGTAATACCATATAACGTAATACGTTATGACGTTATACCATATAACGAAATACGTTATAACGTAATACCATATAACGTAATACGTTATAACGTAATGCCATATAACGTAATACGTGATAACGTTATATCATATAACGTAATACGTTAAAACGTTATACCATATAACGTAATACGTTATAACGTTATACCATATAACGTAATACGTGATAACATAATGCCATATAACGTAATTCGTTATAACGTTATACCATATAACGTAATACGTTATAACGTTATACCATATAACGTAATACGTTATAACGTAATACCATATAACGTAATACGTTATAACGTTATACCATATAACGTAATACGTTAAAACGTAATACCATATAACGTAATACGTTATAACGTTATACCATATAACGTAATACGTGATAACGTAATACCATATAACGTAATACGTTATGACGTTATACCATATAACGCAATACGTTATAACGTAATACCATATAACGTAATACGTTATAACGTTATACCATACAACGTAAAACGTCATTTCGATATACCATATAACGTGATACGTTATAACGTTATAACATATAACGTATTACGTTAGAACGTAATACCATATAACGTAAAACGTCATTTCGTTATACCATATAACGTAATACGTTAAAACGTTATACCATATAACGTAATACGTCATTTCGTTATACCATATAACGTAATACGTTATAACGTAATACCATATAACGTAAAACGTCATTTCGTTATACCATATAACGTAATACGTTATAACGTAATGCCATATAACGTAATACGGTATAACGTTATACCATATAACGTAATACGTCATAACGATATACCATATAACGTAATACGTTATAACGTTATACCATATAACGTAACACGTTATAACGTTATACCATATAACGTAATACGGTATAACGTTATACCATATAACGTAATACGTTATAACGATATACCATATAACGTAGTACGTTATAACGTTATACCATATAACGTAATACGTTATAACGTTATACCATATAACGTAATACGTTAAAACGTTATACCATATAACGTAATACGTTATAACGTTATACCATATAACGTAATACGTTATAACGTTATACCATATAACGTAATACGTTAAAACGTAATACCATATAACGTAATACGTTATAACGTTATACCATATAACGTGAAGCGTCATTTCGTTATACCATATAACGTAATACATTATAACGTAATGCCATATAACGTAATACGTGATAACATTATACCATATAACGTAATACGTTATAACGTAATAACATACAACGTAAAACGTTATAACGTAATACCATATAACGTAATACGTTATAACGTTATACCATATAACGTAATACGTTAAAACGTAATACCATATAACGTAATACGTTATAACGATATACCATATAACGTAATACGTTATAACGTTATACCATATAACGTAATACGTTATAACGTTATACCATATAACGTAATACGTGATAACGTAATACCATATAACTTAATACGTTATGACGTTATACCATATAACGTAATACGTTATAACGTAATACCATATAACGTAATACGTTATAACGTAATACCATATAACGTAAAACGTCATTTCGTTATACCATATAACGTAATACGTTATAACGTAATACCATATAACGTAATAAGTTATAACGTTATACCATATAACGTAATAAGTGATAACGTTTTACCATATAACGTAATACGTTAAAACGTTATACCATATAACGTAATACGTTATAACGTTATACCATATAACGTAATACGTGATAACGTTATACCATATAACGTAGTACGTTATAACGTTATACCATATAACGTAATACGTTATAACGTTATACCATATAACGTAATACGTTATAACGTAATACCATATAACGCAAAACGTCATTTCGTTATACCATATAACGTAATACGTTATAACGTAATGCCATGTAACGTAATACGGTATAACGTTATACCATATAACGTAATACGTTATAACGGTATACCATATAACGTAATACGTTATAACGTTATACCATATAACGTAATACGTTATAACGTTATACCATATAACGTAAATCGTCATTTCGTTATACCATATAACGTAATACATTATAACGTAATGCCATATAACGTAATACGTGATAACATTATACGATATAACGTAATACATTATAACGTAATGCCATATAACGTAATACGTGATAACATTATACGATATAACGTAATACGTTATAACGTAATAACATATAACGTAAAACGTTATAACGTAATACCATATAACGTAATACGTTATAACGTTATACCATATAACGTAATACGTTAAAACGTAATACCATATAACGCAAAACGTCATTTCGTTATACCATATAACGTAATACGTTATAACGTAATGCCATGTAACGTAATACGGTATAACGTTATACCATATAACGTAATACGTTATAACGGTATACCATATAACGTAATACGTTATAACGTTATACCATATAACGTAATACGTTATAACGTTATACCATATAACGTAAATCGTCATTTCGTTATACCATATAACGTAATACATTATAACGTAATGCCATATAACGTAATACGTGATAACATTATACGATATAACGTAATACGTTATAACGTAATAACATATAACGTAAAACGTTATAACGTAATACCATATAACGTAATACGTTATAACGTTATACCATATAACGTAATACGTTAAAACGTAACACCATATAACGTAATACGTTATAACGTTATACCATATAACGTAATACTTTATAACGTTATACCATATAACGTAATACGTTAAAACGTTATACCACATAACGTAATACGTTATAACGTAATACCATATAACGTAATACGTTATAACGTTATACCATATAACGTAATACGTTAAAACGTAATACCATATAACGTAATACGTTATAACGTTATACCATATAACGTAAAACGTCATTTCGTTATACCATATAACGTAATACGTTATAACGTAATGCCATATAACGTAATACGTGATAACGTTATACCATATAACGTAATACGTTATAACGTAATAACATATAACGTAAAACGTCATTTCGTTGTACCATATAACGTAATACGGTATAACGTTACACCATATAACGTAATACGTTATAACGATATACCATATAACGTAATACGTTATAACGTTATACCATATACCGTAATACGTGATAACGTTATACCATATAACGTAATACGTTAAAACGTTATACCATATAACGTAATACGTGATAACGTAATACCATATAACGTAATACGTTATAACGTTATACCATATAACGTAATACGTTAAAACGTAATGCCATATAACGTAATACGTGATAACGTAATACCATATAACGTAATACGTTATAACGTAATGCCATATAACGTAATACGTGATAACGTTATATCATATAACGTAATACGTTAAAACGTTATACCATATAACGTAATACGTTATAACGTTATACCATATAACGTAATACGTGATAACATAATGCCATATAACGTAATTCGTTATAACGTTATACCATATAACGTAATACGTTATAACGTTATACCATATAACGTAATACGTTATAACGTAATACCATATAACGTAATACGTTATAACGTTATACCATATAACGTAATACGTTAAAACGTAATACCATATAACGTAATACGTTATAACGTTATACCATATAACGTAATACGTGATAACGTAATACCATATAACGTAATACGTTATGACGTTATACCATATAACGCAATACGTTATAACGTAATACCATATAACGTAATACGTTATAACGTTATACCATACAACGTAAAACGTCATTTCGATATACCGTATAACGTGATACGTTATAACGTTATAACATATAACGTATTACGTTAGAACGTAATACCATATAACGTAAAACGTCATTTCGTTATACCATATAACGTAATACGTTAAAACGTTATACCATATAACGTAATACGTCATTTCGTTATACCATATAACGTAATACGTTATAACGTAATACCATATAACGTAAAACGTCATTTCGTTATACCATATAACGTAATACGTTATAACGTAATGCCATATAACGTAATACGGTATAACGTTATACCATATAACGTAATACGTCATAACGATATACCATATAACGTAATACGTTATAACGTTATACCATATAACGTAACACGTTATAACGTTATACCATATAACGTAATACGGTATAACGTTATACCATATAACGTAATACGTTATAACGATATACCATATAACGTAGTACGTTATAACGTTATACCATATAACGTAATACGTTATAACGTTATACCATATAACGTAATACGTTAAAACGTAATGCCATGTAACGTAATACGGTATAACGTTATACCATATAACGTAATACGTTATAACGGTATACCATATAACGTAATACGTTATAACGTTATACCATATAACGTAATACGTTATAACGTTATACCATATAACGTAAATCGTCATTTCGTTATACCATATAACGTAATACATTATAACGTAATGCCATATAACGTAATACGTGATAACATTATACGATATAACGTAATACGTTATAACGTAATAACATATAACGTAAAACGTTATAACGTAATACCATATAACGTAATACGTTATAACGTTATACCATATAACGTAATACGTTAAAACGTAACACCATATAACGTAATACGTTATAACGTAATACCATATAACGTAATACGTTATAACGATATACCATATAACGTAGAACGTTATAACGTTATACCATATAACGTAGTACGTTATAACGTTATACCATATAACGTAATACGTTATAACGTTATACCATATAACGTAATACGTTATAACGTAATACCATATAACGTAAAACGTCATTTCGTTATACCATATAACGTAATACGTTATAACGTAATGCCATATAACGTAATACGGTATAACGTTATACCATATAACGTAATACGTTATAACGATATACCATATAACGTAATACGTTATAACGTTATACCATATAACGTAATACGTTATAACGTTATACCATATAACGTAATACGTTATAACGTTATACCATATAACGTAATACTTTATAACGTTATACCATATAACGTAATACGTTAAAACGTTATACCACATAACGTAATACGTTATAACGTAATACCATATAACGTAATACGTTATAACGTTATACCATATAACGTAATACGTTAAAACGTAATACCATATAACGTAATACGTTATAACGTTATACCATATAACGTAAAACGTCATTTCGTTATACCATATAACGTAATACGTTATAACGTAATGCCATATAACGTAATACGTGATAACGTTATACCATATAACGTAATACGTTATAACGTAATAACATATAACGTAAAACGTCATTTCGTTGTACCATATAACGTAATACGGTATAACGTTACACCATATAACGTAATACGTTATAACGATATACCATATAACGTAATACGTTATAACGTTATACCATATACCGTAATACGTGATAACGTTATACCATATAACGTAATACGTTAAAACGTTATACCATATAACGTAATACGTGATAACGTAATACCATATAACGTAATACGTTATAACGTTATACCATATAACGTAATACGTTAAAACGTAATGCCATATAACGTAATACGTGATAACGTAATACCATATAACGTAATACGTTATAACGTAATACCATATAACGTAATACGTTATAACGTTATACCATATAACGTAATACGTTAAAACGTAATACCATATAACGTAATACGTTATAACGTTATACCATATAACGTAATACGTGATAACGTAATACCATATAACGTAATACGTTATGACGTTATACCATATAACGCAATACGTTATAACGTAATACCATATAACGTAATACGTTATAACGTTATACCATACAACGTAAAACGTCATTTCGATATACCGTATAACGTGATACGTTATAACGTTATAACATATAACGTATTACGTTAGAACGTAATACCATATAACGTAAAACGTCATTTCGTTATACCATATAACGTAATACGTTAAAACGTTATACCATATAACGTAATACGTCATTTCGTTATACCATATAACGTAATACGTTATAACGTAATACCATATAACGTAAAACGTCATTTCGTTATACCATATAACGTAATACGTTATAACGTAATGCCATATAACGTAATACGGTATAACGTTATACCATATAACGTAATACGTCATAACGATATACCATATAACGTAATACGTTATAACGTTATACCATATAACGTAACACGTTATAACGTTTTACCATATAACGTAATACGGTATAACGTTATACCATATAACGTAATACGTTATAACGATATACCATATAACGTAGTACGTTATAACGTTATACCATATAACGTAATACGTTATAACGTTATACCATATAACGTAATACGTTAAAACGTTATACCATATAACGTAATACGTTATAACGTTATACCATATAACGTAATACGTTATAACGTTATACCATATAACGTAATACGTTAAAACGTAATACCATATAACGTAATACGTTATAACGTTATACCATATAACGTGAAGCGTCATTTCGTTATACCATATAACGTAATACATTATAACGTAATGCCATATAACGTAATACGTGATAACATTATACCATATAACGTAATACGTTATAACGTAATAACATACAACGTAAAACGTTATAACGTAATACCATATAACGTAATACGTTATAACGTTATACCATATAACGTAATACGTTAAAACGTAATACCATATAACGTAATACGTTATAACGATATACCATATAACGTAATACGTTATAACGTTATACCATATAACGTAATACGTTATAACGTTATACCATATAACGTAAAACGTCATTTCGTTATACCGTATAACGTAATACGTTATAACGTAATACCATATAACGTAAAACGTCATTTCGTTATACCATATAACGTAATACGTTATAACGTAATGCCATATAACGTAATACGGTATAACGTTATACCATATAACGTAATACGTTATAACGATATACCATATAACGTAATACGTTATAACGTTATACCATATAACGTAATACGTTATAACGTTATACCATATAACGTAATGCGGTATAACGTTATACCATATAACGTAATACGTTATAACGATATACCATATAACGTAGTACGTTATAACGTTATACCATATAACGTAATACGTTAAAACGTAATACCATATAACGTAATACGTTATAACGTTATACCATATAACGTAATACGTGATAACGTAACACCATATAACGTAATACGTTATAACGTTATACCATATAACGTAATACGTTATAACGTTATACCATATAACGTAATACGTTATAACGTTATACCATATAACGTAATACGTTAAAACGTAATACCATATAACGTAATACGTTATAACGTTATACCATATAACGTAATACGTGATAACGTAACACCATATAACGTAATACGTTATAACGTTATACCATATAACGTAATACGTTATAACGTTATACCATATAACGTAAAACGTCATTTCGTTATACCGTATAACGTAATACGTTATAACGTAATACCATATAACGTAAAACGTCATTTCGTTATACCATATAACGTAATACGTTATAACGTAATGCCATATAACGTAATACGGTATAACGTTATACCATATAACGTAATACGTTATAACGATATACCATATAACGTAATACGTTATAACGTTATACCATATAACGTAATACGTTATAACGTTATACCATATAACGTAATACGGTATAACGTTATACCATATAACGTAATACGTTATAACGATATACCATATAACGTAGTACGTTATAACGTTATACCATATAACGTAATACGTTATAACGTTATATCATATAACGTAATACGTTAAAACGTTATACCATATAACGTAATACGTTATAACGTTATACCATATAACGTAATACGTGATAACGTAACACCATATAACGTAATACGTTATAACGTTATACCATATAACGTAATACGTTATAAAGTTATACCATATAACGTAATACTTTATAACGTTATACCATATAACGTAATACGTTAAAACCTTATACCACATAACGTAATACGTTATAACGTAATACCATATAACGTAATACGTTATAACGTTATACCATATAACGTAATACTTTATAACGTTATACCATATAACGTAATACGTTATAACGTTATACCATATAACGTAATACGTTATAACGTAATACCATATAACGTAAAACGTCATTTCGTTATACCATATAACGTAATACGTTATAACGTTATACCATATAACGTAATACGTTAAAACGTAATACCATATAACGTAATACGTTATAACGTTATACCATATAACGTAAAACGTCATTTCGTTATACCGTATAACGTAATACGTTATAACGTAATGCCATATAACGTAATACGTGATAACGTTATACCATATAACGTAATACGTTATAACGTAATAACATATAACGTAAAACGTTATAACGTAATACCATATAACGTAATACGTTATAACGTTATACCATATAACGTAATACGTTATAACGTTATACCATATAACGTAATACGTTAAAACGTAATACCATATAACGTAATACGTTATAACGTTATACCATATAACGTAATACGTGATAACGTAACACCATATAACGTAATACGTTATAACGTTATACCATATAACGTAATACGTTATAACGTTATACCATATAACGTAAAACGTCATTTCGTTATACCGTATAACGTAATACGTTATAACGTAATACCATATAACGTAAAACGTCATTTCGTTATACCATATAACGTAATACGTTATAACGTAATGCCATATAACGTAATACGGTATAACGTTATACCATATAACGTAATACGTTATAACGATATACCATATAACGTAATACGTTATAACGTTATACCATATAACGTAATACGTTATAACGTTATACCATATAACGTAATACGGTATAACGTTATACCATATAACGTAATACGTTATAACGATATACCATATAACGTAGTACGTTATAACGTTATACCATATAACGTAATACGTTATAACGTTATATCATATAACGTAATACGTTAAAACGTTATACCATATAACGTAATACGTTATAACGTTATACCATATAACGTAATACGTGATAACGTAACACCATATAACGTAATACGTTATAACGTTATACCATATAACGTAATACGTTATAAAGTTATACCATATAACGTAATACTTTATAACGTTATACCATATAACGTAATACGTTAAAACCTTATACCACATAACGTAATACGTTATAACGTAATACCATATAACGTAATACGTTATAACGTTATACCATATAACGTAATACTTTATAACGTTATACCATATAACGTAATACGTTATAACGTTATACCATATAACGTAATACGTTATAACGTAATACCATATAACGTAAAACGTCATTTCGTTATACCATATAACGTAATACGTTATAACGTTATACCATATAACGTAATACGTTAAAACGTAATACCATATAACGTAATACGTTATAACGTTATACCATATAACGTAAAACGTCATTTCGTTATACCGTATAACGTAATACGTTATAACGTAATGCCATATAACGTAATACGTGATAACGTTATACCATATAACGTAATACGTTATAACGTAATAACATATAACGTAAAACGTTATAACGTAATACCATATAACGTAATACGTTATAACGTTATACCATATAACGTAATACGTTAAAACGTAATACCATATAACGTAATACGTTATAACGTAATACCATATAACGTAATACGTTATAACGTTATACCATATAACGTAATACGTTATAACGTTATACCATATAACGTAATACTTTATAACGTTATACCACATAACGTAATACGTTAAAACGTTATACCACATAACGTAATACGTTATAACGTAATACCATATAACGTAATACGTTATAACGTTATACCATATAACGTAATACGTTAAAACGTAATACCATATAACGTAATACGTTATAACGTTATACCATATAACGTAAAACGTCATTTCGTTATACCATATAACGTAATACGTTATAACGTAATGCCATATAACGTAATACGTGATAACGTTATACCATATAACGTAATACGTTATAACGTAATAACATATAACGTAAAACGTCATTTCGTTGTACCATATAACGTAATACGGTATAACGTTACACCATATAACGTAATACGTTATAACGATATACCATATAACGTAATACGTTATAACGTTATACCATATACCGTAATACGTGATAACGTTATACCATATAACGTAATACGTTAAAACGTTATACCATATAACGTAATACGTGATAACGTAATACCATATAACGTAATACGTTATGACGTTATACCATATAACGAAATACGTTATAACGTAATACCATATAACGTAATACGTTATAACGTAATGCCATATAACGTAATACGTGATAACGTTATATCATATAACGTAATACGTTAAAACGTTATACCATATAACGTAATACGTTATAACGTTATACCATATAACGTAATACGTGATAACATAATGCCATATAACGTAATTCGTTATAACGTTATACCATATAACGTAATACGTTATAACGTTATACCATATAACGTAATACGTTATAACGTAATACCATATAACGTAATACGTTATAACGTTATACCATATAACGTAATACGTTAAAACGTAATACCATATAACGTAATACGTTATAACGTTATACCATATAACGTAATACGTGATAACGTAATACCATATAACGTAATACGTTATGACGTTATACCATATAACGCAATACGTTATAACGTAATACCATATAACGTAATACGTTATAACGTTATACCATACAACGTAAAACGTCATTTCGATATACCGTATAACGTGATACGTTATAACGTTATAACATATAACGTATTACGTTAGAACGTAATACCATATAACGTAAAACGTCATTTCGTTATACCATATAACGTAATACGTTAAAACGTTATACCATATAACGTAATACGTCATTTCGTTATACCATATAACGTAATACGTTATAACGTAATACCATATAACGTAAAACGTCATTTCGTTATACCATATAACGTAATACGTTATAACGTAATGCCATATAACGTAATACGGTATAACGTTATACCATATAACGTAATACGTCATAACGATATACCATATAACGTAATACGTTATAACGTTATACCATATAACGTAACACGTTATAACGTTATACCATATAACGTAATACGGTATAACGTTATACCATATAACGTAATACGTTATAACGATATACCATATAACGTAGTACGTTATAACGTTATACCATATAACGTAATACGTTATAACGTTATACCATATAACGTAATACGTTAAAACGTTATACCATATAACGTAATACGTTATAACGTTATACCATATAACGTAATACGTTATAACGTTATACCATATAACGTAATACGTTAAAACGTAATACCATATAACGTAATACGTTATAACGTTATACCATATAACGTGAAGCGTCATTTCGTTATACCATATAACGTAATACATTATAACGTAATGCCATATAACGTAATACGTGATAACATTATACCATATAACGTAATACGTTATAACGTAATAACATACAACGTAAAACGTTATAACGTAATACCATATAACGTAATACGTTATAACGTTATACCATATAACGTAATACGTTAAAACGTAATACCATATAACGTAATACGTTATAACGATATACCATATAACGTAATACGTTATAACGTTATACCATATAACGTAATACGTTATAACGTTATACCATATAACGTAATACGTGATAACGTAATACCATATAACTTAATACGTTATGACGTTATACCATATAACGTAATACGTTATAACGTAATACCATATAACGTAATACGTTATAACGTAATACCATATAACGTAATACGTCATTTCGTTATACCATATAACGTAATACGTTATAACGTAATACCATATAACGTAATAAGTTATAACGTTATACCATATAACGTAATAAGTGATAACGTTTTACCATATAACGTAATACGTTAAAACGTTATACCATATAACGTAATACGTTATAACGTTATACCATATAACGTAATACGTGATAACGTTATACCATATAACGTAGTACGTTATAACGTTATACCATATAACGTAATACGTTATAACGTTATACCATATAACGTAATACGTTATAACGTAATACCATATAACGTAAAACGTCATTTCGTTATACCATATAACGTAATACGTTATAACGTAATGCCATGTAACGTAATACGGTATAACGTTATACCATATAACGTAATACGTTATAACGGTATACCATATAACGTAATACGTTATAACGTTATACCATATAACGTAATACGTCATAACGTTATACCATATAACGTAAATCGTCATTTCGTTATACCATATAACGTAATACATTATAACGTAATGCCATATAACGTAATACGTGATAACATTATACGATATAACGTAATACGTTATAACGTAATAACATATAACGTAAAACGTTATAACGTAATACCATATAACGTAATACGTTATAACGTTATACCATATAACGTAATACGTTAAAACGTAACACCATATAACGTAATACGTTATAACGTAATACCATATAACGTAATACGTTATAACGATATACCATATAACGTAGTACGTTATAACGTTATACCATATAACGTAGTACGTTATAACGTTATACCATATAACGTAATACGTTATAACGTTATACCATATAACGTAATACGTTATAACGTAATACCATATAACGTAAAACGTCATTTCGTTATACCATATAACGTAATACGTTATAACGTAATGCCATATAACGTAATACGGTATAACGTTATACCATATAACGTAATACGTTATAACGATATACCATATAACGTAATACGTTATAACGTTATACCATATAACGTAATACGTTATAACGTTATACCATATAACGTAATACGTTATAACGTTATACCATATAACGTAATACTTTATAACGTTATACCATATAACGTAATACGTTAAAACGTTATACCACATAACGTAATACGTTATAACGTAATACCATATAACGTAATACGTTATAACGTTATACCATATAACGTAATACGTTAAAACGTAATACCATATAACGTAATACGTTATAACGTTATACCATATAACGTAAAACGTCATTTCGTTATACCATATAACGTAATACGTTATAACGTAATGCCATATAACGTAATACGTGATAACGTTATACCATATAACGTAATACGTTATAACGTAATAACATATAACGTAAAACGTCATTTCGTTGTACCATATAACGTAATACGGTATAACGTTACACCATATAACGTAATACGTTATAACGATATACCATATAACGTAATACGTTATAACGTTATACCATATACCGTAATACGTGATAACGTTATACCATATAACGTAATACGTTAAAACGTTATACCATATAACGTAATACGTGATAACGTAATACCATATAACGTAATACGTTATAACGTTATACCATATAACGTAATACGTTAAAACGTAATGCCATATAACGTAATACGTGATAACGTAATACCATATAACGTAATACGTTATAACGTAATGCCATATAACGTAATACGTGATAACGTTGTATCATATAACGTAATACGTTAAAACGTTATACCATATAACGTAATACGTTATAACGTTATACCATATAACGTAATACGTGATAACATAATGCCATATAACGTAATTCGTTATAACGTTATACCATATAACGTAATACGTTATAACGTTATACCATACAACGTAAAACGTCATTTCGATATACCGTATAACGTGATACGTTATAACGTTATAACATATAACGTATTACGTTAGAACGTAATACCATATAACGTAAAACGTCATTTCGTTATACCATATAACGTAATACGTTAAAACGTTATACCATATAACGTAATACGTCATTTCGTTATACCATATAACGTAATACGTTATAACGTAATACCATATAACGTAAAACGTCATTTCGTTATACCATATAACGTAATACGTTATAACGTAATGCCATATAACGTAATACGGTATAACGTTATACCATATAACGTAAAACGTCATTTCGTTATACCGTATAACGTAATACGTTATAACGTAATGCCATATAACGTAATACGTGATAACGTTATACCATATAACGTAATACGTTATAACGTAATAACATATAACGTAAAACGTTATAACGTAATACCATATAACGTAATACGTTATAACGTTATACCATATAACGTAATACGTTAAAACGTAATACCATATAACGTAATACGTTATAACGTAATACCATATAACGTAATACGTTATAACGTTATACCATATAACGTAATACGTTATAACGTTATACCATATAACGTAATACGTTAAAACGTAATACCATATAACGTAATACGTTATAACGTTATACCATATAACGTGAAGCGTCATTTCGTTATACCATATAACGTAATACATTATAACGTAATGCCATATAACGTAATACGTGATAACATTATACCATATAACGTAATACGTTATAACGTAATAACATACAACGTAAAACGTTATAACGTAATACCATATAACGTAATACGTTATAACGTTATACCATATAACGTAATACGTTAAAACGTAATACCATATAACGTAATACGTTATAACGATATACCATATAACGTAATACGTTATAACGTTATACCATATAACGTAATACGTTATAACGTTATACCATATAACGTAATACGTGATAACGTAATACCATATAACTTAATACGTTATGACGTTATACCATATAACGTAATACGTTATAACGTAATACCATATAACGTAATACGTTATAACGTAATACCATATAACGTAAAACGTCATTTCGTTATACCATATAACGTAATACGTTATAACGTAATACCATATAACGTAATAAGTTATAACTTTATACCATATAACGTAATAAGTGATAACGTTATACCATATAACGTAATACGTTAAAACGTTATACCATATAACGTAATACGTTATAACGTTATACCATATAACGTAATACGTGATAACGTTATACCATATAACGTAGTACGTTATAACGTTATACCATATAACGTAATACGTTATAACGTTATACCATATAACGTAATACGTTATAACGTAATACCATATAACGTAAAACGTCATTTCGTTATACCATATAACGTAATACGTTATAACGTAATGCCATGTAACGTAATACGGTATAACGTTATACCATATAACGTAATACGTTATAACGGTATACCATATAACGTAATACGTTATAACGTTATACCATATAACGTAATACGTTATAACGTTATACCATATAACGTAAATCGTCATTTCGTTATACCATATAACGTAATACATTATAACGTAATGCCATATAACGTAATACGTGATAACATTATACGATATAACGTAATACGTTATAACGTAATAACATATAACGTAAAACGTTATAACGTAATACCATATAACGTAATACGTTATAACGTTATACCATATAACGTAATACGTTAAAACGTAACACCATATAACGTAATACGTTATAACGTTATACCGTATAACGTAATACGTGATAACGTAACACCATATAACGTAATACGTTATAACGTTATACCATATAACGTAATACGTTATAAAGTTATACCATATAACGTAATACTTTATAACGTTATACCATATAACGTAATACGTTAAAACCTTATACCACATAACGTAATACGTTATAACGTTATACCATATAACGTAATACGTGATAACGTAACACCATATAACGTAATACGTTATAACGTTATACCATATAACGTAATACGTTATAACGTTATACCATATAACGTAATACGTTAAAACGTAACACCATATAACGTAATACGTTATAACGTTATACCATATAACGTAATACGGTATAACGTTATACCATATAACGTAATACGTTATAACGATATACCATATAACGTAGTACGTTATAACGTTATACCATATAACGTAATACGTTATAACGTTATACCATATAACGTAATACGTTAAAACGTTATACCATATAACGTAATACGTTATAACGTTATACCATATAACGTAATACGTGATAACGTAACACCATATAACGTAATACGTTATAACGTTATACCATATAACGTACAACGTCATTTCGTTATACCATATAACGTAATACATTATAACGTAATGCCATATAACGTAATACGTGATAACATTATACCATATAACGTAATACGTTATAACGTAATAACATATAACGTAAAACGTTATAACGTAATACCATATAACGTAATACGTTATAACGTTATACCATATAACGTAATACGTTAAAACGTAATACCATATAACGTAATACGTTATAACGTAATACCATATAACGTAATACGTTATAACGTTATACCATATAACGTAATACGTTATAACGTTATACCATATAACGTAATACTTTATAACGTTATACCATATAACGTAATACGTTAAAACGTTATACCACATAACGTAATACGTTATAACGTAATACCATATAACGTAATACGTTATAACGTTATACCATATAACGTAATACGTTAAAACGTAATACCATATAACGTAATACGTTATAACGTTATACCATATAACGTAAAACGTCATTTCGTTATACCATATAACGTAATACGTTATAACGTTATACCATATAACGTAATACGTTAAAACGTAATACCATATAACGTAATACGTTATAACGTTATACCATATAACGTAAAACGTCATTTCGTTATACCATATAACGTAATACGTTATAACGTAATGCCATATAACGTAATACGTGATAACGTTATACCATATAACGTAATACGTTATAACGTAATAACATATAACGTAAAACGTTATAACGTAATACCACATAACGTAATACGTTATAACGTTATACCATATAACGTAATACGTTAAAACGTAATACCATATAACGTAATACGTTATAACGTAATACCATATAACGTAATACGTTATAACGTAACACCATATAACGTAAAACGTCATTTCGTTATACCATATAACGTAATACGTTATAACGTAATGCCATATAACGTAATACGGTATAACGTTATACCATATAACGTAATACGTCATAACGATATACCATATAACGTAATACGTTATAACGTTATACCATATAACGTAACACGTTATAACGTTATACCATATAACGTAATACGGTATAACGTTATACCATATAACGTAATACGGTATAACGTTATACCATATAACGTAATACGTTATAACGATATACCATATAACGTAGTACGTTATAACGTTATACCATATAACGTAATACGTTATAACGTTATACCATATAACGTAATACGTTAAAACGTTATACCATATAACGTAATACGTTATAACGTTATACCATATAACGTAATACGTTATAACGTTATACCATATAACGTAATACGTTAAAACGTAATACCATATAACGTAATACGTTATAACGTTATACCATATAACGTGAAGCGTCATTTCGTTATACCATATAACGTAATACATTATAACGTAATGCCATATAACGTAATACGTGATAACATTATACCATATAACGTAATACGTTATAACGTAATAACATACAACGTAAAACGTTATAACGTAATACCATATAACGTAATACGTTATAACGTTATACCATATAACGTAATACGTTAAAACGTAATACCATATAACGTAATACGTTATAACGATATACCATATAACGTAATACGTTATAACGTTATACCATATAACGTAATACGTTATAACGTTATACCATATAACGTAATACGTGATAACGTAATACCATATAACTTAATACGTTATGACGTTATACCATATAACGTAATACGTTATAACGTAATACCATATAACGTAATACGTTATAACGTAATACCATATAACGTAAAACGTCATTTCGTTATACCATATAACGTAATACGTTATAACGTAATACCATATAACGTAATAAGTTATAACGTTATACCATATAACGTAATAAGTGATAACGTTTTACCATATAACGTAATACGTTAAAACGTTATACCATATAACGTAATACGTTATAACGTTATACCATATAACGTAATACGTGATAACGTTATACCATATAACGTAGTACGTTATAACGTTATACCATATAACGTAATACGTTATAACGTTATACCATATAACGTAATACGTTATAACGTAATACCATATAACGTAAAACGTCATTTCGTTATACCATATAATGTAATACGTTATAACGTAATGCCATGTAACGTAATACGGTATAACGTTATACCATATAACGTAATACGTTATAACGGTATACCATATAACGTAATACGTTATAACGTTATACCATATAACGTAATACGTTATAACGTTATACCATATAACGTAAATCGTCATTTCGTTATACCATATAACGTAATACATTATAACGTAATGCCATATAACGTAATACGTGATAACATTATACGATATAACGTAATACGTTATAACGTAATAACATATAACGTAAAACGTTATAACGTAATACCATATAACGTAATACGTTATAACGTTATACCATATAACGTAATACGTTAAAACGTAACACCATATAACGTAATACGTTATAACGTAATACCATATAACGTAAAACGTCATTTCGTTATACCATATAACGTAATACGTTATAACGTAATGCCATATAACGTAATACGTGATAACGTTATACCATATAACGTAATACGTTATAACGCAATAACATATAACGTAAAACGTCATTTCGTTGTACCATATAACGTAATACGGTATAACGTTACACCATATAACGTAATACGTTATAACGATATACCATATAACGTAATACGTTATAACGTTATACCATATAACGTAGTACGTTATAACGTTATACCATATAACGTAGTACGTTATAACGTTATACCATATAACGTAATAAGTGATAACGTTTTACCATATAACGTAATACGTTAAAACGTTATACCATATAACGTAATACGTTATAACGATATACCATATAACGTAATACGTTATAACGATATACCATATAACGTAGTACGTTATAACGTTATACCATATAACGTAGTACGTTATAACGTTATACCATATAACGTAATACGTGATAACGTTATACCATATAACGTAATACGTTATAACGCAATAACATATAACGTAAAACGTCATTTCGTTGTACCATATAACGTAATACGGTATAACGTTACACCATATAACGTAATACGTTATAACGATATACCATATAACGTAATACGTTATAACGTTATACCATATAACGTAGTACGTTATAACGTTATACCATATAACGTAGTACGTTATAACGTTATACCATATAACGTAATAAGTGATAACGTTTTACCATATAACGTAATACGTTATAACGATATACCATATAACGTAATACGTTATAACGATATACCATATAACGTAATACGGTATAACGTTATACCATATAACGTAATACGTTATAACGATATACCATATAACGTAATACGTTATAACGTTATACCATATAACGTAATACGTTATAACGTTATACCATATAACGTAATACGTTATAACGTTATACCATATAACGTAATACTTTATAACGTTATACCATATAACGTAATACGTTAAAACGTTATACCACATAACGTAATACGTTATAACGTAATACCATATAACGTAATACGTTATAACGTTATACCATATAACGTAATACGTTAAAACGTAATACCATATAACGTAATACGTTATAACGTTATACCATATAACGTAAAACGTCATTTCGTTATACCATATAACGTAATACGTTATAACGTAATGCCATATAACGTAATACGTGATAACGTTATACCATATAACGTAATACGTTATAACGCAATAACATATAACGTAAAACGTCATTTCGTTGTACCATATAACGTAATACGGTATAACGTTACACCATATAACGTAATACGTTATAACGATATACCATATAACGTAATACGTTATAACGTTATACCATATACCGTAATACGTGATAACGTTATACCATATAACGTAATACGTTAAAACGTTATACCATATAACGTAATACGTGATAACGTAATACCATATAACGTAATACGTTATAACGTTATACCATATAACGTAATACGTTAAAACGTAATGCCATATAACGTAATACGTGATAACGTAATACCATATAACGTAATACGTTATAACGTAATGCCATATAACGTAATACGTGATAACGTTATATCATATAACGTAATACGTTAAAACGTTATACCATATAACGTAATACGTTATAACGTTATACCATATAACGTAATACGTGATAACATAATGCCATATAACGTAATTCGTTATAACGTTATACCATATAACGTAATACGTTATAACGTTATACCATATAACGTAATACGTTATAACGTAATACCATATAACGTAATACGTTATAACGTTATACCATATAACGTAATACGTTAAAACGTAATACCATATAACGTAATACGTTATAACGTTATACCATATAACGTAATACGTGATAACGTAATACCATATAACGTAATACGTTATGACGTTATACCATATAACGCAATACGTTATAACGTAATACCATATAACGTAATACGTTATAACGTTATACCATACAACGTAAAACGTCATTTCGATATACCGTATAACGTGATACGTTATAACGTTATAACATATAACGTATTACGTTAGAACGTAATACCATATAACGTAAAACGTCATTTCGTTATACCATATAACGTAATACGTTAAAACGTTATACCATATAACGTAATACGTCATTTCGTTATACCATATAACGTAATACGTTATAACGTAATACCATATAACGTAAAACGTCATTTCGTTATACCATATAACGTAATACGTTATAACGTAATGCCATATAACGTAATACGGTATAACGTTATACCATATAACGTAATACGTCATAACGATATACCATATAACGTAATACGTTATAACGTTATACCATATAACGTAACACGTTATAACGTTATACCATATAACGTAATACGGTATAACGTTATACCATATAACGTAATACGTTATAACGATATACTATATAACGTAGTACGTTATAACGTTATACCATATAACGTAATACGTTATAACGTTATACCATATAACGTAATACGTTAAAACGTTATACCATATAACGTAATACGTTATAACGTTATACCATATAACGTAATACGTTATAACGTTATACCATATAACGTAATACGTTAAAACGTAATACCATATAACGTAATACGTTATAACGTTATACCATATAACGTGAAGCGTCATTTCGTTATACCATATAACGTAATACATTATAACGTAATGCCATATAACGTAATACGTGATAACATTATACCATATAACGTAATACGTTATAACGTAATAACATACAACGTAAAACGTTATAACGTAATACCATATAACGTAATACGTTATAACGTTATACCATATAACGTAATACGTTAAAACGTTATACCATATAACGTAAAACGTCATTTCGTTATACCGTATAACGTAATATGTTATAACGTAATACCATATAACGTAAAACGTCATTTCGTTATACCATATAACGTAATACGTTATAACGTAATGCCATATAACGTAATACGGTATAACGTTATACCATATAACGTAATACGTTATAACGATATACCATATAACGTAATACGTTATAACGTTATACCATATAACGTAATAAGTTATAACGTTATACCATATAACGTAATACGGTATAACGTTATACCATATAACGTAATACGTTATAACGATATACCATATAACGTAGTACGTTATAACGTTATACCATATAACGTAATACGTTAAAACGTAATACCATATAACGTAATACGTTATAACGTTATACCATATAACGTAATACGTGATAACGTAACACCATATAACGTAATACGTTATAACGTTATACCATATAACGTAATACGTTATAACGTTATACCATATAACGTAATACGTTATAACGTTATACCATATAACGTAATACGTTAAAACGTAATACCATATAACGTAATACGTTATAACGTTATACCATATAACGTAATACGTGATAACGTAACACCATATAACGTAATACGTTATAACGTTATACCATATAACGTAATACGTTATAACGTTATACCATATAACGTAAAACGTCATTTCGTTATACCGTATAACGTAATACGTTATAACGTAATACCATATAACGTAAAACGTCATTTCGTTATACCATATAACGTAATACGTTATAACGTAATGCCATATAACGTAATACGGTATAACGTTATACCATATAACGTAATACGTTATAACGATATACCATATAACGTAATACGTTATAACGTTATACCATATAACGTAATACGTTATAACGTTATACCATATAACGTAATACGGTATAACGTTATACCATATAACGTAATACGTTATAACGATATACCATATAACGTAGGACGTTATAACGTTATACCATATAACGTAATACGTTATAACGTTAGATCATATAACGTAATACGTTAAAACGTTATACCATATAACGTAATACGTTATAACGTTATACCATATAACGTAATACGTGTTAACGTAACACCATATAACGTAATACGTTATAACGTTATACCATATAACGTAATACGTTATAAAGTTATACCATATAACGTAATACTTTATAACGTTATACCATATAACGTAATACGTTAAAACCTTATACCACATAACGTAATACGTTATAACATAATACCATATAACGTAATACGTTATAACGTTATACCATATAACGTAATACTTTATAACGTTATACCATATAACGTAATACGTTATAACGTTATACCATATAACGTAATACGTTATAACGTAATACCATATAACGTAAAACGTCATTTCGTTATACCATATAACGTAATACGTTATAACGTTATACCATATAACGTAATACGTTAAAACGTAATACCATATAACGTAATACGTTATAACGTTATACCATATAACGTAAAACGTCATTTCGTTATACCGTATAACGTAATACGTTATAACGTAATGCCATATAACGTAATACGTGATAACGTTATACCATATAACGTAATACGTTATAACGTAATAACATATAACGTAAAACGTTATAACGTAATACCATATAACGTAATACGTTATAACGTTATACCATATAACGTAATACGTTAAAACGTAATACCATATAACGTAATACGTTATAACGTAATACCATATAACGTAATACGTTATAACGTTATACCATATAACGTAATACGTTATAACGTTATACCATATAACGTAATACTTTATAACGTTATACCACATAACGTAATACGTTAAAACGTTATACCACATAACGTAATACGTTATAACGTAATACCATATAACGTAATACGTTATAACGTTATACCATATAACGTAATACGTTAAAACGTAATACCATATAACGTAATACGTTATAACGTTATACCATATAACGTAAAACGTCATTTCGTTATACCATATAACGTAATACGTTATAACGTAATGCCATATAACGTAATACGTGATAACGTTATACCATATAACGTAATACGTTATAACGTAATAACATATAACGTAAAACGTCATTTCGTTGTACCATATAACGTAATACGGTATAACGTTACACCATATAACGTAATACGTTATAACGATATACCATATAACGTAATACGTTATAACGTTATACCATATACCGTAATACGTGATAACGTTATACCATATAACGTAATACGTTAAAACGTTATACCATATAACGTAATACGTGATAACGTAATACCATATAACGTAATACGTTATGACGTTATACCATATAACGAAATACGTTATAACGTAATACCATATAACGTAATACGTTATAACGTAATGCCATATAACGTAATACGTGATAACGTTATATCATATAACGTAATACGTTAAAACGTTATACCATATAACGTAATACGTTATAACGTTATACCATATAACGTAATACGTGATAACATAATGCCATATAACGTAATTCGTTATAACGTTATACCATATAACGTAATACGTTATAACGTTATACCATATAACGTAATACGTTATAACGTAATACCATATAACGTAATACGTTATAACGTTATACCATATAACGTAATACGTTAAAACGTAATACCATATAACGTAATACGTTATAACGTTATACCATATAACGTAATACGTGATAACGTAATACCATATAACGTAATACGTTATGACGTTATACCATATAACGCAATACGTTATAACGTAATACCATATAACGTAATACGTTATAACGTTATACCATACAACGTAAAACGTCATTTCGATATACCGTATAACGTGATACGTTATAACGTTATAACATATAACGTATTACGTTAGAACGTAATACCATATAACGTAAAACGTCATTTCGTTATACCATATAACGTAATACGTTAAAACGTTATACCATATAACGTAATACGTCCTTTCGTTATACCATATAACGTAATACGTTATAACGTAATACCATGTAACGTAAAACGTCATTTCGTTATACCATATAACGTAATACGTTATAACGTAATGCCATATAACGTAATACGGTATAACGTTATACCATATAACGTAATACGTCATAACGATATACCATATAACGTAATACGTTATAACGTTATACCATATAACGTAACACGTTATAACGTTATGCCATATAACGTAATACGGTATAACGTTATACCATATAACGTAATACGTTATAACGATATACCATATAACGTAGTACGTTATAACGTTATACCATATAACGTAATACGTTATAACGTTATACCATATAACGTAATACGTTAAAACGTTATACCATATAACGTAATACGTTATAACGTTATACCATATAACGTAATACGTTATAACGTTATACCATATAACGTAATACGTTAAAACGTAATACCATATAACGTAATACGTTATAACGTTATACCATATAACGTGAAGCGTCATTTCGTTATACCATATAACGTAATACATTATAACGTAATGCCATATAACGTAATACGTGATAACATTATACCATATAACGTAATACGTTATAACGTAATAACATACAACGTAAAACGTTATAACGTAATACCATATAACGTAATACGTTATAACGTTATACCATATAACGTAATACGTTAAAACGTAATACCATATAACGTAATACGTTATAACGATATACCATATAACGTAATACGTTATAACGTTATACCATATAACGTAATACGTTATAACGTTATACCATATAACGTAATACGTGATAACGTAATACCATATAACTTAATACGTTATGACGTTATACCATATAACGTAATACGTTATAACGTAATACCATATAACGTAATACGTTATAACGTAATACCATATAACGTAAAACGTCATTTCGTTATACCATATAACGTAATACGTTATAACGTAATACCATATAACGTAATAAGTTATAACGTTATACCATATAACGTAATAAGTGATAACGTTTTACCATATAACGTAATACGTTAAAACGTTATACCATATAACGTAATACGTTATAACGTTATACCATATAACGTAATACGTGATAACGTTATACCATATAACGTAGTACGTTATAACGTTATACCATATAACGTAATTCGTTATAACGTTATACCATATAACGTAATACGTTATAACGTAATACCATATAACGTAAAACGTCATTCCGTTATACCATATAACGTAATACGTTATAACGTAATGCCATGTAACGTAATACGGTATAACGTTATACCATATAACGTAATACGTTATAACGGTATACCATATAACGTAATACGTTATAACGTTATACCATATAACGTAATACGTTATAACGTTATACCATATAACGTAAATCGTCATTTCGTTATACCATATAACGTAATACATTATAACGTAATGCCATATAACGTAATACGTGATAACATTATACGATATAACGTAATACGTTATAACGTAATAACATATAACGTAAAACGTTATAACGTAATACCATATAACGTAATACGTTATAACGTTATACCATATAACGTAATACGTTATAACGTTATACCATATAACGTAATACGTTAAAACGTAACACCATATAACGTAATACGTTATAACGTAATACCATATAACGTAATACGTTATAACGATATACCATATAACGTAGTACGTTATAACGTTATACCATATAACGTAGTACGTTATAACGTTATACCATATAACGTAATACGTTATAACGTTATACCATATAACGTAATACGTTATAACGTAATACCATATAACGTAAAACGTCATTTCGTTATACCATATAACGTAATACGTTATAACGTAATGCCATATAACGTAATACGGTATAACGTTATACCATATAACGTAATACGTTATAACGATATACCATATAACGTAATACGTTATAACGTTATACCATATAACGTAATACGTTATAACGTTATACCATATAACGTAATACGTTATAACGTTATACCATATAACGTAATACTTTATAACGTTATACCATATAACGTAATACGTTAAAACGTTATACCACATAACGTAATACGTTATAACGTAATACCATATAACGTAATACGTTATAACGTTATACCATATAACGTAATACGTTAAAACGTAATACCATATAACGTAATACGTTATAACGTTATACCATATAACGTAAAACGTCATTTCGTTATACCATATAACGTAATACGTTATAACGTAATGCCATATAACGTAATACGTGATAACGTTATACCATATAACGTAATACGTTATAACGTAATAACATATAACGTAAAACGTCATTTCGTTGTACCATATAACGTAATACGGTATAACGTTACACAATATAACGTAATACGTTATAACGATATACCATATAACGTAATACGTTATAACGTTATACCATATACCGTAATACGTGATAACGTTATACCATATAACGTAATACGTTAAAACGTTATACCATATAACGTAATACGTGATAACGTAATACCATATAACGTAATACGTTATAACGTTATACCATATAACGTAATACGTTAAAACGTTATACCATATAACGTAATACGTGATAACATAATGCCATATAACGTAATTCGTTATAACGTTATACCATATAACGTAATACGTTATAACGTTATACCATATAACGTAATACGTTAAAACGTAATACCATATAACGTAATACGTTATAACGATATACCATATAACGTAATACGTTATAACGTTATACCATATAACGTAATACGTTATAACGTTATACCATATAACGTAATACGTGATAACGTAATACCATATAACTTAATACGTTATGACGTTATACCATATAACGTAATACGTTATAACGTAATACCATATAACGTAATACGTTATAACGTAATACCATATAACGTAAAACGTCATTTCGTTATACCATATAACGTAATACGTTATAACGTAATACCATATAACGTAATAAGTTATAACGTTATACCATATAACGTAATAAGTGATAACGTTTTACCATATAACGTAATACGTTAAAACGTTATACCATATAACGTAATACGTTATAACGTTATACCATATAACGTAATACGTGATAACGTTATACCATATAACGTAGTACGTTATAACGTTATACCATATAACGTAATACGTTATAACGTTATACCATATAACGTAATACGTTATAACGTAATACCATATAACGTAAAACGTCATTTCGTTATACCATATAACGTAATACGTTATAACGTAATGCCATGTAACGTAATACGGTATAACGTTATACCATATAACGTAATACGTTATAACGGTATACCATATAACGTAATACGTTATAACGTTATACCATATAACGTAATACGTTATAACGTTATACCATATAACGTAAATCGTCATTTCGTTATACCATATAACGTAATACATTATAACGTAATGCCATATAACGTAATACGTGATAACATTATACGATATAACGTAATACGTTATAACGTAATAACATATAACGTAAAACGTTATAACGTAATACCATATAACGTAATACGTTATAACGTTATACCATATAACGTAATACGTTAAAACGTAACACCATATAACGTAATACGTTATAACGTAATACCATATAACGTAATACGTTATAACGATATACCATATAACGTAGTACGTTATAACGTTATACCATATAACGTAGTACGTTATAACGTTATACCATATAACGTAATACGTTATAACGTTATACCATATAACGTAATACGTTATAACGTAATACCATATAACGTAAAACGTCATTTCGTTATACCATATAACGTAATACGTTATAACGTAATGCCATATAACGTAATACGGTATAACGTTATACCATATAACGTAATACGTTATAACGATATACCATATAACGTAATACGTTATAACGTTATACCATATAACGTAATACGTTATAACGTTATACCATATAACGTAATACGTTATAACGTTATACCATATAACGTAATACTTTATAACGTTATACCATATAACGTAATACGTTAAAACGTTATACCACATAACGTAATACGTTATAACGTAATACCATATAACGTAATACGTTATAACGTTATACCATATAACGTAATACGTTAAAACGTAATACCATATAACGTAATACGTTATAACGTTATACCATATAACGTAAAACGTCATTTCGTTATACCATATAACGTAGTACGTTATAACGTTATACCATATAACGTAATACGTTATAACGTTATACCATATAACGTAATACGTTATAACGTAATACCATATAACGTAAAACGTCATTTCGTTATACCATATAACGTAATACGTTATAACGTAATGCCATATAACGTAATACGGTATAACGTTATACCATATAACGTAATACGTTATAACGATATACCATATAACGTAATACGTTATAACGTTATACCATATAACGTAATACGTTATAACGTTATACCATATAACGTAATACGTTATAACGTTATACCATATAACGTAATACTTTATAACGTTATACCATATAACGTAATACGTTAAAACGTTATACCACATAACGTAATACGTTATAACGTAATACCATATAACGTAATACGTTATAACGTTATACCATATAACGTAATACGTTAAAACGTAATACCATATAACGTAATACGTTATAACGTTATACCATATAACGTAAAACGTCATTTCGTTATACCATATAACGTAATACGTTATAACGTAATGCCATATAACGTAATACGTGATAACGTTATACCATATAACGTAATACGTTATAACGTAATAACATATAACGTAAAACGTCATTTCGTTGTACCATATAACGTAATACGGTATAACGTTACACCATATAACGTAATACGTTATAACGATATACCATATAACGTAATACGTTATAACGTTATACCATATACCGTAATACGTGATAACGTTATACCATATAACGTAATACGTTAAAACGTTATACCATATAACGTAATACGTGATAACGTAATACCATATAACGTAATACGTTATAACGTTATACCATATAACGTAATACGTTAAAACGTAATGCCATATAACGTAATACGTGATAACGTAATACCATATAACGTAATACGTTATAACGTAATGCCATATAACGTAATACGTGATAACGTTATATCATATAACGTAATACGTTAAAACGTTATACCATATAACGTAATACGTTATAACGTTATACCATATAACGTAATACGTGATAACATAATGCCATATAACGTAATTCGTTATAACGTTATACCATATAACGTAATACGTTATAACGTTATACCATATAACGTAATACGTTATAACGTAATACCATATAACGTAATACGTTATAACGTTATACCATATAACGTAATACGTTAAAACGTAATACCATATAACGTAATACGTTATAACGTTATACCATATAACGTAATACGTGATAACGTAATACCATATAACGTAATACGTTATGACGTTATACCATATAACGCAATACGTTATAACGTAATACCATATAACGTAATACGTTATAACGTTATACCATACAACGTAAAACGTCATTTCGATATACCGTATAACGTGATACGTTATAGCGTTATAACATATAACGTATTACGTTAGAACGTAATACCATATAACGTAAAACGTCATTTCGTTATACCATATAACGTAATACGTTAAAACGTTATACCATATAACGTAATACGTCATTTCGTTATACCATATAACGTAATACGTTATAACGTAATACCATATAACGTAAAACGTCATTTCGTTATACCATATAACGTAATACGTTATAACGTAATGCCATATAACGTAATACGGTATAACGTTATACCATATAACGTAATACGTCATAACGATATACCATATAACGTAATACGTTATAACGTTATACCATATAACGTAACACGTTATAACGTTATACCATATAACGTAATACGGTATAACGTTATACCATATAACGTAATACGTTATAACGATATACCATATAACGTAGTACGTTATAACGTTATACCATATAACGTAATACGTTATAACGTTATACCATATAACGTAATACGTTAAAACGTTATACCATATAACGTAATACGTTATAACGTTATACCATATAACGTAATACGTTATAACGTTATACCATATAACGTAATACGTTAAAACGTAATACCATATAACGTAATACGTTATAACGTTATACCATATAACGTGAAGCGTCATTTCGTTATACCATATAACGTAATACATTATAACGTAATGCCATATAACGTAATACGTGATAACATTATACCATATAATGTAATACGTTATAACGTAATAACATACAACGTAAAACGTTATAACGTAATACCATATAACGTAATACGTTATAACGTTATACCATATAACGTAATACGTTAAAACGTAATACCATATAACGTAATACGTTATAACGATATACCATATAACGTAATACGTTATAACGTTATACCATATAACGTAATACGTTATAACGTTATACCATATAACGTAATACGTGATAACGTAATACCATATAACTTAATACGTTATGACGTTATACCATATAACGTAATACGTTATAACGTAATACCATATAACGTAATACGTTATAACGTAATACCATATAACGTAAAACGTCATTTCGTTATACCATATAACGTAATACGTTATAACGTAATACCATATAACGTAATAAGTTATAACGTTATACCATATAACGTAATAAGTGATAACGTTATACCATATAACGTAATACGTTAAAACGTTATACCATATAACGTAATACGTTATAACGTTATACCATATAACGTAATACGTGATAACGTTATACCATATAACGTAGTACGTTATAACGTTATACCATATAACGTAATACGTTATAACGTTATACCATATAACGTAATACGTTATAACGTAATACCATATAACGTAAAACGTCATTTCGTTATACCATATAACGTAATACGTTATAACGTAATGCCATGTAACGTAATACGGTATAACGTTATACCATATAACGTAATACGTTATAACGGTATACCATATAACGTAATACGTTATAACGTTATACCATATAACGTAATACGTTATAACGTTATACCATATAACGTAAATCGTCATTTCGTTATACCATATAACGTAATACATTATAACGTAATGCCATATAACGTAATACGTGATAACATTATACGATATAACGTAATACGTTATAACGTAATAACATATAACGTAAAACGTTATAACGTAATACCATATAACGTAATACGTTATAACGTTATACCATATAACGTAATACGTTAAAACGTAACACCATATAACGTAATACGTTATAACGTTATACCATATAACGTAATACGTGATAACGTAACACCATATAACGTAATACGTTATAACGTTATACCATATAACGTAATACGTTATAAAGTTATACCATATAACGTAATACTTTATAACGTTATACCATATAACGTAATACGTTAAAACCTTATACCACATAACGTAATACGTTATAACGTTATACCATATAACGTAATACGTGATAACGTAACACCATATAACGTAATACGTTATAACGTTATACCATATAACGTAATACGTTATAACGTTATACCATATAACGTAATACGTTAAAACGTAACACCATATAACGTAATACGTTATAACGTTATACCATATAACGTAATACGGTATAACGTAATACCATATAACTTAATACGTTATGACGTTATACCATATAACGTAATACATTATAACGTAATGCCATATAACGTAATACGTGATAACATTATACGATATAACGTAATACGTTATAACGTAATAACATATAACGTAAAACGTTATAACGTAATACCATATAACGTAATAAGTTATAACGTTATACCATATAACGTAATAAGTGATAACGTTATACCATATAACGTAATACGTTAAAACGTTATACCATATAACGTAATACGTTATAACGTTATACCATATAACGTAATACGTGATAACGTTATACCATATAACGTAGTACGTTATAACGTTATACCATATAACGTAATACGTTATAACGTTATACCATATAACGTAATACGTTATAACGTAATACCATATAACGTAAAACGTCATTTCGTTATACCATATAACGTAATACGTTATAACGTAATGCCATGTAACGTAATACGGTATAACGTTATACCATATAACGTAATACGTTATAACGGTATACCATATAACGTAATACGTTATAACGTTATACCATATAACGTAATACGTTATAACGTTATACCATATAACGTAAATCGTCATTTCGTTATACCATATAACGTAATACATTATAACGTAATGCCATATAACGTAATACGTGATAACATTATACGATATAACGTAATACGTTATAACGTAATAACATATAACGTAAAACGTTATAACGTAATACCATATAACGTAATACGTTATAACGTTATACCATATAACGTAATACGTTAAAACGTAACACCATATAACGTAATACGTTATAACGTTATACCATATAACGTAATACGTGATAACGTAACACCATATAACGTAATACGTTATAACGTTATACCATATAACGTAATACGTTATAAAGTTATACCATATAACGTAATACTTTATAACGTTATACCATATAACGTAATACGTTAAAACCTTATACCACATAACGTAATACGTTATAACGTTATACCATATAACGTAATACGTGATAACGTAACACCATATAACGTAATACGTTATAACGTTATACCATATAACGTAATACGTTATAACGTTATACCATATAACGTAATACGTTAAAACGTAACACCATATAACGTAATACGTTATAACGTTATACCATATAACGTAATACGGTATAACGTTATACCATATAACGTAATACGTTATAACGATATACCATATAACGTAGTACGTTATAACGTTATACCATATAACGTAATACGTTATAACGTTATACCATATAACGTAATACGTTAAAACGTTATACCATATAACGTAATACGTTATAACGTTATACCATATAACGTAATACGTGATAACGTAACACCATATAACGTAATACGTTATAACGTTATACCATATAACGTAATACGTTATAAAGTTATACCATATAACGTAATACTTTATAACGTTATACCATATAACGTAATACGTTAAAACCTTATACCACATAACGTAATACGTTATAACGTAATACCATATAACGTAATACGTTATAACGTTATACCATATAACGTAATACGTTAAAACGTAATACCATATAACGTAATACGTTATAACGTTATACCATATAACGTAAAACGTCATTTCGTTATACCATATAACGTAATACATTATAACGTAATGCCATATAACGTAATACGTGATAACATTATACCATATAACGTAATACGTTATAACGTAATAACATATAACGTAAAACGTTATAACGTAATACCATATAACGTAATACGTTATAACGTTATACCATATAACGTAATACGTTAAAACGTAATACCATATAACGTAATACGTTATAACGTAATACCATATAACGTAATACGTTATAACGTTATACCATATAACGTAATACGTTATAACGTTATACCATATAACGTAATACTTTATAACGTTATACCATATAACGTAATACGTTAAAACGTTATACCACATAACGTAATACGTTATAACGTAATACCATATAACGTAATACGTTATAACGTTATACCATATAACGTAATACGTTAAAACGTAATACCATATAACGTAATACGTTATAACGTTATACCATATAACGTAAAACGTCATTTCGTTATACCATATAACGTAATACGTTATAACGTTATACCATATAACGTAATACGTTAAAACGTAATACCATATAACGTAATACGTTATAACGTTATACCATATAACGTAAAACGTCATTTCGTTATACCATATAACGTAATACGTTATAACGTAATGCCATATAACGTAATACGTGATAACGTTATACCATATAACGTAATACGTTATAACGTAATAACATATAGCGTAAAACGTTATAACGTAATACCATATAACGTAATACGTTATAACGTTATACCATATAACGTAATACGTTATAACGTAATACCATATAACGTAATACGTTATAACGTTATACCATATAACGTAATACGTTATAACGTTATACCATATAACGTAATACTTTATAACGTTATACCATATAACGTAATACGTTAAAACGTTATACCACATAACGTAATACGTTATAACGTAATACCATATAACGTAATACGTTATAACGTTATACCATATAACGTAATACGTTATAACGTTATACCATATAACGTAATACGTTATAACGTTATACCATATAACGTAATACGTTATAACGTTATACCATATAACGTAGTACGTTATAACGTTATACCATATAACGTAATACGGTATAACGTTATACCATATAACGTAATACGTTATAACGTTATACCATATAACGTAATACTTTATAACGTTATACCATATAACGTAATACGTTAAAACGTTATACCACATAACGTAATACGTTATAACGTAATACCATATAACGTAATACGTTATAACGTTATACCATATAACGTAATACGTTATAACGTTATACCATATAACGTAGTACGTTATAACGTTATACCATATAATGTAATACGTTATAACGTTATACCATATAACGTAATACGTTATAACGTAATACCATATAACGTAAAACGTCATTTCGTTATACCATATAACGTAATACGTTATAACGTAATGCCATATAACGTAATACGGTATAACGTTATACCATATAACGTAATACGTTATAACGATATACCATATAACGTAATACGTTATAACGTTATACCATATAACGTAATACGTGATAACGTAACACCATATAACGTAATACGTTATAACGTTATACCATATAACGTAATACGTTATAAAGTTATACCATATAACGTAATACTTTATAACGTTATACCATATAACGTAATACGTTAAAACCTTATACCACATAACGTAATACGTTATAACGTAATACCATATAACGTAATACTTTATAACGTTATACCATATAACGTAATACGTTAAAACCTTATACCACATAACGTAATACGTTATAACGTAATACCATATAACGTAAAACGTCATTTCGTTATACCATATAACGTAATACATTATAACGATATACCATATAACGTAATACGTTATAACGTTATACCATATAACGTAATACGATAAAACGTAATACCATATAACGTAATACGTTATAACGTTATACCATATAACGTAATACGTGATAACGTAACACCATATAACGTAATACGTTATAACGTTATACCATATAACGTAATACGTTATAACGTTATACCATATAACGTAAAACGTCATTTCGTTATACCGTATAACGTAATACGTTATAACGTAATACCATATAACGTAAAACGTCATTTCGTTATACCATATCACGTAATACGTTATAACGTAATGCCATATAACGTAATACGGTATAACGTTATACCATATAACGTAATACGTTATAACGATATACCATATAACGTAATACGTTATAACGTTATACCATATAATGTAATACGTTATAACGTTATACCATATAACGTAATACGGTATAACGTTATACCATATAACGTAATACGTTATAACGATATACCATATAACGTAGTACGTTATAACGTTATACCATATAACGTAATACGTTATAACGTTATATCATATAACGTAATACGTTAAAACGTTATACCATATAACGTTATACGTTATAACGTTATACCATATAACGTAATACGTGATAACGTAACACCATATAACGTAATACGTTATAACGTTATACCATATAACGTAATACGTTATAAAGTTATACCATATAACGTAATACTTTATAACGTTATACCATATAACGTAATACGTTAAAACCTTATACCACATAACGTAATACGTTATAACGTAATACCATATAACGTAATACGTTATAACGTTATACCATATAACGTAATACTTTATAACGTTATACCATATAACGTAATACGTTATAACGTTATACCATATAACGTAATACGTTATAACGTAATACCATATAACGTAAAACGTCATTTCGTTATACCATATAACGTAATACGTTATAACGTTATACCATATAACGTAATACGTTAAAACGTAATACCATATAACGTAATACGTTATAACGTTATACCATATAACGTAAAACGTCATTTCGTTATACCGTATAACGTAATACGTTATAACGTAATACCGTATAACGTAATACGTTATAACGTTATACCATATAACGTAATACGTTATAACGTTATACCACATAACGTAATACTTTATAACGTTATACCACATAACGTAATACGTTAAAACGTTATACCACATAACGTAATACGATATAACGTAATACCATATAACGTAATACGTTATAACGTTATACCATATAACGTAATACGTTAAAACGTAATACCATATAACGTAATACGTTATAACGTTATACCATATAACGTAAAACGTCATTTCGTTATACCATATAACGTAATACGTTATAACGTAATGCCATATAACGTAATACGTGATAACGTTATACCATATAACGTAATACGTTATAACGTAATAACATATAACGTAAAACGTCATTTCGTTGTACCATATAACGTAATACGGTATAACGTTACACCATATAACGTAATACGTTATAACGATATACCATATAACGTAATACGTTATAACGTTATACCATATACCGTAATACGTGATAACGTTATACCATATAACGTAATACGTTAAAACGTTATACCATATAACGTAATACGTGATAACGTAATACCATATAACGTAATACGTTATGACGTTATACCATATAACGAAATACGTTATAACGTAATACCATATAACGTAATACGTTATAACGTAATGCCATATAACGTAATACGTGATAACGTTATATCATATAACGTAATACGTTAAAACGTTATACCATATAACGTAATACGTTATAACGTTATACCATATAACGTAATACGTGATAACATAATGCCATATAACGTAATTCGTTATAACGTTATACCATATAACGTAATACGTTATAACGTTATACCATATAACGCAATACGTTATAACGTAATACCATATAACGTAATACGTTATAACGTTATACCATATAACGTAATACGTTATAAAGTTATACCATATAACGTAATACTTTATAACGTTATACCATATAACGTAATACGTTAAAACCTTATACCACATAACGTAATACGTTATAACGTTATACCATATAACGTAATACGTGATAACGTAACACCATATAACGTAATACGTTATAACGTTATACCATATAACGTAATACGTTATAACGTTATACCATATAACGTAATACGTTAAAACGTAACACCATATAACGTAATACGTTAAAACGTAATACCATATAACGTAATACGTTATAACGTTATACCATATAACGTAAAACGTCATTTCGTTATACCATATAACGTAATACGTTATAACGTAATGCCATATAACGTAATACGTGATAACGTTATACCATATAACGTAATACGTTATAACGTAATAACATATAGCGTAAAACGTTATAACGTAATACCATATAACGTAATACGTTATAACGTTATACCATATAACGTAATACGTTATAACGTAATACCATATAACGTAATACGTTATAACGTTATACCATATAACGTAATACGTTATAACGTTATACCATATAACGTAATACTTTATAACGTTATACCATATAACGTAATACGTTAAAACGTTATACCACATAACGTAATACGTTATAACGTAATACCATATAACGTAATACGTTATAACGTTATACCATATAACGTAATACGTTATAACGTTATACCATATAACGTAATACGTTATAACGTTATACCATATAACGTAATACGTTATAACGTTATACCATATAACGTAGTACGTTATAACGTTATACCATATAACGTAATACGGTATAACGTTATACCATATAACGTAATACGTTATAACGTTATACCATATAACGTAATACTTTATAACGTTATACCATATAACGTAATACGTTAAAACGTTATACCACATAACGTAATACGTTATAACGTAATACCATATAACGTAATACGTTATAACGTTATACCATATAACGTAATACGTTATAACGTTATACCATATAACGTAGTACGTTATAACGTTATACCATATAATGTAATACGTTATAACGTTATACCATATAACGTAATACGTTATAACGTAATACCATATAACGTAAAACGTCATTTCGTTATACCATATAACGTAATACGTTATAACGTAATGCCATATAACGTAATACGGTATAACGTTATACCATATAACGTAATACGTTATAACGATATACCATATAACGTAATACGTTATAACGTTATACCATATAACGTAATACGTGATAACGTAACACCATATAACGTAATACGTTATAACGTTATACCATATAACGTAATACGTTATAAAGTTATACCATATAACGTAATACTTTATAACGTTATACCATATAACGTAATACGTTAAAACCTTATACCACATAACGTAATACGTTATAACGTAATACCATATAACGTAATACTTTATAACGTTATACCATATAACGTAATACGTTAAAACCTTATACCACATAACGTAATACGTTATAACGTAATACCATATAACGTAAAACGTCATTTCGTTATACCATATAACGTAATACATTATAACGATATACCATATAACGTAATACGTTATAACGTTATACCATATAACGTAATACGATAAAACGTAATACCATATAACGTAATACGTTATAACGTTATACCATATAACGTAATACGTGATAACGTAACACCATATAACGTAATACGTTATAACGTTATACCATATAACGTAATACGTTATAACGTTATACCATATAACGTAAAACGTCATTTCGTTATACCGTATAACGTAATACGTTATAACGTAATACCATATAACGTAAAACGTCATTTCGTTATACCATATCACGTAATACGTTATAACGTAATGCCATATAACGTAATACGGTATAACGTTATACCATATAACGTAATACGTTATAACGATATACCATATAACGTAATACGTTATAACGTTATACCATATAATGTAATACGTTATAACGTTATACCATATAACGTAATACGGTATAACGTTATACCATATAACGTAATACGTTATAACGATATACCATATAACGTAGTACGTTATAACGTTATACCATATAACGTAATACGTTATAACGTTATATCATATAACGTAATACGTTAAAACGTTATACCATATAACGTTATACGTTATAACGTTATACCATATAACGTAATACGTGATAACGTAACACCATATAACGTAATACGTTATAACGTTATACCATATAACGTAATACGTTATAAAGTTATACCATATAACGTAATACTTTATAACGTTATACCATATAACGTAATACGTTAAAACCTTATACCACATAACGTAATACGTTATAACGTAATACCATATAACGTAATACGTTATAACGTTATACCATATAACGTAATACTTTATAACGTTATACCATATAACGTAATACGTTATAACGTTATACCATATAACGTAATACGTTATAACGTAATACCATATAACGTAAAACGTCATTTCGTTATACCATATAACGTAATACGTTATAACGTTATACCATATAACGTAATACGTTAAAACGTAATACCATATAACGTAATACGTTATAACGTTATACCATATAACGTAAAACGTCATTTCGTTATACCGTATAACGTAATACGTTATAACGTAATACCGTATAACGTAATACGTTATAACGTTATACCATATAACGTAATACGTTATAACGTTATACCACATAACGTAATACTTTATAACGTTATACCACATAACGTAATACGTTAAAACGTTATACCACATAACGTAATACGATATAACGTAATACCATATAACGTAATACGTTATAACGTTATACCATATAACGTAATACGTTAAAACGTAATACCATATAACGTAATACGTTATAACGTTATACCATATAACGTAAAACGTCATTTCGTTATACCATATAACGTAATACGTTATAACGTAATGCCATATAACGTAATACGTGATAACGTTATACCATATAACGTAATACGTTATAACGTAATAACATATAACGTAAAACGTCATTTCGTTGTACCATATAACGTAATACGGTATAACGTTACACCATATAACGTAATACGTTATAACGATATACCATATAACGTAATACGTTATAACGTTATACCATATACCGTAATACGTGATAACGTTATACCATATAACGTAATACGTTAAAACGTTATACCATATAACGTAATACGTGATAACGTAATACCATATAACGTAATACGTTATGACGTTATACCATATAACGAAATACGTTATAACGTAATACCATATAACGTAATACGTTATAACGTAATGCCATATAACGTAATACGTGATAACGTTATATCATATAACGTAATACGTTAAAACGTTATACCATATAACGTAATACGTTATAACGTTATACCATATAACGTAATACGTGATAACATAATGCCATATAACGTAATTCGTTATAACGTTATACCATATAACGTAATACGTTATAACGTTATACCATATAACGTAATACGTTATAACGTAATACCATATAACGTAATACGTTATAACGTTATACCATATAACGTAATACGTTAAAACGTAATACCATATAACGTAATACGTTATAACGTTATACCATATAACGTAATACGTGATAACGTAATACCATATAACGTAATACGTTATGACGTTATACCATATAACGCAATACGTTATAACGTAATACCATATAACGTAATACGTTATAACGTTATACCATATAACGTAATACGTTATAAAGTTATACCATATAACGTAATACTTTATAACGTTATACCATATAACGTAATACGTTAAAACCTTATACCACATAACGTAATACGTTATAACGTTATACCATATAACGTAATACGTGATAACGTAACACCATATAACGTAATACGTTATAACGTTATACCATATAACGTAATACGTTATAACGTTATACCATATAACGTAATACGTTAAAACGTAACACCATATAACGTAATACGTTATAACGTTATACCATATAACGTAATACGGTATAACGTTATACCATATAACGTAATACGTTATAACGATATACCATATAACGTAGTACGTTATAACGTTATACCATATAACGTAATACGTTATAACGTTATACCATATAACGTAATACGTTAAAACGTTATACCATATAACGTAATACGTTATAACGTTATACCATATAACGTAATACGTGATAACGTAACACCATATAACGTAATACGTTATAACGTTATACCATATAACGTAATACGTTATAAAGTTATACCATATAACGTAATACTTTATAACGTTATACCATATAACGTAATACGTTAAAACCTTATACCACATAACGTAATACGTTATAACGTAATACCATATAACGTAATACGTTATAACGTTATACCATATAACGTAATACGTTAAAACGTAATACCATATAACGTAATACGTTATAACGTTATACCATATAACGTAAAACGTCATTTCGTTATACCATATAACGTAATACGTTAAAACGTAATACCATATAACGTAATACGTTATAACGTAATACCATATAACGTAATACGTTATAAAGTTATACCATATAACGTAATACTTTATAACGTTATACCATATAACGTAATACGTTAAAACCTTATACCACATAACGTAATACGTTATAACGTTATACCATATAACGTAATACGTGATAACGTAACACCATATAACGTAATACGTTATAACGTTATACCATATAACGTAATACGTTATAACGTTATACCATATAACGTAATACGTTAAAACGTAACACCATATAACGTAATACGTTATAACGTTATACCATATAACGTAATACGGTATAACGTTATACCATATAACGTAATACGTTATAACGATATACCATATAACGTAGTACGTTATAACGTTATACCATATAACGTAATACGTTATAACGTTATACCATATAACGTAATACGTTAAAACGTTATACCATATAACGTAATACGTTATAACGTTATACCATATAACGTAATACGTGATAACGTAACACCATATAACGTAATACGTTATAACGTTATACCATATAACGTAATACGTTATAAAGTTATACCATATAACGTAATACTTTATAACGTTATACCATATAACGTAATACGTTAAAACCTTATACCACATAACGTAATACGTTATAACGTAATACCATATAACGTAATACGTTATAACGTTATACCATATAACGTAATACGTTAAAACGTAATACCATATAACGTAATACGTTATAACGTTATACCATATAACGTAAAACGTCATTTCGTTATACCATATAACGTAATACATTATAACGTAATGCCATATAACGTAATACGTGATAACATTATACCATATAACGTAATACGTTATAACGTAATAACATATAACGTAAAACGTTATAACGTAATACCATATAACGTAATACGTTATAACGTTATACCATATAACGTAATACGTTAAAACGTAATACCATATAACGTAATACGTTATAACGTAATACCATATAACGTAATACGTTATAACGTTATACCATATAACGTAATACGTTATAACGTTATACCATATAACGTAATACTTTATAACGTTATACCATATAACGTAATACGTTAAAACGTTATACCACATAACGTAATACGTTATAACGTAATACCATATAACGTAATACGTTATAACGTTATACCATATAACGTAATACGTTAAAACGTAATACCATATAACGTAATACGTTATAACGTTATACCATATAACGTAAAACGTCATTTCGTTATACCATATAACGTAATACGTTATAACGTTATACCATATAACGTAATACGTTAAAACGTAATACCATATAACGTAATACGTTATAACGTTATACCATATAACGTAAAACGTCATTTCGTTATACCATATAACGTAATACGTTATAACGTAATGCCATATAACGTAATACGTGATAACGTTATACCATATAACGTAATACGTTATAACGTAATAACACATAACGTAAAACGTTATAACGTAATACCATATAACGTAATACGTTATAACGTTATACCATATAACGTAATACGTTATAACGTAATACCATATAACGTAATACGTTATAACGTTATACCATATAACGTAATACGTTATAACGTTATACCATATAACGTAATACTTTATAACGTTATACCATATAACGTAATACGTTAAAACGTTATACCACATAACGTAATACGTTATAACGTAATACCATATAACGTAATACGTTATAACGTTATACCATATAACGTAATACGTTATAACGTTATACCATATAACGTAATACGTTATAACGTTATACCATATAACGTAATACGTTATAACGTTATACCATATAACGTAGTACGTTATAACGTTATACCATATAACGTAATACGGTATAACGTTATACCATATAACGTAATACGTTATAACGTTATACCATATAACGTAATACTTTATAACGTTATACCATATAACGTAATACGTTAAAACGTTATACCACATAACGTAATACGTTATAACGTAATACCATATAACGTAATACGTTATAACGTTATACCATATAACGTAATACGTTATAACGTTATACCATATAACGTAGTACGTTATAACGTTATACCATATAATGTAATACGTTATAACGTTATACCATATAACGTAATACGTTATAACGTAATACCATATAACGTAAAACGTCATTTCGTTATACCATATAACGTAATACGTTATAACGTAATGCCATATAACGTAATACGGTATAACGTTATACCATATAACGTAAAACGTTATAACGATATACCATATAACGTAATACGTTATAACGTTATACCATATAACGTAATACGTGATAACGTAACACCATATAACGTAATACGTTATAACGTTATACCATATAACGTAATACGTTATAAAGTTATACCATATAACGTAATACTTTATAACGTTATACCATATAACGTAATACGTTAAAACCTTATACCACATAACGTAATACGTTATAACGTAATACCATATAACGTAATACGTTATAACGTTATACCATATAACGTAATACGTTAAAACGTAATACCATATAACGTAATACGTTATAACGTTATACCATATAACGTAAAACGTCATTTCGATATACCATATAACGTAATACATTATAACGATATACCATATAACGTAATACGTTATAACGTTATACCATATAACGTAGTACGTTATAACGTTATACCATATAACGTAATACGTTATAACGTTATACCATATAACGTAATACGTTATAACGTAATACCATATAACGTAAAACGTCATTTCGTTATACCATATAACGTAATACGTTATAACGTTATACCATATAACGTAATACGGTATAACGTTATACCATATAACGTAATACGTTATAACGATATACCATATAACGTAATACGTTATAACGTTATACCATATAACGTAATACGTTATAACGTTATACCATATAACGTAATACGGTATAACGTTATACCATATAACGTAATACGTTATAACGATATACCATATAACGTAATACGTTATAACGTTATACCATATAACGTAATACGTTAAAACGTAATACCATATAACGTAATACGTTATAACGTTATACCATATAACGTAAAACGTCATTTCGTTATACCATATAACGTAATACATTATAACGATATACCATATAACGTAATACGTTATAACGTTATACCATATAACGTAATACGATAAAACGTAATACCATATAACGTAATACGTTATAACGTTATACCATATAACGTAATACGTGATAACGTAACACCATATAACGTAATACGTTATAACGTTATACCATATAACGTAATACGTTATAACGTTATACCATATAACGTAAAACGTCATTTCGTTATACCGTATAACGTAATACGTTATAACGTAATACCATATAACGTAAAACGTCATTTCGTTATACCATATAACGTAATACGTTATAACGTAATGCCATATAACGTAATACGGTATAACGTTATACCATATAACGTAATACGTTATAACGATATACCATATAACGTAATACGTTATAACGTTATACCATATAATGTAATACGTTATAACGTTATACCATATAACGTAATACGGTATAACGTTATACCATATAACGTAATACGTTATAACGATATACCATATAACGTAGTACGTTATAACGTTATACCATATAACGTAATACGTTATAACGTTATATCATATAACGTAATACGTTAAAACGTTATACCATATAACGTTATACGTTATAACGTTATACCATATAACGTAATACGTGATAACGTAACACCATATAACGTAATACGTTATAACGTTATACCATATAACGTAATACGTTATAAAGTTATACCATATAACGTAATACTTTATAACGTTATACCATATAACGTAATACGTTAAAACCTTATACCACATAACGTAATACGTTATAACGTAATACCATATAACGTAATACGTTATAACGTTATACCATATAACGTAATACTTTATAACGTTATACCATATAACGTAATACGTTATAACGTTATACCATATAACGTAATACGTTATAACGTTATACCATATAACGTAATACGGTATAACGTTATACCATATAACGTAATACGTTATAACGATATACCATATAACGTAATACGTTATAACGTAATGCCATATAACGTAATACGGTATAACGTTATACCATATAACGTAATACGTTATAACGTTATACCATATAACGTAAAACGTCATTTCGTTATACCGTATAACGTAATACGTTATAACGTAATGCCATATAACGTAATACGTGATAACGTTATACCATATAACGTAATACGTTATAACGTAATAACATATAACGTAAAACGTTATAACGTAATACCATATAACGTAATACGTTATAACGTTATACCATATAACGTAATACGTTAAAACGTAATACCATATAACGTAATACGTTATAACGTAATACCATATAACGTAATACGTTATAACGTTATACCATATAACGTAATACGTTATAACGTTATACCACATAACGTAATACTTTATAACGTTATACCACATAACGTAATACGTTAAAACGTTATACCACATAACGTAATACGTTATAACGTTATACCATATAACGTAATACGTTATAACGTTATACCATATAACGTAATACGTTAAAACGTAATACCATATAACGTAATACGTTATAACGTTATACCATATAACGTAAAACGTCATTTCGTTATACCATATAACGTAATACGTTATAACGTAATGCCATATAACGTAATACGTGATAACGTTATACCATATAACGTAATACGTTATAACGTAATAACATATAACGTAAAACGTCATTTCGTTGTACCATATAACGTAATACGGTATAACGTTACACCATATAACGTAATACGTTATAACGATATACCATATAACGTAATACGTTATAACGTTATACCATATAACGTAATACGTTAAAACCTTATACCACATAACGTAATACGTTATAACGTAATACCATATAACGTAATACGTTATAACGTTATACCATATAACGTAATACTTTATAACGTTATACCATATAACGTAATACGTTATAACGTTATACCATATAACGTAATACGTTATAACGTTATACCATATAACGTAATACGGTATAACGTTATACCATATAACGTAATACGTTATAACGATTTACCATATAACGTAATACGTTATAACGTAATGCCATATAACGTAATACGGTATAACGTTATACCATATAACGTAATACGTTATAACGTTATACCATATAACGTAAAACGTCATTTCGTTATACCGTATAACGTAATACGTTATAACGTAATGCCATATAACGTAATACGTGATAACGTTATACCATATAACGTAATACGTTATAACGTAATAACATATAACGTAAAACGTTATAACGTAATACCATATAACGTAATACGTTATAACGTTATACCATATAACGTAATACGTTAAAACGTAATACCATATAACGTAATACGTTATAACGTAATACCATATAACGTAATACGTTATAACGTTATACCATATAACGTAATACGTTATAACGTTATACCACATAACGTAATACTTTATAACGTTATACCACATAACGTAATACGTTAAAACGTTATACCACATAACGTAATACGTTATAACGTAATACCATATAACGTAATACGTTATAACGTTATACCATATAACGTAATAAGTTAAAACGTAATACCATATAACGTAATACGTTATAACGTTATACCATATAACGTAAAACGTCATTTCGTTATACCATATAACGTAATACGTTATAACGTAATGCCATATAACGTAATACGTGATAACGTTATACCATATAACGTAATACGTTATAACGTAATAACATATAACGTAAAACGTCATTTCGTTGTACCATATAACGTAATACGGTATAACGTTACACCATATAACGTAATACGTTATAACGATATACCATATAACGTAATACGTTATAACGTTATACCATATACCGTAATACGTGATAACGTTATACCATATAACGTAATACGTTAAAACGTTATACCATATAACGTAATACGTGATAACGTAATACCATATAACGTAATACGTTATGACGTTATACCATATAACGAAATACGTTATAACGTAATACCATATAACGTAATACGTTATAACGTAATGCCATATAACGTAATACGTGATAACGTTATATCATATAACGTAATACGTTAAAACGTTATACCATATAACGTAATACGTTATAACGTTATACCATATAACGTAATACGTGATAACATAATGCCATATAACGTAATTCGTTATAACGTTATACCATATAACGTAATACGTTATAACGTTATACCATATAACGTAATACGTTATAACGTAATACCATATAACGTAATACGTTATAACGTTATACCATATAACGTAATACGTTAAAACGTAATACCATATAACGTAATACGTTATAACGTTATACCATATAACGTAATACGTGATAACGTAATACCATATAACGTAATACGTTATGACGTTATACCATATAACGCAATACGTTATAACGTAATACCATATAACGTAATACGTTATAACGTTATACCATACAACGTAAAACGTCATTTCGATATACCGTGTAACGTGATACGTTATAACGTTATAACATATAACGTATTACGTTAGAACGTAATACCATATAACGTAAAACGTCATTTCGTTATAGCATATAACGTAATACGTTAAAACGTTATACCATATAACGTAATACGTCATTTCGTTATACCATATAACGTAATACCTTATAACGTAATACCATATAACGTAAAACGTCATTTCGTTATACCATATAACGTAATACGTTATAACGTAATGCCATATAACGTAATACGGTATAACGTTATACCATATAACGTAATACGTCATAACGATATACCATATAATGTAATACGTTATAACGTTATACCATATAACGTAACACGTTATAACGTTATACCATATAACGTAATACGGTATAACGTTATACCATATAACGTAATACGTTATAACGATATACCATATAACGTAGTACGTTATAACGTTATACCATATAACGTAATACGTTATAACGTTATACCATATAACGTAATACGTTAAAACGTTATACCATATAACGTAATACGTTATAACGTTATACCATATAACGTAATACGTTATAACGTTATACCATATAACGTAATACGTTAAAACGTAATACCATATAACGTAATACGTTATAACGTTATACCATATAACGTGAAGCGTCATTTCGTTATACCATATAACGTAATACATTATAACGTAATGCCATATAACGTAATACGTGATAACATTATACCATATAACGTAATACGTTATAACGTAATAACATACAACGTAAAACGTTATAACGTAATACCATATAACGTAATACGTTATAACGTTATACCATATAACGTAATACGTGATAACGTAATACCATATAACTTAATATGTTATGACGTTATACCATATAACGTAATACGTTATAACGTAATACCATATAACGTAATACGTTATAACGTAATACCATATAACGTAAAACGTCATTTCGTTATACCATATAACGTAATACGTTATAACGTAATACCATATAACGTAATAAGTTATAACGTTATACCATATAACGTAATAAGTGATAACGTTTTACCATATAACGTAATACGTTAAAACGTTATACCATATAACGTAATACGTTATAACGTTATACCATATAACGTAATACGTGATAACGTTATACCATATAACGTAGTACGTTATAACGTTATACCATATAACGTAATACGTTATAACGTTATACCATATAACGTAATACGCTATAACGTAATACCATATAACGTAAAACGTCATTTCGTTATACCATATAACGTAATACGTTATAACGTAATGCCATGTAACGTAATACGGTATAACGTTATACCATATAACGTAATACGTTATAACGGTATACCATATAACGTAATACGTTATGACGTTATACCATATAACGTAATACGTTATAACGTTATACCATATAACGTAAATCGTCATTTCGTTATACCATATAACGTAATACATTATAACGTAATGCCATATAACGTAATACGTGATGACATTATACGATATAACGTAATACGTTATAACGTAATAACATATAACGTAAAACGTTATAACGTAATACCATATAACGTAATACGTTATAACGTTATACCATATAACGTAATACGTTAAAACGTAACACCATATAACGTAATACGTTATAACGTAATACCATATAACGTAATACGTTATAACGATATACCATATAACGTAGTACGTTATAACGGTATACCATATAACGTAGTACGTTATAACGTTATACCATATAACGTAATACGTTATAACGTTATACCATATAACGTAATACGTTATAACGTAATACCATATAACGTAAAACGTCATTTCGTTATACCATATAACGTAATACGTTATAACGTAATGCCATATAACGTAATACGGTATAACGTTATACCATATAACGTAATACGTTATAACGATATACCATATAACGTAATACGTTATAACGTTATACCATATAACGTAATACGTTATAACGTTATACCATATAACGTAATACGGTATAACGTTATACCATATAACGTAATACGTTATAACGATATACCATATAACGTAGTACGTTATAACGTTATACCATATAACGTAATACGTGATAACGTAACACCATATAACGTAATACGTTATAACGTTATACCATATAACGTAATACGTTATAACGTTATACCATATAACGTAATACGTGATAACGTAACACCATATAACGTAATACGTTATAACGTTATACCATATAACGTAATACGTTATAACGTTATACCATATAACGTAAAACGTCATTTCGTTATACCGTATAACGTAATACGTTATAACGTAATACCATATAACGTAATACGGTATAACGTTATACCATATAACGTAATACGTTATAACGATATACCATATAACGTAATACGTTATAACGTTATACCATATAACGTAATACGTTATAACGTTATACCATATAACGTAATACGGTATAACGTTATACCATATAACGTAATACGTTATAACGTTATACCATATAACGTAATACGTTATAACGTTATACCATATAACGTAAAACGTCATTTCGTTATACCGTATAACGTAATACGTTATAACGTAATACCATATAACGTAAAACGTCATTTCGTTATACCATATAACGTAATACGTTATAACGTAATGCCATATAACGTAATACGGTATAACGTTATACCATATAACGTAATACGTTATAACGATATACCATATAACGTAATACGTTATAACGTTATACCATATAACGTAATACGTTATAACGTTATACCATATAACGTAGTACGGTATAACGTTATACCATATAACGTAATACGTTATAACGATATACCATATAACGTAGTACGTTATAACGTTATACCATATAACGTAATACGTTATAACGTTATACCATATAACGTAATACGTTAAAACGTTATACCATATAACGTAATACGTTATAACGTTATACCATATAACGTAATACGTGATAACGTAACACCATATAACGTAATACGTTATAACGTTATACCATATAACGTAATACGTTATAAAGTTATACCATATAACGTAATACTTTATAACGTTATACCATATAACGTAATACGTTAAAACCTTATACCACATAACGTAATACGTTATAACGTAATACCATATAACGTAATACGTTATAACGTTATACCATATAACGTAATACTTTATAACGTTATACCATATAACGTAATACGTTAAAACGTTATACCACATAACGTAATACGTTATAACGTAATACCATATAACGTAATACGTTATAACGTTATACCATATAACGTAATACGTTAAAACGTAATACCATATAACGTAATACGTTATAGCGTAATACCATATAACGTAATACGTTATAACGTTATACCATATAACGTAATACGTTAAAACGTAATACCATATAACGTAATACGTTATAACGTTATACCATATAACGTAAAACGTCATTTCGTTATACCGTATAACGTAATACGTTATAACGTAATGCCATATAACGTAATACGTGATAACGTTATACCATATAACGTAATACGTTATAACGTAATAACATATAACGTAAAACGTTATAACGTAATACCATATAACGTAATACGTTATAACGTTATACCATATAACGTAATACGTTAAAACGTAATACCATATAACGTAATACGTTATAGCGTAATACCATATAACGTAATACGTTATAACGTTATACCATATAACGTAATACGTTATAACGTTATACCATATAACGTAAAACGTTATAACGTTATACCATATAACGTAATACGTTAAAACGTAATACCATATAACGTAATACGTTATAGCGTAATACCATATAACGTAATACGTTATAACGTTATACCATATAACGTAATACGTTATAACGTTATACCATATAACGTAATACTTTATAACGTTATACCATATAACGTAATACGTTAAAACGTTATACCACATAACGTAATACGTTATAACGTAATACCATATAACGTAATACGTTATAACGTTATACCATATAACGTAATACGTTAAAACGTAATACCATATAACGTAATACGTTATAACGTTATACCATATAACGTAAAACGTCATTTCGTTATACCATATAACGTAATACGTTATAACGTAATGCCATATAACGTAATACGTGATAACGTTATACCATATAACGTAATACGTTATAACGTAATAACATATAACGTAAAACGTCATTTCGTTGTACCATATAACGTAATACGGTATAACGTTACACCATATAACGTAATACGTTATAACGATATACCATATAACGTAATACGTTATAACGTTATACCATATACCGTAATACGTGATAACGTTATACCATATAACGTAATACGTTAAAACGTTATACCATATAACGTAATACGTGATAACGTAATACCATATAACGTAATACGTTATGACGTTATACCATATAACGAAATACGTTATAACGTAATACCATATAACGTAATACGTTATAACGTAATGCCATATACCGTAATACGTGATAACGTTATATCATATAACGTAATACGTTAAAACGTTATACCATATAACGTAATACGTTATAACGTTATACCATATAACGTAATACGTGATAACATAATGCCATATAACGTAATTCGTTATAACGTTATACCATATAACGTAATACGTTATAACGTTATACCATATAACGTAATACGTTATAACGTAATACCATATAACGTAATACGTTATAACGTTATACCATATAACGTAATACGTTAAAACGTAATACCATATAACGTAATACGTTATAACGTAATACCATATAACGTAGAACGTCATTTCGTTATACCATATAACGTAATACGTTATAACGTAATGCCATATAACGTAATACGTGATAACGTAACACCATATAACGTAATACGTTATAACGTTATACCATATAACGTAATACGTTATAACGTTATACCATATAACGTAATACTTTATAACGTTATACCATATAACGTAATACGTTAAAACCTTATACCACATAACGTAATACGTTATAACGTAATACCATATAACGTAATACGTTATAACGTTATACCATATAACGTAATACGTTAAAACGTAATACCATATAACGTAATACGTTATAACGTTATACCATATAACGTAAATCGTCATTTCGTTATACCATATAACGTAATACATTATAACGTAATGCCATATAACGTAATACGTGATAACATTATACCATATAACGTAATACGTTATAAAGTTATACCATATAACGTAATACGTTAAAACCTTATACCACATAACGTAATACGTTATAACGATATACCATATAACGTAGTACGTTATAACGTTATACCATATAACGTAATACGTTATAACGTTATACCATATAACGTAATACGTTAAAACGTTATACCATATAACGTAATACGTTATAACGTTATACAATATAACGTAATACGTGATAACGTAACACCATATAACGCAATACGTTATAACGTTATACCATATAACGTAATACGTTATAAAGTTATACCATATAACGTAATACTTTATAACGTTATACCATATAACGTAATACGTTAAAACCTTATACCACATAACGTAATACGTTATAACGTAATACCATATAACGTAATACGTTATAACGTTATACCATATAACGTAATACGTTAAAACGTAATACCATATAACGTAATACGTTATAACGTTATACCATATAACGTAAAACGTCATTTCGTTATACCATATAACGTAATACATTATAACGTAATGCCATATAACGTAATACGTGATAACATTATACCATATAACGTAATACGTTATAACGTAATAACATATAACGTAAAACGTTATAACGTAATACCATATAACGTAATACGTTATAACGTTATACCATATAACGTAATACGTTAAAACGTAATACCATATAACGTAATACGTTATAACGTAATACCATATAACGTAATACGTTATAACGTTATACCATATAACGTAATACGTTATAACGTTATACCATATAACGTAATACTTTATAACGTTATACCATATAACGTAATACGTTAAAACGTTATACCACATATCGTAATACGTTATAACGTAATACCATATAACGTAATACGTTATAACGTTATACCATATAACGTAATACGTTAAAACGTAATACCATATAACGTAATACGTTATAACGTTATACCATATAACGTAAAACGTCATTTCGTTATACCATATAACGTAATACGTTATAACGTTATACCATATAACGTAAAACGTTATAACGTAATACCATATAACGTAATACGTTATAACGTTATACCATATAACGTAGTACGTTATAACGTTATACCATATAACGTAGTACGTTATAACGTTATACCATATAACGTAATACGTTATAACGTTATACCATATAACGTAATACGTTATAACGTAATACCATATAACGTAAAACGTCATTTCGTTATACCATATAACGTAATACGTTATAACGTAATGCCATATAACGTAATACGGTATAACGTTATACCATATAACGTAATACGTTATAACGATATACCATATAACGTAATACGTTATAACGTTATACCATATAACGTAATACGTTATAACGTTATACCATATAACGTAATACGGTATAACGTTATACCATATAACGTAATACGTTATAACGATATACCATATAACGTAATATGTGATAACGTAACACCATATAACGTAATACGTTATAACGTTATACCATATAACGTAATAGGTTATAAAGTTATACCATATAACGTAATACTTTATAACGTTATACCATATAACGTAATACGTTAAAACCTTATACCACATAACGTAATACGTTATAACGTAATACCATATAACGTAATACGTTATAACGTTATACCATATAACGTAGTACGTTATAACGTTATACCATATAACGTAGTACGTTATAACGTTATACCATATAACGTAATACGTTATAACGTTATACCATATAACGTAATACGTTATAACGTAATACCATATAACGTAAAACGTCATTTCGTTATACCATATAACGTAATACGTTATAACGTAATGCCATATAACGTAATACGGTATAACGTTATACCATATAACGTAATACGTTATAACGATATACCATATAACGTAATACGTTATAACGTTATACCATATAACGTAATACGTTATAACGTTATACCATATAACGTAATACGGTATAACGTTATACCATATAACGTAATACGTTATAACGATATACCATATAACGTAATATGTGATAACGTAACACCATATAACGTAATACGTTATAACGTTATACCATATAACGTAATAGGTTATAAAGTTATACCATATAACGTAATACTTTATAACGTTATACCATATAACGTAATACGTTAAATCCTTATACCACATAACGTAATACGTTATAACGTAATACCATAGAACGTAATACGTTATAACGTTATACCATATAACGTAATACGTTAAAACGTAATACCATATAACGTAATACGTTATAACGTTATACCATATAACGTAAAACGTCATTTCGTTATACCATATAACGTAATACGTTATAACGTTACACCATATAACGTAATACGTTATAACGATATACCATATAACGTAATACGTTATAACGTTATACCATATACCGTAATACGTGATAACGTTATACCATATAACGTAATACGTTAAAACGTTATACCATATAACGTAATACGTGATAACGTAACACCATATAACGTAATACGTTATAACGTTATACCATATAACGTAATACGTTATAAAGTTATACCATATAACGTAATACTTTATAACGTTATACCATATAACGTAATACGTTAAAACCTTATACCACATAACGTAATACGTTATAACGTAATACCATATAACGTAATACGTTATAACGTTATACCATATAACGTAATACGTTAAAACGTAATACCATATAACGTAATACGTTATAACGTTATACCATATAACGTAAAACGTCATTTCGTTATACCATATAACGTAATACGTTATAACGTAATGCCATATAACGTAATACGTGATAACGTTATACCATATAACGTAATACGTTATAACGTAATAACATATAACGTAATACGTTATGACGTTATACCATATAACGAAATACGTTATAACGTAATACCATATAACGTAATACGTTATAACGTAATGCCATATAACGTAATACGTGATAACGTTATACCATATAACGTAATACGTTAAAACGTTATACCATATAACGTAATACGTTATAACGTTATACCATATAACGTAATACGTGATAACGTAATGCCATATAACGTAATACGTTATAACGTTATACCATATAACGTAATACGTTATAACGTTATACCATATAACGTAATACGTTATAACGTTATACCATATAACGTAATACGGTATAACGTTATACCATATAACGTAATACGTTATAACGATATACCATATAACGTAGTACGTTATAACGTTATATCATATAACGTAATACGTTATAACGTTATACCATATAACGTAATACGTTAAAACGTTATACCATATAACGTAATACGTTATAACGTTATACCATATAACGTAATACGTGATAACGTAACACCATATAACGTAATACGTTATAACGTTATACCATATAACGTAATACGTTATAGAGTTATACCATATAACGTAATACGTGATAACGTAATACCATATAACGTAATACGGTATAACGTTATACCATATAACGTAATACGTTATAACGATATACCATATAACGTAGTACGTTATAACGTTATATCATATAACGTAATACGTTATAACGTTATACCATATAACGTAATACGTTAAAACGTTATACCATATAACGTAATACGTTATAACGTTATACCATTTAACGTAATACGTGATAACGTAACACCATATAACGTAATACGTTATAACGTTATACCATATAACGTAATACGTTATAAAGTTATACCATATAACGTAATACTTTATAACGTTATACCATATAACGTAATACGTTAAAACCTTATACCACATAACGTAATACGTTATAACGTAATACCATATAACGTAATACGTTATAACGTTATACCATATAACGTAATACGTTAAAACGTAATACCATATAACGTAATACGTTATAACGTTATACCATATAACGAAAAACGTCATTTCGTTATACCATATAACGTAATACGTTATAACGTTACACCATATAACGTAATACGTTATAACGATATACCATATAACGTAATACGTTATAACGTTATACCAATTACCGTAATACGTGATAACGTTATACCATATAACGTAATACGTTAAAACGTTATACCATATAACGTAATACGTGATAACGTAATACCATATAACGTAATACGTTATGACGTTATACCATATAACGTAATACGTTATGACGTTATACCATATAACGAAATACGTTATAACGTAATACCATATAACGTAATACGTTATAACGTAATGCCATATAACGTAATACGTGATAACGTTATACCATATAACGTAATACGTTAAAACGTTATACCATATAACGTAATACGTTATAACGTTATACCATATAACGTAATACGTGATAACGTAATGCCATATAACGTAATACGTTATAACGTTATACCATATAACGTAATACGTGATAACGTAACACCATATAACGTAATACGTTATAACGTTATACCATATAACGTAATACGTTATAACGTTATACCATATAACGTAATACTTTATAACGTTATACCATATAACGTAATACGTTATATCGTTATACCATATAACGTAATACGTTAAAACGTAATACCATATAACGTAATACGTTATAACGTTATACCATATAACGTAAAACGTCATTTCGTTATACCATATAACGTAATACGTTATAACGTTATACCATATAAAGTAATATGTTAAAACGTAATACCATATAACGTAATACGTTATAACGTTATACCATATAACGTAAAACGTCATTTCGTTATACCATATAACGTAATACGTTATAACGTAATGCCATATAACGTAATACGTGATAACGTTATACCATATAACGTAATACGTTATAACGTAATAACATATAACGTAAAACGTTATAACGTAATACCATATAACGTAATACGTTATAACGTTATACCATATAACGTAATACGTTAAAACGTAATACCATATAACGTAATACGTTATAACGTAATACCATATAACGTAATACGTTATAACGTTATACCATATAACGTAATACGTTATAACGTTATACCATATAACGTAATACTTTATAACGTTATACCATATAACGTAATACGTTAAAACGTTATACCACATAACGTGATACGTTATAACGTAATACCATATAACGTAATACGTTATAACGTTATACCATATAACGTAATACGTTAAAACGTAATACCATATAACGTAATACGTTATAACGTTATACCATATAACGTAAAACGTCATTTCGTTATACCATATAACGTAATACGTTATAACGTAATGCCATATAACGTAATACGTGATAACGTTATACCATATAACGTAATACGTTATAACGTAATAACATATAACGTAAAACGTCATTTCGTTGTACCATATAACGTAATACGGTATAACGTTACACCATATAACGTAATACGTTATAACGATATACCATATAACGTAATACGTTATAACGTTATACCATATACCGTAATACGTGATAACGTTATACCATATAACGTAATACGTTAAAACGTTATACCATATAACGTAATACGTGATAACGTAATACCATATAACGTAATACGTTATGACGTTATACCATATAACGAAATACGTTATAACGTAATACCATATAACGTAATACGTTATAACGTTATACCATATAACGTAATACTTTATAACGTAATACCATATAACGTAATACGTTAAAACGTTATACCACATAACGTGATACGTTATAACGTAATACCATATAACGTAATACGTTATAACGTTATACCATATAACGTAATACGTTAAAACGTAATACCATATAACGTAATACGTTATAACGTTATACCATATAACGTAAAACGTCATTTCGTTATACCATATAACGTAATACGTTATAACGTTGTACCATATAACGTAATACGTGATAACATTATACCATATAACGTAATACGTTATAACGTAATAACATATAACGTAAAACGTTATAACGTAATACCATATAACGTAATACGTTATAACGTAATACCATATAACGTAATACGTTATAACGTTATACCATATAACGTAATACGTTATAACGTTATACCATACAACGTAATACTTTATAACGTTATACCATATAACGTAATACGTTAAAACGTTATACCACATATCGTAATACGTTATAACGTAATACCATATAACGTAATACGTTATAACGTTATACCATATAACGTAATACGTTAAAACGTAATACCATATAACGTAATACGTTATAACGTTATACCATATAACGTAAAACGTCATTTCGTTATACCATATAACGTAATACGTTATAACGTTGTACCATATAACGTAATACGTGATAACATTATACCATATAACGTAATACGTTATAACGTAATAACATATAACGTAAAACGTTATAACGTAATACCATATAACGTAATACGTTATAACGTTATACCATATAACGTAGTACGTTATAACGTTATACCATATAACGTAGTACGTTATAACGTTATACCATATAACGTAATACGTTATAACGTTATACCATATAACGTAATACGTTATAACGTAATACCATATAACGTAAAACGTCATTTCGTTATACCATATAACGTAATACGTTATAACGTAATGCCATATAACGTAATACGGTATAACGTTATACCATATAACGTAATACGTTATAACGATATACCATATAACGTAATACGGTATAACGTTATACCATATAACGTAATACGTTATAACGTTATACCATATAACGTAATACGGTATAACGTTATACCATATAACGTAATACGTTATAACGATATACCATATAACGTAGTACGTTATAACGTTATATCATATAACGTAATACGTTATAACGTTATACCATATAACGTAATACGTTAAAACGTTATACCATATAACGTAATACGTTATAACGTTATACCATATAACGTAATATGTGATAACGTAACACCATATAACGTAATACGTTATAACGTTATACCATATAACGTAATACGTTATAAAGTTATACCATATAACGTAATACTTTATAACGTTATACCATATAACGTAATACGTTAAAACCTTATACCACATAACGTAATACGTTATAACGTAATACCATATAACGTAATACGTTATAACGTTATACCATATAACGTAATACGTTAAAACGTAATACCATATAACGTAATACGTTATAACGTTATACCATATAACGTAAAACGTCATTTCGTTATACCATATAACGTAATACGTTATAACGTTACACCATATAACGTAATACGTTATAACGATATACCATATAACGTAATACGTTATAACGTTATACCATATACCGTAATACGTGATAACGTTATACCATATAACGTAATACGTTAAAACGTTATACCATATAACGTAATACGTGATAACGTAATACCATATAACGTAATACGTTATGACGTTATACCATATAACGTAATACGTTATGACGTTATACCATATAACGAAATACGTTATAACGTAATACCATATAACGTAATACGTTATAACGTAATGCCATATAACGTAATACGTGATAACGTTATACCATATAACGTAATACGTTAAAACGTTATACCATATAACGTAATACGTTATAACGTTATACCATATAACGTAATACGTGATAACGTAATGCCATATAACGTAATACGTTATAACGTTATACCATATAACGTAATACGTTATAACGTTATACCATATAACGTAATACGTTATAACGTTATACCATATAACGTAATACGGTATAACGTTATACCATATAACGTAATACGTTATAACGATATACCATATAACGTAGTACGTTATAACGTTATATCATATAACGTAATACGTTATAACGTTATACCATATAACGTAATACGTTAAAACGTTATACCATATAACGTAATACGTTATAACGTTATACCATATAACGTAATACGTGATAACGTAACACCATATAACGTAATACGTTATAACGTTATACCATATAACGTAATACGTTATAAAGTTATACCATATAACGTAATACTTTATAACGTTATACCATATAACGTAATACGTTAAAACCTTATACCACATAACGTAATACGTTATAACGTAATACCATATAACGTAATACGTTATAACGTTATACCATATAACGTAATACGTTAAAACGTAATACCATATAACGTAATACGTTATAACGTTATACCATATAACGTAAAACGTCATTTCGTTATACCATATAACGTAATACGTTATAACGTTACACCATATAACGTAATACGTTATAACGATATACCATATAACGTAATACGTTATAACGTTATACCATATACCGTAATACGTGATAACGTTATACCATATAACGTAATACGTTAAAACGTTATACCATATAACGTAATACGTGATAACGTAATACCATATAACGTAATACGGTATAACGTTATACCATATAACGTAATACGTTATAACGATATACCATATAACGTAGTACGTTATAACGTTATATCATATAGCGTAATACGTTATAACGTTATACCATATAACGTAATACGTTAAAACGTAATACCATATAACGTAATACGTTATAACGTTATACCATATAACGTAAAACGTCATTTCGTTATACCATATAACGTAATACGTTATAACGTTACACCATATAACGTAATACGTTATAACGATATACCATATAACGTAATACGTTATAACGTTATACCATATACCGTAATACGTGATAACGTTATACCATATAACGTAATACGTTAAAACGTTATACCATATAACGTAATACGTGATAACGTAATACCATATAACGTAATACGTTATGACGTTATACCATATAACGTAATACGTTATGACGTTATACCATATAACGAAATACGTTATAACGTAATACCATATAACGTAATACGTTATAACGTAATGCCATATAACGTAATACGTGATAACGTTATACCATATAACGTAATACGTTAAAACGTTATACCATATAACGTAATACGTTATAACGTTATACCATATAACGTAATACGTGATAACGTAATGCCATATAACGTAATACGTTATAACGTTATACCATATAACGTAATACGTGATAACGTAACACCATATAACGTAATACGTTATAACGTTATACCATATAACGTAATACGTTATAACGTTATACCATATAACGTAATACTTTATAACGTTATACCATATAACGTAATACGTTATATCGTTATACCATATAACGTAATACGTTAAAACGTAATACCATATAACGTAATACGTTATAACGTTATACCATATAACGTAAAACGTCATTTCGTTATACCATATAACGTAATACGTTATAACGTTATACCATATAAAGTAATATGTTAAAACGTAATACCATATAACGTAATACGTTATAACGTTATACCATATAACGTAAAACGTCATTTCGTTATACCATATAACGTAATACGTTATAACGTAATGCCATATAACGTAATACGGGATAACGTTATACCATATAACGTAATACGTTATAACGTAATAACATATAACGTAAAACGTTATAACGTAATACCATATAACGTAATACGTTATAACGTTATACCATATAACGTAATACGTTAAAACGTAATACCATATAACGTAATACGTTATATCGTTATACCATATAACGTAATACGTTAAAACGTAATACCATATAACGTAATACGTTATAACGTTATACCATATAACGTAAAACGTCATTTCGTTATACCATATAACGTAATACGTTATAACGTTATACCATATAAAGTAATATGTTAAAACGTAATACCATATAACGTAATACGTTATAACGTTATACCATATAACGTAAAACGTCATTTCGTTATACCATATAACGTAATACGTTATAACGTAATGCCATATAACGTAATACGGGATAACGTTATACCATATAACGTAATACGTTATAACGTAATAACATATAACGTAAAACGTTATAACGTAATACCATATAACGTAATACGTTATAACGTTATACCATATAACGTAATACGTTAAAACGTAATACCATATAACGTAATACGTTATAACGTAATACCATATAACGTAATACGTTATAACGTTATACCATATAACGTAATACGTTATAACGTTATACCATATAACGTAATACTTTATAACGTTATACCATATAACGTAATACGTTAAAACGTTATACCATATAACGTGATACGTTATAACGTAATACCATATAACGTAATACGTTATAACGTTATACCATATAACGTAATACGTTAAAACGTAATACCATATAACGTAATACGTTATAACGTTATACCATATAACGTAAAACGTCATTTCGTTATACCATATAACGTAATACGTTATAACGTAATGCCATATAACGTAATACGTGATAACGTTATACCATATAACGTAATACGTTATAACGTAATAACATATAACGTAAAACGTCATTTCGTTGTACCATATAACGTAATACGGTATAACGTTACACCATATAACGTAATACGTTATAACGATATACCATATAACGTAATACGTTATAACGTTATACCATATACCGTAATACGTGATAACGTTATACCATATAACGTAATACGTTAAAACGTTATACCATATAACGTAATACGTTATAACGATATACCATATAACGTAGTACGTTATAACGTTATATCATATAACGTAATACGTTATAACGTTATACCATATAACGTAATACGTTAAAACGTTATACCATATAACGTAATACGTTATAACGTTATACCATATAACGTAATACGTGATAACGTAACACCATATAACGTAATACGTTATAACGTTATACCATATAACGTAATACGTTATAAAGTTATACCATATAACGTAATACTTTATAACGTTATACCATATAACGTAATACGTTAAAACCTTATACCACATAACGTAATACGTTATAACGTAATACCATATAACGTAATACGTTATAACGTTATACCATATAACGTAATACGTTAAAACGTAATACCATATAACGTAATACGTTATAACGTTATACCATATAACGTAAAACGTCATTTCGTTATACCATATAACGTAATACGTTATAACGTTACACCATATAACGTAATACGTTATAACGATATACCATATAACGTAATACGTTATAACGTTATACCATATACCGTAATACGTGATAACGTTATACCATATAACGTAATACGTTAAAACGTTATACCATATAACGTAATACGTGATAACGTAATACCATATAACGTAATACGGTATAACGTTATACCATATAACGTAATACGTTATAACGATATACCATATAACGTAGTACGTTATAACGTTATATCATATAACGTAATACGTTATAACGTTATACCATATAACGTAATACGTTAAAACGTTATACCATATAACGTAATACGTTATAACGTTATACCATATAACATAATACGTGATAACGTAACACCATATAACGTAATACGTTATAACGTTATACCATATAACGTAATACGTTATAAAGTTATACCATATAACGTAATACTTTATAACGTTATACCATATAACGTAATACGTTAAAACCTTATACCACATAACGTAATACGTTATAACGTAATACCATATAACGTAATACGTTATAACGTTATACCATATAACGTAATACGTTAAAACGTAATACCATATAACGTAATACGTTATAACGTTATACCATATAACGTAAAACGTCATTTCGTTATACCATATAACGTAATACGTTATAACGTTACACCATATAACGTAATACGTTATAACGATATACCATATAATGTAATACGTTATAACGTTATACCATATACCGTAATACGTGATAACGTTATACCATATAACGTAATACGTTAAAACGTTATACCATATAACGTAATACGTGATAACGTAATACCATATAACGTAATACGTTATGACGTTATACCATATAACGTAATACGTTATGACGTTATACCATATAACGAAATACGTTATAACGTAATACCATATAACGTAATACGTTATAACGTAATGCCATATAACGTAATACGTGATAACGTTATACCATATAACGTAATACGTTAAAACGTTATACCACATAACGTAATACGTTATAACGTTATACCATATAACGTAATACGTGATAACGTAATGCCATATAACGTAATACGTTATAACGTTATACCATATAACGTAATACGTGATAACGTAACACCATATAACGTAATACGTTATAACGTTATACCATATAACGTAATACGTTATAACGTTATACCATATAACGTGATACTTTATAACGTTATACCATATAACGTAATAAGTTATATCGTTATACCATATAACGTAATACGTTAAAACGTAATACCATATAACGTAATACGTTATAACGTTATACCATATAACGTAAAACGTCATTTCGTTATACCATATAACGTAATACGTTATAACGTTATACCATATAAAGTAATATGTTAAAACGTAATACCATATAACGTAATACGTTATAACGTTATACCATATAACGTAAAACGTCATTTCGTTATACCATATAACGTAATACGTTATAACGTAATGCCATATAACGTAATACGTGATAACGTTATACCATATAACGTAATACGTTATAACGTAATAACATATAACGTAAAACGTTATAACGTAATACCATATAACGTAATACGTTATAACGTTATACCATATAACGTAATACGTTAAAACGTAATACCATATAACGTAATACGTTATAACGTAATACCATATAACGTAATACGTTATAACGTTATACCATATAACGTAATACGTTATAACGTTATACCATATAACGTAATACTTTATAACGTTATACCATATAACGTAATACGTTATAACGTAATGCCATATAACGTAATACGTGATAACGTTATACCATATAACGTAATACGTTATAACGTAATAACATATAACGTAAAACGTTATAACGTAATACCATATAACGTAATACGTTATAACGTTATACCATATAACGTAATACGTTAAAACGTAATACCATATAACGTAATACGTTATAACGTAATACCATATAACGTAATACGTTATAACGTTATACCATATAACGTAATACGTTATAACGTTATACCATATAACGTAATACGTTATAACGTTATACCATATAACGTAATACTTTATAACGTTATACCATATAACGTAATACGTTAAAACGTTATACCACATAACGTGATACGTTATAACGTAATACCATATAACGTAATACGTTATAACGTTATACCATATAACGTAATACGTTAAAACGTAATACCATATAACGTAATACGTTATAACGTTATACCATATAACGTAAAACGTCATTTCGTTATACCATATAACGTAATACGTTATAACGTAATGCCATATAACGTAATACGTGATAACGTTATACCATATAACGTAATACGTTATAACGTAATAACATATAACGTAAAACGTCATTTCGTTGTACCATATAACGTAATACGGTATAACGTTACACCATATAACGTAATACGTAATAACGATATACCATATAACGTAATACGTTATAACGTTATACCATATACCGTAATACGTGATAACGTTATACCATATAACGTAATACGTTAAAACGTTATACCATATAACGTAATACGTGATAACGTAATACCATATAACGTAATACGTTATGACGTTATACCATATAACGAAATACGTTATAACGTAATACCATATAACGTAATACGTTATAACGTTATACCATATAACGTAATACTTTATAACGTAATACCATATAACGTAATACGTTAAAACGTTATACCACATAACGTGATACGTTATAACGTAATACCATATAACGTAATACGTTATAACGTTATACCATATAACGTAATACGTTAAAACGTAATACCATATAACGTAATACGTTATAACGTTATACCATATAACGTAAAACGTCATTTCGTTATACCATATAACGTAATACGTTATAACGTTGTACCATATAACGTAATACGTTAAAACGTAATACCATATAACGTAATACGTTATAACGTTATACCATATAACGTAAAACGTCATTTCGTTATACCATATAACGTAATACGTTATAACGTAATGCCATATAACGTAATACGTGATAACGTTATACCATATAACGTAATACGTTATAACGTTATACCATATAACGTAAAACGTCATTTCGTTATGCCATATAACGTAATCCGGTATAACGTTATACCATATAACGTAATACGTTATAACGATATACCATATAACGTAATACGTTATAACGTTATACCATATAACGTAATACGTTATAACCTTATACCATATAACGTAATACGGTATAACGTTATACCATATAACGTAAAACGTTATAACGATATACCATATAACGTAGTACGTTATAACGTTATACCATATAACGTAATACTTTATAACGTTATACCATATAACGTAATACGTTATAACGTTATACCATATAGCGTAATACGTTATAACGTAATGCCATATAACGTAATTTGTTATAACGTTATACCATATAACGTAATACGTTATAACGTTATACCATATAACGTAATACGTTATAACGTAATACCATATAACGTAATACGTTATAACGTTATACCATATAACGTAATACGTTAAAACGTAATACCATATAACGTAATACGATATAACGTTATACCATATAACGTAAAACGTCATTTCGTTATACCATATAACGTAATACGTTATAACGTAATGCCATATAACGGAATACTTTATAACGTTATACCATATAACGTAATACGTTAAAACGTTATACCACATAACGTAATACGTTATAACGTAATACCATATAACGTAATACGTTATAACGTTATACCATATAACGTAATACGTTAAAACGTAATACCATATAACGTAATACGTTATAACGTTATACCATATAACGTAAAACGTCATTTCGTTATACCATATAACGTAATACGTTATAACGTAATGCCATATAACGTAATACGTGATAACGTTATACCATATATCGTAATACGTTATAACGTAATAACATATAACGTAAATCGTTATAACGTAATACCATATAACGTAATAAGTTATAACGTTATACCATATAACGTAATACGTTAAAACGTAATACCATATAACGTAATACGTTATAACGTAATACCATATAACGTAATACGTTATAACGTTATACCATATAACGTAATACGTTATAACGTTATACCATATAACGTAATACTTTATAACGTAATACCATATAACGTAATACGTTAAAACGTTATACCACATAACGTAATACGTTATAACGTAATACCATATAACGTAATACGTTATAACGTTATACCATATAACGTAATACGTTAAAACGTAATACCATATAACGTAATACGTTATAACGTTATACCATATAACGTAAAACGTCATTTCGTTATACCATATAACGTAATACATTATAACGTAATGCCATATAACGTAATACGTGATAACATTATACCATATAACGTAATACGTTATAACGTAATAACATACAACGTAAAACGTTATAACGTAATACCATATAACGTAATACGTTATAACGTTATACCATATAACGTAATACGTTAAAACGTAATACCATATAACGTAATACGTTATAACGATATACCATATAACGTAATACGTTATAACGTTATACCATATAACGTAATACGTTATAACGTTATACCATATAACGTAATACGTGATAACGTAATACCATATAACTTAATACGTTATGACGTTATACCATATAACGTAATACGTTATAACGTAATACCATATAACGTAATACGTTATAACGTAATACCATATAACGTAAAACGTCATTTCGTTATACCATATAACGTAATACGTTATAACGTAATACCATATAACGTAATACGTGATAACGTAATACCATATAACTTAATACGTTATGACGTTATACCATATAACGTAATACGTTATAACGTAATACCATATAACGTAATACGTTATAACGTAATACCATATAACGTAATACGTTATAACGTAATACCATATAACGTAATACGTTATAACGTAATACCATATAACGTAAAACGTCATTTCGTTATACCATATAACGTAATACGTGATAACGTAATACCATATAACTTAATACGTTGTGACGTTATACCATATAACGTAATAAGTGATAACGTTATACCATATAACGTAATACGTTATAACGTAATACCATATAACGTAATACGTTATAACGTAATACCATATAACGTAAAACGTCATTTCGTTATACCATATAACGTAATACGTGATAACGTTATACTATATAACTTAATACGTTATGACGTTATACCATATAACGTAATAAGTGATAACGATATACCATATAACGTAATACGTTAAAACGTTATACCATATAACGTAATACGTTATAACGTTATACCATATAACGTAATACGTGATAACGTTATACCATATAACGTAGTACGTTATAACGTTATACCATATAACGTAATACGTTATAACGTTATACCATATAACGTAATACGTTATAACGTAATACCATATAACGTAAAACGTCATTTCGTTATACCATATAACGTAATACGTTATAACGTAATGCCATGTAACGTAATACGGTATAACGTTATACCATATAACGTAATACGTTATAACGGTATACCATATAACGTAATACGTTATAACGTTATACCATATAACGTAATACGTTATAACGTTATACCATATAACGTAAATCGTCATTTCGTTATACCATATAACGTAATACATTATAACGTAATGCCATATAACGTAATACGTGATAACATTATACCATATAACGTAATACGTTATAACGTAATAACATATAACGTAAAACGTTATAACGTAATACCATATAACGTAATACGTTATAACGTTATACCATATAACGTAATACGTTAAAACGTAACACCATATAACGTAATACGTTATAACGTAATACGTTATAACGTAATACCATATAACGTAATACGTTATAACGATATACCATATAACGTAGTACGTTATAACGTTTTACCATATAACGTAATACGTTATAACGTAATACCATATAACGTAATACGTTATAACGTTATACCATATAACGTAATACGTTAAAACGTAATACCATATAACGTAATACGATATAACGTTATACCATATAACGTAAAACGTCATTTCGTTATACCATATAACGTAATACGTTATAACGTAATGCCATATAACGGAATACTTTATAACGTTATACCATATAACGTAATACGTTAAAACGTTATACCACATAACGTAATACGTTATAACGTTATACCATATAACGTAATACGTTAAAACGTAACACCATATAACGTAATACGTTATAACGTAATACGTTATAACGTAATACGTTATAACGTAATACCATATAACGTAATACGTTATAACGATATACCATATAACGTAGTACGTTATAACGTTTTACCATATAACGTAATACGTTATAACGTAATACCATATAACGTAATACGTTATAACGTTATACCATATAACGTAATACGTTAAAACGTAATACCATATAACGTAATACGATATAACGTTATACCATATAACGTAAAACGTCATTTCGTTATACCATATAACGTAATACGTTATAACGTAATGCCATATAACGGAATACTTTATAACGTTATACCATATAACGTAATACGTTAAAACGTTATACCACATAACGTAATACGTTATAACGTAATACCATATAACGTAATACGTTATAACGTTATACCATATAACGTAATACGTTAAAACGTAATACCACATAACGTAATACGTTATAACGTAATACCATATAACGTAATACGTTAAAACGTAATACCATATAACGTAATACGTTATAGCGTAATACCATATAACGTAATACGTTATAACGTTATACCATATAACGTAATACGTTATAACGTAATGCCATATAACGTAATACGTGATAACGTTATACCATATAACGTAATACGTTATAACGTAATAACATATAACGTAAAACGTTATAACGTAATACCATATAACGTAATAAGTTATAACGTTATACCATATAACGTAATACGTTAAAACGTAATACCATATAACGTAATACGTTATAACGTAATACCATATAACGTAATACGTTATAACGTTATACCATATAACGTAATACGTTATAACGTTATACCATATAACGTAATACTTTATAACGTAATACCATATAACGTAATACGTTAAAACGTTATACCACATAACGTAATACGTTATAACGTAATACCATATAACGTAATACGTTATAACGTTATACCATATAACGTAATACGTTAAAACGTTATACCATATAACGTAATACGTTATAACGTTATACCATATAACGTAATACGTGATAACGTAATACCATATAACGTAATATGTTATGACGTTATACCATATAACGCAATACGTTATAACGTAATACCATATAACGTAATACGTTATAACGTTATACCATACAACGTAAAACGTCATTTCGATATACCGTATAACGTGATACGTTATAACGTTATAGCATATAACGTATTACGTTAGAACGTAATACCATATAACGTAAAACGTCATTTCGTTATACCATATAACGTAATACGGTATAACGTTATACCATATAACGTAATATGTTAGAACGTTATACAATATGACGTAATACGTTATAATGTAATACCATATAAAGTAATACGTTATAACATTATACCATACAACGTAAAACGTCATTTCGATATACCGTATAACGTGATACGTTATAACGTTATAACATATAACGTAAAACGTCATTTCGTTATACCATAAAACATAGTACGGTATAACGTTACACCATATAACGTAATACGTTATAACGTAATGACATATAACGTAATACGTTATATAGTTATACCATATAACGTAATAAGTTATAACGTTATACCATATAACGTAATATGTTATAACGTTATACCATATAACGTAATTCGTTATAACGTTATACCACATAACGTAATACGTTATAACGTTATACCATATAACGTAATACGTTAAAACGTAATTCCATATAACGTAATACGTTATAACGTTATACCATATAACGTAAAACGTCATTTCGTTATACCATATAACGTAATACGTTATAACGTAATTCCATATAACGAAATACGTGATAACGTTATACCATATAACGTAATACGTTATAACGTAATACCATATAACGTAAAACGTCATTCCGTTATGCCATATAACGTAATCCGGTATAACGTTATACCATATAACGTAATACGTTATAACGATATACCATATAACGTAATACGTTATAACGTTATACCATATAACGTAATACGGTATAACGTTATACCATATAACGTAATACGTTATAACGATATACCATATAACGTAATACGTTATAACGTTATACCATATAACGTAATACGTTATAACCTTATACCATATAACGTAATACGGTATAACGTTATACCATATAACGTAAAACGTTATAACGATATACCATATAACGTAGTACGTTATAACGTTATACCATATAACGTAATACTTTATAACGTTATACCATATAACGTAATACGTTATAACGTTATACCATATAGCGTAATACGTTATAACGTAATGCCATATAACGTAATTCGTTATAACGTTATACCATATAACGTAATACGTTATAACGTTATACCATATAATGTAATACGTTATAACGTAATACCATATAACGTAATACGTTATAACGTTATACCATATAACGTAATACGTTAAAACGTAATACCATATAACGTAATACGATATAACGTTATACCATATAACGTAAAACGTCATTTCGTTATACCATATAACGTAATACGTTATAACGTAATGCCATATAACGGAATACTTTATAACGTTATACCACATAACGTAATACGTTAAAACGTTATACCACATAACGTAATACGTTATAACGTAATACCATATAACGTAATACGTTATAACGTTATACCATATAACGTAATACGTTAAATCGTAATACCATATAACGTAATACGTTATAACGTTATACCATATAACGTAAAACGTCATTTCGTTATACCATATAACGTAATACGTTATAACGTAATGCCATATAACGTAATACGTGATAACGTTATACCATATAACGTAATACGATATAACGTAATAACATATAACGTAAATCGTTATAACGTAATACCATATAACGTAATAAGTTATAACGTTATACCATATAACGTAATACGTTAAAACGTAATACCATATAACGTAATACGTTATAACGTAATACCATATAACGTAATACGTTATAACGTTATACCATATAACGTAATACGTTATAACGTTATACCATATAACGTAATACTTTATAACGTAATACCATATAACGTAATACGTTAAAACGTTATACCACATAACGTAATACGTTATAACGTAATACCATATAACGTAATACGTTAAAACGTAATACCATATAACGTAATACGTTATAACGTAATACCATATAACGTAATACGTTATAACGTTATACCATATAACGTAATACGTTATAACGTTATACCATATAACGTAATACTTTATAACGTAATACCATATAACGTAATACGTTAAAACGTTATACCACATAACGTAATACGTTATAACGTAATACCATATAACGTAATACGTTACAACGTTATACCATATAACGTAATACGTTAAAACGTAATACCATATAACGTAATACGTTATAACGTTATACCATATAACGTAAAACGTCATTTCGTTATACCATATAACGTAATACATTATAACGTAATGCCATATAACGTAATACGTGATAACATTATACCATATAACGTAATACGTTATAACGTAATAACATACAACGTAAATCGTTATAACGTAATACCATATAACGTAATACGTTATAACGTTATACCATATAACGTAATACGTTAAAACGTAACACCATATAACGTAATACGTTAAAACGTTATACCATATAACGTAATACGTTATAACGATATACCATATAACGTAGTACGTTATAACGTTATACCATATAACGTAGTACGTTATAACGTTATACCATATAACGTAATACGTTATAACGTTATACCATATAACGTAATACATTATAACGTAATACCATATAACGTAAAACGTCATTTCGTTATACCATATAACGTAATACGTTATAACGTAATGCCATATAACGTAATACGGTATAACGTTATACCATATAACGTAATACGTTATAACGATATACCATATAACGTAATACGTTATAACGTTATACCATATAACGTAATACGTTATAACGTTATACCATATAACGTAATACGGTATAACGTTATACCATATAACGTAATACGTTATAACGATATACCATACAACGTAGTACGTTATAACGTTATACCATATAACGTAATACGTTATAACGTTATTCCATATAACGTAATACGTTAAAACGTTATACCATATAACGTAATACGTTATAACGTTATACCATATAACGTAATACGTTATAACGGTATACCATATAACGTAATACGTTATAACGTTATACCATATAACGTAATACGTTATAACGTTATACCATATAACGTAATACGGTATAACGTTATACCATATAACGTAATACGGTATAACGTTATACCATATAACGTAATACGTTATAACGATATACCATATAACGTAATACGTTATAACGTTATACCATATAACGTAATACGTTATAACCTTATACCATATAACGTAATACGGTATAACGTTATACCATATAACGTAAAACGTTATAACGATATACCATATAACGTAGTACGTTATAACGTTATACCATATAACGTAATACGTTAAAACGTAATACCATATAACGTAATACGTTATAACGTTATACCCTATAACGTAATTCGTGATAACGTAACACCATATAACGTAATACGTTATAACGTTATACCATATAACGTAATACGTTATAAAGTTATACCATATAACGTAATACTTTATAACGCTATACCATATAACGTAATACGTTAAAACCTTATACCACATAACGTAATACCTTATAACGTTATACCATATAACGTAATATGTTAGAACGTTATACAATATGACGTAATACGTTATAATGTAATACCATATAACGTAATACGTTATAACATTATACCATACAACGTAAAACGTCATTTCGATATACCGTATAACGTGATACGTTATAACGTTATAACATATAACGTAAAACGTCATTTCGTTATACCATAAAACATAGTACGGTATAACGTTACACCATATAACGTAATACGTTATAACGTAATGACATATAACGTAATACGTTATATAGTTATACCATATAACGTAATAAGTTATAACGTTATACCATATAACGTAATATGTTATAACGTTATACCATATAACGTAATTCGTTATAACGTTATACCACATAACGTAATACGTTATAACGTTATACCATATAACGTAATACGTTAAAACGTAATTCCATATAACGTAATACGTTATAACGTTATACCATATAACGTAAAACGTCATTTCGTTATACCATATAACGTAATACGTTATAACGTAATGCCATATAACGTAATACGTGATAACGTTATACCATATAACGTAATACGTTATTACGTAATACCATATAACGTAAAACGTCATTCCGTTATGCCATATAACGTAATCCGGTATAACGTTATACCATATAACGTAATACGTTATAACGATATACCATATAACGTAATACGTTATAACGTTATACCATATAACGTAATACGGTATAACGTTATACCATATAACGTAATACGTTATAACGTAATACCATATAACGTAATACGTTATAACGTTATACCATATAACGTAATACGTTATAACGTTATACCATATAACGTAATACGTGATAACGATATACCATATAACGTAGTACGTTATAACGTTATACCATATAACGTAATACGTTATAACGTTATACCATATAACGTAATACGTTAAAACGTAATACCATATAACGTAATACGTTATAACGTTATACCATATAACGTAAAACGTCATTTCGTTATAACATATAACGTAATACATTATAACGTAATGCCATATAACGTAATACGTGATAACATTATACCACATAACGTAATACGTTATAACGTAATACCATATAACGTAATACGTTACAACGTTATACCATATAACGTAATACGTTAAAACGTAATACCATATAACGTAATACGTTATAACGTTATACCATATAACGTAAAACGTCATTTCGTTATACCATATAACGTAATACATTATAACGTAATGCCATATAACGTAATACGTGATAACATTATACCATATAACGTAATACGTTATAACGTAATAACATACAACGTAAATCGTTATAACGTAATACCATATAACGTAATACGTTATAACGTTATACCATATAACGTAATACGTTAAAACGTAATACCATATAACGTAATACGTTATAACGATATACCATATAACGTTATACGTTATAACGTTATACCATATAACGTAATACGTTATAACGTTATACCATATAACGTAATACGTGATAACGTAATACCATATAACTTAATACGTTATGACGTTATACCATATAACGTAATACGTTATAACGTAATACCATATAACGTAATACGTTATAACGTAATACCATATAACGTAAAACGTCATTTCGTTATACCATATAACGTAATACGTTATAACGTAATACCATATAACGTAATAAGTTATAACGTTATACCATATAACGTAATAAGTGATAACGTTATACCATATAACGTAATACGTTAAAACGTTATACCATATAACGTAATACGTTATAACGTTATACCATATAACGTAATACGTGATAACGATATACCATATAACGTAGTACGTTATAACGTTATACCATATAACGTAATACGTTATAACGTTATACCATATAACGTAATACGTTATAACGTAATACCATATAACGTAAAACGTCATTTCGTTATACCATATAACGTAATACGTTAAAACGTAATACCATATAACGTAATACGTTATAACGATATACCATATAACGTTATACGTTATAACGTTATACCATATAACGTAATACGTTATAACGTTATACCATATAACGTAATACGGTATAACGTTATACCATATAACGTAATACGTTATAACGGTATACCATATAACGTAATACGTTATAACGTTATACCATATAACGTAATACGTTATAACGTTATACCATATAACGTAAATCGTCATTTCGTTATACCATATAACGTAATACATTATAACGTAATGCCATATAACGTAATACGTGATAACATTATACCATATAACGTAATACGTTATAACGTAATAACATATAACGTAAAACGCTATAACGTAATACCATATAACGTAATACGTTATAACGTTATACCATATAACGTAATACGTTAAAACGTAACACCATATAACGTAATACGTTAAAACGTTATACCATATAACGTAATACGTTAAATCGTAATACCATATAACGTAATACGTTATAACGTTATACCATATAACGTAAAACGTCATTTCGTTATACCATATAACGTAATACGTTATAACGTAATGCCATATAACGTAATACGTGATAACGTTATACCATATAACGTAATACGATATAACGTAATAACATATAACGTAAATCGTTATAACGTAATACCATATAACGTAATAAGTTATAACGTTATACCATATAACGTAATACGTTAAAACGTAATACCATATAACGTAATACGTTATAACGTAATACCATATAACGTAATACGTTATAACGTTATACCATATAACGTAATACGTTATAACGTTATACCATATAACGTAATACTTTATAACGTAATACCATATAACGTAATACGTTAAAACGTTATACCACATAACGTAATACGTTATAACGTAATACCATATAACGTAATACGTTACAACGTTATACCATATAACGTAATACGTTAAAACGTAATACCATATAACGTAATACGTTATAACGTTATACCATATAACGTAAAACGTCATTTCGTTATACCATATAACGTAATACATTATAACGTAATGCCATATAACGTAATACGTGATAACATTATACCATATAACGTAATACGTTATAACGTAATAACATACAACGTAAATCGTTATAACGTAATACCATATAACGTAATACGTTATAACGTTATACCATATAACGTAATACGTTAAAACGTAACACCATATAACGTAATACGTTAAAACGTTATACCATATAACGTAATACGTTATAACGATATACCATATAACGTAGTACGTTATAACGTTATACCATATAACGTAGTACGTTATAACGTTATACCATATAACGTAATACGTTATAACGTTATACCATATAACGTAATACATTATAACGTAATACCATATAACGTAAAACGTCATTTCGTTATACCATATAACGTAATACGTTATAACGTAATGCCATATAACGTAATACGGTATAACGTTATACCATATAACGTAATACGTTATAACGATATACCATATAACGTAATACGTTATAACGTTATACCATATAACGTAATACGTTATAACGTTATACCATATAACGTAATACGGTATAACGTTATACCATATAACGTAATACGTTATAACGATATACCATACAACGTAGTACGTTATAACGTTATACCATATAACGTAATACGTTATAACGTTATTCCATATAACGTAATACGTTAAAACGTTATACCATATAACGTAATACGTTATAACGTTATACCATATAACGTAATACGTTATAACGGTATACCATATAACGTAATACGTTATAACGTTATACCATATAACGTAATACGTTATAACGTTATACCATATAACGTAATACGGTATAACGTTATACCATATAACGTAATACGGTATAACGTTATACCATATAACGTAATACGTTATAACGATATACCATATAACGTAATACGTTATAACGTTATACCATATAACGTAATACGTTATAACCTTATACCATATAACGTAATACGGTATAACGTTATACCATATAACGTAAAACGTTATAACGATATACCATATAACGTAGTACGTTATAACGTTATACCATATAACGTAATACGTTAAAACGTAATACCATATAACGTAATACGTTATAACGTTATACCCTATAACGTAATTCGTGATAACGTAACACCATATAACGTAATACGTTATAACGTTATACCATATAACGTAATACGTTATAAAGTTATACCATATAACGTAATACTTTATAACGCTATACCATATAACGTAATACGTTAAAACCTTATACCACATAACGTAATACCTTATAACGTTATACCATATAACGTAATATGTTAGAACGTTATACAATATGACGTAATACGTTATAATGTAATACCATATAACGTAATACGTTATAACATTATACCATACAACGTAAAACGTCATTTCGATATACCGTATAACGTGATACGTTATAACGTTATAACATATAACGTAAAACGTCATTTCGTTATACCATAAAACATAGTACGGTATAACGTTACACCATATAACGTAATACGTTATAACGTAATGACATATAACGTAATACGTTATATAGTTATACCATATAACGTAATAAGTTATAACGTTATACCATATAACGTAATATGTTATAACGTTATACCATATAACGTAATTCGTTATAACGTTATACCACATAACGTAATACGTTATAACGTTATACCATATAACGTAATACGTTAAAACGTAATTCCATATAACGTAATACGTTATAACGTTATACCATATAACGTAAAACGTCATTTCGTTATACCATATAACGTAATACGTTATAACGTAATGCCATATAACGTAATACGTGATAACGTTATACCATATAACGTAATACGTTATTACGTAATACCATATAACGTAAAACGTCATTCCGTTATGCCATATAACGTAATCCGGTATAACGTTATACCATATAACGTAATACGTTATAACGATATACCATATAACGTAATACGTTATAACGTTATACCATATAACGTAATACGGTATAACGTTATACCATATAACGTAATACGTTATAACGATATACCATATAACGTAATACGTTATAACGTTATACCATATAACGTAATACGTTATAACCTTATACCATATAACGTAATACGGTATAACGTTATACCATATAACGTAAAACGTTATAACGATATACCATATAACGTAGTACGTTATAACGTTATACCATATAACGTAATACTTTATAACGTTATACCATATAACGTAATACGTTATAACGTTATACCATATAACGTAATACGGTATAACGTTATACCATATAACGTAATACGATATAACGTTATACCATATAACGTAAAACGTCATTTCGTTATACCATATAACGTAATACGTTATAACGTAATGCCATATAACGGAATACTTTATAACGTTATACCATATAACGTAATACGTTAAAACGTTATACCACATAACGTAATACGTTATAACGTAATACCATATAACGTAATACGTTAAAACGTAATACCATATAACGTAATACGTTATAACGTTATACCATATAACGTAAAACGTCATTTCGTTATACCATATAACGTAATACGTTATAACGTAATGCCATATAACGTAATACGTGATAACGTTATACCATATAACGTAATACGTTATAACGTAATAACATATAACGTAAATCGTTATAACGTAATACCATATAACGTAATAAGTTATAACGTTATACCATATAACGTAATACGTTAAAACGTAATACCATATAACGTAATACGTTATAACGTAATACCATATAACGTAATACGTTATAACGTTATACCATATAACGTAATACGTTATAACGTTATACCATATAACGTAATACCTTATAACGTAATACCATATAACGTAATACGTTAAAACGTTATACCACATAACGTAATACGTTATAACGTAATACCATATAACGTAATACGTTATAACGTTATACCATATAACGTAATACGTTAAAACGTAATACCATATAACGTAATACGTTATAACGTTATACCATATAACGTAAAACGTCATTTCGTTATAACATATAACGTAATACATTATAACGTAATGCCATATAACGTAATACGTGATAACATTATACCATATAACGTAATACGTTATAACGTAATAACATACAACGTAAAACGTTATAACGTAATACCATATAACGTAATACGTTATAACGTTATACCATATAACGTAATACGTTAAAACGTAATACCATATAACGTAATACGTTATAACGATATACCATATAACGTAATACGTTATAACGTTATACCATATAACGTAATACGTTATAACGTTATACCATATAACGTAATACGTGATAACGTAATACCATATAACTTAATACGTTATGACGTTATACCATATAACGTAATACGTTATAACGTAATACCATATAACGTAATACGTTATAACGTAATACCATATAACGTAAAACGTCATTTCGTTATACCATATAACGTAATACGTTATAACGTAATACCATATAACGTAATAAGTTATAACGTTATACCATATAACGTAATAAGTGATAACGTTATACCATATAACGTAATACGTTAAAACGTTATACCATATAACGTAATACGATATAACGTTATACCATATAACGTAATACGTGATAACGTTATACCATATAACGTAATACGTTATAACGTAATACCATATAACGTAATACGTTATAACGATATACCATATAACGTAGTACGTTATAACGTTATACCATATAACGTAGTACGTTATAACGTTATACCATATAACGTAATACGTTATAACGTTATACCATATAACGTAATACGTTATAACGTAATACCATATAACGTAAAACGTCATTTCGTTATACCATATAACGTAATACGTTATAACGTAATGCCATATAACGTAATACGGTATAACGTTATACCATATAACGTAATACGTTATAACGATATACCATATAACGTAATACGTTATAACGTTATACCATATAACGTAATACGTTATAACGTTATACCATATAACGTAATACGGTATAACGTTATACCATATAACGTAATACGTTATAACGATATACCATACAACGTAATACGTTATAACGTTATACCATATAACGTAATACGTTATTACGGTATACCATATAACGTAATACGTTATAACGTTATACCATATAACGTAATACGTTATAACGTTATACCATATAACGTAATACGGTATAACGTTATACCATATAACGTAATACGTTATAACGTTATACCATATAACGTAATACGGTATAACGTTATACCATATAACGTAATACGTTATAACGATATACCATATAACGTAATACGTTATAACGTTATACCATATAACGTAATACGTTATAACCTTATACCATATAACGTAATACGGTATAACGTTATACCATATAACGTAAAACGTTATAACGTTATACCATATAACGTAGTACGTTATAACGTTATACCATATAACGTAATACTTTATAACGTTATACCATATAACGTAATACGTTATAACGTTATACCATATAGCGTAATACGTTATAACGTAATGCCATATAACGTAATTCGTTATAACGTTATACCATATAACGTAATACGTTATAACGTTATACCATATTACGTAATACGTTATAACGTAATACCATATAACGTAATACGTTATAACGTTATACCATATAACGTAATACGTTAAAACGTAATACCATATAACGTAATACGATATAACGTTATACCATATAACGTAAAACGTCATTTCGTTATACCATATAACGTAATACGTTATAACGTTATACCATATAACGGAATACTTTAAAACGTTATACCATATAAAGTAATACGTTAAAACGTTATACCACATAACGTAATACGTTATAACGTAATACCATATAACGTAATAAGTTATAACGTTATACCATATAACGTAATACGTTAAAACGTAATACCATATAACGTAATACGTTATAACGTTATACCATATAACGTAAAACGTCATTTCGTTATACCATATAACGTAATACGTTATAACGTAATGCCATATAACGTAATACGTGATAACGTTATACCATATAACGTAATACGTTATAACGTAATAACATATAACGTAAATCGTTATAACGTAATACCATATAACGTAATAAGTTATAACGTTATACCATATAACGTAATACGTTAAAACGTAATACCATATAACGTAATACGTTATAACGTAATACCATATAACGTAAAACGTTATAACGTTATACCATATAACGTAATACGTTATAACGTTATACCATATAACGTAATACTTTATAACGTAATACCATATAACGTAATACGTTAAAACGTTATACCACATAACGTAATACGTTATAACGTAATGCCATATAACGTAATACGTTATAACGTTATACCATATAACGTAATACGTTAAAACGTAATACCATATAACGTAATACGTTATAACGTTATACCATATAACGTAAAACGTCATTTCGTTATACCATATAACGTAATACATTATAACGTAATGCCATATAACGTAATACGTGATAACATTATACCATATAACGTAATACGTTATAACGTAATAACATACAACGTAAAACGTTATAACGTAATACCATATAACGTAATACGTTATAACGTTATACCATATAACGTAATACGTTAAAACGTAATACCATATAACGTAATACGTTATAACGATATACCATATAACGTAATACGTTATAACGTTATACCATATAACGTAATACGTGATAACGTAATACCATATAACTTAATACGTTATGACGTTATACCATATAACGTAATACGTTATAACGTAATACCATATAACGTAATACGTTATAACGTAATACCATATAACGTAAAACGTCATTTCGTAATACCATATAACGTAATACGTTATAACGTAATACCATATAACGTAATAAGTTATAACGTTATACCATATAACGTAATAAGTGATAACGTTATACCATATAACGTAATACGTTAAAACGTTATACCATATAACGTAATACGTTATAACGTTATACCATATAACGTAATACGTTATAACGTAATACCATATAACGTAAAACGTCATTTCGTTATACCATATAACGTAATACGTTATAACGTAATGCCATGTAACGTAATACGGTATAACGTTATACCATATAACGTAATACGTTATAACGGTATACCATATAACGTAATACGTTATAACGTTATACCATATAACGTAATACGTTATAACGTTATACCATTTAACGTAAATCGTCATTTCGTTATACCATATAACGTAATACATTATAATGTAATGCCATATAACGTAATACGTGATAACATTATACCATATAACGTAATACGTTATAACGTAATAACATATAACGTAAAACGTTATAACGTAATACCATATAACGTAATACGTTATAACGTTATACCATATAACGTAATACGTTAAAACGTAACACCATATAACGTAATACGTTATAACGTAATACCATATAACGTAATACGTTATAACGATATACCATATAACGTAGTACGTTATAACGTTATACCATATAACGTAATACGTTATAACGTTATACCATATAACGTAATACGTTATAACGTAATACCATATAACGTAAAACGTCATTTCGTTATACCATATAACGTAATACGTTATAACGTAATGCCATATAACGTAATACGGTATAACGTTATACCATATAACGTAATACGTTATAACGATATACCATATAACGTAATACGTTATAACGTTATACCATATAACGTAATACGTTATAACGTTATACCATATAACGTAATACGGTATAACGTTATACCATATAACGTAATACGTTATAACGATATACCATATAACGTAGTACGTTATAACGTTATACCATATAACGTAATACGTTATAACGTTATACCATATAACGTAATACGTTAAAACGTTATACCATATAACGTAATACGTCATAACGTTATACCATATAACGTAATACGTGATAACGTAACACCATATAACGTAATACGTTATAACGTTATACCATATAACGTAATACGTTATAAATTTATACCATATAACGTAATACTTTATAACGTTATACCATATAACGTAATACGTTAAAACCTTATACCACATAACGTAATACGTTATAACGTAATACCACATAACGTAATACGTTATAACGTTATACCATATAACGTAATACGTTAAAACCTTATACCACATAACGTAATACCTTATAACGTTATACCATATAACGTAATACGTTAAAACGTAATACCATATAACGTAATACGTTATAACGTAATACCATATAACGTAATACGTTATAACGTTATACCATATAACGTAATACGTTATAACGTTATACCATATAACGTAATACTTTATAACGTTATACCATATAACGTAATACGTTAAAACGTTATACCACATAACGTAATACGTTATAACGTAATACCATATAACGTAATACGTTATAACGTTATACCATATAACGTAATACGTTAAAACGTAATACCATATAACGTAATACGTTATAACGTTATACCATATAACGTAAAACGTCATTTCGTTATACCATATAACGTAATACGTTATAACGTTATACCATATAACGTAATACGTTAAAACGTAATACCATATAACGTAATACGTTATAACGTTATACCATATAACGTAAAACGTCATTTCGTTATACCGTATAACGTAATACGTTATAACGTAATGCCATATAACGTAATACGTGATAACGTTATACCATATAACGTAATACGTTATAACGTAATAACATATAACGTAAAACGTTATAACGTAATACCATATAACGTAATACGTTATAACGTTATACCATATAACGTAATACGTTAAAACGTAATACCATATAACGTAATACGTTATAACGTAATACCATATAACGTAATACGTTATAACGTTATACCATATAACGTAATGCGTTATAACGTTATACCATATAACGTAATACTTTATAACGTTATACCATATAACGTAATACGTTAAAACGTTATACCATATAACGTAATACGTTATAACGTAATACCATATAACGTAATACGTTATAACGTTATACCATATAACGTAATACGTTAAAACGTAATACCATATAACGTAATACGTTATAACGTTATACCATATAACGTAAAACGTCATTTCGTTATACCATATAACGTAATACGTTATAACGTAATGCCATATAACGTAATACGTGATAACGTTATACCATATAACGTAATACGTTATAACGTAATAACATATAACGTAAAACGTCATTTCGTTGTACCATATAACGTAATACGGTATAACGTTATACCATATAACGTAATACGTTATAACGTTATACCATATTACGTAATACGTTATAACGTAATACCATATAACGTAATACGTTATAACGTTATACCATATAACGTAATACGTTAAAACGTAATACCATATAACGTAATACGATATAACGTTATACCATATAACGTAAAACGTCATTTCGTTATACCATATAACGTAATACGTTATAACGTAATGCCATATAACGGAATACTTTATAACGTTATACCATATAACGTAATACGTTAAAACGTTATACCACATAACGTAATACGTTATAACGTAATACCATATAACGTAATACGTTATAACGTTATACCATATAACGTAATACGTTAAAACGTAATACCATATAACGTAATACGTTATAACGTTATACCATATAACGTAAAACGTCATTTCGTTATACCATATAACGTAATACGTTATAACGTAATGCCATATAACGTAATACGTGATAACGTTATACCATATAACGTAATACGTTATAACGTAATAACATATAACGTAAATCGTTATAACGTAATACCATATAACGTAATAAGTTATAACGTTATACCATATAACGTAATACGTTAAAACGTAATACCATATAACGTAATACGTTATAACGTAATACCATATAACGTAAAACGTTATAACGTTATACCATATAACGTAATACGTTATAACGTTATACCATATAACGTAATACTTTATAACGTAATACCATATAACGTAATACGTTAAAACGTTATACCACATAACGTAATACGTTATAACGTAATACCATATAACGTAATACGTTATAACGTTATACCATATAACGTAATACGTTAAAACGTAATACCATATAACGTAATACGTTATAACGTTATACCATATAACGTAAAACGTCATTTCGTTATACCATATAACGTAATACATTATAACGTAATGCCATATAACGTAATACGTGATAACATTATACCATATAACGTAATACGTTATAACGTAATACCATATAACGTAATACGTGATAACGTTATACCATATAACGTAATACGTTATAACGTAATAACATATAACGTAAATCGTTATAACGTAATACCATATAACGTAATAAGTTATAACGTTATACCATATAACGTAATACGTTAAAACGTAATACCATATAACGTAATACGTTATAACGTAATACCATATAACGTAAAACGTTATAACGTTATACCATATAACGTAATACGTTATAACGTTATACCATATAACGTAATACTTTATAACGTAATACCATATAACGTAATACGTTAAAACGTTATACCACATAACGTAATACGTTATAACGTAATACCATATAACGTAATACGTTATAACGTTATACCATATAACGTAATACGTTAAAACGTAATACCATATAACGTAATACGTTATAACGTTATACCATATAACGTAAAACGTCATTTCGTTATACCATATAACGTAATACATTATAACGTAATGCCATATAACGTAATACGTGATAACATTATACCATATAACGTAATACGTTATAACGTAATAACATACAACGTAAAACGTTATAACGTAATACCATATAACGTAATACGTTATAACGTTATACCATATAACGTAATACGTTAAAACGTAATACCATATAACGTAATACGTTATAACGATATACCATATAACGTAATACGTTATAACGTTATACCATATAACGTAATACGTGATAACGTAATACCATATAACTTAATACGTTATGACGTTATACCATATAACGTAATACGTTATAACGTAATACCATATAACGTAATACGTTATAACGTAATACCATATAACGTAAAACGTCATTTCGTTATACCATATAACGTAATACGTTATAACGATATACCATATAACGTAATACGTTATAACGTTATACCATATAACGTAATACGTGATAACGTAATACCATATAACTTAATACGTTAAAACGTTATACCATATAACGTAATACGTTAAATCGTAATACCATATAACGTAATACGTTATAACGTTATACCATATAACGTAAAACGTCATTTCGTTATACCATATAACGTAATACGTTATAACGTAATGCCATATAACGTAATACGTGATAACGTTATACCATATAACGTAATACGATATAACGTAATAACATATAACGTAAATCGTTATAACGTAATACCATATAACGTAATAAGTTATAACGTTATACCATATAACGTAATACGTTAAAACGTAATACCATATAACGTAATACGTTATAACGTAATACCATATAACGTAATACGTTATAACGTTATACCATATAACGTAATACGTTATAACGTTATACCATATAACGTAATACTTTATAACGTAATACCATATAACGTAATACGTTAAAACGTTATACCACATAACGTAATACGTTATAACGTAATACCATATAACGTAATACGTTACAACGTTATACCATATAACGTAATACGTTAAAACGTAATACCATATAACGTAATACGTTATAACGTTATACCATATAACGTAAAACGTCATTTCGTTATACCATATAACGTAATACATTATAACGTAATGCCATATAACGTAATACGTGATAACATTATACCATATAACGTAATACGTTATAACGTAATAACATACAACGTAAATCGTTATAACGTAATACCATATAACGTAATACGTTATAACGTTATACCATATAACGTAATACGTTAAAACGTAACACCATATAACGTAATACGTTAAAACGTTATACCATATAACGTAATACGTTATAACGATATACCATATAACGTAGTACGTTATAACGTTATACCATATAACGTAGTACGTTATAACGTTATACCATATAACGTAATACGTTATAACGTTATACCATATAACGTAATACATTATAACGTAATACCATATAACGTAAAACGTCATTTCGTTATACCATATAACGTAATACGTTATAACGTAATGCCATATAACGTAATACGGTATAACGTTATACCATATAACGTAATACGTTATAACGATATACCATATAACGTAATACGTTATAACGTTATACCATATAACGTAATACGTTATAACGTTATACCATATAACGTAATACGGTATAACGTTATACCATATAACGTAATACGTTATAACGATATACCATACAACGTAGTACGTTATAACGTTATACCATATAACGTAATACGTTATAACGTTATTCCATATAACGTAATACGTTAAAACGTTATACCATATAACGTAATACGTTATAACGTTATACCATATAACGTAATACGTTATAACGGTATACCATATAACGTAATACGTTATAACGTTATACCATATAACGTAATACGTTATAACGTTATACCATATAACGTAATACGGTATAACGTTATACCATATAACGTAATACGGTATAACGTTATACCATATAACGTAATACGTTATAACGATATACCATATAACGTAATACGTTATAACGTTATACCATATAACGTAATACGTTATAACCTTATACCATATAACGTAATACGGTATAACGTTATACCATATAACGTAAAACGTTATAACGATATACCATATAACGTAGTACGTTATAACGTTATACCATATAACGTAATACGTTAAAACGTAATACCATATAACGTAATACGTTATAACGTTATACCCTATAACGTAATTCGTGATAACGTAACACCATATAACGTAATACGTTATAACGTTATACCATATAACGTAATACGTTATAAAGTTATACCATATAACGTAATACTTTATAACGCTATACCATATAACGTAATACGTTAAAACCTTATACCACATAACGTAATACCTTATAACGTTATACCATATAACGTAATATGTTAGAACGTTATACAATATGACGTAATACGTTATAATGTAATACCATATAACGTAATACGTTATAACATTATACCATACAACGTAAAACGTCATTTCGATATACCGTATAACGTGATACGTTATAACGTTATAACATATAACGTAAAACGTCATTTCGTTATACCATAAAACATAGTACGGTATAACGTTACACCATATAACGTAATACGTTATAACGTAATGACATATAACGTAATACGTTATATAGTTATACCATATAACGTAATAAGTTATAACGTTATACCATATAACGTAATATGTTATAACGTTATACCATATAACGTAATTCGTTATAACGTTATACCACATAACGTAATACGTTATAACGTTATACCATATAACGTAATACGTTAAAACGTAATTCCATATAACGTAATACGTTATAACGTTATACCATATAACGTAAAACGTCATTTCGTTATACCATATAACGTAATACGTTATAACGTAATGCCATATAACGTAATACGTGATAACGTTATACCATATAACGTAATACGTTATTACGTAATACCATATAACGTAAAACGTCATTCCGTTATGCCATATAACGTAATCCGGTATAACGTTATACCATATAACGTAATACGTTATAACGATATACCATATAACGTAATACGTTATAACGTTATACCATATAACGTAATACGGTATAACGTTATACCATATAACGTAATACGTTATAACGATATACCATATAACGTAATACGTTATAACGTTATACCATATAACGTAATACGTTATAACCTTATACCATATAACGTAATACGGTATAACGTTATACCATATAACGTAAAACGTTATAACGATATACCATATAACGTAGTACGTTATAACGTTATACCATATAACGTAATACTTTATAACGTTATACCATATAACGTAATACGTTATAACGTTATACCATATAACGTAATACGGTATAACGTTATACCATATAACGTAATACGATATAACGTTATAACATATAACGTAAAACGTCATTTCGTTATACCATATAACGTAATACGTTATAACGTAATGCCATATAACGGAATACTTTATAACGTTATACCATATAACGTAATACGTTAAAACGTTATACCACATAACGTAATACGTTATAACGTAATACCATATAACGTTATACGTTATAACGTTATACCATATAACGTAATACGTTAAAACGTAATACCATATAACGTAATACGTTATAACGTTATACCATATAACGTAAAACGTCATTTCGTTATACCATATAACGTAATACGTTATAACGTAATGCCATATAACGTAATACGTGATAACGTTATACCATATAACGTAATACGTTATAACGTAATACCATATAACGTAAAACGTTATAACGTTATACCATATAACGTAATACGTTATAACGTTATACCATATAACGTAATACTTTATAACGTAATACCATATAACGTAATACGTTAAAACGTTATACCACATAACGTAATACGTTATAACGTAATACCATATAACGTAATACGTTATAACGTTATACCATATAACGTAATACGTTAAAACGTAATACCATATAACGTAATACGTTATAACGTTATACCATATAACGTAAAACGTCATTTCGTTATACCATATAACGTAATACATTATAACGTAATGCCATATAACGTAATACGTGATAACATTATACCATATAACGTAATACGTTATAACGTAATACCATATAACGTAATACGTGATAACGTTATACCATATAACGTAATACGTTATAACGTAATAACATATAACGTAAATCGTTATAACGTAATACCATATAACGTAATAAGTTATAACGTTATACCATATAACGTAATACGTTAAAACGTAATACCATATAACGTAATACGTTATAACGTAATACCATATAACGTAAAACGTTATAACGTTATACCATATAACGTAATACGTTATAACGTTATACCATATAACGTAATACTTTATAACGTAATACCATATAACGTAATACGTTAAAACGTTATACCACATAACGTAATACGTTATAACGTAATACCATATAACGTAATACGTTATAACGTTATACCATATAACGTAATACGTTAAAACGTAATACCATATAACGTAATACGTTATAACGTTATACCATATAACGTAAAACGTCATTTCGTTATACCATATAACGTAATACATTATAACGTAATGCCATATAACGTAATACGTGATAACATTATACCATATAACGTAATACGTTATAACGTAATAACATACAACGTAAAACGTTATAACGTAATACCATATAACGTAATACGTTATAACGTTATACCATATAACGTAATACGTTAAAACGTAATACCATATAACGTAATACGTTATAACGATATACCATATAACGTAATACGTTATAACGTTATACCATATAACGTAATACGTGATAACGTAATACCATATAACTTAATACGTTATGACGTTATACCATATAACGTAATACGTTATAACGTAATACCATATAACGTAATACGTTATAACGTAATACCATATAACGTAAAACGTCATTTCGTTATACCATATAACGTAATACGTTATAACGATATACCATATAACGTAATACGTTATAACGTTATACCATATAACGTAATACGTGATAACGTAATACCATATAACTTAATACGTTAAAACGTTATACCATATAACGTAATACGTTAAATCGTAATACCATATAACGTAATACGTTATAACGTTATACCATATAACGTAAAACGTCATTTCGTTATACCATATAACGTAATACGTTATAACGTAATGCCATATAACGTAATACGTGATAACGTTATACCATATAACGTAATACGATATAACGTAATAACATATAACGTAAATCGTTATAACGTAATACCATATAACGTAATAAGTTATAACGTTATACCATATAACGTAATACGTTAAAACGTAATACCATATAACGTAATACGTTATAACGTAATACCATATAACGTAATACGTTATAACGTTATACCATATAACGTAATACGTTATAACGTTATACCATATAACGTAATACTTTATAACGTAATACCATATAACGTAATACGTTAAAACGTTATACCACATAACGTAATACGTTATAACGTAATACCATATAACGTAATACGTTACAACGTTATACCATATAACGTAATACGTTAAAACGTAATACCATATAACGTAATACGTTATAACGTTATACCATATAACGTAAAACGTCATTTCGTTATACCATATAACGTAATACATTATAACGTAATGCCATATAACGTAATACGTGATAACATTATACCATATAACGTAATACGTTATAACGTAATAACATACAACGTAAATCGTTATAACGTAATACCATATAACGTAATACGTTATAACGTTATACCATATAACGTAATACGTTAAAACGTAACACCATATAACGTAATACGTTAAAACGTTATACCATATAACGTAATACGTTATAACGATATACCATATAACGTAGTACGTTATAACGTTATACCATATAACGTAGTACGTTATAACGTTATACCATATAACGTAATACGTTATAACGTTATACCATATAACGTAATACATTATAACGTAATACCATATAACGTAAAACGTCATTTCGTTATACCATATAACGTAATACGTTATAACGTAATGCCATATAACGTAATACGGTATAACGTTATACCATATAACGTAATACGTTATAACGATATACCATATAACGTAATACGTTATAACGTTATACCATATAACGTAATACGTTATAACGTTATACCATATAACGTAATACGGTATAACGTTATACCATATAACGTAATACGTTATAACGATATACCATACAACGTAGTACGTTATAACGTTATACCATATAACGTAATACGTTATAACGTTATTCCATATAACGTAATACGTTAAAACGTTATACCATATAACGTAATACGTTATAACGTTATACCATATAACGTAATACGTTATAACGGTATACCATATAACGTAATACGTTATAACGTTATACCATATAACGTAATACGTTATAACGTTATACCATATAACGTAATACGGTATAACGTTATACCATATAACGTAATACGGTATAACGTTATACCATATAACGTAATACGTTATAACGATATACCATATAACGTAATACGTTATAACGTTATACCATATAACGTAATACGTTATAACCTTATACCATATAACGTAATACGGTATAACGTTATACCATATAACGTAAAACGTTATAACGATATACCATATAACGTAGTACGTTATAACGTTATACCATATAACGTAATACGTTAAAACGTAATACCATATAACGTAATACGTTATAACGTTATACCCTATAACGTAATTCGTGATAACGTAACACCATATAACGTAATACGTTATAACGTTATACCATATAACGTAATACGTTATAAAGTTATACCATATAACGTAATACTTTATAACGCTATACCATATAACGTAATACGTTAAAACCTTATACCACATAACGTAATACCTTATAACGTTATACCATATAACGTAATATGTTAGAACGTTATACAATATGACGTAATACGTTATAATGTAATACCATATAACGTAATACGTTATAACATTATACCATACAACGTAAAACGTCATTTCGATATACCGTATAACGTGATACGTTATAACGTTATAACATATAACGTAAAACGTCATTTCGTTATACCATAAAACATAGTACGGTATAACGTTACACCATATAACGTAATACGTTATAACGTAATGACATATAACGTAATACGTTATATAGTTATACCATATAACGTAATAAGTTATAACGTTATACCATATAACGTAATATGTTATAACGTTATACCATATAACGTAATTCGTTATAACGTTATACCACATAACGTAATACGTTATAACGTTATACCATATAACGTAATACGTTAAAACGTAATTCCATATAACGTAATACGTTATAACGTTATACCATATAACGTAAAACGTCATTTCGTTATACCATATAACGTAATACGTTATAACGTAATGCCATATAACGTAATACGTGATAACGTTATACCATATAACGTAATACGTTATTACGTAATACCATATAACGTAAAACGTCATTCCGTTATGCCATATAACGTAATCCGGTATAACGTTATACCATATAACGTAATACGTTATAACGATATACCATATAACGTAATACGTTATAACGTTATACCATATAACGTAATACGGTATAACGTTATACCATATAACGTAATACGTTATAACGATATACCATATAACGTAATACGTTATAACGTTATACCATATAACGTAATACGTTATAACCTTATACCATATAACGTAATACGGTATAACGTTATACCATATAACGTAAAACGTTATAACGATATACCATATAACGTAGTACGTTATAACGTTATACCATATAACGTAATACTTTATAACGTTATACCATATAACGTAATACGTTATAACGTTATACCATATAACGTAATACGGTATAACGTTATACCATATAACGTAATACGATATAACGTTATAACATATAACGTAAAACGTCATTTCGTTATACCATATAACGTAATACGTTATAACGTAATGCCATATAACGGAATACTTTATAACGTTATACCATATAACGTAATACGTTAAAACGTTATACCACATAACGTAATACGTTATAACGTAATACCATATAACGTAATACGTTATAACGTTATACCATATAACGTAATACGTTAAAACGTAATACCATATAACGTAATACGTTATAACGTTATACCATATAACGTAAAACGTCATTTCGTTATACCATATAACGTAATACGTTATAACGTAATGCCATATAACGTAATACGTGATAACGTTATACCATATAACGTAATACGTTATAACGTAATAACATATAACGTAAATCGTTATAACGTAATACCATATAACGTAATAAGTTATAACGTTATACCATATAACGTAATACGTTAAAACGTAATACCATATAACGTAATACGTTATAACGTAATACCATATAACGTAATACGTTATAACGTTATACCATATAACGTAATACGTTATAACGTTATACCATATAACGTAATACCTTATAACGTAATACCATATAACGTAATACGTTAAAACGTTATACCACATAACGTAATACGTTATAACGTAATACCATATAACGTAATACGTTATAACGTTATACCATATAACGTAATACGTTAAAACGTAATACCATATAACGTAATACGTTATAACGTTATACCATATAACGTAAAACGTCATTTCGTTATAACATATAACGTAATACATTATAACGTAATGCCATATAACGTAATACGTGATAACATTATACCATATAACGTAATACGTTATAACGTAATAACATACAACGTAAAACGTTATAACGTAATACCATATAACGTAATACGTTATAACGTTATACGATATAACGTAATACGTTAAAACGTAATACCATATAACGTAATACGTTATAACGATATACCATATAACGTAATACGTTATAACGTTATACCATATAACGTAATACGTTATAACGTTATACCATATAACGTAATACGTGATAACGTAATACCATATAACTTAATACGTTATGACGTTATACCATATAACGTAATACGTTATAACGTAATACCATATAACGTAATACGTTATAACGTAATACCATATAACGTAAAACGTCATTTCGTTATACCATATAACGTAATACGTTATAACGTAATACCATATAACGTAATAAGTTATAACGTTATACCATATAACGTAATAAGTGATAACGTTATACCATATAACGTAATACGTTAAAACGTTATACCATATAACGTAATACGATATAACGTTATACCATATAACGTAATACGTGATAACGTTATACCATATAACGTAATACGTTATAACGTAATACCATATAACGTAATACGTTATAACGATATACCATATAACGTAGTACGTTATAACGTTATACCATATAACGTAGTACGTTATAACGTTATACCATATAACGTAATACGTTATAACGTTATACCATATAACGTAATACGTTATAACGTAATACCATATAACGTAAAACGTCATTTCGTTATACCATATAACGTAATACGTTATAACGTAATGCCATATAACGTAATACGGTATAACGTTATACCATATAACGTAATACGTTATAACGATATACCATATAACGTAATACGTTATAACGTTATACCATATAACGTAATACGTTATAACGTTATACCATATAACGTAATACGTTATAACGTTATACCATATAACGTAAAACGTCATTTCGTTATACCATATAACGTAATACATTATAACGTAATGCCATACAACGTAAAACGTTATAACGTAATACCATATAACGTAATACGTTATAACGTTATACCATATAACGTAATACGTTAAAACGTAATACCATATAACGTAATACGTTATAACGATATACCATATAACGTAATACGTTATAACGTTATACCATATAACGTAATACGTGATAACGTAATACCATATAACTTAATACGTTATGACGTTATACCATATAACGTAATACGTTATAACGTAATACCATATAACGTAATACGTTATAACGTAATACCATATAACGTAAAACGTCATTTCGTTATACCATATAACGTAATACGTTATAACGATATACCATATAACGTAATACGTTATAACGTTATACCATATAACGTAATACGTGATAACGTAATACCATATAACTTAATACGTTAAAACGTTATACCATATAACGTAATACGTTAAATCGTAATACCATATAACGTAATACGTTATAACGTTATACCATATAACGTAAAACGTCATTTCGTTATACCATATAACGTAATACGTTATAACGTAATGCCATATAACGTAATACGTGATAACGTTATACCATATAACGTAATACGATATAACGTAATAACATATAACGTAAATCGTTATAACGTAATACCATATAACGTAATAAGTTATAACGTTATACCATATAACGTAATACGTTAAAACGTAATACCATATAACGTAATACGTTATAACGTAATACCATATAACGTAATACGTTATAACGTTATACCATATAACGTAATACGTTATAACGTTATACCATATAACGTAATACTTTATAACGTAATACCATATAACGTAATACGTTAAAACGTTATACCACATAACGTAATACGTTATAACGTAATACCATATAACGTAATACGTTACAACGTTATACCATATAACGTAATACGTTAAAACGTAATACCATATAACGTAATACGTTATAACGTTATACCATATAACGTAAAACGTCATTTCGTTATACCATATAACGTAATACATTATAACGTAATGCCATATAACGTAATACGTGATAACATTATACCATATAACGTAATACGTTATAACGTAATAACATACAACGTAAATCGTTATAACGTAATACCATATAACGTAATACGTTATAACGTTATACCATATAACGTAATACGTTAAAACGTAACACCATATAACGTAATACGTTAAAACGTTATACCATATAACGTAATACGTTATAACGATATACCATATAACGTAGTACGTTATAACGTTATACCATATAACGTAGTACGTTATAACGTTATACCATATAACGTAATACGTTATAACGTTATACCATATAACGTAATACATTATAACGTAATACCATATAACGTAAAACGTCATTTCGTTATACCATATAACGTAATACGTTATAACGTAATGCCATATAACGTAATACGGTATAACGTTATACCATATAACGTAATACGTTATAACGATATACCATATAACGTAATACGTTATAACGTTATACCATATAACGTAATACGTTATAACGTTATACCATATAACGTAATACGGTATAACGTTATACCATATAACGTAATACGTTATAACGATATACCATACAACGTAGTACGTTATAACGTTATACCATATAACGTAATACGTTATAACGTTATTCCATATAACGTAATACGTTAAAACGTTATACCATATAACGTAATACGTTATAACGTTATACCATATAACGTAATACGTTATAACGGTATACCATATAACGTAATACGTTATAACGTTATACCATATAACGTAATACGTTATAACGTTATACCATATAACGTAATACGGTATAACGTTATACCATATAACGTAATACGGTATAACGTTATACCATATAACGTAATACGTTATAACGATATACCATATAACGTAATACGTTATAACGTTATACCATATAACGTAATACGTTATAACCTTATACCATATAACGTAATACGGTATAACGTTATACCATATAACGTAAAACGTTATAACGATATACCATATAACGTAGTACGTTATAACGTTATACCATATAACGTAATACGTTAAAACGTAATACCATATAACGTAATACGTTATAACGTTATACCCTATAACGTAATTCGTGATAACGTAACACCATATAACGTAATACGTTATAACGTTATACCATATAACGTAATACGTTATAAAGTTATACCATATAACGTAATACTTTATAACGCTATACCATATAACGTAATACGTTAAAACCTTATACCACATAACGTAATACCTTATAACGTTATACCATATAACGTAATATGTTAGAACGTTATACAATATGACGTAATACGTTATAATGTAATACCATATAACGTAATACGTTATAACATTATACCATACAACGTAAAACGTCATTTCGATATACCGTATAACGTGATACGTTATAACGTTATAACATATAACGTAAAACGTCATTTCGTTATACCATAAAACATAGTACGGTATAACGTTACACCATATAACGTAATACGTTATAACGTAATGACATATAACGTAATACGTTATATAGTTATACCATATAACGTAATAAGTTATAACGTTATACCATATAACGTAATATGTTATAACGTTATACCATATAACGTAATTCGTTATAACGTTATACCACATAACGTAATACGTTATAACGTTATACCATATAACGTAATACGTTAAAACGTAATTCCATATAACGTAATACGTTATAACGTTATACCATATAACGTAAAACGTCATTTCGTTATACCATATAACGTAATACGTTATAACGTAATGCCATATAACGTAATACGTGATAACGTTATACCATATAACGTAATACGTTATTACGTAATACCATATAACGTAAAACGTCATTCCGTTATGCCATATAACGTAATCCGGTATAACGTTATACCATATAACGTAATACGTTATAACGATATACCATATAACGTAATACGTTATAACGTTATACCATATAACGTAATACGGTATAACGTTATACCATATAACGTAATACGTTATAACGATATACCATATAACGTAATACGTTATAACGTTATACCATATAACGTAATACGTTATAACCTTATACCATATAACGTAATACGGTATAACGTTATACCATATAACGTAAAACGTTATAACGATATACCATATAACGTAGTACGTTATAACGTTATACCATATAACGTAATACTTTATAACGTTATACCATATAACGTAATACGTTATAACGTTATACCATATAACGTAATACGGTATAACGTTATACCATATAACGTAATACGATATAACGTTATAACATATAACGTAAAACGTCATTTCGTTATACCATATAACGTAATACGTTATAACGTAATGCCATATAACGGAATACTTTATAACGTTATACCATATAACGTAATACGTTAAAACGTTATACCACATAACGTAATACGTTATAACGTAATACCATATAACGTTATACGTTATAACGTTATACCATATAACGTAATACGTTAAAACGTAATACCATATAACGTAATACGTTATAACGTTATACCATATAACGTAAAACGTCATTTCGTTATACCATATAACGTAATACGTTATAACGTAATGCCATATAACGTAATACGTGATAACGTTATACCATATAACGTAATACGTTATAACGTAATACCATATAACGTAAAACGTTATAACGTTATACCATATAACGTAATACGTTATAACGTTATACCATATAACGTAATACTTTATAACGTAATACCATATAACGTAATACGTTAAAACGTTATACCACATAACGTAATACGTTATAACGTAATACCATATAACGTAATACGTTATAACGTTATACCATATAACGTAATACGTTAAAACGTAATACCATATAACGTAATACGTTATAACGTTATACCATATAACGTAAAACGTCATTTCGTTATACCATATAACGTAATACATTATAACGTAATGCCATATAACGTAATACGTGATAACATTATACCATATAACGTAATACGTTATAACGTAATACCATATAACGTAATACGTGATAACGTTATACCATATAACGTAATACGTTATAACGTAATAACATATAACGTAAATCGTTATAACGTAATACCATATAACGTAATAAGTTATAACGTTATACCATATAACGTAATACGTTAAAACGTAATACCATATAACGTAATACGTTATAACGTAATACCATATAACGTAAAACGTTATAACGTTATACCATATAACGTAATACGTTATAACGTTATACCATATAACGTAATACTTTATAACGTAATACCATATAACGTAATACGTTAAAACGTTATACCACATAACGTAATACGTTATAACGTAATACCATATAACGTAATACGTTATAACGTTATACCATATAACGTAATACGTTAAAACGTAATACCATATAACGTAATACGTTATAACGTTATACCATATAACGTAAAACGTCATTTCGTTATACCATATAACGTAATACATTATAACGTAATGCCATATAACGTAATACGTGATAACATTATACCATATAACGTAATACGTTATAACGTAATAACATACAACGTAAAACGTTATAACGTAATACCATATAACGTAATACGTTATAACGTTATACCATATAACGTAATACGTTAAAACGTAATACCATATAACGTAATACGTTATAACGATATACCATATAACGTAATACGTTATAACGTTATACCATATAACGTAATACGTGATAACGTAATACCATATAACTTAATACGTTATGACGTTATACCATATAACGTAATACGTTATAACGTAATACCATATAACGTAATACGTTATAACGTAATACCATATAACGTAAAACGTCATTTCGTTATACCATATAACGTAATACGTTATAACGATATACCATATAACGTAATACGTTATAACGTTATACCATATAACGTAATACGTGATAACGTAATACCATATAACTTAATACGTTAAAACGTTATACCATATAACGTAATACGTTAAATCGTAATACCATATAACGTAATACGTTATAACGTTATACCATATAACGTAAAACGTCATTTCGTTATACCATATAACGTAATACGTTATAACGTAATGCCATATAACGTAATACGTGATAACGTTATACCATATAACGTAATACGATATAACGTAATAACATATAACGTAAATCGTTATAACGTAATACCATATAACGTAATAAGTTATAACGTTATACCATATAACGTAATACGTTAAAACGTAATACCATATAACGTAATACGTTATAACGTAATACCATATAACGTAATACGTTATAACGTTATACCATATAACGTAATACGTTATAACGTTATACCATATAACGTAATACTTTATAACGTAATACCATATAACGTAATACGTTAAAACGTTATACCACATAACGTAATACGTTATAACGTAATACCATATAACGTAATACGTTACAACGTTATACCATATAACGTAATACGTTAAAACGTAATACCATATAACGTAATACGTTATAACGTTATACCATATAACGTAAAACGTCATTTCGTTATACCATATAACGTAATACATTATAACGTAATGCCATATAACGTAATACGTGATAACATTATACCATATAACGTAATACGTTATAACGTAATAACATACAACGTAAATCGTTATAACGTAATACCATATAACGTAATACGTTATAACGTTATACCATATAACGTAATACGTTAAAACGTAACACCATATAACGTAATACGTTAAAACGTTATACCATATAACGTAATACGTTATAACGATATACCATATAACGTAGTACGTTATAACGTTATACCATATAACGTAGTACGTTATAACGTTATACCATATAACGTAATACGTTATAACGTTATACCATATAACGTAATACATTATAACGTAATACCATATAACGTAAAACGTCATTTCGTTATACCATATAACGTAATACGTTATAACGTAATGCCATATAACGTAATACGGTATAACGTTATACCATATAACGTAATACGTTATAACGATATACCATATAACGTAATACGTTATAACGTTATACCATATAACGTAATACGTTATAACGTTATACCATATAACGTAATACGGTATAACGTTATACCATATAACGTAATACGTTATAACGATATACCATACAACGTAGTACGTTATAACGTTATACCATATAACGTAATACGTTATAACGTTATTCCATATAACGTAATACGTTAAAACGTTATACCATATAACGTAATACGTTATAACGTTATACCATATAACGTAATACGTTATAACGGTATACCATATAACGTAATACGTTATAACGTTATACCATATAACGTAATACGTTATAACGTTATACCATATAACGTAATACGGTATAACGTTATACCATATAACGTAATACGGTATAACGTTATACCATATAACGTAATACGTTATAACGATATACCATATAACGTAATACGTTATAACGTTATACCATATAACGTAATACGTTATAACCTTATACCATATAACGTAATACGGTATAACGTTATACCATATAACGTAAAACGTTATAACGATATACCATATAACGTAGTACGTTATAACGTTATACCATATAACGTAATACGTTAAAACGTAATACCATATAACGTAATACGTTATAACGTTATACCCTATAACGTAATTCGTGATAACGTAACACCATATAACGTAATACGTTATAACGTTATACCATATAACGTAATACGTTATAAAGTTATACCATATAACGTAATACTTTATAACGCTATACCATATAACGTAATACGTTAAAACCTTATACCACATAACGTAATACCTTATAACGTTATACCATATAACGTAATATGTTAGAACGTTATACAATATGACGTAATACGTTATAATGTAATACCATATAACGTAATACGTTATAACATTATACCATACAACGTAAAACGTCATTTCGATATACCGTATAACGTGATACGTTATAACGTTATAACATATAACGTAAAACGTCATTTCGTTATACCATAAAACATAGTACGGTATAACGTTACACCATATAACGTAATACGTTATAACGTAATGACATATAACGTAATACGTTATATAGTTATACCATATAACGTAATAAGTTATAACGTTATACCATATAACGTAATATGTTATAACGTTATACCATATAACGTAATTCGTTATAACGTTATACCACATAACGTAATACGTTATAACGTTATACCATATAACGTAATACGTTAAAACGTAATTCCATATAACGTAATACGTTATAACGTTATACCATATAACGTAAAACGTCATTTCGTTATACCATATAACGTAATACGTTATAACGTAATGCCATATAACGTAATACGTGATAACGTTATACCATATAACGTAATACGTTATTACGTAATACCATATAACGTAAAACGTCATTCCGTTATGCCATATAACGTAATCCGGTATAACGTTATACCATATAACGTAATACGTTATAACGATATACCATATAACGTAATACGTTATAACGTTATACCATATAACGTAATACGGTATAACGTTATACCATATAACGTAATACGTTATAACGATATACCATATAACGTAATACGTTATAACGTTATACCATATAACGTAATACGTTATAACCTTATACCATATAACGTAATACGGTATAACGTTATACCATATAACGTAAAACGTTATAACGATATACCATATAACGTAGTACGTTATAACGTTATACCATATAACGTAATACTTTATAACGTTATACCATATAACGTAATACGTTATAACGTTATACCATATAACGTAATACGGTATAACGTTATACCATATAACGTAATACGATATAACGTTATAACATATAACGTAAAACGTCATTTCGTTATACCATATAACGTAATACGTTATAACGTAATGCCATATAACGGAATACTTTATAACGTTATACCATATAACGTAATACGTTAAAACGTTATACCACATAACGTAATACGTTATAACGTAATACCATATAACGTAATACGTTATAACGTTATACCATATAACGTAATACGTTAAAACGTAATACCATATAACGTAATACGTTATAACGTTATACCATATAACGTAAAACGTCATTTCGTTATACCATATAACGTAATACGTTATAACGTAATGCCATATAACGTAATACGTGATAACGTTATACCATATAACGTAATACGTTATAACGTAATAACATATAACGTAAATCGTTATAACGTAATACCATATAACGTAATAAGTTATAACGTTATACCATATAACGTAATACGTTAAAACGTAATACCATATAACGTAATACGTTATAACGTAATACCATATAACGTAATACGTTATAACGTTATACCATATAACGTAATACGTTATAACGTTATACCATATAACGTAATACCTTATAACGTAATACCATATAACGTAATACGTTAAAACGTTATACCACATAACGTAATACGTTATAACGTAATACCATATAACGTAATACGTTATAACGTTATACCATATAACGTAATACGTTAAAACGTAATACCATATAACGTAATACGTTATAACGTTATACCATATAACGTAAAACGTCATTTCGTTATAACATATAACGTAATACATTATAACGTAATGCCATATAACGTAATACGTGATAACATTATACCATATAACGTAATACGTTATAACGTAATAACATACAACGTAAAACGTTATAACGTAATACCATATAACGTAATACGTTATAACGTTATACGATATAACGTAATACGTTAAAACGTAATACCATATAACGTAATACGTTATAACGATATACCATATAACGTAATACGTTATAACGTTATACCATATAACGTAATACGTTATAACGTTATACCATATAACGTAATACGTGATAACGTAATACCATATAACTTAATACGTTATGACGTTATACCATATAACGTAATACGTTATAACGTAATACCATATAACGTAATACGTTATAACGTAATACCATATAACGTAAAACGTCATTTCGTTATACCATATAACGTAATACGTTATAACGTAATACCATATAACGTAATAAGTTATAACGTTATACCATATAACGTAATAAGTGATAACGTTATACCATATAACGTAATACGTTAAAACGTTATACCATATAACGTAATACGATATAACGTTATACCATATAACGTAATACGTGATAACGTTATACCATATAACGTAATACGTTATAACGTAATACCATATAACGTAATACGTTATAACGATATACCATATAACGTAGTACGTTATAACGTTATACCATATAACGTAGTACGTTATAACGTTATACCATATAACGTAATACGTTATAACGTTATACCATATAACGTAATACGTTATAACGTAATACCATATAACGTAAAACGTCATTTCGTTATACCATATAACGTAATACGTTATAACGTAATGCCATATAACGTAATACGGTATAACGTTATACCATATAACGTAATACGTTATAACGATATACCATATAACGTAATACGTTATAACGTTATACCATATAACGTAATACGTTATAACGTTATACCATATAACGTAATACGGTATAACGTTATACCATATAACGTAATACGTTATAACGATATACCATACAACGTAATACGTTATAACGTTATACCATATAACGTAATACGTTATTACGGTATACCATATAACGTAATACGTTATAACGTTATACCATATAACGTAATACGTTATAACGTTATACCATATAACGTAATACGGTATAACGTTATACCATATAACGTAATACGTTATAACGTTATACCATATAACGTAATACGGTATAACGTTATACCATATAACGTAATACGTTATAACGATATACCATATAACGTAATACGTTATAACGTTATACCATATAACGTAATACGTTATAACCTTATACCATATAACGTAATACGGTATAACGTTATACCATATAACGTAAAACGTTATAACGTTATACCATATAACGTAGTACGTTATAACGTTATACCATATAACGTAATACTTTATAACGTTATACCATATAACGTAATACGTTATAACGTTATACCATATAGCGTAATACGTTATAACGTAATGCCATATAACGTAATTCGTTATAACGTTATACCATATAACGTAATACGTTATAACGTTATACCATATTACGTAATACGTTATAACGTAATACCATATAACGTAATACGTTATAACGTTATACCATATAACGTAATACGTTAAAACGTAATACCATATAACGTAATACGATATAACGTTATACCATATAACGTAAAACGTCAATTCGTTATACCATATAACGTAATACGTTATAACGTTATACCATATAACGGAATACTTTAAAACGTTATACCATATAAAGTAATACGTTAAAACGTTATACCACATAACGTAATACGTTATAACGTAATACCATATAACGTAATACGTTATAACGTTATACCATATAACGTAATACGTTAAAACGTAATACCATATAACGTAATACGTTATAACGTTATACCATATAACGTAAAACGTCATTTCGTTATACCATATAACGTAATACGTTATAACGTAATGCCATATAACGTAATACGTGATAACGTTATACCATATAACGTAATACGTTATAACGTAATAACATATAACGTAAATCGTTATAACGTAATACCATATAACGTAATAAGTTATAACGTTATACCATATAACGTAATACGTTAAAACGTAATACCATATAACGTAATACGTTATAACGTAATACCATATAACGTAAAACGTTATAACGTTATACCATATAACGTAATACGTTATAACGTTATACCATATAACGTAATACTTTATAACGTAATACCATATAACGTAATACGTTAAAACGTTATACCACATAACGTAATACGTTATAACGTAATGCCATATAACGTAATACGTTATAACGTTATACCATATAACGTAATACGTTAAAACGTAATACCATATAACGTAATACGTTATAACGTTATACCATATAACGTAAAACGTCATTTCGTTATACCATATAACGTAATACATTATAACGTAATGCCATATAACGTAATACGTGATAACATTATACCATATAACGTAATACGTTATAACGTAATAACATACAACGTAAAACGTTATAACGTAATACCATATAACGTAATACGTTATAACGTTATACCATATAACGTAATACGTTAAAACGTAATACCATATAACGTAATACGTTATAACGATATACCATATAACGTAATACGTTATAACGTTATACCATATAACGTAATACGTGATAACGTAATACCATATAACTTAATACGTTATGACGTTATACCATATAACGTAATACGTTATAACGTAATACCATATAACGTAATACGTTATAACGTAATACCATATAACGTAAAACGTCATTTCGTAATACCATATAACGTAATACGTTATAACGTAATACCATATAACGTAATAAGTTATAACGTTATACCATATAACGTAATAAGTGATAACGTTATACCATATAACGTAATACGTTAAAACGTTATACCATATAACGTAATACGTTATAACGTTATACCATATAACGTAATACGTTATAACGTAATACCATATAACGTAAAACGTCATTTCGTTATACCATATAACGTAATACGTTATAACGTAATGCCATGTAACGTAATACGGTATAACGTTATACCATATAACGTAATACGTTATAACGGTATACCATATAACGTAATACGTTATAACGTTATACCATATAACGTAATACGTTATAACGTTATACCATTTAACGTAAATCGTCATTTCGTTATACCATATAACGTAATACATTATAATGTAATGCCATATAACGTAATACGTGATAACATTATACCATATAACGTAATACGTTATAACGTAATAACATATAACGTAAAACGTTATAACGTAATACCATATAACGTAATACGTTATAACGTTATACCATATAACGTAATACGTTAAAACGTAACACCATATAACGTAATACGTTATAACGTAATACCATATAACGTAATACGTTATAACGATATACCATATAACGTAGTACGTTATAACGTTATACCATATAACGTAATACGTTATAACGTTATACCATATAACGTAATACGTTATAACGTAATACCATATAACGTAAAACGTCATTTCGTTATACCATATAACGTAATACGTTATAACGTAATGCCATATAACGTAATACGGTATAACGTTATACCATATAACGTAATACGTTATAACGATATACCATATAACGTAATACGTTATAACGTTATACCATATAACGTAATACGTTATAACGTTATACCATATAACGTAATACGGTATAACGTTATACCATATAACGTAATACGTTATAACGATATACCATATAACGTAGTACGTTATAACGTTATACCATATAACGTAATACGTTATAACGTTATACCATATAACGTAATACGTTAAAACGTTATACCATATAACGTAATACGTCATAACGTTATACCATATAACGTAATACGTGATAACGTAACACCATATAACGTAATACGTTATAACGTTATACCATATAACGTAATACGTTATAAATTTATACCATATAACGTAATACTTTATAACGTTATACCATATAACGTAATACGTTAAAACCTTATACCACATAACGTAATACGTTATAACGTAATACCATATAACGTAATACGTTATAACGTTATACCATATAACGTAATACGTTAAAACCTTAAACCACATAACGTAATACCTTATAACGTTATACCATATAACGTAATACGTTAAAACGTAATACCATATAACGTAATACGTTATAACGTAATACCATATAACGTAATACGTTATAACGTTATACCATATAACGTAATACGTTATAACGTTATACCATATAACGTAATACTTTATAACGTTATACCATATAACGTAATACGTTAAAACGTTATACCACATAACGTAATACGTTATAACGTAATACCATATAACGTAATACGTTATAACGTTATACCATATAACGTAATACGTTAAAACGTAATACCATATAACGTAATACGTTATAACGTTATACCATATAACGTAAAACGTCATTTCGTTATACCATATAACGTAATACGTTATAACGTTATACCATATAACGTAATACGTTAAAACGTAATACCATATAACGTAATACGTTATAACGTTATACCATATAACGTAAAACGTCATTTCGTTATACCGTATAACGTAATACGTTATAACGTAATGCCATATAACGTAATACGTGATAACGTTATACCATATAACGTAATACGTTATAACGTAATAACATATAACGTAAAACGTTATAACGTAATACCATATAACGTAATACGTTATAACGTTATACCATATAACGTAATACGTTAAAACGTAATACCATATAACGTAATACGTTATAACGTAATACCATATAACGTAATACGTTATAACGTTATACCATATAACGTAATGCGTTATAACGTTATACCATATAACGTAATACTTTATAACGTTATACCATATAACGTAATACGTTAAAACGTTATACCATATAACGTAATACGTTATAACGTAATACCATATAACGTAATACGTTATAACGTTATACCATATAACGTAATACGTTAAAACGTAATACCATATAACGTAATACGTTATAACGTTATACCATATAACGTAAAACGTCATTTCGTTATACCATATAACGTAATACGTTATAACGTAATGCCATATAACGTAATACGTGATAACGTTATACCATATAACGTAATACGTTATAACGTAATAACATATAACGTAAAACGTCATTTCGTTGTACCATATAACGTAATACGGTATAACGTTATACCATATAACGTAATACGTTATAACGTTATACCATATTACGTAATACGTTATAACGTAATACCATATAACGTAATACGTTATAACGTTATACCATATAACGTAATACGTTAAAACGTAATACAATATAACGTAATACGATATAACGTTATACCATATAACGTAAAACGTCATTTCGTTATACCATATAACGTAATACGTTATAACGTAATGCCATATAACGGAATACTTTATAACGTTATACCATATAACGTAATACGTTAAAACGTTATACCACATAACGTAATACGTTATAACGTAATACCATATAACGTAATACGTTATAACGTTATACCATATAACGTAATACGTTAAAACGTAATACCATATAACGTAATACGTTATAACGTTATACCATATAACGTAAAACGTCATTTCGTTATACCATATAACGTAATACGTTATAACGTAATGCCATATAACGTAATACGTGATAACGTTATACCATATAACGTAATACGTTATAACGTAATAACATATAACGTAAATCGTTATAACGTAATACCATATAACGTAATAAGTTATAACGTTATACCATATAACGTAATACGTTAAAACGTAATACCATATAACGTAATACGTTATAACGTAATACCATATAACGTAAAACGTTATAACGTTATACCATATAACGTAATACGTTATAACGTTATACCATATAACGTAATACTTTATAACGTAATACCATATAACGTAATACGTTAAAACGTTATACCACATAACGTAATACGTTATAACGTAATACCATATAACGTAATACGTTATAACGTTATACCATATAACGTAATACGTTAAAACGTAATACCATATAACGTAATACGTTATAACGTTATACCATATAACGTAAAACGTCATTTCGTTATACCATATAACGTAATACATTATAACGTAATGCCATATAACGTAATACGTGATAACATTATACCATATAACGTAATACGTTATAACGTAATACCATATAACGTAATACGTGATAACGTTATACCATATAACGCAATACGTTATAACGTAATAACATATAACGTAAATCGTTATAACGTAATACCATATAACGTAATAAGTTATAACGTTATACCATATAACGTAATACGTTAAAACGTAATACCATATAACGTAATACGTTATAACGTAATACCATATAACGTAAAACGTTATAACGTTATACCATATAACGTAATACGTTATAACGTTATACCATATAACGTAATACTTTATAACGTAATACCATATAACGTAATACGTTAAAACGTTATACCACATAACGTAATACGTTATAACGTAATACCATATAACGTAATACGTTATAACGTTATACCATATAACGTAATACGTTAAAACGTAATACCATATAACGTAATACGTTATAACGTTATACCATATAACGTAAAACGTCATTTCGTTATACCATATAACGTAATACATTATAACGTAATGCCATATAACGTAATACGTGATAACATTATACCATATAACGTAATACGTTATAACGTAATAACATACAACGTAAAACGTTATAACGTAATACCATATAACGTAATACGTTATAACGTTATACCATATAACGTAATACGTTAAAACGTAATACCATATAACGTAATACGTTATAACGATATACCATATAACGTAATACGTTATAACGTTATACCATATAACGTAATACGTGATAACGTAATACCATATAACTTAATACGTTATGACGTTATACAATATAACGTAATACGTTATAACGTAATACCATATAACGTAATACGTTATAACGTAATACCATATAACGTAAAACGTCATTTCGTTATACCATATAACGTAATACGTTATAACGTAATACCATATAACGTAATAAGTTATAACGTTATACCATATAACGTAATAAGTGATAACGTTATACCATATAACGTAATACGTTAAAACGTTATACCATATAACGTAATACGTTATAACGTTATACCATATAACGTAATACGTTATAACGTAATACCATATAACGTAAAACGTCATTTCGTTATACCATATAACGTAATACGTTATAACGTAATGCCATGTAACGTAATACGGTATAACGTTATACCATATAACGTAATACGTTATAACGGTATACCATATAACGTAATACGTTATAACGTTATACCATATAACGTAATACGTTATAACGTTATACCATTTAACGTAAATCGTCATTTCGTTATACCATATAACGTAATACATTATAATGTAATGCCATATAACGTAATACGTGATAACATTATACCTTATAACGTAATACGTTATAACGTAATAACATATAACGTAAAACGTTATAACGTAATACCATATAACGTTATACGTTATAACGTTATACCATATAACGTAATACGTTAAAACGTAACACCATATAACGTAATACGTTATAACGTAATACCATATAACGTAATACGTTATAACGATATACCATATAACGTAGTACGTTATAACGTTATACCATATAACGTAGTACGTTATAACGTTATACCATATAACGTAATACGTTATAACGTTATACCATATAACGTAATACGTTATAACGTAATACCATATAACGTAAAACGTCATTTCGTTATACCATATAACGTAATACGTTATAACGTAATGCCATATAACGTAATACGGTATAACGTTATACCATATAACGTAATACGTTATAACGATATACCATATAACGTAATACGTTATAACGTTATACCATATAACGTAATACGTTATAACGTTATACCATATAACGTAATACGGTATAACGTTATACCATATAACGTAATACGTTATAACGATATACCATATAACGTAGTACGTTATAACGTTATACCATATAACGTAATACGTTATAACGTTATACCATATAACGTAATACGTTAAAACGTTATACCATATAACGTAATACGTTATAACGTTATACCATATAACGTAATACGTGATAACGTAACACCATATAACGTAATACGTTATAACGTTATACCATATAACGTAATACGTTATAAATTTATACCATATAACGTAATACTTTATAACGTTATACCATATAACGTAATACGTTAAAACCTTATACCACATAACGTAATACGTTATAACGTAATACCATATAACGTAATACGTTATAACGTTATACCATATAACGTAATACGTTAAAACGTAATACAATATAACGTAATACGTTATAACGTTATACCATATAACGTAAAACGTCATTTCGTTATACCATATAACGTAATAAGTTATAACGTTATACCATATAACGTAATACGTTAAAACGTAATACCATATAACGTAATACGTTAAAACGTTATACCATATAACGTAATACGTTATAACGTTATACCATATAACGTAATACGTGATAACGTAACACCATATAACGTAATACGTTATAACGTTATACCATATAACGTAATACGTTATAAATTTATACCATATAACGTAATACTTTATAACGTTATACCATATAACGTAATACGTTATAACGTAATACCATATAACGTAATACGTTATAACGATATACCATATAACGTAATAAGTTATAACGTTATACCATATAACGTAATACGTTAAAACGTAATACCATATAACGTAATACGTTATAACGTTATACCATATAACGTAAAACGTCATTTCGTTATACCGTATAACGTAATACGTTATAACGTAATGCCATATAACGTAATACGTGATAACGTTATACCATATAACGTAATACGTTATAACGTAATAACATATAACGTAAAACGTTATAACGTAATACCATATAACGTAATACGTTATAACGTTATACCATATAACGTAATACGTTAAAACGTAATACCATATAACGTAATACGTTATAACGTAATACCATATAACGTAATACGTTATAACGTTATACCATATAACGTAATGCGTTATAACGTTATACCATATAACGTAATACTTTATAACGTTATACCATATAACGTAATACGTTTAAACGTTATACCATATAACGTAATACGTTATAACGTAATACCATATAACGTAATACGTTATAACGTAATACCATATAACGTAATACGTTATAACGTTATACCATATAACGTAATACGTTAAAACGTAATACCATATAACGTAATACGTTATAACGATATACCATATAACGTAATACGTTATAACGTTATACCATATAACGTAATACGTGATAACGTAATACCATATAACTTAATACGTTATGACGTTATACCATATAACGTAATACGTTATAACGTAATACCATATAACGTAATACGTTATAACGTAATACCATATAACGTAAAACGTCATTTCGTTATACCATATAACGTAATACGTTATAACGTAATACCATATAACGTAATAAGTTATAACGTTATACCATATAACGTAATAAGTGATAACGTTATACCATATAACGTAATACGTTAAAACGTTATACCATATAACGTAATACGTTATAACGTTATACCATATAACGTAATACGTTATAACGTAATACCATATAACGTAAAACGTCATTTCGTTACACCATATAACGTAATACGTTATAACGTAATGCCATGTAACGTAATACGGTATAACGTTATACCATATAACGTAATACGTTATAACGGTATACCATATAACGTAATACGTTATAACGTTATACCATATAACGTAATACGTTATAACGTTATACCATTTAACGTAAATCGTCATTTCGTTATACCATATAACGTAATACATTATAATGTAATGCCATATAACGTAATACGTGATAACATTATACCTTATAACGTAATACGTTATAACGTAATAACATATAACGTAAAACGTTATAACGTAATACCATATAACGTTATACGTTATAACGTTATACCATATAACGTAATACGTTAAAACGTAACACCATATAACGTAATACGTTATAACGTAATACCATATAACGTAATACGTTATAACGATATACCATATAACGTAGTACGTTATAACGTTATACCATATAACGTAGTACGTTATAACGTTATACCATATAACGTAATACGTTATAACGTTATACCATATAACGTAATACGTTATAACGTAATACCATATAACGTAAAACGTCATTTCGTTATACCATATAACGTAATACGTTATAACGTAATGCCATATAACGTAATACGGTATAACGTTATACCATATAACGTAATACGTTATAACGATATACCATATAACGTAATACGTTATAACGTTATACCATATAACGTAATACGTTATAACGTTATACCATATAACGTAATACGGTATAACGTTATACCATATAACGTAATACGTTATAACGATATACCATATAACGTAGTACGTTATAACGTTATACCATATAACGTAATACGTTATAACGTTATACCATATAACGTAATACGTTAAAACGTTATACCATATAACGTAATACGTTATAACGTTATACCATATAACGTAATACGTGATAACGTAACACCATATAACGTAATACGTTATAACGTTATACCATATAACGTAATACGTTATAAATTTATACCATATAACGTAATACTTTATAACGTTATACCATATAACGTAATACGTTAAAACCTTATACCACATAACGTAATACGTTATAACGTAATACCATATAACGTAATACGTTATAACGTTATACCATATAACGTAATACGTTAAAACGTAATACAATATAACGTAATACGTTATAACGTTATACCATATAACGTAAAACGTCATTTCGTTATACCATATAACGTAATAAGTTATAACGTTATACCATATAACGTAATACGTTAAAACGTAATACCATATAACGTAATACGTTAAAACGTTATACCATATAACGTAATACGTTATAACGTTATACCATATAACGTAATGCGTTATAACGTTATACCATATAACGTAATACTTTATAACGTTATACCATATAACGTAAAACGTCATTTCGTTATACCGTATAACGTAATACGTTATAACGTAATGCCATATAACGTAATACGTGATAACGTTATACCATATAACGTAATACGTTATAACGTAATGCCATATAACGTAATACGTGATAACGTTATACCATATAACGTAATACGTTATAACGTAATAACATATAACGTAAAACGTTATAACGTAATACCATATAACGTAATACGTTATAACGTTATACCATATAACGTAATACGTTAAAACGTAATACCATATAACGTAATACGTTATAACGTAATACCATATAACGTAATACGTTATAACGTTATACCATATAACGTAATGCGTTATAACGTTATACCATATAACGTAATACTTTATAACGTTATACCATATAACGTAATACGTTTAAACGTTATACCATATAACGTAATACGTTATAACGTAATACCATATAACGTAATACGTTATAACGTTATACCATATAACGTAATACGTTAAAACGTAATACCATATAACGTAATACGTTATAACGTTATACCATATAACGTAAAACGTCATTTCGTTATACCATATAACGTAATACGTTATAACGTAATGCCATATAACGTAATACGTGATAACGTTATACCATATAACGTAATACGTTATAACGTAATAACATATAACGTAAAACGTCATTTCGTTGTACCATATAACGTAATACGGTATAACGTTACACCATATAACGTAATACGTTATAACGATATACCACATAACGTAATACGTTATAACGTTATACCATATACCGTAATACGTGATAACGTTATACCATATAACGTAATACGTTAAAACGTTATACCATATAACGTAATACGTGATAACGTAATACCATATAACGTAATACGTTATGACGTTATACCATATAACGAAATACGTTATAACGTAATACCATATAACGTAATACGTTATAACGTAATGCCATATAACGTAATACGTGATAACGTTATATCATATAACGTAATACGTTAAAACGTTATACCAAATAACGTAATACGTTATAACGTTATACCATATAACGTAATACGTGATAACGTAATACCATATAACGTAATACGTTATGACGTTATACCATATAACGCAATACGTTATAACGTAATACCATATAACGTAATACGTTATAACATTATACCATACAACGTAAAACGTCATTTCGATATACCGTATAACGTGATACGTTATAACGTTATAACATATAACGTATTACGTTAGAACGTAATACCATATAACGTAAAACGTCATTTCGTTATACCATATAACGTAATACGTTAAAACGTTATACCATATAACGTAATACGTTATAACGTTATACCATATAACGTAATACGTGATAACGTAATGCCATATAACGTAATACGTTATAACGTTATACCATATAACGTAATACGTGATAACGTAACACCATATAACGTAATACGTTATAACGTTATACCATATAACGTAATACGTTATAACGTTATACCATATAACGTAATACTTTATAACGTTATACCATATAACGTAATACGTTAAAACCTTATACCACATAACGTAATACGTTATAACGTAATACCATATAACGTAATACGTTATAACGTTATACCATATAACGTAATACGTTAAAACGTAATACCATATAACGTAATACGTTATAACGTTATACCATATAACGTATATCGTCATTTCGTTATACCATATAACGTAATACATTATAACGTAATGCCATATAACGTAATACGTGATAACATTATACCATATAACGTAATACGTTATAAAGTTATACCATATAACGTAATACGTTAAAACCTTATACCACATAACGTAATACGTTATAACGATATACCATATAACGTAGTACGTTATAACGTTATACCATATAACGTAATACGTTATAACGTTATACCATATAACGTAATACGTTAAAACGTTATACAATATAACGTAATACGTTATAACGTTATACAATATAACGTAATACGTGATAACGTAACACCATATAACGTAATACGTTATAACGTTATACCATATAACGTAATACGTTATAAAGTTATACCATATAACGTAATACTTTATAACGTTATACCATATAACGTAATACGTTAAAACCTTATACCACATAACGTAATACGTTATAACGTAATACCATATAACGTAATACGTTATAACGTTATACCATATAACGTAATACGTTAAAACGTAATACCATATAACGTAATACGTTATAACGTTATACCATATAACGTAAAACGTCATTTCGTTATACCATATAACGTAATACATTATAACGTAATGCCATATAACGTAATACGTGATAACATTATACCATATAACGTAATACGTTATAACGTAATAACATATAACGTAAAACGTTATAACGTAATACCATATAACGTAATACGTTATAACGTTATACCATATAACGTAATAAGTTAAAACGTAATACCATATAACGTAATACGTTATAACGTAATACCATATAACGTAATACGTTATAACGTTATACCATATAACGTAATACGTTATAACGTTATACCATATAACGTAATACTTTATAACGTTATACCATATAACGTAATACGTTAAAACGTTATACCACATATCGTAATACGTTATAACGTAATACCATATAACGTAATACGTTATAACGTTATACCATATAACGTAATACGTTAAAACGTAATACCATATAACGTAATACGTTATAACGTTATACCATATAACGTAAAACGTCATTTCGTTATACCATATAACGTAATACGTTATAACGTTATACCATATAACGTAAAACGTTATAACGTAATACCATATAACGTAATACGTTATAACGTTATACCATATAACGTAGTACGTTATAACGTTATACCATATAACGTAGTACGTTATAACGTTATACCATATAACGTAATACGTTATAACGTTATACCATATAACGTAATACGTTATAACGTAATACCATATAACGTAAAACGTCATTTCGTTATACCATATAACGTAATACGTTATAACGTAATGCCATATAACGTAATACGGTATAACGTTATACCATATAACGTAATGCGTTATAACGATATACCATATAACGTAATACGTTATAACGTTATACCATATAACGTAATACGTTATAACGTTATACCATATAACGTAATACGGTATAACGTTATACCATATAACGTAATACGTTATAACGATATACCATATAACGTAGTACGTTATAACGTTATACCATATAACGTAATACGTTATAACGTTATACCATATAACGTAATACGTTAAAACGTTATACCATATAACGTAATACGTTATAACGTTATACCATATAACGTAATACGTGATAACGTAACACCATATAACGTAATACGTTATAACGTTATACCATATAACGTAATACGTTATAAAGTTATACCATATAACGTAATACTTTATAACGTTATACCATATAACGTAATACGTTAAAACCTTATACCACATAACGTAATACGTTATAACGTAATACCATATAACGTAATACGTTATAACGTTATACCATATAACGTAATACGTTAAAACGTAATACCATATAACGTAATACGTTATAACGTTATACCATATAACGTAAAACGTCATTTCGTTATACCATATAACGTAATACGTTATAACGTTACACCATATAACGTAATACGTTATAACGATATACCATATAACGTAATACGTTATAACGTTATACCATATACCGTAATACGTGATAACGTTATACCATATAACGTAATACGTTAAAACGTTATACCATATAACGTAATACGTGATAACGTAATACCATATAACGTAATACGTTATGACGTTATACCATATAACGTAATACGTTATGACGTTATACCATATAACGAAATACGTTATAACGTAATACCATATAACGTAATACGTTATAACGTAATGCCATATAACGTAATACGTGATAACGTTATACCATATAACGTAATACGTTAAAACGTTATACCATATAACGTAATACGTTATAACGTTATACCATATAACGTAATACGTGATAACGTAATGCCATATAACGTAATACGTTATAACGTTATACCATATAACGTAATACGTGATAACGTAACACCATATAACGTAATACGTTATAACGTTATACCATATAACGTAATACGTTATAACGTTATACCATATAACGTAATACTTTATAACGTTATACCATATAACGTAATACGTTAAAACCTTATACCACATAACGTAATACGTTATAACGTAATACCATATAACGTAATACGTTATAACGTTATACCATATAACGTAATACGTTAAAACGTAATACCATATAACGTAATACGTTATAACGTTATACCATATAACGTAAATCGTCATTTCGTTATACCATATAACGTAATACATTATATCGTAATGCCATATAACGTAATACGTGATAACATTATACCATATAACGTAATACGTTATAACGTAATAACATATAACGTAAAACGTTATAACGTAATACCATATAACGTAATACGTTATAACGTTATACCATATAACGTAATACGTTAAAACGTAACACCATATAACGTAATACGTTATAACGTAATACCATATAACGTAATACGTTATAACGATATACCATATAACGTAGTACGTTATAACGTTATACCATATAACGTAGTACGTTATAACGTTATACCATATAACGTAATACGTTATAACGTTATACCATATAACGTAATACGTTATAACGTAATACCATATAACGTAATACGTTATAACGTTATACCATATAACGTAAAACGTCATTTCGTTATACCATATAACGTAATACGTTATAACGTTATACCATATAACGTAATACGTTAAAACGTAATACCATATAACGTAATACGTTATAACGTTATACCATATAACGTAAAACGTCATTTCGTTATACCGTATAACGTAATACGTTATAACGTAATGCCATATAACGTAATACGTGATAACGTTATACCATATAACGTAATACGTTATAACGTAATATCATATAACGTAAAACGTTATAACGTAATACCATATAACGTAATACGTTATAACGTTATACCATATAACGTAATACGTTAAAACGTAATACCATATAACGTAATACGTTATAACGTAATACCATATAACGTAATACGTTATAACGTTATACCATATAACGTAATGCGTTATAACGTTATACCATATAACGTAATACTTTATAACGTTATACCATATAACGTAATACGTTAAAACGTTATACCATATAACGTAATACGTTATAACGTAATACCATATAACGTAATACGTTATAACGTTATACCATATAACGTAATACGTTAAAACGTAATACCATATAACGTAATACGTTATAACGTTATACCATATAACGTAAAACGTCATTTCGTTATACCATATAACGTAATACGTTATAGCGTAATGCCATATATCGTAATACGTGATAACGTTATACCATATAACGTAATACGTTATAACGTAATAACATATAACGTAAAACGTCATTTCGTTGTACCATATAACGTAATACGGTATAACGTTACACCATATAACGTAATACGTTATAACGATATACCATATAACGTAATACGTTATAACGTTATACCATATACCGTAATACGTGATAACGTTATACCATATAACGTAATACGTTAAAACGTTATACCATATAACGTAATACGTGATAACGTAATACCATATAACGTAATACGTTATGACGTTATACCATATAACGAAATACGTTATAACGTAATACCATATAACGTAATACGTTATAACGTAATGCCATATAACGTAATACGTGATAACGTTATATCATATAACGTAATACGTTAAAACGTTATACCATATAACGTAATACGTTATAACGTTATACCATATAACGTAATACGTGATAACGTAATACCATATAACGTAATACGTTATGACGTTATACCATATAACGCAATACGTTATAACGTAATACCATATAACGTAATACGTTATAACGTTATACCATACAACGTAAAACGTCATTTCGATATACCGTATAACGTGATACGTTATAACGTTATAACATATAACGTATTACGTTAGAACGTAATACCATATAACGTAAAACGTCATTTCGTTATACCATATAACGTAATACGTTAAAACGTTATACCATATAACGTAATACGTTATAACGTTATACCATATAACGTAATACGTGATAACGTAATGCCATATAACGTAATACGTTATAACGTTATACCATATAACGTAATACGTGATAACGTAACACCATATAACGTAATACGTTATAACGTTATACCATATAACGTAATACGTTATAACGTTATACCATATAACGTAATACTTTATAACGTTATACCATATAACGTAATACGTTAAAACCTTATACCACATAACGTAATACGTTATAACGTAATACCATATAACGTAATACGTTATAACGTTATACCATATAACGTAATACGTTAAAACGTAATACCATATAACGTAATACGTTATAACGTTATACCATATAACGTAAATCGTCATTTCGTTATACCATATAACGTAATACATTATAACGTAATGCCATATAACGTAATACGTGATAACATTATACCGTATAACGTAATACGTTATAAAGTTATACCATATAACGTAATACGTTAAAACCTTATACCACATAACGTAATACGTTATAACGATATACCATATAACGTAGTACGTTATAACGTTATACCATATAACGTAATACGTTATAACGTTATACCATATAACGTAATACGTTAAAACGTTATACCATATAACGTAATACGTTATAACGTTATACAATATAACGTAATACGTGATAACGTAACACCATATAACGTAATACGTTATAACGTTATACCATATAACGTAATACGTTATAAAGTTATACCATATAACGTAATACTTTATAACGTTATACCATATAACGTAATACGTTAAAACCTTATACCACATAACGTAATACGTTATAACGTAATACCATATAACGTAATACGTTATAACGTTATACCATATAACGTGATACGTTAAAACGTAATACCATATAACGTAATACGTTATAACGTTATACCATATAACGTAAAACGTCATTTCGTTATACCATATAACGTAATACATTATAACGTAATGCCATATAACGTAATACGTGATAACATTATACCATATAACGTAATACGTTATAACGTAATAACATATAACGTAAAACGTTATAACGTAATACCATATAACGTAATACGTTATAACGTTATACCATATAACGTAATACGTTAAAACGTAATACCATATAACGTAATACGTTATAACGTAATACCATATAACGTAATACGTTATAACGTTATACCATATAACGTAATACGTTATAACGTTATACCATATAACGTAATACTTTATAACGTTATACCATATAACGTAATACGTTAAAACGTTATACCACATATCGTAATACGTTATAACGTAATACCATATAACGTAATACGTTATAACGTTATACCATATAACGTAATACGTTAAAACGTAATACCATATAACGTAATACGTTATAACGTTATACCATATAACGTAAAACGTCATTTCGTTATACCATATAACGTAATACGTTATAACGTTATACCATATAACGTAAAACGTTATAACGTAATACCATATAACGTAATACGTTATAACGTTATACCATATAACGTAGTACGTTATAACGTTATACCATATAACGTAGTACGTTATAACGTTATACCATATAACGTAATACGTTATAACGTTATACCATATAACGTAATACGTTATAACGTAATACCATATAACGTAAAACGTCATTTCGTTATACCATATAACGTAATACGTTATAACGTAATGCCATATAACGTAATACGGTATAACGTTATACCATATAACGTAATGCGTTATAACGATATACCATATAACGTAATACGTTATAACGTTATACCATATAACGTAATACGTTATAACGTTATACCATATAACGTAATACGGTATAACGTTATACCATATAACGTAATACGTTATAACGATATACCATATAACGTAGTACGTTATAACGTTATACCATATAACGTAATACGTTATAACGTTATACCATATAACGTAATACGTTAAAACGTTATACCATATAACGTAATACGTTATAACGTTATACCATATAACGTAATACGTGATAACGTAACACCATATAACGTAATACGTTATAACGTTATACCATATAACGTAATACGTTATAAAGTTATACCATATAACGTAATACTTTATAACGTTATACCATATAACGTAATACGTTAAAACCTTATACCACATAACGTAATACGTTATAACGTAATACCATATAACGTAATACGTTATAACGTTATACCATATAACGTAATACGTTAAAACGTAATACCATATAACGTAATACGTTATAACGTAATACCATATAACGTAATACGTTATAACGTAATACCATATAACGTAATACGTTATAACGTTATACCATATAACGTAATACGTTATAACGTTATACCATATAACGTAATACTTTATAACGTTATACCATATAACGTAATACGTTAAAACGTTATACCACATATCGTAATACGTTATAACGTAATACCATATAACGTAATACGTTATAACGTTATACCATATAACGTAATACGTTAAAACGTAATACCATATAACGTAATACGTTATAACGTTATACCATATAACGTAAAACGTCATTTCGTTATACCATATAACGTAATACGTTATAACGTTATACCATATAAAGTAATACTTTAAAACGTAATACCATATAACGTAATACGTTATAACGTTATACCATATAACGTAAAACGTCATTTCGTTATACCATATAACGTAATACGTTATAACGTAATGCCATATAACGTAATACGTGATAACGTTATACCATATAACGTAATACGTTATAACGTAATAACATATAACGTAAAACGTTATAACGTAATACCATATAACGTAATACGTTATAACGTTATACCATATAACGTAATACGTTAAAACGTAATACCATATAACGTAATACATTATAACGTAATACCATATAACGTAATACGTTATAACGTTATACCATATAACGTAATACGTTATAACGTTATACCATATAACGTAATACTTTATAACGTTATACCATATAACGTAATACGTTAAAACGTTATACCACATAACGTAATACGTTATAACGTAATACCATATAACGCAATACGTTATAACGTTATACCATATAACGTAATACGTTAAAACGTAATACCATATAACGTAATACGTTATAACGTTATACCATATAACGTAAAACGTCATTTCGTTATACCATATAACGTAATACGTTATAACCTAATGCCATATAACGTAATACGTGATAACGTTATACCATATAACGTAATACGTTATAACGTAATAACATATAACGTAAAACGTCATTTCGTTGTACCATATAACGTAATACGGTATAACGTTACACCATATAACGTAATACGTTATAACGATATACCATATAACGTAATACGTTATAACGTTATACCATATACCGTAATACGTGATAACGTTATACCATATAACGTAATACGTTAAAACGTTATACCATATAACGTAATACGTGATAACGTAATACCATATAACGTAATACGTTATGACGTTATACCATATAACGAAATACGTTATAACGTAATACCATATAACGTAATACGTTATAACGTTATACCATATAACGTAATACTTTATAACGTAATACCATATAACGTAATACGTTAAAACGTTATACCACATAACGTAATACGTTATAACGTAATACCATATAACGTAATACGTTATAACGTTATACCATATAACGTAATACGTTAAAACGTAATACCATATAACGTAATACGTTATAACGTTATACCATATAACGTAAAACGTCATTTCGTTATACCATATAACGTAATACGTTATAACGTTGTACCATATAACGTAATACGTTAAAACGTAATACCATATAACGTAATACGTTATAACGTTATACCATATAACGTAAAACGTCATTTCGTTATACCATATAACGTAATACGTTATAACGTAATGCCATATAACGTACTACGTGATAACGTTATACCATATAACGTAATACGTTATAACGTTATACCATATAACGTAAAACGTCATTTCGTTATGCCATATAACGTAATCCGGTATAACGTTATACCATATAACGTAATACGTTATAACGATATACCATATAACGTAATACGTTATAACGTTATACCATATAACGTAATACGTTATAACCTTATACCATATAACGTAATACGGTATAACGTTATACCATATAACGTAAAACGTTATAACGATATACCATATAACGTAGTACGTTATAACGTTATACCATATAACGTAATACTTTATAACGTTATACCATATAACGTAATACGTTATAACGTTATACCATATAGCGTAATACGTTATAACGTAATGCCATATAACGTAATTCGTTATAACGTTATACCATATAACGTAATACGTTATAACGTTATACCATATAACGTAATACGTTATAACGTAATACCATATAACGTAATACGTTATAACGTTATACCATATAACGTAATACGTTAAAACGTAATACCATATAACCTATTACGATATAACGTTATACCATATAACGTAAAACGTCATTTCGTTATACCATATAACGTAATACGTTATAACGTAATGCCATATAACGGAATACTTTATAACGTTATACCATATAACGTAATACGTTAAAACGTTATACCACATAACGTAATACCATATAACGTAATACGTTATAACGTTATACCATATAACGTAATACGTTAAAACGTAATACCATATAACGTAATACGTTATAACGTTATACCATATAACGTAAAACGTCATTTCGTTATACCATATAACGTAATACGTTATAACGTAGTGCCATATAACGTAATACGTGATAACGTTATACCATATAACGTAATACGTTATAACGTAATAACATATAACGTAAAACGTTATAACGTAATACCATATAACGTAATAAGTTATAACGTTATACCATATAACGTAATACGTTAAAACGTAATACCATATAACGTAATACGTTATAACGTAATACCATATAACGTAATACGTTATAACGTTATACCATATAACGTAATACGTTATAACGTTATACCATATAACGTAATACTTTATAACGTAATACCATATAACGTAATACGTTAAAACGTTATACCACATAACGTAATACGTTATAACGTAATACCATATAACGTAATACGTTATAACGTTATACCATATAACGTAATACGTTATAACGTTATACCATATAACGTAAAACGTCATTTCGTTATACCATATAACGTAATACGTTATAACGTAGTGCCATATAACGTAATACGTGATAACGTTATACCATATAACGTAATACGTTATAACGTAATAACATATAACGTAAAACGTTATAACGTAATACCATATAACGTAATAAGTTATAACGTTATACCATATAACGTAATACGTTAAAACGTAATACCATATAACGTAATACGTTATAACGTAATACCATATAACGTAATACGTTATAACGTTATACCATATAACGTAATACGTTATAACGTTATACCATATAACGTAATACTTTATAACGTAATACCATATAACGTAATACGTTAATACGTTATACCACATAACGTAATACGTTATAACGTAATACCATATAACGTAATACGTTATAACGTTATACCATATAACGCAATACGTTAAAACGTTATACCATATAACGTAATACGTTATAACGTTATACCATATAACGTAATACGTGATAACGTAATACCATATAACGTAATACGTTATGACGTTATACCATATAACGCAATACGTTATAACGTAATACCATATAACGTAATACGTTATAACGTTATACCATACAACGTAAAACGTCATTTCGATATACCGTATAACGTGATACGTTATAACGTTATAGCATATAACGTATTACGTTAGAACGTAATACCATATAACGTAAAACGTCATTTCGTTATACCATATAACGTAATACGGTATAACGTTATACCATATAACGTAATATGTTAGAACGTTATACAATATGACGTAATACGTTATAATGTAATACCGTATAACGTAATACGTTATAACATTATACCATACAACGTAAAACGTCATTTCGATATACCGTATAACGTGATACGTTATAACGTTATAACATATAACGTAAAACGTCATTTCGTTATACCATAAAACATAGTACGGTATAACGTTACACCATATAACGTAATACGTTATAACGTAATGACATATAACGTAATACGTTATATAGTTATACCATATAACGTAATAAGTTATAACGTTATGCCATATAACGTAATATGTTATAACGTTATACCATATAACGTAATTCGTTATAACGTTATACCACATAACGTAATACGTTATAACGTTATACCATATAACGTAATACGTTAAAACGTAATTCCATATAACGTAATACGTTATAACGTTATACCATATAACGTAAAACTTCATTTCGTTATACCATATAACGTAATACGTTATAACGTAATGCCATATAACGTAATACGTGATAACGTTATACCATATAACGTAATACGTTATAACGTAATACCATATAACGTAAAACGTCATTCCGTTATGCCATATAACGTAATCCGGTATAACGTTATACCATATAACGTAATACGTTAAAACGTAATACCATATAACGTAATACGTTATAACGTTATACCATATAACGTAAAACGTCATTTCGTTATACCATATAACGTAATACGTTATAACGTAATGCCATATAACGTAATACGTGATAACGTTATACAATATAACGTAATACGTTATAACGTAATAACATATAACGTAAAACGTTATAACGTAATACCATATAACGTAAAACGTTATAACGATATACCATATAACGTAGTACGTTATAACGTTATACCATATAACGTAATACTTTATAACGTTATACCATATAACGTAATACGTTATAACGTTATACCATATAGCGTAATACGTTATAACGTAATGCCATATAACGTAATTCGTTATAACGTTATACCATATAACGTAATACGTTATAACGTTATACCATATAACGTAATACGTTATAACGTAATACCATATAACGTAATACGTTATAACGTTATACCATATAACGTAATACGTTAAAACGTAATACCATATAACGTAATACGATATAACGTTATACCATATAACGTAAAACGTCATTTCGTTATACCATATAACGTAATACGTTATAACGTAATGCCGTATAACGGAATACTTTATAACGTTATACCATATAACGTAATACGTTAAAACGTTATACCACATAACGTAATACGTTATAACGTAATACCATATAACGTAATACGTTATAACGTTATACCATATAACGTAATACGTTAAAACGTAATACCATATAACGTAATACGTTATAACGTTATACCATATAACGTAAAACGTCATTTCGTTATACCATATAACGTAATAAGTTATAACGTTATACCATATAACGTAATACGTTAAAACGTAATACCATATAACGTAATACGTTATAACGTAATACCACATAACGTAATACGTTATAACGTAATACCATATAACGTAATACGTTATAACGTTATACCATATAACGTAATACGTTAAAACGTAATACCATATAACGTAATACGTTATAACGTTATACCATATAACGTAAAACGTCATTTCGTTATACCATATAACGTAATACGTTATAACGTTATACCATATAACGTAATACGTTAAAACGTAATACCATATAACGTAATACGTTATAACGTTATACCATATAACGTAAAACGTCATTTCGTTATACCATATAACGTAATACGTTATAACGTAATGCCATATAACGTAATACGTGATAACGTTATACAATATAACGTAATACGTTATAACGTAATAACATATAACGTAAAACGTTATAACGTAATACCATATAACGTAATACGTTATAACGTTATACCATATAACGTAAAACTTCATTTCGTTATACCATATAACGTAATACGTTATAACGTAATGCCATATAACGTAATACGTGATAACGTTGTACCATATAACGTAATACGTTATAACGTAATATCATATAACGTAAAACGTCATTTCGTTGTACCATATAACGTAATACGTTAGAACGTAATACCATATAACGTAATACGTTATAACGTTATACCATATAACGTAATACGTGATAACGTAATACCATATAACGTAATACGTTATGACGTTATACCATATAACGTAATACGTTATAACGTAATACCGTATAACGTAATACGTTATAACGTAATACCATATAACGTAATACGTTATAACGTTATACCATATAACGTAATACGTTAAAACGTAATACCATATAACGTAATACGATATAACGTTATACCATATAGCGTAATACGTTATAACGTAATGCCATATAACGTAATTCGTTATAACGTTATACCATATAACGTAATACGTTATAACGTTATACCATATAACGTAATACGTTATAACGTAATACCATATAACGTAATACGTTATAACGTTATACCATATAACGTAATACGTTAAAACGTAATACCATATAACGTAATACGATATAACGTTATACCATATAACGTAAAACGTCATTTCGTTATACCATATAACGTAATACGTTATAACGTAATGCCATATAACGGAATACTTTATAACGTTATACCATATAACGTAATACGTTAAAACGTTATACCACATAACGTAATACGTTATAACGTAATACCATATAACGTAATACGTTATAACGTTATACCATATAACGTAATACGTTAAAACGTAATACCATATAACGTAATACGTTATAACGTTATACCATATAACGTAAAACGTCATTTCGTTATACCATATAACGTAATAAGTTATAACGTTATACCATATAACGTAATACGTTAAAACGTAATACCATATAACGTAATACGTTATAACGTAATACCACATAACGTAATACGTTATAACGTAATACCATATAACGTAATACGTTATAACGTTATACCATATAACGTAATACGTTAAAACGTAATACCATATAACGTAATACGTTATAACGTTATACCATATAACGTAAAACGTCATTTCGTTATACCATATAACGTAATACGTTATAACGTTATACCATATAACGTAATACGTTAAAACGTAATACCATATAACGTAATACGTTATAACGTTATACCATATAACGTAAAACGTCATTTCGTTATACCATATAACGTAATACGTTATAACGTAATGCCATATAACGTAATACGTGATAACGTTGTACCATATAACGTAATACGTTATAACGTAATATCATATAACGTAAAACGTCATTTCGTTGTACCATATAACGTAATACGTTAGAACGTAATACCATATAACGTAATACGTTATAACGTTATACCATATAACGTAATACGTGATAACGTAATACCATATAACGTAATACGTTATGACGTTATACCATATAACGTAATACGTTATAACGTAATACCGTATAACGTAATACGTTATAACGTAATATCATATAACGTAAAACGTCATTTCGTTGTACCATATAACGTAATACGTTAGAACGTAATACCATATAACGTAATACGTTATAACGTTATACCATATAACGTAATACGTTATAACGTAATACCGTATAACGTAATACGTTATAACGTTATACCATATAACGTAAAACGTCATTTCGTTATACCATATAACGTAATACGTTATAACGTAATGCCATATAACGTAATACGTGATAACGTTGTACCATATAACGTAATACGTTATAACGTAATATCATATAACGTAAAACGTCATTTCGTTGTACCATATAACGTAATACGTTAGAACGTAATACCATATAACGTAATACGTTATAACGTTATACCATATAACGTAAAACGTCATTTCGTTATACCATATAACGTAATACGTTATAACGTAATGCCATATAACGTAATACGTGATAACGTTGTACCATATAACGTAATACGTTATAACGTAATATCATATAACGTAAAACGTCATTTCGTTGTACCATATAACGTAATACGTTAGAACGTAATACCATATAACGTAATACGTTATAACGTTATACCATATAACGTAATACGTGATAACGTAATACCATATAACGTAATACGTTATGACGTTATACCATATAACGTAATACGTTATAACGTAATACCGTATAACGTAATACGTTATAACGTAATACCATATAACGTAATACGTTATGACGTTATACCATATAACGTAATACGTTATAACGTAATACCGTATAACGTAATACGTTATAACGTAATACCATTTAACGTAATACTTTATAACGTTATACCATATAACGTAATACGTTAAAACGTAATACCATATAACGTAATGCGATATAACGTTATACCATATAGCGTAATACGTTATAACGTAATGCCATATAACATAATTCGTTATAACGTTATACCATATAACGTAATACGTTATAACGTTATACCATATAACGTAATACGTTATAACGTAATACCATATAACGTAATACGTTATAACGTTATACCATATAACGTAATACGTTAAAACGTAATACCATATAACGTAATACGATATAACGTTATACCATATAACGTAAAACGTCATTTCGTTATACCATATAACGTAATACGTTATATCGTAATGCCATATAACGGAATACTTTATAACGTTATACCATATAACGTAATACGTTAAAACGTTATACCACATAACGTAATACGTTATAACGTAATACCATATAACGTAATACGTTATAACGTTATACCATATAACGTAATACTTTAAAACGTAATACCATATAACGTAATACGTTATAACGTTATACCATATAACGTAAAACGTCATTTCGTTATACCATATAACGTAATAAGTTATAACGTTATACCATATAACGTAATACGTTAAAACGTAATACCATATAACGTAATACGTTATAACGTAATACCACATAACGTAATACGTTATAACGTAATACCATATAACGTAATACGTTATAACGTTATACCATATAACGTAATACGTTAAAACGTAATACCATATAACGTAATACGTTATAACGTTATACCATATAACGTAAAACGTCATTTCGTTATACCATATAACGTAATACGTTATAACGTTATACCATATAACGTAATACGTTAAAACGTAATACCATATAACGTAATACGTTATAACGTTATACCATATAACGTAAAACGTCATTTCGTTATACCATATAACGTAATACGTTATAACGTAATGCCATATAACGTAATACGTGATAACGTTATACAATATAACGTAATACGTTATAACGTAATAACATATAACGTAAAACGTTATAACGTAATACCATATAACGTAATACGTTATAACGTTATACCATATAACGTAAAACTTCATTTCGTTATACCATATAACGTAATACGTTATAACGTAATGCCATATAACGTAATACGTGATAACGTTGTACCATATAACGTAATACGTTATAACGTAATATCATATAACGTAAAACGTCATTTCGTTGTACCATATAACGTAATACGTTAGAACGTAATACCATATAACGTAATACGTTATAACGTTATACCATATAACGTAATACGTGATAACGTAATACCATATAACGTAATACGTTATGACGTTATACCATATAACGTAATACGTTATAACGTAATACCGTATAACGTAATACGTTATAACGTTATACCATATAACGTAATACGTTATAACGATATACCATATAACGTAGTACGTTATAACGTTATACCATATAACGTAATACGTTATAACGTTATACCATATAACGTAATACGTTATAACGTAATACCATATAACGTAAAACGTCATTTCGTTATACCATATAACGTAATAGGTTATAACGTAATACCATATAACGTAATACGTTATAACGTTATACCATATAACGTAATACGTTATAACGTTATAACGTTATACCATATAACGTAATACTTTATAACGTTATACCATATAACGTAAGACGTTAAAACGTTATACCACATAACGTAATACGTTATAACGTAATACCATATAACGTAATACGTTATAACGTTATACCATATAACGTAATACGTTAAAACGTAATACCATATAACGTAATACGTTATAACGGTATACCATATAACGTAAAACGTCATTTCGTTATACCATATAACGTAATACGTTATAACGTAATGCCATATAACGTAATACGTGATAACGTTATACCATATAACGTAATACGTTATAACGTAATATCATATAACGTAAAACGTCATTTCGTTGTACCATATAACGTAATACGGTATAACGTTATACCATATAACGTAATACGTTATAACGATATACCATATAACGTAATACGTTATAACGTTATACCATATAACGTAATACGTGATAACGTTGTACCATATAACGTAATACGTTAAAACGTTATACCATATAACGTAATACGTTATAACGTTATACCATATAACGTAATACGTGATAACGTAATACCATATAACGTAATACGTTATGACGTTATACTATATAACGTAATACGTTATAACGTAATACCATATAACGTAATACGTTATAACGTAATACCATATAACGTAAAACGTCATTTCGTTATACCATATAACGTAATACGTTATAACGTAATACCATATAACGTAATACGTTATAACGTTATACCATATAACGTAACAAGTGATAACGTTATACCATATAACGTAATACGTTATAACGTTATACCATATAACGTAATACGTTAAAACGTAATACCATATAACGTAATACGTTATAACGTTATACCATATAACGTAAAACGTCATTTCGTTATACCATATAACGTAATACGTTATAACGTAATGCCATATAACGTAATACGTGATAACGTTATACCATATAACGTAATACGTGATAACGTAATACCATATAACGTAATACGTTATAACGTAATACCATATAACGTAATAGGTTATAACGTAATACCATATAACGTAATACGTTATAACGTTATACCATATAACGTAATACGTTATAAAGTTATAACGTTATACCATATAACGTAATACTTTATAACGTTATACCATATAACGTAAGACGTTAAAACGTTATACCACATAACGTAATACGTTATAACGTAATACCATATAACGTAATACGTTATAACGTTATACCATATAACGTAATACGTTAAAACGTAATACCATATAACGTAATACGTTATAACGGTATACCATATAACGTAAAACGTCATTTCGTTATACCATATAACGTAATACGTTATAACGTAATGCCATATAACGTAATACGTGATAACGTTATACCATATAACGTAATACGTTATAACGTAATATCATATAACGTAAAACGTCATTTCGTTGTACCATATAACGTAATACGGTATAACGTTATACCATATAACGTAATACGTTATAACGATATACCATATAACGTAATACGTTATAACGTTATACCATATAACGTAATACGTGATAACGTTGTACCATATAACGTAATACGTTAAAACGTTATACCATATAACGTAATACGTTATAACGTTATACCATATAACGTAATACGTGATAACGTAATACCATATAACGTAATACGTTATGACGTTATACTATATAACGTAATACGTTATAACGTAATACCATATAACGTAATACGTTATAACGTAATACCATATAACGTAAAACGTCATTTCGTTATACCATATAACGTAATACGTTATAACGTAATACCATATAACGTAATACGTTATAACGTTATACCATATAACGTAACAAGTGATAACGTTATACCATATAACGTAATACGTTATAACGTTATACCATATAACGTAATACGTTAAAACGTAATACCATATAACATAATACGTTATAACGTTATACAATATAACGTAAAACGTCATTTCGTTATACCATATAACGTAATACGTTATAACGTAATGCCATATAACGTAATACGTGATAACGTTATACCATATAACGTAATACGTTATAACGTAATAACATATAACGTAAAACGTAATAACGTAATACCATATAACGTAATAAGTTATAACGTTATACCATATAACGTAATACGTTAAAACGTAATACCACATAACGTAATACGTTATAACGTAATACCATATAACGTAATACGTTATAACGTTATACCATATAACGTAATACGTTAAAACGTAATACCATATAACGTAATACGTTATAACGTTATACCATATAACGTAAAACGTCATTTCGTTATAATATATAACGTAATACGTTATAACGTTATACCATATAACGTAATACGTTAAAACGTAATACCATATAACGTAATACGTTATAACGTTATACCATATATCGTAAAACGTCATTTCGTTATACCATATAACGTAATACGTTATAACGTAATGCCATATAACGTAATACGTGATAACGTTATACCATATAACGTAATACGTTATAACGTAATAACATATAACGTAAAACGTTATAACGTAATACCATATAACGTAATACGTTATAACGTTATACCATATAACGTAATACGTTAAAACGTAATACCATATAACGTAATACGTTATAACGTAATACCATATTACGTAATACGTTATAACGTTATAACGTTATACCATATAACGTAATACTTTATAACGTTATACCATATAACGTAAGACGTTAAAACGTAATACCATATAACGTAATACGTTATAACGTTATACCATATAACGTAATACGTTAAAACGTAATACCATATAACGTAATACGTTATAACGTTATACCATATATCGTAAAACGTCATTTCGTTATACCATATAACGTAATACGTTATAACGTAATGCCATATAACGTAATACGTGATAACGTTATACCATATAACGTAATACGTTATAACGTAATAACATATAACGTAAAACGTTATAACGTAATACCATATAACGTAATACGTTATAACGTTATACCATATAACGTAATACGTTAAAACGTAATACCATATAACGTAATACGTTATAACGTAATACCATATTACGTAATACGTTATAACGTTATACCATATAACGTAATACTTTATAACGTTATACCATATAACGTAAGACGTTAAAACGTAATACCATATAACGTAATACGTTATAACGTTATACCATATAACGTAAAACGTCATTTCGTTATACCATATAACGTAATACGTTATAACGTAATGCCATATAACGTAATACGTGATAACGTTATACCATATAACGTAATACGTTATAACGTAATAACATATAACGTAATACGTTATAACGTAATACCATATAACGTAATACGTTATAACGTTATACCATATAACGTAATACGTTATAACGTTATACCATATAACGTAATACGTTATAACGTTATACCATATAACGTAATACTTTATAACGTTATACCTTATAACGTAATACGTTAAAACGTTATACCACATAACGTAATACGTTATAACGTAATACCATATAACGTAATACGTTATAACGTTATACCATATAACGTAATAAGTGATAACGTTATACCATATAACGTAATACGTTAAAACGTTAAACCATATAACGTAATACGTTATAACGTTATACCATATAACGTAATACGTGATAACGTTATACCATATAACGTAGTACGTTATAACGTTATACCATATAACGTAATACGTTATAACGTTATACCATATAACGTAAAACGTCATTTCGTTATACCATATAACGTAATACGTTATAACGTAATGCCATATAACGTAATACGTGATAATGTTATACCATATAACGTAATACGTTATAACGTAATAACATATAACGTAAAACGTTAAAACGTAATTCCATCTAACGTAATACGTTATAACGTTATACCATATAACGTAATACGTTAAAACGTAATACCATATAACGTAATACGTTATAACGTAATACCATATAACGTAATACGTTATAACGTTATACCATATAACGTAATACGTGATAACGTAATACCATATAACGTAATACGTTATGACGTTATACCATATAACGTAATACGTTATAACGTAATACCGTATAACGTAATACGTTATAACGTAATACCATATAACGTAATACGTTATAACGTTATACCATATAACGTAATACGTTAAAACGTAATACCATATAACGTAATACGTTATAACGTTATACCATATAACGTAAAACGTCATTTCGTTATACCATATAACGTAATACGTTATAACGTAATAACATATAACGTAAAACGTTATAACGTAATACCATATAACGTAATACGTTATAACGTTATACCATATAACGTAAAACTTCATTTCGTTATACCATATAACGTAATACGTTATAACGTAATGCCATATAACGTAATACGTGATAACGTTGTACCATATAACGTAATACGTTATAACGTAATTTCATATAACGTAAAACGTCATTTCGTTGTACCATATAACGTAATACGTTATAACGTAATACCATATAACGTAATACGTTATAACGATATACCATATAACGTAATACGTGATAACGTAATACCATATAACGTAATACGTTATGACGTTATACCATATAACGTAATACGTTATAACGTAATACCGTATAACGTAATACGTTATAACGTTATACCATATAACGTAATACGTTATAACGATATACCATATAACGTAGTACGTTATAACGTTATACCATATAACGTAATACGTTATAACGTTATACCATATAACGTAATACGTTATAACGTAATACCATATAACGTAAAACGTCATTTCGTTATACCATATAACGTAATAGGTTATAACGTAATACCATATAACGTAATACGTTATAACGTTATACCATATAACGCAATACGTTATAACGTTATAACGTTATACCATATAACGTAATACTTTATAACGTTTTACCATATAACGTAAGACGTTAAAACGTTATACCACATAACGTAATACGTTATAACGTAATACCATATAACGTAATACGTTATAACGTTATACCATATAACGTAATACGTTAAAACGTAATACCATATAACGTAATACGTTATAACGGTATACCATATAACGTAAAACGTCATTTCGTTATACCATATAACGTAATACGTTATAACGTAATGCCATATAACGTAATACGTGATAACGTTATACCATATAACGTAATACGTTATAACGTAATATCATTTAACGTAAAACGTCATTTCGTTGTACCATATAACGTAATACGGTATAACGTTATACCATATAACGTAATACGTTATAACGATATACCATATAACGTAATACGTTATAACGTTATACCATATAACGTAATACGTGATAACGTTGTACCATATAACGTAATACGTTAAAACGTTATACCATATAACGTAATACGTTATAACGTTATACCATATAACGTAATACGTGATAACGTAATACCATATAACGTAATACGTTATGACGTTATACTATATAACGTAATACGTTATAACGTAATACCATATAACGTAATACGTTATAACGTAATACCATATAACGTAAAACGTCATTTCGTTATACCATATAACGTAATACGTTATAACGTAATACCATATAACGTAATACGTTATAACGTTATACCATATAACGTAATAAGTGATAACGTTATACCATATAACGTAATACGTTATAACGTTATACCATATAACGTAATACGTTAAAACGTAATACCATATAACGTAATACGTTATAACGTTATACCATATAACGTAAAACGTCATTTCGTTATACCATATAACGTAATACGTTATAACGTAATGCCATATAACGTAATACGTGATAACGTTATACCATATAACGTAGTACGTTATAACGTTATACCATATAACGTAATACGTTATAACGTTATACCATATAACGTAAAACGTCATTTCGTTATACCATATAACGTAATACGTTATAACGTAATGCCATATAACGTAATACGTGATAATGTTATACCATATAACGTAATACGTTATAACGTAATACCATATAACGTAATACGTTATAACGTTATACCATATAACGTAATAAGTGATAACGTTATACCATATAACGTAATACGTTATAACGTTATACCATATAACGTAATACTTTATAACGTAATACCATATAACGTAATACGTTAAAACGTTATACCACATAACGTAATACGTTATAACGTAATACCATATAACGTAATACGTTATAACGTTATACCATATAACGTAATACGTTAAAACGTTATACCATATAACGTAATACGTTATAACGTTATACCATATAACGTAATACGTGATAACGTAATACCATATAACGTAATACGTTATGACGTTATACCATATAACGCAATACGTTATAACGTAATACCATATAACGTAATACGTTATAACGTTATACCATACAACGTAAAACGTCATTTCGATATACCGTATAACGTGATACGTTATAACGTTATAGCATATAACGTATTACGTTAGAACGTAATACCATATAACGTAAAACGTCATTTCGTTATACCATATAACGTAATACGGTATAACGTTATACCATATAACGTAATATGTTAGAACGTTATACAATATGACGTAATACGTTATAATGTAATACCGTATAACGTAATACGTTATAACATTATACCATACAACGTAAAACGTCATTTCGATATACCGTATAACGTGATACGTTATAACGTTATAACATATAACGTAAAACGTCATTTCGTTATACCATAAAACATAGTACGGTATAACGTTACACCATATAACGTAATACGTTATAACGTAATGACATATAACGTAATACGTTATATAGTTATACCATATAACGTAATAAGTTATAACGTTATGCCATATAACGTAATATGTTATAACGTTATACCATATAACGTAATTCGTTATAACGTTATACCACATAACGTAATACGTTATAACGTTATACCATATAACGTAATACGTTAAAACGTAATTCCATATAACGTAATACGTTATAACGTTATACCATATAACGTAAAACGTCATTTCGTTATACCATATAACGTAATACGTTATAACGTAATGCCATATAACGTAATACGTGATAACGTTATACCATATAACGTAATACGTTATAACGTAATACCATATAACGTAAAACGTCACTCCGTTATGCCATATAACGTAATCCGGTATAACGTTATACCATATAACGTAATACGTTAAAACGTAATACCATATAACGTAATACGTTATAACGTTATACCATATAACGTAAAACGTCATTTCGTTATACCATATAACGTAATACGTTATAACGTAATGCCATATAACGTAATACGTGATAACGTTATACAATATAACGTAATACGTTATAACGTAATAACATATAACGTAAAACGTTATAACGTAATACCATATAACGTAAAACGTTATAACGATATACCATATAACGTAGTACGTTATAACGTTATACCATATAACGTAATACTTTATAACGTTATACCATATAACGTAATACGTTATAACGTTATACCATATAGCGTAATACGTTATAACGTAATGCCATATAACGTAATTCGTTATAACGTTATACCATATAACGTAATACGTTATAACGTTATACCATATAACGTAATACGTTATAACGTAATACCATATAACGTAATACGTTATAACGTTATACCATATAACGTAATACGTTAAAACGTAATACCATATAACGTAATACGATATAACGTTATACCATATAACGTAAAACGTCATTTCGTTATACCATATAACGTAATACGTTATAACGTAATGCCATATAACGGAATACTTTATAACGTTATACCATATAACGTAATACGTTAAAACGTTATACCACATAACGTAATACGTTATAACGTAATACCATATAACGTAATACGTTATAACGTTATACCATATAACGTAATACGTTAAAACGTAATACCATATAACGTAATACGTTATAACGTTATACCATATAACGTAAAACGTCATTTCGTTATACCATATAACGTAATAAGTTATAACGTTATACCATATAACGTAATACGTTAAAACGTAATACCATATAACGTAATACGTTATAACGTAATACCACATAACGTAATACGTTATAACGTAATACCATATAACGTAATACGTTATAACGTTATACCATATAACGTAATACGTTAAAACGTAATACCATATAACGTAATACGTTATAACGTTATACCATATAACGTAAAACGTCATTTCGTTATACCATATAACGTAATACGTTATAACGTTATACCATATAACGTAATACGTTAAAACGTAATACCATATAACGTAATACGTTATAACGTTATACCATATAACGTAAAACGTCATTTCGTTATACCATATAACGTAATACGTTATAACGTAATGCCATATAACGTAATACGTGATAACGTTATACAATATAACGTAATACGTTATAACGTAATAACATATAACGTAAAACGTTATAACGTAATACCATATAACGTAATACGTTATAACGTTATACGATATAACGTAAAACTTCATTTCGTTATACCATATAACGTAATACGTTATAACGTAATGCCATATAACGTAATACGTGATAACGTTGTACCATATAACGTAATACGTTATAACGTAATATCATATAACGTAAAACGTCATTTCGTTGTACCATATAACGTAATACGTTAGAACGTAATACCATATAACGTAATACGTTATAACGTTATACCATATAACGTAATACGTGATAACGTAATACCATATAACGTAATACGTTATAACGTTATACCATATAACGTAATACGTTATAACGTAATACCGTATAACGTAATACGTTATAACGTAATACCATATAACGTAATACGTTATAACGTTATACCATATAACGTAATACGTTAAAACGTAATACCATATAACGTAATACGATATAACGTTATACCATATAGCGTAATACGTTATAACGTAATGCCATATAACGTAATTCGTTATAACGTTATACCATATAACGTAATACGTTATAACGTTATACCATATAACGTAATACGTTATAACGTAATACCATATAACGTAATACGTTATAACGTTATACCATATAACGTAATACGTTAAAACGTAATACCATATAACGTAATACGATATAACGTTATACCATATAACGTAAAACGTCATTTCGTTATACCATATAACGTAATACGTTATAACGTAATGCCATATAACGGAATACTTTATAACGTTATACCATATAACGTAATACGTTAAAACGTTATACCACATAACGTAATACGTTATAACGTAATACCATATAACGTAATACGTTATAACGTTATACCATATAACGTAATACGTTAAAACGTAATACCATATAACGTAATACGTTATAACGTTATACCATATAACGTAAAACGTCATTTCGTTATACCATATAACGTAATAAGTTATAACGTTATACCATATAACGTAATACGTTAAAACGTAATACCATATAACGTAATACGTTATAACGTAATACCACATAACGTAATACGTTATAACGTAATACCATATAACGTAATACGTTATAACGTTATACCATATAACGTAATACGTTAAAACGTAATACCATATAACGTAATACGTTATAACGTTATACCATATAACGTAAAACGTCATTTCGTTATACCATATAACGTAATACGTTATAACGTTATACCATATAACGTAATACGTTAAAACGTAATACCATATAACGTAATACGTTATAACGTTATACCATATAACGTAAAACGTCATTTCGTTATACCATATAACGTAATACGTTATAACGTAATGCCATATAACGTAATACGTGATAACGTTGTACCATATAACGTAATACGTTATAACGTAATATCATATAACGTAAAACGTCATTTCGTTGTACCATATAACGTAATACGTTAGAACGTAATACCATATAACGTAATACGTTATAACGTTATACCATATAACGTAATACGTGATAACGTAATACCATATAACGTAATACGTTATGACGTTATACCATATAACGTAATACGTTATAACGTAATACCGTATAACGTAATACGTTATAACGTAATATCATATAACGTAAAACGTCATTTCGTTGTACCATATAACGTAATACGTTAGAACGTAATACCATATAACGTAATACGTTATAACGTTATACCATATAACGTAATACGTTATAACGTAATACCGTATAACGTAATACGTTATAACGTTATACCATATAACGTAAAACGTCATTTCGTTATACCATATAACGTAATACGTTATAACGTAATGCCATATAACGTAATACGTGATAACGTTGTACCATATAACGTAATACGTTATAACGTAATATCATATAACGTAAAACGTCATTTCGTTGTACCATATAACGTAATACGTTAGAACGTAATACCATATAACGTAATACGTTATAACGTTATACCATATAACGTAAAACGTCATTTCGTTATACCATATAACGTAATACGTTATAACGTAATGCCATATAACGTAATACGTGATAACGTTGTACCATATAACGTAATACGTTATAACGTAATATCATATAACGTAAAACGTCATTTCGTTGTACCATATAACGTAATACGTTAGAACGTAATACCATATAACGTAATACGTTATAACGTTATACCATATAACGTAATACGTGATAACGTAATACCATATAACGTAATACGTTATGACGTTATACCATATAACGTAATACGTTATAACGTAATACCGTATAACGTAATACGTTATAACGTAATACCATATAACGTAATACGTTATGACGTTATACCATATAACGTAATACGTTATAACGTAATACCGTATAACGTAATACGTTATAACGTAATACCATATAACGTAATACGTTATAACGTTATACCATATAACGTAATACGTTAAAACGTAATACCATATAACGTAATACGATATAACGTTATACCATATAGCGTAATACGTTATAACGTAATGCCATATAACGTAATTCGTTATAACGTTATACCATATAACGTAATACGTTATAACGTTATACCATATAACGTAATACGTTATAACGTAATACCATATAACGTAATACGTTATAACGTTATACCATATAACGTAATACGTTAAAACGTAATACCATATAACGTAATACGATATAACGTTATACCATATAACGTAAAACGTCATTTCGTTATACCATATAACGTAATACGTTATATCGTAATGCCATATAACGGAATACTTTATAACGTTATACCATATAACGTAATACGTTAAAACGTTATACCACATAACGTAATACGTTATAACGTAATACCATATAACGTAATACGTTATAACGTTATACCATATAACGTAATACGTTAAAACGTAATACCATATAACGTAATACGTTATAACGTTATACCATATAACGTAAAACGTCATTTCGTTATACCATATAACGTAATAAGTTATAACGTTATACCATATAACGTAATACGTTAAAACGTAATACCATATAACGTAATACGTTATAACGTAATACCACATAACGTAATACGTTATAACGTAATACCATATAACGTAATACGTTATAACGTTATACCATATAACGTAATACGTTAAAACGTAATACCATATAACGTAATACGTTATAACGTTATACCATATAACGTAAAACGTCATTTCGTTATACCATATAACGTAATACGTTATAACGTTATACCATATAACGTAATACGTTAAAACGTAATACCATATAACGTAATACGTTATAACGTTATACCATATAACGTAAAACGTCATTTCGTTATACCATATAACGTAATACGTTATAACGTAATGCCATATAACGTAATACGTGATAACGTTATACAATATAACGTAATACGTTATAACGTAATAACATATAACGTAAAACGTTATAACGTAATACCATATAACGTAATACGTTATAACGTTATACCATATAACGTAAAACTTCATTTCGTTATACCATATAACGTAATACGTTATAACGTAATGCCATATAACGTAATACGTGATAACGTTGTACCATATAACGTAATACGTTATAACGTAATATCATATAACGTAAAACGTCATTTCGTTGTACCATATAACGTAATACGTTAGAACGTAATACCATATAACGTAATACGTTATAACGTTATACCATATAACGTAATACGTGATAACGTAATACCATATAACGTAATACGTTATGACGTTATACCATATAACGTAATACGTTATAACGTAATACCGTATAACGTAATACGTTATAACGTTATACCATATAACGTAATACGTTATAACGATATACCATATAACGTAGTACGTTATAACGTTATACCATATAACGTAATACGTTATAACGTTATACCATATAACGTAATACGTTATAACGTAATACCATATAACGTAAAACGTCATTTCGTTATACCATATAACGTAATAGGTTATAACGTAATACCATATAACGTAATACGTTATAACGTTATACCATATAACGTAATACGTTATAACGTTATAACGTTATACCATATAACGTAATACTTTATAACGTTATACCATATAACGTAAGACGTTAAAACGTTATACCACATAACGTAATACGTTATAGCGTAATACCATATAACGTAATACGTTATAACGTTATACCATATAACGTAATACGTTAAAACGTAATACCATATAACGTAATACGTTATAACGGTATACCATATAACGTAAAACGTCATTTCGTTATACCATATAACGTAATACGTTATAACGTAATGCCATATAACGTAATACGTGATAACGTTATACCATATAACGTAATACGTTATAACGTAATATCATATAACGTAAAACGTCATTTCGTTGTACCATATAACGTAATACGGTATAACGTTATACCATATAACGTAATACGTTATAACGATATACCATATAACGTAATACGTTATAACGTTATACCATATAACGTAATACGTGATAACGTTGTACCATATAACGTAATACGTTAAAACGTTATACCATATAACGTAATACGTTATAACGTTATACCATATAACGTAATACGTGATAACGTAATACCATATAACGTAATACGTTATGACGTTATACTATATAACGTAATACGTTATAACGTAATACCATATAACGTAATACGTTATAACGTAATACCATATAACGTAAAACGTCATTTCGTTATACCATATAACGTAATACGTTATAACGTAATACCATATAACGTAATACGTTATAACGTTATACCATATAACGTAACAAGTGATAACGTTATACCATATAACGTAATACGTTATAACGTTATACCATATAACGTAATACGTTAAAACGTAATACCATATAACGTAATACGTTATAACGTTATACCATATAACGTAAAACGTCATTTCGTTATACCATATAACGTAATACGTTATAACGTAATGCCATATAACGTAATACGTGATAACGTTATACCATATAACGTAATACGTTATAACGTAATAACATATAACGTAAAACGTAATAACGTAATACCATATAACGTAATAAGTTATAACGTTATACCATATAACGTAATACGTTAAAACGTAATACCACATAACGTAATACGTTATAACGTAATACCATATAACGTAATACGTTATAACGTTATACCATATAACGTAATACGTTAAAACGTAATACCATATAACGTAATACGTTATAACGTTATACCATATAACGTAAAACGTCATTTCGTTATAATATATAACGTAATACGTTATAACGTTATACCATATAACGTAATACGTTAAAACGTAATACCATATAACGTAATACGTTATAACGTTATACCATATATCGTAAAACGTCATTTCGTTATACCATATAACGTAATACGTTATAACGTAATGCCATATAACGTAATACGTGATAACGTTATACCATATAACGTAATACGTTATAACGTAATAACATATAACGTAAAACGTTATAACGTAATACCATATAACGTAATACGTTATAACGTTATACCATATAACGTAATACGTTAAAACGTAATACCATATAACGTAATACGTTATAACGTAATACCATATTACGTAATACGTTATAACGTTATAACGTTATACCATATAACGTAATACTTTATAACGTTATACCATATAACGTAAGACGTTAAAACGTAATACCATATAACGTAATACGTTATAACGTTATACCATATAACGTAAAACGTCATTTCGTTATACCATATAACGTAATACGTTATAACGTAATGCCATATAACGTAATACGTGATAACGTTATACCATATAACGTAATACGTTATAACGTAATAACATATAACGTAATACGTTATAACGTAATACCATATAACGTAATACGTTATAACGTTATACCATATAACGTAATACGTTATAACGTTATACCATATAACGTATTACGTTATAACGTTATACCATATAACGTAATACTTTATAACGTTATACCTTATAACGTAATACGTTAAAACGTTATACCACATAACGTAATACGTTATAACGTAATACCATATAACGTAATACGTTATAACGTTATACCATATAACGTAATAAGTGATAACGTTATACCATATAACGTAATACGTTAAAACGTTAAACCATATAACGTAATACGTTATAACGTTTTACCATATAACGTAATAAGTGATAACGTTATACCATATAACGTAGTACGTTATAACGTTATACCATATAACGTAATACGTTATAACGTTATACCATATAACGTAAAACGTCATTTCGTTATACCATATAACGTAATACTTTATAACGTAATGCCATATAACGTAATACGTGATAATGTTATACCATATAACGTAATACGTTATAACGTAATAACATATAACGTAAAACGTTAAAACGTAATTCCATCTAACGTAATACGTCATAACGTTATACCATATAACGTAATACGTTAAAACGTAATACCATATAACTAAATACGTTATAACGTAATACCATATAACGTAATACGTTATAACGTTATACCATATAACGTAATACGTTATAACGTTATACCATATAACGTAATACGTGATAACGTAATACCATATAACGTAATACGTTATGACGTTATACCATATAACGTAATACGTTATAACGTAATACCGTATAACGTAATACGTTATAACGTAATACCATATAACGTAATACGTTATAACGTTATACCATATAACGTAATACGTTAAAACGTAATACCGTATAACGTAATACGTTATAACGTTATACCATATAACGTAAAACGTCATTTCGTTATACCATATAACGTAATACGTTATAACGTAATAACATATAACGTAAAACGTTATAACGTAATACCATATAACGTAATACGTTATAACGTTATACCATATAACGTAAAACTTCATTTCGTTATACCATATAACGTAATACGTTATAACGTAATGCCATATAACGTAATACGTGATAACGTTGTACCATATAACGTAATACGTTATAACGTAATATCATATAACGTAAAACGTCATTTCGTTGTACCATATAACGTAATACGTTATAACGTAATACCATATAACGTAATACGTTATAACGTTATACCATATAACGTAATACGTGATAACGTAATACCATATAACGTAATACGTTATGACGTTATACCATATAACGTAATACGTTATAACGTAATACCGTATAACGTAATACGTTATAACGTTATACCATATAACGTAATACGTTATAACGATATACCATATAACGTAGTACGTTATAACGTTATACCCTATAACGTAATACGTTATAACGTTATACCATATAACGTAATACGTTATAACGTAATACCATATAACGTAAAACGTCATTTCGTTATACCATATAACGTAATAGGTTATAACGTAATACCATATAACGTAATACGTTATAACGTTATACCATATAACGTAATACGTTATAACGTTATAACGTTATACCATATAACGTAATACTTTATAACGTTATACCATATAACGTAAGACGTTAAAACGTTATACCACATAACGTAATACGTTATAACGTAATACCATATAACGTAATACGTTATAACGTTATACCATATAACGTAATACGTTAAAACGTAATACCATATAACGTAATACGTTATAACGGTATACCATATAACGTAAAACGTCATTTCGTTATACCATATAACGTAATACGTTATAACGTAATGCCATATAACGTAATACGTGATAACGTTATACCATATAACGTAATACGTTATAACGTAATATCATTTAACGTAAAACGTCATTTCGTTGTACCATATAACGTAATACGGTATAACGTTATACCATATAACGTAATACGTTATAACGATATACCATATTACGTAATACGTTATAACGTTATACCATATAACGTAATACGTGATAACGTTGTACCATATAACGTAATACGTTAAAACGTTATACCATATAACGTAATACGTTATAACGTTATACCATATAACGTAATACGTGATAACGTAATACCATATAACGTAATACGTTATGACGTTATACTATATAACGTAATACGTTATAACGTAATACCATATAACGTAATACGTTATAACGTAATACCATATAACGTAGAACGTCATTTCGTTATACCATATAACGTAATACGTTATAACGTAATACCATATAACGTAATACGTTATAACGTTATACCATATAACGTAATAAGTGATAACGTTATACCATATAACGTAATACGTTATAACGTTATACCATATAACGTAATACGTTAAAACGTAATACCATATAACGTAATACGTTATAACGTTATACCATATAACGTAAAACGTCATTTCGTTATACCATATAACGTAATACGTTATAACGTAATGCCATATAACGGAATACGTGATAACGTTATACCATATAACGTAGTACGTTATAACGTTATACCATATAACGTAATACGTTATAACGTTATACCATATAACGTAAAACGTCATTTCGTTATACCATATAACGTAATACGTTATAACGTAATGCCATATAACGTAATACGTGATAATGTTATACCATATAACGTAATACGTTATAACGTAATAACATATAACGTAAAACGTTAAAACGTAATTCCATCTAACGTAATACGTTATAACGTTATACCATATAACGTAATACGTTAAAACGTAATACCATATAACGTAATACGTTATAACGTAATACCATATAACGTAATACGTTATAACGTTATACCATATAACGTAATACGTTATAACGTTATACCATATAACGTAATACGTGATAACGTAATACCATATAACGTAATACGTTATGACGTTGTACCATATAACGTAATACGTTAAAACGTTATACCATATAACGTAATACGTTATAACGTTATACCATATAACGTAATACGTGATAACGTTGTACCATATAACGTAATACGTTAAAACGTTATACCATATAACGTAATACGTTATAACGTAATACCATATAACGTAATACGTTATATCGTAATACCATATAACGTAAAACGTCATTTCGTTATACCATATAACGTAATACGTTATAACGTAATACCATATAACGTAATACGTTATAACGTTATACCATATAACGTAATAAGTGATAACGTTATACCATATAACGTAATACGTTATAACGTTATACCATATAACGTAATACTTTAAAACGTAATACCATATAACGTAATACGTTATAACGTTATACCATATAACGTAAAACGTCATTTCGTTATACCATATAACGTAATACGTTATAACGTAATGCCATATAACGTAATACGTGATAACGTTATACCATATAACGTAATACGTTATAACGTAATAACATATAACGTAAAACGTTATAACGTAATACCATATAACGTAATAAGTTATAACGTTATACCATATAACGTAATACGTTAAAACGTAATACCACATAACGTAATACGTTATAACGTAATACGATATAACGTAATACGTTATAACGTTATACCATATAACGTAATACGTTAAAACGTAATACCATATAACGTAATACGTTATAACGTTATACCATATAACGTAAAACGTCATTTCGTTATAATATATAACGTAATACGTTATAACGTTATACCATATAACGTAATACGTTAAAACGTAATACCATATAACGTAATACGTTATAACGTTATACCATATATCGTAAAACGTCATTTCGTTATACCATATAACGTAATACGTTATAACGCAATGCCATATAACGTAATACGTGATAACGTTATACCATATAACCTAATACGTTATAACGTAATAACATATAACGTAAAACGTTATAACGTAATACCATATAACGTAATACGTTATAACGTTATACCATATAACGTAATACGTTAAAACGTAATACCATATAACGTAATACGTTATAACGTAATACCATATAACGTAATACGTTATAACGTTATAACGTTATACCATATAACGTAATACTTTATAACGTTATACCATATAACGTAAGACGTTAAAACGTTTACCACATAACGTAATACGTTATAACGTAATACCATATAACGTAATACGTTATAACGTTATACCATATAACGTAATACGTTAAAACGTAATACCATATAACGTAATACGTTATAACGTTATACCATATAACGTAAAACGTCATTTCGTTACACCATATAACGTAATACGTTATAACGTAATGCCATATAACGTAATACGTGATAACGTTATACCATATAACGTAATACGTTATAACGTAATAACATATAACGTAAAACGTCATTTCGTTGTACCATATAACGTAATACGGTATAACGTTATACCATATAACGTAATACGTTATAACGATATACCATATAACGTAATACGTTATAACGTTATACCATATAACGTAATACGTTATAACGTTATACCATATAACGTAATACGTTAAAACGTAATACCATATAACGTAATACGTTATAACGTAATACCATATAACGTAATACGTTATAACGTTATACCATATAACGTAATACGTTATAACGTTATACCATATAACGTAATACGTGATAACGTAATACCATATAACGTAATACGTTATGACGTTATACCATATAACGTAATACGTTATAACGTAATACCGTATAACGTAATACGTTATAACGTAATACCGTATAACGTAAAACGTCATTTCGTTATTCCATATAACGTAATACGTTATAACGTAATACCATATAACGTAATACGTTATAACGTTGTACCATATAACGTAATACGTGATAACGTTATACCATATAACGTAATACGTTATAACGATATACCATATAACGTAGTACGTTATAACGTTATACCATATAACGTAATACGTTATAACGTTATACCATATAACGTAATACGTTATAACGTAATACCATATAACGTAAAACGTCATTTCGTTATACCATATAACGTAATAGGTTATAACGTAATACCATATAACGTAATACGTTATAACGTTATACCATATAACGTAATACGTTAAAACGTTATACCATATAACGTAATACGTTATAACGTTATACCATATAACGTAATACGGTATAACGTTAAACCATATAACGTAAAACGTCATTTCGTTATACCATATAACGTAATACGTTATAACGTAATACCATATAACGTAATACGTTATAACATTGTACCATATAACGTAATACGTGATAACGTTATACCATATAACGTAATACGTTATAACGATATACCATATAACGTAGTACGTTATAACGTTATACCATATAAAGTAATACGTTATAACGTTATACCATATAACGTAATACGTTATAACGTTATACCATATAACGTAATACGTTATAACGTAATACCATATAACGTAAAACGTTATAACGTTATACCATATAACGTAATACGTTAAACCGTTATACCATATAACGTAATACGTTATAACGTTATACCATATAACGTAATACGTGATAACGTAATACCATATAACGTAATACGTTATAACGTTATACCATATAACGTAATACGTTATAACGTTATACCATATAACGGAATACTTTATAACGTTATACCATATAACGTAATACCTTATAACGTTATACCACATAACGTAATACGTTATAACGTAATACCATATAACGTAATACGTTAAAACGTAATACCGTATAACGTAATACGTTATAACGTTATACCATATGACGTAAAACGTCATTTCGTTATACCATATAACGTAATACGTTATAACGTAATGCCATATAACGTAATACGTGATAACGTTATACCATATAACGTAATACGTTATAACGTAATACCATATAACGTAATACGTTATAACGTTATACCATATAACGTAATACGTTATAACGTTATACCATATAACGTAATACTTTATAACGTAATACCATATAACGTAATTCGTTAAAACGTTATACCACATAACGTAATACGTTATAACGTAATACCATATAACGTAATACGTTATAACGTTATACCATATAACGTAATACGTTAAAACGTAATACCATATAACGTAATACGTTATAACGTTATACCATATAACGTAAAACGTCATTTCGTTATACCATATAACGTAATACGTTATAACGTTATACCATATAACGTAATACGTTAAAACGTAATACCATATAACGTAATACGTTATAACGTTATACCATATAACGTAATACGTCATTTCGTTATACCATATAACGTAATACGTTATAACGTAATGCCATATAACGTAATACGTGATAACGTTATACCATATAACGTAATACGTTATAACGTAATAACATATAACGTAAAACGTTATAACGTAATACCATATAACGTAATACGTTATAACGTTATACCATATAACGTAATACGTTAAAACGTAATACCATATAACGTAATACGTTATAACGTAATACCATATAACGTAATACGTTATAACGTTATAACGTTATACCATATAACGTAATACTTTATAACGTTATACAATATAACGTAAGACGTTAAAACGTTATACCACATAACGTAATACGTTATAACGTAATACCATATAACGTAATACGTTATAACGTTATACCATATATCGTAATACGTTAAAACGTAATACCATATAACGTAATACGTTATAACGTTATACCATATAACGTAAAACGTCATTTCGTTATACCATATAACGTAATACGTTATAACGTAATGCCATATAACGTAATACGTGATAACGTTATACCATATAACGTAATACGTTATAACGTAATAACATATAACGTAAAACGTCATTTCGTTGTACCATATAACGTAATACGGTATAACGTTATACCATATAACGTAATACGTTATAACGATATACCATATAACGTAATACGTTATAACGTTATACCATATAACGTAATACGTGATAACGTTATACCATATAACGTAATACGTTAAAACGTTATACCATATAACGTAATACGTTATAACGTTATACCATATAACGTAATACGTGATAACGTAATACCATATAACGTAATACGTTATGACGTTATACCATATAACGTAATACGTTATAACGTAATACCATATAACGTAATACGTTATAACGTAATACCATATAACGTAAAACGTCATTTCGTTATACCATATAACGTAATACGTTATAACGTAATACCATATAACGTAATACGTTATAACGTTATACCATATAACGTAATAAGTGATAACGTTATACCATATAACGTAATACGTTAAAACGTTATACCATATAACGTAATACGTTATAACGTTATACCATATAACGTAATACGTGATAACGTTATACCATATAACGTAGTACGTTATAACGTTATACCATATAACGTAATACGTTATAACGTTATACCATATAACGTAAAACGTCATTTCGTTATACCATATAACGTAATACGTTATAACGTAATGCCATATAACGTAATACGTGATAACGTTATACCATATAACGTAATACGTTATAACGTAATAACATATAACGTAAAACGTTGAAACGTAATACCATATAACGTAATACGTTATAACGTTATACCATATAACGTAATACGTTAAAACGTAATACCATATAACGTAATACGTTATAACGTAATACCATATAACGTAATACGTTATAACGTTATACCATATAACGTAATACGTTATAACGTTATACCATATAACGTAATACTTTATAACGTTATACCTTATAACGTAATACGTTAAAACGTTATACCACATAACGTAATACGTTATAACGTAATACTATATAACGTAATACGTTCTAACGTTATACCATATAACGTAATACGTTAAAACGTAATACCATATAACGTAATACGTTATAACGTTATACCATATAACGTAAAACGTCATTTCGTTATACCATATAACGTAATACGTTATAACGTTATACCATATAACGTAATACGTGATAACGTTATACCATATAACGTAATACGTTAAAACGTTGTACCATATAACGTAATGCGTCATAACGTTATACCATATAACGTAATGCGTGATAACGTAATACCATATAACGTAATACGTTATGACGTTATACCATATAACGTAATACGTTATAACGTAATACCATATAACGTAATACGTTATAACGTAATACCATATAACGTAAAACGTCATTTCGTTATACCATATAACGTAATACGTTATAACGTAATACCATATAACGTAATACGTTATAACGTTATACCATATAACGTAATAAGTGATAACGTTATACCATATAACGTAATACGTTAAAACGTTAAACCATATAACGTAATACGTTATAACGTTATACCATATAACGTAATACGTGATAACGTTATACCATATAACGTAGTACGTTATAACGTTATACCATATAACGTAATACGTTATAACGTTATACCATATAACGTAAAACGTCATTTCGTTATACCATATAACGTAATACGTTATAACGTAATGCCATATAACGTAATACGTGATAATGTTATACCATATAACGTAATACGTTATAACGTAATAACATATAACGTAAAACGTTAAAACGTAATACCATCTAACGTAATACGTTATAACGTTATACCATATAACGTAATACGTTAAAACGTAATACCATATAACGTAATACGGTATAACGTAATACCATATAACGTAATACGTTATAACGTTATACCATATAACGTAATACGTTATAACGTTATACCATATAACGTAATACGTGATAACGTAATACCATATAACGTAATACGTTATGACGTTATACCATATAACGTAATACTTTATAACGTAATACCATATAACGTAATTCGTTAAAACGTTATACCACATAACGTAATACGTTATAACGTAATACCATATAACGTAATACGTTATAACGTTATACCATATAACGTAATACGTTAAAACGTAATACCATATAACGTAATACGTTATAACGTTATACCATATAACGTAAAACGTCATTTCGTTGTACCATATAACGTAATACGGTATAACGTTATACCATATAACGTAATACGTTATAACGATATACCATATAACGTAATACGTTATAACGTTATACCATATAACGTAATACGTTATAACGTTATACCATATAACGTAATACGTTAAAACGTAATACCATATAACGTAATACGTTATAACGTAATACCATATAACGTAATACGTTATAACGTTATACCATATAACGTAATACGTTATAACGTTATACCATATAACGTAATACGTGATAACGTAATACCATATAACGTAATACGTTATGACGTTATACCATATAACGTAATACGTTATAACGTAATACCGTATAACGTAATACGTTATAACGTAATACCGTATAACGTAAAACGTCATTTCGTTATTCCATATAACGTAATACGTTATAACGTAATACCATATAACGTAATACGTTATAACGTTGTACCATATAACGTAATACGTGATAACGTTATACCATATAACGTAATACGTTATAACGATATACCATATAACGTAGTACGTTATAACGTTATACCATATAACGTAATACGTTATAACGTTATACCATATAACGTAATACGTTATAACGTAATACCATATAACGTAAAACGTCATTTCGTTATACCATATAACGTAATAGGTTATAACGTAATACCATATAACGTAATACGTTATAACGTTATACCATATAACGTAATACGTTAAAACGTTATACCATATAACGTAATACGTTATAACGTTATACCATATAACGTAATACGGTATAACGTTAAACCATATAACGTAAAACGTCATTTCGTTATACCATATAACGTAATACGTTATAACGTAATACCATATAACGTAATACGTTATAACATTGTACCATATAACGTAATACGTGATAACGTTATACCATATAACGTAATACGTTATAACGATATACCATATAACGTAGTACGTTATAACGTTATACCATATAAAGTAATACGTTATAACGTTATACCATATAACGTAATACGTTATAACGTTATACCATATAACGTAATACGTTATAACGTAATACCATATAACGTAAAACGTTATAACGTTATACCATATAACGTAATACGTTAAACCGTTATACCATATAACGTAATACGTTATAACGTTATACCATATAACGTAATACGTGATAACGTAATACCATATAACGTAATACGTTATAACGTTATACCATATAACGTAATACGTTATAACGTTATACCATATAACGGAATACTTTATAACGTTATACCATATAACGTAATACCTTATAACGTTATACCACATAACGTAATACGTTATAACGTAATACCATATAACGTAATACGTTAAAACGTAATACCGTATAACGTAATACGTTATAACGTTATACCATATGACGTAAAACGTCATTTCGTTATACCATATAACGTAATACGTTATAACGTAATGCCATATAACGTAATACGTGATAACGTTATACCATATAACGTAATACGTTATAACGTAATACCATATAACGTAATACGTTATAACGTTATACCATATAACGTAATACGTTATAACGTTATACCATATAACGTAATACTTTATAACGTAATACCATATAACGTAATTCGTTAAAACGTTATACCACATAACGTAATACGTTATAACGTAATACCATATAACGTAATACGTTATAACGTTATACCATATAACGTAATACGTTAAAACGTAATACCATATAACGTAATACGTTATAACGTTATACCATATAACGTAAAACGTCATTTCGTTATACCATATAACGTAATACGTTATAACGTTATACCATATAACGTAATACGTTAAAACGTAATACCATATAACGTAATACGTTATAACGTTATACCATATAACGTAATACGTCATTTCGTTATACCATATAACGTAATACGTTATAACGTAATGCCATATAACGTAATACGTGATAACGTTATACCATATAACGTAATACGTTATAACGTAATAACATATAACGTAAAACGTTATAACGTAATACCATATAACGTAATACGTTATAACGTTATACCATATAACGTAATACGTTAAAACGTAATACCATATAACGTAATACGTTATAACGTAATACCATATAACGTAATACGTTATAACGTTATAACGTTATACCATATAACGTAATACTTTATAACGTTATACAATATAACGTAAGACGTTAAAACGTTATACCACATAACGTAATACGTTATAACGTAATACCATATAACGTAATACGTTATAACGTTATACCATATATCGTAATACGTTAAAACGTAATACCATATAACGTAATACGTTATAACGTTATAACATATAACGTAAAACGTCATTTCGTTATACCATATAACGTAATACGTTATAACGTAATGCCATATAACGTAATACGTGATAACGTTATACCATATAACGTAATACGTTATAACGTAATAACATATAACGTAAAACGTCATTTCGTTGTACCATATAACGTAATACGGTATAACGTTATACCATATAACGTAATACGTTATAACGATATACCATATAACGTAATACGTTATAACGTTATACCATATAACGTAATACGTGATAACGTTATACCATATAACGTAATACGTTAAAACGTTATACCATATAACGTAATACGTTATAACGTTATACCATATAACGTAATACGTGATAACGTAATACCATATAACGTAATACGTTATGACGTTATACCATATAACGTAATACGTTATAACGTAATACCATATAACGTAATACGTTGTAACGTAATACCATATAACGTAAAACGTCATTTCGTTATACCATATAACGTAATACGTTATAACGTAATACCATATAACGTAATACGTTATAACGTTATACCATATAACGTAATAAGTGATAACGTTATACCATATAACGTAATACGTTAAAACGTTATACCATATAACGTAATACGTTATAACGTTATACCATATAACGTAATACGTGATAACGTTATACCATATAACGTAGTACGTTATAACGTTATACCATATAACGTAATACGTTATAACGTTATACCATATAACGTAAAACGTCATTTCGTTATACCATATAACGTAATACGTTATAACGTAATGCCATATAACGTAATACGTGATAACGTTATACCATATAACGTAATACGTTATAACGTAATAACATATAACGTAAAACGTTGAAACGTAATACCATATAACGTAATACGTTATAACGTTATACCATATAACGTAATACGTTAAAACGTAATACCATATAACGTAATACGTTATAACGTAATACCATATAACGTAATACGTTATAACGTTATACCATATAACGTAATACGTTATAACGTTATACCATATAACGTAATACTTTATAACGTTATACCTTATAACGTAATACGTTAAAACGTTATACCACATAACGTAATACGTTATAACGTAATACTATATAACGTAATACGTTCTAACGTTATACCATATAACGTAATACGTTAAAACGTAATACCATATAACGTAATACGTTATAACGTTATACCATATAACGTAAAACGTCATTTCGTTATACCATATAACGTAATACGTTATAACGTTATACCATATAACGTAATACGTGATAACGTTATACCATATAACGTAATACGTTAAAACGTTGTACCATATAACGTAATGCGTTATAACGTTATACCATATAACGTAATGCGTGATAACGTAATACCATATAACGTAATACGTTATGACGTTATACCATATAACGTAATACGTTATAACGTAATACCATATAACGTAATACGTTATAACGTAATACCATATAACGTAAAACGTCATTTCGTTATACCATATAACGTAATACGTTATAACGTAATACCATATAACGTAATACGTTATAACGTTATACCATATAACGTAATAAGTGATAACGTTATACCATATAACGTAATACGTTAAAACGTTAAACCATATAACGTAATACGTTATAACGTTATACCATATAACGTAATACGTTATAACGTTATACCATATAACGTAATACGTTATAACGTTATACCATATAACGTAATACGTGATAACGTAATACCATATATCGTAATACGTTATGACGTTATACCATATAACGTAATACGTTATAACGTAATACCGTATAACGTAATACGTTATAACGTAATACCATATAACGTAATACGTTATAACGTTATACCATATAACGTAATACGTTAAAACGTAATACCATATAACGTAATACGTTATAACGTTATACCATATAACGTAAAACGTCATTTCGTTATACCATATAACGTAATACGTTATAACGTAATGCCATATAACGTAATACGTGATAACGTTATACCATATAACGTAATACGTTATAACGTAATAACATATAACGTAAATCGTTATAACGTAATACCATATAACGTAATAAGTTATAACGTTATACCATATAACGTAATACGTTAAAACGTAATACCATATAACGTAATACGTTATAACGTAATACCATATAACGTAATACGTTATAACGTTATACCATATAACGTAATACGTTATAACGTTATACCATATAACGTAATACTTTATAACGTAATACGTTAAAACGTTATACCACATAACGTAATACGTTATAACGTAATACCATATAACGTAATACGTTATAACGTTATACCATATAACGTAATACGTTAAAACGTAATACCATATAACGTAATACGTTATGACGTTATACCATATAACGTAAAACGTCATTTCGTTATACCATATAACGTAATACGTTATAACGTAATGCCATATAACGTAATACGTGATAACGTTATACAATATAACGTAATACGTTATAACGTAATAACATATAACGTAAAACGTTATAACGTAATACCATATAACGTAATACGTTATAACGTTATACCATATAACGTAAAACTTCATTTCGTTATACCATATAACGTAATACGTTATAACGTAATACCATATAACGTAATACGTTATAACGTTATAACGTTATACCATATAACGTAATACTTTATAACGTTATACAATATAACGTAAGACGTTAAAACGTTATACCACATAACGTAATACGTTATAACGTAATACCATATAACGTAATACGTTATAACGTTATACCATATATCGTAATACGTTAAAACGTAATACCATATAACGTAATACGTTATAACGTTATAACATATAACGTAAAACGTCATTTCGTTATACCATATAACGTAATACGTTATAACGTAATGCCATATAACGTAATACGTGATAACGTTATACCATATAACGTAATACGTTATAACGTAATAACATATAACGTAAAACGTCATTTCGTTGTACCATATAACGTAATACGGTATAACGTTATACCATATAACGTAATACGTTATAACGATATACCATATAACGTAATACGTTATAACGTTATACCATATAACGTAATACGTGATAACGTTATACCATATAACGTAATACGTTAAAACGTTATACCATATAACGTAATACGTTATAACGTTATACCATATAACGTAATACGTGATAACGTAATACCATATAACGTAATACGTTATGACGTTATACCATATAACGTAATACGTTATAACGTAATACCATATAACGTAATACGTTGTAACGTAATACCATATAACGTAAAACGTCATTTCGTTATACCATATAACGTAATACGTTATAACGTAATACCATATAACGTAATACGTTATAACGTTATACCATATAACGTAATAAGTGATAACGTTATACCATATAACGTAATACGTTAAAACGTTATACCATATAACGTAATACGTTATAACGTTATACCATATAACGTAATACGTGATAACGTTATACCATATAACGTAGTACGTTATAACGTTATACCATATAACGTAATACGTTATAACGTTATACCATATAACGTAAAACGTCATTTCGTTATACCATATAACGTAATACGTTATAACGTAATGCCATATAACGTAATACGTGATAACGTTATACCATATAACGTAATACGTTATAACGTAATAACATATAACGTAAAACGTTGAAACGTAATACCATATAACGTAATACGTTATAACGTTATACCATATAACGTAATACGTTAAAACGTAATACCATATAACGTAATACGTTATAACGTAATACCATATAACGTAATACGTTATAACGTTATACCATATAACGTAATACGTTATAACGTTATACCATATAACGTAATACTTTATAACGTTATACCTTATAACGTAATACGTTAAAACGTTATACCACATAACGTAATACGTTATAACGTAATACTATATAACGTAATACGTTCTAACGTTATACCATATAACGTAATACGTTAAAACGTAATACCATATAACGTAATACGTTATAACGTTATACCATATAACGTAAAACGTCATTTCGTTATACCATATAACGTAATACGTTATAACGTTATACCATATAACGTAATACGTGATAACGTTATACCATATAACGTAATACGTTAAAACGTTGTACCATATAACGTAATGCGTTATAACGTTATACCATATAACGTAATGCGTGATAACGTAATACCATATAACGTAATACGTTATGACGTTATACCATATAACGTAATACGTTATAACGTAATACCATATAACGTAATACGTTATAACGTAATACCATATAACGTAAAACGTCATTTCGTTATACCATATAACGTAATACGTTATAACGTAATACCATATAACGTAATACGTTATAACGTTATACCATATAACGTAATAAGTGATAACGTTATACCATATAACGTAATACGTTAAAACGTTAAACCATATAACGTAATACGTTATAACGTTATACCATATAACGTAATACGTTATAACGTTATACCATATAACGTAATACGTTATAACGTTATACCATATAACGTAATACGTGATAACGTAATACCATATATCGTAATACGTTATGACGTTATACCATATAACGTAATACGTTATAACGTAATACCGTATAACGTAATACGTTATAACGTAATACCATATAACGTAATACGTTATAACGTTATACCATATAACGTAATACGTTAAAACGTAATACCATATAACGTAATACGTTATAACGTTATACCATATAACGTAAAACGTCATTTCGTTATACCATATAACGTAATACGTTATAACGTAATGCCATATAACGTAATACGTGATAACGTTATACCATATAACGTAATACGTTATAACGTAATAACATATAACGTAAATCGTTATAACGTAATACCATATAACGTAATAAGTTATAACGTTATACCATATAACGTAATACGTTAAAACGTAATACCATATAACGTAATACGTTATAACGTAATACCATATAACGTAATACGTTATAACGTTATACCATATAACGTAATACGTTATAACGTTATACCATATAACGTAATACTTTATAACGTAATACGTTAAAACGTTATACCACATAACGTAATACGTTATAACGTAATACCATATAACGTAATACGTTATAACGTTATACCATATAACGTAATACGTTAAAACGTAATACCATATAACGTAATACGTTATGACGTTATACCATATAACGTAAAACGTCATTTCGTTATACCATATAACGTAATACGTTATAACGTAATGCCATATAACGTAATACGTGATAACGTTATACAATATAACGTAATACGTTATAACGTAATAACATATAACGTAAAACGTTATAACGTAATACCATATAACGTAATACGTTATAACGTTATACCATATAACGTAAAACTTCATTTCGTTATACCATATAACGTAATACGTTATAACGTAATGCCATATAACGTAATACGTGATAACGTTGTACCATATAACGTAATACGTTATAACGTAATATCATATAACGTAAAACGTCATTTCGTTGTACCATATAACGTAATACGTTATAACGTAATACCATATAACGTAATACGTTATAACGTTATACCATATAACGTAATACGTGATAACGTAATACCATATAACGTAATACGTTATGACGTTATACCATATAACGTAATACGTTATAACGTAATAACGTATAACGTAATACGTTATAACGTTATACCATATAACGTAATACGTTATAACGATATACCATATAACGTAGTACGTTATAACGTTATACCATATAACGTAATACGTTATAACGTTATACCATATAACGTAATACGTTATAACGTAATACCATATAACGTAAAACGTCATTTCGTTATACCATATAACGTAATAGGTTATAACGTAATACCATATAACGTAATACGTTATAACGTTATACCATATAACGCAATACGTTATAACGTTATAACGTTATACCATATAACGTAATACTTTATAACGTTATACCATATAACGTAAGACGTTAAAACGTTATACCACATAACGTAATACGTTATAACGTAATACCATATAACGTAATACGTTATAACGTAATGCCATATAACGTAATACGTGATAACGTTGTACCATATAACGTAATACGTTAAAACGTTATACCATATAACGTAATACGTTATAACGTTATACCATATAACGTAATACGTGATAACGTAATACCATATAACGTAATACGTTATGACGTTATACTATATAACGTAATACCATATAACGTAATACGTTATAACGTAATACCATATAACGTAAAACGTCATTTCGTTATACCATATAACGTAATACGTTATAACGTAATACCATATAACGTAATACGTTATAACGTTATACCATATAACGTAATACGTTATAACGTTATACCATATAACGTAATACGTTATAACGTTATACCATATAACGTAATACGTTAAAACGTAATACCATATAACGTAATACGTTATAACGTTATACCATATAACGTAAAACGTCATTTCGTTATACCATATAACGTAATACGTTATAACGTAATGCCATATAACGTAATACGTGATAACGTTATACCATATAACGTAATACGTTATAACGTAATAACATATAACGTAAAACGTTATAACGTAATACCATATAACGTAATAAGTTATAACGTTATACCATATAACGTAATACGTTAAAACGTTATACCATATAACGTAATACGTTAAAACGTAATACCATATAACGTAATACGTTATAACGGTATACCATATAACGTAAAACGTCATTTCGTTATACCATATAACGTAATACGTTATAACGTAATGCCATATAACGTAATACGTGATAACGTTATACCATATAACGTAATACGTTATAACGTAATATCATATAACGTAAAACGTCATTTCGTTGTACCATATAACGTAATACGGTATAACGTTATACCATATAACGTAATACGTAATAACGATATACCATATAACGTAATACGTTATAACGTTATACCATATAACGTAATACGTGATATCGTTGTACCATATAACGTAATACGTTAAAACGTTATACCATATAACGTCATACGTTATAACGTTATACCATATAACGTAATACGTGATAACGTAATACCATATAACGTAATACGTTATGACGTTATACTATATAACGTAATACGTTATAACGTAATACCATATAACGTAATACGTTATAACGTAATACCATATAACGTAAAACGTCATTTCGTTATACCATATAACGTAATACGTTATAACGTAATACCATATAACGTAATACGTTATAACGTTATACCATATAACGTAATAAGTGATAACGTTATACCATATAACGTAATACGTTATAACGTTATACCATATAACGTAATACGTTAAAACGTAATACCATATAACGTAATACGTTATAACGTTATACCATATAACGTAAAACGTCATTTCGTTATACCATATAACGTAATACGTTATAACGTAATGCCATATAACGTAATACGTGATAACGTTATACCATATAACGTAATACGTTATAACGTAATAACATATAACGTAAAACGTTATAACGTAATACCATATAACGTAATAAGTTATAACGTTATACCATATAACGTAATACGTTAAAACGTAATACCACATAACGTAATACGTTATAACGTAATACGATATAACGTAATACGTTATAACGTTATACCATATAACGTAATACGTTAAAACGTAATACCATATAACGTTATACGTTATAACGTTATACCATATAACGTAAAACGTCATTTCGTTATAATATATAACGTAATACGTTATAACGTTATACCATATAACGTAATACGTTAAAACGTAATACCATATAACGTAATACGTTATAACGTTATACCATATATCGTAAAACGTCATTTCGTTATACCATATAACGTAATACGTTATAACGTAATGCCATATAACGTAATACGTGATAACGTTATACCATATAACGTAATACGTTATAACGTAATAACATATAACGTAAAACGTTATAACGTAATACCATATAACGTAATACGTTATAACGTTATACCATATAACGTAATACGTTATAACGTAATGCCATATAACGTAATACGTGATAACGTTATACCATATAACGTAATACGTTATAACGTAATAACATATAACGTAAAACGTTATAACGTAATACCATATAACGTAATAAGTTATAACGTTATACCATATAACGTAATACGTTAAAACGTAATACCACATAACGTAATACGTTATAACGTAATACCATATAACGTAATACGTTATAACGTTATACCATATAACGTAATACGTTAAAACGTAATACCATATAACGTAATACGTTATAACGGTATACCATATAACGTAAAACGTCATTTCGTTATACCATATAACGTAATACGTTATAACGTAATGCCATATAACGTAATACGTGATAACGTTATACCATATAACGTAATACGTTATAACGTAATATCATATAACGTAAAACGTCATTTCGTTGTACCATATAACGTAATACGGTATAACGTTATACCATATAACGTAATACGTAATAACGATATACCATATAACGTAATACGTTATAACGTTATACCATATAACGTAATACGTGATAACGTTGTACCATATAACGTAATACGTTAAAACGTTATACCATATAACGTAATACGTTATAACGTTATACCATATAACGTAATACGTGATAACGTAATACCATATAACGTAATACGTTATGACGTTATACTATATAACGTAATACGTTATAACGTAATACCATATAACGTAATGCGTTATAACGTAATACCATATAACCTAAAACGTCATTTCGTTATACCATATAACGTAATACGTTATAACGTAATACCATATAACGTAATACGTTATAACGTTATACCATATAACGTAATAAGTGATAACGTTATACCATATAACGTAATACGTTATAACGTTATACCATATAACGTAATACGTTAAAACGTAATACCATATAACGTAATACGTTATAACGTTATACCATATAACGTAAAACGTCATTTCGTTATACCATATAACGTAATACGTTATAACGTAATGCCATATAACGTAATACGTGATAACGTTATACCATATAACGTAATACGTTATAACGTAATAACATATAACGTAAAACGTTATAACGTAATACCATATAACGTAATAAGTTATAACGTTATACCATATAACGTAATACGTTAAAACGTAATACCACATAACGTAATACGTTATAACGTAATACGATATAACGTAATACGTTATAACGTTATACCATATAACGTAATACGTTAAAACGTAATACCATATAACGTAATACGTTATAACGTTATACCATATAACGTAAAACGTCATTTCGTTATAATATATAACGTAATACGTTATAACGTTATACCATATAACGTAATACGTTAAAACGTAATACCATATAACGTAATACGTTATAACGTAATACCATATAACGTAATACGTTATAACGTAATACCATATAACGTAAAACGTCATTTCGTTATACCATATAACGTAATACGTTATAACGTAATACCATATAACGTAATACGTTATAACGTTATACCATATAACGTAATAAGTGATAACGTTATACCATATAACGTAATACGTTATAACGTTATACCATATAACGTAATACGTTAAAACGTAATACCATATAACGTAATACGTTATAACGTAATACCATATAACGTAATACGTTATAACGTTATAACGTTATACCATATAACGTAATACTTTATAACGTTATACCATATAACGTAAGACGTTAAAACGTTTACCACATAACGTAATACGTTATAACGTAATACCATATAACGTAATACGTTATAACGTTATACCATATAACGTAATACGTTAAAACGTAATACCATATAACGTAATACGTTATAACGTTATACCATATAACGTAAAACGTCATTTCGTTACACCATATAACGTAATACGTTATAACGTAATGCCATATAACGTAATACGTGATAACGTTATACCATATAACGTAATACGTTATAACGTAATAACATATAACGTAAAACGTCATTTCGTTGTACCATATAACGTAATACGGTATAACGTTATACCATATAACGTAATACGTTATAACGATATACCATATAACGTAATACGTTATAACGTTATACCATATAACATAATACGTGATAACGTTATACCATATAACGTAATACGTTAAAACGTTGTACCATATAACGTAATGCGTTATAACGTTATACCATATAACGTAATACGTGATAACGTAATACCATATAACGTAATACGTTATGACGTTATACCATATAACGTAATACGTTATAACGTAATACCATATAACGTAATACGTTATAACGTAATACCATATAACGTAAAACGTCATTTCGTTATACCATATAACGTAATACGTTATAACGTAATACCATATAACGTAATACGTTATAACGTTATACCATATAACGTAATAAGTGATAACGTTATACCATATAACGTAATACGTTAAAACGTTAAACCATATAACGTAATACGTTATAACGTTATACCATATAACGTAATACGTGATAACGTTATACCATATAACGTAGTACGTTATAACGTTATACCATATAACGTAATACGTTATAACGTTATACCATATAACGTAAAACGTCATTTCGTTATACCATATAACGTAATACGTTATAACGTAATGCCATATAACGTAATACGTGATAATGTTATACCATATAACGTAATACGTTATAACGTTATAACATATAACGTAAAACGTTAAAACGTAATACCATATAACGTAATACGTTATAACGTTATACCATATAACGTAATACGTTAAAACGTAATACCATATAACGTAATACGTTATAACGTAATACCATATAACGTAATACGTTATAACGTTATACCATATAACGTAATACGTTATAACGTTATACCATATAACGTAATACGTGATAACGTAATACCATATAACGTAATACGTTATGACGTTATACCATATAACGTAATACGTTATAACGTAATACCGTATAACGTAATACGTTATAACGTAATACCGTATAACGTAAAACGTCATTTCGTTATTCCATATAACGTAATACGTTATAACGTAATACCATATAACGTAATACGTTATAACGTTGTACCATATAACGTAATACGTGATAACGTTATACCATATAACGTAATACGTTATAACGATATACCATATAACGTAATACGGTATAACGTTAAACCATATAACGTAAAACGTCATTTCGTTATACCATATAACGTAATACGTTATAACGTAATACCATATAACGTAATACGTTATAACATTGTACCATATAACGTAATACGTGATAACGTTATACCATATAACGTAATACGTTATAACGATATACCATATAACGTAGTACGTTATAACGTTATACCATATAACGTAATACGTTATAACGTTATACCATATAACGTAATACGTTATAACGTTATACCATATAACGTAATACGTTATAACGTAATACCATATAACGTAAAACGTTATAACGTTATACCATATAACGTAATACGTTAAAACGTTATACCATATAACGTAATACGTTATAACGTTATACCATATAACGTAATACGTGATAACGTAATACCATATAACGTAATACGTTATAACGTTATACCATATAACGTAATACGTTATAACGTTATACCATATAACGGAATACTTTATAACGTTATACCATATAACGTAATACCTTATAACGTTATACCACATAACGTAATACGTTATAACGTAATACCATATAACGTAATACGTTATAACGTAATACCATATAACGTAATACGCTATAACGTTATACCATATAACGTAATACGTTATAACGTTATACCATATAACGTAATACTTTATAACGTAATACCATATAACGTAATACGTTAAAACGTTATACCACATAACGTAATACGTTATAACGTAATACCATATAACGTAATACGTTATAACGTTATACCATATAACGTAATACGTTATAACGTTATACCATATAACGTAATACGTTAAAACGTAATACCATATAACGTAATACGTTATATCGTAATACCATATAACGTAATACGTTATAACGTTATAACGTTATACCATATAACGTAATACTTTATAACGTTATACCATATAACGTAAGACGTTAAAACGTTATACCACATAACGTAATACGTTATAACGTAATACCATATAACGTAATACGTTATAACGTTATACCATATATCGTAATACGTTAAAACGTAATACCATATAACGTAATACGTTATAACGTTATACCATATAACGTAAAACGTCATTTCGTTATACCATATAACGTAATACGTTATAACGTAATACCATATAACGTAATACGTTATAACGTTATACCATATAACGTAATACGTTATAACGTTATACCATATAACGTAATACGTGATAACGTAATACCATATAACGTAATACGTTATAACGTTATACCATATAACGTAATACGTGATAACGTTGTACCATATAACGTAATACGTTAAAACGTTATACCATATAACGTAATACGTTATAACGTAATACCATATAACGTAATACGTTATAACGTAATACCATATAACGTAAAACGTCATTTCGTTATACCATATAACGTAATACGTTATAACGTAATACCATATAACGTAATACGTTATAACGTTATACCATATAACGTAATAAGTGATAACGTTATACCATATAACGTAATACGTTATAACGTTATACCATATAACGTAATACGTTAAAACGTAATACCATATAACGTAATACGTTAAAACGTAATACCATATAACGTAATACGTTATAACGTTATACCATATAACGTAATACGTCATTTCGTTATACCATATAACGTAATACGTTATAACGTAATGCCATATAACGTAATACGTGATAACGTTATACCATATAACGTAATACGTTATAACGTAATAACATATAACGTAAAACGTTATAACGTAATACCATATAACGTAATACGTTATAACGTTATACCATATAACGTAATACGTTAAAACGTAATACCATATAACGTAATACGTTATAACGTAATACCATATAACGTAATACGTTATAACGTTATACCATATAACGTAATACGTCATTTCGTTATACCATATAACGTAATACGTTATAACGTAATGCCATATAACGTAATACGTGATAACGTTATACCATATAACGTAATACGTTATAACGTAATAACATATAACGTAAAACGTTATAACGTAATACCATATAACGTAATACGTTATAACGTTATACCATATAACGTAATACGTTAAAACGTAATACCATATAACGTAATACGTTATAACGTAATACCATATAACGTAATACGTTATAACGTTATAACGTTATACCATATAACGTAATACTTTATAACGTTATACCATATAACGTAAGACGTTAAAACGTTATACCACATAACGTAATACGTTATAACGTAATACCATATAACGTAATACGTTATAACGTTATACCATATATCGTAATACGTTAAAACGTAATACCATATAACGTAATACGTTATAACGTTATACCATATAACGTAAAACGTCATTTCGTTATACCATATAACGTAATACGTTATAACGTAATACCATATAACGTAATACGTTATAACGTTATACCATATAACGTAATACGTTATAACGTTATACCATATAACGTAATACGTGATAACGTAATACCATATAACGTAATACGTTATGACGTTGTACCATATAACGTAATACGTTAAAACGTTATACCATATAACGTAATACGTTATAACGTTATACCATATAACGTAATACGTGATAACGTTGTACCATATAACGTAATACGTTAAAACGTTATACCATATAACGTAATACGTTATAACGTAATACCATATAACGTAATACGTTATAACGTAATACCATATAACGTAAAACGTCATTTCGTTATACCATATAACGTAATACGTTATAACGTAATACCATATAACGTAATACGTTATAACGTTATACCATATAACGTAATAAGTGATAACGTTATACCATATAACGTAATACGTTATAACGTTATACCATATAACGTAATACGTTAAAACGTAATACCATATAACGTAATACGTTATAACGTTATACCATATAACGTAAAACGTCATTTCGTTATACCATATAACGTAATACGTTATAACGTAATGCCATATAACGTAATACGTGATAACGTTATACCATATAACGTAATACGTTATAACGTAATAACATATAACGTAAAACGTTATAACGTAATACCATATAACGTAATAAGTTATAACGTTATACCATATAACGTAATACGTTAAAACGTAATACCACATAACGTAATACGTTATAACGTAATACGATATAACGTAATACGTTATAACGTTATACCATATAACGTAATACGTTAAAACGTAATACCATATAACGTAATACGTTATAACGTTATACCATATAACGTAAAACGTCATTTCGTTATAATATATAACGTAATACGTTATAACGTTATACCATATAACGTAATACGTTAAAACGTAATACCATATAACGTAATACGTTATAACGTTATACCATATATCGTAAAACGTCATTTCGTTATACCATATAACGTAATAGGTTATAACGTAATGCCATATAACGTAATACGTGATAACGTTATACCATATAACGTAATACGTTATAACGTAATAACATATAACGTAAAACGTTATAACGTAATACCATATAACGTAATACGTTATAACGTTATACCATATAACGTAATACGTTAAAACGTAATACCATATAACGTAATACGTTATAACGTAATACCATATAACGTAATACGTTATAACGTTATAACGTTATACCATATAACGTAATACTTTATAACGTTATACCATATAACGTAAGACGTTAAAACGTTTACCACATAACGTAATACGTTATAACGTAATACCATATAACGTAATACGTTATAACGTTATACCATATAACGTAATACGTTAAAACGTAATACCATATAACGTAATACGTTATAACGTTATACCATATGACGTAAAACGTCATTTCGTTACACCATATAACGTAATACGTTATAACGTAATGCCATATAACGTAATACGTGATAACGTTATACCATATAACGTAATACGTTATAACGTAATAACATATAACGTAAAACGTCATTTCGTTGTACCATATAACGTAATACGGTATAACGTTATACCATATAACGTAATACGTTATAACGATATACCATATAACGTAATACGTTATAACGTTATACCAAATAACGTAATACGTTATAGCGTTATACCATATAACGTAATACGTTAAAACGTAATACCATATAACGTAATACGTTATAACGTAATACCATATAACGTAATACGTTATAACGTTATACCATATAACGTAATACGTTATAACGTTATACCATATAACGTAATACGTGATAACGTAATACCATATAACGTAATACGTTATGACGTTATACCATATAACGTAATACGTTATAACGTAATACCGTATAACGTAATACGTTATAACGTAATACCGTATAACGTAAAACGTCATTTCGTTATTCCATATAACGTAATACGTTATAACGTAATACCATATAACGTAATACGTTATAACGTTGTACCATATAACGTAATACGTGATAACGTTATACCATATAACGTAATACGTTATAACGATATACCATATAACGTAGTACGTTATAACGTTATACCATATAACGTAATACGTTATAACGTTATACCATATAACGTAATACGTTATAACGTAATACCATATAACGTAAAACGTCATTTCGTTATACCATATAACGTAATAGGTTATAACGTAATACCATATAACGTAATACGTTATAACGTTATACCATATAACGTAATACGTTAAAACGTTATACCATATAACGTAATACGTTATAACGATATACCATATAACGTAATACGGTATAACGTTAAACCATATAACGTAAAACGTCATTTCGTTATACCATATAACGTAATACGTTATAACGTAATACCATATAACGTAATACGTTATAACATTGTACCATATAACGTAATACGTGATAACGTTATACCATATAACGTAATACGTTATAACGATATACCATATAACGTAGTACGTTATAACGTTATACCATATAACGTAATACGTTATAACGTTATACCATATAACGTAATACGTTATAACGTTATACCATATAACGTAATACGTTATAACGTAATACCATATAACGTAAAACGTTATAACGTTATACCATATAACGTAATACGTTAAACCGTTATACCATATAACGTAATACGTTATAACGTTATACCATATAACGTAATACGTGATAACGTAATACCATATAACGTAATACGTTATAACGTTATACCATATAACGTAATACGTTATAACGTTATACCATATAACGGAATACTTTATAACGTTATACCATATAACGTAATACCTTATAACGTTATACCACATAACGTAATACGTTATAACGTAATACCATATAACGTAATACGTTAAAACGTAATACCGTATAACGTAATACGTTATAACGTTATACCATATGACGTAAAACGTCATTTCGTTATACCATATAACGTAATACGTTATAACGTAATGCCATATAACGTAATACGTGATAACGTTATACCATATAACGTAATACGTTATATCGTAATACCATATAACGTAATACGTTATAACGTTATACCATATAACGTAATACGTTATAACGTTATACCATATAACGTAATACTTTATAACGTAATACCATATAACGTAATACGTTAAAACGTTATACCACATAACGTAATACGTTATAACGTAATACCATATAACGTAATACGTTATAACGTTATACCATATAACGTAATACGTTAAAACGTAATACCATATAACGTAATACGTTATAACGTTATACCATATAACGTAAAACGTCTTTTCGTTATACCATATAACGTAATACGTTATAACGTTATACCATATAACGTAATACGTTAAAACGTAATACCATATAACGTAATACGTTATAACGTTATACCATATAACGTAATACGTCATTTCGTTATACCATATAACGTAATACGTTATAACGTAATGCCATATAACGTAATACGTGATAACGTTATACCATATAACGTAATACGTTATAACGTAATAACATATAACGTAAAACGTTATAACGTAATACCATATAACGTAATACGTTATAACGTTATACCATATAACGTAATACGTTAAAACGTAATACCATATAACGTAATACGTTATAACGTTATAACGTTATACCATATAACGTAATACTTTATAACGTTATACAATATAACGTAAGACGTTAAAACGTTATACCACATAACGTAATACGTTATAACGTAATACCATATAACGTAATACGTTATAACGTTATACCATATATCGTAATACGTTAAAACGTAATACCATATAACGTAATACGTTATAACGTTATACCATATAACGTAAAACGTCATTTCGTTATACCATATAACGTAATACGTTATAACGTAATGCCATATAACGTAATACGTGATAACGTTATACCATATAACGTAATACGTTATAACGTAATAACATATAACGTAAAACGTCATTTCGTTGTACCATATAACGTAATACGGTATAACGTTATACCATATAACGTAATACGTTATAACGATATACCATATAACGTAATACGTTATAACGTTATACCATATAACGTAATACGTGATAACGTTATACCATATAACGTAATACGTTAAAACGTTATACCATATAACGTAATACGTTATAACGTTATACCATATAACGTAATACGTGATAACGTAATACCATATAACGTAATACGTTATGACGTTATACCATATAACGTAATACGTTATAACGTTATACCATATAACGGAATACTTTATAACGTTATACCATATAACGTAATACCTTATAACGTTATACCACATAACGTAATACGTTATAACGTAATACCATATAACGTAATACGTTAAAACATAATACCGTATAACGTAATACGTTATAACGTTATACCATATGACGTAAAACGTCATTTCGTTATACCATATAACGTAATACGTTATAACGTAATGCCATATAACGTAATACGTGATAACGTTATACCATATAACGTAATACGTTATAACGTAATACCATATAACGTAATACGTTATAACGTTAAACCATATAACGTAAAACGTCATTTCGTTATACCATATAACGTAATACGTTATAACGTAATACCATATAACGTAATACGTTATAACATTGTACCATATAACGTAATACGTGATAACGTAATACCATATAACGTAATACGTTATAACGTTATACCATATAACGTAATACGTTATAACGTTATACCATATAACGGAATACTTTATAACGTAATACCGTATAACGTAATACGTTATAACGTTATACCATATGACGTAAAACGTCATTTCGTTATACCATATAACGTAATACGTTATGACGTTATACCATATAACGTAATACGTTATAACGTAATACCATATAACGTAATACGTTATAACATTGTACCATATAACGTAATACGTTATAACGATATACCATATAACGTAATACGTTATAACGTTATACCATATAACGTAATACGTGATAACGTTATACCATATAACGTAATACGTTAAAACGTTATACCATATAACGTAATACGTTATAACGTTATACCATATAACGTAATACGTTATAACGTAATACCATATAACGTAAAACGTTATAACGTTATACCATATAACGTAATACGTTAAACCGTTATACCATATAACGTAATACGTTATAACGTTATACCATATAACGTAATACGTGATAACGTAATACCATATAACGTAATACGTTATAACGTTATACCATATAACGTAATACGTTATAACGTTATACCATATAACGGAATACTTTATAACGTTATACCATATAACGTAATACCTTATAACGTTATACCACATAACGTAATACCATATAACGTAATACGTTAAAACGTAATACCGTATAACGTAATACGTTATAACGTTATACCATATGACGTAAAACGTCATTTCGTTATACCATATAACGTAATACGTTATAACGTAATGCCATATAACGTAATACGTGATAACGTTATACCATATAACGTAATACGTTATAACGTAATACCATATAACGTAATACGTTATAACGTTATACCATATAACGTAATACGTTATAACGTTATACCATATAACGTAATACGTTAAAACGTTATACCATATAACGTAATACGTTATAACGTTATACCATATAACGTAATACGTTAAAACGTAATACCATATAACGTAATACGTTATAACGTTATACCATATAACGTAAAACGTCATTTCGTTATACCATATAACGTAATACGTTATAACGTTATACCATATAACGTAATACGTTAAAACGTAATACCATATAACGTAATACGTTATAACGTTATACCATATAACGTAATACGTCATTTCGTTATACCATATAACGTAATACGTTATAACGTAATGCCATATAACGTAATACGTGATAACGTTATACCATATAACGTAATACGTTATAACGTAATAACATATAACGTAAAACGTTATAACGTAATACCATATAACGTAATACGTTATAACGTTATACCATATAACGTAATACGTTAAAACGTAATACCATATAACGTAATACGTTATAACGTAATACCATATAACGTAATACGTTATAACGTTATAACGTTATACCATATAACGTAATACTTTATAACGTTATACAATATAACGTAAGACGTTAAAACGTTATACCACATAACGTAATACGTTATAACGTTATACCATATAACGTAATACGTTAAAACGTAATACCATATAACGTAATACGTTATAACGTAATACCATATAACGTAATACGTTATGACGTTATACCATATAACGTAATACGTTATAACGTTATACCATATAACGGAATACTTTATAACGTTATACCATATAACGTAATACCTTATAACGTTATACCACATAACGTAATACGTTATAACGTAATACCATATAACGTAATACGTTAAAACGTAATACCGTATAACGTAATACGTTATAACGTTATACCATATGACGTAAAACGTCATTTCGTTATACCATATAACGTAATACGTTATAACGTAATGCCATATAACGTAATACGTGATAACGTTATACCATATAACGTAATACGTTATAACGTAATACCATATAACGTAATACGTTATAACGTTATACAATATAACGTAAGACGTTAAAACGTTATACCACATAACGTAATACGTTATAACGTTATACCATATAACGTAATACGTTAAAACGTAATACCATATAACGTAATACGTTATAACGTAATACCATATAACGTAATACGTTATGACGTTATACCATATAACGTAATACGTTATAACGTTATACCATATAACGGAATACTTTATAACGTTATACCATATAACGTAATACCTTATAACGTTATACCACATAACGTAATACGTTATAACGTAATACCATATAACGTAATACGTTAAAACGTAATACCGTATAACGTAATACGTTATAACGTTATACCATATGACGTAAAACGTCATTTCGTTATACCATATAACGTAATACGTTATAACGTAATGCCATATAACGTAATACGTGATAACGTTATACCATATAACGTAATACGTTATAACGTAATACCATATAACGTAATACGTTATAACGTTAAACCATATAACGTAAAACGTCATTTCGTTATACCATATAACGTAATACGTTATAACGTAATACCATATAACGTAATACGTTATAACATTGTACCATATAACGTAATACGTGATAACGTAATACCATATAACGTAATACGTTAAAACGTAATACCATATAACGTAATACGTTATAACGTAATACCATATAACGTAATACGTTAAAACGTAATACCGTATAACGTAATACGTTATAACGTTATACCATATGACGTAAAACGTCATTTCGTTATACCATATAACGGAATACTTTATAACGTTATACCATATAACGTAATACCTTATAACGTTATACCACATAACGTAATACGTTATAACGTAATACCATATAACGTAATACGTTAAAACGTAATACCGTATAACGTAATACGTTATAACGTTATACCATATGACGTAAAACGTCATTTCGTTATACCATATAACGTAATACGTTATAACGTAATGCCATATAACGTAATACGTGATAACGTTATACCATATAACGTAATACGTTATAACGTAATACCATATAACGTAATACGTTATAACGTTAAACCATATAACGTAAAACGTCATTTCGTTATACCATATAACGTAATACGTTATAACGTAATAACATATAACGTAAAACGTTATAACGTAATACCATATAACGTAATACGTTATAACGTTATACCATATAACGTAATACGTTAAAACGTAAAGCCATATAACGTAATACGTTATAACGTAATACCATATAACGTAATACGTTATAACGTTATAACGTTATACCATATAACGTAATACTTTATAACGTTATACAATATAACGTAAGACGTTAAAACGTTATACCACATAACGTAATACGTGAAAACGTTATACCATATAACGTAATACGTTATAACGTAATAACATATAACGTAAAACGTTATAACGTAATACCATATAACGTAATACGTTATAACGTTATACCATATAACGTAATACGTTAAAACGTAATACCATATAACGTAATACGTTATAACGTAATACCATATAACGTAATACGTTATAACGTTATAACGTTATACCATATAACGTAATACGTTATAACGTTATACCATATAACGTAAAACGTCATTTCGTTATACCATATAACGTAATACGTTATAACGTTATACCATATAACGTAATACGTTAAAACGTAATACCATATAACGTAATACGTTATAACGTAATACCATATAACGTAATACGTTATGACGTTATACCATATAACGTAATACGTTATAACGTTATACCATATAACGGAATACTTTATAACGTTATACCATATAACGTAATACCTTATAACGTTATACCACATAACGTAATACGTTATAACGTAATACCATATAACGTAATACGTTAAAACGTAATACCGTATAACGTAATACGTTATAACGTTATACCATATGACGTAAAACGTCATTTCGTTATACCATATAACGTAATACGTTATAACGTAATGCCATATAACGTAATACGTGATAACGTTATACCATATAACGTAATACGTTATAACGTAATACCATATAACGTAATACGTTATAACGTTAAACCATATAACGTAAAACGTCATTTCGTTATACCATATAACGTAATACGTTATAACGTAATACCATATAACGTAATACGTTATAACATTGTACCATATAACGTAATACGTGATAACGTAATACCATATAACGTAATACGTTATAACGTTATACCATATAACGTAATACGTTATAACGTTATACCATATAACGGAATACTTTATAACGTAATACCGTATAACGTAATACGTTATAACGTTATACCATATGACGTAAAACGTCATTTCGTTATACCATATAACGTAATACGTTATGACGTTATACCATATAACGTAATACGTTATAACGTAATACCATATAACGTAATACGTTATAACATTGTACCATATAACGTAATACGTTATAACGATATACCATATAACGTAATACGTTATAACGTTATACCATATAACGTAATACGTGATAACGTTATACCATATAACGTAATACGTTAAAACGTTATACCATATAACGTAATACGTTATAACGTTATACCATATAACGTAATACGTTATAACGTAATACCATATAACGTAAAACGTTATAACGTTATACCATATAACGTAATACGTTAAACCGTTATACCATATAACGTAATACGTTATAACGTTATACCATATAACGTAATACGTGATAACGTAATACCATATAACGTAATACGTTATAACGTTATACCATATAACGTAATACGTTATAACGTTATACCATATAACGGAATACTTTATAACGTTATACCATATAACGTAATACCTTATAACGTTATACCACATAACGTAATACGTTATAACGTAATACCATATAACGTAATACGTTAAAACGTAATACCGTATAACGTAATACGTTATAACGTTATACCATATGACGTAAAACGTCATTTCGTTATACCATATAACGTAATACGTTATAACGTAATGCCATATAACGTAATACGTGATAACGTTATACCATATAACGTAATACGTTATAACGTAATACCATATAACGTAATACGTTATAACGTTATACCATATAACGTAATACGTTATAACGTTATACCATATAACGTAATACGTTAAAACGTTATACCATATAACGTAATACGTTATAACGTTATACCATATAACGTAATACGTTAAAACGTAATACCATATAACGTAATACGTTATAACGTTATACCATATAACGTAAAACGTCATTTCGTTATACCATATAACGTAATACGTTATAACGTTATACCATATAACGTAATACGTTAAAACGTAATACCATATAACGTAATACGTTATAACGTTATACCATATAACGTAATACGTCATTTCGTTATACCATATAACGTAATACGTTATAACGTAATGCCATATAACGTAATACGTGATAACGTTATACCATATAACGTAATACGTTATAACGTAATAACATATAACGTAAAACGTTATAACGTAATACCATATAACGTAATACGTTATAACGTTATACCATATAACGTAATACGTTAAAACGTAATACCATATAACGTAATACGTTATAACGTAATACCATATAACGTAATACGTTATAACGTTATAACGTTATACCATATAACGTAATACTTTATAACGTTATACAATATAACGTAAGACGTTAAAACGTTATACCACATAACGTAATACGTTATAACGTAATACCATATAACGTAATACGTTATAACGTTATACCATATATCGTAATACGTTAAAACGTAATACCATATAACGTAATACGTTATAACGTTATACCATATAACGTAAAACGTCATTTCGTTATACCATATAACGTAATACGTTATAACGTAATGCCATATAACGTAATACGTGATAACGTTATACCATATAACGTAATACGTTATAACGTAATAACATATAACGTAAAACGTCATTTCGTTGTACCATATAACGTAATACGGTATAACGTTATACCATATAACGTAATACGTTATAACGATATACCATATAACGTAATACGTTATAACGTTATACCATATAACGTAATACGTGATAACGTTATACCATATAACGTAATACGTTAAAACGTTATACCATATAACGTAATACGTTATAACGTTATACCATATAACGTAATACGTGATAACGTAATACCATATAACGTAATACGTTATGACGTTATACCATATAACGTAATACGTTATAACGTAATACCATATAACGTAATACGTTATAACGTAATACCATATAACGTAAAACGTCATTTCGTTATACCATATAACGCAATACGTTATAACGTAATACCATATAACGTAATACGTTATAACGTTATACCATATAACGTAATAAGTGATAACGTTATACCATATAACGTAATACGTTAAAACGTTATACCATATAACGTAATACGTTATAACGTTATACCATATAACGTAATACGTGATAACGTTATACCATATAACGTAGTACGTTATAACGTTATACCATATAACGTAATACGTTATAACGTTATACCATATAACGTAAAACGTCATTTCGTTATACAATATAACGTAATACGTTATAACGTAATGCCATATAACGTAATACGTGATAACGTTATACCATATAACGTAATACGTTATAACGTAATAACATATAACGTAAAACGTTGAAACGTAATACCATATAACGTAATACGTTATAACGTTATACCATATAACGTAATACGTTAAAACGTAATACCATATAACGTAATACGTTATAACGTAATACCATATAACGTAATACGTTATAACGTTATACCATATAACGTAATACGTTATAACGTTATACCATATAACGTAATACTTTATAACGTTATACCTTATAACGTAATACGTTAAAACGTTATACCACATAACGTAATACGTTATAACGTAATACTATATAACGTAATACGTTCTAACGTTATACCATATAACGTAATACGTTAAAACGTAATACCATATAACGTAATACGTTATAACGTTATACCATATAACGTAAAACGTCATTTCGTTATACCATTTAACGTAATACGTTATAACGTTATACCATATAACGTAATACGTGATAACGTTATACCATATAACGTAATACGTTAAAACGTTGTACCATATAACGTAATGCGTTATAACGTTATACCATATAACGTAATGCGTGATAACGTAATACCATATAACGTAATACGTTATGACGTTATACCATATAACGTAATACGTTATAACGTAATACCATATAACGTAATACGTTATAACGTAATACCATATAACGTAAAACGTCATTTCGTTATACCATATAACGTAATACGTTATAACGTAATACCATATAACGTAATACGTTATAACGTTATACCATATAACGTAATAAGTGATAACGTTATACCATATAACGTAATACGTTAAAACGTTAAACCATATAACGTAATACGTTATAACGTTATACCATATAACGTAATACGTGATAACGTTATACCATATAACGTAGTACGTTATAACGTTATACCATATAACGTAATACGTTATAACGTTATACCATATAACGTAAAACGTCATTTCGTTATACCATATAACGTAATACGTTATAACGTAATGCCATATAACGTAATACGTGATAATGTTATACCATATAACGTAATACGTTATAACGTAATAACATATAACGTAAAACGTTAAAACGTAATACCATCTAACGTAATACGTTATAACGTTATACCATATAACGTAATACGTTAAAACGTAATACCATATAACGTAATACGGTATAACGTAATACCATATAACGTAATACGTTATAACGTTATACCATATAACGTAATACGTTATAACGTTATACCATATAACGTAATACGTGATAACGTAATACCATATATCGTAATACGTTATGACGTTATACCATATAACGTAATACGTTATAACGTAATACCGTATAACGTAATACGTTATAACGTAATACCATATAACGTAATACGTTATAACGTTATACCATATAACGTAGTACGTTAAAACGTAATACCATATAACGTAATACGTTATAACGTTATACCATATAACGTAAAACGTCATTTCGTTATACCATATAACGTAATACGTTATAACGTAATGCCATATAACGTAATACGTGATAACGTTATACCATATAACGTAATACGTTATAACGTAATAACATATAACGTAAATCGTTATAACGTAATACCATATAACGTAATAAGTTATAACGTTATACCATATAACGTAATACGTTAAAACGTAATACCATATAACGTAATACGTTATAACGTAATACCATATAACGTAATACGTTATAACGTTATACCATATAACGTAATACGTTATAACGTTATACCATATAACGTAATACTTTATAACGTAATACGTTAAAACGTTATACCACATAACGTAATACGTTATAACGTAATACCATATAACGTAATACGTTATAACGTTATACCATATAACGTAATACGTTAAAACGTAATACCATATAACGTAATACGTTATGACGTTATACCATATAACGTAAAACGTCATTTCGTTATACCATATAACGTAATACGTTATAACGTAATGCCATATAACGTAATACGTGATAACGTTATACAATATAACGTAATACGTTATAACGTAATAACATATAACGTAAAACGTTATAACGTAATACCATATAACGTAATACGTTATAACGTTATACCATATAACGTAAAACTTCATTTCGTTATACCATATAACGTAATACGTTATAACGTAATGCCATATAACGTAATACGTGATAACGTTGTACCATATAACGTAATACGTTATAACGTAATATCATATAACGTAAAACGTCATTTCGTTGTACCATATAACGTAATACGTTATAACGTAATACCATATAACGTAATACGTTATAACGTTATACCATATAACGTAATACGTGATAACGTAATACCATATAACGTAATACGTTATGACGTTATACCATATAACGTAATACGTTATAACGTAATACCGTATAACGTAATACGTTATAACGTTATACCATAAAACGTAATACGTTATAACGATATACCATATAACGTAGTACGTTATAACGTTATACCATATAACGTAATACGTTATAACGTTATACCATATAACGTAATACGTTATAACGTAATACCATATAACGTAAAACGTCATTTCGTTATACCATATAACGTAATAGGTTATAACGTAATACCATATAACGTAATACGTTATAACGTTATACCATATAACGCAATACGTTATAACGTTATAACGTTATACCATATAACGTAATACTTTATAACGTTATACCATATAACGTAAGACGTTAAAACGTTATACCACATAACGTAATACGTTATAACGTAATACCATATAACGTAATACGTTATAACGTAATGCCATATAACGTAATACGTGATAACGTTATACCATATAACGTAATACGTTATAACGTAATATCATATAACGTAAAACGTCATTTCGTTGTACCATATAACGTAATACGGTATAACGTTATACCATATAACGTAATACGTTATAACGATATACCATATAACGTAATACGTTATAACGTTATACCATATAACGTAATACGTGATAACGTTGTACCATATAACGTAATACGTTAAAACGTTATACCATATAACGTAATACGTTATAACGTTATACCATATAACGTAATACGTGATAACGTAATACCATATAACGTAATACGTTATGACGTTATACTATATAACGTAATACCATATAACGTAATACGTTATAACGTAATACCATATAACGTAAACCGTCATTTCGTTATACCATATAACGTAATACGTTATAACGTAATACCATATAACGTAATACGTTATAACGTTATACCATATAACGTAATACGTTATAACGTTATACCATATAACGTAATACGTTATAACGTTATACCATATAACGTAATACGTTAAAACGTAATACCATATAACGTAATACGTTATAACGTTATACCATATAACGTAAAACGTCATTTCGTTATACCATATAACGTAATACGTTATAACGTAATGCCATATAACGTAATACGTGATAACGTTATACCATATAACGTAATACGTTATAACGTAATAACATATAACGTAAAACGTTATAACGTAATACCATATAACGTAATAAGTTATAACGTTATACCATATAACGTAATACGTTAAAACGTTATACCATATAACGTAATACGTTAAAACGTAATACCATATAACGTAATACGTTATAACGGTGTACCATATAACGTAAAACGTCATTTCGTTATACCATATAACGTAATACGTTATAACGTAATGCCATATAACGTAATACGTGATAACGTTATACCATATAACGTAATACGTTATAACGTAATATCATATAACGTAAAACGTCATTTCGTTGTACCATATAACGTAATACGGTATAACGTTATACCATATAACGTAATACGTAATAACGATATACCATATAACGTAATACGTTATAACGTTATACCATATAACGTAATACGTGATATCGTTGTACCATATAACGTAATACGTTAAAACGTTATACCATATAACGTAATACGTTATAACGTTATACCATATAACGTAATACGTTATAACGGTATACCATATAACGTAAAACGTCATTTCGTTATACCATATAACGTAATACGTTATAACGTAATGCCATATAACGTAATACGTGATAACGTTATACCATATAACGTAATACGTTATAACGTAATATCATATAACGTAAAACGTCATTTCGTTGTACCATATAACGTAATACGGTATAACGTTATACCATATAACGTAATACGTAATAACGATATACCATATAACGTAATACGTTATAACGTTATACCATATAACGTAATACGTGATAACGTTGTACCATATAACGTAATACGTTAAAACGTTATACCATATAACGTAATACGTTATAACGTTATACCATATAACGTAATACGTGATAACGTAATACCATATAACGTAATACGTTATGACGTTATACTATATAACGTAATACGTTATAACGTAATACCATATAACGTAATACGTTATAACGTAATACCATATAACGTAAAACGTCATTTCGTTATACCATATAACGTAATACGTTATAACGTAATACCATATAACGTAATACGTTATAACGTTATACCATATAACGTAATAAGTGATAACGTTATACCATATAACGTAATACGTTATAACCTTATACCATATAACGTAATACGTTAAAACGTAATACCATATAACGTAATACGTTATAACGTTATACCATATAACGTAAAACGTCATTTCGTTATACCATATAACGTAATACGTTATAACGTAATGCCATATAACGTAATACGTGATAACGTTATACCATATAACGTAATACGTTATAACGTAATAACATATAACGTAAAACGTTATAACGTAATACCATATAACGTAATAAGATATAACGTTATACCATATAACGTAATACGTTAAAACGTAATACCACATAACGTAATACGTTATAACGTAATACGATATAACGTAATACGTTATAACGTTATACCATATAACGTAATACGTTAAAACGTAATACCATATAACGTAATACGTTATAACGTTATACCATATAACGTAAAACGTCATTTCGTTATAATATATAACGTAATACGTTATAACGTTATACCATATAACGTAATACGTTAAAACGTAATACCATATAACGTAATACGTTATAACGTAATACCATATAACGTAATACGTTATAACGTAATACCATATAACGTAAAACGTCATTTCGTTATACCATATAACGTAATACGTTATAACGTAATACCATATAACGTAATACGTTATAACGTTATACCATATAACGTAATAAGTGATAACGTTATACCATATAACGTAATACGTTATAACGTTATACCATATAACGTAATACGTTAAAACGTAATACCATATAACGTAATACGTTATAACGTAATACCATATAACGTAATACGTTATAACGTTATAACGTTATACCATATAACGTAATACTTTATAACGTTATACCATATAACGTAAGACGTTAAAACGTTTACCACATAACGTAATACGTTATAACGTAATACCATATAACGTAATACGTTATAACGTTATACCATATAACGTAATACGTTAAAACGTAATACCATATAACGTAATACGTTATAACGTTATACCATATAACGTAAAATGTCATTTCGTTACACCATATAACGTAATACGTTATAACGTAATGCCATATAATGTAATACGTGATAACGTTATACCATATAACGTAATACGTTATAACGTAATAACATATAACGTAAAACGTCATTTCGTTGTACCATATAACGTAATACGGTATAACGTTATACCATATAACGTAATACGTTATAACGATATACCATATAACGTAATACGTTATAACGTTATACCATATAACGTAATACGTGATAACGTTATACCATATAACGTAATACGTTAAAACGTTGTACCATATAACGTAATGCGTTATAACGTTATACCATATAACGTAATACGTGATAACGTAATACCATATAACGTAATACGTTATGACGTTATACCATATAACGTAATACGTTATAACGTAATACCATATAACGTAATACGTTATAACGTAATACCATATAACGTAAAACGTCATTTCGTTATACCATATAACGTAATACGTTATAACGTAATACCATATAACGTAATACGTTATAACGTTATACCATATAACGTAATAAGTGATAACGTTATACCATATAACGTAATACGTTAAAACGTTAAACCATATAACGTAATACGTTATAACGTTATACCATATAACGTAATACGTGATAACGTTATACCATATAACGTAGTACGTTATAACGTTATACCATATAACGTAATACGTTATAACGTTATACCATATAACGTAAAACGTCATTTCGTTATACCATATAACGTAATACGTTATAACGTAATGCCATATAACGTAATACGTGATAATGTTATACCATATAACGTAATACGTTATAACGTTATAACATATAACGTAAAACGTTAAAACGTAATACCATATAACGTAATACGTTATAACGTTATACCATATAACGTAATACGTTAAAACGTAATACCATATAACGTAATACGTTATAACGTAATACCATATAACGTAATACGTTATAACGTTATACCATATAACGTAATACGTTATAACGTTATACCATATAACGTAATACGTGATAACGTAATACCATATAACGTAATACGTTATGACGTTATACCATATAACGTAATACGTTATAACGTAATACCGTATAACGTAATACGTTATAACGTAATACCGTATAACGTAAAACGTCATTTCGTTATTCCATATAACGTAATACGTTATAACGTAATACCATATAACGTAATACGTTATAACGTTGTACCATATAACGTAATACGTGATAACGTTATACCATATAACGTAATACGTTATAACGATATACCATATAACGTAATACGGTATAACGTTAAACCATATAACGTAAAACGTCATTTCGTTATACCATATAACGTAATACGTTATAACGTAATACCATATAACGTAAAACGTTATAACGTTATACCATATAACGTAATACGTTAAAACGTTATACCATATAACGTAATACGTTATAACGTTATACCATATAACGGAATACGTGATAACGTAATACCATATAACGTAATACGTTATAACGTTATACCATATAACGTAATACGTTATAACGTTATACCATATAACGTAATACGTTATAACGTTATACCATATAACGTAATACGTCATAACGTTATACCATATAACGTAATACGTTATAACGGTATACCATATAACGTAAAACGTCATTTCGTTATACCATATAACGTAATACGTTATAACGTAATGCCATATAACGTAATACGTGATAACGTTATACCATATAACGTAATACGTTATAACGTAATATCATATAACGTAAAACGTCATTTCGTTGTACCATATAACGTAATACGGTATAACGTTATACCATATAACGTAATACGTAATAACGATATACCATATAACGTAATACGTTATAACGTTATACCATATAACGTAATACGTGATAACGTTGTACCATATAACGTAATACGTTAAAACGTTATACCATATAACGTAATACGTTATAACGTTATACCATATAACGTAATACGTGATAACGTAATACCATATAACGTAATACGTTATGACGTTATACTATATAACGTAATACGTTATAACGTAATACCATATAACGTAATACGTTATAACGTTATACCATATAACGTAATACGTTAAAACGTAATACCATATAACGTAATACGTTATAACGTTATACCATATAACGTAAAACGTCATTTCGTTATACCATATAACGTAATACGTTATAACGTAATGCCATATAACGTAATACGTGATAACGTTATACCATATAACGTAATACGTTATAACGTAATAACATATAACGTAAAACGTTATAACGTAATACCATATAACGTAATAAGTTATAACGTTATACCATATAACGTAATACGTTAAAACGTAATACCACATAACGTAATACGTTATAACGTAATACGATATAACGTAATACGTTATAACGTTATACCATATAACGTAATACGTTAAAACGTAATACCATATAACGTAATACGTTATAACGTTATACCATATAACGTAAAACGTCATTTCGTTATAATATATAACGTAATACGTTATAACGTTATACCATATAACGTAATACGTTAAAACGTAATACCATATAACGTAATACGTTATAACGTAATACCATATAACGTAATACGTTATAACGTAATACCATATAACGTAAAACGTCATTTCGTTATACCATATAACGTAATACGTTATAACGTAATACCATATAACGTAATACGTTATAACGTTATACCATATAACGTAATAAGTGATAACGTTATACCATATAACGTAATACGTTATAACGTTATACCATATAACGTAATACGTTAAAACGTAATACCATATAACGTAATACGTTATAACGTAATACCATATAACGTAATACGTTATAACGTTATAACGTTATACCATATAACGTAATACTTTATAACGTTATACCATATAACGTAAGACGTTAAAACGTTTACCACATAACGTAATACGTTATAACGTAATACCATATAACGTAATACGTTATAACGTTATACCATATAACGTAATACGTTAAAACGTAATACCATATAACGTAATACGTTATAACGTTATACCATATAACGTAAAACGTCATTTCGTTACACCATATAACGTAATACGTTATAACGTAATGCCATATAACGTAATACGTGATAACGTTATACCATATAACGTAATACGTTATAACGTAATAACATATAACGTAAAACGTCATTTCGTTGTACCATATAACGTAATACGGTATAACGTTATACCATATAACGTAATACGTTATAACGATATACCATATAACGTAATACGTTATAACGTTATACCATATAACGTAATACGTGATAACGTTATACCATATAACGTAATACGTTAAAACGTTGTACCATATAACGTAATGCGTTATAACGTTATACCATATAACGTAATACGTGATAACGTAATACCATATAACGTAATACGTTATGACGTTATACCATATAACGTAATACGTTATAACGTAATACCATATAACGTAATACGTTATAACGTAATACCATATAACGTAAAACGTCATTTCGTTATACCATATAACGTAATACGTTATAACGTAATACCATATAACGTAATACGTTATAACGTTATACCATATAACGTAATAAGTGATAACGTTATACCATATAACGTAATACGTTAAAACGTTAAACCATATAACGTAATACGTTATAACGTTATACCATATAACGTAATACGTGATAACGTTATACCATATAACGTAGTACGTTATAACGTTATACCATATAACGTAATACGTTATAACGTTATACCATATAACGTAAAACGTCATTTCGTTATACCATATAACGTAATACGTTATAACGTAATGCCATATAACGTAATACGTGATAATGTTATACCATATAACGTAATACGTTATAACGTTATAACATATAACGTAAAACGTTAAAACGTAATACCATATAACGTAATACGTTATAACGTTATACCATATAACGTAATACGTTAAAACGTAATACCATATAACGTAATACGTTATAACGTAATACCATATAACGTAATACGTTATAACGTTATACCATATAACGTAATACGTTATAACGTTATACCATATAACGTAATACGTGATAACGTAATACCATATAACGTAATACGTTATGACGTTATACCATATAACGTAATACGTTATAACGTAATACCGTATAACGTAATACGTTATAACGTAATACCGTATAACGTAAAACGTCATTTCGTTATTCCATATAACGTAATACGTTATAACGTAATACCATATAACGTAATACGTTATAACGTTGTACCATATAACGTAATACGTGATAACGTTATACCATATAACGTAATACGTTATAACGATATACCATATAACGTAATACGGTATAACGTTAAACCATATAACGTAAAACGTCATTTCGTTATACCATATAACGTAATACGTTATAACGTAATACCATATAACGTAATACGTTATAACATTGTACCATATAACGTAATACGTGATAACGTTATACCATATAACGTAATACGTTATAACGATATACCATATAACGTAGTACGTTATAACGTTATACCATATAACGTAATACGTTATAACGTTATACCATATAACGTAATACGTTATAACGTTATACCATATAACGTAATACGTTATAACGTAATACCATATAACGTAAAACGTTATAACGTTATACCATATAACGTAATACGTTAAAACGTTATACCATATAACGTAATACGTTATAACGTTATACCATATAACGTAATACGTGATAACGTAATACCATATAACGTAATACGTTATAACGTTATACCATATAACGTAATACGTTATAACGTAATACCATATAACGTAAAACGTTATAACGTTATACCATATAACGTAATACGTTAAAACGTTATACCATATAACGTAATACGTTATAACGTTATACCATATAACGTAATACGTGATAACGTAATACCATATAACGTAATACGTTATAACGTTATACCATATAACGTAATACGTTATAACGTTATACCATATAACGGAATACTTTATAACGTTATACCATATAACGTAATACCTTATAACGTTATACCACATAACGTAATACGTTATAACGTAATACCATATAACGTAATACGTTAAAACGTAATACCATATAACGTAATACGTTATAACGTTATACCATATGACGTAAAACGTCATTTCGTTATACCATATAACGTAATACGTTATAACGTAATGCCATATAACGTAATACGTTATAACGTAATACCATATAACGTAATACGTTATAACGTTATACCATATAACGTAATACGTTATAACGTTATACCATATAACGTAATACTTTATAACGTAATACCATATAATGTAATACGTTAAAACGTTATACCACATAACGTAATACGTTATAACGTAATACCATATAACGTAATACGTTATAACGTTATACCATATAACGTAATACGTTAAAACGTAATACCATATAACGTAATACGTAATAACGTTATACCATATAACGTAAAACGTCATTTCGTTATACCATATAACGTAATACGTTATAACGTTATACCATATAACGTAATACGTTAAAACGTAATACCATATAACGTAATACGTTATAACGTTATACCATATAACGTAATACGTCATTTCGTTATACCATATAACGTAATACGTTATAACGTAATGCCATATAACGTAATACGTGATAACGTTATACCATATAACGTAATACGTTATAACGTAATAACATATAACGTAAAACGTTATAACGTAATACCATATAACGTAATACGTTATAACGTTATACCATATAACGTAATACGTTAAAACGTAATACCATATAACGTAATACGTTATAACGTAATACCATATAACGTAATACGTTATAACGTTATAACGTTATACCATATAACGTAATACTTTATAACGTTATACCATATAACGTAAGACGTTAAAACGTTATACCACATAACGTAATACGTTATAACGTAATACCATATAACGTAATACGTTATGACGTTATACCATATATCGTAATACGTTAAAACGTAATACCATATAACGTAATACGTTATAACGTTATACCATATAACGTAAAACGTCATTTCGTTATACCACATAACGTAATACGTTATAACGTAATGCCATATAACGTAATACGTGATAACGTTATACCATATAACGTAATACGTTATAACGTAATAACATATAACGTAAAACGTCATTTCGTTGTACCATATAACGTAATACGGTATAACGTTGTACCATATAACGTAATACGTTATAACGATATACCATATAACGTAATACGTTATAACGTTATACCATATAACGTAATACGTGATAACGTTATACCATATAACGTAATACGTTAAAACGTTATACCATATAACGTAATACGTTATAACGTTATACCATATAACGTAATACGTGATAACGTAATACCATATAACGTAATACGTTATGACGTTATACCATATAACGTAATACGTTATAACGTAATACCATATAACGTAATACGTTATAACGTAATACCATATAACGTAAAACGTCATTTCGTTATACCATATAACGTAATACGTTATAACGTAATACCATATAACGTAATACGTTATAACGTTATACCATATAACGTAATAAGTGATAACGTTATACCATATAACGTAATACGTTAAAACGTTATACCATATAACGTAATACGTTATAACGTTATACCATATAACGTAATACGTGATAACGTTATACCATATAACGTAGTACGTTATAACGTTATACCATATAACGTAATACGTTATAACGTTATACCATATAACGTAAAACGTCATTTCGTTATACCATATAACGTAATACGTTATAACGTAATGCCATATAACGTAATACGTGATAACGTTATACCATATAACGTAATACGTTATAACGTAATAACATATAACGTAAAACGTTAAAACGTAATACCATATAACGTAATACGTTATAACGTTATACCATATAACGTAATACGTTAAAACGTAATACCATATAACGTAATACGTTATAACGTAATACCATATAACGTAATACGTTATAACGTTATACCATATAACGTAATACGTTATAACGTTATACCATATAACGTAATACTTTATAACGTTATACCTTATAACGTAATACGTTAAAACGTTATACCACATAACGTAATACGTTATAACGTAATACTATATAACGTAATACGTTCTAACGTTATACCATATAACGTAATACGTTATAACGTTATACCATATAACGTAATAAGTGATAACGTTATACCATATAACGTAATACGTTAAAACGTTAAACCATATAACGTAATACGTTATAACGTTATACCATATAACGTAATACGTGATAACGTTATACCATATAACGTAGTACGTTATAACGTTATACCATATAACGTAATACGTTATAACGTTATACCATATAACGTAAAACGTCATTTCGTTATACCATATAACGTAATACGTTATAACGTAATGCCATATAACGTAATACGTGATAATGTTATACCATATAACGTAATACGTTATAACGTTATAACATATAACGTAAAACGTTAAAACGTAATACCATATAACGTAATACGTTATAACGTTATACCATATAACGTAATACGTTAAAACGTAATACCATATAACGTAATACGTTATAACGTAATACCATATAACGTAATACGTTATAACGTTATACCATATAACGTAATACGTTATAACGTTATACCATATAACGTAATACGTGATAACGTAATACCATATAACGTAATACGTTATGACGTTATACCATATAACGTAATACGTTATAACGTAATACCGTATAACGTAATACGTTATAACGTAATACCGTATAACGTAAAACGTCATTTCGTTATTCCATATAACGTAATACGTTATAACGTAATACCATATAACGTAATACGTTATAACGTTGTACCATATAACGTAATACGTGATAACGTTATACCATATAACGTAATACGTTATAACGATATACCATATAACGTAATACGGTATAACGTTAAACCATATAACGTAAAACGTCATTTCGTTATACCATATAACGTAATACGTTATAACGTAATACCATATAACGTAATACGTTATAACATTGTACCATATAACGTAATACGTGATAACGTTATACCATATAACGTAATACGTTATAACGATATACCATATAACGTAGTACGTTATAACGTTATACCATATAACGTAATACGTTATAACGTTATACCATATAACGTAATACGTTATAACGTTATACCATATAACGTAATACGTTATAACGTAATACCATATAACGTAAAACGTTATAACGTTATACCATATAACGTAATACGTTAAAACGTTATACCATATAACGTAATACGTTATAACGTTATACCATATAACGTAATACGTGATAACGTAATACCATATAACGTAATACGTTATAACGTTATACCATATAACGTAATACGTTATAACGTAATACCATATAACGTAAAACGTTATAACGTTATACCATATAACGTAATACGTTAAAACGTTATACCATATAACGTAATACGTTATAACGTTATACCATATAACGTAATACGTGATAACGTAATACCATATAACGTAATACGTTATAACGTTATACCATATAACGTAATACGTTATAACGTTATACCATATAACGGAATACTTTATAACGTTATACCATATAACGTAATACCTTATAACGTTATACCACATAACGTAATACGTTATAACGTAATACCATATAACGTAATACGTTAAAACGTAATACCATATAACGTAATACGTTATAACGTTATACCATATGACGTAAAACGTCATTTCGTTATACCATATAACGTAATACGTTATAACGTAATGCCATATAACGTAATACGTTATAACGTAATACCATATAACGTAATACGTTATAACGTTATACCATATAACGTAATACGTTATAACGTTATACCATATAACGTAATACTTTATAACGTAATACCATATAATGTAATACGTTAAAACGTTATACCACATAACGTAATACGTTATAACGTAATACCATATAACGTAATACGTTATAACGTTATACCATATAACGTAATACGTTAAAACGTAATACCATATAACGTAATACGTAATAACGTTATACCATATAACGTAAAACGTCATTTCGTTATACCATATAACGTAATACGTTATAACGTTATACCATATAACGTAATACGTTAAAACGTAATACCATATAACGTAATACGTTATAACGTTATACCATATAACGTAATACGTCATTTCGTTATACCATATAACGTAATACGTTATAACGTAATGCCATATAACGTAATACGTGATAACGTTATACCATATAACGTAATACGTTATAACGTAATAACATATAACGTAAAACGTTATAACGTAATACCATATAACGTAATACGTTATAACGTTATACCATATAACGTAATACGTTAAAACGTAATACCATATAACGTAATACGTTATAACGTAATACCATATAACGTAATACGTTATAACGTTATAACGTTATACCATATAACGTAATACTTTATAACGTTATACCATATAACGTAAGACGTTAAAACGTTATACCACATAACGTAATACGTTATAACGTAATACCATATAACGTAATACGTTATGACGTTATACCATATATCGTAATACGTTAAAACGTAATACCATATAACGTAATACGTTATAACGTTATACCATATAACGTAAAACGTCATTTCGTTATACCACATAACGTAATACGTTATAACGTAATGCCATATAACGTAATACGTGATAACGTTATACCATATAACGTAATACGTTATAACGTAATAACATATAACGTAAAACGTCATTTCGTTGTACCATATAACGTAATACGGTATAACGTTGTACCATATAACGTAATACGTTATAACGATATACCATATAACGTAATACGTTATAACGTTATACCATATAACGTAATACGTGATAACGTTATACCATATAACGTAATACGTTAAAACGTTATACCATATAACGTAATACGTTATAACGTTATACCATATAACGTAATACGTGATAACGTAATACCATATAACGTAATACGTTATGACGTTATACCATATAACGTAATACGTTATAACGTAATACCATATAACGTAATACGTTATAACGTAATACCATATAACGTAAAACGTCATTTCGTTATACCATATAACGTAATACGTTATAACGTAATACCATATAACGTAATACGTTATAACGTTATACCATATAACGTAATAAGTGATAACGTTATACCATATAACGTAATACGTTAAAACGTTATACCATATAACGTAATACGTTATAACGTTATACCATATAACGTAATACGTGATAACGTTATACCATATAACGTAGTACGTTATAACGTTATACCATATAACGTAATACGTTATAACGTTATACCATATAACGTAAAACGTCATTTCGTTATACCATATAACGTAATACGTTATAACGTAATGCCATATAACGTAATACGTGATAACGTTATACCATATAACGTAATACGTTATAACGTAATAACATATAACGTAAAACGTTAAAACGTAATACCATATAACGTAATACGTTATAACGTTATACCATATAACGTAATACGTTAAAACGTAATACCATATAACGTAATACGTTATAACGTAATACCATATAACGTAATACGTTATAACGTTATACCATATAACGTAATACGTTATAACGTTATACCATATAACGTAATACTTTATAACGTTATACCTTATAACGTAATACGTTAAAACGTTATACCACATAACGTAATACGTTATAACGTAATACTATATAACGTAATACGTTCTAACGTTATACCATATAACGTAATACGTTAAAACGTAATACCATATAACGTAATACGTTATAACGTTATACCATATAACGTAAAACGTCATTTCGTTATACCATATAACGTAATACGTTATAACGTTACACCATATAACGTAATACGTTAAAACGTAATACCATATAACGTAATACGTTATAACTTTATACCATATAACGTAAAACGTCATTTCGTTATAAAATATAACGTAATACGTTATAACGTAATGCCATATAACGTAATACGTGATAACGTTATACCATATAACGTAATACGTTATAACGTAATAACATATAACGTAAATCGTTATAACGTAATATCATATAACGTAATACGTTATAACGTTATACCATATAACGTAATACGTTAAAACGTAATACCATATAACGTAATACGTTATAACGTAATAGCATATAACGTAATACTTTATAACGTTATACCATATAACGTAATACGTTAAAACGTTATACCACATAACGTAATACGTTATAACGTAATACCATATAACGTAATACGTTATAACGTTATACCATATAACGTAATACGTTAAAACGTAATACCATATAACGTAATACGTTATAACGTTATACCATATAACGTAAAACGTCATTTCGTTATACCATATAACGTAATACGTTATAACGTAATGCCTTATAACGTAATACGTGATAACGTTATACCACATAACGTAATACGTTATAACGTAATAACATATAACGTAAAACGTCATTTCGTTGTACCATATAACGTAATACGTGATAACGTTATACCATATAACGTAATACGTTATAACGATATACCATATAACGTAATACGTTATAACGTTATACCATATAACGTAATACGTGATAACGTAATACCATATAACGTAATACGTTATAACGTAATACCATATAACGTAATACGTTATAACGTTATACCATATAACGTAATACGTGATAACGTTATACCATATAACGTAATACGTTAAACCGTTATACCATATAACGTAATACGTTATAACGTTATAACATATAACGTAATACGTGATAACGTAATACCATATAACGTAATACGTTATAACGTTATACCATATAACGTAATACGTTAAAACGTAATACCATATAACGTAATACGTTATAACGTAATACCATATAACGTAATACGTTATAACGTTATACCATATAACGTAATACGTTATAACGTTATACCATATAACGTAATACTTTATAACGTTATACCATATAACGTAATACGTTAAAACGTTATACCACATAACGTAATACGTTATAACGTTATACCATATAACGTAATACGTGATAACGTAATACCATATAACGTAATACGTTATGACGTTATACCATATAACGTAATACGTTATAACGTAATAGCATATAACGTAATACTTTATAACGTTATACCATATAACGTAATACGTTAAAACGTTATACCACATAACGTAATACGTTATAACGTAATACCATATAACGTAATACGTTATAACGTTATACCATATAACGTAATACGTTAAAACGTAATACCATATAACGTAATACGTTATAACGTTATACCATATAACGTAAAACGTCATTTCGTTATACCATATAACGTAATACGTTATAACGTAATGCCTTATAACGTAATACGTGATAACGTTATACCACATAACGTAATACGTTATAACGTAATAACATATAACGTAAAACGTCATTTCGTTGTACCATATAACGTAATACGTGATAACGTTATACCATATAACGTAATACGTTATAACGATATACCATATAACGTAATACGTTATAACGTTATACCATATAACGTAATACGTGATAACGTAATACCATATAACGTAATACGTTATAACGTAATACCATATAACGTAATACGTTATAACGTTATACCATATAACGTAATACGTGATAACGTTATACCATATAACGTAATACGTTAAACCGTTATACCATATAACGTAATACGTTATAACGTTATAACATATAACGTAATACGTGATAACGTAATACCATATAACGTAATACGTTATAACGTTATACCATATAACGTAATACGTTAAAACGTAATACCATATAACGTAATACGTTATAACGTAATACCATATAACGTAATACGTTATAACGTTATACCATATAACGTAATACGTTATAACGTTATACCATATAACGTAATACTTTATAACGTTATACCATATAACGTAATACGTTAAAACGTTATACCACATAACGTAATACGTTATAACGTTATACCATATAACGTAATACGTGATAACGTAATACCATATAACGTAATACGTTATGACGTTATACCATATAACGTAATACGTTATAACGTAATACCATATAACGTAATACGTTATAACGTAATACCATATAACGTAAAACGTCATTTCGTTATACCATATAACGTAATACGTTATAACGTAATACCATATAACGTAATACCATATAACGTAATACGTTCTAACGTTATACCATATAACGTAATAAGTGATAACGTTATACCATATAACGTAATACGTTAAAACGTTATACCATATAACGTAATACGTTATAACGTTATACCATATAACGTAATACGTGATAACGTTATACCATATAACGTAGTACGTTATAACGTTATATCATATAACGTAATACGTTATAACGTTATACCATATAACGTAATACGTTATAACGTAATACCATATAACGTAAAACGTCATTTCGTTATACCATATAACGTAATACGTTATAACGTAATACCATATAACGTAATACGGTATAACGTTATACCGTATAACGTAATACGTTATAACGATATACCATATAACGTAATACGTTATAACGTTATACAATATAACGTAATTCTTTATAACGTTATACCATATAACGTAATACGTTAAAACGTTATACCACATAACGTAATACGTTATAACGTAATACCATATAACGTAATACGTTATAACGTTATACCATATAACGTAATACGTTAAAACGCAATACCATATAACGTAATACGTTATAACGTTATACCATATAACGTAAAACGTCATTTCGTTATACCATATAACGTAATACGTTATAACGTTATACCATATAACGTAATACGTTAAAACGTAATACCATATAACGTAATACGTTATAACGTTATACCATATAACGTAAAACGTCATTTCGTTATACCATATAACTTAATACGTTATAACGTAATGCCATATAACGTAATACGTGATAACGTTATACCATATAACGTAATACGTTATAACGTTATACCATATAACGTAATACGTTATAACGTTATACCATATAACGTAATACTTTATAACGTTATACCATATAACGTAATACGTTAAAACGTTATACCACATAACGTAATACGTTATAACGTAATACCATATAACGTAATACGTTATAACGTTATACCATATAACGTAATACGTTAAAACGTAATACCATATAACGTAATACGTTATAACGTTATACCATATAACGTAAAACGTCATTTCGTTATACCATATAACGTAATACCTTATAACGTAATGCCATATAACGTAATACGTGATATCGTTATACCATATAACGTAATACATTATAACGTAATAACATATAACGTAAAACGTCATTTCGTTGTACCATATAACGTAATACGGTATAACGTTATACCATATAACGTAATACGTTATAACGATATACCATATAACGTAATACGTCATAACGTTATACCATATAACGTAATACGTGATAACGTTATACCATATAACGTAATACGTTAAAACGTTATACCATATAACGTAATACGTTATAACGTTATACCATATAACGTAATACGTGATAACGTAATACCATATAACGTAATTCGTTATGACGTTATACCATATAACGTAATACGTTATAACGTTATACCATATAACGTAATACGTGATAACGTTATACCATATAACGTAATACGTTAAAACGATATACCATATAACGTAATACGTTATAACGTTATACCATATAACGTAATACGTGATAACGTAATACCATATAACGTAATACGTTATGACGTTATACCATATAACGTAATACGATGTAACGTAATACCATATAACGTAATACGTTATAACGTAATACCATATAACGTAAAACGTCATTTCGTTATACCATATAACGTAATACGTTAAAACGTTATACCACATAACGTAATACGTTATAACGTTATACCATATAACGTAATACGTTATAACGTTATACCATATAACGTAATACGTTAAAACGTAATACCATATAACGTAATACGTTATAACGTTATACCATATAACGTAAAACGTCATTTCGTTATACCATATAACGTAATACGTTATAACGTAATGCCATATAACGTAATACGTGATAACGTTATACCATATAACGTAATACGTTATAACGTTATACCATATAACGGAATACGTTATAACGTTATACCATATAACGTAATACTTTATAACGTTATACCATATAACGTAATACGTTAAAACGTTATACCACATAACGTAATACGTTACAACGTAATACCATATAACGTAATACGTTATAACGTTATACTATATAACGTAATACGTTAAAACGTAATACCATATAACGCAATACGTTATAACATTATACCATATAACGTAAAACGTCATTTCGTTATACCATATAACGTAATACGTTATAACGTAATGCCATATAACGTAATACGTGATAACGTTATACCATATAACGTAATACGTTATAACGTAATAACATATAACGTAAAACGTCATTTCGTTATACCATATAACGTAATACGGTATAACGTTATACCATATAACGTAATACGTTATAACGATATACCATATAACGTAATACGTTATAACGTTATACCATATAACGTAATACGTGGTAACGTTATACCATATAACGTAATACGTTAAAACATTATACCATATAACGTAATACGTTATAACGTTATACCATATAACGTAATACGTGATAACGTAATACCATATAACGTAATACGTTATAACGTAATGCCATATAACGCAAAACGTCGTTTCGTCATACCATATAACGTAATACGTTATAACGTAACACCATATAACGTAATACGTTATAACGTTATACCATATAACGTAATAAGTGATAACGTTATACCATATAACGTAATACGTTATAACGATATACCATATAACGTAATACGTTATAACGTTATACCATATAACGTAATACGTTATAACGATATACCATATAACGTAATACGTTATAACGTTATACCATATAACGTAATACGTGGTAACGTTATACCATATAACGTAATACGTTAAAACATTATACCATATAACGTAAAACGTCATTTCGTTATACCATATAACGTAATACGTTATAACGTAATGCCATATAACGTAATACGTGATAACGTTATACCATATAACGTAATACGTTATAACGTAATAACATATAACGTAAAACGTCATTTCGTTATACCATATAACGTAATACGGTATAACGTTATACCATATAACGTAATACGTTATAACGATATACCATATAACGTAATACGTTATAACGTTATACCATATAACGTAATACGTGGTAACGTTATACCATATAACGTAATACGTTAAAACATTATACCATATAACGTAATACGTTATAACGTTATACCATATAACGTAATACGTTATAACGTAATACCATATAACGTAATACGTTATAACGTAATGCCATATAACGCAAAACGTCGTTTCGTCATACCATATAACGTAATACGTTATAACGTAACACCATATAACGTAATATGTTATAACGTTATACCATATAACGTAATAAGTGATAACGTTATACCATATAACGTAATACGTTAAAACGTTATACCATATAACGTAATACGTTATAACGTTATACCATATAACGTAATACGTGATAACGTTATACCATATAACGTAATACGTTAAAACATTATACCATATAACGTAATACCATATAACGTAAAACGTCATTTCGTTATACCATATAACGTAATACGTTATAACGTAATACCATATAACGTAATACGTTATAACGTTGTAACATATAACGTAATACGTGATAACGTTATACCATATAGCGTAATACGTTATAACGTTATACCATATAACGTAATACGTTAAAACGTAATACCATATAACGTTATACGTTATAACGTTATACCATATAACGTAAAACGTCATTTCGTTATACCATATAACGTAATACGTTAAAACGTTATACCACATAACGTAATACGTTATAACGTAATACCATATAACGTAATACGTTATAACGTTATACCATATAACGTAATACGTTAAAACGTAATACCATATAACGTAATACGTTATAACGTTATACCATATAACGTAAAACGTCATTTCGTTATACCATATAACGTAATACGTTAAAACATTATACCATATAACGTAATACGTTATAACGTTATACCATATAACGTAATACGTTATAACGTAATACCATATAACGTAATACGTTATAACGTAATGCCATATAACGCAAAACGTCGTTTCGTCATACCATATAACGTAATACGTTATAACGTAACACCATATAACGTAATACGTTATAACGTTATACCATATAACGTAATAAGTGATAACGTTATACCATATAACGTAATACGTTAAAACGTTATACCATATAACGTAATACGTTAAAACATTATACCATATAACGTAATACGTTATAACGTTATACCATATAACGTAATACGTGATAACGTAATACCATATAACGTAATACGTTATAACGTAATGCCATATAACGCAAAACGTCGTTTCGTCATACCATATAACGTAATACGTTATAACGTAACACCATATAACGTAATACGTTATAACGTTATACCATATAACGTAATAAGTGATAACGTTATACCATATAACGTAATACGTTATAACGATATACCATATAACGTAATACGTTATAACGTTATACCATATAACGTAATACGTTATAACGATATACCATATAACGTAATACGTTATAACGTTATACCATATAACGTAATACGTGGTAACGTTATACCATATAACGTAATACGTTAAAACATTATACCATATAACGTAAAACGTCATTTCGTTATACCATATAACGTAATACGTTATAACGTAATGCCATATAACGTAATACGTGATAACGTTATACCATATAACGTAATACGTTATAACGTAATAACATATAACGTAAAACGTCATTTCGTTATACCATATAACGTAATACGGTATAACGTTATACCATATAACGTAATACGTTATAACGATATACCATATAACGTAATACGTTATAACGTTATACCATATAACGTAATACGTGGTAACGTTATACCATATAACGTAATACGTTAAAACATTATACCATATAACGTAATACGTTATAACGTTATACCATATAACGTAATACGTTATAACGTAATACCATATAACGTAATACGTTATAACGTAATGCCATATAACGCAAAACGTCGTTTCGTCATACCATATAACGTAATACGTTATAACGTAACACCATATAACGTAATACGTTATAACGTTATACCATATAACGTAATAAGTGATAACGTTATACCATATAACGTAATACGTTAAAACGTTATACCATATAACGTAATACGTTATAACGTTATACCATATAACGTAATACGTGATAACGTTATACCATATAACGTAATACGTTAAAACATTATACCATATAACGTAATACCATATAACGTAAAACGTCATTTCGTTATACCATATAACGTAATACGTTATAACGTAATACCATATAACGTAATACGTTATAACGTTGTAACATATAACGTAATACGTGATAACGTTATACCATATAGCGTAATACGTGATAACGTTATACCATATAACGTAATACGTTATAACGTTATACCATATAACGTAATACGTTATAACGTTATACCATATAACGTAATACGTTAAAACGTTATACCACATAACGTAATACGTTATAACGTAATACCATATAACGTAATACGTTATAACGTTATACCATATAACGTAATACGTTAAAACGTAATACCATATAACGTAATACGTTATAACGTTATACCATATAACGTAAAACGTCATTTCGTTATACCATATAACGTAATACCTTATAACGTAATGCCATATAACGTAATACGTGATATCGTTATACCATATAACGTAATACATTATAACGTAATAACATATAACGTAAAACGTCATTTCGTTGTACCATATAACGTAATACGGTATAACGTTATACCATATAACGTAATACGTTATAACGATATACCATATAACGTAATACGTCATAACGTTATACCATATAACGTAATACGTGATAACGTTATACCATATAACGTAATACGTTAAAACGTTATACCATATAACGTAATACGTTATAACGTTATACCATATAACGTAATACGTGATAACGTAATACCATATAACGTAATTCGTTATGACGTTATACCATATAACGTAATACGTTATAACGTAATACCATATAACGTAATACGTTATAACGTAATACCATATAACGTAAAACGTCATTCCGTTATACCATATAACGTAATACGTTATAACGTAATACCATATAACGTAATACGTTATAACGTTATACCATATAACGTAATACGTGATAACGTTATACCATATAACGTAATACGTTAAAACGATATACCATATAACGTAATACGTTATAACGTTATACCATATAACGTAATACGTGATAACGTAATACCATATAACGTAATACGTTATGACGTTATACCATATAACGTAATACGATGTAACGTAATACCATATAACGTAATACGTTATAACGTAATACCATATAACGTAAAACGTCATTTCGTTATACCATATAACGTAATACGTTAAAACGTTATACCACATAACGTAATACGTTATAACGTTATACCATATAACGTAATACGTTATAACGTTATACCATATAACGTAATACGTTAAAACGTAATACCATATAACGTAATACGTTATAACGTTATACCATATAACGTAAAACGTCATTTCGTTATACCATATAACGTAATACGTTATAACGTAATGCCATATAACGTAATACGTGATAACGTTATACCATATAACGTAATACGTTATAACGTTATACCATATAACGGAATACGTTATAACGTTATACCATATAACGTAATACTTTATAACGTTATACCATATAACGTAATACGTTAAAACGTTATACCACATAACGTAATACGTTACAACGTAATACCATATAACGTAATACGTTATAACGTTATACTATATAACGTAATACGTTAAAACGTAATACCATATAACGCAATACGTTATAACATTATACCATATAACGTAAAACGTCATTTCGTTATACCATATAACGTAATACGTTATAACGTAATGCCATATAACGTAATACGTGATAACGTTATACCATATAACGTAATACGTTATAACGTAATAACATATAACGTAAAACGTCATTTCGTTATACCATATAACGTAATACGGTATAACGTTATACCATATAACGTAATACGTTATAACGATATACCATATAACGTAATACGTTATAACGTTATACCATATAACGTAATACGTGGTAACGTTATACCATATAACGTAATACGTTAAAACATTATACCATATAACGTAATACGTTATAACGTTATACCATATAACGTAATACGTGATAACGTAATACCATATAACGTAATACGTTATAACGTAATGCCATATAACGCAAAACGTCGTTTCGTCATACCATATAACGTAATACGTTATAACGTAACACCATATAACGTAATACGTTATAACGTTATACCATATAACGTAATAAGTGATAACGTTATACCATATAACGTAATACGTTATAACGATATACCATATAACGTAATACGTTATAACGTTATACCATATAACGTAATACGTTATAACGATATACCATATAACGTAATACGTTATAACGTTATACCATATAACGTAATACGTGGTAACGTTATACCATATAACGTAATACGTTAAAACATTATACCATATAACGTAAAACGTCATTTCGTTATACCATATAACGTAATACGTTATAACGTAATGCCATATAACGTAATACGTGATAACGTTATACCATATAACGTAATACGTTATAACGTAATAACATATAACGTAAAACGTCATTTCGTTATACCATATAACGTAATACGGTATAACGTTATACCATATAACGTAATACGTTATAACGATATACCATATAACGTAATACGTTATAACGTTATACCATATAACGTAATACGTGGTAACGTTATACCATATAACGTAATACGTTAAAACATTATACCATATAACGTAATACGTTATAACGTTATACCATATAACGTAATACGTTATAACGTAATACCATATAACGTAATACGTTATAACGTAATGCCATATAACGCAAAACGTCGTTTCGTCATACCATATAACGTAATACGTTATAACGTAACACCATATAACGTAATACGTTATAACGTTATACCATATAACGTAATAAGTGATAACGTTATACCATATAACGTAATACGTTAAAACGTTATACCATATAACGTAATACGTTATAACGTTATACCATATAACGTAATACGTGATAACGTTATACCATATAACGTAATACGTTAAAACATTATACCATATAACGTAATACCATATAACGTAAAACGTCATTTCGTTATACCATATAACGTAATACGTTATAACGTAATACCATATAACGTAATACGTTATAACGTTGTAACATATAACGTAATACGTGGTAACGTTATACCATATAACGTAATACGTTAAAACATTATACCATATAACGTAATACGTTAAAACGTAATACCATATAACGTTATACGTTATAACGTTATACCATATAACGTAAAACGTCATTTCGTTATACCATATAACGTAATACGTGATAACGTAATACCATATAACGTAATACGTTATGACGTTATACCATATAACGTAATACGTTATAACGTAATACCATATAACGTAATACGTTATAACGTTATACCATATAACGTAATACGTTATAACGTAATACCGTATAACGTAATACGTTATAACGTAATACCATATAACGTAAAACGTCATTTCGTTATACCATATAACGTAATACGTTATAACGTAATACCATATAACGTAATACGTTATAACGTTGTAACATATAACGTAATACGTGATAACGTTATACCATATAACGTAATACTTTATAACGTTATACCATATAACGTAATACGTTAAAACGTTATACCACATAACGTAATACGTTATAACGTAATACCATATAACGTAATACGTTATAACGTTATACCATATAACGTAATACGTTAAAACGTAATACCATATAACGTAATACGTTATAACGTTATACCATATAACGTAAAACGTCATTTCGTTATACCATATAACGTAATACCTTATAACGTAATGCCATATAACGTAATACGTGATATCGTTATACCATATAACGTAATACATTATAACGTAATAACATATAACGTAAAACGTCATTTCGTTGTACCATATAACGTAATACGGTATAACGTTATACCATATAACGTAATACGTTATAACGATATACCATATAACGTAATACGTCATAACGTTATACCATATAACGTAATACGTTAAAACGATATACCATATAACGTAATACGTTATAACGTTATACCATATAACGTAATACGTGATAACGTAATACCATATAACGTAATACGTTATGACGTTATACCATATAACGTAATACGATGTAACGTAATACCATATAACGTAATACGTTATAACGTAATACCATATAACGTAAAACGTCATTTCGTTATACCATATAACGTAATACGTTAAAACGTTATACCACATAACGTAATACGTTATAACGTAATACCATATAACGTAATACGTTATAACGTTATACCATATAACGTAATACGTTAAAACGTAATACCATATAACGTAATACGTTATAACGTTATACCATATAACGTAAAACGTCATTTCGTTATACCATATAACGTAATACGTTATAACGTAATGCCATATAACGTAATACGTGATAACGTTATACCATATAACGTAATACGTTATAACGTTATACCATATAACGGAATACGTTATAACGTTATACCATATAACGTAATACTTTATAACGTTATACCATATAACGTAATACGTTAAAACGTTATACCACATAACGTAATACGTTATAACGTAATACCATATAACGTAATACGTTATAACGTTATACCATATAACGTAATACGTTAAAACGTAATACCATATAACGCAATACGTTATAACATTATACCATATAACGTAAAACGTCATTTCGTTATACCATATAACGTAATACGTTAAAACGTTATACCACATAACGTAATACGTTATAACGTTATACCATATAACGTAATACTTTATAACGTTATACCATATAACGTAATACGTTAAAACGTTATACCATATAACGTAATACTTTATAACGTTATACCATATAACGTAATACGTTAAAACGTTATACCACATAACGTAATACGTTATAACGTAATACCATATAACGTAATACGTTATAACGTTATACCATATAACGTAATACGTTAAAACGTAATACCATATAACGCAATACGTTATAACATTATACCATATAACGTAAAACGTCATTTCGTTATACCATATAACGTAAAACGTCATTTCGTTATACCATATAACGTAATACGGTATAACGTTATACCATATAACGTAATACGTTATAACGATATACCATATAACGTAATTCGTTATAACGTTATACCATATAACGTAATACGTGGTAACGTTATACCATATAACGTAATACGTTAAAACATTATACCATATAACGTAATACGTTATAACGTTATACCATATAACGTAATACGTGATAACGTAATACCATATAACATAATACGTTATGACGTTATACCATATAAAGTAATACGTTATAACGTAATACCATATAACGTAATACGTTATAACGTAATACCATATAACGCAAAACGTCGTTTCGTCATACCATATAACGTAATACGTTATAACGTAACACCATATAACGTAATACGTTATAACGTTATACCATGTAACGTAATAAGTGATAACGTTATACCATATAACGTAATACGTTAAAACGTTATACCATATAACGTAATACGTTATAACGTTATACCATATAACGTAATACGTGATAACGTTATACCATATAACGTAATACGTTAAAACATTATACCATATAACGTAATACGTTATAACGTTATACCATATAACGTAATACGGTATAACGTTATACCATATAACGTAATACGTTATAACGTAATACCGTATAACGTAATACGTTATAACGTAATACCATATAACGTAAAACGTCATTTCGTTATACCATATAACGTAATACGTTATAACGTAATACCATATAACGTAATACGTTATAACGTTGTAACATATAACGTAATACGTGATAACGTTATACCATATAACGTAATACGTTATAACGTTATACCATATAACGTAATACGTTAAAACGTAATACCATATAACGTAATACGTTATAACGTTATACCATATAACGTAAAACGTCATTTCGTTATACCATATAACGTAATACGTGATAACGTAATACCATATAACGTAATACGTTATGACGTTATACCATATAACGTAATACGTTATAACGTAATACCATATAACGTAATACGTTATAACGTTATACCATATAACGTAATACGTTATAACGTAATACCGTATAACGTAATACGTTATAACGTAATACCATATAACGTAAAACGTCATTTCGTTATACCATATAACGTAATACGTTATAACGTAATACCATATAACGTAATACGTTATAACGTTGTAACATATAACGTAATACGTGATAACGTTATACCATATAACGTAATACGTTATAACGTTATACCATATAACGTAATACGTGATAACGTAATACCATATAACATAATACGTTATGACGTTATACCATATAACGTAATACGTTATAACGTAATACCATATAACGTAATACGTTATAACGTAATACCATATAACGCAAAACGTCGTTTCGTCATACCATATAACGTAATACGTTATAACGTAACACCATATAACGTAATACGTTATAACGTTATACCATATAACGTAATAAGTGATAACGTTATACCATGTAACGTAATACGTTAAAACGTTATACCATATAACGTAATACGTTATAACGTTATACCATATAACGTAATACGTGATAACGTTATACCATATAACGTAATACGTTAAAACATTATACCATATAACGTAATACGTTATAACGTTATACCATATAACGTAATACGGTATAACGTTATACCATATAACGTAATACGTTATAACGTAATACCGTATAACGTAATACGTTATAACGTAATACCATATAACGTAAAACGTCATTTCGTTATACCATATAACGTAATACGTTATAACGTAATACCATATAACGTAATACGTTATAACGTTGTAACATATAACGTAATACGTGATAACGTTATACCATATAACGTAATACGTTATAACGTTATACCATATAACGTAATACGTTAAAACGTAATACGTTAAAACGTAATACCATATAACGTATTACGTTATAACGTTATACCATATAACGTAAAACGTCATTTCGTTATACCATATAACGTAATACGTGATAACGTAATACCATATAACGTAATACGTTATGACGTTATACCATATAACGTAATACGTTATAACGTAATACCATATAACGTAATACGTTATAACGTTATACCATATAACGTAATACGTTATAACGTAATACCGTATAACGTAATACGTTATAACGTAATACCATATAACGTAAAACGTCATTTCGTTATACCATATAACGTAATACGTTATAACGTAATACCATATAACGTAATACGTTATAACGTTTTACGTTATATGGTATTACGTTATCACGTATTACGTTATATGGTATAACGTTATAACGTATTACGTTATATGGTATAACGTTTTAACGTATTACGTTATATGGTATAACGTTATAACGTACTACGTTATATGGTATAACGTTTTAACGTATTACGTTATATGGTATAACGTTATAACGTATTACGTTATATGGTATTACGTTATAACGTATTACGTTATATGGTATTACGTTATCACGTATTACGTTATATGGTATAACGAAATGACGTTTTACGTTATATGGTATAACGTTATAACGTACTACGTTATATGGTATAACGTTTTAACGTATTACGTTATATGGTATAACGTTTATCACGTATTACGTTATATGGTATAACGTTATAACGTAATACGTTATAATACGTGATAACGTTATACCATATAACGTAGTACGTTATAACGTTATATCATATAACGTAATACGTTATAACGTTATACCATATAACGTAATACGTTATAACGTAATACCATATAACGTAAAACGTCATTTCGTTAAACCATATAACCTAATACGTTATAACGTAATACCATATAACGTAATACGGTATAACGTTATACCATATAACGTAATACGTTATAACGATATACCATATAACGTAATACGTTATAACGTTATACAATATAACGTAATACTTTATAACGTTATACCATATAACGTAATACGTTAAAAAGTTATACCACATAACGTAATACGTTATAATGTAATACCATATAACGTAATACGTTATAACGTTATACCATATAACGTAATACGTTAAAACGCAATACCATATAACGTAATACGTTATAACGTTATACCATATAACGTAAAACGTCATTTCGTTATACCATATAACGTAATACGTTATAACGTTATACCATATAACGTAATACGTTAAAACGTAATACCATATAACGTAATACGTTATAACGTTATACCATATAACGTAAAACGTCATTTCGTTATACCATATAACGTTATACGTTATAACGTTATACCATATAACGTAAAACGTCATTTCGTTATACCATATAACGTAATACGTGATAACGTAATACCATATAACGTAATACGTTATGACGTTATACCATATAACGTAATACGTTATAACGTAATACCATATAACGTAATACGTTATAACGTTATACCATATAACGTAATACGTTATAACGTAATACCGTATAACGTAATACGTTATAACGTAATACCATATAACGTAAAACGTCATTTCGTTATACCATATAACGTAATACGTGATAACGTAATACCATATAACGTAATACGTTATGACGTTATACCATATAACGTAATACGTTATAACGTAATACCATATAACGTAATACGTTATAACGTTATACCATATAACGTAATACGTTATAACGTAATACCGTATAACGTAATACGTTATAACGTAATACCATATAACGTAAAACGTCATTTCGTTATACCATATAACGTAATACGTTATAACGTAATACCATATAACGTAATACGTGATAACGTTATACCATATAACGTAATACGTTAAAACGTAATACCATATAACGTAAAACGTCATTTCGTTAAACCATATAACCTAATACGTTATAACGTAATACCATATAACGTAATACGGTATAACGTTATACCATATAACGTAATACGTTATAACGATATACCATATAACGTAATACGTTATAACGTTATACAATATAACGTAATACTTTATAACGTTATACCATATAACGTAATACGTTAAAAAGTTATACCACATAACGTAATACGTTATAATGTAATACCATATAACGTAATACGTTATAACGTTATACCATATAACGTAATACGTTAAAACGCAATACCATATAACGTAATACGTTATAACGTTATACCATATAACGTAAAACGTCATTTCGTTATACCATATAACGTAATACGTTATAACGTTATACCATATAACGTAATACGTTAAAACGTAATACCATATAACGTAATACGTTATAACGTTATACCATATAACGTAAAACGTCATTTCGTTATACCATATAACGTTATACGTTATAACGTAATGCCATATAACGTAATACGTGATAACGTTATACCATATAACGTAATACGTTATAACGTTATACCATATAACGTAATACGTTATAACGTTATACCATATAACGTAATACTTTATAACGTTATACCATATAACGTAATACGTTAAAACGTTATACCACATAACGTAATACGTTATAACGTAATACCATATAACGTAATACGTTATAACGTTATACCATATAACGTAATACGTTAAAACGTAATACCATATAACGTAATACGTTATAACGTTATACCATATAACGTAATACGTTAAAACGTAATACCATATAACGTTATACGTTATAACGTTATACCATATAACGTAAAACGTCATTTCGTTATACCATATAACGTAATACGTGATAACGTAATACCATATAACGTAATACGTTATGACGTTATACCATATAACGTAATACGTTATAACGTAATACCATATAACGTAATACGTTATAACGTTATACCATATAACGTAATACGTTATAACGTAATACCGTATAACGTAATACGTTATAACGTAATACCATATAACGTAAAACGTCATTTCGTTATACCATATAACGTAATACGTTATAACGTAATACCATATAACGTAATACGTTATAACGTTGTAACATATAACGTAATACGTGATAACGTTATACCATATAGCGTAATACGTTATAACGTTATACCATATAACGTAATACGTTAAAACGTAATACCATATAACGTTATACGTTATAACGTTATACCATATAACGTAAAACGTCATTTCGTTATACCATATAACGTAATACGTGATAACGTAATACCATATAACGTAATACGTTATGACGTTATACCATATAACGTAATACGTTATAACGTAATACCATATAACGTAATACGTTATAACGTTATACCATATAACGTAATACGTTATAACGTAATACCGTATAACGTAATACGTTATAACGTAATACCATATAACGTAAAACGTCACTTCGTTATACCATATAACGTAATACGTTATAACGTAATACCATATAACGTAATACGTTATAACGTTGTAACATATAACGTAATACGTGATAACGTTATACCATATAACGTAATACTTTATAACGTTATACCATATAACGTAATACGTTAAAACGTTATACCACATAACGTAATACGTTATAACGTAATACCATATAACGTAATACGTTATAACGTTATACCATATAACGTAATACGTTAAAACGTAATACCATATAACGTAATACGTTATAACGTTATACCATATAACGTAAAACGTCATTTCGTTATACCATATAACGTAATACCTTATAACGTAATGCCATATAACGTAATACGTGATATCGTTATACCATATAACGTAATACATTATAACGTAATAACATATAACGTAAAACGTCATTTCGTTGTACCATATAACGTAATACGGTATAACGTTATACCATATAACGTAATACGTTATAACGATATACCATATAACGTAATACGTCATAACGTTATACCATATAACCTAATACGTGATAACGTTATACCATATAACGTAATACGTTAAAACGTTATACCATATAACGTAATACGTTATAACGTTATACCATATAACGTAATACGTGATAACGTAATACCATATAACGTAATTCGTTATGACGTTATACCATATAACGTAATACGTTATAACGTAATACCATATAACGTAATACGTTATAACGTAATACCATATAACGTAAAACGTCATTTCGTTATACCATATAACGTAATACGTTATAACGTAATACCATATAACGTAATACGTTATAACGTTATACCATATAACGTAATACGTGATAACGTTATACCATGTAACGTAATACGTTAAAACGATATACCATATAACGTAATACGTTATAACGTTATACCATATAACGTAATACGTGATAACGTAATACCATATAACGTAATACGTTATGACGTTATACCATATAACGTAATACGATGTAACGTAATACCATATAACGTAATACGTTATAACGTAATACCATATAACGTAAAACGTCATTTCGTTATACCATATAACGTAATACGTTAAAACGTTATACCACATAACGTAATACGTTATAACGTAATACCATATAACGTAATACGTTATAACGTTATACCATATAACGTAATACGTTAAAACGTAATACCATATAACGTAATACGTTATAACGTTATACCATATAACGTAAAACGTCATTTCGTTATACCATATAACGTAATACGTTATAACGTAATGCCATATAACGTAATACGTGATAACGTTATACCATATAACGTAATACGTTATAACGTTATACCATATAACGGAATACGTTATAACGTTATACCATATAACGTAATACTTTATAACGTTATACCATATAACGTAATACGTTAAAACGTTATACCACATAACGTAATACGTTATAACGTAATACCATATAACGTAATACGTTATAACGTTATACCATATAACGTAATACGTTAAAACGTAATACCATATAACGCAATACGTTATAACATTATACCATATAACGTAAAACGTCATTTCGTTATACCATATAACGTAATACGTTATAACGTAATGCCATATAACGTAATACGTGATAACGTTATACCATATAACGTAATACGTTATAACGTAATAACATATAACGTAAAACGTCATTTCGTTATACCATATAACGTAATACGGTATAACGTTATACCATATAACGTAATACGTTATAACGATATACCATATAACGTAATTCGTTATAACGTTATACCATATAACGTAATACGTGGTAACGTTATACCATATAACGTAATACGTTAAAACATTATACCATATAACGTAATACGTTATAACGTTATACCATATAACGTAATACGTGATAACGTAATACCATATAACATAATACGTTATGACGTTATACCATATAAAGTAATACGTTATAACGTAATACCATATAACGTAATACGTTATAACGTAATACCATATAACGCAAAACGTCGTTTCGTCATACCATATAACGTAATACGTTATAACGTAACACCATATAACGTAATACGTTATAACGTTATACCATGTAACGTAATAAGTGATAACGTTATACCATATAACGTAATACGTTAAAACGTTATACCATATAACGTAATACGTTATAACGTTATACCTTATAACGTAATACGTGATAACGTTATACCATATAACGTAATACGTTAAAACATTATACCATATAACGTAATACGTTATAACGTTATACCATATAACGTAATACGGTATAACGTTATACCATATAACGTAATACGTTATAACGTAATACCGTATAACGTAATACGTTATAACGTAATACCATATAACGTAAAACGTCATTTCGTTATACCATATAACGTAATACGTTATAACGTAATACCATATAACGTAATACGTTATAACGTTGTAACATATAACGTAATACGTGATAACGTTATACCATATAACGTAATACGTTATAACGTTATACCATATAACGTAATACGTTAAAACGTAATACCATATAACGTAATACGTTATAACGTTATACCATATAACGTAAAACGTCATTTCGTTATACCATATAACGTAATACGTGATAACGTAATACCATATAACGTAATACGTTATGACGTTATACCATATAACGTAATACGTTATAACGTAATACCATATAACGTAATACGTTATAACGTTATACCATATAACGTAATACGTTATAACGTAATACCGTATAACGTAATACGTTATAACGTAATACCATATAACGTAAAACGTCATTTCGTTATACCATATAACGTAATACGTTATAACGTAATACCATATAACGTAATACGTTATCACGTTATACCATATAACGTAATACGTTAAAACGTAATACCATATAACGTAATACGTTATAACGTTATACCATATAACGTAAAACGTCATTTCGTTATACCATATAACGTAATACGTTATAACGTAATGCCATATAACGTAATACGTGATAACGTTATACCATATAACGTAATACGTTATAACGTTATACCATATAACGGAATACGTTATAACGTTATACCATATAACGTAATACTTTATAACGTTATACCATATAACGTAATACGTTAAAACGTTATACCACATAACGTAATACGTTATAACGTAATACCATATAACGTAATACGTTATAACGTTATACCATATAACGTAATACGTTAAAACGTAATACCATATAACGTAATACGTTATAACGTTATACCATATAACGTAAAACGTCATTTCGTTATACCATATAACGTAATACGTTATAACGTAATGCCATATAACGTAATACGTGACAACGTTATACCATATAACGTAATACGTTATAACGTAATAAGATATAACGTAAAACGTCATTTCGTTATACCATATAACGTAATACGGCATAACGTTATACCATATAACGTAATACGTTATAACGATATACCATATAACGTAATACGTTATAACGTTATACCATATAACGTAATACGTGGTAACGTTATACCATATAACGTAATACGTGATAACGTAATACCATATAACGTAATACGTTATGACGTTATACCATATAACGTAATACGATGTAACGTAATACCATATAACGTAATACGTTATAACGTAATACCATATAACGTAAAACGTCATTTCGTTATACCATATAACGTAATACGTTAAAAAGTTATACCACATAACGTAATACGTTATAACGTAATAAAATATAACGTAATACGTTATAACGTTATACCATATAACGTAATACGTTAAAACGTAATACCATATAACGTAATACGTTATAACGTTATACCATATAACGTAAAACGTCATTTCGTTATACCATATAACGTAATACGTTATAACGTAATGCCATATAACGTAATACGTGATAACGTTATACCATATAACGTAATACGTTATAACGTTATACCATATAACGGAATACGTTATAACGTTATACCATATAACGTAATACTTTATAACGTTATACCATATAACGTAATACGTTAAAACGTTATACCACATAACGTAATACGTTATAACGTAATACCATATAACGTAATACGTTATAACGTTATACCATATAACGTAATACGTTAAAACGTAATACCATATAACGTAATACGTTATAACGTTATACCATATAACGTAAAACGTCATTTCGTTATACCATATAACGTAATACGTTATAACGTAATGCCATATAACGTAATACGTGATAACGTTATACCATATAACGTAATACGTTATAACGTAATAAGATATAACGTAAAACGTCATTTCGTTATACCATATAACGTAATACGGTATAACGTTATACCATATAACGTAATACGTTATAACGATATACCATATAACGTAATACGTTATAACGTTATACCATATAACGTAATACGTGGTAACGTTATACCATATAACGTAATACGTTAAAACATTATACCATATAACGTAATACGTTATAACGTTATACCATATAACGTAATACGTGATAACGTAATACCATATAACATAATACGTTATGACGTTATACCATATAACGTAATACGTTATAACGTAATACCATATAACGTAATACGTTATAACGTAATACCATATAACGCAAAACGTCGTTTCGTCATACCATATAACGTAATACGTTATAACGTAATACCATATAACGTAATACGTTATAACGTTATACCATATAACGTAATAAGTGATAACATTATACCATATAACGTAATACGTTAAAACGTTATACCATATAACGTAATACGTTATAACGTTATACCATATAACGTAATACGTGATAACGTTATACCATATAACGTAATACGTTAAAACATTATACCATATAACGTAATACGTTATAACGTTATACCATATAACGTAATACGTTAAAACATTATACCATATAACGTAATACGTTATAACGTTATACCATATAACGTAATACGGTATAACGTTATACCATATAACGTAATACGTTATAACGTAATACCGTATAACGTAATACGTTATAACGTAATACCATATAACGTAAAACGTCATTTCGTTATACCATATAACGTAATAAGTTATAACGTAATACCATATAAGTTATACGTTATAACGTTGTAACATATAACGTAATACGTGATAACGTTATACCATATAACGTAATACGTGGTAACGTTATACCATATAACGTAATACGTTAAAACATTATACCATATAACGTAATACGTTATAACGTTATACCATATAACGTAATACGTTATAACGTTATACCATATAACGTAATACGGTATAACGTTATACCATATAACGTAATACGTTATAACGTTATACCATATAACGGAATACGTTATAACGTTATACCATATAACGTAATACTTTATAACGTTATACCATATAACGTAATACGTTAAAACGTTATACCACATAATGTAATACGTTATAACGTAATACCATATAACGTAATACGTTATAACGTTATACCATATAACGTAATACGTTAAAACATTATACCATATAACGTAATACGTTATAACGTTATACCATATAACGTAATACGTTATAACGTTATACCATATAACGTAATACGGTATAACGTTATACCATATAACGTAATACGTTATAACGTTATACCATATAACGTAATACGGTATAACGTTATACCATATAACGTAATACGTTATAACGTTATACCATATAACGGAATACGTTATAACGTTATACCATATAACGTAATACGTTATAACGTTATACCATATAACGTAATTCGTTATAACGATATACCATATAACGTAATACGTTATAACGTTATACCATATAACGTAATACGTGGTAACGTTATACCATATAACGTAATACGTTAAAACATTATACCATATAACGTAATACGTTATAACGTTATACCATATAACGTAATACGTTATAACGTTATACCATATAACGTAATACGGTATAACGTTATACCATATAACGTAATACGTTATAACGTTATACCATATAACGGAATACGTTATAACGTTATACCATATAACGTAATACTTTATAACGTTATACCATATAACGTAATACGTTAAAACGTTATACCACATAATGTAATACGTTATAACGTAATACCATATAACGTAATACGTTATAACGTTATACCATATAACGTAATACGTTAAAACGTAATACCATATAACGTAATACGTTATAACGTTATACCATATAACGTAAAACGTCATTTCGTTATACCATATAACGTAATATGTTATAACGTAATGCCATATAACGTAATACGTGATAACGTTATACCATATAACGTAATACGTTATAACGTAATAACATATAACGTAAAACGTCATTTCGTTATACCATATAACGTAATACGGTATAACGTTATACCATATAACGTAATACGTTATAACGATATACCATATAACGTAATACGTTATAACGTTATACCATATAACGTAATACGTGGTATCGTTATACCATATAACGTAATACGTTAAAACATTATACCATATAACGTAATACTTTATAACGTTATACCATATAACGTAATACGTGATAACGTAATACCATATAACATAATACGTTATGACGTTATACCATATAACGTAATACGTTATAACGTAATACCATATAACGTAATACGTTATAACGTAATACCATATAACGCAAAACGTCGTTTCGTCATACCATATAACGTAATACGTTATAACGTAGTACCATATAACGTAATACGTTATAACGTTATACCATATAACGTAATAAGTGATAACGTTATACCATATAACGTAATACGTTAAAACGTTATACCATATAACGTAATACGTTATAACGTTATACCATATAACGTAATACGTGATAACGTTATACCATATAACGTAATACGTTAAAACATTATACCATATAACGTAATACGTTATAACGTTATACCATATAACGTAATACGGTATAACGTTATACCATATAACGTAATACGTTATAACGTAATACCGTATAACGTAATACGTTATAACGTAATACCATATAACGTAAAACGTCATTTCGTTATACCATATAACGTAATACGTTATAACGTAATACCATATAACGTAATACGTTATAACGTTGTAACATATAACGTAATACGTGGTATCGTTATACCATATAACGTAATACGTTAAAACATTATACCATATAACGTAATACGTTATAACGTTATACCATATAACGTAATACGTGATAACGTAATACCATATAACATAATACGTTATGACGTTATACCATATAACGTAATACGTTATAACGTAATACCATATAACGTAATACGTTATAACGTAATACCATATAACGCAAAACGTCGTTTCGTCATACCATATAACGTAATACGTTATAACGTAGTACCATATAACGTAATACGTTATAACGTTATACCATATAACGTAATAAGTGATAACGTTATACCATATAACGTAATACGTTAAAACGTTATACCATATAACGTAATACGTTATAACGTTATACCATATAACGTAATACGTGATAACGTTATACCATATAACGTAATACGTTAAAACATTATACCATATAACGTAATACGTTATAACGTTATACCATATAACGTAATACGGTATAACGTTATACCATATAACGTAATACGTTATAACGTAATACCGTATAACGTAATACGTTATAACGTAATACCATATAACGTAAAACGTCATTTCGTTATACCATATAACGTAATACGTTATAACGTAATACCATATAACGTAATACGTTATAACGTTGTAACATATAACGTAATACGTGATAACGTTATACCATATAACGTAATACGTTATAACGATATACCATATAACGTAGTACGTTATAATGTTATACCATATAACGTAATACGTTATAACGTTATACCATATAACGTAATACGTTATAACGTAATACCATATAACGTAAAACGTCATTTCGTTATACCATATAACGTAATAGGTTGTAACGTAATACCATATAACGTAATACGGTATAACGTTATACCATATAACGTAATACGTTATAACGATATACCATATAACGGAATACGTTATAACGTTATACCATATAACGTAATACGTTATAACGTTATACCATATAACGTAATACGGTATAACGTTATACCATATAACGTAATACGTTATAACGATATACCATATAACGTAGTACGTTATAACGTTATACCATATAACGTAGTACGTTATAACGTTATACCATATAACGTAATACGTTAAAACGTTATACCATATAGCGTAATACGTTATAACGTTATACCATATAACGTAATACGTGATAACGTAATACCATATAACGTAATACGTTATGACGTTATACCATATAACGTAATACGTTATAACGTAATACCATATAACGTAATACATTATAACGTAATACCATATAACGTAAAACGTCATTTCGTTATACCATATAACGTAATACGTTATAACGTAATACCATATAACGTAATACGTTATAACGTTATACCATATAACGTAATACGTGATAACGTTATACCATATAACGTAATACGTTAAAACGATATACCATATAACGTAATACGTTATAACGTTATACCATATAACGTAATACGTGATAACGTAATACCATATAACGTAATACGTTATGACGTTATACCATATAACGTAATACGATGTAACGTAATACCATATAACGTAATACGTGATAACGTTATACCATATAACGTAATACGTTAAAACGTTATACCATATAACGTAATACGTTATAACGTTATACCATATAACGTAGTACGTTATAACGTAATACCATATAACGTAATACGTTATAACGTAATACCATATAACGTAAAACGTCATTTCGTTATACCATATAACGTAATACGTTATAACGTAATGCCATATAACGTAATACGTGATAACGTTATACCATATAACGTAATACGTTATAACGTAATAACATATAACGTAAAACGTTATAACGTAATACCATATAACGTAATACGTTATAACGTTATACCATATAACGTAATACGTTATAACGTTATACCATATAACGTAATACGTTATAACGTAATACCATATAACGTAAAACGTCATTTCGTTATACCATATAACGTAATAGGTTGTAACGTAATACCATATAACGTAATACGGTATAACGTTATACCATATAACGTAATACGTTATAACGATATACCATATAACGTAATACGTTATAACGTTATACCATATAACGTAATACGTTATAACGATATACCATATAACGTAATACGTTATAACGTTATACCATATAACGTAATACGTTATAACGTTATACCATATAACGTAATACGGTATAACGTTATACCATATAACGTAATACGTTATAACGATATACCATATAACGTAGTACGTTATAACGTTATACCATATAACGTAATACGTTATAACGTTATACCATATAACGTAATACGTTATAACGTAATACCATATAACGTAAAACGTCATTTCGTTATACCATATATCGTAATACGTTATAATGTAATACCATATAACGTAATACGTTATAACGTTGTAACATATAACGTAATACGTGATAACGTTATACCATATAACGTAATACGTTATAACGATATACCATATAACGTAGTACGTTATAACGTTATACCATATAACGTAATACGTTATAACGTTATACCATATAACGTAATACGTTATAACGTAATACCATATAACGTAAAACGTCATTTCGTTATACCATATAACGTAATAGGTTGTAACGTAATACCATATAACGTAATACGGTATAACGTTATACCATATAACGTAATACGTTATAACGATATACCATATAACGTAATACGTTATAACGTTATACCATATAACGTATTACGTTATAACGTTATACCATATAACGTAATACGGTATAACGTTATACCATATAACGTAATACGTTATAACGATATACCATATAACGTAGTACGTTATAACGTTATACCATATAACGTAGTACGTTATAACGTTATACCATATAACGTAATACGTTAAAACGTTATACCATATAACGTAATACGTTATAACGTTATACCATATAACGTAATACGTGATAACGTAATACCATATAACGTAATACGTTATGACGTTATACCATATAACGTAATACGTTATAACGTAATACCATATAACGTAATACATTATAACGTAATACCATATAACGTAAAACGTCATTTCGTTATACCATATAACGTAATACGTTATAACGTAATACCATATAACGTAATACGTTATAACGTTATACCATATAACGTAATACGTGATAACGTTATACCATATAACGTAATACGTTAAAACGATATACCATATAACGTAATACGTTATAACGTTATACCATATAACGTAATACGTGATAACGTAATACCATATAACGTAATACGTTATGACGTTATACCATATAACGTAATACGATGTAACGTAATACCATATAACGTAATACGTGATAACGTTATACCATATAACGTAATACGTTAAAACGTTATACCATATAACGTAATACGTTATAACGTTATACCATATAACGTAATACGTGATAACGTAATACCATATAACGTAATACGTTATGACGTTATACCATATAACGTAATACGTTATAACGTAATACCATATAACGTAATACGTTATAACGTAATACCATATAACGTAAAACGTCATTTCGTTATACCATATAACGTAATACGTTATAACGTAATGCCATATAACGTAATACGTGATAACGTTATACCATATAACGTAATACGTTATAACGTAATAACATATAACGTAAAACGTTATAACGTAATACCATATAACGTAATACGTTATAACGTTATACCATATAACGTAATACGTTATAACGTTATACCATATAACGTAATACGTGATAACGTAATACCATATAACGTAATACGTCATGACGTTATACCATATAACGTAATACGTTATAACGTAATACCATATAACGTAATACGTTATAACGTAATACCATATAACGTAAAACGTCATTTCGTTATACCATATAACGTAATACGTTATAACGTAATACCATATAACGTAATACGTTATAACGTTATACCATATAACGTAATACGTGATAACGTTATACCATATAACGTAATACGTGATAACGTTATACCATATAACGTAATACGTTAAAACGTTATACCATATAACGTAATACGTTATAACGTTATACCATATAAAGTAATACGTGATAACGTAATACCATATAACGTAATACGTTATGACGTTATACCATATAACGTAATACGTTATAACGTAATACCATATAACGTAATACGTTATAACGTAATACCATATAACGTAAAACGTCATTTCGTTATACCATATAACGTAATACGTTATAACGTTATACCATATAACGTAATACGTGATAACGTAATACCATATAACGTAATACGTCATGACGTTATACCATATAACGTAATACGTTATAACGTAATACCATATAACGTAATACGTTATAACGTAATACCATATAACGTAAAACGTCATTTCGTTATACCATATAACGTAATACGTTATAACGTAATACCATATAACGTAATACGTTATAACGTTATACCATATAACGTAATACGTGATAACGTTATACCATATAACGTAATACGTTAAAACGATATACCATATAACGTAATACGTTATAACGTTATACCATATAACGTAATACGTGATAACGTAATACCATATAACGTAATACGTTATGACGTTATACCATATAACGTAATACGATGTAACGTAATACCATATAACGTAATACGTTATAACGTAATACCATATAACGTAAAACGTCATTTCGTTATACCATATAACGTAATACGTTAAAACGTTATACCACATAACGTAATACGTTATAACGTAATACCATATAACGTAATACGTTATAACGTTATACCATATAACGTAATACGTTAAAACGTAATACCATATAACGTAATACGTTATAACGTTATACCATATAACGTAAAACGTCATTTCGTTATACCATATAACGTAATACGTTATAACGTAATGCCATATAACGTAATACGTGATAATGTTATACCATATAACGTAATACGTTATAACGTAATAACATATAACGTAAAACGTTATAACGTATTACCATATAACGTAATACGTTATAACGTTATACCATATAACGTAATACGTTAAAACGTAATACCATATAACGTAATACCTTATAACGTAATACCATATAACGTAATACGTTATAACGTTATACCATATAACGGAATACGTTATAACGTTATACCATATAACGTAATACTTTATAACGTTATACCATATAACGTAATACGTTAAAACGTTATACCACATAATGTAATACGTTATAACGTAATACCATATAACGTAATACGTTATAACGTTATACCATATAACGTAATACGTTAAAACGTAATACCATATAACGTAATACGTTATAACGTTATACCATATAACGTAAAACGTCATTTCGTTATACCATATAACGTAATACGTTATAACGTAATGCCATATAACGTAATACGTGATAACGTTATACCATATAACGTAATACGTTATAACGTAATAACATATAACGTAAAACGTCATTTCGTTATACCATATAACGTAATACGGTATAACGTTATACCATATAACGTAATACGTTATAACGATATACCATATAACGTAATACGTTATAACGTTATACCATATAACGTAATACGTGGTAACGTTATACCATATAACGTAATACGTTAAAACATTATACCATATAACGTAATACGTTATAACGTTATACCATATAACGTAATACGTGATAACGTAATACCATATAACATAATACGTTATGACGTTATACCATATAACGTAATACGTTATAACGTAATACCATATAACGTAATACGTTATAACGTAATACCATATAACGCAAAACGTCGTTTCGTCATACCATATAACGTAATACGTTATAACGTAATACCATATAACGTAATACGTTATAACGTTATACCATATAACGTAATAAGTGATAACGTTATACCATATAACGTAATACGTTAAAACGTTATACCATATAACGTAATACGTTATAACGTTATACCATATAACGTAATACGTTAAAACGTTATACCACATAATGTAATACGTTATAACGTTATACCATATAACGTAATAAGTGATAACGTTATACCATATAACGTAATACGTTATAACGATATACCATATAACGTAATACGTTATAACGTTATACCATATAACGTAATACGTTATAACGTTATACCATATAACGTAATAAGTGATAACGTTATACCATATAACGTAATACGTTAAAACGTTATACCATATAACGTAATACGTTATAACGTTATACCATATAACGTAATACGTGATAACGTTATACCATATAACGTAATACGTTAAAACATTATACCATATAACGTAATACGTTATAACGTTATACCATATAACGTAATACGGTATAACGTTATACCATATAACGTAAAACGTCATTTCGTTATACCATATAACGTAATACGTTATAACGTAATACCATATAACGTAATACGTTATAACGTTGTAACATATAACGTAATACGTGATAACGTTATACCATATAACGTAATACGGTATAACGTTATACCATATAACGTAATACGTTATAACGTAATACCGTATAACGTAATACGTTATAACGTAATACCATATAACGTAATACGTTATGACGTTATACCATATAACGTAATACGTTATAACGTAATACCATATAACGTAAAACGTTATAACGTATTACCATATAACGTAATACGTTATAACGTTATACCATATAACGTAATACGTTAAAACGTAATACCATATAACGTAATACCTTATAACGTAATACCATATAACGTAATACGTTATAACGTTATACCATATAACGGAATACGTTATAACGTTATACCATATAACGTAATACTTTATAACGTTATACCATATAACGTAATACGTTAAAACGTTATACCACATAATGTAATACGTTATAACGTTATACCATATAACGTAATAAGTGATAACGTTATACCATATAACGTAATACGTTATAACGATATACCATATAACGTAATACGTTATAACGTTATACCATATAACGTAATACGTTATAACGTTATACCATATAACGTAATAAGTGATAACGTTATACCATATAACGTAATACGTTAAAACGTTATACCATATAACGTAATACGTTATAACGTTATACCATATAACGTAATACGTGATAACGTTATACCATATAACGTAATACGTTAAAACATTATACCATATAACGTAATACGTTATAACGTTATACCATATAACGTAATACGGTATAACGTTATACCATATAACGTAATACGTTATAACGTAATACCGTATAACGTAATACGTTATAACGTAATACCATATAACGTAAAACGTCATTTCGTTATACCATATAACGTAATACGTTATAACGTAATACCATATAACGTAATACGTTATAACGTTGTAACATATAACGTAATACGTGATAACGTTATACCATATAACGTAATACGTTATAACGATATACCATATAACGTTGTACGTTATAACGTTATACCATATAACGTAATACGATGTAACGTAATACCATATAACGTAATACGTTATAACGTAATACCATATAACGTAAAACGTCATTTCGTTATACCATATAACGTAATACGTTAAAACGTTATACCACATAACGTAATACGTTATAACGTAATACCATATAACGTAATACGTTATAACGTTATACCATATAACGTAATACGTTAAAACGTAATACCATATAACGTAATACGTTATAACGTTATACCATATAACGTAAAACGTCATTTCGTTATACCATATAACGTAATACGTTATAACGTAATGCCATATAACGTAATACGTGATAATGTTATACCATATAACGTAATACGTTATAACGTAATAACATATAACGTAAAACGTTATAACGTATTACCATATAACGTAATACGTTATAACGTTATACCATATAACGTAATACGTTAAAACGTAATACCATATAACGTAATACCTTATAACGTAATACCATATAACGTAATACGTTATAACGTTATACCATATAACGGAATACGTTATAACGTTATACCATATAACGTAATACTTTATAACGTTATACCATATAACGTAATACGTTAAAACGTTATACCACATAATGTAATACGTTATAACGTAATACCATATAACGTAATACGTTATAACGTTATACCATATAACGTAATACGTTAAAACGTAATACCATATAACGTAATACGTTATAACGTTATACCATATAACGTAAAACGTCATTTCGTTATACCATATAACGTAATACGTTATAACGTAATGCCATATAACGTAATACGTGATAACGTTATACCATATAACGTAATACGTTATAACGTAATAACATATAACGTAAAACGTCATTTCGTTATACCATATAACGTAATACGGTATAACGTTATACCATATAACGTAATACGTTATAACGATATACCATATAACGTAATACGTTATAACGTTATACCATATAACGTAATACGTGGTAACGTTATACCATATAACGTAATACGTTAAAACATTATACCATATAACGTAATACGTTATAACGTTATACCATATAACGTAATACGTGATAACGTAATACCATATAACATAATACGTTATGACGTTATACCATATAACGTAATACGTTATAACGTAATACCATATAACGTAATACGTTATAACGTAATACCATATAACGCAAAACGTCGTTTCGTCATACCATATAACGTAATACGTTATAACGTAATACCATATAACGTAATACGTTATAACGTTATACCATATAACGTAATAAGTGATAACGTTATACCATATAACGTAATACGTTAAAACGTTATACCATATAACGTAATACGTTATAACGTTATACCATATAACGTAATACGTTAAAACGTTATACCACATAATGTAATACGTTATAACGTTATACCATATAACGTAATAAGTGATAACGTTATACCATATAACGTAATACGTTATAACGATATACCATATAACGTAATACGTTATAACGTTATACCATATAACGTAATACGTTATAACGTTATACCATATAACGTAATAAGTGATAACGTTATACCATATAACGTAATACGTTAAAACGTTATACCATATAACGTAATACGTTATAACGTTATACCATATAACGTAATACGTGATAACGTTATACCATATAACGTAATACGTTAAAACATTATACCATATAACGTAATACGTTATAACGTTATACCATATAACGTAATACGGTATAACGTTATACCATATAACGTAAAACGTCATTTCGTTATACCATATAACGTAATACGTTATAACGTAATACCATATAACGTAATACGTTATAACGTTGTAACATATAACGTAATACGTGATAACGTTATACCATATAACGTAATACGGTATAACGTTATACCATATAACGTAATACGTTATAACGTAATACCGTATAACGTAATACGTTATAACGTAATACCATATAACGTAATACGTTATGACGTTATACCATATAACGTAATACGTTATAACGTAATACCATATAACGTAAAACGTTATAACGTATTACCATATAACGTAATACGTTATAACGTTATACCATATAACGTAATACGTTAAAACGTAATACCATATAACGTAATACCTTATAACGTAATACCATATAACGTAATACGTTATAACGTTATACCATATAACGGAATACGTTATAACGTTATACCATATAACGTAATACTTTATAACGTTATACCATATAACGTAATACGTTAAAACGTTATACCACATAATGTAATACGTTATAACGTTATACCATATAACGTAATAAGTGATAACGTTATACCATATAACGTAATACGTTATAACGATATACCATATAACGTAATACGTTATAACGTTATACCATATAACGTAATACGTTATAACGTTATACCATATAACGTAATAAGTGATAACGTTATACCATATAACGTAATACGTTAAAACGTTATACCATATAACGTAATACGTTATAACGTTATACCATATAACGTAATACGTGATAACGTTATACCATATAACGTAATACGTTAAAACATTATACCATATAACGTAATACGTTATAACGTTATACCATATAACGTAATACGGTATAACGTTATACCATATAACGTAATACGTTATAACGTAATACCGTATAACGTAATACGTTATAACGTAATACCATATAACGTAAAACGTCATTTCGTTATACCATATAACGTAATACGTTATAACGTAATACCATATAACGTAATACGTTATAACGTTGTAACATATAACGTAATACGTGATAACGTTATACCATATAACGTAATACGTTATAACGATATACCATATAACGTTGTACGTTATAACGTTATACCATATAACGTAATACGTTATAACGTTATACCATATAACGTAATACGTTATAACGTAATACCATATAACGTAAAACGTCATTTCGTTATACCATATAAAGTAATAGGTTGTAACGTAATACCATATAACGTAATACGGTATAACGTTATACCAGATAACGTAATACGTTATAACGATATACCATATAACGTAAAACGTTATAACGTTATACCATATAATGTAATACGTTATAACGTTATACCATATAACGTAATACGGTATAACGTTATACCATATAACGTAATACGTTATAACGATATACCATATAACGTAGTACGTTATAACGTTATACCATATAACGTAGTACGTTATAACGTTATACCATATAACGTAATACGTTAAAACGTTATACCATATAACGTAATACGTTATAACGTTATACCATATAACGTAATACGTGATAACGTAATACCATATAACGTAATACGTTATAACGTTATACCATATAACGTAATACGTGATAACGTTATACCATATAACGTAATACGTTAAAACGTTATACCTTATAACGTATTACGTTATAACGTTATACCATATAACGTAATGCGTGATAACGTTATACCACATAACGTAATACGTTATAACGTAATACCATATAACGTAATACGTTATAACGTTATACCATATAACGTAATACGTTAAAACGTAATACCATATAACGTAACACGTTATAACGTTATACCATATAACGTAAAACGTCATTTCGTTATACCATATAACGTAATACGTTATATCGTAATGCCATATAACGTAATACGTGATAACGTTATACCATATAACGTAATACGTTATAACGTAATAACATATAACGTAAAACGTTATAACGTAATACCATATAACGTAATACGTTATAACGTTATACCATATAACGTAATACGTTAAAACGTAATACCATATAACGTAATACGTTATAACGTAATACCATATAACGTAATACGTTATAACGTTATACCATATAACGTAATACTTTATAACGTTATACCATATAACGTAATACGTTAAAACGTTATACCACATAACGTAATACGTTATAACGTAATACCATATAACGTAATACGTTATAACGTTATACCATATAACGTAATACGTTAAAACGTAATACCATATAACGTAATACGTTATAACGTTATACCATATAACGTAAAACGTCATTTCGTTATACCATATAACGTAATACGTTATAACGTAATGCCATATAACGTAATACGTGACAACGTTATACCATATAACGTAATACGTTATAACGTAATAACATATAACGTAATACGTTATAACGTTATACCATATAACGTAATACGTGATAACGTAATACCATATAACATAATACGTTATGACGTTATACCATATAACGTAATACGTTATAACGTAATACCATATAACGTAATACGTTATAACGTAATACCATATAACGCAAAACGTCGTTTCGTCATACCATATAACGTAATACGTTATAACGTAATACCGTATAACGTAATACGTTATAACGTTATACCATATAACGTAATAAGTGATAACGTTATACCATATAACGTAATACGTTAAAACGTTATACCATATAACGTAATACGTTATAACGTTATACCATATATCGTAATGCGTGATAACGTTATACCATATAACGTAATACGTTAAAACATTATACCATATAACGTAATACGTTATAACGTTATACCATATAACGTAATACGGTATAACGTTATACCATATAACATAATACGTTATAACGATATACCATAAAACGTAATACGTTATAACGTTATACCATATAACGTAATACGAGATAACGTTATACCATATAACGTAATACGTTAAAACGTTATACCATATAACGTAATACGTTATAACGTTATACCATATAACGTAATACGTGATAACGTAATACCATATAACGTAATTCGTTATGACGTTGTAACATATAACGTAATACGTTAAAACATTATACCATATAACGTAATACGTTATAACGTTATACCATATAACGTAATACGGTATAACGTTATACCATATAACATAATACGTTATAACGATATACCATAAAACGTAATACGTTATAACGTTATACCATATAACGTAATACGAGATAACGTTATACCATATAACGTAATACGTTAAAACGTTATACCATATAACGTAATACGTTATAACGTTATACCATATAACGTAATACGTGATAACGTAATACCATAAAACGTAATACGTTATAACGTTATACCATATAACGTAATACGAGATAACGTTATACCATATAACGTAATACGTTAAAACGTTATACCATATAACGTAATACGTTATAACGTTATACCATATAACGTAATACGTTATAACGTAATACCGTATAACGTAATACGTTATAACGTAATACCATATAACGTAAGACGTCATTTCGTTATACCACATAACGTAATACGTTAAAACGTAATACCATATAACGTAATACGTTATAACGTTGTAACATATAACGTAATACGTGATAACGTTATACCATATAACGTAATACGTTATGACGATATACCATATAACGTAGTACGTTATAACGTTATACCATATAACGTAATACGTTATAACGTTATACCATATAACGTAATACGTTATAACGTAATACCATATAACGTAAAACGTCATTTCGTTATACCATATAACGTAATAGGTTATAACGTAATACCATATAACGTAATACGGTATAACGTTATACCATATAACGTAATACGTTATAACGATATACCATATAACGTAATACGTTATAACGTTATACCATATAACGTAATACGTTATAACGTTATACCATATAACGTAATACGGTATAACGTTATACCATATAACGTAATACGTTATAACGATATACCATATAACGTAGTACGTTATAACGTTATACCATATAACGTAATACGTTATAACGTTATACCATATAACGTAATACGTTAAAACGTTATACCATATAACGTAATACGTTATAACGTTATACCATATAACGTAATACGTGATAACGTAATACCATATAACGTAATACGTTATAACGTTATACCATATAACGTCATACGTTATAACGTTATACCATATAACGGAATAATTTATAACGTTATACCATATAACGTAATACGTTAAAACGTTATATCACATAACGTAATACGTTATAACGTAATACCATATAACGTAATACGTTATAACGTTGTACCATATAACGTAATACGTTAAAACGTAATACCATATAACGTAATACGTTATAACGTTATACCATATAACGTAATACGTTAAAACGTAATACCATATAACGTAATACGTTATAACGTTATACCATATAACGTAAAACGTCATTTCGTTATACGATATAACGTAATACGTTATAACGTAATTCCATATAACGTAATACGTGATAACGTTATACCATATAACGTAATACGTTATAACGTAATAACATATAACGTAAAACGTTATAACGTAATACCATATAACGTAATAAGTTATAACGTTATACCATATAACGTAATACGTTAAAACGTAATACCATATAACGTAATACGTTATAACGTAATACCATATAACGTAATACGTTATAACGTTATACCATATAACGTAATACGTTATAACGTTATACCATATAACGTAATACTTTATAACGTAATACCATATAACGTAATACGTTAAAACGTTATACCACATAACGTAATACGTTATAACGTAATACCATATAACGTAATACGTTATAACGTTATACCATATAACGTAATACGTTAAAACGTAATACCATATAACGTAATACGTTATAACGTTATACCATATAACGTAAAACGTCATTTCGTTATACCATATAACGTAATACGTTATAACGTTATACCATATAACGTAATACGTTAAAACGTAATACCATATATCGTAATACGTTATAACGTTATACCATATAACGTAAATGTCATTTCGTTATACCATATAACGTAATACGTTATAACGTAATGCCATATAACGTAATACGTGATAACGTTATACCATATAACGTAATACGTTATAACGTAATAACATATAACGTAAAACGTTATAACGTAATACCATATAACGTAATACGTTATAACGTTATACCATATAACGTAATACGTTAAAACGTAATACCATATAACGTAATACGTTATAACGTTATACCATATAACGTAATACGTTAAAACGTAATACCATATAACGTAATACGTTATAACGTAATACCATATAACGTAATACGTTAAAACGTTATACTATATAACGTAATACGTTATAACGTTTTACCATATAACGTAATACGTTATAACGTAATACCATATAACGTAATACGTTATAACGTTATACCATATAACGTAATACGTTAAAACGTAATACCATATAACGTAATACGTTATAACGTTATACCATATAACGTAAAACGTCATTTCGTTATACCATATAACGTAATACGTTATAACGTAATGCCATATAACGTAATACGTGATAACGTTATACCATATAACGTAATACGTTATAACGTAATAACATATAACGTAAAACGTCATTTCGTTGTACCATATAACGTAATACGGTATAACGTTATACCATATAACGTAATACGTTATAACTATATACCATATAACGTAATACGTTATAACGTTATACCATATAACGTAATACGGTATAACGTTATACCATATAACGTAATACGTTATAACGATATACCATATAACGTAGTACGTTATAACGTTATACCATATAGCGTAATACGTTATAACGTTATACCATATAACGTAATACGTTAAAACGTTATACCATATAACGTAATACGTTATAACGTTATACCATATAACGTAATACGTGATAACGTAATACCATATAACGTAATACGTTATAACGTTATACCATATAACGTAATACGTTATAACGTTATACCATATAACGGAATAATTTATAACGTTATACCATATAACGTAATACGTTAAAACGTTATATCACATAACGTAATACGTTATAACGTAATACCATATAACGTAATACGTTATAACGTTGTACCATATAACGTAATACGTTAAAACGTAATACCATATAACGTAATACGTTATAACGTTATACCATATAACGTAATACGTTAAAACGTAATACCATATAACGTAATACGTTATAACGTTATACCATATAACGTAAAACGTCATTTCGTTATACCATATAACGTAATACGTTATAACGTAATGCCATATAACGTAATACGTTATAACGTTATACCATATAACGTAATACGGTATAACGTTATACCATATAACGTAATACGTTATAACGATATACCATATAACGTAATACGTTATAACGTTATACCATATAACGTAATACGTGATAACGTTATACCATATAACGTAATACGTTAAAACATTATACCATATAACGTAATACGTTATAACGTTATACCATATAACGTAATACGGTATAACGTTATACCATATAACGTAAAACGTCATTTCGTTATACCATATAACGTAATACGTTATAACGTAATACCATATAACGTAATACGTTATAACGTTGTAACATATAACGTAATACGTGATAACGTTATACCATATAACGTAATACGGTATAACGTTATACCATATAACGTAATACGTTATAACGTAATACCGTATAACGTAATACGTTATAACGTAATACCATATAACGTAATACGTTATGACGTTATACCATATAACGTAATACGTTATAACGTAATACCATATAACGTAAAACGTTATAACGTATTACCATATAACGTAATACGTTATAACGTTATACCATATAACGTAATACGTTAAAACGTAATACCATATAACGTAATACCTTATAACGTAATACCATATAACGTAATACGTTATAACGTTATACCATATAACGGAATACGTTATAACGTTATACCATATAACGTAATACTTTATAACGTTATACCATATAACGTAATACGTTAAAACGTTATACCACATAATGTAATACGTTATAACGTTATACCATATAACGTAATAAGTGATAACGTTATACCATATAACGTAATACGTTATAACGATATACCATATAACGTAATACGTTATAACGTTATACCATATAACGTAATACGTTATAACGTTATACCATATAACGTAATAAGTGATAACGTTATACCATATAACGTAATACGTTAAAACGTTATACCATATAACGTAATACGTTATAACGTTATACCATATAACGTAATACGTGATAACGTTATACCATATAACGTAATACGTTAAAACATTATACCATATAACGTAATACGTTATAACGTTATACCATATAACGTAATACGGTATAACGTTATACCATATAACGTAATACGTTATAACGTAATACCGTATAACGTAATACGTTATAACGTAATACCATATAACGTAAAACGTCATTTCGTTATACCATATAACGTAATACGTTATAACGTAATACCATATAACGTAATACGTTATAACGTTGTAACATATAACGTAATACGTGATAACGTTATACCATATAACGTAATACGTTATAACGATATACCATATAACGTTGTACGTTATAACGTTATACCATATAACGTAATACGATGTAACGTAATACCATATAACGTAATACGTTATAACGTAATACCATATAACGTAAAACGTCATTTCGTTATACCATATAACGTAATACGTTAAAACGTTATACCACATAACGTAATACGTTATAACGTAATACCATATAACGTAATACGTTATAACGTTATACCATATAACGTAATACGTTAAAACGTAATACCATATAACGTAATACGTTATAACGTTATACCATATAACGTAAAACGTCATTTCGTTATACCATATAACGTAATACGTTATAACGTAATGCCATATAACGTAATACGTGATAATGTTATACCATATAACGTAATACGTTATAACGTAATAACATATAACGTAAAACGTTATAACGTATTACCATATAACGTAATACGTTATAACGTTATACCATATAACGTAATACGTTAAAACGTAATACCATATAACGTAATACCTTATAACGTAATACCATATAACGTAATACGTTATAACGTTATACCATATAACGGAATACGTTATAACGTTATACCATATAACGTAATACTTTATAACGTTATACCATATAACGTAATACGTTAAAACGTTATACCACATAATGTAATACGTTATAACGTAATACCATATAACGTAATACGTTATAACGTTATACCATATAACGTAATACGTTAAAACGTAATACCATATAACGTAATACGTTATAACGTTATACCATATAACGTAAAACGTCATTTCGTTATACCATATAACGTAATACGTTATAACGTAATGCCATATAACGTAATACGTGATAACGTTATACCATATAACGTAATACGTTATAACGTAATAACATATAACGTAAAACGTCATTTCGTTATACCATATAACGTAATACGGTATAACGTTATACCATATAACGTAATACGTTATAACGATATACCATATAACGTAATACGTTATAACGTTATACCATATAACGTAATACGTGGTAACGTTATACCATATAACGTAATACGTTAAAACATTATACCATATAACGTAATACGTTATAACGTTATACCATATAACGTAATACGTGATAACGTAATACCATATAACATAATACGTTATGACGTTATACCATATAACGTAATACGTTATAACGTAATACCATATAACGTAATACGTTATAACGTAATACCATATAACGCAAAACGTCGTTTCGTCATACCATATAACGTAATACGTTATAACGTAATACCATATAACGTAATACGTTATAACGTTATACCATATAACGTAATAAGTGATAACGTTATACCATATAACGTAATACGTTAAAACGTTATACCATATAACGTAATACGTTATAACGTTATACCATATAACGTAATACGTTAAAACGTTATACCACATAATGTAATACGTTATAACGTTATACCATATAACGTAATAAGTGATAACGTTATACCATATAACGTAATACGTTATAACGATATACCATATAACGTAATACGTTATAACGTTATACCATATAACGTAATACGTTATAACGTTATACCATATAACGTAATAAGTGATAACGTTATACCATATAACGTAATACGTTAAAACGTTATACCATATAACGTAATACGTTATAACGTTATACCATATAACGTAATACGTGATAACGTTATACCATATAACGTAATACGTTAAAACATTATACCATATAACGTAATACGTTATAACGTTATACCATATAACGTAATACGGTATAACGTTATACCATATAACGTAAAACGTCATTTCGTTATACCATATAACGTAATACGTTATAACGTAATACCATATAACGTAATACGTTATAACGTTGTAACATATAACGTAATACGTGATAACGTTATACCATATAACGTAATACGGTATAACGTTATACCATATAACGTAATACGTTATAACGTAATACCGTATAACGTAATACGTTATAACGTAATACCATATAACGTAATACGTTATGACGTTATACCATATAACGTAATACGTTATAACGTAATACCATATAACGTAAAACGTTATAACGTATTACCATATAACGTAATACGTTATAACGTTATACCATATAACGTAATACGTTAAAACGTAATACCATATAACGTAATACCTTATAACGTAATACCATATAACGTAATACGTTATAACGTTATACCATATAACGGAATACGTTATAACGTTATACCATATAACGTAATACTTTATAACGTTATACCATATAACGTAATACGTTAAAACGTTATACCACATAATGTAATACGTTATAACGTTATACCATATAACGTAATAAGTGATAACGTTATACCATATAACGTAATACGTTATAACGATATACCATATAACGTAATACGTTATAACGTTATACCATATAACGTAATACGTTATAACGTTATACCATATAACGTAATAAGTGATAACGTTATACCATATAACGTAATACGTTAAAACGTTATACCATATAACGTAATACGTTATAACGTTATACCATATAACGTAATACGTGATAACGTTATACCATATAACGTAATACGTTAAAACATTATACCATATAACGTAATACGTTATAACGTTATACCATATAACGTAATACGGTATAACGTTATACCATATAACGTAATACGTTATAACGTAATACCGTATAACGTAATACGTTATAACGTAATACCATATAACGTAAAACGTCATTTCGTTATACCATATAACGTAATACGTTATAACGTAATACCATATAACGTAATACGTTATAACGTTGTAACATATAACGTAATACGTGATAACGTTATACCATATAACGTAATACGTTATAACGATATACCATATAACGTTGTACGTTATAACGTTATACCATATAACGTAATACGTTATAACGTTATACCATATAACGTAATACGTTATAACGTAATACCATATAACGTAAAACGTCATTTCGTTATACCATATAAAGTAATAGGTTGTAACGTAATACCATATAACGTAATACGGTATAACGTTATACCAGATAACGTAATACGTTATAACGATATACCATATAACGTAAAACGTTATAACGTTATACCATATAATGTAATACGTTATAACGTTATACCATATAACGTAATACGGTATAACGTTATACCATATAACGTAATACGTTATAACGATATACCATATAACGTAGTACGTTATAACGTTATACCATATAACGTAGTACGTTATAACGTTATACCATATAACGTAATACGTTAAAACGTTATACCATATAACGTAATACGTTATAACGTTATACCATATAACGTAATACGTGATAACGTAATACCATATAACGTAATACGTTATAACGTTATACCATATAACGTAATACGTGATAACGTTATACCATATAACGTAATACGTTAAAACGTTATACCTTATAACGTATTACGTTATAACGTTATACCATATAACGTAATGCGTGATAACGTTATACCACATAACGTAATACGTTATAACGTAATACCATATAACGTAATACGTTATAACGTTATACCATATAACGTAATACGTTAAAACGTAATACCATATAACGTAACACGTTATAACGTTATACCATATAACGTAAAACGTCATTTCGTTATACCATATAACGTAATACGTTATATCGTAATGCCATATAACGTAATACGTGATAACGTTATACCATATAACGTAATACGTTATAACGTAATAACATATAACGTAAAACGTTATAACGTAATACCATATAACGTAATACGTTATAACGTTATACCATATAACGTAATACGTTAAAACGTAATACCATATAACGTAATACGTTATAACGTAATACCATATAACGTAATACGTTATAACGTTATACCATATAACGTAATACTTTATAACGTTATACCATATAACGTAATACGTTAAAACGTTATACCACATAACGTAATACGTTATAACGTAATACCATATAACGTAATACGTTATAACGTTATACCATATAACGTAATACGTTAAAACGTAATACCATATAACGTAATACGTTATAACGTTATACCATATAACGTAAAACGTCATTTCGTTATACCATATAACGTAATACGTTATAACGTAATGCCATATAACGTAATACGTGACAACGTTATACCATATAACGTAATACGTTATAACGTAATAACATATAACGTAATACGTTATAACGTTATACCATATAACGTAATACGTGATAACGTAATACCATATAACATAATACGTTATGACGTTATACCATATAACGTAATACGTTATAACGTAATACCATATAACGTAATACGTTATAACGTAATACCATATAACGCAAAACGTCGTTTCGTCATACCATATAACGTAATACGTTATAACGTAATACCGTATAACGTAATACGTTATAACGTTATACCATATAACGTAATAAGTGATAACGTTATACCATATAACGTAATACGTTAAAACGTTATACCATATAACGTAATACGTTATAACGTTATACCATATATCGTAATGCGTGATAACGTTATACCATATAACGTAATACGTTAAAACATTATACCATATAACGTAATACGTTATAACGTTATACCATATAACGTAATACGGTATAACGTTATACCATATAACATAATACGTTATAACGATATACCATAAAACGTAATACGTTATAACGTTATACCATATAACGTAATACGAGATAACGTTATACCATATAACGTAATACGTTAAAACGTTATACCATATAACGTAATACGTTATAACGTTATACCATATAACGTAATACGTGATAACGTAATACCATATAACGTAATTCGTTATGACGTTGTAACATATAACGTAATACGTTAAAACATTATACCATATAACGTAATACGTTATAACGTTATACCATATAACGTAATACGGTATAACGTTATACCATATAACATAATACGTTATAACGATATACCATAAAACGTAATACGTTATAACGTTATACCATATAACGTAATACGAGATAACGTTATACCATATAACGTAATACGTTAAAACGTTATACCATATAACGTAATACGTTATAACGTTATACCATATAACGTAATACGTGATAACGTAATACCATAAAACGTAATACGTTATAACGTTATACCATATAACGTAATACGAGATAACGTTATACCATATAACGTAATACGTTAAAACGTTATACCATATAACGTAATACGTTATAACGTTATACCATATAACGTAATACGTTATAACGTAATACCGTATAACGTAATACGTTATAACGTAATACCATATAACGTAAGACGTCATTTCGTTATACCACATAACGTAATACGTTAAAACGTAATACCATATAACGTAATACGTTATAACGTTGTAACATATAACGTAATACGTGATAACGTTATACCATATAACGTAATACGTTATGACGATATACCATATAACGTAGTACGTTATAACGTTATACCATATAACGTAATACGTTATAACGTTATACCATATAACGTAATACGTTATAACGTAATACCATATAACGTAAAACGTCATTTCGTTATACCATATAACGTAATAGGTTATAACGTAATACCATATAACGTAATACGGTATAACGTTATACCATATAACGTAATACGTTATAACGATATACCATATAACGTAATACGTTATAACGTTATACCATATAACGTAATACGTTATAACGTTATACCATATAACGTAATACGGTATAACGTTATACCATATAACGTAATACGTTATAACGATATACCATATAACGTAGTACGTTATAACGTTATACCATATAACGTAATACGTTATAACGTTATACCATATAACGTAATACGTTAAAACGTTATACCATATAACGTAATACGTTATAACGTTATACCATATAACGTAATACGTGATAACGTAATACCATATAACGTAATACGTTATAACGTTATACCATATAACGTCATACGTTATAACGTTATACCATATAACGGAATAATTTATAACGTTATACCATATAACGTAATACGTTAAAACGTTATATCACATAACGTAATACGTTATAACGTAATACCATATAACGTAATACGTTATAACGTTGTACCATATAACGTAATACGTTAAAACGTAATACCATATAACGTAATACGTTATAACGTTATACCATATAACGTAATACGTTAAAACGTAATACCATATAACGTAATACGTTATAACGTTATACCATATAACGTAAAACGTCATTTCGTTATACGATATAACGTAATACGTTATAACGTAATTCCATATAACGTAATACGTGATAACGTTATACCATATAACGTAATACGTTATAACGTAATAACATATAACGTAAAACGTTATAACGTAATACCATATAACGTAATAAGTTATAACGTTATACCATATAACGTAATACGTTAAAACGTAATACCATATAACGTAATACGTTATAACGTAATACCATATAACGTAATACGTTATAACGTTATACCATATAACGTAATACGTTATAACGTTATACCATATAACGTAATACTTTATAACGTAATACCATATAACGTAATACGTTAAAACGTTATACCACATAACGTAATACGTTATAACGTAATACCATATAACGTAATACGTTATAACGTTATACCATATAACGTAATACGTTAAAACGTAATACCATATAACGTAATACGTTATAACGTTATACCATATAACGTAAAACGTCATTTCGTTATACCATATAACGTAATACGTTATAACGTTATACCATATAACGTAATACGTTAAAACGTAATACCATATATCGTAATACGTTATAACGTTATACCATATAACGTAAATGTCATTTCGTTATACCATATAACGTAATACGTTATAACGTAATGCCATATAACGTAATACGTGATAACGTTATACCATATAACGTAATACGTTATAACGTAATAACATATAACGTAAAACGTTATAACGTAATACCATATAACGTAATACGTTATAACGTTATACCATATAACGTAATACGTTAAAACGTAATACCATATAACGTAATACGTTATAACGTTATACCATATAACGTAATACGTTAAAACGTAATACCATATAACGTAATACGTTATAACGTAATACCATATAACGTAATACGTTAAAACGTTATACTATATAACGTAATACGTTATAACGTTTTACCATATAACGTAATACGTTATAACGTAATACCATATAACGTAATACGTTATAACGTTATACCATATAACGTAATACGTTAAAACGTAATACCATATAACGTAATACGTTATAACGTTATACCATATAACGTAAAACGTCATTTCGTTATACCATATAACGTAATACGTTATAACGTAATGCCATATAACGTAATACGTGATAACGTTATACCATATAACGTAATACGTTATAACGTAATAACATATAACGTAAAACGTCATTTCGTTGTACCATATAACGTAATACGGTATAACGTTATACCATATAACGTAATACGTTATAACTATATACCATATAACGTAATACGTTATAACGTTATACCATATAACGTAATACGGTATAACGTTATACCATATAACGTAATACGTTATAACGATATACCATATAACGTAGTACGTTATAACGTTATACCATATAACGTAATACGTTATAACGTTATACCATATAACGTAATACGTTAAAACGTTATACCATATAACGTAATACGTTATAACGTTATACCATATAACGTAATACGTGATAACGTAATACCATATAACGTAATACGTTATAACGTTATACCATATAACGTAATACGTTATAACGTTATACCATATAACGGAATAATTTATAACGTTATACCATATAACGTAATACGTTAAAACGTTATATCACATAACGTAATACGTTATAACGTAATACCATATAACGTAATACGTTATAACGTTGTACCATATAACGTAATACGTTAAAACGTAATACCATATAACGTAATACGTTATAACGTTATACCATATAACGTAATACGTTAAAACGTAATACCATATAACGTAATACGTTATAACGTTATACCATATAACGTAAAACGTCATTTCGTTATACCATATAACGTAATACGTTATAACGTAATGCCATATAACGTAATACGTTATAACGTTATACCATATAACGTAATACGGTATAACGTTATACCATATAACGTAATACGTTATAACGATATACCATATAACGTAGTACGTTATAACGTTATACCATATAACGTAATACGTTATAACGTTATACCATATAACGTAATACGTTAAAACGTTATACCATATAACGTAATACGTTATAACGTTATACCATATAACGTAATACGTGATAACGTAATACCATATAACGTAATACGTTATAACGTTATACCATATAACGGAATAATTTATAACGTTATACCATATAACGTAATACGTTAAAACGTTATATCACATAACGTAATACGTTATAACGTAATACCATATAACGTAATACGTTATAACGTTGTACCATATAACGTAATACGTTAAAACGTAATACCATATAACGTAATACGTTATAACGTTATACCATATAACGTAATACGTTAAAACGTAATACCATATAACGTAATACGTTATAACGTTATACCATATAACGTAAAACGTCATTTCGTTATACGATATAACGTAATACGTTATAACGTAATTCCATATAACGTAATACGTGATAACGTTATACCATATAACGTAATACGTTATAACGTAATAACATATAACGTAAAACGTTATAACGTAATACCATATAACGTAATAAGTTATAACGTTATACCATATAACGTAATACGTTAAAACGTAATACCATATAACGTAATACGTTATAACGTAATACCATATAACGTAATACGTTATAACGTTATACCATATAACGTAATACGTTATAACGTTATACCATATAACGTAATACTTTATAACGTAATACCATATAACGTAATACGTTAAAACGTTATACCACATAACGTAATACGTTATAACGTAATACCATATAACGTAATACGTTATAACGTTATACCATATAACGTAATACGTTAAAACGTAATACCATATAACGTAATACGTTATAACGTTATACCATATAACGTAAAACGTCATTTCGTTATACCATATAACGTAATACGTTATAACGTTATACCATATAACGTAATACGTTAAAACGTAATACCATATATCGTAATACGTTATAACGTTATACCATATAACGTAAATGTCATTTCGTTATACCATATAACGTAATACGTTATAACGTAATGCCATATAACGTAATACGTGATAACGTTATACCATATAACGTAATACGTTATAACGTAATAACATATAACGTAATACGTTAAAACGTAATACCATATAACGTAATACGTTATAACGTTATACCATATAACGTAAAACGTCATTTCGTTATACCATATAACGTAAAACGTCATTTCGTTATACCATATAACGTAATACGTTATAACGTAATGCCATATAACGTAATACGTGATAACGTTATACCATATAACGTAATACGTGATAACGTAATACCATATAACGTAATACGTTATAACGTTTTACCATATAACGTAATACGTTATAACATAATACCATATAACGTAATACGTTATAACGTTATACCATATAACGTAATACGTTAAAACGTAATACCATATAACGTAATACGTTATAACGTTATACCATATAACGTAAAACGTCATTTCGTTATACCATATAACGTAATACGTTATAACGTAATGCCATATAACGTAATACGTGATAACGTTATACCATATAACGTAATACGTTATAACGTAATAACATATAACGTAAAACGTCATTTCGTTGTACCATATAACGTAATACGGTATAACGTTATACCATATAACGTAATACGTTATAACTATATACCATATAACGTAATACGTTATAACGTTATACCATATAACGTAATACGGTATAACGTTATACCATATAACGTAATACGTTATAACGATATACCATATAACGTAGTACGTTATAACGTTATACCATATAACGTAATACGTTATAACGTTATACCATATAACGTAATACGTTAAAACGTTATACCATATAACGTAATACGTTATAACGTTATACCATATAACGTAATACGTGATAACGTAATACCATATAACGTAATACGTTATAACGTTATACCATATAACGTAATACGTTATAACGTTATACCATATAACGGAATAATTTATAACGTTATACCATATAACGTAATACGTTAAAACGTTATATCACATAACGTAATACGTTATAACGTAATACCATATAACGTAATACGTTATAACGTTGTACCATATAACGTAATACGTTAAAACGTAATACCATATAACGTAATACGTTATAACGTTATACCATATAACGTAATACGTTAAAACGTAATACCATATAACGTAATACGTTATAACGTTATACCATATAACGTAAAACGTCATTTCGTTATACCATATAACGTAATACGTTATAACGTAATGCCATATAACGTAATACGTGATAACGTTATACCATATAACGTAATACGTTATAACGTAATAACATATAACGTAAAACGTTATAACGTAATACCATATAACGTAATAAGTTATAACGTTATACCATATAACGTAATACGTTAAAACGTAATACCATATAACGTAATACGTTATAACGTAATACCATATAACGTAATACGTTATAACGTTATACCATATAACGTAATACGTTAAAACGTTATACCATATAACGTAATACGTTATAACGTTATACCATATAACGTAATACGTGATAACGTAATACCATATAACGTAATACGTTATAACGTTATACCATATAACGTAATACGTTATAACGTTATACCATATAACGGAATAATTTATAACGTTATACCACATAACGTAATACGTTAAAACGTTATATCACATAACGTAATACGTTATAACGTAATACCATATAACGTAATACGTTATAACGTTGTACCATATAACGTAATACGTTAAAACGTAATACCATATAACGTAATACGTTATAACGTTATACCATATAACGTAATACGTTAAAACGTAATACCATATAACGTAATACGTTATAACGTTATACCATATAACGTAAAACGTCATTTCGTTATACCATATAACGTAATACGTTATAACGTAATGCCATATAACGTAATACGTGATAACGTTATACCATATAACGTAATACGTTATAACGTAATAACATATAACGTAAAACGTTATAACGTAATACCATATAACGTAATAAGTTATAACGTTATACCATATAACGTAATACGTTAAAACGTAATACCATATAACGTAATACGTTATAACGTAATACCATATAACGTAATACGTTATAACGTTATACCATATAACGTAATACGTGATAATGTTATACCATATAACGTAATACGTTATAACGTAATAACATATAACGTAAAACGTTATAACGTATTACCATATAACGTAATACGTTATAACGTTATACCATATAACGTAATACGTTAAAACGTAATACCATATAACGTAATACCTTATAACGTAATACCATATAACGTAATACGTTATAACGTTATACCATATAACGGAATACGTTATAACGTTATACCATATAACGTAATACTTTATAACGTTATACCATATAACGTAATACGTTAAAACGTTATACCACATAATGTAATACGTTATAACGTAATACCATATAACGTAATACGTTATAACGTTATAGCATATAACGTAATACGTTAAAACGTAATACCATATAACGTAATACGTTATAACGTTATACCATATAACGTAAAACGTCATTTCGTTATACCATATAACGTAATACGTTATAACGTAATGCCATATAACGTAATACGTGATAACGTTATACCATATAACGTAATACGTTATAACGTAATAACATATAACGTAAAACGTCATTTCGTTATACCATATAACGTAATACGGTATAACGTTATACCATATAACGTAATACGTTATAACGATATACCATATAACGTAATACGTTATAACGTTATACCATATAACGTAATACGTGGTAACGTTATACCATATAACGTAATACGTTAAAACATTATACCATATAACGTAATACGTTATAACGTTATACCATATAACGTAATACGTGATAACGTAATACCATATAACATAATACGTTATGACGTTATACCATATAACGTAATACGTTATAACGTAATACCATATAACGTAATACGTTATAACGTAATACCATATAACGCAAAACGTCGTTTCGTCATACCATATAACGTAATACGTTATAACGTAATACCATATAACGTAATACGTTATAACGTTATACCATATAACGTAATAAGTGATAACGTTATACCATATAACGTAATACGTTAAAACGTTATACCATATAACGTAATACGTTATAACGTTATACCATATAACGTAATACGTGATAACGTTATACCATATAACGTAATACGTTAAAACATTATACCATATAACGTAATACGTTATAACGTTATACCATATAACGTAATACGGTATAACGTTATACCATATAACGTAATACGTTATAACGTAATACCGTATAACGTAATACGTTATAACGTAATACCATATAACGTAAAACGTCATTTCGTTATACCGTATAACGTAATACGTTATAACGTAGTACCATATAACGTAATACGTTATAACGTTGTAACATATAACGTAATACGTGATAACGTTATACCATATAACGTAATACGTTATAACGATATACCATATAACGTTGTACGTTATAACGTTATACCATATAACGTAATACGTTATAACGTTATACCATATAACGTAATACGTTATAACGTAATACCATATAACGTAAAACGTCATTTCGTTATACCATATAAAGTAATAGGTTGTAACGTAATACCATATAACGTAATACGGTATAACGTTATACCAGATAACGTAATACGTTATAACGATATACCATATAACGTAATACGTTATAACGTTATACCATATAACGTAATACGTTCTAACGTTATACCATATAACGTAATACGGTATAACGTTATACCATATAACGTAATACGTTATAACGATATACCATATAACGTAGTACGTTATAACGTTTTACCATATAACGTAGTACGTTATAACGTTATACCATATAACGTAATACGTTAAAACGTTATACCATATAACGTAATACGTTATAACGTTATACCATATAACGTAATACGTGATAACGTAATACCATATAACGTAATACGTTATAACGTTATACCATATAACGTAATACGTGATAACGTTATACCATATAACGTAATACGTTAAAACGTTATACCTTATAACGTATTACGTTATAACGTTATACCATATAACGTAATACGTGATAACGTTATACCACATAACGTAATACGTTATAACGTAATACCATATAACGTAATACGTTATAACGTTATACCATATAACGTAATACGTTAAAACGTAATACCATATAACGTAATACGTTATAACGTTATACCATATAACGTAAAACGTCATTTCGTTATACCATATAACGTAATACGTTATATCGTAATGCCATATAACGTAATACGTGATAACGTTATACCATATAACGTAATAGGTTATAACGTAATAACATATAACGTAAAACGTTATAACGTAATACCATATAACGTAATACGTTATAACGTTATACCATATAACGTAATACGTTAAAACGTAATACCATATAACGTAATACGTTATAACGTAATACCATATAACGTAATACGTTATAACGTTATACCATATAACGTAATACTTTATAACGTTATACCATATAACGTAATACGTTAAAACGTTATACCACATAACGTAATACGTTATAACGTAATACCATATAACGTAATACGTTATAACGTTATACCATATAACGTAATACGTTAAAACGTAATACCATATAACGTAATACGTTATAACGTTATACCATATAACGTAAAACGTCATTTCGTTATACCATATAACGTAATACGTTATATCGTAATGCCATATAACGTAATACGTGATAACGTTATACCATATAACGTAATACGTTATAACGTAATAACATATAACGTAAAACGTTATAACGTAATACCATATAACGTAATACGTTATAACGTTATACCATATAACGTAATACGTTAAAACGTTATACCATATAACGTAATACGTTATAACGTTATACCATATAACGTAATACGTGATAACGTAATACCATATAACGTAATACGTTATAACGTTATACCATATAACGTAATACGTGATAACGTTATACCATATAACGTAATACGTTAAAACGTTATACCTTATAACGTATTACGTTATAACGTTATACCATATAACGTAATACGTGATAACGTTATACCACATAACGTAATACGTTATAACGTAATACCATATAACGTAATACGTTATAACGTTATACCATATAACGTAATACGTTAAAACGTAATACCATATAACGTAATACGTTATAACGTTATACCATATAACGTAAAACGTCATTTCGTTATACCATATAACGTAATACGTTATATCGTAATGCCATATAACGTAATACGTGATAACGTTATACCATATAACGTAATACGTTATAACGTAATAACATATAACGTAAAACGTTATAACGTAATACCATATAACGTAATACGTTATAACGTTATACCATATAACGTAATACGTTAAAACGTAATACCATATAACGTAATACGTTATAACGTAATACCATATAACGTAATACGTTATAACGTTATACCATATAACGTAATACTTTATAACGTTATACCATATAACGTAATACGTTAAAACGTTATACCACATAACGTAATACGTTATAACGTAATACCATATAACGTAATACGTTATAACGTTATACCATATAACGTAATACGTTAAAACGTAATACCATATAACGTAATACGTTATAACGTTATACCATATAACGTAAAACGTCATTTCGTTATACCATATAACGTAATACGTTATAACGTAATGCCATATAACGTAATACGTGATAACGTTATACCATATAACGTAATACGTTATAACGTAATAACATATAACGCAAAACGTCGTTTCGTCATACCATATAACGTAATACGTTATAACGTAATACCGTATAACGTAATACGTTATAACGTTATACCATATAACGTAATAAGTGATAACGTTATACCATATAACGTAATACGTTAAAACGTTATACCATATAACGTAATACGTTATAACGTTATACCATATAACGTAATGCGTGATAACGTTATACCATATAACGTAATACGTTAAAACATTATACCATATAACGTAATACGTTATAACGTTATACCATATAACGTAATACGGTATAACGTTATACCATATAACATAATACGTTATAACGATATACCATATAACGTAATACGTTATAACGTTATACCATATAACGTAATACGTGATAACGTTATACCATATAACGTAATACGTTAAAACGTTATACCATATAACGTAATACGTTATAACGTTATACCATATAACGTAATACGTGATAACGTAATACCATATAACGTAATTCGTTATGACGTTATACCATATAACGTAATACGTTATAACGTAATACCGTATAACGTAATACGTTATAACGTAATACCATATAACGTAAGACGTCATTTCGTTATACCACATAACGTAATACGTTATAACGTAATACCATATAACGTAATACGTTATGACGTTGTAACATATAACGTAATACGTGATAACGTTATACCATATAACGTAATACGTTATGACGATATACCATATAACGTAGTACGTTATAACGTTATACCATATAACGTAATACGTTATAACGTTATACCATATAACGTAATACGTTATAACGTAATACCATATAACGTAAAACGTCATTTCGTTATACCATATAACGTAATAGGTTATAACGTAATACCATATAACGTAATACGGTATAACGTTATACCATATAACGTAATACGTTATAACGATATACCATATAACGTAATACGTTATAACGTTATACCATATAACGTAATACGTTATAACGTTATACCATATAACGTAATACGGTATAACGTTATACCATATAACGTAATACGTTATAACGATATACCATATAACGTAGTACGTTATAACGTTATACCATATAACGTAATACGTTATAACGTTATACCATATAACGTAATACGTTAAAACGTTATACCATATAACGTAATACGTTATAACGTTATACCATATAACGTAATACGTGATAACGTAATACCATATAACGTAATACGTTATAACGTTATACCATATAACGTAATACGTTATAACGTTATACCATATAACGGAATAATTTATAACGTTATACCATATAACGTAATACGTTAAAACGTTATATCACATAACGTAATACGTTATAACGTAATACCATATAACGTAATACGTTATAACGTTGTACCATATAACGTAATACGTTAAAACGTAATACCATATAACGTAATACGTTATAACGTTATACCATATAACGTAATACGTTATAACGTAATAACATATAACGTAAAACGTTATAACGTAATACCATATAACGTAATACGTTAAAACGTTATACCATATAACGTAATACGTTAAAACGTAATACCATATAACGTAATACGTTATAACGTTATACCATATAACGTAATACGTTAAAACGTAATACCATATAACGTAATACGTTATAACGTAATACCATATAACGTAATACGTTAAAACGTTATACCATATAACGTAATACGTTATAACGTTGTACCATATAACGTAATACGTTAAAACGTAATACCATATAACGTAATACGTTATAACGTTATACCATATAACGTAATACGTTAAAACGTTATACCATATAACGTAATACGTTAAAACGTAATACCATATAACGTAATACGTTATAACGTTATACCATATAACGTAATACGTTAAAACGTTATACCATATAACGTAAAACGTCATTTTGTTATACCATATAACGTAATACGTTATAACGTTATACCATATAACGTAATACGTTAAAACGTAATACCATATAACGTAATACGTTATAACGTAATACCATATAACGTAATACGTTATAACGTAATACCATATAACGTAATACGTTATAACGTTATACCATATAACGTAAGACGTTAAAACGTTATACCACATAACGTAATACGTTATAACGTAATACCATATAACGTAATACGTTATAACGTTATACCATATAACGTAATACGTTAAAACGTAATACCATATAACGTAATACGTTATAACGTTATACCATATAACGTAAAACGTCATTTCGTTATACCATATAACGTAATACGTTATAACGTAATGCCATATAACGTAATACGTGATAACGTTATACCATATAACGTAATACGTTATAACGTAATAACATATAACGTAAAACGTCATTTCGTTGTACCATATAACGTAATACGGTATAACGTTATACCATATAACGTAATACGTTATAACTATATACCATATAACGTAATACGTTATAACGTTATACCATATAACGTAATACGTGATAACGTTATACCGTATAACGTAATACGTTATAACGTAATACCATATAACGTAAAACGTCATTTCGTTATACCATATAACGTAGTACGTGATAACGTAATACCATATAACGTAATACGTTATGACGTTATACCATATAACGTAATACGTTATAACGTAATACCATATAACGTAATACGTTATAACGTAATACCATATAACGTAAAACGTCATTTCGTTATACCATATAACGTAATACGTTATAACGTAATACCATATAACGTAATACGTTATAACGTTATACCATATAACGTAATAAGTGATAACGTTATACCATATAACGTAATACGTTAAAACGTTATACCATATAACGTAATACGTTATAACGTTATACCATATAACGTAATACGTGATAACGTTATACCATATAACGTAGTACGTTATAACGTTATACCATATAACGCAATACGTTATAACGTTATACCATATAACGTAAAACGTCATTACGTTATACCATATAACGTAATACGTTATAACGTAATGCCATATAACGTAATACGTGATAACGTTATACCATATAACGTAATACGTTATAACGTAATAACATATAACGTAAAACGTTAAAACGTAATACCATATAACGTAATACGTTATAACGTTATACCATATAACGTAATACGTTAAAACGTAATACCATATAACGTAATACGTTATAACGTAATACCATATATCGTAATACGTTATAACGTTATACCATATAACGTAATACGTTATAACGTTATACCATATAACGTAATACTTTATAACGTTATACCTTATAACGTAATACGTTAAAACGTTATAACACATAACGTAATACGTTATAACGTAATACCATATAACGTAATACGCGATAACGTAATACCATATAACGTAATACGTTATAACGTTATACCATATAACGTAATATGTTATAACGTTATACCATATAACGGAATACTTTATAACATTATACCATATAACGTAATACGTTAAAACGTTATACCACATAACGTAATACGTTATAACGTAATACCATATAACGTAATACGTTATAACGTTATACCATATAACGTAAAACGTCATTTCGTTATAAAATATAACGTAATACGTTATAACGTAATGCCATATAACGTAATACGTGATAACGTTATACCATATAACGTAATACGTTATAACGTAATAACATATAACGTAAAACGTTATAACGTAATACCATATAACGTAATACGTTATAACGTTATACCATATAACGTAATACGTTAAAACGTAATACCATATAACGTAATACGTTATAACGTAATACCATATAACGTAATACGTTAAAACGTTATACCATATAACGTAATACGTTATAACGTTATACCATATAACGTAATACGTGATAACGTAATACCATATAACGTAATACGTTATGACGTTATACCATATAACGTAATACGTTATAACGTAATACCATATAACCTAATACGTTATAACGTTATACCACATAACGTAATAAGTGATAACGTTATACCATATAACGTAATACGTTAAAACGTTATACCATATAACGTAATACGTTATAACGTTATACCATATAACGTAATTCGTGATAACGTTATACCATATAACGTAATACGTTAAACCGTTATACCATATAACGTAATACGTTATAACGTTATACCATATAACGTAATACGTTATAACGTAATAACATATAACGTAAAACGTTATAACGTAATACCATATAACGTAATACGTTATAACGTTATACCATATAACGTAATACGTTAAAACGTAATACCATATAACGTAATACGTTATAACGTAATACCATATAACGTAATACGTTAAAACGTTATACCATATAACGTAATACGTTAAAACGTAATACCATATAACGTAATACGTTATAACGTTATACCATATAACGTAATACGTTAAAACGTAATACCATATAACGTAATACGTTATAACGTTATACCATATAACGTAAAACGTCATTTCGTTATACCATATAACGTAATACGTTATAACGTAATGCCATATAACGTAATACGTGATAACGTTATACCATATAACGTAATACGTTATAACGTAATAACATATAACGTAAAACGTTATAACGTAATACCATATAACGTAATAAGTTATAACGTTATACCATATAACGTAATACGTTAAAACGTAATACCATATAACGTAATACGTTATAACGTAATACCATATAACGTAATACGTTATAACGTTATACCATATAACGTAATACGTTATAACGTTATACCATATAACGTAATACTTTATAACGTAATACCATATAACGTAATACGTTAAAACGTTATACCACATAACGTAATACGTTATAACGTAATACCATATAACGTAATACGTTATAACGTTATACCATATAACGTAATACGTTAAAACGTAATACCATATAACGTAATACGTTATAACGTTATACCATATAACGTAAAACGTCATTTCGTTATACCATATAACGTAATACGTTATAACGTTATACCATATAACGTAATACGTTAAAACGTAATACCATATATCGTAATACGTTATAACGTTATACCATATAACGTAAATGTCATTTCGTTATACCATATAACGTAATACGTTATAACGTAATGCCATATAACGTAATACGTGATAACGTTATACCATATAACGTAATACGTTATAACGTAATAACATATAACGTAAAACGTTATAACGTAACACCATATAACGTAATACGTTATAACGTTATACCATATAACGTAATACGTTAAAACGTAATACCATATAACGTAATACGTTATAACGTAATACCATATAACGTAATACGTTATAACGTAATACCATATAACGTAATACGTTATAACGTTATACCATATAACGTAAGACGTTAAAACGTTATACCACATAACGTAATACGTTATAACGTAATACCATATAACGTAATACGTTATAACGTTATACCATAAAACGTAATACGTTAAAACGTAATACCATATAACGTAATACGTTATAACGTTATACCATTTAACGTAAAACGTCATTTCGTTATATCATATAACGTAATACGTTATAACGTAATGCCATATAACGTAATACGTGATAACGTTATACCATATAACGTAATACGTTATAAGGTTATACCATATAACGTAATACGTGATAACGTTATACCATATAACGTAATACGTTAAAACGTTATACCATATAACGTAATACGTTATAACGTTATACCATATAACGTAGTACGTGATAACGTAATACCATATAACGTAATACGTTATGACGTTATACCATATAACGTAATACGTTATAACGTAATACCATATAACGTAATACGTTATAACGTAATACCATATAACGTAAAACGTCATTTCGTTATACCATATAACGTAATACGTTATAACGTAATACCATATAACGTAATACGTTATAACGTTATACCATATAACGTAATAAGTGATAACGTTATACCATATAACGTAATACGTTAAAACGTTATACCATATAACGTAATACGTTATAACGTTATACCATATAACGTAATACGTGATAACGTTATACCATATAACGTAGTACGTTATAACGTTATACCATATAACGCAATACGTTATAACGTTATACCATATAACGTAAAACGTCATTTCGTTATACCATATAACGTAATACGTTATAACGTAATGCCATATAACGTAATACGTGATAACGTTATACCATATAACGTAATACGTTATAACGTAATAACATATAACGTAAAACGTTAAAACGTAATACCATATAACGTAATACGTTATAACGTTATACCATATAACGTAATACGTTAAAACGTAATACCATATAACGTAATACGTTATAACGTAATACCATATAACGTAATACGTTATAACGTTATACCATATAACGTAATACGTTATAACGTAATAACATATAACGTAAAACGTTATAACGTAACACCATATAACGTAATACGTTATAACGTTATACCATATAACGTAATACGTTAAAACGTAATACCATATAACGTAATACGTTATAACGTAATACCATATAACGTAATACGTTATAACGTAATACCATATAACGTAATACGTTATAACGTAATACCATATAACGTAATACGTTATAACGTAATACCATATAACGTAATACGTTATAACGTTATACCATATAACGTAAGATGTTAAAACGTTATACCACATAACGTAATACGTTATAACGTAATACCATATAACGTAATACGTTATAACGTTATACCATATAACGTAATACGTTAAAACGTAATACCATATAACGTAATACGTTATAACGTTATACCATATAACGTAAAACGTTATAACGTTATACCATATAACGTAAATGTCATTTCGTTATACCATATAACGTAATACGTTATAACGTAATGCCATATAACGTAATACGTGATAACGTTATACCATATAACGTAATACGTTATAACGTAATAACATATAACGTAAAACGTTATAACGTAACACCATATAACGTAATACGTTATAACGTTATACCATATAACGTAATACGTTAAAACGTAATACCATATAACGTAATACGTTATAACGTAATACCATATAACGTAATACGTTATAACGTAATACCATATAACGTAATACGTTATAACGTTATACCATATAACGTTAGACGTTAAAACGTTATACCACATAACGTAATACGTTATAACGTAATACCATATAACGTAATACGTTATAACGTTATACCATATAACGTAATACGTTAAAACGTAATACCATATAACGTAATACGTTATAACGTTATACCATATAACGTAAAACGTCATTTCGTTATACCATATAACGTAATACGTTATAACGTAATGCCATATAACGTAATACGTGATAACGTTATATCATATAACGTAATACGTTATAACGTAATAACATATAACGTAAAACGTCATTTCGTTGTACCATATAACGTAATACGGTATAACGTTATACCATATAACGTAATACGTTATAACTATATACCATATAACGTAATACGTTATAACGTTATACCATATAACGTAATACGTGATAACGTTATACCATATAACGTAATACGTTAAAACGTTATACCATATAACGTAATACGTTATAACGTTATACCATATAACGTAGTACGTGATAACGTAATACCATATAACGTAATACGTTATGACGTTATACCATATAACGTAATACGTTATAACGTAATACCATATAACGTAATACGTTATAACGTAATACCATATAACGTAAAACGTCATTTCGTTATACCATATAACGTAATACGTTATAACGTAATACCATATAACGTAATACGTTATAACGTTATACCATATAACGTAATACGTTAAAACGTAATACCATATAACGTAATACGTTATAACGTAATACCATATAACGTAATACGTTATAACGTTATACCATATAACGTAATACGTTATAACGTTATACCATATAACGTAATACTTTATAACGTAATACCATATAACGTAATACGTTAAAACGTTATACCACATAACGTAATACGTTATAACGTAATACCATATAACGTAATACGTTATAACGTTATACCATATAACGTAATACGTTAAAACGTAATACCATATAACGTAATACGTTAAAACGTTATACCATATAACGTAAAACGTTATAACGTTATACCATATAACGTAAATGTCATTTCTTTATACCATATAACGTAATACGTTATAACGTAATGCCATATAACGTAATACGTGATAACGTTATACCATATAACGTAATACGTTATAACGTAATAACATATAACGTAAAACGTTATAACGTAACACCATATAACGTAATACGTTATAACGTTATACCATATAACGTAATACGTTAAAACGTAATACCATATAACGTAATACGTTATAACGTAATACCATATAACGTAATACGTTATAACGTAATACCATATAACGTAATACGTTATAACGTTATACCATATAACGTAAGACGTTAAAACGTTATACCACATAACGTAATACGTTATAACGTAATACCATATAACGTAATACGTTATAACGTTATACCATATAACGTAATACGTTAAAACGTAATACCATATAACGTAATACGTTATAACGTTATACCATATAACGTAAAACGTCATTTCGTTATACCATATAACGTAATACGTTATAACGTAATGCCATATAACGTAATACGTGATAACGTTATATCATATAACGTAATACGTTATAACGTAATAACATATAACGTAAAACGTCATTTCGTTGTACCATATAACGTAATACGGTATAACGTTATACCATATAACGTAATACGTTATAACTATATACCATATAACGTAATACGTTATAACGTTATACCATATAACGTAATACGTGATAACGTTATACCATATAACGTAATACGTTAAAACGTTATACCATATAACGTAATACGTTATAACGTTATACCATATAACGTAGTACGTGATAACGTAATACCATATAACGTAATACGTTATGACGTTATACCATATAACGTAATACGTTATAACGTAATACCATATAACGTAATACGTTATAACGTAATACCATATAACGTAAAACGTCATTTCGTTATACCATATAACGTAATACGTTATAACGTAATACCATATAACGTAATACGTTATAACGTTATACCATATAACGTAATAAGTGATAACGTTATACCATATAACGTAATACGTTAAAACGTTATACCATATAACGTAATACGTTATAACGTTATACCATATAACGTAATACGTGATAACGTTATACCATATAACGTAGTAGGTTATAACGTTATACCATATAACGCAATACGTTATAACGTTATACCATATAACGTAAAACGTCATTTCGTTATACCATATAACGTAATACGTTATAACGTAATGCCATATAACGTAATACGTGATAACGTTATACCATATAACGTAATACGTTATAACGTAATAACATATAACGTAAAACGTTAAAACGTAATACCATATAACGTAATACGTTATAACGTTATACCATATAACGTAATACGTTAAAACGTAATACCATATAACGTAATACGTTATAACGTAATACCATATAACGTAATACGTTATAACGTTATACCATATAACGTAATACGTTATAACGTTATACCATATAACGTAATACTTTATAACGTTATACCTTATAACGTAATACGTTAAAACGTTATAACACATAACGTAATACGTTATAACGTAATACCATATAACGTAATACGCGATAACGTAATACCATATAACGTAATACGTTATAACGTTATACCATATAACGTAATATGTTATAACGTTATACCATATAACGGAATACTTTATAACATTATACCATATAACGTAATACGTTAAAACGTTATACCACATAACGTAATACGTTATAACGTAATTCCATATAACGTAATACGTTATAACGTTATACCATATAACGTAAAACGTCATTTCGTTATAAAATATAACGTAATACGTTATAACGTAATGCCATATAACGTAATACGTGATAACGTTATACCATATAACGTAATACGTTATAACGTAATAACATATAACGTAAAACGTTATAACGTAATACCATATAACGTAATACGTTATAACGTTATACCATATAACGTAATACGTTAAAACGTAATACCATATAACGTAATACGTTATAACGTAATACCATATAACGTAATACGTTATAACGTTATACCATATAACGTAATACGTTATAACGTAATAACATATAACGTAAAACGTTATAACGTAACACCATATAACGTAATACGTTATAACGTTATACCATATAACGTAATACGTTAAAACGTAATACCATATAACGTAATACGTTATAACGTAATACCATATAACGTAATACGTTATAACGTAATACCATATAACGTAATACGTTATAACGTAATACCATATAACGTAATACGTTATAACGTAATACCATATAACGTAATACGTTATAACGTTATACCATATAACGTAAGACGTTAAAACGTTATACCACATAACGTAATACGTTATAACGTAATACCATATAACGTAATACGTTATAACGTTATACCATATAACGTAATACGTTAAAACGTAATACCATATAACGTAATACGTTATAACGTTATACCATATAACGTAAAACGTTATAACGTTATACCATATAACGTAAATGTCATTTCGTTATACCATATAACGTAATACGTTATAACGTAATGCCATATAACGTAATACGTGATAACGTTATACCATATAACGTAATACGTTATAACGTAATAACATATAACGTAAAACGTTATAACGTAACACCATATAACGTAATACGTTATAACGTTATACCATATAACGTAATACGTTAAAACGTAATACCATATAACGTAATACGTTATAACGTAATACCATATAACGTAATACGTTATAACGTAATACCATATAACGTAATACGTTATAACGTTATACCATATAACGTAAGACGTTAAAACGTTATACCACATAACGTAATACGTTATAACGTAATACCATATAACGTAATACGTTATAACGTTATACCATATAACGTAATACGTTAAAACGTAATACCATATAACGTAATACGTTATAACGTTATACCATATAACGTAAAACGTCATTTCGTTATACCATATAACGTAATACGTTATAACGTAATGCCATATAACGTAATACGTGATAACGTTATACCATATAACGTAATACGTTATAACGTAATAACATATAACGTAAAACGTCATTTCGTTGTACCATATAACGTAATACGGTATAACGTTATACCATATAACGTAATACGTTATAACTATATACCATATAACGTAATACGTTATAACGTTATACCATATAACGTAATACGTGATAACGTTATACCATATAACGTAATACGTTAAAACGTTATACCATATAACGTAATACGTTATAACGTTATACCATATAACGTAGTACGTGATAACGTAATACCATATAACGTAATACGTTATGACGTTATACCATATAACGTAATACTTTATAACGTAATACCATATAACGTAATACGTTATAACGTAATACCATATAACGTAAAACGTCATTTCGTTATACCATATAACGTAATACGTTATAACGTAATACCATATAACGTAATACGTTATAACGTTATACCATATAACGTAATAAGTGATAACGTTATACCATATAACGTAATACGTTAAAACGTTATACCATATAACGTAATACGTTATAACGTTATACCATATATCGTAATACGTGATAACGTTATACCATATAACGTAGTACGTTATAACGTTATACCATATAACGCAATACGTTATAACGTTATACCATATAACGTAAAACGTCATTTCGTTATACCATATAACGTAATACGTTATAACGTAATGCCATATAACGTAATACGTGATAACGTTATACCATATAACGTAATACGTTATAACGTAATAACATATAACGTAAAACGTTAAAACGTAATACCATATAACGTAATACGTTATAACGTTATACCATATAACGTAATACGTTAAAACGTAATACCATATAACGTAATACGTTATAACGTAATACCATATAACGTAATACGTTATAACGTTATACCATATAACGTAATACGTTATAACGTTATACCATATAACGTAATACTTTATAAAGTTATACCTTATAACGTAATACGTTAAAACGTTATAACACATAACGTAATACGTTATAACGTAATACCATATAACGTAATACGCGATAACGTAATACCATATAACGTAATACGTTATAACGTTATACCATATAACGTAATATGTTATAACGTTATACCATATAACGGAATACTTTATAACATTATACCATATAACGTAATACGTTAAAACGTTATACCACATTACGTAATACGTTATAACGTAATTCCATATAACGTAATACGTTATAACGTTATACCATATAACGTAAAACGTCATTTCGTTATAAAATATAACGTAATACGTTATAACGTAATGCCATATAACGTAATACGTGATAACGTTATACCATATAACGTAATACGTTATAACGTAATAACATATAACGTAAAACGTTATAACGTAATACCATATAACGTAATACGTTATAACGTTATACCATATAACGTAATACGTTAAAACGTAATACCATATAACGTAATACGTTATAACGTAATACCATATAACGTAATACGTTAAAACGTTATACCATATAACGTAATACGTTATAACGTTATACCATATAACGTAATACGTGATAACGTAATACCATATAACGTAATACGTTATGACGTTATACCATATAACGTAATACGTTATAACGTAATACCATATAACGTAATACGTTATAACGTTATACCACATAACGTAATAAGTGATAACGTTATACCATATAACGTAATACGTTAAAACGTTATACCATATAACGTAATACGTTATAACGTTATACCATATAACGTAATACGTGATAACGTTATACCATATAACGTAATACGTTAAACCGTTATACCATATAACGTAATACGTTATAACGTTATACCATATAACGTAATACGTGATAACGTAATACCATATAACGTAATACGTTATAACGTAATACCATATAACGTAATACGTGATAACGTTATACCACATAACGTAATACGTTAATCCGTTATACCATATAACGTAATACGTTATAACGTTATAACATATAACGTAATACGTTATAACGTTATAACATATAACGTAAACCGTGATAACGTAATACCATATAACGTAATACGTTAAACCGTTATACCATATAACGTAATACGTTATAACGTTATACCATATAACGTAATACGTGATAACGTAATACCATATAACGTAATACGTTATAACGTAATACCATATAACGCAATACTTTATAACGTTATACCATATAACGTAATACGTTAAAACGTTATACCACATAACGTAATACGTTATAACGTAATACCATATAACGTAATACGTTATAACGTTATACCATATAACGTAAAACGTCATTTCGTTATAAAATATAACGTAATACGTTATAACGTAATGCCATATAACGTAATACGTGATAACGTTATACCATATAACGTAATACGTTATAACGTAATAACATATAACGTAAAACGTTATAACGTAATACCATATAACGTATTACGTTATAACGTTATACCATATAACGTAATACGTTAAAACGTAATACCATATAACGTAATACGTTATAACGTAATACCATATAACGTAATACGTTAAAACGTTATACCATATAACGTAATACGTTATAACGTAATACCATATAACGTAATACGTTATAACGTTATACCATATAACGTAATAAGTGATAACGTTATACCATATAACGTAATACGTTAAAACGTTATACCATATAACGTAATACGTTATAACGTTATACCATATAACGTAATACGTGATAACGTTATACCATATAACGTAATACGTTATAACGTAATACCATATAACGTAATACGTTATAACGTTATACCACATAACGTAATAAGTGATAACGTTATACCATATAACGTAATACGTTAAAACGTTATACCATATAACGTAATACGTTATAACGTTATACCATATAACGTAATACGTTAAAACGTTATACCACATAACGTAATACGTTATAACGTAATACCATATAACGTAATACGTTATAACGTTATACCATATAACGTAAAACGTCATTTCGTTATAAAATATAACGTAATACGTTATAACGTAATGCCATATAACGTAATACGTGATAACGTTATACCATATAACGTAATACGTTATAACGTAATAACATATAACGTAAAACGTTATAACGTAATACCATATAACGTAATACGTTATAACGTTATACCATATAACGTAATACGTTAAAACGTAATACCATATAACGTAATACGTTATAACGTAATACCATATAACGTAATACGTTAAAACGTTATACCATATAACGTAATACGTTATAACGTAATACCATATAACGTAATACGTTATAACGTTATACCATATAACGTAATAAGTGATAACGTTATACCATATAACGTAATACGTTAAAACGTTATACCATATAACGTAATACGTTATAACGTTATACCATATAACGTAATACGTGATAACGTTATACCATATAACGTAGTACGTTATAACGTTATGCCATATAACGTAATACGTTATAACGTTATACCATATAACGTAAAACTTCATTTCGTTATACCATATAACGTAATACGTTATAACGTAATGCCATATAACGTAATACGTGATAACGTTATACCATATAACGTAATACGTTATAACGTAATAACATATAACGTAAAACGTTAAAACGTAATACCATATAACGTAATACGTTATAACGTTATACCACATAACGTAATACGTTATAACGTAATACCATATAACGTAATACGCGATAACGTAATACCATATAACGTAATACGTTATAACGTTATACCATATAACGTAATACGTTATAACGTTATACCATATAACGGAATACTTTATAACGTTATACCATATAACGTAATACGTTAAAACGTTATACCACATAACGTAATACGTTATAACGTAATACCATATAACGTAATACGTTATAACGTTATACCATATAACGTAAAACGTCATTTCGTTATAAAATATAACGTAATACGTTATAACGTAATGCCATATAACGTAATACGTGATAACGTTATACCATATATCTTAATACGTTATAACGTAATAACATATAACGTAAAACGTTATAACGTAATACCATATAACGTAATACGTTATAACGTTATACCATATAACGTAATACGTTAAAACGTAATACCATATAACGTAATACGTTATAACGTAATACCATATAACGTAATACGTTAAAACGTTATACCATATAACGTAATACGTTATAACGTTATACCATATAACGTAATACGTTAAAACGTTATACCACATAACGTAATACGTTATAACGTAATACCATATAACGTAATACGTTATAACGTTATACCATATAACGTAAAACGTCATTTCGTTATAAAATATAACGTAATACGTTATAACGTAATGCCATATAACGTAATACGTGATAACGTTATACCATATAACGTAATACGTTATAACGTAATAACATATAACGTAAAACGTTATAACGTAATACCATATAACGTAATGCGTTATAACGTTATACCATATAACGTAATACGTTAAAACGTAATACCATATAACGTAATACGTTATAACGTAATACCATATAACGTAATACGTTAAAACGTTATACCATATAACGTAATACGTTATAACGTAATACCATATAACGTAATACGTTATAACGTTATACCATATAACGTAATAAGTGATAACGTTATACCATATAACGTAATACGTTAAAACGTTATACCATATAACGTAATACGTTATAACGTTATACCATATAACGTAATACGTGATAACGTTATACCATATAACGTAGTACGTTATAACGTTATGCCATATAACGTAATACGTTATAACGTTATACCATATAACGTAAAACTTCATTTCGTTATACCATATAACGTAATACGTTATAACGTAATGCCATATAACGTAATACGTGATAACGTTATACCATATAACGTAATACGTTATAACGTAATAACATATAACGTAAAACGTTAAAACGTAATACCATATAACGTAATACGTTATAACGTTATACCACATAACGTAATACGTTATAACGTAATACCATATAACGTAATACGCGATAACGTAATACCATATAACGTAATACGTTATAACGTTATACCATATAACGTAATACGTTATAACGTTATACCATATAACGGAATACTTTATAACGTTATACCATATAACGTAATACGTTAAAACGTTATACCACATAACGTAATACGTTATAACGTAATACCATATAACGTAATACGTTAAAACGTTATACCATATAACGTAAAACGTCATTTCGTTATAAAATATAACGTAATACGTTATAACGTAATGCCATATAACGTAATACGTGATAACGTTATACCATATAACTTAATACGTTATAACGTAATAACATATAACGTAAAACGTTATAACGTAATACCATATAACGTAATACGTTATAACGTTATACCATATAACGTAATACGTTAAAACGTAATACCATATAACGTAATACGTTATAACGTAATACCATATAACGTAATACGTTAAAACGTTATACCATATAACGTAATACGTTATAACGTTATACCATATAACGTAATACGTGATAACGTAATACCATATAACGTAATACGTTATGACGTTATACCATATAACGTAATACGTTATAACGTAATACCATATAACGTAATACGTTATAACGTTATACCACATAACGTAATAAGTGATAACGTTATACCATATAACGTAATACGTTAAAACGTTATACCATATAATGTAATACGTGATAACGTTATACCATATAACGTAATACGTTAAACCGTTATACCATATAACGTAATACGTTATAACGTTATACCATATAACGTAATACGTGATAACGTAATACCATATAACGTAATACGTTATAACGTAATACCATATAACGTAATACGTTATAACGTTATACCATATAACGTAATACGTGATAACGTTATACCACATAACGTAATACGTTAAACCGTTATACCATATAACGTAATACGTTATAACGTTATAACATATAACGTAATACGTGATAACGTAATACCATATAACGTAATACGTTAAACCGTTATACCATATAACGTAATACGTTATAACGTTATACCATATAACGTAATACGTGATAACGTAATACCATATAACGTAATACGTTATAACGTAATACCATATAACGGAATACTTTATAACGTTATACCATATAACGTAAAACGTCATTTCGTTATAAAATATAACGTAATACGTTATAACGTAATGCCATATAACGTAATACGTGATAACGTTATACCATATAACGTAATACGTTATAACGTAATACCATATAACGTAATACGTTATAACGTTATGCCATATAACGTAATAAGTGATAACGTTATACCATATAACGTAATACGTTAAAACGTTATACCATATAACGTAATACGTTATAACGTTATACCATATAACGTAATACGTGATAACGTTATACCATATAACGTAGTACGTTATAACGTTATACCATATAACGTAATACGTTATAACGTTATACCATGTAACGTAAAACGTCATTTCGTTATACCATATAACGTAATACGTTATAACGTAATGCCATATAACGTAATACGTGATAACGTTATACCATATAACGTAATACGTTATAACGTAATAACATATAACGTAAAACGTTAAAACGTAATACCATATAACGTAATACGTTATAACGTTATACCATATAACGTAATACGTTAAAACGTAATACCATATAACGTAATACGTTATAACGTAATACCATATAACGTAATACGTTATAACGTTATACCATATAACGTAATACGTTATAACGTTATACCATATAACGTAATACTTTATAACGTTATACCTTATAACGTAATACGTTAAAACGTTATACCACATAACGTAATACGTTATAACGTAATACTATATAACGTAATACGCGATAACGTAATACCATATAACGTAATACGTTATAACGTTATACCATATAACGTAATATGTTATAACGTTATACCATATAACGGAATACTTTATAACGTTATACCATATAACGTAATACGTTAAAACGTTATACCACATAACGTAATACGTTATAACGTAATACCATATAACGTAATACGTTATAACGTTATACCATATAACGTAAAACGTCATTTCGTTATAAAATATAACGTAATACGTTATAACGTAATACCATATAACGTAATACGCGATAACGTAATACCATATAACGTAATACGTTATAACGTTATACCATATAACGTAATACTTTATAACGTTATACCTCATAACGTAATACGTTATAACGTTATACCATATAACGTAATACTTTATAACGTTATACCTTATAACGTAATACGTTATAACGTTATACCACATAACGTAATAAGTGATAACGTTATACCATATAACGTAATACGTTAAAACGTTATACCATATAACGTAATACGTTATAACGTTATACCATATAACGTAATACGTGATAACGTTATACCATATAACGTAATACGTTAAACCGTTATACCATATAACGTAATACGTTATAACGTTATACCATATAACGTAATACGTGATAACGTAATACCATATAACGTAATACGTTATAACGTAATACCATATAACGTAATACGTTATAACGTTATACCATATAACGTAATACGTGATAACGTTATACCACATAACGTAATACGTTAAACCGTTATACCATATAACGTAATACGTTATAACGTTATAACATATAACGTAATACGTTATAACGTAATACCATATAACGTAATACGTTATAACGTTATACCACATAACGTAATAAGTGATAACGTTATACCATATAACGTAATACGTTAAAACGTTATACCATATAACGTAATACGTTATAACGTTATACCATATAACGTAATACGTGATAACGTTATACCATATAACGTAATACGTTAAACCGTTATACCATATAACGTAATACGTTATAACGTTATACCATATAACGTAATACGTGATAACGTAATACCATATAACGTAATACGTTATAACGTAATACCATATAACGTAATACGTTATAACGTTATACCATATAACGTAATACGTGATAACGTTATACCACATAACGTAATACGTTAAACCGTTATACCATATAACGTAATACGTTATAACGTTATAACATATAACGTAATACGTGATAACGTAATACCATATAACGTAATACGTTAAACCGTTATACCATATAACGTAATACGTTATAACGTTATACCATATAACGTAATACGTGATAACGTAATACCATATAACGTAATACGTTATAACGTAATACCATATAACGGAATACTTTATAACGTTATACCATATAACGTAATACGTTAAAACGTTATACCACATAACGTAATACGTTATAACGTAATACCATATAACGTAATACGTTATAACGTTATACCATATAACGTAAAACGTCATTTCGTTATAAAATATAACGTAATACGTTATAACGAAATGCCATATAACGTAATACGTGATAACGTTATACCATATAACGTAATACGTTATAACGTAATAACATATAACGTAAAACGTTATAACGTAATACCATATAACGTAATACGTTATAACGTTATACCATATAACGTAATACGTTAAAACGTAATACCATATAACGTAATACGTTATAACGTAATACCATATAACGTAATACGTTAAAACGTTATACCATATAACGTAATACGTTATAACGTAATACCATATAACGTAATACGTTATAACGTTATACCATATAACGTAATAAGTGATAACGTTATACCATATAACGTAATACGTTAAAACGTTATACCATATAACGTAATACGTTATAACGTTATACCACATAACTTAATACGTGATAACGTTATACCATATAACGTAATACGTTATAACGTAATACCATATAACGTAATACGTGATAACGTAATACCATATAACGTAATACGTTATGACGTTATACCATATAACGTAATACGTTATAACGTAATACCATATAACGTAATACGTTATAACGTTATACCACATAACGTAATAAGTGATAACGTTATACCATATAACGTAATACGTTAAAACGTTATACCATATAACGTAATACGTTATAACGTTATACCATATAACGTAATACGTGATAACGTTATACCATATAACGTAATACGTTAAACCGTTATACCATATAACGTAATACGTTATAACGTTATACCATATAACGTAATACGTGATAACGTAATACCATATAACGTAATACGTTATAACGTAATACCATATAACGTAATACGTTATAACGTTATACCATATAACGTAATACGTGATAACGTTATACCACATAACGTAATACGTTAAACCGTTATACCATATAACGTAATACGTTATAACGTTATAACATATAACGTAATACGTGATAACGTAATACCATATAACGTAATACGTTAAACCGTTATACCATATAACGTAATACGTTATAACGTTATACCATATAACGTAATACGTGATAACGTAATACCATATAACGTAATACGTTATAACGTAATACCATATAACGGAATACTTTATAACGTTATACCATATAACGTAATACGTTAAAACGTTATACCACATAACGTAATACGTTATAACGTAATACCATATAACGTAATACGTTATAACGTTATACCATATAACGTAAAACGTCATTTCGTTATAAAATATAACGTAATACGTTATAACGTAATGCCATATAACGTAATACGTGATAACGTTATACCATATAACGTAATACGTTATAACGTAATAACATATAACGTAAAACGTTATAACGTAATACCATATAACGTAATACGTTATAACGTTATACCATATAACGTAATACGTTAAAACGTAATACCATATAACGTAATACGTTATAACGTAATACCATATAAAGTAATACGTTAAAACGTTATACCATATAACGTAATACGTTATAACGTAATACCATATAACGTAATACGTTATAACGTTATACCATATAACGTAATAAGTGATAACGTTATACCATATAACGTAATACGTTAAAACGTTATACCATATAACGTAATACGTTATAACGTTATACCACATAACTTAATACGTGATAACGTTATACCATATAACGTAATACGTTATAACGTAATACCATATAACGTAATACGTTATAGCGTTATACCACATAACGTAATAAGTGATAACGTTATACCATATAACGTAATACGTTAAAACGTTATACCATATAACGTAATACGTGATAACGTTATACCACATAACGTAATACGTTAAACCGTTATACCATATAACGTAATACGTTATAACGTTATAACATATAACGTAATACGTGATGACGTAATACCATATAACGTAATACGTTAAACCGTTATACCATATAACGTAATACGTTATAACGTTATACCATATAACGTAATACGTTAAAACGTTATACCACATAACGTAATACGTTATAACGTTATACCATATAACGTAAAACGTCATTTCGTTATAAAATATAACGTAATACGTTATAACGTAATGCCATATAACGTAATACGTGATAACGTTATACCATATAACGTAATACGTTATAACGTAATAACATATAACGTAAAACGTTATAACGTAATACCATATAACGTAATACGTTATAACGTTATACCATATAACGTAATACGTTAAAACGTAATACCATATAACGTAATACGTTATAACGTAATACCATATAACGTAATACGTTAAAACGTTATACCATATAACGTAATACGTTATAACGTTATACCATATAACGTAATACGTGATAACGTAATACCATATAACGTAATACGTTATGACGTTATACCATATAACGTAATACGTTATAACGTAATACCATATAACGTAATACGTTATAACGTAATACCATATAACGTAAAACGTCATTTCGTTATACCATATAACGTAATACGTTATGACGTAATACCATATAACGTAATACGTTATAACGTTATACCATATAACGTAATAAGTGATAACGTTATACCATATAACGTAATACGTTAAAACGTTATACCATATAACGTAATACGTTATAACGTTATACCATATAACGTAATACGTGATAACGTTATACCATATAACGTAGTACGTTATAACGTTATACCATATAACGTAATACGTTATAACGTTATACCATATAACGTAAAACGTCATTTCGTTATACCATATAACGTAATACGTTAAAACGTAATACCATATAACGTAATACGTTATAACGTAATACCATATAACGTAATACGTTATAACGTTATACCATATAACGTAATACGTTATAACGTTATACCATATAACGTAATACTTTATAACGTCATACCTTATAACGTAATCCGTTAAAACGTTATACCACATAACGTAATACGTTATAACGTAATACCATATAACGTAATACGCGATAACGTAATACCATATAACGTAATACGTTATAACGTTATACCATATAACGTAATATGTTATAACGTTATACCATATAACGGAATACTTTATAACGTTATACCATATAACGTAATACGTTAAAACGTTATACCACATAACGTAATACGTTATAACGTAATACCATATGACGTAATACGTTATAACGTTATACCATATAACGTAAAACGTCATTTCGTTATAAAATATAACGTAATACGTTATAACGTAATACCATATAACGTAATACGCGATAACGTAATACCATATAACGTAATACGTTATAACGTTATACCATATAACGTAATACGTTATAACGTTATACCATATAACGTAAAACTTCATTTCGTTATACCATATAACGTAATACGTTATAACGTAATGCCATATAACGTAATACGTGATAACGTTATACCATATAACGTAATACGTTATAACGTAATAACATATAACGTAAAACGTTATAACGTAATACCATATAACGTAATACGTTATAACGTTATACCATATAACGTAATACGTTAAAACGTAATACCATATAACGTAATACGTGATAACGTTATACCATATAACTTAATACGTTATAACGTAATACCATATAACGTAATACGTTATAACGTTATACCATATAACGTAAAACGTCATTTCGTTATAAAATATAACGTAATACGTTATAACGTAATGCCATATAACGTAATACGTTATAACGTTATACCATATAACGTAATACGTTAAAACGTAATACCATATAACGTAATACGTTATAACGTAATACCATATAACGTAATACGTTAAAACGTTATACCATATAACGTAATACGTTATAACGTAATAACATATAACGTAATACGTTATAACGTTATACCATATAACGTAATAAGTGATAACGTTATACCATATAACGTAATACGTTAAAACGTTATACCATATAACGTAATACGTTATAACGTAATGCCATATAACGTAATACGTGATAACGTTATACCATATAACTTAATACGTTATAACGTAATACCTTATAACGTAATACGTTATAACGTTATACCATATAACGTAAAACGTCATTTCGTTATAAAATATAACGTAATACGTTATAACGTAATGCCATATAACGTAATACGTGATAACGTTATACCATATAACGTAATACGTTATAACGTAATAACATATAACGTAAAACGTTATAACGTAATACCATATAACGTAATACGTTATAACGTTATACCATATAACGTAATACGTTAAAACGTAATACCATATAACGTAATACGTTATAACGTAATACCATATAACGTAATACGTTAAAACGTTATACCATATAACGTAATACGTTATAACGTAATACCATATAACGTAATACGTTATAACGTAATAACATATAACGTAAAACGTTAAAACGTAATACCATATAACGTAATACGTTATAACGTTATACCACATAACGTAATACGTTATAACGTAATACCATATAACGCAATACGCGATAACGTAATACCATATAACGTAATACGTTATAACGTTATACCATATAACGTAATACGTTATAACGTTATACCATATAACGGAATACTTTATAACGTTATACCATATAACGTAATACGTTAAAACGTTATACCACATAACGTAATACGTTATAACGTAATACCATACAACGTAATACGTTATGACGTTATACCATATAACGTAATACGTTATAACGTAATACCATATAACGTAATACGTTATAACGTAATACCATATAACGTAATACGTTAAAACGTTATACCATATAACGTAATACGTTATAACGTTATACCATATAACGTAATACGTGATAACGTAATACCATATAACGTAATACGTTATGACGTTATACCATATAACGTAATACGTTATAACGTAATACCATATAACGTAATACGTTATAACGTTATACCACATAACGTAATAAGTGATAACGTTATACCATATAACGTAATACGTTAAAACGTTATACCATATAACGTAATACGTTATAACGTTATACCATATAAAGTAATACGTGATAACGTTATACCATATAACGTAATACGTTAAACCGTTATACCATATAACGTAATACGTTATAACGTTATACCATATAACGTAATACGTGATAACGTAATACCATATAACGTAATACGTTATAACGTAATACCATATAACGTAATACGTTATAACGTTATACCATATAACGTAATACGTGATAACGTAATACCATATAACGTAATACGTTATAACGTAATACCATATAACGGAATACTTTATAACGTTATACCATATAACGTAATACGTTAAAACGTTATACCACATAACGTAATACGTTATAACGTAATACCATATAACGTAATACGTTATAACGTTATACCATATAACGTAAAACGTCATTTCGTTATAAAATATAACGTAATACGTTATAACGTAATGCCATATAACGTAATACGTGATAACGTTATACCATATAACGTAATACGTTATAACGTAATAACATATAACGTAAAACGTTATAACGTAATACCATATAACGTAATACGTTAAAACGTTATACCACATAACGTAATACGTTATAACGTAATACCATATAACGTAATACGTTATAACGTTATACCATATAACGTAATACGTTAAAACGTTATACCATATAACGTAATACGTTATAACGTTATACCATATAACGTAATACGTGATAACGTAATACCATATAATGTAATACGTTATAACGTTATACCATTTAACGTAATACGTTATAACGTTATACCATATAACGTAATACTTTATAACGTTATAACATATAACGTAATACGTTAAAATCTTATACCACATAACGTAATACGTTATAACGTAATACCATATAACGTAATACGTTATAACGTTATACCATATAACGTAATACGTTAAAACGTAATACCATATAACTTAATACGTGATAACGTTATACCATATAACGTAATACGTTATAACGTAATACCATATAACGTAATACGTTATAGCGTTATACCACATAACGTAATAAGTGATAACGTTATACCATATAACGTAATACGTTAAAACGTTATACCATATAACGTAATACGTGATAACGTTATACCACATAACGTAATACGTTAAACCGTTATACCATATAACGTAATACGTTATAACGTTATAACATATAACGTAATACGTGATGACGTAATACCATATAACGTAATACGTTAAACCGTTATACCATATAACGTAATACGTTATAACGTTATACCATATAACGTAATACGTTAAAACGTTATACCACATAACGTAATACGTTATAACGTTATACCATATAACGTAAAACGTCATTTCGTTATAAAATATAACGTAATACGTTATAACGTAATGCCATATAACGTAATACGTGATAACGTTATACCATATAACGTAATACGTTATAACGTAATAACATATAACGTAAAACGTTATAACGTAATACCATATAACGTAATACGTTATAACGTTATACCATATAACGTAATACGTTAAAACGTAATACCATATAACGTAATACGTTATAACGTAATACCATATAACGTAATACGTTAAAACGTTATACCATATAACGTAATACGTTATAACGTTATACCATATAACGTAATACGTGATAACGTAATACCATATAACGTAATACGTTATGACGTTATACCATATAACGTAATACGTTATAACGTAATACCATATAACGTAATACGTTATAACGTAATACCATATAACGTAAAACGTCATTTCGTTATACCATATAACGTAATACGTTATGACGTAATACCATATAACGTAATACGTTATAACGTTATACCATATAACGTAATAAGTGATAACGTTATACCATATAACGTAATACGTTAAAACGTTATACCATATAACGTAATACGTTATAACGTTATACCATATAACGTAATACGTGATAACGTTATACCATATAACGTAGTACGTTATAACGTTATACCATATAACGTAATACGTTATAACGTTATACCATATAACGTAAAACGTCATTTCGTTATACCATATAACGTAATACGTTAAAACGTAATACCATATAACGTAATACGTTATAACGTAATACCATATAACGTAATACGTTATAACGTTATACCATATAACGTAATACGTTATAACGTTATACCATATAACGTAATACTTTATAACGTCATACCTTATAACGTAATCCGTTAAAACGTTATACCACATAACGTAATACGTTATAACGTAATACCATATAACGTAATACGCGATAACGTAATACCATATAACGTAATACGTTATAACGTTATACCATATAACGTAATATGTTATAACGTTATACCATATAACGGAATACTTTATAACGTTATACCATATAACGTAATACGTTAAAACGTTATACCACATAACGTAATACGTTATAACGTAATACCATATGACGTAATACGTTATAACGTTATACCATATAACGTAAAACGTCATTTCGTTATAAAATATAACGTAATACGTTATAACGTAATACCATATAACGTAATACGCGATAACGTAATACCATATAACGTAATACGTTATAACGTTATACCATATAACGTAATACGTTATAACGTTATACCATATAACGTAAAACTTCATTTCGTTATACCATATAACGTAATACGTTATAACGTAATGCCATATAACGTAATACGTGATAACGTTATACCATATAACGTAATACGTTATAACGTAATAACATATAACGTAAAACGTTATAACGTAATACCATATAACGTAATACGTTATAACGTTATACCATATAACGTAATACGTTAAAACGTAATACCATATAACGTAATACGTGATAACGTTATACCATATAACTTAATACGTTATAACGTAATACCATATAACGTAATACGTTATAACGTTATACCATATAACGTAAAACGTCATTTCGTTATAAAATATAACGTAATACGTTATAACGTAATGCCATATAACGTAATACGTTATAACGTTATACCATATAACGTAATACGTTAAAACGTAATACCATATAACGTAATACGTTATAACGTAATACCATATAACGTAATACGTTAAAACGTTATACCATATAACGTAATACGTTATAACGTAATAACATATAACGTAATACGTTATAACGTTATACCATATAACGTAATAAGTGATAACGTTATACCATATAACGTAATACGTTAAAACGTTATACCATATAACGTAATACGTTATAACGTAATGCCATATAACGTAATACGTGATAACGTTATACCATATAACTTAATACGTTATAACGTAATACCTTATAACGTAATACGTTATAACGTTATACCATATAACGTAAAACGTCATTTCGTTATAAAATATAACGTAATACGTTATAACGTAATGCCATATAACGTAATACGTGATAACGTTATACCATATAACGTAATACGTTATAACGTAATAACATATAACGTAAAACGTTATAACGTAATACCATATAACGTAATACGTTATAACGTTATACCATATAACGTAATACGTTAAAACGTAATACCATATAACGTAATACGTTATAACGTAATACCATATAACGTAATACGTTAAAACGTTATACCATATAACGTAATACGTTATAACGTAATACCATATAACGTAATACGTTATAACGTAATAACATATAACGTAAAACGTTAAAACGTAATACCATATAACGTAATACGTTATAACGTTATACCACATAACGTAATACGTTATAACGTAATACCATATAACGCAATACGCGATAACGTAATACCATATAACGTAATACGTTATAACGTTATACCATATAACGTAATACGTTATAACGTTATACCATATAACGGAATACTTTATAACGTTATACCATATAACGTAATACGTTAAAACGTTATACCACATAACGTAATACGTTATAACGTAATACCATACAACGTAATACGTTATGACGTTATACCATATAACGTAATACGTTATAACGTAATACCATATAACGTAATACGTTATAACGTAATACCATATAACGTAATACGTTAAAACGTTATACCATATAACGTAATACGTTATAACGTTATACCATATAACGTAATACGTGATAACGTAATACCATATAACGTAATACGTTATGACGTTATACCATATAACGTAATACGTTATAACGTAATACCATATAACGTAATACGTTATAACGTTATACCACATAACGTAATAAGTGATAACGTTATACCATATAACGTAATACGTTAAAACGTTATACCATATAACGTAATACGTTATAACGTTATACCATATAAAGTAATACGTGATAACGTTATACCATATAACGTAATACGTTAAACCGTTATACCATATAACGTAATACGTTATAACGTTATACCATATAACGTAATACGTGATAACGTAATACCATATAACGTAATACGTTATAACGTAATACCATATAACGTAATACGTTATAACGTTATACCATATAACGTAATACGTGATAACGTAATACCATATAACGTAATACGTTATAACGTAATACCATATAACGGAATACTTTATAACGTTATACCATATAACGTAATACGTTAAAACGTTATACCACATAACGTAATACGTTATAACGTAATACCATATAACGTAATACGTTATAACGTTATACCATATAACGTAAAACGTCATTTCGTTATAAAATATAACGTAATACGTTATAACGTAATGCCATATAACGTAATACGTGATAACGTTATACCATATAACGTAATACGTTATAACGTAATAACATATAACGTAAAACGTTATAACGTAATACCATATAACGTAATACGTTAAAACGTTATACCACATAACGTAATACGTTATAACGTAATACCATATAACGTAATACGTTATAACGTTATACCATATAACGTAATACGTTAAAACGTTATACCATATAACGTAATACGTTATAACGTTATACCATATAACGTAATACGTGATAACGTAATACCATATAATGTAATACGTTATAACGTTATACCATTTAACGTAATACGTTATAACGTTATACCATATAACGTAATACTTTATAACGTTATAACATATAACGTAATACGTTAAAATCTTATACCACATAACGTAATACGTTATAACGTAATACCATATAACGTAATACGTTATAACGTTATACCATATAACGTAATACGTTAAAACGTAATACCATATAACGTAATACGTTATAACGTTATACCATATAACGTAAAACGTCATTTCGTTATACCATATAACGTAATACGTTATAACGTAATGCCATATAACGTAATACGTGATAACGTTATACCATATAACGTAATACGTTATAACGCAATAACATATAACGTAAAACGTTATAACGTAATACCATATAACGTAATACGTTATAACGTTATACCATATAACGTAATACGTTAAAACGTAATACCATATAACGTAATACGTTATAACGTAATACCATATAACGTAATACGTTATAACGTTATACCATATAACGTAATACTTTATAACGTTATACCATATAACGTAATACGTTAAAACGTTATACCACATAACGTAATACGTTATAACGTAATACCATATAACGTAATACGTTATTACGTTATACCATATAACGTAATACGTTAAAACGTAATACCATATAACGTAATACGTTATAACGTTATACCATATAACGTAAAACGTCATTTCGTTATACCATATAACGTAATACGTTATAACGTAATGCCATATAACGTAATACGTGATATCGTTATACCATATAACGTAATACGTTATAACGTAATAACATATAACGTAAAACGTCATTTCGTTGTACCATATAACGTAATACGGTATAACGTTATACCATATAACGTAATACGTTATAACGATATACCATATAACGTAATACGTTATAACGTAATACCATATAAAGTAATACGTTATGACGTTATACCATATAACGTAATACGTTAAAACGTTATACCATATAACGTAATACGTTATAACGTAATACCATATAACGTAATACGTTATAACGTTATACCATATAACGTAATAAGTGATAACGTTATACCATATAACGTAATACGTTAAAACGTTATACCATATAACGTAATACGTTATAACGTTATACCACATAACTTAATACGTGATAACGTTATACCATATAACGTAATACGTTATAACGTAATACCATATAACGTAATACGTTATAGCGTTATACCACATAACGTAATAAGTGATAACGTTATACCATATAACGTAATACGTTAAAACGTTATACCATATAACGTAATACGTGATAACGTTATACCACATAACGTAATACGTTAAACCGTTATACCATATAACGTAATACGTTATAACGTTATAACATATAACGTAATACGTGATGACGTAATACCATATAACGTAATACGTTAAACCGTTATACCATATAACGTAATACGTTATAACGTTATACCATATAACGTAATACGTGATAACGTAATACCATATAACGTAATACGTTATAACGTAATACCATATAACGGAATACTTTATAACGTTATACCATATAACGTAATACGTTAAAACGTTATACCACATAACGTAATACGTTATAACGTAATACCATATAACGTAATACGTTATAACGTTATACCATATAACGTAAAACGTCATTTCGTTATAAAATATAACGTAATACGTTATAACGTAATGCCATATAACGTAATACGTGATAACGTTATACCATATAACGTAATACGTTATAACGTAATAACATATAACGTAAAACGTTATAACGTAATACCATATAACGTAATACGTTATAGCGTTATACCATATAACGTAATACGTTAAAACGTAATACCATATAACGTAATACGTTATAACGTAATACCATATAACGTAATACGTTAAAACGTTATACCATATAACGTAATACGTTATAACGTTATACCATATAACGTAATACGTGATAACGTAATACCATATAACGTAATACGTTATGACGTTATACCATATAACGTAATACGTTATAACGTAATACCATATAACGTAATACGTTATAACGTAATACCATATAACGTAAAACGTCATTTCGTTATACCATATAACGTAATACGTTATAACGTAATACCATATAACGTAATACGTTATAACGTTATACCATATAACGTAATAAGTGATAACGTTATACCATATAACGTAATACGTTAAAACGTTATACCATATAACGTAATACGTTATAACGTTATACCATATAACGTAATACGTGATAACGTTATACCATATAACGTAGTACGTTATAACGTTATACCATATAACGTAATACGTTATAACGTTATACCATATAACGTAAAACGTCATTTCGTTATACCATATAACGTAATACGTTAAAACGTAATACCATATAACGTAATACGTTATAACGTAATACCATATAACGTAATACGTTATAACGTTATACCATATAACGTAATACGTTATAACGTTATACCATATAACGTAATACTTTATAACGTCATACCTTATAACGTAATCCGTTAAAACGTTATACCACATAACGTAATACGTTATAACGTAATACCATATAACGTAATACGCGATAACGTAATACCATATAACGTAATACGTTATAACGTTATACCATATAACGTAATATGTTATAACGTTATACCATATAACGGAATACTTTATAACGTTATACCATATAACGTAATACGTTAAAACGTTATACCACATAACGTAATACGTTATAACGTAATACCATATAACGTAATACGTTATAACGTTATACCATATAACGTAAAACGTCATTTCGTTATAAAATATAACGTAATACGTTATAACGTAATACCATATAACGTAATACGCGATAACGTAATACCATATAACGTAATACGTTATAACGTTATACCATATAACGTAATACGTTATAACGTTATACCATATAACGTAAAACTTCATTTCGTTATACCATATAACGTAATACGTTATAACGTAATGCCATATAACGTAATACGTGATAACGTTATACCATATAACGTAATACGTTATAACGTAATAACATATAACGTAAAACGTTATAACGTAATACCATATAACGTAATACGTTATAACGTTATACCATATAACGTAATACGTTAAAACGTAATACCATATAACGTAATACGTGATAACGTTATACCATATAACTTAATACGTTATAACGTAATACCATATAACGTAATACGTTATAACGTTATACCATATAACGTAAAACGTCATTTCGTTATAAAATATAACGTAATACGTTATAACGTAATGCCATATAACGTAATACGTTATAACGTTATACCATATAACGTAATACGTTAAAACGTAATACCATATAACGTAATACGTTATAACGTAATACCATATAACGTAATACGTTAAAACGTTATACCATATAACGTAATACGTTATAACGTAATAACATATAACGTAATACGTTATAACGTTATACCACATAACGTAATAAGTGATAACGTTATACCATATAACGTAATACGTTAAAACGTTATACCATATAACGTAATACGTTATAACGTAATGCCATATAACGTAATACGTGATAACGTTATACCATATAACTTAATACGTTATAACGTAATACCTTATAACGTAATACGTTATAACGTTATACCATATAACGTAAAACGTCATTTCGTTATAAAATATAACGTAATACGTTATAACGTAATGCCATATAACGTAATACGTGATAACGTTATACCATATAACGTAATACGTTATAACGTAATAACATATAACGTAAAACGTTATAACGTAATACCATATAACGTAATACGTTATAACGTTATACCATATAACGTAATACGTTAAAACGTAATACCATATAACGTAATACGTTATAACGTAATACCATATAACGTAATACGTTAAAACGTTATACCATATAACGTAATACGTTATAACGTAATACCATATAACGTAATACGTTATAACGTAATAACATATAACGTAAAACGTTAAAACGTAATACCATATAACGTAATACGTTATAACGTTATACCACATAACGTAATACGTTATAACGTAATACCATATAACGCAATACGCGATAACGTAATACCATATAACGTAATACGTTATAACGTTATACCATATAACGTAATACGTTATAACGTTATACCATATAACGGAATACTTTATAACGTTATACCATATAACGTAATACGTTAAAACGTTATACCACATAACGTAATACGTTATAACGTAATACCATACAACGTAATACGTTATGACGTTATACCATATAACGTAATACGTTATAACGTAATACCATATAACGTAATACGTTATAACGTAATACCATATAACGTAATACGTTAAAACGTTATACCATATAACGTAATACGTTATAACGTTATACCATATAACGTAATACGTGATAACGTAATACCATATAACGTAATACGTTATGACGTTATACCATATAACGTAATACGTTATAACGTAATACCATATAACGTAATACGTTATAACGTTATACCACATAACGTAATAAGTGATAACGTTATACCATATAACGTAATACGTTAAAACGTTATACCATATAACGTAATACGTTATAACGTTATACCATATAAAGTAATACGTGATAACGTTATACCATATAACGTAATACGTTAAACCGTTATACCATATAACGTAATACGTTATAACGTTATACCATATAACGTAATACGTGATTACGTAATACCATATAACGTAATACGTTATAACGTAATACCATATAACGTAATACGTTATAACGTTATACCATATAACGTAATACGTGATAACGTAATACCATATAACGTAATACGTTATAACGTAATACCATATAACGGAATACTTTATAACGTTATACCATATAACGTAATACGTTAAAACGTTATACCACATAACGTAATACGTTATAACGTAATACCATATAACGTAATACGTTATAACGTTATACCATATAACGTAAAACGTCATTTCGTTATAAAATATAACGTAATACGTTATAACGTAATGCCATATAACGTAATACGTGATAACGTTATACCATATAACGTAATACGTTATAGCGTAATAACATATAACGTAAAACGTTATAACGTAATACCATATAACGTAATACGTTAAAACGTTATACCACATAACGTAATACGTTATAACGTAATACCATATAACGTAATACGTTATAACGTTATACCATATAACGTAATAGGTTAAAACGTTATACCATATAACGTAATACGTTATAACGTTATACCATATAACGTAATACGTGATAACGTAATACCATATAATGTAATACGTTATAACGTTATACCATTTAACGTAATACGTTATAACGTTATACCATATAACGTAATACTTTATAACGTTATACCATATAACGTAATACGTTAAAATCTTATACCACATAACGTAATACGTTATAACGTAATACCATATAACGTAATACGTTATAACGTTATACCATATAACGTAATACGTTAAAACGTAATACCATATAACGTAATACGTTATAACGTTATACCATATAACGTAAAACGTCATTTCGTTATACCATATAACGTAATACGTTATAACGTAATGCCATATAACGTAATACGTGATAACGTTATACCATATAACGTAATACGTTATAACGCAATAACATATAACGTAAAACGTTATAACGTAATACCATATAACGTAATACGTTATAACGTTATACCATATAACGTAATACGTTAAAACGTAATACCATATAACGTAATACGTTATAACGTAATACCATATAACGTAATACGTTATAACGTTATACCATATAACGTAATACTTTATAACGTTATAGCATATAACGTAATACGTTAAAACGTTATACCACATAACGTAATACGTTATAACGTAATACCATATAACGTAATACGTTATAACGTTATACCATATAACGTAATACGTTAAAACGTAATACCATATAACGTAATACGTTATAACGTTATACCATATAACGTAAAACGTCATTTCGTTATACCATATAACGTAATACGTTATAACGTAATGCCATATAACGTAATACGTGATATCGTTATACCATATAACGTAATACGTTATAACGTAATAACATATAACGTAAAACGTCATTTCGTTGTACCATATAACGTAATACGGTATAACGTTATACCATATAACGTAATACGTTATAACGATATACCATATAACGTAATACGTTATAACGTAATACCATATAAAGTAATACGTTATGACGTTATACCATATAACGTAATACGTTATAACGTAATACCATATAACGTAATACGTTATAACGTAATACCATATAACGTAATACGTGATAACGTAATACCATATAACGTAATACGTTATAACGTAATACTATATAACGTATTCCGTCATAACGTTATACCATATAACGTAATACGTTAGAACGTTATACCACATAACGTAATACGTTATAACGTTATACCATATAACGTAATACGTTAAAACGTAATACCATATAACGTAATACGTCATAACGTTATACCATATAACGTAATACGTGATAACGTATTACCATCTAACGTAATACGTTATGACGTTATACCATATAACGTAATACGTTATAACGTAATTCCACATAACGTAATACGTTATAACGTTATACCATACAACGTAAAACGTCATTTCGATATACCGTATAACGTCATACGTTATAACGTAATACCATATAACGTAAAACGTCATTTCGTTATACCATATAACGTAATACGTTATAACGTAATACGTTATAACGTAATACCATATAGCGTAATACGTTATAACGTAATACCATATAACGTAATACGTGATAACGTTATACCATATAACGTAATACGTTAGAACGTTATACCATATAACGTAATACGTCATAACGTTATACCATATAACGTAATACGTGATAACGTATTACCATCTAACGTAATACGTTATGACGTTATACCATATAACGTAATACGTTATAACGTAATTCCACATAACGTAATACGTTATAACGTTATACCATACAACGTAAAACGTCATTTCGATATACCGTATAACGTGATACGTTATAACGTAATACCATATAACGTAAAACGTCATTTCGTTATACCATATAACGTAATACGTTATAACGTAATACCATATAACGTAATACGGTATAACGTTATACCATTTAACGTAATACGTTATAACGATATACCATATAACGTAGTACGTTATAACGTTATACCATATAACGTAATACGTTATAACGTTATACCATATAACGTAATACGTTAAAACGTTATACCATATAACGTAATACGTTATAACGTTATACCATATAACGTAATACGTGATAACGTAATACCATATAACGTAATACGTTATAACGTTACACCATTTAACGTAATACGTTATAACGTTATACCATATAACGTAATACTTTATAACGTTATACCATATAACGTAATACGTTAAAATCTTATACCACATAACGTAATACGTTATAACGTAATACCATATAACGTAATACGTTATAACGTTATACCATATAACGTAATACGTTAAAACGTAATACCATATAACGTAATACGTTATAACGTTATACCATATAACGTAAAACGTCATTTCGTTATACCATATAAGGTAATACGTTATAACTTAATGCCATATAACGTAATACGTGATAACGTTATACCATATAACGTAATACGTTATAACGTAATAACATATAACGTAAAACGTTATAACGTAATACCATATAACGTAATACGGTATAACGTTATACCATATAATGTAAAACGTCATTTCGTTATACCATATAACGTAATACGTTATAACGTAATGCCATATAACGTAATACGTGATATCGTTATACCATATAACGTAAAACGTCATTTCGTTATACCATATAACGTAATACGTTATAACGTTATACCATATAACGTAATACGTTAAAACGTAATACCATATAACGTAATACGTTATAACGTTATACCATATAACGTAAAACGTCATTTCGTTATACCATATAACGTAATACGTTATAACGTAATGCCATATAACGTAATATTGATAACGTTATACCATATAACGTAATACGTTATAGCGTAATAACATATAACGTAAAACGTTATAACGTAATACCATATAACGTAATACTTTATAACGTTATACCATATAACGTAATACGTTAAAACGTTATACCATATAACGTAATACGTTAAAACGTTATACCATATAACGTAATACGTTAAAACGTTATACCATATAACGTAATACGTTATAACGTTATACCATATAACGTAATACGTTAAAACGTAATACCATATAACGTAATACGTTATAACGTAATACCATATAACGTAATACGTTATAACGTTATACCATATAACGTAATACGTTATAACGTTATACCATATAACGTAATACTTTATAACGTTATACCATATAACGTAATACGTTAAAACGTTATACCACATAACGTAATACGTTATAACGTAATACCATATAACGTAATACGTTATAACGTTATACCATATAACGTAATACGTTAAAACGTAATACCATATAACGTAATACGTTATAACGTTATACCATATAACGTAAAACGTCATTTCGTTATACCATATAACGTAATACGTTATAACGTAATGCCATATAACGTAATACGTGATATCGTTATACCATATAACGTAATACGTTATAACGTAATAACATATAACGTTAAACGTCATTTCGTTGTACCATATAACGTAATACGGTATAACGTTATACCATATAACGTAATACGTTATAACGATATACCATATAACGTAATACGTTATAACGTAATACCATATAAAGTAATACGTTATGACGTTATACCATATAACGTAATACGTTATAACGTAATACCATATAACGTAATACGTTATAACGTAATACCATATAACGTAATACGTGATAACGTAATACCATATAACGTAATACGTTATAACGTAATACCATATAACGTATTCCGTCATAACGTTATACCATATAACGTAATACGTTAGAACGTTATACCACATAACGTAATACGTTATAACGTTATACCATATAACGTAATACGTTAAAACGTAATACCATATAACGTAATACGTCATAACGTTATACCATATAACGTAATACGTGATAACGTATTACCATCTAACGTAATACGTTATGACGTTATACGATATAACGTAATACGTTATAACGTAATTCCACATAACGTAATACGTTATAACGTTATACCATACAACGTAAAACGTCATTTCGATATACCGTATAACGTGATACGTTATAACGTAATACCATATAACGTAAAACGTCATTTCGTTATACCATATAACGTAATACGTTATAACGTAATACGTTATAACGTAATACCATATAGCGTAATACGTTATAACGTAATACCATATAACGTAATACGTGATAACGTTATACCATATAACGTAATACGTTAGAACGTTATACCATATAACGTAATACGTCATAACGTTATACCATATAACGTAATACGTGATAACGTATTACCATCTAACGTAATACGTTATGACGTTATACCATATAACGTAATACGTTATAACGTAATTCCACATAACGTAATACGTTATAACGTTATACCATACAACGTAAAACGTCATTTCGATATACCGTATAACGTGATACGTTATAACGTAATACCATATAACGTAAAACGTCATTTCGTTATACCATATAACGTAATACGTTATAACGTAATACCATATAACGTAATACGGTATAACGTTATACCATTTAACGTAATACGTTATAACGATATACCATATAACGTAGTACGTTATAACGTTATACCATATAACGTAATACGTTATAACGTTATACCATATAACGTAATACGTTAAAACGTTATACCATATAACGTAATACGTTATAACGTTATACCATATAACGTAATACGTGATAACGTAATACCATATAGCGTAATACGTTATAACGTTACACCATTTAACGTAATACGTTATAACGTTATACCATATAACGTAATACTTTATAACGTTATACCATATAACGTAATACGTTAAAATCTTATACCACATAACGTAATACGTTATAACGTAATACCATATAACGTAATACGTTATAACGTTATACCATATAACGTAATACGTTAAAACGTAATACCATATAACGTAATACGTTATAACGTTATACCATATAACGTAAAACGTCATTTCGTTATACCATATAAGGTAATACGTTATAACGTAATGCCATATAACGTAATACGTGATAACGTTATACCATATAACGTAATACGTTATAACGTAATAACATATAACGTAAAACGTTATAACGTAATACCATATAACGTAATACGTTATAACGTTATACCATATAACGTAAAACGTCATTTCGTTATACCATATAACGTAATACGTTATAACGTAATGCCATATAACGTAATACGTGATAACGTTATACCATATAACGTAATACGTTATAGCGTAATAACATATAACGTAAAACGTTATAACGTAATACCATATAACGTAATACTTTATAACGTTATACCATATAACGTAATACGTTAAAACGTTATACCATATAACGTAATACGTTAAAACGTTATACCATATAACGTAATACGTTAAAACGTTATACCATATAACGTAATACGTTATAACGTTATACCATATAACGTAATACGTTAAAACGTAATACCATATAACGTAATACGTTATAACGTAATACCATATAACGTAATACGTTATAACGTTATACCATATAACGTAATACGTTATAACGTTATACCATATAACGTAATACTTTATAACGTTATACCATATAACGTAATACGTTAAAACGTTATACCACATAACGTAATACGTTATAACGTAATACCATATAACGTAATACGTTATAACGTTATACCATATAACGTAATACGTTAAAACGTAATACCATATAACGTAATACGTCATAACGTTATACCATATAACGTAAAACGTCATTTCGTTATACCATATAACGTAATACGTTATAACGTTATACAATATAACGTAATACGTTAAAACGTAATACCATATAACGTAATACGTTATAACGTTATACCATATAACGTAAAACGTCATTTCGTTATACCATATAACGTAATACGTTATAACGTAATGCCATATAACGTAATACGTGATAACGTTATACCATATAACGTAATACGTTATAGCGTAATAACATATAACGTAAAACGTTATAACGTAATACCATATAACGTAATACGTTATAACGTTATACCATATAACGTAATACGTTAAAACGTAATACCATATAACGTAATACGTTATAACATAATACCATATAACGTAATACGTTATAACGTTATACCATATAACGTAATACGTTATAACGTTATACCATATAACGTAATACTTTATAACGTTATACCATATAACGTAATACGTTAAAACGTTATACCACATAACGTAATACGTTGTAACGTAATACCATATAACGTAATACGTTATAACGTTATACCATATAACGTAATACGTTAAAACGTAATACCCTATAACGTAATACGTTATAACGTTATACCATATAATGTAAAACGTCATTTCGTTATACCATATAACGTAATACGTTATAACGTAATGCCATATAACGTAATACGTGATATCGTTATACCATATAACGTAATACGTTATAACGTAATAACATATAACGTAAAACGTCATTTCGTTGTACCATATAACGTAATACGGTATAACGTTATACCATATAACGTAATACGTTATAACGATATACCATATAACGTAATACGTTATAACGTTGTACCATATAACGTAATACGTGATAACGTTATACCATATAACGTAATACGTTAAAACGTTATACCATATAACGTAATACGTTATAACGTTATACCATATAACGTAATACGTGATAACGTAATACCATATAACGTAATACGTTATGACGTTATACCATATAACGTAATACGTTATAACGTAATACCATATAACGTAATACGTTATAACGTAATGCCATATAACGTAAAACGTCATTTCGTTATACCATATAACGTAATACGTTATAACGTAATACCATATAACGTAATACGTTATAACGTTATACCATATAACGTAATACGTGATAACGTTATACCATATAACGTAATACGTTAGAACGTTATACCATATAACGTAATACGTTATAACGTAATACCATATAACGTAATACGTGATAACGTTATACCATATAACGTAATACGTTAGAACGTTATACCATATAACGTAATACGTCATAACGTTATACCATATAACGTAATACGTGATAACGTATTTCCATCTAACGTAATACGTGATAACGTAATACCATATAACGTAATACGTTATGACGTTATACCATATAACGTAATACGTTATAACGTAATACCATATAACGTAATACGTTATAACGTAATACCATATAACGTAAAACGTCATTTCGTTATACCATATAACGTAATACGTTATAACGTAATACCATATAACGTAATACGTTATAACGTTATACCATATAACGTAATAAGTGATAACGTTATACCATATAACGTAATACGTTAAAACGTTATACCATATAACGTAATACGTTATAACGTTATACCATATAACGTAATACGTGATAACGTTATACCATATAACGTAGTACGTTATAACGTTATACCATATAACGTAATACGTTATAACGTTATACCATATAACGTAAAACGTCATTTCGTTATACCATATAACGTAATACGTTAAAACGTAATACCATATAACGTAATACGTTATAACGTAATACCATATAACGTAATACGTTATAACGTTATACCATATAACGTAATACGTTATAACGTTATACCATATAACGTAATACTTTATAACGTCATACCTTATAACGTAATACGTTAAAACGTTATACCACATAACGTAATACGTTGTAACGTAATACCATATAACGTAATACGTTATAACGTTATACCATATAACGTAATACGTTAAAACGTAATACCCTATAACGTAATACGTTATAACGTTATACCATATAATGTAAAACGTCATTTCGTTATACCATATAACGTAATACGTTATAACGTTATACCATATAACGTAATACTTTATAACGTTATACCATATAACGTAATACGTTAAAACGTTATACCACATAACGTAATACGTTGTAACGTAATACCATATAACGTAATACGTTATAACGTTATACCATATAACGTAATACGTTAAAACGTAATACCCTATAACGTAATACGTTATAACGTTATACCATATAATGTAAAACGTCATTTCGTTATACCATATAACGTAATACGTTATAACGTAATGCCATATAACGTAATACGTGATATCGTTATACCATATAACGTAATACGTTATAACGTAATAACATATAACGTAAAACGTCATTTCGTTGTACCATATAACGTAATACGGTATAACGTTATACCATATAACGTAATACGTTATAACGATATACCATATAACGTAATACGTTATGACGTTATACCATATAACGTAATACGTTATAACGTAATACCATATAACGTAATACGTTATAACGTAATACCATATAACGTAAAACGTCATTTCGTTATACCATATAACGTAATACGTTATAACGTTATACAATATAACGTAATACGTTAAAACGTAATACCATATAACGTAATACGTTATAACGTTATACCATATAACGTAAAACGTCATTTCGTTATACCATATAACGTAATACGTTATAACGTAATGCCATATAACGTAATACGTGATAACGTTATACCATATAACGTAATACGTTATAGCGTAATAACATATAACGTAAAACGTTATAACGTAATACCATATAACGTAATACGTTATAACGTTATACCATATAACGTAATACGTTAAAACGTAATACCATATAACGTAATACGTTATAACATAATACCATATAACGTAATACGTTATAACGTTATACCATATAACGTAATACGTTATAACGTTATACCATATAACGTAATACTTTATAACGTTATACCATATAACGTAATACGTTAAAACGTTATACCACATAACGTAATACGTTGTAACGTAATACCATATAACGTAATACGTTATAACGTTATACCATATAACGTAATACGTTAAAACGTAATACCCTATAACGTAATACGTTATAACGTTATACCATATAATGTAAAACGTCATTTCGTTATACCATATAACGTAATACGTTATAACGTAATGCCATATAACGTAATACGTGATATCGTTATACCATATAACGTAATACGTTATAACGTAATAACATATAACGTAAAACGTCATTTCGTTGTACCATATAACGTAATACGGTATAACGTTATACCATATAACGTAATACGTTATAACGATATACCATATAACGTAATACGTTATAACGTTGTACCATATAACGTAATACGTGATAACGTTATACCATATAACGTAATACGTTAAAACGTTATACCATATAACGTAATACGTTATAACGTTATACCATATAACGTAATACGTGATAACGTAATACCATATAACGTAATACGTTATGACGTTATACCATATAACGTAATACGTTATAACGTAATACCATATAACGTAATACGTTATAACGTAATGCCATATAACGTAAAACGTCATTTCGTTATACCATATAACGTAATACGTTATAACGTAATACCATATAACGTAATACGTTATAACGTTATACCATATAACGTAATACGTGATAACGTTATACCATATAACGTAATACGTTAGAACGTTATACCATATAACGTAATACGTTATAACGTAATACCATATAACGTAATACGTGATAACGTTATACCATATAACGTAATACGTTAGAACGTTATACCATATAACGTAATACGTCATAACGTTATACCATATAACGTAATACGTGATAACGTATTTCCATCTAACGTAATACGTGATAACGTAATACCATATAACGTAATACGTTATGACGTTATACCATATAACGTAATACGTTATAACGTAATACCATATAACGTAATACGTTATAACGTAATACCATATAACGTAAAACGTCATTTCGTTATACCATATAACGTAATACGTTATAACGTAATACCATATAACGTAATACGTTATAACGTTATACCATATAACGTAATAAGTGATAACGTTATACCATATAACGTAATACGTTAAAACGTTATACCATATAACGTAATACGTTATAACGTTATACCATATAACGTAATACGTGATAACGTTATACCATATAACGTAGTACGTTATAACGTTATACCATATAACGTAATACGTTATAACGTTATACCATATAACGTAAAACGTCATTTCGTTATACCATATAACGTAATACGTTAAAACGTAATACCATATAACGTAATACGTTATAACGTAATACCATATAACGTAATACGTTATAACGTTATACCATATAACGTAATACGTTATAACGTTATACCATATAACGTAATACTTTATAACGTCATACCTTATAACGTAATCCGTTAAAACGTTATACCACATAACGTAATACGTTATAACGTAATACCATATAACGTAATACGCGATAACGTAATACCATATAACGTAATACGTTATAACGTTATACCATATAACGTAATATGTTATAACGTTATACCATATAACGGAATACTTTATAACGTTATACCATATAACGTAATACGTTAAAACGTTATACCACATAACGTAATACGTTATAACGTAATACCATATAACGTAATACGTTATAACGTTATACCATATAACGTAAAACGTCATTTCGTTATAAAATATAACGTAATACGTTATAACGTAATACCATATAACGTAATACGCGATAACGTAATACCATATAACGTAATACGTTATAACGTTATACCATATAACGTAATACGTTATAACGTTATACCATATAACGTAAAACTTCATTTCGTTATACCATATAACGTAATACGTTATAACGTAATGCCATATAACGTAATACGTGATAACGTTATACCATATAACGTAATACGTTATAACGTAATAACATATAACGTAAAACGTTATAACGTAATACCATATAACGTAATACGTTATAACGTTATACCATATAACGTAATACGTTAAAACGTAATACCATATAACGTAATACGTGATAACGTTATACCATATAACTTAATACGTTATAACGTAATACCATATAACGTAATACGTTATAACGTTATACCATATAACGTAAAACGTCATTTCGTTATAAAATATAACGTAATACGTTATAACGTAATGCCATATAACGTAATACGTTATAACGTTATACCATATAACGTAATACGTTAAAACGTAATACCATATAACGTAATACGTTATAACGTAATACCATATAACGTAATACGTTAAAACGTTATACCATATAACGTAATACGTTATAACGTAATAACATATAACGTAATACGTTATAACGTTATACCATATAACGTAATAAGTGATAACGTTATACCATATAACGTAATACGTTAAAACGTTATACCATATAACGTAATACGTTATAACGTAATGCCATATAACGTAATACGTGATAACGTTATACCATATAACTTAATACGTTATAACGTAATACCTTATAACGTAATACGTTATAACGTTATACCATATAACGTAAAACGTCATTTCGTTATAAAATATAACGTAATACGTTATAACGTAATGCCATATAACGTAATACGTGATAACGTTATACCATATAACGTAATACGTTATAACGTAATAACATATAACGTAAAACGTTATAACGTAATACCATATAACGTAATACGTTATAACGTTATACCATATAACGTAATACGTTAAAACGTAATACCATATAACGTAATACGTTATAACGTAATACCATATAACGTAATACGTTAAAACGTTATACCATATAACGTAATACGTTATAACGTAATACCATATAACGTAATACGTTATAACGTAATAACATATAACGTAAAACGTTAAAACGTAATACCATATAACGTAATACGTTATAACGTTATACCACATAACGTAATACGTTATAACGTAATACCATATAACGCAATACGCGATAACGTAATACCATATAACGTAATACGTTATAACGTTATACCATATAACGTAATACGTTATAACGTTATACCATATAACGGAATACTTTATAACGTTATACCATATAACGTAATACGTTAAAACGTTATACCACATAACGTAATACGTTATAACGTAATACCATACAACGTAATACGTTATGACGTTATACCATATAACGTAATACGTTATAACGTAATACCATATAACGTAATACGTTATAACGTAATACCATATAACGTAATACGTTAAAACGTTATACCATATAACGTAATACGTTATAACGTTATACCATATAACGTAATACGTGATAACGTAATACCATATAACGTAATACGTTATGACGTTATACCATATAACGTAATACGTTATAACGTAATACCATATAACGTAATACGTTATAACGTTATACCACATAACGTAATAAGTGATAACGTTATACCATATAACGTAATACGTTAAAACGTTATACCATATAACGTAATACGTTATAACGTTATACCATATAAAGTAATACGTGATAACGTTATACCATATAACGTAATACGTTAAACCGTTATACCATATAACGTAATACGTTATAACGTTATACCATATAACGTAATACGTGATAACGTAATACCATATAACGTAATACGTTATAACGTAATACCATATAACGTAATACGTTATAACGTTATACCATATAACGTAATACGTGATAACGTAATACCATATAACGTAATACGTTATAACGTAATACCATATAACGGAATACTTTATAACGTTATACCATATAACGTAATACGTTAAAACGTTATACCACATAACGTAATACGTTATAACGTAATACCATATAACGTAATACGTTATAACGTTATACCATATAACGTAAAACGTCATTTCGTTATAAAATATAACGTAATACGTTATAACGTAATGCCATATAACGTAATACGTGATAACGTTATACCATATAACGTAATACGTTATAACGTAATAACATATAACGTAAAACGTTATAACGTAATACCATATAACGTAATACGTTAAAACGTTATACCACATAACGTAATACGTTATAACGTAATACCATATAACGTAATACGTTATAACGTTATACCATATAACGTAATACGTTAAAACGTTATACCATACAACGTAATACGTTATAACGTTATACCATATAACGTAATACGTGATAACGTAATACCATATAATGTAATACGTTATAACGTTATACCATTTAACGTAATACGTTATAACGTTATACCATATAACGTAATACGTTAAAACGTAATACCATATAACGTAATACGTTATAACGTTATACCATATAACGTAAAACGTCATTTCGTTATACCATATAACGTAATACGTTAAAATCTTATACCACATAACGTAATACGTTATAACGTAATACCATATAACGTAATACGTTATAACGTTATACCATATAACGTAAAACGTCATTTCGTTATACCATATAACGTAATACGTTATAACGTAATGCCATATAACGTAATACGTGATAACGTTATACCATATAACGTAATACGTTATAACGCAATAACATATAACGTAAAACGTTATAACGTAATACCATATAACGTAATACGTTATAACGTTATACCATATAACGTAATACGTTAAAACGTAATACCATATAACGTAATACGTTATAACGTAATACCATATAACGTAATACGTTATAACGTTATACCATATAACGTAATACTTTATAACGTTATACCATATAACGTAATACGTTAAAACGTTATACCACATAACGTAATACGTTATAACGTAATACCATATAACGTAATACGTTATAACGTTATACCATATAACGTAATACGTTAAAACGTAATACCATATAACGTAATACGTTATAACGTTATACCATATAACGTAAAACGTCATTTCGTTATACCATATAACGTAATACGTTATAACGTAATGCCATATAACGTAATACGTGATATCGTTATACCATATAACGTAATACGTTATAACGTAATAACATATAACGTAAAACGTCATTTCGTTGTACCATATAACGTAATACGGTATAACGTTATACCATATAACGTAATACGTTATAACGATATACCATATAACGTAATACGTTATAACGTAATACCATATAAAGTAATACGTTATGACGTTATACCATATAACGTAATACGTTATAACGTAATACCATATAACGTAATACGTTATAACGTAATACCATATAACGTAATACGTGATAACGTAATACCATATAACGTAATACGTTATAACGTAATACTATATAACGTATTCCGTCATAACGTTATACCATATAACGTAATACGTTAGAACGTTATACCACATAACGTAATACGTTATAACGTTATACCATATAACGTAATACGTTAAAACGTAATACCATATAACGTAATACGTCATAACGTTATACCATATAACGTAATACGTGATAACGTATTACCATCTAACGTAATACGTTATGACGTTATACCATATAACGTAATACGTTATAACGTAATTCCACATAACGTAATACGTTATAACGTTATACCATACAACGTAAAACGTCATTTCGATATACCGTATAACGTCATACGTTATAACGTAATACCATATAACGTAAAACGTCGTTTCGTTATACCATATAACGTAATACGTTATAACGTAATACGTTATAACGTAATACCATATAGCGTAATACGTTATAACGTAATACCATATAACGTAATACGTGATAACGTTATACCATATAACGTAATACGTTAGAACGTTATACCATATAACGTAATACGTCATAACGTTATACCATATAACGTAATACGTGATAACGTATTACCATCTAACGTAATACGTTATGACGTTATACCATATAACGTAATACGTTATAACGTAATTCCACATAACGTAATACGTTATAACGTTATACCATACAACGTAAAACGTCATTTCGATATACCGTATAACGTGATACGTTATAACGTAATACCATATAACGTAAAACGTCATTTCGTTATACCATATAACGTAATACGTTATAACGTAATACCATATAACGTAATACGGTATAACGTTATACCATTTAACGTAATACGTTATAACGATATACCATATAACGTAGTACGTTATAACGTTATACCATATAACGTAATACGTTATAACGTTATACCATATAACGTAATACGTTAAAACGTTATACCATATAACGTAATACGTTATAACGTTATACCATATAACGTAATACGTGATAACGTAATACCATATAACGTAATACGTTATAACGTTACACCATTTAACGTAATACGTTATAACGTTATACCATATAACGTAATACTTTATAACGTTATACCATATAACGTAATACGTTAAAATCTTATACCACATAACGTAATACGTTATAACGTAATACCATATAACGTAATACGTTATAACGTTATACCATATAACGTAATACGTTAAAACGTAATACCATATAACGTAATACGTTATAACGTTATACCATATAACGTAAAACGTCATTTCGTTATACCATATAAGGTAATACGTTATAACTTAATGCCATATAACGTAATACGTGATAACGTTATACCATATAACGTAATACGTTATAACGTAATAACATATAACGTAAAACGTTATAACGTAATACCATATAACGTAATACGGTATAACGTTATACCATATAATGTAAAACGTCATTTCGTTATACCATATAACGTAATACGTTATAACGTAATGCCATATAACGTAATACGTGATATCGTTATACCATATAACGTAAAACGTCATTTCGTTATACCATATAACGTAATACGTTATAACGTTATACCATATAACGTAATACGTTAAAACGTAATACCATATAACGTAATACGTTATAACGTTATACCATATAACGTAAAACGTCATTTCGTTATACCATATAACGTAATACGTTATAACGTAATGCCATATAACGTAATATTGATAACGTTATACCATATAACGTAATACGTTATAGCGTAATAACATATAACGTAAAACGTTATAACGTAACACCATATAACGTAATACTTTATAACGTTATACCATATAACGTAATACGTTAAAACGTTATACCATATAACGTAATACGTTAAAACGTTATACCATATAACGTAATACGTTAAAACGTTATACCATATAACGTAATACGTTATAACGTTATACCATATAACGTAATACGTTAAAACGTAATACCATATAACGTAATACGTTATAACGTAATACCATATAACGTAATACGTTATAACGTTATACCATATAACGTAATACGTTATAACGTTATACCATATAACGTAATACTTTATAACGTTATACCATATAACGTAATACGTTAAAACGTTATACCACATAACGTAATACGTTATAACGTAATACCATATAACGTAATACGTTATAACGTTATACCATATAACGTAATACGTTAAAACGTAATACCATATAACGTAATACGTTATAACGTTATACCATATAACGTAAAACGTCATTTCGTTATACCATATAACGTAATACGTTATAACGTAATGCCATATAACGTAATACGTGATATCGTTATACCATATAACGTAATACGTTATAACGTAATAACATATAACGTAAAACGTCATTTCGTTGTACCATATAACGTAATACGGTATAACGTTATACCATATAACGTAATACGTTATAACGATATACCATATAACGTAATACGTTATAACGTAATACCATATAAAGTAATACGTTATGACGTTATACCATATAACGTAATACGTTATAACGTAATACCATATAACGTAATACGTTATAACGTAATACCATATAACGTAATACGTGATAACGTAATACCATATAACGTAATACGTTATAACGTAATACCATATAACGTATTCCGTCATAACGTTATACCATATAACGTAATACGTTAGAACGTTATACCACATAACGTAATACGTTATAACGTTATACCATATAACGTAATACGTTAAAACGTAATACCATATAACGTAATACGTCATAACGTTATACCATATAACGTAATACGTGATAACGTATTACCATCTAACGTAATACGTTATGACGTTATACCATATAACGTAATACGTTAAAACGTAATACCATATAACGTAATACGTTATAACGTTATACCATATAACGTAAAACGTCATTTCGTTATACCATATAACGTAATACGTTATAACGTAATGCCATATAACGTAATACGTGATATCGTTATACCATATAACGTAATACGTTATAACGTAATAACATATAACGTAAAACGTCATTTCGTTGTACCATATAACGTAATACGGTATAACGTTATACCATATAACGTAATACGTTATAACGATATACCATATAACGTAATACGTTATAACGTAATACCATATAAAGTAATACGTTATGACGTTATACCATATAACGTAATACGTTATAACGTAATACCATATAACGTAATACGTTATAACGTAATACCATATAACGTAATACGTGATAACGTAATACCATATAACGTAATACGTTATAACGTTATACCATATAACGTAAAACGTCATTTCGTTATACCATATAACGTAATACGTTATAACGTAATGCCATATAACGTAATACGTGATATCGTTATACCATATAACGTAATACGTTATAACGTAATAACATATAACGTAAAACGTCATTTCGTTGTACCATATAACGTAATACGGTATAACGTTATACCATATAACGTAATACGTTATAACGATATACCATATAACGTAATACGTTGTAACGTAATACCATATAAAGTAATACGTTATGACGTTATACCATATAACGTAATACGTTATAACGTAATACCATATAACGTAATACGTTATAACGTAATACCATATAACGTAATACGTGATAACGTAATACCAGATAACGTAATACGTTATAACGTAATACTATATAACGTATTCCGTCATAACGTTATACCATATAACGTAATACGTTAGAACGTTATACCACATAACGTAATACGTTATAACGTTATACCATATAACGTAATACGTTAAAACGTAATACCATATAACGTAATACGTCATAACGTTATACCATATAACGTAATACGTGATAACGTATTACCATCTAACGTAATACGTTATGACGTTATACCATATAACGTAATACGTTATAACGTAATTCCACATAACGTAATACGTTATAACGTTATACCATACAACGTAAAACGTCATTTCGATATACCGTATAACGTCATACGTTATAACGTAATACCATATAACGTAAAACGTCATTTCGTTATACCATATAACGTAATACGTTATAACGTAATACGTTATAACGTAATACCATATAGCGTAATACGTTATAACGTAATACCATATAACGTAATACGTGATAACGTATTACCATCTAACGTAATACGTTATGACGTTATACCATATAACGTAATACGTTATAACGTAATTCCACATAACGTAATACGTTATAACGTTATACCATACAACGTAAAACGTCATTTCGATATACCGTATAACGTGATACGTTATAACGTAATACCATATAACGTAAAACGTCATTTCGTTATACCATATAACGTAATACGTTATAACGTAATACCATATAACGTAATACGGTATAACGTTATACCATTTAACGTAATACGTTATAACGATATACCATATAACGTAGTACGTTATAACGTTATACCATATAACGTAATACGTTATAACGTTATACCATATAACGTAATACGTTAAAACGTTATACCATATAACGTAATACGTTATAACGTTATACCATATAACGTAATACGTGATAACGTAATACCATATAACGTAATACGTTATAACGTTACACCATTTAACGTAATACGTTATAACGTTATACCATATAACGTAATACTTTATAACGTTATACCATATAACGTAATACGTTAAAATCTTATACCACATAACGTAATACGTTATAACGTAATACCATATAACGTAATACGTTATAACGTTATACCATATAACGTAATACGTTAAAACGTAATACCATATAACGTAATACGTTATAACGTTATACCATATAACGTAAAACGTCATTTCGTTATACCATATAAGGTAATACGTTATAACTTAATGCCATATAACGTAATACGTGATAACGTTATACCATATAACGTAATACGTTATAACGTAATAACATATAACGTAAAACGTTATAACGTAATACCATATAACGTAATACGGTATAACGTTATACCATATAATGTAAAACGTCATTTCGTTATACCATATAACGTAATACGTTATAACGTAATGCCATATAACGTAATACGTGATATCGTTATACCATATAACGTAAAACGTCATTTCGTTATACCATATAACGTAATACGTTATAACGTTATACCATATAACGTAATACGTTAAAACGTAATACCATATAACGTAATACGTTATAACGTTATACCATATAACGTAAAACGTCATTTCGTTATACCATATAACGTAATACGTTATAACGTAATGCCATATAACGTAATATTGATAACGTTATACCATATAACGTAATACGTTATAGCGTAATAACATATAACGTAAAACGTTATAACGTAACACCATATAACGTAATACTTTATAACGTTATACCATATAACGTAATACGTTAAAACGTTATACCATATAACGTAATACGTTAAAACGTTATACCATATAACGTAATACGTTAAAACGTTATACCATATAACGTAATACGTTATAACGTTATACCATATAACGTAATACGTTAAAACGTAATACCATATAACGTAATACGTTATAACGTAATACCATATAACGTAATACGTTATAACGTTATACCATATAACGTAATACGTTATAACGTTATACCATATAACGTAATACTTTATAACGTTATACCATATAACGTAATACGTTAAAACGTTATACCACATAACGTAATACGTTATAACGTAATACCATATAACGTAATACGTTATAACGTTATACCATATAACGTAATACGTTAAAACGTAATACCATATAACGTAATACGTTATAACGTTATACCATATAACGTAAAACGTCATTTCGTTATACCATATAACGTAATACGTTATAACGTAATGCCATATAACGTAATACGTGATATCGTTATACCATATAACGTAATACGTTATAACGTAATAACATATAACGTAAAACGTCATTTCGTTGTACCATATAACGTAATACGGTATAACGTTATACCATATAACGTAATACGTTATAACGATATACCATATAACGTAATACGTTATAACGTAATACCATATAAAGTAATACGTTATGACGTTATACCATATAACGTAATACGTTATAACGTAATACCATATAACGTAATACGTTATAACGTAATACCATATAACGTAATACGTGATAACGTAATACCATATAACGTAATACGTTATAACGTAATACCATATAACGTATTCCGTCATAACGTTATACCATATAACGTAATACGTTAGAACGTTATACCACATAACGTAATACGTTATAACGTTATACCATATAACGTAATACGTTAAAACGTAATACCATATAACGTAATACGTCATAACGTTATACCATATAACGTAATACGTGATAACGTATTACCATCTAACGTAATACGTTATGACGTTATACGATATAACGTAATACGTTATAACGTAATTCCACATAACGTAATACGTTATAACGTTATACCATACAACGTAAAACGTCATTTCGATATACCGTATAACGTGATACGTTATAACGTAATACCATATAACGTAAAACGTCATTTCGTTATACCATATAACGTAATACGTTATAACGTAATACGTTATAACGTAATACCATATAGCGTAATACGTTATAACGTAATACCATATAACGTAATACGTGATAACGTTATACCATATAACGTAATACGTTAGAACGTTATACCATATAACGTAATACGTCATAACGTTATACCATATAACGTAATACGTGATAACGTATTACCATCTAACGTAATACGTTATGACGTTATACCATATAACGTAATACGTTATAACGTAATTCCACATAACGTAATACGTTATAACGTTATACCATACAACGTAAAACGTCATTTCGATATACCGTATAACGTGATACGTTATAACGTAATACCATATAACGTAAAACGTCATTTCGTTATACCATATAACGTAATACGTTATAACGTAATACCATATAACGTAATACGGTATAACGTTATACCATTTAACGTAATACGTTATAACGATATACCATATAACGTAGTACGTTATAACGTTATACCATATAACGTAATACGTTATAACGTTATACCATATAACGTAATACGTTAAAACGTTATACCATATAACGTAATACGTTATAACGTTATACCATATAACGTAATACGTGATAACGTAATACCATATAGCGTAATACGTTATAACGTTACACCATTTAACGTAATACGTTATAACGTTATACCATATAACGTAATACTTTATAACGTTATACCATATAACGTAATACGTTAAAATCTTATACCACATAACGTAATACGTTATAACGTAATACCATATAACGTAATACGTTATAACGTTATACCATATAACGTAATACGTTAAAACGTAATACCATATAACGTAATACGTTATAACGTTATACCATATAACGTAAAACGTCATTTCGTTATACCATATAAGGTAATACGTTATAACGTAATGCCATATAACGTAATACGTGATAACGTTATACCATATAACGTAATACGTTATAACGTAATAACATATAACGTAAAACGTTATAACGTAATACCATATAACGTAATACGGTATAACGTTATACCATATAATGTAAAACGTCATTTCGTTATACCATATAACGTAATACGTTATAACGTAATGCCATATAACGTAATACGTGATATCGTTATACCATATAACGTAAAACGTCATTTCGTTATACCATATAACGTAATACGTTATAACGTTATACCATATAACGTAATACGTTAAAACGTAATACCATATAACGTAATACGTTATAACGTTATACCATATAACGTAAAACGTCATTTCGTTATACCATATAACGTAATACGTTATAACGTAATGCCATATAACGTAATACGTGATAACGTTATACCATATAACGTAATACGTTATAGCGTAATAACATATAACGTAAAACGTTATAACGTAATACCATATAACGTAATACTTTATAACGTTATACCATATAACGTAATACGTTAAAACGTTATACCATATAACGTAATACGTTAAAACGTTATACCATATAACGTAATACGTTAAAACGTTATACCATATAACGTAATACGTTAAAACGTTATACCATATAACGTAATACGTTATAACGTTATACCATATAACGTAATACGTTAAAACGTAATACCATATAACGTAATACGTTATAACGTAATACCATATAACGTAATACGTTATAACGTTATACCATATAACGTAATACGTTATAACGTTATACCATATAACGTAATACTTTATAACGTTATACCATATAACGTAATACGTTAAAACGTTATACCACATAACGTAATACGTTATAACGTAATACCATATAACGTAATACGTTATAACGTTATACCATATAACGTAATACGTTAAAACGTAATACCATATAACGTAATACGTTATAACGTTATACCATATAACGTAAAACGTCATTTCGTTATACCATATAACGTAATACGTTATAACGTTATACAATATAACGTAATACGTTAAAACGTAATACCATATAACGTAATACGTTATAACGTTATACCATATAACGTAAAACGTCATTTCGTTATACCATATAACGTAATACGTTATAACGTAATGCCATATAACGTAATACGTGATAACGTTATACCATATAACGTAATACGTTATAGCGTAATAACATATAACGTAAAACGTTATAACGTAATACCATATAACGTAATACGTTATAACGTTATACCATATAACGTAATACGTTAAAACGTAATACCATATAACGTAATACGTTATAACATAATACCATATAACGTAATACGTTATAACGTTATACCATATAACGTAATACGTTATAACGTTATACCATATAACGTAATACTTTATAACGTTATACCATATAACGTAATACGTTAAAACGTTATACCACATAACGTAATACGTTGTAACGTAATACCATATAACGTAATACGTTATAACGTTATACCATATAACGTAATACGTTAAAACGTAATACCCTATAACGTAATACGTTATAACGTTATACCATATAATGTAAAACGTCATTTCGTTATACCATATAACGTAATACGTTATAACGTAATGCCATATAACGTAATACGTGATATCGTTATACCATATAACGTAATACGTTATAACGTAATAACATATAACGTAAAACGTCATTTCGTTGTACCATATAACGTAATACGGTATAACGTTATACCATATAACGTAATACGTTATAACGATATACCATATAACGTAATACGTTATAACGTTGTACCATATAACGTAATACGTGATAACGTTATACCATATAACGTAATACGTTAAAACGTTATACCATATAACGTAATACGTTAAAACGTTATACCATATAACGTAATACGTTATAACGTTATACCATATAACGTAATACGTGATAACGTAATACCATATAACGTAATACGTTATAACGTTACACCATTTAACGTAATACGTTATAACGTTATACCATATAACGTAATACTTTATAACGTTATACCATATAACGTAATACGTTAAAATCTTATACCACATAACGTAATACGTTATAACGTAATACCATATAACGTAATACGTTATAACGTTATACCATATAACGTAATACGTTAAAACGTAATACCATATAACGTAATACGTTATAACGTTATACCATATAACGTAAAACGTCATTTCGTTATACCATATAAGGTAATACGTTATAACTTAATGCCATATAACGTAATACGTGATAACGTTATACCATATAACGTAATACGTTAAAACGTTATACCATATAACGTAATACGTTAAAACGTTATACCATATAACGTAATACGTTAAAACGTTATACCATATAACGTAATACGTTAAAACGTTATACCATATAACGTAATATGTTATAACGTTATACCATATAACGTAATACGTTAAAACGTAATACCATATAACGTAATACGTTATAACGTAATACCATATAACGTAATACGTTATAACGTTATACCATATAACGTAATACGTTATAACGTTATACCATATAACGTAATACTTTATAACGTTATACCATATAACGTAATACGTTAAAACGTTATACCACATAACGTAATACGTTATAACGTAATACCATATAACGTAATACGTTATAACGTTATACCATATAACGTAATACGTTAAAACGTAATACCATATAACGTAATACGTTATAACGTTATACCATATAACGTAAAACGTCATTTCGTTATACCATATAACGTAATACGTTATAACGTTATACAATATAACGTAATACGTTAAAACGTAATACCATATAACGTAATACGTTATAACGTTATACCATATAACGTAAAACGTCATTTCGTTATACCATATAACGTAATACGTTATAACGTAATGCCATATAACGTAATACGTGATAACGTTATACCATATAACGTAATACGTTATAGCGTAATAACATATAACGTAAAACGTTATAACGTAATACCATATAACGTAATACGTTATAACGTTATACCATATAACGTAATACGTTAAAACGTAATACCATATAACGTAATACGTTATAACATAATACCATATAACGTAATACGTTATAACGTTATACCATATAACGTAATACGTTATAACGTTATACCATATAACGTAATACTTTATAACGTTATACCATATAACGTAATACGTTAAAACGTTATACCACATAACGTAATACGTTGTAACGTAATACCATATAACGTAATACGTTATAACGTTATACCATATAACGTAATACGTTAAAACGTAATACCCTATAACGTAATACGTTATAACGTTATACCATATAATGTAAAACGTCATTTCGTTATACCATATAACGTAATACGTTATAACGTAATGCCATATAACGTAATACGTGATATCGTTATACCATATAACGTAATACGTTATAACGTAATAACATATAACGTAAAACGTCATTTCGTTGTACCATATAACGTAATACGGTATAACGTTATACCATATAACGTAATACGTTATAACGATATACCATATAACGTAATACGTTATAACGTTGTACCATATAACGTAATACGTGATAACGTTATACCATATAACGTAATACGTTAAAACGTTATACCATATAACGTAATACGTTATAACGTTATACCATATAACGTAATACGTGATAACGTAATACCATATAACGTAATACGTTATGACGTTATACCATATAACGTAATACGTTATAACGTAATACCATATAACGTAATACGTTATAACGTAATACCATATAACGTAAAACGTCATTTCGTTATACCATATAACGTAATACGTTATAACGTAATACCATATAACGTAATACGTTATAACGTTATACCATATAACGTAATACGTGATAACGTTATACCATATAACGTAATACGTTAGAACGTTATACCATATAACGTAATACGTTATAACGTAATACCATATAACGTAATACGTGATAACGTTATACCATATAACGTAATACGTTAGAACGTTATACCATATAACGTAATACGTCATAACGTTATACCATATAACGTAATACGTGATAACGTATTTCCATCTAACGTAATACGTTATGACGTTATACCATATAACGTAATACGTTATAACGTAATTCCACATAACGTAATACGTTATAACGTTATACCACACAACGTAAAACGTCATTTCGATATACCGTATAACGTGATACGTTATAACGTTATAACATATAACGTAACACGTCATTTCGTTATACCATAAAACATAGTACGGTATAACGTTACACCATATAACGTAATACGTTATAACGTAATGACATATAACGTAATACGTTATATAGTTATACCATATAACGTAATAAGTTATAACATTATACCATATAACGTAATACGTTATAACGTTATACCATATAACGTAATTCGTTATAACGTTATACCACATAACGTAATACGTTATAACGTTATACCATATAACGTAATACGTTATAACGTTATACCATATAACGTAAAACGTCATTTCGTTATACCATATAACGTAATACGTTATAACGTAATGCCATATAACGTAATACGTGATAACGTTATACCATATAACGTAATACGTTATAACGTAATACCATATAACGTAAAACGTCATTTCGTTATACCATATAACGTAATAGGTTATAACGTAATACCATATAACGTAATACGGTATAACGTTATACCATATATCGTAATACGTTATAACGATATATCATATAACGTAATACGTTATAACGTTATACCATATAACGTAATACATTATAACGTTATACCATATAACGTAATACGGTATAACGTTATACCATATAACGTAATACGTTATAAGGATATACCATATAACGTAGTACGTTATAACGTTATACCATATAACGTAATACGTTATAACGTTATACCATATAACGTAATACGTTAAAACGTTATACCATATAACGTAATACGTTATAACGTTATACCATATAACGTAATACGTGATAACGTAATACCATATAACGTAATACGTCATAACGTTATACCATATAACGTAATACGTGATAACGTATTACCATCTAACGTAATACGCTATGACGTTATACCATATAACGTAATACGTTATAACGTAATTCCACATAACGTAATACGTTATAACGTTATACCATACAACGTAAAACGTCATTTCGATATACCGTATAACGTGGTACGTTATAACGTTATAACATATAACGTAATACGTTATAACGTTATACCACACAACGTAAAACGTCATTTCGATATACCGTATAACGTGATACGTTATAACGTTATAACATATAACGTAACACGTCATTTCGTTATACCATAAAACATAGTACGGTATAACGTTACACCATATAACGTAATACGTTATAACGTAATGCCATATAACGTAATACGTGATATCGTTATACCATATAACGTAATACGTTATAACGTAATAACATATAACGTAAAACGTCATTTCGTTGTACCATATAACGTAATACTGTATAACGTTATACCATATAACGTAATACGTTATAACGATATACCATATAACGTAATACGTTATAACGTTATACCATATAACGTAATACGTGATAACGTTATACCATATAACGTAATACGTTAAAACGTTATACCATATAACGTAATACGTTATAACGTTATACCATATAACGTAATACGTGATAACGTAATACCATATAACGTAATACATTATGACGTTATACGATATAACGTAATACGTTATAACGTAATACCATATAACGTAATACGTTATAACGTAATACCATATAACGTAAAACGTCATTTCGTTATACCATATAACGTAATACGTTATAACGTAATACCATATAACGTAATACGTTATAACGTTATACCATATAACGTAATACGTGATAACGTTATACCATATAACGTAATACGTTAGAACGTTATACCATATAACGTAATACGTTATAACGTAATACCATATAACGGAATACTTTATAACGTTATACCATATAACGTAATACGTTAAAACGTTATACCACATAACGTAATACGTTATAACGTAATACCATATAACGTAATACGTTATAACGTTATACCATATAACGTAAAACGTCATTTCGTTATAAAATATAACGTAATACGTTATAACGTAATGCCATATAACGTAATACGTGATAACGTTATACCATATAACGTAATACGTTATAACGTAATAACATATAACGTAAAACGTTATAACGTAATACCATATAACGTAATACGTTATAACGTTATACCATATAACGTAATACGTTAAAACGTAATACCATATAACGTAATACGTTATAACGTAATACCATATAAAGTAATACGTTAAAACGTTATACCATATAACGTAATACGTTATAACGTAATACCATATAACGTAATACGTTATAACGTTATACCATATAACGTAATAAGTGATAACGTTATACCATATAACGTAATACGTTAAAACGTTATACCATATAACGTAATACGTTATAACGTTATACCACATAACTTAATACGTGATAACGTTATACCATATAACGTAATACGTTATAACGTAATACCATATAACGTAATACGTTATAGCGTTATACCACATAACGTAATAAGTGATAACGTTATACCATATAACGTAATACGTTAAAACGTTATACCATATAACGTAATACGTGATAACGTTATACCACATAACGTAATACGTTAAACCGTTATACCATATAACGTAATACGTTATAACGTTATAACATATAACGTAATACGTGATGACGTAATACCATATAACGTAATACGTTAAACCGTTATACCATATAACGTAATACGTTATAACGTTATACCATATAACGTAATACGTGATAACGTAATACCATATAACGTAATACGTTATAACGTAATACCATATAACGGAATACTTTATAACGTTATACCATATAATGTAAAACGTCATTTCGTTATACCATATAACGTAATACGTTATAACGTAATGCCATATAACGTAATACGTGATATCGTTATACCATATAACGTAATACGTTATAACGTAATAACATATAACGTAAAACGTCATTTCGTTGTACCATATAACGTAATACGGTATAACGTTATACCATATAACGTAATACGTTATAACGATATACCATATAACGTAATACGTTATAACGTTGTACCATATAACGTAATACGTGATAACGTTATACCATATAACGTAATACGTTAGAACGTTATACCATATAACGTAATACGTCATAATGTTATACCATATAACGTAATACGTGATAACGTATTTCCATCTAACGTAATACGTTATGACGTTATACCATATAACGTAATACGTTATAACGTAATTCCACATAACGTAATACGTTATAACGTTATACCACACAACGTAAAACGTCATTTCGATATACCGTATAACGTGATACGTTATAACGTTATAACATATAACGTAACACGTCATTTCGTTATACCATAAAACATAGTACGGTATAACGTTACACCATATAACGTAATACGTTATAACGTAATGACATATAACGTAATACGTTATATAGTTATACCATATAACGTAATAAGTTATAACATTATACCATATAACGTAATACGTTATAACGTTATACCATATAACGTAATTCGTTATAACGTTATACCACATAACGTAATACGTTATAACGTTATACCATATAACGTAATACGTTATAACGTTATACCATATAACGTAAAACGTCATTTCGTTATACCATATAACGTAATACGTTATAACGTAATGCCATATAACGTAATACGTGATAACGTTATACCATATAACGTAATACGTTATAACGTAATACCATATAACGTAAAACGTCATTTCGTTATACCATATAACGTAATAGGTTATAACGTAATACCATATAACGTAATACGGTATAACGTTATACCATATATCGTAATACGTTATAACGATATATCATATAACGTAATACGTTATAACGTTATACCATATAACGTAATACATTATAACGTTATACCATATAACGTAATACGGTATAACGTTATACCATATAACGTAATACGTTATAAGGATATACCATATAACGTAGTACGTTATAACGTTATACCATATAACGTAATACGTTATAACGTTATACCATATAACGTAATACGTTAAAACGTTATACCATATAACGTAATACGTTATAACGTTATACCATATAACGTAATACGTGATAACGTAATACCATATAACGTAATACGTCATAACGTTATACCATATAACGTAATACGTGATAACGTATTACCATCTAACGTAATACGCTATGACGTTATACCATATAACGTAATACGTTATAACGTAATTCCACATAACGTAATACGTTATAACGTTATACCATACAACGTAAAACGTCACTTCGATATACCGTATAACGTGGTACGTTATAACGTTATAACATATAACGTAATACGTTATAACGTTATACCACACAACGTAAAACGTTATTTCGATATACCGTATAACGTGATACGTTATAACGTTATAACATATAACGTAACACGTCATTTCGTTATACCATAAAACATAGTACGGTATAACGTTACACCATATAACGTAATACGATATAACGTAATGCCATATTACGTAATACGTGATATCGTTATACCATATAACGTAATACGTTATAACGTAATAACATATAACGTAAAACGTCATTTCGTTGTACCATATAACGTAATACGGTATAACGTTATACCATATAACGTAATACGTTATAACGATATACCATATAACGTAATACGTTATAACGTTATACCATATAACGTAATACGTGATAACGTTATACCATATAACGTAATACGTTAAAACGTTATACCATATAACGTAATACGTTATAACGTTATACCATATAACGTAATACGTGATAACGTAATACCATATAACGTAATACGTTATGACGTTATACGATATAACGTAATACGTTATAACGTAATACCATATAACGTAATACGTTATAACGTAATACCATATAACGTAAAACGTCATTTCGTTATACCATATAACGTAATACGTTATAACGTAATACCATATAACGTAATACGTTATAACGTTATACCATATAACGTAATACGTGATAACGTTATACCATATAACGTAATACGTTAGAACGTTATACCATATAACGTAATACGTTATAACGTAATACCATATAACGTAATACGTGATAACGTTATACCATATAACGTAATACGTTAGAACGTTATACCATATAACGTAATACGTCATAACGTTATACCATATAACGTAATACGTGATAACGTATTTCCATCTAACGTAATACGTTATGACGTTATACCATATAACGTAATACGTTATAACGTAATTCCACATAACGTAATACGTTATAACGTTATACCACACAACGTAAAACGTCATTTCGATATACCGTATAACGTGATACGTTATAACGTTATAACATATAACGTAACACGTCATTTCGTTATACCATAAAACATAGTACGGTATAACGTTACACCATATAACGTAATACGTTATAACGTAATGACATATAACGTAATACGTTATATAGTTATACCATATAACGTAATAAGTTATAACATTATACCATATAACGTAATACGTTATAACGTTATACCATATAACGTAATTCGTTATAACGTTATACCACATAACGTAATACGTTATAACGTTATACCATATAACGTAATACGTTATAACGTTATACCATATAACGTAAAACGTCATTTCGTTATACCATATAACGTAATACGTTATAACGTAATGCCATATAACGTAATACGTGATAACGTTATACCATATAACGTAATACGTTATAACGTAATACCATATAACGTAAAACGTCATTTCGTTATACCATATAACGTAATAGGTTATAACGTAATACCATATAACGTAATACGGTATAACGTTATACCATATATCGTAATACGTTATAACGATATACCATATAACGTAATACGTTATAACGTTATACCATATAACGTAATACATTATAACGTTATACCATATAACGTAATACGGTATAACGTCATACCATATAACGTAATACGTTATAACGATATACCATATAACGTAGTACGTTATAACGTTATACCATATAACGTAATACGTTATAACGTTATACCATATAAAGTAATACGTTAAAACGTTATACCATATAACGTAATACGTTATAACGTTATACCATATAACGTAATACGTGATAACGTAATACCATATAACGTAATACGTCATAACGTTATACCATATAACGTAATACGTGATAACGTATTACCATCTAACGTAATACGCTATGACGTTATACCATATAACGTAATACGTTATAACGTAATTCCACATAACGTAATACGTTATAACGTTATACCATACAACGTAAAACGTCATTTCGATATACCGTATAACGTGGTACGTTATAACGTTATAACATATAACGTAATACGGTATAACGTTATACCATATAACGTAATACGTTATAACGATATACCATATAACGTAATACGTTATAACGTTATACCATATAACGTAATACGTTATAACGTAATACCATATAACGTAAAACGTCATTTCGTTATACCATATAACGTAATAGGTTATAACGTAATACCATATAACGTAATACGGTATAACGTTATACCATATAACGTAATACGTTATAACGATATACCATATAACGTAATACGTTATAACGTTATACCATATAACGTAATACGTTATAACGTTATACCATATAACGTAATACGTTATAACGTAATACCATATAACGTAAAACGTCATTTCGTTATACCATATAACGTAATACGGTATAACGTTATACGATATAACGTAAAACGTTATAACGTAATGCCATATAACGTAATACGTTATAACGTTATACCATATAACGTAATACGTGATAACGTTATACCATATAACGTAATACGTTAGAACGTTATACCATATAACGTAATACGTTATAACGTAATACCATATAACGTAATACGTGATAACGTTATACCATATAACGTAATACGTTAGAACGTTATACCATATAACGTAATACGTCATAACGTTATACCATATAACGTAATACGTGATAACGTATTACCATCTAACGTAATACGTTATGACGTTATACCATATAACGTAATACGTTATAACGTAATTCCACATAACGTAATACGTTATAACGTTATACCATACAACGTAAAACGTCATTTCGATATACCGTATAACGTGATACGTTATAACGTTATAACATATAACGTAAAACGTCATTTCGTTATACCATAAAACATAGTACGGTATAACGTTACACCATATAACGTAATACGTTATAACGTAATGACATATAACGTAATACGTTATATATGTCGGAGATGAAAGAACACCGGAGCCTTTGGAATTTTGGATAATCCCGCAACATTGTAACCTAGAGTCTACTATAGCTGTAATTGAACAATTGTAGTTATTCAACCCGATTGTAATTGTTCGAGAGTCGTGATAATGAGCTTGGGCTCGAGGCGACAGTCAGTCGCCGAACGTAGCCGCGGTCACGGGATGAACGCTTTGTCTAACAAAGGTATGGAGTAATTCTATAGCTCTCCTTAAAAGAAATATTCGTGGCGACACGCGACAGTAAACATTCCAGCGGTTTCTGTCCTGTGGCTCGCCACACGCAGACCCTATTCTTCGAGTAAGATGATTGCCAGATGTCGATGCGTCTCCGCAGTACATGTTCGGCTAGCTCGAGGGCCCGTTATAAATCTTAAGGTTTAGTTAACTAAAGTCCTTCAAACAGACAAACAGTCTTTGTCCCAACTACGGGAAGATAGGGGAGACATATTTTTCAACGAGCGGCGTCTTCCACTAGCAACTTTCCCTCGAGGGCGGCTAGCATCTTTTTCTAACCACCGATATGGAGATTGACCAATTAGCAACGCCAATTTCCCTTACTTTCTGAACGAAGGCTTTTCTCGACGAATCCGATGATCTCGTGTCCTTAGACACACCCCATTATAGTTTTCCTCTGTGGCATGATCGGGACGGGAAAGACATTCTTTCTCGCGATCTCATTGATGAAAGGAGTAACTCTTTACGACCAGTGAATATTACGCGTCCGACTTAGATTTTGTGAGTACGTTCATCTATCATCCCGTCGACCGCGGATTCGTTATTGAACCTAGGATCATTGTCATTAGTTTCTCGAGCACCTAACTACCGCGGTTACTTGTCCGGTTCTATAATAATCGTATTTGCACTAGTCAATGTCTTCTCCATTGCATAACGACAACGTGTAACCCAAACGAAGATTCGTTTCACGCCCCTAACCCTAATTCTAATGTAAACCCGACATCAGAAGTGGGATCAGTGCCGGTTATAACAGTGCAAGAGCTTACGACCATCGTGCGCGAGTCAATTCCGTCGCTAGTGCAAAAATCGAGTGTGGAACCTAACAATTTTTCGACTCCGCTGCCTGGTGCGCAGCTACCAATCTGATTATGGAGAAAGATCCTTTACAAAGCAGTGCCCTGAATATAATTTCAATGCCGAGTGTCGAATTGACTTCTACGTAGTGGAGGCGCTAACTGGTACATCAAGCCATCCGGGTGAGTCGTTTCCATTTTACCCCGATTTCGGATCCGAGTGTTCGCTAATTAAAGAATCCGTAGTCTTGAGAATTTCTGGCAAAAGAACGATTGATATAGTAGTAATGCGAGGAATAAGAGATATTGGTACTAAACGTATCGCTCAAATCTTGCCCGTTGCAGGTGTTAGTGGTTAGAGATAAATTTTTCATGTCCTGGCTGATAGTTATTTAAAAATACGATATCGCGATTGCTCGTCAAATTTTAAGCCAAGATCTTGACGTAATATTACACAAACTAGCCTCGCTATGTGTAAAACAAAAATAATTCATGCCCGTAATAAAACCGCTGAAAACGAGATCGATGTCAATGAAGTTGACAATGAGGTACGTGGTAGTGATAAAAGTCGATTAATCTTTCTTTTCGAAAATTCAGAGATTCATCCGTTACGGGTTCCCTACGTACTCGTACAAAAAATACAGGACAGTTAGAAGTACAATTAATTGATCCTAACATCGCCGTACAAGGAGTCCTAATAGACTTCGCGAGCGCAGAGTAGTACGTGATAGAACAAGCGACTTAATTACAGCCAAAAATCATAAAGCCTAGTAATTCACCGTTCGCGAGCCCCGTGTTACTCGTGAAGACGAACAATGGTTCAGATAGATGATAGACAGATTTTCGAGAACTAAATAAATATACGGTCGCGAATCGGTATCCTTTACCCCTCATTGCGGATCGAGTCGCGAGATTGCAAAAGCGAGATTTTATTATTCTGGACATGGCCGGTGGGTTTCTCCAAACCCCTATTCATCCTAATTCTAGGAAGTATACAGCATTGATTACCCTCGATGAACAATTTGGATAATAAGTTGTTGTTTTCTTCGAATTCTTTTGTGCCTTTGTTCGATCCATTCGATGTCCTTTATTTGCATAACATAAGTGCGTGCGCGTTTAATGTTTCTTCCGGAAGTCATTTTCGGGACGGCGATACTATGCTGACTCCGTCGAAAATGGGGATTCTTATATCTTCGGACAACCCTAATAATTTTGCAACTCATACTTGTCTAAATATTCTAATATTTATGTTCTTCCTTGCTACAATTTTGTAAACCATCAAAGCGTTTACTACGGAAACCCTCAGGAGTAGTCGCGTGCCAAGTCTTCTGTAGCATTTGACCCTTTTTAATTGTGGTGACATAAGAAATCATTTGGTCGGAGTGATCTGTACTATACTTTCCTTCATTGTATTCAGCAGCGGCTGCTGATTTCGATGTTGCGAACAAACGAAACGAGAGATCGTTCTTGAGATTCCTTTGAAAACACGTATAACAGCCAACGTGCCATTCGTACGTTGTCGTCTATTTGGATGATGTCCTAATTATTGCCGACTCGATAGATCAAGCTCTAAAAGTATTGCACACCGTACTAGATACCCTTGTAAAAGCCGGATTCTCCTTTAACTTTTCAAAATGTTCTTTTCTAAAGGCATCGGTACTCTATTTGGAATATGTAATTTACGACGGAGAAGTTCGTCCAAATCCGGGTAAAATGCACGCCTTGAGTTCTTTACCTGCGTCAACGACCGTCACACAGCTCAGGCAGTTCATAGGTTTAGCCCTTTATTTCCGAAAATTCGTCCCTAAATTTTCACGGGTAATGAAACCCTTGTATGCGCTTACTTCCGATAATAAAAACATGACTTGGACAGATAGGCATGGAAAAATAAGGCAAAAGGTAATTTCCGCCCTGACCGACGCGCCGGTGTTAATGGTATTTGACCCGAACTACCCCATAGAACTTCGTATCGACGCTAGTTCGGATGGATATGAGGTTATTTTAATGCACAAGAGTGAAGGTAAAAATAGAGTAATAGAATATTACAGTATAAGAAGTAGCCCTGCGGAATCTAGGTATCATTCTTACGAACTAGAAACGTTAGGAGTTGTGAACGCCGTCAAGCATTTCCGTCATTATCTCCACGGACGAGAATTTCTTGTCGTCTCCGATTGTAATCCTTTGAAGGCATCCAGTAGTAAGGTAAATTTAAATGACAGGGTTTACAGGTGGTGGGCTTACTTACAAACTTTTACTTTTGACATTCTGTACCGGGAAGGTAAACGAATGGCCCACGTAAATTTTGTCTCGCGAAATCCCGTAGACTTGGATCACCTTACGATCAACGAAGTCATAGAGAAGGAAATCAATCTGACCGAAATCTCCGAAGACTAGCTATTAGTGGAATAACGTCGCGACTCCCAAATTTCTGGGATCGTCAATAAATTACAGAATGAAGAGCTCGCGGAAGACGTCGCGAATACGTATGAGTTACGGTCCGGTACCCTTCATCGTAAAATACAGAGAAAAGGCAGAACTCTCTGCTTGTCCATTGTCCCCAGAGGTTTTAGATGATCTGTTATTAACCATGTGCAACAGTCAATTATGCACTTAGGTTGGGATAAAACGCTTGAGAAACTGTGCGAGTGTTACTGGTTCGAAGGAATGGCGGAGTATGTTCGCCAATTCGTAGAGAACTGTCACGCTTGTCAAGTTTCGAAGGCCAGTTCAGGTAAAATACAAGCTGAATTACATCCTATACCTAAGACCAGCATACCTTGGCATACAGTTCACGTGGACATAACGGGCAAACTAAGCGGTAAAAGTGGTTCGAAAGAGTATGTCATTGTTTTGGTCGACGTCTTCACTAAATTCGCATATCTGCATCATACTCGTAAAGTAGATTTCCTTAGTACCGTTAAAGCACTTAAGTACTATATTTTTATTCGGCAGTCCCTGTCGGATAATAGCGGATCAGGGAAGATGTTTTACGGGCAAAGAATTTCGAGACTTTTGTCAAGATAAATACATTAAACTCCATTTAATTGCGACCGGAGCTAGTAGGGCCAACGGACAGGTAGGGCGTATTATGAGTACGCTAAAAAAAAACATGTTCACAACAATAGAAACCAACTGGCGGTCCTGGCAAGACGCGATCGGGGAAATACAACTGGCCTTAAATTGTACCACCAACCGCGTGACTAAGTCAAGCCCGTTGGAACTACTAATCGGTAAAACAGCGAGACCCTACGGCTTATCCCTACCCGACAATATCGAAGAAAGAGAAGTAAATATCTCCCATATAAGACAGCAGGCGATAAAGAATATAGAAGCAAGCGCCAAATACGATAAGGATAGGTTCCACGAAAACAAAGCTAAAATAGTTAGGTTCAACCTTGGCGATTTCGTATTAGGCAAAAACGAGGAAAGAAACCAGACGAAGTTAGATCCGAAATTCAGGGGTCCATTCGTAATAGCAGAGACTTTGGAAGGAGATAGATATACCCTAAAAACCTTAGACGGCAAACGATCATATAAGGACAGACACGACAGACTGAGAAAAATGCCAGAAGGTTGCGTCCCTGCTGAGTTAGACGTCTGCGGTGATGACAACGGCGGTGATAATAACGATGCAAGTACACTGACCTCAGAGGATCATTAACACTGCGTTGTGGTCATAGTAATACACCGAGTGGTTTTATATGCTTTTTGTTGTAAACCGTTGAGTGGGTTTACGTGCTTTTTGTTGCAAACCGTTGAGTGGGTTTATGTGATTTTTGTTGTAAACCGTTGAGTGGGTTTACGTGCTTTTTGTTGTAAACCGTTGAGTGGGTTTACGTGCTTTTTGTTGTAACCCGTTGAGTGGGTTGATGTGCTTTCTGTTGTAACCCGTTGAGTGGGTTGATGTGCTTTTTGTTGTAACCCGTTGAGTGGGTTGATGTGCTTTTTGTTGTAACCCGTTGAGTGGGTTGATGTGCTTTTGGTTGTAACCCGTTGAGTGGGTTGATGTGCTTTTGGTTGTAACCCGTTGAGTGGGTTTATGTGCTTTCTGGGTGTAATGCACCCAACGTGGCAATATGATCCAACAAACTGAGGTTCACCAGTGTACGAAATCGAAAATGATCTGTTGTGTCATTACGGTCTGACTGGCGACTCACAGAACGCACCTAACACTTTGAATACAAATTATAACATTACAAATTCCTATTCTCTTTTATTTTTCAGTTGTCAAACCTCCGAACGAAACTTTGTTATTGCACTGGATCCTTGACTTGCTTGGACATTTAGTTAAATCGTAAATAATGTCAGTTGAATCTAATGTAAGAAAACACGATATTTTAGTTACACACGAGGACGTGTGATAGTCAGGAAGGCCGTGTCGGAGATGAAAGAACACCGGAGCCTTTGGAATTTTGGATAATCCCGCAACATTGTAACCTAGAGTCTACTATAGCTGTAATTGAACAATTGTAGTTATTCAACCCGATTGTAATTGTTCGAGAGTCGTGATAATGAGCTTGGGCTCGAGGCGACAGTCAGTCGCCGAACGTAGCCGCGGTCACGGGATGAACGCTTTGTCTAACAAAGGTATGGAGTAATTCTATAGCTCTCCTTAAAAGAAATATTCGTGGCGACACGCGACAGTAAACATTCCAGCGGTTTCTGTCCTGTGGCTCGCCACACGCAGACCCTATTCTTCGAGTAAGATGATTGCCAGATGTCGATGCGTCTCCGCAGTACATGTTCGGCTAGCTCGAGGGCCCGTTATAAATCTTAAGGTTTAGTTAACTAAAGTCCTTCAAACAGACAAACAGTCTTTGTCCCAACTACGGGAAGATAGGGGAGACATATTTTTCAACGAGCGGCGTCTTCCACTAGCAACTTTCCCTCGAGGGCGGCTAGCATCTTTTTCTAACCACCGATATGGAGATTGACCAATTAGCAACGCCAATTTCCCTTACTTTCTGAACGAAGGCTTTTCTCGACGAATCCGATGATCTCGTGTCCTTAGACACACCCCATTATAGTTTTCCTCTGTGGCATGATCGGGACGGGAAAGACATTCTTTCTCGCGATCTCATTGATGAAAGGAGTAACTCTTTACGACCAGTGAATATTACGCGTCCGACTTAGATTTTGTGAGTACGTTCATCTATCATCCCGTCGACCGCGGATTCGTTATTGAACCTAGGATCATTGTCATTAGTTTCTCGAGCACCTAACTACCGCGGTTACTTGTCCGGTTCTATAATAATCGTATTTGCACTAGTCAATGTCTTCTCCATTGCATAACGACAACGTGTAACCCAAACGAAGATTCGTTTCACGCCCCTAACCCTAATTCTAATGTAAACCCGACATATAGTTATACCATATAACGTAATAAGTTATAACATTATACCATATAACGTAATACGTTATAACGTTATACCATATAACGTAATTCGTTATAACGTTATACCACATAACGTAATACGTTATAACATTATACCATATAACGTAATACGTTAAAACGTAATACCATATAACGTAATACGTTATAACGTTATACCATATAACGTATAACGTCATTTCGTTATACCATATAACGTAATACGTTATAACGTAATGCCATATAACGTAATACGTGATAACGATATACCATATAACGTAATACGTTATAACGTAATACCATATAACGTAAAACGTCATTTCGTTATACCATATAACGTAATAGGTTATAACGTAATACCATATAACGTAATACGGTATAACGTTATACCATATAACGTAATACGATATAACGATATACCATATAACGTAAAACGTCATTTCGTTATACCATATAACGTAATAGGTTATAACGTAATACCATATAACGTAATACGGTATAACGTTATACCATATAACGTAATACGTTATAACGATATACCATATAACGTAATACGTTATAACGTTATACCATATAACGTAATACGGTATAACGTTATACCATATAACGTAATACGTTATAACGTAATACCATATAACGTAAAACGTCATTTCGTTATACCATATAACGTAATAGGTTATAACGTAATACCATATAACGTAATACGGTATAACGTTATACCATATAACGTAATACGTTATAACGATATACCATATAACGTAATACGTTATAACGTTATACCATATAACGTAATACGTTATAACGTTATACCATATAACGTAATACGGTATAACGTTATACCATATAACGTAATACGTTATAACGATATACCATATAACGTAGTACGTTATAACGTTATACCATATAACGTAATACGTTATAACGTTATACCATATAACGTAATACGTGATAACGTAATACCATATAACGTAATACGTTATAACGTTATACCATATAACGTAATACGTTATAACGTTATACCATATAACGGAATACTTTATAACGTTAAACCATATAACGTAATACGTTAAAACGTTATACCACATAACGTCATACGTTATAACGTAATTCCATATAACGTAATACGTTATAACGATATACCATATAACGTAATACGTTAAAACGTAATACCATATAACGTAATACGTTATAACGTTATACCATATAACGTAAAACGTCATTTCGTTATACCATATAACGTAATACGTTATAACGTAATGCCATATAACGTAATACGTGATAACGTTATACCATATAACGTAATACGTTATAACGTAATAACATATAACGTAATACGTTATAACGATATACCATATAACGTAATACGTTATAACGTTATACCATATAACGTAATACGTTATAACGTTATACCATATAACGTAATACGGTATAACGTTATACCATATAACGTAATACGTTATAACGATATACCATATAACGTAGTACGTTATAACGTTATACCATATAACGTAATACGTTATAACGTTATACCATATAACGTAATACGTTAAAACGTTATACCATATAACGTAATACGTTATAACGTTATACCATATAACGTAATACGTGATAACGTAATACCATATAACGTAATACGTTATAACGTTATACCATATAACGTAATACGTGATAACGTTATACCATATAACGTAATACGTTATAACGTAATAACATATAACGTAATACGTTATAACGATATACCATATAACGTAATACGTTATAACGTTATACCATATAACGTAATACGTTATAACGTTATACCATATAACGTAATACGGTATAACGTTATACCATATAACGTAATACTTTATAACGTAATACCATATAACGTAATACGTTAAAACGTTATACCACATAACGTAATACGTTATAACGTTATACCATATAACGTAATACGTTATAACGTTATACCATATAACGTAAAACGTCATTTCGTTATACCATATAACGTAATACGTTATAACGTTATACCATATAACGTAATACGTTATAACGTAATACCATATAACGTAATACGTTATAACGTTATACCATATAACGTAATACGTTAAAACGTAATACCATATAACGTAATACGTTATAACGTTATACCATATAACGTAAAACGTCATTTCGTTATACCATATAACGTAATACGTTATAACGTAATGCCATATAACGTAATACGTGATAACGTTATACCATATAACGTAATACGTTATAACGTAATAACATATAACGTAAAACGTTATAACGTAATACCATATAACGTAACACGTTATAACGTTATACCATATAACGTAATACGTTAAAACGTAATACCATATAACGTAATACGTTATAACGTAATACCATATAACGTAATACCTTATAACGTTATGACGTTGTACCATATAACGTAATACCTTATAACGTTATACCATATAACGTAAGACGTTAAAACGTTATACCACATAACGTAATACGTTATAACGTAATATCATATAACGTAATACGTTATAACGTTATACCATATAACGTAATACGTTAAAACGTAATACCATATAACGTAGTACGTTATAACGTTATACCATATAACGTAAAACGTCATTTCGTTATACCATATAACGTAATACGTCATAACGTAATGCCATATAACGTAATACGTGATATCGTTATACCATATAACGTAATACGTTATAACGTAATAACATATAACGTAAAACGTCATTTCGTTGTACCATATAACGTAATACGGTATAACGTTATACCATATAACTTAATACGTTATAACGATATACCATATAACGTAATACGTTATAACGTTATACCATATAACGTAATACGTGATAACGTTATACCATATAACGTAATACGTTATAACGTTATACCATATAACGTAATACGTGATAACGTAATACCATATAACGTAATACGTTATGACGTTATACCATATAACGTAATACGTTATAACGTAATACCATATAACGTAATACGTTATAACGTAATACCATATAACGTAAAACGTCATTTCGTTATACCATATAACGTAATACGTTATAACGTAATACCATATAACGTAATACGTTATAACGTTATACCATATAACGTAATACGTGATAACGTTATACCATATAACGTAATACGTTAAAACGATATACCATATAACGTAATACGTTATAACGTTATACCATATAACGTAATACGTGATAACGTTATACCATATAACGTAATACGTTAAAACGTTATACCATATAACGTAATACGTTATAACGTTATACCATATAACGTTATACGTGATAACGTAATACCATATAACGTAAAACGTCATTTCGTTTTACCATATAACGTAATACGTTATAACGTAATGCCATATAACGTAATACGTGATAACGTTATACCATATAACGTAATACGTTATAACGTAATAACATATAACGTAAAACGTTATAACGTAATGCCATATAACGTAATACGTTATAACGTTATACCATATAACGTAATACGTTAAAACGTAATACCATATAACGTAATACGTTATAACGTAATACCATATAACGTAATACGTTATAACGTTATACCATATAACGTAATACGTCATTTCGTTATACCATATAACGTAATACGTTATAACGTTATACCATATAACGTAATACGTTATAACGTAATGACATATAACGTAATACGTTATATAGTTATACCATATAACGTAATAAGTTATAACATTATACCACATAACGTAATACGTTATAACGTAACACCATATAACGTAATACGTTATAACGTTATACCATATAACGTAATACGTTAAAACGTTATACCATATAACGTAATACGTTATAACGATATACCATATAACGTAATACGTTATAACGTTATACCATATAACGTAATACGTGATAACGTTATACCATATAACGTAATACGTTAAAACGTTATACCATATAACGTAATACGTTATAACGATATACCATATAACGTAATACGTTATAACGTTATACCATATAACGTAATACGTTATAACGTTATACCATATAACGTAATACCTTATAACGTAATACCATATGACGTAATACGTTATAACGTAATACCATATAACGTAAAACGTCATTTCGTTATACCATATAACGTAATACGTTATAACGTAATACCATATAACGTAATACGTTATAACGTTATACCATATAACGTAATACGTGATAACGTTATACCATATAACGTAATACATTAAAACGTTATACCATATAACGTAATTCGTTATAACGTTATACCATATAACGTAATACGTGATAACGTTATACCATATAACGTAATACGTTATAACGTAATATCATATAACGTAAAACGTTATAACGTAATACCATATAACGTAATACGTTATAGCGTTATACCATATAACGTAATACGTTAAAACGTAATACCATATAACGTAATACGTTATAACGTAATACCATATAACGTAATACGTTATAACGTTATACCATATAACGTAATACGTTAAAACGTTATACCATATAACGTAATACGTTATAACGTTATACCATATAACGTAATACGTGATAACGTAATACCATATAACGTAATACGTTATAACGTTATACCATATAACGTAATACGTGATAACGTTATACCATAAAACGTAATACGTTAAAACGTTATACCTTATAACGTAATACGTTATAACTTTATACCATATAACGTAATACGTGATAACGTAATACCATATAACGTAATACGTTATGACGTTATACCATATAACGTAATACGATGTAACGTTATACCATATAACGTAATACGTTATAACGTAATACCATATAACGTAAAACGTCATTTCGTTATACCATATAACGTAATACGTTAAAAAGTTATACCACATAACGTAATACGTTATAACGTAATACCATATAACGTAATACGTTATAACGTTATACCATATAACGTAATACGTTAAAAAGTTATACCACATAACGTAATACGTTATAACGTAATACCATATAACGTAAAAAGTTATAACGTTATACCATATAACGTAATACGTTAAAACGTAATACCCTATAACGTAATACGTTATAACGTTATACCATATAATGTAAAACGTCATTTCGTTATACCATATAACGTAATACGTTATAACGTAATGCCATATAACGTAATACGTGATATCGTTATACCATATAACGTAATACGTTATAACGTAATAACATATAACGTAAAACGTTATAACGTAATGCCATATAACGTAATACGTGATATCGTTATACCATATAACGTAATACGTTATAACGTTATACCATATAACGTAATACGTTATAACGTTATACCATATAACGTAATACTTTATAACGTTATACCATATAACGTAATACGTTAAAACGTTATACCACATAACGTAATACGTTATAACGTAATACCATATAACGTAATACGTTATAACGTTATACCATATAACGTAATACGTTAAAACGTAATACCCTATAACGTAATACGTTATAACGTTATACCATATAATGTAAAACGTCATTTCGTTATACCATATAACGTAATACGTTATAACGTAATGCCATATAACGTAATACGTGATATCGTTATACCATATAACGTAATACGTTATAACGTAATAACATATAACGTAAAACGTCATTTCGTTGTACCATATAACGTAATACGGTATAACGTTATACCATATAACGTAATACGTTATAACGATATACCATATAACGTAATACGTTATAACGTTATACCATATAACGTAATACGTGATAACGTTATACCATATAACGTAATACGTTAAAACGTTATACCATATAACGTAATACGTTATAACGTTATACCATATAACGTAATACGTGATAACGTAATACCATATAACGTAATACGTTATGACGTTATACCATATAACGTAATACGTTATAACGTAATACCATATAACGTAATACGTTATAACGTAATACCATATAACGTAAAACGTCATTTCGTTATAGCATATAACGTAATACGTTATAACGTAATACCATATAACGTAATACGTTATAACGTTATACCATATAACGTAATACGTGATAACGTTATACCATATAACGTAATACGTTAGAACGTTATACCATATAACGTAATACGTTATAACGTAATACCATATAACGTAATACGTGATAACGTTATACCATATAACGTAATACGTTAGAACGTTATACCATATAACGTAATACGTCATAACGTTATACCATATAACGTAATACGTGATAACGTATTTCCATCTAACGTAATACGTTATGACGTTATACCATATAACGTAATACGTTATAACGTAATTCCACATAACGTAATACGTTATAACGTTATACCACACAACGTAAAACGTCATTTCGATATACCGTATAACGTGATACGTTATAACGTTATAACATATAACGTAACACGTCATTTCGTTATACCATAAAACATAGTACGGTATAACGTTACACCATATAACGTAATACGTTATAACGTAATGACATATAACGTAATACGTTATATAGTTATACCATATAACGTAATAAGTTATAACATTATACCATATAACGTAATACGTTATAACGTTATACCATATAACGTTATTCGTTATAACGTTATACCACATAACGTAATACGTTATAACGTTATACCATATAACGTAATACGTTATAACGTTATACCATATAACGTAAAACGTCATTTCGTTATACCATATAACGTAATACGTTATAACGTAATGCCATATAACGTAATACGTGATAACGTTATACCATATAACGTAATACGTTATAACGTAATACCATATAACGTAAAACGTCATTTCGTTATACCATATAACGTAATAGGTTATAACGTAATACCATATAACGTAATACGGTATAACGTTATACCATATATCGTAATACGTTATAACGATATACCATATAACGTAATACGTTATAACGTTTTACCATATAACGTAATACATTATAACGTTATACCATATAACGTAATACGGTATAACGTTATACCATATAACGTAATACGTTATAACGATATACCATATAACGTAGTACGTTATAACGTTATACCATATAACGTAATACGTTATAACGTTATACCATATAACGTAATACGTTAAAACGTTATACCATATAACGTAATACGTTATAACGTTATACCATATAAAGTAATACGTGATAACGTAATACCATATAACGTAATACGTCATAACGTTATACCATATAACGTAATACGTGATAACGTATTACCATCTAACGTAATACGCTATGACGTTATACCATATAACGTAATACGTTATAACGTAATTCCACATAACGTAATACGTTATAACGTTATACCATACAACGTAAAACGTCATTTCGATATACCGTATAACGTGGTACGTTATAACGTTATAACATATAACGTAATACGGTATAACGTTATACCATATAACGTAATACGTTATAACGATATACCATATAACGTAATACGTTATAACGTTATACCATATAACGTAATACGTTATAACGTAATACCATATAACGTAAAACGTCATTTCGTTATACCATATAACGTAATACGGTATAACGTTATACCATATAACGTAATACGTTATAACGATATACCATATAACGTAATACGTTATAACGTTATACCATATAACGTAATACGTTATAACGTAATACCATATAACGTAAAACGTCATTTCGTTATACCATATAACGTAATACGGTATAACGTTATACCATATAACGTAATACGTGATAACGTTATACCATATAACGTAATACGTTAGAACGTTATACCATAGAACGTAATACGTTATAACGTAATACCATATAACGTAATACGTGATAACGTTATACCATATAACGTAATACGTTAGAACGTTATACCATATAACGTAATACGTCATAACGTTATACCATATAACGTAATACGTGATAACGTATTACCATCTAACGTAATACGTTATAACATTATACCATATAACGTATTACGTTAAAACGTAATACCATATAACGTAATACGTTATAACGTTATACCATATAACGTATAACGTCATTTCATTATACCATATAACGTAATACGTTATAACGTAATGCCATATAACGTAATACGTGATAACGATATACCATATAACGTAATACGTTATAACGTAATACCATATAACGTAAAACGTCATTTCGTTATACCATATAACGTAATAGGTTATAACGTAATACCATATAACGTAATACGGTATAACGTTATACCATATAACGTAATACGTTATAACGATATACCATATAACGTAATACGTTATAACGTTATACCATATAACGTAATACGTTATAACGTAATACCATATAACGTAAAACGTCATTTCGTTATACCATATAACGTAATACGGTATAACGTTATACCATATAACGTAATACGTTATAACGTAATACCATATAACGTAAAACGTCATTTCGTTATACCATATAACGTAATAGGTTATAACGTAATACCATATAACGTAATACGGTATAACGTTATACCATATAACGTAATACGTTATAACGATATACCATATAACGTAATACGTTATAACGTTATACCATATAACGTAATACGTTATAACGTTATACCATATAACGTAATACGGTATAACGTTATACCATATAACGTAATACGTTATAACGATATACCATATAACGTAGTACGTTATAACGTTATACCATATAACGTAATACGTTATAACGTTATACCATATAACGTAATACGTTAAAACGTTATACCGTATAACGTAATACGTTATAACGTTATACCATATAACGTAATACGTGATAACGTAATACCATATAACGTAATACGTTATAACGTTATACCATATAACGTAATACGTTATAACGTTATACCATATAACGGAATACTTTATAACGTTAAACCATATAACGTAATACGTTAAAACGTTATACCACATAACGTCATACGTTATAACGTAATTCCATATAACGTAATACGTTATAACGATATACCATATAACGTAATACGTTAAAACGTAATACCATATAACGTAATACGTTATAACGTTATACCATATAACGTAAAACGTCATTTCGTTATACCATATAACGTAATACGTTATAACGTAATGCCATATAACGTAATACGTGATAACGTTATACCATATAACGTAATACGTTATAACGTAATAACATATAACGTAATACGTTATAACGATATACCATATAACGTAATACGTTATAACGTTATACCATATAACGTAATACGTTATAACGTTATACCATATAACGTAATACGGTATAACGTTATACCATATAACGTAATACGTTATAACGATATACCATATAACGTAGTACGTTATAACGTTATACCATATAACGTAATACGTTATAACGTTATACCATATAACGTAATACGTTAAAACGTTATACCATATAACGTAATACGTTATAACGTTATACCATATAACGTAATACGTGATAACGTAATACCATATAACGTAATACGTTATAACGTTATACCATATAACGTAATACGTTATAACGTTATACCATATAACGGAATACTTTATAACGTTATACCATATAACGTAATACGTTAAAACGTTATACCACATAACGTAATACGTTATAACGTAATACCATATAACGTAATACGTTAAAACGTAATACCATATAACGTATTACGTTATAACGTAATACCATATAACGTAATACGTTAAAACGTTATACCACATAACGTAATACGTTATAACGTAATACCATATAACGTAATACGTTATAACGTTATCCCATATAACGTAATACGTTAAAACGTAATACCATATAACGTATTACGTTATAACGTTATACCATATAACGTAAAACGTCATTTCGTTATACCATATAACGTAATACGTTATAACGTTATACCATATAACGTAATACGTTAAAACGTAATACCATATAACGTAATACGTTATAACGTTATACCATATAACGTAAAACGTCATTTCGTTATACCATATAACGTAATACGTTATAACGTAATGCCATATAACATAATACGTGATAACATTATACCATATAACGTAATACGTTATAACGTAATAACATATAACGTAAAACGTTATAACGTAATACCATATAACGTAATACGTTATAACGTTATACCATATAACGTAATACGTTAAAACGTAATACCATATAACGTAATACGTTATAACGTAATACCATATAACGTAATACGTTATAACGTTATAACGTTGTACCATATAACGTAATACCTTATAACGTTATACCATATAACGTAATACGTTATAACGATATACCATATAACGTAGTACGTTATAACGTTATACCATATAACGTAATACGTTATAACGTTATACCATATAACGTAATACGTTAAAACGTTATACCATATAACGTAATACGTTATAACGTTATACCATATAACGTAATACGTGATAACGTAATACCATATAACGTAATACGTTATAACGTTATACCATTTAACGTAATACGTTATAACGTTATACCATATAACGTAATACTTTATAACGTTATACCATATAACGTAATACGTTAAAATCTTATACCACATAACGTAATACGTTATAACGTAATACCATATAACGTAATACGTTAAAACGTAATACCATATAACGTAATACGTTATAACGTTATACCATATAACGTAATACGTGATAACGTAATACCATATAACGTAATACGTTAAAACGTTATACCATATAACGTAATACGTTATAACGTTATACCATATAACGTAATACGTGATAACGTAATACCATATAACGTAATACGTTATGACGTTATACCATATAACGTAATACGTTATAACGTAATACCATATAACGTAATACGTTATAACGTAATACCATATAACGTAAAACGTCATTTCGTTATACCATATAACGTAATACGTTATAACGTATTACCATATAACGTAATACGTTATAACGTTATACCATATAACGTAATAAGTGATAACGTTATACCATATAACGTAATACGTTCAAACGTTATACCATATAACGTAATACGTTATAACGTTATACCATATAACGTAATACGTGATAACGTTATACCATATAACGTAGTACGTTATAACGTTATACCATATAACGTAATACGTTATAACGTTATACCATATAACGTAAAACGTCATTTCGTTATACCATATAACGTAATACGTTATAACGTAATGCCATATAACGTAATACGTGATAACGTTATACCATACAACGTAATACGTTATAACGTAATAACATATAACGTAAAACGTTAAAACGTTATACCATATAACGTAATACGTTTTAACGTTATACCATATAACGTAATACGTTATAACGTAATACCATATAACGTAATACGTTATAACGTTATACCATATAACGTAATACGTTAAAACGTAATACCATATAACGTAATACGTTATAACGTAATGCCATATAACGTAATACGTTATAACGTTATACCATATAACGTAATACGTGATAACGTTATACCATATAAAGTAATACGTGATAACGTTATACCATATAACGTAATACGTTAAACCGTTATACCATATAACGTAATACGTTATAACGTTATACCATATAACGTAATACGTGATAACGTAATACCATATAACGTAATACGTTATAACGTAATACCATATAACGTAATACGTTATAACGTTATACCATATAACGTAATACGTGATAACGTTATACCATATAACGTAGTACGTTATAACGTTATATCATATAACGTAATACGTTATAACGTTATACCATATAACGTAATACGTTATAACGTAATACCATATAACGTAAAACGTCATTTCGTTATACCATATAACGTAATACGTTATAACGTAATACCATATAACGTAATACGGTATAACGTTATACCATATAACGTAATACGTTATAACGATATACCATATAACGTAGTACGTTATAACGTTATACCATATAACGTAATACGTTATAACGTTATACCATATAACGTAATACGTTAAAACGTTATACCATATAACGTAATACGTTATAACGTTATACCATATAACGTAATACGTGATAACGTAATACCATATAACGTAATACGTTATAACGTTATACCATTTAACGTAATACGTTATAACGTTATACCATATAACGTAATACTTTATAACGTTATACCATATAACGTAATACGTTAAAATCTTATACCACATAACGTAATACGTTATAACGTAATACCATATAACGTAATACGTTAAAACGTTATACCATATAACGTAATACGTTATAACGTTATACCATATAACGTAATACGTGATAACGTAATACCATATAACGTAATACGTTATAACGTTATACCATTTAACGTAATACGTTATAACGTTATACCATATAACGTAATACGTTATAACGATATACCATATAACGTAGTACGTTATAACGTTATACCATATAACGTAATACGTTATAACGTTATACCATATAACGTAATACGTTAAAACGTTATACCATATAACGTAATACGTTATAACGTTATACCGTATAACGTAATACGTGATAACGTAATACCATATAACGTAATACGTTATAACGTTATACCATATAACGTAATACGTTATAACGTTATACCATATAACGGAATACTTTATAACGTTATACCATATAACGTAATACGTTAAAACGTTATACCACATAACGTAATACGTTATAACGTAATACCATATAACGTAATACGTTAAAACGTTATACCATATAACGTAAACCGTCATTTCGTTATACCATATAACGTAATACGTTATAACGTAATGCCATATAACGTAATACGTGATAACGTTATACCATATAACGTAATACGTTATAACGTAATAACATATAACGTAAAACTTTATAACGTAATACCATATAACGTAATAAGTTATAACGTTATACCATATAACGTAATACGTTAAAACGTAATACCATATAACGTAATACGTTATAACGTAATACCATATAACGTAATACGTTATAACGTTATACCATATAACGTAATACGTTATAACGTTATACCATATAACGTAATACTTTATAACGTAATACCATATAACGTAATACGTTAAAACGTTATACCACATAACGTAATACGTTATAACGTAATACCATATAACGTAATACGTTATAACGTTATGCCATATAACGTAATACGTTAAAACGTAATACCATATAACGTAATACGTTATAACGTTATACCATATAACGTAAAACGTCATTTCGTTATACCATATAACGTAATACGTTATAACGTTATACCATATAACGTAATACGTTAAAACGTAATATCATATAACGTAATACGTTATAACGTTATACCATATAACGTAAAACGTCATTTCGTTATACCATATAACGTAATACGTTATAACGTAATGCCATATAACGTAATACGTGATAACGTTATACCATATAACGTAATACGTTATAACGTAATAACATATAACGTAAAACGTTATAACGTAATACCATATAACGTAATACGTTATAACGTTATACCATATAACGTAATACGTTAAAACGTAATACCATATAACGTAATACGTTATAACGTAATACCATATAACGTAATACGTTATAACGTTATAACGTTGTACCATATAACGTAATACCTTATAACGTTATACCATATAACGTAAGACGTTAAAACGTTATACCACATAACGTAATACGTTATAACGTAATATCATATAACGTAATACGTTATAACGTTATACCATATAACGTAATACGTTAAAACGTAATACCATATAACGTAATACGTTATAACGTTTTACCATATAACGTAAAACGTCATTTCGTTATACCATATAACGTAATACGTTATAACGTAATGCCATATAACGTAATACGTGATAACGTTATACCATATAACGTAATACGTTATAACGTAATAACATATAACGTAAAACGTCATTTCGTTGTACCATATAACGTAATACGTTATAACGATATACCATATAACGTAATACGTTAAAACGTAATACCATATAACGTAATACGTTATAACGTAGTACCATATAACGTAATACGTGATATCGTTATACCATATAACGTAATACGTTAAAACGTTATACCATATAACGTAATACGTTATAACGTTATACCATATAACGTAATACGTGATAACGTAATACCATATAACGTAATACGTTATGACGTTATACCATATAACGTAATACGTTATAACGTAATACCATATAACGTAATACGTTATAACGTAATACCATATAACGTAAAACGTCATTTCGTTATACCATATAACGTAATACGTTATAACGTATTACCATATAACGTAATACGTTATAACGTTATACCATATAACGTAATAAGTGATAACGTTATACCATATAACGTAATACGTTAAAACGTTATACCATATAACGTAATACGTTATAACGTTATACCATATAACGTAATACGTGATAACGTTATACCATATAACGTAGTACGTTATAACGTTATACCATATAACGTAATACGTTATAACGTTATACCATATAACGTAAAACGTCATTTCGTTATACCATATAACGTAATACGTTATAACGTAATGCCATATAACGTAATACGTGATAACGTTATACCATATAACGTAATACGTTATAACGTAATAACATATAACGTAAAACGTTAAAACGTTATACCATATAACGTAATACGTTATAACGTTATACCATATAACGTAATACGTTATACCGTAATACCATATAACGTAATACGTTATAACGTTATACCATATAACGTAATACGTTAAAACGTAATACCATATAACGTAATACGTTATAACGTTATACCATATGACGTAAAACGTCATTTCGTTATACCATATAACGTAATACGTTATAACGTAATGCCATATAACGTAATACGTTATAACGTTATACCATATAACGTAATACGTGATAACGTTATACCATATAAAGTAATACGTGATAACGTTATACCATATAACGTAATACGTTAAAACGCAATACCATATAACGTAATACGTTATAACGTTATACCATATGACGTAAAACGTCATTTCGTTATACCATATAACGTAATACGTTATAACGTAATGCCATATAACGTAATACGTTATAACGTTATACCATATAACGTAATACGTGATAACGTTATACCATATAAAGTAATACGTGATAACGTTATACCATATAATGTAATACGTTATAACGTAATAACATATAACGTAAAACGTTAAAACGTTATACCATATAACGTAATACGTTATAACGTTATACCATATAACGTAATACGTTATAACGTAATACCATATAACGTAATACGTTATAACGTTATACCATATAACGTAATACGTTATAACGTAATACCATATAACGTAAAACGTCATTTCGTTATACCATATAACGTAATACGTTATAACGTAATACCATATAACGTAATACGGTATAACGTTATACCATATAACGTAATACGTTATAACGATATACCATATAACGTAGTACGTTATAACGTTATACCATATAACGTAATACGTTATAACGTTATACCATATAACGTAATACGTTAAAACGTTATACCATATAACGTAATACGTTATAACGTTATACCATATAACGTAAAACGTGATAACGTAATACCATATAACGTAATACGTTATAACGTTATACCATTTAACGTAATACGTTATAACGTTATACCATATAACGTAATACTTTATAACGTTATACCATATAACGTAATACGTTAAAATCTTATACCACATAACGTAATACGTTATAACGTAATACCATATAACGTAATACGTTATAACGTTATACCATATAACGTAATACGTTAAAACGTAATACCATATAACGTAACACGTTATAACGTTATAGCATATAACGTAAAACGTCATTTCGTTATACCATATAACGTAATACGTTATAACGTAATGCCATATAACGTAATACGTGATAACGTTTTACCATATAACGTAAACCGTTCTAACGTAATAACATATAACGTAAAACGTTATAACGTAATACCATATAACGTAATACGTTATAACGTTATACCATATAACGTAATACGTTATAACGTTATACCATATAACGTAAAACGTCATTTCGTTATACCATATAACGTAATACGTTATAACGTTATACCATATAACGTAATACGTTATAACGTAATGCCATATAACGTAATACGTGATAACGTTATACCATATAACGTAATACGTTATAACGTAATAACATATAACGTAAAACGTTATAACGTAATACCATATAACGTAATACGTTATAACGTTATACCATATAACGTAATACGTTAAAACGTAATACCATATAACGTAATACGTTATAACGTAATACCATATAACGTAATACGTTATAACGTTATACCATATAACGTAATACGTTATAACGTTATACCATATAACGTAATACTTTATAACGTTATACCATATAACGTAATACGTTAAAACGTTATACCACATAACGTAATACGTTATAACGTAATACCATATAACGTAATACGTTATAACGTTATACCATATAACGTAATACGTTAAAACGTAATACCATATAACGTAGTACGTTATAACGTTATACCATATAACGTAAAACGTCATTTCGTTATACCATATAACGTAATACGTCATAACGTAATGCCATATAACGTAATACGTGATATCGTTATACCATATAACGTAATACGTTATAACGTAATAACATATAACGTAAAACGTCATTTCGTTGTACCATATAACGTAATACGGTATAACGTTATACCATATAACTTAATACGTTATAACGATATACCATATAACGTAATACGTTATAACGTTATACCATATAACGTAATACGTGATAACGTTATACCATATAACGTAATACGTTATAACGTTATACCATATAACGTAATACGTGATAACGTAATACCATATAACGTAATACGTTATGACGTTATACCATATAACGTAATACGTTATAACGTAATACCATATAACGTAATACGTTATAACGTAATACCATATAACGTAAAACGTCATTTCGTTATACCATATAACGTAATACGTTATAACGTAATACCATATAACGTAATACGTTATAACGTTATACCATATAACGTAATACGTGATAACGTTATACCATATAACGTAATACGTTAAAACGATATACCATATAACGTAATACGTTATAACGTTATACCATATAACGTAATACGTGATAACGTTATACCATATAACGTAATACGTTAAAACGTTATACCATATAACGTAATACGTTATAACGTTATACCATATAACGTTATACGTGATAACGTAATACCATATAACGTAAAACGTCATTTCGTTATACCATATAACGTAATACGTTATAACGTAATGCCATATAACGTAATACGTGATAACGTTATACCATATAACGTAATACGTTATAACGTAATAACATATAACGTAAAACGTTATAACGTAATGCCATATAACGTAATACGTTATAACGTTATACCATATAACGTAATACGTTAAAACGTAATACCATATAACGTAATACGTTATAACGTAATACCATATAACGTAATACGTTATAACGTTATACCATATAACGTAATACGTCATTTCGTTATACCATATAACGTAATACGTTATAACGTTATACCATATAACGTAATACGTTATAACGTAATGACATATAACGTAATACGTTATATAGTTATACCATATAACGTAATAAGTTATAACATTATACCACATAACGTAATACGTTATAACGTAACACCATATAACGTAATACGTTATAACGTTATACCATATAACGTAATACGTTAAAACGTTATACCATATAACGTAATACGTTATAACGATATACCATATAACGTAATACGTTATAACGTTATACCATATAACGTAATACGTGATAACGTTATACCATATAGCGTAATACGTTAAAACGTTATACCATATAACGTAATACGTTATAACGATATACCATATAACGTAATACGTTATAACGTTATACCATATAACGTAATACGTTATAACGTTATACCATATAACGTAATACCTTATAACGTAATACCATATGACGTAATACGTTATAACGTAATACCATATAACGTAAAACGTCATTTCGTTATACCATATAACGTAATACGTTATAACGTAATACCATATAACGTAATACGTTATAACGTTATACCATATAACGTAATACGTGATAACGTTATACCATATAACGTAATACCTTAAAACGTTATACCATATAACGTAATTCGTTATAACGTTATAGCATATAACGTAATACGTGATAACGTTATACCATATAACGTAATACGTTATAACGTAATAACATATAACGTAAAACGTTATAACGTAATACCATATAACGTAATACGTTATAGCGTTATACCATATAACGTAATACGTTAAATCGTAATACCATATAACGTAATACGTTATAACGTAATACCATATAACGTAATACGTTATAACGTTATACCATATAACGTAATACGTTAAAACGTTATACCATATAACGTAATACGTTATAACGTTATACCATATAACGTAATACGTGATAACGTAATACCATATAACGTAATACGTTATAACGTTATACCATATAACGTAATACGTGATAACGTTATACCATAAAACGTAATACGTTAAAACGTTATACCTTATAACGTAATACGTTATAACTTTATACCATATAACGTAATACGTGATAACGTAATACCATATAACGTAATACGTTATGACGTTATACCATATAACGTAATACGATGTAACGTTATACCATATAACGTAATACGTTATAACGTAATGCCATATAACGTAAAACGTCATTTCGTTATACCATATAACGTAATACGTTAAAAAGTTATACCACATAACGTAATACGTTATAACGTAATACCATATAACGTAATACGTTATAACGTTATACCATATAACGTAATACGTTAAAAAGTTATACCACATAACGTAATACGTTATAACGTAATACCATATAACGTAAAACGTTATAACGTAATACCATATAACGTAATACGTTAAAACGTAATACCATATAACGTAATACGTTATAACGTAATACCATATAACGTAATACGTTATAACGTTATACCATATAACGTAATACGTTATAACGTTATACCATATAACGTAATACTTTATAACGTTATGCCATATAACGTAATAAGTTAAAACGTTATACCACATAACGTAATACGTTATAACGTAATACCATATAACGTAATACGTTATAACGTTATACCATATAACGTAATACGTTAAAACGTAATATCATATAACGTAATACGTTATAACGTAATACCATATAACGTAATACGTTATAACGTTATACCATATAACGTAATACGTTATAACGTTATACCATATAACGTAATACGTTATAACGTTATACCATATAACGTAATACTTTATAACGTTATGCCATATAACGTAATAAGTTAAAACGTTATACCACATAACGTAATACGTGATAACGTTATACCATATAACGTAATACGTTAAAACGTTATACCATATAACGTAATTCGTTATAACGTTATACCATATAACGTAATACTTTATAACGTTATACCATATAACGTAATACGTTAAAATCTTATACCACATAACGTAATACGTTATAACGTAATACCATATAACGTAATACGTTATAACGTTATACCATATAACGTAATACGTTAAAACGTAATACCATATAACGTAACACGTTATAACGTTATAGCATATAACGTAAAACGTCATTTCGTTATACCATATAACGTAATACGTTATAACGTAATGCCATATAACGTAATACGTGATAACGTTTTACCATATAACGTAAACCGTTCTAACGTAATAACATATAACGTAAAACGTTATAACGTAATACCATATAACGTAATACGTTATAACGTTATACCATATAACGTAATACGTTATAACGTTATACCATATAACGTAAAACGTCATTTCGTTATACCATATAACGTAATACGTTATAACGTTATACCATATAACGTAATACGTTATAACGTAATGCCATATAACGTAATACGTGATAACGTTATACCATATAACGTAATACGTTATAACGTAATACCATATAACGTAATACGTTATAACGTTATACCATATAACGTAATACGTTATAACGTTATACCATATAACGTAATACGTTATAACGTTATACCATATAACGTAATACTTTATAACGTTATGCCATATAACGTAATAAGTTAAAACGTTATACCACATAACGTAATACGTGATAACGTTATACCATATAACGTAATACGTTAAAACGTTATACCATATAACGTAATTCGTTATAACGTTATACCATATAACGTAATACGTGATAACGTTATACCATATAACGTAATACGTTAAAACGTTATACCATATAACGTAATACGTTATAACGTTATACCATATAACGTAATACGGTATAACGTTATACCATATAACATAATACGTTATAACGATATACCATATAACGTAATACGTTATAACGTTATACCATATAACGTAATACGTGATAACGTTATACCATATACCGTAATACGTTAAAACGTTATACCATATAACGTAATACGTTATAACGTTATACCATATAACGTAATACGTTATAACGTTATACCATATAACGTAATACGTGATAACGTTATACCATATAACGTAATACCTTAAAACGTTATACCATATAACGTAATTCGTTATAACGTTATACCATATAACGTAATACGTGATAACGTTATACCATATAACGTAATACGTTATAACGTAATAACATATAACGTAAAACGTTATAACGTAATACCATATAACGTAATACGTTATAGCGTTATACCATATAACGTAAAACGTTATAACGTAATACCATATAACGTAATACGTTATAACGTTATACCATATAACGTAATACGTTAAAACGTAATACCATATAACGTAATACGTTATAACGTAATACCATATAACGTAATACGTTATAACGTTATACCATATAACGTAATACCTTAAAACGTTATACCATATAACGTAATACGTTATAACGTTATACCATATAACGTAATACTTTATAACGTTATACCATATAACGTAATACGTTATAACGTTATACCATATAACGTAATACTTTATAACGTTATGCCATATAACGTAATAAGTTAAAACGTTATACCACATAACGTAATACGTTATAACGTAATACCATATAACGTAATACGTTATAACGTTATACCATATAACGTAATACGTTAAAACGTAATATCATATAACGTAATACGTTATAACGTAATACCATATAACGTAATACGTTATAACGTTATACCATATAACGTAATACGTTATAACGTTATACCATATAACGTAATACGTTATAACGTTATACCATATAACGTAATACTTTATAACGTTATGCCATATAACGTAATAAGTTAAAACGTTATACCACATAACGTAATACGTGATAACGTTATACCATATAACGTAATACGTTAAAACGTTATACCATATAACGTAATTCGTTATAACGTTATACCATATAACGTAATACGTGATAACGTTATACCATATAACGTAATACGTTAAAACGTTATACCATATAACGTAATACGTTATAACGTTATACCATATAACGTAATACGGTATAACGTTATACCATATAACATAATACGTTATAACGATATACCATATAACGTAATACGTTATAACGTTATACCATATAACGTAATACGTGATAACGTTATACCATATACCGTAATACGTTAAAACGTTATACCATATAACGTAATACGTTATAACGTTATACCATATAACGTAATACGTTATAACGTTATACCATATAACGTAATACGTGATAACGTTATACCATATAACGTAATACCTTAAAACGTTATACCATATAACGTAATTCGTTATAACGTTATACCATATAACGTAATACGTGATAACGTTATACCATATAACGTAATACGTTATAACGTAATAACATATAACGTAAAACGTTATAACGTAATACCATATAACGTAATACGTTATAGCGTTATACCATATAACGTAATACGTTAAATCGCAATACCATATAACGTAATACGTTATAACGTAATACCATATAACGTAATACGTTATAACGTTATACCATATAACGTAATACGTTAAAACGTTATACCATATAACGTAATACGTTATAACGTTATACCATATAACGTAATACGTGATAACGTAATACCATATAACGTAATACGTTATAACGTTATACCATATAACGTAATACGTGATAACGTTATACCATAAAACGTAATACGTTAAAACGTTATACCTTATAACGTTATACGTTATAACTTTATACCATATAACGTAATACGTGATAACGTAATACCATATAACGTAATACGTTATGACGTTATACCATATAACGTAATACGATGTAACGTTATACCATATAACGTAATACGTTATAACGTAATACCATATAACGTAAAACGTCATTTCGTTATACCATATAACGTAATACGTTAAAAAGTTATACCACATAACGTAATACGTTATAACGTAATACCATATAACGTAATACGTTATAACGTTATACCATATAACGTAATACGTTAAAAAGTTATACCACATAACGTAATACGTTATAACGTAATACCATATAACGTAAAACGTTATAACGTAATACCATATAACGTAATACGTTATAACGTTATACCATATAACGTAATACGTTAAAACGTAATACCATATAACGTAATACGTTATAACGTAATACCATATAACGTAATACGTTATAACGTTATACCATATAACGTAATACGTTATAACGTTATACCATATAACGTAATACTTTATAACGTTATGCCATATAACGTAATAAGTTAAAACGTTATACCACATAACGTAATACGTTATAACGTAATACCATATAACGTAATACGTTATAACGTTATACCATATAACGTAATACGTTAAAACGTAATATCATATAACGTAATACGTTATAACGTAATACCATATAACGTAATACGTTATAACGTTATACCATATAACGTAATACGTTATAACGTTATACCATATAACGTAATACGTTATAACGTTATACCATATAACGTAATACTTTATAACGTTATGCCACATAACGTAATAAGTTAAAACGTTATACCACATAACGTAATACGTGATAACGTTATACCATATAACGTAATACGTTAAAACGTTATACCATATAACGTAATTCGTTATAACGTTATACCATATAACGTAATACGTGATAACGTTATACCATATAACGTAATACGTTAAAACGTTATACCATATAACGTAATACGTTATAACGTTATACCATATAACGTAATACGGTATAACGTTATACCATATAACATAATACGTTATAACGATATACCATATAACGTAATACGTTATAACGTTATACCATATAACGTAATACGTGATAACGTTATACCATATACCGTAATACGTTAAAACGTTATACCATATAACGTAATACGTTATAACGTTATACCATATAACGTAATACGTGATAACGTAATACCATATAACGTAATACTTTTTAACGTTATACCATATAACGTAATACGTGATAACGTTATACCATATAACGTAATACGTTAAAACGTTATACCTTATAACGTAATACGTTATAACTTTATACCATATAACGTAATACGTGATAACGTAATACCATATAACGTAATACGTTATAACGATATACCATATAACGTAATACGTTATAACGTTATACCATATAACGTAATACGTTATAACGTTATACCATATAACGTAATACGTTATAACGTTATACCATATAACGTAATACGTGATAACGTAATACCATATAACGTAATACGTTATAACGTTATACGATATAACGTAATACGTTATAACGTTATACCATATAACGTAATACGTTATAACGTTATACCATATAACGTAATACTTTATAACGTTATGCCATATAACGTAATAAGTTAAAACGTTATACCACATAACGTAATACGTTATAACGTAATACCATATAACGTAATACGTTATAACGTTATACCATATAACGTAATACGTTAAAACGTAATATCATATAACGTAATACGTTATAACGTTATACCATATAACGTAATACGTTATAACGTTATACCATATAACGTAATACGTGATAACGTTATACCATATAACGTAATACGTTAAAACGTTATACCATATAACGTAATTCGTTATAACGTTATACCATATAACGTAATACGTGATAACGTTATACCATATAACGTAATACGTTAAAACGTTATACCATATAACGTAATACGTTATAACGTTATACCATATAACGTAATACGGTATAACGTTATACCATATAACATAATACGTTATAACGATATACCATATAACGTAATACGTTATAACGTTATACCATATAACGTAATACGTGATAACGTTATACCATATACCGTAATACGTTAAAACGTTATACCATATAACGTAATACGTTATAACGTTATACCATATAACGTAATACGTGATAACGTAATACCATATAACGTAATACGTTATAACGTTATACCATATAACGTAATACGTGATAACGTTATACCATATAACGTAATACGTTAAAACGTTATACCTTATAACGTAATACGTTATAACTTTATACCATATAACGTAATACGTGATAACGTAATACCATATAACGTAATACGTTATGACGTTATACCATATAACGTAATACGATGTAACGTTATACCATATAACGTAATACGTTATAACGTAATACCATATAACGTAAAACGTCATTTCGTTATACCATATCACGTAATACGTTAAAAAGTTATACCACATAACGTAATACGTTATAACGTAATACCATATAACGTAATACGTTATAACGTTATACCATATAACGTAATACGTTAAAACGTAATTCCATATAACGTAATACGTTATAACGTTATACCATATAACGTAAAACGTCATTTCGTTATACCATATAACGTAATACGTTATAACGTAATGCCATATAACGTAATACGTGATAACGTTATACCATATAACGTAATACGTTATAACGTAATAACATATAACGTAAAACGTTATAACGTAATACCATATAACGTAATACGTTATAGCGTTATACCATATAACGTAATACGTTAAAACGTAATACCATATAACGTAATACGTTATAACGTAATACCATATAACGTAATACGTTATAACGTTATACCATATAACGTAATACGTTATAACGTTATACCATATAACGTAATACTTTATAACGTTATACCATATAACGTAATACGTTAAAACGTTATACCAAATAACGTAATACGTTATAACGTAATACCATATAACGTAATACGTTATAACGTTATACCATATAACGTAATACGTTATAACGTTATACCATATAACGTAATACTTTATAACGTTATACCATATAACGTAATACGTTAAAACGTTATACCAAATAACGTAATACGTTATAACGTAATACCATATAACGTAATACGTTATAACGTTATACCATATAACGTAATACGTTAAAACGTAATACCATATAACGTAAAACGTCATTTCGTTATACCATATAACGTAATACGTTATAACGTAATGCCATATAACGTAATACGTGATAACGTTATACCATATAACGTAATACGTTATAACGTTATACCATATAACGTAATACGTTAAAACGTAATACCATATAACGTAATACGTTATAACGTTATACCATATAACGTAAAACGTCATTTCGTTATACCATATAACGTAATACGTTATAACGTAATGCCATATAACGTAATACGTGATAACGTTATACCATATAACGTAATACGTTATAACGTAATAACATATAACGTAAAACGTTATAACGTAATACCATATAACGTAAAAAGTTATAACGTTATACCATATAATGTAATACGTTAAAACGTAATACCATATAACGTAATACGTTATAACGTAATACCATATAACGTAATACGTTATAACGTTATACCATATAACGTAATACGTTATAACGTTATACCATATAACGTAATACGTTATAACGTTATACCATATAACGTAATACGTTAAAACGTTATACCATATAACGTAATACGTTATAACGTAATACCATATAACATAATACGTTATAACGTTATAACGTTATACCATATAACGTAATACTTTATAACGTAATACCATATAACGTAATACGTTAAAACGTTATACCACATAACGTTATACGTGATAACGTAATACCATATAACGTAAAACGTCATTTCGTTATACCATATAACGTAATACGTTATAACGTAATGCCATATAACGTAATACGTGATAACGTTATACCATATAACGTAATACGTTATAACGTAATACCATATAACGTAATACGTTATAACGTTATACCATATAACGTAATACGTTAAAACGTAATACCATATAACGTAATACGTTATAACGTTATACCATATAACGTAAAACGTCATTTCGTTATACCATATAACGTAATACGTTATAACGTAATGCCATATAACGTAATACGTGATAACGTTATACCATATAACGTAATACGTTATAACGTAATAACATATAACGTAAAACGTTATAACGTAATACCATATAACGTAAAAAGTTATAACGTTATACCATATAATGTAATACGTTAAAACGTAATACCATATAACGTAATACGTTATAACGTAATACCATATAACGTAATACGTTATAACGTTATACCATATAACGTAATACGTTATAACGTTATACCATATAACGTAATACGTTATAACGTTATACCATATAACGTAATACGTTATAACGATATACCATATAACGTAATACGTTATAACGTTATACCATATAACGTAATACGTTATAACGTTATACCATATAACGTAATACGTTATAACGTTATACCATATAACGTAATACGTGATAACGTAATACCATATAACGTAATACGTTATAACGTTATACGATATAACGTAATACGTTATAACGTTATACCATATAACGTAATACTTTATAACGTTATACCATATAACGTATTACGTTAAAACGTTATACCACATAACGTAATACGTTATAACGTAATACCATATAACGTAATACGTTATAACGTTATACCATATAACGTAATACGTTAAAACGTAATACCATATAACGTAATACGTTATAACGTTATACCATATAACGTAAAACGTTATAACGTTATACCATATAACGTAATACTTTATAACGTAATACCATATAACGTAATACGTTAAAACGTTATACCACATAACGTAATACGTTATAACGTAACACCATATAACGTAATACGTTATAACGTTATACCATATAACGTAATACGTTAAAACGTAATACCATATAACGTAATACGTTAAAACGTTATACCATATAACGTAAAACGTCATTTCGTTATACCATATAACGTAATACGTTATAACGTAATGCCATATAACGTAATACGTGATAACGTTATACCATATAACGTAATACGTTATAACGTAATAACATATAACGTAAAACGTTATAACGTAATACCATATAACGTAATACGTTATAACGTTATACCATATAACGTAATACGTTAAAACGTAATACCATATAACGTAATACGTTATAACGTAATACCATATAACATAATACGTTATAACGTTATAACGTTATACCATATAACGTAATACTTTATAACGTAATACCATATAACGTAATACGTTAAAACGTTATACCACATAACGTTATACGTGATAACGTAATACCATATAACGTAAAACGTCATTTCGTTATACCATATAACGTAATACGTTATAACGTAATGCCATATAACGTAATACGTGATAACGTTATACCATATAACGTAATACGTTATAACGTAATAACATATAACGTAAAACGTTATAACGTAATGCCATATAACGTAATACGTTATAACGTTATACCATATAACGTAATACGTTAAAACGTAATACCATATAACGTAATACGTTATAACGTAATACCATATAACGTAATACGTTATAACGTTATACCATATAACGTAATACGTCATTTCGTTATACCATATAACGTAATACGTTATAACGTTATACCATATAACGTAATACGTTATAACGTAATGACATATAACGTAATACGTTATATAGTTATACCATATAACGTAATAAGTTATAACATTATACCACATAACGTAATACGTTATAACGTAACACCATATAACGTAATACGTTATAACGTTATACCATATAACGTAATACGTTAAAACGTTATACCATATAACGTAATACGTTATAACGATATACCATATAACGTAATACGTTATAACGTTATACCATATAACGTAATACGTGATAACGTTATACCATATAGCGTAATACGTTAAAACGTTATACCATATAACGTAATACGTTATAACGATATACCATATAACGTAATACGTTATAACGTTATACCATATAACGTAATACGTTATAACGTTATACCATATAACGTAATACCTTATAACGTAATACCATATGACGTAATACGTTATAACGTAATACCATATAACGTAAAACGTCATTTCGTTATACCATATAACGTAATACGTTATAACGTAATACCATATAACGTAATACGTGATAACGTTATACCATAAAACGTAATACGTTAAAACGTTATACCTTATAACGTAATACGTTATAACTTTATACCATATAACGTAATACGTGATAACGTAATACCATATAACGTAATACGTTATGACGTTATACCATATAACGTAATACGTTATAACGTTATACCATATAACGTAATACGTTATAACGTTATACCATATAACGTAATACGTGATAACGTTATACCATATAACGTAATACGTTAAAACGTTATACCATATAACGTTATTCGTTATAACGTTATACCATATAACGTAATACGTGATAACGTTATACCATATAACGTAATACGTTATAACGTAATAACATATAACGTAAAACGTTATAACGTAATACCATATAACGTAATACGTTATAGCGTTATACCATATAACGTAATACGTTAAAACGTAATACCATATAACGTAATACGTTATAACGTAATACCATATAACGTAATACGTTATAACGTTATACCATATAACGTAATACGTTAAAACGTTATACCATATAACGTAATACGTTATAACGTTATACCATATAACGTAATACGTTAAAACGTAATACCATATAACGTAATACGTTATAACGTAATACCATATAACGTAATTCGTTATAACGTTATACCATATAACGTAATACGTGATAACGTTATACCATATAACGTAATACGTTAAAACGTTATACCATATAACGTAATACGTTATAACGTTATACCATATAACGTAATACGGTATAACGTTATACCATATAACATAATACGTTATAACGATATACCATATAACGTAATACGTTATAACGTTATACCATATAACGTAATACGTGATAACGTTATACCATATACCGTAATACGTTAAAACGTTATACCATATAACGTAATACGTTATAACGTTATACCATATAACGTAATACGTGATAACGTAATACCATATAACGTAATACGTTATAACGTTATACCATATAACGTAATACGTGATAACGTTATACCATATAACGTAATACGTTAAAACGTTATACCTTATAACGTAATACGTTATAACTTTATACCATATAACGTAATACGTGATAACGTAATACCATATAACGTAATACGTTATGACGTTATACCATATAACGTAATACGATGTAACGTTATACCATATAACGTAATACGTTATAACGTAATACCATATAACGTAAAACGTCATTTCGTTATACCATATCACGTAATACGTTAAAAAGTTATACCACATAACGTAATACGTTATAACGTAATACCATATAACGTAATACGTTATAACGTTATACCATATAACGTAATACGTTAAAACGTAATTCCATATAACGTAATACGTTATAACGTTATACCATATAACGTAAAACGTCATTTCGTTATACCATATAACGTAATACGTTATAACGTAATGCCATATAACGTAATACGTGATAACGTTATACCATATAACGTAATACGTTATAACGTAATAACATATAACGTAAAACGTTATAACGTAATACCATATAACGTAATACGTTATAGCGTTATACCATATAACGTAATACGTTAAAACGTAATACCATATAACGTAATACGTTATAACGTAATACCATATAACGTAATACGTTATAACGTTATACCATATAACGTAATACGTTATAACGTTATACCATATAACGTAATACTTTATAACGTTATACCATATAACGTAATACGTTAAAACGTTATACCAAATAACGTAATACGTTATAACGTAATACCATATAACGTAATACGTCATTTCGTTATACCATATAACGTAATACGTTATAACGTAATGCCATATAACGTAATACGTGGTAACGTTATACCATATAACGTAATACGTTATAACGTAATAACATATAACGTAAAACGTCATTTCGTTATACCATATAACGTAATACGGTATAAAGTTATACCATATAACATAATACGTTATAACGATATACCATATAACGTAATACGTTATAACGTTATACCATATAACGTAATACGTGATAACGTTATACCATATAACGAAATACGTTAAAACGTAATACCATATAACGTAATACGTTATAACGTAATACCATATAACGTAATACGTTATAAGGTTATACCATATAACGTAATACGTGATAACGTAATACCATATAACGTAATACGTTATAACGTTATACCATATAACGTTATACCATATAACGTAATACGTGATAACGTTATACCATATAACGTAGTACGTTAAAACGTTATACCATATAACGTAATACGTTATAACGTTATACCATGTAACATAATACGTGATAACGTAATACCATATAACGTAATACGTTATAACGTAATACCATATAACGTAATACGTTATAACGTTATACCATATAACGTAATACGTTAAAACGTAATACCATATAACGTAGTACGTTAAAACGTTATACCATATAACGTAATACGTTATAACGTTATACCATGTAACATAATACGTGATAACGTAATACCATATAACGTAATACGTTATAACGTTATACCATATAACTTAATACGTGATAACGTTATACCATATAACGTAATACGTCAAAACGTTATACCATATAACGTAATACGTTATAACGATATACCATATAACGTAATACGTTATAGCGTTATACCATATAACGTAATACGTGATAACGTTATACCATATAACGTAATACGTTAAAACGTTATACCATATAACGTAATACGTTATAACGTTATACCATATAACGTAATACGTGATAACGTAATACCATATAACGTAATACGTTATGACGTTATACCATATAACGTAATACGTTATAACGTAATACCATATAACGTAATACGTTATAACGTAATACCATATAACGTAAAACGTCATTTCGTTATACCATATAACGTAATACGTTATAACGTAATACCATATAACGTAATACGTTATAACGTTGTACCATATAACGTAATAAGTGATAACGTTATACCATATAACGTAATACGTTAAAACGTTATACCATATAACGTAATACGTTATAACGTTATACCATATAACGTAATACGTGATAACGTTATACCATATAACGTAGTACGTTATAACGTTATACCATATAACGTAATACGTTATAACGTTATACCATATAACGTAAAACGTCATTTCGTTATACCATATAACGTAATACGTTATAACGCATTGCCATATAACGTAATACGTGATAACGTTATACCATATAACGTAATACGTTATAACGTAATAACATATAACGTAAAACGTTATAACGTAATACCATATAACGTAATACGTTATAACGTTATACCATATAACGTAATACGTTAAAACGTAATACCATATAACGTAATACGTTATAACTTAATACCATATAACGTAATACGATGTAACGTTATACCATATAACGTAATACGTTATAACGTAATACCATATAACGTAAAACGTCATCTCGTTATACCATATAACGTAATACGTTAAAACGTTATACCACATAACGAAATACGTTATAACGTAATACCATATAACGTAATACGTTATAACGTTATACCATATAACGTAATACGTTAAAACGTAATTCCATATAACGTAATACGTTATAACGTTATACCATATAACGTAAAACGTCATTTCGTTATACCATATAACGTAATACGTTATAACGTAATGCCATATAACGTAATACGTGATAACGTTATACCATATAACGTAATACGTTATAACGTAATAACATATAACGTAAAACGTTATAACGTAATACCATATAACGTAATACGTTATAACGTAATAACATATAACGTAAAACGTTATAACGTAATACCATATAACGTAATACGTTAAAACGTAATTCCATATAACGTAATACGTTATAACGTTATACCATATAACGTAAAACGTCATTTCGTTATACCATATAACGTAATACGTTATAACGTAATGCCATATAACGTAATACGTGATAACGTTATACCATATAACGTAATACGTTATAACGTAATAACATATAACGTAAAACGTTATAACGTAATACCATATAACGTAATACGTTATAACGTTATACCATATAACGTAATACGTTAAAACGTAATACCATATAACGTAATACGTTATAACTTAATACCATATAACGTAATACGATGTAACGTTATACCATATAACGTAATACGTTATAACGTAATACCATATAACGTAAAACGTCATCTCGTTATACCATATAACGTAATACGTTAAAACGTAATACCACATAACGTAATACGTTATAACGTAATACCATATAACGTAATACGTTATAACGTTATACCATATAACGTAATACGTTAAAACGTAATTCCATATAACGTAATACGTTATAACGTTATACCATATAACGTAAAACGTCATTTCGTTATACCATATAACGTAATACGTTATAACGTAATGCCATATAACGTAATACGTGATAACGTTATACCATATAACGTAATACGTTATAACGTAATAACATATAACGTAAAACGTTATAACGTAATACCATATAACGTAATACGTTATAACGTTATACCATATAACGTAATACGTTAAAACGTAATACCATATAACGTAATACGTGATAACGTTATACCATATAACGTAATTCGTTATAACGTTATACCATATAACGTAATACGTGATAACGTTATACCATATAACGTAATACGTTAAAACGTTATACCATATAACGTAATACGTTATAACGTTATACCATATAACATAATACGGTATAACGTTATACCATATAACATAATACGTTATAACGATATACCATATAACGTAATACGTTATAACGTTATACCATATAACGTAATACGTGATAACGTTATACCATATACCGTAATACGTTAAAACGTTATACCATATAACGTAATACGTTATAACGTTATACCATATAACGTAATACGTGATAACGTAATACCATATAACGTAATACGTTATAACGTTATACCATATAACGTAATACGTGATAACGTTATACCATATAACGTAATACGTTAAAACGTTATACCATATAACGTAATACGTTAAAACGTTATACCTTATAACGTAATACGTTATAACGTTATACCATATAACGTAATACGTGATAACGTAATACCATATAACGTAATAAGTTATGACGTTATACCATATAACGTAATACGATGTAACGTTATACCATATAACGTAATACGTTATAACGTAATACCATATAACGTAAAACGTCATCTCGTTATACCATATAACGTAATACGTTAAAACGTTATAGCACATAACGTAATACGTTATAACGTAATACCATATAACGTAATACGTTATAACGTTATACCATATAACGTAATACGTTAAAACGTAATTCCATATAACGTAATACGTTATAACGTTATACCATATAACGTAAAACGTCATTTCGTTATACCATATAACGTAATACGTTATAACGTAATGCCATATAACGTAATACGTGATAACGTTATACCATATAACGTAATACGTTATAACGTAATAACATATAACGTAAAACGTTATAACGTAATACCATATAACGTAATACGTTATAACGTAATAACATATAACGTAAAACGTTATAACGTAATACCATATAACGTAATACGTTAAAACGTAATTCCATATAACGTAATACGTTATAACGTTATACCATATAACGTAAAACGTCATTTCGTTATACCATATAACGTAATACGTTATAACGTAATGCCATATAACGTAATACGTGATAACGTTATACCATATAACGTAATACGTTATAACGTAATAACATATAACGTAAAACGTTATAACGTAATACCATATAACGTAATACGTTGTAACGTTATACCATATAACGTAATACGTTAAAACGTAATACCATATAACGTAATACGTTATAACTTAATACCATATAACGTAATACGATGTAACGTTATACCATATAACGTAATACGTTATAACGTAATACCATATAACGTAAAACGTCATCTCGTTATACCATATAACGTAATACGTTAAAACGTTATACCACATAACGTAATACGTTATAACGTAATACCATATAACGTAATACGTTATAACGTTATACCATATAACGTAATACGTTAAAACGTAATTCCATATAACGTAATACGTTATAACGTTATACCATATAACGTAAAACGTCATTTCGTTATACCATATAACGTAATACGTTATAACGTAATGCCATATAACGTAATACGTGATAACGTTATACCATATAACGTAATACGTTATAACGTAATAACATATAACGTAAAACGTTATAACGTAATACCATATAACGTAATACGTTATAACGTTATACCATATAACGTAATACGTTAAAACGTAATACCATATAACGTAATACGTGATAACGTTATACCATATAACGTAATTCGTTATAACGTTATACCATATAACGTAATACGTGATAACGTTATACCATATAACGTAATACGTTAAAACGTTATACCATATAACGTAATACGTTATAACGTTATACCATATAACATAATACGGTATAACGTTATACCATATAACATAATACGTTATAACGATATACCATATAACGTAATACGTTATAACGTTATACCATATAACGTAATACGTGATAACGTTATACCATATACCGTAATACGTTAAAACGTTATACCATATAACGTAATACGTTATAACGTAATACCATATAACGTAAAACGTCATCTCGTTATACCATATAACGTAATACGTTAAAACGTTATAGCACATAACGTAATACGTTATAACGTAATACCATATAACGTAATACGTTATAACGTTATACCATATAACGTAATACGTTAAAACGTAATTCCATATAACGTAATACGTTATAACGTTATACCATATAACGTAAAACGTCATTTCGTTATACCATATAACGTAATACGTTATAACGTAATGCCATATAACGTAATACGTGATAACGTTATACCATATAACGTAATACGTTATAACGTAATAACATATAACGTAAAACGTTATAACGTAATACCATATAACGTAATACGTTATAACGTAATAACATATAACGTAAAACGTTATAACGTAATACCATATAACGTAATACGTTAAAACGTAATTCCATATAACGTAATACGTTATAACGTTATACCATATAACGTAAAACGTCATTTCGTTATACCATATAACGTAATACGTTATAACGTAATGCCATATAACGTAATACGTGATAACGTTATACCATATAACGTAATACGTTATAACGTAATAACATATAACGTAAAACGTTATAACGTAATACCATATAACGTAATACGTTATAACGTTATACCATATAACGTAATACGTTAAAACGTAATACCATATAACGTAATACGTTATAACTTAATACCATATAACGTAATACGATGTAACGTTATACCATATAACGTAATACGTTATAACGTAATACCATATAACGTAAAACGTCATCTCGTTATACCATATAACGTAATACGTTAAAACGTTATACCACATAACGTAATACGTTATAACGTAATACCATATAACGTAATACGTTATAACGTTATACCATATAACGTAATACGTTAAAACGTAATTCCATATAACGTAATACGTTATAACGTTATACCATATAACGTAAAACGTCATTTCGTTATACCATATAACGTAATACGTTATAACGTAATGCCATATAACGTAATACGTGATAACGTTATACCATATAACGTAATACGTTATAACGTAATAACATATAACGTAAAACGTTATAACGTAATACCATATAACGTAATACGTTATAACGTTATACCATATAACGTAATACGTTAAAACGTAATACCATATAACGTAATACGTGATAACGTTATACCATATAACGTAATTCGTTATAACGTTATACCATATAACGTAATACGTGATAACGTTATACCATATAACGTAATACGTTAAAACGTTATACCATATAACGTAATACGTTATAACGTTATACCATATAACATAATACGGTATAACGTTATACCATATAACATAATACGTTATAACGATATACCATATAACGTAATACGTTATAACGTTATACCATATAACGTAATACGTGATAACGTTATACCATATACCGTAATACGTTAAAACGTTATACCATATAACGTAATACGTTATAACGTTATACCATATAACGTAATACGTGATAACGTAATACCATATAACGTAATACGTTATAACGTTATACCATATAACGTAATACGTGATAACGTTATACCATATAACGTAATACGTTAAAACGTTATACCATATAACGTAATACGTTAAAACGTTATACCTTATAACGTAATACGTTATAACGTTATACCATATAACGTAATACGTGATAACGTAATACCATATAACGTAATAAGTTATGACGTTATACCATATAACGTAATACGATGTAACGTTATACCATATAACGTAATACGTTATAACGTAATACCATATAACGTAAAACGTCATCTCGTTATACCATATAACGTAATAGGTTAAAACGTTATACCACATAACGTAATACGTTATAACGTAATACCATATAACGTAATACGTTATAACGTTATACCATATAACGTAATACGTTAAAACGTAATTCCATATAACGTAATACGTTATAACGTTATACCATATAACGTAAAACGTCATTTCGTTATACCATATAACGTAATACGTTATAACGTAATGCCATATAACGTAATACGTGATAACGTTATACCATATAACGTAATACGTTATAACGTAATAACATATAACGTAAAACGTTATAACGTAATACCATATAACGTAATACGTTATAACGTTATACCATATAACGTAATACGTTAAAACGTAATACCATATAACGTAATACGTTATAACGTTATACCATATAACGTAAAACGTCAGTTCGTTATACCATATAACGTAATACGTTATAACGTAATGCCATATAACGTAATACGTGATAACGTTATACCATATAACGTAATACGTTATAACTTAATAACATATAACGTAAAACGTCATTTCGTTATGCCATATAACGTAATACGGTATAACGTTATACCATATAACGTAATACGTTATAACGATATACCATATAACGTAATACGTTATAACGTTATACCATATAACGTAATACGTTATAACGATATACCATATAACGTAATACGTTATAACGTTATACCATATAACGTAATACGGTATTACGTTATACCATATAACGTAAAACGTTAAAACGTTATACCATATAACGTAATACGTTATAACGTTATACCATATAACGTAATACGTGATAACGTAATACCATATAACGTAATACGTTATAACGTTATACCATATAACGTAATACGTTATAACGTTATATCATATAACGTAATACGGTATTACGTTATACCATATAACGTAATACGTTAAAACGTTATACCATATAACGTAATACGTTATATCGTTATACCATATAACGTAATACGTGATAACGTAATACCATATAACGTAATACGTTATAACGTTATACGATATAACGTAATACGTTATAACGTTATACCATATAACGTAATACTTTATAACGTTATACCATATAACGTAATACGTTAAAACGTTATACCACATAACGTAATACGTTATAACGTAATACCATATAACGTAATACGTTATAACGTTATACCATATAACGTAATACGTTAAAACGTAATACCATATAACGTAATACGTTATAACGTTATACCATATAACGTAATACGTTAAAACGTAATTCCATATAACGTAATACGTTATAACGTTATACCATATAACGTAAAACGTCATTTCGTTATACCATATAACGTAATACGTTATAACGTAATGCCATATAACGTAATACGTGATAACGTTATACCATATAACGTAATACGTTATAACGTAATAACATATAACGTAAAACGTTATAACGTAATACCATATAACGTAATACGTTATAACGTTATACCATATAACGTAATACGTTAAAACGTAATACCATATAACGTAATACGTGATAACGTTATACCATATAACGTAATTCGTTATAACGTTATACCATATAACGTAATACGTGATAACGTTATACCATATAACGTAATACGTTATAACGTAATGCCATATAACGTAATACGTGATAACGTTATACCATATAACGTAATACGTTATAACTTAATAACATATAACGTAAAACGTCATTTCGTTATGCCATATAACGTAATACGGTATAACGTTATACCATATAACGTAATACGTTATAACGATATACCATATAACGTAATACGTTATAACGTTATACCATATAACGTAATACGTTATAACGATATACCATATAACGTAATACGTTATAACGTTATACCATATAACGTAATACGGTATTACGTTATACCATATAACGTAAAACGTTAAAACGTTATACCATATAACGTAATACGTTATAACGTTATACCATATAACGTAATACGTGATAACGTAATACCATATAACGTAATACGTTATAACGTTATACCATATAACGTAATACGTTATAACGTTATATCATATAACGTAATACGGTATTACGTTATACCATATAACGTAATACGTTAAAACGTTATACCATATAACGTAATACGTTATATCGTTATACCATATAACGTAATACGTGATAACGTAATACCATATAACGTAATACGTTATAACGTTATACGATATAACGTAATACGTTATAACGTTATACCATATAACGTAATACTTTATAACGTTATACCATATAACGTAATACGTTAAAACGTTATACCACATAACGTAATACGTTATAACGTAATACCATATAACGTAATACGTTATAACGTTATACCATATAACGTAATACGTTAAAACGTAATACCATATAACGTAATACGTTATAACGTTATACCATATAACGTAATACGTTAAAACGTAATTCCATATAACGTAATACGTTATAACGTTATACCATATAACGTAAAACGTCATTTCGTTATACCATATAACGTAATACGTTATAACGTAATGCCATATAACGTAATACGTGATAACGTTATACCATATAACGTAATACGTTATAACGTAATAACATATAACGTAAAACGTTATAACGTAATACCATATAACGTAATACGTTATAACGTTATACCATATAACGTAATACGTTAAAACGTAATACCATATAACGTAATACGTGATAACGTTATACCATATAACGTAATTCGTTATAACGTTATACCATATAACGTAATACGTGATAACGTTATACCATATAACGTAATACGTTAAAACGTTATACCATATAACGTAATACGTTATAACGTTATACCATATAACATAATACGGTATAACGTTATACCATATAACATAATACGTTATAACGATATACCATATAACGTAATACGTTATAACGTTATACCATATAACGTAATACGTGATAACGTTATACCATATACCGTAATACGTTAAAACGTTATACCATATAACGTAATACGTTATAACGTTATACCATATAACGTAATACGTGATAACGTAATACCATATAACGTAATACGTTATAACGTTATACCATATAACGTAATACGTGATAACGTTATACCATATAACGTAATACGTTAAAACGTTATACCATATAACGTAATACGTTAAAACGTTATACCTTATAACGTAATACGTTATAACGTTATACCATATAACGTAATACGTGATAACGTAATACCATATAACGTAATAAGTTATGACGTTATACCATATAACGTAATACGATGTAACGTTATACCATATAACGTAATACGTTATAACGTAATACCATATAACGTAAAACGTCATCTCGTTATACCATATAACGTAATAGGTTAAAACGTTATACCACATAACGTAATACGTTATAACGTAATACCATATAACGTAATACGTTATAACGTTATACCATATAACGTAATACGTTAAAACGTAATTCCATATAACGTAATACGTTATAACGTTATACCATATAACGTAAAACGTCATTTCGTTATACCATATAACGTAATACGTTATAACGTAATGCCATATAACGTAATACGTGATAACGTTATACCATATAACGTAATACGTTATAACGTAATAACATATAACGTAAAACGTTATAACGTAATACCATATAACGTAATACGTTATAACGTTATACCATATAACGTAATACGTTAAAACGTAATACCATATAACGTAATACGTTATAACGTTATACCATATAACGTAAAACGTCAGTTCGTTATACCATATAACGTAATACGTTATAACGTAATGCCATATAACGTAATACGTGATAACGTTATACCATATAACGTAATACGTTATAACTTAATAACATATAACGTAAAACGTCATTTCGTTATGCCATATAACGTAATACGGTATAACGTTATACCATATAACGTAATACGTTATAACGATATACCATATAACGTAATACGTTATAACGTTATACCATATAACGTAATACGTTATAACGATATACCATATAACGTAATACGTTATAACGTTATACCATATAACGTAATACGGTATTACGTTATACCATATAACGTAAAACGTTAAAACGTTATACCATATAACGTAATACGTTATAACGTTATACCATATAACGTAATACGTGATAACGTAATACCATATAACGTAATACGTTATAACGTTATACCATATAACGTAATACGTTATAACGTTATATCATATAACGTAATACGGTATTACGTTATACCATATAACGTAATACGTTAAAACGTTATACCATATAACGTAATACGTTATAACGTTATACCATATAACGTAATACGTGATAACGTAATACCATATAACGTAATACGTTATAACGTTATACGATATAACGTAATACGTTATAACGTTATACCATATAACGTAATACTTTATAACGTTATACCATATAACGTAATACGTTAAAACGTTATACCACATAACGTAATACGTTATAACGTAATACCATATAACGTAATACGTTATAACGTTATACCATATAACGTAATACGTTAAAACGTAATACCATATAACGTAATACGTTATAACGTTATATCATATAACGTAATACGGTATTACGTTATACCATATAACGTAATACGTTAAAACGTTATACCATATAACGTAATACGTTATAACGTTATACCATATAACGTAATACGTGATAACGTAATACCATATAACGTAATACGTTATAACGTTATACGATATAACGTAATACGTTATAACGTTATACCATATAACGTAATACTTTATAACGTTATACCATATAACGTAATACGTTAAAACGTTATACCACATAACGTAATACGTTATAACGTAATACCATATAACGTAATACGTTATAACGTTATACCATATAACGTAATACGTTAAAACGTAATACCATATAACGTAATACGTTATAACGTTATACCATATAACGTAAAACGTCATTTCGTTATACCATATAACGTAATACGTTAAAACGTTATACCATATAACGTAATACGTTATAACGTTATACCATATAACGTAATGCGTGATAACGTAATACCATATAACGTAATACGTTATAACGTTATACGATATAACGTAATACGTTATAACGTTATACCATATAACGTAATACTTTATAACGTTATACCATATAACGTAATACGTTAAAGCGTTATACCATATAACGTAATACGTTAAAACGTTATACCACATAACGTAATACGTTATAACGTAATACCATATAACGTAATACGTTATAACGTTATACCATATAACGTAATACGTTAAAACGTAATACCATATAACGTAATACGTTATAACGTTATACCATATAACGTAAAACGTCATTTCGTTATACCATATAACGTAATACGTTATAACGTTATACCATATAACGTAATACGTTAAAACGTAATACCATATAACGTAATACGTTATAACGTTATACCATATAACGTAAAACGTCATTTCGTTATACCATATAACGTAATACGTTATAACGTAATGCCATATAACGTAATACGTGATAACGTTATACCATATAACGTAATACGTTATAACGTAATAACATATAACGTAAAACGTTATAACGTAATACCATATAACGTAATACGTTATAACGTTATACCATATAACGTAATACGTTAAAACGTAATACCATATAACGTAATACGTTATAACGTAATACCATATAACATAATACGTTATAACGTTATAACGTTATACCATATAACGTAATACTTTATAACGTAATACCATATAACGTAATACGTGATAACGTTATACCATATAACGTAATACGTTAGAACGTTATACCATATAACGTAATACGTCATAACGTTATACCATATAACGTAATACGTGATAACGTAATACCATCTAACGTAATACGTTATGACGTTATACCATATAACGTAATACGTTATAACGTAATACCATATAACGTAAAACGTCATTTCGTTATACCATATAACGTAATACGGTATAAAGTTATACCATATAACATAATACGTTATAACGATATACCACATAACGTAATACGTTATAACGTTATACCATATAACGTAATAGGTGATAACGTTATACCATATAACGAAATACGTTAAAACGTAATACCATATAACGTAATACGTTATAACGTAATACCATATAACGTAATACGTTATAACGTTATACCATATAACGTAATACGTGATAACGTTATAACATATAACGTAAAACGTCATTTCGTTATACCATAAAACATAGTACGGTATAACGTTACACCATATAACGTAATGCGTTATAACGTAATGACATATAACGTAATACGTGATAACGTTATACCATATAACGTAATACGTTATAACGTAATACCATATAACGTAAAACGTCATTTCGTTATACCATATAACGTAATACGGTATAAAGTTATACCATATAACATAATACGTTATAACGATATACCACATAACGTAATACGTTATAACGTTATACCATATAACGTAATAGGTGATAACGTTATACCATATAACGAAATACGTTAAAACGTAATACCATATAACGTAATACGTTATAACGTAATACCATATAACGTAATACGTTATAACGTTATACCATATAACGTAATACGTGATAACGTAATACCATATAACGTAATACGTTATAACGTTATACCATATAACGTTATACCATATAACGTAATACGTGATAACGTTATACCATATAACGTAATACGTTAAAACGTTATACCATATAACGTAATACGTTAAAACGTTATACCTTATAACGTAAGACGTTAAAACGTTATACCACATAACGTAATACGTTATAACGTAATACCATATAACGTAATACGTTATAACGTTATACCATATAACGTAATACGTTAAAACGTAATACCATATAACGTAGTACGTTAAAACGTTATACCATATAACGTAATACGTTATAACGTTATACCATATAACATAATACGTGATAACGTAATACCATATAACGTAATACGTTATAACGTTATACCATATAACTTAATACGTGATAACGTTATACCATATAACGTAATACGTTAAAACGTTATACCATATAACGTAATACGTTATAACGATATACCATATAACGTAATACGTTATAGCGTTATACCATATAACGTAATACGTGATAACGTTATACCATATAACGTAATACGTTAAAACGTTATACCATATAACGTAATACGTTATAACGTTATACCATATAACGTAATACGTGATAGCGTAATACCATATAACGTAATACGTTATGACGTTATACCATATAACGTAATACGTTATAACGTAATACCATATAACGTAATACGTTATAACGTAATACCATATAACGTAAAACGTCATTTCGTTATACCATATAACGTAATACGTTATAACGTAATACCATATAACGTAATACGTTAAAACGTAATACCATATAATGTAATACGTTATAACGTAATACCATATAACGTAATACGTTATAACGTTATACCATATAACGTAATACGTTATAACGTTATACCATATAACGTAATACTTTATAACGTAATACCATATAACGTAATACGTTAAAACGTTATACCACATAACGTAATACGTTATAACGTAACACCATATAACGTAATACGTTATAACGTTATACCATATAACGTAATACGTTAAAACGTAATACCATATAACGTAATACGTTATAACGTTATACCATATAACGTAAAACGTCATTTCGTTATACCATATAACGTAATACGTTATAACGTTATACCATATAACGTAATACGTTAAAACGTAATACCATATAACGTAATACGTTATAACGTTATACCATATAACGTAAAACGTCATTTCGTTATACCATATAACGTAATACGTTATAACGTAATGCCATATAACGTAATACGTGATAACGTTATACCATATAACGTAATACGTTATAACGTAATAACATATAACGTAAAACGTTATAACGTAATACCATATAACGTAATACGTTATAACCGTTATACCATATAACGTAATACGCTAAAACGTAATACCATATAACGTAATACGTTAGAACGTAATACCATATAACATAATACGTTATAACGTTATAACGTTATACCATATAACGTAATACTTTATAACGTAATACCATATAACGTAATACGTTAAAACGTTATACCACATAACGTAATACGTTATAACGTAATACCATATAACGTAATACGTTATAGCGTTATACCATATAACGTAATACGTTATAACGTAATACCATATAACGTAATACGTGATAACGTTATACCATATAACGTAATACGTTAGAACGTTATACCATATAACGTAATACGTCATAACGTTATACCATATAACGTAATACGTGATAACGTAATACCATCTAACGTAATACGTTATGACGTTATACCATATAACGTAATACGTTATAACGTAATTCCACATAACGTAATACGTTATAACGTTATACCATACAACGTAAAACGTCATTTCGATATACCGTATAACGTGATACGTTATAACGTTATAACATATAACGTAAAACGTCATTTCGTTATACCATAAAACATAGTACGGTATAACGTTACACCATATAACGTAATACGTTATAACGTAATGACATATAACGTAATACGTGATAACGTTATACCATATAACGTAATACGTTATAACGTAATACCATATAACGTAAAACGTCATTTCGTTATACCATATAACGTAATACGGTATAAAGTTATACCATATAACATAATACGTTATAACGATATACCATATAACGTAATACGTTATAACGTTATACCATATAACGTAATACGTGATAACGTTATACCATATAACGAAATACGTTAAAACGTAATACCATATAACGTAATACGTTATAACGTAATACCATATAACGTAATACGTTATAACGTTATACCATATAACGTAATACGTGATAACGTAATACCATATAACGTAATACGTTATAACGTTATACCATATAACGTTATACCATATAACGTAATACGTGATAACGTTATACCATATAACGTAATACGTTAAAACGTTATACCATATAACGTAATACGTTAAAACGTTATACCTTATAACGTAAGACGTTAAAACGTTATACCACATAACGTAATACGTTATAACGTAATACCATATAACGTAATACGTTATAACGTTATACCATATAACGTAATACGTTAAAACGTAATACCATATAACGTAGTACGTTAAAACGTTATACCATATAACGTAATACGTTATAACGTTATACCATATAACATAATACGTGATAACGTAATACCATATAACGTAATACGTTATAACGTTATACCATATAACTTAATACGTGATAACGTTATACCATATAACGTAATACGTTAATACGTTATACCATATAACGTAATACGTTATAACGATATACCATATAACGTAATACGTTATAGCGTTATACCATATATCGTAATACGTTATAACGTAATACCATATAACGTAAAACGTCATTTCGTTATACCATATAACGTAATCCGTTATAACGTAATACCATATAACGTAATACGTTATAACGTTGTACCATATAACGTAATAAGTGATAACGTTATACCATATAACGTAATACGTTAAAACGTTATACCATATAACGTAATACGTTATAACGTTATACCATATAACGTAATACGTGATAACGTTATACCATATAACGTAGTACGTTATAACGTTATACCATATAACGTAATACGTTATAACGTTATACCATATAACGTAAAACGTCATTTCGTTATACCATATAACGTAATACTTTATAACGTAATGCCATATAACGTAATACGTGATAACGTTATACCATATAACGTAATACGTTATAACGTAATAACATATAACGTAAAACGTTATAACGTAATACCATATAACGTAATACGTTATAACGTTATACCATATAACGTAATACGTTAAAACGTAATACCATATAACGTAATACGTTATAACTTAATACCATATAACGTAATACGATGTAACGTTATACCATATAACGTAATACGTTATAACGTAATACCATATAACGTAAAACGTCATCTCGTTATACCATATAACGTAATACGTTAAAACGTTATACCACATAACGTAATACGTTATAACGTAATACCATATAACGTAATACGTTATAACGTTATACCATATACCGTAATACGTTAAAACGTAATTCACTATAACGTAATACGTTATAACGTTATACCATATAACGTAAAACGTCATTTCGTTATACCATATAACGTAATACGTTATAACGTAATGCCATATAACGTAATACGTGATAACGTTATACCATATAACGTAATACGTTATAACGTAATATCATATAACGTAAAACGTTATAACGTAATACCATATAACGTAATACGTTATAACGTTATACCATATAACGTAATACGTTAAAACGTAATACCATATAACGTAATACGTGATAACGTTATACCATATAACGTAATTCGTTATAACGTTATACCATATAACGTAATACGTGATAACGTTATACCATATAACGTAATACGTTAAAACGTTATACCATATAACGTAATACGTTATAACGTTATACCATATAGCATAATACGGTATAACGTTATACCATATAACATAATACGTTATAACGATATACCATATAACGTAATACGTTATAACGTTATACCATATAACGTAATACGTGATAACGTTATACCATATACCGTAATACGTTAAAACGTTATACCATATAACGTAATACGTTATAACGTTATACCATATAACGTAATACGTGATAACGTAATACCATATAACGTAATACGTTATAACGTTATACCATATAACGTAATACGTGATAACGTTATACCATATAACGTAATACGTTAAAACGTTATACCATATAACGTAATACGTTAAAACGTTATACCTTATAACGTAATACGTTATAACGTTATACCATATAACGTAATACGTGATAACGTAATACCATATAACGTAATAAGTTATGACGTTATACCATATAACGTAATACGATGTAACGTTATACCATATAACGTAATACGTTATAACGTAATACCATATAACGTAAAACGTCATCTCGTTATACCATATAACGTAATAGGTTAAAACGTTATACCACATAACGTAATACGTTATAACTTAATACCATATAACGTAATACGTTATAACGTTATACCATATAACGTAATACGTTAAAACGTAATTCCATATAACGTAATACGTTATAACGTTATACCATATAACGTAAAACGTCATTTCGTTATACCATATAACGTAATACGTTATAACGTAATGCCATATAACGTAATACGTGATAACGTTATACCATATAACGTAATGCGTTATAACGTAATAACATATAACGTAAAACGTTATAACGTAATACCATATAACGTAATACGTTATAACGTTATACCATATAACGTAATACGTTAAAACGTAATACCATATAACGTAATACGTTATAACGTAATACCATATAACGTAATACGTTATAACGTTATACCATATAACGTAATACGTTATAACGTTATACCATATAACGTAATACTTTATAACGTTATACCATATAACGTAATACGTTGAAACGTTATACCACATAACGTAATACGTTATAACGTAATACCATATAACGTAATACGTTATAACGTTATACCATATAACGTAATACGTTAAAACGTAATATCATATAACGTAATACGTTATAACGTTATACCATATAACGTAAAACGTCAGTTCGTTATACCATATAACGTAATACGTTATAACGTAATGCCATATAACGTAATACGTGATAACGTTATACCATATAACGTAATACATTATAACGTAATAACATATAACGTAAAACGTCATTTCGTTATACCATATAACGTAATACGGTATAGCGTTATACCATATAACGTAATACGTTATAACGATATACCATATAACGTAATACGTTATAACGTTATACCATATAACGTAATACGTGATAACGTTATACCATATAACGTAATACCTTAAAACGTTATACCATATAACGTAATACGTTATAACGATATACCATATAACGTAATACGTTATAACGTTATACCATATAACGTAATACGTTATAACGTTATACCATATAACGTAATACGTTATAACGTAATACCATATGACGTAATACGTTATTACGATATACCATATAAAGTAATACGTTATAACGTTATACCATATAACGTAATACGTGATAACGTTATACCATATACCGTAATACGTTAAAACGTTATACCATATAACGTAATACGTTATAACGTTATACCATATAACGTAATACGTGATAACGTAATACCATATAACGTAATACGTTATAACGTTATACCATATAACGTAATACGTGATAACGTTATACCATATAACGTAATACGTTAAAACGTTATACCTTATAACGTAATACGTTATAACTTTATACCATATAACGTAATACGTGATAACGTAATACCATATAACGTAATACGTTATGACGTTATACCATATAACGTAATACGATGTAACGTTATACCATATAACGTAATACGTGATAACGTTATACCATATAACGTAATACGTTAAAACGTTATACCATATAACGTAATACGTTATAACGTTATACCATATAACGTAATACGGTATAACGTTATACCATATAACATAATACGTTATTACGATATACCATATAAAGTAATACGTTATAACGTTATACCATATAACGTAATACGTTAAAAAGTTATACCACATAACGTAATACGTTATAACGTAATACCATATAACGTAATACGTTATAACGTTATACCATATAACGTGATACGTTAAAAAGTTATACCACATAACGTAATACGTTATAACGTAATACCATATAACGTAAAACGTTATAACGTAATACCATATAACGTAATACGTTATAACGTTATACCATATAACGTAATACGTTAAAACGTAATACCATATAACGTAATACGTTATAACGTAATACCATATAACGTAATACGTTATAACGTTATACCATATAACGTAATACGTTATAACGTTATACCATATAACGTAATACTTTATAACGTTATACCATATAACGTAATACGTTAAAACGTTATACCACATAACGTAATACGTTATAACGTAATACCATATAACGTAATACGTTATAACGTTATACCATATAACGTAATACGTTAAAAGGTAATATCATATAACGTAATACGTTATAACGTTATACCATATAACGTAAAACGTCAGTTCGTTATACCATATAACGTAATACGTTATAACGTAATGCCATATAACGTAATACGTGATAACGTTATACCATATAACGTAATACGTTATAACGTAATACCATATAACGTAATACGTTATAACGTTATACCATATAACGTAATACGTTAAAACGTAATACCATATAACGTAACACGTTATAACGTTATAGCATATAACGTAAAACGTCATTTCGTTATACCATATAACGTAATACGTTATAACGTAATGCCATATAACGTAATACGTGATAACGTTTTACCATATAACGTAAACCGTTATAACGTAATAACATATAACGTAAAACGTTATAACGTAATACCATATAACGTAATACGCTATAACGTTATACCATATAACGTAATACGTTATAACGTTATACCATATAACGTAAAACGTCATTTCGTTATACCATATAACGTAATACGTTATAACGTTATACCATATAACGTAATACGTTATAACGTAATACCATATAACGTAATACGTTATAACGTTATACCATATAACGTAATACGTTAAAACGTAATACCATATAACGTAACACGTTATAACGTTATAGCATATAACGTAAAACGTCATTTCGTTATACCATATAACGTAAAACGTCATTTCGTTATACCATATAACGTAATACGTTATAACGTAATGCCATATAACGTAATACGTGATAACGTTTTACCATATAACGTAAACCGTTATAACGTAATAACATATAACGTAAACCGTTATAACGTAATAACATATAACGTAAAACGTTATAACGTAATACCATATAACGTAATACGTTATAACGTTATACCATATAACGTAATACGTTATAACGTTATACCATATAACGTAAAACGTCATTTCGTTATACCATATAACGTAATACGTTATAACGTTATACCATATAACGTAATACGTTATAACGTAATACCATATAACGTAATACGTTATAACGTTATACCATATAACGTAATACGTTAAAACGTAATACCATATAACGTAACACGTTATAACGTTATAGCATATAACGTAAAACGTCATTTCGTTATACCATATAACGTAAAACGACATTTCGTTATACCATATAACGTAATACGTTATAACGTAATGCCATATAACGTAATACGTGATAACGTTATACCACATAACGTAATACGTTATCACGTAATACCATATAACGTAATACGTTATAACGTTATACCATATAACGTAATACGTTAAAAGGTAATATCATATAACGTAATACGTTATAACGTTATACCATATAACGTAAAACGTCAGTTCGTTATACCATATAACGTAATACGTTATAACGTAATGCCATATAACGTAATACGTTATAACGTTATACCATATAACGTAAAACGTCAGTTCGTTATACCATATAACGTAATACGTTATAACGTAATGCCATATAACGTAATACGTGATAACGTTATACCATATAACGTAATACGTTATAACGTAATACCATATAACGTAATACGTTATAACGTTATACCATATAACGTAATACGTTAAAACGTAATACCATATAACGTAACACGTTATAACGTTATGGCATATAACGTAAAACGTCATTTCGTTATACCATATAACGTAATACGTTATAACGTAATGCCATATAACGTAATACGTGATAACGTTTTACCATATAACGTAAACCGTTATAACGTAATAACATATAACGTAAAACGTTATAACGTAATACCATATAACGTAATACGTTATAACGTTATACCATATAACGTAATACGTTATAACGTTATACCATATAACGTAAAACTTCATTTCGTTATACCATATAACGTAATACGTTATAACGTTATACCATATAACGTAATACGTTATAACGTAATACCATATAACGTAATACGTTATAACGTTATACCATATAACGTAATACGTTAAAACGTAATACCATATAACGTAATACGTTATAACGTTATACCATATAACGTAATACTTTATAACGTTATACCATATAACGTAATACGTTAAAACGTTATACCACAAAACGTAATACGTTATAACGTAATACCATATAACGTAATACGTTATAACGTTATACCATATAACGTAATACGTTAAAACGTAATACCATATAACGTAGTACGTTATAACGTTATACCATATAACGTAAAACGTCATTTCGTTATACCATATAACGTAATACGTCATAACGTAATGCCATATAACGTAATACGTGATATCGTTATACCATATAACGTAATACGTTATAACGTAATAACATATAACGTAAAACGTCATTTCGTTGTACCATATAACGTAATACGGTATAACGTTATACCATATAACTTAATACGTTATAACGATATACCATATAACGTAATACGTTATAACGTTATACCATATAACGTAATACGTGATAACGTTATACCATATAACGTAATACGTTATAACGTTATACCATATAACGTAATACGTGATAACGTAATACCATATAACGTAATACGTCATGACGTTATACCATATTACGTAATACGTTATAACGTAATACCATATAACGTAATACGTTATAACGTAATACCATATAACGTAAAACGTCATTTCGTTATACCATATAACGTAATACGTTATAACGTAATACCATATAACGTAATACGTTATAACGTTATACCATATAACGTAATACGCGATAACGTTATACCATATAACGTAATACGTTAAAACGATATATCATATAACGTAATACGTTATAACGTTATACCATATAACGTAATACGTGATAACGTTATACCATATAACGTAATACGTTAAAACGTTATACCATATAACGTAATACGTTATAACGTTATACCATATAACGTTATACGTGATAACGTAATACCATATAACGTAAAACGTCATTTCGTTATACCATATAACGTAATACGTTATAACGTAATGCCATATAACGTAATACGTGATAACGTTATACCATATAACGTAATACGTTAAAACGTAATACCATATAACGTAATACGTTATAACGTAATACCATATAACGTAATACGTTATAACGTTATACCATATAACGTAATACGTCATTTCGTTATACCATATAACGTAATACGTTAAAACGTAATACCATATAACGTAATACGTTATAACGTAATACCATATAACGTAATACGTTATAACGTTATACCATATAACGTAATACGTCATTTCGTTATACCATATAACGTAATACGTTATAACGTTATACCATATAACGTAATACGTTATAACGTAATGACATATAACGTAATACGTTATATAGTTATACCATATAACGTAATAAGTTATAACATTATACCACATAACGTAATACGTTATAACGTAACACCATATAACGTAATACGTTATAACGTTATACCATATAACGTAATACGTTAAAACGTTATACCATATAACGTAATACGTTATAACGATATACCATATAACGTAATACGTTATAACGTTATACCATATAACGTAATACGTGATAACGTTATACCATATAACGTAATACGTTAAAACGTTATACCATATAACGTAATACGTTATAACGATATACCATATAACGTAATACGTTATAACGTTATACCATATAACGTAATACGTTATAACGTTATACCATATAACGTAATACCTTATAACGTAATACCATATGACGTAATACGTTATAACGTAATACCATATAACGTAAAACGTCATTTCGTTATACCATATAACGTAATACGTTATAACGTAATACCATATAACGTAATACGTTATAACGTTATACCATATAACGTAATACGTGATAACGTTATACCATATAACGTAATACGTTAAAACGTTATACCATATAACGTAATTCGTTATAACGTTATACCATATAACGTAATACGTGATATCGTTATACCATATAACGTAATACGTTATAACGTAATAACATATAACGTAAAACGTTATAACGTAATACCATATAACGTAATACGTTATAGCGTTATACCATATAACGTAATACGTTAAAACGTAATACCATATAACGTAATACGTTATAACGTAATACCATATAACGTAATACGTTATAACGTTATGCCATATAACGTAATACGTTAAAACGTTATACCATATAACGTAATACGTTATAACGTTATACCATATAACGTAATACGTGATAACGTAATACCATATAACGTAATACGTTATAACGTTATACCATATAACGTAATACGTGATAACGTTATACCATAAAACGTAATACGTTAAAACGTTATACCTTATAACGTAATACGTTATAACTTTATACCATATAACGTAATACGTGATAACGTAATACCATATAACGTAATACGTTATGACGTTATACCATATAACGTAATACGATGTAACGTTATACCATATAACGTAATACGTTATAACGTAATACCATATAACGTAAAACGTCATTTCGTTATACCATATAACGTAATACGTTAAAAAGTTATACCACATAACGTAATACGTTATAACGTAATACCATATAACGTAATACGTTATAACGTTATACCATATAACGTAATACGTTAAAAAGTTATACCACATAACGTAATACGTTATAACGTAATACCATATAACGTAAAACGTTATAACGTAATACCATATAACGTAATACGTTATAACGTTATACCATATAACGTAATACGTTAAAACGTAATACCATATAACGTAATACGTTATAACGTAATACCATATAACGTAATACGTTATAACGTTATACCATATAACGTAATACGTTATAACGTTATACCATATAACGTAATACTTTATAACGTTATACCATATAACGTAATAAGTTAAAACGTTATACCACATAACGTAATACGTTATAACGTAATACCATATAACGTAATACGTTATAACGTTATACCATATAACGTAATACGTTAAAACGTAATATCATATAACGTAATACGTTATAACGTTATACCATATAACGTAATACGTTATAACGTTATACCATATAACGTAATACGTGATAACGTTATACCATATAACGTAATACGTTAAAACGTTATACCGTATAACGTAATTCGTTATAACGTTATACCATATAACGTAATACGTGATAACGTTATACCATATAACGTAATACGTTAAAACGTTATACCATATAACGTAATACGTTATAACGTTATACCATATAACGTAATACGGTATAACATTATACCATATAACATAATACGTTATAACGATATACCATATAACGTAATACGTTATAACGTTATACCATATAACGTAATACGTGATAACGTTATACCATATACCGTAATACGTTAAAACGTTATACCATATAACGTAATACGTTATAACGTTATACCATATAACGTAATACGTGATAACGTAATACCATATAACGTAATACGTTATAACGTTATACCATATAACGTAATACGTGATAACGTTATACCATATAACGTAATACGTTAAAACGTTATACCTTATAACGTAATACGTTATAACTTTATACCATATAACGTAATACGTGATAACGTAATACCATATAACGTAATACGTTATGACGTTATACCATATAACGTAATACGATGTAACGTTATACCATATAACGTAATACGTTATAACGTAATACCATATAATGTGAAACGTTATTTCGTTATACCATATCACGTAATACGTTAAAAAGTTATACCACATAACGTAATACGTTATAACGTAATACCATATAACGTAATACGTTATAACGTTATACCATATAACGTAATACGTTAAAACGTAATTCCATATAACGTAATACGTTATAACGTTATACCATATAACGTAAAACGTCATTTCGTTATACCATATAACGTAATACGTTATAACGTAATGCCATATAACGTAATACGTGATAACGTTATACCATATAACGTAATACGTTATAACGTAATAACATATAACGTAAAACGTTATAACGTAATACCATATAACGTAATACGTTATAGCGTTATACCATATAACGTAATACGTTAAAACGTAATACCATATAACGTAATACGTTATAACGTTATACCATATAACGTAATACGTGATAACGTTATACCATATACCGTAATACGTTATAACGATATACCATATAACGTAATACGTTATAACGTTATACCATATAACGTAATACGTGATAACGTTATACCATATACCGTAATACGTTAAAACGTTATACCATATAACGTAATACGTTATAACGTTATACCATATAACGTAATACGTGATAACGTAATACCATATAACGTAATACGTTATAACGTTATACCATATAACGTAATACGTGATAACGTTATACCATATAACGTAATACGTTAAAACGTTATACCTTATAACGTAATACGTTATAACTTTATACCATATAACGTAATACGTTATAACGTAATACCATATAACGTAATACGTTATAACGTTATACCATATAACGTAATACGTTATAACGTAATACCATATAACATAATACGTTATAACGTTATAACGTTATACCATATAACGTAATACTTTATAACGTAATACCATATAACGTAATACGTTAAAACGTAATACCATATAACGTAATACGTTATAACGTTATACCATATAACGTAAAACGTCAGTTCGTTATACCATATAACTTAATACGTTATAACGTAATGCCATATAACGTAATACGTGATAACGTTATACCATATAACGTAATACGTTATAACTTAATAACATATAACGTAAAACGTCATTTCGTTATACCATATAACGTAATACGGTATAACGTTATACCATATAACGTAATACGTTATAACGATATACCATATAACGTAATACGTTATAACGTTATACCATATAACGTAATACGTTATAACGATATACCATATAACGTAATACGTTATAACGTTATACCATATAACGTAATACGTTATAACGTTATACCATATAACGTAATACGTGATAACGTTATACCATATAACGTAATACGTTAAAACGTTATACCATATAACGTAATACGTTATAACGATATACCATATAACGTAATACGTTATAACGTTATACCATATAACGTAATACGTTATAACGTTATACCATATAACGTAATACGGTATTACGTTATACCATATAACGTAATACGTTAAAACGTTATACCATATAACGTAATACGTTATAACGTTATACCATATAACGTAATACGTTAAAAAGTTATACCACATAACGTAATACGTTATAACGTAATACCATATAACGTAAAACGTTATAACGTAATACCATATAACGTAATACGTTATAACGTTATACCATATAACGTAATACGTTAAAACGTAATACCATATAACGTAATACGTTATAACGTAATACCATATAACGTAATACGTTATAACGTTATACCATATAACGTAATACGTTATAACGTTATACCATATAACGTAATACTTTATAACGTTATACCATATAACGTAATAAGTTAAAACGTTATACCACATAACGTAATACGTTATAACGTAATACCATATAACGTAATACGTTATAACGTTATACCATATAACGTAATACGTTAAAACGTAATATCATATAACGTAATACGTTATAACGTTATACCATATAACGTAATACGTTATAACGTTATACCATATAACGTAATACGTGATAACGTTATACCATATAACGTAATACGTTAAAACGTTATACCGTATAACGTAATTCGTTATAACGTTATACCATATAACGTAATACGTGATAACGTTATACCATATAACGTAATACGTTAAAACGTTATACCATATAACGTAATACGTTATAACGTTATACCATATAACGTAATACGGTATAACATTATACCATATAACATAATACGTTATAACGATATACCATATAACGTAATACGTTATAACGTTATACCATATAACGTAATACGTGATAACGTTATACCATATACCGTAATACGTTAAAACGTTATACCATATAACGTAATACGTTATAACGTTATACCATATAACGTAATACGTGATAACGTAATACCATATAACGTAATACGTTATAACGTTATACCATATAACGTAATACGTGATAACGTTATACCATATAACGTAATACGTTAAAACGTTATACCTTATAACGTAATACGTTATAACTTTATACCATATAACGTAATACGTGATAACGTAATACCATATAACGTAATACGTTATGACGTTATACCATATAACGTAATACGATGTAACGTTATACCATATAACGTAATACGTTATAACGTAATACCATATAATGTGAAACGTTATTTCGTTATACCATATCACGTAATACGTTAAAAAGTTATACCACATAACGTAATACGTTATAACGTAATACCATATAACGTAATACGTTATAACGTTATACCATATAACGTAATACGTTAAAACGTAATTCCATATAACGTAATACGTTATAACGTTATACCATATAACGTAAAACGTCATTTCGTTATACCATATAACGTAATACGTTATAACGTAATGCCATATAACGTAATACGTGATAACGTTATACCATATAACGTAATACGTTATAACGTAATAACATATAACGTAAAACGTTATAACGTAATACCATATAACGTAATACGTTATAGCGTTATACCATATAACGTAATACGTTAAAACGTAATACCATATAACGTAATACGTTATAACGTTATACCATATAACGTAATACGTGATAACGTTATACCATATACCGTAATACGTTATAACGATATACCATATAACGTAATACGTTATAACGTTATACCATATAACGTAATACGTGATAACGTTATACCATATACCGTAATACGTTAAAACGTTATACCATATAACGTAATACGTTATAACGTTATACCATATAACGTAATACGTGATAACGTAATACCATATAACGTAATACGTTATAACGTTATACCATATAACGTAATACGTGATAACGTTATACCATATAACGTAATACGTTAAAACGTTATACCTTATAACGTAATACGTTATAACTTTATACCATATAACGTAATACGTTATAACGTAATACCATATAACGTAATACGTTATAACGTTATACCATATAACGTAATACGTTATAACGTAATACCATATAACATAATACGTTATAACGTTATAACGTTATACCATATAACGTAATACTTTATAACGTAATACCATATAACGTAATACGTTAAAACGTAATACCATATAACGTAATACGTTATAACGTTATACCATATAACGTAAAACGTCAGTTCGTTATACCATATAACTTAATACGTTATAACGTAATGCCATATAACGTAATACGTGATAACGTTATACCATATAACGTAATACGTTATAACTTAATAACATATAACGTAAAACGTCATTTCGTTATACCATATAACGTAATACGGTATAACGTTATACCATATAACGTAATACGTTATAACGATATACCATATAACGTAATACGTTATAACGTTATACCATATAACGTAATACGTTATAACGATATACCATATAACGTAATACGTTATAACGTTATACCATATAACGTAATACGTTATAACGTTATACCATATAACGTAATACGTGATAACGTTATACCATATAACGTAATACGTTAAAACGTTATACCATATAACGTAATACGTTATAACGATATACCATATAACGTAATACGTTATAACGTTATACCATATAACGTAATACGTTATAACGTTATACCATATAACGTAATACGGTATTACGTTATACCATATAACGTAATACGTTAAAACGTTATACCATATAACGTAATACGTTATAACGTTATACCATATAACGTAATACGTGATAACGTAATACCATATAACGTAATACGTTATAACGTTATACGATAAAACGTAATACGTTATAACGTTATACCATTTAACGTAATACTTTATAACGTTATACCATATAACGTAATACTTTATAACGTTATACCATATAACGTAATACGATGTAACGTTATACCATATAACGTAATACGTGATAACGTTATACCATATAACGTAATACGTTAAAACGTTATACCTTATAACGTAATACGTTATAACTTTATACCATATAACGTAATACGTGATAACGTTATACCATATAACGTAATACGTTATAACGTTATACCATATAACGTAATACGGTATTACGTTATACCATATAACGTAATACGTTAAAACGTTATACCATATAACGTAATACGTTATAACGTTATACCATATAACGTAATACGTTATAACGTTATACCATATAACGTAATACGTTAAAACGTTATACCTTATAACGTAATACGTTATAACATTATACCATATAACGTAATACGTGATAACGTAATACCATATAACGTAATACGTTATGACGTTATACCATATAACGTAATACGATGTAACGTTATACCATATAACGTAATACGTGATAACGTTATACCATATAACGTAATACGTTAAAACGTTATACCATATAACGTAATACGTTATAACGTTATACCATATAACGTAATACGGTATAACGTTATACCATATAACATAATACGTTATTACGATATACCATATAAAGTAATACGTTATAACGTTATACCATATAACGTAATACGTTAAAAAGTTATACCACATAACGTAATACGTTATAACGTAATACCATATAACGTAATACGTTATAACGTTATACCATATAACGTGATACGTTAAAAAGTTATACCACATAACGTAATACGTTATAACGTAATACCATATAACGTAAAACGTTATAACGTAATACCATATAACGTAATACGTTATAACGTTATACCATATAACGTAATACGTTAAAACGTAATACCATATAACGTAATACGTTATAACGTAATACCATATAACGTAATACGTTATAACGTTATACCATATAACGTAATACGTTATAACGTTATACCATATAACGTAATACTTTATAACGTTATACCATATAACGTAATACGTTAAAACGTTATACCACATAACGTAATACGTTATAACGTAATACCATATAACGTAATACGTTATAACGTTATACCATATAACGTAATACGTTAAAAGGTAATATCATATAACGTAATACGTTATAACGTTATACCATATAACGTAAAACGTCAGTTCGTTATACCATATAACGTAATACGTTATAACGTAATGCCATATAACGTAATACGTGATAACGTTATACCATATAACGTAATACGTTATAACGTAATACCATATAACGTAATACGTTATAACGTTATACCATATAACGTAATACGTTAAAACGTAATACCATATAACGTAACACGTTATAACGTTATAGCATATAACGTAAAACGTCATTTCGTTATACCATATAACGTAATACGTTATAACGTAATGCCATATAACGTAATACGTGATAACGTTTTACCATATAACGTAAACCGTTATAACGTAATAACATATAACGTAAAACGTTATAACGTAATACCATATAACGTAATACGCTATAACGTTATACCATATAACGTAATACGTTATAACGTTATACCATATAACGTAAAACGTCATTTCGTTATACCATATAACGTAATACGTTATAACGTTATACCATATAACGTAATACGTTATAACGTAATACCATATAACGTAATACGTTATAACGTTATACCATATAACGTAATACGTTAAAACGTAATACCATATAACGTAACACGTTATAACGTTATAGCATATAACGTAAAACGTCATTTCGTTATACCATATAACGTAAAACGTCATTTCGTTATACCATATAACGTAATACGTTATAACGTAATGCCATATAACGTAATACGTGATAACGTTTTACCATATAACGTAAACCGTTATAACGTAATAACATATAACGTAAACCGTTATAACGTAATAACATATAACGTAAAACGTTATAACGTAATACCATATAACGTAATACGTTATAACGTTATACCATATAACGTAATACGTTATAACGTTATACCATATAACGTAAAACGTCATTTCGTTATACCATATAACGTAATACGTTATAACGTTATACCATATAACGTAATACGTTATAACGTAATACCATATAACGTAATACGTTATAACGTTATACCATATAACGTAAAACGTCAGTTCGTTATACCATATAACGTAATACGTTATAACGTAATGCCATATAACGTAATACGTGATAACGTTATACCATATAACGTAATACGTTATAACGTAATACCATATAACGTAATACGTTATAACGTTATACCATATAACGTAATACGTTAAAACGTAATACCATATAACGTAACACGTTATAACGTTATAGCATATAACGTAAAACGTCATTTCGTTATACCATATAACGTAATACGTTATAACGTAATGCCATATAACGTAATACGTGATAACGTTTTACCATATAACGTAAACCGTTATAACGTAATAACATATAACGTAATACGTGATAACGTTTTACCATATAACGTAAACCGTTATAACGTAATAACATATAACGTAAACCGTTATAACGTAATAACATATAACGTAAAACGTTATAACGTAATACCATATAACGTAATACGTTATAACGTTATACCATATAACGTAATACGTTATAACGTTATACCATATAACGTAATACGTTATAACGTAATGCCATATAACGTAATACGTGATAACGTTTTACCATATAACGTAAACCGTTATAACGTAATAACATATAACGTAAACCGTTATAACGTAATAACATATAACGTAAAACGTTATAACGTAATACCATATAACGTAATACGTTATAACGTTATACCATATAACGTAATACGTTATAACGTTATACCATATAACGTAAAACGTCATTTCGTTATACCATATAACGTAATACGTTATAACGTAATACCATATAACGTAATACGTTATAACGTTATACCATATAACGTAATACGTTAAAAGGTAATATCATATAACGTAATACGTTATAACGTTATACCATATAACGTAAAACGTCAGTTCGTTATACCATATAACGTAATACGTTATAACGTAATGCCATATAACGTAATACGTTATAACGTTATACCATATAACGTAAAACGTCAGTTCGTTATACCATATAACGTAATACGTTATAACGTAATGCCATATAACGTAATACGTGATAACGTTATACCATATAACGTAATACGTTATAACGTAATACCATATAACGTAATACGTTATAACGTTATACCATATAACGTAATACGTTAAAACGTAATACCATATAACGTAACACGTTATAACGTTATAGCATATAACGTAAAACGTCATTTCGTTATACCATATAACGTAATACGTTATAACGTAATGCCATATAACGTAATACGTGATAACGTTTTACCATATAACGTAAACCGTTATAACGTAATAACATATAACGTAAAACGTTATAACGTAATACCATATAACGTAATACGTTATAACGTTATACCATACAACGTAATACGTTATAACGTTATACCATATAACGTAAAACTTCATTTCGTTATACCATATAACGTAATACGTTATAACGTTATACCATATAACGTAATACGTTATAACGTAATACCATATAACGTAATACGTTATAACGTTATACCATATAACGTAATACGTTAAAACGTAATACCATATAACGTAATACGTTATAACGTTATACCATATAACGTAATACTTTATAACGTTATACCATATAACGTAATACGTTAAAACGTTATACCACAAAACGTAATACGTTATAACGTAATACCATATAACGTAATACGTTATAACGTTATACCATATAACGTAATACGTTAAAACGTAATACCATATAACGTAGTACGTTATAACGTTATACCATATAACGTAAAACGTCATTTCGTTATACCATATAACGTAATACGTCATAACGTAATGCCATATAACGTAATACGTGATATCGTTATACCATATAACGTAATACGTTATAACGTAATAACATATAACGTAAAACGTCATTTCGTTGTACCATATAACGTAATACGGTATAACGTTATACCATATAACTTAATACGTTATAACGATATACCATATAACGTAATACGTTATAACGTTATACCATATAACGTAATACGTGATAACGTTATACCATATAACGTAATACGTTATAACGTTATACCATATAACGTAATACGTGATAACGTAATACCATATAACGTAATACGTTATGACGTTATACCATATTACGTAATACGTTATAACGTAATACCATATAACGTAATACGTTATAACGTAGTACCATATAACGTAAAACGTCATTTCGTTATACCATATAACGTAATACGTTATAACGTAATACCATATAACGTAATACGTTATAACGTTATACCATATAACGTAATACGCGATAACGTTATACCATATAACGTAATACGTTAAAACGATATACCATATAACGTAATACGTTATAACGTTATACCATATAACGTAATACGTGATAACGTTATACCATATAACGTAATACGTGATAACGTAATACCATATAACGTAATACGTTATAACGTTATACGATAAAACGTAATACGTTATAACGTTATACCATTTAACGTAATACTTTATAACGTTATACCATATAACGTAATACTTTATAACGTTATACCATATAACGTAATACGATGTAACGTTATACCATATAACGTAATACGTGATAACGTTATACCATATAACGTAATACGTTAAAACGTTATACCTTATAACGTAATACGTTATAACTTTATACCATATAACGTAATACGTGATAACGTTATACCATATAACGTAATACGTTATAACGTTATACCATATAACGTAATACGGTATTACGTTATACCATATAACGTAATACGTTAAAACGTTATACCATATAACGTAATACGTTATAACGTTATACCATATAACGTAATACGTTATAACGTTATACCATATAACGTAATACGTTAAAACGTTATACCTTATAACGTAATACGTTATAACATTATACCATATAACGTAATACGTGATAACGTAATACCATATAACGTAATACGTTATGACGTTATACCATATAACGTAATACGATGTAACGTTATACCATATAACGTAATACGTGATAACGTTATACCATATAACGTAATACGTTAAAACGTTATACCATATAACGTAATACGTTATAACGTTATACCATATAACGTAATACGGTATAACGTTATACCATATAACATAATACGTTATTACGATATACCATATAAAGTAATACGTTATAACGTTATACCATATAACGTAATACGTTAAAAAGTTATACCACATAACGTAATACGTTATAACGTAATACCATATAACGTAATACGTTATAACGTTATACCATATAACGTGATACGTTAAAAAGTTATACCACATAACGTAATACGTTATAACGTAATACCATATAACGTAAAACGTTATAACGTAATACCATATAACGTAATACGTTATAACGTTATACCATATAACGTAATACGTTAAAACGTAATACCATATAACGTAATACGTTATAACGTAATACCATATAACGTAATACGTTATAACGTTATACCATATAACGTAATACGTTATAACGTTATACCATATAACGTAATACTTTATAACGTTATACCATATAACGTAATACGTTAAAACGTTATACCACATAACGTAATACGTTATAACGTAATACCATATAACGTAATACGTTATAACGTTATACCATATAACGTAATACGTTAAAAGGTAATATCATATAACGTAATACGTTATAACGTTATACCATATAACGTAAAACGTCAGTTCGTTATACCATATAACGTAATACGTTATAACGTAATGCCATATAACGTAATACGTGATAACGTTATACCATATAACGTAATACGTTATAACGTAATACCATATAACGTAATACGTTATAACGTTATACCATATAACGTAATACGTTAAAACGTAATACCATATAACGTAACACGTTATAACGTTATAGCATATAACGTAAAACGTCATTTCGTTATACCATATAACGTAATACGTTATAACGTAATGCCATATAACGTAATACGTGATAACGTTTTACCATATAACGTAAACCGTTATAACGTAATAACATATAACGTAAAACGTTATAACGTAATACCATATAACGTAATACGCTATAACGTTATACCATATAACGTAATACGTTATAACGTTATACCATATAACGTAAAACGTCATTTCGTTATACCATATAACGTAATACGTTATAACGTTATACCATATAACGTAATACGTTATAACGTAATACCATATAACGTAATACGTTATAACGTTATACCATATAACGTAATACGTTAAAACGTAATACCATATAACGTAACACGTTATAACGTTATAGCATATAACGTAAAACGTCATTTCGTTATACCATATAACGTAAAACGTCATTTCGTTATACCATATAACGTAATACGTTATAACGTAATGCCATATAACGTAATACGTGATAACGTTTTACCATATAACGTAAACCGTTATAACGTAATAACATATAACGTAAACCGTTATAACGTAATAACATATAACGTAAAACGTTATAACGTAATACCATATAACGTAATACGTTATAACGTTATACCATATAACGTAATACGTTATAACGTTATACCATATAACGTAAAACGTCATTTCGTTATACCATATAACGTAATACGTTATAACGTTATACCATATAACGTAATACGTTATAACGTAATACCATATAACGTAATACGTTATAACGTTATACCATATAACGTAAAACGTCAGTTCGTTATACCATATAACGTAATACGTTATAACGTAATGCCATATAACGTAATACGTGATAACGTTATACCATATAACGTAATACGTTATAACGTAATACCATATAACGTAATACGTTATAACGTTATACCATATAACGTAATACGTTAAAACGTAATACCATATAACGTAACACGTTATAACGTTATAGCATATAACGTAAAACGTCATTTCGTTATACCATATAACGTAATACGTTATAACGTAATGCCATATAACGTAATACGTGATAACGTTTTACCATATAACGTAAACCGTTATAACGTAATAACATATAACGTAATACGTGATAACGTTTTACCATATAACGTAAACCGTTATAACGTAATAACATATAACGTAAACCGTTATAACGTAATAACATATAACGTAAAACGTTATAACGTAATACCATATAACGTAATACGTTATAACGTTATACCATATAACGTAATACGTTATAACGTTATACCATATAACGTAATACGTTATAACGTAATGCCATATAACGTAATACGTGATAACGTTTTACCATATAACGTAAACCGTTATAACGTAATAACATATAACGTAAACCGTTATAACGTAATAACATATAACGTAAAACGTTATAACGTAATACCATATAACGTAATACGTTATAACGTTATACCATATAACGTAATACGTTATAACGTTATACCATATAACGTAAAACGTCATTTCGTTATACCATATAACGTAATACGTTATAACGTAATACCATATAACGTAATACGTTATAACGTTATACCATATAACGTAATACGTTAAAAGGTAATATCATATAACGTAATACGTTATAACGTTATACCATATAACGTAAAACGTCAGTTCGTTATACCATATAACGTAATACGTTATAACGTAATGCCATATAACGTAATACGTTATAACGTTATACCATATAACGTAAAACGTCAGTTCGTTATACCATATAACGTAATACGTTATAACGTAATGCCATATAACGTAATACGTGATAACGTTATACCATATAACGTAATACGTTATAACGTAATACCATATAACGTAATACGTTATAACGTTATACCATATAACGTAATACGTTAAAACGTAATACCATATAACGTAACACGTTATAACGTTATAGCATATAACGTAAAACGTCATTTCGTTATACCATATAACGTAATACGTTATAACGTAATGCCATATAACGTAATACGTGATAACGTTTTACCATATAACGTAAACCGTTATAACGTAATAACATATAACGTAAAACGTTATAACGTAATACCATATAACGTAATACGTTATAACGTTATACCATACAACGTAATACGTTATAACGTTATACCATATAACGTAAAACTTCATTTCGTTATACCATATAACGTAATACGTTATAACGTTATACCATATAACGTAATACGTTATAACGTAATACCATATAACGTAATACGTTATAACGTTATACCATATAACGTAATACGTTAAAACGTAATACCATATAACGTAATACGTTATAACGTTATACCATATAACGTAATACTTTATAACGTTATACCATATAACGTAATACGTTAAAACGTTATACCACAAAACGTAATACGTTATAACGTAATACCATATAACGTAATACGTTATAACGTTATACCATATAACGTAATACGTTAAAACGTAATACCATATAACGTAGTACGTTATAACGTTATACCATATAACGTAAAACGTCATTTCGTTATACCATATAACGTAATACGTCATAACGTAATGCCATATAACGTAATACGTGATATCGTTATACCATATAACGTAATACGTTATAACGTAATAACATATAACGTAAAACGTCATTTCGTTGTACCATATAACGTAATACGGTATAACGTTATACCATATAACTTAATACGTTATAACGATATACCATATAACGTAATACGTTATAACGTTATACCATATAACGTAATACGTGATAACGTTATACCATATAACGTAATACGTTATAACGTTATACCATATAACGTAATACGTGATAACGTAATACCATATAACGTAATACGTTATGACGTTATACCATATTACGTAATACGTTATAACGTAATACCATATAACGTAATACGTTATAACGTAGTACCATATAACGTAAAACGTCATTTCGTTATACCATATAACGTAATACGTTATAACGTAATACCATATAACGTAATACGTTATAACGTTATACCATATAACGTAATACGCGATAACGTTATACCATATAACGTAATACGTTAAAACGATATACCATATAACGTAATACGTTATAACGTTATACCATATAACGTAATACGTGATAACGTTATACCATATAACGTAATACGTGATAACGTTATACCATATAACGTAATACGTTAAAACGTTATACCATATAACGTAATACGTTATAACGATATACCATATAACGTAATACGTTATAACGTTATACCATATAACGTAATACGTTATAACGTTATACCATATAACGTAATACGGTATTACGTTATACCATATAACGTAATACGTTAAAACGTTATACCATATAACGTAATACGTTATAACGTTATACCATATAACGTAATACGTGATAACGTAATACCATATAACGTAATACGTTATAACGTTATACGATATAACGTAATACGTTATAACGTTATACCATATAACGTAATACTTTATAACGTTATACCATATAACGTAATACTTTATAACGTTATACCATATAACGTAATACGATGTAACGTTATACCATATAACGTAATACGTGATAACGTTATACCATATAACGTAATACGTTAAAACGTTATACCTTATAACGTAATACGTTATAACTTTATACCATATAACGTAATACGTGATAACGTTATACCATATAACGTAATACGTTATAACGTTATACCATATAACGTAATACGGTATTACGTTATACCATATAACGTAATACGTTAAAACGTTATACCATATAACGTAATACGTTATAACGTTATACCATATAACGTAATACGTTATAACGTTATACCATATAACGTAATACGTTAAAACGTTATACCTTATAACGTAATACGTTATAACTTTATACCATATAACGTAATACGTGATAACGTAATACCATATAACGTAATACGTTATGACGTTATACCATATAACGTAATACGATGTAACGTTATACCATATAACGTAATACGTGATAACGTTATACCATATAACGTAATACGTTAAAACGTTATACCATATAACGTAATACGTTATAACGTTATACCATATAACGTAATACGGTATAACGTTATACCATATAACATAATACGTTATTACGATATACCATATAAAGTAATACGTTATAACGTTATACCATATAACGTAATACGTTAAAAAGTTATACCACATAACGTAATACGTTATAACGTAATACCATATAACGTAATACGTTATAACGTTATACCATATAACGTGATACGTTAAAAAGTTATACCACATAACGTAATACGTTATAACGTAATACCATATAACGTAAAACGTTATAACGTAATACCATATAACGTAATACGTTATAACGTTATACCATATAACGTAATACGTTAAAACGTAATACCATATAACGTAATACGTTATAACGTAATACCATATAACGTAATACGTTATAACGTTATACCATATAACGTAATACGTTATAACGTTATACCATATAACGTAAAACGTCATTTCGTTATACCATATAACGTAATACGTTATAACGTTATACCATATAACGTAATACGTTATAACGTAATACCATATAACGTAATACGTTATAACGTTATACCATATAACGTAATACGTTAAAACGTAATACCATATAACGTAACACGTTATAACGTTATAGCATATAACGTAAAACGTCATTTCGTTATACCATATAACGTAAAACGTCATTTCGTTATACCATATAACGTAATACGTTATAACGTAATGCCATATAACGTAATACGTGATAACGTTATACCACATAACGTAATACGTTATAACGTAATACCATATAACGTAATACGTTATAACGTTATACCATATAACGTAATACGTTAAAAGGTAATATCATATAACGTAATACGTTATAACGTTATACCATATAACGTAAAACGTCAGTTCGTTATACCATATAACGTAATACGTTATAACGTAATGCCATATAACGTAATACGTTATAACGTTATACCATATAACGTAAAACGTCAGTTCGTTATACCATATAACGTAATACGTTATAACGTAATGCCATATAACGTAATACGTGATAACGTTATACCATATAACGTAATACGTTATAACGTAATACCATATAACGTAATACGTTATAACGTTATACCATATAACGTAATACGTTAAAACGTAATACCATATAACGTAACACGTTATAACGTTATAGCATATAACGTAAAACGTCATTTCGTTATACCATATAACGTAATACGTTATAACGTAATGCCATATAACGTAATACGTGATAACGTTTTACCATATAACGTAAACCGTTATAACGTAATAACATATAACGTAAAACGTTATAACGTAATACCATATAACGTAATACGTTATAACGTTATACCATACAACGTAATACGTTATAACGTTATACCATATAACGTAAAACTTCATTTCGTTATACCATATAACGTAATACGTTATAACGTTATACCATATAACGTAATACGTTATAACGTAATACCATATAACGTAATACGTTATAACGTTATACCATATAACGTAATACGTTAAAACGCAATACCATATAACGTAATACGTTATAACGTTATACCATATAACGTAATACTTTATAACGTTATACCATATAACGTAATACGTTAAAACGTTATACCACAAAACGTAATACGTTATAACGTAATACCATATAACGTAATACGTTATAACGTTATACCATATAACGTAATACGTTAAAACGTAATACCATATAACGTAGTACGTTATAACGTTATACCATATAACGTAAAACGTCATTTCGTTATACCATATAACGTAATACGTCATAACGTAATGCCATATAACGTAATACGTGATATCGTTATACCATATAACGTAATACGTTATAACGTAATAACATATAACGTAAAACGTCATTTCGTTGTACCATATAACGTAATACGGTATAACGTTATACCATATAACTTAATACGTTATAACGATATACCATATAACGTAATACGTTATAACGTTATACCATATAACGTAATACGTGATAACGTTATACCATATAACGTAATACGTTATAACGTTATACCATATAACGTAATACGTGATAACGTAATACCATATAACGTAATACGTTATGACGTTATACCATATTACGTAATACGTTATAACGTAATACCATATAACGTAATACGTTGTAACGTAATACCATATAACGTAAAACGTCATTTCGTTATACCATATAACGTAATACGTTATAACGTAATACCATATAACGTAATACGTTATAACGTTATACCATATAACGTAATACGCGATAACGTTATACCATATAACGTAATACGTTAAAACGATATACCATATAACGTAATACGTTATAACGTTATACCATATAACGTAATACGTGATAACGTTATACCATATAACGTAATACGTTAAAACGTTATACCATATAACGTAATACGTTATAACGTTATACCATATAACGTTATACGTGATAACGTAATACCATATAACGTAAAACGTCATTTCGTTATACCATATAACGTAATACGTTATAACGTAATGCCATATAACGTAATACGTGATAACGTTATACCATATAACGTAATACGTTAAAACGTAATACCATATAACGTAATACGTTATAACGTAATACCATATAACGTAATACGTTATAACGTTATACCATATAACGTAATACGTCATTTCGTTATACCATATAACGTAATACGTTAAAACGTAATACCATATAACGTAATACGTTATAACGTAATACCGTATAACGTAATACGTTATAACGTTATACCATATAACGTAATACGTCATTTCGTTATACCATATAACGTAATACGTTATAACGTTATACCATATAACGTAATACGTTATAACGTAATGACATATAACGTAATACGTTATATAGTTATACCATATAACGTAATAAGTTATAACATTATACCACATAACGTAATACGTTATAACGTAACACCATATAACGTAATACGTTATAACGTTATACCATATAACGTAATACGTTAAAACGTTATACCATATAACGTAATACGTTATAACGATATACCATATAACGTAATACGTTATATCGTTATACCATATAACGTAATACGTGATAACGTTATACCATATAACGTAATACGTTAAAACGTTATACCATATAACGTAATACGTTATAACGATATACCATATAACGTAATACGTTATAACGTTATACCATATAACGTAATACGTTATAACGTTATACCATATAACGTAATACCTTATAACGTAATACCATATGACGTAATACGTTATAACGTAATACCATATAACGTAAAACGTCATTTCGTTATACCATATAACGTAATACGTTATAACGTAATACCATATAACGTAATACGTTATAACGTTATACCATATAACGTAATACGTGATAACGTTATACCATATAACGTAATACGTTAAAACGTTATACCATATAACGTAATTCGTTATAACGTTATACCATATAACGTAATACGTGATATCGTTATACCATATAACGTAATACGTTATAACGTAATAACATATAACGTAAAACGTTATAACGTAATACCATATAACGTAATACGTTATAGCGTTATACCATATAACGTAATACGTTAAAACGTAATACCATATAACGTAATACGTTATAACGTAATACCATATAACGTAATACGTTATAACGTTATGCCATATAACGTAATACGTTAAAACGTTATACCATATAACGTAATACGTTATAACGTTATACCATATAACGTAATACGTGATAACGTAATACCATATAACGTAATACGTTATAACGTTATACCATATAACGTAATACGTGATAACGTTATACCATAAAACGTAATACGTTAAAACGTTATACCTTATAACGTAATACGTTATAACTTTATACCATATAACGTAATACGTGATAACGTAATACCATATAACGTAATACGTTATGACGTTATACCATATAACGTAATACGATGTAACGTTATACCATATAACGTAATACGTTATAACGTAATACCATATAACGTAAAACGTCAGTTCGTTATACCATATAACGTAATACGTTATAACGTAATGCCATATAACGTAATACGTGATAACGTTATACCATATAACGTAATACGTTATAACGTAATACCATATAACGTAATACGTTATAACGTTATACCATATAACGTAATACGTTAAAACGTAATACCATATAACGTAACACGTTATAACGTTATAGCATATAACGTAAAACGTCATTTCGTTATACCATATAACGTAATACGTTATAACGTAATGCCATATAACGTAATACGTGATAACGTTTTACCATATAACGTAAACCGTTATAACGTAATAACATATAACGTAAAACGTTATAACGTAATACCATATAACGTAATACGCTATAACGTTATACCATATAACGTAATACGTTATAACGTTATACCATATAACGTAAAACGTCATTTCGTTATACCATATAACGTAATACGTTATAACGTTATACCATATAACGTAATACGTTATAACGTAATACCATATAACGTAATACGTTATAACGTTATACCATATAACGTAATACGTTAAAACGTAATACCATATAACGTAACACGTTATAACGTTATAGCATATAACGTAAAACGTCATTTCGTTATACCATATAACGTAAAACGTCATTTCGTTATACCATATAACGTAATACGTTATAACGTAATGCCATATAACGTAATACGTGATAACGTTTTACCATATAACGTAAACCGTTATAACGTAATAGCATATAACGTAAACCGTTATAACGTAATAACATATAACGTAAAACGTTATAACGTAATACCATATAACGTAATACGTTATAACGTTATACCATATAACGTAATACGTTATAACGTTATACCATATAACGTAAAACGTCATTTCGTTATACCATATAACGTAATACGTTATAACGTTATACCATATAACGTAATACGTTATAACGTAATACCATATAACGTAATACGTTATAACGTTATACCATATAACGTAATACGTTAAAACGTAATACCATATAACGTAACACGTTATAACGTTATAGCATATAACGTAAAACGTCATTTCGTTATACCATATAACGTAAAACGTCATTTCGTTATACCATATAACGTAATACGTTATAACGTAATGCCATATAACGTAATACGTGATAACGTTATACCACATAACGTAATACGTTATAACGTAATACCATATAACGTAATACGTTATAACGTTATACCATATAACGTAATACGTTAAAAGGTAATATCATATAACGTAATACGTTATAACGTTATACCATATAACGTAAAACGTCAGTTCGTTATACCATATAACGTAATACGTTATAACGTAATGCCATATAACGTAATACGTTATAACGTTATACCATATAACGTAAAACGTCAGTTCGTTATACCATATAACGTAATACGTTATAACGTAATGCCATATAACGTAATACGTGATAACGTTATACCATATAACGTAATACGTTATAACGTAATACCATATAACGTAATACGTTATAACGTTATACCATATAACGTAATACGTTAAAACGTAATACCATATAACGTAACACGTTATAACGTTATAGCATATAACGTAAAACGTCATTTCGTTATACCATATAACGTAATACGTTATAACGTAATGCCATATAACGTAATACGTGATAACGTTTTACCATATAACGTAAACCGTTATAACGTAATAACATATAACGTAAAACGTTATAACGTAATACCATATAACGTAATACGTTATAACGTTATACCATACAACGTAATACGTTATAACGTTATACCATATAACGTAAAACTTCATTTCGTTATACCATATAACGTAATACGTTATAACGTTATACCATATAACGTAATACGTTATAACGTAATACCATATAACGTAATACGTTATAACGTTATACCATATAACGTAATACGTTAAAACGCAATACCATATAACGTAATACGTTATAACGTTATACCATATAACGTAATACTTTATAACGTTATACCATATAACGTAATACGTTAAAACGTTATACCACAAAACGTAATACGTTATAACGTAATACCATATAACGTAATACGTTATAACGTTATACCATATAACGTAATACGTTAAAACGTAATACCATATAACGTAGTACGTTATAACGTTATACCATATAACGTAAAACGTCATTTCGTTATACCATATAACGTAATACGTCATAACGTAATGCCATATAACGTAATACGTGATATCGTTATACCATATAACGTAATACGTTATAACGTAATAACATATAACGTAAAACGTCATTTCGTTGTACCATATAACGTAATACGGTATAACGTTATACCATATAACTTAATACGTTATAACGATATACCATATAACGTAATACGTTATAACGTTATACCATATAACGTAATACGTGATAACGTTATACCATATAACGTAATACGTTATAACGTTATACCATATAACGTAATACGTGATAACGTAATACCATATAACGTAATACGTTATGACGTTATACCATATTACGTAATACGTTATAACGTAATACCATATAACGTAATACGTTATAACGTAATACCATATAACGTAAAACGTCATTTCGTTATACCATATAACGTAATACGTTATAACGTAATACCATATAACGTAATACGTTATAACGTTATACCATATAACGTAATACGCGATAACGTTATACCATATAACGTAATACGTTAAAACGATATACCATATAACGTAATACGTTATAACGTTATACCATATAACGTAATACGTGATAACGTTATACCATATAACGTAATACGTTAAAACGTTATACCATATAACGTAATACGTTATAACGTTATACCATATAACGTTATACGTGATAACGTAATACCATATAACGTAAAACGTCATTTCGTTATACCATATAACGTAATACGTTATAACGTAATGCCATATAACGTAATACGTGATAACGTTATACCATATAACGTAATACGTTAAAACGTAATACCATATAACGTAATACGTTATAACGTAATACCATATAACGTAATACGTTATAACGTTATACCATATAACGTAATACGTCATTTCGTTATACCATATAACGTAATACGTTAAAACGTAATACCATATAACGTAATACGTTATAACGTAATACCATATAACGTAATACGTTATAACGTTATACCATATAACGTAATACGTCATTTCGTTATACCATATAACGTAATACGTTATAACGTTATACCATATAACGTAATACGTTATAACGTAATGACATATAACGTAATACGTTATATAGTTATACCATATAACGTAATAAGTTATAACATTATACCACATAACGTAATACGTTATAACGTAACACCATATAACGTAATACGTTATAACGTTATACCATATAACGTAATACGTTAAAACGTTATACCATATAACGTAATACGTTATAACGATATACCATATAACGTAATACGTTATATCGTTATACCATATAACGTAATACGTGATAACGTTATACCATATAACGTAATACGTTAAAACGTTATACCATATAACGTAATACGTTATAACGATATACCATATAACGTAATACGTTATAACGTTATACCATATAACGTAATACGTTATAACGTTATACCATATAACGTAATACCTTATAACGTAATACCATATGACGTAATACGTTATAACGTAATACCATATAACGTAAAACGTCATTTCGTTATACCATATAACGTAATACGTTATAACGTAATACCATATAACGTAATACGTTATAACGTTATACCATATAACGTAATACGTGATAACGTTATACCATATAACGTAATACGTTAAAACGTTATACCATATAACGTAATTCGTTATAACGTTATACCATATAACGTAATACGTGATATCGTTATACCATATAACGTAATACGTTATAACGTAATAACATATAACGTAAAACGTTATAACGTAATACCATATAACGTAATACGTTATAGCGTTATACCATATAACGTAATACGTTAAAACGTAATACCATATAACGTAATACGTTATAACGTAATACCATATAACGTAATACGTTATAACGTTATGCCATATAACGTAATACGTTAAAACGTTATACCATATAACGTAATACGTTATAACGTTATACCATATAACGTAATACGTGATAACGTAATACCATATAACGTAATACGTTATAACGTTATACCATATAACGTAATACGTGATAACGTTATACCATAAAACGTAATACGTTAAAACGTTATACCTTATAACGTAATACGTTATAACTTTATACCATATAACGTAATACGTGATAACGTAATACCATATAACGTAATACGTTATGACGTTATACCATATAACGTAATACGATGTAACGTTATACCATATAACGTAATACGTTATAACGTAATACCATATAACGTAAAACGTCATTTCGTTATACCATATAACGTAATACGTTAAAAAGTTATACCACATAACGTAATACGTTATAACGTAATACCATATAACGTAATACGTTATAACGTTATACCATATAACGTAATACGTTAAAAAGTTATACCACATAACGTAATACGTTATAACGTAATACCATATAACGTAAAACGTTATAACGTAATACCATATAACGTAATACGTTATAACGTTATACCATATAACGTAATACGTTAAAACGTAATACCATATAACGTAATACGTTATAACGTAATACCATATAACGTAATACGTTATAACGTTATACCATATAACGTAATACGTTATAACGTTATACCATATAACGTAATACTTTATAACGTTATACCATATAACGTAATGAGTTAAAACGTTATACCACATAACGTAATACGTTATAACGTAATACCATATAACGTAATACGTTATAACGTTATACCATATAACGTAATACGTTAAAACGTAATATCATATAACGTAATACGTTATAACGTTATACCATATAACGTAATACGTTATAACGTTATACCATATAACGTAATACGTGATAACGTTATACCATATAACGTAATACGTTAAAACGTTATACCGTATAACGTAATTCGTTATAACGTTATACCATATAACGTAATACGTGATAACGTTATACCATATAACGTAATACGTTAAAACGTTATACCATATAACGTAATACGTTATAACGTTATACCATATAACGTAATACGGTATAACATTATACCATATAACATAATACGTTATAACGATATACCATATAACGTAATACGTTATAACGTTATACCATATAACGTAATACGTGATAACGTTATACCATATACCGTAATACGTTAAAACGTTATACCATATAACGTAATACGTTATAACGTTATACCATATAACGTAATACGTGATAACGTAATACCATATAACGTAATACGTTATAACGTTATACCATATAACGTAATACGTGATAACGTTATACCATATAACGTAATACGTTAAAACGTTATACCTTATAACGTAATACGTTATAACTTTATACCATATAACGTAATACGTGATAACGTAATACCATATAACGTAATACGTTATGACGTTATACCATATAACGTAATACGATGTAACGTTATACCATATAACGTAATACGTTATAACGTAATACCATATAATGTGAAACGTCATTTCGTTATACCATATCACGTAATACGTTAAAAAGTTATACCACATAACGTAATACGTTATAACGTAATACCATATAACGTAATACGTTATAACGTTATACCATATAACGTAATACGTTAAAACGTAATTCCATATAACGTAATACGTTATAACGTTATACCATATAACGTAAAACGTCATTTCGTTATACCATATAACGTAATACGTTATAACGTAATGCCATATAACGTAATACGTGATAACGTTATACCATATAACGTAATACGTTATAACGTAATAACATATAACGTAAAACGTTATAACGTAATACCATATAACGTAATACGTTATAGCGTTATACCATATAACGTAATACGTTAAAACGTAATACCATATAACGTAATACGTTATAACGTAATACCATATAACGTAATACGTTATAGCGTTATACCATATAACGTAATACGTTATAACGTTATACCATATAACGTAATACTTTATAACGTTATACCATATAACGTAATACGTTATAACGTAATGCCATATAACGTAATACGTGATAACGTTATACCATATAACGTAATACGTTATAACGTAATAACATATAACGTAAAACGTTATAACGTAATACCATATAACGTAATACGTTATAACGTTATACCATATAACGTAATACGTTATAACGTAATACCATATAACATAATACGTTATAACGTTATAACGTTATACCACATAACGTAATACTTTATAACGTAATACCATATAACGTAATACGTTAAAACGTAATACCATATAACGTAATACGTTATAACGTTATACCATATAACGTAAAACGTCAGTTCGTTATACCATATAACTTAATACGTTATAACGTAATGCCATATAACGTAATACGTGATAACGTTATACCATATAACGTAATACGTTATAACTTAATAACATATAACGTAAAACGTCATTTCGTTATACCATATAACGTAATACGGTATAACGTTATACCATATAACGTAATACGTTATAACGATATACCATATAACGTAATACGTTATAACGTTATACCATATAACGTAATACGTTATAACGATATACCATATAACGTAATACGTTATAACGTTATACCATATAACGTAATACGTTATAACGTTATACCATATAACGTAATACGTGATAACGTTATACCATATAACGTAATACGTTAAAACGTTATACCATATAACGTAATACGTTATAACGATATACCATATAACGTAATACGTTATAACGTTATACCATATAACGTAATACGTTATAACGTTATACCATATAACGTAATACGGTATTACGTTATACCATATAACGTAATACGTTAAAACGTTATACCATATAACGTAATACGTTATAACGTTATACCATATAACGTAATACGTGATAACGTAATACCATATAACGTAATACGTTATAACGTTATACGATATAACGTAATACGTTATAACGTTATACCATATAACGTAATACTTTATAACGTTATACCATATAACGTAATACGTTAAAACGTTATACCACATAACGTAATACGTTATAACGTAATACCATATAACGTAATACGTTATAACGTTATACCATATAACGTAATACGTTAAAACGTAATACCATATAACGTAATACGTTATAACGTTTTACCATATAACGTAAAACGTCATTTCGTTATACCATATAACGTAATACGTTATAACGTAATGCCATATAACGTAATACGTTATAACGTAATGCCATATAACGTAATACGTGATAACGTTATACCATATAACGTAATACGTTATAACGTAATAACATATAACGTAAAACGTTATAACGTAATACCATATAACGTAAAAAGTTATAACGTTATACCATATAACGTAATACGTTAAAACGTAATACCATATAACGTAATACGTTATAACGTAATACCATATAACGTAATATGTTATAACGTTATACCATATAACGTAATACGTTATAACGTTATACCATATAACGTAATACTTTATAACGTAATACCATATAACGTAATACGTTAAAACGTTATACCACATAACGTAATACGTTATAACGTAACACCATATAACGTAATACGTTATAACGTTATACCATATAACGTAATACGTTAAAACGTAATACCATATAACGTAATACGTTATAACGTTATACCATATAACGTAAAACGTCATTTCGTTATACCATATAACGTAATACGTTATAACGTTATACCATATAACGTAATACGTTAAAACGTAAGACCATATAACGTAATACGTTATAACGTTATACCATATAACGTAAAACGTCATTTCGTTATACCATATAACGTAATACGTTATAACGTAATGCCATATAACGTAATACGTGATAACGTTATACCATATAACGTAATACGTTATAACGTAATAACATATAACGTAAAACGTTATAACGTAATACCATATAACGTAATACGTTATAACGTTATACCATATAACGTAATACGTTAAAACGTAATACCATATAACGTAATACGTTATAACGTAATACCATATAACATAATACGTTATAACGTTATAACGTTATACCATATAACGTAATACTTTATAACGTAATACCATATAACGTAATACGTTAAAACGTTATACCACATAACGTAATACGTTATAACGTAATACCATATAACGTAATACGTTATAGCGTTATACCATATAACGTAATACGTTATAACGTTATACCATATAACTTAATACGTGATAACGTTATACCATATAACGTAATACGTTAAAACGTTATACCATATAACGTAATACGTTATAACGATATACCATATAACGTAATACGTTATAGCGTTATACCATATAACGTAATACGTGATAACGTTATACCATATAACGTAATACGTTAAAACGTTATACCATATAACGTAATACGTTATAACGTTATACCATATAACGTAATACGTGATAACGTAATACCATATAACGTAATACGTTATGACGTTATACCATATAACGTAATACGTTATAACGTAATACCATATAACGTAATACGTTATAACGTAATACCATATAACGTAAAACGTCATTTCGTTATACCATATAACGTAATACGTTATAACGTAATACCATATAACGTAATACGTTAAAACGTAATACCATATAACGTAATACGTTATAACGTAATACCATATAACGTAATACGTTATAACGTTATACCATATAACGTAATACGTTATAACGTTATACCATATAACGTAATACTTTATAACGTAATACCATATAACGTAATACGTTAAAACGTTATACCACATAACGTAATACGTTATAACGTAACACCATGTAACGTAATACGTTATAACGTTATACCATATAACGTAATACGTTAAAACGTAATACCATATAACGTAATACGTTATAACGTTATACCATATTGCGTAAAACGTCATTTCGTTATACCATATAACGTAATACGTTATAACGTTATACCATATAACGTAATACGTTAAAACGTAATACCATATAACGTAATACGTTATAACGTTATACCATATAACGTAAAGCGTCATTTCGTTATACCATATAACGTAATACGTTATAACGTAATGCCATATAACGTAATACGTGATAACGTTATACCATATAACGTAATACGTTATAACGTAATAACATATAACGTAAAACGTTATAACGTAATACCATATAACGTAATACGTTATAACGTTATACCATATAACGTAATACGTTAAAACGTAATACCATATAACGTAATACGTTATAACGTAATACCATATAACATAATACGTTATAACGTTATAACGTTATACCATATAACGTAATACTTTATAACGTAATACCATATAACGTAATACGTTAAAACGTTATACCACATAACGTAATACGTTATAACGTAATACCATATAACGTAATACGTTATAGCGTTATACCATATAACCTAATACGTTATAACGTAATACCATATAACGTAATACGTGATAACGTTATACCATATAACGTAATACGTTAGAACGTTATACCATATAGCGTAATACGTCATAACGTTATACCATATAACGTAATACGTGATAACGTAATACCATCTAACGTAATACGTTATGACGTTATACCATATAACGTAATACGTTATAACGTAATTCCACATAACGTAATACGTTATAACGTTATACCATACAACGTAAAACGTCATTTCGATATACCGTATAACGTGATACGTTATAACGTTAGAACATATAACGTAAAACGTCATTTCGTTATACCATAAAACATAGTACGGTATAACGTTACACCATATAACGTAATACGTTATAACGTAATGACATATAACGTAATACGTGATAACGTTATACCATATAACGTAATACGTTATAACGTAATACCATATAACGTAAAACGTCATTTCGTTATACCATATAACGTAATACGGTATAAAGTTATACCATATAACATAATACGTTATAACGATATACCATATAACGTAATACGTTATAACGTTATACCATATAACGTAATACGTGATAACGTTATACCATATAACGAAATACGTTAAAACGTAATACCAAATAACGTAATACGTTATAACGTAATACCATATAACGTAATACGTTATAACGTTATACCATATAACGTAATACGTGATAACGTAATACCATATAACGTAATACGTTATAACGTTATACCATATAACGTTATACCATATAACGTAATACGTGATAACGTTATACCATATAACGTAATACGTTAAAACGTTATACCATATAACGTAATACGTTAAAACGTTACACCTTATAACGTAAGACGTTAAAACGTTATACCACATAACGTAATACGTTATAACGTAATACCATATAACGTAATACGTTATAACGTTATACCATATAACGTAATACGTTAAAACGTAATACCATATAACGTAGTACGTTAAAACGTTATACCATATAACGTAATACGTTATAACGTTATACCATGTAACATAATACGTGATAACGTAATACCATATATCGTAATACGTTATAACGTTATACCATATAACTTAATACGTGATAACGTTATACCATATAACGTAATACGTTAAAACGTTATACCATATAACGTAATACGTTATAACGATATACCATATAACGTAATACGTTATAGCGTTATACCATATAACGTAATACGTGATAACGTTATACCATATAACGTAATACGTTAAAACGTTATACCATATAACGTAATACGTTATAACGTTATACCATATAACGTAATACGTGATAACGTAATACCATATAACGTAATACGTTATGACGTTATACCATATAACGTAATACGTTATAACGTAATACCATATAACGTAATACGTTATAACGTAATACCATATAACGTAAAACGTCATTTCGTTATACCATATAACGTAATACGTTATAACGTAATACCATATAACGTAATACGTTATAACGTTGTACCATATAACGTAATAAGTGATAACGTTATACCATATAACGTAATACGTTAAAACGTTATACCATATAACGTAATACGTTATAACGTTATACCATATAACGTAATACGTGATAACGTTATACCATATAACGTAGTACGTTATAACGTTATACCATATAACGTAATACGTTATAACGTTATACCATATAACGTAAAACGTCATTTCGTTATACCATATAACGTAATACGTTATAACGTAATGCCATATAACGTAATACGTGATAACGTTATACCATATAACGTAATGCGTTATAACGTAATAACATATAACGTAAAACGTTATAACGTAATACCATATAACGTAATACGTTATAACGTTATACCATATAACGTAATACGTTAAAACGTAATACCATATAACGTAATACGTTAAAACGTAATACCATATAACGTAATACGTGATAACGTTATACCATATAACGTAATTCGTTATAACGTTATACCATATAACGTAATACGTGATAACGTTATACCATATAACGTAATACGTTAAAACGTTATACCATATAACGTAATACGTTATAACGTTATACCATATAACGTAATACGTTATAACGTAATACCATATAACGTAAAACGTCATCTCGTTATACCATATAACGTAATACGTTAAAACGTTATACCACATAACGTAATACGTTATAACGTAATACCATATAACGTAATACGTTATAACGTTATACCATATAACGTAATACGTTAAAACGTAATTCCATATAACGTAATACGTTATAACGTTATACCATATAACGTAAAACGTCATTTCGTTATACCATATAACGTAATACGTTATAACGTAATGCCATATAACGTAATACGTGATAACGTTATACCATATAACGTAATACGTTATAACGTAATAACATATAACGTAAAACGTTATAACGTAATACCATATTACGTAATACGTTATAACGTTATACCATATAACGTAATACGTTAAAACGTAATACCATATAACGTAATACGTGATAACGTTATACCATATTACGTAATTCGTTATAACGTTATACCATATAACGTAATACGTGATAACGTTATACCATATAACGTAATACGTTAAAACGTTATACCATATAACGTAATACGTTATAACGTTATACCATATAACATAATACGGTATAACGTTATACCATATAACATAATACGTTATAACGATATACCATATAACGTAATACGTTATAACGTTATACCATATAACGTAATACGTGATAACGTTATACCATATACCGTAATACGTTAAAACGTTATACCATATAACGTAATACGTTATAACGTTATACCATATAACGTAATACGTGATAACGTAATACCATATAACGTAATACGTTATAACGTTATACCATATAACGTAATACGTGATAACGTTATACCATATAACGTAATACGTTAAAACGTTATACCATATAACGTAATACGTTAAAACGTTATACCTTATAACGTAATACGTTATAACGTTATACCATATAACGTAATACGTGATAACGTAATACCATATAACGTAATAAGTTATGACGTTATACCATATAACGTAATACGATGTAACGTTATACCATATAACGTAATACGTTATAACGTAATACCATATAACGTAAAACGTCATCTCGTTATACCATATAACGTAATACGTTAAAACGTTATACCACATAACGTAATACGTTATAACGTAATACCATATAACGTAATACGTTATAACGTTATACCATATAACGTAATACGTTAAAACGTAATTCCATATAACGTAATACGTTATAACGTTATACCATATAACGTAAAACGTCATTTCGTTATACCATATAACGTAATACGTTATAACGTAATGCCATATAACGTAATACGTGATAACGTTATACCATATAACGTAATACGTTATAACGTAATAACATATAACGTAAAACGTTATAACGTAATACCATATAACGTAATACGTTATAACGTTATACCATATAACGTAATACGTTAAAACGTAATACCATATAACGTAATACGTTATAACGTAATACCATATAACGTAATACGTTATAACGTTATACCATATAACGTAATACGTTATAACGTTATACCATATAACGTAATACTTTATAACGTTATACCATATAACGTAATACGTTGAAACGTTATACCACATAACGTAATACGTTATAACGTAATACCATATAACGTAATACGTTATAACGTTATACCATAAAACGTAATACGTTAAAACGTAATATCATATAACGTAATACGTTATAACGTTATACCATATAACGTAAAACGTCAGTTCGTTATACCATATAACGTAATACGTAATAACGTAATGCCATATAACGTAATACGTGATAACGTTATACCATATAACGTAATACGTTATAACGTAATAACATATAACGTAAAACGTCATTTCGTTATACCATATAACGTAATACGGTATAACGTTATACCATATAACGTAATACGTTATAACGATATACCATATAACGTAATACGTTATAACGTTATACCATATAACGTAATACGTGATAACGTTATACCATATAACGTAATACCTTAAAACGTTATACCATATAACGTAATACGTTATAACGATATACCATATAACGTAATACGTTATAACGTTATACCATATAACGTAATACGTTATAACGTTATACCATATAACGTAATACGTTATAACGTAATACCATATGACGTAATACGTTATAACGTAATACCATATAACGTAAAACGTCATTTCGTTATACCATATAACGTAATACGTTATAACGTAATACCATATAACGTAATACGTTATAACGTTATACCATATAACGTAATACGTGATAACGTTATACCATATAACGTAATACGTTAAAACGTTATACCATATAACGTAATTCGTTATAACGTTATACCATATAACGTAATACGTGATAACGTTATACCATATAACGTAATACGTTAAAACGTTATACCATATAACGTAATACGTTATAATGTTATACCATATAACGTAATACGGTATAACGTTATACCATATAACATAATACGTTATTACGATATACCATATAAAGTAATACGTTATAACGTTATACCATATAACGTAATACGTGATAACGTTATACCATATACCGTAATACGTTAAAACGTTATACCATATAACGTAATACGTTATAACGTTATACCATATAACGTAATACGTGATAACGTAATACCATATAACGTAATACGTTATAACGTTATACCATATAACGTAATACGTGATAACGTTATACCATATAACGTAATACGTTAAAACGTTATACCTTATAACGTAATACGTTATAACTTTATACCATATAACGTAATACGTGATAACGTAATACCATATAACGTAATACGTTATGACGTTATACCATATAACGTAATACGATGTAACGTTATACCATATAACGTAATACGTTATAACGTAATACCATATAACGTAAAACGTCATTTCGTTATACCATATAACGTAATACGTTAAAAAGTTATACCACATAACGTAATACGTTATAACGTAATACCATATAACGTAATACGTTATAACGTTATACCATATAAAGTGATACGTTAAAAAGTTATACCACATAACGTAATACGTTATAACGTAATACCATATAACGTAAAACGTTATAACGTAATACCATATAACGTAATACGTTATAACGTTATACCATATAACGTAATACGTTAAAACGTAATACCATATAACGTAATACGTTATAACGTAATACCATATAACGTAATACGTTATAACGTTATACCATATAACGTAATACGTTATAACGTTATACCATATAACGTAATACTTTATAACGTTATACCATATAACGTAATACGTTAAAACGTTATACCACATAACGTAATACGTTATAACGTAATACCATATAACGTAATACGTTATAACGTTATACCATATAACGTAATACGTTAAAACGTAATATCATATAACGTAATACGTTATAACGTTATACCATATAACGTAAAACGTCAGTTCGTTATACCATATAACGTAATACGTTATAACGTAATGCCATATAACGTAATACGTGATAACGTTATACCATATAACGTAATACGTTATAACGTAATAACATATAACGTAAAACGTCATTTCGTTATACCATATAACGTAATACGGTATAACGTTATACCATATAACGTAATACGTTATAACGATATACCATATAACTTAATACGTTATAACGTTATACCATATAACGTAATACGTGATAACGTTATACCATATAACGTAATACGTTAAAACGTTATACCATATAACGTAATACGCTATAAAGATATACCATATAACGTAATACGTTTTAACGTTATACCATATAACGTAATACGTTATAACGTTATACCATATAACGTAATACGTTATAACGTAATACCATATGACGTCATACGTTATAACGTAATACCATATAACGTAAAACGTCATTTCGTTATACCATATAACGTAATACGTTATAACGTAATACCATATAACGTAATACGTTATAACGTTATACCATATAACGTAATACGTGATAACGTTATACCATATAACGTAATACGTTAAAACGTTATACCATATAACGTAATTCGTTATAACGTTATACCATATAACGTAATACGTGATAACGTTATACCATATAACGTAATACGTTAAAACGTTATACCATATAACGTAATACGTTATAACGTTATACCATATAACGTAATACGGTATAACGTTATACCATATAACGTAATACGTTATAACGATATACCATATAACGTAATACGTTATAACGTTATACCATATAACGTAATACGTGATAACGTTATACCATATACCGTAATACGTTAAAACGTTATACCATATAACGTAATACGTTATAACGTTATACCATATAACGTAATACGTGATAACGTAATACCTTATAACGTAATACGTTATAACGTTATACCATATAACGTAATACGTGATAACGTTATACCATATAACGTAATACGTTAAAACGTTATACCTTATAACGTAATACGTTATAACTTTATACCATATAACGTAATACGTGATAACGTAATACCATATAACGTAATACGTTATGACGTTATACCATATAACGTAATACGATGTAACGTTATACCATATAACGTAATACGTTATAACGTAATACCATATAACGTAAAACGTCATTTCGTTATACCATATAGCGTAATACGTTAAAAGGTTATACCACATAACGTAATACGTTATAACGTAATACCATATAACGTAATACGTTATAACGTTATAGCATATAACGTAATACGTTAAAACGTAATTCCATATAACGTAATACGTTATAACGTTATACCATATAACGTAAAACGTCATTTCGTTATACCATATAACGTAATACGTTATAACGTAATGCCATATAACGTAATACGTGATAACGTTATACCATATAACGTAATACGTTATAACGTAATAACATATAACGTGAAACGTTATAACGTAATACCACATAACGTAATACGTTATAACGTTATACCAAATAACGTAATACGTTATAACGTAATACCATATAACGTAATACGTTATAACGTTATACCATATAACGTAATACGTTAAAACGTAATACCATATAACATAATACGTTATAACGTTATACCATATAACGTAAAACGTCAGTTCGTTATACCATATAACGTAATACGTTATAACGTAATGCCATATAACGTAATACGTTAAAACGTAATACCATATAACGTAATACGTTATAACGTAATACCATATAACGTAATACGTTATAACGTAATACCATATAACGTAATACGTTATAACGTTATACCATATAACGTAATACGTTATAACGATATACCATATAACGTAATACGTTATAACGTTATACCATATAACGTAATACGTGATAACGTTATACCATATACCGTAATACGTTAAAACGTTATACCATATAACGTAATACGTTATAACGTTATACCATATAACGTAATACGTTAAAACGTAATACCATATAACGTAATACGTTATAACGTAATACCATATAACGTAATACGTTATAACGTAATACCATATAACGTAATACGTTATAACGTTATACCATATAACGTAATACGTTATAACGTTATACCATATAACGTAATACTTTATAACGTTATACCATATAACGTAATACGTTAAAACGTTATACCAAATAACGTAATACGTTAAAACGTTATACCAAATAACGTAATACGTTATAACGTAATACCATATAACGTAATACGTTATAACGTTATACCATATAACGTAATACGTTAAAACGTAATACCATATAACGTAATACGTTATAACGTTATACCATATAACGTAAAACGTCAGTTCGTTATACCATATAACGTAATACGTTATAACGTAATGCCATATAACGTAATACGTGATAACGTTATACCATATAACGTAATACGTTATAACTTAATAACATATAACGTAAAACGTCATTTCGTTATACCATATAACGTAATACGGTATAACGTTATACCATATAACGTAATACGTTATAACGATATACCATATAACGTAATACGTTATAACGTTATACCATATAACGTAATACGTGATAACGTTATACCATATAACGTAATACGTTAAAACGTTATACCATATAACGTAATACGTTATAACGATATACCATATAACGTAATACGTTATAACGTTATACCATATAACGTAATACGTTATAACGTTATACCATATAACGTAATACGGTATTACGTTATACCATATAACGTAATACGTTATAACGATATACCATATAACGTAGTACGTTATAACGTTATACCATATAACGTAATACGTTAAAACGTTATACCATATAACGTAATACGTTATAACGTTATACCATATAACGTAATACGGTATAATGTTATACCATATAACATAATACGTTATAACGATATACCATATAACGTAATACGTTATAACGTTATACCATATAACGTAATACGTGATAACGTTATACCATATACCGTAATACGTTAAAACGTTATACCATATAACGTAATACGTTATAACGTTATACCATATAACGTAATACGTTAAAACGTAATACCATATAACGTAATACGTTATAACGTAATACCATATAACGTAATACGTTATAACGTTATACCATATAACGTAATACGTTATAACGTTATACCATATAACGTAATACTTTATAACGTTATACCATATAACGTAATACGTTAAAACGTTATACCACATAACGTAATACGTTATAACGTAATACCATATAACGTAATACGTTATAACGTTATACCATATAACGTAATACGTTAAAACGTAATATCATATAACGTAATACGTTATAACGTTATACCATATAACGTAAAACGTCAGTTCGTTATACCATATAACGTAATACGTTATAACGTAATGCCATATAACGTAATACGTGATAACGTTATACCATATAACGTAATACGTTATAACGTAATAACATATAACGTAAAACGTCATTTCGTTATACCATATAACGTAATACGGTATAACGTTATACCATATAACGTAATACGTTATAACGATATACCATATAACTTAATACGTTATAACGTTATACCATATAACGTAATACGTGATAACGTTATACCATATAACGTAATACGTTAAAACGTTATACCATATAACGTAATACGTTATAACGATATACCATATAACGTAATACGTTTTAACGTTATACCATATAACGTAATACGTTATAACGTTATACCATATAACGTAATACGTTATAACGTAATACCATATGACGTCATACGTTATAACGTAATACCATATAACGTAAAACGTCATTTCGTTATACCATATAACGTAATACGTTATAACGTAATACCATATAACGTAATACGTTATAACGTTATACCATATAACGTAATACGTGATAACGTTATACCATATAACGTAATACGTTAAAACGTTATACCATATAACGTAATTCGTTATAACGTTATACCATATAACGTAATACGTTAAAACGTTATACCATATAACGTAATACGTTAAAACGTTATACCATATAACGTAATACGTTATAACGTTATACCATATAACGTAATACGGTATAACGTTATACCATATAACATAATACGTTATAACGATATACCATATAACGTAATACGTTATAACGTTATACCATATAACATAATACGTGATAACGTTATACCATATACCGTAATACGTTAAAACGTTATACCATATAACGTAATACGTTATAACGTTATACCATATAACGTAATACGTGATAACGTAATACCATATAACGTAATACGTTATAACGTTATACCATATAACGTAATACGTGATAACGTTATACCATATAACGTAATACGTTAAAACGTAATACCTTATAACGTAATACGTTATAACTTTATACCATATAACGTAATACGTGATAACGTAATACCATATAACGTAATGCGTTATGACGTTATACCATATAACGTAATACGATGTAACGTTATACCATATAACGTAATACGTTACAACGATATACCATATAACTTAATACGTTATAACGTTATACCATATAACGTAATACGTGATAACGTTATACCATATAACGTAATACGTTAAAACGTTATACCATATAACGTAATACGTTATAACGATATACCATATAACGTAATACGTTTTAACGTTATACCATATAACGTAATACGTTATAACGTTATACCATATAACGTAATACGTTATAACGTAATACCATATGACGTCATACGTTATAACGTAATACCATATAAGGTAAAACGTCATTTCGTTATACCATATAACGTAATACGTTATAACGTAATACCATATAACGTAATACGTTATAACGTTATACCATATAACGTAATACGTGATAACGTTATACCATATAACGTAATACGTTAAAACGTTATACCATATAACGTAATTCGTTATAACGCTATACCATATAACGTAATACGTGATAACGTTATACCATATAACGTAATACGTTAAAACGTTATAACGTTATACCATATAACGTAATACGGTATAACGTTATACCATATAACATAATACGTTATAACGATATACCATATAACGTAATACGTTATAACGTTATACCATATAACGTAATACGTGATAACGTTATACCATATACCGTAATACGTTAAAACGTTATACCATATAACGTAATACGTTATAACGTTATACCATATAACGTAATACGTGATAACGTAATACCATATAACGTAATACGTTATAACGTTATACCATATAACGTAATACGTGATAACGTTATACCATATAACGTAATACGTTAAAACGTTATACCTTATAACGTAATATGTTATAACTTTATACCATATAACGTAATACGTGATATCGTAATACCATATAACGTAATACGTTATGACGTTATACCATATAACGTAATACGATGTAACGTTATACCATATAACGTAATACGTTATAACGTAATACCATATAACGTAAAACGTCATTTCGTTATACCATATAACGTAATACGGTATAACGTTATACCATATAACGTAATACGTTATAACGATATACCATATAACGTAATACGTTATAACGTTATACCATATAACGTAATACGTGATAACGTTATACCATATAACGTAATACGTTAAAACGTTATACCATATAACGTAATACGTTATAACGATATACCATATAACGTAATACGTTATAACGTTATACCATATAACGTAATACGTTATAACGTTATACCATATAACGTAATACGGTATTACGTTATACCATATAACGTAATACGTTATAACGATATACCATATAACGTAGTACGTTATAACGTTATACCATATAACGTAATACGTTATAACGTTATACCATATAACGTAATACGTTAAAACGTTATACCATATAACGTAATACGTTATAACGTTATACCATATAACGTAATACGGTATAACGTTATACCATATAACATAATACGTTATAACGATATACCATATAACGTAATACGTTATAACGTTATACCATATAACGTAATACGTGATAACGTTATACCATATACCGTAATACGTTAAAACGTTATACCATATAACGTAATACGTTATAACGTTATACCATATAACGTAATACGTTAAAACGTAATACCATATAACGTAATACGTTATAACGTAATACCATATAACGTAATACGTTATAACGTTATACCATATAACGTAATACGTTATAACGTTATACCATATAACGTAATACGTTATAACGTTATACCATATAACGTAATACGTGATAACGTTATACCATATAACGTAATACGTTATAACGTAATAACATATAACGTAAAACGTCATTTCGTTATACCATATAACGTAATACGGTATAACGTTATACCATATAACGTAATACGTTATAACGATATACCATATAACTTAATACGTTATAACGTTATACCATATAACGTAATACGTGATAACGTTATACCATATAACGTAATACGTTAAAACGTTATACCATATAACGTAATACGTTATAACGATATACCATATAACGTAATACGTTTTAACGTTATACCATATAACGTAATACGTTATAACGTTATACCATATAACGTAATACGTTATAACGTAATACCATATGACGTCATACGTTATAACGTAATACCATATAACGTAAAACGTCATTTCGTTATACCATATAACGTAATACGTTATAACGTAATACCATATAACGTAATACGTTATAACGTTATACCATATAACGTAATACGTGATAACGTTATACCATATAACGTAATACGTTAAAACGTTATACCATATAACGTAATTCGTTATAACGTTATACCATATAACGTAATACGTTAAAACGTTATACCATATAACGTAATACGTTATAACGTTATACCATATAACGTAATACGGTATAACGTTATACCATATAACGTAATACGTTATAACGATATACCATATAACGTAATACGTTATAACGTTATACCATATAACGTAATACGTGATAACGTTATACCATATACCGTAATACGTTAAAACGTTATACCATATAACGTAATACGTTATAACGTTATACCATATAACGTAATACGTGATAACGTAATACCATATAACGTAATACGTTATAACGTTATACCATATAACGTAATACGTGATAACGTTATACCATATAACGTAATACGTTAAAACGTTATACCTTATAACGTAATACGTTATAACTTTATACCATATAACGTAATACGTGATAACGTAATACCATATAACGTAATACGTTATGACGTTATACCATATAACGTAATACGATGTAACGTTATACCATATAACGTAATACGTTATAACGTAATACCATATAACGTAAAACGTCATTTCGTTATACCATATAGCGTAATACGTTATAACGTAATGCCATATAACGTAATACGTGATAACGTTATACCATATAACGTAATACGTTATAACGTAATAACATATAACGTAAAACGTTATAACGTAATAGCACATAACGTAATACGTTATAACGTTATACCATATAACGTAATACGTTAAAACGTAATACCATATAACGTAATACGTTATAACGTAATACCATATAACGTAATACGTTATAACGTAATACCATATAACGTAATACGTTATAACGTTATACCATATAACGTAATACGTTATTACGTTATACCATATAACGTAATACTTTATAACGTTATACCATATAACGTAATACGTTAAAACGTTATACCAAATAACGTAATACGTTAAAACGTTATACCAAATAACGTAATACGTTATAACGTAATACCATATAACGTAATACGTTATAACGTTATACCATATAACGTAATACGTTAAAACGTAATACCATATAACGTAATACGTTATAACGTTATACCATATAACGTAAAACGTCAGTTCGTTATACCATATAACGTAATACGTTATAACGTAATGCCATATAACGTAATACGTGATAACGTTATACCATATAACGTAATACGTTATAACTTAATAACATATAACGTAAAACGTCATTTCGTTATACCATATAACGTAATACGGTATAACGTTATACCATATAACGTAATACGTTATAACGATATACCATATAACGTAATACGTTATAACGTTATACCATATAACGTAATACGTGATAACGTTATACCATATAACGTAATACGTTAAAACGTTATACCATATAACGTAATACGTTATAACGATATACCATATAACGTAATACGTTATAACGTTATACCATATAACGTAATACGTTATAACGTTATACCATATAACGTAATACGGTATTACGTTATACCATATAACGTAATACGTTATAACGATATACCATATAACGTAGTACGTTATAACGTTATACCATATAACGTAATACGTTATAACGTTATACCATATAACGTAATACGTTAAAACGTTATACCATATAACGTAATACGTTATAACGTTATACCATATAACGTAATACGGTATAACGTTATACCATATAACATAATACGTTATAACGATATACCATATAACGTAATACGTTATAACGTTATACCATATAACGTAATACGTGATAACGTTATACCATATACCGTAATACGTTAAAACGTTATACCATATAACGTAATACGTGATAACGTTATACCATATAACGTAATACGTGATAACGTAATACCATATAACGTAATACGTTACAACGTTATACCATATAACGTAATACGTGATAACGTAATACCATATAACGTAATACGTTAAAACGTTATACCATATAACGTAATACGTGATAACGTTATACCATATAACGTAATACGTTAAAACGTTATACCATATAACGTAATACGTTAAAACGTTATACCTTATAACGTAATACGTTATAACGTTATACCATATAACGTAATACGTGATAACGTAATACCATATAACGTAATAAGTTATGACGTTATACCATATAACGTAATACGATGTAACGTTATACCTTATAACGTAATACGTTATAACGTTATACCATATAACGTAATACGTGATAACGTAATACCATATAACGTAATAAGTTATGACGTTATACCATATAACGTAATACGATGTAACGTTATACCATATAACGTAATACGTTATAACGTAATACCATATAACGTAAAACGTCATCTCGTTATACCATATAACGTAATACGTTAAAACGTTATACCACATAACGTAATACGTTATAACGTTATACCATATAACGTAATACGTTATAACGTAATAACATATAACGTAAAACGTCATTTCGTTATACCATATAACGTAATACGGTATAACGTTATACCATATAACGTAATACGTTATAACGATATACCATATAACTTAATACGTTATAACGTTATACCATATAACGTAATACGTGATAACGTTATACCATATAACGTAATACGTTAAAACGTTATACCATATAACGTAATACGTTAAAACGTTATACCTTATAACGTAATACGTTATAACGTTATACCATATAACGTAATACGTGATAACGTAATACCATATAACGTAATAAGTTATGACGTTATACCATATAACGTAATACGATGTAACGTTATACCTTATAACGTAATACGTTATAACGTTATACCATATAACGTAATACGTGATAACGTAATACCATATAACGTAATAAGTTATGACGTTATACCATATAACGTAATACGATGTAACGTTATACCATATAACGTAATACGTTATAACGTAATACCATATAACGTAAAACGTCATCTCGTTATACCATATAACGTAATACGTTAAAACGTTATACCACATAACGTAATACGTTATAACGTTATACCATATAACGTAATACGTTATAACGTAATAACATATAACGTAAAACGTCATTTCGTTATACCATATAACGTAATACGGTATAACGTTATACCATATAACGTAATACGTTATAACGATATACCATATGACGTCATACGTTATAACGTAATACCATATAACGTAAAACGTCATTTCGTTATACCATATAACGTAATACGGTATAACGTTATACCATATAACGTAATACGTTATAACGATATACCATATAACTTAATACGTTATAACGTTATACCATATAACGTAATACGTGATAACGTTATACCATATAACGTAATACGTTAAAACGTTATACCATATAACGTAATACGTTATAACGATATACCATATAACGTAATACGTTTTAACGTTATACCATATAACGTAATACGTTATAACGTTATACCATATAACGTAATACGTTATAACGTAATACCATATGACGTCATACGTTATAACGTAATACCATATAACGTAAAACGTCATTTCGTTATACCATATAACGTAATACGTTATAACGTAATACCATATAACGTTATACGTTATAACGTTATACCATATAACGTAATACGTGATAACGTTATACCATATAACGTAATACGTTAAAACGTTATACCTTATAACGTAATACGTTATAACTTTATACCATATAACGTAATACGTGATAACGTAATAACATATAACGTAATACGTTATGACGTTATACCATATAACGTAATACGATGTAACGTTATACCATATAACGTAATACGTTATAACGTAATACCATATAACGTAAAACGTCATTTCGTTATACCATATAGCGTAATACGTTAAAAAGTTATACCACATAACGTAATACGTTATAACGTAATACCATATAACGTAATACGTTATAACGTTATACCATATAACGTAATACGTTAAAACGTAATTCCATATAACGTAATACGTTATAACGTTATACCATATAACGTAAAACGTCATTTCGTTATACCATATAACGTAATACGTTATAACGTAATGACATATAACGTAATACGTGATGACGTTATACCATATAACGTAATACGCTATAACGTAATAACATATAACGTAAAACGTTATAACGTAATACCACATAACGTAATACGTTATAACGTTATACCATATAACGTAATACGTTAAAACGTAATACCATATAACGTAATACGTTATAACGTAATACCATATAACGTAATACGTTATAACGTAATACCATATAACGTAATACGTTATAACGTTATACCATATAACGTAATACGTTATAACGTTATACCATATAACGTAATACGTTATAACGTAATACCATATAACGTAATACGTTATAACGTTATACCATATAACGTAATACGTTAAAACGTAATACCATATAACGTAATACGTTATAACGTTATACCATATAACGTAATACGTTATAACGTTATACCATATAACGTAATACGTTAAAACGTAATATCATATAACGTAATACGTTATAACGTTATACCATATAACGTAAAACGTCAGTTCGTTATACCATATAACGTAATACGTTATAACGTAATGCCATATAACGTAATACGTGATAACGTTATACCATATAACGTAATACGTTATAACGATATACCATATAACGTAATACGTTATAACGTTATACCATATAACGTAATACGTGATAACGTTATACCATATAACGTAATACGTTAAAACGTTATACCATATAACGTAATACGTTATAACGATATACCATATAACGTAATACGTTATAACGTTATACCATATAACGTAATACGTTATAACGTTATACCATATAACGTAATACGGTATTACGTTATACCATATAACGTTATACGTTATAAAGTTATACCATATAACGTAATACGTGATAACGTTATACCATATAACGTAATACGTTAAAACGTTATACCATATAACGTAATTCGTTATAACGTTATACCATATAACGTAATACGTGATAACGTTATACCATATAACGTAATACGTTAAAACGTTATACCATATAACGTAATACGTTATAACGTTATACCATATAACGTAATACGGTATAACGTTATACCATATAACATAATACGTTATAACGATATACCATATAACGTAATACGTTATAACGTTATACCATATAACGTAATACGTGATAACGTTATACCATATACCGTAATACGTTAAAACGTTATACCATATAACGTAATACGTTATAACGTTATACCATATAACGTAATACGTGATAACGTAATACCATATAACGTAATACGTTATAACGTTATACCATATAACGTAATACGTTAAAACGTAATTCCATATAACGTAATACGTTATAACGTTATACCATATAACGTAAAACGTCATTTCGTTATACCATATAACGTAATACGTTATAACGTAATGCCATATAACGTAATACGTGATAACGTTATACCATATAACGTAATACGTTATAACGTAATAACATATAACGTAAAACGTTATAACGTAATACCACATAACGTAATACGTTATAACGTTATACCATATAACGTAATACGTTAAAACGTAATACCATATAACGTAATACGTTATAACGTAATACCATATAACGTAATACGTTATAACGTAATACCATATAACGTAATACGTTATAACGTTATACCATATAACGTAATACGTTATAACGTTATACCATATAACGTAATACGTTATAACGTAATACCATATAACGTAATACGTTATAACGTTATACCATATAACGTAATACGTTAAAACGTAATACCATATAACGTAATACGTTATAACGTTATACCATATAACGTAATACGTTATAACGTTATACCATATAACGTAATACGTTATAACGTTATACCATATAATGTAATACGTTAAAACGTAATACCATATAACGTAATACGTTATAACGTTATACCATATAACGTAATACGTTATAACGTTATACCATATAACGTAATACGTTAAAACGTAATATCATATAACGTAATATGTTATAACGTTATACCATATAACGTAAAACGTCAGTTCGTTATACCATATAACGTAATACGTTATAACGTAATGCCATATAACGTAATACGTGATAACGTTATACCATATAACGTAATACGTTATAACGTTATACCATATAACGTAATACGTTAAAACGTAATATCATATAACGTAATACGTTAAAACGTTATACCATATAACGTAATACGTTATAACGTTATACCATATAACGTAATACGTTAAAACGTAATTCCATATAACGTAATACGTTATAACGTTATACCATATAACGTAAAACGTCATTTCGTTATACCATATAACGTAATACGTTATAACGTAATGCCATATAACGTAATACGTGATAACGTTATACCATATAACGTAATACGTTATAACGTAATAACATATAACGTAAAACGTTATAACGTAATACGTTATAACGTTATACCATATAACGTAATACGTTAAAACGTAATACCATATAACGTAATACGTTATAACGTAATACCATATAACGTAATACGTTATAACGTAATACCATATAACGTAATACGTTATAACGTTATACCATATAACGTAATACGTTATAACGTTATACCATATAACGTAATACGTTATAACGTAATACCATATAACGTAATACGTTATAACGTTATACCATATAACGTAATACGTTAAAACGTAATACCATATAACGTAATACGTTATAACGTTATACCATATAACGTAATACGTTATAACGTTATACCATATAACGTAATACGTTAAAACGTAATATCATATAACGTAATACGTTATAACGTTATACCATATAACGTAAAACGTCAGTTCGTTATACCATATAACGTAATACGTTATAACGTAATGCCATATAACGTAATACGTGATAACGTTATACCATATAACGTAATACGTTATAACGATATACCATATAACGTAATACGTTATAACGTTATACCATATAACGTAATACGTGATAACGTTATACCATATAACGTAATACGTTAAAACGTTATACCATATAACGTAATACGTTATAACGATATACCATATAACGTAATACGTTATAACGTTATACCATATAACGTAATACGTTATAACGTTATACCATATAACGTAATACGGTATTACGTCATACCATATAACGTAATACGTTATAACGATATACCATATAACGTAGTACGTTATAACGTTATACCATATAACGTAATACGTTATAACGTTATACCATATAACGTAATACGTTAAAACGTTATACCATATAACGTAATACGTTATAACGTTATACCATATAACGTAATACGGTATAACGTTATACCATATAACATAATACGTTATAACGATATACCATATAACGTAATACGTTATAACGTTATACCATATAACGTAATACGTGATAACGTTATACCATATACCGTAATACGTTAAAACGTTATACCATATAACGTAATACGTTATAACGTTATACCATATAACGTAATACGTGATAACGTAATACCATATAACGTAATACGTTATAACGTTATACCATATAACGTAATACGTGATAACGTTATACCATATAACGTAATACGTTTTAACGTTATACCATATAACGTAATACGTTATAACGTTATACCATATAACGTAATACGTGATAACGTAATACCATATAACGTAATACGTTACAACGTTATACCATATAACGTAATACGTGATAACGTTATACCATATAACGTAATACGTTAAAACGTTATACCATATAACGTAATACGTTAAAACGTTATACCTTATAACGTAATACGTTATAACGTTATACCATATAACGTAATACGTGATAACGTAATACCATATAACGTAATAAGTTATGACGTTATACCATATAACGTAATACGATGTAACGTTATACCATATAACGTAATACGTTATAACGTAATACCATATAACGTAAAACGTCATCTCGTTATACCATATAACGTAATACGTTAAAACGTTATACCACATAACGTAATACGTTATAACGTTATACCATATAACGTAATACGTTATAACGTAATAACATATAACGTAAAACGTCATTTCGTTATACCATATAACGTAATACGGTATAACGTTATACCATATAACGTAATACGTTATAACGATATACCATATAACTTAATACGTTATAACGTTATACCATATAACGTAATACGTGATAACGTTATACCATATAACGTAATACGTTAAAACGTTATACCATATAACGTAATACGTTATAACGATATACCATATAACGTAATACGTTTTAACGTTATACCATATAACGTAATACGTTATAACGTTATACCATATAACGTAATACGTTATAACGTAATACCATATGACGTCATACGTTATAACGTAATACCATATAACGTAAAACGTCATTTCGTTATACCATATAACGTAATACGTTATAACGTAATACCATATAACGTTATACGTTATAACGTTATACCATATAACGTAATACGTGATAACGTTATACCATATAACGTAATACGTTAAAACGTTATACCATATAACGTAATTCGTTATAACGTTATACCATATAACGTAATACGTGATAACGTTATACCATATAACGTAATACGTTAAAACGTTATACCATATAACGTAATACGTTATAACGTTATACCATATAACGTAATACGGTATAACGTTATACCATATAACATAATACGTTATAACGATATACCATATAACGTAAAACGTCATTTCGTTATACCATATAGCGTAATACGTTAAAAAGTTATACCACATAACGTAATACGTTATAACGTAATACCATATAACGTAATACGTTAAAACGTTATACCATATAACGTAATACGGTATAACGTTATACCATATAACATAATACGTTATAACGATATACCATATAACGTAATACGTGATAACGTTATACCATATACCGTAATACGTTAAAACGCAATTCCATATAACGTAATACGTTATAACGTTATACCATATAACGTAAAACGTCATTTCGTTATACCATATAACGTAATACGTTATAACGTAATGCCATATAACGTAATACGTGATAACGTTATACCATATAACGTAATACGTTATAACGTAATAACATATAACGTAAAACGTTATAACGTAATACCACATAACGTAATACGTTATAACGTTATACCATATAACGTAATACGTTAAAACGTAATACCATATAACGTAATACGTTATAACGTAATACCATGTAACGTAATACGTTATAACGTAATACCATATAAAGTAATACGTTATAACGTTATACCATATAACGTAATACGTTATAACGTTATACCATATAACGTAATACGTTATAACGTAATACCATATAACGTAATACGTTATAACGTTATACCATATAACGTAATACGTTATAACGTTATACCATATAACGTAATACGTTATAACGTTATACCATATAACGTAATACGTTATAACGTAATACCATATAACGTAATACGTTATAACGTTATACCATATAACGTAATACGTTAAAACGTAATACCATATAACGTAATACGTTATAACGTTATACCATATAACGTAATACGTTATAACGTTATACCATATAACGTAATACGTTAAAACGTAATATCATATAACGTAATACGTTATAACGTTATACCATATAACGTAAAACGTCAGTTCGTTATACCATATAACGTAATACGTTATAACGTAATGCCATATGACGTAATACGTGATAACGTTATACCATATAACGTAATACGTTATAACGATATACCATATAACGTAATACGTTATAACGTTATACCATATAACGAAATACGTGATAACGTTATACCATATAACGTAATACGTTAAAACGTTATACCATATAACGTAATACGTTATAACGATATACCATATAACGTAATACGTTATAACGTTATACCATATAACGTAATACGTTATAACGTTATACCATATAACGTAATACGGTATTACGTCATACCATATAACGTAATACGTTATAACGATATACCATATAACGTAGTACGTTATAACGTTATACCATATAACGTAATACGTTATAACGTTATACCATATAACGTAATACGTTAAAACGTTATACCATATAACGTAATACGTTATAACGTTATACCATATAACGTAATACGTGATAACGTTATACCATATAACGTAATACGTTATAACGATATACCATATAACGTAGTACGTTATAACGTTATACCATATAACGTAATACGTTATAACGTTATACCATATAACGTAATTCGTTAAAACGTTATACCATATAACGTAATACGTTATAACGTTATACCATATAACGTAATACGTGATAACGTTATACCATATAACGTAATACGTTATAACGATATACCATATAACGTAATACGTTATAACGTTATACCATATAACGTAATACGTGATAACGTTATACCATATAACGTAATACGTTAAAACGTTATACCATATAACGTAATACGTTATAACGATATACCATATAACGTAAAACGTTATAACGTTATACCATATAACGTAATACGTGATAACGTTATACCATATAACGTAATACGTTAAAACGTTATACCATATAACGTAATACGTTATAACGATATACCATATAACGTAATACGTTATAACGTTATACCATATAACGTAATACGTTATAACGTTATACCATATAACGTAATACGGTATTACGTCATACCATATAACGTAATACGTTATAACGATATACCATATAACGTAGTACGTTATAACGTTATACCATATAACGTAATACGTTATAACGTTATACCATATAACGTAATACGTTAAAACGTTATACCATATAACGTAATACGTTATAACGTTATACCATATAACGTAATACGGTATAACGTTATACCATATAACATAATACGTTATAACGTTATACCATATAACGTAATACGTGATAACGTTATACCATATACCGTAATACGTTATAACGTAATACCATATAACGTAAAACGTCATTTCGTTATACCATATAACGTAATACGTTATAACGTAATACCATATAACGTTATACGTTATAACGTAATACCATATAACGTTATACGTTATAACGTTATACCATATAACGTAATACGTTAAAACGTTATACCTTATAACGTAATACGTTATAACTTTATACCATATAACGTAATACGTGATAACGTAATACCATATAACGTAATACGTTATGACGTTATACCATATAACGTAATACGATGTAACGTTATACCATATAACGTAATAAGTTATAACGTAATACCATATAACGTAAAACGTCATTTCGTTATACCATATAGCGTAATACGTTAAAAAGTTATACCACATAACGTAATACGTTATAATGTAATGCCATATAACGTAATACGTGATAACGTTATACCATATAACGTAATACGTTATAACGTATTAACATATAACGTAAAACGTTATAACGTAATACCACATAACGTAATACGTTATAACGTTATACCATATAACGTAATACGTTAAAACGTAATACCATATAACGTAATACGTTATAACGTAATACCATATAACGTAATACGTTATAACGTAATACCATATAAAGTAATACGTTATAACGTTATACCATATAACGTAATACGTTATAACGTTATACCATATAACGTAATACGTTATAACGTAATACCATATAACGTAATACGTTATAACGTTATACCATATAACGTAATACGTTAAAACGTAATACCATATAACGTAATACGTTATAACGTTATACCATATAACGTAATACGTTATAACGTTATACCATATAACGTAATACGTTAAAACGTAATATCATATAACGTAATACGTTATAACGTTATACCATATAACGTAAAATGTCAGTTCGTTATACCATATAACGTAATACGTTATAACGTAATGCCATATAACGTAATACGTGATAACGTTATACCATATAACGTAATACGTTATAACGATATACCATATAACGTAATACGTTATAACGTTATACCATATAACGTAATACGTGATAACGTTATACCATATAACGTAATACGTTAAAACGTTATACCATATAACGTAATACGTTATAACGATATACCATATAACGTAATACGTTATAACGTTATACCATATAACGTAATACGTTATAACGTTATACCATATAACGTAATACGGTATTACGTTATACCATATAACGTTATACGTTATAAAGTTATACCATATAACGTAATACGTGATAACGTTATACCATATAACGTAATACGTTAAAACGTTATACCATATAACGTAATTCGTTATAACGTTATACCATATAACGTAATACGTGATAACGTTATACCATATAACGTAATACGTTAAAACGTTATACCATATAACGTAATACGTTATAACGTTATACCATATAACGTAATACGGTATAACGTTATACCATATAACATAATACGTTATAACGATATACCATATAACGTAATACGTTATAACGTTATACCATATAACGTAATACGTGATAACGTTATACCATATACCGTAATACGTTAAAACGTTATACCATATAACGTAATACGTTATAACGTTATACCATATAACGTAATACGTGATAACGTAATACCATATAACGTAATACGTTATAACGTTATACCATATAACGTAATACGTGATAACGTTATACCATATAACGTAATACGTTAAAACGTTATACCTTATAACGTAATACGTTATAACTTTATACCATATAACGTAATACGTGATAACGTAATACCATATAACGTAATACGTTATGACGTTATACCATATAGCGTAATACGATGTAACGTTATACCATATAGCGTAATACGTTATAACGTAATACCATATAACGTAAAACGTCATTTCGTTATACCATATAGCGTAATACGTTAAAAAGTTATACCACATAACGTAATACGTTATAACGTAATACCATATAACGTAATACGTTATAACGTTATACCATATAACGTAATACGTTAAAACGTAATTCCATATAACGTAATACGTTATAACGTTATACCATATAACGTAAAACGTCATTTCGTTATACCATATAACGTAATACGTTATAACGTAATGCCATATAACGTAATACGTGATAACGTTATACCATATAACGTAATACGTTATAACGTAATAACATATAACGTAAAACGTTATAACGTAATACCACATAACGTAATACGTTATAACGTTATACCATATAACGTAATACGTTAAAACGTAATACCATATAACGTAATACGTTATAACGTAATACCATATAACGTAATACGTTATAACGTAATACCATATAACGTAATACGTTATAACGTTATACCATATAACGTAATACGTTATAACGTTATACCATATAACGTAATACGTTATAACGTAATACCATATAACGTAATACGTTATAACGTTATACCATATAACGTAATACGTTAAAACGTAATACCATATAACGTAATACGTTATAACGTTATACCATATAACGTAATACGTTATAACGTTATACCATATAACGTAATACGTTAAAACGTAATATCATATAACGTAATACGTTATAACGTTATACCATATAACGTAAAACGTCAGTTCGTTATACCATATAACGTAATACGTTATAACGTAATGCCATATAACGTAATACGTGATAACGTTATACCATATAACGTAATACGTTATAACGATATACCATATAACGTAATACGTTATAACGTTATACCATATAACGTAATACGTGATAACGTTATACCATATAACGTAATACGTTAAAACGTTATACCATATAACGTAATACGTTATAACGATATACCATATAACGTAATACGTTATAACGTTATACCATATAACGTAATACGTTATAACGTTATACCATATAACGTAATACGGTATTACGTCATACCATATAACGTAATACGTTATAACGATATACCATATAACGTAGTACGTTATAACGTTATACCATATAACGTAATACGTTATAACGTTATACCATATAACGTAATACGTTAAAACGTTATACCATATAACGTAATACGTTATAACGTTATACCATATAACGTAATACGTGATAACGTTATACCATATAACGTAATACGTTATAACGATATACCATATAACGTAATACGTTATAACGTTATACCATATAACGTAATACGTGATAACGTTATACCATATAACGTAATACGTTAAAACGTTATACCATATAACGTAATTCGTTATAACGTTATACCATATAACGTAATACGTGATAACGTTATACCATATAACGTAATACGTTAAAACGTTATACCATATAACGTAATACGTTATAACGTTATACCACATAACGTAATACGGTATAACGTTATACCATATAACATAATACGTTATAACGATATACCATATAACGTAATACGTTATAACGTTATACCATATAACGTAATACGTGATAACGTTATACCATATACCGTAATACGTTAAAACGTTATACCATATAACGTAATACGTTATAACGTTATACCATATAACGTAATACGTGATAACGTAATACCATATAACGTAATACGTTATAACGTTATACCATATAACGTAATACGTGATAACGTTATACCATATAACGTAATACGTTAAAACGTTATACCTTATAACGTAATACGTTATAACTTTATACCATATAACGTAATACGTGATAACGTAATACCATATAACGTAATACGTTATGATGTTATACCATATAGCGTAATACGATGTAACGTTATACCATATAGCGTAATACGTTATAACGTAATACCATATAACGTAAAACGTCATTTCGTTATACCATATAGCGTAATACGTTAAAACGTTATACCACATAACGTAATACGTTATAACGTAATACCATATAACGTAATACGTTATAACGTTATACCATATAACGTAATACGTTAAAACGTAATTCCATATAACGTAATACGTTATAACGTTATACCATATAACGTAAAACGTCATTTCGTTATACCATATAACGTAATACGTTATAACGTAATGCCATATAACGTAATACGTGATAACGTTATACCATATAACGTAATACGTTATAACGTAATAACATATAACGTAAAACGTTATAACGTAATACCACATAACGTAATACGTTATAACGTTATACCATATAACGTAATACGTTAAAACGTAATACCATATAACGTAATACGTTATAACGTAATACCATATAACGTAATACGTTATAACGTAATACCATATAACGTAATACGTTATAACGTTATACCATATAACGTAATACGTTATAACGTTATACCATATAACGTAATACGTTATAACGTAATACCATATAACGTAATACGTTATAACGTTATACCATATAACGTAATACGTTAAAACGTAGTACCATATAACGTAATACGTTATAACGTTATACCATATAACGTAATACGTTATAACGTTATACCATATAACGTAATACGTTAAAACGTAATATCATATAACGTAATACGTTATAACGTTATACCATATAACGTAAAACGTCAGTTCGTTATACCATATAACGTAATACGTTATAACGTAATGCCATATAACGTAATACGTGATAACGTTATACCATATAACGTAATACGTTATAACGATATACCATATAACGTAATACGTTATAACGTTATACCATATAACGTAATACGTGATAACGTTATACCATATAACGTAATACGTTAAAACGTTATACCATATAACGTAATACGTTATAACGATATACCATATAACGTAATACGTTATAACGTTATACCATATAACGTAATACGTTATAACGTTATACCATATAACGTAATAAGGTATTACGTCATACCATATAACGTAATACGTTATAACGATATACCATATAACGTCGTACGTTATAACGTTATACCATATAACGTAATACGTTATAACGTTATACCATATAACGTAATACGTTAAAACGTTATACCATATAACGTAATACGTTATAACGTTATACCATATAACGTAATACGTGATAACGTTATACCATATAACGTAATACGTTATAACGATATACCATATAACGTAATACGTTATAACGTTATACCATATAACGTAATACGTGATAACGTTATACCATATAACGTAATACGTTAAAACGTTATACCATATAACGTAATACGTTATAACGATATACCATATAACGTAATACGTTATAACGTTATACCATATAACGTAATACGTTATAACGTTATACCATATAACGTAATACGGTATTACGTCATACCATATAACGTAATACGTTATAACGATATACCATATAACGTAGTACGTTATAACGTTATACCATATAACGTAATACGTTATAACGTTATACCATATAACGTAATACGTTAAAACGTTATACCATATAACGTAATACGTTATAACGTTATACCATATAACGTAATACGGTATAACGTTATACCATATAACATAATACGTTATAACGATATACCATATAACGTAATACGTTATAACGTTATACCATATAACGTAATACGTGATAACGTTATACCATATACCGTAATACGTTATAACGTAATACCATATAACGTAAAACGTCATTTCGTTATAGCATATAACGTAATACGTTATAACGTAATACCATATAACGTTATACGTTATAACGTTATACCATATAACGTAATACGTGATAACGTTATACCATATAACGTAATTCGTTAAAACGTTATACCTTATAACGTAATACGTTATAACTTTATACCATATAACGTAATACGTGATAACGTAATACCATATAACGTAATACGTTATGACGTTATACCATATAACGTAATACGATGTAACGTTATACCATATAACGTAATAAGTTATAACGTAATACCATATAACGTAAAACGTCATTTCGTTATACCATATAGCGTAATACGTTAAAAAGTTATACCACATAACGTAATACGTTATAACGTAATACCATATAACGTAATACGTTATAACGTTATACCATATAACGTAATACGTTAAAACGTAATTCCATATAACGTAATACGTTATAACGTTATACCATATAACGTAAAACGTCATTTCGTTATACCATATAACGTAATACGTTATAACGTAATGCCATATAACGTAATACGTGATAACGTTATACCATATAACGTAATACGTTAAAACGTAATACCATATAACGTAATACGTTATAACGTTATACCATATAACGTAATACGTTATAACGTTATACCATATAACGTAATACGTTAAAACGTAATATCATATAACGTAATACGTTATAACGTTATACCATATAACGTAAAACGTCAGTTCGTTATACCATATAACGTAATACGTTATAACGTAATGCCATATAACGTAATACGTGATAACGTTATACCATATAACGTAATACGTTATAACGATATACCATATAACGTAATACGTTATAACGTTATACCATATAACGTAATACGTGATAACGTTATACCATATAACGTAATACGTTAAAACGTTATACCATATAACGTAATACGTTATAACGATATACCATATAACGTAATACGTTATAACGTTATACCATATAACGTAATACGTTATAACGTTATACCATATAACGTAATACGGTATTACGTTATACCATATAACGTTATACGTTATAAAGTTATACCATATAACGTAATACGTGATAACGTTATACCATATAACGTAATACGTTAAAACGTTATACCATATAACGTAATTCGTTATAACGTTATACCATATAACGTAATACGTTATAACGTTATACCATATAACGTAATACGTTAAAACGTAATATCATATAACGTAATACGTTATAACGTTATACCATATAACGTAAAACGTCAGTTCGTTATACCATATAACGTAATACGTTATAACGTAATGCCATATAACGTAATACGTGATAACGTTATACCATATAACGTAATACGTTATAACGATATACCATATAACGTAATACGTTATAACGTTATACCATATAACGTAATACGTGATAACGTTATACCATATAACGTAATACGTTAAAACGTTATACCATATAACGTAATACGTTATAACGATATACCATATAACGTAATACGTTATAACGTTATACCATATAACGTAATACGTTATAACGTTATACCATATAACGTAATACGGTATTACGTCATACCATATAACGTAATACGTTATAACGATATACCATATAACGTAGTACGTTATAACGTTATACCATATAACGTAATACGTTATAACGTTATACCATATAACGTAATACGTTAAAACGTTATACCATATAACGTAATACGTTATAACGTTATACCATATAACGTAATACGTGATAACGTTATACCATATAACGTAATACGTTATAACGATATACCATATAACGTAGTACGTTATAACGTTATACCATATAACGTAATACGTTATAACGTTATACCATATAACGTAATACGTTAAAACGTTATACCATATAACGTAATACGTTATAACGTTATACCATATAACGTAATACGTGATAACGTTATACCATATAACGTAATACGTTATAACGATATACCATATAACGTAATACGTTATAACGTTATACCATATAACGTAATACGTGATAACGTTATACCATATAACGTAATACGTTAAAACGTTATACCATATAACGTAATACGTTATAACGATATACCATATAACGTAAAACGTTATAACGTTATACCATATAACGTAATACGTGATAACGTTATACCATATAACGTAATACGTTAAAACGTTATACCATATAACGTAATACGTTATAACGATATACCATATAACGTAATACGTTATAACGTTATACCATATAACGTAATACGTTATAACGTTATACCATATAACGTAATACGGTATTACGTCATACCATATAACGTAATACGTTATAACGATATACCATATAACGTAGTACGTTATAACGTTATACCATATAACGTAATACGTTATAACGTTATACCATATAACGTAATACGTTAAAACGTTATACCATATAACGTAATACGTTATAACGTTATACCATATAACGTAATACGGTATAACGTTATACCATATAACATAATACGTTATAACGTTATACCATATAACGTAATACGTGATAACGTTATACCATATACCGTAATACGTTATAACGTAATACCATATAACGTAAAACGTCATTTCGTTATACCATATAACGTAATACGTTATAACGTAATACCATATAACGTTATACGTTATAACGTAATACCATATAACGTTATACGTTATAACGTTATACCATATAACGTAATACGTTAAAACGTTATACCTTATAACGTAATACGTTATAACTTTATACCATATAACGTAATACGTGATAACGTAATACCATATAACGTAATACGTTATGACGTTATACCATATAACGTAATACGATGTAACGTTATACCATATAACGTAATAAGTTATAACGTAATACCATATAACGTAAAACGTCATTTCGTTATACCATATAGCGTAATACGTTAAAAAGTTATACCACATAACGTAATACGTTATAATGTAATGCCATATAACGTAATACGTGATAACGTTATACCATATAACGTAATACGTTATAACGTATTAACATATAACGTAAAACGTTATAACGTAATACCACATAACGTAATACGTTATAACGTTATACCATATAACGTAATACGTTAAAACGTAATACCATATAACGTAATACGTTATAACGTAATACCATATAACGTAATACGTTATAACGTAATACCATATAAAGTAATACGTTATAACGTTATACCATATAACGTAATACGTTATAACGTTATACCATATAACGTAATACGTTATAACGTAATACCATATAACGTAATACGTTATAACGTTATACCATATAACGTAATACGTTAAAACGTAATACCATATAATGTAATACGTTATAACGTTATACCATATAACGTAATACGTTATAACGTTATACCATATAACGTAATACGTTAAAACGTAATATCATATAACGTAATACGTTATAACGTTATACCATATAACGTAGAATGTCAGTTCGTTATACCATATAACGTAATACGTTATAACGTAATGCCATATAACGTAATACGTGATAACGTTATACCATATAACGTAATACGTTATAACGATATACCATATAACGTAATACGTTATAACGTTATACCATATAACGTAATACGTGATAACGTTATACCATATAACGTAATACGTTAAAACGTTATACCATATAACGTAATACGTTATAACGATATACCATATAACGTAATACGTTATAACGTTATACCATATAACGTAATACGTTATAACGTTATACCATATAACGTAATACGGTATTACGTTATACCATATAACGTTATACGTTATAAAGTTATACCATATAACGTAATACGTGATAACGTTATACCATATAACGTAATACGTTAAAACGTTATACCATATAACGTAATTCGTTATAACGTTATACCATATAACGTAATACGTGATAACGTTATACCATATAACGTAATACGTTAAAACGTTATACCATATAACGTAATACGTTATAACGTTATACCATATAACGTAATACGGTATAACGTTATACCATATAACATAATACGTTATAACGATATACCATATAACGTAATACGTTATAACGTTATACCATATAACGTAATACGTGATAACGTTATACCATATACCGTAATACGTTAAAACGTTATACCATATAACGTAATACGTTATAACGTTATACCATATAACGTAATACGTGATAACGTAATACCATATAACGTAATACGTTATAACGTTATACCATATAACGTAATACGTGATAACGTTATACCATATAACGTAATACGTTAAAACGTTATACCTTATAACGTAATACGTTATAACTTTATACCATATAACGTAATACGTGATAACGTAATACCATATAACGTAATACGTTATGACGTTATACCATATAGCGTAATACGATGTAACGTTATACCATATAGCGTAATACGTTATAACGTAATACCATATAACGTAAAACGTCATTTCGTTATACCATATAGCGTAATACGTTAAAAAGTTATACCACATAACGTAATACGTTATAACGTAATACCATATAACGTAATACGTTATAACGTTATACCATATAACGTAATACGTTAAAACGTAATTCCATATAACGTAATACGTTATAACGTTATACCATATAACGTAAAACGTCATTTCGTTATACCATATAACGTAATACGTTATAACGTAATGCCATATAACGTAATACGTGATAACGTTATACCATATAACGTAATACGTTATAACGTAATAACATATAACGTAAAACGTTATAACGTAATACCACATAACGTAATACGTTATAACGTTATACCATATAACGTAATACGTTAAAACGTAATACCATATAACGTAATACGTTATAACGTAATACCATATAACGTAATACGTTATAACGTAATACCATATAACGTAATACGTTATAACGTTATACCATATAACGTAATACGTTATAACGTTATACCATATAACGTAATACGTTATAACGTAATACCATATAACGTAATACGTTATAACGTTATACCATATAACGTAATACGTTAAAACGTAATACCATATAAGGTAATACGTTATAACGTTATACCATATAACGTAATACGTTATAACGTTATACCATATAACGTAATACGTTAAAACGTAATATCATATAACGTAATACGTTATAACGTTATACCATATAACGTAAAACGTCAGTTCGTTATACCATATAACGTAATACGTTATAACGTAATGCCATATAACGTAATACGTGATAACGTTATACCATATAACGTAATACGTTATAACGATATACCATATAACGTAATACGTTATAACGTTATACCATATAACGTAATACGTGATAACGTTATACCATATAACGTAATACGTTAAAACGTTATACCATATAACGTAATACGTTATAACGATATACCATATAACGTAATACGTTATAACGTTATACCATATAACGTAATACGTTATAACGTTATACCATATAACGTAATACGGTATTACGTCATACCATATAACGTAATACGTTATAACGATATACCATATAACGTAGTACGTTATAACGTTATACCATATAACGTAATACGTTATAACGTTATACCATATAACGTAATACGTTAAAACGTTATACCATATAACGTAATACGTTATAACGTTATACCATATAACGTAATACGTGATAACGTTATACCATATAACGTAATACGTTATAACGATATACCATATAACGTAATACGTTATAACGTTATACCATATAACGTAATACGTGATAACGTTATACCATATAACGTAATACGTTAAAACGTTATACCATATAACGTAATACGATATAACGATATACCATATAACGTAATACGTTATAACGTTATACCATATAACGTAATACGTTATAACGTTATACCATATAACGTAATACGGTATTACGTCATACCATATAACGTAATACGTTATAACGATATACCATATAACGTAGTACGTTATAACGTTATACCATATAACGTAATACGTTATAACGTTATACCATATAACGTAATACGTTAAAACGTTATACCATATAACGTAATACGTTATAACGTTATACCATATAACGTAATACGGTATAACGTTATACCATATAACATAATACGTTATAACGATATACCATATAACGTAATACGTTATAACGTTATACCATATAACGTAATACGTGATAGCGTTATACCATATACCGTAATACGTTATAACGTAATACCATATAACGTAAAACGTCATTTCGTTATACCATATAACGTAATACGTTATAACGTAATACCATATAACGTTATACGTTATAACGTTATACCATATAACGTAATACGTGATAACGTTATACCATATAACGTAATACGTTAAAACGTTATACCTTATAACGTAATACGTTATAACTTTATACCATATAACGTAATACGTGATAACGTAATACCATATAACGTAATACGTTATGACGTTATACCATATAACGTAATACGATGTAACGTTATACCATATAACGTAATAAGTTATAACGTAATACCATATAACGTAAAACGTCATTTCGTTATACCATATAGCGTAATACGTTAAAAAGTTATACCACATAACGTAATACGTTATAACGTAATACCATATAACGTAATACGTTATAACGTTATACCATATAACGTAATACGTTAAAACGTAATTCCATATAACGTAATACGTTATAACGTTATACCATATAACGTAAAACGTCATTTCGTTATACCATATAACGTAATACGTTATAACGTAATGCCATATAACGTAATACGTGATAACGTTATACCATATAACGTAATACGTTAAAACGTAATTCCATATAACGTAATACGTTATAACGTTATACCATATAACGTAAAACGTCATTTCGTTATACCATATAACGTAATACGTTATAACGTAATGCCATATAACGTAATACGTGATAACGTTATACCATATAACGTAATACGTTATAACGTAATAACATATAACGTAAAACGTTATAACGTAATACCACATAACGTAATACGTTATAACGTTATACCATATAACGTAATACGTTAAAACGTAATACCATATAACGTAATACGTTATAACGTAATACCATATAACGTAATACGTTATAACGTAATACCATATAAAGTAATACGTTATAACGTTATACCATATAACGTAATACGTTATAACGTAATACCATATAACGTAATACGTTATAACGTAATACCATATAAAGTAATACGTTATAACGTTATACCATATAACGTAATACGTTATAACGTAATACCATATAAAGTAATACGTTATAACGTTATACCATATAACGTAATACGTTATAACGTTATACCATATAACGTAATACGTTATAACGTAATACCATATAACGTAATACGTTATAACGTTATACCATATAACGTAATACGTTAAAACGTAATACCATATAACGTAATACGTTATAACGTAATGCCATATAACGTAATACGTGATAACGTTATACCATATAACGTAATACGTTATAACGATATACCATATAACGTAATACGTTATAACGTTATACCATATAACGTAATACGTGATAACGTTATACCATATAACGTAATACGTTAAAACGTTATACCATATAACGTAATACGTTATAACGATATACCATATAACGTAATACGTTATAACGTTATACCATATAACGTAATACGTTATAACGTTATACCATATAACGCAATACGGTATTACGTTATACCATATAACGTTATACGTTATAAAGTTATACCATATAACGTAATACGTGATAACGTTATACCATATAACGTAATACGTTAAAACGTTATACCATATAACGTAATTCGTTATAACGTTATACCATATAACGTAATACGTGATAACGTTATACCATATAACGTAATACGTTAAAACGTTATACCATATAACGTAATACGTTATAACGTTATACCATATAACGTAATACGGTATAACGTTATACCATATAACATAATACGTTATAACGATATACCATATAACGTAATACGTTATAACGTTATACCATATAACGTAATACGTGATAACGTTATACCATATACCGTAATACGTTAAAACGTTATACCATATAACGTAATACGTTATAACGTTATACCATATAACGTAATACGTGATAACGTAATACCATATAACGTAATACGTTATAACGTTATACCATATAACGTAATACGTGATAACGTTATACCATATAACGTAATACGTTAAAACGTTATACCTTATAACGTAATACGTTATAACTTTATACCATATAACGTAATACGTGATAACGTAATACCATATAACGTAATACGTTATGATGTTATACCATATAGCGTAATACGATGTAACGTTATACCATATAGCGTAATACGTTATAACGTAATACCATATAACGCAAAACGTCATTTCGTTATACCATATAGCGTAATACGTTAAAACGTTATACCACATAACGTAATACGTTATAACGTAATACCATATAACGTAATACGTTATAACGTTATACCATATAACGTAATACGTTAAAACGTAATTCCATATAACGTAATACGTTATAACGTTATACCATATAACGTAAAACGTCATTTCGTTATACCATATAACGTAATACGTTATAACGTAATGCCATATAACGTAATACGTGATAACGTTATACCATATAACGTAATACGTTATAACGTAATAACATATAACGTAAAACGTTATAACGTAATACCACATAACGTAATACGTTATAACGTTATACCATATAACGTAATACGTTAAAACGTAATACCATATAACGTAATACGTTATAACGTAATACCATATAACGTAATACGTTATAACGTAATACCATATAACGTAATACGTTATAACGTTATACCATATAACGTAATACGTTATAACGTTATACCATATAACGTAATACGTTATAACGTAATACCATATAACGTAATACGTTATAACGTTATACCATATAACGTAATACGTTAAAACGTAGTACCATATAACGTAATACGTTATAACGTTATACCATATAACGTAATACGTTATAACGTTATACCATATAACGTAATACGTTAAAACGTAATATCATATAACGTAATACGTTATAACGTTATACCATATAACGTAAAACGTCAGTTCGTTATACCATATAACGTAATACGTTATAACGTAATGCCATATAACGTAATACGTGATAACGTTATACCATATAACGTAATACGTTATAACGATATACCATATAACGTAATACGTTATAACGTTATACCATATAACGTAATACGTGATAACGTTATACCATATAACGTAATACGTTAAAACGTTATACCATATAACGTAATACGTTATAACGATATACCATATAACGTAATACGTTATAACGTTATACCATATAACGTAATACGTTATAACGTTATACCATATAACGTAATAAGGTATTACGTCATACCATATAACGTAATACGTTATAACGATATACCATATAACGTCGTACGTTATAACGTTATACCATATAACGTAATACGTTATAACGTTATACCATATAACGTAATACGTTAAAACGTTATACCATATAACGTAATACGTTATAACGTTATACCATATAACGTAATACGTGATAACGTTATACCATATAACGTAATACGTTATAACGATATACCATATAACGTAATACGTTATAACGTTATACCATATAACGTAATACGTGATAACGTTATACCATATAACGTAATACGTTAAAACGTTATACCATATAACGTAATACGTTATAACGATATACCATATAACGTAATACGTTATAACGTTATACCATATAACGTAATACGTTATAACGTTATACCATATAACGTAATACGGTATTACGTCATACCATATAACGTAATACGTTATAACGATATACCATATAACGTAGTACGTTATAACGTTATACCATATAACGTAATACGTTATAACGTTATACCATATAACGTAATACGTTAAAACGTTATACCATATAACGTAATACGTTATAACGTTATACCATATAACGTAATACGGTATAACGTTATACCATATAACATAATACGTTATAACGATATACCATATAACGTAATACGTTATAACGTTATACCATATAACGTAATACGTGATAACGTTATACCATATACCGTAATACGTTATAACGTAATACCATATAACGTAAAACGTCATTTCGTTATAGCATATAACGTAATACGTTATAACGTAATACCATATAACGTTATACGTTATAACGTTATACCATATAACGTAATACGTGATAACGTTATACCATATAACGTAATTCGTTAAAACGTTATACCTTATAACGTAATACGTTATAACTTTATACCATATAACGTAATACGTGATAACGTAATACCATATAACGTAATACGTTATGACGTTATACCATATAACGTAATACGATGTAACGTTATACCATATAACGTAATAAGTTATAACGTAATACCATATAACGTAAAACGTCATTTCGTTATACCATATAGCGTAATACGTTAAAAAGTTATACCACATAACGTAATACGTTATAACGTAATACCATATAACGTAATACGTTATAACGTTATACCATATAACGTAATACGTTAAAACGTAATTCCATATAACGTAATACGTTATAACGTTATACCATATAACGTAAAACGTCATTTCGTTATACCATATAACGTAATACGTTATAACGTAATGCCATATAACGTAATACGTGATAACGTTATACCATATAACGTAATACGTTAAAACGTAATACCATATAACGTAATACGTTATAACGTTATACCATATAACGTAATACGTTATAACGTTATACCATATAACGTAATACGTTAAAACGTAATATCATATAACGTAATACGTTATAACGTTATACCATATAACGTAAAACGTCAGTTCGTTATACCATATAACGTAATACGTTATAACGTAATGCCATATAACGTAATACGTGATAACGTTATACCATATAACGTAATACGTTATAACGATATACCATATAACGTAATACGTTATAACGTTATACCATATAACGTAATACGTGATAACGTTATACCATATAACGTAATACGTTAAAACGTTATACCATATAACGTAATACGTTATAACGATATACCATATAACGTAATACGTTATAACGTTATACCATATAACGTAATACGTTATAACGTTATACCATATAACGTAATACGGTATTACGTTATACCATATAACGTTATACGTTATAAAGTTATACCATATAACGTAATACGTGATAACGTTATACCATATAACGTAATACGTTAAAACGTTATACCATATAACGTAATTCGTTATAACGTTATACCATATAACGTAATACGTTAAAACGTAATTCCATATAACGTAATACGTTATAACGTTATACCATATAACGTAAAACGTCATTTCGTTATACCATATAACGTAATACGTTATAACGTAATGCCATATAACGTAATACGTGATAACGTTATACCATATAACGTAATACGTTATAACGTAATAACATATAACGTAATACGTGATAACGTAATACCATATAACGTAATACGTTATAACGTTATACCATATAACGTAATACGTGATAACGTTATACCATATAACGTAATACGTTAAAACGTTATACCTTATAACGTAATACGTTATAACTTTATACCATATAACGTAATACGTGATAACGTAATACCATATAACGTAATACGTTATGACGTTATACCATATAGCGTAATACGATGTAACGTTGTACCATATAGCGTAATACGTTATAACGTAATACCATATAACGTAAAACGTCATTTCGTTATACCATATAGCGTAATACGTTAAAAAGTTATACCACATAACGTAATACGTTATAACGTAATACCATATAACGTAATACGTTATAACGTTACACCATATAACGTAATACGTTAAAACGTAATTCCATATAACGTAATACGTTATAACGTTATACCATATAACGTAAAACGTCATTTCGTTATACCATATAACGTAATACGTTATAACGTAATGCCATATAACGTAATACGTGATAACGTTATACCATATAACGTAATACGTTATAACGTAATAACATATAACGTAAAACGTTATAACGTAATACCACATAACGTAATACGTTATAACGTTATACCATATAACGTAATACGTTAAAACGTAATACCATATAACGTAATACGTTATAACGTAATACCATATAACGTAATACGTTATAACGTAATACCATATAACGTAATACGTTATAACGTTATACCATATAACGTAATACGTTATAACGTTATACCATATAACGTAATACGTTATAACGTAATACCATATAACGTAATACGTTATAACGTTATACCATATAACGTAATACGTTAAAACGTAATACCATATAACGTAATACGTTATAACGTTATACCATATAACGTAATACGTTATAACGTTATACCATATAACGTAATACGTTAAAACGTAATATCATATAACGTAATACGTTATAACGTTATACCATATAACGTAAAACGTCAGTTCGTTATACCATATAACGTAATACGTTATAACGTAATGCCATATAACGTAATACGTGATAACGTTATACCATATAACGTAATACGTTATAACGATATACCATATAACGTAATACGTTATAACGTTATACCATATAACGTAATACGTGATAACGTTATACCATATAACGTAATACGTTAAAACGTTATACCATATAACGTAATACGTTGTAACGATATACCATATAACGTAATACGTTATAACGTTATACCATATAACGTAATACGTTATAACGTTATACCATATAACGTAATACGGTATTACGTCATACCATATAACGTAATACGTTATAACGATATACCATATAACGTAGTACGTTATAACGTTATACCATATAACGTAATACGTTATAACGTTATACCATATAACGTAATACGTTAAAACGTTATACCATATAACGTAATACGTTATAACGTTATACCATATAACGTAATACGGTATAACGTTATACCATATAACATAATACGTTGTAACGATATACCATATAACGTAATACGTTATAACGTAATATCATATAACGTAATACGTTATAACGTTATACCATATACCGTAATACGTTAAAACGTTATACCATATAACGTAATACGTTATAACGTTATACCATATAACGTAATACGTGATAACGTAATACCATATAACGTAATACGTTATAACGTTATACCATATAACGTAATACGTGATAACGTTATACCATATAACGTAATACGTTTTAACGTTATACCATATAACGTAATACGTTATAACGTTATACCATATAACGTAATACGTGATAACGTAATACCATATAACGTAATACGTTACAACGTTATACCATATAACGTAATACGTGATAACGTTATACCATATAACGTAATACGTTAAAACGTTATACCATATAACGTAATACGTTAAAACGTTATACCTTATAACGTAATACGTTATAACGTTATACCATATAACGTAATACGTGATAACGTAATACCATATAACGTAATAAGTTATGACGTTATACCATATAACGTAATACGATGTAACGTTATACCATATAACGTAATACGTTATAACGTAATACCATATAACGTAAAACGTCATCTCGTTATACCATATAACGTAATACGTTAAAACGTTATACCACATAACGTAATACGTTATAACGTTATACCATATAACGTAATACGTTATAACGTAATAACATATAACGTAAAACGTCATTTCGTTATACCATATAACGTAATACGGTATAACGTTATACCATATAACGTAATACGTTATAACGTAATACCATATAACGTAATACGTTATAACGTAATACCATATAACGTAAAACGTTATAACGTAATACCACATAACGTAATACGTTATAACGTTATACCATATAACGTAATACGTTAAAACGTAATACCATATAACGTAATACGTTATAACGTAATACCATATAACGTAATACGTTATAACGTAATACCATATAACGTAATACGTTATAACGTTATACCATATAACGTAATACGTTATAACGTTATACCATATAACGTAATACGTTATAACGTAATACCATATAACGTAATACGTTATAACGTTATACCATATAACGTAATACGTTAAAACGTAATATCATATAACGTAAGACGTTATAACGTTATACCATATAACGTAAAACGTCAGTTCGTTATACCATATAACGTAATACGTTATAACGTAATGCCATATAACGTAATACGTGATAACGTTATACCATATAACGTAATACGTTATAACGATATACCATATAACGTAATACGTTATAACGTTATACCATATAACGTAATACGTGATAACGTTATACCATATAACGTAATACGTTAAAACGTTATACCATATAACGTAATACGTTATAACGATATACCATATAACGTAATACGTTATAACGTTATACCATATAACGTAATACGTTATAACGTTATACCATATAACGTAATACGGTATTACGTCATACCATATAACGTAATACGTTATAACGATATACCATATAACGTAGTACGTTATAACGTTATACCATATAACGTAATACGTTATAACGTTATACCATATAACGTAATACGTTAAAACGTTATACCATATAACGTAATACGTTATAACGTTATACCATATAACGTAATACGTGATAACGTTATACCATATAACGTAATACGTTATAACGATATACCATATAACGTAATACGTTATAACGTTATACCATATAACGTAATACGTGATAACGTTATACCATATAACGTAATACGTTAAAACGTTATACCATATAACGTAATACGTTATAACGATATACCATATAACGTAATACGTTATAACGTTATACCATATAACGTAATACGTTATAACGTTATACCATATAACGTAATACGGTATTACGTCATACCATATAACGTAATACGTTATAACGATATACCATATAACGTAGTACGTTATAACGTTATACCATATAACGTAATACGTTATAACGTTATACCATATAACGTAATACGTTAAAACTTTATACCATATAACGTAATACGTTATAACGTTATACCATATAACGTAATACGGTATAACGTTATACCATATAACATAATACGTTATAACGATATACCATATAACGTAATACGTTATAACGTTATACCATATAACGTAATACGTGATAACGTTATACCATATACCGTAATACGTTATAACGTAATACCATATAACGTAAAACGTCATTTCGTTATACCATATAACGTAATACGTTATAACGTAATACCATATAACGTTATACGTTATAACGTTATACCATATAACGTAATACGTGATAACGTTATACCATATAACGTAATACGTTAAAACGTTATACCTTATAACGTAATACGTTATAACTTTATACCATATAACGTAATACGTGATAACGTAATACCATATAACGTAATACGTTATGACGTTATACCATATAACGTAATACGATGTAACGTTATACCATATAACGTAATAAGTTATAACGTAATACCATATAACGTAAAACGTCATTTCGTTATACCATATAGCGTAATACGTTAAAAAGTTATACCACATAACGTAATACGTTATAACGTAATACCATATAACGTAATACGTTATAACGTTATACCATATAACGTAATACGTTAAAACGTAATTCCATATAACGTAATACGTTATAACGTTATACCATATAACGTAAAACGTCATTTCGTTATACCATATAACGTAATACGTTATAACGTAATGCCATATAACGTAATACGTGATAACGTTATACCATATAACGTAATACGTTATAACGTAATAACATATAACGTAAAACGTTATAACGTAATACCACATAACGTAATACGTTATAACGTTATACCATATAACGTAATACGTTAAAACGTAATACCATATAACGTAATACGTTATAACGTAATACCATATAACGTAATACGTTATAACGTAATACCATATAAAGTAATACGTTATAACGTTATACCATATAACGTAATACGTTATAACGTTATACCATATAACGTAATACGTTATAACGTAATACCATATAACGTAATACGTTATAACGTTATACCATATAACGTAATACGTTAAAACGTAATACCATATAACGTAATACGTTATAACGTTATACCATATAACGTAATACGTTATAACGTTATACCATATAACGTAATACGTTAAAACGTAATATCATATAACGTAATACGTTATAACGTTATACCATATAACGTAAAACGTCAGTTCGTTATACCATATAAAGTAATACGTTATAACGTAATGCCATATAACGTAATACGTGATAACGTTATACCATATAACGTAATACGTTATAACGATATACCATATAACGTAATACGTTATAACGTTATACCATATAACGTAATACGTGATAATGTTATACCATATAACGTAATACGTTAAAACGTTATACCATATAACGTAATACGTTATAACGATATACCATATAACGTAATACGTTATAACGTTATACCATATAACGTAATACGTTATAACGTTATACCATATAACGTAATACGGTATTACGTTATACCATATAACGTTATACGTTATAAAGTTATACCATATAACGTAATACGTGATAACGTTATACCATATAACGTAATACGTTAAAACGTTATACCATATAACGTAATTCGTTATAACGTTATACCATATAACGTAATACGTGATAACGTTATACCATATAACGTAATACGTGATAACGTTATACCATATACCGTAATACGTTAAAACGTTATACCATATAACGTAATACGTTATAACGTTATACCATATAACGTAATACGTGATAACGTAATACCATATAACGTAATACGTTATAACGTTATACCATATAACGTAATACGTGATAACGTTATACCATATAACGTAATACGTTAAAACGTTATACCTTATAACGTAATACGTTATAACTTTATACCATATAACGTAATACGTGATAACGTAATACCATATAACGTAATACGTTATGACGTTATACCATATAGCGTAATACGATGTAACGTTATACCATATAGCGTAATACGTTATAACGTAATACCATATAACGTAAAACGTCATTTCGTTATACCATATAGCGTAATACGTTAAAAAGTTATACCACATAACGTAATACGTTATAACGTAATACCATATAACGTAATACGTTATAACGTTATACCATATAACGTAATACGTTAAAACGTAATTCCATATAACGTAATACGTTATAACGTTATACCATATAACGTAAAACGTCATTTCGTTATACCATATAACGTAATACGTTATAACGTAATGCCATATAACGTAATACGTGATAACGTTATACCATATAACGTAATACGTTATAACGTAATAACATATAACGTAAAACGTTATAACGTTATACCATATAACGTAATACGGTATAACGTTATACCATATAACATAATACGTTGTAACGATATACCATATAACGTAATACGTTATAACGTTATACCATATAACGTAATACGTGATAACGTTATACCATATACCGTAATACGTTAAAACGTTATACCATATAACGTAATACGTTATAACGTTATACCATATAACGTAATACGATGTAACGTTATACCATATAACGTAATACGTTATAACGTAATACCATATAACGTAAAACGTCATCTCGTTATACCATATAACGTAATACGTTAAAACGTTATACCACATAACGTAATACGTTATAACGTTATACCATATAACGTAATACGTTATAACGTTATACCATATAACGTAATACGTGATAACGTTATACCATATAACGTAATACGTTAAAACGTTATACCATATAACGTAATACGTTATAACGATATACCATATAACGTAATACGTTATAACGTTATACCATATAACGTAATACGTTATAACGTTATACCATATAACGTAATACGGTATTACGTCATACCATATAACGTAATACGTTATAACGATATACCATATAACGTAGTACGTTATAACGTTATACCATATAACGTAATACGTTATAACGTTATACCATATAACGTAATACGTTAAAACGTTATACCATATAACGTAATACGTTATAACGTTATACCATATAACGTAATACGGTATAACGTTATACCATATAACATAATACGTTGTAACGATATACCATATAACGTAATACGTTATAACGTTATACCATATAACGTAATACGTGATAACGTTATACCATATACCGTAATACGTTAAAACGTTATACCATATAACGTAATACGTTATAACGTTATACCATATAACGTAATACGTGATAACGTAATACCATATAACGTAATACGTTATAACGTTATACCATATAACGTAATACGAGATAACGTTATACCATATAACGTAATACGTTTTAACGTTATACCATATAACGTAATACGTTATAACGTTATACCATATAACGTAATACGTGATAACGTTATACCATATAACGTAATACGTTAAAACGTTATACCATATAACGTAATACGTTAAAACGTTATACCTTATAACGTAATACGTTATAACGTTATACCATATAACGTAATACGTGATAACGTAATACCATATAACGTAATAAGTTATGACGTTATACCATATAACGTAATACGATGTAACGTTATACCATATAACGTAATACGTTATAACGTAATACCATATAACGTAAAACGTCATCTCGTTATACCATATAACGTAATACGTTAAAACGTTATACCACATAACGTAATACGTTATAACGTTATACCATATAACGTAATACGTTATAACGTAATAACATATAACGTAAAACGTCATTTCGTTATACCATATAACGTAATACGGTATAACGTTATACCATATAACGTAATACGTTATAACGATATACCATATAACTTAATACGTTATAACGTTATACCATATAACGTAATACGTGATAACGTTATACCATATAACGTAATACGTTAAAACGTTATACCATATAACGTAATACGTTATAACGATATACCATATAACGTAATACGTTTTAACGTTATACCATATAACGTAATACGTTATAACGTTATACCATATAACGTAATACGTTATAACGTAATACCATATGACGTCATACGTTATAACGTAATACCATATAACGTAAAACGTCATTTCGTTATACCATATAACGTAATACGTTATAACGTAATACCATATAACGTTATACGTTATAACGTTATACCATATAACGTAATACGTGATAACGTTATACCATATAACGTAATACGTTAAAACGTTATACCATATAACGTAATTCGTTATAACGTTATACCATATAACGTAATACGTGATAACGTTATACCATATAACGTAATACGTTAAAACGTTATACCATATAACGTAATACGTTATAACGTTATACCATATAACGTAATACGGTATAACGTTATACCATATAACATAATACGTTATAACGATATACCATATAACGTAATACGTTATAACGTTATACCATATAACGTAATACGTGATAACGTTATACCATATACCGTAATACGTTAAAACGTTATACCATATAACGTAATACGTTATAACGTTATACCATATAACGTAATACGTGATAACGTAATACCATATAACGTAATACGTTATAACGTTATACCATATAACGTAATACGTGATAACGTTATACCATATAACGTAATACGTTAAAACGTTATACCTTGTAACGTAATACGTTATAACTTTATACCATATAACGTAATACGTGATAACGTAATACCATATAACGTAATACGTTATGACGTTATACCATATAACGTAATACGATGTAACGTTATACCATATAACGTAATACGTTATAACGTAATACCATATAACGTAAAACGTCATTTCGTTATACCATATAGCGTAATACGTTAAAAAGTTATACCACATAACGTAATACGTTATAACGTAATACCATATAACGTAATACGTTATAACGTTATACCATATAACGTAATACGTTAAAACGTAATTCCATATAACGTAATACGTTATAACGTTATACCATATAACGTAAAACGTCATTTCGTTATACCATATAACGTAATACGTTATAACGTAATACCATATAACGTAATACGTTATAACGTTATACCATATAACGTAATACGTTATAACGTTATACCATATAACGTAATACGTTATAACGTAATACCATATAACGTAATACGTTATAACGTTATACCATATAACGTAATACGTTAAAACGCAATACCATATAACGTAATACGTTATAACGTTATACCATACAACGTAATACGTTATAACGTTATACCATATAACGTAATACGTTAAAACGTAATATCATATAACGTAATACGTTATAACGTTATACCATATAACGTAAAACGTCAGTTCGTTATACCATATAACGTAATACGTGATAACGTTATACCATATAACGTAATACGTTATAACGATATACCATATAACGTAATACGTTATAACGTTATACCATATAACGTAATACGTGATAACGTTATACCATATAACGTAATACGTTAAAACGTTATACCATATAACGTAATACGTTATAACGATATACCATATAACGTAATACGTTATAACGTTATACCATATAACGTAATACGTTATAACGTTATACCATATAACGTAATACGGTATTACGTCATACCATATAACGTAATACGTTATAACGATATACCATATAACGTAGTACGTTATAACGTTATACCATATAACGTAATACGTTATAACGTTATACCATATAACGTAATACGTTAAAACGTTATACCATATAACGTAATACGTTATAACGTTATACCATATAACGTAATACGGTATAACGTTATACCATATAACATAATACGTTATAACGATATACCATATAACGTAATACGTTATAACGTTATACCATATAACGTAATACGTGATAACGTTATACCATATACCGTAATACGTTAAAACGTTATACCATATAACGTAATACGTTATAACGTTATACCATATAACGTAATACGTGATAACGTAATACCATATAACGTAATACGTTATAACGTTATACCATATAACGTAATACGTGATAACGTTATACCATATAACGTAATACGTTTTAACGTTATACCATATAACGTAATACGTTATAACGTTATACCATATAACGTAATACGTGATAACGTAATACCATATAACGTAATACGTTACAACGTTATACCATATAACGTAATACGTGATAACGTTATACCATATAACGTAATACGTTAAAACGTTATACCATATAACGTAATACGTTAAAACGTTATACCTTATAACGTAATACGTTATAACGTTATACCATATAACGTAATACGTGATAACGTAATACCATATAACGTAATAAGTTATGACGTTATACCATATAACGTAATACGATGTAAGGTTATACCATATAACGTAATACGTTATAACGTAATACCATATAACGTAAAACGTCATCTCGTTATACCATATAACGTAATACGTTAAAACGTTATACCACATAACGTAATACGTTATAACGTTATACCATATAACGTAATACGTTATAACGTAATAACATATAACGTAAAACGTCATTTCGTTATACCATATAACGTAATACGGTATAACGTTATACCATATAACGTAATACGTTATAACGATATACCATATAACTTTATACGTTATAACGTTATACCATATAACGTAATACGTGATAACGTTATACCATATAACGTAATACGTTAAAACGTTATACCATATAACGTAATACGTTATAACGATATACCATATAACGTAATACGTTATAACGTTATACCATATAACGTAATACGTTATAACGTTATACCATATAACGTAATACGGTATTACGTCATACCATATAACGTAATACGTTATAACGATATACCATATAACGTAGTACGTTATAACGTTATACCATATAACGTAATACGTTATAACGTTATACCATATAACGTAATACGTTAAAACGTTATACCATATAACGTAATACGTTATAACGTTATACAATATAACGTAATACGGTATAACGTTATACCATATAACATAATACGTTGTAACGATATACCATATAACGTAATACGTTATAACGTTATACCATATAACGTAATACGTGATAACGTTATACCATATACCGTAATACGTTAAAACGTTATACCATATAACGTAATACGTTATAACGTTATACCATATAACGTAATACGTGATAACCTAATACCATATAACGTAATACGTTATAACGTTATACCATATAACGTAATACGTGATAACGTTATACCATATAACGTAATACGTTTTAACGTTATACCATATAACGTAATACGTTATAACGTTATACCATATAACGTAATACGTGATAACGTTATACCATATAACGTAATACGTTAAAACGTTATACCATATAACGTAATACGTTAAAACGTTATACCTTATAACGTAATACGTTATAACGTTATACCATATAACGTAATACGTGATAACGTAATACCATATAACGTAATAAGTTATGACGTTATACCATATAACGTAATACGATGTAACGTTATACCATATAACGTAATACGTTATAACGTAATACCATATAACGTAAAACGTCATCTCGTTATACCATATAACGTAATACGTTAAAACGTTATACCACATAACGTAATACGTTATAACGTTATACCATATAACGTAATACGTTATAACGTAATAACATATAACGTAAAACGTCATTTCGTTATACCATATAACGTAATACGGTATAACGTTATACCATGTAACGTAATACGTTATAACGATATACCATATAACTTAATACGTTATAACGTTATACCATATAACGTAATACGTGATAACGTTATACCATATAACGTAATACGTTAAAACGTTATACCATATAACGTAATACGTTATAACGATATACCATATAACGTAATACGTTTTAACGTTATACCATATAACGTAATACGTTATAACGTTATACCATATAACGTAATACGTTATAACGTAATACCATATGACGTCATACGTTATAACGTAATACCATATAACGTAAAACGTCATTTCGTTATACCATATAACGTAATACGTTATAACGTAATACCATATAACGTTATACGTTATAACGTTATACCATATAACGTAATACGTGATAACGTTATACCATATAACGTAATACGTTAAAACGTTATACCATATAACGTAGTTCGTTATAACGTTATACCATATAACGTAATACGTGATAACGTTATACCATATAACGTAATACGTTAAAACGTTATACCATATAACGTAATACGTTATAACGTTATACCATATAACGTAATACGGTATAACGTTATACCATATAACATAATACGTTATAACGATATACCATATAACGTAATACGTTATAACGTTATACCATATAACGTAATACGTGATAACGTTATACCATATACCGTAATACGTTAAAACGTTATACCATATAACGTAATACGTTATAACGTTATACCATATAACGTAATACGTGATAACGTAATACCATATAACGTAATACGTTATAACGTTATACCATATAACGTAATACGTGATAACGTTATACCATATAACGTAATACGTTAAAACGTTATACCTTGTAACGTAATACGTTATAACTTTATACCATATAACGTAACACGTGATAACGTAATACCATATAACGTAATACGTTATGATGTTATACCATATAACGTAATACGATGTAACGTTATACCATATAACGTAATACGTTATAACGTAATACCATATAACGTAAAACGTCATTTCGTTATACCATATAGCGTAATACGTTAAAAAGTTATACCACATAACGTAATACGTTATAACGTAATACCATATAACGTAATACGTTATAACGTTATACCATATAACGTAATACGTTAAAACGTAATTCCATATAACGTAATACGTTATAACGTTATACCATATAACGTAAAACGTCATTTCGTTATACCATATAACGTAATACGTTATAACGTAATACCATATAACGTAATACGTTATAACGTTATACCATATAACGTAATACGTTATAACGTTATACCATATAACGTAATACGTTATAACGTAATACCATATAACGTAATACGTTATAACGTTATACCATATAACGTAATACGTTAAAACGCAATACCATATAACGTAATACGTTATAACGTTATACCATACAACGTAATACGTTATAACGTTATACCATATAACGTAATACGTTAAAACGTAATATCATATAACGTAATACGTTATAACGTTATACCATATAACGTAAAACGTCAGTTCGTTATACCATATAACGTAATACGTGATAACGTTATACCATATAACGTAATACGTTATAACGATATACCATATAACGTAATACGTTATAACGTTATACCATATAACGTAATACGTGATAACGTTATACCATATAACGTAATACGTTAAAACGTTATACCATATAACGTAATACGTTATAACGATATACCATATAACGTAATACGTTATAACGTTATACCATATAACGTAATACGTTATAACGTTATACCATATAACGTAATACGGTATTACGTCATACCATATAACGTAATACGTTATAACGATATACCATATAACGTAGTACGTTATAACGTTATACCATATAACGTAATACGTTATAACGTTATACCATATAACGTAATACGTTAAAACGTTATACCATATAACGTAATACGTTATAACGTTATACCATATAACGTAATACGGTATAACGTTATACCATATAACATAATACGTTATAACGATATACCATATAACGTAATACGTTATAACGTTATACCATATAACGTAATACGTGATAACGTTATACCATATACCGTAATACGTTAACACGTTATACCATATAACGTAATACGTTATAACGTTATACCATATAACGTAATACGTGATAACGTAATACCATATAACGTAATACGTTATAACGTTATACCATATAACGTAATACGTGATAACGTTATACCATATAACGTAATACGTTTTAACGTTATACCATATAACGTAATACGTTATAACGTTATACCATATAACGTAATACGTGATAACGTAATACCATATAACGTAATACGTTACAACGTTATACCATATAACGTAATACGTGATAACGTTATACCATATAACGTAATACGTTAAAACGTTATACCATATAACGTAATACGTTAAAACGTTATACCTTATAACGTAATACGTTATAACGTTATACCATATAACGTAATACGTGATAACGTAATACCATATAACGTAATAAGTTATGACGTTATACCATATAACGTAATACGATGTAACGTTATACCATATAACGTAATACGTTATAACGTAATACCATATAACGTAAAACGTCATCTCGTTATACCATATAACGTAATACGTTAAAACGTTATACCATATAACGTAATACGTTATAACGATATACCATATAACGTAATACGTTATAACGTTATACCATATAACGTAATACGTTATAACGTTATACCATATAACGTAATACGGTATTACGTCATACCATATAACGTAATACGTTATAACGATATACCATATAACGTAGTACGTTATAACGTTATACCATATAACGTAATACGTTATAACGTTATACCATATAACGTAATACGTTAAAACGTTATACCATATAACGTAATACGTTATAACGTTATACCATATAACGTAATACGGTATAACGTTATACCATATAACATAATACGTTATAACGATATACCATATAACGTAATACGTTATAACGTTATACCATATAACGTAATACGTGATAACGTTATACCATATACCGTAATACGTTAAAACGTTATACCATATAACGTAATACGTTATAACGTTATACCATATAACGTAATACGTGATAACGTAATACCATATAACGTAATACGTTATAACGTTATACCATATAACGTAATACGTGATAACGTTATACCATATAACGTAATACGTTTTAACGTTATACCATATAACGTAATACGTTATAACGTTATACCATATAACGTAATACGTGATAACGTAATACCATATAACGTAATACGTTACAACGTTATACCATATAACGTAATACGTGATAACGTTATACCATATAACGTAATACGTTAAAACGTTATACCATATAACGTAATACGTTAAAACGTTATACCTTATAACGTAATACGTTATAACGTTATACCATATAACGTAATACGTGATAACGTAATACCATATAACGTAATAAGTTATGACGTTATACCATATAACGTAATACGATGTAAGGTTATACCATATAACGTAATACGTTATAACGTAATACCATATAACGTAAAACGTCATCTCGTTATACCATATAACGTAATACGTTAAAACGTTATACCACATAACGTAATACGTTATAACGTTATACCATATAACGTAATACGTTATAACGTAATAACATATAACGTAAAACGTCATTTCGTTATACCATATAACGTAATACGGTATAACGTTATACCATATAACGTAATACGTTATAACGATATACCATATAACTTTATACGTTATAACGTTATACCATATAACGTAATACGTGATAACGTTATACCATATAACGTAATACGTTAAAACGTTATACCATATAACGTAATACGTTATAACGATATACCATATAACGTAATACGTTATAACGTTATACCATATAACGTAATACGTTATAACGTTATACCATATAACGTAATACGGTATTACGTCATACCATATAACGTAATACGTTATAACGATATACCATATAACGTAGTACGTTATAACGTTATACCATATAACGTAATACGTTATAACGTTATACCATATAACGTAATACGTTAAAACGTTATACCATATAACGTAATACGTTATAACGTTATACAATATAACGTAATACGGTATAACGTTATACCATATAACATAATACGTTGTAACGATATACCATATAACGTAATACGTTATAACGTTATACCATATAACGTAATACGTGATAACGTTATACCATATACCGTAATACGTTAAAACGTTATACCATATAACGTAATACGTTATAACGTTATACCATATAACGTAATACGTGATAACCTAATACCATATAACGTAATACGTTATAACGTTATACCATATAACGTAATACGTGATAACGTTATACCATATAACGTAATACGTTTTAACGTTATACCATATAACGTAATACGTTATAACGTTATACCATATAACGTAATACGTGATAACGTTATACCATATAACGTAATACGTTAAAACGTTATACCATATAACGTAATACGTTAAAACGTTATACCTTATAACGTAATACGTTATAACGTTATACCATATAACGTAATACGTGATAACGTAATACCATATAACGTAATAAGTTATGACGTTATACCATATAACGTAATACGATGTAACGTTATACCATATAACGTAATACGTTATAACGTAATACCATATAACGTAAAACGTCATCTCGTTATACCATATAACGTAATACGTTAAAACGTTATACCACATAACGTAATACGTTATAACGTTATACCATATAACGTAATACGTTATAACGTAATAACATATAACGTAAAACGTCATTTCGTTATACCATATAACGTAATACGGTATAACGTTATACCATGTAACGTAATACGTTATAACGATATACCATATAACTTAATACGTTATAACGTTATACCATATAACGTAATACGTGATAACGTTATACCATATAACGTAATACGTTAAAACGTTATACCATATAACGTAATACGTTATAACGATATACCATATAACGTAATACGTTTTAACGTTATACCATATAACGTAATACGTTATAACGTTATACCATATAACGTAATACGTTATAACGTAATACCATATGACGTCATACGTTATAACGTAATACCATATAACGTAAAACGTCATTTCGTTATACCATATAACGTAATACGTTATAACGTAATACCATATAACGTTATACGTTATAACGTTATACCATATAACGTAATACGTGATAACGTTATACCATATAACGTAATACGTTAAAACGTTATACCATATAACGTAATTCGTTATAACGTTATACCATATAACGTAATACGTGATAACGTTATACCATATAACGTAATACGTTAAAACGTTATACCATATAACGTAATACGTTATAACGTTATACCATATAACGTAATACGGTATAACGTTATACCATATAACATAATACGTTATAACGATATACCATATAACGTAATACGTTATAACGTTATACCATATAACGTAATACGTGATAACGTTATACCATATACCGTAATACGTTAAAACGTTATACCATATAACGTAATACGTTATAACGTTATACCATATAACGTAATACGTGATAACGTAATACCATATAACGTAATACGTTATAACGTTATACCATATAACGTAATACGTGATAACGTTATACCATATAACGTAATACGTTAAAACGTTATACCTTGTAACGTAATACGTTATAACTTTATACCATATAACGTAACACGTGATAACGTAATACCATATAACGTAATACGTTATGATGTTATACCATATAACGTAATACGATGTAACGTTATACCATATAACGTAATACGTTATAACGTAATACCATATAACGTAAAACGTCATTTCGTTATACCATATAGCGTAATACGTTAAAAAGTTATACCACATAACGTAATACGTTATAACGTAATACCATATAACGTAATACGTTATAACGTTATACCATATAACGTAATACGTTAAAACGTAATTCCATATAACGTAATACGTTATAACGTTATACCATATAACGTAAAACGTCATTTCGTTATACCATATAACGTAATACGTTATAACGTAATACCATATAACGTAATACGTTATAACGTTATACCATATAACGTAATACGTTATAACGTTATACCATATAACGTAATACGTTATAACGTAATACCATATAACGTAATACGTTATAACGTTATACCATATAACGTAATACGTTAAAACGCAATACCATATAACGTAATACGTTATAACGTTATACCATACAACGTAATACGTTATAACGTTATACCATATAACGTAATACGTTAAAACGTAATATCATATAACGTAATACGTTATAACGTTATACCATATAACGTAAAACGTCAGTTCGTTATACCATATAACGTAATACGTGATAACGTTATACCATATAACGTAATACGTTATAACGATATACCATATAACGTAATACGTTATAACGTTATACCATATAACGTAATACGTGATAACGTTATACCATATAACGTAATACGTTAAAACGTTATACCATATAACGTAATACGTTATAACGATATACCATATAACGTAATACGTTATAACGTTATACCATATAACGTAATACGTTATAACGTTATACCATATAACGTAATACGGTATTACGTCATACCATATAACGTAATACGTTATAACGATATACCATATAACGTAGTACGTTATAACGTTATACCATATAACGTAATACGTTATAACGTTATACCATATAACGTAATACGTTAAAACGTTATACCATATAACGTAATACGTTATAACGTTATACCATATAACGTAATACGGTATAACGTTATACCATATAACATAATACGTTATAACGATATACCATATAACGTAATACGTTATAACGTTATACCATATAACGTAATACGTGATAACGTTATACCATATACCGTAATACGTTAACACGTTATACCATATAACGTAATACGTTATAACGTTATACCATATAACGTAATACGTGATAACGTAATACCATATAACGTAATACGTTATAACGTTATACCATATAACGTAATACGTGATAACGTTATACCATATAACGTAATACGTTTTAACGTTATACCATATAACGTAATACGTTATAACGTTATACCATATAACGTAATACGTGATAACGTAATACCATATAACGTAATACGTTACAACGTTATACCATATAACGTAATACGTGATAACGTTATACCATATAACGTAATACGTTAAAACGTTATACCATATAACGTAATACGTTAAAACGTTATACCTTATAACGTAATACGTTATAACGTTATACCATATAACGTAATACGTGATAACGTAATACCATATAACGTAATAAGTTATGACGTTATACCATATAACGTAATACGATGTAACGTTATACCATATAACGTAATACGTTATAACGTAATACCATATAACGTAAAACGTCATCTCGTTATACCATATAACGTAATACGTTAAAACGTTATACCACATAACGTAATACGTTATAACGTTATACCATATAACGTAATACGTTATAACGTAATAACATATAACGTAAAACGTCATTTCGTTATACCATATAACGTAATACGGTATAACGTTATACCATATAACGTAATACGTTATAACGATATACCATATAACTTAATACGTTATAACGTTATACCATATAACGTAATACGTGATAACGTTATACCATATAACGTAATACGTTAAAACGTTATACCATATAACGTAATACGTTATAACGATATACCATACAACGTAATACGTTTTAACGTTATACCATATAACGTAATACGTTATAACGTTATACCATATAACGTAATACGTTATAACGTAATACCATATGACGTCATACGTTATAACGTAATACCATATAACGTAAAACGTCATTTCGTTATACCATATAACGTAATACGTTATAACGTAATACCATATAACGTTATACGTTATAACGTTATACCATATAACGTAATACGTGATAACGTTATACCATATAACGTAATACGTTAAAACGTTATACCATATAACGTAATTCGTTATAACGTTATACCATATAACGTAATACGTGATAACGTTATACCATATAACGTAATACGTGATAACGTTATACCATATAACGTAATACGTTATAACGTTATACCATATAACGTAATACGGTATAACGTTATACCATATAACGTAATACGTTATAACGATATACCATATAACGTAATACGTTATAACGTTATACCATATAACGTAATACGTGATAACGTTATACCATATACCGTAATACGTTAAAACGTTATACCATATAACGTAATACGTTATAACGTTATACCATATAACGTAATACGTGATAACGTAATACCATATAACGTAATACGTTATAACGTTATACCATATAACGTAATACGTGATAACGTTATACCATATAACGTAATACGTTAAAACGTTATACCTTGTAACGTAATACGTTATAACTTTATACCATATAACGTAATACGTGATAACGTAATACCATATAACGTAATACGTTATGACGTTATACCATATAACGTAATACGATGTAACGTTATACCATATAACGTAATACGTTATAACGTAATACCATATAACGTAAGACGTCATTTCGTTATACCATATAGCGTAATACGTTAAAAAGTTATACCACATAACGTAATACGTTATAACGTAATACCATATAACGTAATACGTTATAACGTTATACCATATAACGTAATACGTTAAAACGTAATTCCATATAACGTAATACGTTATAACGTTATACCATATAACGTAAAACGTCATTTCGTTATACCATATAACGTAATACGTTATAACGTAATGCCATATAACGTAATACGTGATAACGTTATACCATATAACGTAATACGTTATAACGTAATAACATATAACGTAAAACGTTATAACGTAATACCACATAACGTAATACGTTATAACGTTATACCATATAACGTAATACGTTAAAACGTAATACCATATAACGTAATACGTTATAACGTAATACCATATAACGTAATACGTTATAACGTAATACCATATAACGTAATACGTTATAACGTTATACCATATAACGTAATACGTTATAACGTTATACCATATAACGTAATACGTTATAACGTAATACCATATAACGTAATACGTTATAACGTTATACCATATAACGTAATACGTTAAAACGTAATACCATATAACGTAATACGTTATAACGTTATACCATATGACGTAATACGTTATAACGTTATACCATATAACGTAATACGTTAAAACGTAATATCATATAACGTAATACGTTATAACGTTATACCATATAACGTAAAACGTCAGTTCGTTATACCATATAACGTAATACGTTATAACGTAATGCCATATAACGTAATACGTGATAACGTTATACCATATAACGTAATACGTTATAACGATATACCATATAACGTAATACGTTATAACGTTATACCATATAACGTAATACGTGATAACGTTATACCATATAACGTAATACGTTAAAACGTTATACCATATAACGTAATACGTTATAACGATATACCATATAACGTAATACGTTATAACGTTATACCATATAACGTAATACGTTATAACGTTATACCATATAACGTAATACGGTATTACGTTATACCATATAACGTAATACGTTATAACGATATACCATATAACGTAGTACGTTATAACGTTATACCATATAGCGTAATACGTTATAACGTTATACCATATAACGTAATACGTTAAAACGTTATACCATATAACGTAATACGTTATAACGTTATACCATATAACGTAATACGGTATAACGTTATACCATATAACATAATACGTTATAACGATATACCATATAACGTAATACGTTATAACGTTATACCATATAACGTAATACGTGATAACGTTATACCATATACCGTAATACGTTAAAACGTTATACCATATAACGTAATACGTTATAACGTTATACCATATAACGTAATACGTGATAACGTAATACCATATAACGCAATACGTTATAACGTTATACCATATAACGTAATACGTGATAACGTTATACCATATAACGTAATACGTTAAAACGTTATACCATATAACGTAGTACGTTAAAACGTTATACCTTATAACGTAATACGTTATAACGTTATACCATATAACGTAATACGTGATAACGTAATACCATATAACGTAATAAGTTGTGACGTTATACCATATAACGTAATACGATGTAACGTTATACCATATAACGTAATACGTTCTAACGTAATACCATATAACGTAAAACGTCATCTCGTTATACCATATAACGTAATACGTTAAAACGTTATACCACATAACGTAATACGTTATAACGTAATACCATATAACGTAATACGTTATAACGTTATACCATATAACGTAATACGTTAAAACGTAATTCCATATAACGTAATACGTTATAACGTTATACCATATAACGTAAAACGTCATTTCGTTATACCATATAACGTAATACGTTATAACGTAATGCCATATAACGTAATACGTGATAACGTTATACCATATAACGTAATACGTTATAACGTAATAACATATAACGTAAAACGTTATAACGTAATACCATATAACGTAATACGTTATAACGTTATACCATATAACGTAATACGTTAAAACGTAATACCATACAACGTAATACGTTATAACGTAATACCATATAACGTAATACGTTATAACGTTATACCATATAACGTAATACGTTATAACGTTATACCATATAACGTAATACTTTATAACGTTATACCATATAACGTAATACGTTAAAACGTTATACCACATAACGTAATACGTTATAACGTAATACCATATAACGTAATACGTTATAACGTTATACCATATAACGTAATACGTTAAAACGTAATATCATATAACGTAATACGTTATAACGTTATACCATATAACGTAAAACGTCAGTTCGTTATATCATATAACGTAATACGTTATAACGTAATGCCATATAACGTAATACTCGATAACGTTATACCATATAACGTAATACGTTATAACGTAATAACATATAACGTAAAACGTCATTTCGTTATACCATATAACGTAATACGGTATAACGTTATACCATATAACGTAATACGTTATAACGATATACCATACAACGTAATACGTTATAACGTTATACCATATAACGTAATACGTGATAACGTTATACCATATAACGTAATACGTTAAAACGTTATACCATATAACGTAATACGTTATAACGATATACCATATAACGTAATACGTTATAACGTTATACCATATAACGTAATACGTTATAACGTTATACCATATAACGTAATACGTTATAACGTAATACCATATGACGTAATACGTTATAACGTAACACCATATAACGTAAAACGTCATTTCGTTATACCATATAACGTAATACGTTATAACGTAATACCGTATAACGTAATACGTTATAACGTTATACCATATAACGTAATACGTGATAACGTTATACCATATAACGTAATACGTTAAAACGTTATACCATATAACGTAATTCGTTATAACGTTATACCATATAACGTAATACGTGATAACGTTATACCATATAACGTAATACGTTATAACGTTATACCATATAACGTAATACGTTATAACGTAATACCATATAACGTAATACGTTATAACGTTATACCATATAACGTAATACGTTAAAACGTAATTCCATATAACGTAATACGTTATAACGTTATACCATATAACGTAAAACGTCATTTCGTTATACCATATAACGTAATACGTTATAACGTAATACCATATAACGTAATACGTTATAACGTTATACCATATAACGTAATACGTTATAACGTTATACCATATAACGTAATACGTTATAACGTAATACCATATAACGTAATACGTTATAACGTTATACCATATAACGTAATACGTTAAAACGCAATACCATATAACGTAATACGTTATAACGTTATACCATACAACGTAATACGTTATAACGTTATACCATATAACGTAATACGTTAAAACGTAATATCATATAACGTAATACGTTATAACGTTATACCATATAACGTAAAACGTCAGTTCGTTATACCATATAACGTAATACGTGATAACGTTATACCATATAACGTAATACGTTATAACGATATACCATATAACGTAATACGTTATAACGTTATACCATATAACGTAATACGTGATAACGTTATACCATATAACGTAATACGTTAAAACGTTATACCATATAACGTAATACGTTATAACGTTATACCATATAACGTAATACGTTATAACGTTATACCATATAACGTAATACGTTATAACGTTATACCATATAACGTAATACGGTATTACGTCATACCATATAACGTAATACGTTATAACGATATACCATATAACGTAGTACGTTATAAAGTTATACCATATAACGTAATACGTTATAACGTTATACCATATAACGTAATACGTTAAAACGTTATACCATATAACGTAATACGTTATAACGTTATACCATATAACGTAATACGGTATAACGTTATACCATATAACATAATACGTTATAACGATATACCATATAACGTAATACGTTATAACGTTATACCATATAACGTAATACGTGATAACGTTATACCATATACCGTAATACGTTAAAACGTTATACCATATAACGTAATACGTTATAACGTTATACCATATAACGTAATACGTGATAACGTAATACCATATAACGTAATACGTTATAACGTTATACCATATAACGTAATACGTGATAACGTTATACCATATAACGTAATACGTTTTAACGTTATACCATATAACGTAATACGTTATAACGTTATACCATATAACGTAATACGTGATAACGTAATACCATATAACGTAATACGTTACAACGTTATACCATATAACGTAATACGTGATAACGTTATACCATATAACGTAATACGTTAAAACGTTATACCATATAACGTAATACGTTAAAACGTTATACCTTATAACGTAATACGTTATAACGTTATACCATATAACGTAATACGTGATAACGTAATACCATATAACGTAATAAGTTATGACGTTATACCATATAACGTAATACGATGTAACGTTATACCATATAACGTAATACGTTATAACGTAATACCATATAACGTAAAACGTCATCTCGTTATACCATATAACGTAATACGTTAAAACGTTATACCACATAACGTAATACGTTATAACGTTATACCGTATAACGTAATACGTTATAACGTAATAACATATAACGTAAAACGTCATTTCGTTATACCATATAACGTAATACGGTATAACGTTATACCATATAACGTAATACGTTATAACGATATACCATATAACTTTATACGTTATAACGTTATACCATATAACGTAATACGTGATAACGTTATACCATATAACGTAATACGTTAAAACGTTATACCATATAACGTAATACGTTATAACGATATACCATATAACGTAATACGTTATAACGTTATACCATATAACGTAATACGTTATAACGTTATACCATATAACGTAATACGGTATTACGTCATACCATATAACGTAATACGTTATAACGATATACCATATAACGTAGTACGTTATAACGTTATACCATATAACGTAATACGTTATAACGTTATACCATATAACGTAATACGTTAAAACGTTATACCATATAACGTAATACGTTATAACGTTATACCATATAACGTAATACGGTATAACGTTATACCATATAACATAATACGTTGTAACGATATACCATATAACGTAATACGTTATAACGTTATACCATATAACGTAATACGTGATAACGTTATACCATATACCGTAATACGTTAAAACGTTATACCATATAACGTAATACGTTATAACGTTATACCATATAACGTAATACGTGATAACGTAATACCATATAACGTAATACGTTATAACGTTATACCATATAACGTAATACGTGATAACGTTATACCATATAACGTAATACGTTTTAACGTTATACCATATAACGTAATACGTTATAACGTTATACCATATGACGTAATACGTGATAACGTTATACCATATAACGTAATACGTTAAAACGTTATACCATATAACGTAATACGTTAAAACGTTATACCTTATAACGTAATACGTTATAACGTTATACCATATAACGTAATACGTGATAACGTAATACCATATAACGTAATAAGTTATGACGTTATACCATATAACGTAATACGATGTAACGTTATACCATATAACGTAATACGTTATAACGTAATACCATATAACGTAAAACGTCATCTCGTTATACCATATAACGTAATACGTTAAAACGTTATACCACATAACGTAATACGTTATAACGTTATACCATATAACGTAATACGTTATAACGTAATAACATATAGCGTAAAACGTCATTTCGTTATACCATATAACGTAATACGGTATAACGTTATACCATATAACGTAATACGTTATAACGATATACCATATAACTTAATACGTTATAACGTTATACCATATAACGTAATACGTGATAACGTTATACCATATAACGTAATACGTTAAAACGTTATACCATATAACGTAATACGTTATAACGATATACCATATAACGTAATACGTTTTAACGTAATACCATATGACGTCATACGTTATAACGTAATACCATATAACGTAAAACGTCATTTCGTTATACCATATAACGTAATACGTTATAACGTAATACCATATAACGTTATACGTTATAACGTTATACCATATAACGTAATACGTGATAACGTTATACCATATAACGTAATACGTTAAAACGTTATACCATATAACGTAATTCGTTATAACGTTATACCATATAACGTAATACGTGATAACGTTATACCATATAACGTAATACGTTAAAACGTTATACCATATAACGTAATACGTTATAACGTTATACCATATAACGTAATACGGTATAACGTTATACCATATAACATAATACGTTATAACGATATACCATATAACGTAATACGTTATAACGTTATACCATATAACGTAATACGTGATAACGTTATACCATATACCGTAATACGTTAAAACGTTATACCATATAACGTAATACGTTATAACGTTATACCATATAACGTAATACGTGATAACGTAATACCATATAACGTAATACGTTATAACGTTATACCATATAACGTAATACGTGATAACGTTATACCATATAACGTAATACGTTAAAACGTTATACCTTGTAACGTAATACGTTATAACTTTATACCATATAACGTAATACGTGATAACGTAATACCATATAACGTAATACGTTATGACGTTATACCATATAACGTAATACGATGTAACGTTATACCATATAACGTAATACGTTATAACGTAATACCATATAACGTAAAACGTCATTTCGTTATACCATATAGCGTAATACGTTAAAAAGTTATACCACATAACGTAATACGTTATAACGTAATACCATATAACGTAATACGTTATAACGTTATACCATATAACGTAATACGTTAAAACGTAATTCCATATAACGTAATACGTTATAACGTTATACCATATAACGTAAAACGTCATTTCGTTATACCATATAACGTAATACGTTATAACGTAATACCATATAACGTAATACGTTATAACGTTATACCATATAACGTAATACGTTATAACGTTATACCATATAACGTAATACGTTATAACGTAATACCATATAACGTAATACGTTATAACGTTATACCATATAACGTAATACGTTAAAACGCAATACCATATAACGTAATACGTTATAACGTTATACCATACAACGTAATACGTTATAACGTTATACCATATAACGTAATACGTTAAAACGTAATATCATATAACGTAATACGTTATAACGTTATACCATATAACGTAAAACGTCAGTTCGTTATACCATATAACGTAATACGTGATAACGTTATACCATATAACGTAATACGTGATAACGTTATACCATATAACGTAATACGTGATAACGTTATACCATATAACGTAATACGTGATAACGTTATACCATATAACGTAATACGTTAAAACGTTATACCATATAACGTAATACGTTATAACGATATACCATATAACGTAATACGTTATAACGTTATACCATATAACGTAAAACGTCAGTTCGTTATACCACATAACGTAATACGTTATAACGTAATACCATATAACGTAATACGTTATAACGTTATACCATATAACGTAATACGTTAAAACGTAATTCCATATAACGTAATACGTTATAACGTTATACCATATAACGTAAAACGTCATTTCGTTATACCATATAACGTAATACGTTATAACGTAATACCATATAACGTAATACGTTATAACGTTATACCATATAACGTAATACGTTATAACGTTATACCATATAACGTAATACGTTATAACGTTATACCATATAACGTAATACGGTATTACGTCATACCATATAACGTAATACGTTATAACGATATACCATATAACGTAGTACGTTATAACGTTATACCATATAACGTAATACGTTATAACGTTATACCATATAACGTAATACGTTAAAACGTTATACCATATAACGTAATACGTTATAACGTTATACCATATAACGTAATACGGTATAACGTTATACCATATAACATAATACGTTATAACGATATACCATATAACGTAATACGTTATAACGTTATACCATATAACGTAATACGTGATAACGTTATACCATATACCGTAATACGTTAAAACGTTATACCATATAACGTAATACGTTATAACGTTATACCATATAACGTAATACGTGATAACGTAATACCATATAACGTAATACGTTATAACGTTATACCATATAACGTAATACGTGATAACGTTATACCATATAACGTAATACGTTTTAACGTTATACCATATAACGTAATACGTTATAACGTTATACCATATAACGTAATACGTGATAACGTAATACCATATAACGTAATACGTTACAACGTTATACCATATAACGTAATACGTGATAACGTTATACCATATAACGTAATACGTTAAAACGTTATACCATATAACGTAATACGTTAAAACGTTATACCTTATAACGTAATACGTTATAACGTTATACCATATAACGTAATACGTGATAACGTAATACCATATAACGTAATAAGTTATGACGTTATACCATATAACGTAATACGATGTAACGTTATACCATATAACGTAATACGTTATAACGTAATACCATATAACGTAAAACGTCATCTCGTTATACCATATAACGTAATACGTTAAAACGTTATACCACATAACGTAATACGTTATAACGTTATACCATATAACGTAATACGTTATAACGTAATAACATATAACGTAAAACGTCATTTCGTTATACCATATAACGTAATACGGTATAACGTTATACCATATAACGTAATACGTTATAACGATATACCATATAACTTAATACGTTATAACGTTATACCATATAACGTAATACGTGATAACGTTATACCATATAACGTAATACGTTAAAACGTTATACCATATAACGTAATACGTTATAACGATATACCATACAACGTAATACGTTTTAACGTTATACCATATAACGTAATACGTTATAACGTTATACCATATAACGTAATACGTTATAACGTAATACCATATGACGTCATACGTTATAACGTAATACCATATAACGTAAAACGTCATTTCGTTATACCATATAACGTAATACGTTATAACGTAATACCATATAACGTTATACGTTATAACGTTATACCATATAACGTAATACGTGATAACGTTATACCATATAACGTAATACGTTAAAACGTTATACCATATAACGTAATTCGTTATAACGTTATACCATATAACGTAATACGTGATAACGTTATACCATATAACGTAATACGTGATAACGTTATACCATATAACGTAATACGTTATAACGTTATACCATATAACGTAATACGGTATAACGTTATACCATATAACGTAATACGTTATAACGATATACCATATAACGTAATACGTTATAACGTTATACCATATAACGTAATACGTAATAACGTTATACCATATACCGTAATACGTTAAAACGTTATACCATATAACGTAATACGTTATAACGTTATACCATATAACGTAATACGTGATAACGTAATACCATATAACGTAATACGTTATAACGTTATACCATATAACGTAATACGTGATAACGTTATACCATATAACGTAATACGTTAAAACGTTATACCTTGTAACGTAATACGTTATAACTTTATACCATATAACGTAATACGTGATAACGTAATACCATATAACGTAATACGTTATGACGTTATACCATATAACGTAATACGATGTAACGTTATACCATATAACGTAATACGTTATAACGTAATACCATATAACGTAAGACGTCATTTCGTTATACCATATAGCGTAATACGTTAAAAAGTTATACCACATAACGTAATACGTTATAACGTAATACCATATAACGTAATACGTTATAACGTTATACCATATAACGTAATACGTTAAAACGTAATTCCATATAACGTAATACGTTATAACGTTATACCATATAACGTAAAACGTCATTTCGTTATACCATATAACGTAATACGTTATAACGTAATGCCATATAACGTAATACGTGATAACGTTATACCATATAACGTAATACGTTATAACGTAATAACATATAACGTAAAACGTTATAACGTAATACCACATAACGTAATACGTTATAACGTTATACCATATAACGTAATACGTTAAAACGTAATACCATATAACGTAATACGTTATAACGTAATACCATATAACGTAATACGTTATAACGTAATACCATATAACGTAATACGTTATAACGTTATACCATATAACGTAATACGTTATAACGTTATACCATATAACGTAATACGTTATAACGTAATACCATATAACGTAATACGTTATAACGTTATACCATATAACGTAATACGGTATAACGTTATACCATATAACGTAATACGTTATAACGATATACCATATAACGTAATACGTTATAACGTTATACCATATAACGTAATACGTGATAACGTTATACCATATAACGTGATACGTTAAAAAGTTATACCACATAACGTAATACGTTATAACGTAATACCATATAACGTAAAACGTTATAACGTAATACCATATAACGTAATACGTTATAACGTTATACCATATAACGTAATACGTTAAAACGTAATACCATATAACGTAATACGTTATAACGTAATACCATATAACGTAATACGTTATAACATTATACCATATAACGTAATACGTTATAACGTTATACCATATAACGTAATACTTCATAACGTTATACCATATAACGTAATACGTTAAAACGTTATACCACATAACGTAATACGTTATAACGTAATACCATATAACGTAATACGTTATAACGTTATACCATATAACGTAATACGTTAAAACGTAATATCATATAACGTAATACGTTATAACGTTATGCCATATAACGTAAAACGTCAGTTCGTTATACCATATAACGTAATACGTTATAACGTAATGCCATATAACGTAATACGTGATAACGTTATACCATATAACGTAATACGTTATAACGTTATACCATATAACGTAATACGTGATAACGTAATACCATATGACGTAATACGTTATAACGTTATACCATATAACGTAATACGTGATAACGTTATACCATATAACGTAATACGTTAAAACGTTATAGCTTGTAACGTAATACGTTATAACTTTATACCATATAACGTAATACGTGATAACGTTATACCATATAACGTAATACGTGATAACGTAATACCATATAACGTAATAAGTTATGACGTTATACCATATAACGTAATACGATGTAACGTTATACCATATAACGTAATACGTTCTAACGTAATACCATATAACGCAAAACGTCATCTCGTTATACCATATAACGTAATACGTTAAAACGTTATACCACATAACGTAATACGTTATAACGTAATACCATATAACGTAATACGTTATAACGTTATACCATATAACGTAATACGTTATAACGTTATACCATATAACGTGATACGTTAAAAAGTTATACCACATAACGTAATACGTTATAACGTAATACCATATAACGTAAAACGTTATAACGTAATACCATATAACGTAATACGTTATAACGTTATACCATATAACGTAATACGTTAAAACGTAATACCATATAACGTAATACGTTATAACGTAATACCATATAACGTAATACGTTATAACATTATACCATATAACGTAATACGTTATAACGTTATACCATATAACGTAATACTTCATAACGTTATACCATATAACGTAATACGTTAAAACGTTATACCACATAACGTAATACGTTATAACGTAATACCATATAACGTAATACGTTATAACGTTATACCATATAACGTAATACGTTAAAACGTAATATCATATAACGTAATACGTTATAACGTTATACCATATAACGTAAAACGTCAGTTCGTTATACCATATAACGTAATACGTTATAACGTAATGCCATATAACGTAATACGTGATAACGTTATACCACATAACGTAATACGTTATAACGTTATACCTTGTAACGTAGTACGTTAAAACGTTATACCTTATAACGTAATACGTTATAACGTTATACCATATAACGTAATACGTGATAACGTAATACCATATAACGTAATAAGTTATGACGTTATACCATATAACGTAATACGATGTAACGTTATACCATATAACGTAATACGTTCTAACGTAATACCATATAACGTAAAACGTCATCTCGTTATACCATATAACGTAATACGTTAAAACGTTATACCACATAACGTAATACGTTATAACGTAATACCATATAACGTAATACGTTATAACGTTATACCATATAACGTAATACGTTAAAACGTAATTCCATATAACGTAATACGTTATAACGTTATACCATATAACGTAAAACGTCATTTCGTTATACCATATAACGTAATACGTTATAACGTAATGCCATATAACGTAATACGTGATAACGTTATACCATATAACGTAATACGTTATAACGTAATAACATATAACGTAAAACGTTATAACGTAATAACATATAACGTAAAACGTTATAACGTAATACCATATAACGTAATACGTTATAACGTTATACCATATAACGTAATACGTTAAAACGTAATACCATATAACGTAATACGTTATAACGTAATACCATATAACGTAATACGTTATAACGTTATACCATATAACGTAATACGTTATAACGTTATACCATATAACGTAATACTTTATAACGTTATACCATATAACGTAATACGGTAAAACGTTATACCACATAACGTAATACGTTATAACGTAATACCATATAACGTAATACGTTATAACGTTATACCATATAACGTAAAACGTCAGTTCGTTATATCATATAACGTAATACGTTATAACGTAATGCCATATAACGTAATACTCGATAACGTTATACCATATAACGTAATACGTTATAACGTAATAACATATAACGTAAAACGTCATTTCGTTATACCATATAACGTAATACGGTATAACGTTATACCATATAACGTAATACGTTATAACGATATACCATACAACGTAATACGTTATAACGTTATACCATATAACGTAATACGTGATAACGTTATACCATATAACGTAATACGTTAAAACGTTATACCATATAACGTAATACGTTATAACGATATACCATATAACGTAATACGTTATAACGTTATACCATATAACGTAATACGTTATAACGTTATACCATATAACGTAATACGTTATAACGTAATACCATATGACGTAATACGTTATAACGTAACACCATATAACGTAAAACGTCATTTCGTTATACCATATAACGTAATACGTTATAACGTAATACCGTATAACGTAATACGTTATAACGTTATACCATATAACGTAATACGTGATAACGTTATACCATATAACGTAATACGTTAAAACGTTATACCATATAACGTAATTCGTTATAACGTTATACCATATAACGTAATACGTGATAACGTTATACCATATAACGTAATACGTTATAACGTTATACCATATAACGTAATACGTTATAACGTAATACCATATAACGTAATACGTTATAACGTTATACCATATAACGTAATACGTTAAAACGTAATTCCATATAACGTAATACGTTATAACGTTATACCATATAACGTAAAACGTCATTTCGTTATACCATATAACGTAATACGTTATAACGTAATACCATATAACGTAATACGTTATAACGTTATACCATATAACGTAATACGTTATAACGTTATACCATATAACGTAATACGTTATAACGTAATACCATATAACGTAATACGTTATAACGTTATACCATATAACGTAATACGTTAAAACGCAATACCATATAACGTAATACGTTATAACGTTATACCATACAACGTAATACGTTATAACGTTATACCATATAACGTAATACGTTAAAACGTAATATCATATAACGTAATACGTTATAACGTTATACCATATAACGTAAAACGTCAGTTCGTTATACCATATAACGTAATACGTGATAACGTTATACCATATAACGTAATACGTTATAACGATATACCATATAACGTAATACGTTATAACGTTATACCATATAACGTAATACGTGATAACGTTATACCATATAACGTAATACGTTAAAACGTTATACCATATAACGTAATACGTTATAACGTTATACCATATAACGTAATACGTTATAACGTTATACCATATAACGTAATACGTTATAACGTTATACCATATAACGTAATACGGTATTACGTCATACCATATAACGTAATACGTTATAACGATATACCATATAACGTAGTACGTTATAACGTTATACCATATAACGTAATACGTTATAACGTTATACCATATAACGTAATACGTTAAAACGTTATACCATATAACGTAATACGTTATAACGTTATACCATATAACGTAATACGGTATAACGTTATACCATATAACATAATACGTTATAACGATATACCATATAACGTAATACGTTATAACGTTATACCATATAACGTAATACGTGATAACGTTATACCATATACCGTAATACGTTAAAACGTTATACCATATAACGTAATACGTTATAACGTTATACCATATAACGTAATACGTGATAACGTAATACCATATAACGTAATACGTTATAACGTTATACCATATAACGTAATACGTGATAACGTTATACCATATAACGTAATACGTTTTAACGTTATACCATATAACGTAATACGTTATAACGTTATACCATATAACGTAATACGTGATAACGTAATACCATATAACGTAATACGTTACAACGTTATACCATATAACGTAATACGTGATAACGTTATACCATATAACGTAATACGTTAAAACGTTATACCATATAACGTAATACGTTAAAACGTTATACCTTATAACGTAATACGTTATAACGTTATACCATATAACGTAATACGTGATAACGTAATACCATATAACGTAATAAGTTATGACGTTATACCATATAACGTAATACGATGTAACGTTATACCATATAACGTAATACGTTATAACGTAATACCATATAACGTAAAACGTCATCTCGTTATACCATATAACGTAATACGTTAAAACGTTATACCACATAACGTAATACGTTATAACGTTATACCATATAACGTAATACGTTATAACGTAATAACATATAACGTAAAACGTCATTTCGTTATACCATATAACGTAATACGGTATAACGTTATACCATATAACGTAATACGTTATAACGATATACCATATAACTTTATACGTTATAACGTTATACCATATAACGTAATACGTGATAACGTTATACCATATAACGTAATACGTTAAAACGTTATACCATATAACGTAATACGTTATAACGATATACCATATAACGTAATACGTTATAACGTTATACCATATAACGTAATACGTTATAACGTTATACCATATAACGTAATACGGTATTACGTCATACCATATAACGTAATACGTTATAACGATATACCATATAACGTAGTACGTTATAACGTTATACCATATAACGTAATACGTTATAACGTTATACCATATAACGTAATACGTTAAAACGTTATACCATATAACGTAATTCGTTATAACGTTATACCATATAACGTAATACGGTATAACGTTATACCATATAACATAATACGTTGTAACGATATACCATATAACGTAATACGTTATAACGTTATACCATATAACGTAATACGTGATAACGTTATACCATATACCGTAATACGTTAAAACGTTATACCATATAACGTAATACGTTATAACGTTATACCATATAACGTAATACGTGATAACGTAATACCATATAACGTAATACGTTATAACGTAATAACATATAGCGTAAAACGTCATTTCGTTATACCATATAACGTAATACGGTATAACGTTATACCATATAACGTAATACGTTATAACGATATACCATATAACTTAATACGTTATAACGTTATACCATATAACGTAATACGTGATAACGTTATACCATATAACGTAATACGTTAAAACGTTATACCATATAACGTAATACGTTATAACGATATACCATATAACGTAATACGTTTTAACGTTATACCATATAACGTAATACGTTATAACGTTATACCATATAACGTAATACGTTATAACGTAATACCATATGACGTCATACGTTATAACGTAATACCATATAACGTAAAACGTCATTTCGTTATACCATATAACGTAATACGTTATAACGTAATACCATATAACGTTATACGTTATAACGTTATACCATATAACGTAATACGTGATAACGTTATACCATATAACGTAATACGTTAAAACGTTATACCATATAACGTAATTCGTTATAACGTTATACCATATAACGTAATACGTGATAACGTTATACCATATAACGTAATACGTTAAAACGTTATACCATATAACGTAATACGTTATAACGTTATACCATATAACGTAATACGGTATAACGTTATACCATATAACATAATACGTTATAACGATATACCATATAACGTAATACGTTATAACGTTATACCATATAACGTAATACGTGATAACGTTATACCATATACCGTAATACGTTAAAACGTTATACCATATAACGTAATACGTTATAACGTTATACCATATAACGTAATACGTGATAACGTAATACCATATAACGTAATACGTTATAACGTTATACCATATAACGTAATACGTGATAACGTTATACCATATAACGTAATACATTAAAACGTTATACCTTGTAACGTAATACGTTATAACTTTATACCATATAACGTAATACGTGATAACGTAATACCATATAACGTAATACGTTATGACGTTATACCATATAACGTAATACGATGTAACGTTATACCATATAACGTAATACGTTATAACGTAATACCATATAACGTAAAACGTCATTTCGTTATACCATATAGCGTAATACGTTAAAAAGTTATACCACATAACGTAATACGTTATAACGTAATACCATATAACGTAATACGTTATAACGTTATACCATATAACGTAATACGTTAAAACGTAATTCCATATAACGTAATACGTTATAACGTTATACCATATAACGTAAAACGTCATTTCGTTATACCATATAACGTAATACGTTATAACGTAATACCATATAACGTAATACGTTATAACGTTATACCATATAACGTAATACGTTATAACGTTATACCATATAACGTAATACGTTATAACGTAATACCATATAACGTAATACGTTATAACGTTATACCATATAACGTAATACGTTAAAACGCAATACCATATAACGTAATACGTTATAACGTTATACCATACAACGTAATACGTTATAACGTTATACCATATAACGTAATACGTTAAAACGTAATATCATATAACGTAATACGTTATAACGTTATACCATATAACGTAAAACGTCAGTTCGTTATACCATATAACGTAATACGTGATAACGTTATACCATATAACGTAATACGTTATAACGATATACCATATAACGTAATACGTTATAACGTTATACCATATAACGTAATACGTGATAACGTTATACCATATAACGTAATACGTTAAAACGTTATACCATATAACGTAATACGTTATAACGATATACCATATAACGTAATACGTTATAACGTTATACCATATAACGTAAAACGTCAGTTCGTTATACCACATAACGTAATACGTTATAACGTAATACCATATAACGTAATACGTTATAACGTTATACCATATAACGTAATACGTTAAAACGTAATTCCATATAACGTAATACGTTATAACGTTATACCATATAACGTAAAACGTCATTTCGTTATACCATATAACGTAATACGTTATAACGTAATACCATATAACGTAATACGTTATAACGTTATACCATATAACGTAATACGGTATAACGTTATACCATATAACATAATACGTTATAACGATATACCATATAACGTAATACGTTATAACGTTATACCATATAACGTAATACGTGATAACGTTATACCATATACCGTAATACGTTAAAACGTTATACCATATAACGTAATACGTTATAACGTTATACCATATAACGTAATACGTGATAACGTAATACCATATAACGTAATACGTTATAACGTTATACCATATAACGTAATACGTGATAACGTTATACCATATAACGTAATACGTTTTAACGTTATACCATATAACGTAATACGTTATAACGTTATACCATATAACGTAATACGTGATAACGTAATACCATATAACGTAATACGTTACAACGTTATACCATATAACGTAATACGTGATAACGTTATACCATATAACGTAATACGTTAAAACGTTATACCATATAACGTAATACGTTAAAACGTTATACCTTATAACGTAATACGTTATAACGTTATACCATATAACGTAATACGTGATAACGTAATACCATATAACGTAATAAGTTATGACGTTATACCATATAACGTAATACGATGTAACGTTATACCATATAACGTAATACGTTATAACGTAATACCATATAACGTAAAACGTCATCTCGTTATACCATATAACGTAATACGTTAAAACGTTATACCACATAACGTAATACGTTATAACGTTATACCATATAACGTAATACGTTATAACGTAATAACATATAACGTAAAACGTCATTTCGTTATACCATATAACGTAATACGGTATAACGTTATACCATATAACGTAATACGTTATAACGATATACCATATAACTTAATACGTTATAACGTTATACCATATAACGTAATACGTGATAACGTTATACCATATAACGTAATACGTTAAAACGTTATACCATATAACGTAATACGTTATAACGATATACCATACAACGTAATACGTTTTAACGTTATACCATATAACGTAATACGTTATAACGTTATACCATATAACGTAATACGTTATAACGTAATACCATATGACGTCATACGTTATAACGTAATACCATATAACGTAAAACGTCATTTCGTTATACCATATAACGTAATACGTTATAACGTAATACCATATAACGTTATACGTTATAACGTTATACCATATAACGTAATACGTGATAACGTTATACCATATAACGTAATACGTTAAAACGTTATACCATATAACGTAATTCGTTATAACGTTATACCATATAACGTAATACGTGATAACGTTATACCATATAACGTAATACGTGATAACGTTATACCATATAACGTAATACGTTATAACGTTATACCATATAACGTAATACGGTATAACGTTATACCATATAACGTAATACGTTATAACGATATACAATATAACGTAATACGTTATAACGTTATACCATATAACGTAATACGTAATAACGTTATACCATATACCGTAATACGTTAAAACGTTATACCATATAACGTAATACGTTATAACGTTATACCATATAACGTAATACGTGATAACGTAATACCATATAACGTAATACGTTATAACGTTATACCATATAACGTAATACGTGATAACGTTATACCATATAACGTAATACGTTAAAACGTTATACCTTGTAACGTAATACGTTATAACTTTATACCATATAACGTAATACGTGATAACGTAATACCATATAACGTAATACGTTATGACGTTATACCATATAACGTAATACGATGTAACGTTATACCATATAACGTAATACGTTATAACGTAATACCATATAACGTAAGACGTCATTTCGTTATACCATATAGCGTAATACGTTAAAAAGTTATACCACATAACGTAATACGTTATAACGTAATACCATATAACGTAATACGTTATAACGTTATACCATATAACGTAATACGTTAAAACGTAATTCCATATAACGTAATACGTTATAACGTTATACCATATAACGTAAAACGTCATTTCGTTATACCATATAACGTAATACGTTATAACGTAATGCCATATAACGTAATACGTGATAACGTTATACCATATAACGTAATACGTTATAACGTAATAACATATAACGTAAAACGTTATAACGTAATACCACATAACGTAATACGTTATAACGTTATACCATATAACGTAATACGTTAAAACGTAATACCATATAACGTAATACGTTATAACGTAATACCATATAACGTAATACGTTATAACGTAATACCATATAACGTAATACGTTATAACGTTATACCATATAACGTAATACGTTATAACGTTATACCATATAACGTAATACGTTATAACGTAATACCATATAACGTAATACGTTATAACGTTATACCATATAACGTAATACGGTATAACGTTATACCATATAACGTAATACGTTATAACGATATACCATATAACGTAATACGTTATAACGTTATACCATATAACGTAATACGTGATAACGTTATACCATATAACGTGATACGTTAAAAAGTTATACCACATAACGTAATACGTTATAACGTAATACCATATAACGTAAAACGTTATAACGTAATACCATATAACGTAATACGTTATAACGTTATACCATATAACGTAATACGTTAAAACGTAATACCATATAACGTAATATGTTATAACGTAATACCATATAACGTAATACGTTATAACATTATACCATATAACGTAATACGTTATAACGTTATACCATATAACGTAATACTTCATAACGTTATACCATATAACGTAATACGTTAAAACGTTATACCACATAACGTAATACGTTATAACGTAATACCATATAACGTAATACGTTATAACGTTATACCATATAACGTAATACGTTAAAACGTAATATCATATAACGTAATACGTTATAACGTTATGCCATATAACGTAAAACGTCAGTTCGTTATACCATATAACGTAATACGTTATAACGTAATGCCATATAACGTAATACGTGATAACGTTATACCATATAACGTAATACGTTATAACGTTATACCATATAACGTAATACGTGATAACGTAATACCATATGACGTAATACGTTATAACGTTATACCATATAACGTAATACGTGATAACGTTATACCATATAACGTAATACGTTAAAACGTTATAGCTTGTAACGTAATACGTTATAACTTTATACCATATAACGTAATACGTGATAACGTTATACCATATAACGTAATACGTGATAACGTAATACCATATAACGTAATAAGTTATGACGTTATACCATATAACGTAATACGATGTAACGTTATACCATATAACGTAATACGTTCTAACGTAATACCATATAACGCAAAACGTCATCTCGTTATACCATATAACGTAATACGTTAAAACGTTATACCACATAACGTAATACGTTATAACGTAATACCATATAACGTAATACGTTATAACGTTATACCATATAACGTAATACGTTATAACGTTATACCATATAACGTGATACGTTAAAAAGTTATACCACATAACGTAATACGTTATAACGTAATACCATATAACGTAAAACGTTATAACGTAATACCATATAACGTAATACGTTATAACGTTATACCATATAACGTAATACGTTAAAACGTAATACCATATAACGTAATACGTTATAACGTAATACCATATAACGTAATACGTTATAACATTATACCATATAACGTAATACGTTATAACGTTATACCATATAACGTAATACTTCATAACGTTATACCATATAACGTAATACGTTAAAACGTTATACCACATAACGTAATACGTTATAACGTAATACCATATAACGTAATACGTTATAACGTTATACCATATAACGTAATACGTTAAAACGTAATATCATATAACGTAATACGTTATAACGTTATACCATATAACGTAAAACGTCAGTTCGTTATACCATATAACGTAATACGTTATAACGTAATGCCATATAACGTAATACGTGATAACGTTATACCACATAACGTAATACGTTATAACGTTATACCTTGTAACGTAGTACGTTAAAACGTTATACCTTATAACGTAATACGTTATAACGTTATACCATATAACGTAATACGTGATAACGTAATACCATATAACGTAATAAGTTATGACGTTATACCATATAACGTAATACGATGTAACGTTATACCATATAACGTAATACGTTCTAACGTAATACCATATAACGTAAAACGTCATCTCGTTATACCATATAACGTAATACGTTAAAACGTTATACCACATAACGTAATACGTTATAACGTAATACCATATAACGTAATACGTTATAACGTTATACCATATAACGTAATACGTTAAAACGTAATTCCATATAACGTAATACGTTATAACGTTATACCATATAACGTAAAACGTCATTTCGTTATACCATATAACGTAATACGTTATAACGTAATGCCATATAACGTAATACGTGATAACGTTATACCATATAACGTAATACGTTATAACGTAATAACATATAACGTAAAACGTTATAACGTAATAACATATAACGTAAAACGTTATAACGTAATACCATATAACGTAATACGTTATAACGTTATACCATATAACGTAATACGTTAAAACGTAATACCATATAACGTAATACGTTATAACGTAATACCATATAACGTAATACGTTATAACGTTATACCATATAACGTAATACGTTATAACGTTATACCATATAACGTAATACTTTATAACGTTATACCATATAACGTAATACGGTAAAACGTTATACCACATAACGTAATACGTTATAACGTAATACCATATAACGTAATACGTTATAACGTTATACCATATAACGTAATACGTTAAAACGTAATATCATATAACGTAATACGTTATAACGTTATACCATATAACGTAAAACGTCAGTTCGTTATACCATATAACGTAATACGTTATAACGTAATGCCATATAACGTAATACGTGATAACGTTATACCATATAACGTAATACGTTATAACGTAATAACATATAACTTAAAACGTCATTTCGTTATACCATATAACGTAATACGGTATAACGTTATACCATATAACATAACACGTTATAACGATATACCATATAACGTAATACGTTATAACGTTATACCATATAACGTAATACGTGATAACGTTATACCATATACCGTAATACGTTAAAACGTTATACCATATAACGTAATACGTTATAACGTTATACCATATAACGTAATACGTGATAGCGTAATACCATATAACGTAATACGTTAAAACGTTATACCATATAACGTAATTCGTTATAACGTTATACCATATAACGTAATACGTGATAACGTTATACCATATAACGTAATACGTTAAAACGTTATACCATATAACGTAATACGTTATAACGTTATACCATATAACGTAATACGGTATAACGTTATACCATATAACATAACACGTTATAACGATATACCATATAACGTAATACGTTATAACGTTATACCATATAACGTAATACGTGATAACGTTATACCATATACCGTAATACGTTAAAACGTTATACCATATAACGTAATACGTTATAACGTTATACCATATAACGTAATACGTGATAGCGTAATACCATATAACGTAATACGTTATAACGTTATACCATATAACGTAATACGTGATAACGTTATACCATATAACGTAATACGTTAAAACGTTATACCTTATAACGTAATACGTTATAACTTTATACCATATAACGTAATACGTGATAACGTAATACCATATAACGTAATACGTTATGACGTTATACCATATAACGTAATACGATGTAACGTTATATCATATAACGTAATACGTTATAACGTAATACCATATAACGTAAAACGTCATTTCCTTATACCATATAACGTAATACGTTAAAAAGTTATACCACATAACGTAATACGTTATAACGTAATACCATATAACGTAATACGTTATAACGTTATACCATATAACGTGATACGTTAAAAAGTTATACCACATAACGTAATACGTTATAACGTAATACCATATAACGTAAAACGTTATAACGTAATACCATATAACGTAATACGTTATAACGTTATACCATATAACGTAATACGTTAAAACGTAATACCATATAACGTAATACGTTATAACGTAATACCATATAACGTAATACGTTATAACATTATACCATATAACGTAATACGTTATAACGTTATACCATATAACGTAATACTTCATAACGTTATACCATATAACGTAATACGTTAAAACGTTATACCACATAACGTAATACGTTATAACGTAATACCATATAACGTAATACGTTATAACGTTATACCATATAACGTAATACGTTAAAACGTAATATCATATAACGTAATACGTTATAACGTTATACCATATAACGTAAAACGTCAGTTCGTTATACCATATAACGTAATACGTTATAACGTAATGCCATATAACGTAATACGTGATAACGTTATACCATATAACGTAATACGTTATAACGTTATACCATATAACGTAATACGTGATAACGTAATACCATATAACGTAATACGTTATAACGTTATACCATATAACGTAATACGTGATAACGTTATACCATATAACGTAATACGTTAAAACGTTATACCTTGTAACGTAATACGTTATAACTTTATACCATATAACGTAATACGTGATAACGTAATACCATATAACGTAATACGTTATGACGTTATACCATATAACGTAATACGATGTAACGTTATACCATATAACGTAATACGTTATAACGTAATACCATATAACGTAAAACGTCATTTCGTTATACCATATAGCGTAATACGTTAAAAAGTTATACCACATAACGTAATACGTTATAACGTAATACCATATAACGTAATACGTTATAACGTTATACCATATAACGTAATACGTTAAAACGTAATTCCATATAACGTAATACGTTATAACGTTATACCATATAACGTAAAACGTCATTTCGTTATACCATATAACGTAATACGTTATAACGTAATGCCATATAACGTAATACGTGATAACGTTATACCATATAACGTAATACGTTATAACGTAATAACATATAACGTAAAACGTTATAACGTAATACCACATAACGTAATACGTTATAACGTTATACCATATAACGTAATACGTTAAAACGTAATACCATATAACGTAATACGTTATAACGTAATACCATATAACGTAATACGTTATAACGTAATACCATATAACGTAATACGTTATAACGTTATACCATATAACGTAATACGTTATAACGTTATACCATATAACGTAATACGTTATAACGTAATACCATATAACGTAATACGTTATAACGTTATACCATATAACGTAATACGTTAAAACGTAATACCATATAACGTAATACGTTATAACGTTATACCATATAACGTAATACGTGATAGCGTAATACCATATAACGTAATACGTTATAACGTTATACCATATAACGTAATACGTGATAACGTTATACCATATAACGTAATACGTTAAAACGTTATACCTTATAACGTAATACGTTATAACGTTATACCATATAACGTAATACGTTAAAACGTAATATCATATAACGTAAAACGTTATAACGTAATACCACATAATGTAATACGTTAAAACGTTATACCACATAACGTAATACGTTAAAACGTTATACCACATAACGTAATACGTTATAACGTAATACCATATAACGTAATACGTTATAACGTTATACCATATAACGTAATACGTTAAAACGTAATATCATATAACGTAATACGTTATAACGTTATACCATATAACGTAAAACGTCAGTTCGTTATACCATATAACGTAATACGTTATAACGTAATGCCATATAACGTAATACGTGATAACGTTATACCATATAACGTAATACGTTCTAACGTAATACCATATAACGTAAAACGTCATCTCGTTATACCATATAACGTAATACGTTAAAACGTTATACCACATAACGTAATACGTTATAACGTAATACCATATAACGTAATACGTTATAACGTTATACCATATAACGTAATACGTTATAACGTTATACCATATAACGTGATACGTTAAAAAGTTATACCACATAACGTAATACGTTATAACGTAATACCATATAACGTAAAACGTTATAACGTAATACCATATAACGTAATACGTTATAACGTTATACCATATAACGTAATAAGTTAAAACGTAATACCATATAACGTAATACGTTATAACGTAATACCATATAACGTAATACGTTATAACATTATACCATATAACGTAATACGTTATAACGTTATACGATATAACGTAATACTTCATAACGTTATACCATATAACGTAATACGTTAAAACGTTATACCACATAACGTAATACGTTATAACGTAATACCATATAACGTAATACGTTATAACGTTATACCATATAACGTAATACGTTAAAACGTAATATCATATAACGTAATACGTTATAACGTTATACCATATAACGTAAAACGTCAGTTCGTTATACCATATAACGTAATACGTTATAACGTAATGCCATATAACGTAATACGTGATAACGTTATACCATATAACGTAATACGTTATAACGTTATACCTTGTAACGTAGTACGTTAAAACGTTATACCTTATAACGTAATACGTTATAACGTTATACCATATAACGTAATACGTGATAACGTATTACCATATAACGTAATAAGTTATGACGTTATACCATATAACGTAATACGATGTAACGTTATACCATATAACGTAATACGTTCTAACGTAATACCATATAACGTAAAACGTCATCTCGTTATACCATATAACGTAATACGTTAAAACGTTATACCACATAACGTAATACGTTATAACGTAATACCATATAACGTAATACGTTATAACGTTATACCATATAACGTAATACGTTAAAACGTAATTCCATATAACGTAATACGTTATAACGTTATACCATATAACGTAAAACGTCATTTCGTTATACCATATAACGTAATACGTTATAACGTAATGCCATATAACGTAATACGTGATAACGTTATACCATATAACGTAATACGTTATAACGTAATAACATATAACGTAAAACGTTATAACGTAATACCATATAACGTAATACGTTATAACGTTATACCATATAACGTAATACGTTAAAACGTAATACCATATAACGTAATACGTTATAACGTAATACCATATAACGTAATACGTTATAACGTTATACCATATAACGTAATACGTTATAACGTTATACCATATAACGTAATACTTTATAACGTTATACCATATAACGTAATACGGTAAAACGTTATACCACATAACGTAATACGTTATAACGTAATACCATATAACGTAATACGTTATAACGTTATACCATATAACGTAATACGTTAAAACGTAATATCATATAACGTAATACGTTATAACGTTATACCATATAACGTAAAACGTCAGTTCGTTATACCATATAACGTAATACGTTATAACGTAATGCCATATAACGTAATACGTGATAACGTTATACCATATAACGTAATACGTTATAACGTAATAACATATAACGTAAAACGTCATTTCGTTATACCATATAACGTAATACGGTATAACGTTATACCATATAACATAACACGTTATAACGATATACCATATAACGTAATACGTTATAACGTTATACCATATAACGTAATACGTGATAACGTTATACCATATACCGTAATACGTTAAAACGTTATACCATATAACGTAATACGTTATAACGTTATACCATATAACGTAATACGTGATAGCGTAATACCATATAACGTAATACGTTAAAACGTTATACCATATAACGTAATTCGTTATAACGTTATACCATATAACGTAATACGTGATAACGTTATACCATATAACGTAATACGTTAAAACGTTATACCATATAACGTAATACGTTATAACGTTATACCATATAACGTAATACGGTATAACGTTATACCATATAACATAACACGTTATAACGATATACCATATAACGTAATACGTTATAACGTTATACCATATAACGTAATACGTGATAACGTTATACCATATACCGTAATACGTTAAAACGTTATACCATATAACGTAATACGTTATAACGTTATACCATATAACGTAATACGTGATAGCGTAATACCATATAACGTAATACGTTATAACGTTATACCATATAACGTAATACGTGATAACGTTATACCATATAACGTAATACGTTAAAACGTTATACCTTATAACGTAATACGTTATAACTTTATACCATATAACGTAATACGTGATAACGTAATACCATATAACGTAATACGTTATGACGTTATACCATATAACGTAATACGATGTAACGTTATATCATATAACGTAATACGTTATAACGTAATACCATATAACGTAAAACGTCATTTCGTTATACCATATAACGTAATACGTTAAAAAGTTATACCACATAACGTAGTACGTTATAACGTAATACCATATAACGTAATACGTTATAACGTTATACCATATAACGTGATATGTTAAAAAGTTATACCACATAACGTAATACGTTATAACGTAATACCATATAACGTAAAACGTTATAACGTTATACCATATAACGTAATACGTGATAACGTTATACCATATAACGTAATACGTTAAAACGTTATACCTTATAACGTAATACGTTATAACTTTATACCATATAACGTAATACGTGATAACGTAATACCATATAACGTAATACGTTATGACGTTATACCATATAACGTAATACGATGTAACGTTATATCATATAACGTAATACGTTATAACGTAATACCATATAACGTAAAACGTCATTTCGTTATACCATATAACGTAATACGTTAAAAAGTTATACCACATAACGTAATACGTTATAACGTAATACCATATAACGTAAAACGTTATAACGTAATACCATATAACGTAATACGTTATAACGTTATACCATATAACGTAATAAGTTAAAACGTAATACCATATAACGTAATACGTTATAACGTAATACCATATAACGTAATACGTTATAACATTATACCATATAACGTAATACGTTATAACGTTATACGATATAACGTAATACTTCATAACGTTATACCATATAACGTAATACGTTAAAACGTTATACCACATAACGTAATACGTTATAACGTAATACCATATAACGTAATACGTTATAACGTTATACCATATAACGTAATACGTTAAAACGTAATATCATATAACGTAATACGTTATAACGTTATACCATATAACGTAAAACGTCAGTTCGTTATACCATATAACGTAATACGTTATAACGTAATGCCATATAACGTAATACGTGATAACGTTATACCATATAACGTAATACGTTATAACGTTATACCTTGTAACGTAGTACGTTAAAACGTTATACCTTATAACGTAATACGTTATAACGTTATACCATATAACGTAATACGTGATAACGTATTACCATATAACGTAATAAGTTATGACGTTATACCATATAACGTAATACGATGTAACGTTATACCATATAACGTAATACGTTCTAACGTAATACCATATAACGTAAAACGTCATCTCGTTATACCATATAACGTAATACGTTAAAACGTTATACCACATAACGTAATACGTTATAACGTAATACCATATAACGTAATACGTTATAACGTTATACCATATAACGTAATACGTTAAAACGTAATTCCATATAACGTAATACGTTATAACGTTATACCATATAACGTAAAACGTCATTTCGTTATACCATATAACGTAATACGTTATAACGTAATGCCATATAACGTAATACGTGATAACGTTATACCATATAACGTAATACGTTATAACGTAATAACATATAACGTAAAACGTTATAACGTAATACCATATAACGTAATACGTTATAACGTTATACCATATAACGTAATACGTTAAAACGTAATACCATATAACGTAATACGTTATAACGTAATACCATATAACGTAATACGTTATAACGTTATACCATATAACGTAATACGTTATAACGTTATACCATATAACGTAATACTTTATAACGTTATACCATATAACGTAATACGGTAAAACGTTATACCACATAACGTAATACGTTATAACGTAATACCATATAACGTAATACGTTATAACGTTATACCATATAACGTAATACGTTAAAACGTAATATCATATAACGTAATACGTTATAACGTTATACCATATAACGTAAAACGTCAGTTCGTTATACCATATAACGTAATACGTTATAACGTAATGCCATATAACGTAATACGTGATAACGTTATACCATATAACGTAATACGTTATAACGTAATAACATATAACGTAAAACGTCATTTCGTTATACCATATAACGTAATACGGTATAACGTTATACCATATAACATAACACGTTATAACGATATACCATATAACGTAATACGTTATAACGTTATACCATATAACGTAATACGTGATAACGTTATACCATATACCGTAATACGTTAAAACGTTATACCATATAACGTAATACGTTATAACGTTATACCATATAACGTAATACGTGATAGCGTAATACCATATAACGTAATACGTTAAAACGTTATACCATATAACGTAATTCGTTATAACGTTATACCATATAACGTAATACGTGATAACGTTATACCATATAACGTAATACGTTAAAACGTTATACCATATAACGTAATACGTTATAACGTTATACCATATAACGTAATACGGTATAACGTTATACCATATAACATAACACGTTATAACGATATACCATATAACGTAATACGTTATAACGTTATACCATATAACGTAATACGTGATAACGTTATACCATATACCGTAATACGTTAAAACGTTATACCATATAACGTAATACGTTATAACGTTATACCATATAACGTAATACGTGATAGCGTAATACCATATAACGTAATACGTTATAACGTTATACCATATAACGTAATACGTGATAACGTTATACCATATAACGTAATACGTTAAAACGTTATACCTTATAACGTAATACGTTATAACTTTATACCATATAACGTAATACGTGATAACGTAATACCATATAACGTAATACGTTATGACGTTATACCATATAACGTAATACGATGTAACGTTATATCATATAACGTAATACGTTATAACGTAATACCATATAACGTAAAACGTCATTTCGTTATACCATATAACGTAATACGTTAAAAAGTTATACCACATAACGTAGTACGTTATAACGTAATACCATATAACGTAATACGTTATAACGTTATACCATATAACGTGATATGTTAAAAAGTTATACCACATAACGTAATACGTTATAACGTAATACCATATAACGTAAAACGTTATAACGTAATACCATATAACGTAATACGTTATAACGTTATACCATATAACGTAATACGTTAAAACGTAATACCATATAACGTAATACGTTATAACGTAATACCATATAACGTAATACGTTATAACATTATACCATATAACGTAATACGTTATAACGTTATACCATATAACGTAATACTTCATAACGTTATACCATATAACGTAATACGTTAAAACGTTATACCACATAACGTAATACGTTATAACGTAATACCATATAACGTAATACGTTATAACGTTATACCATATAACGTAATACGTTAAAACGTAATATCATATAACGTAATACGTTATAACGTTATACCATATAACGTAAAACGTCAGTTCGTTATACCATATAACGTAATACGTTATAACGTAATGCCATATAACGTAATACGTGATAACGTTATACCATATAACGTAATACGTTATAACGTTATACCATATAACGTAATACGTGATAACGTAATACCATATAACGTAATACGTTATAACGTTATACCATATAACGTAATACGTGATAACGCTATACCATATAACGTAATACGTTAAAACGTTATACCTTGTAACGTAATACGTTATAACTTTATACCATATAACGTAATACGTGATAACGTAATACCATATAACGTAATACGTTATGACGTTATACCATATAACGTAATACGATGTAACGTTATACCATATAACGTAATACGTTATAACGTAATACCATATAACGTAAAACGTCATTTCGTTATACCATATAGCGTAATACGTTAAAAAGTTATACCACATAACGTAATACGTTATAACGTAATACCATATAACGTAATACGTTATAACGTTATACCATATAACGTTATACCATATAACGTAATACGTTAAAACGTAATTCCATATAACGTAATACGTTATAACGTTATACCATATAACGTAAAACGTCATTTCGTTATACCATATAACGTAATACGTTATAACGTAATGCCATATAACGTAATACGTGATAACGTTATACCATATAACGTAATACGTTATAACGTAATAACATATAACGTAAAACGTTATAACGTAATACCACATAACGTAATACGTTATAACGTTATACCATATAACGTAATACGTTAAAACGTAATACCATATAACGTAATACGTTATAACGTAATACCATATAACGTAATACGTTATAACGTAATACCATATAACGTAATACGTTATAACGTTATACCATATAACGTAATACGTTATAACGTTATACCATATAACGTAATACGTTATAACGTAATACCATATAACGTAATACGTTATAACGTTATACCATATAACGTAATACGTTAAAACGTAATACCATATAACGTAATACGTTATAACGTTATACCATATAACGTAATACGTTATAACGTTATACCATATAACGTAATACGTTAAAACGTAATATCATATAACGTAATACGTTATAACGTTATACCATATAACGTAAAACGTCAGTTCGTTATACCATATAACGTAATACGTTATAACGTAATGCCATATAACGTAATACGTGATAACGTTATACCATATAACGTAATACGTTAAAACGTTATACCATATAACGTAATACGTTATAACGTTATACCATATAACGTAATACGTGATAACGTTATACCATATACCGTAATACGTTAAAACGTTATACCATATAACGTAATACGTTATAACGTTATACCATATAACGTAATACGTGATAACGTAATACCATATAACGCAATACGTTATAACGTTATACCATATAACGTAATACGTGATAACGTTATACCATATAACGTAATACGTTAAAACGTTATACCATATAACGTAGTACGTTAAAACGTTATACCTTATAACGTAATACGTTATAACGTTATACCATATAACGTAATACGTGATAACGTAATACCATATAACGTAATAAGTTATGACGTTATACCATATAACGTAATACGATGTAACGTTATACCATATAACGTAATACGTTCTAACGTAATATCATATAACGTAAAACGTCATCTCGTTATACCATATAACGTAATACGTTAAAACGTTATACCACATAACGTAATACGTTATAACGTAATACCATATAACGTAATACGTTATAACGTTATACCATATAACGTAATACGTTAAAACGTAATTCCATATAACGTAATACGTTATAACGTTATACCATATAACGTAAAACGTCATTTCGTTATACCATATAACGTAATACGTTATAACGTAATGCCATATAACGTAATACGTGATAACGTTATACCATATAACGTAATACGTTATAACGTAATAACATATAACGTAAAACGTTATAACGTAATACCATATAACGTAATACGTTATAACGTTATACCATATAACGTAATACGTTAAAACGTAATACCATATAACGTAATACGTTATAACGTAATACCATATAACGTAATACGTTATAACGTTATAACATATAACGTAATACGTTATAACGTTATACCATATAACGTAATACTTTATAACGTTATACCATATAACGTAATACGTTAAAACGTTATACCACATAACGTAATACGTTATAACGTAATACCATATAACGTAATACGTTATAACGTTATACCATATAACGTAATACGTTAAAACGTAATATCATATAACGTAATACGTTATAACGTTATACCATATAACGTAAAACGTCAGTTCGTTATACCATATAACGTAATACGTTATAACGTAATGCCATATAACGTAATACGTGATAACGTTATACCATATAACGTAATACGTTATAACGTAATAACATATAACGTAAAACGTCATTTCGTTATACCATATAACGTAATACGTTATAACGATATACCATATAACGTAATACGTTATAACGTTATACCATAGAACGTAATACGTGATAACGTTATACCATATAACGTAATACGTTAAAACGTTATACCATATAACGTAATACGTTATAACGATATACCATATAACGTAATACGTTATAACGTTATACCATATAACGTAATACGTTATAACGTTATACCATATAACGTAATACGTTATAACGTAATACCATATGACGTAATACGTTATAACGTAACACCATATAACGTAAAACGTCATTTCGTTATACCATATAACGTAATACGTTATAACGTTATACCATATAACGTAATACGTGATAGCGTAATACCATATAACGTAATACGTTATAACGTTATACCATATAACGTAATACGTGATAACGTTATACCATATAACGTAATACGTTAAAACGTTATACCTTATAACGTAATACGTTATAACTTTATACCATATAACGTAATACGTGATAACGTAATACCATATAACGTAATACGTTATGACGTTATACCATATAACGTAATACGATGTAACGTTATATCATATAACGTAATACGTTATAACGTAATACCATATAACGTAAAACGTCATTTCGTTATACCAAATAACGTAATACGTTAAAAAGTTATACCACATAACGTAATACGTTATAACGTAATACCATATAACGTAATACGTTATAACGTTATACCATATAACGTGATACGTTAAAAAGTTATACCACATAACGTAATACGTTATAACGTAATACCATATAACGTAAAACGTTATAACGTAATACCATATAACGTAATACGTTATAACGTTATACCATATAACGTAATACGTTAAAACGTAATACCATATAACGTAATACGTTATAACGTAATACCATATAACGTAATACGTTATAACATTATACCATATAACGTAATACGTTATAACGTTATACCATATAACGTAATACTTCATAACGTTATACCATATAACGTAATACGTTAAAACGTTATACCACATAACGTAATACGTTATAACGTAATACCATATAACGTAATACGTTATAACGTTATACCATATAACGTAATACGTTAAAACGTAATATCATATAACGTAATACGTTATAACGTTATACCATATAACGTAAAACGTCAGTTCGTTATACCATATAACGTAATACGTTATAACGTAATGCCATATAACGTAATACGTGATAACGTTATACCATATAACGTAATACGTTATAACGTAATAACATATAACGTAAAACGTCATTTCGTTATACCATATAACGTAATACGGTATAACGTTATACCATATAACGTAATACGTTATAACGATATACCATATAACTTAATACGTTATAACGTTATACCATATAACGTAATACGTGATAACGTTATACCACATAACGTAATACGTTAAAACGTTATACCATATAACGTAATACGTTATAACGATATACCATATAACGTAATACGTTTTAATGTTATACCATATAACGTAATACGTTATAACGTTATACCATATAACGTAATACGTTATAACGTAATACCATATGACGTCATACGTTATAACGTAATACCATATAACGTAAAACGTCATTTCGTTATACCATATAACGTAATACGTTATAACGTAATACCATATAACGTAATACGTTAAAACGTTATACCACATAACGTAATACGTGATAACGTTATACCATATAACGTAATACGTTATAACGTTATACCATATAACGTAATACGTTAAAACGTAATATCATATAACGTAATACGTTATAACGTTATACCATATAACGTAAAACGTCAGTTCGTTATACCATATAACGTAATACGTTATAACGTAATGCCATATAACATAATACGTTATAACGATATACCATATAACGTAATACGTTATAACGTTATACCATATAACGTAATACGTGATAACGTTATACCATATACCGTAATACGTTAAAACGTTATACCATATAACGTAATACGTTATAACGTTATACCATATAACGTAATACGTGATAACGTAATACCATATAACGTAATACCTTATAACGTTATACCATATAACGTAATACGTGATAACGTTATACCATATAACGTAATACATTAAAACGTTATACCATATAATGTAATACGTTAAAACGTAATTCCATATAACGTAATACGTTATAACGTTATACCATATAACGTAAAACGTCATTTCGTTATACCATATAACGTAATACGTTATAACGTAATGCCATATAACGTAATACGTGATAACGTTATACCATATAACGTAATACGTTATAACGTAATAACATATAACGTAAAACGTTATAACGTAATACCATATAACGTAATACGTTATAACGTTATACCATATAACGTAATACGTTAAAACGTAATACCATATAACGTAATACGTTATAACGTTATACCATAGAACGTAATACGGTATAACGTTATACCATATAACGTAATACGTTATAACGATATACCATATAACGTAATACGTTATAACGTTATACCATAGAACGTAATACGTGATAACGTTATACCATATAACGTAATACGTTAAAACGTTATACCATATAACGTAATACGTTATAACGATATACCATATAACGTAATACGTTATAACGTTATACCATATAACGTAATACGTTATAACGTTATACCATATAACGTAATACGTTATAACGTAATACCATATGACGTAATACGTTATAACGTAACACCATATAACGTAAAACGTCATTTCGTTATACCATATAACGTAATACGTTATAACGTAATACCGTATAACGTAATACGTTATAACGTTATACCATATAACGTAATACGTGATAACGTTATACCATATAACGTAATACGTTAAAACGTTATACCATATAACGTAATTCGTTATAACGTTATACCATATAACGTAATACGTGATAACGTTATACCATATAACGTAATACGTTAAAACGTTATACCATATAACGTAATACGTTATAACGTTATACCATATAACGTAATACGGTATAACGTTATACCATATAACATAACACGTTATAACGATATACCATATAACGTAATACGTTATAACGTTATACCATATAACGTAATACGTGATAACGTTATACCATATACCGTAATACGTTAAAACGTTATACCATATAACGTAATACGTTATAACGTTATACCATATAACGTAATACGTGATAGCGTAATACCATATAACGTAATACGTTATAACGTTATACCATATAACGTAATACGTGATAACGTTATACCATATAACGTAATACGTTAAAACGTTATACCTTATAACGTAATACGTTATAACTTTATACCATATAACGTAATACGTGATAACGTAATACCATATAACGTAATACGTTATGACGTTATACCATATAACGTAATACGATGTAACGTTATATCATATAACGTAATACGTTATAACGTAATACCATATAACGTAAAACGTCATTTCGTTATACCAAATAACGTAATACGTTAAAAAGTTATACCACATAACGTAATACGTTATAACGTAATACCATATAACGTAATACGTTATAACGTTATACCATATAACGTGATACGTTAAAAAGTTATACCACATAACGTAATACGTTATAACGTAATACCATATAACGTAAAACGTTATAACGTAATACCATATAACGTAATACGTTATAACGTTATACCATATAACGTAATACGTTAAAACGTAATACCATATAACGTAATACGTTATAACGTAATACCATATAACGTAATACGTTATAACATTATACCATATAACGTAATACGTTATAACGTTATACCATATAACGTAATACTTCATAACGTTATACCATATAACGTAATAAGTTATAACGTTATACCATATAACGTAATACGTTATAACGATATACCATATAACGTAATACGTTATAACGTTATACCATATAACGTAATACGTGATAACGTTATACCATATAACGTAATACGTTAAAACGTTATACCATATAACGTAATACGTTATAACGATATACCATATAACGTAATACGTTATAACGTTATACCATATAACGTAATACGTTATAACGTTATACCATATAACGTAATACGGTATTCCGTTATACCATATAACGTAATACGTTATAACGATATACCATATAACGTAGTACGTTATAACGTTATACCATATAACGTAATACGTTATAACGTTATACCATATAACGTAATACGTTAAAACGTTATACCATATAACGTAATACGTTATAACGTTATACCATATAACGTAGTACGTGATAACGTAATACCATATAATATAATACGTTATAACGTTATACCATATAACGTAATACGTTATAACGTTATACCATATAACGTAATACTTTATAACGTTATACCATATAACGTAATACGTTAAAACGTTATACCATATAACGTAATACGTTATAACGTTATACCATATAACGTAATACGTGATAACGTAATACCACATAACGTAATACGTTATAACGTTATACCATATAACGTAATACGTTATAACGTTATACCATATAACGTAATACTTTATAACGTTATACCATATAACGTAATACGTTATAACGCTATACCATATAACGTAATACGTTAAAACGTAATACCATATAACGTAATACGTTATAACGTTACACCATATAACGTAAAACGTCATTTCGTTATACCATATAACGTAATACGTTATAACGTAATGCCATATAACGTAATACGTGATAACGTTATACCATATAACGTAATACGTTATAACGTAATAACATATAACGTAAAACGTTATAACGTAATACCATATAACGTAATAAGTTATAACGTTATACCATATAACGTAATACGTTAAAACGTAATACCATATAACGTAATACGTTATAACGTAATACCATATAACGTAATACGTTATAACGTTATACCATATAACGTAATACGTTATAACGTTATACCATATAACGTAATACTTCATAACGTAATACCATATAACGTAATACGTTAAAACGTTATACCACATAACGTAATACGTTAGAACGTAATACCATATAACGTAATACGTTATAACGTTATACCATACAACGTAATACGTTAAAACGTAATACCATATAACGTAATACGTTATAACGTTATACCATATAACGTAATACGTTATAACTTAATAACATATAACGTAAAACGTTAAAACGTTATACCAAATAACGTAATACGTTATAACGTAATACCATATAACGTAATACGTTAAAACGTAATACCATATAACGTAATACGTTATAACGTTACACCATATAACGTAAAACGTCATTTCGTTATACCATATAACGTAATACGTTATAACGTAATGCCATATAACGTAATACGTGATAACGTTATACCATATAACGTAATACGTTATAACGTAATAACATATAACGTAAAACGTTATAACGTAATACCATATAACGTAATAAGTTATAACGTTATACCATATAACGTAATACGTTAAAACGTAATACCATATAACGTAATACGTTATAACGTAATACCATATAACGTAATACGTTATAACGTTATACCATATAACGTAATACGTTATAACGTTATACCATATAACGTAATACTTCATAACGTAATACCATATAACGTAATACGTTAAAACGTTATACCACATAACGTAATACGTTAGAACGTAATACCATATAACGTAATACGTTATAACGTTATACCATACAACGTAATACGTTAAAACGTAATACCATATAACGTAATACTTTATAACGTTATTCCATATAACGTAATACGTTATAACGTTATACCATATAACGTAATACGTTAAAACGTAATACCATATAACGTAATACGTTATAACGTTACACCATATAACGTAAAACGTCATTTCGTTATACCATATAACGTAATACGTTATAACGTAATGCCATATAACGTAATACGTTAAAAAGTTATACCACATAACGTAATACGTTATAACGTAATACCATATAACGTAAAACGTTATAACGTAATACCATATAACGTAATACGTTATAACGTTATACCATATAACGTAATACGTTAAAACGTAATACCATATAACGTAATACGTTATAACGTAATACCATATAACGTAATACGTTATAACATTATACCATATAACGTAATACGTTATAACGTTATACCATATAACGTAATACTTCATAACGTTATACCATATAACGTAATAAGTTATAACGTTATACCATATAACGTAATACGTTATAACGATATACCATATAACGTAATACGTTATAACGTTATACCATATAACGTAATACGTGATAACGTTATACCATATAACGTAATACGTTAAAACGTTATACCATATAACGTAATACGTTATAACGATATACCATATAACGTAATACGTTATAACGTTATACCATATAACGTAATACGTTATAACGTTATACCATATAACGTAATACGGTATTCCGTTATACCATATAACGTAATACGTTATAACGATATACCATATAACGTAGTACGTTATAACGTTATACCATATAACGTAATACGTTATAACGTTATACCATATAACGTAATACGTTAAAACGTTATACCATATAACGTAATACGTTATAACGTTATACCATATAACGTAGTACGTGATAACGTAATACCATATAATATAATACGTTATAACGTTATACCATATAACGTAATACGTTATAACGTTATACCATATAACGTAATACTTTATAACGTTATACCATATAACGTAATACGTTAAAACGTTATACCATATAACGTAATACGTTATAACGTTATACCATATAACGTAATACGTGATAACGTAATACCACATAACGTAATACGTTATAACGTTATACCATATAACGTAATACGTTATAACGTTATACCATATAACGTAATACTTTATAACGTTATACCATATAACGTAATACGTTATAACGCTATACCATATAACGTAATACGTTAAAACGTAATACCATATAACGTAATACGTTATAACGTTACACCATATAACGTAAAACGTCATTTCGTTATACCATATAACGTAATACGTTATAACGTAATGCCATATAACGTAATACGTGATAACGTTATACCATATAACGTAATACGTTATAACGTAATAACATATAACGTAAAACGTTATAACGTAATACCATATAACGTAATAAGTTATAACGTTATACCATATAACGTAATACGTTAAAACGTAATACCATATAACGTAATACGTTATAACGTAATACCATATAACGTAATACGTTATAACGTTATACCATATAACGTAATACGTTATAACGTTATACCATATAACGTAATACTTCATAACGTAATACCATATAACGTAATACGTTAAAACGTTATACCACATAACGTAATACGTTAGAACGTAATACCATATAACGTAATACGTTATAACGTTATACCATACAACGTAATACGTTAAAACGTAATACCATATAACGTAATACGTTATAACGTTATACCATATAACGTAATACGTTATAACTTAATAACATATAACGTAAAACGTTAAAACGTTATACCAAATAACGTAATACGTTATAACGTAATACCATATAACGTAATACGTTAAAACGTAATACCATATAACGTAATACGTTATAACGTTACACCATATAACGTAAAACGTCATTTCGTTATACCATATAACGTAATACGTTATAACGTAATGCCATATAACGTAATACGTGATAACGTTATACCATATAACGTAATACGTTATAACGTAATAACATATAACGTAAAACGTTATAACGTAATACCATATAACGTAATAAGTTATAACGTTATACCATATAACGTAATACGTTAAAACGTAATACCATATAACGTAATACGTTATAACGTAATACCATATAACGTAATACGTTATAACGTTATACCATATAACGTAATACGTTATAACGTTATACCATATAACGTAATACTTCATAACGTAATACCATATAACGTAATACGTTAAAACGTTATACCACATAACGTAATACGTTAGAACGTAATACCATATAACGTAATACGTTATAACGTTATACCATACAACGTAATACGTTAAAACGTAATACCATATAACGTAATACTTTATAACGTTATTCCATATAACGTAATACGTTATAACGTTATACCATATAACGTAATACGTTAAAACGTAATACCATATAACGTAATACGTTATAACGTTACACCATATAACGTAAAACGTCATTTCGTTATACCATATAACGTAATACGTTATAACGTAATGCCATATAACGTAATACGTGATAACGTTATACCATATAACGTAATACGTTATAACGTAATAACATATAACGTAAAACGTTATAGCGTAATACCATATAACGTAATAAGTTATAACGTTATACCATATAACGTAATACGTTAAAACGTAATACCATATAACGTAATACGTTATAACGTAATACCATATAACGTAATACGTTATAACGTTATACCATATAACGTAATACGTTATAACGTTATACCATATAACGTAATACTTCATAACGTAATACCATATAACGTAATACGTTAAAACGTTATACCACATAACGTAATACGTTAGAACGTAATACCATATAACGTAATACGTTATAACGTTATACCATACAACGTAATACGTTAAAACGTAATACCATATAACGTAATACGTTATAACGTTATACCATATAACGTAATACGTTATAACGTTATAGCATATAACGTAATACTTTATAACGTTATACCATATAACGTAATACGTTATAACGTTATACCATATAACGTAATACGTTAAAACGTAATACCATATAACGTAATACGTTATAACGTTACACCATATAACGTAAAACGTCATTTCGTTATACCATATAACGTAATACGTTATAACGTAATGCCATATAACGTAATACGTGATAACGTTATACCATATAACGTAATACGTTATAACGTAATAACATATAACGTAAAACGTTATAACGTAATACCATATAACGTAATAAGTTATAACGTTATACCATATAACGTAATACGTGATAACGTTATACCATATAACGTAATACGTTATAACGTAATAACATATAACGTAAAACGTTATAACGTAATACCACATAACGTAATACGTTATAACGTTATACCATATAACGTAATACGCTAAAACGTAATACCATATAACGTAATACGTTATAACGTAATACCATATAACGTAATACGTTATAACGTAATACCATATAACGTAATACGTTATAACGTTATACCATATAACGTAATACGTTATAACGTTATACCATATAACGTAATACTTTATAACGTTATACCATATAACGTAATACGTTAAAACGTTATACCAAATAACGTAATACGTTAAAACGTTATACCAAATAACGTAATACGTTATAACGTAATACCATATAACGTAATACGTTATAACGTTATACCATATAACGTAATACGTTAAAACGTAATACCATATAACGTAATACGTTATAACGTTATACCATATAACGTAAAACGTCAGTTCGTTATACCATATAACGTAATGCGTTATAACGTAATGCCATATAACGTAATACGTGATAACGTTATACCATATAACGTAATACGTTATAACTTAATAACATATAACGTAAAACGTCATTTCGTTATACCATATAACGTAATACGGTATAACGTTATACCATATAACGTAATACGTTATAACGATATACCATATAACTTAATACGTTATAACGTTATACCATATAACGTAATACGTGATAACGTTATACCATATAACGTAATACGTTAAAACGTTATACCATATAACGTAATACGTTATAACGATATACCATATAACGTAATACGTTATAACGTTATACCATATAACGTAATACGTTATAACGTTATACCATATAACGTAATACGGTATTACGTTATACCATATAACGTAATACGTTATAACGATATACCATATAACGTAGTACGTTATAACGTTATACCATATAACGTAATACGTTATAACGTTATACCATATAACGTAATACGTTAAAACGTTATACCATATAACGTAATACGTTATAACGTTATACCATATAACGTAGTACGTGATAACGTAATACCATATAATATAATACCTTATAACGTTATACCATATAACGTAATACGTTATAACGTTATACCATATAACGTAATACTTTATGACGTTATACCATATAACGTAATACGTTAAAACGTTATACCATATAACGTAATACGTTATAACGTTATACCATATAACGTAATACGTGATAACGTAATACCATATAACGTAATACGTTATAACGTTATACCATATAACGTAATACGTTATAACGTTATACCATATAACGTAATACTTTATAACGTTATACCATATAACGTAATACGTTATAACGTTATACCATATAACGTAATACGTTAAAACGTAATACCATATAACGTAATACGTTATAACGTTATACCATATAACGTAAAACGTCATTTCGTTATACCATATAACGTAATACGTTATAACGTAATGCCATATAACGTAATACGTGATAACGTTATACCATATAACGTAATACGTTATAACGTAATAACATATAACGTAAAACGTTATAACGTAATACCATATAACGTAATAAGTTATAACGTTATACCATATAACGTAATACGTTATAACGATATACCATATAACGTAATACGTTATAACGTTATACCATATAACGTAATACGTGATAACGTTATACCATATAACGTAATACGTTAAAACGTTATACCATATAACGTAATACGTTATAACGATATACCATATAACGTAATACGTTATAACGTTATACCATATAACGTAATACGTTATAACGTTATACCATATAACGTAATACGGTATTACGTTATACCATATAACGTAATACGTTATAACGATATACCATATAACGTAGTACGTTATAACGTTATACCATATAACGTAATACGTTATAACGTTATACCATATAACGTAATACGTTAAAACGTTATACCATATAACGTAATACGTTATAACGTTATACCATATAACGTAGTACGTGATAACGTAATACCATATAATATAATACGTTATAACGTTATACCATATACCGTAATACGTTATAACGTTATACCATATAACGTAATACTTTATAACGTTATACCATATAACGTAATACGTTAAAACGTTATACCATATAACGTAATACGTTATAACGTTATACCATATAACGTAATACGTGATAACGTAATACCATATAACGTAATACGTTATAACGTTATACCATATAACGTAATACGTTATAACGTTATACCATATAACGTAATACTTTATAACGTTATACCATATAACGTAATACGTTATAACGTTATACCATATAACGTAATACGTTAAAACGTAATACCATATAACGTAATACGTTATAACGTTACACCATATAACGTAAAACGTTATTTCGTTATACCATATAACGTAATACGTTATAACGTAATGCCATATAACGTAATACGTGATAACGTTATACCATATAACGTAATACGTTATAACGTAATAACATATAACGTAAAACGTTATAACGTAATACCATATAACGTAATAAGTTATAACGTTATACCATATAACGTAATACGTTAAAACGTAATACCATATAACGTAATACGTTATAACGTAATACCATATAACGTAATACGTTATAACGTTATACCATATAACGTAATACGTTATAACGTTATACCATATAACGTAATACTTCATAACGTAATACCATATAACGTAATACGTTAAAACGTTATACCACATAACGTAATACGTTAGAACGTAATACCATATAACGTAATACGTTATAACGTTATACCATATAACGTAATACGTTATACCGTAATAACATATAACGTAAAACGTTATAACGTAATACCATATAACGTAATAAGTTATAACGTTATACCATATAACGTAATACGTTATAACGTTATACCATATAACGTAAAACGTCAGTTCGTTATACCATATAACGTAATACGTTATAACGTAATGCCATATAACGTAATACGTGATAACGTTATACCATATAACGTAATACGTTATAACTTAATAACATATAACGTAAAACGTCATTTCGTTATACCATATAACGTAATACGGTATAACGTTATACCATATAACGTAATACGTTATAACGATATACCATATAACGTAATACGTTATAACGTTATACCATATAACGTAATACGTGATAACGTTATACCATATAACGTAATACGTTAAAACGTTATACCATATAACGTAATACGGTATTACGTTATACCATATAACGTAATACGTTATAACGATATACCATATAACGTAGTACGTTATAACGTTATACCATATAACGTAATACGTTAAAACGTAATACCATATAACGTAATACGTTATAACGTTATACCATATAACGTAAAACGTCAGTTCGTTATACCATATAACGTAATACGTTATAACGTAATGCCATATAACGTAATACGTGATAACGTTATACCATATAACGTAATACGTTATAACTTAATAACATATAACGTAAAACGTCATTTCGTTATACCATATAACGTAATACGGTATAACGTTATACCATATAACGTAATACGTTATAACGATATACCATATAGCGTAGTACGTTATAACGTTATACCATATAACGTAGTACGTGATAACGTAATACCATATAATATAATACCTTATAGCGTTATACCATATAACGTAATACGTTATAACGTTATACCATATAACGTAATACTTTATAACGTTATACCATATAACGTAATACGTTAAAACGTTATACCATATAACGTAATACGTTATAACGTTATACCATATAACGTAATACGTGATAACGTAATACCATATAACGTAATACGTTATAACGTTATACCATATAACGTAATACGTTATAACGTTATACCATATAACGTAATACTTTATAACGTTATACCATATAACGTAATACGTTATAACGTTATACCATATAACGTAATACGTTAAAACGTAATACCATATAACGTAATACGTTATAACGTTATACCATATAACGTAAAACGTCATTTCGTTATACCATATAACGTAATACGTTATAACGTAATGCCATATAACGTAATACGTGATAACGTTATACCATATAACGTAATACGTTATAACGTAATAACATATAACGTAAAACGTTATAACGTAATACCATATAACGTAATAAGTTATAACGTTATACCATATAACGTAATACGTTATAACGATATACCATATAACGTAATACGTTATAACGTTATACCATATAACGTAATACGTGATAACGTTATACCATATAACGTAATACGTTAAAACGTTATACCATATAACGTAATACGTTATAACGATATACCATATAACGTAATACGTTATAACGTTATACCATATAACGTAATACGTTATAACGTTATACCATATAACGTAATACGGTATTACGTTATACCATATAACGTAATACGTTATAACGATATACCATATAACGTAGTACGTTATAACGTTATACCATATAACGTAATACGTTATAACGTTATACCATATAACGTAATACGTTAAAACGTTATACCATATAACGTAATACGTTATAACGTTATACCATATAACGTAGTACGTGATAACGTAATACCATATAATATAATACGTTATAACGTTATACCATATAACGTAATACGTTATAACGTTATACCATATAACGTAATACTTTATAACGTTATACCATATAACGTAATACGTTAAAACGTTATACCATATAACGTAATACGTTATAACGTTATACCATATAACGTAATACGTGATAACGTAATACCACATAACGTAATACGTTATAACGTTATACCATATAACGTAATACGTTATAACGTTATACCATATAACGTAATACTTTATAACGTTATACCATATAACGTAATACGTTATAACGTTATACCATATAACGTAATACGTTAAAACGTAATACCATATAACGTAATACGTTATAACGTTACACCATATAACGTAAAACGTCATTTCGTTATACCATATAACGTAATACGTTATAACGTAATGCCATATAACGTAATACGTGATAACGTTATACCATATAACGTAATACGTTATAACGTAATAACATATAACGTAAAACGTTATAACGTAATACCATATAACGTAATAAGTTATAACGTTATACCATATAACGTAATACGTTAAAACGTAATACCATATAACGTAATACGTTATAACGTAATACCATATAACGTAATACGTTATAACGTTATACCATATAACGTAATACGTTATAACGTTATACCATATAACGTAATACTTCATAACGTAATACCATATAACGTAATACGTTAAAACGTTATACCACATAACGTAATACGTTAGAACGTAATACCATATAACGTAATACGTTATAACGTTATACCATACAACGTAATACGTTAAAACGTAATACCATATAACGTAATACGTTATAACGTTATACCATATAACGTAATACGTTATAACTTAATAACATATAACGTAAAACGTTAAAACGTTATACCAAATAACGTAATACGTTATAACGTAATACCATATAACGTAATACGTTAAAACGTAATACCATATAACGTAATACGTTATAACGTTACACCATATAACGTAAAACGTCATTTCGTTATACCATATAACGTAATACGTTATAACGTAATGCCATATAACGTAATACGTGATAACGTTATACCATATAACGTAATACGTTATAACGTAATAACATATAACGTAAAACGTTATAACGTAATACCATATAACGTAATAAGTTATAACGTTATACCATATAACGTAATACGTTAAAACGTAATACCATATAACGTAATACGTTATAACGTAATACCATATAACGTAATACGTTATAACGTTATACCATATAACGTAATACGTTATAACGTTATACCATATAACGTAATACTTCATAACGTAATACCATATAACGTAATACGTTAAAACGTTATACCACATAACGTAATACGTTAGAACGTAATACCATATAACGTAATACGTTATAACGTTATACCATACAACGTAATACGTTAAAACGTAATACCATATAACGTAATACTTTATAACGTTATTCCATATAACGTAATACGTTATAACGTTATACCATATAACGTAATACGTTAAAACGTAATACCATATAACGTAATACGTTATAACGTTACACCATATAACGTAAAACGTCATTTCGTTATACCATATAACGTAATACGTTATAACGTAATGCCATATAACGTAATACGTGATAACGTTATACCATATAACGTAATACGTTATAACGTAATAACATATAACGTAAAACGTTATAACGTAATACCATATAACGTAATAAGTTATAACGTTATACCATATAACGTAATACGTTAAAACGTAATACCATATAACGTAATACGTTATAACGTAATACCATATAACGTAATACGTTATAACGTTATACCATATAACGTAATACGTTATAACGTTATACCATATAACGTAATACTTCATAACGTAATACCATATAACGTAATACGTTAAAACGTTATACCACATAACGTAATACGTTAGAACGTAATACCATATAACGTAATACGTTATAACGTTATACCATACAACGTAATACGTTAAAACGTAATACCATATAACGTAATACGTTATAACGTTATACCATATAACGTAATACGTTATAACGTTATACCATATAACGTAATACTTTATAACGTTATACCATATAACGTAATACGTTATAACGTTACACCATATAACGTAATACGTTAAAACGTAATACCATATAACGTAATACGTTATAACGTTACACCATATAACGTAAAACGTCATTTCGTTATACCATATAACGTAATACGTTATAACGTAATGCCATATAACGTAATACGTGATAACGTTATACCATATAACGTAATACGTTATAACGTAATAACATATAACGTAAAACGTTATAACGTAATACCATATAACGTAATAAGTTATAACGTTATACCATATAACGTAATACGTGATAACGTTATACCATATAACGTAATACGTTATAACGTAATAACATATAACGTAAAACGTTATAACGTAATACCACATAACGTAATACGTTATAACGTTATACCATATAACGTAATACGCTAAAACGTAATACCATATAACGTAATACGTTATAACGTAATACCATATAACGTAATACGTTATAACGTAATACCATATAACGTAATACGTTATAACGTTATACCATATAACGTAATACGTTATAACGTTATACCATATAACGTAATACTTTATAACGTTATACCATATAACGTAATACGTTAAAACGTTATACCAAATAACGTAATACGTTAAAACGTTATACCAAATAACGTAATACGTTATAACGTAATACCATATAACGTAATACGTTATAACGTTATACCATATAACGTAATACGTTAAAACGTAATACCATATAACGTAATACGTTATAACGTTATACCATATAACGTAAAACGTCAGTTCGTTATACCATATAACGTAATGCGTTATAACGTAATGCCATATAACGTAATACGTGATAACGTTATACCATATAACGTAATACGTTATAACTTAATAACATATAACGTAAAACGTCATTTCGTTATACCATATAACGTAATACGGTATAACGTTATACCATATAACGTAATACGTTATAACGATATACCATATAACTTAATACGTTATAACGTTATACCATATAACGTAATACGTGATAACGTTATACCATATAACGTAATACGTTAAAACGTTATACCATATAACGTAATACGTTATAACGATATACCATATAACGTAATACGTTATAACGTTATACCATATAACGTAATACGTTATAACGTTATACCATATAACGTAATACGGTATTACGTTATACCATATAACGTAATACGTTATAACGATATACCATATAACGTAGTACGTTATAACGTTATACCATATAACGTAATACGTTATAACGTTATACCATATAACGTAATACGTTAAAACGTTATACCATATAACGTAATACGTTATAACGTTATACCATATAACGTAGTACGTGATAACGTAATACCATATAATATAATACCTTATAACGTTATACCATATAACGTAATACGTTATAACGTTATACCATATAACGTAATACTTTATGACGTTATACCATATAACGTAATACGTTAAAACGTTATACCATATAACGTAATACGTTATAACGTTATACCATATAACGTAATACGTGATAACGTAATACCATATAACGTAATACGTTATAACGTTATACCATATAACGTAATACGTTATAACGTTATACCATATAACGTAATACTTTATAACGTTATACCATATAACGTAATACGTTATAACGTTATACCATATAACGTAATACGTTAAAACGTAATACCATATAACGTAATACGTTATAACGTTATACCATATAACGTAAAACGTCATTTCGTTATACCATATAACGTAATACGTTATAACGTAATGCCATATAACGTAATACGTGATAACGTTATACCATATAACGTAATACGTTATAACGTAATAACATATAACGTAAAACGTTATAACGTAATACCATATAACGTAATAAGTTATAACGTTATACCATATAACGTAATACGTTATAACGATATACCATATAACGTAATACGTTATAACGTTATACCATATAACGTAATACGTGATAACGTTATACCATATAACGTAATACGTTAAAACGTTATACCATATAACGTAATACGTTATAACGATATACCATATAACGTAATACGTTATAACGTTATACCATATAACGTAATACGTTATAACGTTATACCATATAACGTAATACGGTATTACGTTATACCATATAACGTAATACGTTATAACGATATACCATATAACGTAGTACGTTATAACGTTATACCATATAACGTAATACGTTATAACGTTATACCATATAACGTAATACGTTAAAACGTTATACCATATAACGTAATACGTTATAACGTTATACCATATAACGTAGTACGTGATAACGTAATACCATATAATATAATACGTTATAACGTTATACCATATACCGTAATACGTTATAACGTTATACCATATAACGTAATACTTTATAACGTTATACCATATAACGTAATACGTTAAAACGTTATACCATATAACGTAATACGTTATAACGTTATACCATATAACGTAATACGTGATAACGTAATACCATATAACGTAATACGTTATAACGTTATACCATATAACGTAATACGTTATAACGTTATACCATATAACGTAATACTTTATAACGTTATACCATATAACGTAATACGTTATAACGTTATACCATATAACGTAATACGTTAAAACGTAATACCATATAACGTAATACGTTATAACGTTACACCATATAACGTAAAACGTTATTTCGTTATACCATATAACGTAATACGTTATAACGTAATGCCATATAACGTAATACGTGATAACGTTATACCATATAACGTAATACGTTATAACGTAATAACATATAACGTAAAACGTTATAACGTAATACCATATAACGTAATAAGTTATAACGTTATACCATATAACGTAATACGTTAAAACGTAATACCATATAACGTAATACGTTATAACGTAATACCATATAACGTAATACGTTATAACGTTATACCATATAACGTAATACGTTATAACGTTATACCATATAACGTAATACTTCATAACGTAATACCATATAACGTAATACGTTAAAACGTTATACCACATAACGTAATACGTTATAACGTTATACCATATAACGTAATACGTTATAACGTTATACCATATAACGTAATACTTTATAACGTTATACCATATAACGTAATACGTTATAACGGTATACCATATAACGTAATACGTTAAAACGTAATACCATATAACGTAATACGTTATAACGTAATACCATATAACGTAATACGTTAAAACGTTATACCATATAACGTAATACGTTATAACGTTATACCATATAACGTAATACGTGATAACGTAATACCATATAACGTAATACGTTATAACGTAATACCATATAACGTAATACGTTATAACGTTATACCATATAACGTAATACTTTATAACGTTATACCATATAACGTAATACGTTATAACGTTATACCATATAACGTAATACGTTAAAACGTAATACCATATAACGTAATACGTTATAACGTTATACCATGTAACGTAAAACGTCATTTCGTTATACCATATAACGTAATACGTTATAACGTAATGCCATATAACGTAATACGTGATAACGTTATACCATATAACGTAATACGTTATAACGTAATAACATATAACGTAAAACGTTATAACGTAATACCATATAACGTAATAAGTTATAACGTTATACCATATAACGTAATACGTTATAACGATATACCATATAACGTAATACGTTATAACGTTATACCATATAACGTAATACGTGATAACGTTATACCATATAACGTAATACGTTAAAACGTTATACCATATAACGTAATACGTTATAACGATATACCATATAACGTAATACGTTATAACGTTATACCATATAACGTAATACGTTATAACGTTATACCATATAACGTAATACGGTATTACGTTATACCATATAACGTAATACGTTATAACGATATACCATATAACGTAGTACGTTATAACGTTATACCATATAACGTAATACGTTATAACGTTATACCATATAACGTAATACGTTAAAACGTTATACCATATAACGTAATACGTTATAACGTTATACCATATAACGTAGTACGTGATAACGTAATACCATATAATATAATACGTTATAACGTTATACCATATACCGTAATACGTTATAACGTTATACCATATAACGTAATACTTTATAACGTTATACCATATAACGTAATACGTTAAAACGTTATACCATATAACGTAATACGTTATAACGTTATACCATATAACGTAATACGTGATAACGTAATACCATATAACGTAATACGTTATAACGTTATACCATATAACGTAATACGTTATAACGTTATACCATATAACGTAATACTTTATAACGTTATACCATATAACGTAATACGTTATAACGTTATACCATATAACGTAATACGTTAAAACGTAATACCATATAACGTAATACGTTATAACGTTACACCATATAACGTAAAACGTTATTTCGTTATACCATATAACGTAATACGTTATAACGTAATGCCATATAACGTAATACGTGATAACGTTATACCATATAACGTAATACGTTATAACGTAATAACATATAACGTAAAACGTTATAACGTAATACCATATAACGTAATAAGTTATAACGTTATACCATATAACGTAATACGTTAAAACGTAATACCATATAACGTAATACGTTATAACGTAATACCATATAACGTAATACGTTATAACGTTATACCATATAACGTAATACGTTATAACGTTATACCATATAACGTAATACGTTATAACGTTATACCATATAACGTAATACTTCATAACGTAATACCATATAACGTAATACGTTAAAACGTTATACCACATAACGTAATACGTTAGAACGTAATACCATATAACGTAATACGTTATAACGTTATACCATATAACGTAATACGTTAAAACGTAATACCATATAACGTAATACGTTATAACGTTATACCATATAACGTAAAACGTCATTTCGTTATACCATATAACGTAATACGTTATAACGTTATACCATATAACGTAATACGTTAAAACGTAATACCATATAACGTAATACGTTATAACGTTATACCATATAACGTAAAACGTCATTTCGTTATACCATATAACGCAATATGTTATAACGTAATGCCATATAACGTATTACGTGATAACGTTATACCATATAACGTAATACGTTATAACGTAATAACATATAACGTAAAACGTTATAACGTAATACCATATAACGTAATACGTTATAACGTTATACCATATAACGTAATACGTTAAAACGTAATACCATATAACGTAATACGTTATAACGTTATACCATATAACGTAAAACGTCAGTTCGTTATACCATATAACGTAATAAGTTATAACGTTATACCATATAACGTAATACGTGATAACGTTATACCATATAACGTAATACGTTATAACTTAATAACATATAACGTAAAACGTCATTTCGTTATACCATATAACGTAATACGGTATAACGTTATACCATATAACGTAATACGTTATAACGATATACCATATAACGTAATACGTTATAACGTTATACCATATAACGTAATACGTGATAACGTTATACCATATAACGTAATACGTTAAAACGTTATACCATATAACGTAATACGGTATTACGTTATACCATATAACGTAATACGTTATAACGATATACCATATAACGTAGTACGTTATAACGTTATACCATATAACGTAATACGTTATAACGTTATACCATATAACGTAATACGTTAAAACGTTATACCATATAACGTAATACGTTATAACGTTATACCATATAACGTAGTACGTGATAACGTAATACCATATAATATAATACGTTATAACGTTATACCATATAACGTAATACGTTATAACGTTATACCATATAACGTAATACTTTATAACGTTATACCATATAACGTAATACGTTAAAACGTTATACCATATCACGTAATACGTTATAACGTTATACCATATAACGTAATACGTGATAACGTAATACCATATAACGTAATACGTTATAACGTTATACCATATAACGTAATACGTTATAACGTTATACCATATAACGTAATACTTTATAACGTTATACCATATAACGTAATACGTTATAACGTTATACCATATAACGTAATACGTTAAAACGTAATACCATATAACGTAATACGTTATAACGTTACACCATATAACGTAAAACGTCATTTCGTTATACCATATAACGTAATACGTTATAACGTAATGCCATATAACGTAATACGTGATAACGTTATACCATATAACGTAATACGTTATAACGTAATAACATATAACGTAAAACGTTATAACGTAATACCATATAACGTAATAAGTTATAACGTTATACCATATAACGTAATACGTTAAAACGTAATACCATATAACGTAATACGTTATAACGTAATACCATATAACGTAATACGTTATAACGTTATACCATATAACGTAATACGTTATAACGTTATACCATATAACGTAATACTTCATAACGTAATACCATATAACGTAATACGTTAAAACGTTATACCACATAACGTAATACGTTAGAACGTAATACCATATAACGTAATACGTTATAACGTTATACCATATAACGTAATACGTTAAAACGTAATACCATATAACGTAATACGTTATAACGTTATACCATATAACGTAAAACGTCATTTCGTTATACCATATAACGTAATACGTTATAACGTTATACCATATAACGTAATACGTTAAAACGTAATACCATATAACGTAATACGTTATAACGTTATACCATATAACGTAAAACGTCATTTCGTTATACCATATAACGCAATACGTTATAACGTAATGCCATATAACGTAATACGTGATAACGTTATACCATATAACGTAATACGTTATAACGTAATAACATATAACGTAAAACGTTATAACGTAATACCATATAACGTAATACGTTATAACGTTATACCATATAACGTAATACGTTAAAACGTAATACCATATAACGTAATACGTTATAACGTTATACCATATAACGTAAAACGTCAGTTCGTTATACCATATAACGTACTACGTTATAACGTAATGCCATATAACGTAATACGTGATAACGTTATACCATATAACGTAATACGTTATAACTTAATAACATATAACGTAAAACGTCATTTCGTTATACCATATAACGTAATACGGTATAACGTTATACCATATAACGTAATACGTTATAACGATATACCATATAACGTAATACGTTATAACGTTATACCATATAACGTAATACGTGATAACGTTATACCATATAACGTAATACGTTAAAACGTTATACCATATAACGTAATACGTTATAACGATATACCATATAACGTAATACGTTATAACGTTATACCATATAACGTAATACGTTATAACGTTATACCATATAACGTAATACGGTATTACGTTATACCATATAACGTAATACGTTATAACGATATACCATATAACGTAGTACGTTATAACGTTATACCATATAACGTAATACGTTATAACGTTATACCATATAACGTAATACGTTAAAACGTTATACCATATAACGTAATACGTTATAACGTTATACCATATAACGTAGTACGTGATAACGTAATACCATATAATATAATACGTTATAACGTTATACCATATAACGTAATACGTTATAACGTTATACCATATAACGTAATACTTTATAACGTTATACCATATAACGTAATACGTTAAAACGTTATACCATATAACGTAATACGTTATAACGTTATACCATATAACGTAATACGTGATAACGTAATACCATATAACGTAATACGTTATAACGTTATACCATATAACGTAATACGTTATAACGTTATACCATATAACGTAATACTTTATAACGTTATACCATATAACGTAATACGTTATAACGTTATACCATATAACGTAATACGTTAAAACGTAATACCATATAACGTAATACGTTATAACGTTACACCATATAACGTAAAACGTCATTTCGTTATACCATATAACGTAATACGTTATAACGTAATGCCATATAACGTAATACGTGATAACGTTATACCATATAACGTAATACGTTATAACGTAATAACATATAACGTAAAACGTTATAACGTTATACCATATAACGTAATACTTTATGACGTTATACCATATAACGTAATACGTTAAAACGTTATACCATATAACGTAATACGTTATAACGTTATACCATATAACGTAATACGTGATAACGTAATACCATATAACGTAATACGTTATAACGTTATACCATATAACGTAATACGTTATAACGTTATACCATATAACGTAATACTTTATAACGTTATACCATATAACGTAATACGTTATAACGTTATACCATATAACGTAATACGTTAAAACGTAATACCATATAACGTAATACGTTATAACGTTATACCATATAACGTAAAACGTCATTTCGTTATACCATATAACGTAATACGTTATAACGTAATGCCATATAACGTAATACGTGATAACGTTATACCATATAACGTAATACGTTATAACGTAATAACATATAACGTAAAACGTTATAACGTAATACCATATAACGTAATAAGTTATAACGTTATACCATATAACGTAATACGTTATAACGATATACCATATAACGTAATACGTTATAACGTTATACCATATAACGTAATACGTGATAACGTTATACCATATAACGTAATACGTTAAAACGTTATACCATATAACGTAATACGTTATAACGATATACCATATAACGTAATACGTTATAACGTTATACCATATAACGTAATACGTTATAACGTTATACCATATAACGTAATACGGTATTACGTTATACCATATAACGTAATACGTTATAACGATATACCATATAACGTAGTACGTTATAACGTTATACCATATAACGTAATACGTTATAACGTTATACCATATAACGTAATACGTTAAAACGTTATACCATATAACGTAATACGTTATAACGTTATACCATATAACGTAGTACGTGATAACGTAATACCATATAATATAATACGTTATAACGTTATACCATATACCGTAATACGTTATAACGTTATACCATATAACGTAATACTTTATAACGTTATACCATATAACGTAATACGTTAAAACGTTATACCATATAACGTAATACGTTATAACGTTATACCATATAACGTAATACGTGATAACGTAATACCATATAACGTAATACGTTATAACGTTATACCATATAACGTAATACGTTATAACGTTATACCATATAACGTAATACTTTATAACGTTATACCATATAACGTAATACGTTATAACGTTATACCATATAACGTAATACGTTAAAACGTAATACCATATAACGTAATACGTTATAACGTTACACCATATAACGTAAAACGTTATTTCGTTATACCATATAACGTAATACGTTATAACGTAATGCCATATAACGTAATACGTGATAACGTTATACCATATAACGTAATACGTTATAACGTAATAACATATAACGTAAAACGTTATAACGTAATACCATATAACGTAATAAGTTATAACGTTATACCATATAACGTAATACGTTAAAACGTAATACCATATAACGTAATACGTTATAACGTAATACCATATAACGTAATACGTTATAACGTTATACCATATAACGTAATACGTTATAACGTTATACCATATAACGTAATACTTCATAACGTAATACCATATAACGTAATACGTTAAAACGTTATACCACATAACGTAATACGTTATAACGTTATACCATATAACGTAATACGGTATTACGTTATACCATATAACGTAATACGTTATAACGATATACCATATAACGTAGTACGTTATAACGTTATACCATATAACGTAATACGTTATAACGTTATACCATATAACGTAATACGTTATAACGTTATACCATATAACGTAATACGTTATAACGTTATACCATATAACGTAATACTTTATAACGTTATACCATATAACGTAATACGTTATAACGTTATACCATATAACGTAATACGTTAAAACGTAATACCATATAACGTAATACGTTATAACGTAATACCATATAACGTAATACGTTAAAACGTTATACCATATAACGTAATACGTTATAACGTTATACCATATAACGTAATACGTGATAACGTAATACCATATAACGTAATACGTTATAACGTAATACCATATAACGTAATACGTTATAACGTTATACCATATAACGTAATACTTTATAACGTTATACCATATAACGTAATACGTTATAACGTTATACCATATAACGTAATACGTTAAAACGTAATACCATATAACGTAATACGTTATAACGTTATACCATATAACGTAATACGTGATAACGTTATACCATATAACGTAATACGTTAAAACGTTATACCATATAACGTAATACGTTATAACGATATACCATATAACGTAATACGTTATAACGTTATACCATATAACGTAATACGTTATAACGTTATACCATATAACGTAATACGGTATTACGTTATACCATATAACGTAATACGTTATAACGATATACCATATAACGTAGTACGTTATAACGTAATACCATATAACGTAATACGTTATAACGTTATACCATATAACGTAATACTTTATAACGTTATACCATATAACGTAATAAGTTATAACGTTATACCATATAACGTAATACGTTATAACGATATACCATATAACGTAATACGTTATAACGTTATACCATATAACGTAATACGTGATAACGTTATACCATATAACGTAATACGTTAAAACGTTATACCATATAACGTAATACGTTATAACGATATACCATATAACGTAATACGTTATAACGTTATACCATATAACGTAATACGTTATAACGTTATACCATATAACGTAATACGGTATTACGTTATACCATATAACGTAATACGTTATAACGATATACCATATAACGTAGTACGTTATAACGTTATACCATATAACGTAATACGTTATAACGTTATACCATATAACGTAATACGTTAAAACGTTATACCATATAACGTAATACGTTATAACGTTATACCATATAACGTAGTACGTGATAACGTAATACCATATAATATAATACGTTATAACGTTATACCATATACCGTAATACGTTATAACGTTATACCATATAACGTAATACTTTATAACGTTATACCATATAACGTAATACGTTAAAACGTTATACCATATAACGTAATACGTTATAACGTTATACCATATAACGTAATACGTGATAACGTAATACCATATAACGTAATACGTTATAACGTTATACCATATAACGTAATACGTTATAACGTTATACCATATAACGTAATACTTTATAACGTTATACCATATAACGTAATACGTTATAACGTTATACCATATAACGTAATACGTTAAAACGTAATACCATATAACGTAATACGTTATAACGTTACACCATATAACGTAAAACGTTATTTCGTTATACCATATAACGTAATACGTTATAACGTAATGCCATATAACGTAATACGTGATAACGTTATACCATATAACGTAATACGTTATAACGTAATAACATATAACGTAAAACGTTATAACGTAATACCATATAACGTAATAAGTTATAACGTTATACCATATAACGTAATACGTTAAAACGTAATACCATATAACGTAATACGTTATAACGTAATACCATATAACGTAATACGTTATAACGTTATACCATATAACGTAATACGTTATAACGTTATACCATATAACGTAATACGTTATAACGTTATACCATATAACGTAATACTTCATAACGTAATACCATATAACGTAATACGTTAAAACGTTATACCACATAACGTAATACGTTAGAACGTAATACCATATAACGTAATACGTTATAACGTTATACCATATAACGTAATACGTTAAAACGTAATACCATATAACGTAATACGTTATAACGTTATACCATATAACGTAAAACGTCATTTCGTTATACCATATAACGTAATACGTTATAACGTTATACCATATAACGTAATACGTTAAAACGTAATACCATATAACGTAATACGTTATAACGTTATACCATATAACGTAAAACGTCATTTCGTTATACCATATAACGCAATACGTTATAACGTAATGCCATATAACGTATTACGTGATAACGTTATACCATATAACGTAATACGTTATAACGTAATAACATATAACGTAAAACGTTATAACGTAATACCATATAACGTAATACGTTATAACGTTATACCATATAACGTAATACGTTAAAACGTAATACCATATAACGTAATACGTTATAACGTTATACCATATAACGTAAAACGTCAGTTCGTTATACCATATAACGTAATACGTTATAACGTAATGCCATATAACGTAATACGTGATAACGTTATACCATATAACGTAATACGTTATAACTTAATAACATATAACGTAAAACGTCATTTCGTTATACCATATAACGTAATACGGTATAACGTTATACCATATAACGTAATACGTTATAACGATATACCATATAACGTAATACGTTATAACGTTATACCATATAACGTAATACGTGATAACGTTATACCATATAACGTAATACGTTAAAACGTTATACCATATAACGTAATACGGTATTACGTTATACCATATAACGTAATACGTTATAACGATATACCATATAACGTAGTACGTTATAACGTTATACCATATAACGTAATACGTTATAACGTTATACCATATAACGTAATACGTTAAAACGTTATACCATATAACGTAATACGTTATAACGTTATACCATATAACGTAGTACGTGATAACGTAATACCATATAATATAATACGTTATAACGTTATACCATATAACGTAATACGTTATAACGTTATACCATATAACGTAATACTTTATAACGTTATACCATATAACGTAATACGTTAAAACGTTATACCATATCACGTAATACGTTATAACGTTATACCATATAACGTAATACGTGATAACGTAATACCATATAACGTAATACGTTATAACGTTATACCATATAACGTAATACGTTATAACGTTATACCATATAACGTAATACTTTATAACGTTATACCATATAACGTAATACGTTATAACGTTATACCATATAACGTAATACGTTAAAACGTAATACCATATAACGTAATACGTTATAACGTTACACCATATAACGTAAAACGTCATTTCGTTATACCATATAACGTAATACGTTATAACGTAATGCCATATAACGTAATACGTGATAACGTTATACCATATAACGTAATACGTTATAACGTAATAACATATAACGTAAAACGTTATAACGTAATACCATATAACGTAATAAGTTATAACGTTATACCATATAACGTAATACGTTAAAACGTAATACCATATAACGTAATACGTTATAACGTAATACCATATAACGTAATACGTTATAACGTTATACCATATAACGTAATACGTTATAACGGTATACCATATAACGTAATACTTCATAACGTAATACCATATAACGTAATACGTTAAAACGTTATACCACATAACGTAATACGTTAGAACGTAATACCATATAACGTAATACGTTATAACGTTATACCATATAACGTAATACGTTAAAACGTAATACCATATAACGTAATACGTTATAACGTTATACCATATAACGTAAAACGTCATTTCGTTATACCATATAACGTAATACGTTATAACGTTATACCATATAACGTAATACGTTAAAACGTAATACCATATAACGTAATACGTTATAACGTTATACCATATAACGTAAAACGTCATTTCGTTATACCATATAACGCAATACGTTATAACGTAATGCCATATAACGTAATACGTGATAACGTTATACCATATAACGTAATACGTTATAACGTAATAACATATAACGTAAAACGTTATAACGTAATACCATATAACGTAATACGTTATAACGTTATACCATATAACGTAATACGTTAAAACGTAATACCATATAACGTAATACGTTATAACGTTATACCATATAACGTAAAACGTCAGTTCGTTATACCATATAACGTACTACGTTATAACGTAATGCCATATAACGTAATACGTGATAACGTTATACCATATAACGTAATACGTTATAACTTAATAACATATAACGTAAAACGTCATTTCGTTATACCATATAACGTAATACGGTATAACGTTATACCATATAACGTAATACGTTATAACGATATACCATATAACGTAATACGTTATAACGTTATACCATATAACGTAATACGTGATAACGTTATACCATATAACGTAATACGTTAAAACGTTATACCATATAACGTAATACGTTATAACGATATACCATATAACGTAATACGTTATAACGTTATACCATATAACGTAATACGTTATAACGTTATACCATATAACGTAATACGGTATTACGTTATACCATATAACGTAATACGTTATAACGATATACCATATAACGTAGTACGTTATAACGTTATACCATATAACGTAATACGTTATAACGTTATACCATATAACGTAATACGTTAAAACGTTATACCATATAACGTAATACGTTATAACGTTATACCATATAACGTAGTACGTGATAACGTAATACCATATAATATAATACGTTATAACGTTATACCATATAACGTAATACGTTATAACGTTATACCATATAACGTAATACTTTATAACGTTATACCATATAACGTAATACGTTAAAACGTTATACCATATAACGTAATACGTTATAACGTTATACCATATAACGTAATACGTGATAACGTAATACCATATAACGTAATACGTTATAACGTTATACCATATAACGTAATACGTTATAACGTTATACCATATAACGTAATACTTTATAACGTTATACCATATAACGTAATACGTTATAACGTTATACCATATAACGTAATACGTTAAAACGTAATACCATATAACGTAATACGTTATAACGTTACACCATATAACGTAAAACGTCATTTCGTTATACCATATAACGTAATACGTTATAACGTAATGCCATATAACGTAATACGTGATAACGTTATACCATATAACGTAATACGTTATAACGTAATAACATATAACGTAAAACGTTATAACGTAATACCATATAACGTAATAAGTTATAACGTTATACCATATAACGTAATACGTTAAAACGTAATACCATATAACGTAATACGTTATAACGTAATACCATATAACGTAATACGTTATAACGTTATACCATATAACGTAAAACGTCATTTCGTTATACCATATAACGCAATACGTTATAACGTAATGCCATATAACGTAATACGTTAAAACGTAATACCATATAACGTAATACGTTATAACGTTATACCATATAACGTAAAACGTCATTTCGTTATACCATATAACGCAATACGTTATAACGTAATGCCATATAACGTAATACGTGATAACGTTATACCATATAACGTAATACGTTATAACGTAATAACATATAACGTAAAACGTTATAACGTAATACCATGTAACGTAATACGTTATAACGTTATACCATATAACGTAATACGTTAAAACGTAATACCATATAACGTAATACGTTATAACGTTATACCATATAACGTAAAACGTCAGTTCGTTATACCATATAACGTACTACGTTATAACGTAATGCCATATAACGTAATACGTGATAACGTTATACCATATAACGTAATACGTTATAACTTAATAACATATAACGTAAAACGTCATTTCGTTATACCATATAACGTAATACGGTATAACGTTATACCATATAACGTAATACGTTATAACGATATACCATATAACGTAATACGTTATAACGTTATACCATATAACGTAATACGTGATAACGTTATACCATATAACGTAATACGTTAAAACGTTATACCATATAACGTAATACGTTATAACGATATACCATATAACGTAATACGTTATAACGTTATACCATATAACGTAATACGTTATAACGTTATACCATATAACGTAATACGGTATTACGTTATACCATATAACGTAATACGTTATAACGATATACCATATAACGTAGTACGTTATAACGTTATACCATATAACGTAATACGTTATAACGTTATACCATATAACGTAATACGTTAAAACGTTATACCATATAACGTAATACGTTATAACGTTATACCATATAACGTAGTACGTGATAACGTAATACCATATAATATAATACCTTATATCGTTATACCATATAACGTAATACGTTACAACGTTATACCATATAACGTAATACTTTATAACGTTATACCATATAACGTAATACGTTAAAACGTTATACCATATAACGTAATACGTTATAACGTTATACCATATAACGTAATACGTGATAACGTAATACCATATAACGTAATACGTTATAACGTTATACCATATAACGTAATACGTTATAACGTTATACCATATAACGTAATACTTTATAACGTTATACCATATAACGTAATACGTTATAACGTTATACCATATAACGTAATACGTTAAAACGTAATACCATATAACGTAATACGTTATAACGTTATACCATATAACGTAAAACGTCATTTCGTTATACCATATAACGTAATACGTTATAACGTAATGCCATATAACGTAATACGTGATAACGTTATACCATATAACGTAATACGTTATAACGTAATAACATATAACGTAAAACGTTATAACGTAATACCATATAACGTAATAAGTTATAACGTTATACCATATAACGTAATACGTTATAACGATATACCATATAACGTAATACGTTATAACGTTATACCATACAACGTAATACGTGATAACGTTATACCATATAACGTAATACGTTAAAACGTTATACCATATAACGTAATACGTTATAACGATATACCATATAACGTAATACGTTATAACGTTATACCATATAACGTAATACGTTATAACGTTATACCATATAACGTAATACGGTATTACGTTATACCATATAACGTAATACGTTATAACGATATACCATATAACGTAGTACGTTATAACGTTATACCATATAACGTAATACGTTATAACGTTATACCATATAACGTAATACGTTAAAACGTTATACCATATAACGTAATACGTTATAACGTTATACCATATAACGTAGTACGTGATAACGTAATACCATATAATATAATACGTTATAACGTTATACCATATAACGTAATACGTTATAACGTTATACCATATAACGTAATACTTTATAACGTTATACCATATAACGTAATACGTTAAAACGTTATACCATATAACGTAATACGTTATAACGTTATACCATATAACGTAATACGTGATAACGTAATACCATATAACGTAATACGTTATAACGTTATACCATATAACGTAATACGTTATAACGTTATACCATATAACGTAATACTTTATAACGTTATACCATATAACGTAATACGTTATAACGTTATACCATATAACGTAATACGTTAAAACGTAATACCATATAACGTAATACGTTATAACGTTACACCATATAACGTAAAACGTCATTTCGTTATACCATATAACGTAATACGTTATAACGTAATGCCATATAACGTAATACGTGATAACGTTATACCATATAACGTAATACGTTATAACGTAATAACATATAACGTAAAACGTTATAACGTAATACCATATAACGTAATAAGTTATAACGTTATACCATATAACGTAATACGTTAAAACGTAATACCATATAACGTAATACGTTATAACGTAATACCATATAACGTAATACGTTATAACGTTATACCATATAACGTAATACGTTATAACGTTATACCATATAACGTAATACTTCATAACGTAATACCATATAACGTAATACGTTAAAACGTTATACCACATAACGTAATACGTTAGAACGTAATATCATATAACGTAATACGTTATAACGTTATACCATATAACGTAATACGTTAAAACGTAATACCATATAACGTAATACGTTATAACGTTATACCATATAACGTAAAACGTCATTTCGTTATACCATATAACGTAATACGTTATAACGTTATACCATATAACGTAATACGTTAAAACGTAATACCATATAACGTAATACGTTATAACGTTATACCATATAACGTAAAACGTCATTTCGTTATACCATATAACGCAATACGTTATAACGTAATGCCATATAACGTAATACGTGATAACGTTATACCTTATAACGTAATACGTTATAACGTAATAACATATAACGTAAAACGTTATAACGTAATACCATATAACGTAATACGTTATAACGTTATACCGTATAACGTAATACGTTAAAACGTAATACCATATAACGTAATACGTTATAACGTAATACCATATAACATAATACGTTATAACGTTATAACGTTATACCATATAACGTAATACTTTATAACGTAATACCATATAACGTAATACGTTAAAACGTTATACCACATAACGTAATACGTTATAACGTAATACCATATAACGTAATACGTTATAACGTTATACCATATAACGTAATACGTTAAAACGTAATACCATATAACGTAATACGTTATAACTTTATACCATATAACGTAAAACGTCATTTCGTTATACCATATAACGTAATACGTTATAACTTTATACCATATAACGTAATACATTAAAACGTAATACCATATAACGTAATACGTTATAACGTTATACCATATAACGTAAAACGTCATTTCGTTATACCATATAACGTAATACGTTATAACGTAATGCCATATAACGTAATACGTGATAACGTTATACCATATAACGTAATACGTTATAACGTCATAACATATAACGTAAAACGTTATAACGTAATACCATATAACGTAATACGTTATAACGTTATACCATATAACGTAATACGTTAAAACGTAATACCATATAACGTAATACGTTATAACGTAATACCATATAACATAATACGTTATAACGTTATAACGTTATACCATATAACGTAATACTTTATAACGTTATACCATATAACGTAAGACGTTATAACGTTATAACGTTATACCATATAACGTAATACTTTATAACGTTATACCATATAACGTAAAACGTCATTTCGTTATACCATATAACGTAATACGTTATAACGTAATGCCATATAACGTAATACGTGATAACGTTATACCATATAACGTAATACGTTATAACGTCATAACATATAACGTAAAACGTTATAACGTAATACCATATAATATAATACGTTATAACGTTATACCATATAACGTAATACGTTATAACGTTATACCATATAACGTAATACTTTATAACGTTATACCATATAACGTAATACGTTAAAACGTTATACCATATAACGTAATACGTTATAACGTTATACCATATAACGTAATACGTGATAACGTAATACCATATAACGTAATACGTTATAACGTTATACCATATAACGTAATACGTTATAACGTTATACCATATAACGTAATACTTTATAACGTTATACCATATAACGTAATACGTTATAACGTTATACCATATAACGTAATACGTTAAAACGTAATACCATATAACGTAATACGTTATAACGTTACACCATATAACGTAAAACGTCATTTCGTTATACCATATAACGTAATACGTTATAACGTAATGCCATATAACGTAATACGTGATAACGTTATACCATATAACGTAATACGTTATAACGTAATAACATATAACGTAAAACGTTATAACGTAATACCATATAACGTAATAAGTTATAACGTTATACCATATAACGTAATACGTTAAAACGTAATACCATATAACGTAATACGTTATAACGTAATACCATATAACGTAATACGTTATAACGTTATACCATATAACGTAATACGTTATAACGTTATACCATATAACGTAATACTTCATAACGTAATACCATATAACGTAATACGTTAAAACGTTATACCACATAACGTAATACGTTAGAACGTAATATCATATAACGTAATACGTTATAACGTTATACCATATAACGTAATACGTTAAAACGTAATACCATATAACGTAATACGTTATAACGTTATACCATATAACGTAAAACGTCATTTCGTTATACCATATAACGTAATACGTTATAACGTTATACCATATAACGTAATACGTTAAAACGTAATACCATATAACGTAATACGTTATAACGTTATACCATATAACGTAAAACGTCATTTCGTTATACCATATAACGCAATACGTTATAACGTAATGCCATATAACGTAATACGTGATAACGTTATACCTTATAACGTAATACGTTATAACGTAATAACATATAACGTAAAACGTTATAACGTAATACCATATAACGTAATACGTTATAACGTTATACCATATAACGTAATACGTTAAAACGTAATACCATATAACGTAATACGTTATAACGTAATACCATATAACATAATACGTTATAACGTTATAACGTTATACCATATAACGTAATACTTTATAACGTAATACCATATAACGTAATACGTTAAAACGTTATACCACATAACGTAATACGTTATAACGTAATACCATATAACGTAATACGTTATAACGTTATACCATATAACGTAATACGTTAAAACGTAATACCATATAACGTAATACGTTATAACTTTATACCATATAACGTAAAACGTCATTTCGTTATACCATATAACGTAATACGTTATAACTTTATACCATATAACGTAATACATTAAAACGTAATACCATATAACGTAATACGTTATAACGTTATACCATATAACGTAAAACGTTATAACGTAATACCATATAACGTAATACGTTATAACGTTATACCATATAACGTAATACGTTAAAACGTAATACCATATAACGTAATACGTTATAACGTTATACCATATAACGTAAAACGTCAGTTCGTTATACCATATAACGTACTACGTTATAACGTAATGCCATATAACGTAATACGTGATAACGTTATACCATATAACGTAATACGTTATAACTTAATAACATATAACGTAAAACGTCATTTCGTTATACCATATAACGTAATACGGTATAACGTTATACCATATAACGTAATACGTTATAACGATATACCATATAACGTAATACGTTATAACGTTATACCATATAACGTAATACGTGATAACGTTATACCATATAACGTAATACGTTAAAACGTTATACCATATAACGTAATACGTTATAACGATATACCATATAACGTAATACGTTATAACGTTATACCATATAACGTAATACGTTATAACGTTATACCATATAACGTAATACGGTATTACGTTATACCATATAACGTAATACGTTATAACGATATACCATATAACGTAGTACGTTATAACGTTATACCATATAACGTAATACGTTATAACGTTATACCATATAACGTAATACGTTAAAACGTAATACCATATAACGTAATACGTTATAACGTTATACCATATAACGTAAAACGTCAGTTCGTTATACCATATAACGTACTACGTTATAACGTAATGCCATATAACGTAATACGTGATAACGTTATACCATATAACGTAATACGTTATAACTTAATAACATATAACGTAAAACGTCATTTCGTTATACCATATAACGTAATACGGTATAACGTTATACCATATAACGTAATACGTTATAACGATATACCATATAACGTAATACGTTATAACGTTATACCATATAACGTAATACGTGATAACGTTATACCATATAACGTAATACGTTAAAACGTTATACCATATAACGTAATACGTTATAACGATATACCATATAACGTAATACGTTATAACGTTATACCATATAACGTAATACGTTATAACGTTATACCATATAACGTAATACGGTATTACGTTATACCATATAACGTAATACGTTATAACGATATACCATATAACGTAGTACGTTATAACGTTATACCATATAACGTAATACGTTATAACGTTATACCATATAACGTAATACGTTAAAACGTTATACCATATAACGTAATACGTTATAACGTTATACCATATAACGTAGTACGTGATAACGTAATACCATATAATATAATACGTTATAACGTTATACCATATAACGTAATACGTTATAACGTTATACCATATAACGTAATACTTTATAACGTTATACCATATAACGTAATACGTTAAAACGTTATACCATATAACGTAATACGTTATAACGTTATACCATATAACGTAATACGTGATAACGTAATACCATATAACGTAATACGTTATAACGTTATACCATATAACGTAATACGTTATAACGTTATACCATATAACGTAATACTTTATAACGTTATACCATATAACGTAATACGTTATAACGTTATACCATATAACGTAATACGTTAAAACGTAATACCATATAACGTAATACGTTATAACGTTACACCATATAACGTAAAACGTCATTTCGTTATACCATATAACGTAATACGTTATAACGTAATGCCATATAACGTAATACGTGATAACGTTATACCATATAACGTAATACGTTATAACGTAATAACATATAACGTAAAACGTTATAACGTAATACCATATAACGTAATAAGTTATAACGTTATACCATATAACGTAATACGTTAGAACGTAATACCATATAACGTAATACGTTATAACGTAATACCATATAACGTAATACGTTATAACGTTATACCATATAACGTAAAACGTCATTTCGTTATACCATATAACGCAATACGTTATAACGTAATGCCATATAACGTAATACGTTAAAACGTAATACCATATAACGTAATACGTTATAACGTTATACCATATAACGTAAAACGTCATTTCGTTATACCATATAACGCAATACGTTATAACGTAATGCCATATAACGTAATACGTGATAACGTTATACCATATAACGTAATACGTTATAACGTAATAACATATAACGTAAAACGTTATAACGTAATACCATGTAACGTAATACGTTATAACGTTATACCATATAACGTAATACGTTAAAACGTAATACCATATAACGTAATACGTTATAACGTTATACCATATAACGTAAAACGTCAGTTCGTTATACCATATAACGTACTACGTTATAACGTAATGCCATATAACGTAATACGTGATAACGTTATACCATATAACGTAATACGTTATAACTTAATAACATATAACGTAAAACGTCATTTCGTTATACCATATAACGTAATACGGTATAACGTTATACCATATAACGTAATACGTTATAACGATATACCATATAACGTAATACGTTATAACGTTATACCATATAACGTAATACGTTATAACGTTATACCATATAACGTAATACGTTAAAACGTTATACCATATAACGTAATACGTTATAACGTTATACCATATAACGTAGTACGTGATAACGTAATACCATATAATATAATACGTTATAACGTTATACCATATAACGTAATACGTTATAACGTTATACCATATAACGTAATACTTTATAACGTTATACCATATAACGTAATACGTTAAAACGTTATACCATATAACGTAATACGTTATAACGTTATACCATATAACGTAATACGTGATAACGTAATACCATATAACGTAATACGTTATAACGTTATACCATATAACGTAATACGTTATAACGTTATACCATATAACGTAATACTTTATAACGTTATACCATATAACGTAATACGTTATAACGTTATACCATATAACGTAATACGTTAAAACGTAATACCATATAACGTAATACGTTATAACGTTACACCATATAACGTAAAACGTCATTTCGTTATACCATATAACGTAATACGTTATAACGTAATGCCATATAACGTAATACGTGATAACGTTATACCATATAACGTAATACGTTATAACGTAATAACATATAACGTAAAACGTTATAACGTAATACCATATAACGTAATAAGTTATAACGTTATACCATATAACGTAATACGTTAAAACGTAATACCATATAACGTAATACGTTATAACGTAATACCATATAACGTAATACGTTATAACGTTATACCATATAACGTAAAACGTCATTTCGTTATACCATATAACGCAATACGTTATAACGTAATGCCATATAACGTAATACGTTAAAACGTAATACCATATAACGTAATACGTTATAACGTTATACCATATAACGTAAAACGTCATTTCGTTATACCATATAACGCAATACGTTATAACGTAATGCCATATAACGTAATACGTGATAACGTTATACCATATAACGTAATACGTTATAACGTAATAACATATAACGTAAAACGTTATAACGTAATACCATGTAACGTAATACGTTATAACGTTATACCATATAACGTAATACGTTAAAACGTAATACCATATAACGTAATACGTTATAACGTTATACCATATAACGTAAAACGTCAGTTCGTTATACCATATAACGTACTACGTTATAACGTAATGCCATATAACGTAATACGTGATAACGTTATACCATATAACGTAATACGTTATAACTTAATAACATATAACGTAAAACGTCATTTCGTTATACCATATAACGTAATACGGTATAACGTTATACCATATAACGTAATACGTTATAACGATATACCATATAACGTAATACGTTATAACGTTATACCATATAACGTAATACGTGATAACGTTATACCATATAACGTAATACGTTAAAACGTTATACCATATAACGTAATACGTTATAACGATATACCATATAACGTAATACGTTATAACGTTATACCATATAACGTAATACGTTATAACGTTATACCATATAACGTAATACGGTATTACGTTATACCATATAACGTAATACGTTATAACGATATACCATATAACGTAGTACGTTATAACGTTATACCATATAACGTAATACGTTATAACGTTATACCATATAACGTAATACGTTAAAACGTTATACCATATAACGTAATACGTTATAACGTTATACCATATAACGTAGTACGTGATAACGTAATACCATATAATATAATACCTTATATCGTTATACCATATAACGTAATACGTTACAACGTTATACCATATAACGTAATACTTTATAACGTTATACCATATAACGTAATACGTTAAAACGTTATACCATATAACGTAATACGTTATAACGTTATACCATATAACGTAATACGTGATAACGTAATACCATATAACGTAATACGTTATAACGTTATACCATATAACGTAATACGTTATAACGTTATACCATATAACGTAATACTTTATAACGTTATACCATATAACGTAATACGTTATAACGTTATACCATATAACGTAATACGTTAAAACGTAATACCATATAACGTAATACGTTATAACGTTATACCATATAACGTAAAACGTCATTTCGTTATACCATATAACGTAATACGTTATAACGTAATGCCATATAACGTAATACGTGATAACGTTATACCATATAACGTAATACGTTATAACGTAATAACATATAACGTAAAACGTTATAACGTAATACCATATAACGTAATAAGTTATAACGTTATACCATATAACGTAATACGTTATAACGATATACCATATAACGTAATACGTTATAACGTTATACCATACAACGTAATACGTGATAACGTTATACCATATAACGTAATACGTTAAAACGTTATACCATATAACGTAATACGTTATAACGATATACCATATAACGTAATACGTTATAACGTTATACCATATAACGTAATACGTTATAACGTTATACCATATAACGTAATACGGTATTACGTTATACCATATAACGTAATACGTTATAACGATATACCATATAACGTAGTACGTTATAACGTTATACCATATAACGTAATACGTTATAACGTTATACCATATAACGTAATACGTTAAAACGTTATACCATATAACGTAATACGTTATAACGTTATACCATATAACGTAGTACGTGATAACGTAATACCATATAATATAATACGTTATAACGTTATACCATATAACGTAATACGTTATAACGTTATACCATATAACGTAATACTTTATAACGTTATACCATATAACGTAATACGTTAAAACGTTATACCATATAACGTAATACGTTATAACGTTATACCATATAACGTAATACGTGATAACGTAATACCATATAACGTAATACGTTATAACGTTATACCATATAACGTAATACGTTATAACGTTATACCATATAACGTAATACTTTATAACGTTATACCATATAACGTAATACGTTATAACGTTATACCATATAACGTAATACGTTAAAACGTAATACCATATAACGTAATACGTTATAACGTTACACCATATAACGTAAAACGTCATTTCGTTATACCATATAACGTAATACGTTATAACGTAATGCCATATAACGTAATACGTGATAACGTTATACCATATAACGTAATACGTTATAACGTAATAACATATAACGTAAAACGTTATAACGTAATACCATATAACGTAATAAGTTATAACGTTATACCATATAACGTAATACGTTAAAACGTAATACCATATAACGTAATACGTTATAACGTAATACCATATAACGTAATACGTTATAACGTTATACCATATAACGTAATACGTTATAACGTTATACCATATAACGTAATACTTCATAACGTAATACCATATAACGTAATACGTTAAAACGTTATACCACATAACGTAATACGTTAGAACGTAATATCATATAACGTAATACGTTATAACGTTATACCATATAACGTAATACGTTAAAACGTAATACCATATAACGTAATACGTTATAACGTTATACCATATAACGTAAAACGTCATTTCGTTATACCATATAACGTAATACGTTATAACGTTATACCATATAACGTAATACGTTAAAACGTAATACCATATAACGTAATACGTTATAACGTTATACCATATAACGTAAAACGTCATTTCGTTATACCATATAACGCAATACGTTATAACGTAATGCCATATAACGTAATACGTGATAACGTTATACCTTATAACGTAATACGTTATAACGTAATAACATATAACGTAAAACGTTATAACGTAATACCATATAACGTAATACGTTATAACGTTATACCGTATAACGTAATACGTTAAAACGTAATACCATATAACGTAATACGTTATAACGTAATACCATATAACATAATACGTTATAACGTTATAACGTTATACCATATAACGTAATACTTTATAACGTAATACCATATAACGTAATACGTTAAAACGTTATACCACATAACGTAATACGTTATAACGTAATACCATATAACGTAATACGTTATAACGTTATACCATATAACGTAATACGTTAAAACGTAATACCATATAACGTAATACGTTATAACTTTATACCATATAACGTAAAACGTCATTTCGTTATACCATATAACGTAATACGTTATAACTTTATACCATATAACGTAATACATTAAAACGTAATACCATATAACGTAATACGTTATAACGTTATACCATATAACGTAAAACGTCATTTCGTTATACCATATAACGTAATACGTTATAACGTAATGCCATATAACGTAATACGTGATAACGTTATACCATATAACGTAATACGTTATAACGTCATAACATATAACGTAAAACGTTATAACGTAATACCATATAACGTAATACGTTATAACGTTATACCATATAACGTAATACGTTAAAACGTAATACCATATAACGTAATACGTTATAACGTAATACCATATAACATAATACGTTATAACGTTATAACGTTATACCATATAACGTAATACTTTATAACGTTATACCATATAACGTAAGACGTTATAACGTTATAACGTTATACCATATAACGTAATACTTTATAACGTTATACCATATAACGTAAAACGTCATTTCGTTATACCATATAACGTAATACGTTATAACGTAATGCCATATAACGTAATACGTGATAACGTTATACCATATAACGTAATACGTTATAACGTCATAACATATAACGTAAAACGTTATAACGTAATACCATATAATATAATACGTTATAACGTTATACCATATAACGTAATACGTTATAACGTTATACCATATAACGTAATACTTTATAACGTTATACCATATAACGTAATACGTTAAAACGTTATACCATATAACGTAATACGTTATAACGTTATACCATATAACGTAATACGTGATAACGTAATACCATATAACGTAATACGTTATAACGTTATACCATATAACGTAATACGTTATAACGTTATACCATATAACGTAATACTTTATAACGTTATACCATATAACGTAATACGTTATAACGTTATACCATATAACGTAATACGTTAAAACGTAATACCATATAACGTAATACGTTATAACGTTACACCATATAACGTAAAACGTCATTTCGTTATACCATATAACGTAATACGTTATAACGTAATGCCATATAACGTAATACGTGATAACGTTATACCATATAACGTAATACGTTATAACGTAATAACATATAACGTAAAACGTTATAACGTAATACCATATAACGTAATAAGTTATAACGTTATACCATATAACGTAATACGTTAAAACGTAATACCATATAACGTAATACGTTATAACGTAATACCATATAACGTAATACGTTATAACGTTATACCATATAACGTAATACGTTATAACGTTATACCATATAACGTAATACTTCATAACGTAATACCATATAACGTAATACGTTAAAACGTTATACCACATAACGTAATACGTTAGAACGTAATATCATATAACGTAATACGTTATAACGTTATACCATATAACGTAATACGTTAAAACGTAATACCATATAACGTAATACGTTATAACGTTATACCATATAACGTAAAACGTCATTTCGTTATACCATATAACGTAATACGTTATAACGTTATACCATATAACGTAATACGTTAAAACGTAATACCATATAACGTAATACGTTATAACGTTATACCATATAACGTAAAACGTCATTTCGTTATACCATATAACGCAATACGTTATAACGTAATGCCATATAACGTAATACGTGATAACGTTATACCTTATAACGTAATACGTTATAACGTAATAACATATAACGTAAAACGTTATAACGTAATACCATATAACGTAATACGTTATAACGTTATACCATATAACGTAATACGTTAAAACGTAATACCATATAACGTAATACGTTATAACGTAATACCATATAACATAATACGTTATAACGTTATAACGTTATACCATATAACGTAATACTTTATAACGTAATACCATATAACGTAATACGTTAAAACGTTATACCACATAACGTAATACGTTATAACGTAATACCATATAACGTAATACGTTATAACGTTATACCATATAACGTAATACGTTAAAACGTAATACCATATAACGTAATACGTTATAACTTTATACCATATAACGTAAAACGTCATTTCGTTATACCATATAACGTAATACGTTATAACTTTATACCATATAACGTAATACATTAAAACGTAATACCATATAACGTAATACGTTATAACGTTATACCATATAACGTAAAACGTTATAACGTAATACCATATAACGTAATACGTTATAACGTTATACCATATAACGTAATACGTTAAAACGTAATACCATATAACGTAATACGTTATAACGTTATACCATATAACGTAAAACGTCAGTTCGTTATACCATATAACGTACTACGTTATAACGTAATGCCATATAACGTAATACGTGATAACGTTATACCATATAACGTAATACGTTATAACTTAATAACATATAACGTAAAACGTCATTTCGTTATACCATATAACGTAATACGGTATAACGTTATACCATATAACGTAATACGTTATAACGATATACCATATAACGTAATACGTTATAACGTTATACCATATAACGTAATACGTGATAACGTTATACCATATAACGTAATACGTTAAAACGTTATACCATATAACGTAATACGTTATAACGATATACCATATAACGTAATACGTTATAACGTTATACCATATAACGTAATACGTTATAACGTTATACCATATAACGTAATACGGTATTACGTTATACCATATAACGTAATACGTTATAACGATATACCATATAACGTAGTACGTTATAACGTTATACCATATAACGTAATACGTTATAACGTTATACCATATAACGTAATACGTTAAAACGTAATACCATATAACGTAATACGTTATAACGTTATACCATATAACGTAAAACGTCAGTTCGTTATACCATATAACGTACTACGTTATAACGTAATGCCATATAACGTAATACGTGATAACGTTATACCATATAACGTAATACGTTATAACTTAATAACATATAACGTAAAACGTCATTTCGTTATACCATATAACGTAATACGGTATAACGTTATACCATATAACGTAATACGTTATAACGATATACCATATAACGTAATACGTTATAACGTTATACCATATAACGTAATACGTGATAACGTTATACCATATAACGTAATACGTTAAAACGTTATACCATATAACGTAATACGTTATAACGATATACCATATAACGTAATACGTTATAACGTTATACCATATAACGTAATACGTTATAACGTTATACCATATAACGTAATACGGTATTACGTTATACCATATAACGTAATACGTTATAACGATATACCATATAACGTAGTACGTTATAACGTTATACCATATAACGTAATACGTTATAACGTTATACCATATAACGTAATACGTTAAAACGTTATACCATATAACGTAATACGTTATAACGTTATACCATATAACGTAGTACGTGATAACGTAATACCATATAATATAATACGTTATAACGTTATACCATATAACGTAATACGTTATAACGTTATACCATATAACGTAATACTTTATAACGTTATACCATATAACGTAATACGTTAAAACGTTATACCATATAACGTAATACGTTATAACGTTATACCATATAACGTAATACGTGATAACGTAATACCATATAACGTAATACGTTATAACGTTATACCATATAACGTAATACGTTATAACGTTATACCATATAACGTAATACTTTATAACGTTATACCATATAACGTAATACGTTATAACGTTATACCATATAACGTAATACGTTAAAACGTAATACCATATAACGTAATACGTTATAACGTTACACCATATAACGTAAAACGTCATTTCGTTATACCATATAACGTAATACGTTATAACGTAATGCCATATAACGTAATACGTGATAACGTTATACCATATAACGTAATACGTTATAACGTAATAACATATAACGTAAAACGTTATAACGTAATACCATATAACGTAATAAGTTATAACGTTATACCATATAACGTAATACGTTAGAACGTAATACCATATAACGTAATACGTTATAACGTAATACCATATAACGTAATACGTTATAACGTTATACCATATAACGTAAAACGTCATTTCGTTATACCATATAACGCAATACGTTATAACGTAATGCCATATAACGTAATACGTTAAAACGTAATACCATATAACGTAATACGTTATAACGTTATACCATATAACGTAAAACGTCATTTCGTTATACCATATAACGCAATACGTTATAACGTAATGCCATATAACGTAATACGTGATAACGTTATACCATATAACGTAATACGTTATAACGTAATAACATATAACGTAAAACGTTATAACGTAATACCATGTAACGTAATACGTTATAACGTTATACCATATAACGTAATACGTTAAAACGTAATACCATATAACGTAATACGTTATAACGTTATACCATATAACGTAAAACGTCAGTTCGTTATACCATATAACGTACTACGTTATAACGTAATGCCATATAACGTAATACGTGATAACGTTATACCATATAACGTAATACGTTATAACTTAATAACATATAACGTAAAACGTCATTTCGTTATACCATATAACGTAATACGGTATAACGTTATACCATATAACGTAATACGTTATAACGATATACCATATAACGTAATACGTTATAACGTTATACCATATAACGTAATACGTGATAACGTTATACCATATAACGTAATACGTTAAAACGTTATACCATATAACGTAATACGTTATAACGATATACCATATAACGTAATACGTTATAACGTTATACCATATAACGTAATACGTTATGACGTTATACCATATAACGTAATACGGTATTACGTTATACCATATAACGTAATACGTTATAACGATATACCATATAACGTAGTACGTTATAACGTTATACCATATAACGTAATACGTTATAACGTTATACCATATAACGTAATACGTTAAAACGTTATACCATATAACGTAATACGTTATAACGTTATACCATATAACGTAGTACGTGATAACGTAATACCATATAATATAATACCTTATATCGTTATACCATATAACGTAATACGTTACAACGTTATACCATATAACGTAATACTTTATAACGTTATACCATATAACGTAATACGTTAAAACGTTATACCATATAACGTAATACGTTATAACGTTATACCATATAACGTAATACGTGATAACGTAATACCATATAACGTAATACGTTATAACGTTATACCATATAACGTAATACGTTATAACGTTATACCATATAACGTAATACTTTATAACGTTATACCATATAACGTAATACGTTATAACGTTATACCATATAACGTAATACGTTAAAACGTAATACCATATAACGTAATACGTTATAACGTTATACCATATAACGTAAAACGTCATTTCGTTATACCATATAACGTAATACGTTATAACGTAATGCCATATAACGTAATACGTGATAACGTTATACCATATAACGTAATACGTTATAACGTAATAACATATAACGTAAAACGTTATAACGTAATACCATATAACGTAATAAGTTATAACGTTATACCATATAACGTAATACGTTATAACGATATACCATATAACGTAATACGTTATAACGTTATACCATACAACGTAATACGTGATAACGTTATACCATATAACGTAATACGTTAAAACGTTATACCATATAACGTAATACGTTATAACGATATACCATATAACGTAATACGTTATAACGTTATACCATATAACGTAATACGTTATAACGTTATACCATATAACGTAATACGGTATTACGTTATACCATATAACGTAATACGTTATAACGATATACCATATAACGTAGTACGTTATAACGTTATACCATATAACGTAATACGTTATAACGTTATACCATATAACGTAATACGTTAAAACGTTATACCATATAACGTAATACGTTATAACGTTATACCATATAACGTAGTACGTGATAACGTAATACCATATAATATAATACGTTATAACGTTATACCATATAACGTAATACGTTATAACGTTATACCATATAACGTAATACTTTATAACGTTATACCATATAACGTAATACGTTAAAACGTTATACCATATAACGTAATACGTTATAACGTTATACCATATAACGTAATACGTGATAACGTAATACCATATAACGTAATACGTTATAACGTTATACCATATAACGTAATACGTTATAACGTTATACCATATAACGTAATACTTTATAACGTTATACCATATAACGTAATACGTTATAACGTTATACCATATAACGTAATACGTTAAAACGTAATACCATATAACGTAATACGTTATAACGTTACACCATATAACGTAAAACGTCATTTCGTTATACCATATAACGTAATACGTTATAACGTAATGCCATATAACGTAATACGTGATAACGTTATACCATATAACGTAATACGTTATAACGTAATAACATATAACGTAAAACGTTATAACGTAATACCATATAACGTAATAAGTTATAACGTTATACCATATAACGTAATACGTTAAAACGTAATACCATATAACGTAATACGTTATAACGTAATACCATATAACGTAATACGTTATAACGTTATACCATATAACGTAATACGTTATAACGTTATACCATATAACGTAATACTTCATAACGTAATACCATATAACGTAATACGTTAAAACGTTATACCACATAACGTAATACGTTAGAACGTAATATCATATAACGTAATACGTTATAACGTTATACCATATAACGTAATACGTTAAAACGTAATACCATATAACGTAATACGTTATAACGTTATACCATATAACGTAAAACGTCATTTCGTTATACCATATAACGTAATACGTTATAACGTTATACCATATAACGTAATACGTTAAAACGTAATACCATATAACGTAATACGTTATAACGTTATACCATATAACGTAAAACGTCATTTCGTTATACCATATAACGCAATACGTTATAACGTAATGCCATATAACGTAATACGTGATAACGTTATACCTTATAACGTAATACGTTATAACGTAATAACATATAACGTAAAACGTTATAACGTAATACCATATAACGTAATACGTTATAACGTTATACCATATAACGTAATACGTTAAAACGTAATACCATATAACGTAATACGTTATAACGTAATACCATATAACATAATACGTTATAACGTTATAACGTTATACCATATAACGTAATACTTTATAACGTAATACCATATAACGTAATACGTTAAAACGTTATACCACATAACGTAATACGTTATAACGTAATACCATATAACGTAATACGTTATAACGTTATACCATATAACGTAATACGTTAAAACGTAATACCATATAACGTAATACGTTATAACTTTATACCATATAACGTAAAACGTCATTTCGTTATACCATATAACGTAATACGTTATAACTTTATACCATATAACGTAATACATTAAAACGTAATACCATATAACGTAATACGTTATAACGTTATACCATATAACGTAAAACGTCATTTCGTTATACCATATAACGTAATACGTTATAACGTAATGCCATATAACGTAATACGTGATAACGTTATACCATATAACGTAATACGTTATAACGTCATAACATATAACGTAAAACGTTATAACGTAATACCATATAACGTAATACGTTATAACGTTATACCATATAACGTAATACGTTAAAACGTAATACCATATAACGTAATACGTTATAACGTAATACCATATAACATAATACGTTATAACGTTATAACGTTATACCATATAACGTAATACTTTATAACGTTATACCATATAACGTAAGACGTTAAAACGTTATACCACATAACGTAATACGTTATAACGTAATACCATATAACGTAATACGTTATAACGTAATACCATATAACGTAATACGTTATAACGTAATACCATATAACGTAAAACGTCATTTCGTTATACCATATAACGTAATACGTTATAACGTTATACCATATAACATAATACGTGATAACGTAATACCATATAACGTAATACGTTATAACGTTATACCATATAACTTAATACGTGATAACGTTATACCATATAACGTAATACGTTAAAACGTTATACCATATAACGTAATACGTTATAACGATATACCATATAACGTAATACGTTATAGCGTTATACCATATAACGTAATACGTGATAACGTTATACCATATAACGTAATACGTTAAAACGTTATACCATATAACGTAATACGTTATAACGTTATACCATATAACGTAATACGTGATAACGTAATACCATATAACGTAATACGTTATGACGTTATACCATATAACGTAATACGTTATAACGTAATACCATATAACGTAATACGTTATAACGTAATACCATATAACGTAAAACGTCATTTCGTTATACCATATAACGTAATACGTTATAACGTAATACCATATAACGTAATACGTTATAACGTTGTACCATATAACGTAATAAGTGATAACGTTATACCATATAACGTAATACGTTAAAACGTTATACCATATAACGTAATACGTTATAACGTTATACCATATAACGTAATACGTGATAACGTTATACCATATAACGTAATACGTTATAACGTTATACCATATAACGTAATACGTTAAAACGTAATACCATATAACGTAATACGTTATAACGTTATACCATATAACGTAAAACGTCATTTCGTTATACCATATAACGTAATACGTTATAACGTTATACCATATAACGTAATACGTTAAAACGTAATACCATATAACGTAATACGTTATAACGTTATACCATATAACGTAAAACGTCATTTCGTTATACCATATAACGCAATACGTTATAACGTAATGCCATATAACGTAATACGTGATAACGTTATACCATATAACGTAATACGTTATAACGTAATAACATATAACGTAAAATGTTATAACGTAATACCATATAACGTAATACGTTATAACGTTATACCATATAACGTAATACGTTAAAACGTAATACCATATAACGTAATACGTTATAACGTAATACCATATAACATAATACGTTATAACGTTATAACGTTATACCATATAACGTAATACGTTATAACGTTATACCATATAACGTAAAACGTCATTTCGTTATACCATATAACGCAATACGTTATAACGTAATGCCATATAACGTAATACGTGATAACGTTATACCATATAACGTAATACGTTATAACGTAATAACATATTACGTAAAATGTTATAACGTAATACCATATAACGTAATACGTTATAACGTTATACCATATAACGTAATACGTTAAAACGTAATACCATATAACGTAATACGTTAAAACGTTATACCACATAACGTAATACGTTATAACGTAATACCATATAACGTAATACGTTATAACGTTATACCATATAACGTAATACGTTAAAACGTAATACCATATAACGTAATACGTTATAACTTTATACCATATAACGTAAAACGTCATTTCGTTATACCATATAACGTAATACGTTATAACTTTATACCATATAACGTAATACATTAAAACGTAATACCATATAACGTAATACGTTATAACGTTATACCATATAACGTAAAACGTCATTTCGTTATACCATATAACGTAATACGTTATAACGTAATGCCATATAACGTAATACGTGATAACGTTATACCATATAACGTAATACGTTATAACGTAATAACATATAACGTAAAACGTTATAACGTAATACCATATAACGTAATACGTTATAACGTTATACCATATAACATAATACGTTAAAACGTAATACCATATAACGTAATACGTTATAACGTAATACCATATAACATAATACGTTATAACGTTATAACGTTATACCATATAACGTAATACTTTATAACGTTATACCATATAACGTAAGACGTTAAAACGTTATACCACATAACGTAATACGATATAACGTAATACCATATAACGTAATACGTTATAACGTAATACCATATAACGTAAAACGTCATTTCGTTATACCATATAACGTAATACGTTATAACGTAATACCATATAACGTAATACGTTATAACGTTATACCATATAACGTAATAAGTGATAACGTTATACCATATAACGTAATACGTTAATACGTTATACCATATAACGTAATACGTTATAACGTTATACCATATAACGTAATACGTGATAACGTTATACCATATAACGTAATACGTTAAACCGTTATACCATATAACGTAATACGTTATAGCGTTATACCATATAACGTAATACGTGATAACGTTATACCATATAACGTAATACGTTAAAACGTTATACCATATAACGTAATACGTTATAACGTTATACCATATAACGTAATACGTGATAACGTAATACCATATAACGTAATACGTTATGACGTTATACCATATAACGTAATACGTTATAACGTAATACCATATAACGTAATACGTTATAACGTAATACCATATAACGTAAAACGTCATTTCGTTATACCATATAACGTAATACGTTATAACGTAATACCATATAACGTAATACGTTATAACGTTGTACCATATAACGTAATAAGTGATAACGTTATACCATATAACGTAATACGTTAAAACGTTATACCATATAACGTAATACGTTATAACGTTATACCATATAACGTAATACGTGATAACGTTATACCATATAACGTAGTACGTTATAACGTTATACCATATAACGTAATACGTTATAACGTTATACCATATAACGTAAAACGTCATTTCGTTATACCATATAACGTAATACGTTATAACGTAATGCCATATAACGTAATACGTGATAACGTTATACCATATAACGTAATACTTTATAACGTTATACCATATAACGTAATACGTTAAAACGCTATACCACATAACGTAATACGTTATAACGTAATACCATATAACGTAAAACGTCATTTCGTTATACCATATAACGTAATACGTTATAACGTAATGCCATATAACGTAATACGTGATAACGTTATACCATATAACGTAATACGTTATAACGTAATAACATATAACGTAAAACGTTATAACGTAATATCATATAACGTAATACGTTATAGCGTTATACCATATAACGTAATACGTTAAAACGTAACACCATATAACGTAATACTTTATAACGTTATACCATATAACGTAATACGTTAAAACGTTATACCACATAACGTAATACGTTATAACGTAATACCATATAACGTAATACGTTATAACGTTATAGCATATAACGTAATACGTTAAAACGTAGTACCATATAACGTAATACGTTATAACGTAATACCATATAACGTAAAACGTCATTTCGTTATACCATATAACGTAATACTTTATAACGTTATACCATATAACGTAATACGTTAAAACGTTATACCACATAACGTAATACGTTAAAACGCTATACCACATAACGTAATACGTTATAACGTAATACCATATAACGTAAAACGTCATTTCGTTATACCATATAACGTAATACGTTATAACGTAATACCATATAACATAATACGTTATAACGTTATACCATATAACGTAATAAGTGATAACGTTATACCATATAACGTAATACGTTAATACGTTATACCATATAACGTAATACGTTATAACGTTATACCATATAACGTAATACGTGATAACGTTATACCATATAACGTAATACGTTAAACCGTTATACCATATAACGTAATACGTTATAACGTTATACCATATAACGTAATACGTGATAACGTAATACCATATAACGTAATACGTTATAACGTAATACCATATAACGTAATAGGTTATAACGTTATACCATATAACGTAATACGTGATAACGTTATACCATATAACGTAATACGTGATAACGTTATACCATATAACGTAATACGTTAAACCGTTATACCATATAACGTAATACGTTATAACGTTATACCATATAACGTAATACGTGATAACGTAATACCATATAACGTAATACGTTTTAACGTTATACCATATAACGTAATACGTTAAAACGTAATACCATATAACGTAATACGTTATAACGTAATACCATATAACGTAATACGTTATAACGTTATACCATATAACGTAATACGTTATAACGTTATACCATATAACGTAATAGTTTATAACGTTATACCATATAACGTAATACGTTAAAACGTTATACCACATAACGTAATACGTTATAACGTAATACCATATAACGTAATACGTTATAACGTTATACCATATAACGTAATACGTTAAAACGTAATACCATATAACGTTATACCGTATAACGTAATACGTTAAAACGTAATACCATATAACGTAATACGTTATAACGTTATACCATATAACGTAAAACGTCATTTCGTTATACCATATAACGTAATACGTGATAACGTTATACCATATAACGTAATACGTTAAAACGTTATACCATATAACGTAATACGTTATAACGTTATACCATATAACGTAATACGTGATAACGTAATACCATATAACGTAATACGTGATAACGTTATACCATATAACGTAATACGTTATAACGTAATACCATATAACGTAATACGTTATAACGTTATACCATATAACGTAATACGTGATAACGTAATACCATATAACGTAATACGTTTTAACGTTATACCATATAACGTAATACGTTAAAACGTAATACCATATAACGTAATACGTTATAACGTAATACCATATAACGTAATACGTTATAACGTTATACCATATAACGTAATACGTTATAACGTTATACCATATAACGTAATAGTTTATAACGTTATACCATATAACGTAATACGTTAAAACGTTATACCACATAACGTAATACGTTATAACGTAATACCATATAACGTAATACGTTATAACGTTATACCATATAACGTAATACGTTAAAACGTAATACCATATAACGTTATACCGTATAACGTAATACGTTAAAACGTAATACCATATAACGTAATACGTTATAACGTTATACCATATAACGTAAAACGTCATTTCGTTATACCATATAACGTAATACGTGATAACGTTATACCATATAACGTAATACGTTAAAACGTTATACCATATAACGTAATACGTTATAACGTTATACCATATAACGTAATACGTGATAACGTAATACCATATAACGTAATACGTTATAACGTTATACCATATAACGTAATACGTTATAACGTAATACCATATAACGTAATACGTTATAACGTAATACCATATAATGTAAAACGTCATTTCGTTATACCATATAACGTAATACGTTATAACGTAATACCATATAACGTAATACCATATAACGTAATACCATACAACGTAATACGTTCTAACGTTATACCATATAACGTAATAAGTGATAACGTTATACCATATAACGTAATACGTTAAAACGTTATACCACATAACGTAATACGTTATAACGTAATACCATATAACGTAATACGTTATAACGTTATACCATATAACGTAATACGTTAAAACGTAATACCATATAACGTAATACGTTATAACGTTATACCATATAACGTAAAACGTCATTTCGTTATACCATATAACGTAATACGTTATAACGTTATACCATATAACGTAATACGTTAAAACGTAATACCATATAACGTAATACGTTAAAACGTAATACCATATAACGTAATACGTTATAACGTTATACCATATAACGTAAAACGTCATTTCGTTATACCATATAACGTAATACGTTATAACGTAATGCCATATAACGTAATACGTGATATCGTTATACCATATAACGTAATACGTTATAACGTAATAACATATAACGTAAAACGTTATAACGTAATATCATATAACGTAATACGTTATAGCGTTATACCATATAACGTAATACGTTAAAACGTAACACCATATAACGTAATACGTTATAACGTAATACCATATAACGTAATACGTTATAACGTTATACCATATAACGTAATACGTTATAACGTTATACCATATAACGTAATACTTTATAACGTTATACCATATAACGTAATACGTTAAAACGTTATACCACATAACGTAATACGTTATAACGTAATACGTTATAACGTAATACCATATAACGTAATACGTTATAACGTTATAGCATATAACGTAATACGTTAAAACGTAGTACCATATAACGTAATACGTTATAACGTAATACCATATAACGTAAAACGTCATTTCGTTATACCATATAACGTAATACGTTATAACGTAATGCCATATAACGTAATACGTGATAACGTTATACCATATAACGTAATACGTGATAACGTAATACCATATAACGTAATACGTTATGACGTTATACCATATAACGTAATACGTTATAACGTAATACCATATAACGTAATACGTTATAACGTAATACCATATAACGTAAACCGTCATTTCGTTATACCATATAACGTAATACGTTATAACGTAATACCATATAACGTAATACGTTATAACGTTATGCCATATAACGTAATAAGTGATAACGTTATGCCATATAACGTAATACGTTAATACGTTATACCATATAACGTAATACGTTATAACGTTATACCATATAACGTAATACGTGATAACGTTATACCATATAACGTAATACGTTAAACCGTTATACCATATAACGTAATACGTTATAACGTTATACCATATAACGTAATACGTGATAACGTAATACCATATAACGTAATACGTTATAACGTAATACCATATAACGTAATACGTTATAACGTTATACCATATAACGTAATACGCGATAACGTTATACCATATAACGTAATACGTTAAACCGTTATACCATATAACGTAATACGTTATAACGTTATACCATATAACGTAATACGTTATAACGTAATACCATATAACGTAATACGTTATAACGTAATACCATATAACGTAAAACGTGATAACGTAATACCATATAACGTAATACGTTATGACGTTATACCATATAACGTAATACGTTATAACGTAATACCATATAACGTAATACGTTATAACGTAATACCATATAACGTAAAACGTCATTTCGTTATACCATATAACGTAATACGTTAAAACGTAATACCATATAACATAATACGTTATAACGTTATACCATATAACGTAATAAGTGATAACGTTATACCATATAACGTAATACGTTAATACGTTATACCATATAACGTAATACGTTATAACGTTATACCATATAACGTAATACGTGATAACGTTATACCATATAACGTAATACGTTAAACCGTTATACCATATAACGTAATACGTTATAACGTTATACCATATAACGTAATACGTGATAACGTAATACCATATAACGTAATACGTTATAACGTAATACCATATAACGTAATAGGTTATAACGTTATACCATATAACGTAATACGTGATAACGTTATACCATATAACGTAATACGTGATAACGTTATACCATATAACGTAATACGTTAAACCGTTATACCATATAACGTAATACGTTATAACGTTATACCATATAACGTAATACGTGATAACGTAATACCATATAACGTAATACGTTATAACGTAATACCATATAACGTAATACGTTATAACGTTATACCATATAACGTAATACGTGATAACGTTATACCATATAACGTAATACGTTAAACCGTTATACCATATAACGTAATACGTTATAACGTTATACCATATAACGTAATACGTGATAACGTAATACCATATAACGTAATACGTTTTAACGTTATACCATATAACGTAATACGTTAAAACGTAATACCATATAACGTAATACGTTATAACGTAATACCATATAACGTAATACGTTATAACGTTATACCATATAACGTAATACGTTATAACGTTATACCATATAACGTAATACGTTATAACGTTATACCATATAACGTAATAGTTTATAACGTTATACCATATAACGTAATACGTTAAAACGTTATACCACATAACGTAATACGTTATAACGTAATACCATATAACGTAATACGTTATAACGTTATACCATATAACGTAATACGTTAAAACGTAATACCATATAACGTTATACCGTATAACGTAATACGTTAAAACGTAATACCATATAACGTAATACGTTATAACGTTATACCATATAACGTAAAACGTCATTTCGTTATACCATATAACGTAATACGTGATAACGTTATACCATATAACGTAATACGTTAAAACGTTATACCATATAACGTAATACGTTATAACGTTATACCATATAACGTAATACGTGATAACGTAATACCATATAACGTAATACGTTATAACGTTATACCATATAACGTAATACGTTATAACGTAATACCATATAACGTAATACGTTATAACGTAATACCATATAATGTAAAACGTCATTTCGTTATACCATATAACGTAATACGTTATAACGTAATACCATATAACGTAATACCATATAACGTAATACCATACAACGTAATACGTTCTAACGTTATACCATATAACGTAATAAGTGATAACGTTATACCATATAACGTAATACGTTAAAACGTTATACCACATAACGTAATACGTTATAACGTAATACCATATAACGTAATACGTTATAACGTTATACCATATAACGTAATACGTTAAAACGTAATACCATATAACGTAATACGTTATAACGTTATACCATATAACGTAAAACGTCATTTCGTTATACCATATAACGTAATACGTTATAACGTTATACCATATAACGTAATACGTTAAAACGTAATACCATATAACGTAATACGTTAAAACGTAATACCATATAACGTAATACGTTATAACGTTATACCATATAACGTAAAACGTCATTTCGTTATACCATATAACGTAATACGTTATAACGTAATGCCATATAACGTAATACGTGATATCGTTATACCATATAACGTAATACGTTATAACGTAATAACATATAACGTAAAACGTTATAACGTAATATCATATAACGTAATACGTTATAGCGTTATACCATATAACGTAATACGTTAAAACGTAACACCATATAACGTAATACGTTATAACGTAATACCATATAACGTAATACGTTATAACGTTATACAATATAACGTAATACGTTATAACGTTATACCATATAACGTAATACTTTATAACGTTATACCATATAACGTAATACGTTAAAACGTTATACCACATAACGTAATACGTTATAACGTAATACGTTATAACGTAATACCATATAACGTAATACGTTATAACGTTATAGCATATAACGTAATACGTTAAAACGTAGTACCATATAACGTAATACGTTATAACGTAATACCATATAACGTAAAACGTCATTTCGTTATACCATATAACGTAATACGTTATAACGTAATGCCATATAACGTAATACGTGATAACGTTATACCATATAACGTAATACGTGATAACGTAATACCATATAACGTAATACGTTATGACGTTATACCATATAACGTAATACGTTACAACGTAATACCATATAACGTAATACGTTATAACGTAATACCATATAACGTAAAACGTCATTTCGTTATACCATATAACGTAATACGTTATAACGTAATACCATATAACGTAATACGTTATAACGTTATGCCATATAACGTAATAAGTGATAACGTTATACCATATAACGTAATACGTTAATACGTTATACCATATAACGTAATACGTTATAACGTTATACCATATAACGTAATACGTGATAACGTTATACCATATAACGTAATACGTTAAACCGTTATACCATATAACGTAATACGTTATAACGTTATACCATATAACGTAATACGTGATAACGTAATACCATATAACGTAATACGTTATAACGTAATACCATATAACGTAATACGTTATAACGTTATACCATATAACGTAATACGCGATAACGTTATACCATATAACGTAATACGTTAAACCGTTATACCATATAACGTAATACGTTATAACGTTATACCATATAACGTAATACGTTATAACGTAATACCATATAACGTAATACGTTATAACGTAATACCATATAACGTAAAACGTCATTTCGTTATACCATATAACGTAATACGTTATAACGTAATACCATATAACGTAATACGTTATAACGTTATGCCATATAACGTAATAAGTGATAACGTTATACCATATAACGTAATACGTTATAACGTTATACCATATAACGTAATAGTTTATAACGTTATACCATATAACGTAATACCGTATAACGTAATACGTTAAAACGTAATACCATATAACGTAATACGTTATAACGTTATACCATATAACGTAAAACGTCATTTCGTTATACCATATAACGTAATACGTGATAACGTTATACCATATAACGTAATACGTTAAAACGTTATACCATATAACGTAATACGTTATAACGTTATACCATATAACGTAATACGTGATAACGTAATACCATATAACGTAATACGTTATAACGTTATACCATATAACGTAATACGTGATAACGTTATACCATATAACGTAATACGTTAAACCGTTATACCATATAACGTAATACGTTATAACGTTATACCATATAACGTAATACGTGATAACGTAATACCATATAACGTAATACGTTATAACGTAATACCATATAACGTAATACGTTATAACGTTATACCATATAACGTAATACGCGATAACGTTATACCATATAACGTAATACGTTAAACCGTTATACCATATAACGTAATACGTTATAACGTTATACCATATAACGTAATACGTGATAACGTAATACCATATAACGTAATACGTTATAACGTTATACCATATAACGTAATACGTTAAAACGTAATACCATATAACGTAATACGTTATAACGTAATACCATATAACGTAATACGTTATAACGTTATACCATATAACGTAATACGTTATAACGTTATACCATATAACGTAATAGTTTATAACGTTATACCATATAACGTAATACGTTAAAACGTTATACCACATAACGTAATACGTTATAACGTAATACCATATAACGTAATACGTTATAACGTTATACCATATAACGTAATACGTTAAAACGTAATACCATATGACGTAATACGTTATAACGTTATACCATATAACGTAAAACGTCATTTCGTTATACCATATAACGTAATACGTGATAACGTTATACCATATAACGTAATACGTTAAAACGTTATACCATATAACGTAATACGTTATAACGTTACACCATATAACGTAATACGTGATAACATAATACCATATAACGTAATACGTTATAACGTTATACCATATAACGTAATACGTTATAACGTAATACCATATAACGTAATACGTTATAACGTAATACCATATAACGTAAAACGTCATTTCGTTATACCATATAACGTAATACGTTATAACGTAATACCATATAACGTAATACCGTATAACGTAATACCATACAACGTAATACGTTCTAACGTTATACCATATAACGTAATAAGTGATAACGTTATACCATATAACGTAATACGTTAAAACGTTATACCATATAACGTAATACGTTATAACGTTATACCATATAACGTTATACCATATAACGTAGTACGTTATAACGTTATACCATATAACGTAATACGTTATAACGTTATACCATATAACGTAATACGTTATAACGTAATACCATATAACGTAAAACGTCATTTCGTTATACCATATAACGTAATATGTTATAACGTAATACCATATAACGTAATACGCTATAACGTTATACCATATAACGTAATACGTTATAACGATATACTATATAACGTAGTACGTTATAACGTTATACCATATAACGTAATACGTTATAACGTTATACCATATAACGTAATACGTTAAAACGTTGTACCATATAACGTAATACGTTATAACGTTATACCATATAACGTAATACGTGATAACGTAATACCATATAACGTAATACGTTATAACGTTATACCATTTAACAAATACGTTATAACGTTGTACCATATAACGTAATACTTTATAACGTTATACCATATAACGTAATACGTTAAAACCTTATACCACATAACGTAACACGTTATAACGTAATACCATACAACGTAATACGTTATAACGTTATACCATATAACGTAATACGTTAAAACGTAATACCATATAAATTAATACGTTATAACGTTATACCATATAACGTAATACGTTATAACGTAATACCATATAACGTAAAACGTCATTTCGTTATACCATATAACGTAATACGTTATAACGTAATACCATATAACGTAATACGGTATAACGTTATACCATATAACGTAATGCGTTATAACGTTATACCATATAACGTAATACGTTATGACGTTATACCATATAACGTAATACGTTATAACGTAATACCATATAACGTAATACGTTATAACGTAATACCATATAACGTAAAACGTCATTTCGTTATACCATATAACGTAATACGTTATAACGTAATACCATATAACGTAATACGTTATAACGTTGTACCATATAACGTAATAAGTGATAACGTTATACCATATAACGTAATACGTTAAAACGTTATACCATATAACGTAATACGTTATAACGTTATACCATATAACGTAATACGTGATAACGTTATACCATATAACGTAGTACGTTATAACGTTATACCATATAACGTAATACGTTATAACCTTATACCATATAACGTAAAACGTCATTTCGTTATACCATATAACGTAATACGTTATAACGTAATGCCATATAACGTAATACGTGATAACGTTATACCATATAACGTAATACGTTATAACGTAATAACATATAACGTAAAACGTTATAACGTAATACCATATAACGTAATACGTTATAACGTTATACCATATAACGTAATACGTTAAAACGTAATACCATATAACGTAATACGTTATAACTTAATACCATATAACGTAATACGCTATAACGTTATACCATATAACGTAATACGTTATAACGTTATACCATATAACGTAATACTTTATAACGTTATACCATATAACGTAATACGTTAATACGTTATACCATATAACGTAATACGTTATAACGTTATACCATATAACGTAATACGTGATAACGTTATACCATATAACGTAATACGTTAAACCGTTATACCATATAACGTAATACGTTATAACGTTATACCATATAACGTAATACGTGATAACGTAATACCATATAACGTAATACGTTATAACGTAATACCATATAACGTAATACGTTATAACGTTATACCATATAACGTAATACGTGATAACGTTATACCATATAACTTAATACGTTAAACCGTTATACCATATAACGTAATACGTTATAACGTTATACCATATAACGTAATACGTGATAACGTAATACCATATAACGTAATACGTTATAACGTTATACCATATAACGTAATACGTTAAAACGTAATACCATATAACGTAATACGTTATAACGTAATACCATATAACGTAATACGTTATAACGTTATACCATATAACGTAATACGTTATAACGTTATACCATATAACGTAATAGTTTATAACGTTATACCATATAACGTAATACCGTATAACGTAATACGTTAAAACGTAATACCATATAACGTAATACGTTATAACGTTATACCATATAACGTAAAACGTCATTTCGTTATACCATATAACGTAATACGTGATAACGTTATACCATATAACGTAATACGTTAAAACGTTATACCATATAACGTAATACGTTATAACGTTATACCATATAACGTAATACGTGATAACGTAATACCATATAACGTAATACGTTATAACGTTATACCATATAACGTAATACGTTATAACGTAATACCATATAACGTAATACGTTATAACGTAATACCATATAATGTAAAACGTCATTTCGTTATACCATATAACGTAATACGTTATAACGTAATACCATATAACGTAATACCATATAACGTAATACCATACAACGTAATACGTTCTAACGTTATTCCATATAACGTAATAAGTGATAACGTTATACCATATAACGTAATACGTTAAAACGTTATACCACATAACGTAATACGTTATAACGTAATACCATATAACGTAATACGTTATAACGTTATACCATATAACGTAATACGTTAAAACGTAATACCATATAACGTAATACGTTATAACGTTATACCATATAACGTAAAACGTCATTTCGTTATACCATATAACGTAATACGTTATAACGTTATACCATATAACGTAATACGTTAAAACGTAATACCATATAACGTAATACGTTATAACGTTATACCATATAACGTAAAACGTCATTTCGTTATACCATATAACGTAATACGTTATAACGTAATGCCATATAACGTAATACGTGATATCGTTATACCATATAACGTAATACGTTATAACGTAATAACATATAACGTAAAACGTTATAACGTAATATCATATAACGTAATACGTTATAGCGTTATACCATATAACGTAATACGTTAAAACGTAACACCATATAACGTAATACGTTATAACGTAATACCATATAACGTAATACGTTATAACGTTATACCATATAACGTAATACGTTATAACGTTATACCATATAACGTAATACTTTATAACGTTATACCATATAACGTAATACGTTAAAACGTTATACCACATAACGTAATACGTTATAACGTAATACCATATAACGTAATACGTTATAACGTTATAGCATATAACGTAATACGTTATAACGTAATGCCATATAACGTAATACGTGATAACGTTATACCATATAACGTAATACGTTATAACGTAATACCATATAACGTAATACGTTATAACGTAATACCATATAACGTAAAACGTCATTTCGTTATACCATATAACGTAATACGTCATTTCGTTATACCATATAACGTAATACGTTATAACGTAATGCCATATAACGTAATACGTGATAACGTTATACCATATAACGTAATACTTTATAACGTTATACCATATAACGTAATACGTTAAAACGTTATACCATATAACGTAATACGTTATAACGTTATACCATATAACGTAATACGTGATAACGTTATACCATATAACGTAGTACGTTATAACGTTATACCATATAACGTAATACGTTATAACGTTATACCATATAACGTAAAACGTCATTTCGTTATACCATATAACGTAATACGTTATAACGTAATGCCATATAACGTAATACGTGATAACGTTATACCATATAACGTAATACTTTATAACGTTATACCATATAACGTAATACGTTAAAACGCTATACCACATAACGTAATACGTTATAACGTAATACCATATAACGTAAAACGTCATTTCGTTATACCATATAACGTAATACGTTATAACGTAATGCCATATAACGTAATACGTGATAACGTTATACCATATAACGTAATACGTTATAACGTAATAACATATAACGTAAAACGTTATAACGTAATATCATATAACGTAATACGTTATAGCGTTATACCATATAACGTAATACGTTAAAACGTAACACCATATAACGTAATACTTTATAACGTTATACCATATAACGTAATACGTTAAAACGTTATACCACATAACGTAATACGTTATAACGTAATACCATATAACGTAATACGTTATAACGTTATAGCATATAACGTAATACGTTAAAACGTAGTACCATATAACGTAATACGTTATAACGTAATACCATATAACGTAAAAAGTCATTTCGTTATACCATATAACGTAATACGTTATAACGTAATGCCATATAACGTAATACGTGATAACGTTATACCATATAACGTAATACGTGATAACGTAATACCATATAACGTAATACGTTATGACGTTATACCATATAACGTAATACGTTATAACGTAATACCATATAACGTAATACGTTATAACGTAATACCATATAACGTAAAACGTCATTTCGTTATACCATATAACGTAATACGTTATAACGTAATACCATATAACATGATACGTTATAACGTTATACCATATAACGTAATAAGTGATAACGTTATACCATATAACGTAATACGTTAATACGTTATACCATATAACGTAATACGTTATAACGTTATACCATATAACGTAATACGTGATAACGTTATACCATATAACGTAATACGTTAAACCGTTTTACCATATAACGTAATACGTTATAACGTTATACCATATAACGTAATACGTGATAACGTAATACCATATAACGTAATACGTTATAACGTAATACCATATAACGTAATAGGTTATAACGTTATACCATATAACGTAATACGTGATAACGTTATACCATATAACGTAATACGTGATAACGTTATACCATATAACGTAATACGTTAAACCGTTATTCCATATAACGTAATACGTTATAACGTTATACCATATAACGTAATACGTGATAACGTAATACCATATAACGTAATACGTTATAACGTAATACCATATAACGTAATACGTTATAACGTTATACCATATAACGTAATACGTGATAACGTTATACCATATAACGTAATACGTTAAACCGTTATACCATATAACGTAATACGTTATAACGTTATACCATATAACGTAATACGTGATAACGTAATACCATATAACGTAATACGTTTTAACGTTATACCATATAACGTAATACGTTAAAACGTAATACCATATAACGTAATACGTTATAACGTAATACCATATAACGTAATACGTTATAACGTTATACCATATAACGTAATACGTTATAACGTTATACCATATAACGTAATAGTTTATAACGTTATACCATATAACGTAATACGTTAAAACGTTATACCACATAACGTAATACGTTATAACGTAATACCATATAACGTAATACGTTATAACGTTATACCATATAACGTAATACGTTAAAACGTAATACTATATAACGTTATACCGTATAACGTAATACGTTAAAACGTAATACCATATAACGTAATACGTTATAACGTTATACCATATAACGTAAAACGTCATTTCGTTATACCATATAACGTAATACGTGATAACGTTATACCATATAACGTAATACGTTAAAACGTTATACCATATAACGTAATACGTTATAACGTTATACCATATAACGTAATACGTGATAACGTAATACCATATAACGTAATACGTTATAACGTTATACCATATAACGTAATACGTTATAACGTAATACCATATAACGTAATACGTTATAACGTAATACCATATAACGTAAAACGTCATTTCGTTATACCATATAACGTAATACGTCATTTCGTTATACCATATAACGTAATACGTTATAACGTAATGCCATATAACGTAATACGTGATAACGTTATACCATATAACGTAATACTTTATAACGTTATACCATATAACGTAATACGTTAAAACGTTATACCATATAACGTAATACGTTATAACGTTATACCATATAACGTAATACGTGATAACGTTATACCATATAACGTAGTACGTTATAACGTTATACCATATAACGTAATACGTTATAACGTTATACCATATAACGTAAAACGTCATTTCGTTATACCATATAACGTAATACGTTATAACGTAATGCCATATAACGTAATACGTGATAACGTTATACCATATAACGTAATACTTTATAACGTTATACCATATAACGTAATACGTTAAAACGCTATACCACATAACGTAATACGTTATAACGTAATACCATATAACGTAAAACGTCATTTCGTTATACCATATAACGTAATACGTTATAACGTAATGCCATATAACGTAATACGTGATAACGTTATACCATATAACGTAATACGTTATAACGTAATAACATATAACGTAAAACGTTATAACGTAATATCATATAACGTAATACGTTATAGCGTTATACCATATAACGTAATACGTTAAAACGTAACACCATATAACGTAATACTTTATAACGTTATACCATATAACGTAATACGTTAAAACGTTATACCACATAACGTAATACGTTATAACGTAATACCATATAACGTAATACGTTATAACGTTATAGCATATAACGTAATACGTTAAAACGTAGTACCATATAACGTAATACGTTATAACGTAATACCATATAACGTAAAACGTCATTTCGTTATACCATATAACGTAATACGTTATAACGTAATGCCATATAACGTAATACGTGATAACGTTATACCATATAACGTAATACGTGATAACGTAATACCATATAACGTAATACGTTATGACGTTATACCATATAACGTAATACGTTATAACGTAATACCATATAACGTAATACGTTATAACGTAATACCATATAACGTAAAACGTCATTTCGTTATACCATATAACGTAATACGTTATAACGTAATACCATATAACATAATACGTTATAACGTTATACCATATAACGTAATAAGTGATAACGTTATACCATATAACGTAATACGTTAATACGTTATACCATATAACGTAATACGTTATAACGTTATACCATATAACGTAATACGTGATAACGTTATACCATATAACGTAATACGTTAAACCGTTATACCATATAACGTAATACGTTATAACGTTATACCATATAACGTAATACGTGATAACGTAATACCATATAACGTAATACGTTATAACGTAATACCATATAACGTAATAGGTTATAACGTTATACCATATAACGTAATACGTGATAACGTTATACCATATAACGTAATACGTGATAACGTTATACCATATAACGTAATACGTTAAACCGTTATACCATATAACGTAATACGTTATAACGTTATACCATATAACGTAATACGTGATAACGTAATACCATATAACGTAATACGTTATAACGTAATACCATATAACGTAATACGTTATAACGTTATACCATATAACGTAATACGTGATAACGTTATACCATATAACGTAATACGTTAAACCGTTATACCATATAACGTAATACGTTATAACGTTATACCATATAACGTAATACGTGATAACGTAATACCATATAACGTAATACGTTTTAACGTTATACCATATAACGTAATACGTTAAAACGTAATACCATATAACGTAATACGTTATAACGTAATACCATATAACGTAATACGTTATAACGTTATACCATATAACGTAATACGTTATAACGTTATACCATATAACGTAATAGTTTATAACGTTATACCATATAACGTAATACGTTAAAACGTTATACCACATAACGTAATACGTTATAACGTAATACCATATAACGTAATACGTTATAACGTTATACCATATAACGTAATACGTTAAAACGTAATACCATATAACGTTATACCGTATAACGTAATACGTTAAAACGTAATACCATATAACGTAATACGTTATAACGTTATACCATATAACGTAAAACGTCATTTCGTTATACCATATAACGTAATACGTGATAACGTTATACCATATAACGTAATACGTTAAAACGTTATACCATATAACGTAATACGTTATAACGTTATACCATATAACGTAATACGTGATAACGTAATACCATATAACGTAATACGTTATAACGTTATACCATATAACGTAATACGTTATAACGTAATACCATATAACGTAATACGTTATAACGTAATACCATATAATGTAAAACGTCATTTCGTTATACCATATAACGTAATACGTTATAACGTAATACCATATAACGTAATACCATATAACGTAATACCATACAACGTAATACGTTCTAACGTTATACCATATAACGTAATAAGTGATAACGTTATACCATATAACGTAATACGTTAAAACGTTATACCACATAACGTAATACGTTATAACGTAATACCATATAACGTAATACGTTATAACGTTATACCATATAACGTAATACGTTAAAACGTAATACCATATAACGTAATACGTTATAACGTTATACCATATAACGTAAAACGTCATTTCGTTATACCATATAACGTAATACGTTATAACGTTATACCATATAACGTAATACGTTAAAACGTAATACCATATAACGTAATACGTTAAAACGTAATACCATATAACGTAATACGTTATAACGTTATACCATATAACGTAAAACGTCATTTCGTTATACCATATAACGTAATACGTTATAACGTAATAACATATAACGTAAAACGTTATAACGTAATATCATATAACGTAATACGTTATAGCGTTATACCATATAACGTAATACGTTAAAACGTAACACCATATAACGTAATACGTTATAACGTAATACCATATAACGTAATACGTTATAACGTTATACCATATAACGTAATACGTTATAACGTTATACCATATAACGTAATACTTTATAACGTTATACCATATAACGTAATACGTTAAAACGTTATACCACATAACGTAATACGTTATAACGTAATACGTTATAACGTAATACCATATAACGTAATACGTTATAACGTTATAGCATATAACGTAATACGTTAAAACGTAGTACCATATAACGTAATACGTTATAACGTAATACCATATAACGTAAAACGTCATTTCGTTATACCATATAACGTAATACGTTATAACGTAATGCCATATAACGTAATACGTGATAACGTTATACCATATAACGTAATACGTGATAACGTAATACCATATAACGTAATACGTTATGACGTTATACCATATAACGTAATACGTTATAACGTAATACCATATAACGTAATACGTTATAACGTAATACCATATAACGTAAAACGTCATTTCGTTATACCATATAACGTAATACGTTATAACGTAATACCATATAACGTAATACGTTATAACGTTATGCCATATAACGTAATAAGTGATAACGTTATGCCATATAACGTAATACGTTAATACGTTATACCATATAACGTAATACGTTATAACGTTATACCATATAACGTAATACGTGATAACGTTATACCATATAACGTAATACGTTAAACCGTTATACCATATAACGTAATACGTTATAACGTTATACCATATAACGTAATACGTGATAACGTAATACCATATAACGTAATACGTTATAACGTAATACCATATAACGTAATACGTTATAACGTTATACCATATAACGTAATACGCGATAACGTTATACCATATAACGTAATACGTTAAACCGTTATACCATATAACGTAATACGTTATAACGTTATACCATATAACGTAATACGTTATAACGTAATACCATATAACGTAATACGTTATAACGTAATACCATATAACGTAAAACGTGATAACGTAATACCATATAACGTAATACGTTATGACGTTATACCATATAACGTAATACGTTATAACGTAATACCATATAACGTAATACGTTATAACGTAATACCATATAACGTAAAACGTCATTTCGTTATACCATATAACGTAATACGTTATAACGTAATACCATATAACATAATACGTTATAACGTTATACCATATAACGTAATAAGTGATAACGTTATACCATATAACGTAATACGTTAATACGTTATACCATATAACGTAATACGTTATAACGTTATACCATATAACGTAATACGTGATAACGTTATACCATATAACGTAATACGTTAAACCGTTATACCATATAACGTAATACGTTATAACGTTATACCACATAACGTAATACGTGATAACGTAATACCATATAACGTAATACGTTATAACGTAATACCATATAACGTAATAGGTTATAACGTTATACCATATAACGTAATACGTGATAACGTTATACCATATAACGTAATACGTGATAACGTTATACCATATAACGTAATACGTTAAACCGTTATACCATATAACGTAATACGTTATAACGTTATACCATATAACGTAATACGTGATAACGTAATACCATATAACGTAATACGTTATAACGTAATACCATATAACGTAATACGTTATAACGTTATACCATATAACGTAATACGTGATAACGTTATACCATATAACGTAATACGTTAAACCGTTATACCATATAACGTAATACGTTATAACGTTATACCATATAACGTAATACGTGATAACGTAATACCATATAACGTAATACGTTTTAACGTTATACCATATAACGTAATACGTTAAAACGTAATACCATATAACGTAATACGTTATAACGTAATACCATATAACGTAATACGTTATAACGTTATACCATATAACGTAATACGTTATAACGTTATACCATATAACGTAATAGTTTATAACGTTATACCATATAACGTAATACGTTAAAACGTTATACCACATAACGTAATACGTTATAACGTAATACCATATAACGTAATACGTTATAACGTTATACCATATAACGTAATACGTTAAAACGTAATACCATATAACGTTATACCGTATAACGTAATACGTTAAAACGTAATACCATATAACGTAATATGTTATAACGTTATACCATATAACGTAAAACGTCATTTCGTTATACCATATAACGTAATACGTGATAACGTTATACCATATAACGTAATACGTTAAAACGTTATACCATATAACGTAATACGTTATAACGTTATACCATATAACGTAATACGTGATAACGTAATACCATATAACGTAATACGTTATAACGTAATACCATATAACGTAATACCATATAACGTAATACCATACAACGTAATACGTTCCAACGTTATACCATATAACGTAATAAGTGATAACGTTATACCATATAACGTAATACGTTAAAACGTTATACCACATAACGTAATACGTTATAACGTAATACCATATAACGTAATACGTTATAACGTTATACCATATAACGTAATACGTTAAAACGTAATACCATATAACGTAATACGTTATAACGTTATACCGTATATCGTAAAACGTCATTTCGTTATACCATATAACGTAATACGTTATAACGTTATACCATATAACGTAATACGTTAAAACGTAATACCATATAAGGTAATACGTTACAACGTAATACCATATAACGTAATACGTTATAACGTTATACCATATAACGTAAAACGTCATTTCGTTATACCATATAACGTAATACGTTATAACGTCATAGCATATAACGTAATACGTTAAAACGTAGTACCATATAACGTAATACGTTATAACGTAATACCATATAACGTAAAACGTCATTTCGTTATACCATATAACGTAATACGTTATAACGTAATGCCATATAACGTAATACGTGATAACGTTATACCATATAACGTAATACGTGATAACGTAATACCATATAACGTAATACGTTATGACGTGATACCATATAACGTAATACGTTATAACGTAATACCATATAACGTAATACGTTATAACGTAATACCATATAACGTAAAACGTCATTTCGTTATACCATATAACGTAATACGTTATAACGTAATACCATATAACGTAATACGTTATAACGTTATGCCATATAACGTAATAAGTGATAACGTTATACCATATAACGTAATACGTTAATACGTTATACCATATAACGTAATACGTTATAACGTTATACCATATAACGTAATACGTGATAACGTTATACCATATAACGTAATACGTTAAACCGTTATACCATATAACGTAATACGTTATAACGTTATACCATATAACGTAATACGTGATAACGTAATACCATATAACGTAATACGTTATAACGTAATACCATATAACGTAATACGTTATAACGTTATACCATATAACGTAATACGCGATAACGTTATACCATATAACGTAATACGTTAAACCGTTATACCATATAACGTAATACGTTATAACGTTATACCATATAACGTAATACGTTATAACGTAATACCATATAACGTAATACGTTATAACGTAATACCATATGACGTAAAACGTCATTTCGTTATACCATATAACGTAATACGTTATAACGTAATACCATATAACGTAATACGTTATAACGTTATGCCATATAACGTAATAAGTGATAACGTTATACCATATAACGTAATACGTTAATACGTTATACCATATAACGTAATACGTTATAACGTTATACCATATAACGTAATACGTGATAACGTTATACCATATAACGTAATACGTTAAACCGTTATACCATATAACGTAATACGTTATAACGTTATACCATATAACGTAATACGTGATAACGTAATACCATATAACGTAATACGTTATAACGTAATACCATATAACGTAATACGTTATAACGTTATACCATATAACGTAATACGCGATAACGTTATACCATATAACGTAATACGTTAAACCGTTATACCATATAACGTAATACGTTATAACGTTATACCATATAACGTAATACGTGATAACGTAATACCATATAACGTAATACGTTATAACGTTATACCATATAACGTAATACGTTAAAACGTAATACCATATAACGTAATACGTTATAACGTAATACCATATAACGTAATACGTTATAACGTTATACCATATAACGTAATACGTTATAACGTTATACCATATAACGTAATAGTTTATAACGTTATACCATATAACGTAATACGTTAAAACGTTATACCACATAACGTAATACGTTATAACGTAATACCATATAACGTAATACGTTATAACGTTATACCATATAACGTAATACGTTAAAACGTAATACCATATAACGTAATACGTTATAACGTTATACCATATAACGTAAAACGTCATTTCGTTATACCATATAACGTAATACGTGATAACGTTATACCATATAACGTAATACGTTAAAACGTTATACCATATAACGTAATACGTTATAACGTTACACCATATAACGTAATACGTGATAACGTAATACCATATAACGTAATACGTTATAACGTTATACCATATAACGTAATACGTTATAACGTAATACCATATAACGTAATACGTTATAACGTAATACCATATAACGTAAAACGTCATTTCGTTATACCATATAACGTAATACGTTATAACGTAATACCATATAACGTAATACCATATAACGTAATACCATACAACGTAATACGTTCTAACGTTATACCATATAACGTAATAAGTGATAACGTTATACCATATAACGTAATACGTTAAAACGTTATACCATATAACGTAATACGTTATAACGTTATACCATATAACGTTATACCATATAACGTAGTACGTTATAACGTTATACCATATAACGTAATACGTTATAACGTTATACCATATAACGTAATACGTTATAACGTAATAGCATATAACGTAAAACGTCATTTCGTTATACCATATAACGTAATATGTTATAACGTAATACCATATAACGTAATACGCTATAACGTTATACCATATAACGTAATACGTTATAACGATGTACCATATAACGTAGTACGTTATAACGTTATACCATATAACGTAATACGTTATAACGTTATACCATATAACGTAATACGTTAAAACGTTGTACCATATAACGTAATACGTTATAACGTTATACCATACAACGTAATACGTTATAACGTTATACCATATAACGTAATACGTTAAAACGTAATACCATATAAATTAATACGTTATAACGTTATACCATATAACGTAATACGTTATAACGTAATACCATATAACGTAAAACGTCATTTCGTTATACCATATAACGTAATACGTTATAACGTAATACCATATAACGTAATACGGTATAACGTTATACCATATAACGTAATACGTTATAACGTTATACCATATAACGTAATACGTTATGACGTTATACCATATAACGTAATACGTTATAACGTAATACCATATAACGTAATACGTTATAACGTAATACCATATAACGTAAAACGTCATTTCGTTATACCATATAACGTAATACGTTATAACGTAATACCATATAACGTAATACGTTATAACGTTGTACCATATAACGTAATAAGTGATAACGTTATACCATATAACGTAATACGTTAAAACGTTATACCATATAACGTAATACGTTATAACGTTATACCATATAACGTAATACGTGATAACGTTATACCATATAACGTAGTACGTTATAACGTTATACCATATAACGTAATACGTTATAACCTTATACCATATAACGTAAAACGTCATTTCGTTATACCATATAACGTAATACGTTATAACGTAATGCCATATAACGTAATACGTGATAACGTTATACCATATAACGTAATACGTTATAACGTAATAACATATAACGTAAAACGTTATAACGTAATACCATATAACGTAATACGTTATAACGTTATACCATATAACGTAATACGTTAAAACGTAATACCATATAACGTAATACGTTATAACTTAATACCATATAACGTAATACGTTATAACGTTATACCATATAACGTAATACGTTATAACGTTATACCATATAACGTAATACTTTATAACGTTATACCATATAACGTAATACGTTAATACGTTATACCATATAACGTAATACGTTATAACGTTATACCATATAACGTAATACGTGATAACGTTATACCATATAACGTAATACGTTAAACCGTTATACCATATAACGTAATACGTTATAACGTTATACCATATAACGTAATACGTGATAACGTAATACCATATAACGTAATACGTTATAACGTAATACCATATAACGTAATACGTTATAACGTTATACCATATAACGTAATACGTGATAACGTTATACCATATAACTTAATACGTTAAACCGTTATACCATATAACGTAATACGTTATAACGTTATACCATATAACGTAATACGTGATAACGTAATACCATATAACGTAATACGTTATAACGTTAGACCATATAACGTAATACGTTAAAACGTAATACCATATAACGTAATACGTTATAACGTAATACCATATAACGTAATACGTTATAACGTTATACCATATAACGTAATACGTTATAACGTTATACCATATAACGTAATAGTTTATAACGTTATACCATATAACGTAATACCGTATAACGTAATACGTTAAAACGTAATACCATATAACGTAATACGTTATAACGTTATACCATATAACGTAAAACGTCATTTCGTTATACCATATAACGTAATACGTGATAACGTTATACCATATAACGTAATACGTTAAAACGTTATACCATATAACGTAATACGTTATAACGTTATACCATATAACGTAATACGTGATAACGTAATACCATATAACGTAATACGTTATAACGTTATACCATATAACGTAATACGTTATAACGTAATACCATATAACGTAATACGTTATAACGTAATACCATATAATGTAAAACGTCATTTCGTTATACCATATAACGTAATACGTTATAACATAATACCATATAACGTAATACCATATAACGTAATACCATACAACGTAATACGTTCTAACGTTATTCCATATAACGTAATAAGTGATAACGTTATACCATATAACGTAATACGTTAAAACGTTATACCACATAACGTAATACGTTATAACGTAATACCATATAACGTAATACGTTATAACGTTATACCATATAACGTAATACGTTAAAACGTAATACCATATAACGTAATACGTTATAACGTTATACCATATAACGTAAAACGTTATAACGTAATAACATATAACGTAAAACGTTATAACGTAATACCATATAACGTAATACGTTATAACGTTATACCATATAACGTAATACGTTAAAACGTAATACCATATAACGTAATACGTTATAACTTAATACCATATAACGTAATACGTTATAACGTTATACCATATAACGTAATACGTTATAACGTTATACCATATAACGTAATACTTTATAACGTTATACCATATAACGTAATACGTTAATACGTTATACCATATAACGTAATACGTTATAACGTTATACCATATAACGTAATACGTGATAACGTTATACCATATAACGTAATACGTTAAACCGTTATACCATATAACGTAATACGTTATAACGTTATACCATATAACGTAATACGTGATAACGTAATACCATATAACGTAATACGTTATAACGTAATACCATATAACGTAATACGTTATAACGTTATACCATATAACGTAATACGTGATAACGTTATACCATATAACTTAATACGTTAAACCGTTATACCATATAACGTAATACGTTATAACGTTATACCATATAACGTAATACGTGATAACGTAATACCATATAACGTAATACGTTATAACGTTATACCATATAACGTAATACGTTAAAACGTAATACCATATAACGTAATACGTTATAACGTAATACCATATAACGTAATACGTTATAACGTTATACCATATAACGTAATACGTTATAACGTTATACCATATAACGTAATAGTTTATAACGTTATACCATATAACGTAATACCGTATAACGTAATACGTTAAAACGTAATACCATATAACGTAATACGTTATAACGTTATACCATATAACGTAAAACGTCATTTCGTTATACCATATAACGTAATACGTGATAACGTTATACCATATAACGTAATACGTTAAAACGTTATACCATATAACGTAATACGTTATAACGTTATACCATATAACGTAATACGTGATAACGTAATACCATATAACGTAATACGTTATAACGTTATACCATATAACGTAATACGTTATAACGTAATACCATATAACGTAATACGTTATAACGTAATACCATATAATGTAAAACGTCATTTCGTTATACCATATAACGTAATACGTTATAACGTAATACCATATAACGTAATACCATATAACGTAATACCATACAACGTAATACGTTCTAACGTTATTCCATATAACGTAATAAGTGATAACGTTATACCATATAACGTAATACGTTAAAACGTTATACCACATAACGTAATACGTTATAACGTAATACCATATAACGTAATACGTTATAACGTTATACCATATAACGTAATACGTTAAAACGTAATACCATATAACGTAATACGTTATAACGTTATACCATATAACGTAAAACGTCATTTCGTTATACCATATAACGTAATACGTTATAACGTTATACCATATAACGTAATACGTTAAAACGTAATACCATATAACGTAATACGTTATAACGTTATACCATATAACGTAAAACGTCATTTCGTTATACCATATAACGTAATACGTTATATCGTAATGCCATATAACGTAATACGTGATATCGTTATACCATATAACGTAATACGTTATAACGTAATAACATATAACGTAAAACGTTATAACGTAATATCATATAACGTAATACGTTATAGCGTTATACCATATAACGTAATACGTTAAAACGTAACACCATATAACGTAATACGTTATAACGTAATACCATATAACGTAATACGTTATAACGTTATACCATATAACGTAATACGTTATAACGTTATACCATATAACGTAATACTTTATAACGTTATACCATATAACGTAATACGTTAAAACGTTATACCACATAACGTAATACGTTATAACGTAATACCATATAACGTAATACGTTATAACGTTATAGCATATAACGTAATACGTTATAACGTAATGCCATATAACGTAATACGTGATAACGTTATACCATATAACGTAATACGTTATAACGTAATACCATATAACGTAATACGTTATAACGTAATACCATATAACGTAAAACGTCATTTCGTTATACCATATAACGTAATACGTTATAACGTAATACCATATAACGTAATACGTTATAACGTTATACCATATAACGTAAAACGTCATTTCGTTATACCATATAACGTAATACGTGATAACGTTATACCATATAACGTAATACGTTAAAACGTTATACCATATAACGTAATACGTTATAACCTTATACCATATAACGTAATACGTGATAACGTAATACCATATAACGTAATACGTTATAACGTTACACCATATAACGTAATACGTTATAACGTAATACCATATAACGTAATACGTTATAACGTTATACCATATAACGTAATAAGTGATAACGTTATACCATATAACGTAATACGTTAATACGTTATACCATATAACGTAATACGTTATAACGTTATACCATATAACGTAATACTTTATAACGTTATACCATATAACGTAATACGTTAAAACGTTATACCACATATCGTAATACGTTATAACGTAATATCATATAACGTAATACGTTATAACGTTATAGCATATAACGTAATACGTTAAAACGTAGTACCATATAACGTAATACGTTATAACGTAATACCATATAACGTAAAACGTCATTTCGTTATACCATATAACGTAATACGTTATAACGTAATGCCATATAACGTAATACGTGATAACGTTATACCATATAACGTAATACGTGATAACGTAATACCATATAACGTAATACGTTATGACGTTATACCATATAACGTAATACGTTATAACGTAATACCATATAACGTAATACGTTATAACGTAATAACATATAACGTAAAACGTCATTTCGTTATACCATATAACGTAATACGTTATAACGTAATACCATATAACGTAATACGTTAAAACGTTATACCATATAACGTAATACGTTATAACCTTATACCATATAACGTAATACGTGATAACGTAATACCATATAACGTAATACGTGATAACGTAATACCATATAACGTAATACGTTATAACGTTATACCATATAACGTAATAGTTTATAACGTTATACCATATAACGTAATACGTTAAAACGTTATACCACATAACGTAATACGTTATAACGTAATACCATATAACGTAATACGTTATAACGTTATACCATATAACGTAATACGTTAAAACGTAATACCATATAACGTAATACGTTATAACGTTATACCATATAACGTAAAACGTCATTTCGTTATACCATATAACGTAATACGTGATAACGTAATACCATATAACGTAATACGTTATAACGTTATACCATATAACGTAATACGTTATAACGTAATACCATATAACGTAATACGTGATAACGTAATACCATATAACGTAATACGTGATAACGTAATACCATATAACGTAATACGTTATAACGTAATACCATATAACGTAATTCGTTATAACGTTATACCATATAACGTAATACGTGATAACGTTATACCATATAACGTAATACGTTATAACGTAATACCATATAACGTAATACCATATAACGTAATACCATACAACGTAATACGTTCTAACGTTATACCATATAACGTAATAAGTGATAACGTTATACCATATAACGTAATACGTTAAAACGTTATACCACATAACGTAATACGTTATAACGTAATACCATATAACGTAATACGTTATAACGTTATACCATATAACGTAATACGTTAAAACGTAATACCATATAACGTAATACGTTATAACGTTATACCATATAACGTAAAACGTCATTTCGTTATACCATATAACGTAATACGTGATAACGTTATACCATATAACGTAATACGTTAAAACGTTATACCATATAACGTAATACGTTATAACGTTATACCATATAACGTAATACGTTATAACGTAATACCATATAACGTAATACGTTATAACGTTATACCATATAACGTAATACGTTATAACGTTATACCATATAACGTAATAGTTTATAACGTTATACCATATAACGTAATACGTTAAAACGTTATACCACATAACGTAATACGTTATAACGTAATACCATATAACGTAATATGTGATAACGTTATACCATATAACGTAATACGTTAAAACGTTATACCATATAACGTAATACGTTATAACGTTATACCAAATAACGTTATACCATATAACGTAGTACGTTATAACGTTATACCATATAACGTAATAGGTTATAACGTTATACCATATAACGTAATACGTTATAACGTAATAACATATAACGTAAAACGTCATTTCGTTATACCGTATAACGTAATATGTTATAACGTAATACCATATAACGTAATACGCTATAACGTTATACCATATAACGTAATACGTTATAACGATATACCATATAACGTAGTACGTTATAACGTTATACCATATAACGTAATACGTTATAACGTTATACCATATAACGTAATACGTTAAAACGTTATACCATATAACGTAATACGTTATAACGTTATACCATATAACGTAATACGTGATAACGTAATACCATATAACGTAATACGTTATAACGTTATACCATTTAACAAATACGTTATAACGTTATACCATATAACGTAATACTTTATAACGTTATACCATATAACGTAATACGTTAAAACCTTATACCACATAACGTAATACGTTATAACGTAATACCATATAACGTAATACGTTATAACGTTATACCATATAACGTAATACGTTAAAACGTAATACCATATAAATTAATACGTTATAACGTTATACCATATAACGTAATACGTTATAACGTAATACCATATAACGTAAAACGTCATTTCGTTATACCATATAACGTAATACGTTATAACGTAATACCATATAACGTAATACGGTATAACGTTATACCATATAACGTAATACGTTATAACGTAATACCATATAACGTAAAACGTCATTTCGTTATACCATATAACGTAATACCATATAACGTAATACCATACAACGTAAAACGTCATTTCGTTATACCATATAACGTAATACGTTATAACGTAATACCATATAACGTAATACCATATAACGTAATACCATACAACGTAATACGTTCTAACGTTATACCATATAACGTAATAAGTGATAACGTTATACCATATAACGTAATACGTTAAAACGTTATACCATATAACGTAATACGTTATAACGTTATACCAAATTACGTTATACCATATAACGTAGTACGTTATAACGTTATACCATATAACGTAATACGTTATAACGTTATACCATATAACGTAATACGTTATAACGTAATACCATATAACGTAAAACGTCATTTCGTTATACCATATAACGTAATATGTTATAACGTAATACCATATAACGTAATACGCTATAACGTTATACCATATAACGTAATACGTTATAACGATATACCATATAACGTAGTACGTTATAACGTTATACCATATAACGTAATACGTTATAACGTTATACCATATAACGTAATACGTTAAAACGTTATACCATATAACGTAATACGTTATAACGTTATACCATATAACGTAATACGTGATAACGTAATACCATATAACGTAATACGTTATAACGTTATACCATTTAACAAATACGTTATAACGTTATACCATATAACGTAATACTTTATAACGTTATACCATATAACGTAATACGTTAAAACCTTATACCACATAACGTAATACGTTATAACGTAATACCATATAACGTAATACGTTATAACGTTATACCATATAACGTAATACGTTAAAACGTAATACCATATAAATTAATACGTTATAACGTTATACCATATAACGTAATACGTTATAACGTAATACCATATAACGTAAAACGTCATTTCGTTATACCATATAACGTAATACGTTATAACGTAATACCATATAACGTAATACGGTATAACGTTATACCATATAACGTAATACGTTATAACGTTATACCATATAACGTAATACGTTATAACGTTATACCATATAACGTAATACGTTAAAACGTAATACCATATAACGTAATACGTTATAACGTAATACCATATAACGTAATACGTTAAAACCTTATACCACATAACGTAATACGTTATAACGTAATACCATATAACGTAATACGTTATAACGTTATACCATATAACGTAATACGTTAAAACGTAATACCATATAAATTAATACGTTATAACGTTATACCATATAACGTAATACGTTATAACGTAATACCATATAACGTAAAACGTCATTTCGTTATACCATATAACGTAATACGTTATAACGTAATACCATATAACGTAATACGGTATAACGTTATACCATATAACGTAATACGTTATAACGTTATACCATATAACGTAATACGTTATAACGTAATACCATATAACGTAATACGGTATAACGTTATACCATATAACGTAATACGTTATAACGTTATACCATATAACGTAATACTTTATAACGTTATACCATATAACGTAATACGTTAAAACCTTATACCACATAACGTAATACGTTATAACGTAATACCATATAACGTAATACGTTATAACGTTATACCATATAACGTAATACGTTAAAACGTAATACCATATAAATTAATACGTTATAACGTTATACCATATAACGTAATACGTTATAACGTAATACCATATAACGTAAAACGTCATTTCGTTATACCATATAACGTAATACGTTAAAACCTTATACCACATAACGTAATACGTTATAACGTAATACCATATAACGTAATACGTTATAACGTTATACCATATAACGTAATACGTTAAAACGTTATACCATATAACGTAATACTTTATAACGTTATACCATATAACGTAATACGTTAAAACCTTATACCACATAACGTAATACGTTATAACGTAATACCATATAACGTAATACGTTATAACGTTATACCATATAACGTAATACGTTAAAACGTAATACCATATAAATTAATACGTTATAACGTAATACCATATAACGTAATACGTTATAACGTTATACCATATAACGTAATACGTTAAAACGTAAAACCATATAACGTAATACGTTATAGCGTAATACCATATAACGTAATACGGTATAACGTTATACCATATAACGTAATACGTTATAACGTTATACCATATAACGTAATACGTTAAAACGTAATACCATATAACGTAATACGTTATAACGTTATACCATATAACGTAAAACGTCATTTCGTTATACCATATAACGTAATACGTTATAACGTTATACCATATAACGTAATACGTTAAAACGTAATACCATATAACGTAATACGTTATAACGTTATACCATATAACGTAAAACGTCATTTCGTTATACCATATAACGTAATACGTTATAACGTAATGCCATATAACGTAATACGTGATAACGTTATACCATATAACGTAATACGTTATAACGTAATAACATATAACGTAAAACGTTATAACGTAATACCATATAACGTAATACGTTATAACGTTATACCATATAACGTAATACGTTAAAACGTAAAACCATATAACGTAATACGTTATAACGTAATACCATATAACGTAATACGTTATTACGTTATAACGTTATACCATATAACGTAAAACGTCATTTCGTTATACCATATAACGTAATACGTGATAACGTTATACCATATAACGTAATACGTTAAAACGTTATACCATATAACGTAATACGTTATAACGTTATACCATATAACGTAATACGTGATAACGTAATACCATATAACGTAATACGTTATAACGTTATACCATATAACGTAATACGTTATAACGTAATACCATATAACGTAATACGTTATAACGTAATACCATATAACGTAAAACGTCATTTCGTTAAACCATATAACGTAATACGTTATAACGTAATACCATATAACGTAATACCATATAACGTAATACCATACAACGTAATACGTTCTAACGTTATACCATTTAACGTAATAAGTGATAACATTATACCATATAACGTAATACGTTAAAACGTTATACCATATAACGTAATACGTTATAACGTTATACCATATAGCGTAATACGTGATAACGTTATACAATATAACGTAGTACGTTATAACGTTATACCATATAACGTAATACGTTATAACGTTATACCATATAACGTAATACGTTACAACGTAATACCATATAACGTAAAACGTCATTTCGTTATACCATATAACGTAATATGTTATAACGTAATACCATATAACGTAATACGGTATAACGTTATACCATATAACGTAATACGTTATAACGATATACCATATAACGTAGTACGTTATAACGTTATACCATATAACGTAATACGTTATAACGTTATACCATATAACGTAATACGTTAAAACGTTATACCATATAACGTAATACGTTATAACGTTATACCATATAACGTAATACGTGATAACGTAATACCATATAACGTAATACGTTATAACGTTATACCATATAACGTAATACGTTAAAACCTTATACCATATAACGTAATACGGTATAACGTTATACCATATAGCGTAATACGTTATAACGTTATACCATATAACGTAATACGTTATAACGTAATACCATATAACGTAATACGTTATAACGTTATACCATATAACGTAAAACGTCATTTCGTTATACCATATAACGTAAAACGTCATTTCGTTATACCATATAACGTAATACGTGATAACGTTATACCATATAACGTAATACGTGATAACGTTATACCATATAACGTAATACGTTATAACGTAATAACATATAACGTAAAACGTTATAACGTTATACCATATAACGTAATACGTTATAACGTTATACCATATAACGTAATACGTTAAAACGTAATACCATATAACGTAATACGTTATAACGTAATACCATATAACGTAATACGTTATAACGTTATACCATATAACGTAATACGTTATAACGTTATACCATATAACGTAATACTTTATAACGTTATACCACATAACGTAATACGTTATAACGTAATACCATATAACGTAATACGTTATAACGTTATACCATATAACGTAAAACGTCATTTCGTTATACCATATAACGTAATACGTTAAAACGTTATACCATATAACGTAATACGTTATAACGTTATACCATATAACGTAATACGTGATAACGTAATACCATATAACGTAATACGTTATAACGTTATACCATATAACGTAATACGTTAAAACCTTATACCACATAACGTAATACGTTATAACGTAATACCATATAACGTAATACGTTATAACGTTATACCATATAACGTAATACGTTAAAACGTAAAACCATATAACGTAATACGTTATAACGTAATACCATATAACGTAATACGTTATAACGTTATACCATATAACGTAATACGTTATAACGTTATACCATATAACGTAAAACGTCATTTCGTTATACCATATAACGTAATACGTGATAACGTTATACCATATAACGTAATACGTTAAAACGTTATACCATATAACGTAATACGTTATAACGTTATACCATATAACGTAATACGTGATAACGTAATACCATATAACGTAATACGTTATAACGTTATACCATATAACGTAATACGTTATAACGTAATACCATATAACGTAATACGTTATAACGTAATACCATATAACGTAAAACGTCATTTCGTTATACCATATAACGTAATACGTTATAACGTAATACCATATAACGTAATACCATATAACGTAATACCATACAACGTAATACGTTCTAACGTTATACCATTTTACGTAATAAGTGATAACGTTATACCATATAACGTAATACGTTAAAACGTTATACCATATAACGTAATACGTTATAACGTTATACCATATAACGTAATACGTTAAAACGTTATACCATATAACGTAATACGTTATAACGTTATACCATATAGCGTAATACGTGATAACGTTATACAATATAACGTAGTACGTTATAACGTTATACCATATAACGTAATACGTTATAACGTTATACCATATAACGTAATACGTTATAACGTTATACCATATAACGTAATACGTTATAACGTTATACCATATAACGTAATACGTTAAAACGTTATACCATATAACGTAATACGTTATAACGTTATACCATATAACGTAATACGTGATAACGTAATACCATATAACGTAATACGTTATAACGTTATACCATATAACGTAATACGTTAAAACCTTATACCACATAACGTAATACGTTATAACGTAATACCATATAACGTAATACGTTATAACGTTATACCATATAACGTAATACGTTAAAACGTAATACCATATAAATTAATACGTTATAACGTTATACCATATAACGTAATACGTTATAACGTAATACCATATAACGTAAAACGTCATTTCGTTATACCATATAACGTAATACGTTATAACGTAATACCATATAACGTAATACGGTATAACGTTATACCATATAACGTAATACGTTATAACGTTATACCATATAACGTAATACGTTATAACGTAATACCATATAACGTAATACGTTATAACGTTATACCATATAACGTAAAACGTCATTTCGTTATACCATATAACGTAAAACGTCATTTCGTTATACCATATAACGTAATACGTGATAACGTTATACCATATAACGTAATACGTGATAACGTTATACCATATAACGTAATACGTTATAACGTAATAACATATAACGTAAAACGTTATAACGTAATACCATATAACGTAATACGTTATAACGTTATACCATATAACGTAATACGTTAAAACGTAATACCATATAACGTAATACGTTATAACGTAATACCATATAACGTAATACGTTATAACGTTATACCATATAACGTAATACGTTATAACGTTATACCATATAACGTAATACTTTATAACGTTATACCACATAACGTAATACGTTATAACGTAATACCATATAACGTAATACGTTATAACGTTATACCATATAACGTAATACGTTAAAACGTAATACCATATAACGTAATACGTTATAACGTTATACCATATAACGTAAAACGTCATTTCGTTATACCATATAACGTAATACGTTATAACGTAATGCCATATAACGTAATACGTGATAACGTTATACCATATAACGTAATACGTTATAACGTAATAACATATAACGTAAAACGTCATTTCGTTGTACCATATAACGTAATACGGTATAACGTTATACCATATAACGTAATACGTTATAACGATATACCATATAACGTAATACGTTATAACATTATACCATATAACGTAATACGTGATAACGTTATACCATATAACGTAATACGTTAAAACGTAATACCATATAACGTAATACGTTATAACGTAATACCATATAACGTAATACGTTATAACGTTATACCATATAACGTAATACATTATAACGTTATACCATATAACGTAATAGTTTATAACGTTATACCATATAACGTAATACGTTAAAACGTTATACCACATAACGTAATACGTTATAACGTAATACCATATAACGTAATACGTTATAACGTTATACCATATAACGTAAAACGTCATTTCGTTATACCATATAACGTAATACGTTATAACGTAATACCATATAACGTAATACCATATAACGTAATACCATACAACGTAATACGTTCTAACGTTATACCATATAACGTAATAAGTGATAACGTTATACCATATAACGTAATACGTTAAAACGTTATACCACATAACGTAATACGTTATAACGTAATACCATATAACGTAATACGTTAAAACGTAATACCATATAAATTAATACGTTATAACGTTATACCATATAACGTAATACGTTATAACGTAATACCATATAACGTAAAACGTCATTTCGTTATACCATATAACGTAATACGTTATAACGTAATACCATATAACGTAATACGGTATAACGTTATACCATATAACGTAATACGTTATAACGTTATACCATATAACGTAATACGTTATAACGTAATACCATATAACGTAAAACGTCATTTCGTTGTACCATATAACGTAATACGGTATAACGTTATACCATATAACGTAATACGTTATAACGATATACCATATAACGTAATACCATATAACGTAATACCATACAACGTAATACGTTCTAACGTTATACCATTTTACGTAATAAGTGATAACGTTATACCATATAACGTAATACGTTAAAACGTTATACCATATAACGTAATACGTTATAACGTTATACCATATAGCGTAATACGTGATAACGTTATACAATATAACGTAGTACGTTATAACGTTATACCATATAACGTAATACGTTATAACGTTATACCATATAACGTAATACGTTACAACGTAATACCATATAACGTAAAACGTCATTTCGTTATACCATATAACGTAATATGTTATAACGTAATACCATATAACGTAATACGGTATAACGTTATACCATATAACGTAATACGTTATAACGATATACCATATAACGTAGTACGTTATAACGTTATACCATATAACGTAATACGTTATAACGTTATACCATATAACGTAATACGTTAAAACGTTATACCATATAACGTAATACGTTATAACGTTATACCATATAACGTAATACGTGATAACGTAATACCATATAACGTAATACGTTATAACGTTATACCATATAACGTAATACGTTAAAACCTTATACCACATAACGTAATACGTTATAACGTAATACCATATAACGTAATACGTTATAACGTTATACCATATAACGTAATACGTTAAAACGTAATACCATATAAATTAATACGTTATAACGTTATACCATATAACGTAATACGTTATAACGTAATACCATATAACGTAAAACGTCATTTCGTTATACCATATAACGTAATACGTTATAACGTAATACCATATAACGTAATACGGTATAACGTTATACCATATAACGTAATACGTTATAACGTTATACCATATAACGTAATACGTTATAACGTAATACCATATAACGTAATACGTTATAACGTTATACCATATAACGTAAAACGTCATTTCGTTATACCATATAACGTAAAACGTCATTTCGTTATACCATATAACGTAATACGTGATAACGTTATACCATATAACGTAATACGTGATAACGTTATACCATATAACGTAATACGTTATAACGTAATAACATATAACGTAAAACGTTATAACGTAATACCATATAACGTAATACGTTATAACGTTATACCATATAACGTAATACGTTAAAACGTAATACCATATAACGTAATACGTTATAACGTAATACCATATAACGTAATACGTTATAACGTTATACCATATAACGTAATACGTTATAACGTTATACCATATAACGTAATACTTTATAACGTTATACCACATAACGTAATACGTTATAACGTAAGACCATATAACGTAATACGTTATAACGTTATACCATATAACGTAATACGTTAAAACGTAATACCATATAACGTAATACGTTATAACGTTATACCATATAACGTAAAACGTCATTTCGTTATACCATATAACGTAATACGTTATAACGTAATGCCATATAACGTAATACGTGATAACGTTATACCATATAACGTAATACGTTATAACGTAATAACATATAACGTAAAACGTCATTTCGTTGTACCATATAACGTAATACGGTATAACGTTATACCATATAACGTAATACGTTATAACGATATACCATATAACGTAATACGTTATAACATTATACCATATAACGTAATACGTGATAACGTTATACCATATAACGTAATACGTTAAAACGTAATACCATATAACGTAATACGTTATAACGTAATACCATATAACGTAATACGTTATAACGTTATACCATATAACGTAATACGTTATAACGTTATACCATATAACGTAATAGTTTATAACGGTATACCATATAACGTAATACGTTAAAACGTTATACCACATAACGTAATACGTTATAACGTAATACCATATAACGTAATACGTTATAACGTTATACCATATAACGTAAAACGTCATTTCGTTATACCATATAACGTAATACGTTATAACGTAATACCATATAACGTAATACCATATAACGTAATACCATACAACGTAATACGTTCTAACGTTATACCATATAACGTAATAAGTGATAACGTTATACCATATAACGTAATACGTTAAAACGTTATACCACATAACGTAATACGTTATAACGTAATACCATATAACGTAATACGTTATAACGTTATACCATATAACGTAATACGTTAAAACGTAATACCATATAACGTAATACGTTATAACGTTATACCATATAACGTAAAACGTCATTTCGTTATACCATATAACGTAATACGTTATAACGTTATACCATATAACGTAATACGTTAAAACGTAATACCATATAACGTAATACGTTGTAACGTTATACCATATAACGTAAAACGTCATTTCGTTATACCATATAACGTAATACGTTATAACGTAATGCCATATAACGTAATACGTGATATCGTTATACCATATAACGTAATACGTTATAACGTAATAACATATAACGTAAAACGTTATAACGTAATATCATATAACGTAATACGTTATAGCGTTATACCATATAACGTAATACGTTAAAACGTAACACCATATAACGTAATACGTTATAACGTAATACTATATAACGTAATACGTTATAACGTTATACCATATAACGTAATACGTTATAACGTTATACCATATAACGTAATACTTTATAACGTTATACCATATAACGTAATACGTTAAAACGTTATACCACATAACGTAATACGTTATAACGTAATACCATATAACGTAATACGTTATAACGTTATAGCATATAACGTAATACGTTAAAACGTAGTACCATATAACGTAATACGTTATAACGTAATACCATATAACGTAAAACGTCATTTCGTTATACCATATAACGTAATACGTTATAACGTAATGCCATATAACGTAATACGTGATAACGTTATACCATATAACGTAATACGTGATAACGTAATACCATATAACGTAATACGTTATGACGTTATACCATATAACGTAATACGTTATAACGTAATACCATATAACGTAATACGTTATAACGTAATACCATATAACGTAAAACGTCATTTCGTTATACCATATAACGTAATACGTTATAACGTAATACGATATAACGTAATACGTTATAACGTTATACCATATAACGAAATAAGTGATAACGTTATACCATATAACGTAATACGTTAATACGTTATACCATATAACGTAATACGTTATAACGTTATACCATATAACGTAATACGTGATAACGTTATACCATATAACGTAATACGTTATAACGTTATACCATATAACGTAATAGTTTATAACGTTATACCATATAACGTAATACGTTAAAACGTTATACCACATAACGTAATACGTTATAACGTTATACCACATAACGTAATACGTTATAACGTAATACCATATAACGTAATACGTTATAACGTAATACCATATAACGTAATACGTTATAACGTTATAAAATATAACGTAATACGTTAAAACGTTATACCACATAACGTAATACGTGATAACGTAATACCATATAACGTAATACGTTATAACGTAATACCATATAACGTAATACGTTATAACGTTATACCATATAACGTAATACGTGATAACGTTATACCATATAACGTACTACGTTAAACCGTTATACCATGTAACGTAATACGTTATAACGTTATACCATATAACGTAATACGTGATAACGTAATACCATATAACGTAATACGTTATAACGTTATAAAATATAACGTAATACGTTAAAACGTTATACCACATAACGTAATACGTGATAACGTAATACCATATAACGTAATACGTTATAACGTAATACCATATAACGTAATACGTTATAACGTTATACCATATAACGTAATACGTGATAACGTTATACCATATAACGTACTACGTTAAACCGTTATACCATGTAACGTAATACGTTATAACGTTATACCATATAACGTAATACGTGATAACGTAATACCATATAACGTAATACGTTATAACGTAATACCATATAACGTAATACGTTATAACGTTATACCATATAACGTAATACGTGATAACGTTATACCATATAACGTACTACGTTAAACCGTTATACCATGTAACGTAATACGTTATAACGTTATACCATATAACGTAATACGTGATAAAGTAATACCATATAACGTAATACGTTATAACGTTATAAAATATAACGTAATACGTTAAAACGTAATACCATATAACGTAATACGTTATAACGTAATACCATATAACGTAATACGTTATAACGTTATACCATATAACGTAATACGTTATAACGTTATACCATATAACGTAATAGTTTATAACGTTATACCATATAACGTAATACGTTAAAACGTTATACCATATAACGTAATACGTTATAACGTTATACCATATAACGTAATACGTGATAACGTAATACCATATAACGTAATACGTTATAACGTTATACCATATAACCTAATACGTTATAACGTAATACCATATAACGTAATACGTTATAACGTTATAAAATATAACGTAATACGTTAAAACTTAATACCATATAACGTAATACGTTATAACGTAATACCATATAACGTAATACGTTATAACGTTATACCATATAACGTAATACGTTATAACGTTATACCATATAACGTAATACGTTAATACGTTATACCATATAACGTAATACGTTATAACGTTATACCATATAACGTAATACGTGATAACGTTATACCATATAACGTAATACGTTAAACCGTTATACCATATAACGTAATACGTTATAACGTTATACCATATAACGTAATACGTGATAACGTAATACCATATAACGTAATACGTTATAACGTAATACCATATAACGTAATACGTTATAACGTTATAGCATATAACGTAATACGTTAAAACGTAGTACCATATAACGTAATACGTTATAACGTAATACCATATAACGTAAAACGTCATTTCGTTATACCATATAACGTAATACGTGATAACGTAATACCATATAACGTAATACGTTATAACGTTATACCATATAACGTAATACGTTATAACGTTATACCATATAACGTAATAGTTTATAACGTTATACCATATAACGTAATACGTTAAAACGTTATACCACATAACGTAATACGTTATAACGTTATACCACATAACGTAATACGTTATAACGTAATACCATATAACGTAAAACGTCATTTCGTTATACCATATAACGTAATACGTGATAACGTAATACCATATAACGTAATACGTTATGACGTTATACCATATAACGTAATACGTTATAACGTAATACCATATAACGTAATACGTTATAACGTAATACCATATAACGTAAAACGTCATTTCGTTATACCATATAACGTAATACGTTATAACGTAATACCATATAACGTAATACGTTATAACGTTATACCATATAACGAAATAAGTGATAACGTTATACCATATAACGTAATACGTTAATACGTTATACCATATAACGTAATACGTTATAACGTTATACCATATAACGTAATACGTGATAACGTTATACCATATAACGTAATACGTTAAACCGTTATACCATATAACGTAATACGTTATAACGTTATACCATATAACGTAATACGTGATAACGTAATACCATATAACGTAATACGTTATAACGTAATACCATATAACGTAATACGTTATAACGTTATACCATATAACGTAATACGTGATAACGTTATACCATATAACGTACTACGTTAAATCGTTATACCATGTAACGTAATACGTTATAACGTTATACCATATAACGTAATACGTGATAACGTAATACCATATAACGTAATACGTTATAACGTTATAAAATATAACGTAATACGTTAAAACGTAATACCATATAACGTAATACGTTATAACGTAATACCATATAACGTAATACGTTATAACGTTATACCATATAACGTAATACGTTATAACGTTATACCATATAACGTAATAGTTTATAACGTTATACCATATAACGTAATACGTTAAAACGTTATACCACATAACGTAATACGTTATAACGTAATACCATATAACGTAATACGTTATAACGTTATACCATATAACGTAATACGTTAAAACGTAATACCATATAACGTAATACGTTATAACGTTATACCATATAACGTAAAACGTCATTTCGTTATACCATATAACGTAATACGTGATAACGTTATACCATATAACGTAATACGTTAAAACGTTATACCATATAACGTAATACGTTATAACGTTATACCATATAACGTAATACGTGATAACGTAATACCATATAACGTAATACGTTATAACGTTATACCATATAACGTAATACGTTATAACGTAATACCATATAACGTAATACCATATAACGTAAAACGTCATTTCGTTATACCATATAACGTAATACGTTATAACGTAATACCATATAACGTAATACCATATAACGTAATACCATACAACGTAATACGTTCTAACGTTATACCATATAACGTAATAAGTGATAACGTTATACCATATAACGTAATACGTTAAAACGTTATACCATATAACGTAATACGTTATAACGTTATACCATATAACGTTATACCATATAACGTAGTACGTTATAACGTTATACCATATAACGTAATACGTTATAACGTTATACCATATAACGTAATACGTTATAACGTAATACCATATAACGTAAAACGTCATTTCGTTATACCATATAACGTAATATGTTATAACGTAATACCATATAACGTAATACGATATAACGTTATACCATATAACGTAATACGTTATAACGATATACCATATAACGTAGTACGTTATAACGTTATACCATATAACGTAATACGTTATAACGTTATACCATATAACGTAATACGTTAAAACGTTATACCATATAACGTAATACGTTATAACGTTATACCATATAACGTAATACGTGATAACGTAATACCATATAACGTAATACGTTATAACGTTATACCATTTAACAAATACGTTATAACGTTATACCATATAACGTAATACGTTAAAACCTTATACCACATAACGTAATACGTTATAACGTAATACCATATAACGTAATACGTTATAACGTTATACCATATAACGTAATACGTTAAAACGTAATACCATATAAATTAATACGTTATAACGTTATACCATATAACGTAATACGTTATAACGTAATACCATATAACGTAAAACGTCATTTCGTTATACCATATAACGTAATACGTTATAACGTAATACCATATAACGTAATACGGTATAACGTTATACCATATAACGTAATACGTTATAACGTTATACCATATAACGTAATACGTTAAAACGTAATACCATATAACGTAATACGTTATAACGTTATACCATATAACGTAAAACGTCATTTCGTTATACCATATAACGTAATACGTTATAACGTTATACCATATAACGTAATACGTTAAAACGTAATACCATATAACGTAATACGTTATAACGTTATACCATATAACGTAATACGTTATAACGTAATACCATATAACGTAAAACGTCATTTCGTTATACCATATAACGTAATACGTTATAACGTAATACCATATAACGTAATACGGTATAACGTTATACCATATAACGTAATACGTTATAACGTAATGCCATATAACGTAATACGTGATAACGTTATACCATATAACGTAATACGTTATAACGTAATAACATATAACGTAAAACGTTATAACGTAATACCATATAACGTAATACGTTATAACGTTATACCATATAACGTAATACGTTAAAACGTAAAACCATATAACGTAATACGTTATAACGTAATACCATATAACGTAATACGTTATAACGTTATACCATATAACGTAATACGTTATAACGTTATACCATATAACGTAATACGTTATAACGTTATACCATATAACGTAATACGTTATAACGTAATAACATATAACGTAAAACGTTATAACGTAATACCATATAACGTAATACGTTATAACGTTATACCATATAACGTAATACGTTAAAACGTAATACCATATAACGTAATACCATATAACGTAATACCATACAACGTAATACGTTCTAACGTTATACCATATAACGTAATAAGTGATAACGTTATACCATATAACGTAACACGTTAAAACGTTATACCATATAACGTAATACGTTATAACGTTATACCATATAACGTAATACGTGATAACGTTATACAATATAACGTAGTACGTTATAACGTTATACCATATAACGTAATACGTTATAACGTTATACCATATAACGTAATACGTTACAACGTAATACCATATAACGTAAAACGTCATTTCGTTATACCATATAACGTAATATGTTATAACGTAATACCTTGTAACGTAATACGGTATAACGTTATACCATATAACGTAATACGTTATAACGATATACCATATAACGTAGTACGTTATAACGTTATACCATATAACGTAATACGTTATAACGTTATACCATATAACGTAATACGTTAAAACGTTATACCATATAACGTAATACGTTATAACGTTATACCATATAACGTAAAACGTCATTTCGTTATACCATATAACGTAAAACGTCATTTCGTTATACCATATAACGTAATACGTGATAACGTTATACCATATAACGTAATACGTGATAACGTTATACCATATAACGTAATACGTTATAACGTAATAACATATAACGTAAAACGTTATAACGTAATACCATATAACGTAATACGTTATAACGTTATACCATATAACGTAATACGTTAAAACGTAATACCATATAACGTAATACGTTATAACGTAATACCATATAACGTAATACGTTATAACGTTATACCATATAACGTAATACGTTATAACGTTATACCATATAACGTAATACTTTATAACGTTATACCACATAACGTAATACGTTATAACGTAATACCATATAACGTAATACGTTATAACGTTATACCATATAACGTAATACGTTAAAACGTAATACCATATAACGTAATACGTTATAACGTTATACCATATAACGTAAAACGTCATTTCGTTATACCATATAACGTAATACGTTATAGCGTAATGCCATATAACGTAATACGTGATAACGTTATACCATATAACGTAATACGTTATAACGTAATAACATATAACGTAAAACGTCATTTCGTTGTACCATATAACGTAATACGGTATAACGTTATACCATATAACGTAATACGTTATAACGATATACCATATAACGTAATACGTTATAACATTATACCATATAACGTAATACGTGATAACGTTATACCATATAACGTAATACGTTAAAACGTTATACCATATAACGTAATACGTTATAACGTTATACCATATAACGTAATACGTGATAACGTAATGCCATATAACGTAATACGTTATAACGTTATACCATTTAACGTAATACGTTATAACGTTATACCATATAACGTAATACTTTATAACGTTATACCATATAACGTAATACGTGATAACGTAATACCATATAACGTAATACGTTATAACGTTATACCATTTAACGTAATACGTTATAACGTTATACCATATAACGTAATACTTTATAACGTTATACCATATAACGTAATACGTTAAAACCTTATACCACATAATGTAATACGTTATAACGTTATACCATATAACGTAATACGTTATAACGTTATACCATATAACGTAATACGTTAAAACGTAATACCATATAAATTAATACGTTATAACGTTATACCATATAACGTAATACGTTATAACGTAATACCATATAACGTAAAACGTCATTTCGTTATACCATATAACGTAATACGTTATAACGTAATACCATATAACGTAATACGGTATAACGTTATACCATATAACGTAATACGTTATAACGTTATACCATATAACGTAATACGTTAAAACGTAATACCATATAACGTAATACGTTATAACGTTATACCATATAACGTAAAACGTCATTTCGTTATACCATATAACGTAATACGTTATAACGTTATACCATATAACGTAATACGTTAAAACGTAATACCATATAACGTAATACGTTATAACGTTATACCATATAACGTAATACGTTATAACGTTATACCATATAACGTAATACTTTATAACGTTATACCATATAACGTAATACGTTAAAACGTTATACCACATAACGTAATACGTTATAACGTAATACCATATAACGTAATACGTTATAACGTTATGCCATATAACGTAATACGTTAAAACGTAATACCATATAACGTAATACGTTATAACGTTATACCATATAACGTAAAACGTCATTTCGTTATACCATATAACGTAATACGTTATAACGTAATGCCATATAACGTAATACGTGATAACGTTATACCATATAACGTAATACGTTATAACGTAATAACATATAACGTAAAACGTCATTTCGTTGTACCATATAACGTAATACGGTATAACGTTATACCATATAACGTAATACGTTATAACGATATACCATATAACGTAATACGTTATAACATTATACCATATAACGTAATACGTGATAACGTTATACCATATAACGTAATACGTTAAAACGTTATACCATATAACGTAATACGTTATAACGTTATACCATATAACGTAATACGTGATAACGTAATACCATATAACGTAATACGTTATAACGTTATACCATGTAACGTAATACGTGATAACGTAATACCATATAACGTAATACGTTATGACGTTATACCATATAACGTAATACGTTATAACGTAATACCATATAACGTAATACGTTATAACGTAATACCATATAACGTAAAACGTCATTTCGTTATACCATATAACGTAATACGTTATAACGTAATACAATATAACGTAATACCATATAACGTAATACCATATAACGTAATACGTTCTAACGTTATAACATATAACGTAATAAGTGATAACGTTATACCATATAACTTAATACGTTAAAACGTTATACCATATAACGTAATACGTTATAACGTTATACCATATAACGTAATACGTGATAACGTTATACCATATAATGTAATACGTTATATCGTAATAACACATAACGTAAAACGTCATTTCGTTGTACCATATAACGTAATACGGTATAACGTTATACCATATAACGTAATACGTTATAACGATATACCATATAACGTAATACGTTATAACGTAATACCATATAACGTAATACGTTATAACGTTATACCATATAACGTAATACGTTGAAACGTAATACCATATAACGTAAAACGTCATTTCGTTATACCATATAACGTAATACGTTATAACGTAATGCCATATAAGGTAATACGTTATGACGTTATACCATATAACGTAATACGTTATAACGTAATACCATATAACGTAATACGTTATAACGTAATACCATGTAACGTAAAACGTCATTTCGTTATACCATATAACGTAATACGTTATAACGTAATACCATATAACGTAATACGTTATAACGTTATACCATATAACGTAATAAGTGATAACGTAATAACATATAACGTAAAACGTCATTTCGTTGTACCATATAACGTAATACGGTATAACGTTATACCATACAACGTAATACGTTATAACGATATACCATATAACGTAATACGTTATAACGTAATACCATATAACGTAAAACGTCATTGCGTTATACCATATAACGTAATACGTTATAACGTAATACCATATAACGTAATACGTGATAACGTTATACCATATAACGTAATACGTCATTTCGTTATACCATATAACGTAATACGTTATAACGTTATACCATATAACGTAATACGTTAAAACGTAATACCATACAACGTAATACGTTATAACGTAATACCATATAACGTAATACGTTATAACGTTATACCATATAACGTAATACGTTATAACGATATACGATATAACGTAATACGTTATAACGTAATGCCATATAACGTAATACGTTATAACGTTATACCATATAACGTAATACGTTAAAACGTAATACCATATAACGTAATACGTTATAACGTTATACCATATAACGTAATACGTGATAACGTTATACCATATAACGTAATACGTTATAACGTAATAACATATAACGTAAAACGTTATAACGTTATACCATATAACGTAATACGTTATAACGTTATACCATATAACGTAATACGTTATAACGTAATGCCATATAACGTAATACGTGATAACGTTATACCATATAACGTAATACGTTATAACGTAATAACATATAACGTAAAACGTCATTTCGTTGTACCATATAACGTAATACGGTATAACGTTATACCATATAACGTAATACGTTATAACGATATACCATATAACGTAATACGTTATAACATTATACCATATAACGTAATACGTGATAACGTTATACCATATAACGTAATACGTTAAAACGTTATACCATATAACGTAAAACGTCATTGCGTTATACCATATAACGTAATACGTTATAACGTAATACCATATAACGTAATACGTGATAACGTTATACCATATAACGTAATACGTCATTTCGTTATACCATATAACGTAATACGTTATAACGTAATACCATATAACGTAAAACGTCATTTCGTTATACCATATAACGTAATACGTTATAACGTAATACCATATAACGTAATACGTTATAACGTTATACCATATAACGTTATAAGTGATAACGTTGTACCATATAACGTAATACGTTAATACGTTATACCATATAACGTAATACGTTATAACGTTATACCATATAACGTAATACGTGATAACGTTATACCATATAACGTAATACGTTAAACCGTTATACCATATAACGTAATACGTTATAACGTTATACCATATAACGTAATACGTGATAACGTAATACCATATAACGTAATACGTTATAACGTAATACCATATAACGTAATACGTTATAACGTTATACCATATAACGCAATACGTGATAACGTTATACCACATAACGTAATGCGTTATAACGTAATACCATATAACGTAATACGTTATAACGTTATACCATATAACGTAATACGTTAAAACGTAATACCATATAACGTAATACGTTATAACGTTATACCATATAACGTAAAACGTCATTTCGTTATACCATATGACGTAATACGTGATAACGTTATACCATATAACGTAATACGTTAAAACGTTATACCATATAACGTAATACGTTATAACATTATACCATATAACGTAATACGTGATAACGTTATACCATATAACGTAATACGTTAAAACGTTATACCATATAACGTAAAACGTCATTGCGTTATACCATATAACGTAATACGTTATAACGTAATACCATATAACGTAATACGTGATAACGTTATACCATATAACGTAATACGTCATTTCGTTATACCATATAACGTAATACGTTATAACGTAATACCATATAACGTAAAACGTCATTTCGTTATACCATATAACGTAATACGTTATAACGTAATACCATATAACGTAATACGTTATAACGTTATACCATATAACGTTATAAGTGATAACGTTGTACCATATAACGTAATACGTTAATACGTTATACCATATAACGTAATACGTTAAACCGTTATACCATATAACGTAATACGTTATAACGTTATACCATATAACGTAATACGTGATAACGTTATACCATATAACGTAATACGTTAAAACGTAATACCATATAACGTAATACGTTAAAACGTAATACCATATAACGTAATACGTTATAACGTAATACCATATAACGTAATACGTTATAACGTTATACCATATAACGTAATACGTTAAAACGTTATACCACATAACGTAATGCGTTATAACGTAATACCATATAACGTAATACGTTATAACGTTATACCATATAACGTAATACGTTAAAACGTAATACCATATAACGTAATACGTTATAACGTTATACCATATAACGTAAAACGTCATTTCGTTATACCATATGACGTAATACGTGATAACGTTATACCATATAACGTAATACGTTAAAACGTTATACCATATAACGTAATACGTTATAACGTTATACCATGTAACGTAATACGTGATAACGTAATACCATATAACGTAATACGTTATGACGTTATACCATATAACGTAATACGTTATAACGTAATACCATATAACGTAATACGTTATAACGTAATACCATATAACGTAAAACGTCATTTCGTTATACCATATAACGTAATACGTTATAACGTAATACCATATAACGTAATACCATATAACGTAATACCATATAACGTAATACGTTCTAACGTTATACCATATAACGTAATACGTTATAACGTTATACCATATAACGTAATACGTGATAACGTAATACCATATAACGTAATACGTTATAACGTTATACCATGTAACGTAATACGTGATAACGTAATACCATATAACGTAATACGTTATGACGTTATACCATATAACGTAATACGTTATAACGTAATACCATATAACGTAATACGTTATAACGTAATAGCATATAACGTAAAACGTCATTTCGTTATACCATATAACGTAATACGTTATAACGTAATACAATATAACGTAATACCATATAACGTAATACCATATAACGTAATACGTTCTAACGTTATAACATATAACGTAATACGTGATAACGTTATACCATATAATGTAATACGTTATAACGTAATAACACATAACGTAAAACGTCATTTCGTTGTACCATATAACGTAATACGGTATAACGTTATACCATATAACGTAATACGTTATAACGATATACCATATAACGTAATACGTTATAACGTAATACCATATAACGTAATACGTTATAACGTTATACCATATAACGTAATACGTTGAAACGTAATACCATATAACGTAAAACGTCATTTCGTTATACCATATAACGTAATACGTTATAACGTAATGCCATATAAGGTAATACGTTATGACGTTATACCATATAACGTAATACGTTATAACGTAATACCATATAACGTAATACGTTATAACGTAATACCATGTAACGTAAAACGTCATTTCGTTATACCATATAACGTAATACGTTATAACGTAATACCATATAACGTAATACGTTATAACGTTATACCATATAACGTAATAAGTGATAACGTAATAACATATAACGTAAAACGTCATTTCGTTGTACCATATAACGTAATACGGTATAACGTTATACCATACAACGTAATACGTTATAACGATATACCATATAACGTAATACGTTATAACGTAATACCATATAACGTAAAACGACATTGCGTTATACCATATAACGTAATACGTTATAACGTAATACCATATAACGTAAAACGTCATTTCGTTATACCATATAACGTAATACGTTATAACGTAATACAATATAACGTAATACCATATAACGTAATACCATATAACGTAATACGTTCTAACGTTATAACATATAACGTAATAAGTGATAACGTTATACCATATAACTTAATACGTTAAAACGTTATACCATATAACGTAATACGTTATAACGTTATACCATATAACGTAATACGTGATAACGTTATACCATATAATGTAATACGTTATAACGTAATAACACATAACGTAAAACGTCATTTCGTTGTACCATATAACGTAATACGGTATAACGTTATACCATATAACGTAATACGTTATAACGATATACCATATAACGTAATACGTTATAGCGTAATACCATATAACGTAATACGTTATAACGTTATACCATATAACGTAATACGTTATAACGTTATACCATATAACGTAATACGTTATAACGTAATGCCATATAACGTAATACGTGATAACGTTATACCATATAACGTAATACGTTATAACGTAATAACATATAACGTAAAACGTCATTTCGTTGTACCATATAACGTAATACGGTATAACGTTATACCATATAACGTAATACGTTATAACGATATACCATATAACGTAATACGTTATAACATTATACCATATAACGTAATACGTGATAACGTTATACCATATAACGTAATACGTTAAAACGTTATACCATATAACGTAATACGTTATAACGTTATACCATATAACGTAATACGTGATAACGTAATACCATATAACGTAATACGCTATGACGTTATACCATATAACGTAATACGTTATAACGTAATACCATATAACGTAATACGTTATAACGCAATACCATATAACGTAAAACGTCATTTCGTTATACCATATAACGTAATACGTTATAACGTAATACCATATAACGTAATACGTTATAACGTTATACCATATAACGTTATAAGTGATAACGTTATACCATATAACGTAATACGTTAATACGTTATACCATATAACGTAATACGTTATAACGTTATACCATATAACGTAATACGTGATAACGTTATACCATATAACGTAATACGTTAAACCGTTATACCATATAACGTAATACGTTATAACGTTATACCATATAACGTAATACGTGATAACGTAATACCATATAACGTAATACGTTATAACGTAATACCATATAACGTAATACGTTATAACGTTATACCATATAACGCAATACGTGATAACGTTATACCATATAACGTAATACGTTAAACCGTTATACCATATAACGTAATACGTTATAACGTTATACCATATAACGTAATACGTGATAACGTTATACCATATAACGTAATACGTTAAAACGTAATACCATATAACGTAATACGTTAAAACGTAATTCCATATAACGTAATACGTTATAACGTAATACCATATAACGTAATACGTTATAACGTTATACCATATAACGTAATACGTTAAAACGTTATACCACATAACGTAATGCGTTATAACGTAATACCATATAACGTAATACGTTATAACGTTATACCATATAACGTAATACGTTAAAACGTAATACCATATAACGTAATACGTTATAACGTTATACCATATAACGTAAAACGTCATTTCTTTATACCATATAACGTAATACGTGATAACGTTATACCATATAACGTAATACGTTAAAACGTTATACCATATAACGTAATACGTTATAACGTTATACCATGTAACGTAATACGTGATAACGTAATACCATATAACGTAATACGTTATGACGTTATACCATATAACGTAATACGTTATAACGTAATACCATATAACGTAATACGTTATAACGTAATACCATATAACGTAAAACGTCATTTCGTTATACCATATAACGTAATACGTTATAACGTAATACCATAGCGTAATACCATATAACGTAATACCATATAACGTAATACGTTCTAACGTTATACCATATAACGTAATAAGTGATAACGTTATACCATATAACGTAATACGTTAAAACGTTATACCATATAACGTAATACGTTATAACGTTATACCATATAACGTAACACGTGATAACGTTATACCATATAACGTAATACGTGATAACGTAATAACATATAACGTAAAACGTTATAACGTAATACCATATAACGTAATACGTTATAACGTTATACCATATAACGTAATACGTTAAAACGTAATACCATATAACGTAATACGTTATAGCGTAATACCATATAACGTAATACGTTATAACGTTATACCATATAACGTAATACGTTATAACGTTATACCATATAACGTAATACGTTATAACATTATACCATATAACGTAATACGTTATAACGTAATGCCATATAACGTAATACGTGATAACGTTATACCATATAACGTAATACGTTATAACGTAATAACATATAACGTAAAACGTCATTTCGTTGTACCATATAACGTAATACGGTATAACGTTATACCATATAACGTAATACGTTATAACGATATACCATATAACGTAATACGTTATAACATTATACCATATAACGTAATACGTGATAACGTTATACCATATAACGTAATACGTTAAAACGTTATACCATATAACGTAATACGTTGAAACGTAATACCATATAACGTAATACGTTATAACGATATACGATATAACGTAATACGTTATAACGTAATGCCATATAACGTAATACGTTATAACGTTATACCATATAACGTAATACGTTAAAACGTAATACCATATAACGTAATACGTTATAACGTTATACCATATAACGTAATACGTGATAACGTTATACCATATAACGTAATACGTCATTTCGTTATACCATATAACGTAATACGTTATAACGTTATACCATATAACGTAATACGTTAAAACATAATACCATACAACGTAATACGTTATAACGTAATACCATATAACGTAATACGTTATAACGTTATACCATATAACGTAATACGTTATAACGATATACGATATAACGTAATACGTTATAACGTAATGCCATATAACGTAATACGTTATAACGTTATACCATATAACGTAATACGTTAAAACGTAATACCATATAACGTAATACGTTATAACGTTATACCATATAACGTAATACGTGATAACGTTATACCATATAACGTAATACGTTATAACGTAATAACATATAACGTAAAACGTTATAACGTAATACCATATAACGTAATACGTTATAACGTTGTACCATATAACGTAATACGTTATAGCGTAATACCATATAACGTAATACGTTATAGCGTAATACCATATAACGTAATACGTTATAACGTTATACCATATAACGTAATACGTTATAACGTTATACCATATAACGTAATACGTTATAACGTAATGCCATATAACGTAATACGTGATAACGTTATACCATATAACGTAATACGTTATAACGTAATAACATATAACGTAAAACGTCATTTCGTTGTACCATATAACGTAATACGGTATAACGTTATACCATATAACGTAATACGTTATAACGATATACCATATAACGTAATACGTTATAACATTATACCATATAACGTAATACGTGATAACGTTATACCATATAACGTAATACGTTAAAACGTTATACCATATAACGTAATACGTTATAACGTTATACCATATAACGTAATACGTGATAACGTAATACCATATAACGTAATACGCTATGACGTTATACCATATAACGTAATACGTTATAACGTTATACCATATAACGTAATACGTGATAACGTTATACCATATAACGTAATACGTTAAACCGTTATACCATATAACGTAATACGTTATAACGTTATACCATATAACGTAATACGTGATAACGTAATACCATATAACGTAATACGTTATAACGTAATACCATATAACGTAATACGTTATAACGTTATACCATATAACGCAATACGTGATAACGTTATACCATATAACGTAATACGTTAAACCGTTATACCATATAACGTAATACGTTATAACGTTATACCATATAACGTAATACGTGATAACGTTATACCATATAACGTAATACGTTAAAACGTAATACCATATAACGTAATACGTTAAAACGTAATACCATATAACGTAATACGTTATAACGTAATACCATATAACGTAATACGTTATAACGTTATACCATATAACGTAATACGTTAAAACGTTATACCACATAACGTAATGCGTTATAACGTGATACCATATAACGTAATACGTTATAACGTTATACCATATAACGTAATACGTTAAAACGTAATACCATATAACGTAATACGTTATAACGTTATACCATATAACGTAAAACGTCATTTCGTTATACCATATAACGTAATACGTGATAACGTTATACCATATAACGTAATACGTTAAAACGTTATACCATATAACGTAATACGTTATAACGTTATACCATGTAACGTAATACGTGATAACGTAATACCATATAACGTAATACGTTATGACGTTATACCATATAACGTAATACGTTATAACGTAATACCATATAACGTAATACGTTATAACGTAATACCATATAACGTAAAACGTCATTTCGTTATACCATATAACGTAATACGTTATAACGTAATACCATATAACGTAATACCATATAACGTAATACCATATAACGTAATACGTTCTAACGTTATACCATATAACGTAATAAGTGATAACGTTATACCATATAACGTAATGCGTTAAAACGTTATACCATATAACGTAATACGTTATAACGTTATACCATATAACGTAATACGTGATAACGTTATACCATATAACGTAATACGTGATAACGTAATAACATATAACGTAAAACGTTATAACGTAATACCATATAACGTAATACGTTATAACGTTATACCATATAACGTAATACGTTAAAACGTAATACCATATAACGTAATACGTTATAGCGTAATACCATATAACGTAATACGTTATAACGTTATACCATATAACGTAATACGTTATAACGTTATACCATATAACGTAATACGTTATAACATTATACCATATAACGTAATACGTGATAACGTTATACCATATAACGTAATACGTTAAAACGTTATACCATATAACGTAATACGTTATAACGTTATACCATATAACGTAATACGTTAAAACGTAATACCATATAACGTAATACGTGATAACGTAATAACATATAACGTAAAACGTTATAACGTAATGCCATATAACGTAATACGTGATAACGTTATACCATATAACGTAATACGTTATAACGTAATAACATATAACGTAAAACGTCATTTCGTTGTACCATATAACGTAATACGGTATAACGTTATACCATATAACGTAATACGTTAAAACGTTATACCATATAACGTAATACGTTATAACGTTATACCATATAACGTAATACGTGATAACGTAATACCATATAACGTAATACGCTATGACGTTATACCATATAACGTAATACGTTATAACGTAATACCATATAACGTAATACGTTATAGCGTAATACCATATAACGTAATACGTTATAACGTTATACCATATAACGTAATACGTTATAACGTTATACCATATAACGTAACACGTGATAACGTTATACCATATAACGTAATACGTGATAACGTAATAACATATAACGTAAAACGTTATAACGTAATACCATATAACGTAATACGTTATAACGTTATACCATATAACGTAATACGTTAAAACGTAATACCATATAACGTAATACGTTATAGCGTAATACCATATAACGTAATACGTTATAACGTTATACCATATAACGTAATACGTTATAACGTTATACCATATAACGTAATACGTTATAACATTATACCATATAACGTAATACGTTATAACGTAATGCCATATAACGTAATACGTGATAACGTTATACCATATAACGTAATACGTTATAACGTAATAACATATAACGTAAAACGTCATTTCGTTGTACCATATAACGTAATACGGTATAACGTTATACCATATAACGTAATACGTTATAACGATATACCATATAACGTAATACGTTATAACATTATACCATATAACGTAATACGTGATAACGTTATACCATATAACGTAATACGTTAAAACGTTATACCATATAACGTAATACGTTGAAACGTAATACCATATAACGTAATACGTCATTTCGTTATACCATATAACGTAATACGTTATAACGTTATACCATATAACGTAATACGTTAAAACGTAATACCATACAACGTAATACGTTATAACGTAATACCATATAACGTAATACGTTATAACGTTATACCATATAACGTAATACGTTATAACGATATACGATATAACGTAATACGTTATAACGTAATGCCATATAACGTAATACGTTATAACGTTATACCATATAACGTAATACGTTAAAACGTAATACCATATAACGTAATACGTTATAACGTTATACCATATAACGTAATACGTGATAACGTTATACCATATAACGTAATACGTCATTTCGTTATACCATATAACGTAATACGTTATAACGTTATACCATATAACGTAATACGTTAAAACATAATACCATACAACGTAATACGTTATAACGTAATACCATATAACGTAATACGTTATAACGTTATACCATATAACGTAATACGTTATAACGATATACGATATAACGTAATACGTTATAACGTAATGCCATATAACGTAATACGTTATAACGTTATACCATATAACGTAATACGTTAAAACGTAATACCATATAACGTAATACGTTATAACGTTATACCATATAACGTAATACGTGATAACGTTATACCATATAACGTAATACGTTATAACGTAATAACATATAACGTAAAACGTTATAACGTAATACCATATAACGTAATACGTTATAACGTTGTACCATATAACGTAATACGTTATAGCGTAATACCATATAACGTAATACGTTATAGCGTAATACCATATAACGTAATACGTTATAACGTTATACCATATAACGTAATACGTTATAACGTTATACCATATAACGTAATACGTTATAACGTAATGCCATATAACGTAATACGTGATAACGTTATACCATATAACGTAATACGTTATAACGTAATAACATATAACGTAAAACGTCATTTCGTTGTACCATATAACGTAATACGGTATAACGTTATACCATATAACGTAATACGTTATAACGATATACCATATAACGTAATACGTTATAACATTATACCATATAACGTAATACGTGATAACGTTATACCATATAACGTAATACGTTAAAACGTTATACCATATAACGTAATACGTTATAACGTTATACCATATAACGTAATACGTGATAACGTAATACCATATAACGTAATACGCTATGACGTTATACCATATAACGTAATACGTTATAACGTTATACCATATAACGTAATACGTGATAACGTTATACCATATAACGTAATACGTTAAACCGTTATACCATATAACGTAATACGTTATAACGTTATACCATATAACGTAATACGTGATAACGTAATACCATATAACGTAATACGTTATAACGTAATACCATATAACGTAATACGTTATAACGTTATACCATATAACGCAATACGTGATAACGTTATACCATATAACGTAATACGTTAAACCGTTATACCATATAACGTAATACGTTATAACGTTATACCATATAACGTAATACGTGATAACGTTATACCATATAACGTAATACGTTAAAACGTAATACCATATAACGTAATACGTTAAAACGTAATACCATATAACGTAATACGTTATAACGTAATACCATATAACGTAATACGTTATAACGTTATACCATATAACGTAATACGTTAAAACGTTATACCACATAACGTAATGCGTTATAACGTGATACCATATAACGTAATACGTTATAACGTTATACCATATAACGTAATACGTTAAAACGTAATACCATATAACGTAATACGTTATAACGTTATACCATATAACGTAAAACGTCATTTCGTTATACCATATAACGTAATACGTGATAACGTTATACCATATAACGTAATACGTTAAAACGTTATACCATATAACGTAATACGTTATAACGTTATACCATGTAACGTAATACGTGATAACGTAATACCATATAACGTAATACGTTATGACGTTATACCATATAACGTAATACGTTATAACGTAATACCATATAACGTAATACGTTATAACGTAATACCATATAACGTAAAACGTCATTTCGTTATACCATATAACGTAATACGTTATAACGTAATACCATATAACGTAATACCATATAACGTAATACCATATAACGTAATACGTTCTAACGTTATACCATATAACGTAATAAGTGATAACGTTATACCATATAACGTAATGCGTTAAAACGTTATACCATATAACGTAATACGTTATAACGTTATACCATATAACGTAATACGTGATAACGTTATACCATATAACGTAATACGTGATAACGTAATAACATATAACGTAAAACGTTATAACGTAATACCATATAACGTAATACGTTATAACGTTATACCATATAACGTAATACGTTAAAACGTAATACCATATAACGTAATACGTTATAGCGTAATACCATATAACGTAATACGTTATAACGTTATACCATATAACGTAATACGTTATAACGTTATACCATATAACGTAATACGTTATAACATTATACCATATAACGTAATACGTGATAACGTTATACCATATAACGTAATACGTTAAAACGTTATACCATATAACGTAATACGTTATAACGTTATACCATATAACGTAATACGTTAAAACGTAATACCATATAACGTAATACGTGATAACGTAATAACATATAACGTATAACGTTATAACGTAATGCCATATAACGTAATACGTGATAACGTTATACCATATAACGTAATACGTTATAACGTAATAACATATAACGTAAAACGTCATTTCGTTGTACCATATAACGTAATACGGTATAACGTTATACCATATAACGTAATACGTTAAAACGTTATACCATATAACGTAATACGTTATAACGTTATACCATATAACGTAATACGTGATAACGTAATACCATATAACGTAATACGCTATGACGTTATACCATATAACGTAATACGTTATAACGTAATACCATATAACGTAATACGTTATAACGTAATACCATATAACGTAAAACGTCATTTCGTTATACCATATAACGTAATACGTTATAACGTAATACCATATAACGTAATACGTTATAACGTTATGCCATATAACGTAATAAGTGATAACGTTATACCATATAACGTAATACGTTAATACGTTATACCATATAACGTAATACGTTATAACGTTATACCATATAACGTAATACGTGATAACGTTATACCATATAACGTAATACGTTAAACCGTTATACCATATAACGTAATACGTTATAACGTTATACCATATAACGTAATACGTGATAACGTAATACCATATAACGTAATACGTTATAACGTAATACCATATAACGTAATACGTTATAACGTTATACCATATAACGCAATACGTGATAACGTTATACCATATAACGTAATACGTTAAACCGTTATACCATATAACGTAATACGTTATAACGTTATACCATATAACGTAATACGTGATAAGGTTATACCATATAACGTAGTACGTTATAACGTTATACCATATAACGTAATACGTTATAACGTTATACCATATAACGTAGTACGTTATAACGTTATACCATATAACGTAATACGTTATAACGTTATACCATAAAACGTAATACGTTATAACGTAATACCATATAACGTAAAACGTCGTTTCGTTATACCATATAACGTAATACGTGATAACGTTATACCATACAACGTAATACGTTAAACCGTTATAACATATAACGTAATACGTTATAACGTTATACCATATAACGTAATACGTGATAACGTAATACCACATAACGTAATACGTTAAAACGTAATACCATATAATGTAATACGTTATAACGTAATACCATATAACGTAATACGTTATAACGTAATAACATATAACGTAAAACGTCATTTCGTTGTACCATATAACGTAATACGGTATAACGTTATACCATATAACGTAATACGTTAAAACGTTATACCATATAACGTAATACGTTATAACGTTATACCATATAACGTAATACGTGATAACGTAATACCATATAACGTAATACGCTATGACGTTATACCATATAACGTAATACGTTATAACGTAATACCATATAACGTAATACGTTATAACGTAATACCATATAACGTAAAACGTCATTTCGTTATACCATATAACGTAATACGTTATAACGTAATACCATATAACGTAATACGTTATAACGTTATGCCATATAACGTAATAAGTGATAACGTTATACCATATAACGTAATACGTTAATACGTTATACCATATAACGTAATACGTTATAACGTTATACCATATAACGTAATACGTGATAACGTTATACCATATAACGTAATACGTTAAACCGTTATACCATATAACGTAATACGTTATAACGTTATACCATATAACGTAATACGTGATAACGTAATACCATATAACGTAATACGTTATAACGTAATACCATATAACGTAATACGTTATAACGTTATACCATATAACGCAATACGTGATAACGTTATACCATATAACGTAATACGTTAAACCGTTATACCATATAACGTAATACGTTATAACGTTATACCATATAACGTAATACGTGATAAGGTTATACCATATAACGTAGTACGTTATAACGTTATACCATATAACGTAATACGTTATAACGTTATACCATATAACGTAGTACGTTATAACGTTATACCATATAACGTAATACGTTATAACGTTATACCATAAAACGTAATACGTTATAACGTAATACCATATAACGTAAAACGTCGTTTCGTTATACCATATAACGTAATACGTGATAACGTTATACCATACAACGTAATACGTTAAACCGTTATAACATATAACGTAATACGTTATAACGTTATACCATATAACGTAATACGTGATAACGTAATACCACATAACGTAATACGTTAAAACGTAATACCATATAATGTAATACGTTATAACGTAATACCATATAACGTAATACGTTATAACGCTATACCATATAACGTAATACGTTAAAACGTTATACCACATAACGTAATACGTTATAACGTAATACCATATAACGTAATACGTTATAACGTTATACCATATAACGTAATACGTTAAAACGTAATACCATATAACGTAATACGTTATAACGTTATACCATATAACGTAAAACGTCATTTCGTTATACCATATAACGTAATACGTGATAACGTTATACCATATAACGTAATACGTTAAAACGTTATACCATATAACGTAATACGTTATAACGTTATACCATGTAACGTAATACGTGATAACGTAATACCATATAACGTAATACGTTATGACGTTATACCATATAACGTAATACGTTATAACGTAATACCATATAACGTAATACGTTATAACGTAATACCATATAACGTAAAACGTCATTTCGTTATACCATATAACGTAATACGTTATAACGTAATACCATATAACGTAATACCATATAATGTAATACCATATAACGTAATACGTTCTAACGTTATACCATATAACGTAATAAGTGATAACGTTATACCATATAACGTAATACGTTAAAACGTTATACCATATAACGTAATACGTTATAACATTATACCATATAACGTAATACGTGATAACGTTATACCATATAACGTAATACGTTAAAACGTTATACCATATAACGTAATACGTTATAACGTTATACCATATAACGTAATACGTGATAACGTAATACCATATAACGTAATACGTTATAACATTATACCATATAACGTAATACGTGATAACGTTATACCATATAACGTAATACGTGATAACGTAATACCATATAACGTAATACGCTATGACGTTATACCATATAACGTAATACGTTATAACGTAATACCATATAACGTAATACGTTATAACGTAATACCATATAACGTAAAACGTCATTTCGTTATACCATATAACGTAATACGTTATAACGTAATACCATATAACGTAATACGTTATAACGTTATACCATATAACGTTATAAGTGATAACGTTATACCATATAACGTAATACGTTAATACGTTATACCATATAACGTAATACGTTATAACGTTATACCATATAACGTAATACGTGATAACGTTATACCATATAACGTAATACGTTAAACCGATATACCATATAACGTAATACGTTATAACGTTATACCATATAACGTAATACGTGATAACGTAATACCGTATAACGTAATACGTTATAACATTATACCATATAACGTAATACGTGATAACGTTATACCATATAACGTAATACGTTAAAACGTTATACCATATAACGTAATACGTTATAACGTTATACCATATAACGTAATACGTGATAACGTAATACCATATAACGTAATACGCTATGACGTTATACCATATAACGTAATACGTTATAACGTAATACCATATAACGTAATACGTTATAACGTAATACCATATAACGTAAAACGTCATTTCGTTATACCATATAACGTAATACGTTATAACGTAATACCATATAACGTAATACGTTATAACGTTATACCATATAACGTTATAAGTGATAACGTTATACCATATAACGTAATACGTTAATACGTTATACCATATAACGTAATACGTTATAACGTTATACCATATAACGTAATACGTGATAACGTTATACCATATAACGTAATACGTTAAACCGATATACCATATAACGTAATACGTTATAACGTTATACCATATAACGTAATACGTGATAACGTAATACCATATAACGTAATACGTTATAACGTAATACCATATAACGTAATACGTTATAACGTTATACCATATAACGCAATACGTGATAACGTTATACCATATAACGTAATACGTTAAACCGTTATACCATATAACGTAATACGTTATAACGTTATACCATATAACGTAATACGTGATAACGTTATACCATATAACGTAATACGTTAAAACGTAATACCATATAACGTAATACGTTAAAACGTAATACCATATAACGTAATACGTTATAACGTAATACCATATAACGTAATACGTTATAACGTTATACCATATAACGTAATACGTTAAAACGTTATACCACATAACGTAATGCGTTATAACGTAATACCATATAACGTAATACGTTAAAACGTAATACCATATAACGTAATACGTTATAACGTTATACCATATAACGTAAAACGTCATTTCGTTATACCATATAACGTAATACGTGATAACGTTATACCATATAACGTAATACGTTAAAACGTTATACCATATAACGTAATACGTTATAACGTTATACCATGTAACGTAATACGTGATAACGTAATACCGTATAACGTAATACGTTATGACGTTATACCATATAACGTAATACGTTATAACGTAATACCATATAACGTAATACGTTATAACGTAATACCATATAACGTAATACGTTATAACGTAATACCATATAACGTAAAACGTCATTTCGTTATACCATATAACGTAATACGTTATAACGTAATACCATATAACGTAATACCATATAATGTAATACCATATAACGTAATACGTTCTAACGTTATACCATATAACGTAATAAGTGATAACGTTATACCATATAACGTAATACGTTAAAACGTTATACCATATAACGTAATACGTTATAACGTTATACCATATAACGTAATACGTGATAACGTTATACCATATAACGTAGTACGTTATAACGTTATACCACATAACGTAATACGTTATAACGTTATACCATATAACGTAATATGTTATAACGTAATACCATATAACGTAAAACGACATTTCGTTATACCATATAACGTAATACGTTAAAACGTTATACCATATAACGTAATACGTTATAACGTTATACCATATAACGTAATACGTGATAACGTAATACCATATAACGTAATACGCTATGACGTTATACCATATAACGTAATACGTTATAACGTAATACCATATAACGTAATACGTTATAACGTAATACCATATAACGTAAAACGTCATTTCGTTATACCATATAACGTAATACGTTATAACGTAATACCATATAACGTAATACGTTATAACGTTATGCCATATAACGTAATAAGTGATAACGTTATACCATATAACGTAATACGTTAATACGTTATACCATATAACGTAATACGTTATAACGTTATACCATATAACGTAATACGTGATAACGTTATACCATATAACGTAATACGTTAAACCGTTATACCATATAACGTAATACGTTATAACGTTATACCATATAACGTAATACGTGATAACGTAATACCATATAACGTAATACGTTATAACGTAATACCATATAACGTAATACGTTATAACGTTATACCATATAACGCAATACGTGATAACGTTATACCATATAACGTAATACGTTAAACCGTTATACCATATAACGTAATACGTTATAACGTTATACCATATAACGTAATACGTGATAACGTTATACCATATAACGTAATACGTTAAAACGTAATACCATATAACGTAATACGTTAAAACGTAATACCATATAACGTAATACGTTATAACGTAATACCATATAACGTAATACGTTCTAACGTTATACCATATAACGTAATAAGTGATAACGTTATACCATATAACGTAATACGTTAAAACGTTATACCATATAACGTAATACGTTATAACGTTATACCATATAACGTAATACGTGATAACGTTATACCATATAACGTAGTACGTTATAACGTTATACCACATAACGTAATACGTTATAACGTTATACCATATAACGTAATACGTTATAACGTAATACCATATAACGTAAAACGTCATTTCGTTATACCATATAACGTAATACGTTATAACGTAATACCATATAACGTAATACGGTATACCGTTATACCACATAACGTAATACGTTATAACGATATACCATATAACGTAGTACGTTATAACGTTATACCATATAACGTAATACGTTATAACGTTACACCATATAACGTAATACGTGATAACGTTATACCATATAACGTAGTATGTTATAACGTTATACCATATAACGTAATACGTTATAACGTTATACCATATAACGTAATACGTTATAACGTTATACCATATAACGTAATACGTGATAACGTTATACCAAATAACGTAGTACGTTATAACGTTATACCATATAACGTAATACGTTATAACGTTATACCATATAACGTAGTACGTTATAACGTTATACCATATAACGTAATACGTTATAACGTTATACCATATAACGTAATACGTTATAACGTAATACCATATAACGTAAAACGTCGTTTCGTTATACCATATAACGTAATACGTGATAACGTTATACCATATAACGTAATACGTTAAACCGTTATAACATATAACGTAATACGTTATAACGTTATACCATATAACGTAATACGTGATAACGTAATACCATATAACGTAATACGTTAAAACGTAATACCATATAACGTAATACGTTATAACGTAATACCATATAACGTAATACGTTATAACGCTATACCATATAACGTAATACGTTAAAACGTTATACCACATAACGTAATACGTTATAACGTAATACCATATAACGTAATACGTTATAACGTTATACCATATAACGTAATACGTTAAAACGTAATACCATATAACGTAATACGTTATAACGTTATACCATATAACGTAAAACGTCATTTCGTTATACCATATAACGTAATACGTGATAACGTTATACCATATAACGTAATACGTTAAAACGTTATACCATATAACGTAATACGTTATAACGTTATACCATGTAACGTAATGCGTGATAACGTAATACCATATAACGTAATACGTTATGACGTTATACCATATAACGTAATACGTTATAACGTAATACCATATAACGTAATACGTTATAACGTAATACCATATAACGTAAAACGTCATTTCGTTATACCATATAACGTAATACGTTATAACGTAATACCATATAACGTAATACGTTATAACGTTATACCATATAACGTTATAAGTGATAACGTTATACCATATAACGTAATACGTTAATACGTTACACCATATAACGTAATACGTTATAACGTTATACCATATAACGTAATACGTGATAACGTTATACCATATAACGTAATACGTTAAACCGATATACCATATAACGTAATACGTTATAACGTTATACCATATAACGTAATACGTGATAACGTAATACCATATAACGTAATACGTTATAACGTAATACCATATAACGTAATACGTTATAACGTTATACCATATAACGCAATACGTGATAACGTTATACCATATAACGTAATACGTTAAACCGTTATACCATATAACGTAATACGTTATAACGTTATACCATATAACGTAATACGTGATAACGTTATACCATATAACGTAATACGTTAAAACGTAATACCATATAACGTAATACGTTAAAACGTAATACCATATAACGTAATACGTTATGACGTTATACCATATAACGTAATACGTTATAACGTAATACCATATAACGTAATACGTTATAACGTAATACCATATAACGTAAAACGTCATTTCGTTATACCATATAACGTAATACGTTATAACGTAATACCATATAACGTAATACCATATAACGTAATACCATATAACGTAATACGTTCTAACGTTATACCATATAACGTAATAAGTGATAACGTTATACCATATAACGTAATACGTTAAAACGTTATACCATATAACGTAATACGTTATAACGTTATACCATATAACGTAATACGTGATAACGTTATACCATATAACGTAATACGTGATAACGTAATAACATATAACGTAAAACGTTATAACGTAATACCATATAACGTAATACGTTATAACGTTATACCATATAACGTAATACGTTAAAACGTAATACCATATAACGTAATACGTTATAGCGTAATACCATATAACGTAATACGTTATAACGTTATACCATATAACGTAATACGTTATAACGTTATACCATATAACGTAATACGTTATAACATTATACCATATAACGTAATACGTGATAACGTTATACCATATAACGTAATACGTTAAAACGTTATACCATATAACGTAATACGTTATAACGTTATACCATATAACGTAATACGTTAAAACGTAATACCATATAACGTAATACGTGATAACATAATAACATATAACGTAAAACGTTATAACGTAATGCCATATAACGTAATACGTGATAACGTTATACCATATAACGTAATACGTTATAACGTAATAACATATAACGTAAAACGTCATTTCGTTGTACCATATAACGTAATACGGTATAACGTTATACCATATAACGTAATACGTTATAACGATATACCATATAACGTAATACGTTATAACATTATACCATATAACGTAATACGTGATAACGTTATACCATATAACGTAATACGTTAAAACGTTATACCATATAACGTAATACGTTATAACGTTATACCATATAACGTAATACGTGATAACGTAATACCATATAACGTAATACGCTATGGCGTTATACCATATAACGTAATACGTTATAACGTAATACCATATAACGTAATACGTTATAACGTAATACCATATAACGTAAAACGTCATTTCGTTATACCATATAACGTAATACGTTATAACGTAATACCATATAACGTAATACGTTATAACGTTATGCCATATAACGTAATAAGTGATAACGTTATACCATATAACGTAATACGTTAATACGTTATACCATATAACGTAATACGTTATAACGTTATACCATATAACGTAATACGTGATAACGTTATACCATATAACGTAATACGTTAAACCGTTATACCATATAACGTAATACGTTATAACGTTATACCATATAACGTAATACGTGATAACGTAATACCATATAACGTAATACGTTATAACGTAATACCATATAACGTAATACGTTATAACGTTATACCATATAACGCAATACGTGATAACGTTATACCATATAACGTAATACGTTAAACCGTTATACCATATAACGTAATACGTTATAACGTTATACCATATAACGTAATACGTGATAACGTTATACCATATAACGTAGTACGTTATAACGTTATACCATATAACGTAATACGTTATAACGTTATACCATATAACGTAGTACGTTATAACGTTATACCATATAACGTAATACGTTATAACGTTATACCATAAAACGTAATACGTTATAACGTAATACCATATAACGTAAAACGTCGTTTCGTTATACCATATAACGTAATACGTGATAACGTTATACCATACAACGTAATACGTTAAACCGTTATAACATATAACGTAATACGTTATAACGTTATACCATATAACGTAATACGTGATAACGTAATACCACATAACGTAATACGTTAAAACGTAATACCATATAATGTAATACGTTATAACGTAATACCATATAACGTAATACGTTATAACGCTATACCATATAACGTAATACGTTAAAACGTTATACCACATAACGTAATACGTTATAACGTAATACCATATAACGTAATACGTTATAACGTTATACCATATAACGTAATACGTTAAAACGTAATACCATATAACGTAATACGTTATAACGTTATACCATATAACGTAAAACGTCATTTCGTTATACCATATAACGTAATACGTGATAACGTTATACCATATAACGTAATACGTTAAAACGTTATACCATATAACGTAATACGTTATAACGTTATACCATGTAACGTAATACGTGATAACGTAATACCGTATAACGTAATACGTTATGACGTTATACCATATAACGTAATACGTTATAACGTAATACCATATAACGTAATACGTTATAACGTAATACCATATAACGTAATACGTTATAACGTAATACCATATAACGTAAAACGTCATTTCGTTATACCATATAACGTAATACGTTATAACGTAATACCATATAACGTAATACCATATAATGTAATACCATATAACGTAATACGTTCTAACGTTATACCATATAACGTAATAAGTGATAACGTTATACCATATAACGTTATACGTTAAAACGTTATACCATATAACGTAATACGTTATAACGTTATACCATATAACGTAATACGTTAAAACGTTATACCATATAACGTAATACGTTATAACGTTATACCATATAACGTAATACGTTAAAACGTAATACCATATAACGTAATACGTGATAACGTAATAACATATAACGTAAAACGTTATAACGTAATGCCATATAACGTAATACGTGATAACGTTATACCATATAACGTAATACGTTATAACGTAATAACATATAACGTAAAACGTCATTTCGTTGTACCATATAACGTAATACGGTATAACGTTATACCATATAACGTAATACGTTATAACGATATACCATATAACGTAATACGTTATAACATTATACCATATAACGTAATACGTGATAACGTTATACCATATAACGTAATACGTTAAAACGTTATACCATATAACGTAATACGTTATAACGTTATACCATATAACGTAATACGTGATAACGTAATACCATATAACGTAATACGCTATGACGTTATACCATATAACGTAATACGTTATAACGTAATACCATATAACGTAATACGTTATAACGTAATACCATATAACGTAAAACGTCATTTCGTTATACCATATAACGTAATACGTTATAACGTAATACCATATAACGTAATACGTTATAACGTTATGCCATATAACGTAATAAGTGATAACGTTATACCATATAACGTAATACGTTAATACGTTATACCATATAACGTAATACGTTATAACGTTATACCATATAACGTAATACGTGATAACGTTATACCATATAACGTAATACGTTAAACCGTTATACCATATAACGTAATACGTTATAACGTTATACCATATAACGTAATACGTGATAACGTAATACCATATAACGTAATACGTTATAACGTAATACCATATAACGTAATACGTTATAACGTTATACCATATAACGCAATACGTGATAACGTTATACCATATAACGTAATACGTTAAACCGTTATACCATATAACGTAATACGTTATAACGTTATACCATATAACGTAATACGTGATAACGTTATACCATATAACGTAGTACGTTATAACGTTATACCATATAACGTAATACGTTATAACGTTATACCATATAACGTAGTACGTTATAACGTTATACCATATAACGTAATACGTTATAACGTTATACCATAAAACGTAATACGTTATAACGTAATACCATATAACGTAAAACGTCGTTTCGTTATACCATATAACGTAATACGTGATAACGTTATACCATACAACGTAATACGTTAAACCGTTATAACATATAACGTAATACGTTATAACGTTATACCATATAACGTAATACGTGATAACGTAATACCACATAACGTAATACGTTAAAACGTAATACCATATAATGTAATACGTTATAACGTAATACCATATAACGTAATACGTTATAACGCTATACCATATAACGTAATACGTTAAAACGTTATACCACATAACGTAATACGTTATAACGTAATACCATATAACGTAATACGTTATAACGTTATACCATATAACGTAATACGTTAAAACGTAATACCATATAACGTAATACGTTATAACGTTATACCATATAACGTAAAACGTCATTTCGTTATACCATATAACGTAATACGTGATAACGTTATACCATATAACGTAATACGTTAAAACGTTATACCATATAACGTAATACGTTATAACGTTATACCATGTAACGTAATACGTGATAACGTAATACCGTATAACGTAATACGTTATGACGTTATACCATATAACGTAATACGTTATAACGTAATACCATATAACGTAATACGTTATAACGTAATACCATATAACGTAATACGTTATAACGTAATACCATATAACGTAAAACGTCATTTCGTTATACCATATAACGTAATACGTTATAACGTAATACCATATAACGTAATACCATATAATGTAATACCATATAACGTAATACGTTCTAACGTTATACCATATAACGTAATAAGTGATAACGTTATACCATATAACGTAATACGTTAAAACGTTATACCATATAACGTAATACGTTATAACGTTATACCATATAACGTAATACGTGATAACGTTATACCATATAACGTAGTACGTTATAACGTTATACCACATAACGTAATACGTTATAACGTTATACCATATAACGTAATATGTTATAACGTAATACCATATAACGTAAAACGTCATTTCGTTATACCATATAACGTAATACGTTATAACGTAATACCATATAACGTAATACGGTATAACGTTATACCATATAACGTAATACGTGATAACGTAATACCATATAACGTAATACGTTAAAACGTAATACCATATAACGTAATACGTTATAACGTAATACCATATAACGTAATACGTTAAAACGTAATACCATATAACGTAATACGTTATAACGTTATACCATATAACGTAAAACGTCATTTCGTTATACCATATAACGTAATACGTGATAACGTTATACCATATAACGTAATACGTTAAAACGTTATACCATATAACGTAATACGTTATAACGTTATACCATGTAACGTAATACGTGATAACGTAATACCGTATAACGTAATACGTTATGACGTTATACCATATAACGTAATACGTTATAACGTAATACCATATAACGTAATACGTTATAACGTAATACCATATAACGTAATACGTTATAACGTAATACCATATAACGTAAAACGTCATTTCGTTATACCATATAACGTAATACGTTATAACGTAATACCATATAACGTAATACCATATAATGTAATACCATATAACGTAATACGTTCTAACGTTATACCATATAACGTAATAAGTGATATCGTTATACCATATAACGTAATACGTTAAAACGTTATACCATATAACGTAATACGTTATAACGTTATACCATATAACGTAATACGTGATAACGTTATACCATATAACGTAGTACGTTATAACGTTATACCACATAACGTAATACGTTATAACGTTATACCATATAACGTAATATGTTATAACGTAATACCATATAACGTAAAACGTCATTTCGTTATACCATATAACGTAATACGTTATAACGTAATACCATATAACGTAATACGGTATAACGTTATACCATATAACGTAATACGTGATAACGTAATACCATATAACGTAATACGTTAAAACGTAATACCATATAACGTAATACGTTATAACGTAATACCATATAACGTAATACGTTATAACGTAATAACATATAACGTAAAACGTCATTTCGTTGTACCATATAACGTAATACGGTATAACGTTATACCATATAACGTAATACGTTATAACGATATACCATATAACGTAATACGTTATAACATTATACCATATAACGTAATACGTGATAACGTTATACCATATAACGTAATACGTTAAAACGTTATACCATATAACGTAATACGTTATAACGTTATACCATATAACGTAATACGTGATAACGTAATACCATATAACGTAATACGCTATGACGTTATACCATATAACGTAATACGTTATAACGTAATACCATATAACGTAATACGTTATAACGTAATACCATATAACGTAAAACGTCATTTCGTTATACCATATAACGTAATACGTTATAACGTAATACCATATAACGTAATACGTTATAACGTTATACCATATAACGTTATAAGTGATAACGTTATACCATATAACGTAATACGTTAATACGTTATACCATATAACGTAATACGTTATAACGTTATACCATATAACGTAATACGTGATAACGTTATACCATATAACGTAATACGTTAAACCGATATACCATATAACGTAATACGTTATAACGTTATACCATATAACGTAATACGTGATAACGTAATACCATATAACGTAATACGTTATAACGTAATACCATATAACGTAATACGTTATAACGTTATACCATATAACGCAATACGTGATAACGTTATACCATATAACGTAATACGTTAAACCGTTATACCATATAACGTAATACGTTATAACGTTATACCATATAACGTAATACGTGATAACGTTATACCATATAACGTAATACGTTAAAACGTAATACCATATAACGTAATACGTTAAAACGTAATACCATATAACGTAATACGTTATAACGTAATACCATATAACGTAATACGTTATAACGTTATACCATATAACGTAATACGTTAAAACGTTATACCACATAACGTAATGCGTTATAACGTAATACCATATAACGTAATACGTTAAAACGTAATACCATATAACGTAATACGTTATAACGTTATACCATATAACGTAAAACGTCATTTCGTTATACCATATAACGTAATACGTGATAACGTTATACCATATAACGTAATACGTTAAAACGTTATACCATATAACGTAATACGTTATAACGTTATACCATGTAACGTAATACGTGATAACGTAATACCGTATAACGTAATACGTTATGACGTTATACCATATAACGTAATACGTTATAACGTAATACCATATAACGTAATACGTTATAACGTAATACCATATAACGTAATACGTTATAACGTAATACCATATAACGTAAAACGTCATTTCGTTATACCATATAACGTAATACGTTATAACGTAATACCATATAACGTAATACCATATAATGTAATACCATATAACGTAATACGTTCTAACGTTATACCATATAACGTAATAAGTGATAACGTTATACCATATAACGTAATACGTTAAAACGTTATACCATATAACGTAATACGTTATAACGTTATACCATATAACGTAATACGTGATAACGTTATACCATATAACGTAGTACGTTATAACGTTATACCACATAACGTAATACGTTATAACGTTATACCATATAACGTAATATGTTATAACGTAATACCATATAACGTAAAACGACATTTCGTTATACCATATAACGTAATACGTTAAAACGTTATACCATATAACGTAATACGTTATAACGTTATACCATATAACGTAATACGTGATAACGTAATACCATATAACGTAATACGCTATGACGTTATACCATATAACGTAATACGTTATAACGTAATACCATATAACGTAATACGTTATAACGTAATACCATATAACGTAAAACGTCATTTCGTTATACCATATAACGTAATACGTTATAACGTAATACCATATAACGTAATACGTTATAACGTTATGCCATATAACGTAATAAGTGATAACGTTATACCATATAACGTAATACGTTAATACGTTATACCATATAACGTAATACGTTATAACGTTATACCATATAACGTAATACGTGATAACGTTATACCATATAACGTAATACGTTAAACCGTTATACCATATAACGTAATACGTTATAACGTTATACCATATAACGTAATACGTGATAACGTAATACCATATAACGTAATACGTTATAACGTAATACCATATAACGTAATACGTTATAACGTTATACCATATAACGCAATACGTGATAACGTTATACCATATAACGTAATACGTTAAACCGTTATACCATATAACGTAATACGTTATAACGTTATACCATATAACGTAATACGTGATAACGTTATACCATATAACGTAATACGTTAAAACGTAATACCATATAACGTAATACGTTAAAACGTAATACCATATAACGTAATACGTTATAACGTAATACCATATAACGTAATACGTTCTAACGTTATACCATATAACGTAATAAGTGATAACGTTATACCATATAACGTAATACGTTAAAACGTTATACCATATAACGTAATACGTTATAACGTTATACCATATAACGTAATACGTGATAACGTTATACCATATAACGTAGTACGTTATAACGTTATACCACATAACGTAATACGTTATAACGTTATACCATATAACGTAATACGTTATAACGTAATACCATATAACGTAAAACGTCATTTCGTTATACCATATAACGTAATACGTTATAACGTAATACCATATAACGTAATACGGTATACCGTTATACCACATAACGTAATACGTTATAACGATATACCATATAACGTAGTACGTTATAACGTTATACCATATAACGTAATACGTTATAACGTTACACCATATAACGTAATACGTGATAACGTTATACCATATAACGTAGTATGTTATAACGTTATACCATATAACGTAATACGTTATAACGTTATACCATATAACGTAATACGTTATAACGTTATACCATATAACGTAATACGTGATAACGTTATACCAAATAACGTAGTACGTTATAACGTTATACCATATAACGTAATACGTTATAACGTTATACCATATAACGTAGTACGTTATAACGTTATACCATATAACGTAATACGTTATAACGTTATACCATATAACGTAATACGTTATAACGTAATACCATATAACGTAAAACGTCGTTTCGTTATACCATATAACGTAATACGTGATAACGTTATACCATATAACGTAATACGTTAAACCGTTATAACATATAACGTAATACGTTATAACGTTATACCATATAACGTAATACGTGATAACGTAATACCATATAACGTAATACGTTAAAACGTAATACCATATAACGTAATACGTTATAACGTAATACCATATAACGTAATACGTTATAACGCTATACCATATAACGTAATACGTTAAAACGTTATACCACATAACGTAATACGTTATAACGTAATACCATATAACGTAATACGTTATAACGTTATACCATATAACGTAATACGTTAAAACGTAATACCATATAACGTAATACGTTATAACGTTATACCATATAACGTAAAACGTCATTTCGTTATACCATATAACGTAATACGTGATAACGTTATACCATATAACGTAATACGTTAAAACGTTATACCATATAACGTAATACGTTATAACGTTATACCATGTAACGTAATGCGTGATAACGTAATACCATATAACGTAATACGTTATGACGTTATACCATATAACGTAATACGTTATAACGTAATACCATATAACGTAATACGTTATAACGTAATACCATATAACGTAAAACGTCATTTCGTTATACCATATAACGTAATACGTTATAACGTAATACCATATAACGTAATACCATATAATGTAATACCATATAACGTAATACGTTCTAACGTTATACCATATAACGTAATAAGTGATAACGTTATACCATATAACGTAATACGTTAAAACGTTATACCATATAGCGTAATACGTTATAACGTTATACCATATAACGTAATACGTTATAACGTAATACCATATAACGTAATACGTTATAACGTTATACCATGTAACGTAATACGTGATAACGTAATACCATATAACGTAATACGCTATGACGTTATACCATATAACGTAATACGTTAAAACGTAATACCATATAACGTAATACGTTATAACGTTATACCATATAACGTAATACGTTATAACGTAATACCATATAACGTAATACGTGATAACGTTATACCATATAACGTAATACGTTAAAAAGTAATACCATATAACGTAATTCGTTATAACGTTATACCACATAACGTAATACGTTATAACGTTATACCATATAACGTAATACGTTAAAACGTAATACCATATAACGTAATACGTTATAACGTTATACCATATAACGTAAAACGTCATTTCGTTATACCATATAACGTAATACGGTATAACGTTATACCATATAACGTAATACGTTATAACGATATACCATATAACGTAATACGTTATAACGTTATACCATATAACGTAATACGTGATAACATTATTCCATATAACGTAATACGTTAAAACGTTACACCATATAACGTAATACGTTATAACGTTATACCATATAACGTAATACGTTATAACGTTATACCATATAACGTAATACGTGATAACGTTATACCATATAACGTAATACGTTATAACGTAATACCATATAACGTAATACGTTATAACGTAATACCATATAACGTAAAACGTCATTTCGTTATACCATATAACGTAATACGTTATAACGTAATACCATATAACGTAAAACGTCATTTCGTTATACAATATAACGTAATACGGTATAACGTTATACCATATAACGTAATACGTTATAACGATACACCATATAACGTAAAACGTCATTTCGTTATACCATATAACGTAATACGGTATAACGTTATACCATATAACGTAATACGTTATAACGATATACCATATAACGTAATACGTTATAACGTTATACCATATAACGTAATACGTGATAACGTTATACCATATAACGTAATACGTTATAACGTAATACCATATAACGTAATACGTTATAACGTAATACCATATAACGTAAAACGTCATTTCGTTATACCATATAACGTAATACGGTATAACGTTATACCATATAACGTAATACGTGATAACGTTATACCATATAACGTAATACGTTATAACGTAATACCATATAACGTAATACGTTATAACGTAATACCATATAACGTAAAACGTCATTTCGTTATACCATATAACGTAATACGTTATAACGTAATACCATATAACGCAATACGTTATAACGTTATACCATATAACGTAATACGTGATAACGTTATACCATATAACGTAATACGGTATAACGTTATACCATATAACGTAATACGTTATAACGATATACCATATAACGTAATACGTTATAACGTTATACCATATAACGTAATACGTTATAACGATACACCATATAACGTAAAACGTCATTTCGTTATACCATATAACGTAATACGGTATAACGTTATACCATATAACGTAATACGTTATAACGATATACCATATAACGTAATACGTTATAACGTTATACCATATAACGTAATACGTGATAACGTTATACCATATAACGTAATACGTTATAACGTAATACCATATAACGTAATACGTTATAACGTAATACCATATAACGTAAAACGTCATTTCGTTATACCATATAACGTAATACGTTATAACGTAATACCATATAACGCAATACGTTATAACGTTATACCATATAACGTAATACGTGATAACGTTATACCATATAACGTAATATGTTAGAACGTTATACAATATAACGTAATACGTTATATCGTAATACCATATAACGTAATACGTTATAACGTAATGACATATAACGTAATACGTTATATAGTTATACCATATAACGTAATAAGTTATAACGTTATACCATATAACGTAATACGTTATAACGTTATACCATATAACGTAATACGTGATAACGTAATACCATATAACGTAATACGTTATGACGTTATACCATATAACGTAATACGTTATAACGTAATACCATATAACGTAGAACGTCATTTCGTTATACCATATAACGTAATACGTTATAACGTAATACCATATAACGTAATACGTTATAACGTAATACCATATAACGTAATACGTGATAACGTTATACCATATAACGTAATACGTTAAAACGTTATACCATATAACGTAATTCGTTATAACGTTATACCACATAACGTAATACGTTATAACGTTATACCATATAACGTAATACGTTAAAACGTAATACCATATAACGTAATACGTTATAACGTTATACCATATAACGTAAAACGTCATTTCGTTATACCATATAACGTAATACGGTATAACGTTATACCATATAACGTAATACGTTATAACGATATACCATATAACGTAATACGTTATAACGTTATACCATATAACGTAATACGTGATAACATTATTCCATATAACGTAATACGTTAAAACGTTACACCATATAACGTAATACGTTATAACGTTATACCATATAACGTAATACGTGATAACGTAATACCATATAACGTAATACGTTATGACGTTATACCATATAACGTAATACTTTATAACGTAATACGTTATAACGTAATACCATATAACGTAGAACGTCATTTCGTTATACCATATAACGTAATACGTTATAACGTAATACCATATAACGTAATACGTTATAACGTAATACCATATAACGTAATACGTGATAACGTTATACCATATAACGTAATACGTTAAAACGTTATACCATATAACGTAATACGTTATAACGTTATACCATATAACGTAATACGTGATAACGTAATACCATATAACGTAATACGTGATAACGTTATACCATATAACGTAATACGTTATAACGTTATACCATATAACGTAATATGTTATAACGTCATACGATATAACGTAATACGTTATAACGTAATGCCATATAACGTAATTCGTTATAACGTAATACCATATAACGTAAAACGTCATTTCGTTATACCATATAACGTAATACGTTAAAACGTTATACCATATAACGTAATTCGTTATAACGTTATACCACATAACGTAATACGTTATAACGTTATACCATATAACGTAATACGTTAAAACGTAATACCATATAACGTAATACGTTATAACGTTATACCATATAACGTAAAACGTCATTTCGTTATACCATATAACGTAATACGGTATAACGTTATACCATATAACGTAATACGTTATAACGATATACCATATAACGTAATACGTTATAACGTTATACCATATAACGTAATACGTGATAACATTATTCCATATAACGTAATACGTTATAACGATACACCATATAACGTAATACGTTATAATGTTATACCATATAACGTAATACGTGATAACGTTATACCATATAACGTAATACGTTAAAACGTAATACCATATAACGTAATACGTTATAACGTTATACCATATAACGTAAAACGTCATTTCGTTATACCATATAACGTAATACGGTATAACGTTATACCATATAACGTAATACGTTATAACGATATACCATATAACGTAATACGTGATAACGTAATACCATATAACGTAATACGTTATAACGTTATACCACATAACGTAATACGTTATAACGTTATACCATATAACGTAATACGTTAAAACGTAATACCATATAACGTAATACGTTATAACGTTATACCATATAACGTAAAACGTCATTTCGTTATACCATATAACGTAATACGGTATAACGTTATACCATATAACGTAATACGTTATAACGATATACCATATAACGTAATACGTTATAACGTTATACCATATAACGTAATACGTGATAACATTATTCCATATAACGTAATACGTTAAAACGTTATACCATATAACGTAATACGTTATAACGTTATACCATATAACGTAATATGTTATAACGTCATACGATATAACGTAATACCTTATAACGTAATGCCATATAACGTAATTCGTTATAACGTAATACCATATAACGTAAAACGTCATTTCGTTATACCATATAACGTAATACGTTATAACGTTATACCATATAACGTAATACGTTATATGGTATATAACGTATATATATGGTATATAACGTATATATATATATGGTTATATAACGTAATGCCATATAACGTAATACGTGATAACGTTATACCATATAACGTAATACGTTATAACGTAATGCCATATAACGTAATTCGTTATAACGTAATGACATATAACGTAATACGTGATAACGTTATACCATATAACGTAATACGTTATAACGTAATACCATATAACGTAAAACGTCATTTCGTTATACCATATAACGTAATACGGTATAACGTTATGCCATATAACGTAATACGTTATAACGATACACCATATAACGTAATACGTTATAATGTTATACCATATAACGTAATACGTGATAACGTTATACTATATAACGTAATACGTTATAACGTAATACCATATAACGTAATACGTTATAACGTAATACCATATAACGTAATACGTGATAACGTTATACCATATAACGTAATACGTTATAACGTTATACCATATAACGTAATACGTGACAACGTTATACCATATAACGCAATACGTTGTAACGTAATACCATATAACGTAATACGTTATAACGTAATACAATATAACGTAAAACGTCATTTCGTTATACCATATAACGTAATACGTTATAACGTAATACCATATAACGTAATACGTTATAACGTTATACCATATAACGTAATACGTGATAACGTTATACCGTATAACGTAATACGTTGAAACGTTATACCATATAACGTAATACGTTATAACGTCATACCATATAACGTAATATGTTATAACGTCATACCATATAACGTAATACGTTATAACGTAATGCCATATAACGTAATTCGTTATAACGTAACGACATATAAGGTAATACGTGATAACGTTATACCATATAACGTAATACGTTATAACGTAATACCATATAACGTAAAACGTCATTTCGTTATACCATATAACGTAATACGGTATAACGTTATACCATATAACGTAATACGTTATAACGAAACACCATATAACGTAATACGTTATAACGTTATACCATATAACGTAATACGTGATAACGTTATACAATATAACGTAATACGTGATAACGTCATCCCATATAACGTAGTACGTTATAACGTTATACCATATAACGTAAAACGTCATTTCGTTATACCATATAACGTAATACGGTATAACGTTATACCATATAACGTAATACGTTATAACGATATACCATATAACGTAATACGTTATAACGTTATACCATATAACGTAATACGTGATAACGTTATACCATATAACGTAATACGTGATAACGTCATCCCATATAACGTAGTACGTTATAACGTTATACCATATAACGTAAAACGTCATTTCGTTATACCATATAACGTAATACGGTATAACGTTATACCATATAACGTAATACGGTATAACGTTATACCATATAACGTAATACGTTATAACGATATACCATATAACGTAATACGTTATAACGTTATACCATATAACGTAATACGTGATAACGTTATACCATATAACGTAATACGTTATAACGTAATACCATATAACGTAATACGTTATAACGTAATACCATATAACGTAATACGTGATAACGTTATACCATATAACGTAATACGTTAAAACGTTATACCATATAACGTAATACGTTATAACGTTATACCATATAACGTAATAAGTTATAACGTCATACCATATAACGTAATACGTTATAACGTAATGCCATATAACGTAATTCGTTATAACGTAATACCATATAACGTAAAACGTCATTTCGTTATACCATATAACGTAATACGTTATAACGTAATACCATATAACGTAATACGTTATAACGTTATACCATATAACGTAATACGTGATAACGTTATACCATATAACGTAATATGTTAGAAGGTTATACAATATAACGTAATACGTTATAACGTAATACCATATAACGTAATACGTTATAACGTTATACCATATAACGTAATACGTGATAACGTTATACCATATAACGTAATACGTTATAACGTAATACCATATAACGTAATACGTTATAACGTAATACCATATAACGTAATACGTTATATAGTTATACCATATAACGTAATAAGTTATAACGTTATACCATATAACGTAATACGTTATAACGTTATACCATATAACGTAATACGTGATAACGTAATACCATATAACGTAATACGTTATGACGTTATACCATATAACGTAATACGTTATAACGTAATACCATATAACGTAGAACGTCATTTCGTCATACCATATAACGTAATACGTTATAACGTAATACCATATAACGTAATACGTTATAACGTAATACCATATAACGTAATACGTGATAACGTTATACCATATAACGTAATACGTTAAAAAGTAATACCATATAACGTAATTCGTTATAACGTTATACCACATAACGTAATACGTTATAACGTTATACCATATAACGTAATACGTTAAAACGTAATACCATATAACGTAATACGTTATAACGTTATACCATATAACGTAAAACGTCATTTCGTTATACCATATAACGTAATACGGTATAACGTTATACCATATAACGTAATACGTTATAACGATATACCATATAACGTAATACGTTATAACGTTATACCATATAACGTAATACGTGATAACATTATTCCATATAACGTAATACGTTAAAACGTTACACCATATAACGTAATACGTTATAACGTTATACCATATAACGTAATACGTGATAACGTAATACCATATAACGTAATACGTTATGACGTTATACCATATAACGTAATACGTTATAACGTAATACGTTATAACGTAATACCATATAACGTAGAACGTCATTTCGTTATACCATATAACGTAATACGTTATAACGTAATACCATATAACGTAATACGTTATAACGTAATACCATATAACGTAATACGTGATAACGTTATACCATATAACGTAATACGTTAAAACGTTATACCATATAACGTAATACGTTATAACGTTATACCATATAACGTAATACGTGATAACGTAATACCATATAACGTAATACGTGATAACGTTATACCATATAACGTAATACGTTATAACGTTATACCATATAACGTAATATGTTATAACGTCATACGATATAACGTAATACGTTATAACGTAATGCCATATAACGTAATTCGTTATAACGTAATACCATATAACGTAAAACGTCATTTCGTTATACCATATAACGTAATACGTTATAACGTTATACCATATAACGTAATACGTTATATGGTATATAACGTATATATATGGTATATAACGTATATATATATATGGTTATATAACGTAATGCCATATAACGTAATACGTGATAACGTTATACCATATAACGTAATACGTTATAACGTAATGCCATATAACGTAATTCGTTATAACGTAATGACATATAACGTAATACGTGATAACGTTATACCATATAACGTAATACGTTATAACGTAATACCATATAACGTAAAACGTCATTTCGTTATACCATATAACGTAATACGGTATAACGTTATGCCATATAACGTAATACGTTATAACGATACACCATATAACGTAATACGTTATAATGTTATACCATATAACGTAATACGTGATAACGTTATACTATATAACGTAATACGTTATAACGTAATACCATATAACGTAATACGTTATAACGTAATACCATATAACGTGATACGTGATAACGTTATACCATATAACGTAATACGTTATAACGTTATACCATATAACGTAATGCGTGATAACGTTATACCATATAACGTAATACGTTGTAACGTAATACCATATAACGTAATACGTTATAACGTAATACAATATAACGTAAAACGTCATTTCGTTATACCATATAACGTAATACGTTATAACGTAATACCATATAACGTAATACGTTATAACGTTATACCATATAACGTAATACGTGATAACGTTATACCATATAACGTAATACGTTAAAACGTTATACCATATAACGTAATACGTTATAACGTTATACCATATAACGTAATATGTTATAACGTCATACCATATAACGTAATACGTTATAACGTAATGCCATATAACGTAATTCGTTATAACGTAACGACATATAACGTAATACGTGATAACGTTATACCATATAACGTAATACGTTATAACGTTACACCATATAACGTAATACGTTATAACGTTATACCATATAACGTAATACGTGATAACGTAATACCATATAACGTAATACGTTATGACGTTATACCATATAACGTAATACGTTATAACGTAATACGTTATAACGTAATACCATATAACGTAGAACGTCATTTCGTTATACCATATAACGTAATACGTTATAACGTAATACCATATAACGTAATACGTTATAACGTAATACCATATAACGTAATACGTGATAACGTTATACCATATAACGTAATACGTTAAAACGTTATACCATATAACGTAATACGTTATAACGTTATACCATATAACGTAATACGTGATAACGTAATACCATATAACGTAATACGTGATAACGTTATACCATATAACGTAATACGTTATAACGTTATACCATATAACGTAATATGTTATAACGTCATACGATATAACGTAATACGTTATAACGTAATGCCATATAACGTAATTCGTTATAACGTAATACCATATAACGTAAAACGTCATTTCGTTATACCATATAACGTAATACGTTATAACGTTATACCATATAACGTAATACGTTATATGGTATATAACGTATATATATGGTATATAACGTATATATATATATGGTTATATAACGTAATGCCATATAACGTAATACGTGATAACGTTATACCATATAACGTAATACGTTATAACGTAATGCCATATAACGTAATTCGTTATAACGTAATGACATATAACGTAATACGTGATAACGTTATACCATATAACGTAATACGTTATAACGTAATACCATATAACGTAAAACGTCATTTCGTTATACCATATAACGTAATACGGTATAACGTTATGCCATATAACGTAATACGTTATAACGATACACCATATAACGTAATACGTTATAATGTTATACCATATAACGTAATACGTGATAACGTTATACTATATAACGTAATACGTTATAACGTAATACCATATAACGTAATACGTTATAACGTAATACCATATAACGTAATACGTGATAACGTTATACCATATAACGTAATACGTTATAACGTTATACCATATAACGTAATGCGTGATAACGTTATACCATATAACGTAATACGTTGTAACGTAATACCATATAACGTAATACGTTATAACGTAATACAATATAACGTAAAACGTCATTTCGTTATACCATATAACGTAATACGTTATAACGTAATACCATATAACGTAATACGTTATAACGTTATACCATATAACGTAATACGTGATAACGTTATACCATATAACGTAATACGTTAAAACGTTATACCATATAACGTAATACGTTATAACGTTATACCATATAACGTAATATGTTATAACGTCATACCATATAACGTAATACGTTATAACGTAATGCCATATAACGTAATTCGTTATAACGTAACGACATATAACGTAATACGGTATAACGTTATACCATATAACGTAATACGTTATAACGATATACCATATAACGTAATACGTTATAACGTTATACCATATAACGTAATACGTGATAACGTTATACCATATAACGTAATACGTTATAACGTAATACCATATAACGTAATACGTTATAACGTAATACCATATAACGTAATACGTGATAACGTTATACCATATAACGTAATACGTTAAAACGTTATACCATATAACGTAATACGTTATAACGTTATACCATATAACGTAATAAGTTATAACGTCATACCATATAACGTAATACGTTATAACGTAATGCCATATAACGTAATTCGTTATAACGTAATACCATATAACGTAAAACGTCATTTCGTTATACCATATAACGTAATACGTTATAACGTAATACCATATAACGTAATACGTTATAACGTTATACCATATAACGTAATACGTGATAACGTTATACCATATAACGTAATATGTTAGAAGGTTATACAATATAACGTAATACGTTATAACGTAATACCATATAACGTAATACGTTATAACGTTATACCATATAACGTAATACGTGATAACGTTATACCATATAAGGTAATACGTTATAACGTAATACCATATAACGTAATACGTTATAACGTAATACCACATAACGTAAAACGTCATTTCGTTATACCATATAACGTAATACGTTATAACGTAATACCATATAACGCAATACGTTATAACGTTATACCATATAACGTAATACGTGATAACGTTATACCATATAACGTAATATGTTAGAACGTAATACAATATAACGTAATACGTTATATCGTAATACCATATAACGTAATACGTTATAACGTAATGACATATAACGTAATACGTTATATAGTTATACCATATAACGTAATACGTTATATAGTTATACCATATAACGTAATAAGTTATAACGTTATACCATATAACGTAATACGTTATAACGTTATACCATATAACGTAATACGTGATAACGTAATACCATATAACGTAATACGTTATGACGTTATACCATATAACGTAATACGTTATAACGTAATACCATATAACGTAGAACGTCATTTCGTCATACCATATAACGTAATACGTTATAACGTAATACCATATAACGTAATACGTTATAACGTAATACCATATAACGTAATACGTGATAACGTTATACCATATAACGTAATACGTTAAAAAGTAATACCATATAACGTAATTCGTTATAACGTTATACCACATAACGTAATACGTTATAACGTTATACCATATAACGTAATACGTTAAAACGTAATACCATATAACGTAATACGTTATAACGTTATACCATATAACGTAAAACGTCATTTCGTTATACCATATAACGTAATACGGTATAACGTTATACCATATAACGTAATACGTTATAACGATATACCATATAACGTAATACGTTATAACGTTATACCATATAACGTAATACGTGATAACATTATTCCATATAACGTAATACGTTAAAACGTTACACCATATAACGTAATACGTTATAACGTTATACCATATAACGTAATACGTGATAACGTAATACCATATAACGTAATACGTTATGACGTTATACCATATAACGTAATACGTTATAACGTAATACGTTATAACGTAATACCATATAACGTAGAACGTCATTTCGTTATACCATATAACGTAATACGTTATAACGTAATACCATATAACGTAATACGTTATAACGTAATACCATATAACGTAATACGTGATAACGTTATACCATATAACGTAATACGTTAAAACGTTATACCATATAACGTAATACGTTATAACGTTATACCATATAACGTAATACGTGATAACGTAATACCATATAACGTAATACGTGATAACGTTATACCATATAACGTAATACGTTATAACGTTATACCATATAACGTAATATGTTATAACGTCATACGATATAACGTAATACGTTATAACGTAATGCCATATAACGTAATTCGTTATAACGTAATACCATATAACGTAAAACGTCATTTCGTTATACCATATAACGTAATACGTTATAACGTTATACCATATAACGTAATACGTTATATGGTATATAACGTATATATATGGTATATAACGTATATATATATATGGTTATATAACGTAATGCCATATAACGTAATACGTGATAACGTTATACCATATAACGTAATACGTTATAACGTAATGCCATATAACGTAATTCGTTATAACGTAATGACATATAACGTAATACGTGATAACGTTATACCATATAACGTAATACGTTATAACGTAGTACCATATAACGTAAAACGTCATTTCGTTATACCATATAACGTAATACGGTATAACGTTATGCCATATAACGTAATACGTTATAACGATACACCATATAACGTAATACGTTATAATGTTATACCATATAACGTAATACGTGATAACGTTATACTATATAACGTAATACGTTATAACGTAATACCATATAACGTAATACGTTATAACGTAATACCATATAACGTAATACGTGATAACGTTATACCATATAACGTAATACGTTATAACGTTATACCATATAACGTAATGCGTGATAACGTTATACCATATAACGTAATACGTTGTAACGTAATACCATATAACGTAATACGTTATAACGTAATACAATATAACGTAAAACGTCATTTCGTTATACCATATAACGTAATACGTTATAACGTAATACCATATAACGTAATACGTTATAACGTTATACCATATAACGTAATACGTGATAACGTTATACCATATAACGTAATACGTTAAAACGTTATACCATATAACGTAATACGTTATAACGTTATACCATATAACGTAATATGTTATAACGTCATACCATATAACGTAATACGTTATAACGTAATGCCATATAACGTAATTCGTTATAACGTAACGACATATAACGTAATACGTGATAACGTTATACCATATAACGTAATACGTTATAACGTAATACCATATAACGTAAAACGTCATTTCGTTATACCATATAACGTAATACGGTATAACGTTATACCATATAACGTAATACGTTATAACGAAACACCATATAACGTAATACGTTATAACGTTATACCATATAACGTAATACGTGATAACGTTATACCATATAACGTAATACGTGATAACGTCATCCCATATAACGTAGTACGTTATAACGTTATACCATATAACGTAAAACGTCATTTCGTTATACCATATAACGTAATACGGTATAACGTTATACCATATAACGTAATACGTTATAACGATATACCATATAACGTAATACGTTATAACGTTATACCATATAACGTAATACGTGACAACGTTATACCATATAACGTAATACGTGATAACGTCATCCCATATAACGTAGTACGTTATAACGTTATACCATATAACGTAAAACGTCATTTCGTTATACCATATAACGTAATACGGTATAACGTTATACCATATAACGTAATACGGTATAACGTTATACCATATAACGTAATACGTTATAACGATATACCATATAACGTAATACGTTATAACGTAATGCCATATAACGTAAAACGTCATTTCGTTATACCATATAACGTAATACGGTATAACGTTATACCATATAACGTAATACGTTATAACGATATACCATATAACGTAATATGTTAGAACGTTATACAATATAACGTAATACGTTATAACGTAATACCATATAACGTAATACGTGATAACGTTATACCATATAACGTAATACGTTATAACGTAATACCATATAACATAATACGTTATAACGTTATACCATATAACGTAAAACGTCATTTCGTTATACCATATAACGTAAAACGTCATTTCGTTATACCATATAACGTAATACGGTATAACGTTATACCATATAACGTAATACGGTATAACGTTATACCATATAACGTAATACGTTATAACGATATACCATATAACGTAATACGTTATAACGTAATGCCATATAACGTAATACGGTATAACGTTATACCATATAACGTAATACGTTATAACGATATACCATATAACGTAATACGTTATAACGTTATACCATATAACGTAATACGTGATAACATTATTCCATATAACGTAATACGTTAAAACGTGATACCATATAACGTAATACGTTAAAACGTTATACCATATAACGTAATACGTTATAACGTTATACCATATAACGTAATACGTGATAACGTAATACCATATAACGTAATACGTTATGACGTTATACCATATAACGTAATACGTTATAACGTTATACCATATAACGTAATACGTTATAACGTTATACCATATAACGTAATACGTTAAAACGTTTTACCATATAACGTAATACGTTATAACGTAATACCATATAACGTAATACGTGATAACGTTATACCATATAACGTAATACGTTAAAACGTTATACCATATAACGTAATACGTTATAACGTTATACCATATAACGTAATACGTGATAACGTAATACCATATAACGTAATACGTTATGACGTTATACCATATAACGTAATACGTTATAACGTTATACCATATAACGTAATACGTGATAACGTAATACCATATAACGTAATACGTTATGACGTTATACCATATAACGTAATACGTTATAACGTTATACCATATAACGTAATACGTTATAACGTTATACCATATAACGTAATACGTTATAACGTAATACCATATAACGTAATACGTTATAACGTAATACCATATAACGTAATACGTGATAACGTTATACCATATAACGTAATACGTTAAAAAGTAATACCATATAACGTAATTCGTTATAACGTTATACCACATAACGTAATACGTTATAACGTTATACCATATAACGTAATACGTTAAAACGTAATACCATATAACGTAATACGTTATAACGTTATACCATATAACGTAAAACGTCATTTCGTTATACCATATAACGTAATACGGTATAACGTTATACCATATAACGTAATACGTTATAACGATATACCATATAACGTAATACGTTATAACGTTATACCATATAACGTAATACGTGATAACATTATTCCATATAACGTAATACGTTAAAACGTTACACCATATAACGTAATACGTTATAACGTTATACCATATAACGTAATACGTGATAACGTAATACCATATAACGTAATACGTTATGACGTTATACCATATAACGTAATACGTTATAACGTAATACGTTATAACGTAATACCATATAACGTAGAACGTCATTTCGTTATACCATATAACGTAATACGTTATAACGTAATACCATATAACGTAATACGTTATAACGTAATACCATATAACGTAATACGTGATAACGTTATACCATATAACGTAATACGTTAAAACGTTATACCATATAACGTAATACGTTATAACGTTATACCATATAACGTAATACGTGATAACGTAATACCATATAACGTAATACGTGATAACGTTATACCATATAACGTAATACGTTATAACGTTATACCATATAACGTAATATGTTATAACGTCATACGATATAACGTAATACGTTATAACGTAATGCCATATAACGTAATTCGTTATAACGTAATACCATATAACGTAAAACGTCATTTCGTTATACCATATAACGTAATACGTTATAACGTTATACCATATAACGTAATACGTTATATGGTATATAACGTATATATATGGTATATAACGTATATATATATATGGTTATATAACGTAATGCCATATAACGTAATACGTGATAACGTTATACCATATAACGTAATACGTTATAACGTAATGCCATATAACGTAATTCGTTATAACGTAATGACATATAACGTAATACGTGATAACGTTATACCATATAACGTAATACGTTATAACGTAGTACCATATAACGTAAAACGTCATTTCGTTATACCATATAACGTAATACGGTATAACGTTATGCCATATAACGTAATACGTTATAACGATACACCATATAACGTAATACGTTATAATGTTATACCATATAACGTAATACGTGATAACGTTATACTATATAACGTAATACGTTATAACGTAATACCATATAACGTAATACGTTATAACGTAATACCATATAACGTAATACGTGATAACGTTATACCATATAACGTAATACGTTATAACGTTATACCATATAACGTAATGCGTGATAACGTTATACCATATAACGTAATACGTTGTAACGTAATACCATATAACGTAATACGTTATAACGTAATACAATATAACGTAAAACGTCATTTCGTTATACCATATAACGTAATACGTTATAACGTAATACCATATAACGTAATACGTTATAACGTTATACCATATAACGTAATACGTGATAACGTTATACCATATAACGTAATACGTTAAAACGTTATACCATATAACGTAATACGTTATAACGTTATACCATATAACGTAATATGTTATAACGTCATACCATATAACGTAATACGTTATAACGTAATGCCATATAACGTAATTCGTTATAACGTAACGACATATAACGTAATACGTGATAACGTTATACCATATAACGTAATACGTTATAACGTAATACCATATAACGTAAAACGTCATTTCGTTATACCATATAACGTAATACGGTATAACGTTATACCATATAACGTAATACGTTATAACGAAACACCATATAACGTAATACGTTATAACGTTATACCATATAACGTAATACGTGATAACGTTATACCATATAACGTAATACGTGATAACGTCATCCCATATAACGTAGTACGTTATAACGTTATACCATATAACGTAAAACGTCATTTCGTTATACCATATAACGTAATACGGTATAACGTTATACCATATAACGTAATACGTTATAACGATATACCATATAACGTAATACGTTATAACGTTATACCATATAACGTAATACGTGACAACGTTATACCATATAACGTAATACGTGATAACGTCATCCCATATAACGTAGTACGTTATAACGTTATACCATATAACGTAAAACGTCATTTCGTTATACCATATAACGTAATACGGTATAACGTTATACCATATAACGTAATACGGTATAACGTTATACCATATAACGTAATACGTTATAACGATATACCATATAACGTAATACGTTATAACGTAATGCCATATAACGTAAAACGTCATTTCGTTATACCATATAACGTAATACGGTATAACGTTATACCATATAACGTAATACGTTATAACGATATACCATATAACGTAATATGTTAGAACGTTATACAATATAACGTAATACGTTATAACGTAATACCATATAACGTAATACGTGATAACGTTATACCATATAACGTAATACGTTATAACGTAATACCATATAACATAATACGTTATAACGTTATACCATATAACGTAAAACGTCATTTCGTTATACCATATAACGTAAAACGTCATTTCGTTATACCATATAACGTAATACGGTATAACGTTATACCATATAACGTAATACGGTATAACGTTATACCATATAACGTAATACGTTATAACGATATACCATATAACGTAATACGTTATAACGTAATGCCATATAACGTAATACGGTATAACGTTATACCATATAACGTAATACGTTATAACGATATACCATATAACGTAATACGTTATAACGTTATACCATATAACGTAATACGTGATAACATTATTCCATATAACGTAATACGTTAAAACGTGATACCATATAACGTAATACGTTAAAACGTTATACCATATAACGTAATACGTTATAACGTTATACCATATAACGTAATACGTGATAACGTAATACCATATAACGTAATACGTTATGACGTTATACCATATAACGTAATACGTTATAACGTTATACCATATAACGTAATACGTTATAACGTTATACCATATAACGTAATACGTTAAAACGTTTTACCATATAACGTAATACGTTATAACGTAATACCATATAACGTAATACGTGATAACGTTATACCATATAACGTAATACGTTAAAACGTTATACCATATAACGTAATACGTTATAACGTTATACCATATAACGTAATACGTGATAACGTAATACCATATAACGTAATACGTTATGACGTTATACCATATAACGTAATACGTTATAACGTTATACCGTATAACGTAATACGTGATAACGTTATACCATATAACGTAATATGTTAGAACGTTCTACAATATAACGTAATACGTTATAACGTAATACCATATAACGTAATACGTTAAAACGTAATACCATATAACGTAATACGTTATAACGTTATACCATATAACGTAAAACGTCATTTCGTTATACCATATAACGTAATACGGTATAACGTTATACCATATAACGTAATACGTTATAACGATATACCATATAACGTAATACGTTATAACGTTATACCATATAACGTAATACGTGATAACATTACTCCATATAACGTAATACGTTAAAACGTTATACCATATAACGTAATACGTTATAACGTAATACCATATAACGTAATACGTTATAACGTTATACCATATAACGTAAAACTTCATTTCGTTATACCATATAACGTAATACGGTATAACGTTATACCATATAACGTAATACGTTATAACGATATACCATATAACGTAATACGTTATAACGTTATACCATATAACGTAATACGTTATAACGTTATACCATATAACGTAATACGTGATAACATTACTCCATATAACGTAATACGTTAAAACGTTATACCATATAACGTAATACGTTATAACGTTATACCATATAACGTAATACGTGATAACGTAATACCATATAACGTAATACGTTATGACGTTTTACCATATAACGTAATACGTTATAACGTAATACCATATAACGTAATACGTTATAACGTAATACCATATAACGTAGAACGTCATTTCGTTATACCATATAACGTAATACGTTATAGCGTAATACCATATAACGTAATACGTTATAACGTAATACCATATAACGTAATACGTGTTAACGTTATACCATATAACGTAATACGTTAAAACGTTATACCATATAACGTAATACGTTAAAACGTTATACCATATAACGTAATACGTTATAACGTTATACCATATAACGCAATACGTGATAATGTAATACCATATAACGTAATACGTTATGACGTTATACCATATAACGTAATACGTTATAACGTTATACCATATAACGTAATACGTTATAACGTTATACCATATAACGTAATACGTTATAACGTTATACCATATAACGTAATACGTGATAACGTAATACCATATAACGTAATACGTTATAACGTTATACCATATAACGTAATACGTGATAACGTTATACCATATAACGTAATACGTTAAAACGTTATACCATATAACGTAATACGTTATAACGATATACCATATAACGTAATACGTGATAACGTAATACCATATAACGTAATTCGTTATGACGTTATACCATATAACGTAATACGTTATAACGTAATACCATATAACGTAATACGTTATAACGTAATACCATATAACGTAAAACGTCATTTCGTTATACCATATAACGTAATACGGTATAACGTTATACCATATAACGTAATACGTTATAACGATATACCATATAACGTAATACGTTGTAGCGTTATACCATATAACGTAATACCATATAACGTAAAACGTCATTTCGTTATACCATATAACGTAATACTGTATAACGTTATACCATATAACGTAATACGTTATAACGTAATACCATATAACGTAATACGTTATAACGTTATACCATATAACGTAATACGTGATAACGTTATACCATATAACGTAATATGTTAGAACGTTATACAATATAACGTAATACGTTATAACGTAATACCATATAACGTAATACGTGATAACGTTATACCATATAACGTAATACGTTATAACGTAATACCATATAACGTAATACGTTATAACGTTATACCATATAACGTAAAACGTCATTTCGTTATACCATATAACGTAAAACGTCATTTCGTTATACCATATAACGTAATACGGTATAACGTTATACCATATAACGTAATACGGTATAACGTTATACCATATAACGTAATACGTTATAACGATATACCATATAACGTAATACGTTATAACGTAATGCCATATAACGTAATACGGTATAACGTTATACCATATAACGTAATACGTTATAACGATATACCATATAACGTAATACGTTATAACGTTATACCATATAACGTAATACGTGATAACATTATTCCATATAACGTAATACGTTAAAACGTTATACCATATAACGTAATACGTTATAACGTTATACCATATAACGTAATACGTGATAACGTAATACCATATAACGTAATACGTTATGACGTTATACCATATAACGTAATATGTTATAACGTCATACCATATAACGTAATACGGTATAACGTTATACCATATAACGTAATACGTTATAACGATATACCATATAACGTAATACGTTATAACGTTATACCATATAACGTAATACGTTATAACGTAATACCATATAACGTTATACCATATAACGTAATACGTTATAACGTAATACCATATAACGTAGAACGTCATTTCGTTATACCATATAACGTAATACGTTATGACGTTATACCATATAACGTAATACGTTATAACGTAATACCATATAACGTAATACGTTATAACGTAATACCATATAACGTAGAACGTCATTTCGTTATACCATATAACGTAATACGTTATAACGTAATACCATATAACGTAATACGTTATAACGATATACCATATAACGTAATACGTTATAACGTTATACCATATAACGTAATACGTGATAACGTTATACCATATAACGTAATACGTTATAACGTAATACCATATAACGTAATACGTTATAACGTAATACCATATAACGTAAAACGTCATTTCGTTATACCATATAACGTAATACGTTATAACGTAATACCATATAACGTAATACGTTATAACGTTATACCATATAACGTAATACGTGATAACGTTATACCATATAACGTAATACGTTAAAACGTTATACCATGTAACGTAATACGTTATAACGTTATACCATATAACGTAATATGTTATAACGTCATACCATATAACGTAATACGTTATAACGTAATGCCATATAACGTAACTCGTTATAACGTAATGACATATAACGTAATACGTGATAACGTTATAAAATATAACGTAATACGTTATAACGTAATACCATATAACGTAAAACGTCATTTCGTTATACCATATAACGTAATACGGTATAACGTTATACCATATAACGTAATACGTTATAACGATATACCATATAACGTAATACGTTATAACGTTATACCATATAACGTAATACGTGATAACGTGATACCATATAACGTAATACGTTATAACGTAATACCATATAACGTAATACGTTATAACGTAATACCATATAACGTAATACGTGATAACGTTATACCATATAACGTAATACGTTAAAACGTTATACCATATAACGTAATACGTTATAACGTTATACCATATAACGTAATAAGTTATAACGTCATACCATATAACGTAATACGTTATAACGTAATGCCATATAACGTAATTCGTTATAACGTAATACCATATAACGTAAAACGTCATTTCGTTATACCATATAACGTAATACGTTATAACGTAATACCATATAACGTAATACGTTATAACGTTATACCATATAACGTAATACGTGATAACGTTATACCATATAACGTAATATGTTAGAACGTTATACAATATAACGTAATACGTTATAACGTAATACCATATAACGTAATACGTGATAACGTTATACCATATAACGTAATACGTTATAACGTAATACCATATAACGTAATACGTTATAACGTTATACCATATAACGTAAAACGTCATTTCGTTATACCATATGACGTAAAACGTCATTTCGTTATACCATATAACGTAATACGGTATAACGTTATACCATATAACGTAATACGGTATAACGTTATACCATATAACGTAATACGTTATAACGATATACCATATAACGTAATACGTTATAACGTAATGCCATATAACGTAATACGGTATAACGTTATACCATATAACGTAATACGTTATAACGATATACCATATAACGTAATACGTTATAACGTTATACCATATAACGTAATACGTGATAACATTATTCCATATAACGTAATACGTTAAAACGTTATACCATATAACGTAATACGTTAAAACGTTATACCATATAACGTAATACGTTATAACGTTATACCATATAACGTAATACGTGATAACGTAATACCATATAACGTAATACGTTATGACGTTATACCATATAACGTAATACGTTATAACGTTATACCATATAACGTAATACGTTATAACGTTATACCATATAACGTAATACGTTAAAACGTTTTACCATATAACGTAATACGTTATAACGTAATACCATATAACGTAATACGTGATAACGTTATACCATATAACGTAATACGTTAAAACGTTATACCATATAACGTAATACGTTATAACGTTATACCATATAACGTAATACGTGATAACGTAATACCATATAACGTAATACGTTATGACGTTATACCATATAACGTAATACGTTATAACGTTATACCGTATAACGTAATACGTGATAACGTTATACCATATAACGTAATATGTTAGAACGTTAAACAATATAACGTAATACGTTATAACGTAATACCATATAACGTAATACGTTAAAACGTAATACCATATAACGTAATACGTTATAACGTTATACCATATAACGTAAAACGTCATTTCGTTATACCATATAACGTAATACGGTATAACGTTATACCATATAACGTAATACGTTATAACGATATACCATATAACGTAATACGTTATAACGTTATACCATATAACGTAATACGTGATAACATTACTCCATATAACGTAATACGTTAAAACGTTATACCATATAACGTAATACGTTATAACGTTATACCATATAACGTAATACGTGATAACGTAATACCATATAACGTAATACGTTATGACGTTTTACCATATAACGTAATACGTTATAACGTAATACCATATAACGTAATACGTTATAACGTAATACCATATAACGTAGAACGTCATTTCGTTATACCATATAACGTAATACGTTATAGCGTAATACCATATAACGTAATACGTTATAACGTAATACCATATAACGTAATACGTGTTAACGTTATACCATATAACGTAATACGTTAAAACGTTATACCATATAACGTAATACGTTATAACGTTATACCATATAACGCAATACGTGATAATGTAATACCATATAACGTAATACGTTATAACGATATACCATATAACGTAATACGTTATAACGTTATACCATATAACGTAATACGTGATAACGCAATACCATATAACGTAATACGTTATAACGTTATACCATATAACGTAATACGTGATAACGTTATACCATATAACGTAATACGTTAAAACGTTATACCATATAACGTAATACGTTATAACGATATACCACATAACGTAATACGTGATAACGTAATACCATATAACGTAATACGTGATAACGTTATACCATATAACGTAATACGTTATAACGTAATACCATATAACGTAATACGTTATAACGTAATACCATATAACGTAAAACGTCATTTCGTTATACCATATAACGTAATACGGTATAACGTTATACCATATAACGTAATACGTTATAACGTAATACCATATAACGTAATACGTTATAACGTTATACCATATAACGTAATACGTGATAACGTTATACCATATAACGTAATATGTTAGAACGTTATACAATATAACGTAATACGTTATAACGTAATACCATATAACGTAATACGTGATAACGTTATACCATATAACGTAATACGTTATAACGTAATACCATATAACGTAATACGTTATAACGTTATACCATATAACGTAAAACGTCATTTCGTTATACCATATAACGTAAAACGTCATTTCGTTATACCATATAACGTAATACGGTATAACGTTATACCATATAACGTAATACGGTATAACGTTATACCATATAACGTAATACGTTATAACGATATACCATATAACGTAATACGTTATAACGTAATGCCATATAACGTAATACGGTATAACGTTATACCATATAACGTAATACGTTATAACGATATACCATATAACGTAATACGTTATAACGTTATACCATATAACGTAATACGTGATAACATTATTCCATATAACGTAATACGTTAAAACGTTATACCATATAACGTAATACGTTATAACGTTATACCATATAACGTAATACGTGATAACGTAATACCATATAACGTAATACGTTATGACGTTATACCATATAACGTAATATGTTATAACGTCATACCATATAACGTAATACGGTATAACGTTATACCATATAACGTAATACGTTATAACGATATACCATATAACGTAATACGTTATAACGTTATACCATATAACGTAATACGTGGTAACATTATTCCATATAACGTAATACGTTAAAACGTTATACCATATAACGTAATACGTTATAACGTTATACCATATAACGTAATACGTGATAACGTAATACCATATAACGTAATACGTTATGACGTTATACCATATAACGTAATACGTTATAACGTAATACCATATAACGTAATACGTTATAACGTAATACCATATAACGTAGAACGTCATTTCGTTATACCATATAACGTAATACGTTATAACGTAATACCATATAACGTAATACGTTATAACGTAATACCATATAACGTAATACGTGATAACGTTATACCATATAACGTAATACGTTAAAACGTTATACCATATAACGTAATACGTTATAACGTTATACCATATAACGTAATACGTGATAACGTAATACCATATAACGTAATACGTTATGACGTTATACCATATAACGTAATACGTTATAACGTTATACCATATAACGTAATACGTTACAACGTTATACCATATAACGTAATACGTTAAAACGTTTTACCATATAACGTGATACGTTATAACGTTATACCATATAACGTAATATGTTATAACGTCATGCCATATAACGTAATACGTTATAACGTAATGCCATATAACGTAATTCGTTATAACGTAATACCATATAACGTAAAACGTCATTTCGTTATACCATATAACGTAATACGTTATAACGTAATACCATATAACGTAATACGTTATAACGTTATACCGTATAACGTAATACGTGATAACGTTATACCATATAACGTAATATGTTAGAACGTTATACAATATAACGTAATACGTTATAACGTAATACCATATAACGTAATACGTTATAACGTAATGACATATAACGTAATACGTTATATAGTTATACCATATAACGTAATAAGTTATAACGTTATACCATATAACGTAATACGTTATAACGTTATACCATATAACGTAATTCGTTATAACGTTATACCACATAACGTAATACGTTATAACGTTATACCATATAACGTAATACGTTAAAACGTAATACCATATAACGTAATACGATATAACGTTATACCATATAACGTAAAACGTCATTTCGTTATACCATATAACGTAATACGGTATAACGTTATACCATATAACGTAATACGTTATAACGATATACCATATAACGTAATTCGTTATAACGTTATACCATATAACGTAATACGTGATAACATTACTCCATATAACGTAATACGTTAAAACGTTATACCATATAACGTAATACGTTATAACGTTATACCATATAACGTAATACGTGATAACGTAATACCATATAACGTAATACGTTATGACGTTATACCATATAACGTAATACGTTATAACGTAATACCATATAACGTAATACGTTATAACGTAATACCATATAACGTAGAACGTCATTTCGTTATACCATATAACGTAATACGTTATAACGTAATACCATATAACGTAATACGTTATAACGTAATACCATATAACGTAATACGTGTTAACGTTATACCATATAACGTAATACGTTAAAACGTTATACCATATAACGTAATACGTTATAACGTTATACCATATAACGCAATACGTGATAATGTAATACCATATAACGTAATACGTTATGACGTTATACCATATAACGTAATACGTTATAACGTTATACCATATAACGTAATACGTTATAACGTTATACCATATAACGTAATACGTGATAACGTAATACCATATAACGTAATACGTTATAACGTTATACCATATAACGTAATACGTGATAACGTTATACCATATAACGTAATACGTTAAAACGTTATACCATATAACGTAATACGTTATAACGTTATACCATATAACGTAATACGTGATAACGTAATACCATATAACGTAATTCGTTATGACGTTATACCATATAACGTAATACGTTATAACGTAATACCATATAACGTAATACGTTATAACGTAATACCATATAACGTAAAACGTCATTTCGTTATACCATATAACGTAATACGGTATAACGTTATACCATATAACGTAATACGTTATAACGATATACCATATAACGTAATACGTTGTAGCGTTATACCATATAACGTAATACGTTATAACGTTATACCATATAACGTAATACAGTATAACGTTATACCATATAACGTAATACGTTATAACGTAATACCATATAACGTAAAACGTCATTTCGTTATACCATATAACGTAATACGGTATAACGTTATACCATATAACGTAATACGTTATAACGATATACCATATAACGTAATACGTTATAACGTTATACCATATAACGTAATACGTGATAACGTTATACCATATAACGTAATACGTTATAACGTAATACCATATAACGTAATACGTTATAACGTAATACCATATAACGTAAAACGTCATTTCGTTATACCATATAACGTAATACGTTATAACGTAATACCATATAACGTAATACGTTATAACGTTATACCATATAACGTAATACGTGATAACGTTATACCATATAACGTAATACGTTAAAACGTTATACCATGTAACGTAATACGTTATAACGTTATACCATATAACGTAATATGTTATAACGTCATACCATATAACGTAATACGTTATAACGTAATGCCATATAACGTAACTCGTTATAACGTAATGACATATAACGTAATACGTGATAACGTTATAAAATATAACGTAATACGTTATAACGTAATACCATATAACGTAAAACGTCATTTCGTTATACCATATAACGTAATACGGTATAACGTTATACCATATAACGTAATACGTTATAAGGATACACCATATAACGTAATACGTTATAACGTTATACCATATAACGTAATACGTTATAACGTTATACCATATACCGTAATACGTTATAACGTTATACCATATAACGTAATACGTGATAACGTTATACCATATAACGTAATACGTTATAACGTTATACCATATAACGTAATACGTGATAACGTTATACCATATAACGTAATACGTTATAACGTAATACCATATAACGTAATACGTTATAACGTAATACCATATAACGTAATACGTTATAACGTTATACCATATAACGCAATACGTGATAACGTTATACCATATAACGTAATACGTTATAACGTTATACCATATAACGTAATACGTGATAACGTTATACCATATAACGTAATACGTTATAACGTTATACCATATAACGTAATACGTGATAACGTCATCCCATATAACGTAGTACCTTATAACGTTACACCATATAACGTAAAACGTCATTTCGTTATACCATATAACGTAAAACGTCATTTCGTTATACCATATAACGTAATACGGTATAACGTTATACCATATAACGTAATACGGTATAACGTTATACCATATAACGTAATACGTTATAACGATATACCATATAACGTAATACGTTATAACGTAATGCCATATAACGTAAAACGTCATTTCGTTATACCATATAACGTAATACGGTATAACGTTATACCATATAACGTAATACGTTATAACGATATACCATATAACGTAATACGTTATAACGTTATACCATATAACGTAATACGTGATAACGTTATACCATATAACGTAATACGTTATAACGTAATACCATATAACGTAATACGTTATAACGTAATACCATATAACGTAATACGTGATAACGTTATACCATATAACGTAATACGTTAAAACGTTATACCATATAACGTAATACGTTATAACGTTATACCATATAACGTAATATGTTATAACGTCATACCATATAACGTAATACGTTATAACGTAATGCCATATAACGTAATTCGTTATAACGTAATACCATATAACGTAAAACGTCATTTCGTTATACCATATAACGTAATACGTTATAACGTAATACCATATAACGTAATACGTTATAACGTTATACCATATAACGTAATACGTTATAACGTTATACCATATACCGTAATACGTTATAACGTTATACCATATAACGTAATACGTGATAACGTTATACCATATAACGTAATACGTTATAACGTTATACCATATAACGTAATACGTGATAACGTTATACCATATAACGTAATACGTTATAACGTAATACCATATAACGTAATACGTTATAACGTAATACCATATAACGTAATACGTTATAACGTTATACCATATAACGCAATACGTGATAACGTTATACCATATAACGTAATACGTTATAACGTTATACCATATAACGTAATACGTGATAACGTTATACCATATAACGTAATACGTTATAACGTTATACCATATAACGTAATACGTGATAACGTCATCCCATATAACGTAGTACCTTATAACGTTACACCATATAACGTAAAACGTCATTTCGTTATACCATATAACGTAAAACGTCATTTCGTTATACCATATAACGTAATACGGTATAACGTTATACCATATAACGTAATACGGTATAACGTTATACCATATAACGTAATACGTTATAGCGATATACCATATAACGTAATACGTTATAACGTAATGCCATATAACGTAAAACGTCATTTCGTTATACCATATAACGTAATACGGTATAACGTTATACCATATAACGTAATACGTTATAACGATATACCATATAACGTAATACGTTATAACGTTATACCATATAACGTAATACGTGATAACGTTATACCATATAACGTAATACGTTATAACGTAATACCATATAACGTAATACGTTATAACGTAATACCATATAACGTAATACGTGATAACGTTATACCATATAACGTAATACGTTAAAACGTTATACCATATAACGTAATACGTTATAACGTTATACCATATAACGTAATATGTTATAACGTCATACCATATAACGTAATACGTTATAACGTAATGCCATATAACGTAATTCGTTATAACGTAATACCATATAACGTAAAACGTCATTTCGTTATACCATATAACGTAATACGTTATAACGTAATACCATATAACGTAATACGTTATAACGTTATACCATATAACGTAATACGTGATAACGTTATACCATATAACGTAATATGTTAGAACGTTATACAATATAACGTAATACGTTATAACGTAATACCATATAACGTAATACGTTATAACGTAATGACATATAACGTAATACGTTATATAGTTATACCATATAACGTAATAAGTTATAACGTTATACCATGTAACGTAATACGTTATAACGTTATACCATATAACGTAATTCGTTATAACGTTATACCACATAACGTAATACGTTATAACGTTATACCATATAACGTGATACGTTAAAACGTAATACCATATAACGTAATACGTTATAACGTTATACCATATAACGTAAAACGTCATTTCGTTATACCATATAACGTAATACGGTATAACGTTATACCGTATAACGTAATACGTTATAACGATATACCATATAACGTAATACGTTATAACGTTATACCATATAACGTAATACGTGATAACATTATTCCATATAACGTAATACGTTAAAACGTTATACCATATAACGTAATACGTTATAACGTTATACCATATAACGTAATACGTGATAACGTAATACCATATAACGTAATACGTTATGACGTTATACCATATAACGTAATACGTTATAACGTAATACCATATAACGTAATACGTTATAACGTAATACCATATAACGTAGAACGTCATTTCGTTATACCATATAACGTAATATGTTATAACGTCATACCATATAACGTAATACGGTATAACGTTATACCATATAACGTAATACGTTATAACGATATACCATATAACGTAATACGTTATAACGTTATACCATATAACGTAATACGTGATAACATTATTCCATATAACGTAATACGTTAAAACGTTATACCATATAACGTAATACGTTATAACGTTATACCATATAACGTAATACGTTATGACGTTATACCATATAACGTAATACGTTATAACGTTATACCATATAACGTAATACGTTAAAACGTTTTACCATATAACGTAATACGTTATAACGTTATACCATATAACGTAATATGTTATAACGTCATACCATATAACGTAATACGTTATAACGTAATATCATATAACGTAATTCGTTATAACGTAATACCATATAACGTAAAACGTCATTTCGTTATACCATATAACGTAATACGTTATAACGTAATACCATATAACGTAATACGTTATAACGTTATACCGTATAACGTAATACGTGATAACGTTATACCATATAACGTAATATGTTAGAACGTTATACAATATAACGTAATACGTTATAACGTAATACCATATAACGTAATACGTTATAACGTAATGACATATAACGTAATACGTTATATAGTTATACCATATAACGTAATAAGTTATAACGTTATACCATATAACGTAATACGTTATAACGTTATACCATATAACGTAATTCGTTATAACGTTATACCACATAACGTAATACGTTATAACGTTATACCATATAACGTAATACGTTAAAACGTAATACCATATAACGTAATACGTTATAACGTTATACCATATAACGTAAAACGTCATTTCGTTATACCATATAACGTAATACGGTATAACGTTATACCATATAACGTAATACGTTATAACGATATACCATATAACGTAATACGTTATAACGTTATACCATATAACGTAATACGTGATAACATTCCTCCATATAACGTAATACGTTAAAACGTTATACCATATAACGTAATACGTTATAACGTTATACCATATAACGTAATACGTTATAACGTTATACCATATAACGTAATACGTGATAACGTAATACCATATAACGTAATACGTTATGACGTTATACCATATAACGTAATACGTTATAACGTAATACCATATAACGTAATACGTTATAACGTAATACCATATAACGTAGAACGTCATTTCGTTATACCATATAACGTAATATGTTATAACGTCATACCATATAACGTAATACGGTATAACGTTATACCATATAACGTAATACGTTATAACGATATACCATATAACGTAATACGTTATAACGTTATACCATATAACGTAATACGTGATAACATTATTCCATATAACGTAATACGTTAAAACGTTATACCATATAACGTAATACGTTATAACGTTATACCATATAACGTAATACGTGATAACGTAATACCATATAACGTAATACGTTATGACGTTATACCATATAACGTAATACGTTATAACGTAATACCGTATAACGTAATACGTTATAACGTAATACCATATAACGTAGAACGTCATTTCGTTATACCATATAACGTAATACGTTATAACGTAATACCATATAACGTAATACGTTATAACGATATACCATATAACGTAATACGTTATAACGTTATACCATATAACGTAATACGTGATAACGTTATACCATATAACGTAATACGTTATAACGTAATACCATATAACGTAATACGTTATAACGTAATACCATATAACGTAATACGTGATAACGTTATACCATATAACGTAATACGTTAAAACGTTATACCATATAACGTAATACGTTATAACGTTATACCATATAACGTAATATGTTATAACGTCATACCATATAACGTAATACGTTATAACGTAATGCCATATAACGTAATTCGTTATAACGTAATACCATATAACGTAAAACGTCATTTCGTTATACCATATAACGTAATACGTTATAACGTAATACCATATAACGTAATACGTTATAACGTTATACCATATAACGTAATACGTGATAACGTTATACCATATAACGTAATATGTTAGAACGTTATACAATATAACGTAATACGTTATAACGTAATACCATATAACGTAATACGTTATAACGTAATGACATATAACGTAATACGTTATATAGTTATACCATATAACGTAATAAGTTATAACGTTATACCATGTAACGTAATACGTTATAACGTTATACCATATAACGTAATTCGTTATAACGTTATACCACATAACGTAATACGTTATAACGTTATACCATATAACGTAATACGTTAAAACGTAATACCATATAACGTAATACGTTATAACGTTATACCATATAACGTAAAACGTCATTTCGTTATACCATATAACGTAATACGGTATAACGTTATACCGTATAACGTAATACGTTATAACGATATACCATATAACGTAATACGTTATAACGTTATACCATATAACGTAATACGTGATAACATTATTCCATATAACGTAATACGTTAAAACGTTATACCATATAACGTAATACGTTATTACGTTATACCATATAACGTAATACGTGATAACGTAATACCATATAACGTAATACGTTATGACGTTATACCATATAACGTAATACGTTATAACGTAATACCATATAACGTAATACGTTATAACGTAATACCATATAACGTAGAACGTCATTTCGATATACCATATAACGTAATATGTTATAACGTCATACCATATAACGTAATACGGTATAACGTTATACCATATAACGTAATACGTTATAACGATATACCATATAACGTAATACGTTATAACGTTATACCATATAACGTAATACGTGATAACATTATTCCATATAACGTAATACGTTAAAACGTTATACCATATAACGTAATACGTTATAACGTTATACCATATAACGTAATACGTTATGACGTTATACCATATAACGTAATACGTTATAACGTTATACCATATAACGTAATACGTTAAAACGTTTTACCATATAACGTAATACGTTATAACGTTATACCATATAACGTAAAACGTCATTTCGTTATACCATATAACGTAATACGGTATAACGTTATACCGTATAACGTAATACGTTATAACGATATACCATATAACGTAATACGTTATAACGTTATACCATATAACGTAATACGTGATAACATTATTCCATATAACGTAATACGTTAAAACGTTATACCATATAACGTAATACGTTATAACGTTATACCATATAACGTAATACGTGATAACGTAATACCATATATCGTAATACGTTATGACGTTATACCATATAACGTAATACGTTATAACGTAATACCATATAACGTAATACGTTATAACGTAATACCATATAACGTAGAACGTCATTTCGTTATACCATATAACGTAATATGTTATAACGTCATACCATATAACGTAATACGGTATAACGTTATACCATATAACGTAATACGTTATAACGATATACCATATAACGTAATACGTTATAACGTTATACCATATAACGTAATACGTGATAACATTATTCCATATAACGTAATACGTTAAAACGTTATACCATATAACGTAATACGTTATAACGTTATACCATATAACGTAATACGTTATGACGTTATACCATATAACGTAATACGTTATAACGTTATACCATATAACGTAATACGTTAAAACGTTTTACCATATAACGTAATACGTTATAACGTTATACCATATAACGTAATATGTTATAACGTCATACCATATAACGTAATACGTTATAACGTAATATCATATAACGTAATTCGTTATAACGTAATACCATATAACGTAAAACGTCATTTCGTTATACCATATAACGTAATACGTTATAACGTAATACCATATAACGTAATACGTTATAACGTTATACCGTATAACGTAATACGTGATAACGTTATACCATATAACGTAATATGTTAGAACGTTATACAATATAACGTAATACGTTATAACGTAATACCATATAACGTAATACGTTATAACGTAATGACATATAACGTAATACGTTATATAGTTATACCATATAACGTAATAAGTTATAACGTTATACCATATAACGTAATACGTTATAACGTTATACCATATAACGTAATTCGTTATAACGTTATACCACATAACGTAATACGTTATAACGTTATACCATATAACGTAATACGTTAAAACGTAATACCATATAACGTAATACGTTATAACGTTATACCATATAACGTAAAACGTCATTTCGTTATACCATATAACGTAATACGGTATAACGTTATACCATATAACGTAATACGTTATAACGATATACCATATAACGTAATACGTTATAACGTTATACCATATAACGTAATACGTGATAACATTCCTCCATATAACGTAATACGTTAAAACGTTATACCATATAACGTAATACGTTATAACGTTATACCATATAACGTAATACGTTATAACGTTATACCATATAACGTAATACGTGATAACGTAATACCATATAACGTAATACGTTATGACGTTATACCATATAACGTAATACGTTATAACGTAATACCATATAACGTAATACGTTATAACGTTATACCATATAACGTAGAACGTCATTTCGTTATACCATATAACGTAATATGTTATAACGTCATACCATATAACGTAATACGGTATAACGTTATACCATATAACGTAATACGTTATAACGATATACCATATAACGTAATACGTTATAACGTTATACCATATAACGTAATACGTGATAACATTATTCCATATAACGTAATACGTTAAAACGTTATACCATATAACGTAATACGTTATAACGTTATACCATATAACGTAATACGTTATAACGTAATGACATATAACGTAATACGTTATATAGTTATACCATATAACGTAATAAGTTATAACGTTATACCATATAACGTAATACGTTATAACGTTATACCATATAACGTAATTCGTTATAACGTTATACCACATAACGTAATACGTTATAACGTTATACCATATAACGTAATACGTTAAAACGTTTTACCATATAACGTAATACGTTATAACGTTATACCATATAACGTAATATGTTATAACGTCATACCATATAACGTAATACGTTATAACGTAATATCATATAACGTAATTCGTTATAACGTAATACCATATAACGTAAAACGTCATTTCGTTATACCATATAACGTAATACGTTATAACGTAATACCATATAACGTAATACGTTATAACGTTATACCGTATAACGTAATACGTGATAACGTTATACCATATAACGTAATATGTTAGAACGTTATACAATATAACGTAATACGTTATAACGTAATACCATATAACGTAATACGTTATAACGTAATGACATATAACGTAATACGTTATATAGTTATACCATATAACGTAATAAGTTATAACGTTATACCATATAACGTAATACGTTATAACGTTATACCATATAACGTAATTCGTTATAACGTTATACCACATAACGTAATACGTTATAACGTTATACCATATAACGTAATACGTTAAAACGTAATACCATATAACGTAATACGTTATAACGTTATACCATATAACGTAAAACGTCATTTCGTTATACCATATAACGTAATACGGTATAACGTTATACCATATAACGTAATACGTTATAACGATATACCATATAACGTAATACGTTATAACGTTATACCATATAACGTAATACGTGATAACATTCCTCCATATAACGTAATACGTTAAAACGTTATACCATATAACGTAATACGTTATAACGTTATACCATATAACGTAATACGTTATAACGTTATACCATATAACGTAATACGTGATAACGTAATACCATATAACGTAATACGTTATGACGTTATACCATATAACGTAATACGTTATAACGTAATACCATATAACGTAATACGTTATAACGTAATACCATATAACGTAGAACGTCATTTCGTTATACCATATAACGTAATATGTTATAACGTCATACCATATAACGTAATACGGTATAACGTTATACCATATAACGTAATACGTTATAACGATATACCATATAACGTAATACGTTATAACGTTATACCATATAACGTAATACGTGATAACATTATTCCATATAACGTAATACGTTAAAACGTTATACCATATAACGTAATACGTTATAACGTTATACCATATAACGTAATACGTGATAACGTAATACCATATAACGTAATACGTTATGACGTTATACCATATAACGTAATACGTTATAACGTAATACCGTATAACGTAATACGTTATAACGTAATACCATATAACGTAGAACGTCATTTCGTTATACCATATAACGTAATACGTTATAACGTAATACCATATAACGTAATACGTTATAACGATATACCATATAACGTAATACGTTATAACGTTATACCATATAACGTAATACGTGATAACGTTATACCATATAACGTAATACGTTATAACGTAATACCATATAACGTAATACGTTATAACGTAATACCATATAACGTAATACGTGATAACGTTATACCATATAACGTAATACGTTAAAACGTTATACCATATAACGTAATACGTTATAACGTTATACCATATAACGTAATATGTTATAACGTCATACCATATAACGTAATACGTTATAACGTAATGCCATATAACGTAATTCGTTATAACGTAATACCATATAACGTAAAACGTCATTTCGTTATACCATATAACGTAATACGTTATAACGTAATACCATATAACGTAATACGTTATAACGTTATACCATATAACGTAATACGTGATAACGTTATACCATATAACGTAATATGTTAGAACGTTATACAATATAACGTAATACGTTATAACGTAATACCATATAACGTAATACGTTATAACGTAATGACATATAACGTAATACGTTATATAGTTATACCATATAACGTAATAAGTTATAACGTTATACCATGTAACGTAATACGTTATAACGTTATACCATATAACGTAATTCGTTATAACGTTATACCACATAACGTAATACGTTATAACGTTATACCATATAACGTAATACGTTAAAACGTAATACCATATAACGTAATACGTTATAACGTTATACCATATAACGTAAAACGTCATTTCGTTATACCATATAACGTAATACGGTATAACGTTATACCGTATAACGTAATACGTTATAACGATATACCATATAACGTAATACGTTATAACGTTATACCATATAACGTAATACGTGATAACATTATTCCATATAACGTAATACGTTAAAACGTTATACCATATAACGTAATACGTTATAACGTTATACCATATAACGTAATACGTGATAACGTAATACCATATAACGTAATACGTTATGACGTTATACCATATAACGTAATACGTTATAACGTAATACCATATAACGTAATACGTTATAACGTAATACCATATAACGTAGAACGTCATTTCGATATACCATATAACGTAATATGTTATAACGTCATACCATATAACGTAATACGGTATAACGTTATACCATATAACGTAATACGTTATAACGATATACCATATAACGTAATACGTTATAACGTTATACCATATAACGTAATACGTGATAACATTATTCCATATAACGTAATACGTTAAAACGTTATACCATATAACGTAATACGTTATAACGTTATACCATATAACGTAATACGTTATGACGTTATACCATATAACGTAATACGTTATAACGTTATACCATATAACGTAATACGTTAAAACGTTTTACCATATAACGTAATACGTTATAACGTTATACCATATAACGTAATATGTTATAACGTCATACCATATAACGTAATACGTTATAACGTAATATCATATAACGTAATTCGTTATAACGTAATACCATATAACGTAAAACGTCATTTCGTTATACCATATAACGTAATACGTTATAACGTAATACCATATAACGTAATACGTTATAACGTTATACCGTATAACGTAATACGTGATAAAGTTATACCATATAACGTAATATGTTAGAACGTTATACAATATAACGTAATACGTTATAACGTAATACCATATAACGTAATACGTTATAACGTAATGACATATAACGTAATACGTTATATAGTTATACCATATAACGTAATAAGTTATAACGTTATACCATATAACGTAATACGTTATAACGTTATACCATATAACGTAATTCGTTATAACGTTATACCACATAACGTAATACGTTATAACGTTATACCATATAACGTAATACGTTAAAACGTAATACCATATAACGTAATACGTTATAACGTTATACCATATAACGTAAAACGTCATTTCGTTATACCATATAACGTAATACGGTATAACGTTATACCATATAACGTAATACGTTATAACGATATACCATATAACGTAATACGTTATAACGTTATACCATATAACGTAATACGTGATAACATTCCTCCATATAACGTAATACGTTAAAACGTTATACCATATAACGTAATACGTTATAACGTTATACCATATAACGTAATACGTGATAACGTAATACCATATAACGTAATACGTTATGACGTTATACCATATAACGTAATACGTTATAACGTAATACCATATAACGTAATACGTTATAACGTAATACCATATAACGTAGAACGTCATTTCGTTATACCATATAACGTAATATGTTATAACGTCATACCATATAACGTAATACGGTATAACGTTATACCATATAACGTAATACGTTATAACGATATACCATATAACGTAATACGTTATAACGTTATACCATATAACGTAATACGTGATAACATTATTCCATATAACGTAATACGTTAAAACGTTATACCATATAACGTAATACGTTATAACGTTATACCATATAACGTAATACGTGATAACGTAATACCATATAACGTAATACGTTATGACGTTATACCATATAACGTAATACGTTATAACGTAATACCGTATAACGTAATACGTTATAACGTAATACCATATAACGTAGAACGTCATTTCGTTATACCATATAACGTAATACGTTATAACGTAATACCATATAACGTAATACGTTATAACGTAATACCATATAACGTAATACGTGATAACGTTATACCATATAACGTAATACGTTAAAACGTTATACCATATAACGTAATACGTTATAACGTTATACCATATAACGTAATACGTGATAACGTAATACCATATAACGTAATACGTTATAACGTTATACCATATAACGTAATACGTGATAACATTATTCCATATAACGTAATACGTTAAAACGTTATACCATATAACGTAATACGTTATAACGTTATACCATATAACGTAATACGTGATAACGTAATACCATATAACGTAATACGTTATGACGTTATACCATATAACGTAATACGTTATAACGTAATACCATATAACGTAATACGTTATAACGTAATACCATATAACGTAGAACGTCATTTCGTTATACCATATAACGTAATACGTTATAACGTAATACCATATAACGTAATACGTTATAACGTAATACCATATAACGTAATACGTGATAACGTTATACCATATAACGTAATACGTTAAAACGTTATACCATATAACGTAATACGTTATAACGTTATACCATATAACGTAATACGTGATAACGTAATACCATATAACGTAATACGTTATGGCGTTATACCATATATAACGTAATACGTTATAACGTTATACCATATAACGTAATACGTTATAACGTTATACCATATAACGTAATACGTTAAAACGTTTTACCATATATCGTAATACGTTATAACGTTATACCATATAACGTAATATGTTATAACGTCATACCATATAACGTAATACGTTATAACGTAATGCCATATAACGTAAAACGTCATTTCGTTATACCATATAACGTAATACGTTATAACGTAATACCATATAACGTAATACGTTATAACGTTATACCGTATAACGTAATACGTGATAACGTTATACCATATAACGTAATATGTTAGAACGTTATACAATATAACGTAATACGTTATAACGTAATACCATATAACGTAATACGTTATAACGTAATGACATATAATGTAATACGTTATATAGTTATACCATATAACGTAATAAGTTATAACGCTATACCATATAACGTAATACGTTATAACGTTATACCATATAACGTAATACGTTATAACGTTATACCACATAACGTAATACGTTATAACGTTATACCATATAACGTAATACGGTATAACGTTATACCATATAACGTAATACGTTATAACGATATACCATATAACGTAATACGTTATAACGTTATACCATATAACGTAATACGTGATAACGTTATACCATATAACGTAATACGTTATAACGTAATACCATATAACGTAATACGTTATAACGTAATACCATATAACGTAAAACGTCATTTCGTTATACCATATAACGTAATACGTTATAACGTAATACCATATAACGTAATACGTTATAACGTTATACCATATAACGTAATACGTGATAACGTTATACCATATAACGTAATACGTTAAAACGTTATACCATGTAACGTAATACGTTATAACGTTATACCATATAACGTAATATGTTATAACGTCATACCATATAACGTAATACGTTATAACGTAATGCCATATAACGTAACTCGTTATAACGTAATGACATATAACGTAATACGTGATAACGTTATACCATATAACGTAATATGTTATAACGTCATACCATATAACGTAATACGTTATAACGTTATACCATATAACGTAATACGTGATAACGTTATACCATATAACGTAATACGTTATAACGTAATACCATATAACGTAATACGTTATAACGTTATACCATATAACGTAAACCGTCATTTCGTTATACCATATAACGTAAAACGTCATTTCGTTATACCATATAACGTAATACGGTATAACGTTATACCATATAACGTAATACGGTATAACGTTATACCATATAACGTAATACGTTATAACGATATACCATATAACGTAATACGTTATAACGTAATGCCATATAACGTAATACGGTATAACGTTATACCATATAACGTAATACGTTATAACGATATACCATATAACGTAATACGTTATAACGTTATACCATATAACGTAATACGTGATAACGTTATACCATATAACGTAATACGTTATAACGTAATACCATATAACGTAATACGTTATAACGTAATACCATATAACGTAAAACGTCATTTCGTTATACCATATAACGTAATACGTTATAACGTAATGCCATATAACGTAATTCGTTATAACGTAATGACATATAACGTAATACGTGATAACGTTATACCATATAACGTAATACGTTATAACGTAATACCATATAACGTAAAACGTCATTTCGTTATACCATATAACGTAATACGTTATAACGATATACCATATAACGTAATAAGTTATAACGTTATACCATATAACGTAATACGTTATAACGTAATACCATATAACGTAATACGTTATAACGTTATACCATATATCGTAATACGTGATAACGTTATACCATATAACGTAATACGTTAAAACGTTATACCATATAACGTAATACGTTATAACTTTATACCATATAACGTAATATGTTATAACGTCATACCATATAACGTAATACGTTATAACGTAATGCCATATAACGTAATTCGTTATAACGTAATGACATATAACGTAATACTTTATAGCGTTATACCATATAACGTAATACGTTATAACGTTATACCATATAACGTAATACGTTATAACGTTATACCATATAACGTAATACGTGATAACGTTATACCATATAACGTAATACGTTATAACGTAATACCATATAACGTAAAACGTCATTTCGTTATACCATATAACGTAATACGGTATAACGTTATACCATATAACGTAATACGTTATAACGATATACCATATAACGTAATACGTTATAACGTTATACCATATAACGTAATACGTGATAACGTTATACCATATAACGTAATACGTTATAACGTGATACCATATAACGTAATACGTTATAACGTAATACCATATAACGTAAAACGTCATTTCGTTATACCATATAACGTAATACGGTATAACGTTATACCATATAACGTAATACGGTATAACGTTATACCATATAACGTAATACGTTATAACGATATACCATATAACGTAATACGTTATAACGTAATGCCATATAACGTAATTCGTTATAACGTTATACCATATAACGTAATACGGTATAACGTTATACCATATAACGTAATACGTTATAACGTTATACCATATAACGTAATACGTGATAACGTTATACCATATAACGTAATACGTTATAACGTAATACCATATAACGTAAAACGTCATTTCGTTATACCATATAACGTAATACGTTATAACGTAATGCCATATAACGTAATTCGTTATAACGTAATGACATATAACGTAATACGTGATAACGTTATACCATATAACGTAATACGTTATAACGTAATACCATATAACGTAAAACGTCATTTCGTTATACCATATAACGTAATACGGTATAACGTTATACCATATAACGTAATACGTTATAACGTTATACCATATAACGTAATACGTTATAACGTTATACCATATAACGTAATACGTTAAAACGTTTTACCATATATCGTAATACGTTATAACGTTATACCATATAACGTAATATGTTATAACGTCATACCATATAACGTAATACGTGATAACGTTATACCATATAACGTAATACGTTATAACGTAATACCATATAACGTAATACGTGATAACGTTATACCATATAACGTAATACGTTATAACGTAATACCATATAGCGTAATACGTTATAACGTAATACCATATAACGTAATACGTGATAACGTTATACCATATAACGTAATACGTTAAAACGTTATACCATATAACGTAATACGTTATAACGTTATACCATATAACGTAATACGTGATAACGTAATACCATATAACGTAATACGTTATAACGTAATACCATATAACGTAGAACGTCATTTCGTTATACCATATAACGTAATACGTTATAACGTAATACCATATAACGTAATACGTTATAACGTAATACCATATAACGTAATACGTGATAACGTTATACCATATAACGTAATACGTTAAAACGTTATACCATATAACGTAATACGTTATAACGTTATACCATATAACGTAATACGTGATAACGTAATACCATATAACGTAATACGTTATGACGTTATACCATATAACGTAGAACGTCATTTCGTTATACCATATAACGTAATACGTTATAACGTAATACCATATAACGTAATACGTTATAACGTAATACCATATAACGTAGAACGTCATTTCGTTATACCATATAACGTAATACGTTATAACGTAATACCATATAACGTAATACGTTATAACGTAATACCATATAACGTAATACGTGATAACGTTATACCATATAACGTAATACGTTAAAACGTTATACCATATAACGTAATACGTTATAACGTTATACCATATAACGTAATACGTGATAACGTAATACCATATAACGTAATACGTTATGGCGTTATACCATATATAACGTAATACGTTATAACGTTATACCATATAACGTAATACGTTATAACGTTATACCATATAACGTAATACGTTAAAACGTTTTACCATATATCGTAATACGTTATAACGTTATACCATATAACGTAATATGTTATAACGTCATACCATATAACGTAATACGTTATAACGTAATGCCATATAACGTAAAACGTCATTTCGTTATACCATATAACGTAATACGTTATAACGTAATACCATATAACGTAATACGTTATAACGTTATACCGTATAACGTAATACGTGATAACGTTATACCATATAACGTAATATGTTAGAACGTTATACAATATAACGTAATACGTTATAACGTAATACCATATAACGTAATACGTTATAACGTAATGACATATAATGTAATACGTTATATAGTTATACCATATAACGTAATAAGTTATAACGCTATACCATATAACGTAATACGTTATAACGTTATACCATATAACGTAATACGTTATAACGTTATACCACATAACGTAATACGTTATAACGTTATACCATATAACGTAATACGGTATAACGTTATACCATATAACGTAATACGTTATAACGATATACCATATAACGTAATACGTTATAACGTTATACCATATAACGTAATACGTGATAACGTTATACCATATAACGTAATACGTTATAACGTAATACCATATAACGTAATACGTTATAACGTAATACCATATAACGTAAAACGTCATTTCGTTATACCATATAACGTAATACGTTATAACGTAATACCATATAACGTAATACGTTATAACGTTATACCATATAACGTAATACGTGATAACGTTATACCATATAACGTAATACGTTAAAACGTTATACCATGTAACGTAATACGTTATAACGTTATACCATATAACGTAATATGTTATAACGTCATACCATATAACGTAATACGTTATAACGTAATGCCATATAACGTAACTCGTTATAACGTAATGACATATAACGTAATACGTGATAACGTTATACCATATAACGTAATACGTTATAACGTAATACCATATAACGTAAAACGTCATTTCGTTATACCATATAACGTAATACGGTATAACGTTATACCATATAACGTAATACGTTATAACGATACACCATATAACGTAATACGTTATAACGTTATACCATATAACGTAATACGTGATAACGTTATACCATATAACGTAATACGTTATAACGTAATACCATATAACGTAATACGTTATAACGTTATACCATATAACGTAAACCGTCATTTCGTTATACCATATAACGTAAAACGTCATTTCGTTATACCATATAACGTAATACGGTATAACGTTATACCATATAACGTAATACGGTATAACGTTATACCATATAACGTAATACGTTATAACGATATACCATATAACGTAATACGTTATAACGTAATGCCATATAACGTAATACGGTATAACGTTATACCATATAACGTAATACGTTATAACGATATACCATATAACGTAATACGTTATAACGTTATACCATATAACGTAATACGTGATAACGTTATACCATATAACGTAATACGTTATAACGTAATACCATATAACGTAATACGTTATAACGTAATACCATATAACGTAAAACGTCATTTCGTTATACCATATAACGTAATACGTTATAACGTAATGCCATATAACGTAATTCGTTATAACGTAATGACATATAACGTAATACGTGATAACGTTATACCATATAACGTAATACGTTATAACGTAATACCATATAACGTAAAACGTCATTTCGTTATACCATATAACGTAATACGTTATAACGATATACCATATAACGTAATAAGTTATAACGTTATACCATATAACGTAATACGTTATAACGTAATACCATATAACGTAATACGTTATAACGTTATACCATATATCGTAATACGTGATAACGTTATACCATATAACGTAATACGTTAAAACGTTATACCATATAACGTAATACGTTATAACTTTATACCATATAACATAATATGTTATAACGTCATACCATATAACGTAATACGTTATAACGTAATGCCATATAACGTAATTCGTTATAACGTAATGACATATAACGTAATACTTTATAGCGTTATACCATATAACGTAATACGTTATAACGTTATACCATATAACGTAATACGTTATAACGTTATACCATATAACGTAATACGTGATAACGTTATACCATATAACGTAATACGTTATAACGTAATACCATATAACGTAAAACGTCATTTCGTTATACCATATAACGTAATACGGTATAACGTTATACCATATAACGTAATACGTTATAACGATATACCATATAACGTAATACGTTATAACGTTATACCATATAACGTAATACGTGATAACGTTATACCATATAACGTAATACGTTATAACGTGATACCATATAACGTAATACGTTATAACGTAATACCATATAACGTAAAACGTCATTTCGTTATACCATATAACGTAATACGGTATAACGTTATACCATATAACGTAATACGGTATAACGTTATACCATATAACGTAATACGTTATAACGATATACCATATAACGTAATACGTTATAACGTAATGCCATATAACGTAATTCGTTATAACGTTATACCATATAACGTAATACGGTATAACGTTATACCATATAACGTAATACGTTATAACGTTATACCATATAACGTAATACGTGATAACGTTATACCATATAACGTAATACGTTATAACGTAATACCATATAACGTAAAACGTCATTTCGTTATACCATATAACGTAATACGTTATAACGTAATGCCATATAACGTAATTCGTTATAACGTAATGACATATAACGTAATACGTGATAACGTTATACCATATAACGTAATACGTTATAACGTAATACCATATAACGTAAAACGTCATTTCGTTATACCATATAACGTAATACGGTATAACGTTATACCATATAACGTAATACGTTATAACGTTATACCATATAACGTAATACGTTATAACGTTATACCATATAACGTAATACGTTAAAACGTTTTACCATATATCGTAATACGTTATAACGTTATACCATATAACGTAATATGTTATAACGTCATACCATATAACGTAATACGTGATAACGTTATACCATATAACGTAATACGTTATAACGTAATACCATATAACGTAATACGTGATAACGTTATACCATATAACGTAATACGTTATAACGTAATACCATATAACGTAATACGTTATAACGTAATACCATATAACGTAATACGTGATAACGTTATACCATATAACGTAATACGTTAAAACGTTATACCATATAACGTAATACGTTATAACGTTATACCATATAACGTAATACGTGATAACGTAATACCATATAACGTAATACGTTATAACGTAATACCATATAACGTAGAACGTCATTTCGTTATACCATATAACGTAATACGTTATAACGTAATACCATATAACGTAATACGTTATAACGTAATACCATATAACGTAATACGTGATAACGTTATACCATATAACGTAATACGTTAAAACGTTATACCATATAACGTAATACGTTATAACGTTATACCATATAACGTAATACGTGATAACGTAATACCATATAACGTAATACGTTATGACGTTATACCATATAACGTAGAACGTCATTTCGTTATACCATATAACGTAATACGTTATAACGTAATACCATATAACGTAATACGTTACAACGTAATACCATATAACGTATTACGTGATAACGTTATACCATATAACGTAATACGTTAAAACGTTATACCATATAACGTAATACGTTATAACGTTATACCATATAACGTAATACGTGATAACATTATTCCATATAACGTAATACGTTAAAACGTTATACCATATAACGTAATACGTTATAACGTTATACCATATAACGTAATACGTGATAACGTAATACCATATAACGTAATACGTTATGACGTTATACCATATAACGTAATACGTTATAACGTAATACCATATAACGTAATACGTTATAACGTAATACCATATAACGTAGAACGTCATTTCGTTATACCATATAACGTAATACGTTATAACGTAATACCATATAACGTAATACGTTATAACGTAATACCATATAACGTAATACGTGATAACATTATTCCATATAACGTAATACGTTAAAACGTTATACCATATAACGTAATACGTTATAACGTTATACCATATAACGTAATACGTGATAACGTAATACCATATAACGTAATACGTTATGACGTTATACCATATAACGTAATACGTTATAACGTAATACCATATAACGTAATACGTTATAACGTAATACCATATAACGTAGAACGTCATTTCGTTATACCATATAACGTAATACGTTATAACGTAATACCATATAACGTAATACGTTATAACGTAATACCATATAACGTAATACGTGATAACGTTATACCATATAACGTAATACGTTATAACGTTATACCGTATAACGTAATACGTGATAACGTTATACCATATAACGTAATATGTTAGAACGTTATACAATATAACGTAATACGTTATAACGTAATACCATATAACGTAATACGTTATAACGTAATGACATATAACGTAATACGTTATATAGTTATACCATATAACGTAATAAGTTATAACGCTATACCATATAACGTAATACGTTATAACGTTATACCATATAACGTAATTCGTTATAACGTTATACCATATAACGTAATACGTTATAACGTTATACCATATAACGTAATACGTGATAACGTAATACCATATAACGTAATACGTTATGACGTTATACCATATAACGTAATACGTGATAACGTTATACCATATAACGTAATACGTTAAAACGTTATACCATATAACGTAATACGTTAAAACGTTATACCATATAACGTAATACGTTATAACGTTATACCATATAACGCAATACGTGATAACGTAATACCATATAACGTAATACGTTATAACGTTATACCATATAACGTAATACGTGATAACGTTATACCATATAACGTAATACGTTAAAACGTTATACCATATAACGTAATACGTTATAACGTTATACCATATAAAGTAATACGTGATAACGTTATACCATATAACGTAATACGTTAAAACGTTATACCATGTAACGTAATACGTTATAACGTTATACCATATAACGTAATATGTTATAACGTCATACCATATAACGTAATACGTTATAACGTAATGCCATATAACGTAACTCGTTATAACGTAATGACATATAACGTAATACGTGATAACGTTATACCACATAACGTAATACGTTATAACGTAATACCATATATCGTAAAACGTCATTTCTTTATACCATATAACGTAATACGGTATAACGTTATACCATATAACGTAATACGTTATAACGATACACCATATAACTTAATACGTTATAACGTTATACCATATAACGTAATATGTGATAACGTTATACCATATAACGTAATACGTTATAACGTAATACCGTATAACGTAATACGTTATAACGTTATACCATATAACGTAAAACGTCATTTCGTTATACCATATAACGTAATACGGTATAACGTTATACCATATAACGCAATACGGTATAACGTTATATCATATAACGTAATACGTTATAACGATATACCATATAACGTAATACGTTATAACGTAATGCCATATAACGTAAGACGGTATAACGTTATACCATATAACGTAATACGTTATAACGATATACCATATAACGTAATACGTTATAACGTTATACCATATAACGTAATACGTGATAACGTTATACCATATAACGCAATACGTTATAACGTAATACCATATAACGTAATACGTTATAACGTAATACCATATAACGTAAAACGTCATTTCGTTATACCATATAACGTAATACGTTATAACGTAATACCATATAACGTAAAACGTCATTTCGTTATACCATATAACGTAATACGTTATAACGATATACCATATAACGTAATAAGTTATAACGTTATACCATATAACGTAATACGTTATAACGTAATACGTTATAACGTAATACCATATAACGTAATACGTTATAACGTTATACCATATAACGTAATACGTGATACCGTTATACCATATAACGTAAAACGTCATTTCGTTATACCATATAACGTAATACGGTATAACGTTATACCATATAACGTAATACGGTATAACGTTATACCATATAACGTAATACGTTATAACGATATACCATATAACGTAATACGTTATAACGTAATGCCATATAACGTAATTCGTTATAACGTTATACCATATAACGTAATACGGTATAACGTTATACCATATAACGTAATACGTTATAACGTTATACCATATAACGTAATACGTGATAACGTTATACCATATAACGTAATACGTTATAACGTAATACCCTATAACGTAAAACGTCATTTCGTTATACCATATAACGTAATACGTTATAACGTAATGCCATATAACGTAATTCGTTATAACGTAATGACATATAACGTAATACGTGATAACCTTATACCATATAACGTAATACGTTATAACGTAATACCATATAACGTAAAACGTCATTTCGTTATACCATATAACGTAATACGGTATAACGTTATACCATATAACGTAATACGTTATAACGATATACCATATAACGTAATAAGTTATAACGTTATACCATATAACGTAATACGTTATAACGTAATACCATATAACGTAATACGTTATAACGTTATACCATATAACGTAATACGTGATAACGTTATACCATATAACGTAATACGTTAAAACGTTATACCATATAACGTAATACGTTATAACTTTATACCATATAACGTAATATGTTATAACGTCATACCATATAACGTAATACGTTATAACGTAATGCCATATAACGTAATTCGTTATAACGTAATGACATATAACGTAATACTTTATAGCGTTATACCATATAACGTAATACGTTATAACGTTATACCATATAACGTAATACGTTATAACGTTATACCATATAAGGTAATACGTGATAACGTTATACCATATAACGTAATACGTTATAACGTAATACCATATAACGTAAAACGTCATTTCGTTATACCATATAACGTAATACGTTATAACGTAATGCCATATAACGTAATTCGTTATAACGTAATGACATATAACGTAATACGTGATAACGTTATACCATATAACGTAATACGTTATAACGTAATACCATATAACGTAAAACGTCATTTCGTTATACCATATAACGTAATACGGTATAACGTTATACCATATAACGTAATACGTTATAACGATATACCATATAAGGTAATAAGTTATAACGTTATACCATATAACGTAATACGTTATAACGTAATACCATATAACGTAATACGTTATAACGTTATACCATATAACGTAATACGTGATAACGTTATACCATATAACGTAATACGTTAAAACGTTATACCATATAACGTAATACGTTATAACTTTATACCATATAACGTAATATGTTATAACGTCATACCATATAACGTAATACGTTATAACGTAATGCCATATAACGTAATTCGTTATAACGTAATGACATATAACGTAATACTTTATAGCGTTATACCATATAACGTAATACGTTATAACGTTATACCATATAACGTAATACGTTATAACGTTATACCATATAACGTAATACGTGATAACGTTATACCATATAACGTAATACGATATAACGTAATACCATATAACGTAAAACGTCATTTCGTTATACCATATAACGTAATACGGTATAACGTTATACCATATAACGTAATACGTTATAACGATATACCATATAACGTAATACGTTATAACGTTATACCATATAACGTAATACGTGATAACGTTATACCATATAACGTAATATGTTATAACGTAATACCATATAACGTAATACGTTATAACGTAATACCATATAACGTAAAACGTCATTTCGTTATACCATATAACGTAATACGGTATAACGTTATACCATATAACGTAATACGGTATAACGTTATACCATATAACGTAATACGTTATAACGATATACCATATAACGTAATACGTTATAACGTAATGCCATATAACGTAATACGTTATAACGTTATACCATATAACGTTATACCATATAACGTAATACGTGATAACGTTATATCATATAACGTAATACGTTAAAACGTTATACCATATAACGTAATACGTTATAACGTTATACCATATAACGTAATATGTTATAACGTCATACCATATAACGTAATACGTTATAACGTAATGCCATATAACGTAATTCGTTATAACGTAATGACATATAACGTAATACGTGATAACGTTATACCATATAACGTAATACGTTAAAACGTTATACCATATAACGTAATACGTTATAACGTTATACCATATAACGTAATACGTGATAACGTAATACCATATAACGTAATACGTTATAACGTTATACCATATAACGTAATACGTGATAACATTATTCCATATAACGTAATACGTTAAAACGTTATACCATATAACGTAATACGTTATAACGTTATACCATATAACGTAATACGTGATAACGTAATACCATATAACGTAATACGTTATGACGTTATACCATATAACGTAATACGTTATAACGTAATACCATATAACGTAATACGTTATAACGTAATACCATATAACGTAGAACGTCATTTCGTTATACCATATAACGTAATACGTTATGACGTAATACCATATAACGTAATACGTTATAACGTAATACCATATAACGTAATACGTGATAACGTTATACCATATAACGTAATACGTTAAAACGTTATACCATATAACGTAATACGTTATAACGTTATACCATATAACGTAATACGTGATAACGTAATACCATATAACGTAATACGTTATGACGTTATACCATATAACGTAATACGTTATAACGTTATACCATATAACGTAATACGTTATAACGTTATACCATATAACGTAATACGTTAAAACGTTTTACCATATATCGTAATACGTTATAACGTTATACCATATAACGTAATATGTTATAACGTCATACCATATAACGTAATACGTTATAACGTAATGCCATATAACGTAATTCGTTATAACGTAATACCATATAACGTAAAACGTCATTTCGTTATACCATATAACGTAATACGTTATAACGTAATACCATATAACGTAATACGTTATAACGTTATACCGTATAACGTAATACGTGATAACGTTATACCATATAACGTAATATGTTAGAACGTTATACAATATAACGTAATACGTTATAACGTAATACCATATAACGTAATACGTTATAACGTAATGACATATAACGTAATACGTTATATAGTTATACCATATAACGTAATAAGTTATAACGCTATACCATATAACGTAATACGTTATAACGTTATACCATATAACGTAATTCGTTATAACGTTATACCATATAACGTAATACGTTATAACGTTATACCATATAACGTAATACGTGATAACGTAATACCATATAACGTAATACGTTATGACGTTATACCATATAACGTAATACGTGATAACGTTATACCATATAACGTAATACGTTAAAACGTTATACCATATAACGTAATACGTTATAACGTTATACCATATAACGCAATACGTGATAACGTAATACCATATAACGTAATACGTTATGACGTTATACCATATAACGTAATACGTTATAACGTTATACCATATAACGTAATACGTTATAACGTAATACCATATAACGTAATACGTTATAACGTAATACCATATAACGTAGAACGTCATTTCGTTATACCATATAACGTAATACGTTATAACGTAATACCATATAACGTAATACGTTATAACGTAATACCATATAACGTAATACGTGATAACGTTATACCATATAACGTAATACGTTAAAACGTTATACCATATAACGTAATACATTATAACGTTATACCATATAACGTAATACGTGATAACGTAATACCATATAACGTAATTCGTTATGACGTTATACCATATAACGTAATACGTTATAACGTAATACCATATAACGTAATACGTTATAACGTAATACCATATAACGTAAAACGTCATTTCGTTATACCATATAACGTAATACGTTATAACGTAATACCATATAACGTAATACGTTATAACGTAATACCATATAACGTAAAACGTCATTTCGTTATACCATATAACGTAATACGTTATAACGTAATACCATATAACGTAATACGTTATAACGTTATACCATATAACGTAATACGTGATAACGTTATACCATATAACGTAATACGTTAAAACGTTATACCATATAACGTAATACGTTATAACGTTATACCATATAACGTAATACGTGATAACGTTATACCATATAACGTAATACGTTAAAACGTTATACCATGTAACGTAATACGTTATAACGTTATACCATATAACGTAATATGTTATAACGTCATACCATATAACGTAATACGTTATAACGTAATGCCATATAACGTAACTCGTTATAACGTAATGACATATAACGTAATACGTGATAACGTTATACCACATAACGTAATACGTTATAACGTAATACCATATATCGTAAAACGTCATTTCTTTATACCATATAACGTAATACGGTATAACGTTATACCATATAACGTAATACGTTATAACGATACACCATATAACGTAATACGTTATAACGTTATACCATATAACGTAATACGTGATAACGTTATACCATATAACGTAATACGTTATAACGTAATACCGTATAACGTAATACGTTATAACGTTATACCATATAACGTAAAACGTCATTTCGTTATACCATATTACGTAATACGGTATAACGTTATACCATATAACGTAATACGGTATAACGTTATATCATATAACGTAATACGTTATAACGATATACCATATAACGTAATACGTTATAACGTAATGCCATATAACGTAATACGGTATAACGTTATACCATATAACGTAATACGTTATAACGATATACCATATAACGTAATACGCTATAACGTTATACCATATAACGTAATACGTGATAACGTTATACCATATAACGTAATACGTTATAACGTAATACCATATAACGTAATACGTTATAACGTAATACCATATAACGTAAAACGTCATTTCGTTATACCATATAACGTAATACGTTATAACGTAATACCATATAACGTAAAACGTCATTTCGTTATACCATATAACGTAATACGTTATAACGATATACCATATAACGTAATAAGTTATAACGTTATACCATATAACGTAATACGTTATAACGTAATACGTTATAACGTAATACCATATAACGTAATACGTTATAACGTTATACCATATAACGTAATACGTGATAACGTTATACCATATAACGTAAAACGTCATTTCGTTATACCATATAACGTAATACGGTATAACGTTATACCATATAACGTAATACGGTATAACGTTATACCATATAACGTAATACGTTATAACGATATACCATATAACGTAATACGTTATAACGTAATGCCATATAACGTAATTCGTTATAACGTTATACCATATAACGTAATACGGTATAACGTTATACCATATAACGTAATACGTTATAACGTTATACCATATAACGTAATACGTGATAACGTTATACCATATAACGTAATACGTTATAACGTAATACCATATAACGTAAAACGTCATTTCGTTATACCATATAACGTAATACGTTATAACGTAATGCCATATAACGTAATTCGTTATAACGTAATGACATATAACGTAATACGTGATAACGTTATACCATATAACGTAATACGTTATAACGTAATACCATATAACGTAAAACGTCATTTCGTTATACCATATAACGTAATACGGTATAACGTTATACAATATAACGTAATACGTTATAACGATATACCATATAACGTAATAAGTTATAACGTTATACCATATAACGTAATACGTTATAACGTAATACCATATAACGTAATACGTTATAACGTTATACCATATAACGTAATACGTGATAACGTTATACCATATAACGTAATACGTTAAAACGTTATACCATATAACGTAATACGTTATAACTTTATACCATATAACGTAATATGTTATAACGTCATACCATATAACGTAATACGTTATAACGTAATGCCATATAACGTAATTCGTTATAACGTAATGACATATAACGTAATACTTTATAGCGTTATACCATATAACGTAATACGTTATAACGTTATACCATATAACGTAATACGTTATAACGTTATACCATATAACGTAATACGTGATAACGTTATACCATATAACGTAATACGTTATAACGTAATACCATATAACGTAAAACGTTATAACGTTATACCATATAACGTTATACCATATAACGTAATACGTGATAACGTTATATCATATAACGTAATACGTTAAAACGTTATACCATATAACGTAATACGTTATAACGTTATACCATATAACGTAATATGTTATAAAGTCATACCATATAACGTAATACGTTATAACGTAATGCCATATAACGTAATTCGTTATAACGTAATGACATATAACGTAATACGTGATAACGTTATACCATATAACGTAATACGTTATAACGTAATACCATATAACGTAAAACGTCATTTCGTTATACCATATAACGTAATACGGTATGACGTTATACCATATAACGTAATACGTTATAACTATATACCATATAACGTAATAAGTTATAACGTTATACCATATAACGTAATACGTTATAACGTTATACCATATAACGTAATACGTTATAACGTTATACCATATAACGTAATACGTGATAACGTTATACCATATAACGTAATACGTTATAACGTAATACCATATAACGTAAAACGTCATTTCGTTATACCATATAACGTAATACGGTATAACGTTATACCATATAACGTAATACGTTATAACGATATACCATATAACGTAATACGTTATAACGTTATACCATATAACGTAATACGTGATAACGTTATACCATATAACGTAATACGTTATAACGTAATACCATATAACGTAATACGTTATAACGTAATACCATATAACGTAAAACGTCATTTCGTTATACCATATAACGTAATACGGTATAACGTTATACCATATAACGTAATACGGTATAACGTTATACCATATAACGTAATACGTTATAACGATATACCATATAACGTAATACGTTATAACGTAATGCCATATAACGTAATACGTTATAACGTTATACCATATAACGTTATACCATATAACGTAATACGTGATAACGTTATATCATATAACGTAATACGTTAAAACGTTATACCATATAACGTAATACGTTATAACGTTATACCATATAACGTAATATGTTATAAAGTCATACCATATAACGTAATACGTTATAACGTAATGCCATATAACGTAATTCGTTATAACGTAATGACATATAACGTAATACGTGATAACGTTATACCATATAACGTAATACGTTATAACGTAATACCATATAACGTAAAACGTCATTTCGTTATACCATATAACGTAATACGGTATAACGTTATACCATATAACGTAATACGTTATAACGATATACCATATAACGTAATAAGTTATAACGTTATACCATATAACGTAATACGTTATAACGATATACCATATAACGTAATACGTTGTAGCGTTATACCATATAACGTGTTACGTTATAACGTTATACCATATAACGTAATACGGTATAACGTTATACCATATAACGTAATACGTTATAACGTAATACCATATAACGTAAAACGTCATTTCGTTATACCATATAACGTAATACGGTATAACGTTATACCATATAACGTAATACGTTATAACGATATACCATATAACGTAATACGTTATAACGTTATACCATATAACGTAATACGTGATAACGTTATACCATATAACGTAATACGTTATAACGTAATACCATATAACGTAATACGTTATAACGTAATACCATATAACGTAAAACGTCATTTCGTTATACCATATAACGTAATACGTTATAACGTAATACCATATAACGTAATACGTTATAACGTTATACCATATAACGTAATACGGTATAACGTTATACCATATAACGTAATACGTTATAACGATATACCATATAACGTAATACGTTATAACGTTATACCATATAACGTAATACGTGATAACGTTATACCATATAACGTAATACGTTATAACGTAATACCATATAACGTAATTCGTTATAACGTTATATCATATAACGTAATATGTTATAACGTCATACCATATAACGTAATACGTTATAACGTAATGCCATATAACGTAATTCGTTATAACGTAATGACATATAACGTAATACGTGATAACGTTATACCATATAACGTAATACGTTATAACGTAATACCATATAACGTAAAACGTCATTTCGTTATACCATATAACGTAATACGGTATAACGTTATACCATATAACGTAATACGTTATAACGATATACCATATAACGTAATAAGTTATAACGTTATACCATATAACGTAATACGTTATAACGTAATACCATATAACGTAATACGTTATAACGTTATACCATATAACGTAATACGTGATAACGTTATACCATATAACGTAATACGTGATAACGTAATACCATATAACGTAATTCGTTATGACGTTATACCATATAACGTAATACGTTATAACGTAATACCATATAACGTAATACGTTATAACGTAATACCATATAACGTAAAACGTCATTCCGTTATACCATATAACGTAATACGGTATAACGTTACACCATATAACGTAATACGTTATAACGATATACCATATAACGTAATACGTTGTAGCGTTATACCATATAACGTAATACGTTATAACGTTATACCATATAACGTAATACGGTATAACGTTATACCATATAACGTAATACGTTATAACGTAATACCATATAACGTAAAACGTCATTTCGTTATACCATATAACGTAATACGGTATAACGTTATACCATATAACGTAATACGTTATAACGATATACCATATAACGTAATACGTTATAACGTTATACCATATAACGTAATACGTGATAACGTTATACCATATAACGTAATACGTTATAACGTAATACCATATAACGTAATACGTTATAACGTAATACCATATAACGTAAAACGTCATTTCGTTATACCATATAACGTAATACGTTATAACGTAATACCATATAACGTAATACGTTATAACGTTATACCATATAACGTAATACGTGATAACGTTATACCATATAACGTAATACGTTAAAACGTTATACCATGTAACGTAATACGTTATAACGTTATACCATATAACGTAATATGTTATAACGTCATACCATATAACGTAATACGTTATAACGTAATGCCATATAACGTAACTCGTTATAACGTAATGACATATAACGTAATACGTGATAACGTTATACCATATAACGTAATACGTTATAACGTAATACCATATAACGTAAAACGTCATTTCGTTATACCATATAACGTGAAACGTCATTTCGTTATACCATATAACGTAATACGGTATAACGTTATACCATATAACGTAATACGTTATAACGATACACCATATAACGTAATACGTTATAACGTTATACCATATAACGTAATACGTGATAACGTTATACCATATAACGTAATACGTTATAACGTAATACCATATAACGTAATACGTTATAACGTAATACCATATAACGTAATTCGTTATAACGTAATACCATATAACGTAAAACGTCATTTCGTTATACCATATAACGTAATACGGTATAACGTTATACCATATAACGTAATACGGTATAACGTTATACCATATAACGTAATACGTTATAACGATATACCATATAACGTAATACGTTATAACGTAATGCCATATAACGTAATACGTTATAACGTTATACCATATAACGTAATACGTGATAACGTTATATCATATAACGTAATACGTTAAAACGTTATACCATATAACGTAATACGTTATAACGTTATATCATATAACGTAATATGTTATAACGTCATACCATATAACGTAATACGTTATAACGTAATGCCATATAACGTAATTCGTTATAACGTAATGACATATAACGTAATACGTGATAACGTTATACCATATAACGTAATACGTTATAACGTAATACCATATAACGTAAAACGTCATTTCGTTATACCATATAACGTAATACGGTATAACGTTATACCATATAACGTAATACGTTATAACGATATACCATATAACGTAATAAGTTATAACGTTATACCATATAACGTAATACGTTATAACGTAATACCATATAACGTAATACGTTATAACGTTATACCATATAACGTAATACGTGATAACGTTATACCATATAACGTAATACGTGATAACGTAATACCATATAACGTAATTCGTTATGACGTTATACCATATAACGTAATACGTTATAACGTAATACCATATAACGTAATACGTTATAACGTTATACCATATAACGTAATACGTGATAACGTTATACCATATAACGTAATACGTGATAACGTAATACCATATAACGTAATTCGTTATGACGTTATACCATATAACGTAATACGTTATAACGTAATACCATATAACGTAATACGTTATAACGTAATACCATATAACGTAAAACGTCATTTCGTTATACCATATAACGTAATACGGTATAACGTTATACCATATAACGTAATACGTTATAACGATATACCATATAACGTAATACGTTGTAGCGTTATACCATATAACGTAATACGTTATAACGTTATACCATATAACGTAATACGGTATAACGTTATACCATATAACGTAATACGTTATAACGTAATACCATATAACGTAAAACGTCATTTCGTTATACCATATAACGTAATACGGTATAACGTTATACCATATAACGTAATACGTTATAACGATATACCATATAACGTAATACGTTATAACGTTATACCATATAACGTAATACGTGATAACGTTATACCATATAACGTAATACGTTATAACGTAATACCATATAACGTAATACGTTATAACGTAATACCATATAACGTAAAACGTCATTTCGTTATACCATATAACGTAATACGTTATAACGTAATACCATATAACGTAATACGTTATAACGTTATACCATATAACGTAATACGTGATAACGTTATACCATATAACGTAATACGTTAAAACGTTATACCATGTAACGTAATACGTTATAACGTTATACCATATAACGTAATATGTTATAACGTCATACCATATAACGTAATACGTTATAACGTAATGCCATATAACGTAACTCGTTATAACGTAATGACATATAACGTAATACGTGATAACGTTATACCATATAACGTAATACGTTATAACGTAATACCATATAACGTAAAACGTCATTTCGTTATACCATATAACGTAAAACGTCATTTCGTTATACCATATAACGTAATACGGTATAACGTTATACCATATAACGTAATACGTTATAACGATACACCATATAACGTAATACGTTATAACGTTATACCATATAACGTAATACGTGATAACGTTATACCATATAACGTAATACGGTATAACGTTATACCATATAACGTAATACGTTATAACGTAATACCATATAACGTAATACGTTATAACGTAATACCATATAACGTAAAACGTCATTTCGTTATACCATATAACGTAATACGTTATAACGTAATACCATATAACGTAATACGTTATAACGTTATACCATATAACGTTATACCATATAACGTAATACGTGATAACGTTATATCATATAACGTAATACGTTAAAACGTTATACCATATAACGTAATACGTTATAACGTTATACCATATAACGTAATATGTTATAACGTCATACCATATAACGTAATACGTTATAACGTAATGCCATATAACGTAATTCGTTATAACGTAATGACATATAACGTATTACGTGATAACGTTATACCATATAACGTAATACGTTATAACGTAATACCATATAACGTAAAACGTCATTTCGTTATACCATATAACGTAATACGGTATAACGTTATACCATATAACGTAATTCGTTATAACGATATACCATATAACGTAATAAGTTATAACGTTATACCATATAACGTAATACGTTATAACGTAATACCATATAACGTAATACGTTATAACGTTATACCATATAACGTAATACGTGATAACGTTATACCATATAACGTAATACGTTAAAACGTTATACCATATAACGTAATACGTTATAACTTTATACCATATAACGTAATATGTTATAACGTCATACCATATAACGTAATACGTTATAACGTAATGCCATATAACGTAATTCGTTATAACGTAATAACATATAACGTAATACTTTATAGCGTTATACCATATAACGTAATACGTTATAACGTTATACCATATAACGTAATACGTTATAACGTTATACCATATAACGTAATACGTGATAACGTTATACCATATAACGTAATACGGTATAACGTTATACCATATAACGTAATACGTTATAACGATATACCATATAACGTAATACGTTATAACGTTATACCATATAACGTAATACGTGATAACATTATTCCATATAACGTAATACGTTAAAACGTTATACCATATAACGTAATACGTTAAAACGTTATACCATATAACGTAATACGTTATAACGTTATACCATATAACGTAATATGTTATAACGTCATACCATATAACGTAATACGTTATAACGTAATGCCATATAACGTAACTCGTTAAAACGTAATGACATATAACGTAATACGTGAAAACGTTATACCATATAACGTAATACGTTATAACGTAATACCATATAACGTAAAACGTCATTTCGTTATACCATATAACGTAATACGGTATAACCTTATACCATATATCGTAATACGTTATAACGATACACCATATAACGTAATACGTTATAACGTTATACCATATAACGTAATACGTGATAACGTTATACCATATAACGTAATACGTTATAACGTAATACCATATAACGTAATACGTTATAACGTTATACCATATAACGTAAAACGTCATTTCGTTATACCATATAACGTAAAACGTCATTTCGTTATACCATATAACGTAATACGGTATAACGTTATACCATATAACGTAATACGGTATAACGTTATACCATATAACGTAATACGTTATAACGATATACCATATAACGTAATACGTTATAACGTAATGCCATATAACGTAATTCGTTATAACGTTATACCATATAACGTAATACGTTATAACGTTATAACATATAACGTAATACGTTATAACGTAATGCCATATAACGTAATACGTGATAACGTTATACCATATAACGTAATACGTTATAACGTAATACCATATAACGTAAAACGTCATTTCGTTATACCATATAACGTAATACGGTATAACGTTATACCATATAACGTAATACGTTATAACGATATACCATATAACGTAATACGTTATAACGTTATACCATATAACGTAATACGTGATAACGTTATACCATATAACGTAATACGTTATAACGTAATAACATGTAACGTAATACGTTATAACGTAATACCATATAACGTAAAACGTCATTTCGTTATACCATATAACGTAATACGTTATAACGTAATACCATATAACGTAATACGTTATAACGTTATACCATATAACGTAATACATGATAACGTTATATCATATAACGTAATACGTTAAAACGTTATACCATATAACGTAATACGTTATAACGTTATACCATATAACGTAATATGTTATAACGTCATACCATATAACGTAATACGTTATAACGTAATGCCATATAACGTAATTCGTTATAACGTAATGACATATAACGTAATACGTGATAACGTTATACCATATAACGTAATACGTTATAACGTAATACCATATAACGTAAAACGTCATTTCGTTATACCATATAACGTAATACGGTATAACGTTATACCATATAACGTAATACGTTATAACGATATACCATATAACGTAATACGTTATAACGTTATACCATATAACGTAATACGTTATAACGTAATACCATATAACGTAATACGTTATAACGTTATACCATATAACGTAATACGTGATAACGTTATACCATATAACGTAATACGTTAAAACGTTATACCATATAACGTAATACGTTATAACGTTATACCATGTAACGTAATACGTTATAACGTTATACCATATAACGTAATACGTGATAACGTTATACCATATAACGTAATACGTTATAACGTAATACCATATAACGTAAAACGTCATTTCGTTATAACATATAACGTAATACGGTATAACGTTGTACCATATAACGTAATACGTTATAACGATATACCATATAACGTAATACGTTATAACGTTATACCATATAACGTAATACGTGATAACGTTATACCATATTACGTAATACGTTATAACGTAATACCATATAACGTAATACGTTATAACGTAATACCATATAACGTAAAACGTCATTTCGTTATACCATATAACGTAATACGGTATAACGTTATACCATATAACGTAATACGGTATAACGTTATACCATATAACGTAATACGTAATAACGATATACCATATAACGTAATACGTTATAACGTAATGCCATATAACGTAATTCGTTATAACGTTATACCATATAACGTAATACGTTATAACGTTATACCATATAACGTAATACGTTATAACGTTATACCATATAACGTAATACGTGATAACGTTATACCATATAACGTAATACGTTATAACGTAATACCATATAACGTAAAACGTCATTTCGTTATACCATATAACGTAATACGGTATAACGTTATACCATATAACGTAATACGTTATAACGATACACCATATAACGTAATACGTTATAACGTTATACCATATAACGTAATACGTGATAACGTAATACCATATAACGTAATACGTTATGACGTTATACCATATAACGTAATACGTTATAACGTAATACCATATAACGTAATACGTTATAACGTAATACCATATAACGTAGAACGTCATTTCGTTATACCATATAACGTAATACGTTATAACGTAATACCATATAACGTAATACGTTATAACGTAATACCATATAACGTAATACGTTATAACGTAATACCATGTAACGTAATACGTTATAACGTAATACCATATAACGTAAAACGTCATTTCGTTATACCATATAACGTAATACGTTATAACGTAATACCATATAACGTAATACGTTATATCGTTATACCATATAACGTAATACATGATAACGTTATATCATATAACGTAATACGTTAAAACGTTATACCATATAACGTAATACGTTATAACGTTATACCATATAACGTAATATGTTATAACGTCATACCATATAACGTAATACGTTATAACGTAATGCCATATAACGTAATTCGTTATAACGTAATGACATATAACGTAATACGTGATAACGTTATACCATATAACGTAATACGTTATAACGTAATACCATATAACGTAAAACGTCATTTCGTTATACCATATAACGTAATACGGTATAACGTTATACCATATAACGTAATACGTTATAACGATATACCATATAACGTAATACGTTATAACGTTATACCATATAACGTAATACGTTATAACGTAATACCATATAACGTAATACGTTATAACGTTATACCATATAACGTAATACGTGATAACGTTATACCATATAACGTAATACGTTAAAACGTTATACCATATAACGTAATACGTTATAACGTTATACCATATAACGTAATATGTTATAACGTCATACCATATAACGTAATACGTTATAACGTAATGCCATATAACGTAATTCGTTATAACGTAATGACATATAACGTAATACTTTATAGCGTTATACCATATAACGTAATACGTTATAACGTTATACCATGTAACGTAATACGTTATAACGTTATACCATATAACGTAATACGTGATAACGTTATACCATATAACGTAATACGTTATAACGTAATACCATATAACGTAAAACGTCATTTCGTTATACCATATAACGTAATACGGTATAACGTTGTACCATATAACGTAATACGTTATAACGATATACCATATAACGTAATACGTTATAACGTTATACCATATAACGTAATACGTGATAACGTTATACCATATTACGTAATACGTTATAACGTAATACCATATAACGTAATACGTTATAACGTAATACCATATAACGTAAAACGTCATTTCGTTATACCATATAACGTAATACGGTATAACGTTATACCATATAACGTAATACGGTATAACGTTATACCATATAACGTAATACGTAATAACGATATACCATATAACGTAATACGTTATAACGTAATGCCATATAACGTAATTCGTTATAACGTTATACCATATAACGTAATACGTTATAACGTTATACCATATAACGTAATACGTTATAACGTTATACCATATAACGTAATACGTGATAACGTTATACCATATAACGTAATACGTTATAACGTAATACCATATAACGTAAAACGTCATTTCGTTATACCATATAACGTAATACGTGATAACGTTATACCATATAACGTAATACGTTATAACGTAATACCATATAACGTAATACGTTATAACGTTATACCATATAACGTAAAACGTCATTTCGTTATACCATATAACGTAAAACGTCATTTCGTTATAACATATAACGTAATACGGTATAACGTTATACCATATAACGTAATACGGTATAACGTTATACCATATAACGTAATACGTTATAACGATATACCATATAACGTAATACGTTATAACGTAATACCATATAACGTAATACGTTATAACGTAATACCATATAACGTAATACGTGATAACGTTATACCATATAACGTAATACGTTAAAACGTTATACCATATAACGTAATACGTTATAACGTTATACCATATAACGTAATATGTTATAACGTCATACCATATAACGTAATACGTTATAACGTAATGCCATATAACGTAATTCGTTATAACGTAATACCATATAACGTAAAACGTCATTTCGTTATACCATATAACGTAATACGTTATAACGTAATACCATATAACGTAATACGTTATGACGTTATACCATATAACGTAATACGTGATAACGTTATACCATATAACGTAATATGTTAGAACGTTATACAATATAACGTAATACGTTATAACGTAATACCATATAACGTAATACGTTATAACGTTATACCATATAACGTAATACGTGATAACGTTATACCATATAACGTAATACGTTAAAACGTTATACAATATAACGTAACACGTTATAACGTAATACCATATAACGTAATACGTTATAACGTAATGACATATAACGTAATACGTTATATAGATATACCATATAACGTAATATGTTATAACGTCATACCATATAACGTAATACGTTATAACGTAATGCCATATAACGTAATTCGTTATAACGTAATGCCATATAACGTAATTCGTTATAACGTTATACCATATAACGTAATACGTTATAACGTTATACCATATAACGTAATACGTTATAACGTTATACCATATAACGTAATACGTTATAACGTAATACCATATAACGTAAAACGTCATTTCGTTATACCATATAACGTAATACGGTATAACGTTATACCATATAACGTAATACGTTATAACGATATACCATATAACGTAATACGTTATAACGTTATACCATATAACGTAATACGTTATAACGTAATACCATATAACGTAATACGTTATAACGTTATACCATATAACGTAATACGTGATAACGTTATACCATATAACGTAATACGTTAAAACGTTATACCATATAACGTAATACGTTATAACGTTATACCATATAACGTAATATGTTATAACGTCATACCATATAACGTAATACGTTATAACGTAATGCCATATAACGTAATTCGTTATAACGTAATGCCATATAACGTAATTCGTTATAACGTTATACCATATAACGTAATACGTTATAACGTTATACCATATAACGTAATACGTTATAACGTTATACCATATAACGTAATACGTGATAACGTTATACCATATAACGTAAAACGTCATTTCGTTATACCATATAACGTAATACGGTATAACGTTATACCATATAACGTAATACGTTATAACGATATACCATATAACGTAATACGTTATAACGTTATACCATATAACGTAATACGTGATAACGTTATACCATATTACGTAATACGTTATAACGTAATACCATATAACGTAATACGTTATAACGTAATACCATATAACGTAAAACGTCATTTCGTTATACCATATAACGTAATACGGTATAACGTTATACCATATAACGTAATACGGTATAACGTTATACCATATAACGTAATCAGTTATAACGATATACCATATAACGTAATACGTTATAACGTAATGCCATATAACGTAATTCGTTATAACGTTATACCATATAACGTAATACGTTATAACGTTATACCATATAACGTAATACGTTATAACGTTATACCATATAACGTAATACGTGATAACGTTATACCATATAACGTAATACGTTATAACGTAATACCATATAACGTAAAACGTCATTTCGTTATACCATATAACGTAATACGGTATAACGTTATACCATATAACGTAATACGTTATAACGATACACCATATAACGTAATACGTTATAACGTTGTACCATATAACGTAATACGTTATAACGATATACCATATAACGTAATACGTTATAACGTTATACCATATAACGTAATACGTTATAACGTTATACCATATAACGTAATACGTGATAACGTAATGCCATATAACGTAATTCGTTATAACGTAATGACATATAACGTAATACGTGATAACGTTATACCATATAACGTAATACGTTATAACGTAATACCATATAACGTAAAACGTCATTTCGTTATACCATATAACGTAATACGGTATAACGTTATACCATATAACGTAATACGTTATAACGATATACCATATAACGTAATACGTTATAACGTTATACCATATAACGTAATACGTTATAACGTAATACCATATAACGTAATACGTTATAACGTTATACCATATAACGTAATACGTGATAACGTTATACCATATAACGTAATACGTTAAAACGTTATACCATATAACGTAATACGTTATAACGTTATACCATATAACGTAATATGTTATAACGTCATACCATATAACGTAATACGTTATAACGTAATGCCATATAACGTAATTCGTTATAACGTAATGACATATAACGTAATACTTTATAGCGTTATACCATATAACGTAATACGTTATAACGTTATACCATGTAACGTAATACGTTATAACGTTATACCATATAACGTAATACGTGATAACGTTATACCATATAACGTAATACGTTATAACGTAATACCATATAACGTAAAACGTCATTTCGTTATACCATATAACGTAATACGGTATAACGTTGTACCATATAACGTAATACGTTATAACGATATACCATATAACGTAATACGTTATAACGTTATACCATATAACGTAATACGTGATAACGTTATACCATATTACGTAATACGTTATAACGTAATACCATATAACGTAATACGTTATAACGTAATACCATATAACGTAAAACGTCATTTCGTTATACCATATAACGTAATACGGTATAACGTTATACCATATAACGTAATACGGTATAACGTTATACCATATAACGTAATACGTAATAACGATATACCATATAACGTAATACGTTATAACGTAATGCCATATAACGTAATTCGTTATAACGTTATACCATATAACGTAATACGTTATAACGTTATACCATATAACGTAATACGTTATAACGTTATACCATATAACGTAATACGTGATAACGTTATACCATATAACGTAATACGTTATAACGTAATACCATATAACGTAAAACGTCATTTCGTTATACCATATAACGTAATACGTGATAACGTTATACCATATAACGTAATACGTTATAACGTAATACCATATAACGTAATACGTTATAACGTTATACCATATAACGTAAAACGTCATTTCGTTATACCATATAACGTAAAACGTCATTTCGTTATAACATATAACGTAATACGGTATAACGTTATACCATATAACGTAATACGGTATAACGTTATACCATATAACGTAATACGTTATAACGATATACCATATAACGTAATACGTGATAACGTTATACCATATAACGTAATACGTTAAAACGTTATACCATATAACGTAATACGTTATAACGTTATACCATATAACGTAATATGTTATAACGTCATACCATATAACGTAATACGTTATAACGTAATGCCATATAACGTAATTCGTTATAACGTAATACCATATAACGTAAAACGTCATTTCGTTATACCATATAACGTAATACGTTATAACGTAATACCATATAACGTAATACGTTATGACGTTATACCATATAACGTAATACGTGATAACGTTATACCATATAACGTAATATGTTAGAACGTTATACAATATAACGTAATACGTTATAACGTAATACCATATAACGTAATACGTTATAACGTTATACCATATAACGTAATACGTGATAACGTTATACCATATAACGTAATACGTTAAAACGTTATACAATATAACGTAACACGTTATAACGTAATACCATATAACGTAATACGTTATAACGTAATGACATATAACGTAATACGTTATATAGTTATACCATATAACGTAATATGTTATAACGTCATACCATATAACGTAATACGTTATAACGTAATGCCATATAACGTAATTCGTTATAACGTAATGCCATATAACGTAATTCGTTATAACGTTATACCATATAACGTAATACGTTATAACGTTATACCATATAACGTAATACGTTATAACGTTATACCATATAACGTAATACGTTATAACGTAATACCATATAACGTAAAACGTCATTTCGTTATACCATATAACGTAATACGGTATAACGTTATACCATATAACGTAATACGTTATAACGATATACCATATAACGTAATACGTTATAACGTTATACCATATAACGTAATACGTTATAACGTAATACCATATAACGTAATACGTTATAACGTTATACCATATAACGTAATACGTGATAACGTTATACCATATAACGTAATACGTTAAAACGTTATACCATATAACGTAATACGTTATAACGTTATACCATATAACGTAATATGTTATAACGTCATACCATATAACGTAATACGTTATAACGTAATGCCATATAACGTAATTCGTTATAACGTAATGCCATATAACGTAATTCGTTATAACGTTATACCATATAACGTAATACGTTATAACGTTATACCATATAACGTAATACGTTATAACGTTATACCATATAACGTAATACGTGATAACGTTATACCATATAACGTAAAACGTCATTTCGTTATACCATATAACGTAATACGGTATAACGTTATACCATATAACGTAATACGTTATAACGATATACCATATAACGTAATACGTTATAACGTTATACCATATAACGTAATACGTGATAACGTTATACCATATTACGTAATACGTTATAACGTAATACCATATAACGTAATACGTTATAACGTAATACCATATAACGTAAAACGTCATTTCGTTATACCATATAACGTAATACGGTATAACGTTATACCATATAACGTAATACGGTATAACGTTATACCATATAACGTAATCAGTTATAACGATATACCATATAACGTAATACGTTATAACGTAATGCCATATAACGTAATTCGTTATAACGTTATACCATATAACGTAATACGTTATAACGTTATACCATATAACGTAATACGTTATAACGTTATACCATATAACGTAATACGTGATAACGTTATACCATATAACGTAATACGTTATAACGTAATACCATATAACGTAAAACGTCATTTCGTTATACCATATAACGTAATACGGTATAACGTTATACCATATAACGTAATACGTTATAACGATACACCATATAACGTAATACGTTATAACGTTGTACCATATAACGTAATACGTGATAACGTAATACCATATAACGTAATACGTTATGACGTTATACCATATAACGTAATACGTTATAACGTAATACCATATAACGTAATACGTTATAACGTAATACCATATAACATAATACGTTATAACGTTATACCATATAACGTAAAACGTCATTTCGTTATACCATATAACGTAAAACGTCATTTCGTTATAACATATAACGTAATACGGTATAACGTTATACCATATAACGTAATACGGTATAACGTTATACCATATAACGTAATACGTTATAACGATATACCATATAACGTAATACGTTATAACGTAATATCATATAACGTAATACGTTATAACGTAATACCATATAACGTAATACGTGATAACGTTATACCATATAACGTAATACGTTAAAACGTTATACCATATAACGTAATACGTTATAACGTTATACCATATAACGTAATATGTTATAACGTCATACCATATAACGTAATACGTTATAACGTAATGCCATATAACGTAATTCGTTATAACGTAATACCATATAACGTAAAACGTCATTTCGTTATACCATATAACGTAATACGTTATAGCGTAATACCATATAACGTAATACGTTATAACGTTATACCATATAACGTAATACGTGATAACGTTATACCATATAACGTAATATGTTAGAACGTTATACAATATAACGTAATACGTTATAACGTAATACCATATAACGTAATACGTTATAACGTAATGACATATAACGTAATACGTTATATAGTTATACCATATAACGTAATAAGTTATAACGTTATACCATATAACGTAATACGTTATAAAGTTATACCATATAACGTAATTCGTTATAACGTTATACCACATAACGTAATACGTTATCACGTTATACCATATAACGTAATGCGATAAAACGTAATACCATATAACGTAATACGTTATAACGTTATACCATATAACGTAAAACGTCATTTCGTTATACCATATAACGTAATACGGTATAACGTTATACCATATAACGTAATACGTTATAACGATATACCATATAACGTAATACGTTATAACGTTATACCATATAACGTAATACGTGATAACATTATTCCATATAACGTAATACGTTAAAACGTTATACCATATAACGTAATACGTTAAAACGTTATACCATATAACGTAATACGTTATAACGTTATACCATATAACGTAATATGTTATAACGTCATACCATATAACGTAATACGTTATAACGTAATGCCATATAACGTAAAACGTCATTTCGTTATACCATATAACGTAATACGGTATAACGTTATACCATATAACGTAATACGTTATAACGATACACCATATAACGTAATACGTTATAACGTTATACCATATAACGTAATACGTGATAACGTTATACCATATATCGTAATACGTTATAACGTAATACCATATAACGTAATACGTTATAACGTTATACCATATAACGTAAAACGTCATTTCGTTATACCATATAACGTAAAACGTCATTTCGTTATACCATATAACGTAATACGGTATAACGTTATACCATATAACGTAATACGGTATAACGTTATACCATATAACGTAATACGTTATAACGATATACCATATAACGTAATACGTTATAACGTAATGCCATATAACGTAATTCGTTATAACGTTATACCATATAACGTAATACGTTATAACGTTATACCATATAACGTAATACGTTATAACGTAATGCCATATAACGTAATACGTGATAACGTTATACCATATAACGTAATACGTTATAACGTAATACCATATAACGTAAAACGTCATTTCGTTATACCATATAACGTAATACGGTATAACGTTATACCATATAACGTAATACGTTATAACGATATACCATATAACGTAATACGTTATAACGTTATACCATATAACGTAATACGTGATAACGTTATACCATATAACGTAATACGTTATAACGTAATACCATATAACGTAATACGTTATAACGTAATACCATATAACGTAAAACGTCATTTCGTTATACCATATAACGTAATACGTTATAACGTAATACCATATAACGTAATACGTTATAACGTTATACCATATAACGTAATACGTGATAACGTTATACCATATATCGTAATACGTTATAACGTAATACCATATAACGTAATACGTTATAACGTTATACCATATAACGTAAAACGTCATTTCGTTATACCATATAACGTAAAACGTCATTTCGTTATACCATATAACGTAATACGGTATAACGTTATACCATATAACGTAATACGGTATAACGTTATACCATATAACGTAATACGTAATAACGATATACCATATAACGTAATACGTTATAACGTAATGCCATATAACGTAATTCGTTATAACGTTATACCATATAACGTAATACGTTATAACGTTATACCATATAACGTAATACGTTATAACGTTATACCATATAACGTAATACGTGATAACGTTATACCATATAACGTAATACGTTATAACGTAATACCATATAACGTAAAACGTCATTTCGTTATACCATATAACGTAATACGTGATAACGTTATACCATATAACGTAATACGTTATAACGTAATACCATATAACGTAATACGTTATAACGTTATACCATATAACGTAAAACGTCATTTCGTTATACCATATAACGTAAAACGTCATTTCGTTATAACATATAACGTAATACGGTATAACGTTATACCATATAACGTAATACGGTATAACGTTATACCATATAACGTAATACGTTATAACGATATACCATATAACGTAATACGTTATAACGTAATACCATATAACGTAATACGTTATAACGTAATACCATATAACGTAATACGTGATAACGTTATACCATATAACGTAATACGTTAAAACGTTATACCATATAACGTAATACGTTATAACGTAATACCATATAACGTAATACGTTATAACGTTATACCATATAACGTAATACGTGATAACGTTATACCATATAACGTAATACGTTAAAACGTTATACAATATAACGTAACACGTTATAACGTAATACCATATAACGTAATACGTTATAACGTAATGACATATAACGTAATACGTTATATAGTTATACCATATAACGTAATATGTTATAACGTCATACCATATAACGTAATACGTTATAACGTAATGCCATATAACGTAATTCGTTATAACGTAATGCCATATAACGTAATTCGTTATAACGTTATACCATATAACGTAATACGTTATAACGTTATACCATATAACGTAATACGTTATAACGTTATACCATATAACGTAATACGTTATAACGTAATACCATATAACGTAAAACGTCATTTCGTTATACCATATAACGTAATACGGTATAACGTTATACCATATAACGTAATACGTTATAACGATATACCATATAACGTAATACGTTATAACGTTATACCATATAACGTAATACGTTATAACGTAATACCATATAACGTAATACGTTATAACGTTATACCATATAACGTAATACGTGATAACGTTATACCATATAACGTAATACGTTAAAACGTTATACCATATAACGTAATACGTTATAACGTTATACCATATAACGTAATATGTTATAACGTCATACCATATAACGTAATACGTTATAACGTAATGCCATATAACGTAATTCGTTATAACGTAATGCCATATAACGTAATTCGTTATAACGTTATACCATATAACGTAATACGTTATAACGTTATACCATATAACGTAATACGTTATAACGTTATACCATATAACGTAATACGTGATAACGTTATACCATATAACGTAAAACGTCATTTCGTTATACCATATAACGTAATACGGTATAACGTTATACCATATAACGTAATACGTTATAACGATATACCATATAACGTAATACGTTATAACGTTATACCATATAACGTAATACGTGATAACGTTATACCATATTACGTAATACGTTATAACGTAATACCATATAACGTAATACGTTATAACGTAATACCATATAACGTAAAACGTCATTTCGTTATACCATATAACGTAATACGGTATAACGTTATACCATATAACGTAATACGGTATAACGTTATACCATATAACGTAATCAGTTATAACGATATACCATATAACGTAATACGTTATAACGTAATGCCATATAACGTAATTCGTTATAACGTTATACCATATAACGTAATACGTTATAACGTTATACCATATAACGTAATACGTTATAACGTTATACCATATAACGTAATACGTGATAACGTTATACCATATAACGTAATACGTTATAACGTAATACCATATAACGTAAAACGTCATTTCGTTATACCATATAACGTAATACGGTATAACGTTATACCATATAACGTAATACGTTATAACGATACACCATATAACGTAATACGTTATAACGTTGTACCATATAACGTAATACGTTATAACGATATACCATATAACGTAATACGTTATAACGTTATACCATATAACGTAATACGTTATAACGTTATACCATATAACGTAATACGTGATAACGTAATGCCATATAACGTAATTCGTTATAACGTAATGACATATAACGTAATACGTGATAACGTTATACCATATAACGTAATACGTTATAACGTAATACCATATAACGTAAAACGTCATTTCGTTATACCATATAACGTAATACGGTATAACGTTATACCATATAACGTAATACGTTATAACGATATACCATATAACGTAATACGTTATAACGTTATACCATATAACGTAATACGTTATAACGTAATACCATATAACGTAATACGTTATAACGTTATACCATATAACGTAATACGTGATAACGTTATACCATATAACGTAATACGTTAAAACGTTATACCATATAACGTAATACGTTATAACGTTATACCATATAACGTAATATGTTATAACGTCATACCATATAACGTAATACGTTATAACGTAATGCCATATAACGTAATTCGTTATAACGTAATGACATATAACGTAATACTTTATAGCGTTATACCATATAACGTAATACGTTATAACGTTATACCATGTAACGTAATACGTTATAACGTTATACCATATAACGTAATACGTGATAACGTTATACCATATAACGTAATACGTTATAACGTAATACCATATAACGTAAAACGTCATTTCGTTATACCATATAACGTAATACGGTATAACGTTGTACCATATAACGTAATACGTTATAACGATATACCATATAACGTAATACGTTATAACGTTATACCATATAACGTAATACGTGATAACGTTATACCATATTACGTAATACGTTATAACGTAATACCATATAACGTAATACGTTATAACGTAATACCATATAACGTAAAACGTCATTTCGTTATACCATATAACGTAATACGGTATAACGTTATACCATATAACGTAATACGGTATAACGTTATACCATATAACGTAATACGTAATAACGATATACCATATAACGTAATACGTTATAACGTAATGCCATATAACGTAATTCGTTATAACGTTATACCATATAACGTAATACGTTATAACGTTATACCATATAACGTAATACGTTATAACGTTATACCATATAACGTAATACGTGATAACGTTATACCATATAACGTAATACGTTATAACGTAATACCATATAACGTAAAACGTCATTTCGTTATACCATATAACGTAATACGTGATAACGTTATACCATATAACGTAATACGTTATAACGTAATACCATATAACGTAATACGTTATAACGTTATACCATATAACGTAAAACGTCATTTCGTTATACCATATAACGTAAAACGTCATTTCGTTATAACATATAACGTAATACGGTATAACGTTATACCATATAACGTAATACGGTATAACGTTATACCATATAACGTAATACGTTATAACGATATACCATATAACGTAATACGTTATAACGTAATACCATATAACGTAATACGTTATAACGTAATACCATATAACGTAATACGTGATAACGTTATACCATATAACGTAATACGTTAAAACGTTATACCATATAACGTAATACGTTATAACGTTATACCATATAACGTAATATGTTATAACGTCATACCATATAACGTAATACGTTATAACGTAATGCCATATAACGTAATTCGTTATAACGTAATACCATATAACGTAAAACGTCATTTCGTTATACCATATAACGTAATACGTTATAACGTAATACCATATAACGTAATACGTTATGACGTTATACCATATAACGTAATACGTGATAACGTTATACCATATAACGTAATATGTTAGAACGTTATACAATATAACGTAATACGTTATAACGTAATACCATATAACGTAATACGTTATAACGTTATACCATATAACGTAATACGTGATAACGTTATACCATATAACGTAATACGTTAAAACGTTATACAATATAACGTAACACGTTATAACGTAATACCATATAACGTAATACGTTATAACGTAATGACATATAACGTAATACGTTATATAGTTATACCATATAACGTAATATGTTATAACGTCATACCATATAACGTAATACGTTATAACGTAATGCCATATAACGTAATTCGTTATAACGTAATGCCATATAACGTAATTCGTTATAACGTTATACCATATAACGTAATACGTTATAACGTTATACCATATAACGTAATACGTTATAACGTTATACCATATAACGTAATACGTTATAACGTAATACCATATAACGTAAAACGTCATTTCGTTATACCATATAACGTAATACGGTATAACGTTATACCATATAACGTAATACGTTATAACGATATACCATATAACGTAATACGTTATAACGTTATACCATATAACGTAATACGTTATAACGTAATACCATATAACGTAATACGTTATAACGTTATACCATATAACGTAATACGTGATAACGTTATACCATATAACGTAATACGTTAAAACGTTATACCATATAACGTAATACGTTATAACGTTATACCATATAACGTAATATGTTATAACGTCATACCATACAACGTAATACGTTATAACGTAATGCCATATAACGTAATTCGTTATAACGTAATGCCATATAACGTAATTCGTTATAACGTTATACCATATAACGTAATACGTTATAACGTTATACCATATAACGTAATACGTTATAACGTTATACCATATAACGTAATACGTGATAACGTTATACCATATAACGTAAAACGTCATTTCGTTATACCATATAACGTAATACGGTATAACGTTATACCATATAACGTAATACGTTATAACGATATACCATATAACGTAATACGTTATAACGTTATACCATATAACGTAATACGTGATAACGTTATACCATATTACGTAATACGTTATAACGTAATACCATATAACGTAATACGTTATAACGTAATACCATATAACGTAAAACGTCATTTCGTTATACCATATAACGTAATACGGTATAACGTTATACCATATAACGTAATACGGTATAACGTTATACCATATAACGTAATCAGTTATAACGATATACCATATAACGTAATACGTTATAACGTAATGCCATATAACGTAATTCGTTATAACGTTATACCATATAACGTAATACGTTATAACGTTATACCATATAACGTAATACGTTATAACGTTATACCATATAACGTAATACGTGATAACGTTATACCATATAACGTAATACGTTATAACGTAATACCATATAACGTAGAACGTCATTTCGTTATACCATATAACGTAATACGTGATAACGTTATACCATATAACGTAATACGTTAAAACGTTATACCATATAACGTAATACGTTATAACGTTATACCATATAACGTAATACGTGATCACGTTATACCATATAACGTAATACGTTATAACGTAATACCATATAACATAATACGTTATAACGTTATACCATATAACGTAAAACGTCATTTCGTTATACCATATAACGTAAAACGTCATTTCGTTATAACATATAACGTAATACGGTATAACGTTATACCATATAACGTAATACGGTATAACGTTATACCATATAACGTAATACGTTATAACGATATACCATATAACGTAATACGTTATAACGTAATATCATATAACGTAATACGTTATAACGTAATACCATATAACGTAATACGTGATAACGTTATACCATATAACGTAATACGTTAAAACGTTATACCATATAACGTAATACGTTATAACGTTATACCATATAACGTAATATGTTATAACGTCATACCATATAACGTAATACGTTATAACGTAATGCCATATAACGTAATTCGTTATAACGTAATACCATATAACGTAAAACGTCATTTCGTTATACCATATAACGTAATACGTTATAGCGTAATACCATATAACGTAATACGTTATAACGTTATACCATATAACGTAATACGTGATAACGTTATACCATATAACGTAATATGTTAGAACGTTATACAATATAACGTAATACGTTATAACGTAATACCATATAACGTAATACGTTATAACGTAATGACATATAACGTAATACGTTATATAGTTATACCATATAACGTAATAAGTTATAACGTTATACCATATAACGTAATACGTTATAAAGTTATACCATATAACGTAATTCGTTATAACGTTATACCACATAACGTAATACGTTATCACGTTATACCATATAACGTAATGCGATAAAACGTAATACCATATAACGTAATACGTTATAACGTTATACCATATAACGTAAAACGTCATTTCGTTATACCATATAACGTAATACGGTATAACGTTATACCATATAACGTAATACGTTATAACGATATACCATATAACGTAATACGTTATAACGTTATACCATATAACGTAATACGTGATAACATTATTCCATATAACGTAATACGTTAAAACGTTATACCATATAACGTAATACGTTAAAACGTTATACCATATAACGTAATACGTTATAACGTTATACCATATAACGTAATATGTTATAATGTCATACCATATAACGTAATACGTTATAACGTAATGCCATATAACGTAAAACGTCATTTCGTTATACCATATAACGTAATACGGTATAACGTTATACCATATAACGTAATACGTTATAACGATACACCATATAACGTAATACGTTATAACGTTATACCATATAACGTAATACGTGATAACGTTATACCATATATCGTAATACGTTATAACGTAATACCATATAACGTAATACGTTATAACGTTATACCATATAACGTAAAACGTCATTTCGTTATACCATATAACGTAAAACGTCATTTCGTTATACCATATAACGTAATACGGTATAACGTTATACCATATAACGTAATACGGTATAACGTTATACCATATAACGTAATACGTTATAACGATATACCATATAACGTAATACGTTATAACGTAATGCCATATAACGTAATTCGTTATAACGTTATACCATATAACGTAATACGTTATAACGTTATACCATATAACGTAATACGTTATAACGTAATGCCATATAACGTAATACGTGATAACGTTATACCATATAACGTAATACGTTATAACGTAATACCATATAACGTAAAACGTCATTTCGTTATACCATATAACGTAATACGGTATAACGTTATACCATATAACGTAATACGTTATAACGATATACCATATAACGTAATACGTTATAACGTTATACCATATAACGTAATACGTGATAACGTTATACCATATAACGTAATACGTTATAACGTAATACCATATAACGTAATACGTTATAACGTAATACCATATAACGTAAAACGTCATTTCGTTATACCATATAACGTAATACGTTATAACGTAATACCATATAACGTAATACGTTATAACGTTATACCATATAACGTAATACGTGATAACGTTATACCATATATCGTAATACGTTATAACGTAATACCATATAACGTAATACGTTATAACGTTATACCATATAACGTAAAACGTCATTTCGTTATACCATATAACGTAAAACGTCATTTCGTTATACCATATAACGTAATACGGTATAACGTTATACCATATAACGTAATACGGTATAACGTTATACCATATAACGTAATACGTTATAACGATATACCATATAACGTAATACGTTATAACGTAATGCCATATAACGTAATTCGTTATAACGTTATACCATATAACGTAATACGCTATAACGTTATACCATATAACGTAATACGTTATAACGTAATGCCATATAACGTAATACGTGATAACGTTATACCATATAACGTAATACGTTATAACGTAATACCATATAACGTAAAACGTCATTTCGTTATACCATATAACGTAATACGGTATAACGTTATACCATATAACGTAATACGTTATAACGATATACCATATAACGTAATACGTTATAACGTTATACCATATAACGTAATACGTGATAACGTTATACCATATAACGTAATACGTTATAACGTAATACCATATAACGTAATACGTTATAACGTAATACCATATAACGTAAAACGTCATTTCGTTATACCATATAACGTAATACGTTATAACGTAATACCATATAACGTAATACGTTATAACGTTATACCATATAACGTAATACGTGATAACGTTATATCATATAACGTAATACGTTAAAACGTTATACCATATAACGTAATACGTTATAACGTTATACCATTTAACGTAATATGTTATAACGTCATACCATATAACGTAATACGTTATAACGTAATGCCATATAACGTAATTCGTTATAACGTAATGACATATAACGTAATACGTGATAACGTTATACCATATAACGTAATACGTTATAACGTAATACCATATAACGTAAAACGTCATTTCGTTATACCATATAACGTAATACGTTATAACGATATACCATATAACGTAATAAGTTATAACGTTATACCATATAACGTAATTCGTTATAACGTAATACGTTATAACGTAATACGTTATAACGTTATACCATATAACGTAATACGTTATAACGTAATACCATATAACGTAAAACGTCATTTCGTTATACCATATAACGTAATACGTTATAACGATATACCATATAACGTAATAAGTTATAACGTTATACCATATAACGTAATACGGTATAACGTAATACGTTATAACGTAATACCATATAACGTAATACGTTATAACGTTATACCATATAACGTAATACGTGATAACGTTATACCATATAACGTAAAACGTCATTTCGTTATACCATATAACGTAATACGGTATAACGTTATACCATATAACGTAATACGGTATAACGTTATACCATATAACGTAATACGTTATAACGATATACCATATAACGTAATACGTTATAACGTAATGCCATATAACGTAATTCGTTATAACGTTATACCATATAACGTAATACGGTATAACGTTATACCATATAACGTAATACGTTATAACGTTATACCATATAACGTAATACGTGATAACGTTATACCATATAACGTAATACGTTATAACGTAATACCATATAACGTAAAACGTCATTTCGTTATACCATATAACGTAATACGTTATAACGTAATGCCATATAACGTAATTCGTTATAACGTAATGACATATAACGTAATACGTGATAACGTTATACCATATAACGTAATACGTTATAACGTAATACCATATAACGTAAAACGTCATTTCGTTATACCATATAACGTAATACGGTATAACGTTATACCATATAACGTAATACGTTATAACGATATACCATATAACGTAATAAGTTATAACGTTATACCATATAAAGTAATACGTTATAACGTAATACCATATAACGTAATACGTTATAACGTTATACCATATAACGTAATACGTGATAACGTTATACCATATAACGTAATACGTTAAAACGTTATACCATATAACGTAATACGTTATAACTTTATACCATATAACGTAATATGTTATAACGTCATACCATATAACGTAATACGTTATAACGTAATGCCATATAACGTAATTCGTTATAACGTAATGACATATAACGTTATACTTTATAGCGTTATACCATATAACGTAATACGTTATAACGTTATACCATATAACGTAATACGTTATAACGTTATACCATATAACGTAATACGTGATAACGTTATACCATATAACGTAATACGTTATAACGTAATACCATATAACGTAAAACGTCATTTCGTTATACCATATAACGTAATACGTTATAACGTAATGCCATATAACGTAATTCGTTATAACGTAATGACATATAACGTAATACGTGATAACGTTATACCATATAACGTAATACGTTATAACGTAATACCATATAACGTAAAACGTCATTTCGTTATACCATATAACGTAATACGGTATGACGTTATACCATATAACGTAATACGTTATAACGATATACCATATAACGTAATAAGTTATAACGTTATACCATATAACGTAATACGTTATAACGTAATACCATATAACGTAATACGTTATAACGTTATACCATATAACGTAATACGTGATAACGTTATACCATATAACGTAATACGTTAAAACGTTATACCATATAACGTAATACGTTATAACTTTATACCATATAACGTAATATGTTATAACGTCATACCATATAACGTAATACGTTATAACGTAATGCCATATAACGTAATTCGTTATAACGTAATGACATATAACGTAATACTTTATAGCGTTATACCATATAACGTAATACGTTATAACGTTATACCATATAACGTAATACGTTATAACGTTATACCATATAACGTAATACGTGATAACGTTATACCATATAACGTTATACGTTATAAAGTAATACCATATAACGTAAAACGTCATTTCGTTATACCATATAACGTAATACGGTATAACGTTATACCATATAACGTAATACGTTATAACGATATACCATATAACGTAATACGTTATAACGTTATACCATATAACGTAATACGTGATAACGTTATACCATATAACGTAATACGTTATAACGTAATACCATATAACGTAATACGTTATAACGTAATACCATATAACGTAAAACGTCATTTCGTTATACCATATAACGTAATACGGTATAACGTTATACCATATAACGTAATACGGTATAACGTTATACCATATAACGTAATACGTTATAACGATATACCATATAACGTAATACGTTATAACGTAATGCCATATAACGTAATACGTTATAACGTTATACCATATAACGTTATACCATATAACGTAATACGTGATAACGTTATATCATATAACGTAATACGTTAAAACGTTATACCATATAACGTAATACGTTATAACGTTATACCATATAACGTAATATGTTATAAAGTCATACCATATAACGTAATACGTTATAACGTAATGCCATATAACGTAATTCGTTATAACGTAATGACATATAACGTAATACGTGATAACGTTATACCATATAACGTAATACGTTATAACGTAATACCATATAACGTAAAACGTCATTTCGATATACCATATAACGTAATACGGTATAACGTTATACCATATAACGTAATACGTTATAACGATATACCATATAACGTAATAAGTTATAACGTTATACCATATAACGTAATACGTTATAACGTAGTACCATATAACGTAATACGTTATAAGGTTATACCATATAACGTAATACGTGATAACGTTATACCATATAACGTAATACGTGATAACGTAATACCATATAACGTAATTCGTTATGACGTTATACCATATAACGTAATACGTTATAACGTAATACCATATAACGTAATACGTTATAACGTAATACCATATAACGTAAAACGTCATTTCGTTATACCATATAACGTAATACGGTATAACGTTATACCATATAACGTAATACGTTATAACGATATACCATATAACGTAATACGTTGTAGCGTTATACCATATAACGTAATACGTTATAACGTTATACCATATAACGTAATACGGTATAACGTTATACCATATAACGTAATACGTTATAACGTAATACCATATAACGTAAAACGTCATTTCGTTATACCATATAACGTAATACGGTATAACGTTATACCATATAACGTAATACGTTATAACGATATACCATATAACGTAATACGTTATAACGTTATACCATATAACGTAATACGTGATAACGTTATACCATATAACGTAATACGTTATAACGTAATACCATATAACGTAATACGTTATAACGTAATACCATATAACGTAAAACGTCATTTCGTTATACCATATAACGTAATACGTTATAACGTAATACCATATAACGTAATACGTTATAACGTTATACCATATAACGTAATACGGTATAAGGTTATACCATATAACGTAATACGTTATAACGATATACCATATAACGTAATACGTTATAACGTTATACCATATAACGTAATACGTGATAACGTTATACCATATAACGTAATACGTTATAACGTAATACCATATAACGTAATACGTTATAACGTTATACCATATAACGTAAAACGTCATTTCGTTATACCATATAACGTAAAACGTCATTTCGTTATAACATATAACGTAATACGGTATAACGTTATACCATATAACGTAATACGGTATAACGTTATACCATATAACGTAATACGTTATAACGATATACCATATAACGTAATACGTTATAACGTAATACCATATAACGTAATACGTTATAACGTAATACCATATAACGTAATACGTGATAACGTTATACCATATAACGTAATACGTTAAAACGTTATACCATATAACGTAATACGTTATAACGTTATACCATATAACGTAATATGTTATAACGTCATACCATATAACGTAATACGTTATAACGTAATGCCATATAACGTAATTCGTTATAACGTAATACCATATAACGTAAAACGTCATTTCGTTATACCATATAACGTAATACGTTATAACGTAATACCATATAACGTAATACGTTATGACGTTATACCATATAACGTAATACGTGATAACGTTATACCATATAACGTAATATGTTAGAACGTTATACAATATAACGTAATACGTTATAACGTAATACCATATAACGTAATACGTTATAACGTTATACCATATAACGTAATACGTGATAACGTTATACCATATAACGTAATACGTTAAAACGTTATACAATATAACGTAACACGTTATAACGTAATACCATATAACGTAATACGTTATAACGTAATGACATATAACGTAATACGTTATATAGTTATACCATATAACGTAATATGTTATAACGTCATACCATATAACGTAATACGTTATAACGTAATGCCATATAACGTAATTCGTTATAACGTAATGCCATATAACGTAATTCGTTATAACGTTATACCATATAACGTAATACGTTATAACGTTATACCATATAACGTAATACGTTATAACGTTATACCATATAACGTAATACGCTATAACATAATACCATATAACGTAAAACGTCATTTCGTTATACCATATAACGTAATACGGTATAACGTTATACCATATAACGTAATACGTTATAACGATATACCATATAACGTAATACGTTATAACGTTATACCATATAACGTAATACGTTATAACGTAATACCATATAACGTAATACGTTATAACGTTATACCATATAACGTAATACGTGATAACGTTATACCATATAACGTAATACGTTAAAACGTTATACCATATAACGTAATACGTTATAACGTTATACCATATAACGTAATATGTTATAACGTCATACCATATAACGTAATACGTTATAACGTAATGCCATATAACGTAATTCGTTATAACGTAATGCCATATAACGTAATTCGTTATAACGTTATACCATATAACGTAATACGTTATAACGTTATACCATATAACGTAATACGTTATAACGTTATACCATATAACGTAATACGTGATAACGTTATACCATATAACGTAAAACGTCATTTCGTTATACCATATAACGTAATACGGTATAACGTTATACCATATAACGTAATACGTTATAACGATATACCATATAACGTAATACGTTATAACGTTATACCATATAACGTAATACGTGATAACGTTATACCATATTACGTAATACGTTATAACGTAATACCATATAACGTAATACGTTATAACGTAATACCATATAACGTAAAACGTCATTTCGTTATACCATTTAACGTAATACGGTATAACGTTATACCATATAACGTAATACGGTATAACGTTATACCATATAACGTAATCAGTTATAACGATATACCATATAACGTAATACGTTATAACGTAATGCCATATAACGTAATTCGTTATAACGTTATACCATATAACGTAATACGTTATAACGTTATACCATATAACGTAATACGTTATAACGTTATACCATATAACGTAATACGTGATAACGTTATACCATATAACGTAATACGTTATAACGTAATACCATATAACGTAAAACGTCATTTCGTTATACCATATAACGTAATACGGTATAACGTTATACCATATAACGTAATACGTTATAACGATACACCATATAACGTAATACGTTATAACGTTGTACCATATAACGTAATACGTGATAACGTAATACCATATAACGTAATACGTTATGACGTTATACCATATAACGTAATACGTTATAACGTAATACCATATAACGTAATACGTTATAACGTAATACCATATAACGTAGAACGTCATTTCGTTATACCATATAACGTAATACGTGATAACGTTATACCATATAACGTAATACGTTAAAACGTTATACCATATAACGTAATACGTTATAACGTTATACCATATAACGTAATACGTGATCACGTTATACCATATAACGTAATACGTTATAACGTAATACCATATAACATAATACGTTATAACGTTATACCATATAACGTAAAACGTCATTTCGTTATACCATATAACGTAAAACGTCATTTCGTTATAACATATAACGTAATACGGTATAACGTTATACCATATAACGTAATACGGTATAACGTTATACCATATAACGTAATACGTTATAACGATATACCATATAACGTAATACGTTATAACGTAATATCATATAACGTAATACGTTATAACGTAATACCATATAACGTAATACGTGATAACGTTATACCATATAACGTAATACGTTAAAACGTTATACCATATAACGTAATACGTTATAACGTTATACCATATAACGTAATACGTTATAACGTAATGACATATAACGTAATACGTTATATAGTTATACCATATAACGTAATAAGTTATAACGTTATACCATATAACGTAATACGTTATAACGATATACCATATAACGTAATACGTTATAACGTAATGCCATATAACGTAATACGTTATAACGTTATACCATATAACGTTATACCATATAACGTAATACGTGATAACGTTATATCATATAACGTAATACGTTAAAACGTTATACCATATAACGTAATACGTTATAACGTTATACCATATAACGTAATATGTTATAAAGTCATACCATATAACGTAATACGTTATAACGTAATGCCATATAACGTAATTCGTTATAACGTAATGACATATAACGTAAAACGTCATTTCGTTATACCATATAACGTAATACGGTATAACGTTATACCATATAACGTAATACGTTATAACGATATACCATATAACGTAATACGTTATAACGTTATACCATATAACGTAATACGTGATAACATTATTCCATATAACGTAATACGTTAAAACGTTATACCATATAACGTAATACGTTAAAACGTTATACCATATAACGTAATACGTTATAACGTTATACCATATAACGTAATATGTTATAACGTCATACCATATAACGTAATACGTTATAACGTAATGCCATATAACGTAAAACGTCATTTCGTTATACCATATAACGTAATACGGTATAACGTTGTACCATATAACGTAATACGTTATAACGATACACCATATAACGTAATACGTTATAACGTTATACCATATAACGTAATACGTGATAACGTTATACCATATATCGTAATACGTTATAACGTAATACCATATAACGTAATACGTTATAACGTTATACCATATAACGTAAAACGTCATTTCGTTATACCATATAACGTAAAACGTCATTTCGTTATACCATATAACGTAATACGGTATAACGTTATACCATATAACGTAATACGGTATAACGTTATACCATATAACGTAATACGTTATAACGATATACCATATAACGTAATACGTTATAACGTAATGCCATATAACGTAATTCGTTATAACGTTATACCATATAACGTAATACGTTATAACGTTATACCATATAACGTAATACGTTATAACGTAATGCCATATAACGTAATACGTGATAACGTTATACCATATAACGTAATACGTTATAACGTAATACCATATAACGTAAAACGTCATTTCGTTATACCATATAACGTAATACGGTATAACGTTATACCATATAACGTAATACGTTATAACGATATACCATATAACGTAATACGTTATAACGTTATACCATATAACGTAATACGTGATAACGTTATACCATATAACGTAATACGTTATAACGTAATACCATATAACGTAATACGTTATAACGTAATACCATATAACGTAAAACGTCATTTCGTTATACCATATAACGTAATACGTTATAACGTAATACCATATAACGTAATACGTTATAACGTTATACCATATAACGTAATACGTGATAACGTTATACCATATATCGTAATACGTTATAACGTAATACCATATAACGTAATACGTTATAACGTTATACCATATAACGTAAAACGTCATTTCGTTATACCATATAACGTAAAACGTCATTTCGTTATACCATATAACGTAATACGGTATAACGTTATACCATATAACGTAATACGGTATAACGTTATACCATATAACGTAATACGTTATAACGATATACCATATAACGTAATACGTTATAACGTAATGCCATATAACGTAATTCGTTATAACGTTATACCATATAACGTAATACGCTATAACGTTATACCATATAACGTAATACGTTATAACGTTATGCCATATAACGTAATACGTGATAACGTTATACCATATAACGTAATACGTTATAACGTAATACCATATAACGTAAAACGTCATTTCGTTATACCATATAACGTAATACGGTATAACGTTATACCATATAACGTAATACGTTATAACGATATACCATATAACGTAATACGTTATAACGTTATACCATATAACGTAATACGTGATAACGTTATACCATATAACGTAATACGTTATAACGTAATACCATATAACGTAATACGTTATAACGTAATACCATATAACGTAAAACGTCATTTCGTTATACCATATAACGTAATACGTTATAACGTAATACCATATAACGTAATACGTTATAACGTTATACCATATAACGTAATACGTGATAACGTTATATCATATAACGTAATACGTTAAAACGTTATACCATATAACGTAATACGTTATAACGTTATACCATTTAACGTAATATGTTATAACGTCATACCATATAACGTAATACGTTATAACGTAATGCCATATAACGTAATTCGTTATAACGTAATGACATATAACGTAATACGTGATAACGTTATACCATATAACGTAATACGTTATAACGTAATACCATATAACGTAAAACGTCATTTCGTTATACCATATAACGTAATACGTTATAACGATATACCATATAACGTAATAAGTTATAACGTTATACCATATAACGTAATACGTTATAACGTAATACGTTATAACGTAATACGTTATAACGTTATACCATATAACGTAATACGTTATAACGTAATACCATATAACGTAAAACGTCATTTCGTTATACCATATAACGTAATACGTTATAACGATATACCATATAACGTAATAAGTTATAACGTTATACCATATAACGTAATACGTTATAACGTAATACGTTATAACGTAATACCATATAACGTAATACGTTATAACGTTATACCATATAACGTAATACGTGATAACGTTATACCATATAACGTAAAACGTCATTTCGTTATACCATATAACGTAATACGGTATAACGTTATACCATATAACGTAATACGGTATAACGTTATACCATATAACGTAATACGTTATAACGATATACCATATAACGTAATACGTTATAACGTAATGCCATATAACGTAATTCGTTATAACGTTATACCATATAACGTAATACGGTATAACGTTATACCATATAACGTAATACGTTATAACGTTATACCATATAACGTAATACGTGATAACGTTATACCATATAACGTAATACGTTATAACGTAATACCATATAACGTAAAACGTCATTTCGTTATACCATATAACGTAATACGTTATAACGTAATGCCATATAACGTAATTCGTTATAACGTAATGACATATAACGTAATACGTGATAACGTTATACCATATAACGTAATACGTTATAACGTAATACCATATAACGTAAAACGTCATTTCGTTATACCATATAACGTAATACGGTATGACGTTATACCATATAACGTAATACGTTATAACGATATACCATATAACGTAATAAGTTATAACGTTATACCATATAACGTAATACGTTATAACGTAATACCATATAACGTAATACGTTATAACGTTATACCATATAACGTAATACGTGATAACGTTATACCATATAACGTAATACGTTAAAACGTTATACCATATAACGTAATACGTTATAACTTTATACCATATAACGTAATATGTTATAACGTCATACCATATAACGTAATACGTTATAACGTAATGCCATATAACGTAATTCGTTATAACGTAATGACATATAACGTAATACTTTATAGCGTTATACCATATAACGTAATACGTTATAACGTTATACCATATAACGTAATACGTTATAACGTTATACCATATAACGTAATACGTGATAACGTTATACCATATAACGTTATACGTTATAACGTAATACCATATAACGTAAAACGTCATTTCGTTATACCATATAACGTAATACGGTATAACGTTATACCATATAACGTAATACGTTATAACGATATACCATATAACGTAATACGTTATAACGTTATACCATATAACGTAATACGTGATAACGTTATACCATATAACGTAATACGTTATAACGTAATACCATATAACGTAATACGTTATAACGTAATACCATATAACGTAAAACGTCATTTCGTTATACCATATAACGTAATACGGTATAACGTTATACCATATAACGTAATACGGTATAACGTTATACCATATAACGTAATACGTTATAACGATATACCATATAACGTAATACGTTATAACGTAATGCCATATAACGTAATACGTTATAACGTTATACCATATAACGTTATACCATATAACGTAATACGTGATAACGTTATATCATATAACGTAATACGTTAAAACGTTATACCATATAACGTAATACGTTATAACGTTATACCATATAACGTAATATGTTATAAAGTCATACCATATAACGTAATACGTTATAACGTAATGCCATATAACGTAATTCGTTATAACGTAATGACATATAACGTAATACGTGATAACGTTATACCATATAACGTAATACGTTATAACGTAATACCATATAACGTAAAACGTCATTTCGTTATACCATATAACGTAATACGGTATAACGTTATACCATATAACGTAATACGTTATAACGATATACCATATAACGTAATAAGTTATAACGTTATACCATATAACGTAATACGTTATAACGTAGTACCATATAACGTAATACGTTATAAGGTTATACCATATAACGTAATACGTGATAACGTTATACCATATAACGTAATACGTGATAACGTAATACCATATAACGTAATTCGTTATGACGTTATACCATATAACGTAATACGTTATAACGTAATACCATATAACGTAATACGTTATAACGTAATACCATATAACGTAAAACGTCATTTCGTTATACCATATAACGTAATACGGTATAACGTTATACCATATAACGTAATACGTTATAACGATATACCATATAACGTAATACGTTGTAGCGTTATACCATATAACGTAATACGTTATAACGTTATACCATATAACGTAATACGGTATAACGTTATACCATATAACGTAATACGTTATAACGTAATACCATATAACGTAAAACGTCATTTCGTTATACCATATAACGTAATACGGTATAACGTTATACCATATAACGTAATACGTTATAACGATATACCATATAACGTAATACGTTATAACGTTATACCATATAACGTAATACGTGATAACGTTATACCATATAACGTAATACGTTATAACGTAATACCATATAACGTAATACGTTATAACGTAATACCATATAACGTAAAACGTCATTTCGTTATACCATATAACGTAATACGTTATAACGTAATACCATATAACGTAATACGTTATAACGTTATACCATATAACGTAATACGGTATAACGTTATACCATATAACGTAATACGTTATAACGATATACCATATAACGTAATACGTTATAACGTTATACCATATAACGTAATACGTGATAACGTTATACCATATAACGTAATACGTTATAACGTAATACCATATAACGTAATTCGTTATAACGTTATATCATATAACGTAATATGTTATAACGTCATACCATATAACGTAATACGTTATAACGTAATGCCATATAACGTAATTCGTTATAACGTAATGACATATAACGTAATACGTGATAACGTTATACCATATAACGTAATACGTTATAACGTAATACCATATAACGTAAAACGTCATTTCGTTATACCATATAACGTAATACGGTATAACGTTATACCATATAACGTAATACGTTATAACGATATACCATATAACGTAATAAGTTATAACGTTATACCATATAACGTAATACGTTATAACGTAATACCATATAACGTAATACGTTATAACGTTATACCATATAACGTAATACGTGATAACGTTATACCATATAACGTAATACGTGATAACGTAATACCATATAACGTAATTCGTTATGACGTTATACCATATAACGTAATACGTTATAACGTAATACCATATAACGTAATACGTTATAACGTAATACCATATAACGTAAAACGTCATTTCGTTATACCATATAACGTAATACGGTATAACGTTGTACCATATAACGTAATACGTTATAACGATATACCATATAACGTAATACGTTGTAGCGTTATACCATATAACGTAATACGTTATAACGTTATACCATATAACGTAATACGGTATAACGTTATACCATATAACGTAATACGTTATAACGTAATACCATATAACGTAAAACGTCATTTCGTTATACCATATAACGTAATACGGTATAACGTTATACCATATAACGTAATACGTTATAACGATATACCATATAACGTAATACGTTATAACGTTATACCATATAACGTAATACGTGATAACGTTATACCATATAACGTAATACGTTATAACGTAATACCATATAACGTAATACGTTATAACGTAATACCATATAACGTAAAACGTCATTTCGTTATACCATATAACGTAATACGTTATAACGTAATACCATATAACGTAATACGTTATAACGTTATACCATATAACGTAATACGTGATAACGTTATACCATATAACGTAATACGTTAAAACGTTATACCATGTAACGTAAGACGTTATAACGTTATACCATATAACGTAATATGTTATAACGTCATACCATATAACGTAATACGTTATAACGTAATGCCATATAACGTAACTCGTTATAACGTAATGACATATAACGTAATACGTGATAACGTTATACCATATAACGTAATACGTTATAACGTAATACCATATAACGTAAAACGTCATTTCGTTATACCATATAACGTGAAACGTCATTTCGTTATACCATATAACGTAATACGGTATAACGTTATACCATATAACGTAATACGTTATAACGATACACCATATAACGTAATACGTTATAACGTTATACCATATAACGTAATACGTGATAACGTTATACCATATAACGTAATACGTTATAACGTAATACCATATAACGTAATACGTTATAACGTAATACCATATAACGTAATTCGTTATAACGTAATACCATATAACGTAAAACGTCATTTCGTTATACCATATAACGTAATACGGTATAACGTTATACCATATAACGTAATACGGTATAACGTAATGCCATATAACGTAATACGTTATAACGTTATACCATATAACGTAATACGTGATAACGTTATATCATATAACGTAATACGTTAAAACGTTATACCATATAACGTAATACGTTATAACGTTATATCATATAACGTAATATGTTATAACGTCATACCATATAACGTAATACGTTATAACGTAATGCCATATAACGTAATTCGTTATAACGTAATGACATATAACGTAATACGTGATAACGTTATACCATATAACGTAATACGTTATAACGTAACACCATATAACGTAAAACGTCATTTCGTTATACCATATAACGTAATACGGTATAACGTTATACCATATAACGTAATACGTTATAACGATATACCATATAACGTAATAAGTTATAACGTTATACCATATAACGTAATACGTTATAACGTAATACCATATAACGTAATACGTTATAACGTTATACCATATAACGTAATACGTGATAACGTTATACCATATAACGTAATACGTGATAACGTAATACCATATAACGTAATTCGTTATGACGTTATACCATATAACGTAATACGTTATAACGTAATACCATATAACGTAATACGTTATAACGTTATACCATATAACGTAATACGTGATAACGTTATACCATATAACGTAATACGTGATAACGTAATACCATATAACGTAATTCGTTATGACGTTATACCATATAACGTAATACGTTATAACGTAATACCATATAACGTAATACGTTATAACGTAATACCATATAACGTAAAACGTCATTTCGTTATACCATATAACGTAATACGGTATAACGTTATACCATATAACGTAATACGTTATAACGATATACCATATAACGTAATACGTTGTAGCGTTATACCATATAACGTAATACGTTATAACGTTATACCATATAACGTAATACGGTATAACGTTATACCATATAACGTAATACGTTATAACGTAATACCATATAACGTAAAACGTCATTTCGTTATACCATATAACGTAATACGGTATAACGTTATACCATATAACGTAATACGTTATAACGATATACCATATAACGTAATACGTTATAACGTTATACCATATAACGTAATACGTGATAACGTTATACCATATAACGTAATACGTTATAACGTAATACCATATAACGTAATACGTTATAACGTAATACCATATAACGTAAAACGTCATTTCGTTATACCATATAACGTAATACGTTATAACGTAATACCATATAACGTAATACGTTATAACGTTATACCATATAACGTAATACGTGATAACGTTATACCATATAACGTAATACGTTAAAACGTTATACCATGTAACGTAATACGTTATAACGTTATACCATATAACGTAATATGTTATAACGTCATACCATATAACGTAATACGTTATAACGTAATGCCATATAACGTAACTCGTTATAACGTAATGACATATAACGTAATACGTGATAACGTTATACCATATAACGTAATACGTTATAACGTAATACCATATAACGTAAAACGTCATTTCGTTATACCATATAACGTAAAACGTCATTTCGTTATACCATATAACGTAATACGGTATAACGTTATACCATATAACGTAATACGTTATAACGATACACCATATAACGTAATACGTTATAACGTTATACCATATAACGTAATACGTGATAACGTTATACCATATAACGTAATACGGTATAACGTTATACCATATAACGTAATACGTTATAACGTAATACCATATAACGTAATACGTTATAACGTAATACCATATAACGTAAAACGTCATTTCGTTATACCATATAACGTAATACGTTATAACGTAATACCATATAACGTAATACGTTATAACGTTATACCATATAACGTTATACCATATAACGTAATACGTGATAACGTTATATCATATAACGTAATACGTTAAAACGTTATACCATATAACGTAATACGTTATAACGTTATACCATATAACGTAATATGTTATAACGTCATACCATATAACGTAATACGTTATAACGTAATGCCATATAACGTAATTCGTTATAACGTAATGACATATAACGTAATACGTGATAACGTTATACCATATAACGTAATACGTTATAACGTAATACCATATAACGTAAAACGTCATTTCGTTATACCATATAACGTAATACGGTATAACGTTATACCATATAACGTAATTCGTTATAACGATATACCATATAACGTAATAAGTTATAACGTTATACCATATAACGTAATACGTTATAACGTAATACCATATAACGTAATACGTTATAACGTTATACCATATAACGTAATACGTGATAACGTTATACCATATAACGTAATACGTTAAAACGTTATACCATATAACGTAATACGTTATAACTTTATACCATATAACGTAATATGTTATAACGTCATACCATATAACGTAATACGTTATAACGTAATGCCATATAACGTAATTCGTTATAACGTAATAACATATAACGTAATACTTTATAGCGTTATACCATATAACGTAATACGTTATAACGTTATACCATATAACGTAATACGTTATAACGTTATACCATATAACGTAATACGTGATAACGTTATACCATATAACGTAATACGGTATAACGTTATACCATATAACGTAATACGTTATAACGATATACCATATAACGTAATACGTTATAACGTTATACCATATAACGTAATACGTTAAAACGTTATACCATATAACGTAATACGTTATAACGTTATACCATATAACGTAATATGTTATAACGTCATACCATATAACGTAATACGTTATAACGTAATGCCATATAACGTAATTCGTTATAACGTAATGACATATAACGTAATACGTGATAACGTTATACCATATAACGTAATACGTTATAACGTAATACCATATAACGTAAAACGTCATTTCGTTATACCATATAACGTAATACGGTATAACGTTATACCATATAACGTAATACGTTATAACGATATACCATATAACGTAATACGTTATAACGTTATACCATATAACGTAATACGTTATAACGTAATACCATATAACGTAATACGTTATAACGTTATACCATATAACGTAATACGTGATAACGTTATACCATATAACGTAATACGTTAAAACGTTATACCATATAACGTAATACGTTATAACGTTATACCATGTAACGTAATACGTTATAACGTTATACCATATAACGTAATACGTGATAACGTTATACCATATAACGTAATACGTTATAACGTAATACCATATAACGTAAAACGTCATTTCGTTATACCATATAACGTAATACGGTATAACGTTGTACCATATAACGTAATACGTTATAACGATATACCATATAACGTAATACGTTATAACGTTATACCATATAACGTAATACGTGATAACGTTATACCATATTACGTAATACGTTATAACGTAATACCATATAACGTAATACGTTATAACGTAATACCATATAACGTAAAACGTCATTTCGTTATACCATATAACGTAATACGGTATAACGTTATACCATATAACGTAATACGGTATAACGTTATACCATATAACGTAATACGTAATAACGATATATCATATAACGTAATACGTTATAACGTAATGCCATATAACGTAATTCGTTATAACGTTATACCATATAACGTAATACGTTATAACGTTATACCATATAACGTAATACGTTATAACGTTATACCATATAACGTAATACGTGATAACGTTATACCATATAACGTAATACGTTATAACGTAATACCATATAACGTAAAACGTCATTTCGTTATACCATATAACGTAATACGGTATAACGTTATACCATATAACGTAATACGTTATAACGATACACCATATAACGTAATACGTTATAACGTTATACCATATAACGTAATACGTGATAACGTAGTACCATATAACGTAATACGTTATGACGTTATACCATATAACGTAATACGTTATAACGTAATACCATATAACGTAATACGTTATAACGTAATACCATATAACGTAGAACGTCATTTCGTTATACCATATAACGTAATACGTTATAACGTAATACCATATAACGTAATACGTTATAACGTAATACCATATAACGTAATACGTTATAACGTAATACCATGTAACGTAATACGTTATAACGTAATACCATATAACGTAAAACGTCATTTCGTTATACCATATAACGTAATACGTTATAACGTAATACCATATAACGTAATACGTTATATCGTTATACCATATAACGTAATACATGATAACGTTATATCATATAACGTAATACGTTAAAACGTTATACCATATAACGTAATACGTTATAACGTTATACCATATAACGTAATATGTTATAACGTCATACCATATAACGTAATACGTTATAACGTAATGCCATATAACGTAATTCGTTATAACGTAATGACATATAACGTAATACGTGATAACGTTATACCATATAACGTAATACGTTATAACGTAATACCATATAACGTAAAACGTCATTTCGTTATACCATATAACGTAATACGGTATAACGTTATACCATATAACGTAATACGTTATAACGATATACCATATAACGTAATACGTTATAACGTTATACCATATAACGTAATACGTTATAACGTAATACCATATAACGTAATACGTTATAACGTTATACCATATAACGTAATACGTGATAACGTTATACCATATAACGTAATACGTTAAAACGTTATACCATATAACGTAATACGTTATAACGTTATACCATATAACGTAATATGTTATAACGTCATACCATATAACGTAATACGTTATAACGTAATGCCATATAACGTAATTCGTTATAACGTAATGACATATAACGTAATACTTTATAGCGTTATACCATATAACGTAATACGTTATAACGTTATACCATGTAACGTAATACGTTATAACGTTCTACCATATAACGTAATACGTGATAACGTTATACCATATAACGTAATACGTTATAACGTAATACCATATAACGTAAAACGTCATTTCGTTATACCATATAACGTAATACGGTATAACGTTGTACCATATAACGTAATACGTTATAACGATATACCATATAACGTAATACGTTATAACGTTATACCATATAACGTAATACGTGATAACGTTATACCATATTACGTAATACGTTATAACGTAATACCATATAACGTAATACGTTATAACGTAATACCATATAACGTAAAACGTCATTTCGTTATACCATATAACGTAATACGGTATAACGTTATACCATATAACGTAATACGGTATAACGTTATACCATATAACGTAATACGTAATAACGATATACCATATAACGTAATACGTTATAACGTAATGCCATATAACGTAATTCGTTATAACGTTATACCATATAACGTAATACGTTATAACGTTATACCATATAACGTAATACGTTATAACGTTATACCATATAACGTAATACGTGATAACGTTATACCATATAACGTAATACGTTATAACGTAATACCATATAACGTAAAACGTCATTTCGTTATACCATATAACGTAATACGTGATAACGTTATACCATATAACGTAATACGTTATAACGTAATACCATATAACGTAATACGTTATAACGTTATACCATATAACGTAAAACGTCATTTCGTTATACCATATAACGTAAAACGTCATTTCGTTATAACATATAACGTAATACGGTATAACGTTATACCATATAACGTAATACGGTATAACGTTATACCATATAACGTAATACGTTATAACGATATACCATATAACGTAATACGTTATAACGTAATACCATATAACGTAATACGTTATAACGTAATACCATATAACGTAATACGTGATAACGTTATACCATATAACGTAATACGTTAAAACGTTATACCATATAACGTAATACGTTATAACGTTATACCATATAACGTAATATGTTATAACGTCATACCATATAACGTAATACGTTATAACGTAATGCCATATAACGTAATTCGTTATAACGTAATACCATATAACGTAAAACGTCATTTCGTTATACCATATAACGTAATACGTTATAACGTAATACCATATAACGTAATACGTTATGACGTTATACCATATAACGTAATACGTGATAACGTTATACCATATAACGTAATATGTTAGAACGTTATACAATATAACGTAATACGTTATAACGTAATACCATATAACGTAATACGTTATAACGTTATACCATATAACGTAATACGTGATAACGTTATACCATATAACGTAATACGTTAAAACGTTATACAATATAACGTAACACGTTATAACGTAATACCATATAACGTAATACGTTATAACGTAATGACATATAACGTAATACGCTATATAGTTATACCATATAACGTAATATGTTATAACGTCATACCATATAACGTAATACGTTATAACGTAATGCCATATAACGTAATTCGTTATAACGTAATGCCATATAACGTAATTCGTTATAACGTTATACCATATAACGTAATACGTTATAACGTTATACCATATAACGTAATACGTTATAACGTTATACCATATAACGTAATACGTTATAACGTAATACCATATAACGTAAAACGTCATTTCGTTATACCATATAACGTAATACGGTATAACGTTATACCATATAACGTAATACGTTATAACGATATACCATATAACGTAATACGTTATAACGTTATACCATATAACGTAATACGTTATAACGTAATACCATATAACGTAATACGTTATAACGTTATACCATATAACGTAATACGTGATAACGTTATACCATATAACGTAATACGTTAAAACGTTATACCATATAACGTAATACGTTATAACGTTATACCATATAACGTAATATGTTATAACGTCATACCATATAACGTAATACGTTATAACGTAATGCCATATAACGTAATTCGTTATAACGTAATGCCATATAACGTAATTCGTTATAACGTTATACCATATAACGTAATACGTTATAACGTTATACCATATAACGTAATACGTTATAACGTTATACCATATAACGTAATACGTTATAACGTTATACCATATAACGTAATACGTGATAACGTTATACCATATAACGTAAAACGTCATTTCGTTATACCATATAACGTAATACGGTATAATGTTATACCATATAACGTAATACGTTATAACGATATACCATATAACGTAATACGTTATAACGTTATACCATATAACGTAATACGTGATAACGTTATACCATATTACGTAATACGTTATAACGTAATACCATATAACGTAATACGTTATAACGTAATACCATATAACGTAAAACGTCATTTCGTTATACCATATAACGTAATACGGTATAACGTTATACCATATAACGTAATACGGTATAACGTTATACCATATAACGTAATCAGTTATAACGATATACCATATAACGTAATACGTTATAACGTAATGCCATATAACGTAATTCGTTATAACGTTATACCATATAACGTAATACGTTATAACGTTATACCATATAACGTAATACGTTATAAAGTTATACCATATAACGTAATACGTGATAACGTTATACCATATAACGTAATACGTTATAACGATATACCATATAACGTAATACGTTATAACGTTATACCATATAACGTAATACGTGATAACGTTATACCATATTACGTAATACGTTATAACGTAATACCATATAACGTAATACGTTATAACGTAATACCATATAACGTAAAACGTCATTTCGTTATACCATATAACGTAATACGGTATAACGTTATACCATATAACGTAATACGTTATAACGATACACCATATAACGTAATACGTTATAACGTTGTACCATATAACGTAATACGTGATAACGTAATACCATATAACGTAATACGTTATGACGTTATACCATATAACGTAATACGTTATAACGTAATACCATATAACGTAATACGTTATAACGTAATACCATATAACGTAGAACGTCATTTCGTTATACCATATAACGTAATACGTGATAACGTTATACCATATAACGTAATACGTTAAAACGTTATACCATATAACGTAATACGTTATAACGTTATACCATATAACGTAATACGTGATCACGTTATACCATATAACGTAATACGTTATAACGTAATACCATATAACATAATACGTTATAACGTTATACCATATAACGTAAAACGTCATTTCGTTATACCATATAACGTAAAACGTCATTTCGTTATAACATATAACGTAATACGGTATAACGTTATACCATATAACGTAATACGGTATAACGTTATACCATATAACGTAATACGTTATAACGATATACCATATAACGTAATACGTTATAACGTAATATCATATAACGTAATACCATATAACGTAATACGTGATAACGTTATACCATATAACGTAATACGTTAAAACGTTATACCATATAACGTAATACGTTATAACGTTATACCATATAACGTAATATGTTATAACGTCATACCATATAACGTAATACGTTATAACGTAATGCCATATAACGTAATTCGTTATAACGTAATACCATATAACGTAAAACGTCATTTCGTTAAACCATATAACGTAATACGTTATAACGTAATACCATATAACGTAATACGTTATAACGTTATACCATATAACGTAATACGTGATAACGTTATACCATATAACGTAATATGTTAGAACGTTATACAATATAACGTAATACGTTATAACGTAATACCATATAACGTAATACGTTATAACGTAATGACATATAACGTAATACGTTATATAGTTATACCATATAACGTAATAAGTTATAACGTTATACCATATAACGTAATACGTTATAAAGTTATACCATATAACGTAATTCGTTATAACGTTATACCACATAACGTAATACGTTATCACGTTATACCATATAACGTAATGCGATAAAACGTAATACCATATAACGTAATACGTTATAACGTTATACCATATAACGTAAAACGTCATTTCGTTATACCATATAACGTAATACGGTATAACGTTATACCATATAACGTAATACGTTATAACGCTATACCATATAACGTAATACGTTATAACGTTATACCATATAACGTATTACGTGATAACATTATTCCATATAACGTAATACGTTAAAACGTTATACCATATAACGTAATACGTTAAAACGTTATACCATATAACGTAATACGTTACAACGTTATACCACATAACGTAATATGTTATAACGTCATACCATATAACGTAATACGTTATAACGTAATGCCATATAACGTAAAACGTCATTTCGTTATACCATATAACGTAATACGGTATAACGTTATACCATATAACGTAATACGTTATAACGATACACCATATATCGTAATACGTTATAACGTTATACCATATAACGTAATACGTGATAACGTTATACCATATATCGTAATACGTTATAACGTAATACCATATAACGTAATACGTTATAACGTTATACCATATAACGTAAAACGTCATTTCGTTATACCATATAACGTAATACGTGATAACGTTATACCATATAACGTAATACGTTATAACGTAATACCATATAACGTAATACGTTATAACGTAATACCATATAACGTAAAACGTCATTTCGTTATACCATATAACGTAATACGTTATAACGTAATACCATATAACGTAATACGTTATAACGTTATACCATATAACGTAATACGTGATAACGTTATACCATATATCGTAATACGTTATAACGTAATACCATATAACGTAATACGTTATAACGTTATACCATATAACGTAAAACGTCATTTCGTTATACCATATAACGTAAAACGTCATTTCGTTATACCATATAACGTAATACGTGATAACGTTATACCATATAACGTAATACGTTATAACGTAATACCATATAACGTAATACGTTATAACGTAATACCATATAACGTAAAACGTCATTTCGTTATACCATATAACGTAATACGGTATAACGTTATACCATATAACGTAATACGGTATAACGTTATACCATATAACGTAATACGTTATAACGATATACCATATAACGTAATACGTTATAACGTAATGCCATATAACGTAATTCGTTATAACGTTATACCATATAACGTAATACGTTATAACGTTATAACATATAACGTAATACGTTATAACGTAATGCCATATAACGTAATACGTGATAACGTTATACCATATAACGTAATACGTTATAACGTAATACCATATAACGTAAAACGTCATTTCGTTATACCATATAACGTAATACGGTATAACGTTATACCATATAACGTAATACGTTATAACGATATACCATATAACGTAATACGTTATAACGTTATACCATATAACGTAATACGTGATAACGTTATACCATATAACGTAATACGTTATAACGTAATAACATGTAACGTAATACGTTATAACGTAATACCATATAACGTAAAACGTCATTTCGTTATACCATATAACGTAATACGTTATAACGTAATACCATATAACGTAATACGTTATAACGTTATACCATATAACGTAATACATGATAACGTTATATCATATAACGTAATACGTTAAAACGTTATACCATATAACGTAATACGTTATAACGTTATACCATATAACGTAATATGTTATAACGTCATACCATATAACGTAATACGTTATAACGTAATGCCATATAACGTAATTCGTTATAACGTAATGACATATAACGTAATACGTGATAACGTTATACCATATAACGTAATACGTTATAACGTAATACCATATAACGTAAAACGTCATTTCGTTATACCATATAACGTAATACGGTATAACGTTATACCATATAACGTAATACGTTATAACGATATACCATATAACGTAATACGTTATAACGTTATACCATATAACGTAATACGTTATAACGTAATACCATATAACGTAATACGTTATAACGTTATACCATATAACGTAATACGTGATAACGTTATACCATATAACGTAATACGTTAAAACGTTATACCATATAACGTAATACGTTATAACGTTATACCATGTAACGTAATACGTTATAACGTTATACCATATAACGTAATACGTGATAACGTTATACCATATAACGTAATACGTTATAACGTAATACCATATAACGTAAAACGTCATTTCGTTATACCATATAACGTAATACGGTATAACGTTGTACCATATAACGTAATACGTTATAACGATATACCATATAACGTAATACGTTATAACGTTATACCATATAACGTAATACGTGATAACGTTATACCATATTACGTAATACGTTATAACGTAATACCATATAACGTAATACGTTATAACGTAATACCATATAACGTAAAACGTCATTTCGTTATACCATATAACGTAATACGGTATAACGTTATACCATATAACGTAATACGGTATAACGTTATACCATATAACGTAATACGTAATAACGATATACCATATAACGTAATACGTTATAACGTAATGCCATATAACGTAATTCGTTATAACGTTATACCATATAACGTAATACGTTATAACGTTATACCATATAACGTAATACGTTATAACGTTATACCATATAACGTAATACGTGATAACGTTATACCATATAACGTAATACGTTATAACGTAATACCATATAACGTAAAACGTCATTTCGTTATACCATATAACGTAATACGGTATAACGTTATACCATATAACGTAATACGTTATAACGATACACCATATAACGTAATACGTTATAACGTTATACCATATAACGTAATACGTGATAACGTAATACCATATAACGTAATACGTTATGACGTTATACCATATAACGTAATACGTTATAACGTAATACCATATAACGTAATACGTTATAACGTAATACCATATAACGTAGAACGTCATTTCGTTATACCATATAACGTAATACGTTATAACGTAATACCATATAACGTAATACGTTATAACGTAATACCATATAACGTAATACGTTATAACGTAATACCATGTAACGTAATACGTTATAACGTAATACCATATAACGTAAAACGTCATTTCGTTATACCATATAACGTAATACGTTATAACGTAATACCATATAACGTAATACGTTATATCGTTATACCATATAACGTAATACATGATAACGTTATATCATATAACGTAATACGTTAAAACGTTATACCATATAACATAATACGTTATAACGTTATACCATATAACGTAATATGTTATAACGTCATACCATATAACGTAATACGTTATAACGTAATGCCATATAACGTAATTCGTTATAACGTAATGACATATAACGTAATACGTGATAACGTTATACCATATAACGTAATACGTTATAACGTAATACCATATAACGTAAAACGTCATTTCGTTATACCATATAACGTAATACGGTATAACGTTATACCATATAACGTAATACGTTATAACGATATACCATATAACGTAATACGTTATAACGTTATACCATATAACGTAATACGTTATAACGTAATACCATATAACGTAATACGTTATAACGTTATACCATATAACGTAATACGTGATAACGTTATACCATATAACGTAATACGTTAAAACGTTATACCATATAACGTAATACGTTATAACGTTATACCATATAACGTAATATGTTATAACGTCATACCATATAACGTAATACGTTATAACGTAATGCCATATAACGTAATTCGTTATAACGTAATGACATATAACGTAATACTTTATAGCGTTATACCATATAACATAATACGTTATAACGTTATACCATGTAACGTAATACGTTATAACGTTCTACCATATAACGTAATACGTGATAACGTTATACCATATAACGTAATACGTTATAACGTAATACCATATAACGTAAAACGTCATTTCGTTATACCATATAACGTAATACGGTATAACGTTGTACCATATAACGTAATACGTTATAACGATATACCATATAACGTAATACGTTATAACGTTATACCATATAACGTAATACGTGATAACGTTATACCATATTACGTAATACGTTATAACGTAATACCATATAACGTAATACGTTATAACGTAATACCATATAACGTAAAACGTCATTTCGTTATACCATATAACGTAATACGGTATAACGTTATACCATATAACGTAATACGGTATAACGTTATACCATATAACGTAATACGTAATAACGATATACCATATAACGTAATACGTTATAACGTAATGCCATATAACGTAATTCGTTATAACGTTATACCATATAACGTAATACGTTATAACGTTATACCATATAACGTAATACGTTATAACGTTATACCATATAACGTAATACGTGATAACGTTATACCATATAACGTAATACGTTATAACGTAATACCATATAACGTAAAACGTCATTTCGTTATACCATATAACGTAATACGTGATAACGTTATACCATATAACGTAATACGTTATAACGTAATACCATATAACGTAATACGTTATAACGTTATACCATATAACGTAAAACGTCATTTCGTTATACCATATAACGTAAAACGTCATTTCGTTATAACATATAACGTAATACGGTATAACGTTATACCATATAACGTAATACGGTATAACGTTATACCATATAACGTAATACGTTATAACGATATACCATATAACGTAATACGTTATAACGTAATACCATATAACGTAATACGTTATAACGTAATACCATATAACGTAATACGTGATAACGTTATACCATATAACGTAATACGTTAAAACGTTATACCATATAACGTAATACGTTATAACGTTATACCATATAACGTAATATGTTATAACGTCATACCATATAACGTAATACGTTATAACGTAATGCCATATAACGTAATTCGTTATAACGTAATACCATATAACGTAAAACGTCATTTCGTTATACCATATAACGTAATACGTTATAACGTAATACCATATAACGTAATACGTTATGACGTTATACCATATAACGTAATACGTGATAACGTTATACCATATAACGTAATATGTTAGAACGTTATACAATATAACGTAATACGTTATAACGTAATACCATATAACGTAATACGTTATAACGTTATACCATATAACGTAATACGTGATAACGTTATACCATATAACGTAATACGTTAAAACGTTATACAATATAACGTAACACGTTATAACGTAATACCATATAACGTAATACGTTATAACGTAATGACATATAACGTAATACGCTATATAGTTATACCATATGACGTAATATGTTATAACGTCATACCATATAACGTAATACGTTATAACGTAATGCCATATAACGTAATTCGTTATAACGTAATGCCATATAACGTAATTCGTTATAACGTTATACCATATAACGTAATACGTTATAACGTTATACCATATAACGTAATACGTTATAACGTTATACCATATAACGTAATACGTTATAACGTAATACCATATAACGTAAAACGTCATTTCGTTATACCATATAACGTAATACGGTATAACGTTATACCATATAACGTAATACGTTATAACGATATACCATATAACGTAATACGTTATAACGTTATACCATATAACGTAATACGTTATAACGTAATACCATATAACGTAATACGTTATAACGTTATACCATATAACGTAATACGTGATAACGTTATACCATATAACGTAATACGTTAAAACGTTATACCATATAACGTAATACGTTATAACGTTATACCATATAACGTAATATGTTATAACGTCATACCATATAACGTAATACGTTATAACGTAATGCCATATAACGTAATTCGTTATAACGTAATGCCATATAACGTAATTCGTTATAACGTTATACCATATAACGTAATACGTTATAACGTTATACCATATAACGTAATACGTTATAACGTTATACCATATAACGTAATACGTTATAACGTTATACCATATAACGTAATACGTGATAACGTTATACCATATAACGTAAAACGTCATTTCGTTATACCATATAACGTAATACGGTATAATGTTATACCATATAACGTAATACGTTATAACGATATACCATATAACGTAATACGTTATAACGTTATACCATATAACGTAATACGTGATAACGTTATACCATATTACGTAATACGTTATAACGTAATACCATATAACGTAATACGTTATAACGTAATACCATATAACGTAAAACGTCATTTCGTTATACCATATAACGTAATACGGTATAACGTTATACCATATAACGTAATACGGTATAACGTTATACCATATAACGTAATCAGTTATAACGATATACCATATAACGTAATACGTTATAACGTAATGCCATATAACGTAATTCGTTATAACGTTATACCATATAACGTAATACGTTATAACGTTATACCATATAACGTAATACGTTATAAAGTTATACCATATAACGTAATACGTGATAACGTTATACCATATAACGTAATACGTTATAACGATATACCATATAACGTAATACGTTATAACGTTATACCATATAACGTAATACGTGATAACGTTATACCATATTACGTAATACGTTATAACGTAATACCATATAACGTAATACATTATAACGTAATACCATATAACGTAAAACGTCATTTCGTTATACCATATAACGTAATACGGTATAACGTTATACCATATAACGTAATACGTTATAACGATACACCATATAACGTAATACGTTATAACGTTGTACCATATAACGTAATACGTGATAACGTAATACCATATAACGTAATACGTTATGACGTTATACCATATAACGTAATACGTTATAACGTAATACCATATAACGTAATACGTTATAACGTAATACCATATAACGTAGAACGTCATTTCGTTATACCATATAACGTAATACGTGATAACGTTATACCATATAACGTAATACGTTAAAACGTTATACCATATAACGTAATACGTTATAACGTTATACCATATAACGTAATACGTGATCACGTTATACCATATAACGTAATACGTTATAACGTAATACCATATAACATAATACGTTATAACGTTATACCATATAACGTAAAACGTCATTTCGTTATACCATATAACGTAAAACGTCATTTCGTTATAACATATAACGTAATACGGTATAACGTTATACCATATAACGTAATACGGTATAACGTTATACCATATAACGTAATACGTTATAACGATATACCATATAACGTAATACGTTATAACGTAATATCATATAACGTAATACGTTATAACGTAATACCATATAACGTAATACGTGATAACGTTATACCATATAACGTAATACGTTAAAACGTTATACCATATAACGTAATACGTTATAACGTTATACCATATAACGTAATATGTTATAACGTCATACCATATAACGTAATACGTTATAACGTAATGCCATATAACGTAATTCGTTATAACGTAATACCATATAACGTAAAACGTCATTTCGTTATACCATATAACGTAATACGTTATAACGTAATACCATATAACGTAATACGTTATAACGTTATACCATATAACGTAATACGTGATAACGTTATACCATATAACGTAATATGTTAGAACGTTATACAATATAACGTAATACGTTATAACGTAATACCATATAACGTAATACGTTATAACGTAATGACATATAACGTAATACGTTATATAGTTATACCATATAACGTAATAAGTTATAACGTTATACCATATAACGTAATACGTTATAAAGTTATACCATATAACGTAATTCGTTATAACGTTATACCACATAACGTAATACGTTATCACGTTATACCATATAACGTAATGCGATAAAACGTAATACCATATAACGTAATACGTTATAACGTTATACCATATAACGTAAAACGTCATTTCGTTATACCATATAACGTAATACGGTATAACGTTATACCATATAACGTAATACGTTATAACGATATACCATATAACGTAATACGTTATAACGTTATACCATATAACGTATTACGTGATAACATTATTCCATATAACGTAATACGTTAAAACGTTATACCATATAACGTAATACGTTAAAACGTTATACCATATAACGTAATACGTTACAACGTTATACCATATAACGTAATATGTTATAACGTCATACCATATAACGTAATACGTTATAACGTAATGCCATATAACGTAAAACGTCATTTCGTTATACCATATAACGTAATACGGTATAACGTTATACCATATAACGTAATACGTTATAACGATACACCATATATCGTAATACGTTATAACGTTATACCATATAACGTAATACGTGATAACGTTATACCATATATCGTAATACGTTATAACGTAATACCATATAACGTAATACGTTATAACGTTATACCATATAACGTAAAACGTCATTTCGTTATACCATATAACGTAATACGTGATAACGTTATACCATATAACGTAATACGTTATAACGTAATACCATATAACGTAATACGTTATAACGTAATACCATATAACGTAAAACGTCATTTCGTTATACCATATAACGTAATACGTTATAACGTAATACCATATAACGTAATACGTTATAACGTTATACCATATAACGTAATACGTGATAACGTTATACCATATATCGTAATACGTTATAACGTAATACCATATAACGTAATACGTTATAACGTTATACCATATAACGTAAAACGTCATTTCGTTATACCATATAACGTAAAACGTCATTTCGTTATACCATATAACGTAATACGGTATAACGTTATACCATATAACGTAATACGGTATAACGTTATACCATATAACGTAATACGTTATAACGATATACCATATAACGTAATACGTTATAACGTAATGCCATATAACGTAATTCGTTATAACGTTATACCATATAACGTAATACGTTATAACGTTATACCATATAACGTAATACGTTATAACGTAATGCCATATAACGTAATACGTGATAACGTTATACCATATAACGTAATACGTTATAACGTAATACCATATAACGTAAAACGTCATTTCGTTATACCATATAACGTAATACGGTATAACGTTATACCATATAACGTAATACGTTATAACGATATACCATATAACGTAATACGTTATAACGTTATACCATATAACGTAATACGTGATAACGTTATACCATATAACGTAATACGTTATAACGTAATACCATATAACGTAATACGTTATAACGTAATACCATATAACGTAAAACGTCATTTCGTTATACCATATAACGTAATACGTTATAACGTAATACCATATAACGTAATACGTTATAACGTTATACCATATAACGTAATACGTGATAACGTTATATCATATAACGTAATACGTTAAAACGTTATACCATATAACGTAATACGTTATAACGTTATACCATTTAACGTAATATGTTATAACGTCATACCATATAACGTAATACGTTATAACGTAATGCCATATAACGTAATTCGTTATAACGTAATGACATATAACGTAATACGTGATAACGTTATACCATATAACGTAATACGTTATAACGTAATACCATATAACGTAAAACGTCATTTCGTTATACCATATAACGTAATACGGTATAACGTTATACCATAACACGTAATACGTTATAACGATATACCATATAACGTAATACGTTATAACGTTATACCATATAACGTAATACGTTATAACGTAATACCATATAACGTAATACGTTATAACGTTATACCATATAACGTAATACGTGATAACGTTATACCATATAACGTAATACGTTAAAACGTTATACCATATAACGTAATATGTTAGAACGTTATACAATATAACGTAATACGTTATAACGTAATACCATATAACGTAATACGTTATAACGTAATGACATATAACGTAATACGTTATGTAGTTATACCATATAACGTAATAAGTTATAACGTTATACCATATAACGTAATACGTTATAACGTTATACCATATAACGTAATTCGTTATAACGTTATACCACATAACGTAATACGTTATAACGTTATACCATATAACGTAATGCGATAAAACGTAATACCATATAACGTAATACGTTATAACGTTATACCATATAACGTAAAACGTCATTTCGTTATACCATATAACGTAATACGGTATAACGTTATACCATATAACGTAATACGTTATAACGATATACCATATAACGTAATACGTTATAACGTTATACCATATAACGTAATACGTGATAACATTATTCCATATAACGTGATACGTTAAAACGTTATACCATATAACGTAATACGTTAAAACGTTATACCATATAACGTAATACGTTATAACGTAATACCATATAACGTAAAACGTCATTTCGTTATACCATATAACGTAATACGGTATAACGTTATACCATATAACGTAATACGTTATAACGATACACCATATAACGTAATACGTTATAACGTTATACCATATAACGTAATACGTGATAACGTTATACCATATATCGTAATACGTTATAACGTAATACCATATAACGTAATACGTTATAACGTTATACCATATAACGTAAAACGTCATTTCGTTATACCATATAACGTAAAACGTCATTTCGTTATACCATATAACGTAATACGGTATAACGTTATACCATATAACGTAATACGGTATAACGTTATACCATATAACGTAATACGTTATAACGATATACCATATAACGTAATACGTTATAACGTAATGCCATATAACGTAATTCGTTATAACGTTATACCATATAACGTAATACGTTATAACGTTATACCATATAACGTAATACGTTATAACGTAATGCCATATAACGTAATACGTGATAACGTTATACCATATAACGTAATACGTTATAACGTAATACCATATAACGTAAAACGTCATTTCGTTATACCATATAACGTAATACGGTATAACGTTATACCATATAACGTAATACGTTATAACGATATACCATATAACGTAATACGTTATAACGTTATACCATATAACGTAATACGTTATAACGTAATACCATATAACGTAAAACGTCATTTCGTTATACCATATAACGTAATACGTTATAACGTAATACCATATAACGTAAAACGTCATTTCGTTATACCATATAACGTAATACGTTATAACGTAATACCATATAACGTAATACGTTATAACGTTATACCATATAACGTAATACGTGATAACGTTATATCATATAACGTAATACGTTAAAACGTTATACCATATAACGTAATACGTTATAACGTTATACCATTTAACGTAATATGTTATAACGTCATACCATATAACGTAATACGTTATAACGTAATGCCATATAACGTAATTCGTTATAACGTAATGACATATAACGTAATACGTGATAACGTTATACCATATAACGTAATACGTTATAACGTAATACCATATAACGTAAAACGTCATTTCGTTATACCATATAACGTAATATGTTATAACGTCATACCATATAACGTAATACGTTATAACGTTATACCATATAACGTAATACGTGATAACGTTATACCATATAACGTAATACGTTAAAACGTTATACCATATAACGTAATACGTTATAACGTTATACCATATAACGTAATATGTTATAACGTCATACCATATAACGTAATACGTTATAACGTAATGCCATATAACGTAATTCGTTATAACGTAATGACATATAACGTAATACTTTATAGCGTTATACCATATAACGTAATACGTTATAACGTTATACCATGTAACGTAATACGTTATAACGTTATACCATATAACGTAATACGTGATAACGTTATACCATATAACGTAATACGTTATAACGTAATACCATATAACGTAAAACGTCATTTCGTTATACCATATAACGTAAAACGTCATTTCGTTATACCATATAACGTAATACGGTATAACGTTATACCATATAACGTAATACGTTATAATGATATACCATATAACGTAATACGTTATAACGTTATACCATATAACGTAATACGTGATAACGTTATACCATATAACGTAATACGTTATAACGTAATACCATATAACGTAATACGTTATAACGTAATACCATATAACGTAAAACGTCATTTCGTTATACCATATAACGTAATACGGTATAACGTTATACCATATAACGTAATACGGTATAACGTTATACCATATAACGTAATACGTTATAACGATATACCATATAACGTAATACGTTATAACGTAATGCCATATAACGTAATTCGTTATAACGTTATACCATATAACGTAATACGTTATAACGTTATACCATATAACGTAATACGTTATAACGTTATACCATATAACGTAATACGTGATAACGTTATACCATATAACGTAATACGTTATAACGTAATACCATATAACGTAAAACGTCATTTCGTTACACCATATACGTAATACGGTATAACGTTATACCATATAACGTAATACGTTATAACGATACACCATATAACGTAATACGTTATAACGTTATACCATATAACGTAATACGTTATAACGTAATGCTATATATCGTAATACGTGATAACGTTATACCATATAACGTAATACGTTATAACGTAATACCATATAATGTAAAACGTCATTTCGTTATACCATATAACGTAATACGGTATAACGTTATACCATATAACGTAATACGTTATAACGATATACCATATAACGTAATACGTTATAACGTTATACCATATAACGTAATACGTGATAACGTTATACCATATAACGTAATACGTTATAACGTAATACCATATAACGTAATACGTTATAACGTAATACCATATAACGTAAAACGTCATTTCGTTATACCATATAACGTAATACGTTATAACGTAATACCATATAACGTAATACGTTATAACGTTATACCATATAACGTAATACGTGATAACGTTATACCATATATCGTAATACGTTATAACGTAATACCATATAACGTAATACGTTATAACGTTATACCATATAACGTAAAACGTCATTTCGTTATACCATATAACGTAAAACGTCATTTCGTTATACCATATAACGTAATACGGTATAACGTTATACCATATAACGTAATACGGTATAACGTTATACCATATAACGTAATACGTTATAACGATATACCATATAACGTAATACGTTATAACGTAATGCCATATAACGTAATTCGTTATAACGTTATACCATATAACGTAATACGTTATAACGTTATACCATATAACGTAATACGTTATAACGTAATGCCATATAACGTAATACGTGATAACGTTATACCATATAACGTAATACGTTATAACGTAATACCATATAACGTAATACGTTATAACGTAATACCATATAACGTAATACGTTATAACGTAATACCATATAACGTAAAACGTCATTTCGTTATACCATATAACGTAATACGTTATAACGTAATACCATATAACGTAATACGTTATAACGTTATACCATATAACGTAATACGTGATAACGTTATATCATATAACGTAATACGTTAAAACGTTATACCATATAACGTAATACGTTATAACGTTATACCATTTAACGTAATATGTTATAACGTCATACCATATAACGTAATACGTTATAACGTAATGCCATATAACGTAATTCGTTATAACGTAATGACATATAACGTAATACGTGATAACGTTATACCATATAACGTAATACGTTATAACGTAATACCATATAACGTAAAACGTCATTTCGTTATACCATATAACGTAATACGGTATAACGTTATACCATATAACGTAATACGTTATAACGATATACCATATAACGTAATACGTTATAACGTTATACCATATAACGTAATACGTTATAACGTAATACCATATAACGTAATACGTTATAACGTTATACCATATAACGTAATACGTGATAACGTTATACCATATAACGTAATACGTTAAAACGTTATACCATATAACGTAATACGTTATAACGTTATACCATATAACGTAATATGTTATAACGTCATACCATATAACGTAATACGTTATAACGTAATGCCATATAACGTAATTCGTTATAACGTAATGACATATAACGTAATACTTTATAGCGTTATACCATATAACGTAATACGTTATAACGTTATACCATGTAACGTAATACGTTATAACGTTATACCATATAACGTAATACGTGATAACGTTATACCATATAACGTAATACGTTATAACGTAATACCATATAACGTAAAACGTCATTTCGTTATACCATATAACGTAAAACGTCATTTCGTTATACCATATAACGTAATACGGTATAACGTTATACCATATAACGTAATACGTTATAATGATATACCATATAACGTAATACGTTATAACGTTATACCATATAACGTAATACGTGATAACGTTATACCATATAACGTAATACGTTATAACGTAATACCATATAACGTAATACGTTATAACGTAATACCATATAACGTAAAACGTCATTTCGTTATACCATATAACGTAATACGGTATAACGTTATACCATATAACGTAATACGGTATAACGTTATACCATATAACGTAATACGTTATAACGATATACCATATAACGTAATACGTTATAACGTAATGCCATATAACGTAATTCGTTATAACGTTATACCATATAACGTAATACGTTATAACGTTATACCATATAACGTAATACGTTATAACGTTATACCATATAACGTAATACGTGATAACGTTATACCATATAACGTAATACGTTATAACGTAATACCATATAACGTAAAACGTCATTTCGTTACACCATATACGTAATACGGTATAACGTTATACCATATAACGTAATACGTTATAACGATACACCATATAACGTAATACGTTATAACGTTATACCATATAACGTAATACGTTATAACGTAATGCTATATATCGTAATACGTGATAACGTTATACCATATAACGTAATACGTTATAACGTAATACCATATAATGTAAAACGTCATTTCGTTATACCATATAACGTAATACGGTATAACGTTATACCATATAACGTAATACGTTATAACGATATACCATATAACGTAATACGTTATAACGTAATGCTATATATCGTAATACGTGATAACGTTATACCATATAACGTAATACGTTATAACGTAATACCATATAATGTAAAACGTCATTTCGTTATACCATATAACGTAATACGGTATAACGTTATACCATATAACGTAATACGTTATAACGATATACCATATAACGTAATACGTTATAACGTTATACCATATAACGTAATACGTGATAACGTTATACCATATAACGTAATACGGTATAACGTTATACCATATAACGTAATACGGTATAACGATACACCATATAACGTAATACGTTATAACGTTATACCATATAACGTAATACGTTATAACGTAATGCCATATATCGTAATACGTGATAACGTTATACCATATAACGTAATACGTTATAACGTAATACCATATAATGTAAAACGTCATTTCGTTATACCATATAACGTAATACGGTATAACGTTATACCATATAACGTAATACGTTATAACGATATACCATATAACGTAATACGTTATAACGTTATACCATATAACGTAATACGTGATAACGTTATACCATATAACGTAATACGTTATAACGTAATACCATATAACGTAATACGTTATAACGTTATACCATATAACGTAATACGTGTTAACGTTATACCATATAACGTAATACGTTAAAACGTTATACCATATAACGTAATACGTTATAACGTTATACCATATAAAGTAATGCGTGATAACGTAATACCATATAACGTAATACGTTATGACGTTATACCATATAACGTAATACGTTATAACGTTATACCATATAACGTAATACGTTATAACGTTATACCATATAACGTAATACGTTATAACGTTACACCATATAACGTAATACGTGATAACGTAATACCATATAACGTAATACGTTATAACGTTATACCATATAACGTAATACGTGATAACGTTATACCATATAACGTAATACGTTAAAACGTTATACCATATAACGTAATACGTTATAACGTTATACCATATAACGTAATACGTGATAACGTAATACCATATAACGTAATACGTTATGACGTTATACCATATAACGTAATACGTTATAACGTAATACCATATAACGTAATACGTTATAACGTAATACCATATAACGTAAAACGTCATTTCGTTATACCATATAACGTAATACGGTATAACGTTATACCATATAACGTAATACGTTATAACGATATACCATATAACGTAATACGTTGTAGCGTTATACCATATAACGTAATTCGTTATAACGTTATACCATATAACGTAATACGGTATAACGTTATACCATATAACGTAAAACGTCATTTCGTTATACCATATAACGTAATACGTTATAACGTAATACCATATATCGTAATACGTTATAACGTAATACCATATAATGTAATACGTTATAACGTAATGACGTAATACGTTATAACGTAAAACGTCATTTCGTTATACCATATAACGTAATACGTTATAACGTAATACCATATAACGTAATACGTTATAACGTAATACCATATAACGTAATACGTTATAACGTAATGACATATAACGTAATACGTTATATAGTTATACCATATAACGTAATACGGTATAACGTTACACCATATAACGTAATACGTTATAACGATATACCATATAACGTAATACGTTATATCGTTATACCATATAACGTAATACGTTATAACGTAATACCATATAACGTAATACCTTATAACGTAATACCATATAACGTAATACGTGTTAACGTTATACCATATAACGTAATACGTTAAAACGTTATACCATATAACGTAATACGTTATAACGTTATACCATATAAAGTAATACGTGATAACGTAATACCATATAACGTAATACGTTATGACGTTATACCATATAACGTAATACGTTATAACGTTATACCATATAACGTAATACGTTATAACGTTATACCATATAACGTAATACGTTATAACGTTACACCATATAACGTAATACGTGATAACGTAATACCATATAACGTAATACGTTATAACGTTATACCATATAACGTAATACGTGATAACGTTATACCATATAACGTAATACGTTATAACGTTATACCATATAACGTAATACGTGATAACGTTATACCATATAACGTAATACGTTATAACGTACTACCATATAACGTAATACGTTTTAACGTAATACCATACAACGTAAAACGTCATTTCGTTATACCATATAACGTAATACGTGATAACGTTATACCATATAACGTAATACGTTAAAACGTTATACCATATAACGTAATACGTGATAACGTTATACCATATAACGTAATACGGTATAACGTTATACCATATAACGTAATACGTTATAACGATTTACCATATAACGTAATACGTTATAACGTAATGCCATATAACGTAATTCGTTATAACGTTATACCATATAACGTAATACGTTATTACGTTATACCATATAACGTAATACGTTATAACGTAATGCCATATATCGTAATACGTGATAACGTTATACCATATAACGTAATACGTTATAACGTAATACCATATAACGTAAAACGTCATTTCTTTATACCATATAACGTAATACGGTATAACGTTATACCATATAACGTAATACGTTATAACGATATACCATATAACGTAATACGTTATAACGTTATACCATATAACGTAATACGTGATAACGTTATACCATATAACGTAATACGTTATAACGTACTACCATATAACGTAATACGTTTTAACGTAATACCATATAACGTAAAACGTCATTTCGTTATACCATATAACGTAATACGTGATAACGTTATACCATATAACGTAATACGTTAAAACGTTATACCATATAACGTAATACGTGATAACGTTATACCATATAACGTAATACGTTAAAACGTTATACCATATAACGTAATACGTTATAACGTTATACCATATAACGTAATATGTTATAACGTCATACCATATAACGTAATACGTTATAACGTAATGCCATATAACGTAATTCGTTATAACGTAATGACATATAACGTAATACGTGATAACGTTATACCATATAACGTAATACGTTATAACGTAATACCATATAACGTAAAACGTCATTTCGTTATACCATATAACGTAATACGGTATAACGTTATACCATATAACGTAATACGTTATAACGATACACCATATAACGTAATACGTGATAACGTTATACCATATAACGTAATACGTTATAACGTAATACCATATAACGTAATACGTTATAACGTTATACCATATAACGTAATACGTTATAACGATATACCATATAACGTAATACGTTATAACGTTATACCATATAACGTAAAACGTCATTTCGTTATACCATATAACGTAAAACGTCATTTCGTTATACCATATAACGTAATACGGTATAGCGTTATACCATATAACGTAATACGGTATAACGTTATACCATATAACGTAATACGTTATAACGATATACCATATAACGTAATACGTTATAACGTAATGCCATATAACGTAAAACATCATTTCGTTATACCATATAACGTAATACGGTATAACGTTATACCATATAACGTAATACGTTATAACGATATACCATATAACGTAATACGTTATAACGTTATACCATATAACGTAATACGTGATAACGTTATACCATATAACGTAATACGTTATAACGTAATACCATATAACGTAATACGTTATAACGTAATACCATATAACGTAATACGTGATAACGTTATACCATATAACGTAATACGTTAAAACGATATACCATATAACGTAATACGTTATAACGTTATACCATATAACGTAATATGTTATAACGTCATACCATATAACGTAATACGTTATAACGTAATGCCATATAACGTAATTCGTTATAACGTAATACCATATAACGTAAAACGTCATTTCGTTATACCATATAACGAAATACGTTATAACGTAATACCATATAACGTAATACGTTATAACGTTATACCATATAACGTAATACCTTATAACGTTATACCATATAACGTAATATGTTAGAACGTTATACAATATAACGTAATACGTTATAACGTAATACCATATAACGTAATACGTTATAACGTAATGACATATAAAGTAATACGTTATATAGTTATACCATATAACGTAATAAGTTATAACGTTATACCATATAACGTAATACGGTATAACGTTATACCATATAACGTAATACGTTATAACGATATACCATATAACGTAATACGTTGTAGCGTTATACCATATAACGTAATACGTTATAACGTTATACCATATAACGTAATACGGTATAACGTTATACCATATAACGTAAAACGTCATTTCGTTATACCATATAACGTAATACGTTATAACGTAATACCATATAACGTAATACGTTATAACGTAATACCATATAACGTAATACGTTATAACGTAATGACGTAATACGTTATAACGTAAAACGTCATTTCGTTATACCATATAACGTAATACGTTATAACGTAATACCATATAACGTAATACGTTATAACGTAATACCATATAACGTAATACGTTATAACGTAATGACATATAACGTAATACGTTATATAGTTATACCATATAACGTAATACGGTATAACGTTACACCATATAACGTAATACGTTATAACGATATACCATATAACGTAATACGTTATATCGTTATACCATATAACGTAATACGTTATAACGTAATACCATATAACGTAATACGTTATAACGTAATACCATATAACGTAATACGTGTTAACGTTATACCATATAACGTAATACGTTAAAACGTTATACCATATAACGTAATACGTTATAACGTTATACCATATAAAGTAATACGTGATAACGTAATACCATATAACGTAATACGTTATGACGTTATACCATATAACGTAATACGTTATAACGTAATACCATATAACGTAATACGTTATAACGTAATACCATATAACGTAAAACGTCATTTCGTTATACCATATAACGTAATACGTTATAACGTAATACCATATAACGTAATACGTTATAACGTAATACCATATAACGTAATACGAGTTAACGTTATACCATATAACGTAATACGTTAAAACGTTGTACCATATAACGTAATACGTTATAACGTTATACCATATAAAGTAATACGTGATAACGTAATACCATATAACGTAATACGTTATGACGTTATACCATATAACGTAATACGTTATAACGTTATACCATATAACGTAATACGTTATAACGTTATACCATATAACGTAATACGTTATAACGTTACACCATATAACGTAATACGTGATAACGTAATACCATATAACGTAATACGTTATAACGTTATACCATATAACGTAATACGTGATAACGTTATACCATATAACGTAATACGTTAAAACGTTATACCATATAACGTAATACGTTATAACGTTATACCATATAACGTAATACGTGATAACGTAATACCATATAACGTAATACGTTATGACGTTATACCATATAACGTAATACGTTATAACGTAATACCATATAACGTAATACGTTATAACGTAATACCATATAACGTAAAACGTCATTTCGTTATACCATATAACGTAATACGGTATAACGTTATACCATATAACGTAATACGTTATAACGATATACCATATAACGTAATACGTTGTAGCGTTATACCATATAACGTAATACGTTATAACGTTATACCATATAACGTAATACGGTATAACGTTATACCATATAACGTAAAACGTCATTTCGTTATACCATATAACGTAATACGTTATAACGTAATACCATATAACGTAATACGTTATAACGTAATACCATATAACGTAATACGTTATAACGTAATGACGTAATACGTTATAACGTAAAACGTCATTTCGTTATACCATATAACGTAATACGTTATAACGTAATACCATATAACGTAATACGTTATAACGTAATACCATATAACGTAATACGTTATAACGTAATGACATATAACGTAATACGTTATATAGTTATACCATATAACGTAATACGTTATAACGTTACACCATATAACGTAATACGTGATAACGTAATACCATATAACGTAATACGTTATAACGTTATACCATATAACGTAATACGTGATAACGTTATACCATATAACGTAATACGTTAAAACGTTATACCATATAACGTAATACGTTATAACGTTATACCATATAACGTAATACGTGATAACGTAATACCATATAACGTAATACGTTATGACGTTATACCATATAACGTAATACGTTATAACGTAATACCATATAACGTAATACGTTATAACGTAATACCATATAACGTAAAACGTCATTTCGTTATACCATATAACGTAATACGGTATAACGTTATACCATATAACGTAATACGTTATAACGATATACCATATAACGTAATACGTTGTAGCGTTATACCATATAACGTAATACGTTATAACGTTATACCATATAACGTAATACGGTATAACGTTATACCATATAACGTAAAACGTCATTTCGTTATACCATATAACGTAATACGTTATAACGTAATACCATATAACGTAATACGTTATAACGTAATACCATATAACGTAATACGTTATAACGTAATGACGTAATACGTTATAACGTAAAACGTCATTTCGTTATACCATATAACGTAATACGTTATAACGTAATACCATATAACGTAATACGTTATAACGTAATACCATATAACGTAATACGTTATAACGTAATGACATATAACGTAATACGTTATATAGTTATACCATATAACGTAATACGGTATAACGTTACACCATATAACGTAATACGTTATAACGATATACCATATAACGTAATACGTTATATCGTTATACCATATAACGTAATACGTTATAACGTAATACCATATAACGTAATACGTTATAACGTAATACCATATAACGTAATACGTGTTAACGTTATACCATATAACGTAATACGTTAAAACGTTATACCATATAACGTAATACGTTATAACGTTATACCATATAAAGTAATACGTGATAACGTAATACCATATAACGTAATACGTTATGACGTTATACCATATAACGTAATACGTTATAACGTTATACCATATAACGTAATACGTTATAACGTTATACCATATAACGTAATACGTTATAACGTTACACCATATAACGTAATACGTGATAACGTAATACCATATAACGTAATACGTTATAACGTTATACCATATAACGTAATACGTGATAACGTTATACCATATAACGTAATACGTTAAAACGTTATACCATATAACGTAATACGTTATAACGTTATACCATATAACGTAATACGTGATAACGTAATACCATATAACGTAATACGTTATGACGTTATACCATATAACGTAATACGTTATAACGTAATACCATATAACGTAATACGTTATAACGTAATACCATATAACGTAAAACGTCATTTCGTTATACCATATAACGTAATACGGTATAACGTTATACCATATAACGTAATACGTTATAACGATATACCATATAACGCAATACGTTGTAGCGTTATACCATATAACGTAATACGTGATAACGTAATACCATATAACGTAATACGTTATGACGTTATACCATATAACGTAATACGTTATAACGTAATACCATATAACGTAATACGGCATAACGTTACACCATATAACGTAATACGTTATAACGATATACCATATAACGTAATACGTTGTAGCGTTATACCATATAACGTAATACGTTATAACGTTATACCATATAACGTAATACGGTATAACGTTATACCATATAACGTAATACGTTATAACGTTATACCATATAACGTAATACGTTATAACGTTATACCATATAACGTAATACGTTAGAACGTAATACCATATAACGTAATACGTTATAACGTTATACCATATAACGTAAAACGTCATTTCGTTATACCATATAACGTAAAACGTCATTTCGTTATACCATATAACGTAATACGGTATAACGTTATACCATATAACGTAATACGGTATAACGTTATACCATATAACGTAATACGTTATAACGATTTACCATATAACGTAATACGTTATAACGTAATGCCATATAACGTAATTCGTTATAACGTTATACCATATAACGTAATACGTTATTACGTTATACCATATAACGTAATACGTTATAACGTAATGCCATATATCGTAATACGTGATAACGTTATACCATATAACGTAATACGTTATAACGTAATACCATATAACGTAAAACGTCATTTCTTTATACCATATAACGTAATACGGTATAACGTTATACCATATAACGTAATACGTTATAACGATATACCATATAACGTAATACGTTATAACGTTATACCATATAACGTAATACGTGATAACCTTATACCATATAACGTAATACGTTATAACGTACTACCATATAACGTAATACGTTTTAACGTAATACCATATAACGTAAAACGTCATTTCGTTATACCATATAACGTAATACGTGATAACGTTATACCATATAACGTAATACGTTAAAACGTTATACCATATAACGTAATACGTGATAACGTTATACCATATAACGTAATACGTTAAAACGTTATACCATATAACGTAATACGTTATAACGTTATACCATATAACGTAATATGTTATAACGTCATACCATATAACGTAATACGTTATAACGTAATGCCATATAACGTAATTCGTTATAACGTAATGACATATAACGTAATACGTGATAACGTTATACCATATAACGTAATACGTTATAACGTAATACCATATAACGTAAAACGTCATTTCGTTATACCATATAACGTAATACGGTATAACGTTATACCATATAACGTAATACGTTATAACGATACACCATATAACGTAATACGTTATAACGTTATACCATATAACGTAATACGTGATAACGTTATACCATATAACGTAATACGTTATAACGTAATACCATATAACGTAATACGTTATAACGTAATACCATATAACGTAATACGTTATGACGTTATACCATATAACGTAATACGTTATAACGTTATACCATATAACGTAATACGTTATAACGTAATACCATACAACGTAAAACGTCATTTCGTTATACCATATAACGTAATACGGTATAACGTTGTACCATATAACGTAATACGTTATAACGATATACCATATAACGTAATACGTTGTAGCGTTATACCATATAACGTAATACGTTATAACGTTATACCATATAACGTAATACGGTATAACGTTATACCATATAACGTAATACGTTATAACGTAATACCATATAACGTAATACGTTATAACGTTATACCATATAACGTAAAACGTCATTTCGTTATACCATATAACGTAAAACGTCATTTCGTTATACCATATAACGTAATACGGTATAACGTTATACCATATAACGTAATACGGTATAACGTTATACCATATAACGTAATACGTTATAACGATATACCATATAACGTAATACGTTATAACGTTACACCATATAACGTAATACGTGATAACGTAATACCATATAACGTAATACGTTATAACGTTATACCATATAACGTAATACGTTATAACGATATACCATATAACGTAATACGTTGTAGCGTTATACCATATAACGTAATACGTTATAACGTTATACCATATAACGTAATAAGGTATAACGTTATACCATATAACGTAATACGTTATAACGTTATACCATATAACGTAATACGTTATAACGTTATACCATATAACGTAATACGTTAAAACGTAATACCATATAACGTAATACGTTATAACGTTATACCATATAACGTAAAACGTCATTTCGTTATACCATATAACGTAAAACGTCATTTCGTTATACCATATAACGTAATACGGTATAACGTTATACCATATAACGTAATACGGTATAACGTTATACCATATAACGTAATACGTTATAACGATTTACCATATAACGTAATACGTTATAACGTAATGCCATATAACGTAATTCGTTATAACGTTATACCATATAACGTAATACGTTATTACGTTATACCATATAACGTAATACGTTATAACGTAATGCCATATATCGTAATACGTGATAACGTTATACCATATAACGTAATACGTTATAACGTAATACCATATAACGTAAAACGTCATTTCTTTATACCATATAACGTAATACGGTATAACGTTATACCATATAACGTAATACGTTATAACGATATACCATATAACGTAATACGTTATAACGTTATACCATATAACGTAATACGTGATAACGTTATACCATATAACGTAATACGTTATAACGTACTACCTTATAACGTAATACGTTATAACGTAATACCATATAACGTAAAACGTCATTTCGTTATACCATATAACGTAATACGTGATAACGTTATACCATATAACGTAATACGTTAAAACGTTATACCATATAACGTAATACGTGATAACGTTATACCATATAACGTAATACGTTAAAACGTTATACCATATAACGTAATACGTTATAACGTTATACCATATAACGTAATATGTTATAACGTCATACCATATAACGTAATACGTTATAACGTAATGCCATATAACGTAATTCGTTATAACGTAATGACATATAACGTAATACGTGATAACGTTATACCATATAACGTAATACGTTATAACGTAATACCATATAACGTAAAACGTCATTTCGTTATACCATATAACGTAATACGGTATAACGTTATACCATATAACGTAATACGTTATAACGATACACCATATAACGTAATACGTTATAACGTTATACCATATAACGTAATACGTGATAACGTTATACCATATAACGTAATACGTTATAACGTAATACCATATAACGTAATACGTTATAACGTAATACCATATAACGTAATACGTTATGACGTTATACCATATAACGTAATACGTTATAACGTAATACCATATAACGTAATACTTTATAACGTAATACCATACAACGTAAAACGTCATTTCGTTATACCATATAACGTAATACGGTATAACGTTATACCATATAACGTAATACGTTATAACGATATACCATATAACGTAATACGTTGTAGCGTTATACCATATAACGTAATACGTTATAACGTTATACCATATAACGTAATACGGTATAACGTTATACCATATAACGTAATACGTTATAACGTAATACCATATAACGTAATACGTTATAACGTTATACCATATAACGTAAAACGTCATTTCGTTATACCATATAACGTAAAACGTCATTTCGTTATACCATATAACGTAATACGGTATAACGTTATACCATATAACGTAATACGGTATAACGTTATACCATATAACGTAATACGTTATAACGATATACCATATAACGTAATACGTTATAACGTAATGCCATATAACGTAAAACATCATTTCGTTATACCATATAACGTAATACAGTATAACGTTATACCATATAACGTAATACGTTATAACGATATACCATATAACGTAATACGTTATAACGTTATACCATATAACGTAATACGTGGTAACGTAATACCATATAACGTAATACGTTATGACGTTATACCATATAACGTAATACGTGATAACATTATTCCATATAACGTAATACGCTAAAACGTTATACCATATAACGTAATACGTTATAACGTTATAGCATATAACGTAATACGTGATAACGTAATACCATATAACGTAATACGTTATGACGTTATACCATATAACGTAATACGTTATAACGTAATGCCATATAACGTAATACGTTATAACGTAATACCATATAACGTAGAACGTCATTTCGTTATACCATATAACGTAATACGTTATAACGTAATACCATATAACGTAATACGTTATAAAGTAATACCATATAACGTAATACGTGATAACGTTATACCATATAACGTAATACGTTAAAACGTTATACCATATAACGTAATACGTTATAACGTTATACCATATAACGTAATACGTGATAACGTAATACCATATAACGTAATACGTTATGACGTTATACCATATAACGTAATACGTTATAACGTTATACCATATAACGTAATACGTTATAACGTTATACCATATAACGTAATACGTTAAAACGTTTTACCATATAACGTAATACGTTATAACGTTATACCATATAACGTAATATGTTATAACGTCATACCATACAACGTAATACGTTATAACGTTATACCATATAACGTAATACGTTATAACGTTATACCATATAACGTAATATGTTATAACGTCATACCATATAACGTAATACGTTATAACGTAATGCCATATAACGTAATTCGTTATACCGTAATACCATATAACGTAATACGTTATAACGTTATACCATATAACGTAATACGTTATAACGTTATACCATATAACGTAATACGTTATAACGTTACACCATATAACGTAATACGTGATAACGTAATACCATATAACGTAATACGTTATAACGTTATACCATATAACGTAATACGTGATAACGTTATACCATATAACGTAATACGTTAAAACGTTATACCATATAACGTAATACGTTATAACGTTATACCATATAACGTAATACGTTATAACGTAATGACATATAACGTAATACGTTATATAGTTATACCATATAACGTAATACGGTATAACGTAATACGGTATAACGTAATACCATATAACGTAATATGTTATAACGTCATACCATATAACGTAATACGTTATAACGTAATGCCATATAACGTAATTCGTTATACCGTAATACCATATAACGTAATACGTTATAACGTTATACCATATAACGTAATACGTTATAACGTTATACCATATAACGTAATACGTTATAACGTTACACCATATAACGTAATACGTGATAACGTAATACCATATAACGTAATACGTTATAACGTTATACCATATAACGTAATACGTGATAACGTTATACCGTATAACGTAATACGTTAAAACGTTATACCATATAACGTAATATGTTATAACGTAATACCATACAACGTAATACGTTATAACGTTATACCATATAACGTAATACGTTATAACGTTATACCATATAACGTAATATGTTATAACGTCATACCATATAACGTAATACGTTATAACGTAATGCCATATAACGTAATTCGTTATACCGTAATACCATATAACGTAATACGTTATAACGTTATACCATATAACGTAATACGTTATAACGTTATACCATTTAACGTAATACGTTATAACGTTACACCATATAACGTAATACGTGATAACGTAATACCATATAACGTAATACGTTATGACGTTATACCATATAACGTAATACGTTATAACGTAATACCATATAACGTAATACGTTATAACGTAATACCATATAACGTAAAACGTCATTTCGTTATACCATATAACGTAATACGGTATAACGTTATACCATATAACGTAATACGTTATAACGATATACCATATAACGTAATACGTTGTAGCGTTATACCATATAACGTAATACGTTATAACGTTATAAAATATAACGTAATACGGTATAACGTTATACCATATAACGTAAAACGTCATTTCGTTATACCATATAACGTAATACGTTATAACGTAATACCATATAACGTAATACGTTATAACGTAATACCATATAACGTAATACGTTATAACGTAATGACATATAACGTAATACGTTATATAGTTATACCATATAACGTAATACGGTATAACGTTACACCATATAACGTAATACGTTATAACGATATACCATATAACGTAATACGTTATATCGTTATACCATATAACGTAATACGTTATAACGTAATACCATATAACGTAATACGTTATAACGTAATACCATATAACGTAATACGTGTTAACGTTATACCATATAACGTAATACGTTAAAACGTTATACCATATAACGTAATACGTTATAACGTTATACCATATAAAGTAATACGTGATAACGTAATACCATATAACGTAATACGTTATGACGTTATACCATATAACGTAATACGTTATAACGTTATACCATATAACGTAATACGTTATAACGTTATACCATATAACGTAGTACGTTATAACGTTACACCATATAACGTAATACGTGATAACGTAATACCATATAACGTAATACGTTATAACGTTATACCATATAACGTAATACGTGATAACGTTATACCATATAACGTAATACGTTAAAACGTTATACCATATAACGTAATACGTTATAACGTTACACCATATAACGTAATACGTGATAACGTAATACCATATAACGTAATACGTTATGACGTTATACCATATAACGTAATACGTTATAACGTAATACCATATAACGTAATACGTTATAACGTAATACCATATAACGTAAAACGTCATTTCGTTATACCATATAACGTAATACGGTATAACGTTATACCATATAACGTAATACGTTATAACGATATACCATATAACGTAATACGTTGTAGCGTTATACCATATAACGTAATACGTTATAACGTTATACCATATAACGTAATACGGTATAACGTTATACCATATAACGTAATACGTTATAACGTTATACCATATAACGTAATACGTTATAACGTTATACCATATAACGTAATACGTTAAAACGTAATACCATATAACGTAATACGTTATAACGTTATACCATATAACGTAAAACGTCATTTCGTTATACCATATAACGTAAAACGTCATTTCGTTATACCATATAACGTAATACGGTATAACGTTATACCATATAACGTAATACGGTATAACGTTATACCATATAACGTAATACGTTATAACGATTTACCATATAACGTAATACGTTATAACGTAATGCCATATAACGTAATTCGTTATAACGTTATACCATATAACGTAATACGTTATTACGTTATACCATATAACGTAATACGTTATAACGTAATGCCATATATCGTAATACGTGATAACGTTATACCATATAACGTAATACGTTATAACGTTATACCATATAACGTAAAACGTCATTTCTTTATACCATATAACGTAATACGGTATAACGTTATACCATATAACGTAATACGTTATAACGATATACCATATAACGTAATACGTTATAACGTTATACCATATAACGTAATACGTGATAACGTTATACCATATAACGTAATACGTTATAACGTACTACCATATAACGTAATACGTTATAACGTAATACCATATAACGTAAAACGTCATTTCGTTATACCATATAACGTAATACGTGATAACGTTATACCATATAACGTAATACGTTAAAACGTTATACCATATAACGTAATACGTGATAACGTTATACCATATAACGTAATACGTTAAAACGTTATACCATATAACGTAATACGTTATAACGTTATACCATATAACGTAATATGTTATAACGTCATACCATATAACGTAATAAGTTATAACGTAATGCCATATAACGTAATTCGTTATAACGTAATGACATATAACGTAATACGTGATAACGTTATACCATATAACGTAATACGTTATAACGTAATACCATATAACGTAAAACGTCATTTCGTTATACCATATAACGTAATACGGTATAACGTTATACCATATAACGTAATACGTTATAACGTAATACCATATAACGTAATACGTTATGACGTTATACCATATAACGTAATACGTTATAACGTAATACCATATAACGTAATACGTTATAACGTAATACCATACAACGTAAAACGTCATTTCGTTATACCATATAACGCAATACGGTATAACGTTATACCATATAACGTAATACGTTATAACGATATACCATATAACGTAATACGTTGTAGCGTTATACCATATAACGTAATACGTTATAACGTTATACCATATAACGTAATACGGTATAACGTTATACCATATAACGTAATACGTTATAACGTAATACCATATAACGTAATACGTTATAACGTTATACCATATAACGTAAAACGTCATTTCGTTATACCATATAACGTAAAACGTCATTTCGTTATACCACATAACGTAATACGGTATAACGTTATACCATATAACGTAATACGGTAAAACGTTATACCATATAACGTAATACGTTATAACGATATACCATATAACGTAATACGTTATAACGTAATGCCATATAACGTAAAACATCATTTCGTTATACCATATAACGTAATACAGTATAACGTTATACCATATAACGTAATACGTTATAACGATATACCATATGACGTAATACGTTATAACGTTATACCATATAACGTAATACGTGATAACGTAATACCATATAACGTAATACGTTATGACGTTATACCATATAACGTAATACGTGATAACATCATTCCATATAACGTAATACGCTAAAACGTTATACCATATAACGTAATACGTTATAACGTTATAGCATATAACGTAATACGTGATAACGTAATACCATATAACGTAGAACGTCATTCCGTTATACCATATAACGTAATACGTTATAACGTAATACCATATAACGTAATACGTTATAACGTAATACCATATAACGTAATACGTGATAACGTTATACCATATAACGTAATACGTTAAAACGTTATACCATATAACGTAATACGTTATAACGTAATGCCATATAACGTAATACGTTATAACGTAATACCATATAACGTAGAACGTCATTTCGTTATACCATATAACGTAATACGTTATAACGTAATACCATATAACGTAATACGTTATAACGTAATACCATATAACGTAATACGTGATAACGTTATACCATATAACGTAATACGTTAAAACGTTATACCATATAACGTAATACGTTATAACGTTATACCATATAACGTAATACGTGATAACGTAATACCATATAACGTAATACGTTATGACGTTATACCATATAACGTAATACGTTATAACGTTATACCATATAACGTAATACGTTATAACGTTATACCATATAACGTAATACGTTAAAACGTTTTACCATATAACGTAATACGTTATAACGTTATACCATATAACGTAATATGTTATAACGTCATACCATACAACGTAATACGTTATAACGTTATACCATATAACGTAATACGTTATAACGTTATACCATATAACGTAATATGTTATAACGTCATACCATATAACGTAATACGTTATAACGTAATGCCATATAACGTAATTCGTTATACCGTAATACCATATAACGTAAAACGTCATTTCGTTATACCATATAACGTAATACGTTATAACGTAATACCATATAACGTAATACGTTATAACGTAATACCATATAACGTAATACGTTATAACGTAATGACATATAACGTAATACGTTATATAGTTATACCATATAACGTAATAAGTTATAACGTTATACCATATAACGTAATACGTTATAACGTTATACCATATAACGTAATTCGTTATAACGTTATACCACATAACGTAATACGTTATAACGTTATACCATATAACGTAATACGTTAAAACGTAATACCATATAACGTAATACGTTATAACGTTATACCATATGACGTAAAACGTCATTTCGTTATACCATATAACGTAATACGGTATAACGTTACACCATATAACGTAATACGTTATAACGATATACCATATAACGTAATACGTTATAACGTTATACCATATATCGTAATACGTGATAACATTATTCCATATAACGTAATACGTTAAAACGTTATACCATATAACGTAATGCGTTATAACGTTATACCGTATAACGTAATACGTGATAACGTAATACCATATAACGTAATACGTTATGACGTTATACCATATAACGTAATACGTTATAACGTAATACCATATAACGTAATACGTTATAACGTAATACCATATAACGTAGAACGTCATTTCGTTATACCATATAACGTAATACGTTATAACGTAATACCATATAACGTAATACGTTATAACGTAATACCATATAACGTAATACGTGTTAACGTTATACCATATAACGTAATACGTTAAAACGTTATACCATATAACGTAATACGTTATAACGTTATACCATATAAAGTAATACGTGATAACGTAATACCATGTAACGTAATACGTTATGACGTTATACCATATAACGTAATACGTTATAACGTTATACCATATAACGTAATACGTTATAACGTTATACCATGTAACGTAATACGTTATAACGTTATACCATATAACGTAATACGTGATAACGTAATACCATATAACGTAATACGTTATAACGTTATACCATATAACGTAATACGTTATAACGTTATACCATATAACGTAATACGTTAAAACGTTATACCATATAACGTAATACGTTATAACGTTATACCATATAACGTAATACGTGATAACGTTATACCATATAACGTAATACGTGATAACGTAATACCATATAACGTAATACGTTATAACGTTATACCATATAACGTAATACGTGATAACGTAATACCATATAACGTAATACGTTATGACGTTATACCATATAACGTAATACGTTATAACGTTATACCATATAACGTAATACGTTATAACGTTATACCATATAACGTAATACGTTAAAACGTTTTACCATATAACGTAATACGTTATAACGTTATACCATATAACGTAATATGTTATAACGTCATACCATACAACGTAATACGTTATAACGTTATACCATATAACGTAATACGTTATAACGTTATACCATATAACGTAATATGTTATAACGTCATACCATATAACGTAATACGTTATAACGTAATGCCATATAACGTAATTCGTTATACCGTAATACCATATAACGTAAAACGTCATTTCGTTATACCATATAACGTAATACGTTATAACGTAATACCATATAACGTAATACGTTATAACGTAATACCATATAACGTAATACGTTATAACGTAATGACATATAACGTAATACGTTATATAGTTATACCATATAACGTAATAAGTTATAACGTTATACCATATAACGTAATACGTTATAACGTTATACCATATAACGTAATTCGTTATAACGTTATACCACATAACGTAATACGTTATAACGTTATACCATATAACGTAATACGTTAAAACGTAATACCATATAACGTAATACGTTATAACGTTATACCATATGACGTAAAACGTCATTTCGTTATACCATATAACGTAATACGGTATAACGTTACACCATATAACGTAATACGTTATAACGATATACCATATAACGTAATACGTTATAACGTTATACCATATATCGTAATACGTGATAACATTATTCCATATAACGTAATACGTTAAAACGTTATACCATATAACGTAATGCGTTATAACGTTATACCGTATAACGTAATACGTGATAACGTAATACCATATAACGTAATACGTTATGACGTTATACCATATAACGTAATACGTTATAACGTAATACCATATAACGTAATACGTTATAACGTAATACCATATAACGTAGAACGTCATTTCGTTATACCATATAACGTAATACGTTATAACGTAATACCATATAACGTAATACGTTATAACGTAATACCATATAACGTAATACGTGTTAACGTTATACCATATAACGTAATACGTTAAAACGTTATACCATATAACGTAATACGTTATAACGTTATACCATATAAAGTAATACGTGATAACGTAATACCATGTAACGTAATACGTTATGACGTTATACCATATAACGTAATACGTTAAAACGTTTTACCATATAACGTAATACGTTATAACGTTATACCATATAACGTAATATGTTATAACGTCATACCATACAACGTAATACGTTATAACGTTATACCATATAACGTAATACGTTATAACGTTATACCATATAACGTAATATGTTATAACGTCATACCATATAACGTAATACGTTATAACGTAATGCCATATAACGTAATTCGTTATACCGTAATACCATATAACGTAAAACGTCATTTCGTTATACCATATAACGTAATACGTTATAACGTAATACCATATAACGTAATACGTTATAACGTAATACCATATAACGTAATACGTTATAACGTAATGACATATAACGTAATACGTTATATAGTTATACCATATAACGTAATAAGTTATAACGTTATACCATATAACGTAATACGTTATAACGTTATACCATATAACGTAATTCGTTATAACGTTATACCACATAACGTAATACGTTATAACGTTATACCATATAACGTAATACGTTAAAACGTAATACCATATAACGTAATACGTTATAACGTTATACCATATGACGTAAAACGTCATTTCGTTATACCATATAACGTAATACGGTATAACGTTACACCATATAACGTAATACGTTATAACGATATACCATATAACGTAATACGTTATAACGTTATACCATATATCGTAATACGTGATAACATTATTCCATATAACGTAATACGTTAAAACGTTATACCATATAACGTAATGCGTTATAACGTTATACCGTATAACGTAATACGTGATAACGTAATACCATATAACGTAATACGTTATGACGTTATACCATATAACGTAATACGTTATAACGTAATACCATATAACGTAATACGTTATAACGTAATACCATATAACGTAGAACGTCATTTCGTTATACCATATAACGTAATACGTTATAACGTAATACCATATAACGTAATACGTTATAACGTAATACCATATAACGTAATACGTGTTAACGTTATACCATATAACGTAATACGTTAAAACGTTATACCATATAACGTAATACGTTATAACGTTATACCATATAAAGTAATACGTGATAACGTAATACCATGTAACGTAATACGTTATGACGTTATACCATATAACGTAATACGTTATAACGTTATACCATATAACGTAATACGTTATAACGTTATACCATGTAACGTAATACGTTATAACGTTATACCATATAACGTAATACGTGATAACGTAATACCATATAACGTAATACGTTATAACGTTATACCATATAACGTAATACGTTATAACGTTATACCATATAACGTAATACGTTAAAACGTTATACCATATAACGTAATACGTTATAACGTTATACCATATAACGTAATACGTGATAACGTTATACCATATAACGTAATACGTGATAACGTAATACCATATAACGTAATACGTTATGACGTTATACCATATAACGTAATACGTTATATCGTAATACCATATAACGTAATACGTTATAACGTAATACCATATAACGAAAAACGTCATTTCGTTATACCATATAACGTAATACGGTATAACGTTATACCATATAACGTAATACGGTATAACGTTATACCATATAACGTAATACGGTATAACGTTATACCATATAACGTAATATGTTATAACGATATACCATATAACGTAATACGTTATAACGTAATGCCATACAACGTAAAACATCATTTCGTTATACCATATAACGTAATACGGTATAACGTTATACCATATAACGTAATACGTTATAACGATATACCATATAACGTAATACGTTATAACGTTATACCATATAACGTAATACGTGATAACGTTATACCATATAACGTAATACGTTATAACGTAATACCATATAACGTAATACGTTATAACGTAATACCATATAACGTAATACGTGATAACGTTATACCATATAACGTAATACGTTAAAACGATATACCATATAACGTAATACGTTATAACGTTATACCATATAACGTAATATGTTATAACGTCATACCATATAACGTAATACGTTATAACGTAATGCCATATAACGTAATTCGTTATAACGTAATACCATATAACGTAAAACGTCATTTCGTTATACCATATAACGAAATACGTTATAACGTAATACCATATAACGTAATACGTTATAACGTTATACCATATAACGTAATACGTGATAACGTTATACCATATAACGTAATATGTTAGAACGTTATACAATATAACGTAATACGTTATAACGTAATACCATATAACGTAATACGTTATAACGTAATGACATATAACGTAATACGTTATATAGTTATACCATATAACGTAATAAGTTATAACGTTATACCATATAACGTAATAGGTTATAACGTTATACCATATAACGTAATTCGTTATAACGTTTTACCACATAACGTAATACGTTATAACGTTATACCATATAACGTAATACGATAAAACGTAATACCATATAACGTAATACGTTATAACGTTATACCATATAACGTAAAACGTCATTTCGTTATACCATATAACGTAATACGGTATAACGTTATACCATATAACGTAATACGTTATAACGATATACCATATAACGTAATACGTTATAACGTTATACCATATAACGTAATACGTGATAACATTATTCCATATAACGTAATACGCTAAAACGTTATACCATATAACGTAATACGTTATAACGTTATAGCATATAACGTAATACGTTATAACGTAATACCATATAACGTAATACGTTATAACGTAATACCATATAACGTAATACGTGATAACGTTATACCATATAACGTAATACGTTAAAACGTTATACCATATAACGTAATACGTTATAACGTTATACCATATAACGTAATACGTGATAACGTAATACCATATAACGTAATACGTTATAACGTAATACCATATAACGTAATACGTGATAACGTAATGCCATATAACGTAATACGTGATAACGTTATACCATATAACGTAATACGTTAAAACGTTATACCATATAACGTAATACGTTATAACGTAATACCATATAACGTAATACGTTATAACGTAATACCATATAACGTAATACGTGATAACGTTATACCATATAACGTAATACGTTATAACGTAATGCCATATAACGTAATACGTTATAACGTAATACCATATAACGTAGAACGTCATTTCGTTATACCATATAACGTAATACGTTATAACGTAATACCATATAACGTAATACGTTATAACGTAATACCATATAACGTAATACGTGATAACGTTATACCATATAACGTAATACGTTAAAACGTTATACCATATAACGTAATACGTTATAACGTTATACCATATAACGTAATACGTGATAACGTAATACCATATAACGTAATACGTTATAACGTAATACCATATAACGTAATACGTTATAACGTTATACCATATAACGTAATATGTTATAACGTCATACCATATAACGTAATACGTTATAACGTTATACCATATAACGTAATACGTTATAACGTTATACCATATAACGTAATATGTTATAACGTCATACCATATAACGTAATACGTTATAACGTAATGCCATATAACGTAATTCGTTATACCGTAATACCATATAACGTAAAACGTCATTTCGTTATACCATATAACGTAATACGTTATAACGTAATACCATATAACGTAATACGTTATAACGTAATACCATATAACGTAATACGTTATAACGTAATGACATATAACGTAATACGTTATATAGTTATACCATATAACGTAATACGGTATAACGTTACACCATATAACGTAATACGTTATAACGATATACCATATACTTAATACGTTATATCGTTATACCATATAACGCAATACGTTATAACGTAATACCATATAACGTAATACGTTATAACGTAATACCATATAACGTAATACGTTATAACGTTATACCATATAACGTAATACGTGATAACGTTATACCATATAACGTAATACGTTAAAACGTTATACCATATAACGTAATACGTTATAACGTTATACCATATAACGTAATACGTGATAACGTAATACCATATAACGTAATACGTTATGACGTTATACCATATAACGTAATACGTTATAACGTAATACCATATAACGTAATACGTTATAACGTAATACCATATAACGTAAAACGTCATTTCGTTATACCATATAACGTAATACGGTATAACGTTATACCATATAACGTAATACGGTATAACGTTATACCATATAACGTAATACGTTATAACGTAATACCATATAACGTAATACGTTATAACGTAATGACATATAACGTAATACGTTATATAGTTATACCATATAACGTAATACGGTATAACGTTACACCATATAACGTAATACGTTATAACGATATACCATATAACGTAATACGTTATATCGTTATACCATATAACGTAATACGTTATAACGTAATACCATATAACGTAATACGTTATAACGTAATACCATATAACGTAATACGTTATAACGTTATACCATATAACGTAATACGTGATAACGTTATACCATATAACGTAATACGTTAAAACGTTATACCATATAACGTAATACGTTATAACGTTATACCATATAACGTAATACGTGATAACGTAATACCATATAACGTAATACGTTATGACGTTATACCATATAACGTAATACGTTATAACGTAATACCATATAACGTAATACGTTATAACGTAATGCCATATAACGTAATTCGTTATACCGTAATACCATATAACGTAAAACGTCATTTCGTTATACCATATAACGTAATACGTTATAACGTAATACCATATAACGTAATACGTTATAACGTAACACCATATAACGTAATACGTTATAACGTAATGACATATAACGTAATACGTTATATAGTTATACCATATAACGTAATACGGTATAACGTTACACCATATAACGTAATACGTTATAACGATATACCATATAACGTAATACGTTATATCGTTATACCATATAACGTAATACGTTATAACGTAATACCATATAACGTAATACGTTATAACGTAATACCATATAACGTAATACGTTATAACGTTATACCATATAACGTAATACGTGATAACGTTATACCATATAACGCAATACGTTAAAACGTTATACCATATAACGTAATACGTTATAACGTTATACCATATAACGTAATACGTGATAACGTAATACCATATAACGTAATACGTTATGACGTTATACCATATAACGTAATACGTTATAACGTAATACCATATAACGTAATACGTTATAACGTAATACCATATAACGTAAAACGTCATTTCGTTATACCATATAACGTAATACGGTATAACGTTATACCATATAACGTAATACGTTATAACGTTATACCATATAACGTAATACGTTATAACGTTATACCATATAACGTAATACGTTATAACGTAATGCCATATATCGTAATACGTGATAACGCTATACCATATAACGTAATACGTTATAACGTAATACCATATAACGTAAAACGTCATTTCTTTATACCATATAACGTAATACGGTATAACGTTATACCATATAACGTAATACGTTATAACGATATACCATATAACGTAGTACGTTATAACGTTATACCATATAACGTAATACGTGATAACGTTATACCATATAACGTAATACGTTATAACGTACTACCATATAACGTAATACGTTATAACGTAATACCATATAACGTAAAACGTCATTTCGTTATACCATATAACGTAATACGTGATAACGTTATACCATATAACGTAATACGTTAAAACGTTATACCATATAACGTAATACGTGATAACGTTATACCATATAACGTAATACGTTAAAACGTTATACCATATAACGTAATACGTTATAACGTTATACCATATAACGTAATATGTTATAACGTCATACCATATAACGTAATACGTTATAACGTAATGCCATATAACGTAATTCGTTATAACGTAATGACATATAACGTAATACGTGATAACGTTATACCATATAACGTAATACGTTATAACGTAATACCATATAACGTAAAACGTCATTTCGTTATACCATATAACGTAATACGGTATAACGTTATACCATATAACGTAATACGTTATAACGATACACCATATAACGTAATACGTTATAACGTTATACCATATAACGTAATACGTGATAACGTTATACCATATAACGTAATACGTTATAACGTAATACCATATAACGTAATACGTTATAACGTAATACCATATAACGTAATACGTTATGACGTTATACCATATAACGTAATACGTTATAACGTAATACCATATAACGTAATACGTTATAACGTAATACCATATAACGTAAAACGTCATTTCGTTATACCATATAACGTAATACGGTATAACGTTATACGATATAACGTAATACGTTATAACGATATACCATATAACGTAATACGTTGTAGCGTTATACCATATAACGTAATACGTTATAACGTTATACCATATAACGTAATACGGTATAACGTTATACCATATAACGTAATACGTTATAACGTAATACCATATAACGTAATACGTTATAACGTTATACCATATAACGTAAAACGTCATTTCGTTATACCATATAACGTAAAACGTCATTTCGTTGTACCATATAACGTAATACGGTATAACGTTATACCATATAACGTAATACGGTATAACGTTATACCATATAACGTAATACGTTATAACGATATACCATATAACGTAATAGGTTATAACGTAATGCCATATAACGTAAAACATCATTTCGTTATACCATATAACGTAATACGGTATAACGTTATACCATATAACGTAATACGTTATAACGATATACCATATAACGTAATACGTTATAACGTTATACCATATAACGTAATACGTGATAACGTAATACCATATAACGTAATACGTTATGACGTTATAGCATATAACGTAATACGTGATAACGTAATACCATATAACGTAATACGTTATGACGTTATACCATATAACGTAATACGTTATAACGTAATGCCATATAACGTAATACGTTATAACGTAATACCATATAACGTAGAACGTCATTTCGTTATACCATATAACGTAATACGTTATAACGTAATACCATATAACGTAATACGTTATAACGTAATACCATATAACGTAATACGTGATAACGTTATACCATATAACGTAATACGTTAAAACGTTATACCATATAACGTAATACGTTATAACGTTATACCATATAACGTAATACGTTAAAACGTAATGCCATATAACGTAATACGTTATAACGTAATACCATATAACGTAAAACGTCATTTCGTTATACCATATAACGTAATACGGTATAACGTTATACCATATAACGTAATACGTTATAACGTTATACCATATAACGTAATACGTTATAACGTTATACCATATAACGTAATACGTTAAAACGTAATACCATATAACGTAATACGTTATAACGTTATACCATATAACGTAAAACGTCATTTCGTTATACCATATAACGTAAAACGTCATTTCGTTATACCATATAACGTAATACGGTATAACGTTATACCATATAACGTAATACGGTATAACGTTATACCATATAACGTAATACGTTATAACGATTTACCATATAACGTAATACGTTATAACGTAATGCCATATAACGTAATTCGTTATAACGTTATACCATATAACGTAATACGTTATAACGTTATACCATATAACGTAATACGTTATAACGTAATGCCATATATCGTAATACGTGATAACGCTATACCATATAACGTAATACGTTATAACGTAATACCATATAACGTAAAACGTCATTTCTTTATACCATATAACGTAATACGGTATAACGTTATACCATATAACGTAATACGTTATAACGATATACCATATAACGTAGTACGTTATAACGTTATACCATATAACGTAATACGTGATAACGTTATACCATATAACGTAATACGTTATAACGTACTACCATATAACGTAATACGTTATAACGTAATACCATATAACGTAAAACGTCATTTCGTTATACCATATAACGTAATACGTGATAACGTTATACCATATAACGTAATACGTTAAAACGTTATACCATATAACGTAATACGTGATAACGTTATACCATATAACGTAATACGTTAAAACGTTATACCATATAACGTAATACGTTATAACGTTATACCATATAACGTAATATGTTATAACGTCATACCATATAACGTAATACGTTATAACGTAATGCCATATAACGTAATTCGTTATAACGTAATGACATATAACGTAATACGTGATAACGTTATACCATATAACGTAATACGTTATAACGTAATACCATATAACGTAAAACGTCATTTCGTTATACCATATAACGTAATACGGTATAACGTTATACCATATAACGTAATACGTTATAACGATACACCATATAACGTAATACGTTATAACGTTATACCATATAACGTAATACGGGATAACGTTATACCATATAACGTAATACGTTATAACGTAATACCATATAACGTAATACGTTATAACGTAATACCATATAACGTAATACGTTATGACGTTATACCATATAACGTAATACGTTATAACGTAATACCATATAACGTAATACGTTATAACGTAATACCATATAACGTAAAACGTCATTTCGTTATACCATATAACGTAATACGGTATAACGTTATACCATATAACGTAATACGTTATAACGATATACCATATAACGTAATACGTTGTAGCGTTATACCATATAACGTAATACGTTATAACGTTATACCATATAACGTAATACGGTATAACGATATACCATATAACGTAATACGTTATAACGTAATACCATATAACGTAATACGTTATAACGTTATACCATATAACGTAAAACGTCATTTCGTTATACCATATAACGTAAAACGTCATTTCGTTGTACCATATAACGTAATACGGTATAACGTTATACCATATAACGTAATACGGTATAACGTTATACCATATAACGTAATACGTTATAACGATATACCATATAACGTAATAGGTTATAACGTAATGCCATATAACGTAAAACATCATTTCGTCATACCATATAACGTAATACGGTATAACGTTATACCATATAACGTAATACGTTATAACGATATACCATATAACGTAATACGTTATAACGTTATACCATATAACGTAATACGTGATAACGTAATACCATATAACGTAATACGTTATGACGTTATAGCATATAACGTAATACGTGATAACGTAATACCATATAACGTAATACGTTATGACGTTATACCATATAACGTAATACGTTATAACGTAATGCCATATAACGTAATACGTTATAACGTAATACCATATAACGTAGAACGTCATTTCGTTATACCATATAACGTAATACGTTATAACGTAATACCATATAACGTAATACGTTATAACGTAATACCATATAACGTAATACGTGATAACGTTATACCATATAACGTAATACGTTAAAACGTTATACCATATAACGTAATACGTTATAACGTTATACCATATAACGTAATACGTTAAAACGTTATACCATATAACGTAATACGTTATAACGTTATACCATATAACGTAATACGTGATAACGTAATACCATATAACGTAATACGTTATGACGTTATACCATATAACGTAATACGTTATAACGTAATACCATATAACGTAATACGTTATAACGTTATACCATATAACGTAATACGTGATAACGTTATACCATATAACGTAATACGTTAAAACGTTATACCATATAACGTAATACGTTATAACGTTATACCATATAACGTAATATGTTATAACGTCATACCATATAAAGTAATACGTTATAACGTAATGCCATATAACGTAATTCGTTATAACGTAATGACATATAACGTAATACTTTATAGCGTTATACCATATAACGTAATACGTTATAACGTTATACCATATAACGTAATACGTTATAACGTTATACCATATAACGTAATACGTTATAACGTTATACCATATAACGTACTACGTGACAACGTTATACCATATAACGTAATACGTTAAAACGTTATACCATATAACGTAATACGTGATAACGTTATACCATATAACGTAATACGTTAAAACGTTATACCATATAACGTAATACGTTATAACGTTATACCATATAACGTAATATGTTATAACGTCATACCATATAACGTAATACGTTATAACGTAATGCCATATAACGTAATTCGTTATAACGTAATACCATATAACGTAAAACGTCATTTCGTTATACCATATAACGTAAAACGTCATTTCGTTATACCATATAACGTAATACGGTATAACGTTATACCATATAACGTAATACGGTATAACGTTATACCATATAACGTAATACGTTATAACGATATACCATATAACGTAATACGTTGTAGCGTTATACCATATAACGTAATACGTTATAACGTTATAAAATATAACGTAATACGGTATAACGTTATACCATATAACGTAAAACGTCATTTCGTTATACCATATAACGTAATACGTTATAACGTATTACCATATAACGTAATACGTTATAACGTAATACCATATAACGTAATACGTTATAACGTAATGACATATAACGTAATACGTTATATAGTTATACCATATAACGTAATACGGTATAACGTTACACCATATAACGTAATACGTTATAACGATATACCATATAACGTAATACGTTATATCGTTATACCATATAACGTAATACGTTATAACGTAATACCATATAACGTAATACGTTATAACGTAATACCATATAACGTAATACGTGTTAACGTTATACCATATAACGTAATACGTTAAAACGTTATACCATATAACGTAATACGTTATAACGTTATACCATATAAAGTAATACGTGATAACGTAATACCATATAACGTAATACGTTATGACGTTATACCATATAACGTAATACGTTATAACGTTATACCATATAACGTAATACGTTATAACGTTATACCATATAACGTAGTACGTTATAACGTTACACCATATAACGTAATACGTGATAACGTAATACCATATAACGTAATACGTTATAACGTTATACCATATAACGTAATACGTGATAACGTTATACCATATAACGTAATACGTTAAAACGTTATACCATATAACGTAATACGTTATAACGTTATACCATATAACGTAATACGTGATAACGTAATACCATATAACGTAATACGTTATGACGTTATACCATATAACGTAATACGTTATAACGTAATACCATATAACGTAAAACGTCATTTCGTTATACCATATAACGTAATACGGTATAACGTTATACCATATAACGTAATACGTTATAACGATATACCATATAACGTAATACGTTGTAGCGTTATACCATATAACGTAATACGTTATAACGTTATACCATATAACGTAATACGGTATAACGTTATACCATATAACGTAATACGTTATAACGTTATACCATATAACGTAATACGTTATAACGTTATACCATATAACGTAATACGTTAAAACGTAATACCATATAACGTAATACGTTATAACGTTATACCATATAACGTAAAACGTCATTTCGTTATACCATATAACGTAAAACGTCATTTCGTTATACCATATAACGTAATACGGTATAACGTTATACCATATAACGTAATACGGTATAACGTTATACCATATAACGTAATACGTTATAACGATTTACCATATAACGTAATACGTTATAACGTAATGCCATATAACGTAATTCGTTATAACGTTATACCATATAACGTAATACGTTATTACGTTATACCATATAACGTAATACGTTATAACGTAATGCCATATATCGTAATACGTGATAACGTTATACCATATAACGTAATACGTTATAACGTTATACCATATAACGTAAAACGTCATTTCTTTATACCATATAACGTAATACGGTATAACGTTATACCATATAACGTAATACGTTATAACGATATACCATATAACGTAATACGTTATAACGTTATACCATATAACGTAATACGTGATAACGTTATACCATATAACGTAATACGTTATAACGTACTACCATATAACGTAATACGTTATAACGTAATACCATATAACGTAAAACGTCATTTCGTTATACCATATAACGTAATACGTGATAACGTTATACCATATAACGTAATACGTTAAAACGTTATACCATATAACGTAATACGTGATAACGTTATACCATATAACGTAATACGTTAAAACGTTATACCATATAACGTAATACGTTATAACGTTATACCATATAACGTAATATGTTATAACGTCATACCATATAACGTAATACGTTATAACGTAATGCCATATAACGTAATTCGTTATAACGTAATGACATATAACGTAATACGTGATAACGTTATACCATATAACGTAATACGTTATAACGTAATACCATATAACGTAAAACGTCATTTCGTTATACCATATAACGTAATACGGTATAACGTTATACCATATAACGTAATACGTTATAACGTAATAGCATATAACGTAATACGTTATGACGTTATACCATATAACGTAATACGTTATAACGTAATACCATATAACGTAATACGTTATAGCGTAATACCATACAACGTAAAACGTCATTTCGTTATACCATATAACGCAATACGGTATAACGTTATACCATATAACGTAATACGTTATAACGATATACCATATAACGTAATACGTTGTAGCGTTATACCATATAACGTAATACGTTATAACGTTATACCATATAACGTAATACGGTATAACGTTATACCATATAACGTAATACGTTATAACGTAATACCATATAACGTAATACGTTATAACGTTATACCATATAACGTAAAACGTCATTTCGTTATACCATATAACGTAAAACGTCATTTCGTTATACCACATAACGTAATACGGTATAACGTTATACCATATAACGTAATACGGTAAAACGTTATACCATATAACGTAATACGTTATAACGATATACCATATAACGTAATACGTTATAACGTAATGCCATATAACGTAAAACATCATTTCGTTATACCATATAACGTAATACAGTATAACGTTATACCATATAACGTAATACGTTATAACGATATACCATATAACGTAATACGTTATAACGTTATACCATATAACGTAATACGTGATAACGTAATACCATATAACGTAATACGTTATGACGTTATACCATATAACGTAATACGTGATAACATTATTCCATATAACGTAATACGCTAAAACGTTATACCATATAACGTAATACGTTATAACGTTATAGCATATAACGTAATACGTGATAACGTAATACCATATAACGTAGAACGTCATTTCGTTATACCATATAACGTAATACGTTATAACGTAATACCATATAACGTAATACGTTATAACGTAATACCATATAACGTAATACGTGATAACGTTATACCATATAACGTAATACGTTAAAACGTTATACCATATAACGTAATACGTTATAACGTAATGCCATATAACGTAATACGTTATAACGTAATACCATATAACGTAGAACGTCATTTCGTTATACCATATAACGTAATACGTTATAACGTAATACCATATAACGTAATACGTTATAACGTAATACCATATAACGTAATACGTGATAACGTTATACCATATAACGTAATACGTTAAAACGTTATACCATATAACGTAATACGTTATAACGTTATACCATATAACGTAATACGTTAAAACGTTATACCATATAACGTAATACGTTATAACGTTATACCATATAACGTAATACGTGATAACGTAATACCATATAACGTAATACGTTATGACGTTATACCATATAACGTAATACGTTATAACGTAATACCATATAACGTAATACGTTATAACGTTATACCATATAACGTAATACGTGATAACGTTATACCATATAACGTAATACGTTAAAACGTTATACCATATAACGTAATACGTTATAACGTTATACCATATAACGTAATATGTTATAACGTCATACCATATAACGTAATACGTTATAACGTAATGCCATATAACGTAATTCGTTATAACGTAATGACATATAACGTAATACTTTATAGCGTTATACCATATAACGTAATACGTTATAACGTTATACCATATAACGTAATACGTTATAACGTTATACCATATAACGTAATACGTTATAACGTTATACCATATAACGTACTACGTGACAACGTTATACCATATAACGTAATACGTTAAAACGTTATACCATATAACGTAATACGTGATAACGTTATACCATATAACGTAATACGTTAAAACGTTATACCATATAACGTAATACGTTATAACGTTATACCATATAACGTAATATGTTATAACGTCATACCATATAACGTAATACGTTATAACGTAATGCCATATAACGTAATTCGTTATAACGTAATACCATATAACGTAAAACGTCATTTCGTTATACCATATAACGTAAAACGTCATTTCGTTATACCATATAACGTAATACGGTATAACGTTATACCATATAACGTAATACGGTATAACGTTATACCATATAACGTAATACGTTATAACGATATACCATATAACGTAATACGTTGTAGCGTTATACCATATAACGTAATACGTTATAACGTTATAAAATATAACGTAATACGGTATAACGTTATACCATATAACGTAAAACGTCATTTCGTTATACCATATAACGTAATACGTTATAACGTAATACCATATAACGTAATACGTTATAACGTAATACCATATAACGTAATACGTTATAACGTAATGACATATAACGTAATACGTTATATAGTTATACCATATAACGTAATACGGTATAACGTTACACCATATAACGTAATACGTTATAACGATATACCATATAACGTAATACGTTATATCGTTATACCATATAACGTAATACGTTATAACGTAATACCATATAACGTAATACGTTATAACGTAATACCATATAACGTAATACGTGTTAACGTTATACCATATAACGTAATACGTTAAAACGTTATACCATATAACGTAATACGTTATAACGTTATACCATATAAAGTAATACGTGATAACGTAATACCATATAACGTAATACGTTATGACGTTATACCATATAACGTAATACGTTATAACGTTATACCATATAACGTAATACGTTATAACGTTATACCATATAACGTAGTACGTTATAACGTTACACCATATAACGTAATACGTGATAACGTAATACCATATAACGTAATACGTTATAACGTTATACCATATAACGTAATACGTGATAACGTTATACCATATAACGTAATACGTTAAAACGTTATACCATATAACGTAATACGTTATAACGTTATACCATATAACGTAATACGTGATAACGTAATACCATATAACGTAATACGTTATGACGTTATACCATATAACGTAATACGTTATAACGTAATACCATATAACGTAATACGTTATAACGTAATACCATATAACGTAAAACGTCATTTCGTTATACCATATAACGTAATACGGTATAACGTTATACCATATAACGTAATACGTTATAACGATATACCATATAACGTAATACGTTGTAGCGTTATACCATATAACGTAATACGTTATAACGTTATACCATATAACGTAATACGGTATAACGTTATACCATATAACGTAATACGTTATAACGTTATACCATATAACGTAATACGTTATAACGTTATACCATATAACGTAATACGTTAAAACGTAATACCATATAACGTAATACGTTATAACGTTATACCATATAACGTAAAACGTCATTTCGTTATACCATATAACGTAAAACGTCATTTCGTTATACCATATAACGTAATACGGTATAACGTTATACCATATAACGTAATACGGTATAACGTTATACCATATAACGTAATACGTTATAACGATTTACCATATAACGTAATACGTTATAACGTAATGCCATATAACGTAATTCGTTATAACGTTATACCATATAACGTAATACGTTATTACGTTATACCATATAACGTAATACGTTATAACGTAATGCCATATATCGTAATACGTGATAACGTTATACCATATAACGTAATACGTTATAACGTTATACCATATAACGTAAAACGTCATTTCTTTATACCATATAACGTAATACGGTATAACGTTATACCATATAACGTAATACGTTATAACGATATACCATATAACGTAATACGTTATAACGTTATACCATATAACGTAATACGTGATAACGTTATACCATATAACGTAATACGTTATAACGTACTACCATATAACGTAATACGTTATAACGTAATACCATATAACGTAAAACGTCATTTCGTTATACCATATAACGTAATACGTGATAACGTTATACCATATAACGTAATACGTTAAAACGTTATACCATATAACGTAATACGTGATAACGTTATACCATATAACGTAATACGTTAAAACGTTATACCATATAACGTAATACGTTATAACGTTATACCATATAACGTAATATGTTATAACGTCATACCATATAACGTAATACGTTATAACGTAATGCCATATAACGTAATTCGTTATAACGTAATGACATATAACGTAATACGTGATAACGTTATACCATATAACGTAATACGTTATAACGTAATACCATATAACGTAAAACGTCATTTCGTTATACCATATAACGTAATACGGTATAACGTTATACCATATAACGTAATACGTTATAACGTAATACCATATAACGTAATACGTTATGACGTTATACCATATAACGTAATACGTTATAACGTAATACCATATAACGTAATACGTTATAACGTAATACCATACAACGTAAAACGTCATTTCGTTATACCATATAACGCAATACGGTATAACGTTATACCATATAACGTAATACGTTATAACGTAATACCATATAACGTAATACGTTGTAGCGTTATACCATATAACGTAATACGTTATAACGTTATACCATATAACGTAATACGGTATAACGTTATACCATATAACGTAATACGTTATAACGTAATACCATATAACGTAATACGTTATAACGTTATACCATATAACGTAAAACGTCATTTCGTTATACCATATAACGTAAAACGTCATTTCGTTATACCACATAACGTAATACGGTATAACGTTATACCATATAACGTAATACGGTAAAACGTTATACCATATAACGTAATACGTTATAACGATATACCATATAACGTAATACGTTATAACGTAATGCCATATAACGTAAAACATCATTTCGTTATACCATATAACGTAATACAGTATAACGTAATACCATATAACGTAATACGTTATAACGTAATACCATACAACGTAAAACGTCATTTCGTTATACCATATAACGCAATACGGTATAACGTTATACCATATAACGTAATACGTTATAACGTAATACCATATAACGTAATACGTTGTAGCGTTATACCATATAACGTAATACGTTATAACGTTATACCATATAACGTAATACGGTATAACGTTATACCATATAACGTAATACGTTATAACGTAATACCATATAACGTAATACGTTACAACGTTATACCATATAACGTAAAACGTCATTTCGTTATACCATATAACGTAAAACGTCATTTCGTTATACCACATAACGTAATACGGTATAACGTTATACCATATAACGTAATACGGTAAAACGTTATACCATATAACGTAATACGTTATAACGATATACCATATAACGTAATACGTTATAACGTAATGCCATATAACGTAAAACATCATTTCGTTATACCATATAACGTAATACAGTATAACGTTATACCATATAACGTAATACGGTATAACGTTATACCATATAACGTAATACGTTATAACGTAATACCATATAACGTAATACGTTATGACGTTATACCATATAACGTAATACGTTATAACGTAATACCATATAACGTAATACGTTATAACGTAATACCATACAACGTAAAACGTCATTTCGTTATACCATATAACGCAATACGGTATAACGTTATACCATATAACGTAATACGTTATAACGTAATACCATATAACGTAATACGTTGTAGCGTTATACCATATAACGTAATACGTTATAACGTTATACCATATAACGTAATACGGTATAACGTTATACCATATAACGTAATACGTTATAACGTAATACCATATAACGTAATACGTTATAACGTTATACCATATAACGTAAAACGTCATTTCGTTATACCATATAACGTAAAACGTCATTTCGTTATACCACATAACGTAATACGGTATAACGTTATACCATATAACGTAATACGGTAAAACGTTATACCATATAACGTAATACGTTATAACGATATACCATATAACGTAATACGTTATAACGTAATGCCATATAACGTAAAACATCATTTCGTTATACCATATAACGTAATACAGTATAACGTAATACCATATAACGTAATACGTTATAACGTAATACCATACAACGTAAAACGTCATTTCGTTATACCATATAACGCAATACGGTATAACGTTATACCATATAACGTAATACGTTATAACGTAATACCATATAACGTAATACGTTGTAGCGTTATACCATATAACGTAATACGTTATAACGTTATACCATATAACGTAATACGGTATAACGTTATACCATATAACGTAATACGTTATAACGTAATACCATATAACGTAATACGTTATAACGTTATACCATATAACGTAAAACGTCATTTCGTTATACCATATAACGTAAAACGTCATTTCGTTATACCACATAACGTAATACGGTATAACGTTATACCATATAACGTAATACGGTAAAACGTTATACCATATAACGTAATACGTTATAACGATATACCATATAACGTAATACGTTATAACGTAATGCCATATAACGTAAAACATCATTTCGTTATACCATATAACGTAATACAGTATAACGTTATACCATATAACGTAATACGTTATAACGATATACCATATAACGTAATACGTTATAACGTTATACCATATAACGTAATACGTGATAACGTAATACCATATAACGTAATACGTTATGACGTTATACCATATAACGTAATACGTGATAACATTATTCCATATAACGTAATACGCTAAAACGTTATACCATATAACGTAATACGTTATAACGTTATAGCATATAACGTAATACGTGATAACGTAATACCATATAACGTAGAACGTCATTTCGTTATACCATATAACGTAATACGTTATAACGTAATACCATATAACGTAATACGTTATAACGTAATACCATATAACGTAATACGTGATAACGTTATACCATATAACGTAATACGTTAAAACGTTATACCATATAACGTAATACGTTATAACGTAATGCCATATAACGTAATACGTTATAACGTAATACCATATAACGTAGAACGTCATTTCGTTATACCATATAACGTAATACGTTATAACGTAATACCATATAACGTAATACGTTATAACGTAATACCATATAACGTAATACGTGATAACGTTATACCATATAACGTAATACGTTAAAACGTTATACCATATAACGTAATACGTTATAACGTTATACCATATAACGTAATACGTGATAACGTAATACCATATAACGTAATACGTTATGACGTTATACCATATAACGTAATACGTTATAACGTTATACCATATAACGTAATACGTTATAACGTTATACCATATAACGTAATACGTTAAAACGTTTTACCATATAACGTAATACGTTATAACGTTATACCATATAACGTAATATGTTATAACGTCATACCATACAACGTAATACGTTATAACGTTATACCATATAACGTAATACGTTATAACGTTATACCATATAACGTAATATGTTATAACGTCATACCATATAACGTAATACGTTATAACGTAATGCCATATAACGTAATTCGTTATACCGTAATACCATATAACGTAAAACGTCATTTCGTTATACCATATAACGTAATACGTTATAACGTAATACCATATAACGTAATACGTTATAACGTAATACCATATAACGTAATACGTTATAACGTAATGACATATAACGTAATACGTTATATAGTTATACCATATAACGTAATAAGTTATAACGTTATACCATATAACGTAATACGTTATAACGTTATACCATATAACGTAATTCGTTATAACGTTATACCACATAACGTAATACGTTATAACGTTATACCATATAACGTAATACGTTAAAACGTAATACCATATAACGTAATACGTTATAACGTTATACCATATGACGTAAAACGTCATTTCGTTATACCATATAACGTAATACGGTATAACGTTACACCATATAACGTAATACGTTATAACGATATACCATATAACGTAATACGTTTTAACGTTATACCATATATCGTAATACGTGATAACATTATTCCATATAACGTAATACGTTAAAACGTTATACCATATAACGTAATGCGTTATAACGTTATACCATATAACGTAATACGTGATAACGTAATACCATATAACGTAATACGTTATGACGTTATACCATATAACGTAATACGTTATAACGTAATACCATATAACGTAATACGTTATAACGTAATACCATATAACGTAGAACGTCATTTCGTTATACCATATAACGTAATACGTTATAACGTAATACCATATAACGTAATACGTTATAACGTAATACCATATAACGTAATACGTGTTAACGTTATACCATATAACGTAATACGTTAAAACGTTATACCATATAACGTAATACGTTATAACGTTATACCATATAAAGTAATACGTGATAACGTAATACCATATAACGTAATACGTTATGACGTTATACCATATAACGTAATCCGTTATAACGTTATACCATATAACGTAATACGTTATAACGTTATACCATGTAACGTAATACGTTATAACGTTATACCATATAACGTAATACGTGATAACGTAATACCATATAACGTAATACGTTATAACGTTATACCATATAACGTAATACGTTATAACGTTATACCATATAACGTAATACGTTAAAACGTTATACCATATAACGTAATACGTTATAACGTTATACCATATAACGTAATACGTGATAACGTTATACCATATAACGTAATACGTGATAACGTAATACCATATAACGTAATACGTTATGACGTTATACCATATAACGTAATACGTTATATCGTAATACCATATAACGTAATACGTTATAACGTAATACCATATAACGTAAAACGTCATTTCGTTATACCATATAACGTAATACGGTATAACGTTATACCATATAACGTAATACGGTATAACGTTATACCATATAACGTAATACGGTATAACGTTATACCATATAACGTAATATGTTATAACGATATACCATATAACGTAATACGTTATAACGTAATGCCATACAACGTAAAACATCATTTCGTTATACCATATAACGTAATACGGTATAACGTTATACCATATAACGTAATACGTTATAACGATATACCATATAACGTAATACGTTATAACGTTATACCATATAACGTAATACGTGATAACGTTATACCATATAACGTAATACGTTATAACGTAATACCATATAACGTAATACGTTATAACGTAATACCATATAACGTAATACGTGATAACGTTATACCATATAACGTAATACGTTAAAACGATATACCATATAACGTAATACGTTATAACGTTATACCATATAACGTAATATGTTATAACGTCATACCATATAACGTAATACGTTATAACGTAATGCCATATAACGTAATTCGTTATAACGTAATACCATATAACGTAAAACGTCATTTCGTTATACCATATAACGAAATACGTTATAACGTAATACCATATAACGTAATACGTTATAACGTTATACCATATAACGTAATACGTGATAACGTTATACCATATAACGTAATATGTTAGAACGTTATACAATATAACGTAATACGTTATAACGTAATACCATATAACGTAATACGTTATAACGTAATGACATATAACGTAATACGTTATATAGTTATACCATATAACGTAATAAGTTATAACGTTATACCATATAACGTAATAGGTTATAACGTTATACCATATAACGTAATTCGTTATAACGTTTTACCACATAACGTAATACGTTATAACGTTATACCATATAACGTAATACGATAAAACGTAATACCATATAACGTAATACGTTATAACGTTATACCATATAACGTAAAACGTCATTTCGTTATACCATATAACGTAATACGGTATAACGTTATACCATATAACGTAATACGTTATAACGATATACCATATAACGTAATACGTTATAACGTTATACCATATAACGTAATACGTGATAACATTATTCCATATAACGTAATACGCTAAAACGTTATACCATATAACGTAATACGTTATAACGTTATAGCATATAACGTAATACGTGATAACGTAATACCATATAACGTAATACGTTATGACGTTATACCATATAACGTAATACGTTATAACGTAATGCCATATAACGTAATACGTTATAACGTAATACCATATAACGTAGAACGTCATTTCGTTATACCATATAACGTAATACGTTATAACGTAATACCATATAACGTAATACGTTATAACGTAATACCATATAACGTAATACGTGATAACGTTATACCATATAACGTAATACGTTAAAACGTTATACCATATAACGTAATACGTTATAACGTTATACCATATAACGTAATACGTGATAACGTAATACCATATAACGTAATACGTTAAAACGTTTTACCATATAACGTAATACGTTATAACGTTATACCATATAACGTAATATGTTATAACGTCATACCATATAACGTAATACGTTATAACGTTATACCATATAACGTAATACGTTATAACGTTATACCATATAACGTAATATGTTATAACGATATACCATATAACGTAATACGTTATATCGTTATACCATATAACGCAATACGTTATAACGTAATACCATATAACGTAATACGTTATAACGTAATACCATATAACGTAATACGTTATAACGTTATACCATATAACGTAATACGTGATAACGTTATACCATATAACGTAATACGTTAAAACGTTATACCATATAACGTAATGCGTTATAACGTTATACCATATAACGTAATATGTGATAACGTAATACCATATAACGTAATACGTTATGACGTTATACCATATAACGTAATACGTTATAACGTAATACCATATAACGTAATACGTTATAACGTAATACCATATAACGTAAAACGTCATTTCGTTATACCATATAACGTAATACGGTATAACGTTATACCATATAACGTAATACGGTATAACGTTATACCATATAACGTAATACGTTATAACGTAATACCATATAACGTAATACGTTATAACGTAATGACATATAACGTAATACGTTATATAGTTATACCATATAACGTAATACGGTATAACGCTACACCATATAACGTAATACGTTATAACGATATACCATATAACGTAATACGTTATATCGTTATACCATATAACGTAATACGTTATAACGTAATACCATATAACGTAATACGTTATAACGTAATACCATATAACGTAATACGTTATAACGTTATGCCATATAACGTAATACGTGATAACGTTATACCATATAACGTAATACGTTAAAACGTTATACCATATAACGTAATACGTTATAACGTTATACCATATAACGTAATACGTGATAACGTAATACCATATAACGTAATACGTTATGACGTTATACCATATAACGTAATACGTTATAACGTAATACCATATAACGTAATACGTTATAACGTAATGCCATATAACGTAATTCGTTATACCGTAATACCATATAACGTAAAACGTCATTTCGTTATACCATATAACGTAATACGTTATAACGTAATACCATATAACGTAATACGTTATAACGTAATACCATATAACGTAATACGTTATAACGTAATGACATATAACGTAATACGTTATATAGTTATACCATATAACGTAATACGGTATAACGTTACACCATATAACGTAATACGTTATAACGATATACCATATAACGTAATACGTTATATCGTTATACCATATAACGTAATACGTTATAACGTAATACCATATAACGTAATACGTTATAACGTAATACCATATAACGTAATACGTTATAACGTTATACCATATAACGTAATACGTGATAACGTTATACCATATAACGTAATACGTTAAAACGTCATACCATATAACGTAATACGTTATAACGTTATACCATATAACGTAATACGTGATAACGTAATACCATATAACGTAATACGTTATGACGTTATACCATATAACGTAATACGTTATAACGTAATACCATATAACGTAATACGTTATAACGTAATACCATATAACGTAAAACGTCATTTCGTTATACCATATAACGTAATACGGTATAACGTTATACCATATAACGTAATACGTTATAACGTTATACCATATAACGTAATACGTTATAACGTTATACCATATAACGTAATACGTTAAAACGTAATACCATATAACGTAATACGTTATAACGTTATACCATATAACGTAAAACGTCATTTCGTTATACCATATAACGTAAAACGTCATTTCGTTATGCCATATAACGTAATACGGTATAACGTTATACCATATAACGTAATACGGTATAACGTTATACCATATAACGTAATACGTTATAACGATTTACCATATAACGTAATACGTTATAACGTAATGCCATATAACGTAATTCGTTATAACGTTATACCATATAACGTAATACGTTATAACGTTATACCATATAACGTAATACGTTATAACGTAATGCAATATATCGTAATACGTGATAACGCTATACCATATAACGTAATACGTTATAACGTAATACCATATAACGTAATACGTTATAACGTTATACCATATAACGTAATACGTTATAACGTAATGCCATATATCGTAATACGTGATAACGCTATACCATATAACGTAATACGTTATAACGTAATACCATATAACGTAATACGTTATAACGTAATACCATATAACGTAATACGTGATAACGTTATACCATATAACGTAATACGTTAAAACGATATACCATATAACGTAATACGTTATAACGTTATACCATATAACGTAATATGTTATAACGTCATACCATATAACGTAATTCGTTATAACGTAATGACATATAACGTAATACGTGATAACGTTATACCATATAACGTAATACGTTATAACGTAATACCATATAACGTAAAACGTCATTTCGTTATACCATATAACGTAATACGGTATAACGTTATACCATATAACGTAATACGTTATAACGATATACCATATAACGTAGTACGTTATAACGTTATACCATATAACGTAATACGTGATAACGTTATACCATATAACGTAATACGTTAAAACGTTATACCATATAACGTAATACGTGATAACGTTATACCATATAACGTAATACGTTAAAACGTTATACCATATAACGTAATACGTTATAACGTTGTACCATATAACGTAATATGTTATAACGTCATACCATATAACGTAATACGTTATAATGTAATGCCATATAACGTAATTCGTTATAACGTAATGACATATAACGTAATACGTGATAACGTTATACCATATAACGTAATACGTTATAACGTAATACCATATAACGTAAAACGTCATTTCGTTATACCATATAACGTAATACGGTATAACGTTATACCATATAACGTAATACGTTATAACGATACACCATATAACGTAATACGTTATAACGTTATACCATATAACGTAATACGTGATAACGTTATACCATATAACGTAATACGTTATAACGTAATACCATATAACGTAATACGTTATAACGTAATACCATATAACGTAATACGTTATGACGTTATACCATATAACGTAATACGTCATAACGTAATACCATATAACGTAATACGTTATAACGTAATACCATATAACGTAAAACGTCATTTCGTTATACCATATAACGTAATACGGTATAACGTTATACGATATAACGCAATACGTTATAACGATATACCATATAACGTAATACGTTGTAGCGTTATACCATATAACGTAATACGTTATAACGTTATACCATATAACGTAATACGGTATAACGTTATACCATATAACGTAATACGTTATAACGTAATACCATATAACGTAATACGTTATAACGTTATACCATATAACGTAAAACGTCATTTCGTTATACCATATAACGTAAAACGTCATTTCGTTGTACCATATAACGTAATACGGTATAACGTTATACCATATAACGTAATACGGTATAACGTTATACCATATAACGTAATACGTGATAACGTTATACCATATAGCGTAATACGTTATAACGTAATACCATATAACGTAATACGTTATAACGTAATACCATATAACGTAATACGTGATAACGTTATACCATATAACGTAATACGTTAAAACGATATACCATATAACGTAATACGTTATAACGTTATACCATATAACGTAATATGTTATAACGTCATACCATATAACGTAATACGTTATAACGTAATGCCATATAACGTAATTCGTTATAACGTAATACCATATAACGTAAAACGTCATTTCGTTATACCATATAACGAAATACGTTATAACGTAATACCATATAACGTAATACGTTATAACGTTATACCATATAACGTAATACGTGATAACGTTATACCATATAACGTAATATGTTAGAACGTTATACAATATAACGTAATACGTTATAACGTAATACCATATAACGTAATACGTTATAACGTAATGACATATAACGTAATACGTTATATAGTTATACCATATAACGTAATAAGTTATAACGTTATACCATATAACGTAATAGGTTATAACGTTATACCATATAACGTAATTCGTTATAACGTTTTACCACATAACGTAATACGTTATAACGTTATACCATATAACGTAATACGATAAAACGTAATACCATATAACGTAATACGTTATAACGTTATACCATATAACGTAAAACGTCATTTCGTTATACCATATAACGTAATACGGTATAACGTTATACCATATAACGTAATACGTTATAACGATATACCATATAACGTAATACGTTATAACGTTATACCATATAACGTAATACGTGATAACATTATTCCATATAACGTAATACGCTAAAACGTTATACCATATAACGTAATACGTTATAACGTTATAGCATATAACGTAATACGTGATAACGTAATACCATATAACGTAATACGTTATGACGTTATACCATATAACGTAATACGTTATAACGTAATGCCATATAACGTAATACGTTATAACGTAATACCATATAACGTAGAACGTCATTTCGTTATACCATATAACGTAATACGTTATAACGTAATACCATATAACGTAATACGTTATAACGTAATACCATATAACGTAATACGTGATAACGTTATACCATATAACGTAATACGTTAAAACGTTATACCATATAACGTAATACGTTATAACGTTATACCATATAACGTAATACGTGATAACGTAATACCATATAACGTAATACGTTACAACGTTTTACCATATAACGTAATACGTTATAACGTTATACCATATAACGTAATATGTTATAACGTCATACCATATAACGTAATACGTTATAACGTTATACCATATAACATAATACGTTATAACGTTATACCATATAACGTAATATGTTATAACGTCATACCATATAACGTAATACGTTATAACGTAATGCCATATAACGTAATTCGTTATACCGTAATACCATATAACGTAAAACGTCATTTCGTTATACCATATAACGTAATACGTTATAACGTAATACCATATAACGTAATACGTTATAACGTAATACCATATAACGTAATACGTTACAACGTAATGACATATAACGTAATACGTTATATAGTTATACCATATAACGTAATACGGTATAACGTTACACCATATAACGTAATACGTTATAACGATATACCATATAACGTAATACGTTATATCGTTATACCATATAACGCAATACGTTATAACGTAATACCATATAACGTAATACGTTATAACGTAATACCATATAACGTAATACGTTATAACGTTATACCATATAACGTAATACGTGATAACGTTATACCATATAACGTAATACGTTAAAACGTTATACCATATAACGTAATACGTTATAACGTTATACCATATAACGTAATACGTGATAACGTAATACCATATAACGTAATACGTTATGACGTTATACCATATAACGTAATACGTTATAACGTAATACCATATAACGTAATACGTTATAACGTAATACCATATAACGTAAAACGTCATTTCGTTATACCATATAACGTAATACGGTATAACGTTATACCATATAACGTAATACGGTATAACGTTATACCATATAACGTAATACGTTATAACGTAATACCATATAACGTAATACGTTATAACGTAATGACATATAACGTAATACGTTATATAGTTATACCATATAACGTAATACGGTATAACGTTACACCATATAACGTAATACGTTATAACGATATACCATATAACGTAATACGTTATATCGTTATACCATATAACGTAATACGTTATAACGTAATACCATATAACGTAATACGTTATAAGGTAATACCATATAACGTAATAAGTTATAACGTTATGCCATATAACGTAATACGTGATAACGTTATACCATATAACGTAATACGTTAAAACGTTATACCATATAACGTAATACGTTATAACGTTATACCATATAACGTAATACGTGATAACGTAATACCATATAACGTAATACGTTATGACGTTATACCATATAACGTAATACGTTATAACGTAATACCATATAACGTAATACGTTATAACGTAATGCCATATAACGTAATTCGTTATACCGTAATACCATATAACGTAAAACGTCATTTCGTTATACCATATAACGTAATACGTTATAACGTAATACCATATAACGTAATACGTTATAACGTAATACGTTATAACGTAATACCATATAACGTAATACGTTATAACGTAATACCATATAACGTAATACGTTATAACGTAATGACATATAACGTAATACGTTATATAGTTATACCATATAACGTAATACGGTATAACGTTACACCATATAACGTAATACGTTATAACGATATACCATATAACGTAATACGTTATATCGTTATACCATATAACGTAATACGTTATAACGTAATACCATATAACGTAATACGTTATAACGTAATACCATATAACGTAATACGTTATAACGTTATACCATATAACGTAATACGTGATAACGTTATACCATATAACGTAATACGTTAAAACGTCATACCATATAACGTAATACGTTATAACGTTATACCATATAACGTAATACGTGATAACGTAATACCATATAACGTAATACGTTATGACGTTATACCATATAACGTAATACGTTATAACGTAATACCATATAACGTAATACGTTATAACGTAATACCATATAACGTAAAACGTCATTTCGTTATACCATATAACGTAATACGGTATAACGTTATACCATATAACGTAATACGTTATAACGTTATACCATATAACGTAATACGTTATAACGTTATACCATATAACGTAATACGTTAAAACGTAATACCATATAACGTAATACGTTATAACGTTATACCATATAACGTAAAACGTCATTTCGTTATACCATATAACGTAAAACGTCATTTCGTTATACCATATAACGTAATACGGTATAACGTTATACCATATAACGTAATACGGTATAACGTTATACCATATAACGTAATACGTTATAACGATTTACCATATAACGTAATACGTTATAACGTAATGCCATATAACGTAATTCGTTATAACGTTATACCATATAACGTAATACGTTATAACGTTATACCATATAACGTAATACGTTATAACGTAATGCCATATATCGTAATACGTGATAACGCTATACCATATAACGTAATACGTTATAACGTAATACCATATAACGTAATACGTTATAACGTTATACCATATAACGTAATACGTTATAACGTAATGCCATATATCGTAATACGTGATAACGCTATACCATATAACGTAATACGTTATAACGTAATACCATATAACGTAAAACGTCATTTCTTTATACCATATAACGTAATACGGTATAACGTTATACCATATAACGTAATACGTTATAACGATATACCATATAACGTAGTACGTTATAACGTTATACCATATAACGTAATACGTGATAACGTTATACCATATAACGTAATACGTTAAAACGTTATACCATATAACGTAATACGTGATAACGTTATACCATATAACGTAATACGTTAAAACGTTATACCATATAACGTAATACGTTATAACGTTATACCATATAACGTAATATGTTATAACGTCATACCATATAACGTAATACGTTATAACGTAATGCCATATAACGTAATTCGTTATAACGTAATGACATATAACGTAATACGTGATAACGTTATACCATATAACGTAATACGTTATAACGTAATACCATATAACGTAAAACGTCATTTCGTTATACCATATAACGTAATACGGTATAACGTTATACCATATAACGTAATACGTTATAACGATACACCATATAACGTAATACGTTATAACGTTATACCATATAACGTAATACGTTATAACGTAATACCATATAACGTAATACGTTATAACGTAATACCATATAACGTAAAACGTCATTTCGTTATACCATATAACGTAATACGGTATAACGTTATACGATATAACGTAATACGTTATAACGATATACCATATAACGTAATACGTTGTAGCGTTATACCATATAACGTAATACGTTATAACGTTATACCATATAACGTAATACGGTATTACGTTATACCATATAACGTAATACGTTATAACGTAATACCATATAACGTAATACGTTATAACGTTATACCATATAACGTAAAACGTCATTTCGTTATACCATATAACGTAAAACGTCATTTCGTTGTACCATATAACGTAATACGGTATAACGTTATACCATATAACGTAATACGGTATAACGTTATACCATATAACGTAATACGTTATAACGATATACCATATAACGTAATAGGTTATAACGTAATGCCATATAACGTAAAACATCATTTCGTTATACCATATAACGTAATACGGTATAACGTTATACCATATAACGTAATACGTTATAACGATATACCATATAACGTAATACGTTATAACGTTATACCATATAACGTAATACGTGATAACGTAATACCATATAACGTAATACGTTATGACGTTATAGCATATAACGTAATACGTGATAACGTAATACCATATAACGTAATACGTTATGACGTTATACCATATAACGTAATACGTTATAACGTAATGCCATATAACGTAATACGTTATAACGTAATACCATATAACGTAGAACGTCATTTCGTTATACCATATAACGTAATACGTTATAACGTAATACCATATAACGTAATACGTTATAACGTAATACCATATAACGTAATACGTGATAACGTTATACCATATAACGTAATACGTTAAAACGTTATACCATATAACGTAATACGTTATAACGTTATACCATATAACGTAATACGTTAAAACGTAATGCCATATAACGTAATACGTTATAACGTAATACCATATAACGTAAAACGTCATTTCGTTATACCATATAACGTAATACGGTATAACGTTATACCATATAACGTAATACGTTATAACGTTATACCATATAACGTAATACGTTATAACGTTATACCATATAACGTAATACGTTAAAACGTAATACCATATAACGTAATACGTTATAACGTTATACCATATAACGTAAAACGTCATTTCGTTATACCATATAACGTAAAACGTCATTTCGTTATACCATATAACGTAATACGGTATAACGTTATACCATATAACGTAATACGGTATAACGTTATACCATATAACGTAATACGTTATAACGATTTACCATATAACGTAATACGTTATAACGTAATGCCATATAACGTAATTCGTTATAACGTTATACCATATAACGTAATACGTTATAACGTTATACCATATAACGTAATACGTTATAACGTAATGCCATATATCGTAATACGTGATAACGCTATACCATATAACGTAATACGTTATAACGTAATACCATATAACGTAAAACGTCATTTCTTTATACCATATAACGTAATACGGTATAACGTTATACCATATAACGTAATACGTTATAACGATATACCATATAACGTAGTACGTTATAACGTTATACCATATAACGTAATACGTGATAACGTTATACCATATAACGTAATACGTTATAACGTACTACCATATAACGTAATACGTTATAACGTAATACCATATAACGTAAAACGTCATTTCGTTATACCATATAACGTAATACGTGATAACGTTATACCATATAACGTAATACGTTAAAACGTTATACCATATAACGTAATACGTGATAACGTTATACCATATAACGTAATACGTTAAAACGTTATACCATATAACGTAATACGTTATAACGTTATACCATATAACGTAATATGTTATAACGTCATACCATATAACGTAATACGTTATAACGTAATGCCATATAACGTAATTCGTTATAACGTAATGACATATAACGTAATACGTGATAACGTTATACCATATAACGTAATACGTTATAACGTAATACCATATAACGTAAAACGTCATTTCGTTATACCATATAACGTAATACGGTATAACGTTATACCATATAACGTAATACGTTATAACGATACACCATATAACGTAATACGTTATAACGTTATACCATATAACGTAATACGTGATAACGTTATACCATATAACGTAATACGTTATAACGTAATACCATATAACGTAATACGTTATAACGTAATACCATATAACGTAATACGATATGACGTTATACCATATAACGTAATACGTTATAACGTAATACCATATAACGTAATACGTTATAACGTAATACCATATAACGTAAAACGTCATTTCGTTATACCATATAACGTAATACGGTATAACGTTATACCATATAACGTAATACGTTATAACGATATACCATATAACGTAATACGTTGTAGCGTTATACCATATAACGTAATACGTTATAACGTTATACCATATAACGTAATACGGTATAACGTTATACCATATAACGTAATACGTTATAACGTAATACCATATAACGTAATACGTTATAACGTTATACCATATAACGTAAAACGTCATTTCGTTATACCATATAACGTAAAACGTCATTTCGTTGTACCATATAACGTAATACGGTATAACGTTATACCATATAACGTAATACGGTATAACGTTATACCATATAACGTAATACGTTATAACGATATACCATATAACGTAATAGGTTATAACGTAATGCCATATAACGTAAAACATCATTTCGTTATACCATATAACGTAATACGGTATAACGTTATACCATATAACGTAATACGTTATAACGATATACCATATAACGTAATACGTTATAACGTTATACCATATAACGTAATACGTGATAACGTAATACCATATAACGTAATACGTTATGACGTTATAGCATATAACGTAATACGTGATAACGTAATACCATATAACGTAATACGTTATGACGTTATACCATATAACGTAATACGTTATAACGTAATGCCATATAACGTAATACGTTATAACGTAATACCATATAACGTAGAACGTCATTTCGTTATACCATATATCGTAATACGTTATAACGTAATACCATATAACGTAATACGTTATAACGTAATACCATATAACGTAATACGTGATAACGTTATACCATATAACGTAATACGTTAAAACGTTATACCATATAACGTAATACGTTATAACGTTATACCATATAACGTAATACGTTAAAACGTAATGCCATATAACGTAATACGTTATAACGTAATACCATATAACGTAAAACGTCATTTCGTTATACCATATAACGTAATACGGTATAACGTTATACCATATAACGTAATACGTTATATCGTTATACCATATAACGTAATACGTTATAACGTTATACCATATAACGTAATACGTTAAAACGTAATACCATATAACGTAATACGTTATAACGTTATACCATATAACGTAAAACGTCATTTCGTTATACCATATAACGTAAAACGTCATTTCGTTATACCATATAACGTAATACGGTATAACGTTATACCATATAACGTAATACGGTATAACGTTATACCATATAACGTAATACGTTATAACGATTTACCATATAACGTAATACGTTATAACGTAATGCCATATAACGTAATTCGTTATAACGTTATACCATATAACGTAATACGTTATAACGTTATACCATATAACGTAATACGTTATAACGTAATGCCATATATCGTAATACGTGATAACGCTATACCATATAACGTAATACGTTATAACGTAATACCATATAACGTAAAACGTCATTTCTTTATACCATATAACGTAATACGGTATAACGTTATACCATATAACGTTATACGTTATAACGATATACCATATAACGTAGTACGTTATAACGTTATACCATATAACGTAATACGTGATAACGTTATACCATATAACGTAATACGTTATAACGTACTACCATATAACGTAATACGTTATAACGTAATACCATATAACGTAAAACGTCATTTCGTTATACCATATAACGTAATACGTGATAACGTTATACCATATAACGTAATACGTTAAAACGTTATACCATATAACGTAATACGTGATAACGTTATACCATATAACGTAATACGTTAAAACGTTATACCATATAACGTAATACGTTATAACGTTATACCATATAACGTAATATGTTATAACGTCATACCATATAACGTAATACGTTATAACGTAATGCCATATAACGTAATTCGTTATAACGTAATGACATATAACGTAATACGTGATAACGTTATACCATATAACGTAATACGTTATAACGTAATACCATATAACGTAAAACGTCATTTCGTTATACCATATAACGTAATACGGTATAACGTTATACCATATAACGTAATACGTTATAACGATACACCATATAACGTAATACGTTATAACGTTATACCATATAACGTAATACGTGATAACGTTATACCATATAACGTAATACGTTATAACGTAATACCATATAACGTAATACGTTATAACGTAATACCATATAACGTAATACGTTATGACGTTATACCATATAACGTAATACGTTATAACGTAATACCATATAACGTAATACGTTATAACGTAATACCATATAACGTAAAACGTCATTTCGTTATACCATATAACGTAATACGGTATAACGTTATACCATATAACGTAATACGTTATAACGATATACCATATAACGTAATACGTTGTAGCGTTATACCATATAACGTAATACGTTATAACGTTATACCATATAACGTAATACGGTATAACGTTATACCATATAACGTAATACGTTATAACGTAATACCATATAACGTAATACGTTATAACGTTATACCATATAACGTAAAACGTCATTTCGTTATACCATATAACGTAAAACGTCATTTCGTTGTACCATATAACGTAATACGGTATAACGTTATACCATATAACGTAATACGGTATAACGTTATACCATATAACGTAATACGTTATAACGATATACCATATAACGTAATAGGTTATAACGTAATGCCATATAACGTAAAACATCATTTCGTTATACCATATAACGTAATACGGTATAACGTTATACCATATAACGTAATACGTTATAACGATATACCATATAACGTAATACGTTATAACGTTATACCATATAACGTAATACGTGATAACGTAATACCATATAACGTAATACGTTATGACGTTATAGCATATAACGTAATACGTGATAACGTAATACCATATAACGTAATACGTTATGACGTTATACCATATAACGTAATACGTTATAACGTAATGCCATATAACGTAATACGTTATAACGTAATACCATATAACGTAGAACGTCATTTCGTTATACCATATAACGTAATACGTTATAACGTAATACCATATAACGTAATACGTTATAACGTAATACCATATAACGTAATACGTGATAACGTTATACCATATAACGTAATACGTTAAAACGTTATACCATATAACGTAATACGTTATAACGTTATACCATATAACGTAATACGTTAAAACGTTATACCATATAACGTAATACGTTATAACGTTATACCATATAACGTAATACGTGATAACGTAATACCATATAACGTAATACGTTATGACGTTATACCATATAACGTAATACGTTATAACGTAATACCATATAACGTAATACGTTATAACGTTATACCATATAACGTAATACGTGATAACGTTATACCATATAACGTAATACGTTAAAGCGTTATACCATATAACGTAATACGTTATAACGTTATACCATATAACGTAATATGTTATAACGTCATACCATATAACGTAATACGTTATAACGTAATGCCATATAACGTAATTCGTTATAACGTAATGACATATAACGTAATACTTTATAGCGTTATACCATATAACGTAATACGTTATAACGTAATACCATATAACGTAATACGTTATAACGTTATACCATATAACGTAATACGTGATAACGTAATACCATATAACGTAATACGTTATGACGTTATACCATATAACGTAATACGTTATAACGTAATACCATATAACGTAATACGTTATAACGTTATACCATATAACGTAATACGTTAAAACGTTATACCATATAACGTAATACGTTATAACGTTATACCATATAACGTAATACGTTAAAACGTTATACCATATAACGTAATACGTTATAACGTTATACCATATAACGTAATACGTGATAACGTAATACCATATAACGTAATACGTTATAACGTTATACCATATAACGTAATATGTTATAACGTCATACCATATAACGTAATACGTTATAACGTTATACCATATAACGTAATACGTTATAACGTTATACCATATAACGTAATACGTTATAACGTTATACCATATAACGTAATACGTTAAAACGTCATACCATATAACGTAATACGTTATAACGTTATACCATATAACGTAATACGTTATAACGTTATACCATATAACGTACTACGTGACAACGTTATACCATATAACGTAATACGTTAAAACGTTATACCATATAACGTAATAAGTTATAACGTTATACCATATAACGTAATACGTTATAACGTTATACCATATAACGTAATACGTGATAACGTTATACCATATAACGTAATACGTTAAAACGTTATACCATATAACGTAATACGTTATAACGTTATACCATATAACGTAATACGTTAAAACGTTATACCATATAACGTAATACGTTATAACGTTATACCATATAACGTAATACGTGATAACGTAATACCATATAACGTAATACGTTATAACGTTATACCATATAACGTAATATGTTATAACGTCATACCATATAACGTAATACGTGATAACGTTATACCATATAACGTAATACGTTAAAACGTTATACCATATAACGTAATACGTTATAACGTTATACCATATAACGTAATACGTTAAAACGTTATACCATATAACGTAATACGTTATAACGTTATACCATATAACGTAATACGTGATAACGTAATACCATATAACGTAATACGTTATGACGTTATACCATATAACGTAATACGTTATAACGTAATACCATATAACGTAATACGTTATAACGTTATACCATATAACGTAATACGTGATAACGTTATACCATATAACGTAATACGTTAAAACGTTATACCATATAACGTAATACGTTATAACGTTATACCATATAACGTAATACGTTAAAACGTTATACCATATAACGTAATACGTTATAACGTTATACCATATAACGTAATACGTGATAACGTAATACCATATAACGTAATACGTTATGACGTTATACCATATAACGTAATACGTTATAACGTAATACCATATAACGTAATACGTTATAACGTTATACCATATAACGTAATACGTGATAACGTTATACCATATAACGTAATACGTTAAAACGTTATACCATATAACGTAATACGTTATAACGTTATACCATATAACGTAATATGTTATAACGTCATACCATATAACGTAATACGTTATAACGTAATGCCATATAACGTAATTCGTTATAACGTAATGACATATAACGTAATACTTTATAGCGTTATACCATATAACGTAATACGTTATAACGTTATACCATATAACGTAATACGTTATAACGTTATACCATATAACGTAATACGTTATAACGTTATACCATATAACGTACTACGTGACAACGTTATACCATATAACGTAATACGTTAAAACGTTATACCATATAACGTAATACGTGATAACGTTATACCATATAACGTAATACGTTAAAACGTTATACCATATAACGTAATACGTTATAACGTTATACCATATAACGTAATATGTTATAACGTCATACCATATAACGTAATACGTTATAACGTAATGCCATATAACGTAATTCGTTATAACGTCATACCATATAACGTAAAACGTCATTTCGTTATACCATATAACGTAAAACGTCATTTCGTTATACCATATAACGTAATACGGTATAACGTTATACCATATAACGTAATACGGTATAACGTTATACCATATAACGTAATACGTTATAACGATATACCATATAACGTAATACGTTATAACGTAATGCCATATAACGTAAAACGTCATTTCGTTATACCATATAACGTAATACGGTATAACGTTATACCATATAACGTAATACGTTATAACGATATACCATATAACGTAATACGTTATAACGTTATACCATATAACGTAATACGTGATAACGTTATACCATATAACGTAATACGTTATAACGTAATACCATATAACGTAATACGTTATAACGTAATACCATATAACGTAATATGTGATAACGTTATACCATATAACGTAATACGTTAAAACGTTATACCATATAACGTAATACGTTATAACGTTATACCATATAACGTAATATGTGATAACGTCATACCATATAACGTAATACGTTATAACGTAATGCCATATAACGTAATTCGTTATAACGTAATACCATATAACGTAAAACGTCATTTCGTTATACCATATAACGTAATACGTTATAACGTAATACCATATAACGTAATACGTTATAACGTTATACCATATAACGTAATACGTGATAACGTTATACCATATAACGTAATATGTTAGAACGTTATACAATATAACGTAATACGTTATAACGTAATACCATTTAACGTAATACGTTATAACGTAATGACATATAACGTAATACGTTATATAGTTATACCATATAACGTAATAAGTTATAACGTTATACCATATAACGTAATACGTTATAACGTTATACCATATAACGTAATTCGTTATAACGTTATACCACATAACGTAATACGTTATAACGTTATACCATATAACGTAATACGATAAAACGTAATACCATATAACGTAATACGTTATAACGTTATACCATATAACGTAAAACGTCATTTCGTTATACCATATAACGTAATACGGTATAACGTTATACCATATAACGTAATACGTTATAACGATATACCATATAACGTAATACGTTATAACGTTATACCATATAACGTAATACGTGATAACGTTATACCATATAACGTACTACGTGACAACGTTATACCATATAACGTAATACGTTAAAACGTTATACCATATAACGTAATACGTGATAACGTTATACCATATAACGTAATACGTTAAAACGTTATACCATATAACGTAATACGTTATAACGTTATACCATATAACGTAATATGTTATAACGTCATACCATATAACGTAATACGTTATAACGTAATGCCATATAACGTAATTCGTTATAACGTAATACCATATAACGTAAAACGTCATTTCGTTATACCATATAACGTAAAACGTCATTTCGTTATACCATATAACGTAATACGGTATAACGTTATACCATATAACGTAATACGGTATAACGTTATACCATATAACGTAATACGTTATAACGATATACCATATAACGTAATACGTTATAACGTAATGCCATATAACGTAAAACGTCATTTCGTTATACCATATAACGTAATACGGTATAACGTTATACCATATAACGTAATACGTTATAACGATATACCATATAACGTAATACGTTATAACTTTATACCATATAACGTAATACGTGATAACGTTATACCATATAACGTAATACGTTATAACGTAATACCATATAACGTAATACGTTATAACGTAATACCATATAACGTAATATGTGATAACGTTATACCATATAACGTAATACGTTAAAACGTTATACCATATAACGTAATACGTTATAACGTTATACCATATAACGTAATATGTTATAACGTCATACCATATAACGTAATACGTTATAACGTAATGCCATATAACGTAATTCGTTATAACGTAATACCATATAACGTAAAACGTCATTTCGTTATACCATATAACGTAATACGTTATAACGTAATACCATATAACGTAATATGTTATAACGTTATACCATATAACGTAATACGTGATAACGTTATACCATATAACGTAATATGTTAGAACGTTATACAATATAACGTAATACGTTATAACGTAATACCATTTAACGTAATACGTTATAACGTAATGACATATAACGTAATACGTTATATAGTTATACCATATAACGTAATAAGTTATAACGTTATACCATATAACGTAATACGTTATAACGTTATACCATATAACGTAATTCGTTATAACGTTATACCACATAACGTAATACGTTATGACGTTATAGCATATAACGTAATACGTGATAACGTAATACCATATAACGTAATACGTTATGACGTTATACCATATAACGTAATACGTTATAACGTAATGCCATATAACGTAATACGTGATAACGTTATACCATATAACGTAATACGTTATAACGTAATACCATATAACGTAATACGTTATAACGTAATACCATATAACGTAATACGTTATGACGTTATACCATAAAACGTAATACGTTATAACGTAATACCATATAACGTAATACGTTATAACGTAATACCATATAACGTAAAACGTCATTTCGTTATACCATATAACGTAATACGGTATAACGTTATACCATATAACGTAATACGTTATAACGATATACCATATAACGTAATACGTTGTAGCGTTATACCATATAACGTAATACGTTATAACGTTATACCATATAACGTAATACGGTATAACGTTATACCATATAACGTAATACGTTATAACGTAATACCATATAACGTAATACGTTATAACGTTATACCATATAACGTAAAACGTCATTTCGTTATACCATATAACGTAAAACGTCATTTCGTTGTACCATATAACGTAATACGGTATAACGTTATACCATATAACGTAATACGGTATAACGTTATACCATATAACGTAATACGTTATAACGATATACCATATAACGTAATAGGTTATAACGTAATGCCATATAACGTAAAACATCATTTCGTTATACCATATAACGTAATACGGTATAACGTTATACCATATAACGTAATACGTTATAACGTAATACCATATAACGTAAAACGTCATTTCGTTATACCATATAACGTAATACGGTATAACGTTATACCATATAACGTAATACGTTATAACGATACACCATATAACGTAATACGTTATAACGTTATACCATATAACGTAATACGTGATAACGTTATACCATATAACGTAATACGTTATAACGTAATACCATATAACGTAATACGTTATAACGTAATACCATATAACGTAATACGTTATGACGTTATACCATATAACGTAATACGTTATAACGTAATACCATATAACGTAATACGTTATAACGTAATACCATATAACGTAAAACGTCATTTCGTTATACCATATAACGTAATACGGTATAACGTTATACCATATAACGTAATACGTTATAACGATATACCATATAACGTAATACGTTGTAGCGTTATACCATATAACGTAATACGTTATAACGTTATACCATATAACGTAATACGGTATAACGTTATACCATATAACGTAATACGTTATAACGTAATACCATATAACGTAATACGTTATAACGTTATACCATATAACGTAAAACGTCATTTCGTTATACCATATAACGTAAAACGTCATTTCGTTGTACCATATAACGTAATACGGTATAACGTTATACCATATAACGTAATACGGTATAACGTTATACCATATAACGTAATACGTTATAACGATATACCATATAACGTAATAGGTTATAACGTAATGCCATATAACGTAAAACATCATTTCGTTATACCATATAACGTAATACGGTATAACGTTATACCATATAACGTAATACGTTATAACGATATACCATATAACGTAATACGTTATAACGTTATACCATATAACGTAATACGTGATAACGTAATACCATATAACGTAATACGTTATGACGTTATAGCATATAACGTAATACGTGATAACGTAATACCATATAACGTAATACGTTATGACGTTATACCATATAACGTAATACGTTATAACGTAATGCCATATAACGTAATACGTTATAACGTAATACCATATAACGTAGAACGTCATTTCGTTATACCATATAACGTAATACGTTATAACGTAATACCATATAACGTAATACGTTATAACGTAATACCATATAACGTAATACGTGATAACGTTATACCATATAACGTAATACGTTAAAACGTTATACCATATAACGTAATACGTTATAACGTTATACCATATAACGTAATACGTTAAAACGTAATGCCATATAACGTAATACGTTATAACGTAATACCATATAACGTAAAACGTCATTTCGTTATACCATATAACGTAATACGGTATAACGTTATACCATATAACGTAATACGTTATAACGTTATACCATATAACGTAATACGTTATAACGTTATACCATATAACGTAATACGTTAAAACGTAATACCATATAACGTAATACGTTATAACGTTATACCATATAACGTAAAACGTCATTTCGTTATACCATATAACGTAAAACGTCATTTCGTTATACCATATAACGTAATACGGTATAACGTTATACCATATAACGTAATACGGTATAACGTTATACCATATAACGTAATACGTTATAACGATTTACCATATAACGTAATACGTTATAACGTAATGCCATATAACGTAATTCGTTATAACGTTATACCATATAACGTAATACGTTATAACGTTATACCATATAACGTAATACGTTATAACGTAATGCCATATATCGTAATACGTGATAACGCTATACCATATAACGTAATACGTTATAACGTAATACCATATAACGTAAAACGTCATTTCTTTATACCATATAACGTAATACGGTATAACGTTATACCATATAACGTTATACGTTATAACGATATACCATATAACGTAGTACGTTATAACGTTATACCATATAACGTAATACGTGATAACGTTATACCATATAACGTAATACGTTATAACGTACTACCATATAACGTAATACGTTATAACGTAATACCATATAACGTAAAACGTCATTTCGTTATACCATATAACGTAATACGTGATAACGTTATACCATATAACGTAATACGTTAAAACGTTATACCATATAACGTAATACGTGATAACGTTATACCATATAACGTAATACGTTAAAACGTTATACCATATAACGTAATACGTTATAACGTTATACCATATAACGTAATATGTTATAACGTCATACCATATAACGTAATACGTTATAACGTAATGCCATATAACGTAATTCGTTATAACGTAATGACATATAACGTAATACGTGATAACGTTATACCATATAACGTAATACGTTATAACGTAATACCATATAACGTAAAACGTCATTTCGTTATACCATATAACGTAATACGGTATAACGTTATACCATATAACGTAATACGTTATAACGATACACCATATAACGTAATACGTTATAACGTTATACCATATAACGTAATACGTGATAACGTTATACCATATAACGTAATACGTTATAACGTAATACCATATAACGTAATACGTTATAACGTAATACCATATAACGTAATACGTTATGACGTTATACCATATAACGTAATACGTTATAACGTAATACCATATAACGTAATACGTTATAACGTAATACCATATAACGTAAAACGTCATTTCGTTATACCATATAACGTAATACGGTATAACGTTATACCATATAACGTAATACGTTATAACGATATACCATACAACGTAATACGTTGTAGCGTTATACCATATAACGTAATACGTTATAACGTTATACCATATAACGTAATACGGTATAACGTTATACCATATAACGTAATACGTTATAACGTAATACCATATAACGTAATACGTTATAACGTTATACCATATAACGTAAAACGTCATTTCGTTATACCATATAACGTAAAACGTCATTTCGTTGTACCATATAACGTAATACGGTATAACGTTATACCATATAACGTAATACGGTATAACGTTATACCATATAACGTAATACGTTATAACGATATACCATATAACGTAATAGGTTATAACGTAATGCCATATAACGTAAAACATCATTTCGTTATACCATATAACGTAATACGGTATAACGTTATACCATATAACGTAATACGTTATAACGATATACCATATAACGTAATACGTTATAACGTTATACCATATAACGTAATACGTGATAACGTAATACCATATAACGTAATACGTTATGACGTTATAGCATATAACGTAATACGTGATAACGTAATACCATATAACGTAATACGTTATGACGTTATACCATATAACGTAATACGTTATAACGTAATGCCATATAACGTAATACGTTATAACGTAATACCATATAACGTAGAACGTCATTTCGTTATACCATATAACGTAATACGTTATAACGTAATACCATATAACGTAATACGTTATAACGTAATACCATATAACGTAATACGTGATAACGTTATACCATATAACGTAATACGTTAAAACGTTATACCATATAACGTAATACGTTATAACGTTATACCATATAACGTAATACGTTAAAACGTTATACCATATAACGTAATACGTTATAACGTTATACCATATAACGTAATACGTGATAACGTAATACCATATAACGTAATACGTTATGACGTTATACCATATAACGTAATACGTTATAACGTAATACCATATAACGTAATACGTTATAACGTTATACCATATAACGTAATACGTGATAACGTTATACCATATAACGTAATACGTTAAAGCGTTATACCATATAACGTAATACGTTATAACGTTATACCATATAACGTAATATGTTATAACGTCATACCATATAACGTAATACGTTATAACGTAATGCCATATAACGTAATTCGTTATAACGTAATGACATATAACGTAATACTTTATAGCGTTATACCATATAACGTAATACGTTATAACGTAATACCATATAACGTAATACGTTATAACGTTATACCATATAACGTAATACGTGATAACGTAATACCATATAACGTAATACGTTATGACGTTATACCATATAACGTAATACGTTATAACGTAATACCATATAACGTAATACGTTATAACGTTATACCATATAACGTAATACGTTAAAACGTTATACCATATAACGTAATACGTTATAACGTTATACCATATAACGTAATACGTTAAAACGTTATACCATATAACGTAATACGTTATAACGTTATACCATATAACGTAATACGTGATAACGTAATACCATATAACGTAATACGTTATAACGTTATACCATATAACGTAATATGTTATAACGTCATACCATATAACGTAATACGTTATAACGTTATACCATATAACGTAATACGTTATAACGTTATACCATATAACGTAATACGTTATAACGTTATACCATATAACGTAATACGTTAAAACGTCATACCATATAACGTAATACGTTATAACGTTATACCATATAACGTAATACGTTATAACGATATACCATACAACGTAATACGTTGTAGCGTTATACCATATAACGTAATACGTTATAACGTTATACCATATAACGTAATACGGTATAACGTTATACCATATAACGTAATACGTTATAACGTAATACCATATAACGTAATACGTTATAACGTTATACCATATAACGTAAAACGTCATTTCGTTATACCATATAACGTAAAACGTCATTTCGTTGTACCATATAACGTAATACGGTATAACGTTATACCATATAACGTAATACGGTATAACGTTATACCATATAACGTAATACGTTATAACGATATACCATATAACGTAATACGTTATAACGATATACCATACAACGTAATACGTTGTAGCGTTATACCATATAACGTAATACGTTATAACGTTATACCATATAACGTAATACGGTATAACGTTATACCATATAACGTAATACGTTATAACGTAATACCATATAACGTAATACGTTATAACGTTATACCATATAACGTAAAACGTCATTTCGTTATACCATATAACGTAAAACGTCATTTCGTTGTACCATATAACGTAATACGGTATAACGTTATACCATATAACGTAATACGGTATAACGTTATACCATATAACGTAATACGTTATAACGATATACCATATAACGTAATAGGTTATAACGTAATGCCATATAACGTAAAACATCATTTCGTTATACCATATAACGTAATACGGTATAACGTTATACCATATAACGTAATACGTTATAACGATATACCATATAACGTAATACGTTATAACGTTATACCATATAACGTAATACGTGATAACGTAATACCATATAACGTAATACGTTATGACGTTATAGCATATAACGTAATACGTGATAACGTAATACCATATAACGTAATACGTTATGACGTTATACCATATAACGTAATACGTTATAACGTAATGCCATATAACGTAATACGTTATAACGTAATACCATATAACGTAGAACGTCATTTCGTTATACCATATAACGTAATACGTTATAACGTAATACCATATAACGTAATACGTTATAACGTAATACCATATAACGTAATACGTGATAACGTTATACCATATAACGTAATACGTTAAAACGTTATACCATATAACGTAATACGTTATAACGTTATACCATATAACGTAATACGTTAAAACGTTATACCATATAACGTAATACGTTATAACGTTATACCATATAACGTAATACGTGATAACGTAATACCATATAACGTAATACGTTATGACGTTATACCATATAACGTAATACGTTATAACGTAATACCATATAACGTAATACGTTATAACGTTATACCATATAACGTAATACGTGATAACGTTATACCATATAACGTAATACGTTAAAGCGTTATACCATATAACGTAATACGTTATAACGTTATACCATATAACGTAATATGTTATAACGTCATACCATATAACGTAATACGTTATAACGTAATGCCATATAACGTAATTCGTTATAACGTAATGACATATAACGTAATACTTTATAGCGTTATACCATATAACGTAATACGTTATAACGTAATACCATATAACGTAATACGTTATAACGTTATACCATATAACGTAATACGTGATAACGTAATACCATATAACGTAATACGTTATGACGTTATACCATATAACGTAATACGTTATAACGTAATACCATATAACGTAATACGTTATAACGTTATACCATATAACGTAATACGTTAAAACGTTATACCATATAACGTAATACGTTATAACGTTATACCATATAACGTAATACGTTAAAACGTTATACCATATAACGTAATACGTTATAACGTTATACCATATAACGTAATACGTGATAACGTAATACCATATAACGTAATACGTTATAACGTTATACCATATAACGTAATATGTTATAACGTCATACCATATAACGTAATACGTTATAACGTTATACCATATAACGTAATACGTTATAACGTTATACCATATAACGTAATACGTTATAACGTTATACCATATAACGTAATACGTTAAAACGTCATACCATATAACGTAATACGTTATAACGTTATACCATATAACGTAATACGTTATAACGTTATACCATATAACGTACTACGTGACAACGTTATACCATATAACGTAATACGTTAAAACGTTATACCATATAACGTAATAAGTTATAACGTTATACCATATAACGTAATACGTTATAACGTTATACCATATAACGTAATACGTGATAACGTTATACCATATAACGTAATACGTTAAAACGTTATACCATATAACGTAATACGTTATAACGTTATACCATATAACGTAATACGTTAAAACGTTATACCATATAACGTAATACGTTATAACGTTATACCATATAACGTAATACGTGATAACGTAATACCATATAACGTAATACGTTATAACGTTATACCATATAACGTAATATGTTATAACGTCATACCATATAACGTAATACGTGATAACGTTATACCATATAACGTAATACGTTAAAACGTTATACCATATAACGTAATACGTTATAACGTTATACCATATAACGTAATACGTTAAAACGTTATACCATATAACGTAATACGTTATAACGTTATACCATATAACGTAATACGTGATAACGTAATACCATATAACGTAATACGTTATGACGTTATACCATATAACGTAATACGTTATAACGTAATACCATATAACGTAATACGTTATAACGTTATACCATATAACGTAATACGTGATAACGTTATACCATATAACGTAATACGTTAAAACGTTATACCATATAACGTAATACGTTATAACGTTATACCATATAACGTAATACGTTAAAACGTTATACCATATAACGTAATACGTTATAACGTTATACCATATAACGTAATACGTGATAACGTAATACCATATAACGTAATACGTTATGACGTTATACCATATAACGTAATACGTTATAACGTAATACCATATAACGTAATACGTTATAACGTTATACCATATAACGTAATACGTGATAACGTTATACCATATAACGTAATACGTTAAAACGTTATACCATATAACGTAATACGTTATAACGTTATACCATATAACGTAATATGTTATAACGTCATACCATATAACGTAATGCCATATAACGTAATTCGTTATAACGTAATGACATATAACGTAATACTTTATAGCGTTATACCATATAACGTAATACGTTATAACGTTATACCATATAACGTAATACGTTATAACGTTATACCATATAACGTAATACGTTATAACGTTATACCATATAACGTACTACGTGACAACGTTATACCATATAACGTAATACGTTAAAACGTTATACCATATAACGTAATACGTGATAACGTTATACCATATAACGTAATACGTTAAAACGTTATACCATATAACGTAATACGTTATAACGTTATACCATATAACGTAATATGTTATAACGTCATACCATATAACGTAATACGTTATAACGTAATGCCATATAACGTAATTCGTTATAACGTCATACCATATAACGTAAAACGTCATTTCGTTATACCATATAACGTAAAACGTCATTTCGTTATACCATATAACGTAATACGGTATAACGTTATACCATATAACGTAATACGGTATAACGTTATACCATATAACGTAATACGTTATAACGATATACCATATAACGTAATACGTTATAACGTAATGCCATATAACGTAAAACGTCATTTCGTTATACCATATAACGTAATACGGTATAACGTTATACCATATAACGTAATACGTTATAACGATATACCATATAACGTAATACGTTATAACGTTATACCATATAACGTAATACGTGATAACGTTATACCATATAACGTAATACGTTATAACGTAATACCATATAACGTAATACGTTATAACGTAATACCATATAACGTAATATGTGATAACGTTATACCATATAACGTAATACGTTAAAACGTTATACCATATAACGTAATACGTTATAACGTTATACCATATAACGTAATATGTGATAACGTCATACCATATAACGTAATACGTTATAACGTAATGCCATATAACGTAATTCGTTATAACGTAATACCATATAACGTAAAACGTCATTTCGTTATACCATATAACGTAATACGTTATAACGTAATACCATATAACGTAATACGTTATAACGTTATACCATATAACGTAATACGTGATAACGTTATACCATATAACGTAATATGTTAGAACGTTATACAATATAACGTAATACGTTATAACGTAATACCATTTAACGTAATACGTTATAACGTAATGACATATAACGTAATACGTTATATAGTTATACCATATAACGTAATAAGTTATAACGTTATACCATATAACGTAATACGTTATAACGTTATACCATATAACGTAATTCGTTATAACGTTATACCACATAACGTAATACGTTATAACGTTATACCATATAACGTAATACGATAAAACGTAATACCATATAACGTAATACGTTATAACGTTATACCATATAACGTAAAACGTCATTTCGTTATACCATATAACGTAATACGGTATAACGTTATACCATATAACGTAATACGTTATAACGATATACCATATAACGTAATACGTTATAACGTTATACCATATAACGTAATACGTGATAACGTTATACCATATAACGTACTACGTGACAACGTTATACCATATAACGTAATACGTTAAAACGTTATACCATATAACGTAATACGTGATAACGTTATACCATATAACGTAATACGTTAAAACGTTATACCATATAACGTAATACGTTATAACGTTATACCATATAACGTAATATGTTATAACGTCATACCATATAACGTAATACGTTATAACGTAATGCCATATAACGTAATTCGTTATAACGTAATACCATATAACGTAAAACGTCATTTCGTTATACCATATAACGTAAAACGTCATTTCGTTATACCATATAACGTAATACGGTATAACGTTATACCATATAACGTAATACGGTATAACGTTATACCATATAACGTAATACGTTATAACGATATACCATATAACGTAATACGTTATAACGTAATACGTTATAACGTAATGCCATATAACGTAAAACGTCATTTCGTTATACCATATAACGTAATACGGTATAACGTTATACCATATAACGTAATACGTTATAACGATATACCATATAACGTAATACGTTATAACGTTATACCATATAACGTAATACGTGATAACGTTATACCATATAACGTAATACGTTATAACGTAATACCATATAACGTAATACGTTATAACGTAATACCATATAACGTAATATGTGATAACGTTATACCATATAACGTAATACGTTAAAACGTTATACCATATAACGTAATACGTTATAACGTTATACCATATAACGTAATATGTTATAACGTCATACCATATAACGTAATACGTTATAACGTAATGCCATATAACGTAATTCGTTATAACGTAATACCATATAACGTAAAACGTCATTTCGTTATACCATATAACGTAATACGTTATAACGTAATACCATTTAACGTAATACGTTATAACGTAATGACATATAACGTAATACGTTATATAGTTATACCATATAACGTAATAAGTTATAACGTTATACCATATAACGTAATACGTTATAACGTTATACCATATAACGTAATTCGTTATAACGTTATACCACATAACGTAATACGTTATGACGTTATAGCATATAACGTAATACGTGATAACGTAATACCATATAACGTAATACGTTATGACGTTATACCATATAACGTAATACGTTATAACGTAATGCCATATAACGTAATACGTGATAACGTTATACCATATAACGTAATACGTTATAACGTAATACCATATAACGTAATACGTTATAACGTAATACCATATAACGTAATACGTTATGACGTTATACCATATAACGTAATACGTTATAACGTAATACCATATAACGTAATACGTTATAACGTAATACCATATAACGTAAAACGTCATTTCGTTATACCATATAACGTAATACGGTATAACGTTATACCATATAACGTAATACGTTATAACGTTATACCATATAACGTAATACGGTATAACGTTATACCATATAACGTAATACGTTATAACGTAATACCATATAACGTAATACGTTATAACGTTATACCATATAACGTAAAACGTCATTTCGTTATACCATATAACGTAAAACGTCATTTCGTTGTACCATATAACGTAATACGGTATAACGTTATACCATATAACGTAATACGGTATAACGTTATACCATATAACGTAATACGTTATAACGATATACCATATAACGTAATAGGTTATAACGTAATGCCATATAACGTAAAACATCATTTCGTTATACCATATAACGTAATACGGTATAACGTTATACCATATAACGTAATACGTTATAACGATATACCATATAACGTAATACGTTATAACGTTATACCATATAACGTAATACGTGATAACGTAATACCATATAACGTAATACGTTATGACGTTATAGCATATAACGTAATACGTGATAACGTAATACCATATAACGTAATACGTTATGACGTTATACCATATAACGTAATACGTTATAACGTAATGCCATATAACGTAATACGTTATAACGTAATACCATATAACGTAGAACGTCATTTCGTTATACCATATAACGTAATACGTTATAACGTAATACCATATAACGTAATACGTTATAACGTAATACCATATAACGTAATACGTGATAACGTTATACCATATAACGTAATACGTTAAAACGTTATACCATATAACGTAATACGTTATAACGTTATACCATATAACGTAATACGTTAAAACGTTATACCATATAACGTAATACGTTATAACGTTATACCATATAACGTAATACGTGATAACGTAATACCATATAACGTAATACGTTATGACGTTATACCATATAACGTAATACGTTATAACGTAATACCATATAACGTAATACGTTATAACGTTATACCATATAACGTAATACGTGATAACGTTATACCATATAACGTAATACGTTAAAACGTTATACCATATAACGTAATACGTTATAACGTTATACCATATAACGTAATATGTTATAACGTCATACCATATAACGTAATACGTTATAACGTAATGCCATATAACGTAATTCGTTATAACGTTATACCATATAACGTAATACGTTAAAACGTTATACCATATAACGTAATACGTGATAACGTTATACCATATAACGTAATACGTTAAAACGTTATACCATATAACGTAATACGTTATAACGTTATACCATATAACGTAATATGTTATAACGTCATACCATATAACGTAATACGTTATAACGTAATGCCATATAACGTAATTCGTTATAACGTAATACCATATAACGTAAAACGTCATTTCGTTATACCATATAACGTAAAACGTCATTCCGTTATACCATATAACGTAATACGGTATAACGTTATACCATATAACGTAATAAGGTATAACGTTATACCATATAACGTAATACGTTATAACGATATACCATATAACGTAATACGTTATAACGTAATGCCATATAACGTAAAACGTCATTTCGTTATACCATATAACGTAATACGGTATAACGTTATACCATATAACGTAATACGTTATAACGATATACCATATAACGTAATACGTTATAACGTTATACCATATAACGTAATACGTGATAACGTTATACCATATAACGTAATACGTTATAACGTAATACCATATAACGTAATACGTTATAACGTAATACCATATAACGTAATATGTGATAACGTTATACCATATAACGTAATACGTTAAAACGTTATACCATATAACGTAATACGTTATAACGTTATACCATATAACGTAATATGTTATAACGTCATACCATATAACGTAATACGTTATAACGTAATGCCATATAACGTAATTCGTTATAACGTAATACCATATAACCTAAAACGTCATTTCGTTATACCATATAACGTAATACGTTATAACGTAATACCATATAACGTAATACGTTATAACGTTATACCATATAACGTAATACGTGATAACGTTATACCATATAACGTAATATGTTAGAACGTTATACAATATAACGTAATACGTTATAACGTAATACCATTTAACGTAATACGTTATAACGTAATGACATATAACGTAATACGTTATATAGTTATACCATATAACGTAATAAGTTATAACGTTATACCATATAACGTAATACGTTATAACGTTATACCATATAACGTAATTCGTTATAACGTTATACCACATAACGTAATACGTTATAACGTTATACCATATACCGTAATACGATAAAACGTAATACCATATAACGTAATACGTTATAACGTTATACCATATAACGTAAAACGTCATTTCGTTATACCATATAACGTAATACGGTATAACGTTATACCATATAACGTAATACGTTATAACGATATACCATATAACGTAATACGTTATAACGTTATACCATATAACGTAATACGTGATAACATTATTCCATATAACGTAATACGTTAAAACGTTATACCATATATCGTAATACGTTATAACGTTATACCATATAACGTAATACGTGATAACGTAATACCATATAACGTAATACGTTATGACGTTATATCATATAACGTAATACGTTATAACGTAATACCATATAACGTAATACGTTATAACGTAATACCATATAACGTAGAACGTCATTTCGTTATACCATATAACGTAATACGTTATAACGTAATACCATATAACGTAATACGTTATAAGGTAATACCATATAACGTAATACGTGATAACGTTATACCATATAACGTAATACGTTAAAACGTTATACCATATAACGTAATACGTTATAACGTTATACCATATAACGTAATACGTGATAACGTAATACCATATAACGTAATACGTTATGACGTTATACCATATAACGTAATACGTTATAACGTTATACCATATAACGTAATACGTTATAACGTTATACCATATAACGTAATACGTTAAAACGTTTTACCATATAACGTAATACGTTATAACGTTATACCATATAACGTAATATGTTATAACGTCATACCATATAACGTAATACGTTATAACGTAATGCCATATAACGTAATTCGTTATAACGTTATACCATATAACGTAATACGTGATAACGTAATACCATATAACGTAATACGTTATGACGTTATACCATATAACGTAATACGTTATAACGTTATACCATATAACGTAATACGTTATAACGTTATACCATATAACGTAATACGTTATAACGTTATACCATATAACGTAATACGTGATAACGTAATACCATATAACGTAATACGTTATAACGTTATACCATATAACGTAATACGTGATAACGTTGTACCATATAACGTAATATGTTAGAACGTTATACAATATAACGTAATACGTTATAACGTAATACCATATAACGTAATACGTTATAACGTAATGACATATAACGTAATACGTTATATAGTTATACCATATAACGTAATAAGTTATAACGTTATACCATATAACATAATACGTTATAACGTTATACCATATAGCGTAATTCGTTATAACGTTATACCACATAACGTAATACGTTATAACGTTATACCATATAACGTAATACGTTAAAACGTAATACCATATAACGTAATACGTTATAACGTTATACCATATAACGTAAAACGTCATTTCGTTATACCATATAACGTAATACCGTGCAACGTTATACCATATAACGTAATACGTTATAACGATATACCATATAACGTAATACGTTATAACGTTATACCATATAACGTAATACGTGATAACGTAATACCATATAACGTAATACGTTATGACGTTATACCATATAACGTAATACGTTATAACGTAATACCATATAACGTAATACGTTATAACGTAATACCATATAACGTAGAACGTCATTTCGTTATACTATATAACGTAATACGTTATATCGTAATACCATATAACGTAATACGTTATAACGTAATACCATATAACGTAATACGTGTTAACGTTATACCATATAACGTAATACGTTAAAACGTTATACCATATAACGTAATACGTTATAACGTTATACCATATAACGTAATACGTGATAACGTAATACCATATAACGTAATACGTTATGACGTTATACCATATAACGTAATACGTTATAACGTTATACCATATAACGTAATAAGTTATAACGTTATACCATATAACGTAATACGTTATAACGTTATACCATATAACGTAATACGTGATAACGTAATACCATATAACGTAATACGTTATAACGTTATACCATATAACGTAATACGTGATAACGTTATACCATATAACGTAATACGTTAAAACGTTATACCATATAACGTAATACGTTATAACGTAATGCCATATAACGTAATACGTGATAACGTTATACCATATAACGTAATACGTTATAACGTAATACCATATAACGTAAAACGTCATTTCGTTATACCATATAACGTAATACGGTATAACGTTATACCATATAACGTAATACGTTATAACGGTATACCATATAACGTAATACGTTATAACGTTATACCATATAACGTAATACGTGATAACGTTATACCATATAACGTAATACGTTATAACGTAATACCATATAACGTAATACGTTATAACGTAATACCATATAACGTAAAACGTCATTTCGTTATACCATATAACGTAATACGTTATAACGTAATACCATATAACGTAATACGTTATAACGTTATACCATATAACGTAATACGTGATAACGTTATATCATATAACGTAATACGTTAAAACGTTATACCATATAACGTAATACGTTATAACGCTTTACCATATAACGTAATATGTTATAACGTCATACCATATAACGTAATACGTTATAACGTAATGCCATATAACGTAAATCGTTATAACGTAATGACATATAACGTAATACGTGATAACGTTATACCATATAACGTAATACGTTATAACATAATACCATATAACGTAAAACGTCATTTCGTTATACCATATAACGTAATACGGTATAACGTTATACCATATAACGTAATACGTTATAACGATATACCATATAACGTAATACGTTATAACGTTATACCATATAACGTAATACGTTATAACGTAATACCATATAACGTAATACGTTATAACGTTATACCATATAACGTAATACGTGATAACGTTATACCATATAACGTAATACGTTAAAACGTTATACCATATAACGTAATACGTTATAACGTTATACCATATAACGTAATATGTTATAACGTCATACCATATAACGTAATACGTTATAACGTAATGCCATATAACGTAATTCGTTATAACGTAATGACATATAACGTAATACTTTATAGCGTTATACCATATAACGTAATACGTTATAACGTTATACCATATAACGTAATACGTTATAACGTTATACCATATAACGTAATACGTTATAACGTTATACCATATAACGTACTACGTGATAACGTTATACCATATAACGTAATACGTTAAAACGTTATACCATATAACGTAATACGTGATAACGTTATACCATATAACGTAATACGTTATAACGTTATACCATATAACGTAATACGTGATAACGTTATACCATATAACGTAATACGTTATAACGTAATACCATATAACGTAATACGTTATAACGTAATACCATATAACGTAAAACGTCATTTCGTTATACCATATAACGTAATACGTTATAACGTAATACCATATAACGTAATACGTTATAACGTTATACCATATAACGTAATACGTGATAACGTTATATCATATAACGTAATACGTTAAAACGTTATACCATATAACGTAATACGTTATAACGCTTTACCATATAACGTAATATGTTATAACGTCATACCATATAACGTAATACGTTATAACGTAATGCCATATAACGTAAATCGTTATAACGTAATGACATATAACGTAATACGTGATAACGTTATACCATATAACGTAATACGTTATAACATAATACCATATAACGTAAAACGTCATTTCGTTATACCATATAACGTAATACGGTATAACGTTATACCATATAACGTAATACGTTATAACGATATACCATATAACGTAATACGTTATAACGTTATACCATATAACGTAATACGTTATAACGTAATACCATATAACGTAATACGTTATAACGTTATACCATATAACGTAATACGTGATAACGTTATACCATATAACGTAATACGTTAAAACGTTATACCATATAACGTAATACGTTATAACGTTATACCATATAACGTAATATGTTATAACGTCATACCATATAACGTAATACGTTATAACGTAATGCCATATAACGTAATTCGTTATAACGTAATGACATATAACGTAATACTTTATAGCGTTATACCATATAACGTAATACGTTATAACGTTATACCATATAACGTAATACGTTATAACGTTATACCATATAACGTAATACGTTATAACGTTATACCATATAACGTACTACGTGATAACGTTATACCATATAACGTAATACGTTAAAACGTTATACCATATAACGTAATACGTGATAACGTTATACCATATAACGTAATACGTTAAAACGTTATACCATATAACGTAATACGTTATAACGTTATACCATATAACGTAATATGTTATAACGTCATACCATATAACGTAATACGTTATAACGTAATGCCATATAACGTAATTCGTTATAACGTAATACCATATAACGTAAAACGTCATTTCGTTATACCATATAACGTAAAACGTCATTTCGTTATACCATATAACGTAATACGGTATAACGTTATACCATATAACGTAATACGGTATAACGTTATACCATATAACGTAATACGTTATAATGATATACCATATAACGTAATACGTTATAGCGTAATGCCATATAACGTAAAACGTCATTTCGTTATACCATATAACGTAATACGGTATAACGTTATACCATATAACGTAATACGTTAAAACGTTTTACCATATAACGTAATACGTTATAACGTTATACCATATAACGTAATATGTTATAGCGTCATACCATATAACGTAATACGTTATAACGTAATGCCATATAACGTAATTCGTTATAACGTTATACCATATAACGTAATACGTGATAACGTAATACCATATAACGTAATACGTTATGACGTTATACCATATAACGTAATACGTTATAACGTTATACCATATAACGTAATACGTTATAACGTTATACCATATAACGTAATACGTTATAACGTTATACCATATAACGTAATACGTGATAACGTAATACCATATAACGTAATACGTTATAACGTTATACCATATAACGTAATACGTGATAACGTTGTACCATATAACGTAATATGTTAGAACGTTATACAATATAACGTAATACGTTATAACGTAATACCATATAACGTAATACGTTATAACGTAATGACATATAACGTAATACGTTATATAGTTATACCATATAACGTAATAAGTTATAACGTTATACCATATAACATAATACGTTATAACGTTATACCATATAGCGTAATTCGTTATAACGTTATACCACATAACGTAATACGTTATAACGTTATACCATATAACGTAATACGTTAAAACGTAATACCATATAACGTAATACGTTATAACGTTATACCATATAACGTAAAACGTCATTTCGTTATACCATATAACGTAATACGGTGCAACGTTATACCATATAACGTAATACGTTATAACGATATACCATATAACGTAATACGTTATAACGTTATACCATATAACGTAATACGTGATAACATTATTCCATATAACGTAATACGTTAAAACGTTATACCATATAACGTAATACGTTATAACGTTATACCATATAACGTAATACGTGATAACGTAATACCATATAACGTAATACGTTATGACGTTATACCATATAACGTAATACGTTATAACGTAATACCATATAACGTAATACGATATAACGTAATACCATATAACGTAGAACGTCATTTCGTTATACTATATAACGTAATACGTTATAACGTAATACCATATAACGTAATACGTTATAACGTAATACCATATAACGTAATACGTGTTAACGTTATACCATATAACGTAATACGTTATAACGTTATACCATATAACGTAATAAGTTATAACGTTATACCATATAACGTAATACGTTATAACGTTATACCATATAACGTAATACGTTAAAACGTTATACCATATAACGTAATACGTTATAACGTTATACCATATAACGTAATACGTGATAACGTAATACCATATAACGTAATACGTTATGACGTTATACCATATAACGTAATACGTTATAACGTAATACCATATAACGTAATACGTTATAACGTAATACCATATAACGTAGAACGTCATTTCGTTATACCATATAATGTAATACGTTATAACGTTATACCATATAACGTAATACGTTATAACGTTATACCATATAACGTAATACGTGATAACGTAATACCATATAACGTAATACGTTATAACGTTATACCATATAACGTAATACGTGATAACGTTGTACCATATAACGTAATATGTTAGAACGTTATACAATATAACGTAATACGTTATAACGTAATACCATATAACGTAATACGTTATAACGTAATGACATATAACGTAATACGTTATATAGTTATACCATATAACGTAATAAGTTATAACGTTATACCATATAACATAATACGTTATAACGTTATACCATATAGCGTAATTCGTTATAACGTTATACCACATAACGTAATACGTTAAAACGTTTTACCATATAACGTAATACGTTATAACGTTATACCATATAACGTAATATGTTATAGCGTCATACCATATAACGTAGAACGTCATTTCGTTATACCATATAACGTAATACGTTATAACGTTATACCATATAACGTAATACGTTATAACGTTATACCATATAACGTAATACGTGATAACGTAATACCATATAACGTAATACGTTATAACGTTATACCATATAACGTAATACGTGATAACGTTGTACCATATAACGTAATATGTTAGAACGTTATACAATATAACGTAATACGTTATAACGTAATACCATATAACGTAATACGTTATAACGTAATGACATATAACGTAATACGTTATATAGTTATACCATATAACGTAATAAGTTATAACGTTATACCATATAACATAATACGTTATAACGTTATACCATATAGCGTAATTCGTTATAACGTTATACCACATAACGTAATACGTTAAAACGTTTTACCATATAACGTAATACGTTATAACGTCATACCATATAACGTAATACGTTATAACGTAATGCCATATAACGTAATTCGTTATAACGTAATGACATATAACGTAATACTTTATAGCGTTATACCATATAACGTAATACGTTATAACGTTATACCATATAACGTAATACGTTATAACGTTATACCATATAACGTAATACGTTATAACGTTATACCATATAACGTACTACGTGATAACGTTATACCATATAACGTAATACGTTAAAACGTTATACCATATAACGTAATACGTGATAACGTTATACCATATAACGTAATACGTTAAAACGTTATACCATATAACGTAATACGTTATAACGTTATACCATATAACGTAATATGTTATAACGTCATACCATATAACGTAATACGTTATAACGTAATGCCATATAACGTAATTCGTTATAACGTAATACCATATAACGTAAAACGTCATTTCGTTATACCATATAACGTAAAACGTCATTTCGTTATACCATATAACGTAATACGGTATAACGTTATACCATATAACGTAATACGGTATAACGTTATACCATATAACGTAATACGTTATAATGATATACCATATAACGTAATACGTTATAGCGTAATGCCATATAACGTAAAACGTCATTTCGTTATACCATATAACGTAATACGGTATAACGTTATACCATATAACGTAATACGTTAAAACGTTTTACCATATAACGTAATACGTTATAACGTTATACCATATAACGTAATATGTTATAGCGTCATACCATATAACGTAATACGTTATAACGTAATGCCATATAACGTAATTCGTTATAACGTTATACCATATAACGTAATACGTGATAACGTAATACCATATAACGTAATACGTTATGACGTTATACCATATAACGTAATACGTTATAACGTTATACCATATAACGTAATACGTTATAACGTTATACCATATAACGTAATACGTTATAACGTTATACCATATAACGTAATACGTGATAACGTAATACCATATAACGTAATACGTTATAACGTTATACCATATAACGTAATACGTGATAACGTTGTACCATATAACGTAATATGTTAGAACGTTATACAATATAACGTAATACGTTATAACGTAATACCATATAACGTAATACGTTATAACGTAATGACATATAACGTAATACGTTATATAGTTATACCATATAACGTAATAAGTTATAACGTTATACCATATAACATAATACGTTATAACGTTATACCATATAGCGTAATTCGTTATAACGTTATACCACATAACGTAATACGTTATAACGTTATACCATATAACGTAATACGTTAAAACGTAATACCATATAACGTAATACGTTATAACGTTATACCATATAACGTAAAACGTCATTTCGTTATACCATATAACGTAATACGGTGCAACGTTATACCATATAACGTAATACGTTATAACGATATACCATATAACGTAATACGTTATAACGTTATACCATATAACGTAATACGTGATAACATTATTCCATATAACGTAATACGTTAAAACGTTATACCATATAACGTAATACGTTATAACGTTATACCATATAACGTAATACGTGATAACGTAATACCATATAACGTAATACGTTATGACGTTATACCATATAACGTAATACGTTATAACGTAATACCATATAACGTAATACGATATAACGAAATACCATATAACGTAGAACGTCATTTCGTTATACTATATAACGTAATACGTTATAACGTAATACCATATAACGTAATACGTTATAACGTAATACCATATAACGTAATACGTGTTAACGTTATACCATATAACGTAATACGTTATAACGTTATACCATATAACGTAATAAGTTATAACGTTATACCATATAACGTAATACGTTATAACGTTATACCATATAACGTAATACGTTAAAACGTTATACCATATAACGTAATACGTTATAACGTTATACCATATAACGTAATACGTGATAACGTAATACCATATAACGTAATACGTTATGACGTTATACCATATAACGTAATACGTTATAACGTAATACCATATAACGTAATGCGTTATAACGTAATACCATATAACGTAGAACGTCATTTCGTTATACTATATAACGTAATACGTTATAACGTAATACCATATAACGTAATACGTTATAACGTAATACCATATAACGTAATACGTGTTAACGTTATACCATATAACGTAATACGTTAAAACGTTATACCATATAACGTAATACGTTCTAACGTTATACCATATAACGTAATACGTGATAACGTAATACCATATAACGTAATACGTTATGACGTTATACCATATAACGTAATACGTTATAACGTTATACCATATAACGTAATAAGTTATAACGTTATACCATATAACGTAATACGTTATAACGTTATACCATATAACGTAATACGTGATAACGTAATACCATATAACGTAATACGTTATAACGTTATACCATATAACGTAATACGTGATAACGTTATACCATATAACGTAATACGTTAAAACGTTATACCATATAACGTAATACGTTATAACGTAATGCCATATAACGTAATACGTGATAACGTTATACCATATAACGTAATACGTTATAACGTAATACCATATAACGTAAAACGTCATTTCGTTATACCATATAACGTAAAACGTCATTTCGTTATACCATATAACGTAATACGGTATAACGATATACCATATAACGTAATACGTTATAACGTTATACCATATAACGTAATACGTTATAACGTTATACCATATAACGTAATACGTGATAACGTTATATCATATAACGTAATACGTTAAAACGTTATACCATATAACGTAATACGTTATAACGCTTTACCATATAACGTAATATGTTATAACGTCATACCATATAACGTAATACGTTATAACGTAATGCCATATAACGTAAATCGTTATAACGTAATGACATATAACGTAATACGTGATAACGTTTTACCATATAACGTAATACGTTATAACGTAATACCATATAACGTAAAACGTCATTTCGTTATACCATATAACTTAATACGGTATAACGTTATACCATATAACGTAATACGTTATAACGTTATACCATATAACGTAATACGTTATAACGTTATACCATATAACGTAATACGTTATAACGTAATACCATATAACGTAATACGTTATAACGTTATACCATATAACGTAATACGTGATAACGTTATACCATATACCGTAATACGTTAAAACGTTATACCATATAACGTAATACGTTATAACGTTATACCATATAACGTAATATGTTATAACGTCATACCATATAACGTAATACGTTATAACGTAATGCCATATAACGTAATTCGTTATAACGTAATGACATATAACGTAATACTTTATAGCGTTATACCATATAATGTAATACGTTATAACGTTATACCATATAACGTAATACGTTATAACGTTATACCATATAACGTAATACGTTATAACGTTATACCATATAACGTACTACGTGATAACGTTATACCATATAACGTAATACGTTAAAACGTTATACCATATAACGTAATACGTGATAACGTTATACCATATAACGTAATACGTTAAAACGTTATACCATATAACGTAATACGTTATAACGTTATACCATATAACGTAATATGTTATAACGTCATACCATATAACGTAATACGTTATAACGTAATGCCATATAACGTAATTCGTTATAACGTAATACCATATAACGTAAAACGTCATTTCGTTATACCATATAACGTAAAACGTCATTTCGTTATACCATATAACGCAATACGGTATAACGTTATACCATATAACGTAATACGGTATAACGTTATACCATATAACGTAATACGTTATAACGATATACCATATAACGTAATACGTTATAACGTAATGCCATATAACGTAAAACGTCATTTCGTTATACCATATAACGTAATACGGTATAACGTTATACCATATAACGTAATACGTTATAACGATATACCATATAACGTAATACGTTATAACGTTATACCATATAACGTAATACGTGATAACGTTATACCATATAACGTAATACGTTATAACGTAATACCATATAACGTAATACGTTATAACGTAATACCATATAACGTAATATGTGATAACGTTATACCATATAACGTAATACGTTAAAACGTTATACCATATAACGTAATACGTTATAACGTTATACCATATAACGTAATATGTTATAACGTCATACCATATAACGTAATACGTTATAACGCAATGCCATATAACGTAATTCGTTATAACGTAATACCATATAACGTAAAACGTCATTTCGTTATACCATATAACGTAATACGTTATAACGTAATACCATATAACGTAATACGTTATAACGTTATACCATATAACGTAATACGTGATAACGTTATACCATATAACGTAATATGTTAGAACGTTATACAATATAACGTAATACGTTATAACGTAATACCATATAACGTAATACGTTATAACGTAATGACATATAACGTAATACGTTATATAGTTATACCATATAACGTAATAAATTATAACGTTATACCATATAACGTAATACGTTATAACGTTATACCATATAACGTAATTCGTTATAACGTTATACCACATAACGTAATACGTTATAACGTTATACCATATAACGTAATACGATAAAACGTAATACCATATAACGTAATACGTTATAACGTTATACCATATAACGTAATACGTGATAACATTATTCCATATAACGTAATACGTTAAAACGTTATACCATATATCGTAATACGTTATAACGTTATACCATATAACGTAATACGTGATAACGTAATACCATATAACGTAATACGTTATGACGTTATATCATATAACGTAATACGTTATAACGTAATACCATATAACGTAATACGTTATAACGTAATACCATATAACGTAGAACGTCATTTCGTTATACCATATAACGTAATACGTTATAACGTAATACCATATAACGTAATACGTTATAACGTAATACCATATAACGTAATACGTGATAACGTTATACCATATAACGTAATACGTTAAAACGTTATACCATATAACGTAATACGTTATAACGTAATACCATATAACGTAATACGTTATAACGTTATACCATATAACGTAATACGTGATAACGTAATACCATATAACGTAATACGTTATGACGTTATACCATATAACGTAATACGTTATAACGTTATACCATATAACGTAATACGTTAAAACGTTATACCATATAACGTAATACGTTATAACGTTATACCATATAACGTAATACGTGATAACGTAATACCATATAACGTAATACGTTATAACGTTATACCATATAACGTAATACGTGATAACGTAATACCATATAACGTAATACGTTATGACGTTATACCATATAACGTAATACGTTATAACGTTATACCATATAACGTAACACGTTATAACGTTATACCATATAACGTAATACGTTAAAACGTTTTACCATATAATGTAATACGTTATAACGTTATACCATATAACGTAATATGTTATAACGTCATACCATATAACGTAATACGTTATAACGTAATGCCATATAACGTAATTCGTTATAACGTTATACCATATAACGTAACACGTGATAACATTATTCCATATAACGTAATACGTTAAAACGTTATACCATATATCGTAATACGTTATAGCGTTATACCATATAACGTAATACGTGATAACGTAATACCATATAACGTAATACGTTATGACGTTATATCATATAACGTAATACGTTATAACGTAATACCATATAACGTAATACGTTATAACGTAATACCATATAACGTAGAACGTCATTTCGTTATACCATATAACGTAATACGTTATAACGCTTTACCATATAACGTAATATGTTATAACGTCATACCATATAACGTAATACGTTATAACGTAATGCCATATAACGTAAATCGTTATAACGTAATGACATATAACGTAATACGTGATAACGTTTTACCATATAACGTAATACGTTATAACGTAATACCATATAACGTAAAACGTCATTTCGTTATACCATATAACTTAATACGGTATAACGTTATACCATATAACGTAATACGTTATAACGTTATACCATATAACGTAATACGTTATAACGTTATACCATATAACGTAATACGTTATAACGTAATACCATATAACGTAATACGTTATAACGTTATACCATATAACGTAATACGTGATAACGTTATACCATATACCGTAATACGTTAAAACGTTATACCATATAACGTAATACGTTATAACGTTATACCATATAACGTAATATGTTATAACGTCATACCATATAACGTAATACGTTATAACGTAATGCCATATAACGTAATTCGTTATAACGTAATGACATATAACGTAATACTTTATAGCGTTATACCATATAATGTAATACGTTATAACGTTATACCATATAACGTAATACGTTATAACGTTATACCATATAACGTAATACGTTATAACGTTATACCATATAACGTACTACGTGATAACGTTATACCATATAACGTAATACGTTAAAACGTTATACCATATAACGTAATACGTGATAACGTTATACCATATAACGTAATACGTTAAAACGTTATACCATATAACGTAATACGTTATAACGTTATACCATATAACGTAATATGTTATAACGTCATACCATATAACGTAATACGTTATAACGTAATGCCATATAACGTAATTCGTTATAACGTAATACCATATAACGTAAAACGTCATTTCGTTATACCATATAACGTAAAACGTCATTTCGTTATACCATATAACGCAATACGGTATAACGTTATACCATATAACGTAATACGGTATAACGTTATACCATATAACGTAATACGTTATAACGATATACCATATAACGTAATACGTTATAACGTAATGCCATATAACGTAAAACGTCATTTCGTTATACCATATAACGTAATACGGTATAACGTTATACCATATAACGTAATACGTTATAACGATATACCATATAACGTAATACGTTATAACGTTATACCATATAACGTAATACGTGATAACGTTATACCATATAACGTAATACGTTATAACGTAATACCATATAACGTAATACGTTATAACGTAATACCATATAACGTAATATGTGATAACGTTATACCATATAACGTAATACGTTAAAACGTTATACCATATAACGTAATACGTTATAACGTTATACCATATAACGTAATATGTTATAACGTCATACCATATAACGTAATACGTTATAACGCAATGCCATATAACGTAATTCGTTATAACGTAATACCATATAACGTAAAACGTCATTTCGTTATACCATATAACGTAATACGTTATAACGTAATACCATATAACGTAATACGTTATAACGTTATACCATATAACGTAATACGTGATAACGTTATACCATATAACGTAATATGTTAGAACGTTATACAATATAACGTAATACGTTATAACGTAATACCATATAACGTAATACGTTATAACGTAATGACATATAACGTAATACGTTATATAGTTATACCATATAACGTAATAAATTATAACGTTATACCATATAACGTAATACGTTATAACGTTATACCATATAACGTAATTCGTTATAACGTTATACCACATAACGTAATACGTTATAACGTTATACCATATAACGTAATACGATAAAACGTAATACCATATAACGTAATACGTTATAACGTTATACCATATAACGTAATACGTGATAACATTATTCCATATAACGTAATACGTTAAAACGTTATACCATATATCGTAATACGTTATAACGTTATACCATATAACGTAATACGTGATAACGTAATACCATATAACGTAATACGTTATGACGTTATATCATATAACGTAATACGTTATAACGTAATACCATATAACGTAATACGTTATAACGTAATACCATATAACGTAGAACGTCATTTCGTTATACCATATAACGTAATACGTTATAACGTAATACCATATAACGTAATACGTTATAACGTAATACCATATAACGTAATACGTGATAACGTTATACCATATAACGTAATACGTTAAAACGTTATACCATATAACGTAATACGTTATAACGTAATACCATATAACGTAATACGTTATAACGTTATACCATATAACGTAATACGTGATAACGTAATACCATATAACGTAATACGTTATGACGTTATACCATATAACGTAATACGTTATAACGTTATACCATATAACGTAATACGTTAAAACGTTATACCATATAACGTAATACGTTATAACGTTATACCATATAACGTAATACGTGATAACGTAATACCATATAACGTAATACGTTATAACGTTATACCATATAACGTAATACGTGATAACGTAATACCATATAACGTAATACGTTATGACGTTATACCATATAACGTAATACGTTATAACGTTATACCATATAACGTAACACGTTATAACGTTATACCATATAACGTAATACGTTAAAACGTTTTACCATATAATGTAATACGTTATAACGTTATACCATATAACGTAATATGTTATAACGTCATACCATATAACGTAATACGTTATAACGTAATGCCATATAACGTAATTCGTTATAACGTTATACCATATAACGTAACACGTGATAACATTATTCCATATAACGTAATACGTTAAAACGTTATACCATATATCGTAATACGTTATAGCGTTATACCATATAACGTAATACGTGATAACGTAATACCATATAACGTAATACGTTATGACGTTATATCATATAACGTAATACGTTATAACGTAATACCATATAACGTAATACGTTATAACGTAATACCATATAACGTAGAACGTCATTTCGTTATACCATATAACGTAATACGTTATAACGTAATACCATATAACGTAATACGTTATAACGTAATACCATATAACGTAATACGTGATAACGTTATACCATATAACGTAATACGTTAAAACGTTATACCATATAACGTAATACGTTATAACGTTATACCATATAACGTAATACGTGATAACGTAATACCATATAACGTAATACGTTATGACGTTATACCATATAACGTAATACGTTATAACGTTATACCATATAACGTAATACGTTATAACGTTATACCATATAACGTAATACGTTAAAACGTTTTACCATATAACGTAATACGTTATAACGTTATACCATATAACGTAATATGTTATAACGTCATACCATATAACGTAATACGTTATAACGTAATGCCATATAACGTAATTCGTTATAACGTTATACCATATAACGTAATACGTGATAACGTAATACCATATAACGTAATACGTTATGACGTTATACCATATAACGTAATACGTTATAACGTTATACCATATAACGTAATACGTTATAACGTTATACCATATAACGTAATACGTTATAACGTTATACCATATAACGTAATACGTGATAACGTAATACCATATAACGTAATACGTTATAACGTTATACCATATAACGTAATACGTGATAACGTTGTACCATATAACGTAATATGTTAGAACGTTATACAATATAACGTAATACGTTATAACGTAATACCATATAACGTAATACGTTATAACGTAATGACATATAACGTAATACGTTATATAGTTATACCATATAACGTAATAAGTTATAACGTTATACCATATAACATAATACGTTATAACGTTATACCATATAGCGTAATTCGTTATAACGTTATACCACATAACGTAATACGTTATAACGTTATACCATATAACGTAATACGTTAAAACGTAATACCATATAACGTAATACGTTATAACGTTATACCATATAACGTAAAACGTCATTTCGTTATACCATATAACGTAATACGGTGCAACGTTATACCATATAACGTAATACGTTATAACGATATACCATATAACGTAATACGTTATAACGTTATACCATATAACGTAATACGTGATAACATTATTCCATATAACGTAATACGTTAAAACGTTATACCATATAACGTAATACGTTATAACGTTATACCATATAACGTAATACGTGATAACGTAATACAATATAACGTAATACGTTATGACGTTATACCATATAACGTAATACGTTATAACGTAATACCATATAACGTAATACGTTATAACGTAATACCATATAACGTAGAACGTCATTTCGTTATACTATATAACGTAATACGTTATAACGTAATACCATATAACGTAATACGTTATAACGTAATACCATATAACGTAATACGTGTTAACGTTATACCATATAACGTGATACGTTAAAACGTTATACCATATAACGTAATACGTTATAACGTTATACCATATAACGTAATACGTGATAACGTAATACCATATAACGTAATACGTTATGACGTTATACCATATAACGTAATACGTTATAACGTTATACCATATAACGTAATACGTTATAACGTTATACCATATAACGTAATACGTTAAAACGTTTTACCATATAACGTAATACGTTATAACGTTATACCATATAACGTAATATGTTATAACGTCATACCATATAACGTAATACGTTATAACGTAATGCCATATAACGTAATTCGTTATAACGTTATACCATATAACGTAATACGTGATAACGTAATACCATATAACGTAATACGTTATGACGTTATACCATATAACGTAATACGTTATAACGTTATACCATATAACGTAATACGTTATAACGTTATACCATATAACGTAATACGTTATAACGTTATACCATATAACGTAATACGTGATAACGTAATACCATATAACGTAATACGTTATAACGTTATACCATATAACGTAATACGTGATAACGTAATACCATATAACGTAATACGTTATAACGTTATACCATATAACGTAATACGTGATAACGTTGTACCATATAACGTAATATGTTAGAACGTTATACAATATAACGTAATACGTTATAACGTTATACCATATAACGTAATACGGTATAACGTTATACCATATAACGTAATACGTTATAACGTAATGCCATATAACGTAATTCGTTATAACGTTATACCATATAACGTAATACGTTATAACGTTATACCATATAACGTAATACGTGATAACGTAATACCATATAACGTAATACGTTATAACGTAATACCATATAACGTAATACGTTATAACGTTATACCATATAACGTAATACGTTAAAACGTTTTACCATATAACGTAATACGTTATAACGTTATACCATATAACGTAATATGTTATAACGTCATACCATATAACGTAATACGTTATAACGTAATGCCATATAACGTAATTCGTTATAACGTTATACCATATAACGTAATACGTGATAACGTAATACCATATAACGTAATACGTTATGACGTTATACCATATAACGTAATACGTTATAACGTTATACCATATAACGTAATACGTTATAACGTTATACCATATAACGTAATACGTTATAACGTTATACCATATAACGTAATACGTGATAACGTAATACCATATAACGTAATACGTTATAACGTTATACCATATAACGTAATACGTGATAACGTAATACCATATAACGTAATACGTTATAACGTTATACCATATAACGTAATACGTGATAACGTTGTACCATATAACGTAATATGTTAGAACGTTATACAATATAACGTAATACGTTATAACGTTATACCATATAACGTAATACGGTATAACGTTATACCATATAACGTAATACGTTATAACGTAATACCATATAACGTAATACGTTATAACGTTATACCATATAACGTAATACGTTAAAACGTAATACCATATAACGTAATACGTTATAACGTTATACCATATAACGTAAAACGTCATTTCGTTATACCATATAACGTAAAACGTCATTTCGTTATACCGTATAACGTAATACGGTATAACGTTATACCATATAACGTAATATGGTATAACGTTATACCATATAACGTAATACGTTATAACGATATACCATATAACGTAATACGTTATAACGTAATGCCATATAACGTAATTCGTTATAACGTTATACCATATAACGTAATAAGTTATAACGTTATACCATATAACGTAATACGTTATAACGTAATGCCATATATCGTAATACGTGATAACGTTATACCATATAACGTAATACGTTATAACGTTATACCATATAACGTAATACGTGATAACGTTATACCATATAACGTAATACGTGATAACGTTATACCATATAACGTAATACGTTATAACGTAATACCATATAACGTAATACGTTAAAACGTTATACCATATAACGTAATACGTTATAACGTTATACCATATAACGTAATACGTGATAACGTAATACCATATAACGTAATACGTTATGACGTTATACCATATAACGTAATACGTTATAACGTTATACCATATAACGTAATACGTTATAACGTTATACCATATAACGTAATACGTTAAAACGTTATACCATATAACGTAATACGTTATAACGTTATACCATATAACGTAATATGTTATAACGTCATACCATATAACGTAATACGTTATAACGTTATACCATATAACGTAATACGTTATAACGTTATACCATATAACGTAATACGTTATAACGATATACCATATAACGTAATACGTTATAACGTAATACGTTATAACGTAATGCCATATAACGTAAAACGTCATTTCGTTATACCATATAACGTAATACGGTATAACGTTATACCATATAACGTAATACGTTATAACGATATACCATATAACGTAATACGTTATAACGTTATACCATATAACGTAATACGTGATAACGTTATACCATATAACGTAATACGTTATAACGTAATACCATATAACGTAATACGTTATAACGTAATACCATATAACGTAATATGTGATAACGTTATACCATATAACGTAATACGTTAAAACGTTATACCATATAACGTAATACGTTATAACGTTATACCATATAACGTAATATGTTATAACGTCATACCATATAACGTAATACGTTATAACGTAATGCCATATAACGTAATTCGTTATAACGTAATACCATATAACGTAAAACGTCATTTCGTTATACCATATAACGTAATACGTTATAACGTAATACCATTTAACGTAATACGTTATAACGTAATGACATATAACGTAATACGTTATATAGTTATACCATATAACGTAATAAGTTATAACGTTATACCATATAACGTAATACGTTATAACGTTATACCATATAACGTAATTCGTTATAACGTTATACCACATAACGTAATACGTTATGACGTTATAGCATATAACGTAATACGTGATAACGTAATACCATATAACGTAATACGTTATGACGTTATACCATATAACGTAATACGTTATAACGTAATGCCATATAACGTAATACGTGATAACGTTATACCATATAACGTAATACGTTATAACGTAATACCATATAACGTAATACGTTATAACGTAATACCATATAACGTAATACGTTATGACGTTATACCATATAACGTAATACGTTATAACGTAATACCATATAACGTAATACGTTATAACGTAATACCATATAACGTAAAACGTCATTTCGTTATACCATATAACGTAATACGGTATAACGTTATACCATATAACGTAATACGTTATAACGTTATACCATATAACGTAATACGGTATAACGTTATACCATATAACGTAATACGTTATAACGTAATACCATATAACGTAATACGTTATAACGTTATACCATATAACGTAAAACGTCATTTCGTTATACCATATAACGTAAAACGTCATTTCGTTGTACCATATAACGTAATACGGTATAACGTTATACCATATAACGTAATACGGTATAACGTTATACCATATAACGTAATACGTTATAACGATATACCATATAACGTAATAGGTTATAACGTAATGCCATATAACGTAAAACATCATTTCGTTATACCATATAACGTAATACGGTATAACGTTATACCATATAACGTAATACGTTATAACGATATACCATATAACGTAATACGTTATAACGTTATACCATATAACGTAATACGTGATAACGTAATACCATATAACGTAATACGTTATGACGTTATAGCATATAACGTAATACGTGATAACGTAATACCATATAACGTAATACGTTATGACGTTATACCATATAACGTAATACGTTATAACGTAATGCCATATAACGTAATACGTTATAACGTAATACCATATAACGTAGAACGTCATTTCGTTATACCATATAACGTAATACGTTATAACGTAATACCATATAACGTAATACGTTATAACGTAATACCATATAACGTAATACGTGATAACGTTATACCATATAACGTAATACGTTAAAACGTTATACCATATAACGTAATACGTTATAACGTTATACCATATAACGTAATACGTTAAAACGTTATACCATATAACGTAATACGTTATAACGTTATACCATATAACGTAATACGTGATAACGTAATACCATATAACGTAATACGTTATGACGTTATACCATATAACGTAATACGTTATAACGTAATACCATATAACGTAATACGTTATAACGTTATACCATATAACGTAATACGTGATAACGTTATACCATATAACGTAATACGTTAAAACGTTATACCATATAACGTAATACGTTATAACGTTATACCATATAACGTAATATGTTATAACGTCATACCATATAACGTAATACGTTATAACGTAATGCCATATAACGTAATTCGTTATAACGTTATACCATATAACGTAATACGTTAAAACGTTATACCATATAACGTAATACGTGATAACGTTATACCATATAACGTAATACGTTAAAACGTTATACCATATAACGTAATACGTTATAACGTTATACCATATAACGTAATATGTTATAACGTCATACCATATAACGTAATACGTTATAACGTAATGCCATATAACGTAATTCGTTATAACGTAATACCATATAACGTAAAACGTCATTTCGTTATACCATATAACGTAAAACGTCATTCCGTTATACCATATAACGTAATACGGTATAACGTTATACCATATAACGTAATACGGTATAACGTTATACCATATAACGTAATACGTTATAACGATATACCATATAACGTAATACGTTATAACGTAATGCCATATAACGTAAAACGTCATTTCGTTATACCATATAACGTAATACGGTATAACGTTATACCATATAACGTAATACGTTATAACGATATACCATATAACGTAATACGTTATAACGTTATACCATATAACGTAATACGTGATAACGTTATACCATATAACGTAATACGTTATAACGTAATACCATATAACGTAATACGTTATAACGTAATACCATATAACGTAATACGTGATAACGTTATACCATATAACGTAATACGTTAAAACGTTATACCATATAACGTAATACGTTATAACGTTATACCATATAACGTAATATGTTATAACGTCATACCATATAACGTAATACGTTATAACGTAATGCCATATAACGTAATTCGTTATAACGTAATACCATATAACCTAAAACGTCATTTCGTTATACCATATAACGTAATACGTTATAACGTAATACCATATAACGTAATACGTTATAACGTTATACCATATAACGTAATACGTGATAACGTTATACCATATAACGTAATATGTTAGAACGTTATACAATATAACGTAATACGTTATAACGTAATACCATTTAACGTAATACGTTATAACGTAATGACATATAACGTAATACGTTATATAGTTATACCATATAACGTAATAAGTTATAACGTTATACCATATAACGTAATACGTTATAACGTTATACCATATAACGTAATTCGTTATAACGTTATACCACATAACGTAATACGTTATAACGTTATACCATATAACGTAATACGATAAAACGTAATACCATATAACGTAATACGTTATAACGTTATACCATATAACGTAAAACGTCATTTCGTTATACCATATAACGTAATACGGTATAACGTTATACCATATAACGTAATACGTTATAACGATATACCATATAACGTAATACGTTATAACGTTATACCATATAACGTAATACGTGATAACATTATTCCATATAACGTAATACGTTAAAACGTTATACCATATATCGTAATACGTTATAACGTTATACCATATAACGTAATACGTGATAACGTAATACCATATAACGTAATACGTTATGACGTTATATCATATAACGTAATACGTTATAACGTAATACCATATAACGTAATACGTTATAACGTAATACCATATAACGTAGAACGTCATTTCGTTATACCATATAACGTAATACGTTATAACGTAATACCATATAACGTAATACGTTATAACGTAATACCATATAACGTAATACGTGATAACGTTATACCATATAACGTAATACGTTAAAACGTTATACCATATAACGTAATACGTTATAACGTTATACCATATAACGTAATACGTGATAACGTAATACCATATAACGTAATACGTTATGACGTTATACCATATAACGTAATACGTTATAACGTTATACCATATAACGTAATACGTTATAACGTTATACCATATAACGTAATACGTGATAACGTAATACCATATAACGTAATACGTTATAACGTTATACCATATAACGTAATACGTGATAACGTTGTACCATATAACGTAATATGTTAGAACGTTATACAATATAACGTAATACGTTATAACGTAATACCATATAACGTAATACGTTATAACGTAATGACATATAACGTAATACGTTATATAGTTATACCATATAACGTAATAAGTTATAACGTTATACCATATAACATAATACGTTATAACGTTATACCATATAGCGTAATTCGTTATAACGTTATACCACATAACGTAATACGTTATAACGTTATACCATATAACGTAATACGTTAAAACGTAATACCATATAACGTAATACGTTATAACGTTATACCATATAACGTAAAACGTCATTTCGTTATACCATATAACGTAATACGGTGCAACGTTATACCATATAACGTAATACGTTATAACGATATACCATATAACGTAATACGTTATAACGTTATACCATATAACGTAATACGTGATAACGTAATACCATATAACGTAATACGTTATGACGTTATACCATATAACGTAATACGTTATAACGTAATACCATATAACGTAATACGTTATAACGTAATACCATATAACGTAGAACGTCATTTCGTTATACTATATAACGTAATACGTTATATCGTAATACCATATAACGTAAAACGTCATTTTGTTATACCATATAACGTAATACGTTATAACGTAATACCATATAACGTAATACGTTATAACGTTATACCATATAACGTAATACGTGATAACGTTATATCATATAACGTAATACGTTAAAACGTTATACCATATAACGTAATACGTTATAACGCTTTACCATATAACGTAATATGTTATAACGTCATACCATATAACGTAATACGTTATAACGTAATGCCATTAACGTAAATCGTTATAACGTAATGACATATAACGTAATACGTGATAACGTTATACCATATAACGTAATACGTTATAACATAATACCATATAACGTAAAACGTCATTTCGTTATACCATATAACGTAATACGGTATAACGTTATACCATATAACGTAATACGTTATAACGATATACCATATAACGTAATACGTTATAACGTTATACCATATAACGTAATACGTTATAACGTAATACCATATAACGTAATACGTTATAACGTTATACCATATAACGTAATACGTGATAACGTTATACCATATAACGTAATACGTTAAAACGTTATACCATATAACGTAATACGTTATAACGTTATACCATATAACGTAATATGTTATAACGTCATACCATATAACGTAATACGTTATAACGTAATGCCATATAACGTAATTCGTTATAACGTAATGACATATAACGTAATACTTTATAGCGTTATACCATATAACGTAATACGTTATAACGTTATACCATATAACGTAATACGTTATAACGTTATACCATATAACGTAATACGTTATAACGTTATACCATATAACGTACTACGTGATAACGTTATACCATATAACGTAATACGTTAAAACGTTATACCATATAACGTAATACGTGATAACGTTATACCATATAACGTAATACGTTAAAACGTTATACCATATAACGTAATACGTTATAACGTTATACCATATAACGTAATATGTTATAACGTCATACCATATAACGTAATACGTTATAACGTAATGCCATATAACGTAATTCGTTATAACGTAATACCATATAACGTAAAACGTCATTTCGTTATACCATATAACGTAAAACGTCATTTCGTTATACCATATAACGTAATACGGTATAACGTTATACCATATAACGTAATACGGTATAACGTTATACCATATAACGTAATACGTTATAATGATATACCATATAACGTAATACGTTATAGCGTAATGCCATATAACGTAAAACGTCATTTCGTTATACCATATAACGTAATACGGTATAACGTTATACCATATAACGTAATACGTTAAAACGTTTTACCATATAACGTAATACGTTATAACGTTATACCATATAACGTAATATGTTATAGCGTCATACCATATAACGTAATACGTTATAACGTAATGCCATATAACGTAATTCGTTATAACGTTATACCATATAACGTAATACGTGATAACGTAATACCATATAACGTAATACGTTATGACGTTATACCATATAACGTAATACGTTATAACGTTATACCATATAACGTAATACGTTATAACGTTATACCATATAACGTAATACGTTATAACGTTATACCATATAACGTAATACGTGATAACGTAATACCATATAACGTAATACGTTATAACGTTATACCATATAACGTAATACGTGATAACGTTGTACCATATAACGTAATATGTTAGAACGTTATACAATATAACGTAATACGTTATAACGTAATACCATATAACGTAATACGTTATAACGTAATGACATATAACGTAATACGTTATATAGTTATACCATATAACGTAATAAGTTATAACGTTATACCATATAACATAATACGTTATAACGTTATACCATATAGCGTAATTCGTTATAACGTTATACCACATAACGTAATACGTTATAACGTTATACCATATAACGTAATACGTTAAAACGTAATACCATATAACGTAATACGTTATAACGTTATACCATATAACGTAAAACGTCATTTCGTTATACCATATAACGTAATACGGTGCAACGTTATACCATATAACGTAATACGTTATAACGATATACCATATAACGTAATACGTTATAACGTTATACCATATAACGTAATACGTGATAACATTATTCCATATAACGTAATACGTTAAAACGTTATACCATATAACGTAATACGTTATAACGTTATACCATATAACGTAATACGTGATAACGTAATACCATATAACGTAATACGTTATGACGTTATACCATATAACGTAATACGTTATAACGTAATACCATATAACGTAATACGATATAACGTAATACCATATAACGTAGAACGTCATTTCGTTATACTATATAACGTAATACGTTATAACGTAATACCATATAACGTAATACGTTATAACGTAATACCATATAACGTAATACGTGTTAACGTTATACCATATAACGTAATACGTTATAACGTTATACCATATAACGTAATAAGTTATAACGTTATACCATATAACGTAATACGTTATAACGTTATACCATATAACGTAATACGTTAAAACGTTATACCATATAACGTAATACGTTATAACGTTATACCATATAACGTAATACGTGATAACGTAATACCATATAACGTAATACGTTATGACGTTATACCATATAACGTAATACGTTATAACGTAATACCATATAACGTAATACGTTATAACGTAATACCATATAACGTAGAACGTCATTTCGTTATACTATATAACGTAATACGTTATAACGTAATACCATATAACGTAATACGTTATAACGTAATACCATATAACGTAATACGTGTTAACGTTATACCATATAACGTAATACGTTAAAACGTTATACCATATAACGTAATACGTTATAACGTTATACCATATAACGTAATACGTGATAACGTAATACCATATAACGTAATACGTTATGACGTTATACCATATAACGTAATACGTTATAACGTTATACCATATAACGTAATAAGTTATAACGTTATACCATATAACGTAATACGTTATAACGTTATACCATATAACGTAATACGTGATAACGTAATACCATATAACGTAATACGTTATAACGTTATACCATATAACGTAATACGTGATAACGTTATACCATATAACGTAATACGTTAAAACGTTATACCATATAACGTAATACGTTATAACGTAATGCCATATAACGTAATACGTGATAACGTTATACCATATAACGTAATACGTTATAACGTAATACCATATAACGTAAAACGTCATTTCGTTATACCATATAACGTAATACGGTATAACGTTATACCATATAACGTAATACGTTATAACGATATACCATATAACGTAATACGTTATAACGTTATACCATATAACGTAATACGTTATAACGTTATACCATATAACGTAATACGTGATAACGTTATATCATATAACGTAATACGTTAAAACGTTATACCATATAACGTAATACGTTATAACGCTTTACCATATAACGTAATATGTTATAACGTCATACCATATAACGTAATACGTTATAACGTAATGCCATATAACGTAAATCGTTATAACGTAATGACATATAACGTAATACGTGATAACGTTTTACCATATAACGTAATACGTTATAACGTAATACCATATAACGTAAAACGTCATTTCGTTATACCATATAACTTAATACGGTATAACGTTATACCATATAACGTAATACGTTATAACGTTATACCATATAACGTAATACGTTATAACGTTATACCATATAACGTAATACGTTATAACGTAATACCATATAACGTAATACGTTATAACGTTATACCATATAACGTAATACGTTATAACGTTATACCATATAACGTAATACGTGATAACGTTATACCATATACCGTAATACGTTAAAACGTTATACCATATAACGTAATACGTTATAACGTTATACCATATAACGTAATATGTTATAACGTCATACCATATAACGTAATACGTTATAACGTAATGCCATATAACGTAATTCGTTATAACGTAATGACATATAACGTAATACTTTATAGCGTTATACCATATAATGTAATACGTTATAACGTTATACCATATAACGTAATACGTTATAACGTTATACCATATAACGTAATACGTTATAACGTTATACCATATAACGTACTACGTGATAACGTTATACCATATAACGTAATACGTTAAAACGTTATACCATATAACGTAATACGTGATAACGTTATACCATATAACGTAATACGTTAAAACGTTATACCATATAACGTAATACGTTATAACGTTATACCATATAACGTAATATGTTATAACGTCATACCATATAACGTAATACGTTATAACGTAATGCCATATAACGTAATTCGTTATAACGTAATACCATATAACGTAAAACGTCATTTCGTTATACCATATAACGTAAAACGTCATTTCGTTATACCATATAACGCAATACGGTATAACGTTATACCATATAACGTAATACGGTATAACGTTATACCATATAACGTAATACGTTATAACGATATACCATATAACGTAATACGTTATAACGTAATGCCATATAACGTAAAACGTCATTTCGTTATACCATATAACGTAATACGGTATAACGTTATACCATATAACGTAATACGTTATAACGATATACCATATAACGTAATACGTTATAACGTTATACCATATAACGTAATACGTGATAACGTTATACCATATAACGTAATACGTTATAACGTAATACCATATAACGTAATACGTTATAACGTAATACCATATAACGTAATATGTGATAACGTTATACCATATAACGTAATACGTTAAAACGTTATACCATATAACGTAATACGTTATAACGTTATACCATATAACGTAATATGTTATAACGTCATACCATATAACGTAATACGTTATAACGCAATGCCATATAACGTAATTCGTTATAACGTAATACCATATAACGTAAAACGTCATTTCGTTATACCATATAACGTAATACGTTATAACGTAATACCATATAACGTAATACGTTATAACGTTATACCATATAACGTAATACGTGATAACGTTATACCATATAACGTAATATGTTAGAACGTTATACAATATAACGTAATACGTTATAACGTAATACCATATAACGTAATACGTTATAACGTAATGACATATAACGTAATACGTTATATAGTTATACCATATAACGTAATAAATTATAACGTTATACCATATAACGTAATACGTTATAACGTTATACCATATAACGTAATTCGTTATAACGTTATACCACATAACGTAATACGTTATAACGTTATACCATATAACGTAATACGATAAAACGTAATACCATATAACGTAATACGTTATAACGTTATACCATATAACGTAATACGTGATAACATTATTCCATATAACGTAATACGTTAAAACGTTATACCATATATCGTAATACGTTATAACGTTATACCATATAACGTAATACGTGATAACGTAATACCATATAACGTAATACGTTATGACGTTATATCATATAACGTAATACGTTATAACGTAATACCATATAACGTAATACGTTATAACGTAATACCATATAACGTAGAACGTCATTTCGTTATACCATATAACGTAATACGTTATAACGTAATACCATATAACGTAATACGTTATAACGTAATACCATATAACGTAATACGTGATAACGTTATACCATATAACGTAATACGTTAAAACGTTATACCATATAACGTAATACGTTATAACGTAATACCATATAACGTAATACGTTATAACGTTATACCATATAACGTAATACGTGATAACGTAATACCATATAACGTAATACGTTATGACGTTATACCATATAACGTAATACGTTATAACGTTATACCATATAACGTAATACGTTAAAACGTTATACCATATAACGTAATACGTTATAACGTTATACCATATAACGTAATACGTGATAACGTAATACCATATAACGTAATACGTTATAACGTTATACCATATAACGTAATACGTGATAACGTAATACCATATAACGTAATACGTTATGACGTTATACCATATAACGTAATACGTTATAACGTTATACCATATAACGTAACACGTTATAACGTTATACCATATAACGTAATACGTTAAAACGTTTTACCATATAATGTAATACGTTATAACGTTATACCATATAACGTAATATGTTATAACGTCATACCATATAACGTAATACGTTATAACGTAATGCCATATAACGTAATTCGTTATAACGTTATACCATATAACGTAACACGTGATAACATTATTCCATATAACGTAATACGTTAAAACGTTATACCATATATCGTAATACGTTATAGCGTTATACCATATAACGTAATACGTGATAACGTAATACCATATAACGTAATACGTTATGACGTTATATCATATAACGTAATACGTTATAACGTAATACCATATAACGTAATACGTTATAACGTAATACCATATAACGTAGAACGTCATTTCGTTATACCATATAACGTAATACGTTATAACGTAATACCATATAACGTAATACGTTATAACGTAATACCATATAACGTAATACGTGATAACGTTATACCATATAACGTAATACGTTAAAACGTTATACCATATAACGTAATACGTTATAACGTTATACCATATAACGTAATACGTGATAACGTAATACCATATAACGTAATACGTTATGACGTTATACCATATAACGTAATACGTTATAACGTTATACCATATAACGTAATACGTTATAACGTTATACCATATAACGTAATACGTTAAAACGTTTTACCATATAACGTAATACGTTATAACGTTATACCATATAACGTAATATGTTATAACGTCATACCATATAACGTAATACGTTATAACGTAATGCCATATAACGTAATTCGTTATAACGTTATACCATATAACGTAATACGTGATAACGTAATACCATATAACGTAATACGTTATGACGTTATACCATATAACGTAATACGTTATAACGTTATACCATATAACGTAATACGTTATAACGTTATACCATATAACGTAATACGTTATAACGTTATACCATATAACGTAATACGTGATAACGTAATACCATATAACGTAATACGTTATAACGTTATACCATATAACGTAATACGTGATAACGTTGTACCATATAACGTAATATGTTAGAACGTTATACAATATAACGTAATACGTTATAACGTAATACCATATAACGTAATACGTTATAACGTAATGACATATAACGTAATACGTTATATAGTTATACCATATAACGTAATAAGTTATAACGTTATACCATATAACATAATACGTTATAACGTTATACCATATAGCGTAATTCGTTATAACGTTATACCACATAACGTAATACGTTATAACGTTATACCATATAACGTAATACGTTAAAACGTAATACCATATAACGTAATACGTTATAACGTTATACCATATAACGTAAAACGTCATTTCGTTATACCATATAACGTAATACGGTGCAACGTTATACCATATAACGTAATACGTTATAACGATATACCATATAACGTAATACGTTATAACGTTATACCATATAACGTAATACGTGATAACATTATTCCATATAACGTAATACGTTAAAACGTTATACCATATAACGTAATACGTTATAACGTTATACCATATAACGTAATACGTGATAACGTAATACAATATAACGTAATACGTTATGACGTTATACCATATAACGTAATACGTTATAACGTAATACCATATAACGTAATACGTTATAACGTAATACCATATAACGTAGAACGTCATTTCGTTATACTATATAACGTAATACGTTATAACGTAATACCATATAACGTAATACGTTATAACGTAATACCATATAACGTAATACGTGTTAACGTTATACCATATAACGTGATACGTTAAAACGTTATACCATATAACGTAATACGTTATAACGTTATACCATATAACGTAATACGTGATAACGTAATACCATATAACGTAATACGTTATGACGTTATACCATATAACGTAATACGTTATAACGTTATACCATATAACGTAATACGTTATAACGTTATACCATATAACGTAATACGTTAAAACGTTTTACCATATAACGTAATACGTTATAACGTTATACCATATAACGTAATATGTTATAACGTCATACCATATAACGTAATACGTTATAACGTAATGCCATATAACGTAATTCGTTATAACGTTATACCATATAACGTAATACGTGATAACGTAATACCATATAACGTAATACGTTATGACGTTATACCATATAACGTAATACGTTATAACGTTATACCATATAACGTAATACGTTATAACGTTATACCATATAACGTAATACGTTATAACGTTATACCATATAACGTAATACGTGATAACGTAATACCATATAACGTAATACGTTATAACGTTATACCATATAACGTAATACGTGATAACGTAATACCATATAACGTAATACGTTATAACGTTATACCATATAACGTAATACGTGATAACGTTGTACCATATAACGTAATATGTTAGAACGTTATACAATATAACGTAATACGTTATAACGTTATACCATATAACGTAATACGGTATAACGTTATACCATATAACGTAATACGTTATAACGTAATGCCATATAACGTAATTCGTTATAACGTTATACCATATAACGTAATACGTTATAACGTTATACCATATAACGTAATACGTGATAACGTAATACCATATAACGTAATACGTTATAACGTAATACCATATAACGTAATACGTTATAACGTTATACCATATAACGTAATACGTTAAAACGTTTTACCATATAACGTAATACGTTATAACGTTATACCATATAACGTAATATGTTATAACGTCATACCATATAACGTAATACGTTATAACGTAATGCCATATAACGTAATTCGTTATAACGTTATACCATATAACGTAATACGTGATAACGTAATACCATATAACGTAATACGTTATGACGTTATACCATATAACGTAATACGTTATAACGTTATACCATATAACGTAATACGTTATAACGTTATACCATATAACGTAATACGTTATAACGTTATACCATATAACGTAATACGTGATAACGTAATACCATATAACGTAATACGTTATAACGTTATACCATATAACGTAATACGTGATAACGTAATACCATATAACGTAATACGTTATAACGTTATACCATATAACGTAATACGTGATAACGTTGTACCATATAACGTAATATGTTAGAACGTTATACAATATAACGTAATACGTTATAACGTTATACCATATAACGTAATACGGTATAACGTTATACCATATAACGTAATACGTTATAACGTAATACCATATAACGTAATACGTTATAACGTTATACCATATAACGTAATACGTTAAAACGTAATACCATATAACGTAATACGTTATAACGTTATACCATATAACGTAAAACGTCATTTCGTTATACCATATAACGTAAAACGTCATTTCGTTATACCGTATAACGTAATACGGTATAACGTTATACCATATAACGTAATATGGTATAACGTTATACCATATAACGTAATACGTGATAACGTAATACCATATAACGTAATACGTTATAACGTTATACCATATAACGTAATACGTGATAACGTTGTACCATATAACGTAATATGTTAGAACGTTATACAATATAACGTAATACGTTATAACGTTATACCATATAACGTAATACGGTATAACGTTATACCATATAACGTAATACGTTATAACGTAATACCATATAACGTAATACGTTATAACGTTATACCATATAACGTAATACGTTAAAACGTAATACCATATAACGTAATACGTTATAACGTAATACCATATAACGTAATACGTTATAACGTTATACCATATAACGTAATACGTTAAAACGTAATACCATATAACGTAATACGTTATAACGTTATACCATATAACGTAAAACGTCATTTCGTTATACCATATAACGTAAAACGTCATTTCGTTATACCATATAACGTAAAACGTCATTTCGTTATACCATATAACGCAATACGGTATAACGTTATACCATATAACGTAATACGGTATAACGTTATACCATATAACGTAATACGTTATAACGATATACCATATAACGTAATACGTTATAACGTAATGCCATATAACGTAAAACGTCATTTCGTTATACCATATAACGTAATACGGTATAACGTTATACCATATAACGTAATACGTTATAACGATATACCATATAACGTAATACGTTATAACGTTATACCATATAACGTAATACGTGATAACGTTATACCATATAACGTAATACGTTATAACGTAATACCATATAACGTAATACGTTATAACGTAATACCATATAACGTAATATGTGATAACGTTATACCATATAACGTAATACGTTAAAACGTTATACCATATAACGTAATACGTTATAACGTTATACCATATAACGTAATATGTTATAACGTCATACCATATAACGTAATACGTTATAACGCAATGCCATATAACGTAATTCGTTATAACGTAATACCATATAACGTAAAACGTCATTTCGTTATACCATATAACGTAATACGTTATAACGTAATACCATATAACGTAATACGTTATAACGTTATACCATATAACGTAATACGTGATAACGTTATACCATATAACGTAATATGTTAGAACGTTATACAATATAACGTAATACGTTATAACGTAATACCATATAACGTAATACGTTATAACGTAATGACATATAACGTAATACGTTATATAGTTATACCATATAACGTAATAAATTATAACGTTATACCATATAACGTAATACGTTATAACGTTATACCATATAACGTAATTCGTTATAACGTTATACCACATAACGTAATACGTTATAACGTTATACCATATAACGTAATACGATAAAACGTAATACCATATAACGTAATACGTTATAACGTTATACCATATAACGTAATACGTGATAACATTATTCCATATAACGTAATACGTTAAAACGTTATACCATATATCGTAATACGTTATAACGTTATACCATATAACGTAATACGTGATAACGTAATACCATATAACGTAATACGTTATGACGTTATATCATATAACGTAATACGTTATAACGTAATACCATATAACGTAATACGTTATAACGTAATACCATATAACGTAGAACGTCATTTCGTTATACCATATAACGTAATACGTTATAACGTAATACCATATAACGTAATACGTTATAACGTAATACCATATAACGTAATACGTGATAACGTTATACCATATAACGTAATACGTTAAAACGTTATACCATATAACGTAATACGTTATAACGTAATACCATATAACGTAATACGTTATAACGTTATACCATATAACGTAATACGTGATAACGTAATACCATATAACGTAATACGTTATGACGTTATACCATATAACGTAATACGTTATAACGTTATACCATATAACGTAATACGTTAAAACGTTATACCATATAACGTAATACGTTATAACGTTATACCATATAACGTAATACGTGATAACGTAATACCATATAACGTAATACGTTATAACGTTATACCATATAACGTAATACGTGATAACGTAATACCATATAACGTAATACGTTATGACGTTATACCATATAACGTAATACGTTATAACGTTATACCATATAACGTAACACGTTATAACGTTATACCATATAACGTAATACGTTAAAACGTTTTACCATATAATGTAATACGTTATAACGTTATACCATATAACGTAATATGTTATAACGTCATACCATATAACGTAATACGTTATAACGTAATGCCATATAACGTAATTCGTTATAACGTTATACCATATAACGTAACACGTGATAACATTATTCCATATAACGTAATACGTTAAAACGTTATACCATATATCGTAATACGTTATAGCGTTATACCATATAACGTAATACGTGATAACGTAATACCATATAACGTAATACGTTATGACGTTATATCATATAACGTAATACGTTATAACGTAATACCATATAACGTAATACGTTATAACGTAATACCATATAACGTAGAACGTCATTTCGTTATACCATATAACGTAATACGTTATAACGTAATACCATATAACGTAATACGTTATAACGTAATACCATATAACGTAATACGTGATAACGTTATACCATATAACGTAATACGTTAAAACGTTATACCATATAACGTAATACGTTATAACGTTATACCATATAACGTAATACGTGATAACGTAATACCATATAACGTAATACGTTATGACGTTATACCATATAACGTAATACGTTATAACGTTATACCATATAACGTAATACGTTATAACGTTATACCATATAACGTAATACGTTAAAACGTTTTACCATATAACGTAATACGTTATAACGTTATACCATATAACGTAATATGTTATAACGTCATACCATATAACGTAATACGTTATAACGTAATGCCATATAACGTAATTCGTTATAACGTTATACCATATAACGTAATACGTGATAACGTAATACCATATAACGTAATACGTTATGACGTTATACCATATAACGTAATACGTTATAACGTTATACCATATAACGTAATACGTTATAACGTTATACCATATAAAGTAATACGTTATAACGTTATACCATATAACGTAATACGTGATAACGTAATACCATATAACGTAATACGTTATAACGTTATACCATATAACGTAATACGTGATAACGTTGTACCATATAACGTAATATGTTAGAACGTTATACAATATAACGTAATACGTTATAACGTAATACCATATAACGTAATACGTTATAACGTAATGACATATAACGTAATACGTTATATAGTTATACCATATAACGTAATAAGTTATAACGTTATACCATATAACATAATACGTTATAACGTTATACCATATAGCGTAATTCGTTATAACGTTATACCACATAACGTAATACGTTATAACGTTATACCATATAACGTAATACGTTAAAACGTAATACCATATAACGTAATACGTTATAACGTTATACCATATAACGTAAAACGTCATTTCGTTATACCATATAACGTAATACGGTGCAACGTTATACCATATAACGTAATACGTTATAACGATATACCATATAACGTAATACGTTATAACGTTATACCATATAACGTAATACGTGATAACATTATTCCATATAACGTAATACGTTAAAACGTTATACCATATAACGTAATACGTTATAACGTTATACCATATAACGTAATACGTGATAACGTAATACAATATAACGTAATACGTTATGACGTTATACCATATAACGTAATACGTTATAACGTAATACCATATAACGTAATACGTTATAACGTAATACCATATAACGTAGAACGTCATTTCGTTATACTATATAACGTAATACGTTATAACGTAATACCATATAACGTAATACGTTATAACGTAATACCATATAACGTAATACGTGTTAACGTTATACCATATAACGTGATACGTTAAAACGTTATACCATATAACGTAATACGTTATAACGTTATACCATATAACGTAATACGTGATAACGTAATACCATATAACGTAATACGTTATGACGTTATACCATATAACGTAATACGTTATAACGTTATACCATATAACGTAATACGTTATAACGTTATACCATATAACGTAATACGTTAAAACGTTTTACCATATAACGTAATACGTTATAACGTTATACCATATAACGTAATATGTTATAACGTCATACCATATAACGTAATACGTTATAACGTAATGCCATATAACGTAATTCGTTATAACGTTATACCATATAACGTAATACGTGATAACGTAATACCATATAACGTAATACGTTATGACGTTATACCATATAACGTAATACGTTATAACGTTATACCATATAACGTAATACGTTATAACGTTATACCATATAACGTAATACGTTATAACGTTATACCATATAACGTAATACGTGATAACGTAATACCATATAACGTAATACGTTATAACGTTATACCATATAACGTAATACGTGATAACGTAATACCATATAACGTAATACGTTATAACGTTATACCATATAACGTAATACGTGATAACGTTGTACCATATAACGTAATATGTTAGAACGTTATACAATATAACGTAATACGTTATAACGTTATACCATATAACGTAATACGGTATAACGTTATACCATATAACGTAATACGTTATAACGTAATGCCATATAACGTAATTCGTTATAACGTTATACCATATAACGTAATACGTTATAACGTTATACCATATAACGTAATACGTGATAACGTAATACCATATAACGTAATACGTTATAACGTAATACCATATAACGTAATACGTTATAACGTTATACCATATAACGTAATACGTTAAAACGTTTTACCATATAACGTAATACGTTATAACGTTATACCATATAACGTAATATGTTATAACGTCATACCATATAACGTAATACGTTATAACGTAATGCCATATAACGTAATTCGTTATAACGTTATACCATATAACGTAATACGTGATAACGTAATACCATATAACGTAATACGTTATGACGTTATACCATATAACGTAATACGTTATAACGTTATACCATATAACGTAATACGTTATAACGTTATACCATATAACGTAATACGTTATAACGTTATACCATATAACGTAATACGTGATAACGTAATACCATATAACGTAATACGTTATAACGTTATACCATATAACGTAATACGTGATAACGTAATACCATATAACGTAATACGTTATAACGTTATACCATATAACGTAATACGTGATAACGTTGTACCATATAACGTAATATGTTAGAACGTTATACAATATAACGTAATACGTTATAACGTTATACCATATAACGTAATACGGTATAACGTTATACCATATAACGTAATACGTTATAACGTAATACCATATAACGTAATACGTTATAACGTTATACCATATAACGTAATACGTTAAAACGTAATACCATATAACGTAATACGTTATAACGTTATACCATATAACGTAAAACGTCATTTCGTTATACCATATAACGTAAAACGTCATTTCGTTATACCGTATAACGTAATACGGTATAACGTTATACCATATAACGTAATATGGTATAACGTTATACCATATAACGTAATACGTTATAACGATATACCATATAACGTAATACGTTATAACGTAATGCCATATAACGTAATTCGTTATAACGTTATACCATATAACGTAATAAGTTATAACGTTATACCATATAACGTAATACGTTATAACGTAATGCCATATATCGTAATACGTGATAACGTTATACCATATAACGTAATACGTTATAACGTTATACCATATAACGTAATACGTGATAACGTTATACCATATAACGTAATACGTGATAACGTTATACCATATAACGTAATACGTTATAACGTAATACCATATAACGTAATACGTTAAAACGTTATACCATATAACGTAATACGTTATAACGTTATACCATATAACGTAATACGTGATAACGTAATACCATATAACGTAATACGTTATGACGTTATACCATATAACGTAATACGTTATAACGTTATACCATATAACGTAATACGTTATAACGTTATACCATATAACGTAATACGTTAAAACGTTATACCATATAACGTAATACGTTATAACGTTATACCATATAACGTAATATGTTATAACGTCATACCATATAACGTAATACGTTATAACGTTATACCATATAACGTAATACGTTATAACGTTATACCATATAACGTAATACGTTATAACGTTATACCATATAACGTAATATGTTATAACGTCATACCATATAACGTAATACGTTATAACGTAATGCCATATAACGTAATTCGTTATAACGTAATGACATATAACGTAATACGTGATAACGTTATACCATATAACGTAATACGTTATAACGTAATACCATATAACGTAAAACGTCATTTCGTTATACCATATAACGTAATACGTGATAACGTAATACCATATAACGTAATACGTGATAACGTTATACCATATAACGTAATACGGTATAACGTTATACCATATAACGTAATACGTTATAACGATATGCCATATAACGTAATACGTTATAACGTAATGCCATATAACGTAATTCGTTATAACGTTATACCATATAACGTAATACGTTATAACGTTATACCATATAACGTAATACGTTATAACGTAATGCCATATATCGTAATACGTGATAACGTTATACCATATAACGTAATACGTTAAAACGTTATACCATATAACGTAATACGTTATAATGTTATACCATATAACGTAATACGTGATAACGTAATACCATATAACGTAATACGTTATGACGTTATACCATATAACGTAATACGTTATAACGTAATACCATATAACGTAATACGTTATAACGTAATACCATATAACGTAGAACGTCATTTCGTTATACTATATAGCGTAATACGTTATAACGTAATACCATATAACGTAATACGTTATAACGTAATACCATATAACGTAATACGTTATAACGTAATACCATATAACGTAATACGTGTTAACGTTATACCATATAACGTAATACGTTAAAACGTTATACCATATAACGTAATACGTTATAACGATATACCATATAACGTAATACGTGATAACGTAATACCATATAACGTAATACGTTATGACGTTATACCATATAACGTAATACGTTATAACGTTATACCATATAACGTAATACGTTATAACGTTATACCATATAACGTAATACGTTATAACGTTATACCATATAACGTAATACGTGATAACGTAATACCATATAACGTAATACGTTATAACGTTATACCATATAACGTAATACGTGATAACGTTATACCATATAACGTAATACGTTAAAACGTTATACCATATAACGTAATACGTTATAACGTTATACCATATAACGTAATACGTGATAACGTAATACCATATAACGTAATACGTTATGACGTTATACCATATAACGTAATACGTTATAACGTAATACCATATAACGTAATACGTTATAACGTAATACCATATAACGTAAAACGTCATTTCGTTATACCATATAACGTAATACGGTATAACGTTATACCATATAACGTAATACGTTATAACGATATACCATATAACGTAATACGTTGTAGCGTTATACCATATAACGTAATACGTTATAACGTTATACCATATAACGTAATACGGTATAACGTTATACCATATAACGTAATACGTTATAACGTTATACCATATAACGTAATACGTTAAAACGTAATACCATATAACGTAATACGTTATAACGTTATACCATATAACGTAAAACGTCATTTCGTTATACCATATAACGTAAAACGTCATTTCGTTATACCGTATAACGTAATACGGTATAACGTTATACCATATAACGTAATACGGTATAACGTTATACCATATAACGTAATACGTTATAACGATATACCATATAACGTAATACGTTATAACGTAATGCCATATAACGTAATTCGTTATAACGTTATACCATATAACGTAATACGTTATAACGTTATACCATATAACGTAATACGTTATAACGTAATGCCATATATCGTAATACGTGATAACGTTATACCATATAACGTAATACGTTATAACGTTATACCATATAACGTAATACGTGATAACGTTATACCATATAACGTAATACGTGATAACGTTATACCATATAACGTAATACGTTATAACGTAATACCATATAACGTAATACGTTAAAACGTTATACCATATAACGTAATACGTTATAACGTTATACCATATAACGTAATACGTGATAACGTAATACCATATAACGTAATACGTTATGACGTTATACCATATAACGTAAGACGTTATAACGTTATACCATATAACGTAATACGTTATAACGTTATACCATATAACGTAATACGTTAAAACGTTATACCATATAACGTAATACGTTATAACGTTATACCATATAACGTAATATGTTATAACGTCATACCATATAACGTAATACGTTATAACGTTATACCATATAACGTAATACGTTATAACGTTATACCATATAACGTAATACGTGATAACGTTGTACCATATAACGTAATATGTTAGAACGTTATACAATATAACGTAATACGTTATAACGTTATACCATATAACGTAATACGGTATAACGTTATACCATATAACGTAATACGTTATAACGTAATGCCATATAACGTAATTCGTTATAACGTTATACCATATAACGTAATACGTTATAACGTTATACCATATAACGTAATACGTGATAACGTAATACCATATAACGTAATACGTTATAACGTAATACCATATAACGTAATACGTTATAACGTTATACCATATAACGTAATACGTTAAAACGTTTTACCATATAACGTAATACGTTATAACGTTATACCATATAACGTAATATGTTATAACGTCATACCATATAACGTAATACGTTATAACGTAATGCCATATAACGTAATTCGTTATAACGTTATACCATATAACGTAATACGTGATAACGTAATACCATATAACGTAATACGTTATGACGTTATACCATATAACGTAATACGTTATAACGTTATACCATATAACGTAATACGTTATAACGTTATACCATATAACGTAATACGTTATAACGTTATACCATATAACGTAATACGTGATAACGTAATACCATATAACGTAATACGTTATAACGTTATACCATATAACGTAATACGTGATAACGTAATACCATATAACGTAATACGTTATAACGTTATACCATATAACGTAATACGTGATAACGTTGTACCATATAACGTAATATGTTAGAACGTTATACAATATAACGTAATACGTTATAACGTTATACCATATAACGTAATACGGTATAACGTTATACCATATAACGTAATACGTTATAACGTAATACCATATAACGTAATACGTTATAACGTTATACCATATAACGTAATACGTTAAAACGTAATACCATATAACGTAATACGTTATAACGTTATACCATATAACGTAAAACGTCATTTCGTTATACCATATAACGTAAAACGTCATTTCGTTATACCGTATAACGTAATACGGTATAACGTTATACCATATAACGTAATATGGTATAACGTTATACCATATAACGTAATACGTTATAACGATATACCATATAACGTAATACGTTATAACGTAATGCCATATAACGTAATTCGTTATAACGTTATACCATATAACGTAATAAGTTATAACGTTATACCATATAACGTAATACGTTATAACGTAATGCCATATATCGTAATACGTGATAACGTTATACCATATAACGTAATACGTTATAACGTTATACCATATAACGTAATACGTGATAACGTTATACCATATAACGTAATACGTGATAACGTTATACCATATAACGTAATACGTTATAACGTAATACCATATAACGTAATACGTTAAAACGTTATACCATATAACGTAATACGTTATAACGTTATACCATATAACGTAATACGTGATAACGTAATACCATATAACGTAATACGTTATGACGTTATACCATATAACGTAATACGTTATAACGTTATACCATATAACGTAATACGTTATAACGTTATACCATATAACGTAATACGTTAAAACGTTATACCATATAACGTAATACGTTATAACGTTATACCATATAACGTAATATGTTATAACGTCATACCATATAACGTAATACGTTATAACGTTATACCATATAACGTAATACGTTATAACGTTATACCATATAACGTAATACGTTATAACGTTATACCATATAACGTAATATGTTATAACGTCATACCATATAACGTAATACGTTATAACGTAATGCCATATAACGTAATTCGTTATAACGTAATGACATATAACGTAATACGTGATAACGTTATACCATATAACGTAATACGTTATAACGTAATACCATATAACGTAAAACGTCATTTCGTTATACCATATAACGTAATACGTGATAACGTAATACCATATAACGTAATACGTGATAACGTTATACCATATAACGTAATACGGTATAACGTTATACCATATAACGTAATACGTTATAGCGATATGCCATATAACGTAATACGTTATAACGTAATGCCATATAACGTAATTCGTTATAACGTTATACCATATAACGTAATACGTTATAACGTTATACCATATAACGTAATACGTTATAACGTAATGCCATATATCGTAATACGTGATAACGTTATACCATATAACGTAATACGTTAAAACGTTATACCATATAACGTAATACGTTATAATGTTATACCATATAACGTAATACGTGATAACGTAATACCATATAACGTAATACGTTATGACGTTATACCATATAACGTAATACGTTATAACGTAATACCATATAACGTAATACGTTATAACGTAATACCATATAACGTAGAACGTCATTTCGTTATACTATATAGCGTAATACGTTATAACGTAATACCATATAACGTAATACGTTATAACGTAATACCATATAACGTAATACGTGTTAACGTTATACCATATAACGTAATACGTTAAAACGTTATACCATATAACGTAATACGTTATAACGATATACCATATAACGTAATACGTGATAACGTAATACCATATAACGTAATACGTTATGACGTTATACCATATAACGTAATACGTTATAACGTTATACCATATAACGTAATACGTTATAACGTTATACCATATAACGTAATACGTTATAACGTTATACCATATAACGTAATACGTGATAACGTAATACCATATAACGTAATACGTTATAACGTTATACCATATAACGTAATACGTGATAACGTTATACCATATAACGTAATACGTTAAAACGTTATACCATATAACGTAATACGTTATAACGTTATACCATATAACGTAATACGTGATAACGTAATACCATATAACGTAATACGTTATGACGTTATACCATATAACGTAATACGTTATAACGTAATACCATATAACGTAATACGTTATAACGTAATACCATATAACGTAAAACGTCATTTCGTTATACCATATAACGTAATACGGTATAACGTTATACCATATAACGTAATACGTTATAACGATATACCATATAACGTAATACGTTGTAGCGTTATACCATATAACGTAATACGTTATAACGTTATACCATATAACGTAATACGGTATAACGTTATACCATATAACGTAATACGTTATAACGTTATACCATATAACGTAATACGTTAAAACGTAATACCATATAACGTAATACGTTATAACGTTATACCATATAACGTAAAACGTCATTTCGTTATACCATATAACGTAAAACGTCATTTCGTTATACCGTATAACGTAATACGGTATAACGTTATACCATATAACGTAATACGGTATAACGTTATACCATATAACGTAATACGTTATAACGATATACCATATAACGTAATACGTTATAACGTAATGCCATATAACGTAATTCGTTATAACGTTATACCATATAACGTAATACGTTATAACGTTATACCATATAACGTAATACGTTATAACGTAATGCCATATATCGTAATACGTGATAACGTTATACCATATAACGTAATACGTTATAACGTTATACCATATAACGTAATACGTGATAACGTTATACCATATAACGTAATACGTGATAACGTTATACCATATAACGTAATACGTTATAACGTAATACCATATAACGTAATACGTTAAAACGTTATACCATATAACGTAATACGTTATAACGTTATACCATATAACGTAATACGTGATAACGTAATACCATATAACGTAATACGTTATGACGTTATACCATATAACGTAAGACGTTATAACGTTATACCATATAACGTAATACGTTATAACGTTATACCATATAACGTAATACGTTAAAACGTTATACCATATAACGTAATACGTTATAACGTTATACCATATAACGTAATATGTTATAACGTCATACCATATAACGTAATACGTTATAACGTTATACCATATAACGTAATACGTTATAACGTTATACCATATAACGTAATACGTTATAACGTTATACCATATAACGTAATATGTTATGACGTCATACCATATAACGTAATACGTTATAACGTAATGCCATATAACGTAATTCGTTATAACGTAATGACATATAACGTAATACGTGATAACGTTATACCATATAACGTAATACGTTATAACGTAATACCATATAACGTAAAACGTCATTTCGTTATACCATATAACGTAATACGGTATAACGTTATACCATATAACGTAATACGTTATAACGATACACCATATAACGTAATACGTTATAACGTTATACCATATAACGTAATACGTGATAACGTTATACCATATAACGTAATACGTTATAACGTAATACCATATAACGTAATACGTTATAACGTTATACCATATAACGTAAAACGTCATTTCGTTATACCATATAACGTAAAACGTCATTTCGTTATACCATATAACGTAATACGGTATAACGTTATACCATATAACGTAATACGGTATAACGTTATACCATATAACGTAATACGTTATAACGATATACCATATAACGTAATACGTTATAACGTAATGCCATATAACGTAATTCGTTATAACGTTATACCATATAACGTAATACGTTATAACGTTATACCATATAACGTAATACGTTATAACGTAATGCCATATAACGTAATACGTGATAACGTTATACCATATAACGTAATACGGTATAACGATATACCATATAACGTAATACGTTATAACGTTATACCATATAACGTAATACGTGATAACGTTATACCATATAACGTAATACGTTATAACGTAATACCATATAACGTAATACGTTATAACGTAATACCATATAACGTAAAACGTCATTTCGTTATACCATATAACGTAATACGTTATAACGTAATACCATATAACGTAATACGTTATAACGTTATACCATATAACGTAATACGTGATAACGTTACATCATATAACGTAATACGTTAAAACGTTATACCATATAACGTAATACGTTATAACATTATACCATATAACGTAATATGTTATAACGTCATACCATATAACGTAATACGTTATAACGTAATGCCATATAACGTAATTCGTTATAACGTAATGACATATAACGTAATACGTGATAACGTTATACCATATAACGTAATACGTTATAACGTAATACCATATAACGTAAAACGTCATTTCGTTATACCATATAACGTAATACGGTATAACGTTATACCATATAACGTAATACGTTATAACGATATACCATATAACGTAATACGTTATAACGTTATACCATATAAAGTAATACGTTATAACGTAATACCATATAACGTAATACGTTATAACGTTATACCATATAACGTAATACGTGATAACGTTATACCATATAACATAATACGTTAAAACGTTATACCATATAACGTAATACGTTATAACGTTATACCTTATAACGTAATATGTTATAACGTCATACCATATAACGTAATACGTTATAACGTAATGCCATATAACGTAACTCGTTATAACATAATGACATATAACGTAATACTTTATAGCGTTATACCATATAACGTAATACGTTATAACGTTATACCATATAACGTAATACGTTATAACGTTATACCATATAACGTAATACGTGATAACGTTATACCATATAACGTAATACGTTATAACGTTATACCATATAACGTAAAACGTCATTTCGTTATACCATATAACGTAATACGGTATAACGTTATACCATATAACGTAATACGTTATAACGATATACCATATAACGTAATACGTTATAACGTTATACCATATAACGTAATACGTGATAACGTTATACCATATAACGTAATACGTTATAACGTAATACCATATAACGTAATACGTTATAACGTAATACCATATAACGTAAAACGTCATTTCGTTATACCATATAACGTAATACGTGATAACGTTATACCATATAACGTAATACGTTATAACGTAGTACCATATAACGTAGAACGTCATTTCGTTATACCATATAACGTAATACGGTATAACGTTATACCATATAACGTAATACGTTATAACGATATACCATATAACGTAATACGTTATAACGTTATACCATATAACGTAATACGTTATAACGTAATGCCATATATCGTAATACGTGATAACGTTATACCATATAACGTAATACGTTATAACGTAATACCATATAACGTAAAACGTCATTTCGTTATACCATATAACGTAATACGGTATAACGTTATACCATATAACGTAATACGTTATAACGTTATACCATATAACGTAATACGTGATAGCGTTATAGCATATAACGTAATACGGTATAACGTTATACCATATAACGTAATACGTTATAACGATATACCATATAACGTAATACGTTATAACGTAATGCCATATAACGTAATTCGTTATAACGTTATACCATATAACGTAATACGTTATAACGTAATACCATATAACGTAAAACGTCATTTCGTTAGACCATATAACGTAATACGGTATAACGTTATACCATATAACGTAATACGTTATAACGTTATACCATATAACGTAATACGTGATAACGTTATACCATATAACGTAATACGTTATAACGTTATACCATATAACGTAAAACGTCATTTCGTTATACCATATAACGTAATACGGTATAACGTTATACCATATAACGTAATTCGTTATAACGTTATACCATATAACGTAATACGTTATAACGTAATGCCATATAACGTAATTCGTTATAACGTTATACCATATAACGTAATACGTTATAACGTTATACCATATAACGTAATACGTTATAACGTTATACCATATAACGTAATACGTGATAACGTTATACCATATAACGTAATACGTTATAACGTTATACCATATAACGTAAAACGTCATTTCGTTATACCATATAACGTAATACGGTATAACGTTATACCATATAACGTAATACGTTATAACGATATACCATATAACGTAATACGTTATAACGTTATACCATATAACGTAATACGTGATAACGTTATACCATATAACGTAATACGTTATAACGTAATACCATATAACGTAATACGTTATAACGTAATACCATATAACGTAAAACGTCATTTCGTTATACCATATAACGTAATACGTGATAACGTTATACCATATAACGTAATACGTTATAACGTAGTACCATATAACGTAGAACGTCATTTCGTTATACCATATAACGTAATACGGTATAACGTTATACCATATAACGTAATACGTTATAACGATATACCATATAACGTAATACGTTATAACGTTATACCATATAACGTAATACGTTATAACGTAATGCCATATATCGTAATACGTGATAACGTTATACCATATAACGTAATACGTTATAACGTAATACCATATAACGTAAAACGTCATTTCGTTATACCATATAACGTAATACGGTATAACGTTATACCATATAACGTAATACGTTATAACGTTATACCATATAACGTAATACGTGATAGCGTTATAGCATATAACGTAATACGGTATAACGTTATACCATATAACGTAATACGTTATAACGATATACCATATAACGTAATACGTTATAACGTAATGCCATATAACGTAATTCGTTATAACGTTATACCATATAACGTAATACGTTATAACGTAATACCATATAACGTAAAACGTCATTTCGTTAGACCATATAACGTAATACGGTATAACGTTATACCATATAACGTAATACGGTATAACGTTATACCATATAACGTAATACGTTATAACGATATACCATATAACGTACTATGTGATAACGTTATACCATATAACGTAATACGTTATAACGATATACCATATAACGTAATACGTTATAACGTAATGCCATATAACGTAATTCGTTATAACGTTATACCATATAACGTAATACGTTATAACGTTATACCATATAACGTAATACGTTATAACGTAATGCCATATATCGTAATACGTGATAACGTTATACCATATAACGTAATACGTTATAACGTTATACCATATAACGTAATACGTGATAACGTTATACCATATAACGTAATACGTGATAACGTTATACCATATAACGTAATACGTTATAACGTAATACCATATAACGTAATACGTTAAAACGTTATACCATATAACGTAATACGTTATAGCGTTATACCATATAACGTAATACGTGATAACGTAATACCATATAACGTAATACGTTATGACGTTATACCATATAACGTAATACGTTATAACGTTATACCATATAACGTAATACGTTATAACGTTATACCATATAACGTAATACGTTAAAACGTTATACCATATAACGTAATACGTTATAACGTTATACCATATAACGTAATATGTTATAACGTCATACCATATAACGTAATACGTTATAACGTTATACCATATAACGTAATACGTTATAACGTTATACCATATAACGTAATACGTTATAACGTTATACCATATAACGTAATATGTTATAACGTCATACCATATAACGTAATACGTTATAACGTAATGCCATATAACGTAATTCGTTATAACGTAATGACATATAACGTAATACGTGATAACGTTATACCATATAACGTAATACGTTATAACGTAATACCATATAACGTAAAACGTCATTTCGTTATACCATATAACGTAATACGTGATAACGTAATACCATATAACGTAATACGTGATAACGTTATACCATATAACGTAATACGTGATAACGTTATACCATATAACGTAATACGGTATAACGTTATACCATATAACGTAATACGTTATAACGATTTACCATATAACGTAATACGTTATAACGTAATGCCATATAACGTAATTCGTTATAACGTTATACCATATAACGTAATACGTTATAACGTTATACCATATAACGTAATACGTTATAACGTAATGCCATATATCGTAATACGTGATAACGTTATACCATATAACGTAATACGTTAAAACGTTATACCATATAACGTAATACGTTATAACGTTATACCATATAACGTAATACGTGATAACGTAATACCATATAACGTAATACGTTATGACGTTATACCATATAACGTAATACGTTATAACGTAATACCATATAACGTAATACGTTATAACGTAATACCATATAACGTAGAGCGTCATTTCGTTATACTATATAACGTAATACGTTATAACGTAATACCATATAACGTAATACGTTATAACGTAATACCATATAACGTAATACGTGTTAACGTTATACCATATAACGTAATACGTTAAAACGTTATACCATATAACGTAATACGTTATAACGATATACCATATAACGTAATACGTGATAACGTAATACCATATAACGTAATACGTTATGACGTTATACCATATAACGTAATACGTTATAACGTTATACCATATAACGTAATACGTTATAACGTTATACCATATAACGTAATACGTTATAACGTTATACCATATAACGTAATACGTGATAACGTAATACCATATAACGTAATACGTTATAACGTTATACCATATAACGTAATACGTGATAACGTTATACCATATAACGTAATACGTTAAAACGTTATACCATATAACGTAATACGTTATAACGTTATACCATATAACGTAATACGTGATAACGTAATACCATATAACGTAATACGTTATGACGTTATACCATATAACGTAATACGTTATAACGTAATACCATATAACGTAATACGTTATAACGTAATACCATATAACGTAAAACGTCATTTCGTTATACCATATAACGTAATACGGTATAACGTTATACCATATAACGTAATACGTTATAACGATATACCATATAACGTAATACGTTGTAGCGTTATACCATATAACGTAATACGTTATAACGTTATACCATATAACGTAATACGGTATAACGTTATACCATATAACGTAATACGTTATAACGTTATACCATATAACGTAATACGTTAAAACGTAATACCATATAACGTAATACGTTATAACGTTATACCATATAACGTAAAACGTCATTTCGTTATACCATATAACGTAAAATGTCATTTCGTTATACCGTATAACGTAATACGGTATAACGTTATACCATATAACGTAATACGGTATAACGTTATACCATATAACGTAATACGTTATAACGATATACCATATAACGTAATACGTTATAACGTAATGCCATATAACGTAATTCGTTATAACGTTATACCATATAACGTAATACGTTATAACGTTATACCATATAACGTAATACGTTATAACGTAATGCCATATATCGTAATACGTGATAACGTTATACCATATAACGTAATACGTTATAACGTTATACCATATAACGTAATACGTGATAACGTTATACCATATAACGTAATACGTGATAACGTTATACCATATAACGTAAGACGTTATAACGTAATACCATATAACGTAATACGTTAAAACGTTATACCATATAACGTAATACGTTATAACGTTATACCATATAACGTAATACGTGATAACGTAATACCATATAACGTAATACGTTATGACGTAATACCATATAACGTAATACGTTATAACGTTATACCATATAACGTAATACGTTATAACGTTATACCATATAACGTAATACGTTAAAACGTTATACCATATAACGTAATACGTTATAACGTTATACCATATAACGTAATATGTTATAACGTCATACCATATAACGTAATACGTTATAACGTTATACCATATAACGTAATACGTTATAACGTTATACCATATAACGTAATACGTTATAACGTTATACCATATAACGTAATATGTTATAACGTCATACCATATAACGTAATACGTTATAACGTAATGCCATATAACGTAATTCGTTATAACGTAATGACATATAACGTAATACGTGATAACGTTATACCATATAACGTAATACGTTATAACGTAATACCATATAACGTAAAACGTCATTTCGTTATACCATATAACGTAATACGGTATAACGTTATACCATATAACGTAATACGTTATAACGATACACCATATAACGTAATACGTTATAACGTTATACCATATAACGTAATACGTGATAACGTTATACCATATAACGTAATACGTTATAACGTAATACCATATAACGTAATACGTTATAACGTTATACCATATAACGTAAAACGTCATTTCTTTATACCATATAACGTAAAACGTCATTTCGTTATACCATATAACGTAATACGGTATAACGTTATACCATATAACGTAATACGGTATAACGTTATACCATACAACGTAATACGTTATAACGATATACCATATAACGTAATACGTTATAACGTAATGCCATATAACGTAATTCGTTATAACGTTATGCCATATAACGTAATACGTTATAACGTTATACCATATAACGTAATACGTTATAACGTAATGCCATATAACGTAATACGTGTTAACGTTATACCATATAACGTAATACTGTATAACGATATACCATATAACGTAATACGTTATAACGTTATACCATATAACGTAATACGTGATAACGTTATACCATATAACGTAATACGTTATAACGTAATACCATATAACGTAATACGTTATAACGTAATACCATATAACGTAAAACGTCATTTCGTTATACCATATAACGTAATACGTTATAACGTAATACCATATAACGTAATACGTTATAACGTTATAACATATAACGTAATACGTGATAACGTTATATCATATAACGTAATACGTTAAAACGTTATACCATATAACGTAATACGTTATAACGTTATACCATATAACGTAATATGTTATAACGTCATACCATATAACGTAATACGTTATAACGTAATGCCATATAACGTAATTCGTTATAACGTAATGACATATAACGTAATACGTGATAACGTTATACCATATAACGTAATACGTTATAACGTAATACCATATAACGTAAAACGTCATTTCGTTATACCATATAACGTAATACGGTATAACGTTATACCATATAACGTAATACGTTATAACGATATACCATATAACGTAATACGTTATAACGTTATACCATATAACGTAATACGTTATAACGTAATACCATATAACGTAATACGTTATAACGTTATACCATATAACGTAATACGTGATAACGTTATACCATATAACATAATACGTTAAAACGTTATACCATATAACGTAATACATTATAACGTTATACCTTATAACGTAATATGTTATAACGTCATACCATATAACGTAATACGTTATAACGTAATGCCATATAACGTAATTCGTTATAACATAATGACATATAACGTAATACTTTATAGCGTTATACCATATAACGTAATACGTTATAACGTTATACCATATAACGTAATACGTTATAACGTTATACCATATAACGTAATACGTGATAACGTTATACCATATAACGTAATACGTTATAACGTTATACCATATAACGTAAAACGTCATTTCGTTATACCATATAACGTAATACGGTATAACGTTATACCATATAACGTAATACGTTATAAAGATATACCATATAACGTAATACGTTATAACGTTATACCATATAACGTAATACGTGATAACGTTATACCATATAACGTAAAACGTCATTTCGTTATACCATATAACGTAATACGTTATAACGTTATACCATATAGCGTAATACGTGATAACGTTATACCATATAACGTAATACGTGATAACGTTATACCATATAACGTAATACGTTATAACGTAGTACCATATAACGTAGAACGTCATTTCGTTATACCATATAACGTAATACGGTATAACGTTATACCATATAACGTAATACGTTATAACGATATACCATATAACGTAATACGTTATAACGTTATTCCATATAACGTAATACGTTATAACGTAATGCCATATATCGTAATACGTGATAACGTTATACCATATAACGTAATACGTTATAACGTAATACCATATAACGTAAAACGTCATTTCGTTATACCATATAACGTAATACGGTATAACGTTATACCATATAACGTAATACGTTATAACGTTATACCATATAACGTAATACGTGATAGCGTTATACCATATAACGTAATACGTTATAACGATATACCATATAACGTAATACGTTATAACGTTATACCATATAACGTAATACGTTATAACGTAATGCCATATATCGTAATACGTGATAACGTTATACCATATAACGTAATACGTTATAACGTAATACCATATAACGTAGAACGTCATTTCGTTATACTATATAACGTAATACGTTATAACGTTATACCATATAACGTAAAACGTCATTTCGTTATACCATATAACGTAAAACGTCATTTCGCTATACCGTATAACGTAATACGGTATAACGTTATACCATATAACGTAATACGGTATAACGTTATACCATATAACGTAATACGTTATAACGATATACCATATAACGTAATACGTTATAACGTAATGCCATATAACGTAATTCGTTATAACGTTATACCATATAACGTAATACGTTATAACGTTATACCATATAACGTAATACGTTATAACGTAATGCCATATATCGTAATACGTGATAACGTTATACCATATAACGTAATACGTTATAACGTTATACCATATAACGTAATACGTGATAACGTTATACCATATAACGTAATACGTGATAACGTTATACCATATAACGTAATACGTTATAACGTAATACCATATAACGTAATACGTTAAAACGTTATACCATACAACGTAATACGTTATAACGTTATACCATATAACGTAATACGTGATAACGTAATACCATATAACGTAATACGTTATGACGTTATACCATATAACGTAATACGTTATAACGTTATACCATATAACGTAATACGTTATAACGTTATACCATATAACGTAATACGTTAAAACGTTATACCATATAACGTAATACGTTATAACGTTATACCATATAACGTAATATGTTATAACGTCATACCATATAACGTAATACGTTATAACGTTATACCATATAACGTAATACGTTATAACGTTATACCATATAACGTAATACGTTATAACGTTATACCATATAACGTAATATGTTATAACGTCATACCATATAACGTAATACGTTATAACGTAATGCCATATAACGTAATTCGTTATAACGTAATGACATATAACGTAATACGTGATAACGTTATACCATATAACGTAATACGTTATAACGTAATACCATATAACGTAAAACGTCATTTCGTTATACCATATAACGTAATACGTGATAACGTAATACCATATAACGTAATACGTGATAACGTTATACCATATAACGTAATACGTGATAACGTTATACCATATAACGTAATACGGTATAACGTTATACCATATAACGTAATACGTTATAACGATATACCATATAACGTAATACGTTATAACGTAATGCCATATAACGTAATTCGTTATAACGTTATACCATATAACGTAATACGTTATAACGTTATACCATATAACGTAATACGTTATAACGTAATGCCATATATCGTAATACGTGATAACGTTATACCATATAACGTAATACGTTAAAACGTTATACCATATAACGTAATACGTTATAACGTTATACCATATAACGTAATACGTGATAACGTAATACCATATAACGTAATACGTTATGACGTTATACCATATAACGTAATACGTTATAACGTAATACCATATAACGTAATACGTTATAACGTAATACCATATAACGTAGAACGTCATTTCGTTATACTATATAACGTAATACGTTATAACGTAATACCATATAACGTAATACGTTATAACGTAATACCATATAACGTAATACGTGTTAACGTTATACCATATAACGTAATACGTTAAAACGTTATACCATATAACGTAATACGTTATAACGATATACCATATAACGTAATACGTGATAACGTAATACCATATAACGTAATACGTTATGACGTTATACCATATAACGTAATACGTTATAACGTTATACCATATAACGTAATACGTTATAACGTTATACCATATAACGTAATACGTTATAACGTTATACCATATAACGTAATACGTGATAACGTAATACCATATAACGTAATACGTTATAACGTTATACCATATAACGTAATACGTGATAACGTTATACCATATAACGTAATACGTTAAAACGTTATACCATATAACGTAATACGTTATAACGTTATACCATATAACGTAATACGTGATAACGTAATACCATATAACGTAATACGTTATGACGTTATACCATATAACGTAATACGTTATAACGTAATACCATATAACGTAATACGTTATAACGTAATACCATATAACGTAAAACGTCATTTCTTTATACCATATAACGTAATACGGTATAACGTTATACCATATAACGTAATACGTTATAACGATATACCATATAACGTAATACGTTGTAGCGTTATACCATATAACGTAATACGTCATAACGTTATACCATATAACGTAATACGGTATAACGTTATACCATATAACGTAATACGTTATAACGTTATACCATATAACGTAATACGTTAAAACGTAATACCATATAACGTAATACGTTATAACGTTATACCATATAACGTAAAACGTCATTTCGTTATACCATATAACGTAAAACTTCATTTCGTTATACCGTATAACGTAATACGGTATAACGTTATACCATATAACGTAATACGGTATAACGTTATACCATATAACGTAATACGTTATAACGATATACCATATAACGTAATACGGTATAACGTTATACCATATAACGTAATACGTTATAACGATATACCATATAACGTAATACGTTATAACGTAATGCCATATAACGTAATTCGTTATAACGTTATACCATATAACGTAATACGTTATAACGTTATACCATATAACGTAATACGTTATAACGTAATGCCATATATCGTAATACGTGATAACGTTATACCATATAACGTAATACGTTAAAACGTTATACCATATAACGTAATACGTTATAACGTTATACCATATAACGTAATACGTGATAACGTAATACCATATAACGTAATACGTTATGACGTTATACCATATAACGTAATACGTTATAACGTAATACCATATAACGTAATACGTTATAACGTAATACCATATAACGTAGAACGTCATTTCGTTATACTATATAACGTAATACGTTATAACGTAATACCATATAACGTAATACGTTATAACGTAATACCATATAACGTAATACGTGTTAACGTTATACCATATAACGTAATACGTTAAAACGTTATACCATATAACGTAATACGTTATAACGATATACCATATAACGTAATACGTGATAACGTAATACCATATAACGTAATACGTTATGACGTTATACCATATAACGTAATACGTTATAACGTTATACCATATAACGTAATACGTTATAACGTTATACCATATAACGTAATACGTTATAACGTTATACCATATAACGTAATACGTGATAACGTAATACCATATAACGTAATACGTTATAACGTTATACCATATAACGTAATACGTGATAACGTTATACCATATAACGTAATACGTTAAAACGTTATACCATATAACGTAATACGTTATAACGTTATACCATATAACGTAATACGTGATAACGTAATACCATATAACGTAATACGTTATGACGTTATACCATATAACGTAATACGTTATAACGTAATACCATATAACGTAATACGTTATAACGTAATACCATATAACGTAAAACGTCATTTCTTTATACCATATAACGTAATACGGTATAACGTTATACCATATAACGTAATACGTTATAACGATATACCATATAACGTAATACGTTGTAGCGTTATACCATATAACGTAATACGTTATAACGTTATACCATATAACGTAATACGGTATAACGTTATACCATATAACGTAATACGTTATAACGTTATACCATATAACGTAATACGTTAAAACGTAATACCATATAACGTAATACGTTATAACGTTATACCATATAACGTAAAACGTCATTTCGTTATACCATATAACGTAAAACGTCATTTCGTTATACCGTATAACGTAATACGGTATAACGTTATACCATATAACGTAATACGGTATAACGTTATACCATATAACGTAATACGTTATAACGATATACCATATAACGTAATACGTTATAACGTAATGCCATATAACGTAATTCGTTATAACGTTATACCATATAACGTAATACGTTATAACGTTATACCATATAACGTAATACGTTATAACGTAATGCCATATATCGTAATACGTGATAACATTATACCATATAACGTAATACGTTATAACGTTATACCATATAACGTAATACGTGATAACGTTATACCATATAACGTAATACGTGATAACGTTATACCATATAACGTAATACGTTATAACGTAATACCATATAACGTAATACGTTAAAACGTTATACCATATAACGTAATACGTTATAACGTTATACCATATAACGTAATACGTGATAACGTAATACCATATAACGTAATACGTTATGACGTTATACCATATAACGTAAGACGTTATAACGTTATACCATATAACGTAATACGTTATAACGTTATACCATATAACGTAATACGTTAAAACGTTATACCATATAACGTAATACGTTATAACGTTATACCATATAACGTAATATGTTATAACGTCATACCATATAACGTAATACGTTATGACGTTATACCATATAACGTAATACGTTATAACGTTATACCATATAACGTAATACGTTATAACGTTATACCATATAACGTAATATGTTATAACGTCATACCATATAACGTAATACGTTATAACGTAATGCCATATAACGTAATTCGTTATAACGTAATGACATATAACGTAATACGTGATAACGTTATACCATATAACGTAATACGTTATAACGTAATACCATATAACGTAAAACGTCATTTCGTTATACCATATAACGTAATACGGTATAACGTTATACCATATAACGTAATACGTTATAACGATACACCATATAACGTAATACGTTATAACGTCATACCATATAACGTAATACGTGATAACGTTATACCATATAACGTAATACGTTATAACGTAATACCATATAACGTAATACGTTATAACGTTATACCATATAACGTAAAACGTCATTTCGTTATACCATATAACGTAAAACGTCATTTCGTTATACCATATAACGTAATACGGTATAACGTTATACCATATAACGTAATACGGTATAACGTTATACCATATAACGTAATACGTTATAACGATATACCATATAACGTAATACGTTATAACGTAATGCCATATAACGTAATTCGTTATAACGTTATACCATATAACGTAATACGTTATAACGTTATACCATATAACGTAATACGTTATAACGTAATGCCATATAACGTAATACGTGATAACGTTATACCATATAACGTAATACGGTATAACGATATACCATATAACGTAATACGTTATAACGTTATACCATATAACGTAATACGTGATAACGTTATACCATATAACGTAATACGTTATAACGTAATACCATATAACGTAATACGTTATAACGTAATACCATATAACGTAAAACGTCATTTCGTTATACCATATAACGTAATACGTTATAACGTAATACCATATAACGTAATACGTTATAACGTTATACCATATAACGTAATACGTGATAACGTTATATCATATAACGTAATACGTTAAAACGTTATACCATATAACGTAATACGTTATAACGTTATACCATATAACGTAATATGTTATAACGTCATACCATATAACGTAATACGTTATAACGTAATGCCATATAACGTAATTCGTTATAACGTAATGACATATAACGTAATACGTGATAACGTTATACCATATAACGTAATACGTTATAACGTAATACCATATAACGTAAAACGTCATTTCGTTATACCATATAACGTAATACGGTATAACGTTATACCATATAACGTAATACGTTATAACGATATACCATATAACGTAATACGTTATAACGTTATACCATATAACGTAATACGTTATAACGTAATACCATATAACGTAATACGTTATAACGTTATACCATATAACGTAATACGTGATAACGTTATACCATATAACATAATACGTTAAAACGTTATACCATATAACGTAATACGTTATAACGTTATACCTTATAACGTAATATGTTATAACGTCATACCATATAACGTAATACGTTATAACGTAATGCCATATAACGTAATTCGTTATAACATAATGACATATAACGTAATACTTTATAGCGTTATACCATATAACGTAATACGTTATAACGTTATACCATATAACGTAATACGTTATAACGTTATACCATATAACGTAATACGTGATAACGTTATACCATATAACGTAATACGTTATAACGTTATACCATATAACGTAAAACGTCATTTCGTTATACCATATAACGTAATACGGTATAACGTTATACCATATAACGTAATACGTTATAACGATATACCATATAACGTAATACGTTATAACGTTATACCATATAACGTAATACGTGATAACGTTATACCATATAACGTAATACGTTATAACGTAATACCATATAACGTAATACGTTATAACGTAATACCATATAACGTAAAACGTCATTTCGTTATACCATATAACGTAATACGTTATAACGTTATACCATATAACGTAATACGTGATAACGTTATACCATATAACGTAATACGTGATAACGTTATACCATATAACGTAATACGTTATAACGTAGTACCATATAACGTAGAACGTCATTTCGTTATACCATATAACGTAATACGGTATAACGTTATACCATATAACGTAATACGTTATAACGATATACCATATAACGTAATACGTTATAACGTTATACCATATAACGTAATACGTTATAACGTAATGCCATATATCGTAATACGTGATAACGTTATACCATATAACGTAATACGTTATAACGTAATACCATATAACGTAAAACGTCATTTCGTTATACCATATAACGTAATACGGTATAACGTTATACCATATAACGTAATACGTTATAACGTTATACCATATAACGTAATACGTGATAGCGTTATACCATATAACGTAATACGGTATAACGTTATACCATATAACGTAATACGTTATAACGATATACCATATAACGTAATACGTTATAACGTCATACCATATAACGTAATACGTTATAACGTAATGCCATATAACGTAATTCGTTATAACGTAATGACATATAACGTAATACGTGATAACGTTATACCATATAACGTGATACGTTATAACGTAATACCATATAACGTAAAACGTCATTTCGTTATACCATATAACGTAATACGGTATAACGTTATACCATATAACGTAATACGTTATAACGATATACCATATAACGTAATACGTTATAACGTTATACCATATAACGTAATACGTTATAACGTAATACCATATAACGTAATACGTTATAACGTTATACCATATAACGTAATACGTGATAACGTTATACCATATAACATAATACGTTAAAACGTTATACCATATAACGTAATACGTTATAACGTTATACCTTATAACGTAATATGTTATAACGTCATACCATATAACGTAATACGTTATAACGTAATGCCATATAACGTAATTCGTTATAACATAATGACATATAACGTAATACTTTATAGCGTTATACCATATAACGTAATACGTTATAACGTTATACCATATAACGTAATACGTTATAACGTTATACCATATAACGTAATACGTGATAACGTTATACCATATAACGTAATACGTTATAACGTTATACCATATAACGTAAAACGTCATTTCGTTATACCATATAACGTAATACGGTATAACGTTATACCATATAACGTAATACGTTATAACGATATACCATATAACGTAATACGTTATAACGTTATACCATATAACGTAATACGTGATAACGTTATACCATATAACGTAATACGTTATAACGTAATACCATATAACGTAATACGTTATAACGTAATACCATATAACGTAAAACGTCATTTCGTTATACCATATAACGTAATACGTTATAACGTTATACCATATAACGTAATACGTGATAACGTTATACCATATAACGTAATACTTGATAACGTTATACCATATAACGTAATACGGTATAACGTTATACCATATAACGTAATACGTTATAACGATATACCATATAACGTAATACGTTATAACGTTATACCATATAACGTAATACGTTATAACGTAATGCCATATATCGTAATACGTGATAACGTTATACCATATAACGTAATACGTTATAACGTAATACCATATAACGTAAAACGTCATTTCGTTATACCATATAACGTAATACGGTATAACGTTATACCATATAACGTAATACGTTATAACGTTATACCATATAACGTAATACGTGATAGCGTTATACCATATAACGTAATACGGTATAACGTTATACCATATAACGTAATACGTTATAACGATATACCATATAACGTAATACGTTATAACGTAATGCCATATAACGTAATTCGTTATAACGTTATACCATATAGCGTAATACTTTATAACGATATACCATATAACGTAATACGTTATAACGTAATGCCATATAACGTAATTCGTTATAACGTTATACCATATAACGTAATACGTTATAACGTTATACCATATAACGTAATACGTTATAACGTAATGCCATATACCGTAATACGTGATAACGTTATACCATATAACGTAATACGTTATAACGTTATACCATATAACGTAATACGTGATAACGTTATACCATATAACGTAATACGTGATAACGTTATACCATATAACGTAATACGTTATAACGTAATACCATATAACGTAATACGTTAAAACGTTATACCATATAACGTAATACGTTATAACGTTATACCATATAACGTAATACGTGATAACGTAATACCATATAACGTAATACGCTATGACGTTATACCATATAACGTAATACGTTATAACGATATACCATATAACGTAATACGTGATAACGTAATACCATATAACGTAATACGTTATGACGTTATACCATATAACGTAATACGTTATAACGTTATACCATATAACGTAATACGTTGTAACGTAATGCCATATATCGTAATACGTGATAACGTTATACCATATAACGTAATACGTTATAACGATATACCATATAACGTAATACGTTATAACGTAATGCCATATAACGTAATTCGTTATAACGTTATACCATATAACGTAATACGTTATAACGTAATACCATATAACGTAAAACGTCATTTCGTTATACCATATAACGATATACGGTATAACGTTATACCATATAACGTAATACGGTATAACGTTATACCATATAACGTAATACGTTATAACGATATACCATATAACGTACTATGTGATAACGTTATACCATATAACGTAATACTTTATAACGATATACCATATAACGTAATACGTTATAACGTAATGCCATATAACGTAATTCGTTATAACGTTATACCATATAACGTAAAACGTCATTTCGTTATACCATATAACGTAAAACGTCATTTCGTTATACCATATAACGTAATACGGTATAACGTTATACCATATAACGTAATACGGTATAACGTTATACCATATAACGTAATACGTTATAACGATATACCATATAACGTAATACGTTATAACGTAATGCCATATAACGTAATTCGTTATAACGTTATACCATATAACGTAATACGTTATAACGTTATACCATATAACGTAATACGTTATAACGTAATGCCATATAACGTAATACGTGATAACGTTATACCATATAACGTAATACGGTATAACGATATACCATATAACGTAATACGTTATAACGTTATACCATATAACGTAATACGTGATAACGTTATACCATATAACGTAATACGTTATAACGTAATACCATATAACGTAATACGTTATAACGTAATACCATATAACGTAAAACGTCATTTCGTTATACCATATAACGTAATACGTTATAACGTAATACCATATAACGTAATACGTTATAACGTTATACCATATAACGTAATACGTGATAACGTTATATCATATAACGTAATACGTTAAAACGTTATACCATATAACGTAATACGTTATAACGTTATACCATATAACGTAATATGTTATAACGTCATACCATATAACGTAATACGTTATAACGTAATGCCATATAACGTAATTCGTTATAACGTAATGACATATAACGTAATACGTGATAACGTTATACCATATAACGTAATACGTTATAACGTAATACCATATAACGTAAAACGTCATTTCGTTATACCATATAACGTAATACGGTATAACGTTATACCATATAACGTAATACGTTATAACGATATACCATATAACGTAATACGTTATAACGTTATACCATATAACGTAATACGTTATAACGTAATACCATATAACGTAATACGTTATAACGTTATACCATATAACGTAATACGTGATAACGTTATACCATATAACATAATACGTTAAAACGTTATACCATATAACGTAATACGTTATAACGTTATACCTTATAACGTAATATGTTATAACGTCATACCATATAACGTAATACGTTATAACGTAATGCCATATAACGTAATTCGTTATAACATAATGACATATAACGTAATACTTTATAGCGTTATACCATATAACGTAATACGTTATAACGTTATACCATATAACGTAATACGTTATAACGTTATACCATATAACGTAATACGTGATAACGTTATACCATATAACGTAATACGTTATAACGTTATACCATATAACGTAAAACGTCATTTCGTTATACCATATAACGTAATACGGTATAACGTTATACCATATAACGTAATACGTTATAACGATATACCATATAACGTAATACGTTATAACGTTATACCATATAACGTAATACGTGATAACGTTATACCATATAACGTAATACGTTATAACGTAATACCATATAACGTAATACGTTATAACGTAATACCATATAACGTAAAACGTCATTTCGTTATACCATATAACGTAATACGTTATAACGTTATACCATATAACGTAATACGTGATAACGTTATACCATATAACGTAATACGTGATAACGTTATACCATATAACGTAATACGTTATAACGTAGTACCATATAACGTAGAACGTCATTTCGTTATACCATATAACGTAATACGGTATAACGTTATACCATATAACGTAATACGTTATAACGATATACCATATAACGTAATACGTTATAACGTTATACCATATAACGTAATACGTTATAACGTAATGCCATATATCGTAATACGTGATAACGTTATACCATATAACGTAATACGTTATAACGTAATACCATATAACGTAAAACGTCATTTCGTTATACCATATAACGTAATACGGTATAACGTTATACCATATAACGTAATACGTTATAACGTTATACCATATAACGTAATACGTGATAGCGTTATACCATATAACGTAATACGGTATAACGTTATACCATATAACGTAATACGTTATAACGATATACCATATAACGTAATACGTTATAACGTCATACCATATAACGTAATACGTTATAACGTAATGCCATATAACGTAATTCGTTATAACGTAATGACATATAACGTAATACGTGATAACGTTATACCATATAACGTGATACGTTATAACGTAATACCATATAACGTAAAACGTCATTTCGTTATACCATATAACGTAATACGGTATAACGTTATACCATATAACGTAATACGTTATAACGATATACCATATAACGTAATACGTTATAACGTTATACCATATAACGTAATACGTTATAACGTAATACCATATAACGTAATACGTTATAACGTTATACCATATAACGTAATACGTGATAACGTTATACCATATAACATAATACGTTAAAACGTTATACCATATAACGTAATACGTTATAACGTTATACCATATAACGTAAAACGTCATTTCGTTATACCATATAACGTAATACGGTATAACGTTATACCATATAACGTAATACGTTATAACGATATACCATATAACGTAATACGTTATAACGTTATACCATATAACGTAATACGTGATAACGTTATACCATATAACGTAATACGTTATAACGTAATACCATATAACGTAATACGTTATAACGTAATACCATATAACGTAAAACGTCATTTCGTTATACCATATAACGTAATACGTTATAACGTTATACCATATAACGTAATACGTGATAACGTTATACCATATAACGTAATACGTGATAACGTTATACCATATAACGTAATACGGTATAACGTTATACCATATAACGTAATACGTTATAACGATATACCATATAACGTAATACGTTATAACGTTATACCATATAACGTAATACGTTATAACGTAATGCCATATATCGTAATACGTGATAACGTTATACCATATAACGTAATACGTTATAACGTAATACCATATAACGTAAAACGTCATTTCGTTATACCATATAACGTAATACGGTATAACGTTATACCATATAACGTAATACGTTATAACGTTATACCATATAACGTAATACGTGATAGCGTTATACCATATAACGTAATACGGTATAACGTTATACCATATAACGTAATACGTTATAACGATATACCATATAACGTAATACGTTATAACGTAATGCCATATAACGTAATTCGTTATAACGTTATACCATATAACGTAATACTTTATAACGATATACCATATAACGTAATACGTTATAACGTAATGCCATATAACGTAATTCGTTATAACGTTATACCATATAACGTAATACGTTATAACGTTATACCATATAACGTAATACGTTATAACGTAATGCCATATACCGTAATACGTGATAACGTTATACCATATAACGTAATACGTTATAACGTTATACCATATAACGTAATACGTGATAACGTTATACCATATAACGTAATACGTGATAACGTTATACCATATAACGTAATACGTTATAACGTAATACCATATAACGTAATACGTTAAAACGTTATACCATATAACGTAATACGTTATAACGTTATACCATATAACGTAATACGTGATAACGTAATACCATATAACGTAATACGCTATGACGTTATACCATATAACGTAATACGTTATAACGATATACCATATAACGTAATACGTGATAACGTAATACCATATAACGTAATACGTTATGACGTTATACCATATAACGTAATACGTTATAACGTTATACCATATAACGTAATACGTTGTAACGTAATGCCATATATCGTAATACGTGATAACGTTATACCATATAACGTAATACGTTATAACGATATACCATATAACGTAATACGTTATAACGTAATGCCATATAACGTAATTCGTTATAACGTTATACCATATAACGTAATACGTTATAACGTAATACCATATAACGTAAAACGTCATTTCGTTATACCATATAACGATATACGGTATAACGTTATACCATATAACGTAATACGGTATAACGTTATACCATATAACGTAATACGTTATAACGATATACCATATAACGTACTATGTGATAACGTTATACCATATAACGTAATACTTTATAACGATATACCATATAACGTAATACGTTATAACGTAATGCCATATAACGTAATTCGTTATAACGTTATACCATATAACGTAATACGTTATAACGTTATACCATATAACGTAATACGTTATAACGTAATGCCATATACCGTAATACGTGATAACGTTATACCATATAACGTAATACGTTATAACGTTATACCATATAACGTAATACGTGATAACGTTATACCATATAACGTAATACGTGATAACGTTATACCATATAACGTAATACGTTATAACGTAATACCATATAACGTAATACGTTAAAACGTTATACCATATAACGTAATACGTTATAACGTTATACCATATAACGTAATACGTGATAACGTAATACCATATAACGTAATACGCTATGACGTTATACCATATAACGTAATACGTTATAACGATATACCATATAACGTAATACGTGATAACGTAATACCATATAACGTAATACGTTATGACGTTATACCATATAACGTAATACGTTATAACGTTATACCATATAACGTAATACGTTATAACGTTATACCATATAACGTAATACGTTATAACGTTATACCATATAACGTAATACGTGATAACGTAATACCATATAACGTAATACGTTATAACGTTATACCATATAACGTAATACGTGATAACGTTATACCATATAACGTAATACGTTAAAACGTTATACCATATAACGTAATACGTTATAACGTTATACCATATAACGTAATACGTGATAACGTAATACCATATAACGTAATACGTTATGACGTTATACCATATAACGTAATACGTTATAACGTAATACCATATAACGTAATACGTTATAACGTTATACCATATAACGTAATACGTGATAACGTTATACCATATAACGTAATACGTTATAACGTTATACCATATAACGTAAAACGTCATTTCGTTATACCATATAACGTAATACGGTATAACGTTATACCATATAACGTAATACGTTATAACGATATACCATATAACGTAATACGTTATAACGTTATACCATATAACGTAATACGTGATAACGTTATACCATATAACGTAATACGTTATAACGTAATACCATATAACGTAATACGTTATAACGTAATACCATATAACGTAAAACGTCATTTCGTTATACCATATAACGTAATACGTTATAACGTTATACCATATAACGTAATACGTGATAACGTTATACCATATAACGTAATACGTGATAACGTTATACCATATAACGTAATACGTTATAACGTAGTACCATATAACGTAGAACGTCATTTCGTTATACCATATAACGTAATACGGTATAACGTTATACCATATAACGTAATACGTTATAACGATATACCATATAACGTAATACGTTATAACGTTATACCATATAACGTAATACGTTATAACGTAATGCCATATATCGTAATACGTGATAACGTTATACCATATAACGTAATACGTTATAACGTAATACCATATAACGTAAAACGTCATTTCGTTATACCATATAACGTAATACGGTATAACGTTATACCATATAACGTAATACGTTATAACGTTATACCATATAACGTAATACGTGATAGCGTTATACCATATAACGTAATACGGTATAACGTTATACCATATAACGTAATACGTTATAACGATATACCATATAACGTAATACGTTATAACGTAATGCCATATAACGTAATTCGTTATAACGTTATACCATATAACGTAATACGTTATAACGTAATACCATATAACGTAAAACGTCATTTCGTTATACCATATAACGTAATACGGTATAACGTTATACCATATAACGTAATACGGTATAACGTTATACCATATAACGTAATACGTTATAACGATATACCATATAACGTACTATGTGATAACGTTATACCATATAACGTAATACTTTATAACGATATACCATATAACGTAATACGTTATAACGTAATGCCATATAACGTAATTCGTTATAATGTTATACCATATAACGTAATACGTTATAACGTTATACCATATAACGTAATACGTTATAACGTAATGCCATATACCGTAATACGTGATAACGTTATACCATATAACGTAATACGTTATAACGTTATACCATATAACGTAATACGTGATAACGTTATACCATATAACGTAATACGTGATAACGTTATACCATATAACGTAATACGTTATAACGTAATACCATATAACGTAATACGTTAAAACGTTATACCATATAACGTAATACGTTATAACGTTATACCATATAACGTAATCCGTGATAACGTAATACCATATAACGTAATACGCTATGACGTTATACCATATAACGTAATACGTTATAACGATATACCATATAACGTAATACGTGATAACGTAATACCATATAACGTAATACGTTATGACGTTATACCATATAACGTAATACGTTATAACGTTATACCATATAACGTAATACGTTATAACGTTATACCATATAACGTAATACGTTATAACGTTATACCATATAACGTAATACGTGATAACGTAATACCATATAACGTAATACGTTATAACGTTATACCATATAACGTAATACGTGATAACGTTATACCATATAACGTAATACGTTAAAACGTTATACCATATAACGTAATACGTTATAACGTTATACCATATAACGTAATACGTGATAACGTAATACCATATAACGTAATACGTTATGACGTTATACCATATAACGTAATACGTTATAACGTAATACCATATAACGTAATACGTTATAACGTAATACCATATAACGTAAAACGTCATTTCGTTATACCATATAACGTAATACGGTATAACGTTATACCATATAACGTAATACGTTATAACGATATACCATATAACGTAATACGTTGTAGCGTTATACCATATAACGTAATACGTTATAACGTTATACCATATAACGTAATACGGTACAACGTTATACCATATAACGTAATACGTTATAACGTTATACCATATAACGTAATACGTTAAAACGTAATACCATATAACGTAATACGTTATAACGTTATACCATATAACGTAAAACGTCATTTCGTTATACCATATAACGTAAAACGTCATTTCGTTATACCGTATAACGTAATACGGTATAACGTTATACCATATAACGTAATACGGTATAACGTTATACCATATAACGTAATACGTTATAACGATATACCATATAACGTAATACGTTATAACGTAATGCCATATAACGTAATTCGTTATAACGTTATACCATATAACGTAATACGTTATAACGTTATACCATATAACGTAATACGTTATAACGTAATGCCATATATCGTAATACGTGATAACGTTATACCATATAACGTAATACGTTATAACGTTATACCATATAACGTAATACGTGATAACGTTATACCATATAACGTAATACGTGATAACGTTATACCATATAACGTAATACGTTATAACGTAATACCATATAACGTAATACGTTAAAACGTTATACCATATAACGTAATACGTTATAACGTTATACCATATAACGTAATACGTGATAACGTAATACCATATAACGTAATACGTTATGACGTTATACCATATAACGTAAGACGTTATAACGTTATACCATATAACGTAATACGTTATAACGTTATACCATATAACGTAATACGTTAAAACGTTATACCATATAACGTAATACGTTATAACGTTATACCATATAACGTAATATGTTATAACGTCATACCATATAACGTAATACGTTATAACGTTATACCATATAACGTAATACGTTATAACGTTATACCATATAACGTAATACGTTATAACGTTATACCATATAACGTAATATGTTATAACGTCATACCATATAACGTAATACGTTATAACGTAATGCCATATAACGTAATTCGTTATAACGTAATGACATATAACGTAATACGTGATAACGTTATACCATATAACGTAATACGTTATAACGTAATACCATATAACGTAAAACGTCATTTCGTTATACCATATAACGTAATACGGTATAACGTTATACCATATAACGTAATACGTTATAACGATACACCATATAACGTAATACGTTATAACGTTATACCATATAACGTAATACGTGATAACGTTATACCATATAACGTAATACGTTATAACGTAATACCATATAACGTAATACGTTATAACGTTATACCATATAACGTAAAACGTCATTTCGTTATACCATATAACGTAAAACGTCATTTCGTTATACCATATAACGTAATACGGTATAACGTTATACCATATAACGTAATACGGTATAACGTTATACCATATAACGTAATACGTTATAACGATATACCATATAACGTAATACGTTATAACGTAATGCCATATAACGTAATTCGTTATAACGTTATACCATATAACGTAATACGTTATAACGTTATACCATATAACGTAATACGTTATAACGTAATGCCATATAACGTAATACGTGATAACGTTATACCATATAACGTAATACGGTATAACGATATACCATATAACGTAATACGTTATAACGTTATACCATATAACGTAATACGTGATAACGTTATACCATATAACGTAATACGTTATAACGTAATACCATATAACGTAAAACGTCATTTCGTTATACCATATAACGTAATACGTTATAACGTAATACCATATAACGTAATACGTTATAACGTTATACCATATAACGTAATACGTGATAACGTTATATCATATAACGTAATACGTTAAAACGTTATACCATATAACGTAATACGTTATGACGTTATACCATATAACGTAATACGTTATAACGTAATACCATATAACGTAATACGTTATAACGTAATACCATATAACGTAAAACGTCATTTCGTTATACCATATAACGTAATACGGTATAACGTTATACCATATAACGTAATACGTTATAACGATATACCATATAACGTAATACGTTGTAGCGTTATACCATATAACGTAATACGTTATAACGTTATACCATATAACGTAATACGGTACAACGTTATACCATATAACGTAATACGTTATAACGTTATACCATATAACGTAATACGTTAAAACGTAATACCATATAACGTAATACGTTATAACGTTATACCATATAACGTAAAACGTCATTTCGTTATACCATATAACGTAAAACGTCATTTCGTTATACCGTATAACGTAATACGGTATAACGTTATACCATATAACGTAATACGGTATAACGTTGTACCATATAACGTAATACGTTATAACGATATACCATATAACGTAATACGTTATAACGTAATGCCATATAACGTAATTCGTTATAACGTTATACCATATAACGTAATACGTTATAACGTTATACCATATAACGTAATACGTTATAACGTAATGCCACATATCGTAATACGTGATAACGTTATACCATATAACGTAATACGTTATAACGTTATACCATATAACGTAATACGTGATAACGTTATACCATATAACGTAATACGTGATAACGTTATACCATATAACGTAATACGTTATAACGTAATACCATATAACGTAATACGTTAAAACGTTATACCATATAACGTAATACGTTATAACGTTATACCATATAACGTAATACGTGATAACGTAATACCATATAACGTAATACGTTATGACGTTATACCATATAACGTAAGACGTTATAACGTTATACCATATAACGTAATACGTTATAACGTTATACCATATAACGTAATACGTTAAAACGTTATACCATATAACGTAATACGTTATAACGTTATACCATATAACGTAATATGTTATAACGTCATACCATATAACGTAATACGTTATAACGTTATACCATATAACGTAATACGTTATAACGTTATACCATATAACGTAATACGTTATAACGTTATACCATATAACGTAATATGTTATAACGTCATACCATATAACGTAATACGTTATAACGTAATGCCATATAACGTAATTCGTTATAACGTAATGACATATAACGTAATACGTGATAACGTTATACCATATAACGTAATACGTTATAACGTAATACCATATAACGTAAAACGTCATTTCGTTATACCATATAACGTAATACGGTATAACGTTATACCATATAACGTAATACGTTATAACGATACACCATATAACGTAATACGTTATAACGTTATACCATATAACGTAATACGTGATAACGTTATACCATATAACGTAATACGTTATAACGTAATACCATATAACGTAATACGTTATAACGTTATACCATATAACGTAAAACGTCATTTCGTTATACCATATAACGTAAAACGTCATTTCGTTATACCATATAACGTAATACGGTATAACGTTATACCATATAACGTAATACGGTATAACGTTATACCATATAACGTAATACGTTATAACGATATACCATATAACGTAATACGTTATAACGTAATGCCATATAACGTAATTCGTTATAACGTTATACCATATAACGTAATACGTTATAACGTTATACCATATAACGTAATACGTTATAACGTAATGCCATATAACGTAATACGTGATAACGTTATACCATATAACGTAATACGGTATAACGATATACCATATAACGTAATACGTTATAACGTTATACCATATAACGTAATACGTGATAACGTTATACCATATAACGTAATACGTTATAACGTAATACCATATAACGTAAAACGTCATTTCGTTATACCATATAACGTAATACGTTATAACGTAATACCATATAACGTAATACGTTATAACGTTATACCATATAACGTAATACGTGATAACGTTATATCATATAGCGTAATACGTTAAAACGTTATACCATATAACGTAATGCGTTATAACATTATACCATATAACGTAATATGTTATAACGTCATACCATATAACGTAATACGTTATAACGTAATGCCATATAACGTAATTCGTTATAACGTAATGACATATAACGTAATACGTGATAACGTTATACCATATAACGTAATACGTTATAACGTAATACCATATAACGTAAAACGTCATTTCGTTATACCATATAACGTAATACGGTATAACGATATACCATATAACGTAATACGTTATAACGATATACCATATAACGTAATACGTTATAACGTTATACCATATAACGTAATACGTTATAACGTAATACCATATAACGTAATACGTTATAACGTTATACCATATAACGTAATACGTGATAACGTTATACCATATAACATAATACGTTAAAACGTTATACCATATAACGTAATACGTTATAACGTTATACCTTATAACGTAATATGTTATAACGTCATACCATATAACGTAATACGTTATAACGTAATGCCATATAACGTAATTCGTTATAACATAATGACATATAACGTAATACTTTATAGCGTTATACCATATAACGTAATACGTTATAACGTTATACCATATAACGTAATACGTTATAACGTTATACCATATAACGTAATACGTGATAACGTTATACCATATAACGTAATACGTTATAACGTTATACCATATAACGTAAAACGTCATTTCGTTATACCATATAACGTAATACGGTATAACGTTATTCCATATAACGTAATACGTTATAACGATATACCATATAACGTAATACGTTATAACGTTATACCATATAACGTAATACGTGATAACGTTATACCATATAACGTAATACGTTATAACGTAATACCATATAACGTAATACGTTATAACGTAATACCATATAACGTAAAACGTCATATCGTTATACCATATAACGTAATACGTTATAACGTTATACCATATAACGTAATACGTGATAACGTTATACCATATAACGTAATACGTGATAACGTTATACCATATAACGTAATACGTTATAACGTAGTACCATATAACGTAGAACGTCATTTCGTTATACCATATAACGTAATACGGTATAACGTTATACCATATAACGTAATACGTTATAACGATATACCATATAACGTAATACGTTATAACGTTATACCATATAACGTAATACGTTATAACGTAATGCCATATATCGTAATACGTGATAACGTTATACCATATAACGTAATACGTTATAACGTAATACCATATAACGTAAAACGTCATTTCGTTATACCATATAACGTAATACGGTATAACGTTATACCATATAACGTAATACGTTATAACGTTATACCATATAACGTAATACGTGATAGCGTTATACCATATAACGTAATACGGTATAACGTTATACCATATAACGTAATACGTTATAACGATATACCATATAACGTAATACGTTATAACGTAATGCCATATAACGTAATTCGTTATAACGTTATACCATATAACGTAATACGTTATAACGTAATACCATATAACGTAAAACGTCATTTCGTTATACCATATAACGTAATACGGTATAACGTTATACCATATAACGTAATACGGTATAACGTTATACCATATAACGTAATACGTTATAACGATATACCATATAACGTACTATGTGATAACGTTATACCATATAACGTAATACGTTATAACGATATACCATATAACGTAATACGTTATAACGTAATGCCATATAACGTAATTCGTTATAACGTTATACCATATAACGTAATACGTTATAACGTTATACCATATAACGTAATACGTTATAACGTAATGCCATATATCGTAATACGTGATAACGTTATACCATATAACGTAATACGTTATAACGTTATACCATATAACGTAATACGTGATAACGTTATACCATATAACGTAATACGTGATAACGTTATACCATATAACGTAATACGTTATAACGTAATACCATATAACGTAATACGTTAAAACGTTATACCATATAACGTAATACGTTATAACGTTATACCATATAACGTAATACGTGATAACGTAATACCATATAACGTAATACGTTATGACGTTATACCATATAACGTAATACGTTATAACGTTATACCATATAACGTAATACGTTATAACGTTATACCATATAACGTAATACGTTAAAACGTTATACCATATAACGTAATACGTTATAACGTTATACCATATAACGTAATATGTTATAACGTCATACCATATAACGTAATACGTTATAACGTTATACCATATAACGTAATACGTTATAACGTTATACCATATAACGTAATACGTTATAACGTTATACCATATAACGTAATATGTTATAACGTCATACCATATAACGTAATACGTTATAACGTAATGCCATATAACGTAATTCGTTATAACGTAATGACATATAACGTAATACGTGATAACGTTATACCATATAACGTAATACGTTATAACGTAATACCATATAACGTAAAACGTCATTTCGTTATACCATATAACGTAATACGTGATAACGTAATACCATATAACGTAATACGTGATAACGTTATACCATATAACGTAATACGTGATAACGTTATACCATATAACGTAATACGGTATAACGTTATACCATATAACGTAATACGTTATAACGATATACCATATAACGTAATACGTTATATCGTAATGCCATATAACGTAATTCGTTATAACGTTATACCATATAACGTAATACGTTATAACGTTATACCATATAACGTAATACGTTATAACGTAATGCCATATATCGTAATACCTGATAACGTTATACCATATAACGTAATACGTTAAAACGTTATACCATATAACGTAATACGTTATAACGTTATACCATATAACGTAATACGTGATAACGTAATAGCATATAACGTAATACGTTATGACGTTATACCATATAACGTAATACGTTATAACGTAATACCACATAACGTAATACGTTATAACGTAATACCATATAACGTAGAACGTCATTTCGTTATACTATATAACGTAATACGTTATAACGTAATACCATATAACGTAATACGTTATAACGTAATACCATATAACGTAATACGTGTTAACGTTATACCATATAACGTAATACGTTAAAACGTTATACCATATAACGTAATACGTTATAACGATATACCATATAACGTAATACGTGATAACGTAATACCATATAACGTAATACGTTATGACGTTATACCATATAACGTAATACGTTATAACGTTATACCATATAACGTAATACGTTATAACGTTATACCATATAACGTAATACGTTATAACGTTATACCATATAACGTAATACGTGATAACGTAATACCATATAACGTAATACGTTATAACGTTATACCATATAACGTAATACGTGATAACGTTATACCATATAACGTAATACGTTAAAACGTTATACCATATAACGTAATACGTTATAACGTTATACCATATAACGTAATACGTGATAACGTAATACCATATAACGTAATACGTTATGACGTTATACCATATAACGTAATACGTTATAACGTAATACCATATAACGTAATACGTTATAACGTAATACCATATAACGTAAAACGTCATTTCGTTATACCATATAACGTAATACGGTATAACGTTATACCATATAACGTAATACGTTATAACGATATACCATATAACGTAATACGTTGTAGCGTTATACCATATAACGTAATACGTTATAACGTTATACCATATAACGTAATACGGTATAACGTTATACCATATAACGTAATACGTTATAACGTTATACCATATAACGTAATACGTTAAAACGTAATACCATATAACGTAATACGTTATAACGTTATACCATATAACGTAAAACGTCATTTCGTTATACCATATAACGTAAAACGTCATTTCGTTATACCGTATAACGTAATACGGTATAACGTTATACCATATAACGTAATACGTTATAACGTTATACCATATAACGTAATACGTTAAAACGTTATACCATATAACGTAATACGTTATAACGTTATACCATATAACGTAATATGTTATAACGTCATACCACATAACGTAATACGGTATAACGTTATACCATATAACGTAATACGTTATAACGATACACCATATAACGTAATACGTTATAACGTTATACCATATAACGTAATACGTGATAACGTTATACCATATAACGTAATACGTTATAACGTAATACCATATAACGTAATACGTTATAACGTTATACCATATAACGTAAAACGTCATTTCGTTATACCATATAACGTAAAACGTCATTTCGTTATACCATATAACGTAATACGGTATAACGTTATACCATATAACGTAATACGGTATAACGTTATACCATATAACGTAATACGTTATAACGATATACCATATAACGTAATACGTTATAACGTAATGCCATATAACGTAATTCGTTATAACGTTATACCATATAACGTAATACGTTATAACGTTATACCATATAACGTAATACGTTATAACGTAATGCCATATAACGTAATACGTGTTAACGTTATACCATATAACGTAATACGGTATAACGATATACCATATAACGTAATACGTTATAACGTTATACCATATAACGTAATACGTGATAACGTTATACCATATAACGTAATACGTTATAACGTAATACCATATAACGTAATACGTTATAACGTAATACCATATAACGTAAAACGTCATTTCGTTATACCATATAACGTAATACGTTATAACGTAATACCATATAACGTAATACGTTATAACGTTATACCATATAACGTAATACGTGATAACGTTATATCATATAACGTAATACGTTAAAACGTTATACCATATAACGTAATACGTTATAACGTTATACCATATAACGTAATATGTTATAACGTCATACCATATAACGTAATACGTTATAACGTAATGCCATATAACGTAATTCGTTATGACGTAATGACATATAACGTAATACGTGATAACGTTATACCATATAACGTAATACGTTATAACGTAATACCATATAACGTAAAACGTCATTTCGTTATACCATATAACGTAATACGGTATAACGTTATACCATATAACGTAATACGTTATAACGTAATACCATATAACGTAAAACGTCATTTCGTTATACCATATAACGTAATACGGTATAACGTTATACCATATAACGTAATACGGTATAACGTTATACCATATAACGTAATACGGTATAACGTTATACCATATAACGTAATACGTTATAACGATATACCATATAACGTAATACGGTATAACGTTATACCATATAACGTAATACGGTATAACGTTATACCATATAACGTAATACGTGTTAACGTTATACCATATAACGTAATACGGTATAACGTAATGCCATATAACGTAATACGTGTTAACGTTATACCATATAACGTAATACGGTATAACGATATACCATATAACGTAATACGTTATAACGTTATACCATATAACGTAATACGTGATAACGTTATACCATATAACGTAATACGTTATAACGTAATACCATATAACGTAATACGTTATAACGTAATGCCATATAACGTAATACGTTATAACGTAATACCATATAACGTAATACGTTATAACGTTATACCATATAACGTAATACGTGATAACGTTATATCATATAACGTAATACGTTAAAACGTTATACCATATAACGTAATACGTTATAACGTTATACCATATAACGTAATATGTTATAACGTCATACCATATAACGTAATACGTTATAACGTAATGCCATATAACCTAATTCGTTATGACGTAATGACATATAACGTAATACGTGATAACGTTATACCATATAACGTAATACGTTATAACGTAATACCATATAACGTAAAACGTCATTTCGTTATACCATATAACGTAATACGGTATAACGTTATACCATATAACGTAATACGTTATAACGTAATACCATATAACGTAAAACGTCATTTCGTTATACCATATAACGTAATACGGTATAACGTTATACCATATAACGTAATACGGTATAACGTTATACCATATAACGTAATACGGTATAACGTTATACCATATAACGTAATACGTTATAACGATATACCATATAACGTAATACGTTATAACGTAATGCCATATAACGTAATACGTGTTAACGTTATACCATATAACGTAATACGGTATAACGATATACCATATAACGTAATACGTTATAACGTTATACCATATAACGTAATACGTGATAACGTTATACCATATAACGTAATACGTTATAACGTAATACCATATAACGTAATACGTTATAACGTAATGCCATATAACGTAATACGTGTTAACGTTATACCATATAACGTAATACGGTATAACGATATACCATATAACGTAATACGTTATAACGTTATACCATATAACGTAATACGTGTTAACGTTATACCATATAACGTAATACGGTATAACGATATACCATATAACGTAATACGTTATAACGTTATACCATATAACGTAATACGGTATAACGTTATACCATATAACGTAATACGTTATAACGATATACCATATAACGTAATATGTTATAACGTCATACCATATAACGTAATACGTTATAACGTAATGCCATATAACGTAATTCGTTATAACGTAATGACATATAACGTAATACGTGATAACGTTATACCATATAACGTAATACGTTATAACGTAATACCATATAACGTAAAACGTCATTTCGTTATACCATATAACGTAATACGTTATAACGTTATACCATATAACGTAATACGTTATAACGATATACCATATAACGTAATACGTTATAACGTTATACCATATAACGTAATACGTTATAACGTAATACCATATAACGTAATACGTTATAACGTTATACCATATAACGTAATACGTGATAACGTTATACCATATAACATAATACGTTAAAACGTTATACCATATAACGTAATACGTTATAACGTTATACCTTATAACGTAATATGTTATAACGTCATACCATATAACGTAATACGTTATAACGTAATGCCATATAACGTAATTCGTTATAACATAATGACATATAACGTAATACTTTATAGCGCTATACCATATAACGTAATACGTTATAACGTTATACCATATAACGTAATACGTTATAACGTTATACCATATAACGTAATACGTGATAACGTTATACCATATAACGTAATACGTTATAACGTTATACCATATAACGTAAAACGTCATTTCGTTATACCATATAACGTAATACGGTATAACGTTATACCATATAACGTAATACGTTATAACGATATACCATATAACGTAATACGTTATAACGTTATACCATATAACGTAATACGTGATAACGTTATACCATATAACGTAATACGTTATAACGTAATACCATATAACGTGATACGTTATAACGTAATACCATATAACGTAAAACGTCATTTCGTTATACCATATAACGTAATACGTTATAACGTTATACCATATAACGTAATACGTGATAACGTTATACCATATAACGTAATACGTGATAACGTTATACCATATAACGTAATACGTTATAACGTAGTACCATATAACGTAGAACGTCATTTCGTTATACCATATAACGTAATACGGTATAACGTTATACCATATAACGTAATACGTTATAACGATATACCATATAACGTAATACGTTATAACGTTATACCATATAACGTAATACGTTATAACGTAATGCCATATATCGTAATACGTGATAACGTTATACCATATAACGTAATACGTTATAACGTAATACCATATAACGTAAAACGTCATTTCGTTATACCATATAACGTAATACGGTATAACGTTATACCATATAACGTAATACGTTATAACGTTATACCATATAACGTAATACGTGATAGCGTTATACCATATAACGTAATACGTTATAACGATATACCATATAACGTAATACGTTATAACGTTATACCATATAACGTAATACGTTATAACGTAATGCCATATATCGTAATACGTGATAACGTTATACCATATAACGTAATACGTTATAACGTAATACCATATAACGTAGAACGTCATTTCGTTATACTATATAACGTAATACGTTATAACGTAATACCATATAACGTAATACGTTATAACGTAATACCATATAACGTAATACGTGTTAACGTTATACCATATAACGTGATACGTTAAAACGTTATACCATATAACGTAATACGTTATAACGTTATACCATATAACGTAATACGTGATAACGTAATACCATATAACGTAATACGTTATGACGTTATACCATATAACGTAATACGTTATAACGTTATACCATATAACGTAATACGTTATAACGTTATACCATATAACGTAATACGTTAAAACGTTTTACCATATAACGTAATACGTTATAACGTTATACCATATAACGTACTATGTTATAACGTCATACCATATAACGTAATACATTATAACGTAATGCCATATAACGTAATTCGTTATAACGTTATACCATATAACGTAATACGTGATAACGTAATACCATATAACGTAATACGTTATGACGTTATACCATATAACGTAATACGTTATAACGTTATACCATATAACGTAATACGTTATAACGTTATACCATATAACGTAATACGTTATAACGTTATACCATATAACGTAATACGTGATAACGTAATACCATATAACGTAATACGTTATAACGTTATACCATATAACGTAATACGTGATAACGTTGTACCATATAACGTAATATGTTAGAACGTTATACAATATAACGTAATACGTTATAACGTTATACCATATAACGTAATACGGTATAACGTTATACCATATAACGTAATACGTTATAACGTAATACCATATAACGTAATACGTTATAACGTTATACCATATAACGTAATACGTTAAAACGTAATACCATATAACGTAATACGTTATAACGTTATACCATATAACGTAAAACGTCATTTCGTTATACCATATAACGTAAAACGTCATTTCGTTATACCGTATAACGTAATACGGTATAACGTTATACCATATAACGTAATACGGTATAACGTTATACCATATATCGTAATACGTTATAACGATATACCATATAACGTAATACGTTATAACGTAATGCCATATAACGTAATTCCTTATAACGTTATACCATATAACGTAATACGTTATAACGTTATACCATATAACGTAATACGTTATAACGTAATGCCATATATCGTAATACGTTATAACGTTATACCATATAACGTAATACGTGATAACGTAATACCATATAACGTAATACGTTATGACGTTATACCATATAACGTAATACGTTATAACGTTATACCATATAACGTAATACGTTATAACGTTATACCATATAACGTAATACGTTAAAACGTTATACCATATAACGTAATACGTTATAACGTTATACCATATAACGTAATATGTTATAACGTCATACCATATAACGTAATACGTTATAACGTTATACCATATAACGTAATACGTTATAACGTTATACCATATAACGTAATACGTTATAACGTTATACCATATAACGTAATATGTTATAACGTCATACCATATAACGTAATACGTTATAACGTAATGCCATATAACGTAATTCGTTATAACGTAATGACATATAACGTAATACGTGATAACGTTATACCATATAACGTAATACGTTATAACGTAATACCATATAACGTAAAACGTCATTTCGTTATACCATATAACGTAATACGTGATAACGTAATACCATATAACGTAATACGTGATAACGTTATACCATATAACGTAATACGTGATAACGTTATACCATATAACGTAATACGGTATAACGTTATACCATATAACGTAATACGTTATAACGATATACCATATAACGTAATACGTTATAACGTAATGCCATATAACGTAATTCGTTATAACGTTATACCATATAACGTAATACGTTATAACGTTATACCATATAACGTAATACGTTATAACGTAATGCCATATATCGTAATACGTGATAACGTTATACCATATAACGTAATACGTTAAAACGTTATACCATATAACGTAATACGTTATAACGTTATACCATATAACGTAATACGTGATAACGTAATACCATATAACGTAATACGTTATGACGTTATACCATATAACGTAATACGTTATAACGTAATACCATATAACGTAATACGTTATAACGTAATACCATATAACGTAGAACGTCATTTCGTTATACTATATAACGTAATACGTTATAACGTAATACCATATAACGTAATACGTTATAACGTAATACCATATAACGTAATACGTGTTAACGTTATACCATATAACGTAATACGTTAAAACGTTATACCATATAACGTAATACGTTATAACGATATACCATATAACGTAATACGTGATAACGTAATACCATATAACGTAATACGTTATGACGTTATACCATATAACGTAATACGTTATAACGTTATACCATATAACGTAATACGTTATAACGTTATACCATATAACGTAATACGTTATAACGTTATACCATATAACGTAATACGTGATAACGTAATACCATATAACGTAATACGTTATAACGTTATACCATATAACGTAATACGTGATAACGTTATACCATATAACGTAATACGTTAAAACGTTATACCATATAACGTAATACGTTATAACGTTATACCATATAACGTAATACGTGATAACGTAATACCATATAACGTAATACGTTATGACGTTATACCATATAACGTAATACGTTATAACGTAATACCATATAACGTAATACGTTATAACGTAATACCATATAACGTAAAACGTCATTTCGTTATACCATATAACGTAATACGGTATAACGTTATACCATATAACGTAATACGTTATAACGATATACCATATAACGTAATACGTTGTAGCGTTATACCATATAACGTAATACGTTATAACGTTATACCATATAACGTAATACGGTATAACGTTATACCATATAACGTAATACGTTATAACGTTATACCATATAACGTAATACGTTAAAACGTAATACCATATAACGTAATACGTTATAACGTTATACCATATAACGTAAAACGTCATTTCGTTATACCATATAACGTAAAACGTCATTTCGTTATACCGTATAACGTAATACGGTATAACGTTATACCATATAACGTAATACGGTATAACGTTATACCATATAACGTAATACGTTATAGCGATATACCATATAACGTAATACGTTATAACGTAATGCCATATAACGTAATTCGTTATAACGTTATACCATATAACGTAATACGTTATAACGTTATACCATATAACGTAATACGTTATAACGTAATGCCATATATCGTAATACGTGATAACGTTATACCATATAACGTAATACGTTATAACGTTATACCATATAACGTAATACGTGATAACGTTATACCATATAACGTAATACGTGATAACGTTATACCATATAACGTAATACGTTATAACGTAATACCATATAACGTAATACGTTAAAACGTTATACCATATAACGTAATACGTTATAACGTTATACCATATAACGTAATACGTGATAACGTAATACCATATAACGTAATACGTTATGACGTTATACCATATAACGTAAGACGTTATAACGTTATACCATATAACGTAATACGTTATAACGTTATACCATATAACGTAATACGTTAAAACGTTATACCATATAACGTAATACGTTATAACGTTATACCATATAACGTAATATGTTATAACGTCATACCATATAACGTAATACGTTATAACGTTATACCATATAACGTAATACGTTATAACGTTATACCATATAACGTAATACGTTATAACGTTATACCATATAACGTAATATGTTATAACGTCATACCATATAACGTAATACGTTATAACGTAATGCCATATAACGTAATTCGTTATAACGTAATGACATATAACGTAATACGTGATAACGTTATACCATATAACGTAATACGTTATAACGTAATACCATATAACGTAAAACGTCATTTCGTTATACCATATAACGTAATACGGTATAACGTTATACCATATAACGTAATACGTTATAACGATACACCATATAACGTAATACGTTATAACGTTATACCATATAACGTAATACGTGATAACGTTATACCATATAACGTAATACGTTATAACGTAATACCATATAACGTAATACGTTATAACGTTATACCATATAACGTAAAACGTCATTTCGTTATACCATATAACGTAAAACGTCATTTCGTTATACCATATAACGTAATACGGTATAACGTTATACCATATAACGTAATACGGTATAACGTTATACCATATAACGTAATACGTTATAACGATATACCATATAACGTAATACGTTAGAACGTAATGCCATATAACGTAATTCGTTATAACGTTATACCATATAACGTAATACGTTATAACGTTATACCATATAACGTAATACGTTATAACGTAATGCCATATAACGTAATACGTGATAACGTTATACCATATAACGTAATACGGTATAACGATATACCATATAACGTAATACGTTATAACGTTATACCATATAACGTAATACGTGATAACGTTATACCATATAACGTAATACGTTATAACGTAATACCATATAACGTAATACGTTATAACGTAATACCATATAACGTAAAACGTCATTTCGTTATACCATATAACGTAATACGTTATAAAGTAATACCATATAACGTAATACGTTATAACGTTATACCATATAACGTAATACGTGATAACGTTATATCATATAACGTAATACGTTAAAACGTTATACCATATAACGTAATACGTTATAACGTTATACCATATAACGTAATATGTTATAACGTCATACCATATAACGTAATACGTTATAACGTAATGCCATATAACGTAATTCGTTATAACGTAATGACATATAACGTAATACGTGATAACGTTATACCATATAACGTAATACGTTATAACGTAATACCATATAACGTAAAACGTCATTTCGTTATACCATATAACGTAATACGGTATAACGTTATACCATATAACGTAATACGTTATAACGATATACCATATAACGTAATACGTTATAACGTTATACCATATAACGTAATACGTTATAACGTAATACCATATAACGTAATACGTTATAACGTTATACCATATAACGTAATACGTGATAACGTTATACCATATAACATAATACGTTAAAACGTTATACCATATAACGTAATACGTTATAACGTTATACCTTATAACGTAATATGTTATAACGTCATACCATATAACGTAATACGTTATAACGTAATGCCATATAACGTAATTCGTTATAACATAATGACATATAACGTAATACTTTATAGCGTTATACCATATAACGTAATACGTTATAACGTTATACCATATAACGTAATACGTTATAACGTTATACCATATAACGTAATACGTGATAACGTTATACCATATAACGTAATACGTTATAACGTTATACCATATAACGTAAAACGTCATTTCGTTATACTATATAACGTAATACGGTATAACGTTATACCATATAACGTAATACGTTATAACGATATACCATATAACATAATACGTTATAACGTTATACCATATAACGTAATACGTGATAACGTTATACCATATAACGTAATACGTTATAACGTAATACCATATAACGTAATACGTTATAACGTAATACCATATAACGTAAAACGTCATTTCGTTATACCATATAACGTAATACGTTATAACGTTATACCATATAACGTAATACGTGATAACGTTATACCATATAACGTAATACGTGATAACGTTATACCATATAACGTAATACGTTATAACGTAGTACCATATAACGTAGAACGTCATTTCGTTATACCATATAACGTAATACGGTATAACGTTATACCATATAACGTAATACGTTATAACGATATACCATATAACGTAATACGTTATAACGTTATACCATATAACGTAATACGTTATAACGTAATGCCATATATCGTAATACGTGATAACGTTATACCATATAACGTAATACGTTATAACGTAATACCATATAACGTAAAACGTCATTTCGTTATACCATATAACGTAATACGTTATAAAGTAATACCATATAACGTAATACGTTATAACGTTATACCATATAACGTAATACGTGATAACGTTATATCATATAACGTAATACGTTAAAACGTTATACCATATAACGTAATACGTTATAACGTTATACCATATAACGTAATATGTTATAACGTCATACCATATAACGTAATACGTTATAACGTAATGCCATATAACGTAATTCGTTATAACGTAATGACATATAACGTAATACGTGATAACGTTATACCATATAACGTAATACGTTATAACGTAATACCATATAACGTAAAACGTCATTTCGTTATACCATATAACGTAATACGGTATAACGTTATACCATATAACGTAATACGTTATAACGATATACCATATAACGTAATACGTTATAACGTTATACCATATAACGTAATACGTTATAACGTAATACCATATAACGTAATACGTTATAACGTTATACCATATAACGTAATACGTGATAACGTTATACCATATAACATAATACGTTAAAACGTTATACCATATAACGTAATACGTTATAACGTTATACCTTATAACGTAATATGTTATAACGTCATACCATATAACGTAATACGTTATAACGTAATGCCATATAACGTAATTCGTTATAACATAATGACATATAACGTAATACTTTATAGCGTTATACCATATAACGTAATACGTTATAACGTTATACCATATAACGTAATACGTTATAACGTTATACCATATAACGTAATACGTGATAACGTTATACCATATAACGTAATACGTTATAACGTTATACCATATAACGTAAAACGTCATTTCGTTATACTATATAACGTAATACGGTATAACGTTATACCATATAACGTAATACGTTATAACGATATACCATATAACATAATACGTTATAACGTTATACCATATAACGTAATACGTGATAACGTTATACCATATAACGTAATACGTTATAACGTAATACCATATAACGTAATACGTTATAACGTAATACCATATAACGTAAAACGTCATTTCGTTATACCATATAACGTAATACGTTATAACGTTATACCATATAACGTAATACGTGATAACGTTATACCATATAACGTAATACGTGATAACGTTATACCATATAACGTAATACGTTATAACGTAGTACCATATAACGTAGAACGTCATTTCGTTATACCATATAACGTAATACGGTATAACGTTATACCATATAACGTAATACGTTATAACGATATACCATATAACGTAATACGTTATAACGTTATACCATATAACGTAATACGTTATAACGTAATGCCATATATCGTAATACGTGATAACGTTATACCATATAACGTAATACGTTATAACGTAATACCATATAACGTAAAACGTCATTTCGTTATACCATATAACGTAATACGGTATAACGTTATACCATATAACGTAATACGTTATAACGTTATACCATATAACGTAATACGTGATAGCGTTATACCATATAACGTAATACGGTATAACGTTATACCATATAACGTAATACGTTATAACGATATACCATATAACGTAATACGTTATAACGTAATGCCATATAACGTAATTCGTTATAACGTTATACCATATAACGTAATACGTTATAACGTAATACCATATAACGTAAAACGTCATTTCGTTATACCATATAACGTAATACGGTATAACGTTATACCATATAACGTAATACGGTATAACGTTATACCATATAACGTAATACGTTATAACGATATACCATATAACGTACTATGTGATAACGTTATACCATATAACGTAATACGTTATAACGATATACCATATAACGTAATACGTTATAACGTAATGCCATATAACGTAATTCGTTATAACGTTATACCATATAACGTAATACGTTATAACGTTATACCATATAACGTAATACGTTATAACGTAATGCCATATATCGTAATACGTGATAACGTTATACCATATAACGTAATACGTTATAACGTTATACCATATAACGTAATACGTGATAACGTTATACCATATAACGTAATACGTGATAACGTTATACCATATAACGTAATACGTTATAACGTAATACCATATAACGTAATACGTTAAAACGTTATACCATATAACGTAATACGTTATAACGTTATACCATATAACGTAATACGTGATAACGTAATACCATATAACGTAATACGTTATGACGTTATACCATATAACGTAATACGTTATAACGTTATACCATATAACGTAATACGTTATAACGTTATACCATATAACGTAATACGTTAAAACGTTATACCATATAACGTAATACGTTATAACGTTATACCATATAACGTAATATGTTATAACGTCATACCATATAACGTAATACGTTATAACGTTATACCATATAACGTAATACGTTATAACGTTATACCATATAACGTAATACGTTATAACGTTATACCATATAACGTAATATGTTATAACGTCATACCATATAACGTAATACGTTATAACGTAATGCCATATAACGTAATTCGTTATAACGTAATGACATATAACGTAATACGTGATAACGTTATACCATATAACGTAATACGTTATAACGTAATACCATATAACGTAAAACGTCATTTCGTTATACCATATAACGTAATACGTGATAACGTAATACCATATAACGTAATACGTGATAACGTTATACCATATAACGTAATACGTGATAACGTTATACCATATAACGTAATACGGTATAACGTTATACCATATAACGTAATACGTTATAACGATATACCATATAACGTAATACGTTATAACGTAATGCCATATAACGTAATTCGTTATAACGTTATACCATATAACATAATACGTTATAACGTTATACCATATAACGTAATACGTTATAACGTAATGCCATATATCGTAATACGTGATAACGTTATACCATATAACGTAATACGTTAAAACGTTATACCATATAACGTAATACGTTATAACGTTATACCATATAACGTAATACGTGATAACGTAATACCATATAACGTAATACGTTATGACGTTATACCATATAACGTAATACGTTATAACGTAATACCATATAACGTAATACGTTATAACGTAATACCATATAACGTAGAACGTCATTTCGTTATACTATATAACGTAATACGTTATAACGTAATACCATATAACGTAATACGTTATAACGTAATACCATATAACGTAATACGTGTTAACGTTATACCATATAACGTAATACGTTAAAACGTTATACCATATAACGTAATACGTTATAACGATATACCATATAACGTAATACGTGATAACGTAATACCATATAACGTAATACGTTATGACGTTATACCATATAACGTAATACGTTATAACGTTATACCATATAACGTAATACGTTATAACGTTATACCATATAACGTAATACGTTATAACGTTATACCATATAACGTAATACGTTATAACGTTATACCATATAACGTAATACGTGATAACGTAATACCATATAACGTAATACGTTATAACGTTATACCATATAACGTAATACGTGATAACGTTATACCATATAACGTAATACGTTAAAACGTTATACCATATAACGTAATACGTTATAACGTTATACCATATAACGTAATACGTGATAACGTAATACCATATAACGTAATACGTTATGACGTTATACCATATAACGTAATACGTTATAACGTAATACCATATAACGCAATACGTTATAACGTAATACCATATAACGTAAAACGTCATTTCGTTATACCATATAACGTAATACGGTATAACGTTATACCATATAACGTAATACGTTATAACGATATACCATATAACGTAATACGTTGTAGCGTTATACCATATAACGTAATACGTTATAACGTTATACCATATAACGTAATACGGTATAACGTTATACCATATAACGTAATACGTTATAACGTTATACCATATAACGTAATACGTTAAAACGTAATACCATATAACGTAATACGTTATGACGTTATACCATATAACGTAAAACGTCATTTCGTTATACCATATAACGTAAAACGTCATTTCGTTATACCGTATAACGTAATACGGTATAACGTTATACCATATAACGTAATACGGTATAACGTTATACCATATAACGTAATACGTTATAACGTAATGCCATATATCGTAATACGTGATAACGTTATACCATATAACGTAATACGTTATAACGTAATACCATATAACGTAAAACGTCATTTCGTTATACCATATAACGTAATACGGTATAACGTTATACCATATAACGTAATACGTTATAACGTTATACCATATAACGTAATACGTGATAGCGTTATACCATATAACGTAATACGGTATAACGTTATACCATATAACGTAATACGTTATAACGATATACCATATAACGTAATACGTTATAACGTAATGCCATATAACGTAATTCGTTATAACGTTATACCATATAACGTAATACGTTATAACGTAATACCATATAACGTAAAACGTCATTTCGTTATACCATATAACGTAATACGGTATAACGTTATACCATATAACGTAATACGGTATAACGTTATACCATATAACGTAATACGTTATAACGATATACCATATAACGTACTATGTGATAACGTTATACCATATAACGTAATACGTTATAACGATATACCATATAACGTAATACGTTATAACGTAATGCCATATAACGTAATTCGTTATAACGTTATACCATATAACGTAATACGTTATAACGTTATACCATATAACGTAATACGTTATAACGTAATGCCATATATCGTAATACGTGATAACGTTATACCATATAACGTAATACGTTATAACGTTATACCATATAACGTAATACGTGATAACGTTATACCATATAACGTAATACGTGATAACGTTATACCATATAACGTAATACGTTATAACGTAATACCATATAACGTAATACGTTAAAACGTTATACCATATAACGTAATACGTTATAACGTTATACCATATAACGTAATACGTGATAACGTAATACCATATAACGTAATACGTTATGACGTTATACCATATAACGTAATACGTTATAACGTTATACCATATAACGTAATACGTTATAACGTTATACCATATAACGTAATACGTTAAAACGTTATACCATATAACGTAATACGTTATAACGTTATACCATATAACGTAATATGTTATAACGTCATACCATATAACGTAATACGTTATAACGTTATACCATATAACGTAATACGTTATAACGTTATACCATATAACGTAATACGTTATAACGTTATACCATATAACGTAATATGTTATAACGTCATACCATATAACGTAATACGTTATAACGTAATGCCATATAACGTAATTCGTTATAACGTAATGACATATAACGTAATACGTGATAACGTTATACCATATAACGTAATACGTTATAACGTAATACCATATAACGTAAAACGTCATTTCGTTATACCATATAACGTAATACGTGATAACGTAATACCATATAACGTAATACGTGATAACGTTATACCATATAACGTAATACGTGATAACGTTATACCATATAACGTAATACGGTATAACGTTATACCATATAACGTAATACGTTATAACGATATACCATATAACGTAATACGTTATAACGTAATGCCATATAACGTAATTCGTTATAACGTTATACCATATAACATAATACGTTATAACGTTATACCATATAACGTAATACGTTATAACGTAATGCCATATATCGTAATACGTGATAACGTTATACCATATAACGTAATACGTTAAAACGTTATACCATATAACGTAATACGTTATAACGTTATACCATATAACGTAATACGTGATAACGTAATACCATATAACGTAATACGTTATGACGTTATACCATATAACGTAATACGTTATAACGTAATACCATATAACGTAATACGTTATAACGTAATACCATATAACGTAGAACGTCATTTCGTTATACTATATAACGTAATACGTTATAACGTAATACCATATAACGTAATACGTTATAACGTAATACCATATAACGTAATACGTGTTAACGTTATACCATATAACGTAATACGTTAAAACGTTATACCATATAACGTAATACGTTATAACGATATACCATATAACGTAATACGTGATAACGTAATACCATATAACGTAATACGTTATGACGTTATACCATATAACGTAATACGTTATGACGTTATACCATATAACGTAATACGTGATAACGTTATACCATATAACGTAATACGTTAAAACGTTATACCATATAACGTAATACGTTATAACGTTATACCATATAACGTAATACGTGATAACGTAATACCATATAACGTAATACGTTATGACGTTATACCATATAACGTAATACGTTATAACGTAATACCATATAACGCAATACGTTATAACGTAATACCATATAACGTAAAACGTCATTTCGTTATACCATATAACGTAATACGGTATAACGTTATACCATATAACGTAATACGTTATAACGATATACCATATAACGTAATACGTTGTAGCGTTATACCATATAACGTAATACGTTATAACGTTATACCATATAACGTAATACGGTATAACGTTATACCATATAACGTAATACGTTATAACGTTATACCATATAACGTAATACGTTAAAACGTAATACCATATAACGTAATACGTTATGACGTTATACCATATAACGTAAAACGTCATTTCGTTATACCATATAACGTAAAACGTCATTTCGTTATACCGTATAACGTAATACGTTATTACGATATACCATATAACGTAATACGTTATAACGTTATACCATATAACGTAATACGTTATAACGTAATGCCATATATCGTAATACGTGATAACGTTATACCATATAACGTAATACGTTATAACGTAATACCATATAACGTAAAACGTCATTTCGTTATACCATATAACGTAATACGGTATAACGTTATACCATATAACGTAATACGTTATAACGTTATACCATATAACGTAATACGTGATAGCGTTATACCATATAACGTAATACGGTATAACGTTATACCATATAACGTAATACGTTATAACGATATACCATATAACGTAATACGTTATAACGTAATGCCATATAACGTAATTCGTTATAACGTTATACCATATAACGTAATACGTTATAACGTAATACCATATAACGTAAAACGTCATTTCGTTATACCATATAACGTAATACGGTATAACGTTATACCATATAACGTAATACGGTATAACGTTATACCATATAACGTAATACGTTATAACGATATACCATATAACGCACTATGTGATAACGTTATACCATATAACGTAATACGTTAAAACGTTATACCATATAACGTAATATGCTATAACGTCATACCATATAACGTAATACGTTATACCGTTATACCATATAACGTAATTCGTGATAACGTTATCCCATATAACGTAATACGTTATAACGTAATACCATATAACGTAAAACGTCATTTCGTTATACCATATAACGTAATACGGTATAACGTTATACCATATAACGTAATACGTTATAAAGATATACCATATAACGTAATACGTTAAAACGCTATACCATATAACGTAATATGTTATAACGTCATACCATATAACGTAATACGTTATAACGTTATACCATATAACGTAATACGTGATAACGTTATACCATATAACGTAATACGGTATAACGTTATACCATATAACGTAATACGTTATAACGATATACCATATAACGTAATACGTTATAACGTAATGCCATATAACGTAATTCGTTATAACGTTATACCATATAACGTAATACAGAATAACGATATACCATATAACGTAATACGTGATAACGTTATACCATATAACGTAATACGGTATAACGTTATACCATATAACGTAATACGTGATAACGTTATACCATATAACGTAATACGGTATAACGTTATACCATATAACGTAATACGTTATAACGATATACCATATAACGTAATACGTTATAACGTAATGCCATATAACGTAATTCGTTATAACGTTATACCATATAACGTAATACGTTATAACGATATACCATATAACGTAATACGTTATAACGTTATACCATATAACGTAATACGTTATAACGTTATACCATATAACGTAATACGTTATAACGTAATACCATATAACGTAATACGTTATAACGTAATACCATATAACGTAAAACGTCATTTCGTTATACCATATAACGTAATACGTTATAACGTAATACCATATAACGTGATACGTTATAACGTTATACCATATAACGTAATACGTGATAACGTTATACCATATAACGTAATACGTTAAAACGTTATACCATATAACGTAATACGTTATAACGTTATACCATATAACGTAATGTGTTATAACGTCATACCATATAACGTAATACGTTATAACGTAATGCCATATAACGTAATTCGTTATAACGTAATGACATATAACATAATAGGTGATAACGTTATACCATATAACGTAATACGTTATAACGTAATACCATATGACGTAAAACGTCATATCGTTATACCATATAACGTAATACGGTATAACGTTATACCATATAACGTAATACGTTATAACGATATACCATATATCGTAATACGTGATAACGTTATACCATATAACGTAATACGTTAAAACGTTATACCATACAACGTAATACGTTATAACGTTATACCATATAACGTAATATGTTATAACGTCATAAGATATAACGTAATACGTTATAACGCAATGCCATAAAACGTAATTCGTTATAACGTTATACCATATAACGTAATACGTGATAACGTAATACCATATAACGTAATACGTTATGACGTTATACCACATAACGTAATACGTTATAACGTAATACCATATAACGTAATACGTTATAACGTTATACCATATAACGTAATACGTGATAACGTTATACCATATTACGTAATACGTTAAAACGTTATACCATATAACGTAATACGTTATAACGTTATACCATATAACGTAATACGTTATAACGTAATACCATATAACGTAATACGTCATAACGTTATACCACATAACGTAATACGTGATAACGTTATACCATATAACGTAATACGTTAAAACGTTATACCATATAACGTAATACGTTATAACGTTATACCATATAACGTAATACGTGATAACGTAATACCATATAACGTAATACGTTATGACGTTATACCATATAACGTAATACGTTATAACGTAATACCACATAACGTAATACGTTATAACGTAATACCATATAACGTAAAACGTGTTAACGTTATACCATATAACGTAATACGTTAAAACGTTATACCATATAACGTAATACGTTATAACGATATACCATATAACGTAATACGTGATAACGTAATACCATATAACGTAATACGTTATGACGTTATACCATATAACGTAATACGTTATAACGTTATACCATATAACGTAATACGTTATAACGTTATACCATATAACGTAATACGTTATAACGTTATACCATATAACGTAATACGTGATAACGTAATACCATATAACGTAATACGTTATAACGTTATACCATATAACGTAATACGTGATAACGTTATACCATATAACGTAATACGTTAAAACGTTATACCATATAACGTAATACGTTATAACGTTATACCATATAACGTAATACGTGATAACGTAATACCATATAACGTAATACGTTATGACGTTATACCATATAACGTAATACGTTATAACGTAATACCATATAACGCAATACGTTATAACGTAATACCATATAACGTAAAACGTCATTTCGTTATACCATATAACGTAATACGGTATAACGTTATACCATATAACGTAATACGTTATAACGATATACCATATAACGTAATACGTTGTAGCGTTATACCATATAACGTAATACGTTATAACGTTATACCATATAACGTAATACGGTATAACGTTATACCATATAACGTAATACGTTATAACGTTATACCATATAACGTAATACGTTAAAACGTAATACCATATAACGTAATACGTTATAACGTTATACCATATAACGTAAAACGTCATTTCGTTATACCATATAACGTAAAACGTCATTTCGTTATACCGTATAACGTAATACGGTATAACGTTATACCATATAACGTAATACGGTATAACGTTATACCATATAACGTAATACGTTATAACGATATACCATATAACGTAATACGTTATAACGTAATGCCATATAACGTAATTCGTTATAACGTTATACCATATAACGTAATACGTTATAACGTTATACCATATAACGTAATACGTTATAACGTAATGCCATATATCGTAATACGTGATAACGTTATACCATATAACGTAATACGTTATAACGTTATACCATATAACGTAATACGTGATAACGTTATACCATATAACGTAATACGTGATAACGTTATACCATATAACGTAATACGTTATAACGTAATACCATATAACGTAATACGTTAAAACGTTATACCATATAACGTAATACGTTATAACGTTATACCATATAACGTAATACGTGATAACGTAATACCATATAACGTAATACGTTATGACGTTATACCATATATCGTAATACGTGATAACGTTATACCATATAACGTAATACGTTAAAACGTTATACCATACAACGTAATACGTTATAACGTTATACCATATAACGTAATATGTTATAACGTCATAAGATATAACGTAATACGTTATAACGCAATGCCATAAAACGTAATTCGTTATAACGTTATACCATATAACGTAATACGTGATAACGTAATACCATATAACGTAATACGTTATGACGTTATACCACATAACGTAATACGTTATAACGTAATACCATATAACGTAATACGTTATAACGTTATACCATATAACGTAATACGTGATAACGTTATACCATATTACGTAATACGTTAAAACGTTATACCATATAACGTAATACGTTATAACGTTATACCATATAACGTAATACGTTATAACGTAATACCATATAACGTAATACGTCATAACGTTATACCACATAACGTAATACGTGATAACGTTATACCATATAACGTAATCCGTTAAAACGTTATACCATATAACGTAATACGTTATAACGTTATACCATATAACGTAATACGTGATAACGTAATACCATATAACGTAATACGTTATGACGTTATACCATATAACGTAATACGTTATAACGTAATACCACATAACGTAATACGTTATAACGTAATACCATATAACGTAAAACGTCAGTTCGTTATACCATATAACGTAATACGGTATAACGTTATACCATATAACGTAATACGTTATAACGATATACCATATAACGTAATACGTTATAACGTTATACCATATAACGTAATACGTTGTAACGTTATACCATATAACGTAATACGGTATAACGTTATACCATATAACGTAATACGTTATAACGATATACCATATAACGTAGTACGTTATAACGTTATACCATATAACGTAATACGTTATAACGTTATACCATATTACGTAATACTTTATAACGTTATACCATATAACGTAATACGTTATAACGTAATGCCATATAACGTAATTCGTTATAACGTTGTACCATATAACGTAATACGTTATAACGTTATACCATATAACGTAATACGTTATAACGTAATACCATATAACGTAATATGTTATAACGTCATACCATATAACGTAATACATTATAACGTAATGCCATATAACGTAATTCGTTATAACGTAATGACATATAACGTAATACGTGATAACGTTATACCATATAACGTAACACGTTATAACGTAATACCATATAACGTAAAACGTCATTTCGTTATACCATATAACGTAATACGATATGACGTTATACCATATAACGTAATACGTTATAACGATATACTATATAACGTAATACGTTATAACGTTATACCATATAACGTAATACGTTATAACGTAATACTATATAACGTAATGCGTTATAACGTTATACCATATAACGTAATACGTGATAACGTTATACCATATAACGTAATACGTTAAAACGTTATACCATATAACGTAATAAGTTATAACGTTATACCATATAACGTAATATGTTATAACGTCATACCATATAACGTAATACGTTATAACGTATATGCCATATAACGTAATTCGTTATAACGTAATGACATATAACGTAATACTTTATAGCGTTATACCATATAACGTAATACGTTATAACGTTATACCATATAACGTAATACGTTATAACGTTATACCATATAACGTAATACGTGATAACGTTATACCATATAACATAATACGTTATAACGTAATACCATATAACGTAAAACGTCATTTCGTTATACCATATAACGTAATACGGTATAACGTTATACCATATAACGTAATACGTTATAACGATATACCATATAACGTAATACGTTATAACGTTATACCATATAACGTAATACGTGATAACATTATACCATATAACGTAATACGTTATAACGTAATACCATATAACGTAATACGTTATAACGTAATACCATATAACGTAAAACGTCATTTCGTTATACCATATAACGTAATACGGTATAACGTTATACCATATAACGTAATACGGTATAACGTTATACCATATAAAGTAATACGTTATAACGATATACCATATAACGTAATACGTTATAACGTAATGCCATATAACGTAATTCGTTATAACGTTATACCATATAACGTAATACGTTATAACGTTATACCACATAACGTAATACGTTATAACGTTATACCATATAACGTAATACGTGATAACGTTATACCATATAACATAATACGTTATAACGTAATACCATATAACGTAAAACGTCATTTCGATATACCATAGAACGTAATACGTTATAACGTTATACCATATAACGTAATACGTTATAACGTTATACCATATAACGTAATACGTTATAACGTTATACCATATAACGTAATACGTGATAACGTTATACCATATAACGTAATACGTTATAACGTAATGCCATATAACGTAATTCGTTATAACGTTATACCATATAACGTAAAACGTCATTTCTTTATACCATATAACGTAATACGGTATAACGTTATACCATATAACGTAATACGTTATAACGATATACCATATAACGTAATACGTTATAACGTTATACCATATAACGTAATACGTTATAACGTAATGCCATATATCGTAATACGTGATAACGTTATACCATATAACGTAATACGTTATAACGTAATACCATATAACGTAAAACGTCATTTCGTTATACCATATAACGTAATACGGTATAACGTTATACCATATAACGTAATACGGTATAACGTTATACCATATAACGTAATACGTTATAACGATATACCATATAACGTAATACGTTATAACGTTATACCATATAACGTAATACCATATAACGTAATACGTTATAACGTAATACCATATAACGTAAAACGTCATTTCGTTATACCATATAACGTAATACGTTATAACGTAATACCATATAACGTAATACGTTATAACGTTATACCATATAACGTAATACGTGATAACGTTATACCATATAACGTAATACGTTAAAACGTTATACCATATAACGTAATACGTTATAACGTTATACCATATAACGTAATATGTTATAACGTCATACCATATAACGTAATACGTTATAACGTAATGCCATATCATGTAATTCGTTATAACGTAATGACATATAACGTAATACGTGATAACGTTAAACCATATAACGTAATACGTTATAACGTAATACCATATAACGTAAAACGTCATTTCGTTATACCATATAACGTAATACGGTATAACGTTATACCATATAACGTAATACGTTATAACGATACACCATATAACGTAATACGCTATAACGTTATACCATATAACGTAATACGTGATAACGTTATACCATATAACGTAATACGTTATAACGTAATACCATATAACGTAATACGTTATAACGTTATACCATATAACGTAAAACGTCATTTCGTTATACCATATAACGTAAAACGTCATTTCGTTATACCATATAACGTAATACGGTATAACGTTATACCATATAACGTAATACGGTATAACGTTATACCATATAACGTAATACGTTATAACGATATACCATATAACGTAATACATTATAACGTAATGCCATATAACGTAATATGTTATAACGTCATACCATATAACGTAATACGTTATAACGTAATGCCATATAACGTAATTCGTTATAACGTAATGACATATAACGTAATACGTGATAACGTTATACCATATAACGTAATACGTTATAACGTAATACCATATAACGTAAAACGTCATTTCGTTATACCATATAACGTAATACGGTATAACGTTATACCATATAACGTAATACGTTATAACGATATACCATATAACGTAATACGTTATAACGTTATACCATATAACGTAATACGTTATAACGTAATACCATATAACGTAATACGTTATAACGTTATACCATATAACGTAATACGTGATAACGTTATACCATATAACGTAATACGTTAAAACGTTATACCATATAACGTAATACGTTATAACGTTATACCATATAACGTAATATGTTATAACGTCATACCATATAACGTAATACGTTATCACGTAATGCCATATAACGTAATTCGTTATAACGTAATGACATATAACGTAATACTTTATAGCGTTATACCATATAACGTAATACGTTATAACGTTATACCATATAACGTAATACGTTATAACGTTATACCATATAACGTAATACGTTATAACGTTATACCATATAACGTACTACGTGATAACGTTATACCATATAACGTAATACGTTAAAACGTTATACCATATAACGTAATATGTTATAACGTCATACCATATAACGTAATACGTTATAACGTTATACCATATAACGTAATTCGTGATAACGTTATACCATATAACGTAATACGTTATAACGTAATACCATATAACGTAAAACGTCATTTCGTTATACCATATAACGTAATACGGTATAACGTTATACCATATAACGTAATACGTTATAACGATATACCATATAATGTAATACGTTAAAACGCTATACCATATAACGTAATATGTTATAACGTCATACCATATAACGTAATACGTTATAACGTTATACCATATAACGTAATACGTGATAACGTTATACCATATAACGTAATACGGTATAACGTTATACCATATAACGTAATACGTTATAACGATATACCATATAACGTAATACGTTATAACGTAATGCCATATAACGTAATTCGTTATAACGTTATACCATATAACGTAATACGTTATAACGTCATACCATATAACGTAATACGTTATAACGTAATGCCATATAACGTAATTCGTTATAACGTAATGACATATAACGTAATACTTTATAGCGTTATACCATATAACGTAATACGTTATAACGTTATACCATATAACGTAATACGTTATAACGTTTTACCATATAACGTAATACGTTATAACGTTATACCATATAACGTACTACGTGATAACGTTATACCATATAACGTAATACGTTAAAACGTTATACCATATAACGTAATATGTTATAACGTCATACCATATAACGTAATAAGTTATAACGTTATACCATATAACGTAATTCGTGATAACGTTATACCATATAACGTAATACGTTATAACGTAATACCATATAACGTAAAGCGTCATTTCGTTATACCATATAACGTAATACGGTATAACGTTATACCATATAACGTAATACGTTATAACGATATACCATATAACGTAATACGTTAAAACGCTATACCATATAACGTAATATGTTATAACGTCATACCATATAACGTAATACGTTATAACGTTATACCATATAACGTAATACGTGATAACGTTATACCATATAACGTAATACGGTATAACGTTATACCATATAACGTAATACGTTATAACGATATACCATATAACGTAATACGTTATAACATAATGCCATATAACGTAATTCGTTATAACGTTATACCATATAACGTAATACGTTATAACGATATACCATATAACGTAATACGTGATAACGTTATACCATATAACGTAAAACGTCATTTCGTTATACCATATAACGTAATACGGTATAACGTTATACCATATAACGTAATACGGTATAACGTTATACCATATAACGTAATACGTTATAACGATATACCATATAACGTAATACGTTATAACGTAATGCCATATAACGTAATTCGTTATAACGTTATACCATATAACGTAATACGGTATAACGTTATACCATATAACGTAATACGTTATAACGATATACCATATAACGTAATACGTTATAACGTAATGCCATATAACGTAATTAGTTATAACGTTATACCATATAACGTAATACGTTATAACGTTATACCATATAACGTAATATGTTATAACGTCATACCATATAACGTAATACGTTATAACGTAATGCCATATAACGTAATTCGTTATAACGTAATGACATATAACGTAATACTTTATAGCGTTATACCATATAACGTAATTCGTTATAACGTTATACCATATAACGTAATACGTTATAACGTAATACCATATAACGTAAAACGTCATTTCGTTATACCATAGAACGTAATACGTTATAACGTTATACCATATAACGTAATACGTTATAACGTAATACCATATAACGTAAAACGTCATTTCGTTATACCATATAACGTAATACGGTATAACGTTATACCATATAACGTAATACGGTATAACGTTATACCATATAACGTAATACGTTATAACGATATACCATATAACGTAATACGTTATAACGTAATGCCATATAACGTAATTCGTTATAACGTTATACCATATAACGTAATACGGTATAACGTTATACCATATAACGTAATACGTTATAACGATATACCATATAACGTAATACGTTATAACGTAATGCCATATAACGTAATTCGTTATAACGTTATACCATATAACGTAATACGTTATAACGTTATACCATATAACGTAATATGTTATAACGTCATACCATATAACGTAATACGTTATAACGTAATGCCATATAACGTAATTCGTTATAACGTAATGACATATAACGTAATACTTTATAGCGTTATACCATATAACGTAATACGTTATAACGTTATACCATATAACGTAATACGTTATAACGTTATACCATATAACGTAATACGTTATAACGTTATACCATATAACGTACTACGTGATAACGTTATACCATATAACGTAATACGTTAAAACGTTATACCATATAACGTAATATGTTATAACGTCACACCATATAACGTAATACGTTATAACGTTATACCATATAACGTAATTCGTGATAACGTTATACCATATAACGTAATACGTTATAACGTAATACCATATAACGTAAAACGTCATTTCGTTATACCATATAACGTAATACGGTATTACGTTATACCATATAACGTAATACGTTATAACGATATACCATATAACGTAATACGTTAAAACGCTATACCATATAACGTAATATGTTATAACGTCATACCATACAACGTAATACGTTATAACGTTATGCCATATAACGTAATACGTGATAACGTTATACCATATAACGTAATACGGTATAACGTTATACCATATAACGTAATACGTTATAACGATATACCATATAACGTAATACGTTATAACGTAATGCCATATAACGTAATTCGTTATAACGTTATACCATATAACGTAATACGTTATAACGATATACCATATAACGTAATACGTGATAACGTTATACCATATAACATAATACGGTATAACGTTATACCATATAACGTAACACGTGATAACGTTATACCATATAACGTAATACGTGATAACGTTATACCATATAACTTAATACGGTATAACGTTATACCATATAACGTAATACGTTATAACGATATACCATATAACGTAATACGTTATAACGTAATGCCATATAACGTAATTCGTTATAACGTAATACCATATAACGTAATACGTTATAACGATATACCATATAACGTAATACGTTATAACGTTATACCATATAACGTAATACGTGATAACATTATACCATATAACGTAATACGTTATAACGTAATACCATATAACGTAATACGTTGTAACGTAATACCATATAACGTAAAACGTCATTTCGTTATACCATATAACGTAATACGGTATAACGTTATACCATATAACGTAATACGGTATAACGTTATACCATATAACGTAATACGTTATAACGATATACCATATAACGTAATACGTTATAACGTAATGCCATATAACGTAATTCGTTATAACGTTATACCATATAACGTAATACGTTATAACGTTATACCATATAACGTAATACGTTATAACGTTATACCATATAACGTAATTCGTTATAACGTTATACCATATAACGTAATACGTTATAACGATATACCATATAACGTAATACGTGATAACGTTATACCATACAACGTAATACGGTATAACGTTATACCATATAACGTAACACGTGATAACGTTATACCATATAACGTAATACGTTATAACGTAATACCATATAACGTAAAACGTCATTTCGTTATACCACATAACGTAATACGGTATAACGTTATACCATATAACGTAATACGTTATAACGTTATACCATATAACGTAATACGTTATAACGTAATGCCATATAACGTTATACGTGATAACGTTATACCATATAAAGTAATACGTTATAACGTAATACCATATAACGTAAAACGTCATTTCGTTATACCATATAACGTAATACGGTATAACGTTATACCATATAACGTAATACGTTATAACGATATACCATATAACGTAATACGTTATAACGTTATACCATATAACGTAATACGTGATAACGTTATACCATATAACGTAATACGTTATAACGTAATACCATATAACGTAATACGTTATAACGTAATACCATATAACGTAAAACGTCATTTCGTTATACCATATAACGTAATACGTTATAACGTAATACCATATAACGTAATACGTTATAACGTTATACCATATAACGTAATACGTGATAACGTTATATCATATAACGTAATACGTTAAAACGTTATACCATATAACGTAATACGTGATAACGTTATACCATATAACGTAATACGTTATAACGTAATACCATATAACGTAATACGTTATAACGTTATACCATATAACGTAATACGTTATAACGTAATACCATATAACGTAATACGTTATAACGATACACCATATAACGTAATACGTTATAACGTTATACCATATAACGTAATACGTGATAACGTTATACCATATAACGTAATACGTTATAACGTAATACCATATAACGTAATACGTTATAACCTTATACCATATAACGTAAAACGTCACTTCGTTATACCATATAACGTAAAACGTCATTTCGTTATACCATATAACGTAATACGGTATAACGTTATACCATATAACGTAATACGGTATAACGTTATACCATATAACGTAATACGTTATAACGATATACCATATAACGTAATACGTTATAACGTAATGCCATATAACGTAATTCGTTATAACGTTATACCATATAACGTAATGCGTTATAACGTTATACCATATAACGTAATACGTTATAACGTAATGCCATATAACGTAATACGTGATAACGTTATACCATATAACGTAATACGTTATAACGTAATACCATATAACGTAAAACGTCATTTCGTTATACCATATAACGTAATACGGTATAACGTTATACCATATAACGTAATACGTTATAACGATATACCATATAACGTAATACGTTATAACGTTATACCATATAACGTAATACGTGATAACGTTATACCATATAACGTAATACCTTATAACGTAATACCATATAACGTAATACGTTATAACGTAATACCATATAACGTAAAACGTCATTTCGTTATACCATATAACGTAATACGTTATAACGTAATACCATATAACGTAATACGTTATAACGTTATACCATATAACGTAATACGTGATAACGTTATATCATATAACGTAATACGTTAAAACGTTATACCATATAACGTAATACGTTATAACGTTATACCATATAACGTAATATGTCATAACGTCATACCATATAACGTAATACGTTATAACGTAATGCCATATAACGTAATTCGTTATAACGTAATGACATATAACGTAATACGTGATAACGTTATACCATATAACGTAATACGTTATAACGTAATACCATATAACGTAAAACGTCATTTCGTTATACCATATAACGTAATACGGTATAACGTTATACCATATAACGTAATACGGTATAACGTTATACCATATAACGTAATACGGTATAACGTTATACCATATAACGTAATACGTTATAACGATATACCATATAACGTAATACGTTATAACGTAATGCCATATAACGTAATTCGTTATAACGTTATACCATATAACGTAATATGTTATAACGTCATACCGTATAACGTAATACGTTATAACGTAATGCCATATAACGTAATTCGTTATAACGTAATGACATATAACGTAATACTTTATAACGTAATACCATATAACGTAAAGCGTCATTTCGTTATACCATATAACGTAATACGGTATAACGTTATACCATATAACGCAATACGTTATAACGATATACCATATAACGTAATACGTTATAACGTTATACCATATAACGTAATACGTGATAACGTTATACCATATAACGTAATACGTTATAACGTAATACCATATAACGTAATACGTTATAACGTAATACCATATAACGTAAACCGTCATTTCGTTATACCATATAACGTAATACGGTATAACGTAATGCCATATAACGTAATTCGTTATAACGTTATACCATATAACGTAATACGTGATAACGTTATACCATATAACGTAATACGTTATAACGTAATACCATATAACGTAGAACGTCATTTCGTTATACCATATAACGTAATACGGTATAACGTTATACCATATAACGTAATACGTTATAACGATATACCATATAACGTAATACGTTATAACGTTATACCATATAACGTAATACGTTATAACGTAATGCCATATATCGTAATACGTGATAACGTTATACCATATAACGTAATACGTTATAACGTAATACCATATAACGTAAAACGTCATTTCGTTATACCATATAACGTAATACGGTATAACGTTATACCATATAACGTAATACGTTATAACGATATACCATATAACGTAATACGTTATAACGTTATACCATATAACGTAATACGCGATAACGTTATACCATATAACGTAATACGTTATAACGTAATACCATATAACGTAATACGTTATAACGTAATACCATATAACGTAAAACGTCATTTCGTTATACCATATAACGTAATACGTTATAACGTAATACCATATAACGTAATACGTTATAACGTTATACCATATAACGTAATACGTGATAACGTTATACCATATAACGTAATACGTTATAACGTTGTACCATATAACGTAATACGTTATAACGTTATACCATATAACGTAATATGTTATAACGTCATACCATATAACGTAATACGTTATAACGTAATGCCATATAACGTAATTCGTTATAACGTAATGACATATAACGTAATACGTGATAACGTTATACCATATAAAGTAATACGTTATAACGTAATACCATAAAACGTAAAACGTCATTTCGTTATACCATATAACGTAATACGGTATAACGTTATACCATATAACGTAATACGTTATAACGATACACCATATAACGTAATACGTTATAACTTTATACCATATAACGTAATACGTGATAACGTTATACCATATAACGTAATACGTTATAACGTAATACCATATAACGTAATACGTTATAACGTTATACCATATAACGTAAAACGTCATTTCGGTATACCATATAACGTAAAACGTCATTTCGTTATACCATATAACGTAATTCGGTATAACGTTATACCATATAACGTAATACGGTATAACGTTATACCATATAACGTAATACGTTATAACGATATACCATATAACGTAATACGTGATAAAGTAATGCCATATAACGTAATTCGTTATAACGTTATACCATATAACGTAATACGTTATAACGTTATACCATATAACGTAATACGTTATAACGTAATGCCATATAACGTAATACGTGATAACGTTATACCATATAACGTAATACGTTATAACGATATACCATATAACGTAATACGCGATAACGTTATACCATATAACGCAATACGGTATAACGTTGTACCATATAACGTAACACGTGATAACGTTATACCATATAACGTAATACGTTATAACGTAATACCATATAACGTAAAACGTCATTTCGTTATACCATATAACGTAATACGGTATAACGTTATACCATATAACGTAATACGTTATAACGTTATACCATATAACGTAATACGTTATAACGTAATGCCATATAACGTAATACGTGATAACGTTATACCATATAACGTAATACGTTATAACGTAATACCATATAACGTAAAACGTCATTTCGTTATACCATATAACGTAATACGGTATAACGTTATACCATATAACGTAATACGTTATAACGATATACCATATAACGTAATACGTTATAACGTAATACCATATAACGTAAAACGTCATTTCGTTATACCATATAACGTAATACGTTATAACTTTATACCATATAACGTAATACGTGATAACGTTATACCATATAACGTAATACGTTATAACGTAATACCATATAACGTAATACGTTATAACGTTATACCATATAACGTAAAACGTCATTTCGGTATACCATATAACGTAAAACGTCATTTCGTTATACCATATAACGTAATTCGTTATAACGTTATACCATATAACGTAATACGGTATAACGTTATACCATATAACGTAATACGTTATAACGATATACCATATAACGTAATACGTGATAAAGTAATGCCATATAACGTAATTCGTTATAACGTTATACCATATAACGTAATACGTTATAACGTTATACCATATAACGTAATACGTTATAACGTAATCCCATATAACGTAATACGTGATAACGTTATACCATATAACGTAATACGTTATAACGATATACCATATAACGTAATACGCGATAACGTTATACCATATAACGCAATACGGTATAACGTTGTACCATATAACGTAACACGTGATAACGTTATACCATATAACGTAATACGTTATAACGTAATACCATATAACGTAAAACGTCATTTCGTTATACCATATAACGTAATACGGTATAACGTTATACCATATAACGTAATACGTTATAACGTTATACCATATAACGTAATACGTTATAACGTAATGCCATATAACGTAATACGTGATAACGTTATACCATATAACGTAATACGTTATAACGTAATACCATATAACGTAAAACGTCATTTCGTTATACCATATAACGTAATACGGTATAACGTTATACCATATAACGTAATACGTTATAACGATATACCATATAACGTAATACGTTATAACGTAATACCATATAACGTAAAACGTCATTTCGTTATACCATATAACGTAATACGTTATAACGTAATACCATATAACGTAATACGTTATAACGTTATACCATATAACGTAATACGTGATAACGTTATATCATATAACGTAATACGTTAAAACGTTATACCATATAACGTAATACGTGATAACGTTATACCATATAACGTAATACGTTATAACGTAATACCATATAACGTAATACGTTATAACGTTATACCATATAACGTAATACCATATAACGTAATACGTTATAACGATACACCATATAACGTAATACGTTATAACGTTATACCATATAACGTAATACGTGATAACGTTATACCATATAACGTAATACGTTATAATGTAATACCATATAACGTAATACGTTATAACGTTATACCATATAACGTAAAACGTCATTTCGTTATACCATATAACGTAAAACGTCATTTCGTTATACCATATAACGTAATACGGTATAACGTTATACCATATAACGTAATACGGTATAACGTTATACCATATAACGTAATACGTTATAACGTTATACCATATAACGTAATACGTGATAACGTTATATCATATAACGTAATACGTTAAAACGTTATACCATATAACGTAATACGTTATAACGTTATACCATATAACGTAATACGTGATAACGTTATACCATATAACGTAATACGTGATAACGTTATACCATATAACGTAATACCTTATAACGTAATACCATATAACGTAATACGTTATAACGTAACACCATATAACGTAAAACGTCATTTCGTTATACCATATAACGTAATACGTTATAACGTAATACCATATAACGTAATACGTTATAACGTTATACCATATAACGTAATACGTGATAACGTTATATCATATAACGTAATACGTTAAAACGTTATACCATATAACGTAATACGTTATAACGTAATACCATATAACGTAAAACGTCATTTCGTTATACCATATAACGTAATACGTTATAACGTAATACCATATAACGTAATACGTTATAACGTTATACCATATAACGTAATACGTGATAACGTTATATCATATAACGTAATACGTTAAAACGTTATACCATATAACGTAATACGTGATAACGTTATACCATATAACGTAATACGTGATAAAGTAATGCCATATAACGTAATTCGTTATAACGTTATACCATATAACGTAATACGTTATAACGTTATACCATATAACGTAATACGTTATAACGTAATGCCATATAACGTAATACGTGATAACGTTATACCATATAACGTAATACGTTATAACGATATACCATATAACGTAATACGCGATAACGATATACCATATAACGTAATACGTTATAACGTAATGCCATATAACGTAATTCGTTATAACGTTATACCATATAACGTAATGCGTTATAACGTTATACCATATAACGTAATACGTTATAACGTAATGCCATATAACGTAATACGTGATAACGTTATACCATATAACGTAATACGTTATAACGTAATACCATATAACGTAAAACTTCATTTCGTTATACCATATAACGTAATACGGTATAACGTTATACCATATAACGTAATACGTTATAACGATATACCATATAACGTAATACGTTATAACGTTATACCATATAACGTAATACGTGATAACGTTATACCATATAACGTAATACCTTATAACGTAATACCATATAACGTAATACGTTATAACGTAACACCATATAACGTAAAACGTCATTTCGTTATACCATATAACGTAATACGTTATAACGTAATACCATATAACGTAATACGTTATAACGTTATACCATATAACGTAATACGTGATAACGTTATATCATATAACGTAATACGTTAAAACGTTATACCATATAACGTAATACGTTATAACGTTATACCATATAACGTAATACGTGATAACGTTATATCATATAACGTAATACGTTAAAACGTTATACCATATAACGTAATACGTTATAACGTTATACCATATAACGTAATACGTGATAACGTTATATCATATAACGTAATACGTTAAAACGTTATACCATATAACGTAATACGTTATAACGATATACCATATAACGTAATACGTTATAACGTTATACCATATAACGTAATACGTGATAACGTTATACCATATAACGTAATACGTTATAACGTAATACCATATAACGTAAAACGTCATTTCGTTATACCATATAACGTAATACGGTATAACGTTATACCATATAACGTAATACGTTATAACGATATACCATATAACGTAATACGTTATAACGTTATACCATATAACGTAATACGTGATAACGTTATACCATATAACGTAATACCATATATCGTAATACGTTATAACGTAATACCATATAACGTAAAACGTCATTTCGTTATACCATATAACGTAATACGTTATAACGTAATACCATATAACGTAATACGTTATAACGTTATACCATATAACGTAATACGTGATAACGTTATACCATATAACGTAATACGTTATAACGTTGTACCATATAACGTAATACGTTATAACGTTATACCATATAACGTAATATGTTATAACGTCATACCATATAACGTAATACGTTATAACGTAATGCCATATAACGTAATTCGTTATAACGTAATGACATATAACGTAATACGTGATAACGTTATACCATATAAAGTAATACGTTATAACGTAATACCATATAACGTAAAACGTCATTTCGTTATACCATATAACGTAATACGGTATAACGTTATACCATATAACGTAATACGTTATAACGATACACCATATAACGTAATACGTTATAACTTTATACCATATAACGTAATACGTGATAACGTTATACCATATAACGTAATACGTTATAACGTAATACCATATAACGTAATACGTTATAACGTTATACCATATAAGGTAAAACGTCATTTCGTTATACCATATAACGTAAAACGTCATTTCGTTATACCATATAACGTAATACGGTATAACGTTATACCATATAACGTAATACGGTATAACGTTATACCATATAACGTAATACGTTATAACGATATACCATATAACGTAATACGTTATAAAGTAATGCCATATAACGTAATTCGTTATAACCTTATACCATATAACGTAATACGTTATAACGTTATACCATATAACGTAATACGTTATAACGTAATGCCATATAACGTAATACGTGATAACGTTATACCATATAACGTAATACGTTATAACGTAATACCATATAACGTAAAACGTCATTTCGTTATACCATATAACGTAATACGGTATAACGTTATATCATATAACGTAATACGTTATAACGATATACCATATAACGTAATACGTCATAACGTTATACCATATAACGTAATACGTGATAACGTTATACCATATAACGTAATACGTTATAACGTAATACCATATAACGTAATACGTTATAACGTAATACCATATAACGTAATACGTGATAACGTTATACCATATAACGTAATGCGTTAAAACGTTATACCATATAACGTAATACGTTATAACGTTATACCATATAACGTAATATGTTATAACGTCATACCATATAACGTAATACGTTATAACGTAATGCCATATAACGTAATTCGTTATAACGTAATACCATATAACGTAAAACGTCATTTCGTTATACCATATAACGTAATACGTTATAACGTTATACCATATAACGTAATTCGTTATAACGTTATACCACATAACGTAATACGTTATAACGTTATACCATATAACGTAATACGATAAAACGTAATACCATATAACGTAATACGTTATAACGTTATACCATATAACGTAAAACGTCATTTCGTTATACCATATAACGTAATACGGTATAACGTTATACCATATAACGTAATACGTTATAACGATATACCATATAACGTAATACGTTATAACGTTATACCATATAACGTAATACGTGATAACATTATTCCATATAACGTAATACGTTAAAACGTTATACCATATAACGTAATACGTTATAACGTTATACCATATAACGTAATACGTGATAACGTAATACCATATAACGTAATACGTTATGACGTTATACCATATAACGTAATACGTTATAACGTAATACCATATAACGTAATACGTTATAACGTAATACCATATAACGTAGAACGTCATTTCGTTATACCATATAACGTAATACGTTATAACGTAATACCATATAACGTAATACGTTATAACGTAATACCATATAACGTAATACGTGATAACGTTATACCATATAACGTAATACGTTAAAACGTTATACCATATAACGTAATACGTTATAACGTTATACCATATAACGTAATACGTGATAACGTAATACCATATAACGTAATACGTTATGACGTTATACCATATAACGTAATACGTTATAACGTTATACCATATAACGTAATACGTTATAACGTTATACCATATAACGTAATACGGTATAACGTTATACCATATAACGTAATACGTTATAACGATATACCATATAACGTAATACGTTATAACGTAATGCCATATAACGTAATTCGTTATAACGTTATACCATATAACGTAATACGTTATAACGATATACCATATAACGTAATACGTGATAACGTTATACCATATAACATAATACGGTATAACGTTATACCATATAACGTAACACGTGATAACGTTATACCATATAACGTAATACGTGATAACGATATACCATATAACGTAATACGTCATAACGTTATACCATATAACGTAATACGTGATACCATTATACCATATAACGTAATACGTTATAACGTAATACCATATAACGTAATACGTTATAACGTAATACCATATAACGTAAAACGTCATTTCGTTATACCATATAACGTAATACGGTATAACGTTATACCATATAACGTAATACGGTATAACGTTATACCATATAACGTAATACGTTATAACGATATACCATATAACGTAATACGTTATAACGTAATGCCATATAACGTAATTCGTTATAACGTTATACCATATAACGTAATACGTTATAACGTTATACCATATAACGTAATACGTTATAACGTTATACCATATAACGTAATTCGTTATAACGTTATACCATATAACGTAATACGTTATAACGATATACCATATAACGTAATACGTGATAACGTTATACCATATAACGTAATACGGTATAACGTTATACCATATAACGTAACACGTGATAACGTTATACCATATAACGTAATACGTTATAACGTAATACCATATAACGTAAAACGTCATTTCGTTATACCATATAACGTAATACGGTATAACGTTATACCATATAACGTAATACGTTATAACGTTATACCATATAACGTAATACGTTATAACGTAATGCCATATAACGTTATACGTGATAACGTTATACCATATAACGTAATACGTTATAACGTAATACCATATAACGTAAAACGTCATTTCGTTATACCATATAACGTAATACGGTATAACGTTATACCATATAACGTAATACGTTATAACGATATACCATATAACGTAATACGTTATAACGTTATACCATATAACGTAATACGTGATAACGTTATACCATATAACGTTATACGTGATAACGTTATACCATATAACGTAATACGTTATAACGTAATACCATATAACGTAAAACGTCATTTCGTTATACCATATAACGTAATACGGTATAACGTTATACCATATAACGTAATACGGTATAACGTTATACCATATAACGTAATACGTTATAACGTTATACCATATAACGTAATACGTGATAACGTTATATCATATAACGTAATACGTTAAAACGTTATACCATATAACGTAATACGTTATAACGTTATACCATATAACGTAATACGTGATAACGTTATACCATATAACGTAATACGTGATAACGTTATACCATATAACGTAATACCTTATAACGTAATACCATATAACGTAATACGTTATAACGTAACACCATATAACGTAAAACGTCATTTCGTTATACCATATAACGTAATACGTTATAACGTAATACCATATAACGTAATACGTTATAACGTTATACCATATAACGTAATACGTGATAACGTTATATCATATAACGTAATACGTTAAAACGTTATACCATATAACGTAATACGTTATAACGTAATACCATATAACGTAAAACGTCATTTCGTTATACCATATAACGTAATACGTTATAACGTAATACCATATAACGTAATACGTTATAACGTTATACCATATAACGTAATACGTGATAACGTTATATCATATAACGTAATACGTTAAAACGTTATACCATATAACGTAATACGTGATAACGTTATACCATATAACGTAATACGTGATAAAGTAATGCCATATAACGTAATTCGTTATAACGTTATACCATATAACGTAATACGTTATAACGTTATACCATATAACGTAATACGTTATAACGTAATGCCATATAACGTAATACGTGATAACGTTATACCATATAACGTAATACGTTATAACGATATACCATATAACGTAATACGCGATAACGATATACCATATAACGTAATACGTTATAACGTAATGCCATATAACGTAATTCGTTATAACGTTATACCATATAACGTAATGCGTTATAACGTTATACCATATAACGTAATACGTTATAACGTAATGCCATATAACGTAATACGTGATAACGTTATACCATATAACGTAATACGTTATAACGTAATACCATATAACGTAAAACTTCATTTCGTTATACCATATAACGTAATACGGTATAACGTTATACCATATAACGTAATACGTTATAACGATATACCATATAACGTAATACGTTATAACGTTATACCATATAACGTAATACGTGATAACGTTATACCATATAACGTAATACCTTATAACGTAATACCATATAACGTAATACGTTATAACGTAACACCATATAACGTAAAACGTCATTTCGTTATACCATATAACGTAATACGTTACAACGTAATACCATATAACGTAATACGTTATAACGTTATACCATATAACGTAATACGTGATAACGTTATATCATATAACGTAATACGTTAAAACGTTATACCATATAACGTAATACGTTATAACGTTATACCATATAACGTAATACGTGATAACGTTATATCATATAACGTAATACGTTAAAACGTTATACCATATAACGTAATACGTTATAACGTTATACCATATAACGTAATACGTGATAACGTTATATCATATAACGTAATACGTTAAAACGTTATACCATATAACGTAATACGTTATAACGATATACCATATAACGTAATACGTTATAACGTTATACCATATAACGTAATACGTGATAACGTTATACCATATAACGTAATACGTTATAACGTAATACCATATAACGTAAAACGTCATTTCGTTATACCATATAACGTAATACGTTATAACGTAATACCATATAACGTAATACGTTATAACGTTATACCATATAACGTAATACGTGATAACGTTATACCATATAACGTAATACGTTATAACGTTGTACCATATAACGTAATACGTTATAACGTTATACCATATAACGTAATATGTTATAACGTCATACCATATAACGTAATACGTTATAACGTAATGCCATATAACGTAATTCGTTATAACGTAATGACATATAACGTAATACGTGATAACGTTATACCATATAAAGTAATACGTTATAACGTAATACCATATAACGTAAAACGTCATTTCGTTATACCATATAACGTAATACGGTATAACGTTATACCATATAACGTAATACGTTATAACGATACACCATATAACGTAATACGTTATAACTTTATACCATATAACGTAATACGTGATAACGTTATACCATATAACGTAATACGTTATAACGTAATACCATATAACGTAATACGTTATAACGTTATACCATATAAGGTAAAACGTCATTTCGTTATACCATATAACGTAAAACGTCATTTCGTTATACCATATAACGTAATACGGTATAACGTTATACCATATAACGTAATACGGTATAACGTTATACCATATAACGTAATACGTTATAACGATATACCATATAACGTAATACGTTATAAAGTAATGCCATATAACGTAATTCGTTATAACGTTATACCATATAACGTAATACGTTATAACGTTATACCATATAACGTAATACGTTATAACGTAATGCCATATAACGTAATACGTGATAACGTTATACCATATAACGTAATACGTTATAACGTAATACCATATAACGTAATACGTTATAACGTAATACCATATAACGTAATACGTGATAACGTTATACCATATAACGTAATGCGTTAAAACGTTATACCATATAACGTAATACGTTATAACGTTATACCATATAACGTAATATGTTATAACGTCATACCATATAACGTAATACGTTATAACGTAATGCCATATAACGTAATTCGTTATAACGTAATACCATATAACGTAAAACGTCATTTCGTTATACCATATAACGTAATACGTTATAACGTTATACCATATAACGTAATACGTTATAACGTTATACCATATAACGTAATTCGTTATAACGTTATACCACATAACGTAATACGTTATAACGTTATACCATATAACGTAATACGATAAAACGTAATACCATATAACGTAATACGTTATAACGTTATACCATATAACGTAAAACGTCATTTCGTTATACCATATAACGTAATACGGTATAACGTTATACCATATAACGTAATACGTTATAACGATATACCATATAACGTAATACGTTATAACGTTATACCATATAACGTAATACGTGATAACATTATTCCATATAACGTAATACGTTAAAACGTTATACCATATAACGTAATACGTTATAACGTTATACCATATAACGTAATACGTGATAACGTAATACCATATAACGTAATACGTTATGACGTTATACCATATAACGTAATACGTTATAACGTAATACCATATAACGTAATACGTTATAACGTAATACCATATAACGTAGAACGTCATTTCGTTATACCATATAACGTAATACGTTATAACGTAATACCATATAACGTAATACGTTATAACGTAATACCATATAACGTAATACGTGATAACGTTATACCATATAACGTAATACGTTAAAACGTTATACCATATAACGTAATACGTTATAACGTTATACCATATAACGTAATACGTGATAACGTAATACCATATAACGTAATACGTTATGACGTTATACCATATAACGTAATACGTTATAACGTTATACCATATAACGTAATACGTTATAACGTTATACCATATAACGTAATACGGTATAACGTTATACCATATAACGTAATACGTTATAACGATATACCATATAACGTAATACGTTATAACGTAATGCCATATAACGTAATTCGTTATAACGTTATACCATATAACGTAATACGTTATAACGATATACCATATAACGTAATACGTGATAACGTTATACCATATAACATAATACGGTATAACGTTATACCATATAACGTAACACGTGATAACGTTATACCATATAACGTAATACGTGATAACGATATACCATATAACGTAATACGTCATAACGTTATACCATATAACGTAATACGTGATACCATTATACCATATAACGTAATACGTTATAACGTAATACCATATAACGTAATACGTTATAACGTAATACCATATAACGTAAAACGTCATTTCGTTATACCATATAACGTAATACGGTATAACGTTATACCATATAACGTAATACGGTATAACGTTATACCATATAACGTAATACGTTATAACGATATACCATATAACGTAATACGTTATAACGTAATGCCATATAACGTAATTCGTTATAACGTTATACCATATAACGTAATACGTTATAACGTTATACCATATAACGTAATACGTTATAACGTTATACCATATAACGTAATTCGTTATAACGTTATACCATATAACGTAATACGTTATAACGATATACCATATAACGTAATACGTGATAACGTTATACCATATAACGTAATACGGTATAACGTTATACCATATAACGTAACACGTGATAACGTTATACCATATAACGTAATACGTTATAACGTAATACCATATAACGTAAAACGTCATTTCGTTATACCATATAACGTAATACGGTATAACGTTATACCATATAACGTAATACGTTATAACGTTATACCATATAACGTAATACGTTATAACGTAATGCCATATAACGTTATACGTGATAACGTTATACCATATAACGTAATACGTTATAACGTAATACCATATAACGTAAAACGTCATTTCGTTATACCATATAACGTAATACGGTATAACGTTATACCATATAACGTAATACGTTATAACGATATACCATATAACGTAATACGTTATAACGTTATACCATATAACGTAATACGTGATAACGTTATACCATATAACGTAATACGTTATAACGTAATACCATATAACGTAATACGTTATAACGTAATACCATATAACGTAAAACGTCATTTCGTTATACCATATAACGTAATACGTTATAACGTAATACCATATAACGTAATACATTATAACGTTATACCATATAACGTAATACGTGATAACGTTATATCATATAACGTAATACGTTAAAACGTTATACCATATAACGTAATACGTGATAACGTTATACCATATAACGTAATACGTTATAACGTAATACCATATAACGTAATACGTTATAACGTTATACCATATAACGTAATACGTTATAACGTAATACCATATAACGTAATACGTTATAACGATACACCATATAACGTAATACGTTATAACGTTATACCATATAACGTAATACGTGATAACGTTATACCATATAACGTAATACGTTATAACGTAATACCATATAACGTAATACGTTATAACCTTATACCATATAACGTAAAACGTCACTTCGTTATACCATATAACGTAAAACGTCATTTCGTTATACCATATAACGTAATACGGTATAACGTTATACCATATAACGTAATACGGTATAACGTTATACCATATAACGTAATACGTTATAACGATATACCATATAACGTAATACGTTATAACGTAATGCCATATAACGTAATTCGTTATAACGTTATACCATATAACGTAATGCGTTATAACGTTATACCATATAACGTAATACGTTATAACGTAATGCCATATAACGTAATACGTGATAACGTTATACCATATAACGTAATACGTTATAACGTAATACCATATAACGTAAAACGTCATTTCGTTATACCATATAACGTAATACGGTATAACGTTATACCATATAACGTAATACGTTATAACGATATACCATATAACGTAATACGTTATAACGTTATACCATATAACGTAATACGTGATAACGTTATACCATATAACGTAATACCTTATAACGTAATACCATATAACGTAATACGTTATAACGTAATACCATATAACGTAAAACGTCATTTCGTTATACCATATAACGTAATACGTTATAACGTAATACCATATAACGTAATACGTTATAACGTTATACCATATAACGTAATACGTGATAACGTTATATCATATAACGTAATACGTTAAAACGTTATACCATATAACGTAATACGTTATAACGTTATACCATATAACGTAATATGTTATAACGTCATACCATATAACGTAATACGTTATAACGTAATACCATATAACGTAAAACGTCATTTCGTTATACCATATAACGTAATACGGTATAACGTTATACCATATAACGTAATACGGTATAACGTTATACCATATAACGTAATACGTTATAACGATATACCATATAACGTAATACGTTATAACGTAATGCCATATAACGTAATTCGTTATAACGTTATACCATATAACGTAATATGTTATAACGTCATACCATATAACGTAATACGTTATAACGTAATGCCATATAACGTAATTCGTTATAACGTAATGACATATAACGTAATACTTTATAACGTAATACCATATAACGTAAAGCGTCATTTCGTTATACCATATAACGTAATACGGTATAACGTTATACCATATAACGCAATACGTTATAACGATATACCATATAACGTAATACGTTATAACGTTATACCATATAACGTAATACGTGATAACGTTATACCATATAACGTAATACGTTATAACGTAATACCATATAACGTAATACGTTATAACGTAATACCATATAACGTAAACCGTCATTTCGTTATACCATATAACGTAATACGGTATAACGTTATACCATATAACGTAATACGGTATAACGTTATACCATATAACGTAATACGTTATAACGATATACCATATAACGTAATACGTTATAACGTAATGCCATATAACGTAATTCGTTATAACGTTATACCATATAACGTAATACGTTATAACGTTATACCATATAACGTAATACGTTATAACGTTATACCATATAACGTAATACGTGATAACGTTATACCATATAACGTAATACGTTATAACGTAATACCATATAACGTAGAACGTCATTTCGTTATACCATATAACGTAATACGGTATAACGTTATACCATATAACGTAATACGTTATAACGATATACCATATAACGTAATACGTTATAACGTTATACCATATAACGTAATACGTTATAACGTAATGCCATATATCGTAATACGTGATAACGTTATACCATATAACGTAATACGTTATAACGTAATACCATATAACGTAAAACGTCATTTCGTTATACCATATAACGTAATACGGTATAACGTTATACCATATAACGTAATACGTTATAACGATATACAATATAACGTAATACGTTATAACGTTATACCATATAACGTAATACGCGATAACGTTATACCATATAACGTAATACGTTATAACGTAATACCATATAACGTAATACGTTATAACGTAATACCATATAACGTAAAACGTCATTTCGTTATACCATATAACGTAATACGTTATAACGTAATACCATATAACGTAATACGTTATAACGTTATACCATATAACGTAATACGTGATAACGTTATACCATATAACGTAATACGTTATAACGTTGTACCATATAACGTAATACGTGATAACGTTATACCATATAACGTAATACGTTATAACGTAATACCATATAACGTAATACGTTATAACGTTATACCATATAACGTAAAACGTCATTTCGTTATACCATATAACGTAAAACGTCATTTCGTTATACCATATAACGTAATACGGTATAACGTTATACCATATAACGTAATACGGTATAACGTTATACCATATAACGTAATACGTTATAACGTTATACCATATAACGTAATACGTGATAACGTTATATCATATAACGTAATACGTTAAAACGTTATACCATATAACGTAATACGTTATAACGTTATACCATATAACGTAATACGTGATAACGTTATACCATATAACGTAATACGTGATAACGTTATACCATATAACGTAATACCTTATAACGTAATACCATATAACGTAATACGTTATAACGTAACACCATATAACGTAAAACGTCATTTCGTTATACCATATAACGTAATACGTTATAACGTAATACCATATAACGTAATACGTTATAACGTTATACCATATAACGTAATACGTGATAACGTTATATCATATAACGTAATACGTTAAAACGTTATACCATATAACGTAATACGTTATAACGTAATACCATATAACGTAAAACGTCATTTCGTTATACCATATAACGTAATACGTTATAACGTAATACCATATAACGTAATACGTTATAACGTTATACCATATAACGTAATACGTGATAACGTTATATCATATAACGTAATACGTTAAAACGTTATACCATATAACGTAATACGTGATAACGTTATACCATATAACGTAATACGTGATAAAGTAATGCCATATAACGTAATTCGTTATAACGTTATACCATATAACGTAATACGTTATAACGTTATACCATATAACGTAATACGTTATAACGTAATGCCATATAACGTAATACGTGATAACGTTATACCATATAACGTAATACGTTATAACGATATACCATATAACGTAATACGCGATAACGATATACCACATAACGTAATACGTTATAACGTAATGCCATATAACGTAATTCGTTATAACGTTATACCATATAACGTAATGCGTTATAACGTTATACCATATAACGTAATACGTTATAACGTAATGCCATATAACGTAATACGTGATAACGTTATACCATATAACGTAATACGTTATAACGATATACCATATAACGTAATACGTTATAACGTTATACCATATAACGTAATACGTGATAACGTTATACCATATAACGTAATACCTTATAACGTAATACCATATAACGTAATACGTTATAACGTAACACCATATAACGTAAAACGTCATTTCGATATACCATATAACGTAATACGTTATAACGTAATACCATATAACGTAATACGTTATAACGTTATACCATATAACGTAATACGTGATAACGTTATATCATATAACGTAATACGTTAAAACGTTATACCATATAACGTAATACGTTATAACGTTATACCATATAACGTAATACGTGATAACGTTATATCATATAACGTAATACGTTAAAACGTTATACCATATAACGTAATACGTTATAACGTTATACCATATAACGTAATACGTGATAACGTTATATCATATAACGTAATACGTTAAAACGTTATACCATATAACGTAATACGTTATAACGATATACCATATAACGTAATACGTTATAACGTTATACCATATAACGTAATACGTGATAACGTTATACCATATAACGTAATACGTTATAACGTAATACCATATAACGTAAAACGTCATTTCGTTATACCATATAACGTAATACGGTATAACGTTATACCATATAACGTAATACGTTATAACGATATACCATATAACGTAATACGTTATAACGTTATACCATATAACGTAATACGTGATAACGTTATACCATATAACGTAATACGTTATAACGTAATACCATATAACGTAATACGTTATAACGTAATACCATATAACGTAAAACGTCATTTCGTTATACCATATAACGTAATACGTTATAACGTAATACCATATAACGTAATACGTTATAACGTTATACCATATAACGTAATACGTGATAACGTTATACCATATAACGTAATACGTTATAACGTTGTACCATATAACGTAATACGTTATAACGTTATACCATATAACGTAATATGTTATAACGTCATACCATATAACGTAATACGTTATAACGTAATGCCATATAACGTAATTCGTTATAACGTAATGACATATAACGTAATACGTGATAACGTTATACCATATAAAGTAATACGTTATAACGTAATACCATATAACGTAAAACGTCATTTCGTTATACCATATAACGTAATACGGTATAACGTTATACCATATAACGTAATACGTTATAACGATACACCATATAACGTAATACGTTATAACTTTATACCATATAACGTAATACGTGATAACGTTATACCATATAACGTAATACGTTATAACGTAATACCATATAACGTAATACGTTATAACGTTATACCATATAAGGTAAAACGTCATTTCGTTATACCATATAACGTAAAACGTCATTTCGTTATACCATATAACGTAATACGGTATAACGTTATACCATATAACGTAATACGGTATAACGTTATACCATATAACGTAATACGTTATAACGATATACCATATAACGTAATACGTTATAAAGTAATGCCATATAACGTAATTCGTTATAACGTTATACCATATAACGTAATACGTTATAACGTTATACCATATAACGTAATACGTTATAACGTAATGCCATATAACGTAATACGTGATAACGTTATACCATATAACGTAATACGTTATAACGTAATACCATATAACGTAAAACGTCATTTCGTTATACCATATAACGTAATACGGTATAACGTTATATCATATAACGTAATACGTTATAACGATATACCATATAACGTAATACGTCATAACGTTATACCATATAACGTAATACGTGATAACGTTATACCATATAACGTAATACGTTATAACGTAATACCATATAACGTAATACGTTATAACGTAATACCATATAACGTAATACGTGATAACGTTATACCATATAACGTAATGCGTTAAAACGTTATACCATATAACGTAATACGTTATAACGTTATACCATATAACGTAATATGTTATAACGTCATACCATATAACGTAATACGTTATAACGTAATGCCATATAACGTAATTCGTTATAACGTAATACCATATAACGTAAAACGTCATTTCGTTATACCATATAACGTAATACGTTATAACGTTATACCATATAACGTAATACGTTATAACGTTATACCATATAACGTAATTCGTTATAACGTTATACCACATAACGTAATACGTTATAACGTTATACCATATAACGTAATACGATAAAACGTAATACCATATAACGTAATACGTTATAACGTTATACCATATAACGTAAAACGTCATTTCGTTATACCATATAACGTAATACGGTATAACGTTATACCATATAACGTAATACGTTATAACGATATACCATATAACGTAATACGTTATAACGTTATACCATATAACGTAATACGTGATAACATTATTCCATATAACGTAATACGTTAAAACGTTATACCATATAACGTAATACGTTATAACGTTATACCATATAACGTAATACGTGATAACGTAATACCATATAACGTAATACGTTATGACGTTATACCATATAACGTAATACGTTATAACGTAATACCATATAACGTAATACGTTATAACGTAATACCATATAACGTAGAACGTCATTTCGTTATACCATATAACGTAATACGTTATAACGTAATACCATATAACGTAATACGTTATAACGTAATACCATATAACGTAATACGTGATAACGTTATACCATATAACGTAATACGTTAAAACGTTATACCATATAACGTAATACGTTATAACGTTATACCATATAACGTAATACGTGATAACGTAATACCATATAACGTAATACGTTATGACGTTATACCATATAACGTAATACGTTATAACGTTATACCATATAACGTAATACGTTATAACGTTATACCATATAACGTAATACGTTAAAACGTTTTACCATATAACGTAATACGTTATAACGTTATACCATATAACGTAATATGTTATAACGTCATACCATATAACGTAATACGTTATAACGTAATGCCATATAACGTAATTCGTTATAACGTAATACCATATAACGTAAAACGTCATTTCGTTATACCATATAACGTAATACGTTATAACGTAATACCATATAACGTAATACGTTATAACGTTAAACCATATAACGTAATACGTGATAACGTTGTACCATATAACGTAATATGTTAGAACGTTATACAATATAACGTAATACGTTATAACGTAATACCATATAACGTAATACGTTATAACGTAATGACATATAACGTAATACTTTATATAGTTATACCATATAACGTAATAAGTTATAACGTTATACCATATAACGTAATACGTTATGACGTTATACCATATAACGTAATATGTTATAACGTCATACCATATAACGTAATACGTTATAACGTAATACCATATAACGTAATACGTGATAACGTAATACCATATAACGTAATACGTTATAACGTAATACCATATAACGTAATACGTTATAACGTAATGACATATAACGTAATACTTTATATAGTTATACCATATAACGTAATAAGTTATAACGTTATACCATATAACGTAATACGTTATGACGTTATACCATATAACGTAATATGTTATAACGTCATACCATATAACGTAATACGATAAAACGTAATACCATATAACGTAATACGTTATAACGTTATACCATATAACGTAAAACGTCATTTCGTTATACCATATAACGTAATACGGTATAACGTTATACCATATAACGTAATACGTTATAACGATATACCATATAACGTAATACGTTATAACGTTATACCATATAACGTAATACGTGATAACATTATTCCATATAACGTAATACGTTAAAACGTTATACCATATAACGTAATACGTTATAACGTTATACCATATAACGTAATACGTGATAACGTAATACCATATAACGTAATACGTTATGACGTTATACCATATAACGTAATACGTGATAACGTAATACCATATAACGTAATACGTTATGACGTTATACCATATAACGTAATATGTTATAACGTCATACCATATAACGTAATACGTTATAACGTAGTACCATATAACGTAATACGTGATAACGTAATACCATATAACGTAATACGTTATAACGTAATACCATATAACGTAATACGTTATAACGTAATGACATATAACGTAATACTTTATATAGTTATACCATATAACGTAATAAGTTATAACGTTATACCATATAACGTAATACGTTATAACGTTATACCATATAGCGTAATTCGTTATAACGTTATACCACATAACGTAATACGCTATAACGTTATACCATATAACGTAATACGTTAAAACGTAATACCATATAACGTAATACGTTATAACGTTATACCATATAACGTAATACGTGATAACGTAATACCATATAACGTAATACGTTATAACGTAATACCATATAACGTAATACGTTATAACGTAATGACATATAACGTAATACTTTATATAGTTATACCATATAACGTAATAAGTTATAACGTTATACCATATAACGTAATACGTTATAACGTTATACCATATAGCGTAATTCGTTATAACGTAATACCATATAACGTAAAACGTCATTTCGTTATACCATATAACGTAATACGGTATAACGTTATATCATATAACGTAATACGTTATAACGATATACCATATAACGTAATACGTCATAACGTTATACCATATAACGTAATACGTGATAACGTTATACCATATAACGTAATACGTTATAACGTAATACCATATAACGTAATACGTTATAACGTAATACCATATAACGTAATACGTGATAACGTTATACCATATAACGTAATGCGTTAAAACGTTATACCATATAACGTAATACGTTATAACGTTATACCATATAACGTAATATGTTATAACGTCATACCATATAACGTAATACGTTATAACGTAATGCCATATAACGTAATTCGTTATAACGTAATACCATATAACGTAAAACGTCATTTCGTTATACCATATAACGTAATACGTTATAACGTTATACCATATAACGTAATACGTTATAACGTTATACCATATAACGTAATTCGTTATAACGTTATACCACATAACGTAATACGTTATAACGTTATACCATATAACGTAATACGATAAAACGTAATACCATATAACGTAATACGTTATAACGTTATACCATATAACGTAAAACGTCATTTCGTTATACCATATAACGTAATACGGTATAACGTTATACCATATAACGTAATACGTTATAACGATATACCATATAACGTAATACGTCATAACGTTATACCATATAACGTAATACGTGATAACATTATTCCATATAACGTAATACGTTAAAACGTTATACCATATAACGTAATACGTTATAACGTTATACCATATAACGTAATACGTGATAACGTAATACCATATAACGTAATACGTTATGACGTTATACCATATAACGTAATACGTTATAACGTAATACCATATAACGTAATACGTTATAACGTAATACCATATAACGTAGAACGTCATTTCGTTATACCATATAACGTAATACGTTATAACGTAATACCATATAACGTAATACGTTATAACGTAATACCATATAACGTAATACGTGATAACGTTATACCATATAACGTAATACGTTAAAACGTTATACCATATAACGTAATACGTTATAACGTTATACCATATAACGTAATACGTGATAACGTAATACCATATAACGTAATACGTTATGACGTTATACCATATAACGTAATACGTTATAACGTTATACCATATAACGTAATACGTTATAACGTTATACCATATAACGTAATACGTTAAAACGTTTTACCATATAACGTAATACGTTATAACGTTATACCATATAACGTAATATGTTATAACGTCATACCATATAACGTAATACGTTATAACGTAATGCCATATAACGTAATTCGTTATAACGTAATACCATATAACGTAAAACGTCATTTCGTTATACCATATAACGTAATACGTTATAACGTAATACCATATAACGTAATACGTTATAACGTTAAACCATATAACGTAATACGTGATAACGTTGTACCATATAACGTAATATGTTAGAACGTTATACAATATAACGTAATACGTTATAACGTAATACCATATAACGTAATACGTTATAACGTAATGACATATAACGTAATACTTTATATAGTTATACCATATAACGTAATAAGTTATAACGTTATACCATATAACGTAATACGTTATAACGTTATACCATATAGCGTAATTCGTTATAACGTTATACCACATAACGTAATACGTTATAACGTTATACCATATAACGTAATACGTTAAAACGTAATACCATATAACGTAATACGTTATAACGTTATACCATATAACGTAAAACGTCATTTCGTTATACCATATAACGTAATACGGTGCAACGTTATACCATATAACGTAATACGTTATAACGATATACCATATAACGTAATACGTTATAACGTTATACCATATAACGTAATACGTGATAACATTATTCCATATAACGTAATACGTTAAAACGTTATACCATATAACGTAATACGTTATAACGTTATACCATATAACGTAATACGTGATAACGTAATACCATATAACGTAATACGTTATGACGTTATACCATATAACGTAATACGTTATAACGTAATACCATATAACGTAATACGTTATAACGTTATACCATATAGCGTAATTCGTTATAACGTTATACCACATAACGTAATACGTTATAACGTTATACCATATAACGTAATACGTTAAAACGTAATACCATATAACGTAATACGTTATAACGTTATACCATATAACGTAAAACGTCATTTCGTTATACCATATAACGTAATACCGTGCAACGTTATACCATATAACGTAATACGTTATAACGATATACCATATAACGTAATACGTTATAACGTTATACCATATAACGTAATACGTTATAACGTTATACCATATAACGTAATACGTTATAACGTTATACCATATAACGTAATACGTTATAACGTTATACCATATAACGTAATACGTGATAACGTAATACCATATAACGTAATACGTTATAACGTTATACCATATAACGTAATACGTGATAACGTTATACCATATAACGTAATACGTTAAAACGTTATACCATATAACGTAATACGTTATAACGTTATACCATATAACGTAATACGTGATAACGTAATACCATATAACGTAATACGTTATTACGTTATACCATATAACGTAATACGTTATAACGTAATACCATATAACGTAATACGGTATAACGTAATACCATATAACGTAAATCGTCATTTCGTTATACCATATAACGTAATACGGTATAACGTTATACCATATAACGTAATACGTTATAACGATATACCATATAACGTAATACGTTGTAGCGTTATACCATATAACGTAATACGTTATAACGTTATACCATATAACGTAATACGTTATCACGTTATACCGTATAACGTAATACGTGATAACGGTACAACATATAACGTAATACGCTATAACGTTATACCATATAACGTAATACGTTATAACGTAATACCATATAACGTAATACGTTATAACGTAATACCATATAACGTAATACGTTATAACGTTATACCATATAACGTAATACGTTATCACGTTATACCGTATAACGTAATACGTTATAACGTAATACCATATAACGTAATACGTTATAACGTAATGCCATATAACGTAATTCGTTATAACGTAATACCATATAACGTAAAACGTCATTTCGTTATACCATATAACGTAATACGTTATAACGTAATACCATATAACGTAATACGTTATAACGTTATACCATATAACGTAATACGTGATAACGTTGTACCATATAACGTAATATGTTAGAACGTTATACAATATAACGTAATACGTGATAACGTTATACCATATAACGTAATTCGTTAAAACGTTATACCATATAACGTAATACGTTATAACGTTATACCATATAACGTAATACGTGATAACGTAATACCATATAACGTAATACGTTATGACGTTATACCATATAACGTAATACGTTATAACGTTATACCATATAACGTAATACGTTATAACGTTATACCATATAACGTAATACGTTAAAACGTTTTACCATATAACGTAATACGTTATAACGTTATACCATATAACGTAATATGTTATAACGTCATACCATATAACGTAATACGTTATAACGTAATGCCATATAACGTAATTCGTTATAACGTAATACCATATAACGTAAAACGTCATTTCGTTATACCATATAACGTAATACGTTATAACGTAATACCATATAACGTAATAAGTTATAACGTTATACCATATAACGTAATACGTTATAACGTTATACCATATAGCGTAATTCGTTATAACGTTATACCACATAACGTAATACGTTATAACGTTATACCATATAACGTAATACGTTAAAACGTAATACCATATAACGTAATACGTTATAACGTTATACCATATAACGTAATACGTGATAACGTAATACCATATAACGTAATACGTTATGACGTTATACCATATAACGTAATACGTTATAACGTAATACCATCTAACGTAATACGTTATAACGTAATACCATATAACGTAGAACGTCATTTCGTTATACCATATAACGTAATACGTTATAACGTAATACCATATAACGTAATACGTTATAACGTAATGCCATATAACGTAATTCGTTATAACGTAATACCATATAACGTAAAACGTCATTTCGTTATACCATATAACGTAATACGTTATAACGTAATACCATATAACGTAATACGTTATAACGTTATACCATATAACGTAATACGTGATAACGTTGTACCATATAACGTAATATGTTAGAACGTTATACAATATAACGTAATACGTTATAACGTAATACCATATAACGTAATACGTTATAACGTAATGACATATAACGTAATACTTTATATAGTTATACCATATAACGTAATAAGTTATAACGTTATACCATATAACGTAATACGTTATAACGTTATACCATATAGCGTAATTCGTTATAACGTTATACCACATAACGTAATACGTTATAACGTTATACCATATAACGTAATACGTTAAAACGTAATACCATATAACGTAATACGTTATAACGTTATACCATATAACGTAGAACGTCATTTCGTTATACCATATAACGTAATACGGTGCAACGTTATACCATATAACGTAATACGTTATAACGATATACCATATAACGTAATACGTTATAACGTTATACCATATAACGTAATACGTGATAACATTATTCCATATAACGTAATACGTTAAAACGTTATACCATATAACGTAATACGTTATAACGTTATACCATATAACGTAATACGTGATAACGTAATACCATATAACGTAATACGTTATGACGTTATACCATATAACGTAATACGTTATAACGTAATACCATATAACGTAATACGTTATAACGTAATACCATATAACGTAGAACGTCATTTCGTTATACCATATAACGTAATACGTTATAACGTAATACCATATAACGTAATACGTTATAACGTAATACCATATAACGTAATACGTGTTAACGTTATACCATATAACGTAATACGTTAAAACGTTATACCATATAACGTAATACGTTATAACGTTATACCATATAACGTAATACGTGATAACGTAATACCATATAACGTAATACGTTATGACGTTATACCATATAACGTAATACGTTATAACGTTATACCATATAACGTAATACGTTATAACGTTATACCATATAACGTAATACGTTATAACGTTATACCATATAGCGTAATTCGTTATAACGTTATACCACATAACGTAATACGTTATAACGTTATACCATATAACGTAATACGTTAAAACGTAATACCATATAACGTAATACGTTATAACGTTATACCATATAACGTAATACGTTATAACGTAATGACATATAACGTAATACTTTATATAGTTATACCATATAACGTAATAAGTTATAACGTTATACCATATAACGTAATACGTTATAACGTTATACCATATAGCGTAATACGGTATAACGTAATACCATATAACGTAAATCGTCATTTCGTTATACCATATAACGTAATACGGTATAACGTTATACCATATAACGTAATACGTTATAACGATATATAGCATATAACGTAATACGTTATAACGTTTTACCATATAACGTAATACGTGATAACGTTATACCATATAACGTAATACGTTCTAACGTAATACCATATAACGTAATACGTTATAACGTAATACCATATAACGTAAAACGTCATTTCGTTATACCATATAACGTAATACGTTATAACGTAATACCATATAACGTAATACGTTATAACGTTATACCATATAACGTAATACGTGATAACGTTATACCATATAACGTAATACGTTATAACGTTGTACCATATAACGTAATACGTGATAACGTAATACCATATAACGTAATACGTTATGACGTTATACCATATAACGTAATACGTTATAACGTTATACCATATAACGTAATACGTTATAACGTTATACCATATAACGTAATACGTTAAAACGTTTTACCATATAACGTAATACGTTATAACGTTATACCATATAACGTAATATGTTATAACGTCATACCATATAACGTAATACGTTATAACGTAATGCCATATAACGTAATTCGTTATAACGTAATACCATATAACGTAAAACGTCATTTCGTTATACCATATAACGTAATACGTTATAACGTAATACCATATAACGTAATACGTTATAACGTTATACCATATAACGTAATACGTGATAACGTTGTACCATATAACGTAATATGTTAGAACGTTATACAATATAACGTAATACGTTATAACGTAATACCATATAACGTAATACGTGATAACGTTATACCATATAACGTAATACGTTATAACGTAATACCATATAACGTAATACGTTATAACGTTATACCATATAAGGTAAAACGTCATTTCGTTATACCATATAACGTAAAACGTCATTTCGTTATACCATATAACGTAATACGGTATAACGTTATACCATATAACGTAATACGGTATAACGTTATACCATATAACGTAATACGTTATAACGATATACCATATAACGTAATACGTTATAAAGTAATGCCATATAACGTAATTCGTTATAACGTTATACCATATAACGTAATACGTTATAACGTTATACCATATAACGTAATACGTTATAACGTAATGCCATATAACGTAATACGTGATAACGTTATACCATATAACGTAATACGTTATAACGTAATACCATATAACGTAAAACGTCATTTCGTTATACCATATAACGTAATACGGTATAACGTTATACCATATAACGTAATACGTTATAACGATATACCATATAACGTAATACGTCATAACGTTATACCATATAACGTAATACGTGATAACGTTATACCATATAACGTAATACGTTATAACGTAATACCATATAACGTAATACGTTATAACGTAATACCATATAACGTAATACGTGATAACGTTATACCATATAACGTAATGCGTTAAAACGTTATACCATATAACGTAATACGTTATAACGTTATACCATATAACGTAATATGTTATAACGTCATACCATATAACGTAATACGTTATAACGTAATGCCATATAACGTAATTCGTTATAACGTAATACCATATAACGTAAAACGTCATTTCGTTATACCATATAACGTAATACGTTATAACGTAATGCCATATAACGTAATTCGTTATAACGTAATGACATATAACGTAATACGTGATAACGTTATACCATATAAAGTAATACGTTATAACGTAATACCATATAACGTAAAACGTCATTTCGTTATACCATATAACGTAATACGGTATAACGTTATACCATATAACGTTATACGTTATAACGATACACCATATAACGTAATACGTTATAACTTTATACCATATAACGTAATACGTGATAACGTTATACCATATAACGTAATACGTGATAACGTAATACCATATAACGTAAAACGTTATGACGTTATACCATATAACGTAATACGTTATAACGTTATACCATATAACGTAATACGTTATAACGTTATACCATATAACGTAATACGTTAAAACGTTTTACCATATAACGTAATACGTTATAACGTTATACCATATAACGTAATATGTTATAACGTCGTACCATATAACGTAATACGTTATAACGTAATGCCATATAACGTAATTCGTTATAACGTAATACCATATAACGTAAAACGTCATTTCGTTATACCATATAACGTAATACGTTATAACGTAATACCATATAACGTAATACGTTATAACGTTAAACCATATAACGTAATACGTGATAACGTTGTACCATATAACGTAATATGTTAGAACGTTATACAATATAACGTAATACGTTATAACGTAATACCATATAACGTAATACGTGATAACGTTATACCATATAACGTAATACGTTATAACGTAATACCATATAACGTAATACGTTATAACGTTATACCATATAAGGTAAAACGTCATTTCGTTATACCATATAACGTAAAACGTCATTTCGTTATACCATATAACTTAATACGGTATAACGTTATACCATATAACGTAATACGGTATAACGTTATACCATATAACGTAATACGTTATAACGATATACCATATAACGTAATACGTTATAAAGTAATGCCATATAACGTAATTCGTTATAACGTTATACCATATATCGTAATACGTTATAACGTTATACCATATAACGTAATACGTTATAACGTAATGCCATATAACGTAATACGTGATAACGTTATACCATATAACGTAATACGTTATAACGTAATACCATATAACGTAAAACGTCATTTCGTTATACCATATAACGTAATACGGTATAACGTTATACCATATAACGTAATACGTTATAACGATATACCATATAACGTAATACGTCATAACGTTATACCATATAACGTAATACGTGATAACGTTATACCATATAACGTAATACGTTATAACGTAATACCATATAACGTAATACGTTATAACGTAATACCATATAACGTAATACGTGATAACGTTATACCATATAACGTAATGCGTTAAAACGTTATACCATATAACGTAATACGTTATAACGTTATACCATATAACGTAATATGTTATAACGTCATACCATATAACGTAATACGTTATAACGTAATGCCATATAACGTAATTCGTTATAACGTAATACCATATAACGTAAAACGTCATTTCGTTATACCATATAACGTAATACGTTATAACGTAATACCATATAACGTAATACGTTATAACGTTATACCATATAACGTAATACGTGATAACGTTATACCATATAACGTAATATGTTAGAACGTTATACAATATAACGTAATACGTTATTACGTAATACCATATAACGTAATACGTTATAACGTAATGACATATAACGTAATACGTTATACAGTTATACCATATAACGTAATAAGTTATAACGTTATACCATATAACGTAATACGTTATAACGTTATACCATATAACGTAATTCGTTATAACGTTATACCACATAACGTAATACGTTATAACGTTATACAATATAACGTAATACGATAAAACGTAATACCATATAACGTAATACGTTATAACGTTATACCATATAACGTAAAACGTCATTTCGTTATACCATATAACGTAATACGGTATAACGTTATACCATATAACGTAATACGTTATAACGATATACCATATAACGTAATACGTTATAACGTTATACCATATAACGTAATACGTGATAACATTATTCCATATAACGTAATACGTTAAAACGTTATACCATATAACGTAATACGTTATAACGTTATACCATATAACGTAATACGTGATAACGTAATACCATATAACGTAATACGTTATGACGTTATACCATATAACGTAATACGTTATAACGTAATACCATATAACGTAATACGTTATAACGTAATACCATATAATGTAGAACGTCATTTCGTTATACCATATAACGTAATACGTTATAACGTAATACCATATAACGTAATACGTTATAACGTAATACCATATAACGTAATACGTGATAACGTTATACCATATAACGTAATACGTTAAAACGTTATACCATATAACGTAATACGTTATAACGTTATACCATATAACGTAATACGTGATAACGTAATACCATATAACGTAATACGTTATGACGTTATACCATATAACGTAATACGTTATAACGTTATACCATATAACGTAATACGTTATAACGTTATACCATATAACGTAATACGTTAAAACGTTTTACCATATAACGTAATACGTTATAGCGTTATACCATATAACGTAATATGTTATAACGTCATACCATATAACGTAATACGTTATAACGTAATGCCATATAACGTAATTCGTTATAACGTAATACCATATAACGTAAAACGTCATTTCGTTATACCATATAACGTAATACCATATAACGTAATACGTTTTAACGTTAAACCATATAACGTAATACGTGATAACGTTGTACCATATAACGTAATATGTTAGAACGTTATACAATATAACGTAATACGTTATAACGTAATACCATATAACGTAATACGTTATAACGTAATGACATATAACGTAATACTTTATATAGTTATACCATATAACGTAATAAGTTATAACGTTATACCATATAACGTAATACGTTATAACGTTATACCATATAGCGTAATTCGTTATAACGTTATACCACATAACGTAATACGTTATAACGTTATACCATATAACGTAATACGTTAAAACGTAATACCATATAACGTAATACGTTATAACGTTATACCATATAACGTAAAACGTCATTTCGTTATACCATATAACGTAATACGGTGCAACGTTATACCATATAAAGTAATACGTTATAACGATATACCATATAACGTAATACGTTATAACGTTATACCATATAACGTAATACGTGATAACATTATTCCATATAACGTAATACGTTAAAACGTTATACCATATAACGTAATACGTTATAACGTTATACCATATAACGTAATACGTGATAACGTAATACCATATAACGTAATACGTTATGACGTTATACCATATAACGTAATACGTTATAACGTAATACCATATAACGTAATACGTTATAACGTTATACCATATAGCGTAATTCGTTATAACGTTATACCACATAACGTAATACGTTATAACGTTATACCATATAACGTAATACGTTAAAACGTAATACCATATAACGTAATACGTTATAACGTTATACCATATAACGTAAAACGTCATTTCGTTATACCATATAACGTAATACGCTATAACGTAATACCATATAACGTAAATCGTCATTTCGTTATACCATATAACGTAATACGGTATAACGTTATACCATGTAACGTAATACGTTATAACGATATACCATATAACGTAATACGTTATAACGTTATACCATATAACGTAATACGTGATAATGTTATACCATATAACGTAATACGTTATAACGTAATACCATATAACGTAATACGTTATAACGTAATACCATATAACGTAAAACGTCATTTCGTTATACCATATAACGTAATACGTTATAACGTAATACCATATAACGTAATACGTTATAACGTTATACCATATAACGTAATACGTGATAACGTTATACCATATAACGTAATACGTTATAACGTTGTACCATATAACGTAATACGTGATAACGTTATACCATATAACGTAATATGTTAGAACGTTATACAATATAACGTAATACGTTATTACGTAATACCATATAACGTAATACGTTATAACGTAATGACATATAACGTAATACGTTATGACGTTATACCATATAACGTAATACGTTATAACGTAATACCATATAACGTAATACGTTATAACGTAATACCATATAACGTAGAACGTCATTTCGTTATACCATATAACGTAATACGTTATAACGTAATACCATATAACGTAATACGTTATAACGTAATACCATATAACGTAATACGTGTTAACGTTATACCATATAACGTAATACGTTAAAACGTTAGAACCATATAACGTAATACGTTATAACGTTATACCATATAACGTAATACGTGATAACGTAATACCATATAACGTAATACGTTATGACATTATACCATATAACGTAATACGTTATAACGTTATACCATATAACGTAATACGTTATAACGTTATACCATATAACGTAATACGTTATAACGTTATACCATATAACGTAATACGTGATAACGTAATACCATATAACGTAATACGTTATAACGTTATACCATATAACGTAATACGTGATAACGTTGTACCATATAACGTAATATGTTAGAACGTTATACAATATAACGTAATACGTTATAACGTAATACCATATAACGTAATACGTTATAACGTAATGACATATAACGTAATACTTTATATAGTTATACCATATAACGTAATAAGTTATAACGTTATACCATATAACGTAATACGTTATAACGTTATACCATATAGCGTAATTCGTTATAACGTTATACCACATAACGTAATACGTTATAACGTTATACCATATAACGTAATACGTTAAAACGTAATACCATATAACGTAATACGTTATAACGATATACCATATAACGTAAAACGTCATTTCGTTATACCATATAACGTAATACGGTGCAACGTTATACCATATAACGTAATACGTTATAACGATATACCATATAACGTAATACGTTATAACGTTATACCATATAACGTAATACGTGATAACATTATTCCATATAACGTAATACGTTAAAACGTTATACCATATAACGTAATACGTTATAACGTTATACCATATAACGTAATACGTGATAACGTAATACCATATAACGTAATACGTTATGACGTTATACCATATAACGTAATACGGTGCAACGTTATACCATATAACGTAATACGTTATAACGATATACCATATAACGTAATACGTTATAACGTTATACCATATAACGTAATACGTGATAACATTATTCCATATAACGTAATACGTTAAAACGTTACACCATATAACGTAATACGTTATAACGTTATACCATATAACGTAATACGTTATAACGTTATACCATATAACGTAAAACGTCATTTCGTTATACCATATAACGTAATACGGTATAACGTAATACCATATAACGTAAATCGTCATTTCGTTATACCATATAACGTAATACGTTATAACGTAATACCATATAACGTAATACGTTATAACGTAATACCATATAACGTAATACGTGTTAACGTTATACCATATAACGTAATACGTGTTAACGTTATACCATATAACGTAATACGTTAAAACGTTATACCATATAACGTAATACGTTATAACGTTATACCATATAACGTAATACGTGATAACGTAATACCATATAACGTAATACGTTATGACGTTATACCATATAACGTAATACGTTATAACGTAATACCATATAACGTAATACGTTATAACGTAATACCATATAACGTAAAACGTCATTTCGTTATACCATATAACGTAATACGTTATAACGTAATACCATATAACGTAATACGTGATAATGTTATACCATATAACGTAATACGTTATAACGTAATACCATATAACGTAATACGTTATAACGTAATACCATATAACGTAAAACGTCATTTCGTTATACCATATAACGTAATACGTTATAACGTAATACCATATAACGTAATACGTTATAACGTTATACCATATAACGTAATACGTGATAACGTTATACCATATAACGTAATACGTTATAACGTTGTACCATATAACGTAATACGTGATAACGTTATACCATATAACGTAATATGTTAGAACGTTATACAATATAACGTAATACGTTATTACGTAATACCATATAACGTAATACGTTATAACGTAATGACATATAACGTAATACGTTATGACGTTATACCATATAACGTAATACGTTATAACGTAATACCATATAACGTAATACGTTATAACGTAATACCATATAACGTAGAACGTCATTTCGTTATACCATATAACGTAATACGTTATAACGTAATACCATATAACGTAATACGTTATAACGTAATACCATATAACGTAATACGTGTTAACGTTATACCATATAACGTAATACGTTAAAACGTTATACCATATAACGTAATACGTTATAACGTTATACCATATAACGTAATACGTGATAACGTAATACCATATAACGTAATACGTTATGACATTATACCATATAACGTAATACGTTATAACGTTATACCATATAACGTAATACGTTATAACGTTATACCATATAACGTAATACGTTATAACGTTATACCATATAACGTAATACGTGATAACGTAATACCATATAACGTAATACGTTATAACGTTATACCATATAACGTAATACGTGATAACGTTGTACCATATAACGTAATATGTTAGAACGTTATACAATATAACGTAATACGTTATAACGTAATACCATATAACGTAATACGTTATAACGTAATGACATATAACGTAATACTTTATATAGTTATACCATATAACGTAATAAGTTATAACGTTATACCATATAACGTAATACGTTATAACGTTATACCATATAGCGTAATTCGTTATAACGTTATACCACATAACGTAATACGTTATAACGTTATACCATATAACGTAATACGTTAAAACGTAATACCATATAACGTAATACGTTATAACGTTATACCATATAACGTAAAACGTCATTTCGTTATACCATATAACGTAATACGGTGCAACGTTATACCATATAACGTAATACGTTATAACGATATACCATATAACGTAATACGTTATAACGTTATACCATATAACGTAATACGTGATAACATTATTCCATATAACGTAATACGTTAAAACGTTATACCATATAACGTAATACGTTATAACGTTATACCATATAACGTAATACGTGATAACGTAATACCATATAACGTAATACGTTATGACGTTATACCATATAACGTAATACGGTGCAACGTTATACCATATAACGTAGTACGTTATAACGATATACCATATAACGTAATACGTTATAACGTTATACCATATAACGTAATACGTGATAACATTATTCCATATAACGTAATACGTTAAAACGTTATACCATATAACGTAATACGTTATAACGTTATACCATATAACGTAATACGTGATAACGTAATACCATATAACGTAATACGTTATGACGTTATACCATATAACGTAATACGTTATAACGTAATACCATATAACGTAATACGTTATAACGTAATACCATATAACGTAGAACGTCATTTCGTTATACCATATAACGTAATACGTTATAACGTAATACCATATAACGTAATACGTTATAACGTAATACCATATAACGTAATACGTGTTAACGTTATACCATATAACGTAATACGTTAAAACGTTATACCATATAACGTAATACGTTATAACGTTATACCATATAACGTAATACGTGATAACGTAATACCATATAACGTAATACGTTATGACGTTATACCATATAACGTAATACGTTATAACGTTATACCATATAACGTAATACGTTATAACGTTATACCATATAACGTAATACGTTATAACGTTATACCATATAACGTAATACGTGATAACGTAATACCATATAACGTAATACGTTATAACGTTATACCATATAACGTAATACATGATAACGTTATACCATATAACGTAATACGTTAAAACGATATACCATATAACGTAATACGTTATAACGTTATACCATATAACGTAATACGTGATAACGTAATACCATATAACGTAATACGTTATGACGTTATACCATATAACGTAATACGTTATAACGTAATACCATATAACGTAATACGGTATAACGTAATACCATATAACGTAAATCGTCATTTCGTTATACCATATAACGTAATACGGTATAACGTTATACCATATAACGTAATACGTTATAACGATATACCATATAACGTAATACGTTATAACGTTATACCATATAACGTAATACGTGATAACGTTATACCATATAACGTAATACGTTCTAACGTAATACCATATAACGTAATACGTTATAACGTAATACCATATAACGTAAAACGTCATTTCGTTATACCATATAACGTAATACGGTATAACGTTATACCATATAACGTAATACGGTATAACGTTATACCATATAACGTAATACGTTATAACGATATACCATATAACGTAATACGTTATAAAGTAATGCCATATAACGTAATTCGTTATAACGTTATACCATATAACGTAATACGTTATAACGTTATACCACATAACGTAATACGTTATAACGTTATACCATATAACGTAATACGTTAAAACGTAATACCATATAACGTAATACGTTATAACGTTATACCATATAACGTAAAACGTCATTTCGTTATACCATATAACGTAATACGGTGCAACGTTATACCATATAACGTAATACGTTATAACGATATACCATATAACGTAATACGTTATAACGTTATACCATATAACGTAATACGTTATAACGTTATACCATATAACGTAATACGTTATAACGTTATACCATATAACGTAAAACGTCATTTCGTTATACCATATAACGTAATACGTTATAACGTAATACCATATAACGTAATACGTTATAACGTTATACCATATAACGTAATACGTGATAACGTTGTACCATATAACGTAATATGTTAGAACGTTATACAATATAACGTAATACGTTATAACGTAATACCATATAACGTAATACGTTATAACGTAATGACATGTAACGTAATACTTTATATAGTTATACCATATAACGTAATAAGTTATAACGTTATACCATATAACGTAATACGTTATAACGTTATACCATATAGCGTAATTCGTTATAACGTTATACCACATAACGTAATACGTTATAACGTTATACCATATAACGTAATACGTTAAAACGTAATACCATATAACGTAATACGTTATAACGTTATACCATATAACGTAAAACGTCATTTCGTTATACCATATAACGTAATACGGTGCAACGTTATACCATATAACGTAATACGTTATAACGATATACCATATAACGTAATACGTTATAACGTTATACCATATAACGTAATACGTGATAACATTATTCCATATAACGTAATACGTTAAAACGTTATACCATATAACGTAATACGTTATAACGTTATACCATATAACGTAATACGTGATAACGTAATACCATATAACGTAATACGTTATGACGTTATACCATATAACGTAATACGTTATAACGTAATACCATATAACGTAATACGTTATAACGTAATACCATATAACGTAGAACGTCATTTCGTTATACCATATAACGTAATACGTTATAACGTAATACCATATAACGTAATACGTTATAACGTAATACCATATAACGTAATACGTGTTAACGTTATACCATATAACGTAATACGTTAAAACGTTATACCATATAACGTAATACGTTATAACGTTATACCATATAACGTAATACGTGATAACGTAATACCATATAACGTAATACGTTATGACGTTATACCATATAACGTAATACGTTATAACGTTATACCATATAACGTAATACGTTATAACGTTATACCATATAACGTAATACGTTATAACGTTATACCATATAACGTAATACGTGATAACGTAATACCATATAACGTAATACGGTATAACGTAATACCATATAACGTAAATCGTCATTTCGTTATACCATATAACGTAATACGGTATAACGTTATACCATATAACGTAATACGTTATAACGATATACCATATAACGTAATACGTTATAACGTTATACCATATAACGTAATACGTGATAACATTATTCCATATAACGTAATACGTTAAAACGTTATACCATATAACGTAATACGTTATAACGTTATACCATATAACGTAATACGTGATAACGTAATACCATATAACGTAATACGTTATGACGTTATACCATATAACGTAATTCGTTATAACGTAATACCATATAACGTAATACGTTATAACGTAATACCATATAACGTAATACGTTATAACGTAATACCATATAACGTAATACGTGATAACGTAATACCATATAACGTAATACGTTATGACGTTATACCATATAACGTAATTCGTTATAACGTAATACCATATAACGTAATACGTTATAACGTAATACCATATAACGTAATACGTGATAACATTATTCCATATAACGTAATACGTTAAAACGTTATACCATATAACGTAATACGTTATAACGTTATACCATTTAACGTAAAACGACATTTCGTTATACCATATAACGAGATACGTTATAACGTTATACCATGTAACGTAATACGTCATAAAGTTATACCATATAACGTAAAACGCCATTTTGTTATAACATATAACGTAATACGTCATTTCGTTATACCATATAACGTAACACGTTATAACGTTATACCATATAACGTAACACGTTATAACGTTATACCACATAACGTAATACGTTATAAAGTTATACCATTTAACGTAATACGTTATACCGTTATACCATATAACGTAATACGTTATAACGTTATACCGTATAACGTAATAATTTATATCGTTATACCACATAACGTAATACGTTATAACGTTATACCATATAACGTAATACGTTATAACGTTATACCATATAACGTAATACGTTATAACGCTATACCATATAACGTAACACATTATAACGTTATACCATATAATGTAATACGTCATAACGTTATACCATATGACGTAATACGTTATAACGCTATACCATATAACGTAATACGTTATAACGTTATACCATATAACGTAATACGTCATAACGTTATACCATATAACGTAAAACGTTATAACGTTATACCGTACAACGTAATAATTTATAACGTTATACCAAATAACGTAATACCTTATAACGTTATACCATATAATATAAAACGATATTTCGTTATACCATATATCGTAATTCGTTATAACGTTATACCATATAACGTAATACGTTATAACGTTATACCATTTAACGTAAAACGACATTTCGTTATACCATATAACGAGATACGTGATAACGTAATACCATATAACGTAATACGTTATGACGTTATACCATATAACGTAATACGTTATAACGTAATACCATATAACGTAATACGTTATAACGTAATACCATATAACGTAATACGTTATAACGTAATGACATATAACGTAATACGTTATATAGTTATACCATATAACGTAATAAGTTATAACGTTATACCATATAACGTAATACGTTATAACGTTATACCATATAACGTAATTCGTTATAACGTTATACCACATAACGTAATACGTTATAACGTTATACCATATAACGTAATACGATAAAACGTAATACCATATAACGTAATACGTTATAACGTTATACCATATAACGTAAAACGTCATTTCGTTATACCATATAACGTAATACGGTATAACGTTATACCATATAACGTAATACGTTATAACGATATACCATATAACGTAATACGTTATAACGTTATACCATATAACGTAATACGTGATAACATTATTCCATATAACGTAATACGTTAAAACGTTATACCATATAACGTAATACGTTATAACGTTATACCATATAACGTAATACGTGATAACGTAATACCATATAACGTAATACGTTATGACGTTATACCATATAACGTAATACGTTATAACGTAATACCATATAACGTAATACGTTATAACGTAATACCATATAACGTAGAACGTCATTTCGTTATACCATATAACGTAATACGTTATAACGTAATACCATATAACGTAATACGTTATAACGTAATACCATATAACGTAATACGTGATAACGTTATACCATATAACGTAATACGTTAAAACGTTATACCATATAACGTAATACGTTATAACGTTATACCATATAACGTAATACGTGATAACGTAATACCATATAACGTAATACGTTATGACGTTATACCATATAACGTAATACGTTATAACGTTATACCATATAACGTAATACGTTATAACGTTATACCATATAACGTAATACGTTAAAACGTTTTACCATATAACGTAATACGTTATAACGTTATACCATATAACGTAATATGTTATAACGTCATACCATATATCGTAATACGTTATAACGTAATGCCATATAACGTAATTCGTTATAACGTAATACCATATAACGTAAAACGTCATTTCGTTATACCATATAACGTAATACGTTATAACGTAATACCATATAACGTAATACGTTATAACGTTAAACCATATAACGTAATACGTGATAACGTTGTACCATATAACGTAATATGTTAGAACGTTATACAATATAACGTAATACGTTATAACGTAATACCATATAACGTAATACGTTATAACGTAATGACATATAACGTAATACTTTATATAGTTATACCATATAACGTAATAAGTTATAACGTTATACCATATAACGTAATACGTTATAACGTTATACCATATAGCGTAATTCGTTATAACGTTATACCACATAACGTAATACGTTATAACGTTATACCATATAACGTAATACGTTAAAACGTAATACCATATAACGTAATACGTTATAACGTTATACCATATAACGTAAAACGTCATTTCGTTATACCATATAACGTAATACGGTGCAACGTTATACCATATAACGTAATACGTTATAACGATATACCATATAACGTAATACGTTATAACGTTATACCATATAACGTAATACGTGATAACATTATTCCATATAACGTAATACGTTAAAACGTTATACCATATAACGTAATACGTTATAACGTTATACCATATAACGTAATACGTGATAACGTAATACCATATAACGTAATACGTTATGACGTTATACCATATAACGTAATACGTTATAACGTAATGCCATATAACGTAATACGTTATAACGTAATACCATATAACGTAGAACGTCATTTCGTTATACCATATAACGTAATACGTTATAACGTAATACCATATAACGTAATACGTTATAACGTAATACCATATAACGTAATACGTGTTAACGTTATACCATATAACGTAATACGTTAAAACGTTATACCATATAACGTAATACGTTATAACGTTATACCATATAACGTAATACGTGATAACGTAATACCATATAACGTAATACGTTATGACGTTATACCATATAACGTAATACGTTATAACGTAATACCATATAACGTAATACGTTATAACGTTATACCATATAGCGTAATTCGTTATAACGTTATACCACATAACGTAATACGTTATAACGTTATACCATATAACGTAATACGTTAAAACGTAATACCATATAACGTAATACGTTATAACGTTATACCATATAACGTAAAACGTCATTTCGTTATACCATATAACGTAATACGGTGCAACGTTATACCATATAACGTAATACGTTATAACGATATACCATATAACGTAATACGTTATAACGTTATACCATATAACGTAATACGTTATAACGTTATACCATATAACGTAATACGTTATAACGTTATACCATATAACGTAATACGTTATAACGTTATACCATATAACGTAATACGTGATAACGTAATACCATATAACGTAATACGTTATAACGTTATACCATATAACGTAATACGTGATAACGTTATACCATATAACGTAATACGTTAAAACGTTATACCATATAACGTAATACGTTATAACGTTATACCATATAACGTAATACGTGATAACGTAATACCATATAACGTAATACGTTATTACGTTATACCATATAACGTAATACTTTATAACGTAATACCATATAACGTAATACGGTATAACGTAATACCATATAACGTAAATCGTCATTTCGTTATACCATATAACGTAATACGGTATAACGTTATACCATATAACGTAATACGTTATAACGATATACCATATAACGTAATACGTTGTAGCATTATACCATATAACGTAATACGTTATAACGTTATACCATATAACGTAATACGTTATCACGTTATACCGTATAACGTAATACGTGATAACGGTACAACATATAACGTAATACGCTATAACGTTATACCATATAACGTAATACGTTATAACGTAATACCATATAACGTAATACGTTATAACGTAATACCATATAACGTAATACGTTATAACGTTATACCATATAACGTAATACGTTATCACGTTATACCGTATAACGTAATACGTTATAACGTAATACCATATAACGTAATACGTTATAACGTAATGCCATATAACGTAATTCGTTATAACGTAATACCATATAACGTAAAGCGTCATTTCGTTATACCATATAACGTAATACGTTATAACGTAATACCATATAACGTAATACGTTATAACGTTATACCATATAACGTAATACGTGATAACGTTGTACCATATAACGTAATATGTTAGAACGTTATACAATATAACGTAATACGTGATAACGTTATACCATATAACGTAATTCGTTAAAACGTTATACCATATAACGTAATACGTTATAACGTTATACCATATAACGTAATACGTGATAACGTAATACCATATAACGTAATACGTTATGACGTTATACCATATAACGTAATACGTTATAACGTTATACCATATAACGTAATACGTTATAACGTTATACCATATAACGTAATACGTTAAAACGTTTTACCATATAACGTAATACGTTATAACGTTATACCATATAACGTAATATGTTATAACGTCATACCATATAACGTAATACGTTATAACGTAATGCCATATAACGTAATTCGTTATAACGTAATACCATATAACGTAAAACGTCATTTCGTTATACCATATAACGTAATACGTTATAACGTAATACCATATAACGTAATACGTTATAACGTTATACCATATAACGTAATACGTGATAACGTTGTACCATATAACGTAATATGTTAGAACGTTATACAATATAACGTAATACGTTATAACGTAATGCCATATAACGTAATTCGTTATAACGTAATACCATATAACGTAAAACGTCATTTCGTTATACCATATAACGTAATACGTTATAACGTAATACCATATAACGTAATACGTTATAACGTTATACCATATAACGTAATACGTGATAACGTTGTACCATATAACGTAATATGTTAGAACGTTATACAATATAACGTAATACGTTATAACGTAATACCATATAACGTAATACGTTATAACGTAATGACATATAACGTAATACTTTATATAGTTATACCATATAACGTAATAAGTTCTAACGTTATACCATATAACGTAATACGTTATAACGTTATACCATATAGCGTAATTCGTTATAACGTTATACCACATAACGTAATACGTTATAACGTTATACCATATAACGTAATACGTTAAAACGTAATACCATATAACGTAATACGTTATAACGTTATACCATATAACGTAATACGTGATAACGTAATACCATATAACGTAATACGTTATGACGTTATACCATATAACGTAATACGTTATAACGTAATACCATATAACGTAATACGTTATAACGTAATACCATATAACGTAGAACGTCATTTCGTTATACCGTATAACGTAATACGTTATAACGTAATACCATATAACGTAATACGTTATAACGTAATGCCATATAACGTAATTCGTTATAACGTAATACCATATAACGTAAAACGTCATTTCGTTATACCATATAACGTAATACGTTATAACGTAATACCATATAACGTAATACGTTATAACGTTATACCATATAACGTAATACGTGATAACGTTGTACCATATAACGTAATATGTTAGAACGTTATACAATATAACGTAATACGTTATAACGTTATACCATATAACGTAATAAGTTATAACGTTATACCATATAACGTAATACGTTATAACGTTATACCATATAGCGTAATTCGTTATAACGTTATACCACATAACGTAATACGTTATAACGTTATACCATATAACGTAATACGTTAAAACGTAATACCATATAACGTAATACGTTATAACGTTATACCATATAACGTAAAACGTCATTTCGTTATACCATATAACGTAATACGGTGCAACGTTATACCATATAACGTAATACGTTATAACGATATACCATATAACGTAATACGTTATAACGTTATACCATATAACGTAATACGTGATAACATTATTCCATATAACGTAATACGTTAAAACGTTATACCATATAACGTAATACGTTATAACGTTATACCATATAACGTAATACGTGATAACGTAATACCATATAACGTAATACGTTATGACGTTATACCATATAACGTAATACGTTATAACGTAATACCATATAACGTAATACGTTATAACGTAATACCATATAACGTAGAACGTCATTTCGTTATACCATATAACGTAATACGTTATAACGTAATACCATATAACGTAATACGTTATAACGTAATACCATATAACGTAATACGTGTTAACGTTATACCATATAACGTAATACGTTAAAACGTTATACCATATAACGTAATACGTTATAACGTTATACCATATAACGTAATACGTGATAACGTAATACCATATAACGTAATACGTTATGACGTTATACCATATAACGTAATACGTTATAACGTTATACCATATAACGTAATACGTTATAACGTTATACCATATAACGTAATACGTTATAACGTTATACCATATAACGTAATACGTGATAACGTAATACCATATAACGTAATACGTTATAACGTTATACCATATAACGTAATACGTGATAACGTTATACCATATAACGTAATACGTTAAAACGATATACCATATAACGTAATACGTTATAACGTTATACCATATAACGTAATACGTGATAACGTAATACCATATAACGTAATACGTTATGACGTTATACCATATAACGTAATACGTTATAACGTAATACCATATAACGTAATACGGTATAACGTAATACCATATAACGTAAATCGTCATTTCGTTATACCATATAACGTAATACGGTATAACGTTATACCATATAACGTAATACGTTATAACGATATACCATATAACGTAATACGTTATAACGTTATACCATATAACGTAATACGTGATAACATTATTCCATATAACGTAATACGTTAAAACGTTATACCATATAACGTAATACGTTATAACGTTATACCATATAACGTAATACGTGATAACGTAATACCATATAACGTAATACGTTATGACGTTATACCATATAACGTAATACGTTATAACGTAATACCATATATCGTAATACGTTATAACGTAATACCATATAACGTAATACGTTATAACGTAATACCATATAACGTAATACGTGATAACGGTACAACATATAACGTAATACGCTATAACGTTATACCATTTAACGTAAAACGTCATTTCGTAATACCATATAACGTAAAACGTTATAACGTTATACCATATAACGTAATACGTAATAACTTTATACCGTATAACGTAATACGTTATAACGTTATACCATTTAACGTAATACGTTATAACGTTATACCATTTAACGTAAAACGACATTTCGTTATACCATATAACGAGATACGTTATAACGTTATACCATGTAACGTAATACGTCATAAAGTTATACCATATAACGTAAAACGCCATTTTGTTATAACATATAACGTAATACGTCATTTCGTTATACCATATAACGTAACACGTTATAACGTTATACCATATAACGTAACACGTTATAACGTTATACCACATAACGTAATACGTTATAAAGTTATACCATTTAACGTAATACGTTATAACGTTATACCATATAACGTAATACGTTATAACGTTATACCGTATAACGTAATAATTTATATCGTTATACCACATAACGTAATACGTTATAACGTTATACCATATAACGTAATACGTTATAACGTTATACCATATAACGTAATACGTTATAACGTAATACCATATAACGTAATACGTTATAACGTAATACCATATAACGAGATACGTTATAACGTTATACCATGTAACGTAATACGTCATAAAGTTATACCATATAACGTAAAACGCCATTTTGTTATAACATATAACGTAATACGTCATTTCGTTATACCATATAACGTAACACGTTATAACGTTATACCATATAACGTAACACATTATAACGTTATACCATATAATGTAATACGTCATAACGTTATACCATATGACGTAATACGTTATAACGCTATACCATATAACGTAATACGTTATAACGTTATACCATATAACGTAATACGTCATAACGTTATACCATATAACGTAAAACGTTATAACGTTATACCATATAACGTAATACGTTATAACGTTATACCGTACAACGTAATAATTTATAACGTTATACCAAATAACGTAATACCTTATAACGTTATACCATATAATATAAAACGATATTTCGTTATACCATATATCGTAATTCGTTATAACGTTATACCATATAACGTAATACGTTATAACGTTATACCATTTAACGTAAAACGACATTTCGTTATACCATATAACGAGATACGTGATAACGTAATACCATATAACGTAATACGTTATGACGTTATACCATATAACGTAATACGTTATAACGTAATACCATATAACGTAATACGTTATAACGTAATACCATATAACGTAATACGTTATAACGTAATGACATATAACGTAATACGTTATATAGTTATACCATATAACGTAATAAGTTATAACGTTATACCATATAACGTAATACGTTATAACGTTATACCATATAACGTAATTCGTTATAACGTTATACCACATAACGTAATACGTTATAACGTTATACCATATAACGTAATACGATAAAACGTAATACCATATAACGTAATACGTTATAACGTTATACCATATAACGTAAAACGTCATTTCGTTATACCATATAACGTAATACGGTATAACGTTATACCATATAACGTAATACGTTATAACGATATACCATATAACGTAATACGTTATAACGTTATACCATATAACGTAATACGTGATAACATTATTCCATATAACGTAATACGTTAAAACGTTATACCATATAACGTAATACGTTATAACGTTATACCATATAACGTAATACGTGATAACGTAATACCATATAACGTAATACGTTATGACGTTATACCATATAACGTAATACGTTATAACGTAATACCATATAACGTAATACGTTATAACGTAATACCATATAACGTAGAACGTCATTTCGTTATACCATATAACGTAATACGTTATAACGTAATACCATATAACGTAATACGTTATAACGTAATACCATATAACGTAATACGTGATAACGTTATACCATATAACGTAATACGTTAAAACGTTATACCATATAACGTAATACGTTATAACGTTATACCATATAACGTAATACGTGATAACGTAATACCATATAACGTAATACGTTATGACGTTATACCATATAACGTAATACGTTATAACGTTATACCATATAACGTAATACGTTATAACGTTATACCATATAACGTAATACGTTAAAACGTTTTACCATATAACGTAATACGTTATAACGTTATACCATATAACGTAATATGTTATAACGTCATACCATATAACGTAATACGTTATAACGTAATGCCATATAACGTAATTCGTTATAACGTAATACCATATAACGTAAAACGTCATTTCGTTATACCATATAACGTAATACGTTATAACGTAATACCATATAACGTAATACGTTATAACGTTAAACCATATAACGTAATACGTGATAACGTTGTACCATATAACGTAATATGTTAGAACGTTATACAATATAACGTAATACGTTATAACGTAATACCATATAACGTAATACGTTATAACGTAATGACATATAACGTAATACTTTATATAGTTATACCATATAACGTAATAAGTTATAACGTTATACCATATAACGTAATGCGTTATAACGTTATACCATATAGCGTAATTCGTTATAACGTTATACCACATAACGTAATACGTTATAACGTTTTACCATATAACGTAATACGTTATAACGTTATACCATATAACGTAATATGTTATAACGTCATACCATATAACGTAATACGTTATAACGTTATACCATATAACGTAATACGTGATAACGTAATACCATATAACGTAATACGTTATTACGTTATACCATATAACGTAATACTTTATAACGTAATACCATATAACGTAATACGGTATAACGTAATACCATATAACGTAAATCGTCATTTCGTTATACCATATAACGTAATACGGTATAACGTTATACCATATAACGTAATACGTTATAACGATATACCATATAACGTAATACGTTGTAGCGTTATACCATATAACGTAATACGTTATAACGTTATACCATATAACGTAATACGTTATCACGTTATACCGTATAACGTAATACGTGATAACGGTACAACATATAACGTAATACGCTATAACGTTATACCATATAACGTAATACGTTATAACGTAATACCATATAACGTAATACGTTATAACGTAATACCATATAACGTAATACGTTATAACGTTATACCATATAACGTAATACGTTATCACGTTATACCGTATAACGTAATACGTTATAACGTAATACCATATAACGTAATACGTTATAACGTAATGCCATATAACGTAATTCGTTATAACGTAATACCATATAACGTAAAGCGTCATTTCGTTATACCATATAACGTAATACGTTATAACGTAATACCATATAACGTAATACGTTATACCGTTATACCATATAACGTAATACGTGATAACGTTGTACCATATAACGTAATATGTTAGAACGTTATACAATATAACGTAATACGTGATAACGTTATACCATATAACGTAATTCGTTAAAACGTTATACCATATAACGTAATACGTTATAACGTTATACCATATAACGTAATACGTGATAACGTAATACCATATAACGTAATACGTTATGACGTTATACCATATAACGTAATACGTTATAACGTTATACCATATAACGTAATACGTTATAACGTTATACCATATAACGTAATACGTTAAAACGTTTTACCATATAACGTAATACGTTATAACGTTATACCATATAACGTAATATGTTATAACGTCATACCATATAACGTAATACGTTATAACGTAATGCCATATAACGTAATTCGTTATAACGTAATACCATATAACGTAAAACGTCATTTCGTTATACCATATAACGTAATACGTTATAACGTAATACCATATAACGTAATACGTTATAACGTTATACCATATAACGTAATACGTGATAACGTTGTACCATATAACGTAATATGTTAGAACGTCATACAATATAACGTAATACGTTATAACGTAATGCCATATAACGTAATTCGTTATAACGTAATACCATATAACGTAAAACGTCATTTCGTTATACCATATAACGTAATACGTTATAACGTAATACCATATAACGTAATACGTTATAACGTAATACCATATAACGTAGAACGTCATTTCGTTATACCGTATAACGTAATACGTTATAACGTAATACCATATAACGTAATACGTTATAACGTAATGCCATATAACGTAATTCGTTATAACGTAATACCATATAACGTAAAACGTCATTTCGTTATACCATATAACGTAATACGTTATAACGTAATACCATATAACGTAATACGTTATAACGTTATACCATATAACGTAATACGTGATAACGTTGTACCATATAACGTAATATGTTAGAACGTTATACAATATAACGTAATACGTTATAACGTAATACCATATAACGTAATACGTTATAACGTAATGACATATAACGTAATACTTTATATAGTTATACCATATAACGTAATAAGTTATAACGTTATACCATATAACGTAATACGTTATAACGTTATACCATATAGCGTAATTCGTTATAACGTTATACCACATAACGTAATACGTTATAACGTTATACCATATAACGTAATACGTTAAAACGTAATACCATATAACGTAATACGTTATAACGTTATACCATATAACGTAAAACGTCATTTCGTTATACCATATAACGTAATACGGTGCAACGTTATACCATATAACGTAATACGTTATAACGATATACCATATAACGTAATACGTTATAACGTTATACCATATAACGTAATACGTGATAACATTATTCCATATAACGTAATACGTTAAAACGTTATACCATATAACGTAATACGTTATAACGTTATACCATATAACGTAATACGTGATAACGTAATACCATATAACGTAATACGTTATGACGTTATACCATATAACGTAATACGTTATAACGTAATACCATATAACGTAATACGTTATAACGTAATACCATATAACGTAGAACGTCATTTCGTTATACCATATAACGTAATACGTTATAACGTAATACCATATAACGTAATACGTTATAACGTAATACCATATAACGTAATACGTGTTAACGTTATACCATATAACGTAATACGTTAAAACGTTATACCATATAACGTAATACGTTATAACGTTATACCATATAACGTAATACGTGATAACGTAATACCATATAACGTAATACGTTATGACGTTATACCATATAACGTAATACGTTATAACGTTATACCATATAACGTAATACGTTATAACGTTATACCATATAACGTAATACGTTATAACGTTATACCATATAACGTAATACGTGATAACGTAATACCATATAACGTAATACGTTATAACGTTATACCATATAACGTAATACGTGATAACGTTATACCATATAACGTAATACGTTAAAACGATATACCATATAACGTAATACGTTATAACGTTATACCATATAACGTAATACGTGATAACGTAATACCATATAACGTAATACGTTATGACGTTATACCATATAACGTAATACGTTATAACGTAATACCATATAACGTAATACGGTATAACGTAATACCATATAACGTAAATCGTCATTTCGTTATACCATATAACGTAATACGGTATAACGTTATACCATATAACGTAATACGTTATAACGATATACCATATAACGTAATACGTTATAACGTTATACCATATAACGTAATACGTGATAACATTATTCCATATAACGTAATACGTTAAAACGTTATACCATATAACGTAATACGTTATAACGTTATACCATATAACGTAATACGTGATAACGTAATACCATATAACGTAATACGTTATGACGATATACCATATAACGTAATACGTTATAACGTAATACCATATATCGTAATACGTTATAACGTAATACCATATAACGTAATACGTTATAACGTAATACCATATAACGTAATACGTGATAACGGTACAACATATAACGTAATACGCTATAACGTTATACCATTTAACGTAAAACGTCATTTCGTAATACCATATAACGTAAAACGTTATAACGTTATACCATATAACGTAATACGTAATAACTTTATACCGTATAACGTAATACGTTATAACGTTATACCATTTAACGTAATACGTTATAACGTTATACCATTTAACGTAAAACGACATTTCGTTATACCATATAACGAGATACGTTATAACGTTATACCATGTAACGTAATACGTCATAAAGTTATACCATATAACGTAAAACGCCATTTTGTTATAACATATAACGTAATACGTCATTTCGTTATACCATATAACGTAACACGTTATAACGTTATACCATATAACGTAACACGTTATAACGTTATACCACATAACGTAATACGTTATAAAGTTATACCATTTAACGTAATACGTTATAACGTTATACCATATAACGTAATACGTTATAACGTTATACCGTATAACGTAATAATTTATATCGTTATACCACATAACGTAATACGTTATAACGTTATACCATATAACGTAATACGTTATAACGTTATACCATATAACGTAATACGTTATAACGTAATACCATATAACGTAATACGTTATAACGTAATACCATATAACGAGATACGTTATAACGTTATACCATGTAACGTAATACGTCATAAAGTTATACCATATAACGTAAAACGCCATTTTGTTATAACATATAACGTAATACGTCATTTCGTTATACCATATAACGTAACACGTTATAACGTTATACCATATAACGTAACACATTATAACGTTATACCATATAATGTAATACGTCATAACGTTATACCATATGACGTAATACGTTATAACGCTATACCATATAACGTAATACGTTATAACGTTATACCATATAACGTAATACGTCATAACGTTATACCATATAACGTAAAACGTTATAACGTTATACCATATAACGTAATACGTTATAACGTTATACCGTACAACGTAATAATTTATAACGTTATACCAAATAACGTAATACCTTATAACGTTATACCATATAATATAAAACGATATTTCGTTATACCATATATCGTAATTCGTTATAACGTTATACCATATAACGTAATACGTTATAACGTTATACCATTTAACGTAAAACGACATTTCGTTATACCATATAACGAGATACGTGATAACGTAATACCATATAACGTAATACGTTATGACGTTATACCATATAACGTAATACGTTATAACGTAATACCATATAACGTAATACGTTATAACGTAATACCATATAACGTAATACGTTATAACGTAATGACATATAACGTAATACGTTATATAGTTATACCATATAACGTAATAAGTTATAACGTTATACCATATAACGTAATACGTTATAACGTTATACCATATAACGTAATTCGTTATAACGTTATACCACATAACGTAATACGTTATAACGTTATACCATATAACGTAATACGTTAAAACGTAATACCATATAACGTAATACGTTATAACGTTATACCATATAACGTAAAACGTCATTTCGTTATACCATATAACGTAATACGTTATAACGATATACCATATAACGTAATACGTTATAACGTTATACCATATAACGTAATACGTGATAACATTATTCCATATAACGTAATACGTTAAAACGTTATACCATATAACGTAATACGTTATAACGTTATACCATATAACGTAATACGTGATAACGTAATACCATATAACGTAATACGTTATGACGTTATACCATATAACGTAATACGTTATAACGTAATACCATATAACGTAATACGTTATAACGTAATACCATATAACGTAGAACGTCATTTCGTTATACCATATAACGTAATACGTTATAACGTAATACCATATAACGTAATACGTTATAACGTAATACCATATAACGTAATACGTGATAACGTTATACCATATAACGTAATACGTTAAAACGTTATACCATATAACGTAATACGTTATAACGTTATACCATATAACGTAATACGTGATAACGTAATACCATATAACGTAATACGTTATGACGTTATACCATATAACGTAATACGTTATAACGTTATACCATATAACGTAATACGTTATAACGTTATACCATATAACGTAATACGTTAAAACGTTTTACCATATAACGTAATACGTTATAACGTTATACCATATAACGTAATATGTTATAACGTCATACCATATAACGTAATACGTTATAACGTAATGCCATATAACGTAATTCGTTATAACGTAATACCATATAACGTAAAACGTCATTTCGTTATACCATATAACGTAATACGTTATAACGTAATACCATATAACGTAATACGTTATAACGTTAAACCATATAACGTAATACGTGATAACGTTGTACCATATAACGTAATATGTTAGAACGTTATACAATATAACGTAATACGTTATAACGTAATACCATATAACGTAATACGTTATAACGTAATGACATATAACGTAATACTTTATATAGTTATACCATATAACGTAATAAGTTATAACGTTATACCATATAACGTAATACGTTATAACGTTATACCATATAGCGTAATTCGTTATAACGTTATACCACATAACGTAATACGTTATAACGTTATACCATATAACGTAATACGTTAAAACGTAATACCATATAACGTAATACGTTATAACGTTATACCATATAACGTAAAACGTCATTTCGTTATACCATATAACGTAATACGGTGCAACGTTATACCATATAACGTAATACGTTATAACGTTATACCATATAACGTAATACGTTAAAACGTTATACCATATAACGTAATACGTTATAACGTTATACCATATAACGTAATACGTGATAACGTAATACCATATAACGTAATACGTTATGACGTTATACCATATAACGTAATACGTTATAACGTTATACCATATAACGTAATACGTTATAACGTTATACCATATAACGTAATACGTTAAAACGTTTTACCATATAACGTAATACGTTATAACGTTATACCATATAACGTAATATGTTATAACGTCATACCATATAACGTAATACGTTATAACGTAATGCCATATAACGTAATTCGTTATAACGTAATACCATATAACGTAAAACGTTATAACGTTATACCATATAGCGTAATTCGTTATAACGTTATACCACATAACGTAATACGTTATAACGTTATACCATATAACGTAATACGTTAAAACGTAATACCATATAACGTAATACGTTATAACGTTATACCATATAACGTAAAACGTCATTTCGTTATACCATATAACGTAATACGGTGCAACGTTATACCATATAACGTAATACGTTATAACGTTATACCATATAACGTAATACGTTAAAACGTTATACCATATAACGTAATACGTTATAACGTTATACCATATAACGTAATACGTGATAACGTAATACCATATAACGTAATACGTTATGACGTTATACCATATAACGTAATACGTTATAACGTTATACCATATAACGTAATACGTTATAACGTTATACCATATAACGTAATACGTTAAAACGTTTTACCATATAACGTAATACGTTATAACGTTATACCATATAACGTAATATGTTATAACGTCATACCATATAACGTAATACGTTATAACGTAATGCCATATAACGTAATTCGTTATAACGTAATACCATATAACGTAAAACGTCATTTCGTTATACCATATAACGTAATACGTTATAACGTAATACCATATAACGTAATACGTTATAACGTTAAACCATATAACGTAATACGTGATAACGTTGTACCATATAACGTAATATGTTAGAACGTTATACAATATAACGTAATACGTTATAACGTAATACCATATAACGTAATACGTTATAACGTAATGACATATAACGTAATACTTTATATAGTTATACCATATAACGTAATAAGTTATAACGTTATACCATATAACGTAATACGTTATAACGTTATACCATATAGCGTAATTCGTTATAACGTTATACCACATAACGTAATACGTTATAACGTTATACCATATAACGTAATACGTTAAAACGTAATACCATATAACGTAATACGTTATAACGTTATACCATATAACGTAAAACGTCATTTCGTTATACCATATAACGTAATACGGTGCAACGTTATACCATATAACGTAATACGTTATAACGATATACCATATAACGTAATACGTTATAACGTTATACCATATAACGTAATACGTGATAACATTATTCCATATAACTTAATACGTTAAAACGTTATACCATATAACGTAATACGTTATAACGTTATACCATATAACGTAATACGTGATAACGTAATACCATATAACGTAATACGTTATGACGTTATACCATATAACGTAATACGTTATAACGTAATACCATATAACGTAATACGTTATAACGTAATACCATATAACGTAGAACGTCATTTCGTTATACCATATAACGTAATACGTTATAACGTAATACCATATAACGTAATACGTTATAACGTAATACCATATAACGTAATACGTGTTAACGTTATACCATATAACGTAATACGTTAAAACGTTATACCATATAACGTAATACGTTATAACGTTATACCATATAACGTAATACGTGATAACGTAATACCATATAACGTAATACGTTATGACGTTATACCATATAACGTAATACGTTATAACGTTATACCATATAACGTAATACGTTATAACGTTATACCATATAACGTAATACGTTATAACGTTATACCATATAACGTAATACGTGATAACGTAATACCATATAACGTAATACGTTATAACGTTATACCATATAACGTAATACGTGATAACGTTATACCATATAACGTAATACGTTAAAACGTTATACCATATAACGTAATACGTTATAACGTTATACCATATAACGTAATACGTGATAACGTAATACCATATAACGTAATACGTTATTACGTTATACCATATAACGTAATACGTTATAACGTAATACCATATAACGTAATACGGTATAACGTAATACCATATAACGTAAATCGTCATTTCGTTATACCATATAACGTAATACGGTATAACGTTATACCATATAACGTAATACGTTATAACGATATACCATATAACGTAATACGTTGTAGCGTTATACCATATAACGTAATACGTTCTAACGTTATACCATATAACGTAATACGTTATCACGTTATACCGTATAACGTAATACGTGATAACGGTACAACATATAACGTAATACGCTATAACGTTATACCATATAACGTAATACGTTATAACGTAATACCATATAACGTAATACGTTATAACGTAATACCATATAACGTAATACGTTATAACGTTATACCATATAACGTAATACGTTATCACGTTATACCGTATAACGTAATACGTTATAACGTAATACCATATAACGTAATACGTGATAACGGTACAACATATAACGTAATACGCTATAACGTTATACCATTTAACGTAAAACGTCATTTCGTAATACCATATAACGTAAAACGTTATAACGTTATACCATATAACGTAATACGTAATAACTTTATACCGTATAACGTAATACGTTATAACGTAATACCACATAACGTAATACGTTATAACGTTATACCATATAACGTAAAACGTCATTTCGTTATACCATATAACGTAATAAGGTATAACGTTATACTATATAACGTAATACGTTATAACGATATACCATATAACGTAATACGTTATAACGTTATACCATATAACGTAATACGTGATAACATTATTCCATATAACGTAATACGTTAAAACGTTATACCATATAACGTAATACGTTATAACGTTATACCATATAACGTAATACGTGATAACGTAATACCATATAACGTAATACGTTATGACGTTATACCATATAACGTAATACGTTATAACGTAATACCATATAACGTAATACGTTATAACGTAATACCATATAACGTAGAACGTCATTTCGTTATACCATATAACGTAATACGTTATAACGTAATACCATATAACGTAATACGTTATAACGTAATACCATATAACGTAATACGTGATAACGTTATACCATATAACGTAATTCGTTAAAACGTTATACCATATAACGTAATACGTTATAACGTTATACCATATAACGTAATACGTGATAACGTAATACCATATAACGTAATACGTTATGACGTTATACCATATAACGTAATACGTTATAACGTTATACCATATAACGTAATACGTTATAACGTTATACCATATAACGTAATACGTTAAAACGTTTTACCATATAACGTAATACGTTATAACGTTATACCATATAACGTAATATGTTATAACGTCATACCATATAACGTAATACGTTATAACGTAATGCCATATAACGTAATTCGTTATAACGTAATACCATATAACGTAAAACGTCATTTCGTTATACCATATAACGTAATACGTTATAACGTAATACCATATAACGTAATACGTTATAACGTTATACCATATAACGTAATACGTGATAACGTTGTACCATATAACGTAATATGTTAGAACGTTATACAATATAACGTAATACGTTATAACGTAATACCATATAACGTAATACGTTATAACGTAATGACATATAACGTAATACTTTATATAGTTATACCATATAACGTAATAAGTTATAACGTTATACCATATAACGTAATACGTTATAACGTTATACCATATAGCGTAATTCGTTATAACGTTATACCACATAACGTAATACGTTATAACGTTATACCATATAACGTAATACGTTAAAACGTAATACCATATAACGTAATACGTTATAACGTTATACCATATAACGTAAAACGTCATTTCGTTATACCATATAACGTAATACGGTGCAACGTTATACCATTTAACGTAATACGTTATAACGATATACCATATAACGTAATACGTTATAACGTTATACCATATAACGTAATACGTGATAACATTATTCCATATAACGTAATACGTTAAAACGTTATACCATATAACGTAATACGTTATAACGTTATACCATATAACGTAATACGTGATAACGTAATACCATATAACGTAATACGTTATGACGTTATACCATATAACGTAATACGTTATAACGTAATACCATATAACGTAATACGTTATAACGTAATACCATATAACGTAGAACGTCATTTCGTTATACCATATAACGTAATACGTTATAACGTAATACCATATAACATAATACGTTATAACGTAATACCATATAACGTAATACGTGTTAACGTTATACCATATAACGTAATACGTTAAAACGTTATACCATATAACGTAATACGTTATAACGTTATACCATATAACGTAATACGTGATAACGTAATACCATATAACGTAATACGTTATGACGTTATACCATATAACGTAATACGTTATAACGTTATACCATATAACGTAAGACGTTATAACGTTATACCATATAACGTAATACGTTATAACGTTATACCATATAACGTAATACGTGATAACGTAATACCATATAACGTAATACGTTATAACGTAATACCATATAACGTAATACGTTATGACGTTATACCATATAACGTAATACGTTATAACGTAATACCATATAACGTAATACGGTATAACGTAATACCATATAACGTAAATCGTCATTTCGTTATACCATATAACGTAATACGGTATAACGTTATACCATATAACGTAATACGTTATAACGATATACCATATAACGTAATACGTTATAACGTTATACCATATAACGTAATACGTGATAACATTATTCCATATAACGTAATACGTTAAAACGTTATACCATATAACGTAATACGTTATAACGTTATACCATATAACGTAATACGTGATAACGTAATACCATATAACGTAATACGTTATGACGTTATACCATATAACGTAATACGTTATAACGTAATACCATATAACGTAATACGTTATAACGTAATACCATATAACGTAATACGTTATAACGTAATACCATATAACGTAATACGTGATAACGGTACAACATATAACGTAATACGCTATAACGTTATACCATTTAACGTAAAACGTCATTTCGTAATACCATATAACGTAAAACGTTATAACGTTATACCATATAACGTAATACGTAATAACTTTATACCGTATAACGTAATACGTTATAACGTTATACCATATAACGTAATACGTTATAACGTTATACCATTTAACGTAAAACGACATTTCGTTATACCATATAACGAGATACGTTATAACGTTATACCATGTAACGTAATACGTCATAAAGTTATACCATATAACGTAAAACGCCATTTTGTTATAACATATAACGTAATACGTCATTTCGTTATACCATATAACGTAATACGTTAAAACGTTTTACCATATAACGTAATACGTTATAACGTTATACCATATAACGTAATATGTTATAACGTCATACCATATAACGTAATACGTTATAACGTAATGCCATATAACGTAATTCGTTATAACGTAATACCATATAACGTAAAACGTCATTTCGTTATACCATATAACGTAATACGTTATAACGTAATACCATATAACGTAATACGTTATAACGTTATACCATATAACGTAATACGTGATAACGTTGTACCATATAACGTAATATGTTAGAACGTTATACAATATAACGTAATACGTTATAACGTAATACCATATAACGTAATACGTTATAACGTAATGACATATAACGTAATACTTTATATAGTTATACCATATAACGTAATAAGTTATAACGTTATACCATATAACGTAATACGTTATAACGTTATACCATATAGCGTAATTCGTTATAACGTTATACCACATAACGTAATACGTTATAACGTTATACCATATAACGTAATACGTTAAAACGTAATACCATATAACGTAATACGTTATAACGTTATACCATATAACGTAAAACGTCATTTCGTTATACCATATAACGTAATACGGTGCAACGTTATACCATTTAACGTAATACGTTATAACGATATACCATATAACGTAATACGTTATAACGTTATACCATATAACGTAATACGTGATAACATTATTCCATATAACGTAATACGTTAAAACGTTATACCATATAACGTAATACGTTATAACGTTATACCATATAACGTAATACGTGATAACGTAATACCATATAACGTAATACGTTATGACGTTATACCATATAACGTAATACGTTATAACGTAATACCATATAACGTAATACGTTATAACGTAATACCATATAACGTAGAACGTCATTTCGTTATACCATATAACGTAATACGTTATAACGTAATACCATATAACATAATACGTTATAACGTAATACCATATAACGTAATACGTGTTAACGTTATACCATATAACGTAATACGTTAAAACGTTATACCATATAACGTAATACGTTATAACGTTATACCATATAACGTAATACGTGATAACGTAATACCATATAACGTAATACGTTATGACGTTATACCATATAACGTAATACGTTATAACGTTATACCATATAACGTAAGACGTTATAACGTTATACCATATAACGTAATACGTTATAACGTTATACCATATAACGTAATACGTGATAACGTAATACCATATAACGTAATACGTTATAACGTAATACCATATAACGTAATACGTTATGACGTTATACCATATAACGTAATACGTTATAACGTAATACCATATAACGTAATACGGTATAACGTAATACCATATAACGTAAATCGTCATTTCGTTATACCATATAACGTAATACGGTATAACGTTATACCATATAACGTAATACGTTATAACGATATACCATATAACGTAATACGTTATAACGTTATACCATATAACGTAATACGTGATAACATTATTCCATATAACGTAATACGTTAAAACGTTATACCATATAACGTAATACGTTATAACGTTATACCATATAACGTAATACGTGATAACGTAATACCATATAACGTAATACGTTATGACGTTATACCATATAACGTAATACGTTATAACGTAATACCATATAACGTAATACGTTATAACGTAATACCATATAACGTAATACGTTATAACGTAATACCATATAACGTAATACGTGATAACGGTACAACATATAACGTAATACGCTATAACGTTATACCATTTAACGTAAAACGTCATTTCGTAATACCATATAACGTAAAACGTTATAACGTTATACCATATAACGTAATACGTAATAACTTTATACCGTATAACGTAATACGTTATAACGTTATACCATATAACGTAATACGTTATAACGTTATACCATTTAACGTAAAACGACATTTCGTTATACCATATAACGAGATACGTTATAACGTTATACCATGTAACGTAATACGTCATAAAGTTATACCATATAACGTAAAACGCCATTTTGTTATAACATATAACGTAATACGTCATTTCGTTATACCATATAACGTAACACGTTATAACGTTATACCATATAACGTAACACGTTATAACGTTATACCACATAACGTAATACGTTATAAAGTTATACCATTTAACGTAATACGTTATAACGTTATACCATATAACGTAATACGTTATAACGTTATACCGTATAACGTAATAATTTATATCGTTATACCACATAACGTAATACGTTATAACGTTATACCATATAACGTAATACGTTATAACGTTATACCATATAACGTAATACGTTATAACGCTATACCATATAACGTAACACATTATAACGTTATACCATATAATGTAATACGTCATAACGTTATACCATATGACGTAATACGTTATAACGCTATACCATATAACGTAATACGTTATAACGTTATACCATATAACGTAATACGTCATAACGTTATACCATATAACGTAAAACGTTATAACGTTATACCATATAACGTAATACGTTATAACGTTATACCGTACAACGTAATTATTTATAACGTTATACCAAATAACGTAATACCTTATAACGTTATACCATATAATATAAAACGATATTTCGTTATACCATATATCGTAATTCGTTATAACGTTATACCATATAACGTAATACGTTATAACGTTATACCATTTAACGTAAAACGACCTTTCGTTATACCATATAACGAGATACGTTATAACGTTATACCATGTAACGTAATACGTCATAAAGTTATACCATATAACGTAACACGTTATAACGTTATTCCATATAACGTAACACGTTATAACGCTATACCACATAACGTAATACGTTATAACGTTATTGCATATAACGTAAAAACGCCATTTCGATATTCCATATAACGTAATACGTTATAACGTTATACCATATAACGTAATACGTTATAACGTTATACCATTTAACGTGAAACGTCATTTCGTTATACCATATAACGTAATACGTTACAACGTTATACCGTATAACGTAAGACGTTATAACGTAATACCATATAACGTAATACGTTATAACGGTACAACATATAACGTAATACGCTATAACGTTATACCATATAACGTAATACGTTATAACGTAATACCATATAACCTAATACGTTATAACGTTATACCATATAACGTAATACGTTATCACGTTATACCGTATAACGTAATACGTTATAACGTAATACCATATAACGTAATACGTGATAACGGTACAACATATAACGTAATACGCTATAACGTTATACCATTTAACGTAAAACGTCATTTCGTAATACCATATAACGTAAAACGTTATAACGTTATACCATATAACTTAATACGTAATAACTTTATACCGTATAACGTAATACGTTATAACGTTATACCATATAACGTAATACGTTATAACGTTATACCATTTAACGTAATACGTTATAACGTTATACCATTTAACGTAAAACGACATTTCGTTATACCATATAACGAGATACGTTATAACGTTATACCATGTAACGTAATACGTCATAAAGTTATACCATATAACGTAAAACGCCATTTTGTTATAACATATAACGTAATACGTCATTTCGTTATACCATATAACGTAACACGTTATAACGTTATACCATATAACGTAACACGTTATAACGTTATACCACATAACGTAATACGTTATAAAGTTATACCATTTAACGTAATACGTTATAACGTTATACCGTATAACGTAATACGCTATAACGTTATACCGTATAACGTAATAATTTATATCGTTATACCACATAACGTAATACGTTATAACGTTATACCATATAACGTAATACGTTATAATGTTATACCATATAACGTAATACGTTATAACGCTATACCATATAACGTAACACGTTATAACGTTATACCATATAACGTAATACGTCATAACGTTATACCATATGACGTAATACGTTATAACGCTATACCATATAACGTAATACGTTATAACGTTATACCATATAACGTAATACGTCATAACGTTATACCATATAACATAAAACGATATTTCGTTATACCATATATCGTAATTCGTTATAACGTTATATCATATAACGTAATACGTTCTAACGTTATACCCTATAACGTAATACGTTATAACGTTATACCCTATAACGTAATACGTTATAACGTTATACCGTACAACGTAATACGTTATAACGCTATACCATATAAAGTAACACGTTATAACGTTATTCCATATAACGTAACACGTTATAACGTTATACCACATAACGTAATACGTTATAACGTTATACCATATAACGTAATACGTTATAACGTTATACCATTTAACGTAAAACGACATTTCGTTATACCATATAACGAGATACGTTATAACGTTATACCATGTAACGTAATACGTCATAAAGTTATACCATATAACGTAAAACGCCATTTCGTTATAACATATAACGTAATACGTCATTTCGTTATACCATATAACGAGATACGTTATAACGTTATACCATGTATCGTAATACGTCATAAAGTTATACCATATAACGTAAAAAGTCATTTCGTTATACCATATAACGTAGAACGTTATAACGTTATACCATATAACGTAATACGATATAACGTTATACCGTATAACGTAAAACATCATTTCGATATTCCATATAACGTAATACGTTATAACGTTATACCATATAACGTAAAACGTTATAACGTTTTAGCTTATAACGTAAAACGTTACAACGTTATACCATATAACGTAATACGTTATAAACTTATACCATATAAGGTAAAACGTCATTTCGTTATACCATATAACGTAAAACGTTATAACGTTATACTATATATCGTAATATGTTATAACGTTATACCATTTAACGTAAAACGACATTTCGAGATACCATATAACGTAATACGTTATAACGTTATACCATATAACGTAAAACGTTATAACGTTTTAGCTTATAACGTAAAACGTTATAACGTTATACCTTATAACGTAATACGTTACAAACTTATACCATATAAGGTAAAACGTCATTTCGTTATACCATATAACGTAAAACGTTATAACGTTATACTATATATCGTAATACGTTATAACGTTATACCATTTAACGTAAAACGACATTTCGAGATACCATATAACGAGATACGTTATAACGTTATAACATATAAGGTAATACGCTATAACGTTATACCATATAACGTATTACGCTATAACCTTATACCTTATAACGTAATAGGTTATAACGTTATACCATATAACATAATATGTTATAACCTTGTACCATATAACGTAATACGTTATAACGTTATACCGTATAACGTAATACTTTATAACGTTATAAGAAATAACGTAATACGTTATAACGTTATACCATATAACGTAATTCATTATAACGTTATAACGTTATACCGTATAACGTAATACTTTATAACGTTATACCAAATACCGTAATACTTCATAACGTTATACCATATAACGTAAAACGTTGTAACGTTATACCATATAACGTAATACTTTATAACGTTATACCGTATAACGTAATAATTTATAACGTTATACCATATAACGTAATACGTTATAACGTTATAGCATATAACGTAATACGTTATAACGTTATACCGTATAACGTAATAATTTATATCGTTATACCGTATAACGTAATAATTTATAACGTTATACCATGTAACGTAATACGTCATAAAGTTATACCATATAACGAGATACGTTATAACGTTATACCATGTAACGTAATACGTCATAAAGTTATACCATATATAACGTAAAACGCCATTTTGTTATAACATATAACGTAATACGTCATTTCGTTATACCATATAACGTAACACGTTATAACGTTATACCACATAACGTAATACGTTATAAAGTTATACCATTTAACGTAATACGTTATAACGTTATACCATATAACGTAATACGTTATAACGTTATACCGTATAACGTAATAATTTATATCGTTATACCACATAACGTAATACGTTATAACGTTATACCATATAACGTAATACGTTATAACGTTATAGCATATAACGTAATTCGTTATAACGCTATACCATATAACGTAACACGTTATAACGTTATACCATATAACGTAATACGTCATAACGTTATACCATATGACGTAATACGTTATAACGCTATACCATATAACGTAATACGTTATAACGTTATACCATATAACGTAATACGTCATAACGTTATACCATATAACGTAAAACGTTATAACGTTATACCGTACAACGTAATAATTTATAACGTTATACCAAATAACGTAATACGTTATAACGTTATACCATATAACATAAAACGATATTTTGTTATACCATATATCGTAATTCGTTATAACGTTATACCATATAACGTAATACGTTCTAACGTTATACCCTATAACGTAATACGTTATAACGTTATACCCTATAACGTAATACGTTATAACGTTATACCGTACAACGTAATACGATATAACGCTATACCATATAACGTATCACGTTATAACGTTATTCCATATAACGTAACACGTTATAACGTTATACCACATAACGTAATACGTTATAACGTTATACCATATAACGTAATACGTTATAACGTTATACCATTTAACGTAAAACGACATTTCGTTATAACATATAACGAGATACGTTATAACGTTATACCATGTAACGTAATACGTCATAAAGTTATACCATATAACGTAAAACGCCATTTCGTTATAACATATAACGTAATACGTCATTTCGTTATACCATATAACGAGATACGTTATAACGTTATACCATGTAACGTAATACGTCATAAAGTTATACCATATAACGTAAAAAGTCATTTCGTTATACCATATAACGTAGAACGTTATAACGTTATACCATATAACGTAATACGATATAACGTTATACCGTATAACGTAAAACATCATTTCGATATTCCATATAACGTAATACGTTATAACGTTATACCATATAACGTAAAACGTTATAACGTTTTAGCTTATAACGTAAAACGTTATAACGTTATACCTTATAACGTAATACGTTAAAAACTTATATCATATAAGGTAAAACGTCATTTCGTTATACCATATAACGTAAAACGTTATAACGTTATACTATATATCGTAATACGTTATAACGTTATACCATTTAACGTAAAACGACATTTCGAGATACCATATAACGAGATACGTTATAACGTTATACCATGTAACGAAATACGTTATAAAGTTATACCATATAACGAAAAAAGTCATTTCGTTATACCATATACAGTAAAACGTTATAACGTTTTACCGTATAACGTAAAACGTCATTTCGATATTCCATATAACATAACACGTTATAACGTTATAACATATAACGTAATACGCTATAACGTTATACCATATAACGTATTACGCTATAACCTTATACCTTATAACGTAATAGGTTATAACGTTATACCATATAACATAATATGTTATAACCTTGTACCATATAACGTAATACGTTATAACGTTATACCGTATAACGTAATACTTTATAACGTTATACGAAATAACGTAATACGTTATAACGTTATACCATATAACGTAATTCATTATAACGTTATAACGTTATACCGTATAACGTAATACTTTATAACGTTATACCAAATACCGTAATACTTCATAACGTTATACCATATAACGTAAAACGTTATAACGTTATACCATATAACGTAATACTTTATAACGTTATACCGTATAACGTAATAATTTATAACGTTATACCAAATAACGTAATACGTTATAACGTTATACCATATAACGTAATACGTTATAACGTTATTCCATATAACGTACAACGTCATTTCGTTATACCATATAACGTAATGCGTTATAACGTTATACCATATAACGTAAAACGTTATAACGTTTTAGATTATAACGTAAAACGTTATAACGTTATACCATATAACGTAATACGTTATAAAGTTATACCATATAACGTAATACGTTATAACGTTATTCCATATAACGTACAACGTCATTTCGTTATACCATATAACGTAATGCGTTATAACGTTATACCACATAACGTAAAACGTTATAACGTTTTAGATTATAACGTAAAACGTTATAACGTTATACCATATAACGTAATACGTTATAAAGTTATACCATATAACGTAATACGTTATAACGTTATACCATATAACGTAATACGTTATAACGTTATACCATATAACGTAATACGTTATAACATTATACCATATAACGTGATACGTTATAACGTTATACCATATAACGTAATACGTTATAACGTTATACCATATAACGTAATACGTTATAACGTAATACCATATAACGTAATACGTTATAACATTATACCATATAACGTGATACGTTATAACGTTATACCATATAACGTAATACGTTATAACGTTATACCATATAACGTAATACGTTATAACGTTATACCATATAACGTAATACGTTATAACGTTATACCATATAACGTAATACGTTATAACGTAATACCATATAACGTGATACGTTATAACATTATACCATATAACGTGATACGTTATAACGTTATACCATATAACGTAATACGTTATAACGTTATACCATATAACGTAATACGTTATAACGTTATACCATATAACGTAATACGTTATAACGTTATACCATATAACGTAAAACGTTATAACGTTTTAGATTATAACGTAAAACGTTATAACGTTATACCATGTAACGTAATACGTCATAAAGTTATACCATATAACGTAAAACGCCATTTCGTTATAACATATAACGTAATACGTCATTTCGTTATACCATATAACGAGATACGTTATAACGTTATACCATGTAACGTAATACGTCATAAAGTTATACCATATAACGTAAAAAGTCATTTCGTTATACCATATAACGTAGAACGTTATAACGTTATACCATATAACGTAATACGATATAACGTTATACCGTATAACGTAAAACATCATTTCGATATTCCATATAACGTAATACGTTATAACGTTATACCATATAACGTAAAACGTTATAACGTTTTAGCTTATAACGTAAAACGTTACAACGTTATACCATATAACGTAATACGTTATAAACTTATACCATATAAGGTAAAACGTCATTTCGTTATACCATATAACGTAAAACGTTATAACGTTATACTATATATCGTAATATGTTATAACGTTAAACCATTTAACGTAAAACGACATTTCGAGATACCATATAACGTAATACGTTATAACGTTATACCGTACAACGTAATAATTTATAACGTTATACCAAATAACGTAATACGTTATAACGTTATACCATATAACATAAAACGATATTTCGTTATACCATATATCGTAATTCGTTATAACGTTATATCATATAACGTAATACGTTCTAACGTTATACCCTATAACGTAATACGTTATAACGTTATACCCTATAACGTAATACGTTATAACGTTATACCGTACAACGTAATACGTTATAACGCTATACCATATAAAGTAACACGTTATAACGTTATTCCATATAACGTAACACGTTATAACGTTATACCACATAACGTAATACGTTATAACGTTATACCATATAACGTAATACGTTATAACGTTATACCATTTAACGTAAAACGACATTTCGTTATACCATATAACGAGATACGTTATAACGTTATACCATGTAACGTAATACGTCATAAAGTTATACCATATAACGTAAATCGCCATTTCGTTATAACATATAACGTAATACGTCATTTCGTTATACCATATAACGAGATACGTTATAACGTTATACCATGTAACGTAATACGTCATAAAGTTATACCATATAACGTAAAAAGTCATTTCGTTATACCATATAACGTAGAACGTTATAACGTTATACCATATAACGTAATACGATATAACGTTATACCGTATAACGTAAAACATCATTTCGATATTCCATATAACGTAATACGTTATAACGTTATACCATATAACGTAAAACGTTATAACGTTTTAGCTTATAACGTAAAACGTTATAACGTTATACCATATAACGTAAAAAGTCATTTCGTTATACCATATAACGTAGAACGTTATAACGTTATACCATATAACGTAATACGATATAACGTTATACCGTATAACGTAAAACATCATTTCGATATTCCATATAACGTAATACGTTATAACGTTATACCATATAACGTAAAACGTTATAACGTTTTAGCATATAACGTAAAACGTTACAACGTTATACCATATAACGTAATACGTTATAAACTTATACCATATAAGGTAAAACGTCATTTCGTTATACCATATAACGTAAAACGTTATAACGTTATACTATATATCGTAATATGTTATAACGTTAAACCATTTAACGTAAAACGACATTTCGAGATACCATATAACGTAATACGTTATAACGTTATACCGTACAACGTAATAATTTATAACGTTATACCAAATAACGTAATACGTTATAACGTTATACCATATAACATAAAACGATATTTCGTTATACCATATATCGTAATTCGTTATAACGTTATATCATATAACGTAATACGTTCTAACGTTATACCCTATAACGTAATACGTTATAACGTTATACCCTATAACGTAATACGTTATAACGTTATACCGTACAACGTAATACGTTATAACGCTATACCATAAAAAGTAACACGTTATAACGTTATTCCATATAACGTAACACGTTATAACGTTATACCACATAACGTAATACGTTATAACGTTATACCATATAACGTAATACGTTATAACGTTATACCATTTAACGTAAAACGACATTTCGTTATACCATATAACGAGATACGTTATAACGTTATACCATGTAACGTAATACGTCATAAAGTTATACCATATAACGTAAATCGCCATTTCGTTATAACATATAACGTAATACGTCATTTCGTTATACCATATAACGAGATACGTTATAACGTTATACCATGTAACGTAATACGTCATAAAGTTATACCATATAACGTAAAAAGTCATTTCGTTATACCATATAACGTAGAACGTTATAACGTTATACCATATAACGTAATACGACATAACGTTATACCGTATAACGTAAAACATCATTTCGATATTCCATATAACGTAATACGTTATAACGTTATACCATATAACGTAAAACGTTATAACGTTTTAGCTTATAACGTAAAACGTTATAACGTTATACCATTTAACGTAAAACGACATTTCGAGATACCATATAACGAGATACGTTATAACGTTATACCATGTAACGAAATACGTTATAAAGTTATACCATATAACGAAAAAAGTCATTTCGTTATACCATATAACGTAAAACGTTATAACGTTTTACCGTATAACGTAAAACGTCATTTCGATATTCCATATAACATAACACGTTATAACGTTATAACATATAACGTAATACGCTATAACGTTATACCATATAACGTATTACGCTATAACCTTATACCTTATAACGTAATAGGTTATAACGTTATACCATATAACATAATATGTTATAACCTTGTACCATATAACGTAATACGTTATAACGTTATACCGTATAACGTAATACTTTATAACGTTATACGAAATAACGTAATACGTTATAACGTTATACCATATAACGTAATTCATTATAACGTTATAACGTTATACCGTATAACGTAATACTTTATAACGTTATACCAAATACCGTAATACTTCATAACGTTATACCATATAACGTAAAACGTTATAACGTTATACCATATAACGTAATACTTTATAACGTTATACCGTATAACGTAATAATTTATAACGTTATACCAAATAACGTAATACGTTATAACGTTATACCATATAACGTAATACGTTATAACGTTATTCCATATAACGTACAACGTCATTTCGTTATACCATATAACGTAATGCGTTATAACGTTATACCATATAACGTAAAACGTTATAACGTTTTAGATTATAACGTAAAACGTTATAACGTTATACCATATAACGTAATACGTTATAAAGTTATACCATATAACGTAATACGTTATAACGTTATTCCATATAACGTACAACGTCATTTCGTTATACCATATAACGTAATGCGTTATAACGTTATACCACATAACGTAAAACGTTATAACGTTTTAGATTATAACGTAAAACGTTATAACGTTATACCACATAAAGTAATACGTTATAAAGTTATACCATATAACGTAATACGTTATAACGTTATACCATATAACGTAATACGTTATAACGTTATACCATATAACGTAATACGTTATAACATTATACCATATAACGTGATACGTTATAACGTTATACCATATAACGTAATACGTTATAACGTTATACCATATAACGTAATACGTTATAACGTAATACCATATAACGTAATACGTTATAACATTATACCATATAACGTGATACGTTATAACGTTATACCATATAACGTAATACGTTATAACGTTATACCATATAACGTAATACGTTATAACGTTATACCATATAACGTAATACGTTATAACGTTATACCATATAACGTAATACCATATAACGTAATACGTTATAACATTATACCATATAACGTGATACGTTATAACGTTATACCATATAACGTAATACGTTATAACGCTATACCATATAACGTAACACGTTATAACGTTATACCATATAACGTAATACGTCATAACGTTATACCATGTAACGTAATACGTCATAAAGTTATACCATATAACGTAAAAAGTCATTTCGTTATACCATATAACGTAGAACGTTATAACGTTATACCATATAACGTAATACGATATAACGTTATACCGTATAACGTAAAACATCATTTCGATATTCCATATAACGTAATACGTTATAACGTTATACCATATAACGTAAAACGTTATAACGTTTTAGCTTATAACGTAAAACGTTACAACGTTATACCATATAACGTAATACGTTATAAACTTATACCATATAAGGTAAAACGTCATTTCGTTATACCATATAACGTAAAACGTTATAACGTTATACTATATATCGTAATATGTTATAACGTTATACCATTTAACGTAAAACGACATTTCGAGATACCATATAACGTAATACGTTATAACGTTATACCATATAACGTAAAACGTTATAACGTTTTAGCTTATAACGTAAAACGTTATAACGTTATACCTTATAACGTAATACGTTACAAACTTATACCATATAAGGTAAAACGTCATTTCGTTATACCATATAACGTAAAACGTTATAACGTTATACTATATATCGTAATACGTTATAACGTTATACCATTTAACGTAAAACGACATTTCGAGATACCATATAACGAGATACGTTATAACGTTATACCATGTAACGAAATACGTTATAATGTTATACCATATAACGAAAAAAGTCATTTCGTTATACCATATAACGTAAAACGTTATAACGTTTTACCGTATAACGTAAAACGTCATTTCGATATTCCATATAACATAACACGTTATAACGTTATAACATATAACGTAATACGCTATAACGTTATACCATATAACGTATTACGCTATAACCTTATACCTTATAACGTAATAGGTTATAACGTTATACCATATAACATAATATGTTATAACCTTGTACCATATAACGTAATACGTTATAACGTTATACCGTATAACGTAGTACTTTATAACGTTATACGAAATAACGTAATACGTTATAACGTTATACCATATAACGTAATTCATTATAACGTTATAACGTTATACCGTATAACGTAATACTTTATAACGTTATACCAAATAACGTAATACTTCATAACGTTATACCATATAACGTAAAACGTTATAACGTTATACCATATAACGTAATACTTTATAACGTTATACCGTATAACGTAATAATTTATAACGTTATACCAAATAACGTAATACGTTATAACGTTATACCACATAACGTAATACGTTATAACGTTATACCATATAACGTAATACGTTATAACGCTATACCATATAACGTAACACGTTATAACGTTATACCATATAACGTAATACGTCATAACGTTATACCATGTAACGTAATACGTCATAAAGTTATACCATATAACGAGATACGTTATAACGTTATACCATGTAACGTAATACGTCATAAAGTTATACCATATAACGTAAAACGCCATTTTGTTATAACATATAACGTAATACGTCATTTCGTTATACCATATAACGTAACACGTTATAACGTTATACCATATAACGTAACACGTTATAACGTTATACCACATAACGTAATACGTTATAAAGTTATACAATTTAACGTAATACGTTCTAACGTTATACCATATAACGTAATACGTTATAACGTTATACCGTATAACGTAATAATTTATATCGTTATACCACATAACGTAATACGTTATAACGTTATACCATATAACGTAATACGTTATAACGTTATAGCATATAACGTAATACGTTATAACGCTATACCATATAACGTAACACGTTATAACGTTATACCATATAACGTAATACGTCATAACGTTATACCATATGACGTAATACGTTATAACGCTATACCATATAACGTAATACGTTATAACGTTATACCATATAACGTAATACGTCATAACGTTATACCATATAACGTAAAACGTTATAACGTTATACCATATAAAGTAATACGTTATAACGTTATACCGTACAACGTAATAATTTATAACGTTATACCAAATAACGTAATACGTTATAACGTTATACCATATAACGTAATACGTTATAACGTAATACCATATAACGTAATACGTTATAACATTATACCATATAACGTGATACGTTATAACGTTATACCATATAACGTAATACGTTCTAACGTTATACCCTATAACGTAATACGTTATAACGTTATACCGTACAACGTAATACGATATAACGCTATACCATATAACGTAACACGTTATAACGTTATTCCATATAACGTAACACGTTATAACGTTATACCACATAACGTAATACGTTATAACGTTATACCATATAACGTAATACGTTATAACGTTATACCATTTAACGTAAAACGACATTTCGTTATAACATATAACGAGATACGTTATAACGTTATACCATGTAACGTAATACGTCATAAAGTTATACCATATAACGTAAAACGACATTTCGTTATAACATATAACGTAATACGTCATTTCGTTATACCATATAACGAGATACGTTATAACGTTATACCATGTAACGTAATACGTCATAAAGTTATACCATATAACGTAAAAAGTCATTTCGTTATACCATATAACGTAGAACGTTATAACGTTATACCATATAACGTAATACGATATAACGTTATACCGTATAACGTAAAACATCATTTCGATATTCCATATAACGTAATACGTTATAACGTTATACCATATAACGTGAAACGTTATAACGTTATACTATATATCGTAATACGTTATAACCTTATACCATTTAACGTAAAACGACATTTCGAGATACCATATAACGAGATACGTTATAACGTTATACCATGTAACGAAATACGTTATAAAGTTATACCATATAACGAAAAAAGTCATTTCGTTATACCATATAACGTAAAACGTTATAACGTTTTACCGTATAACGTAAAACGTCATTTCGATATTCCATATAACATAACACGTGATAACGTTATACCATATAACGTAATACGTTATAACGTTATACCATATAACGTAATACGTTATAACGTTATACCATATAACGTAAAACGTTATAACGTTATACCATGTAACGTAATACGTCATAAAGTTATACCATATAACGTAAAACGCCATTTCGTTATAACATATAACGTAATACGTCATTTCGTTATACCATATAACGAGATACGTTATAACGTTATACCATGTAACGTAATACGTCATAAAGTTATACCATATAACGTAAAAAGTCATTTCGTTATACCATATAACGTAGAACGTTATAACGTTATACCATATAACGTAATACGATATAACGTTATACCGTATAACGTAAAACATCATTTCGATATTCCATATAACGTAATACGTTATAACGTTATACCATATAACGTAAAACGTTATAACGTTTTAGCTTATAACGCAAAACGTTACAACGTTATACCATATAACGTAATACGTTATAAACTTATAACATATAAGGTAAAACGTCATTTCGTAATACCATATAACGTAAAACGTTATAACGTTATACTATATATCGTAATATGTTATAACGTTAAACCATTTAACGTAAAACGACATTTCGAGATACCATATAACGTAATACGTTATAACGTTATACCATATAACGTAAAACGTTATAACGTTTTAGCTTATAACGTAAAACGTTATAACGTTATACCTTATAACGTAATACGTTACAAACTTATACCATATAAGGTAAAACGCCATTTCGTTATACCATATAAGGTAAAACGTTATAACGTTATACTATATATCGTAATACGTTATAACGTTATACCATTTAACGTAAAACGACATTTCGAGATACCATATAACGAGATACGTTATAACGTTATACCATGTAACGAAATACGTTATAAAGTTATACCATATAACGAAAAAAGTCATTTCGTTATACCATATAACGTAAAACGTTATAACGTTTTACCGTATAACGTAAAACGTCATTTCGATATTCCATATAACATAACACGTTATAACGTTATAACATATAACGTAATACGCTATAACGTTATACCATATAACGTATTACGCTATAACCTTATACCTTATAACGTAATAGGTTATAACGTTATACCATATAACATAATATGTTATAACCTTGTACCATATAACGTAATACGTTATAACGTTATACCGTATAACGTAATACTTTATAACGTTATACGAAATAACGTAATACGTTATAACGTTATACCATATAACGTAATTCATTATAACGTTATAACGTTATACCGTATAACGTAATACTTTATAACGTTATACCAAATACCGTAATACTTCATAACGTTATACCATATAACGTAAAACGTTATAACGTTATACCATATAACGTAATACTTTATAACGTTATACCGTATAACGTAATAATTTATAACGTTATACCAAATAACGTAATACGTTATAACGTTATACCATATAACGTAACACGTTATAACGTTATACCATATAACGTAATACGTCATAACGTTATACCATATGACGTAATACGTTATAACGCTATACCATATAACGTAATACGTTATAACGTTATACCATATAACGTAATACGTCATAACGTTATACCATATAACGTAAAACGTTATAACGTTATACCATATAACGTAATACGTTATAACGTTATACCGTACAACGTAATAATTTATAACGTTATACCAAATAACGTAATACGTTATAACGTTATACCATATAACATAAAACGATATTTCGTTATACCATATATCGTAATTCGTTATAACGTTATACCATATAACGTAATACGTTCTAACGTTATACCCTATAACGTAATACGTTATAACGTTATACCCTATAACGTAATACGTTATAACGTTATACCGTACAACGTAATACGATATAACGCTATACCATATAACGTAACACGTTATAACGTTATTCCATATAACGTAATACGTTATAACGTTATACCACATAACGTAATACGTTATAACGTTATACCATATAACGTAATACGTTATAACGTTATACCACATAACGTAAAACGTTATATCGTTTTAGATTATAACGTAAAACGTTATAACGTTATACCATATAACGTAATACGTTATAAAGTTATACCATATAACGTAATACGTTATAACGTTATACCATATAACGTAATACGTTATAACGTTATACCATATAACGTAATACGTTATAACATTATACCATATAACGTGATACGTTATAACGTTATACCATATAACGTAATACGTTATAACGTTATACCATATAACGTAATACGTTATAACGTAATACCATATAACGTAATACGTTATAACATTATACCATATAACGTGATACGTTATAACGTTATACCATCTAACGTAATACGTTATAACGTTATACCATATAACGTAATACGTTATAACGTTATACCATATAACGTAATACGTTATAACGTTATACCATATAACATAAAACGATATTTCGTTATACCATATATCGTAATTCGTTATAACGTTATATCATATAACGTAATACGTTCTAACGTTATACCCTATAACGTAATACGTTATAACGTTATACCCTATAACGTAATACGTTATAACGTTATACCGTACAACGTAATACGTTATAACGCTATACCATATAAAGTAACACGTTATAACGTTATTCCATATAACGTAACACGTTATAACGTTATTCCACATAACGTAACACGTTATAACGTTATACCACATAACGTAATACGTTATAACGTTATACCATATAACGTAATACGTTATAACGTTATACCATTTAACGTAAAACGACATTTCGTTATACCATATAACGAGATACGTTATAACGTTATACCATGTAACGTAATACGTCATAAAGTTATACCATATAACGTAAAACGCCATTTCGTTATAACATATAACGTAATACGTCATTTCGTTATACCATATAACGAGATACGTTATAACGTTATACCATGTAACGTAATACGTCATAAAGTTATACCATATAACGTAAAAAGTCATTTCGTTATACCATATAACGTAGAACGTTATAACGTTATACCATATAACGTAATACGATATAACGTTATACCGTATAACGTAAAACATCATTTCGATATTCCATATAACGTAATACGTTATAACGTTATACCATATAACGTAAAACGTTATAACGTTTTAGCTTATAACGTAAAACGTTACAACGTTATACCATATAACGTAATACGTTATAAACTTATACCATATAAGGTAAAACGTCATTTCGTTATACCATATAACGTAAAACGTTATAACGTTATACTATATATCTTAATATGTTATAACGTTATACCATTTAACGTAAAACGACATTTCGAGATACCATATAACGTAATACGTTATAACGTTATACCATATAACGTAAAACGTTATAACGTTTTAGCTTATAACGTAAAACGTTATAACGTTATACCTTATAACGTAATACGTTACAAACTTATACCATATAAGGTAAAACGTCATTTCGTTATACCATATAACGTAAAACGTTATAACGTTATACTATATATCGTAATACGTTATAACGTTATACCATTTAACGTAAAACGACATTTCGAGATACCATATAACGAGATACGTTATAACGTTATACCATGTAACGAAATACGTTATAAAGTTATACCATATAACGAAAAAAGTCATTTCGTTATACCATATAACGTAAAACGTTATAACGTTTTACCGTATAACGTAAAACGTAATTTCGATATTCCATATAACATAACACGTTATAACGTTATAACATATAACGTAATACGCTATAACGTTATACCATATAACGTATTACGCTATAACCTTATACCTTATAACGTAATAGGTTATAACGTTATACCATATAACATAATATGTTATAACCTTGTACCATATAACGTAATACGTTATAACGTTATACCGTATAACGTAGTACTTTATAACGTTATACGAAATAACGTAATACGTTATAACGTTATACCATATAACGTAATTCATTATAACGTTATAACGTTATACCGTATAACGTAATACTTTATAACGTTATACCAAATACCGTAATACTTCATAACGTTATATCATATAACGTAAAACGTTATAACGTTATACCGTATAACGTAATAATTTATAACGTTATACCAAATAACGTAATACGTTATAACGTTATACCACATAACGTAATACGTTATAACGTTATACCATATAACGTAATACGTTATAACGCTATACCATATAACGTAACACGTTATAACGTTATACCATATAACGTAATACGTCATAACGTTATACCATGTAACGTAATACGTCATAAAGTTATACCATATAACGTAAAACGTTATAACGTTATACCATATAAAGTAATACGTTAGAACGTTATACCGTACAACGTAATAATTTATAACGTTATACCAAATAACGTAATACGTTATAACGTTATACCATATAACATAAAACGATATTTCGTTATACCATATATCGTAATTCGTTATAACGTTATACCATATAACGTAATACGTTCTAACGTTATACCCTATAACGTAATACGTTATAACGTTATACCGTACAACGTAATACGATATAACGCTATACCATATAACGTAACACGTTATAACGTTATTCCATATAACGTAACACGTTATAACGTTATACCACATAACGTAATACGTTATAACGTTATACCATATAACGTAATACGTTATAACGTTATACCATTTAACGTAAAACGACATTTCGTTATAACATATAACGAGATACGTTATAACGTTATACCATGTAACGTAATACGTCATAAAGTTATACCATATAACGTAAAACGCCATTTCGTTATAACATATAACGTAATACGTCATTTCGTTATACCATATAACGAGATACGTTTTAACGTTATACAATGTAACGTAATACGTCATAAAGTTATACCATATAACGTAAAAAGTCATTTCGTTATACCATATAACGTAGAACGTTATAACGTTATACCATATAACGTAATACGATATAACGTTATACCGTATAACGTAAAACATCATTTCGATATTCCATATAACGTAATACGTTATAACGTTATACCATATAACGTAAAACGTTATAACGTTATACTATATATCGTAATACGTTATAACGTTATACCATTTAACGTAAAACGACATTTCAAGATACCATATAACGAGATACGTTATAACGTTATACCATGTAACGAAATACGTTATAAAGTTATACCATATAACGAAAAAAGTCATTTCGTTATACCATATAACGTAAAACGTTATAACGTTTTACCGTATAACGTAAAACGTCATTTCGATATTCCATATAACATAACACGTTATAACGTTATAACATATAACGTAATACGCTATAACGTTATACCATATAACGTATTACGCTATAACCTTATACCTTATAACGTAATAGGTTATAACGTTATACCATATAACATAATATGTTATAACCTTGTACCATATAACGTAATACGTTATAACGTTATACCGTATAACGTAATACTTTATAACGTTATACGAAATAACGTAATAAGTTATAACGTTATACCAAATAACGTAATACGTTATAACGTTATACCATATAACGTAATACGTTATAACGTTATTCCATATAACGTACAACGTCATTTCGTTATACCATATAACGTAATGCGTTATAACGTTATACCATATAACGTAAAACGTTATAACGTTTTAGATTATAACGTAAAACGTTATAACGTTATACCATATAACGTAATACGTTATAAAGTTATACCATATAACGTAATACGTTATAACGTTATTCCATATAACGTACAACGTCATTTCGTTATACCATATAACGTAATGCGTTATAACGTTATACCACATAACGTAAAACGTTATAACGTTTTAGATTATAACGTAAAACGTTATAACGTTATACCATATAACGTAATACGTTATAAAGTTATACCATATAACGTAATACGTTATAACGTTATACCATATAACGTAATACGTTATAACGTTATACCATATAACGTAATACGTTATAACATTATACCATATAACGTGATACGTTATAACGTTATACCATATAACGTAATACGTTAAAACGTTTTACCATATAACGTAATACGTTATAAAGTTATACCATATAACGTAATATGTTATAACGTCATACCATATAACGTAATACGTTATAACATTATACCATATAACGTGATACGTTATAACGTTATACCATATAACGTAATACGTTATAACGTTATACCATATAACGTAATACGTTATAACGTTATACCATATAACGTAATACGTTATAACGTTATACCATATAACGTAAAACGTTATAACGTTATACCGTATAACGTAAAACATCATTTCGATATTCCATATAACGTAATACGTTATAACGTTATACCATATAACGTAAAACATCATTTCGATATTCCATATAACGTAATACGTTATAACGTTATACCATATAACGTAAAACGTTATAACGTTTTAGCTTATAACGTAAAACGTTACAACGTTATACCATATAACGTAATACGTTATAAACTTATACCATATAAGGTAAAACGTCATTTCGTAATACCATATAACGTAATGCGTTATAACGTTATACCACATAACGTAAAACGTTATAACGTTTTAGATTGTAACGTAAAACGTTATAACGTTATACCATGTAACGTAATACGTTATAAAGTTATACCATATAACGTAATACGTTATAACGTTATACCATATAACGTAATACGTTATAACGTTATACCATATAACGTAATACGTTATAACATTATACCATATAACGTGATACGTTATAACGTTATACCATATAACGTAATACGTTATAACGTTATACCATATAACGTAATACGTTATAACGTTATACCATATAACGTAATACGATATAACGTTATACCGTATAACGTAAAACATCATTTCGATATTCCATATAACGTAATACGTTATAACGTTATACCATATAACGTAAAACGTTATAACGTTTTAGCTTATAACGTAAAACGTTACAACGTTATACCATATAACGTAATACGTTATAAACTTATACCATATAAGGTAAAACGTCATTTCGTTATACCATATAACGTAAAACGTTATAACGTTATACTATATATCGTAATATGTTATAACGTTATACCATTTAACGTAAAACGACATTTCGAGATACCATATAACGTAATACGTTATAACGTTATACCATATAACGTAAAACGTTATAACGTTTTAGCTTATAACGTAAAACGTTATAACGTTATACCTTATAACGTAATACGTTACAAACTTATACCATATAAGGTAAAACGTCATTTCGTTATACCATATAACGTAAAACGTTATAACGTTATACTATATATCGTAATACGTTATAACGTTATACCATTTAACGTAAAACGACATTTCGAGATACCATATAACGAGATACGTTATAACGTTATACCATGTAACGAAATACGTTATAAAGTTATACCATATAACGAAAAAAGTCATTTCGTTATACCATACAACGTAAAACGTTATAACGTTTTACCGTATAACGTAAAACGTCATTTCGATATTCCATATAACATAACACGTTATAACGTTATAACATATAACGTAATACGCTATAACGTTATACCATATAACGTATTACGCTATAACCTTATACCTTATAACGTAATAGGTTATAACGTTATACCATATAACATAATATGTTATAACCTTGTACCATATAACGTAATACGTTATAACGTTATACCGTATAACGTAATACTTTATAACGTTATACCAAATACCGTAATACTTCATAACGTTATACCATATAACGTAAAACGTTATAACGTTATACCATATAACGTAATACGTTATAACGTTATACCATATAACATAAAACGATATTTCGTTATACCATATATCGTAATTCGTTATAACGTTATACCATATAACGTAATACGTTCTAACGTTATACCCTATAACGTAATACGTTATAACGTTATACCGTACAACGTAATACGATATAACGCTATACCATATAACGTAACACGTTATAACGTTATTCCATATAACGTAACACGTTATAACGTTATACCACATAACGTAATACGTTATAAGGTTATACCATATAACGTAATACGTTATAACGTTATACCATTTAACGTAAAACGACATTTCGTTATAACATATAACGAGATACGTTATAACGTTATACCATGTAACGTAATACGTCATAAAGTTATACCATATAACGTAAAACGCCATTTCGTTATAACATATAACGTAATACGTCATTTCGTTATACCATATAACGAGATACGTTATAACGTTATACCATGTAACGTAATACGTCATAAAGTTATACCATATAACGTAAAAAGTCATTTCGTTATACCATATAACGTAGAACGTTATAACGTTATACCATATAACGTAATACGATATAACGTTATACCGTATAACGTAAAACATCATTTCGATATTCCATATAACGTAATACGTTATAACGTTATACCATATAACGTAAAACGTTATAACGTTATACTATATATCGTAATACGTTATAACGTTATACCATTTAACGTAAAACGACATTTCGAGATACCATATAACGAGATACGTTATAACGTTATACCATGTAACGAAATACGTTATAAAGTTATACCATATAACGAAAAAAGTCATTTCGTTATACCATATAACGTAAAACGTTATAACGTTTTACCGTATAACGTAAAACCTCATTTCGATATTCCATATAACATAACACGTTATAACGTTATAACATATAACGTAATACGCTATAACGTTATACCATATAACGTATTACGCTATAACCTTATACCTTATAACGTAATAGGTTATAACGTTATACCATATAACATAATATGTTATAACCTTGTACCATATAACGTAATACGTTATAACGTTATACCGTATAACGTAATACTTTATAACGTTATACGAAATAACGTAATACGTTATAACGTTATACCATATAACGTAATTCATTATAACGTTATAACGTTATACCGTATAACGTAATACTTTATAACGTTATACCAAATACCGTAATACTTCATAACGTTATACCATATAACGTAAAACGTTATAACATTATACCATATAACGTAATACTTTATAACGTTATACCGTATAACGTAATAATTTATAACGTTATACCAAATAACGTAATACGTTATAACGTTATACCATATAACGTAATACGTTATAACGTTATTCCATATAACGTACAACGTCATTTCGTTATACCATATAACGTAATGCGTTATAACGTTATACCATATAACGTAAAACGTTATAACGTTTTAGATTATAACGTAAAACGTTATAACGTTATACCATATAACGTAATACGTTATAAAGTTATACCATATAACGTAATACGTTATAACGTTATTCCATATAACGTACAACGTCATTTCGTTATACCATATAACGTAATGCGTTATAACGTTATACCACATAACGTAAAACGTTATAACGTTTTAGATTATAACGTAAAACGTTATAACGTTATACCATATAACGTAATACGTTATAAAGTTATACCATATAACGTAATACGTTATAACGTTATACCATATAACGTAATACGTTATAACGTTATACCATATAACGTAATACGTTATAACATTATACCATATAACGTGATACGTTATAACGTTATACCATATAACGTAATACGTTATAACGTTATACCATATAACGTAATACGTTATAACGTAATACCATATAACGTAATACGTTATAACATTATACCATATAACGTGATACGTTATAACGTTATACCATATAACGTAATACGTTATAACGTTATACCATATAACGTAATACGTTATAACGTTATACCATATAACGTAATACGTTATAACGTTATACCATATAACGTAATACGTTATAACGTAATACCATATAACGTAATACGTTATAACATTATACCATATAACGTGATACGTTATAACGTTATACCATATAACGTAATACGTTATAACGTTATACCATATAACGTAATACGTTATAACGTTATACCATATAACGTAATACGTTATAACGTTATACCATATAACGTAAAACGTTATAACGTTTTAGATTATAACGTAAAACGTTATAACGTTATACCATGTAACGTAATACGTCATAAAGTTATACCATATAACGTAAAACGCCATTTCGTTATAACATATAACGTAATACGTCATTTCGTTATACCATATAACGAGATACGTTATAACGTTATACCATGTAACGTAATACGTCATAAAGTTATACCATATAACGTAAAAAGTCATTTCGTTATACCATATAACGTAGAACGTTATAACGTTATACCATATAACGTAATACGATATAACGTTATACCGTATAACGTAAAACATCATTTCGATATTCCATATAACGTAATACGTTATAACGTTATACCATATAACGTAAAACGTTATAACGTTTTAGCTTATAACGTAAAACGTTACAACGTTATACCATATAACGTAATACGTTATAAACTTATACCATATAAGGTAAAACGTCATTTCGTAATACCATATAACGTAATGCGTTATAACGTTATACCACATAACGTAAAACGTTATAACGTTTTAGATTATAACGTAAAACGTTATAACGTTATACCATATAACGTAATACGTTATAAAGTTATACCATATAACGTAATACGTTATAACGTTATACCATATAACGTAATACGTTATAACATTATACCATATAACGTGATACGTTATAACGTTATACCATATAACGTAATACGTTATAACGTTATACCATATAACGTAATACGATATAACGTTATACCGTATAACGTAAAACATCATTTCGATATTCCATATAACGTAATACGTTATAACGTTATACCATATAACGTAAAACGTTATAACGTTTTAGCTTATAACGTAAAACGTTACAACGTTATACCATATAACGTAATACGTTATAAACTTATACCATATAAGGTAAAACGTCATTTCGTTATACCATATAACGTAAAACGTTATAACGTTATACTATATATCGTAATATGTTATAACGTTATACCATTTAACGTAAAACGACATTTCGAGATACCATATAACGTAATACGTTATAACGTTATACCATATAACGTAAAACGTTATAACGTTTTAGCTTATAACGTAAAACGTTATAACGTTATACCTTATAACGTAATACGTTACAAACTTATACCATATAAGGTAAAACGTCATTTCGTTATACCATATAACGTAAAACGTTATAACGTTATACTATATATCGTAATACGTTATAACGTTATACCATTTAACGTAAAACGACATTTCGAGATACCATATAACGAGATACGTTATAACGTTATACCATGTAACGAAATACGTTATAAAGTTATACCATATAACGAAAAAAGTCATTTCGTTATAACATATAACGTAATACGCTATAACGTTATACCATATAACGTATTACGCTATAACCTTATACCTTATAACGTAATAGGTTATAACGTTATACCATATAACATAATATGTTATAACCTTGTACCATATAACGTAATACGTTATAACGTTATACCGTATAACGTAGTACTTTATAACGTTATACGAAATAACGTAATACGTTATAACGTTATACCATATAACGTAATTCATTATAACGTTATAACGTTATACCGTATAACGTAATACTTTATAACGTTATACCAAATACCGTAATACTTCATAACGTTATACCATATAACGTAAAACGTTATAACGTTATACCATATAACGTAATACTTTATAACGTTATACCGTATAACGTAATAATTTATAACGTTATACCAAATAACGTAATACGTTATAACGTTATACCACATAACGTAATACGTTATAACGTTATACCATATAACATAATACGTTATAACGCTATACCATATAACGTAATACTTTATAACGTTATACCGTATAACGTAATAATTTATAACGTTATACCAAATAACGTAATACGTTATAACGTTATTCCATATAACGTACAACGTCATTTCGTTATACCATATAACGTAATGCGTTATAACGTTATACCATATAACGTAAAACGTTATAACGTTTTAGATTATAACGTAAAACGTTATAACGTTATACCATATAACGTAATACGTTATAAAGTTATACCATATAACGTAATACGTTATAACGTTATTCCATATAACGTACAACGTCATTTCGTTATACCATATAACGTAATGCGTTATAACGTTATACCACATAACGTAAAACGTTATAACGTTTTAGATTATAACGTAAAACGTTATAACGTTATACCATATAACGTAATACGTTATAAAGTTATACCATATAACGTAATACGTTATAACGTTATTCCATATAACGTACAACGTCATTTCGTTATACCATATAACGTAATGCGTTATAACGTTATACCACATAACGTAAAACGTTATAACGTTTTAGATTATAACGTAAAACGTTATAACGTTATACCATATAACGTAATACGTTATAAAGTTATACCATATAACGTAATACGTTATAACGTTATACCATATAACGTAATACGTTATAACGTTATACCATATAACGTAATACGTTATAACATTATACCATATAACGTGATACGTTATAACGTTATACCATATAACGTAATACGTTATAACGTTATACCATATAACGTAATACGTTATAACGTAATACCATATAACGTAATACGTTATAACATTATACCATATAACGTGATACGTTATAACGTTATACCATATAACGTAATACGTTATAACGTTATACCATATAACGTAATACGTTATAACGTTATACCATATAACGTAATACGTTATAACGTTATACCATATAACGTAATACGTTATAACGTAATACCATATAACGTAATACGTTATAACATTATACCATATAACGTGATACGTTATAACGTTATACCATATAACGTAATACGTTATAACGTTATACCATATAACGTAATACGTTATAACGTTATACCATACAACGTAATACGTTATAACGTTATACCATATAACGTAAAACGTTATAACGTTTTAGATTATAACGTAAAACGTTATAACGTTATACCATGTAACGTAATACGTCATAAAGTTATACCATATAACGTAAAACGCCATTTCGTTATAACATATAACGTAATACGTCATTTCGTTATACCATATAACGAGATACGTTATAACGTTATACCATGTAACGTAATACGTCATAAAGTTATACCATATAACGTAAAAAGTCATTTCGTTATACCATATAACGTAGAACGTTATAACGTTATACCATATAACGTAATACGATATAACGTTATACCGTATAACGTAAAACATCATTTCGATATTCCATATAACGTAATACGTTATAACGTTATACCATATAACGTAAAACGTTATAACGTTTTAGCTTATAACGTAAAACGTTACAACGTTATACCATATAACGTAATACGTTATAAACTTATACCATATAAGGTAAAACGTCATTTCGTAATACCATATAACGTAATGCGTTATAACGTTATACCACATAACGTAAAACGTTATAACGTTTTAGATTATAACGTAAAACGTTATAACGTTATACCATATAACGTAATACGTTATAAAGTTATACCATATAACGTAATACGTTATAACGTTATACCATATAACGTAATACGTTATAACGTTATACCATATAACGTAATTCATTATAACGTTATAACGTTATACCGTATAACGTAATACTTTATAACGTTATACCAAATACCGTAATACTTCATAACGTTATACCATATAACGTAAAACGTTGTAACGTTATACCATATAACGTAATACTTTATAACGTTATACCGTATAACGTAATAATTTATAACGTTATACCATATAACGTAATACGTTATAACGTTATAGCATATAACGTAATACGTTATAACGTTATACCGTATAACGTAATAATTTATATCGTTATACCGTATAACGTAATAATTTATAACGTTATACCATGTAACGTAATACGTCATAAAGTTATACCATATAACGAGATACGTTATAACGTTATACCATGTAACGTAATACGTCATAAAGTTATACCATATATAACGTAAAACGCCATTTTGTTATAACATATAACGTAATACGTCATTTCGTTATACCATATAACGTAACACGTTATAACGTTATACCACATAACGTAATACGTTATAAAGTTATACCATTTAACGTAATACGTTATAACGTTATACCATATAACGTAATACGTTATAACGTTATACCGTATAACGTAATAATTTATATCGTTATACCACATAACGTAATACGTTATAACGTTATACCATATAACGTAATACGTTATAACGTTATAGCATATAACGTAATTCGTTATAACGCTATACCATATAACGTAACACGTTATAACGTTATACCATATAACGTAATACGTCATAACGTTATACCATATGACGTAATACGTTATAACGCTATACCATATAACGTAATACGTTATAACGTTATACCATATAACGTAATACGTCATAACGTTATACCATATAACGTAAAACGTTATAACGTTATACCGTACAACGTAATAATTTATAACGTTATACCAAATAACGTAATACGTTATAACGTTATACCATATAACATAAAACGATATTTTGTTATACCATATATCGTAATTCGTTATAACGTTATACCATATAACGTAATACGTTCTAACGTTATATCCTATAACGTAATACGTTATAACGTTATACCCTATAACGTAATACGTTATAACGTTATACCGTACAACGTAATACGATATAACGCTATACCATATAACGTATCACGTTATAACGTTATTCCATATAACGTAACACGTTATAACGTTATACCACATAACGTAATACGTTATAACGTTATACCATATAACGTAATACGTTATAACGTTATACCATTTAACGTAAAACGACATTTCGTTATAACATATAACGAGATACGTTATAACGTTATACCATGTAACGTAATACGTCATAAAGTTATACCATATAACGTAAAACGCCATTTCGTTATAACATATAACGTAATACGTCATTTCGTTATACCATATAACGAGATACGTTATAACGTTATACCATGTAACGTAATACGTCATAAAGTTATACCATATAACGTAAAAAGTCATTTCGTTATACCATATAACGTAGAACGTTATAACGTTATACCATATAACGTAATACGATATAACGTTATACCGTATAACGTAAAACATCATTTCGATATTCCATATAACGTAATACGTTATAACGTTATACCATATAACGTAAAACGTTATAACGTTTTAGCTTATAACGTAAAACGTTATAACGTTATACCTTATAACGTAATACGTTAAAAACTTATATCATATAAGGTAAAACGTCATTTCGTTATACCATATAACGTAAAACGTTATAACGTTATACTATATATCGTAATACGTTATAACGTTATACCATTTAACGTAAAACGACATTTCGAGATACCATATAACGAGATACGTTATAACGTTATACCATGTAACGAAATACGTTATAAAGTTATACCATATAACGAAAAAAGTCATTTCGTTATACCATATACAGTAAAACGTTATAACGTTTTACCGTATAACGTAAAACGTCATTTCGATATTCCATATAACATAACACGTTATAACGTTATAACATATAACGTAATACGCTATAACGTTATACCATATAACGTATTACGCTATAACCTTATACCTTATAACGTAATAGGTTATAACGTTATACCATATAACATAATATGTTATAACCTTGTACCATATAACGTAATACGTTATAACGTTATACCGTATAACGTAATACTTTATAACGTTATACGAAATAACGTAATACGTTATAACGTTATACCATATAACGTAATTCATTATAACGTTATAACGTTATACCGTATAACGTAATACTTTATAACGTTATACCAAATACCGTAATACTTCATAACGTTATACCATATAACGTAAAACGTTATAACGTTATACCATATAACGTAATACTTTATAACGTTATACCGTATAACGTAATAATTTATAACGTTATACCAAATAACGTAATACGTTATAACGTTATACCATATAACGTAATACGTTATAACGTTATTCCATATAACGTACAACGTCATTTCGTTATACCATATAACGTAATGCGTTATAACGTTATACCATATAACGTAAAACGTTATAACGTTTTAGATTATAACGTAAAACGTTATAACGTTATACCATATAACGTAATACGTTATAAAGTTATACCATATAACGTAATACGTTATAACGTTATTCCATATAACGTACAACGTCATTTCGTTATACCATATAACGTAATGCGTTATAACGTTATACCACATAACGTAAAACGTTATAACGTTTTAGATTATAACGTAAAACGTTATAACGTTATACCATATAACGTAATACGTTATAAAGTTATACCATATAACGTAATACGTTATAACGTTATACCATATAACGTAATACGTTATAACGTTATACCATATAACGTAATACGTTATAACATTATACCATATAACGTGATACGTTATAACGTTATACCATATAACGTAATACGTTATAACGTTATACCATATAACGTAATACGTTATAACGTAATACCATATAACGTAATACGTTATAACATTATACCATATAACGTGATACGTTATAACGTTATACCATATAACGTAATACGTTATAACGTTATACCATATAACGTAATACGTTATAACGTTATACCATATAACGTAATACGTTATAACGTTATACCATATAACGTAATACGTTATAACGTAATACCATATAACGTGATACGTTATAACATTATACCATATAACGTGATACGTTATAACGTTATACCATATAACGTAATACGTTATAACGTTATACCATATAACGTAATACGTTATAACGTTATACCATATAACGTAATACGTTATAACGTTATACCATATAACGTAAAACGTTATAACGTTTTAGATTATAACGTAAAACGTTATAACGTTATACCATGTAACGTAATACGTCATAAAGTTATACCATATAACGTAAAACGCCATTTCGTTATAACATATAACGTAATACGTCATTTCGTTATACCATATAACGAGATACGTTATAACGTTATACCATGTAACGTAATACGTCATAAAGTTATACCATATAACGTAAAAAGTCATTTCGTTATACCATATAACGTAGAACGTTATAACGTTATACCATATAACGTAATACGATATAACGTTATACCGTATAACGTAAAACATCATTTCGATATTCCATATAACGTAATACGTTATAACGTTATACCATATAACGTAAAACGTTATAACGTTTTAGCTTATAACGTAAAACGTTACAACGTTATACCATATAACGTAATACGTTATAAACTTATACCATATAAGGTAAAACGTCATTTCGTTATACCATATAACGTAAAACGTTATAACGTTATACTATATATCGTAATATGTTATAACGTTAAACCATTTAACGTAAAACGACATTTCGAGATACCATATAACGTAATACGTTATAACGTTATACCGTACAACGTAATAATTTATAACGTTATACCAAATAACGTAATACGTTATAACGTTATACCATATAACATAAAACGATATTTCGTTATACCATATATCGTAATTCGTTATAACGTTATATCATATAACGTAATACGTTCTAACGTTATACCCTATAACGTAATACGTTATAACGTTATACCCTATAACGTAATACGTTATAACGTTATACCGTACAACGTAATACGTTATAACGCTATACCATATAAAGTAACACGTTATAACGTTATTCCATATAACGTAACACGTTATAACGTTATACCACATAACGTAATACGTTATAACGTTATACCATATAACGTAATACGTTATAACGTTATACCATTTAACGTAAAACGACATTTCGTTATACCATATAACGAGATACGTTATAACGTTATACCATGTAACGTAATACGTCATAAAGTTATACCATATAACGTAAATCGCCATTTCGTTATAACATATAACGTAATACGTCATTTCGTTATACCATATAACGAGATACGTTATAACGTTATACCATGTAACGTAATACGTCATAAAGTTATACCATATAACGTAAAAAGTCATTTCGTTATACCATATAACGTAGAACGTTATAACGTTATACCATATAACGTAATACGATATAACGTTATACCGTATAACGTAAAACATCATTTCGATATTCCATATAACGTAATACGTTATAACGTTATACCATATAACGTAAAACGTTATAACGTTTTAGCTTATAACGTAAAACGTTATAACGTTATACCATATAACGTAAAAAGTCATTTCGTTATACCATATAACGTAGAACGTTATAACGTTATACCATATAACGTAATACGATATAACGTTATACCGTATAACGTAAAACATCATTTCGATATTCCATATAACGTAATACGTTATAACGTTATACCATATAACGTAAAACGTTATAACGTTTTAGCATATAACGTAAAACGTTACAACGTTATACCATATAACGTAATACGTTATAAACTTATACCATATAAGGTAAAACGTCATTTCGTTATACCATATAACGTAAAACGTTATAACGTTATACTATATATCGTAATATGTTATAACGTTAAACCATTTAACGTAAAACGACATTTCGAGATACCATATAACGTAATACGTTATAACGTTATACCGTACAACGTAATAATTTATAACGTTATACCAAATAACGTAATACGTTATAACGTTATACCATATAACATAAAACGATATTTCGTTATACCATATATCGTAATTCGTTATAACGTTATATCATATAACGTAATACGTTCTAACGTTATACCCTATAACGTAATACGTTATAACGTTATACCCTATAACGTAATACGTTATAACGTTATACCGTACAACGTAATACGTTATAACGCTATACCATAAAAAGTAACACGTTATAACGTTATTCCATATAACGTAACACGTTATAACGTTATACCACATAACGTAATACGTTATAACGTTATACCATATAACGTAATACGTTATAACGTTATACCATTTAACGTAAAACGACATTTCGTTATACCATATAACGAGATACGTTATAACGTTATACCATGTAACGTAATACGTCATAAAGTTATACCATATAACGTAAATCGCCATTTCGTTATAACATATAACGTAATACGTCATTTCGTTATACCATATAACGAGATACGTTATAACGTTATACCATGTAACGTAATACGTCATAAAGTTATACCATATAACGTAAAAAGTCATTTCGTTATACCATATAACGTAGAACGTTATAACGTTATACCATATAACGTAATACGATATAACGTTATACCGTATAACGTAAAACATCATTTCGATATTCCATATAACGTAATACGTTATAACGTTATACCATATAACGTAAAACGTTATAACGTTTTAGCTTATAACGTAAAACGTTATAACGTTATACCATTTAACGTAAAACGACATTTCGAGATACCATATAACGAGATACGTTATAACGTTATACCATGTAACGAAATACGTTATAAAGTTATACCATATAACGAAAAAAGTCATTTCGTTATACCATATAACGTAAAACGTTATAACGTTTTACCGTATAACGTAAAACGTCATTTCGATATTCCATATAACATAACACGTTATAACGTTATAACATATAACGTAATACGCTATAACGTTATACCATATAACGTATTACGCTATAACCTTATACCTTATAACGTAATAGGTTATAACGTTATACCATATAACATAATATGTTATAACCTTGTACCATATAACGTAATACGTTATAACGTTATACCGTATAACGTAATACTTTATAACGTTATACGAAATAACGTAATACGTTATAACGTTATACCATATAACGTAATTCATTATAACGTTATAACGTTATACCGTATAACGTAATACTTTATAACGTTATACCAAATACCGTAATACTTCATAACGTTATACCATATAACGTAAAACGTTATAACGTTATACCATATAACGTAATACTTTATAACGTTATACCGTATAACGTAATAATTTATAACGTTATACCAAATAACGTAATACGTTATAACGTTATACCATATAACGTAATACGTTATAACGTTATTCCATATAACGTACAACGTCATTTCGTTATACCATATAACGTAATGCGTTATAACGTTATACCATATAACGTAAAACGTTATAACGTTTTAGATTATAACGTAAAACGTTATAACGTTATACCATATAACGTAATACGTTATAAAGTTATACCATATAACGTAATACGTTATAACGTTATTCCATATAACGTACAACGTCATTTCGTTATACCATATAACGTAATGCGTTATAACGTTATACCACATAACGTAAAACGTTATAACGTTTTAGATTATAACGTAAAACGTTATAACGTTATACCACATAAAGTAATACGTTATAAAGTTATACCATATAACGTAATACGTTATAACGTTATACCATATAACGTAATACGTTATAACGTTATACCATATAACGTAATACGTTATAACATTATACCATATAACGTGATACGTTATAACGTTATACCATATAACGTAATACGTTATAACGTTATACCATATAACGTAATACGTTATAACGTAATACCATATAACGTAATACGTTATAACATTATACCATATAACGTGATACGTTATAACGTTATACCATATAACGTAATACGTTATAACGTTATACCATATAACGTAATACGTTATAACGTTATACCATATAACGTAATACGTTATAACGTTATACCATATAACGTAATACCATATAACGTAATACGTTATAACATTATACCATATAACGTGATACGTTATAACGTTATACCATATAACGTAATACGTTATAACGTTATACCATATAACGTAATACGTTATAACGTTATAACATATAACGTAATACGTTATAACGTTATACCATATAACGTAATACGTTATAACGTTATACCATATAAAGTTATACCATATAACGTAAAACGCCATTTCGTTATAACATATAACGTAATACGTCATTTCGTTATACCATATAACGAGATACGTTATAACGTTATACCATGTAACGTAATACGTCATAAAGTTATACCATATAACGTAAAAAGTCATTTCGTTATACCATACAACGTAGAACGTTATAACGTTATACCATATAACGTAATACGATATAACGTTATACCGTATAACGTAAAACATCATTTCGATATTCCATATAACGTAATACGTTATAACGTTATACCATATAACGTGAAACGTTATAACGTTTTAGCTTATAACGTAAAACGTTACAACGTTATACCATATAACGTAATACGTTATAAACTTATACCATATAAGGTAAAACGTCATTTCGTTATATCATATAACGTAAAACGTTATAACGTTATACTATATATCGTAATATGTTATAACGTTAAACCATTTAACGTAAAACGACATTTCGAGATACCATATAACGTAATACGTTATAACGTTATACCGTACAACGTAATAATTTATAACGTTATACCAAATAACGTAATACGTTATAACGTTATACCATGTAACATAAAACGATATTTCGTTATACCATATATCGTAATTCGTTATAACGTTATATCATATAACGTAATACGTTCTAACGTTATACCCTATAACGTAATACGTTATAACGTTATACCCTATAACGTAATACGTTATAACGTTATACCGTACAACGTAATACGTTATAACGCTATACCATATAAAGTAACACGTTATAACGTTATTCCATATAACGTAACACGTTATAACGTTATACCACATAACGTAATACGTTATAACGTTATACCATATAACGTAATACGTTATAACGTTATACCATTTAACGTAAAACGACATTTCGTTATACCATATAACGAGATACGTTATAACGTTATACCATGTAACGTAGTACGTCATAAAGTTATACCATATTACGTAAAACGCCATTTCGTTATAACATATAACGTAATACGTCATTTCGTTATACCATATAACGAGATACGTTATAACGTTATACCATGTAACGTAATACGTCATAAAGTTATACCATATAACGTAAAAAGTCATTTCGTTATACCATATAACGTAGAACGTTATAACGTTATACCATATAACGTAATACGATATAACGTTATACCGTATAACGTAAAACATCATTTCGATATTCCATATAACGTAATACGTTATAACGTTATACCATATAACGTAAAACGTTATAACGTTTTAGCTTATAACGTAAAACGTTACAACGTTATACCATATAACGTAATACGTTATAAACTTATACCATATAAGGTAAAACGTCATTTCGTTATACCATATAACGTAAAACGTTATAACGTTATACTATATATCGTAATATGTTATAACGTTATACCATTTAACGTAAAACGACATTTCGAGATACCATATAACGTAATACGTTATAACGTTATACCATATAACGTAAAACGTTATAACGTTTTAGCTTATAACGTAAAACGTTATAACGTTATACCTTATAACGTAATACGTTACAAACTTATACCATATAAGGTAAAACGTCATTTCGTTATACCATATAACGTAAAACGTTATAACGTTATACTATATATCGTAATACGTTATAACGTTATACCATTTAACGTAAAACGACATTTCGAGATACCATATAACGAGATACGTTATAACGTTATACCATGTAACGAAATACGTTATAATGTTATACCATATAACGAAAAAAGTCATTTCGTTATACCATATAACGTAAAACGTTATAACGTTTTACCGTATAACGTAAAACGTCATTTCGATATTCCATATAACATAACACGTTATAACGTTATAACATATAACGTAATACGCTATAACGTTATACCATATAACGTATTACGCTATAACCTTATACCTTATAACGTAATAGGTTATAACGTTATACCATATAACATAATATGTTATAACCTTGTACCATATAACGTAATACGTTATAACGTTATACCGTATAACGTAGTACTTTATAACGTTATACGAAATAACGTAATACGTTATAACGTTATACCATATAACGTAATTCATTATAACGTTATAACGTTATACCGTATAACGTAATACTTTATAACGTTATACCAAATAACGTAATACTTCATAACGTTATACCATATAACGTAAAACGTTATAACGTTATACCATATAACGTAATACTTTATAACGTTATACCGTATAACGTAATAATTTATAACGTTATACCAAATAACGTAATACGTTATAACGTTATACCACATAACGTAATACGTTATAACGTTATACCATATAACGTAATACGTTATAACGCTATACCATATAACGTAACACGTTATAACGTTATACCATATAACGTAATACGTCATAACGTTATACCATGTAACGTAATACGTCATAAAGTTATACCATATAACGAGATACGTTATAACGTTATACCATGTAACGTAATACGTCATAAAGTTATACCATATAACGTAAAACGCCATTTTGTTATAACATATAACGTAATACGTCATTTCGTTATACCATATAACGTAACGCGTTATAACGTTATACCATATAACGTAACACGTTATAACGTTATACCACATAACGTAATACGTTATAAAGTTATACAATTTAACGTAATACGTTATAACGTTATACCATATAACGTAATACGTTATAACGTTATACCGTATAACGTAATAATTTATATCGTTATACCACATAACGTAATACGTTATAACGTTATACCATATAACGTAATACGTTATAACGTTATAGCATATAACGTAATACGTTATAACGCTATACCATATAACGTAACACGTTATAACGTTATACCATATAACGTAATACGTCATAACGTTATACCATATGACGTAATACGTTATAACGCTATACCATATAACGTAATACGTTATAACGTTATACCATATAACGTAATACGTCATAACGTTATACCATATAACGTAAAACGTTATAACGTTATACCATATAAAGTAATACGTTATAACGTTATACCGTACAACGTAATAATTTATAACGTTATACCAAATAACGTAATACGTTATAACGTTATACCATATAACGTAATACGTTATAACGTAATACCATATAACGTAATACGTTATAACATTATACCATATAACGTGATACGTTATAACGTTATACCATATAACGTAATACGTTCTAACGTTATACCCTATAACGTAATACGTTATAACGTTATACCGTACAACGTAATACGATATAACGCTATACCATATAACGTAACACGTTATAACGTTATTCCATATAACGTAACACGTTATAACGTTATACCACATAACGTAATACGTTATAACGTTATACCATATAACGTAATACGTTATAACGTTATACCATTTAACGTAAAACGACATTTCGTTATAACATATAACGAGATACGTTATAACGTTATACCATGTAACGTAATACGTCATAAAGTTATACCATATAACGTAAAACGACATTTCGTTATAACATATAACGTAATACGTCATTTCGTTATACCATATAACGAGATACGTTATAACGTTATACCATGTAACGTAATACGTCATAAAGTTATACCATATAACGTAAAAAGTCATTTCGTTATACCATATAACGTAGAACGTTATAACGTTATACCATATAACGTAATACGATATAACGTTATACCGTATAACGTAAAACATCATTTCGATATTCCATATAACGTAATACGTTATAACGTTATACCATATAACGTAAAACGTTATAACGTTATACTATATATCGTAATACGTTATAACCTTATACCATTTAACGTAAAACGACATTTCGAGATACCATATAACGAGATACGTTATAACGTTATACCATGTAACGAAATACGTTATAAAGTTATACCATATAACGAAAAAAGTCATTTCGTTATACCATATAACGTAAAACGTTATAACGTTTTACCGTATAACGTAAAACGTCATTTCGATATTCCATATAACATAACACGTTATAACGTTATACCATATAACGTAATACGTTATAACGTTATACCATATAACGTAATACGTTATAACGTTATACCATATAACGTAAAACGTTATAACGTTATACCATGTAACGTAATACGTCATAAAGTTATACCATATAACGTAAAACGCCATTTCGTTATAACATATAACGTAATACGTCATTTCGTTATACCATATAACGAGATACGTTATAACGTTATACCATGTAACGTAATACGTCATAAAGTTATACCATATAACGTAAAAAGTCATTTCGTTATACCATATAACGTAGAACGTTATAACGTTATACCATATAACGTAATACGATATAACGTTATACCGTATAACGTAAAACATCATTTCGATATTCCATATAACGTAATACGTTATAACGTTATACCATATAACGTAAAACGTTATAACGTTTTAGCTTATAACGCAAAACGTTACAACGTTATACCATATAACGTAATACGTTATAAACTTATAACATATAAGGTAAAACGTCATTTCGTAATACCATATAACGTAAAACGTTATAACGTTATACTATATATCGTAATATGTTATAACGTTAAACCATTTAACGTAAAACGACATTTCGAGATACCATATAACGTAATACGTTATAACGTTATACCATATAACGTAAAACGTTATAACGTTTTAGCTTATAACGTAAAACGTTATAACGTTATACCTTATAACGTAATACGTTACAAACTTATACCATATAAGGTAAAACGCCATTTCGTTATACCATATAAGGTAAAACGTTATAACGTTATACTATATATCGTAATACGTTATAACGTTATACCATTTAACGTAAAACGACATTTCGAGATACCATATAACGAGATACGTTATAACGTTATACCATGTAACGAAATACGTTATAAAGTTATACCATATAACGAAAAAAGTCATTTCGTTATACCATATAACGTAAAACGTTATAACGTTTTACCGTATAACGTAAAACGTCATTTCGATATTCCATATAACATAACACGTTATAACGTTATAACATATAACGTAATACGCTATAACGTTATACCATATAACGTATTACGCTATAACCTTATACCTTATAACGTAATAGGTTATAACGTTATACCATATAACATAATATGTTATAACCTTGTACCATATAACGTAATACGTTATAACGTTATACCGTATAACGTAATACTTTATAACGTTATACGAAATAACGTAATACGTTATAACGTTATACCATATAACGTAATTCATTATAACGTTATAACGTTATACCGTATAACGTAATACTTTATAACGTTATACCAAATACCGTAATACTTCATAACGTTATACCATATAACGTAAAACGTTATAACGTTATACCATATAACGTAATACTTTATAACGTTATACCGTATAACGTAATAATTTATAACGTTATACCAAATAACGTAATACGTTATAACGTTATACCATATAACGTAACACGTTATAACGTTATACCATATAACGTAATACGTCATAACGTTATACCATATGACGTAATACGTTATAACGCTATACCATATAACGTAATACGTTATAACGTTATACCATATAACGTAATACGTCATAACGTTATACCATATAACGTAAAACGTTATAACGTTATACCATATAACGTAATACGTTATAACGTTATACCGTACAACGTAATAATTTATAACGTTATACCAAATAACGTAATACGTTATAACGTTATACCATATAACATAAAACGATATTTCGTTATACCATATATCGTAATTCGTTATAACGTTATACCATATAACGTAATACGTTCTAACGTTATACCCTATAACGTAATACGTTATAACGTTATACCCTATAACGTAATACGTTATAACGTTATACCGTACAACGTAATACGATATAACGCTATACCATATAACGTAACACGTTATAACGTTATTCCATATAACGTAACACGTTATAACGTTATACCACATAACGTAATACGTTATAACGTTATACCATATAACGTAATACGTTATAACGTTATACCACATAACGTAAAACGTTATATCGTTTTAGATTATAACGTAAAACGTTATAACGTTATACCATATAACGTAATACGTTATAAAGTTATACCATATAACGTAATACGTTATAACGTTATACCATATAACGTAATACGTTATAACGTTATACCATATAACGTAATACGTTATAACATTATACCATATAACGTGATACGTTATAACGTTATACCATATAACGTAATACGTTATAACGTTATACCATATAACGTAATACGTTATAACGTAATACCATATAACGTAATACGTTATAACATTATACCATATAACGTGATACGTTATAACGTTATACCATCTAACGTAATACGTTATAACGTTATACCATATAACGTAATACGTTATAACGTTATACCATATAACGTAATACGTTATAACGTTATACCATATAACATAAAACGATATTTCGTTATACCATATATCGTAATTCGTTATAACGTTATATCATATAACGTAATACGTTCTAACGTTATACCCTATAACGTAATACGTTATAACGTTATACCCTATAACGTAATACGTTATAACGTTATACCGTACAACGTAATACGTTATAACGCTATACCATATAAAGTAACACGTTATAACGTTATTCCATATAACGTAACACGTTATAACGTTATTCCACATAACGTAACACGTTATAACGTTATACCACATAACGTAATACGTTATAACGTTATACCATATAACGTAATACGTTATAACGTTATACCATTTAACGTAAAACGACATTTCGTTATACCATATAACGAGATACGTTATAACGTTATACCATGTAACGTAATACGTCATAAAGTTATACCATATAACGTAAAACGCCATTTCGTTATAACATATAACGTAATACGTCATTTCGTTATACCATATAACGAGATACGTTATAACGTTATACCATGTAACGTAATACGTCATAAAGTTATACCATATAACGTAAAAAGTCATTTCGTTATACCATATAACGTAGAACGTTATAACGTTATACCATATAACGTAATACGATATAACGTTATACCGTATAACGTAAAACATCATTTCGATATTCCATATAACGTAATACGTTATAACGTTATACCATATAACGTAAAACGTTATAACGTTTTAGCTTATAACGTAAAACGTTACAACGTTATACCATATAACGTAATACGTTATAAACTTATACCATATAAGGTAAAACGTCATTTCGTTATACCATATAACGTAAAACGTTATAACGTTATACTATATATCTTAATATGTTATAACGTTATACCATTTAACGTAAAACGACATTTCGAGATACCATATAACGTAATACGTTATAACGTTATACCATATAACGTAAAACGTTATAACGTTTTAGCTTATAACGTAAAACGTTATAACGTTATACCTTATAACGTAATACGTTACAAACTTATACCATATAAGGTAAAACGTCATTTCGTTATACCATATAACGTAAAACGTTATAACGTTATACTATATATCGTAATACGTTATAACGTTATACCATTTAACGTAAAACGACATTTCGAGATACCATATAACGAGATACGTTATAACGTTATACCATGTAACGAAATACGTTATAAAGTTATACCATATAACGAAAAAAGTCATTTCGTTATACCATATAACGTAAAACGTTATAACGTTTTACCGTATAACGTAAAACGTAATTTCGATATTCCATATAACATAACACGTTATAACGTTATAACATATAACGTAATACGCTATAACGTTATACCATATAACGTATTACGCTATAACCTTATACCTTATAACGTAATAGGTTATAACGTTATACCATATAACATAATATGTTATAACCTTGTACCATATAACGTAATACGTTATAACGTTATACCGTATAACGTAGTACTTTATAACGTTATACGAAATAACGTAATACGTTATAACGTTATACCATATAACGTAATTCATTATAACGTTATAACGTTATACCGTATAACGTAATACTTTATAACGTTATACCAAATACCGTAATACTTCATAACGTTATATCATATAACGTAAAACGTTATAACGTTATACCGTATAACGTAATAATTTATAACGTTATACCAAATAACGTAATACGTTATAACGTTATACCACATAACGTAATACGTTATAACGTTATACCATATAACGTAATACGTTATAACGCTATACCATATAACGTAACACGTTATAACGTTATACCATATAACGTAATACGTCATAACGTTATACCATGTAACGTAATACGTCATAAAGTTATACCATATAACGTAAAACGTTATAACGTTATACCATATAAAGTAATACGTTAGAACGTTATACCGTACAACGTAATAATTTATAACGTTATACCAAATAACGTAATACGTTATAACGTTATACCATATAACATAAAACGATATTTCGTTATACCATATATCGTAATTCGTTATAACGTTATACCATATAACGTAATACGTTCTAACGTTATACCCTATAACGTAATACGTTATAACGTTATACCGTACAACGTAATACGATATAACGCTATACCATATAACGTAACACGTTATAACGTTATTCCATATAACGTAACACGTTATAACGTTATACCACATAACGTAATACGTTATAACGTTATACCATATAACGTAATACGTTATAACGTTATACCACATAACGTAACACGTTATAACGTTATACCATATAACGTAATACGTCATAACGTTATACCATGTAACGTAATACGTCATAAAGTTATACCATATAACGTAAAACGTTATAACGTTATACCATATAAAGTAATACGTTAGAACGTTATACCGTACAACGTAATAATTTATAACGTTATACCAAATAACGTAATACGTTATAACGTTATACCACATAACGTAACACGTTATAACGTTATACCATATAACGTAATACGTCATAACGTTATACCATGTAACGTAATACGTCATAAAGTTATACCATATAACGTAAAACGTTATAACGTTATACCATATAAAGTAATACGTTAGAACGTTATACCGTACAACGTAATAATTTATAACGTTATACCAAATAACGTAATACGTTATAACGTTATACCATATAACATAAAACGATATTTCGTTATACCATATATCGTAATTCGTTATAACGTTATACCATATAACGTGATACGTTATAACATTATACCATATAACGTGATACGTTATAACGTTATACCATATAACGTAATACGTTATAACGTTATACCATATAACGTAATACGTTATAACGTTATACCATATAACGTAATACGTTATAACGTTATACCATATAACGTAAAACGTTATAACGTTTTAGATTATAACGTAAAACGTTATAACGTTATACCATGTAACGTAATACGTCATAAAGTTATACCATATAACGTAAAACGCCATTTCGTTATAACATATAACGTAATACGTCATTTCGTTATACCATATAACGAGATACGTTATAACGTTATACCATGTAACGTAATACGTCATAAAGTTATACCATATAACGTAAAAAGTCATTTCGTTATACCATATAACGTAGAACGTTATAACGTTATACCATATAACGTAATACGATATAACGTTATACCGTATAACGTAAAACATCATTTCGATATTCCATATAACGTAATACGTTATAACGTTATACCATATAACGTAAAACGTTATAACGTTTTAGCTTATAACGTAAAACGTTACAACGTTATACCATATAACGTAATACGTTATAAACTTATACCATATAAGGTAAAACGTCATTTCGTTATACCATATAACGTAAAACGTTATAACGTTATACTATATATCGTAATATGTTATAACGTTAAACCATTTAACGTAAAACGACATTTCGAGATACCATATAACGTAATACGTTATAACGTTATACCGTACAACGTAATAATTTATAACGTTATACCAAATAACGTAATACGTTATAACGTTATACCATATAACATAAAACGATATTTCGTTATACCATATATCGTAATTCGTTATAACGTTATATCATATAACGTAATACGTTCTAACGTTATACCCTATAACGTAATACGTTATAACGTTATACCCTATAACGTAATACGTTATAACGTTATACCGTACAACGTAATACGTTATAACGCTATACCATATAAAGTAACACGTTATAACGTTATTCCATATAACGTAACACGTTATAACGTTATACCACATAACGTAATACGTTATAACGTTATACCATATAACGTAATACGTTATAACGTTATACCATTTAACGTAAAACGACATTTCGTTATACCATATAACGAGATACGTTATAACGTTATACCATGTAACGTAATACGTCATAAAGTTATACCATATAACGTAAATCGCCATTTCGTTATAACATATAACGTAATACGTCATTTCGTTATACCATATAACGAGATACGTTATAACGTTATACCATGTAACGTAATACGTCATAAAGTTATACCATATAACGTAAAAAGTCATTTCGTTATACCATATAACGTAGAACGTTATAACGTTATACCATATAACGTAATACGATATAACGTTATACCGTATAACGTAAAACATCATTTCGATATTCCATATAACGTAATACGTTATAACGTTATACCATATAACGTAAAACGTTATAACGTTTTAGCTTATAACGTAAAACGTTATAACGTTATACCATATAACGTAAAAAGTCATTTCGTTATACCATATAACGTAGAACGTTATAACGTTATACCATATAACGTAATACGATATAACGTTATACCGTATAACGTAAAACATCATTTCGATATTCCATATAACGTAATACGTTATAACGTTATACCATATAACGTAAAACGTTATAACGTTTTAGCATATAACGTAAAACGTTACAACGTTATACCATATAACGTAATACGTTATAAACTTATACCATATAAGGTAAAACGTCATTTCGTTATACCATATAACGTAAAACGTTATAACGTTATACTATATATCGTAATATGTTATAACGTTAAACCATTTAACGTAAAACGACATTTCGAGATACCATATAACGTAATACGTTATAACGTTATACCGTACAACGTAATAATTTATAACGTTATACCAAATAACGTAATACGTTATAACGTTATACCATATAACATAAAACGATATTTCGTTATACCATATATCGTAATTCGTTATAACGTTATATCATATAACGTAATACGTTCTAACGTTATACCCTATAACGTAATACGTTATAACGTTATACCCTATAACGTAATACGTTATAACGTTATACCGTACAACGTAATACGTTATAACGCTATACCATAAAAAGTAACACGTTATAACGTTATTCCATATAACGTAACACGTTATAACGTTATACCACATAACGTAATACGTTATAACGTTATACCATATAACGTAATACGTTATAACGTTATACCATTTAACGTAAAACGACATTTCGTTATACCATATAACGAGATACGTTATAACGTTATACCATGTAACGTAATACGTCATAAAGTTATACCATATAACGTAAATCGCCATTTCGTTATAACATATAACGTAATACGTCATTTCGTTATACCATATAACGAGATACGTTATAACGTTATACCATGTAACGTAATACGTCATAAAGTTATACCATATAACGTAAAAAGTCATTTCGTTATACCATATAACGTAGAACGTTATAACGTTATACCATATAACGTAATACGATATAACGTTATACCGTATAACGTAAAACATCATTTCGATATTCCATATAACGTAATACGTTATAACGTTATACCATATAACGTAAAACGTTATAACGTTTTAGCTTATAACGTAAAACGTTATAACGTTATACCATTTAACGTAAAACGACATTTCGAGATACCATATAACGAGATACGTTATAACGTTATACCATGTAACGAAATACGTTATAAAGTTATACCATATAACGAAAAAAGTCATTTCGTTATACCATATAACGTAAAACGTTATAACGTTTTACCGTATAACGTAAAACGTCATTTCGATATTCCATATAACATAACACGTTATAACGTTATAACATATAACGTAATACGCTATAACGTTATACCATATAACGTATTACGCTATAACCTTATACCTTATAACGTAATAGGTTATAACGTTATACCATATAACATAATATGTTATAACCTTGTACCATATAACGTAATACGTTATAACGTTATACCGTATAACGTAATACTTTATAACGTTATACGAAATAACGTAATACGTTATAACGTTATACCATATAACGTAATTCATTATAACGTTATAACGTTATACCGTATAACGTAATACTTTATAACGTTATACCAAATACCGTAATACTTCATAACGTTATACCATATAACGTAAAACGTTATAACGTTATACCATATAACGTAATACTTTATAACGTTATACCGTATAACGTAATAATTTATAACGTTATACCAAATAACGTAATACGTTATAACGTTATACCATATAACGTAATACGTTATAACGTTATTCCATATAACGTACAACGTCATTTCGTTATACCATATAACGTAATGCGTTATAACGTTATACCATATAACGTAAAACGTTATAACGTTTTAGATTATAACGTAAAACGTTATAACGTTATACCATATAACGTAATACGTTATAAAGTTATACCATATAACGTAATACGTTATAACGTTATTCCATATAACGTACAACGTCATTTCGTTATACCATATAACGTAATGCGTTATAACGTTATACCACATAACGTAAAACGTTATAACGTTTTAGATTATAACGTAAAACGTTATAACGTTATACCACATAAAGTAATACGTTATAAAGTTATACCATATAACGTAATACGTTATAACGTTATACCATATAACGTAATACGTTATAACGTTATACCATATAACGTAATACGTTATAACATTATACCATATAACGTGATACGTTATAACGTTATACCATATAACGTAATACGTTATAACGTTATACCATATAACGTAATACGTTATAACGTAATACCATATAACGTAATACGTTATAACATTATACCATATAACGTGATACGTTATAACGTTATACCATATAACGTAATACGTTATAACGTTATACCATATAACGTAATACGTTATAACGTTATACCATATAACGTAATACGTTATAACGTTATACCATATAACGTAATACCATATAACGTAATACGTTATAACATTATACCATATAACGTGATACGTTATAACGTTATACCATATAACGTAATACGTTATAACGTTATACCATATAACGTAATACGTTATAACGTTATAACATATAACGTAATACGTTATAACGTTATACCATATAACGTAATACGTTATAACGTTATACCATATAAAGTTATACCATATAACGTAAAACGCCATTTCGTTATAACATATAACGTAATACGTCATTTCGTTATACCATATAACGAGATACGTTATAACGTTATACCATGTAACGTAATACGTCATAAAGTTATACCATATAACGTAAAAAGTCATTTCGTTATACCATACAACGTAGAACGTTATAACGTTATACCATATAACGTAATACGATATAACGTTATACCGTATAACGTAAAACATCATTTCGATATTCCATATAACGTAATACGTTATAACGTTATACCATATAACGTGAAACGTTATAACGTTTTAGCTTATAACGTAAAACGTTACAACGTTATACCATATAACGTAATACGTTATAAACTTATACCATATAAGGTAAAACGTCATTTCGTTATATCATATAACGTAAAACGTTATAACGTTATACTATATATCGTAATATGTTATAACGTTAAACCATTTAACGTAAAACGACATTTCGAGATACCATATAACGTAATACGTTATAACGTTATACCGTACAACGTAATAATTTATAACGTTATACCAAATAACGTAATACGTTATAACGTTATACCATGTAACATAAAACGATATTTCGTTATACCATATATCGTAATTCGTTATAACGTTATATCATATAACGTAATACGTTCTAACGTTATACCCTATAACGTAATACGTTATAACGTTATACCCTATAACGTAATACGTTATAACGTTATACCGTACAACGTAATACGTTATAACGCTATACCATATAAAGTAACACGTTATAACGTTATTCCATATAACGTAACACGTTATAACGTTATACCACATAACGTAATACGTTATAACGTTATACCATATAACGTAATACGTTATAACGTTATACCATTTAACGTAAAACGACATTTCGTTATACCATATAACGAGATACGTTATAACGTTATACCATGTAACGTAGTACGTCATAAAGTTATACCATATTACGTAAAACGCCATTTCGTTATAACATATAACGTAATACGTCATTTCGTTATACCATATAACGAGATACGTTATAACGTTATACCATGTAACGTAATACGTCATAAAGTTATACCATATAACGTAAAAAGTCATTTCGTTATACCATATAACGTAGAACGTTATAACGTTATACCATATAACGTAATACGATATAACGTTATACCGTATAACGTAAAACATCATTTCGATATTCCATATAACGTAATACGTTATAACGTTATACCATATAACGTAAAACGTTATAACGTTTTAGCTTATAACGTAAAACGTTACAACGTTATACCATATAACGTAATACGTTATAAACTTATACCATATAAGGTAAAACGTCATTTCGTTATACCATATAACGTAAAACGTTATAACGTTATACTATATATCGTAATATGTTATAACGTTATACCATTTAACGTAAAACGACATTTCGAGATACCATATAACGTAATACGTTATAACGTTATACCATATAACGTAAAACGTTATAACGTTTTAGCTTATAACGTAAAACGTTATAACGTTATACCTTATAACGTAATACGTTACAAACTTATACCATATAAGGTAAAACGTCATTTCGTTATACCATATAACGTAAAACGTTATAACGTTATACTATATATCGTAATACGTTATAACGTTATACCATTTAACGTAAAACGACATTTCGAGATACCATATAACGAGATACGTTATAACGTTATACCATGTAACGAAATACGTTATAATGTTATACCATATAACGAAAAAAGTCATTTCGTTATACCATATAACGTAAAACGTTATAACGTTTTACCGTATAACGTAAAACGTCATTTCGATATTCCATATAACATAACACGTTATAACGTTATAACATATAACGTAATACGCTATAACGTTATACCATATAACGTATTACGCTATAACCTTATACCTTATAACGTAATAGGTTATAACGTTATACCATATAACATAATATGTTATAACCTTGTACCATATAACGTAATACGTTATAACGTTATACCGTATAACGTAGTACTTTATAACGTTATACGAAATAACGTAATACGTTATAACGTTATACCATATAACGTAATTCATTATAACGTTATAACGTTATACCGTATAACGTAATACTTTATAACGTTATACCAAATAACGTAATACTTCATAACGTTATACCATATAACGTAAAACGTTATAACGTTATACCATATAACGTAATACTTTATAACGTTATACCGTATAACGTAATAATTTATAACGTTATACCAAATAACGTAATACGTTATAACGTTATACCACATAACGTAATACGTTATAACGTTATACCATATAACGTAATACGTTATAACGCTATACCATATAACGTAACACGTTATAACGTTATACCATATAACGTAATACGTCATAACGTTATACCATGTAACGTAATACGTCATAAAGTTATACCATATAACGAGATACGTTATAACGTTATACCATGTAACGTAATACGTCATAAAGTTATACCATATAACGTAAAACGCCATTTTGTTATAACATATAACGTAATACGTCATTTCGTTATACCATATAACGTAACGCGTTATAACGTTATACCATATAACGTAACACGTTATAACGTTATACCACATAACGTAATACGTTATAAAGTTATACAATTTAACGTAATACGTTATAACGTTATACCATATAACGTAATACGTTATAACGTTATACCGTATAACGTAATAATTTATATCGTTATACCACATAACGTAATACGTTATAACGTTATACCATATAACGTAATACGTTATAACGTTATAGCATATAACGTAATACGTTATAACGCTATACCATATAACGTAACACGTTATAACGTTATACCATATAACGTAATACGTCATAACGTTATACCATATGACGTAATACGTTATAACGCTATACCATATAACGTAATACGTTATAACGTTATACCATATAACGTAATACGTCATAACGTTATACCATATAACGTAAAACGTTATAACGTTATACCATATAAAGTAATACGTTATAACGTTATACCGTACAACGTAATAATTTATAACGTTATACCAAATAACGTAATACGTTATAACGTTATACCATATAACGTAATACGTTATAACGTAATACCATATAACGTAATACGTTATAACATTATACCATATAACGTGATACGTTATAACGTTATACCATATAACGTAATACGTTCTAACGTTATACCCTATAACGTAATACGTTATAACGTTATACCGTACAACGTAATACGATATAACGCTATACCATATAACGTAACACGTTATAACGTTATTCCATATAACGTAACACGTTATAACGTTATACCACATAACGTAATACGTTATAACGTTATACCATATAACGTAATACGTTATAACGTTATACCATTTAACGTAAAACGACATTTCGTTATAACATATAACGAGATACGTTATAACGTTATACCATGTAACGTAATACGTCATAAAGTTATACCATATAACGTAAAACGACATTTCGTTATAACATATAACGTAATACGTCATTTCGTTATACCATATAACGAGATACGTTATAACGTTATACCATGTAACGTAATACGTCATAAAGTTATACCATATAACGTAAAAAGTCATTTCGTTATACCATATAACGTAGAACGTTATAACGTTATACCATATAACGTAATACGATATAACGTTATACCGTATAACGTAAAACATCATTTCGATATTCCATATAACGTAATACGTTATAACGTTATACCATATAACGTAAAACGTTATAACGTTATACTATATATCGTAATACGTTATAACCTTATACCATTTAACGTAAAACGACATTTCGAGATACCATATAACGAGATACGTTATAACGTTATACCATGTAACGAAATACGTTATAAAGTTATACCATATAACGAAAAAAGTCATTTCGTTATACCATATAACGTAAAACGTTATAACGTTTTACCGTATAACGTAAAACGTCATTTCGATATTCCATATAACATAACACGTTATAACGTTATACCATATAACGTAATACGTTATAACGTTATACCATATAACGTAATACGTTATAACGTTATACCATATAACGTAAAACGTTATAACGTTATACCATGTAACGTAATACGTCATAAAGTTATACCATATAACGTAAAACGCCATTTCGTTATAACATATAACGTAATACGTCATTTCGTTATACCATATAACGAGATACGTTATAACGTTATACCATGTAACGTAATACGTCATAAAGTTATACCATATAACGTAAAAAGTCATTTCGTTATACCATATAACGTAGAACGTTATAACGTTATACCATATAACGTAATACGATATAACGTTATACCGTATAACGTAAAACATCATTTCGATATTCCATATAACGTAATACGTTATAACGTTATACCATATAACGTAAAACGTTATAACGTTTTAGCTTATAACGCAAAACGTTACAACGTTATACCATATAACGTAATACGTTATAAACTTATAACATATAAGGTAAAACGTCATTTCGTAATACCATATAACGTAAAACGTTATAACGTTATACTATATATCGTAATATGTTATAACGTTAAACCATTTAACGTAAAACGACATTTCGAGATACCATATAACGTAATACGTTATAACGTTATACCATATAACGTAAAACGTTATAACGTTTTAGCTTATAACGTAAAACGTTATAACGTTATACCTTATAACGTAATACGTTACAAACTTATACCATATAAGGTAAAACGCCATTTCGTTATACCATATAAGGTAAAACGTTATAACGTTATACTATATATCGTAATACGTTATAACGTTATACCATTTAACGTAAAACGACATTTCGAGATACCATATAACGAGATACGTTATAACGTTATACCATGTAACGAAATACGTTATAAAGTTATACCATATAACGAAAAAAGTCATTTCGTTATACCATATAACGTAAAACGTTATAACGTTTTACCGTATAACGTAAAACGTCATTTCGATATTCCATATAACATAACACGTTATAACGTTATAACATATAACGTAATACGCTATAACGTTATACCATATAACGTATTACGCTATAACCTTATACCTTATAACGTAATAGGTTATAACGTTATACCATATAACATAATATGTTATAACCTTGTACCATATAACGTAATACGTTATAACGTTATACCGTATAACGTAATACTTTATAACGTTATACGAAATAACGTAATACGTTATAACGTTATACCATATAACGTAATTCATTATAACGTTATAACGTTATACCGTATAACGTAATACTTTATAACGTTATACCAAATACCGTAATACTTCATAACGTTATACCATATAACGTAAAACGTTATAACGTTATACCATATAACGTAATACTTTATAACGTTATACCGTATAACGTAATAATTTATAACGTTATACCAAATAACGTAATACGTTATAACGTTATACCATATAACGTAACACGTTATAACGTTATACCATATAACGTAATACGTCATAACGTTATACCATATGACGTAATACGTTATAACGCTATACCATATAACGTAATACGTTATAACGTTATACCATATAACGTAATACGTCATAACGTTATACCATATAACGTAAAACGTTATAACGTTATACCATATAACGTAATACGTTATAACGTTATACCGTACAACGTAATAATTTATAACGTTATACCAAATAACGTAATACGTTATAACGTTATACCATATAACATAAAACGATATTTCGTTATACCATATATCGTAATTCGTTATAACGTTATACCATATAACGTAATACGTTCTAACGTTATACCCTATAACGTAATACGTTATAACGTTATACCCTATAACGTAATACGTTATAACGTTATACCGTACAACGTAATACGATATAACGCTATACCATATAACGTAACACGTTATAACGTTATTCCATATAACGTAACACGTTATAACGTTATACCACATAACGTAATACGTTATAACGTTATACCATATAACGTAATACGTTATAACGTTATACCACATAACGTAAAACGTTATATCGTTTTAGATTATAACGTAAAACGTTATAACGTTATACCATATAACGTAATACGTTATAAAGTTATACCATATAACGTAATACGTTATAACGTTATACCATATAACGTAATACGTTATAACGTTATACCATATAACGTAATACGTTATAACATTATACCATATAACGTGATACGTTATAACGTTATACCATATAACGTAATACGTTATAACGTTATACCATATAACGTAATACGTTATAACGTAATACCATATAACGTAATACGTTATAACATTATACCATATAACGTGATACGTTATAACGTTATACCATCTAACGTAATACGTTATAACGTTATACCATATAACGTAATACGTTATAACGTTATACCATATAACGTAATACGTTATAACGTTATACCATATAACATAAAACGATATTTCGTTATACCATATATCGTAATTCGTTATAACGTTATATCATATAACGTAATACGTTCTAACGTTATACCCTATAACGTAATACGTTATAACGTTATACCCTATAACGTAATACGTTATAACGTTATACCGTACAACGTAATACGTTATAACGCTATACCATATAAAGTAACACGTTATAACGTTATTCCATATAACGTAACACGTTATAACGTTATTCCACATAACGTAACACGTTATAACGTTATACCACATAACGTAATACGTTATAACGTTATACCATATAACGTAATACGTTATAACGTTATACCATTTAACGTAAAACGACATTTCGTTATACCATATAACGAGATACGTTATAACGTTATACCATGTAACGTAATACGTCATAAAGTTATACCATATAACGTAAAACGCCATTTCGTTATAACATATAACGTAATACGTCATTTCGTTATACCATATAACGAGATACGTTATAACGTTATACCATGTAACGTAATACGTCATAAAGTTATACCATATAACGTAAAAAGTCATTTCGTTATACCATATAACGTAGAACGTTATAACGTTATACCATATAACGTAATACGATATAACGTTATACCGTATAACGTAAAACATCATTTCGATATTCCATATAACGTAATACGTTATAACGTTATACCATATAACGTAAAACGTTATAACGTTTTAGCTTATAACGTAAAACGTTACAACGTTATACCATATAACGTAATACGTTATAAACTTATACCATATAAGGTAAAACGTCATTTCGTTATACCATATAACGTAAAACGTTATAACGTTATACTATATATCTTAATATGTTATAACGTTATACCATTTAACGTAAAACGACATTTCGAGATACCATATAACGTAATACGTTATAACGTTATACCATATAACGTAAAACGTTATAACGTTTTAGCTTATAACGTAAAACGTTATAACGTTATACCTTATAACGTAATACGTTACAAACTTATACCATATAAGGTAAAACGTCATTTCGTTATACCATATAACGTAAAACGTTATAACGTTATACTATATATCGTAATACGTTATAACGTTATACCATTTAACGTAAAACGACATTTCGAGATACCATATAACGAGATACGTTATAACGTTATACCATGTAACGAAATACGTTATAAAGTTATACCATATAACGAAAAAAGTCATTTCGTTATACCATATAACGTAAAACGTTATAACGTTTTACCGTATAACGTAAAACGTAATTTCGATATTCCATATAACATAACACGTTATAACGTTATAACATATAACGTAATACGCTATAACGTTATACCATATAACGTATTACGCTATAACCTTATACCTTATAACGTAATAGGTTATAACGTTATACCATATAACATAATATGTTATAACCTTGTACCATATAACGTAATACGTTATAACGTTATACCGTATAACGTAGTACTTTATAACGTTATACGAAATAACGTAATACGTTATAACGTTATACCATATAACGTAATTCATTATAACGTTATAACGTTATACCGTATAACGTAATACTTTATAACGTTATACCAAATACCGTAATACTTCATAACGTTATATCATATAACGTAAAACGTTATAACGTTATACCGTATAACGTAATAATTTATAACGTTATACCAAATAACGTAATACGTTATAACGTTATACCACATAACGTAATACGTTATAACGTTATACCATATAACGTAATACGTTATAACGCTATACCATATAACGTAACACGTTATAACGTTATACCATATAACGTAATACGTCATAACGTTATACCATGTAACGTAATACGTCATAAAGTTATACCATATAACGTAAAACGTTATAACGTTATACCATATAAAGTAATACGTTAGAACGTTATACCGTACAACGTAATAATTTATAACGTTATACCAAATAACGTAATACGTTATAACGTTATACCATATAACATAAAACGATATTTCGTTATACCATATATCGTAATTCGTTATAACGTTATACCATATAACGTAATACGTTCTAACGTTATACCCTATAACGTAATACGTTATAACGTTATACCGTACAACGTAATACGATATAACGCTATACCATATAACGTAACACGTTATAACGTTATTCCATATAACGTAACACGTTATAACGTTATACCACATAACGTAATACGTTATAACGTTATACCATATAACGTAATACGTTATAACGTTATACCATTTAACGTAAAACGACATTTCGTTATAACATATAACGAGATACGTTATAACGTTATACCATGTAACGTAATACGTCATAAAGTTATACCATATAACGTAAAACGCCATTTCGTTATAACATATAACGTAATACGTCATTTCGTTATACCATATAACGAGATACGTTTTAACGTTATACAATGTAACGTAATACGTCATAAAGTTATACCATATAACGTAAAAAGTCATTTCGTTATACCATATAACGTAGAACGTTATAACGTTATACCATATAACGTAATACGATATAACGTTATACCGTATAACGTAAAACATCATTTCGATATTCCATATAACGTAATACGTTATAACGTTATACCATATAACGTAAAACGTTATAACGTTATACTATATATCGTAATACGTTATAACGTTATACCATTTAACGTAAAACGACATTTCAAGATACCATATAACGAGATACGTTATAACGTTATACCATGTAACGAAATACGTTATAAAGTTATACCATATAACGAAAAAAGTCATTTCGTTATACCATATAACGTAAAACGTTATAACGTTTTACCGTATAACGTAAAACGTCATTTCGATATCCCATATAACATAACACGTTATAACGTTATAACATATAACGTAATACGCTATAACGTTATACCATATAACGTATTACGCTATAACCTTATACCTTATAACGTAATAGGTTATAACGTTATACCATATAACATAATATGTTATAACCTTGTACCATATAACGTAATACGTTATAACGTTATACCGTATAACGTAATACTTTATAACGTTATACGAAATAACGTAATAAGTTATAACGTTATACCAAATAACGTAATACGTTATAACGTTATACCATATAACGTAATACGTTATAACGTTATTCCATATAACGTACAACGTCATTTCGTTATACCATATAACGTAATGCGTTATAACGTTATACCATATAACGTAAAACGTTATAACGTTTTAGATTATAACGTAAAACGTTATAACGTTATACCATATAACGTAATACGTTATAAAGTTATACCATATAACGTAATACGTTATAACGTTATTCCATATAACGTACAACGTCATTTCGTTATACCATATAACGTAATGCGTTATAACGTTATACCACATAACGTAAAACGTTATAACGTTTTAGATTATAACGTAAAACGTTATAACGTTATACCATATAACGTAATACGTTATAAAGTTATACCATATAACGTAATACGTTATAACGTTATACCATATAACGTAATACGTTATAACGTTATACCATATAACGTAATACGTTATAACATTATACCATATAACGTGATACGTTATAACGTTATACCATATAACGTAATACGTTAAAACGTTTTACCATATAACGTAATACGTTATAAAGTTATACCATATAACGTAATATGTTATAACGTCATACCATATAACGTAATACGTTATAACATTATACCATATAACGTGATACGTTATAACGTTATACCATATAACGTAATACGTTATAACGTTATACCATATAACGTAATACGTTATAACGTTATACCATATAACGTAATACGTTATAACGTTATACCATATAACGTAAAACGTTATAACGTTATACCGTATAACGTAAAACATCATTTCGATATTCCATATAACGTAATACGTTATAACGTTATACCATATAACGTAAAACATCATTTCGATATTCCATATAACGTAATACGTTATAACGTTATACCATATAACGTAAAACGTTATAACGTTTTAGCTTATAACGTAAAACGTTACAACGTTATACCATATAACGTAATACGTTATAAACTTATACCATATAAGGTAAAACGTCATTTCGTAATACCATATAACGTAATGCGTTATAACGTTATACCACATAACGTAAAACGTTATAACGTTTTAGATTATAACGTAAAACGTTATAACGTTATACCATGTAACGTAATACGTTATAAAGTTATACCATATAACGTAATACGTTATAACGTTATACCATATAACGTAATACGTTATAACGTTATACCATATAACGTAATACGTTATAACATTATACCATATAACGTGATACGTTATAACGTTATACCATATAACGTAATACGTTATAACGTTATACCATATAACGTAATACGTTATAACGTTATACCATATAACGTAATACGATATAACGTTATACCGTATAACGTAAAACATCATTTCGATATTCCATATAACGTAATACGTTATAACGTTATACCATATAACGTAAAACGTTATAACGTTTTAGCTTATAACGTAAAACGTTACAACGTTATACCATATAACGTAATACGTTATAAACTTATACCATATAAGGTAAAACGTCATTTCGTTATACCATATAACGTAAAACGTTATAACGTTATACTATATATCGTAATATGTTATAACGTTATACCATTTAACGTAAAACGACATTTCGAGATACCATATAACGTAATACGTTATAACGTTATACCATATAACGTAAAACGTTATAACGTTTTAGCTTATAACGTAAAACGTTATAACGTTATACCTTATAACGTAATACGTTACAAACTTATACCATATAAGGTAAAACGTCATTTCGTTATACCATATAACGTAAAACGTTATAACGTTATACTATATATCGTAATACGTTATAACGTTATACCATTTAACGTAAAACGACATTTCGAGATACCATATAACGAGATACGTTATAACGTTATACCATGTAACGAAATACGTTATAAAGTTATACCATATAACGAAAAAAGTCATTTCGTTATACCATACAACGTAAAACGTTATAACGTTTTACCGTATAACGTAAAACGTCATTTCGATATTCCATATAACATAACACGTTATAACGTTATAACATATAACGTAATACGCTATAACGTTATACCATATAACGTATTACGCTATAACCTTATACCTTATAACGTAATAGGTTATAACGTTATACCATATAACATAATATGTTATAACCTTGTACCATATAACGTAATACGTTATAACGTTATACCGTATAACGTAATACTTTATAACGTTATACCAAATACCGTAATACTTCATAACGTTATACCATATAACGTAAAACGTTATAACGTTATACCATATAACGTAATACGTTATAACGTTATACCATATAACATAAAACGATATTTCGTTATACCATATATCGTAATTCGTTATAACGTTATACCATATAACGTAATACGTTCTAACGTTATACCCTATAACGTAATACGTTATAACGTTATACCGTACAACGTAATACGATATAACGCTATACCATATAACGTAACACGTTATAACGTTATTCCATATAACGTAACACGTTATAACGTTATACCACATAACGTAATACGTTATAAGGTTATACCATATAACGTAATACGTTATAACGTTATACCATTTAACGTAAAACGACATTTCGTTATAACATATAACGAGATACGTTATAACGTTATACCATGTAACGTAATACGTCATAAAGTTATACCATATAACGTAAAACGCCATTTCGTTATAACATATAACGTAATACGTCATTTCGTTATACCATATAACGAGATACGTTATAACGTTATACCATGTAACGTAATACGTCATAAAGTTATACCATATAACGTAAAAAGTCATTTCGTTATACCATATAACGTAGAACGTTATAACGTTATACCATATAACGTAATACGATATAACGTTATACCGTATAACGTAAAACATCATTTCGATATTCCATATAACGTAATACGTTATAACGTTATACCATATAACGTAAAACGTTATAACGTTATACTATATATCGTAATACGTTATAACGTTATACCATTTAACGTAAAACGACATTTCGAGATACCATATAACGAGATACGTTATAACGTTATACCATGTAACGAAATACGTTATAAAGTTATACCATATAACGAAAAAAGTCATTTCGTTATACCATATAACGTAAAACGTTATAACGTTTTACCGTATAACGTAAAACCTCATTTCGATATTCCATATAACATAACACGTTATAACGTTATAACATATAACGTAATACGCTATAACGTTATACCATATAACGTATTACGCTATAACCTTATACCTTATAACGTAATAGGTTATAACGTTATACCATATAACATAATATGTTATAACCTTGTACCATATAACGTAATACGTTATAACGTTATACCGTATAACGTAATACTTTATAACGTTATACGAAATAACGTAATACGTTATAACGTTATACCATATAACGTAATTCATTATAACGTTATAACGTTATACCGTATAACGTAATACTTTATAACGTTATACCAAATACCGTAATACTTCATAACGTTATACCATATAACGTAAAACGTTATAACATTATACCATATAACGTAATACTTTATAACGTTATACCGTATAACGTAATAATTTATAACGTTATACCAAATAACGTAATACGTTATAACGTTATACCATATAACGTAATACGTTATTACGTTATTCCATATAACGTACAACGTCATTTCGTTATACCATATAACGTAATGCGTTATAACGTTATACCATATAACGTAAAACGTTATAACGTTTTAGATTATAACGTAAAACGTTATAACGTTATACCATATAACGTAATACGTTATAAAGTCATACCATATAACGTAATACGTTATAACGTTATTCCATATAACGTACAACGTCATTTCGTTATACCATATAACGTAATGCGTTATAACGTTATACCACATAACGTAAAACGTTATAACGTTTTAGATTATAACGTAAAACGTTATAACGTTATACCATATAACGTAATACGTTATAAAGTTATACCATATAACGTAATACGTTATAACGTTATACCATATAACGTAATACGTTATAACGTTATACCATATAACGTAATACGTTATAACATTATACCATATAACGTGATACGTTATAACGTTATACCATATAACGTAATACGTTATAACGTTATACCATATAACGTAATACGTTATAACGTAATACCATATAACGTAATACGTTATAACATTATACCATATAACGTGATACGTTATAACGTTATACCATATAACGTAATACGTTATAACGTTATACCATATAACGTAATACGTTATAACGTTATACCATATAACGTAATACGTTATAACGTTATACCATATAACGTAATACGTTATAACGTAATACCATATAACGTAATACGTTATAACATTATACCATATAACGTGATACGTTATAACGTTATACCATATAACGTAATACGTTATAACGTTATACCATATAACGTAATACGTTATAACGTTATACCATATAACGTAATACGTTATAACGTTATACCATATAACGTAAAACGTTATAACGTTTTAGATTATAACGTAAAACGTTATAACGTTATACCATGTAACGTAATACGTCATAAAGTTATACCATATAACGTAAAACGCCATTTCGTTATAACATATAACGTAATACGTCATTTCGTTATACCATATAACGAGATACGTTATAACGTTATACCATGTAACGTAATACGTCATAAAGTTATACCATATAACGTAAAAAGTCATTTCGTTATACCATATAACGTAGAACGTTATAACGTTATACCATATAACGTAATACGATATAACGTTATACCGTATAACGTAAAACATCATTTCGATATTCCATATAACGTAATACGTTATAACGTTATACCATATAACGTAAAACGTTATAACGTTTTAGCTTATAACGTAAAACGTTACAACGTTATACCATATAACGTAATACGTTATAAACTTATACCATATAAGGTAAAACGTCATTTCGTAATACCATATAACGTAATGCGTTATAACGTTATACCACATAACGTAAAACGTTATAACGTTTTAGATTATAACGTAAAACGTTATAACGTTATACCATATAACGTAATACGTTATAAAGTTATACCATATAACGTAATACGTTATAACGTTATACCATATAACGTAATACGTTATAACATTATACCATATAACGTGATACGTTATAACGTTATACCATATAACGTAATACGTTATAACGTTATACCATATAACGTAATACGATATAACGTTATACCGTATAACGTAAAACATCATTTCGATATTCCATATAACGTAATACGTTATAACGTTATACCATATAACGTAAAACGTTATAACGTTTTAGCTTATAACGTAAAACGTTACAACGTTATACCATATAACGTAATACGTTATAAACTTATACCATATAAGGTAAAACGTCATTTCGTTATACCATATAACGTAAAACGTTATAACGTTATACTATATATCGTAATATGTTATAACGTTATACCATTTAACGTAAAACGACATTTCGAGATACCATATAACGTAATACGTTATAACGTTATACCATATAACGTAAAACGTTATAACGTTTTAGCTTATAACGTAAAACGTTATAACGTTATACCTTATAACGTAATACGTTACAAACTTATACCATATAAGGTAAAACGTCATTTCGTTATACCATATAACGTAAAACGTTATAACGTTATACTATATATCGTAATACGTTATAACGTTATACCATTTAACGTAAAACGACATTTCGAGATACCATATAACGAGATACGTTATAACGTTATACCATGTAACGAAATACGTTATAAAGTTATACCATATAACGAAAAAAGTCATTTCGTTATAACATATAACGTAATACGCTATAACGTTATACCATATAACGTATTACGCTATAACCTTATACCTTATAACGTAATAGGTTATAACGTTATACCATATAACATAATATGTTATAACCTTGTACCATATAACGTAATACGTTATAACGTTATACCGTATAACGTAGTACTTTATAACGTTATACGAAATAACGTAATACGTTATAACGTTATACCATATAACGTAATTCATTATAACGTTATAACGTTATACCGTATAACGTAATACTTTATAACGTTATACCAAATACCGTAATACTTCATAACGTTATACCATATAACGTAAAACGTTATAACGTTATACCATATAACGTAATACTTTATAACGTTATACCGTATAACGTAATAATTTATAACGTTATACCAAATAACGTAATACGTTATAACGTTATACCACATAACGTAATACGTTATAACGTTATACCATATAACATAATACGTTATAACGCTATACCATATAACGTAATACTTTATAACGTTATACCGTATAACGTAATAATTTATAACGTTATACCAAATAACGTAATACGTTATAACGTTATTCCATATAACGTACAACGTCATTTCGTTATACCATATAACGTAATGCGTTATAACGTTATACCATATAACGTAAAACGTTATAACGTTTTAGATTATAACGTAAAACGTTATAACGTTATACCATATAACGTAATACGTTATAAAGTTATACCATATAACGTAATACGTTATAACGTTATTCCATATAACGTACAACGTCATTTCGTTATACCATATAACGTAATGCGTTATAACGTTATACCACATAACGTAAAACGTTATAACGTTTTAGATTATAACGTAAAACGTTATAACGTTATACCATATAACGTAATACGTTATAAAGTTATACCATATAACGTAATACGTTATAACGTTATTCCATATAACGTACAACGTCATTTCGTTATACCATATAACGTAATGCGTTATAACGTTATACCACATAACGTAAAACGTTATAACGTTTTAGATTATAACGTAAAACGTTATAACGTTATACCATATAACGTAATACGTTATAAAGTTATACCATATAACGTAATACGTTATAACGTTATACCATATAACGTAATACGTTATAACGTTATACCATATAACGTAATACGTTATAACATTATACCATATAACGTGATACGTTATAACGTTATACCATATAACGTAATACGTTATAACGTTATACCATATAACGTAATACGTTATAACGTAATACCATATAACGTAATACGTTATAACATTATACCATATAACGTGATACGTTATAACGTTATACCATATAACGTAATACGTTATAACGTTATACCATATAACGTAATACGTTATAACGTTATACCATATAACGTAATACGTTATAACGTTATACCATATAACGTAATACGTTATAACGTAATACCATATAACGTAATACGTTATAACATTATACCATATAACGTGATACGTTATAACGTTATACCATATAACGTAATACGTTATAACGTTATACCATATAACGTAATACGTTATAACGTTATACCATACAACGTAATACGTTATAACGTTATACCATATAACGTAAAACGTTATAACGTTTTAGATTATAACGTAAAACGTTATAACGTTATACCATGTAACGTAATACGTCATAAAGTTATACCATATAACGTAAAACGCCATTTCGTTATAACATATAACGTAATACGTCATTTCGTTATACCATATAACGAGATACGTTATAACGTTATACCATGTAACGTAATACGTCATAAAGTTATACCATATAACGTAAAGAGTCATTTCGTTATACCATATAACGTAGAACGTTATAACGTTATACCATGTAACGTAATACGATATAACGTTATACCGTATAACGTAAAACATCATTTCGATATTCCATATAACGTAATACGTTATAACGTTATACCATATAACGTAAAACGTTATAACGTTTTAGCTTATAACGTAAAACGTTACAACGTTATACCATATAACGTAATACGTTATAAACTTATACCATATAAGGTAAAACGTCATTTCGTAATACCATATAACGTAATGCGTTATAACGTTATACCACATAACGTAAAACGTTATAACGTTTTAGATTATAACGTAAAACGTTATAACGTTATACCATATAACGTAATACGTTATAAAGTTATACCATATAACGTAATACGTTATAACGTTATACCATATAACGTAATACGTTATAACGTTATACCATATAACGTAATACGTTATAACATTATACCATATAACGTGATACGTTATAACGTTATACCATATAACGTAATACGTTATAACGTTATACCATATAACGTAATACGATATAACGTTATACCGTATAACGTAAAACATCATTTCGATATTCCATATAACGTAATACGTTATAACGTTATACCATATAACGTAAAACGTTATAACGTTTTAGCTTATAACGTAAAACGTTACAACGTTATACCATATAACGTAATACGTTATAAACTTATACCATATAAGGTAAAACGTCATTTCGTTATACCATATAACGTAAAACGTTATAACGTTATACTATATATCGTAATATGTTATAACGTTATACCATTTAACGTAAAACGACATTTCGAGATACCATATAACGTAATACGTTATAACGTTATACCATATAACGTAAAACGTTATAACGTTTTAGCTTATAACGTAAAACGTTATAACGTTATACCTTATAACGTAATACGTTACAAACTTATACCATATAAGGTAAAACGTCATTTCGTTATACCATATAACGTAAAACGTTATAACGTTATACTATATATCGTAATACGTTATAACGTTATACCATTTAACGTAAAACGACATTTCGAGATACCATATAACGAGATACGTTATAACGTTATACCATGTAACGAAATACGTTATAAAGTTATACCATATAACGAAAAAAGTCATTTCGTTATACCATATAACGTAAAACGTTATAACGTTTTACCGTATAACGTAAAACGTCATTTCGATATTCCATATAACATAACACGTTATAACGTTATAACATATAACGTAATACGCTATAACGTTATACCATATAACGTATTACGCTATAACCTTATACCTTATAACGTAATAGGTTATAACGTTATACCATATAACATAATATGTTATAACCTTGTACCATATAACGTAATACGTTATAACGTTATACCGTATAACGTAGTACTTTATAACGTTATACGAAATAACGTAATACGTTATAACGTTATACCATATAACGTAATTCATTATAACGTTATAACGTTATACCGTATAACGTAATACTTTATAACGTTATACCAAATACCGTAATACTTCATAACGTTATACCATATAACGTAAAACGTTATAACGTTATACCATATAACGTAATACTTTATAACGTTATACCGTATAACGTAATAATTTATAACGTTATACCAAATAACGTAATACGTTATAACGTTATACCACATAACGTAATACGTTATAACGTTATACCATATAACGTAATACGTTATAACGCTATACCATATAACGTAACACGTTATAACGTTATACCATATAACGTAATACGTCATAACGTTATACCATGTAACGTAATACGTCATAAAGTTATACCATATAACGAGATACGTTATAACGTTATACCATGTAACGTAATACGTCATAAAGTTATACCATATAACGTAAAACGCCATTTTGTTATAACATATAACGTAATACGTCATTTCGTTATACCATATAACGTAACACGTTATAACGTTATACCATATAACGTAACACGTTATAACGTTATACCACATAACGTAATACGTTATAAAGTTATACAATTTAACGTAATACGTTATAACGTTATACCATATAACGTAATACGTTATAACGTTATACCGTATAACGTAATAATTTATATCGTTATACCACATAACGTAATACGTTATAACGTTATACCATATAACGTAATACGTTATAACGTTATAGCATATAACGTAATACGTTATAACGCTATACCATATAACGTAACACGTTATAACGTTATACCATATAACGTAATACGTCATAACGTTATACCATATGACGTAATACGTTATAACGCTATACCATATAACGTAATACGTTATAACGTTATACCATATAACGTAATACGTCATAACGTTATACCATATAACGTAAAACGTTATAACGTTATACCATATAAAGTAATACGTTATAACGTTATACCGTACAACGTAATAATTTATAACGTTATACCAAATAACGTAATACGTTATAACGTTATACCATATAACATAAAACGATATTTCGTTATACCATATATCGTAATTCGTTATAACGTTATACCATATAACGTAATACGTTCTAACGTTATACCCTATAACGTAATACGTTATAACGTTATACCGTACAACGTAATACGATATAACGCTATACCATATAACGTAACACGTTATAACGTTATTCCATATAACGTAACACGTTATAACGTTATACCACATAACGTAATACGTTATAACGTTATACCATATAACGTAATACGTTATAACGTTATACCATTTAACGTAAAACGACATTTCGTTATAACATATAACGAGATACGTTATAACGTTATACCATGTAACGTAATACGTCATAAAGTTATACCATATAACGTAAAACGCCATTTCGTTATAACATATAACGTAATACGTCATTTCGTTATACCATATAACGAGATACGTTATAACGTTATACCATGTAACGTAATACGTCATAAAGTTATACCATATAACGTAAAAAGTCATTTCGTTATACCATATAACGTAGAACGTTATAACGTTATACCATATAACGTAATACGATATAACGTTATACCGTATAACGTAAAACATCATTTCGATATTCCATATAACGTAATACGTTATAACGTTATACCATATAACGTAAAACGTTATAACGTTTTAGCTTATAACGTAAAACGTTACAACGTTATACCATATAACGTAATACGTTATAAACTTTTACCATATAAGGTAAAACGTCATTTCGTAATACCATATAACGTAATGCGTTATAACGTTATACCACATAACGTAAAACGTTATAACGTTTTAGATTATAACGTAAAACGTTATAACGCTATACCATATAACGTAATACGTTATAAAGTTATACCATATAACGTAATACGTTATAACGTTATACCATATAACGTAATACGTTATAACGTTATACCATATAACGTAATACGTTATAACATTATACCATATAACGTGATACGTTATAACGTTATACCATATAACGTAATACGTTATAACGTTATACCATATAACGTAATACGATATAACGTTATACCGTATAACGTAAAACATCATTTCGATATTCCATATAACGTAATACGTTATAACGTTATACCATATAACGTAAAACGTTATAACGTTTTAGCTTATAACGTAAAACGTTACAACGTTATACCATATAACGTAATACGTTATAAACTTATACCATATAAGGTAAAACGTCATTTCGTTATACCATATAACGTAAAACGTTATAACGTTATACTATATATCGTAATATGTTATAACGTTATACCATTTAACGTAAAACGACATTTCGAGATACCATATAACGTAATACGTTATAACGTTATACCATATAACGTAAAACGTTATAACGTTTTAGCTTATAACGTAAAACGTTATAACGTTATACCTTATAACGTAATACGTTACAAACTTATACCATATAAGGTAAAACGTCATTTCGTTATACCATATAACGTAAAACGTTATAACGTTATACTATATATCGTAATACGTTATAACGTTATACCATTTAACGTAAAACGACATTTCGAGATACCATATAACGAGATACGTTATAACGTTATACCATGTAACGAAATACGTTATAAAGTTATACCATATAACGAAAAAAGTCATTTCGTTATACCATATAACGTAAAACGTTATAACGTTTTACCGTATAACGTAAAACGTCATTTCGATATTCCATATAACATAACACGTTATAACGTTATAACATATAACGTAATACGCTATAACGTTATACCATATAACGTATTACGCTATAACCTTATACCTTATAACGTAATAGGTTATAACGTTATACCATATAACATAATATGTTATAACCTTGTACCATATAACGTAATACGTTATAACGTTATACCGTATAACGTAGTACTTTATAACGTTATACGAAATGACGTAATACGTTATAACGTTATACCATATAACGTAATTCATTATAACGTTATAACGTTATACCGTATAACGTAATACTTTATAACGTTATACCAAATACCGTAATACTTCATAACGTTATACCATATAACGTAAAACGTTATAACGTTATACCATATAACGTAATACTTTATAACGTTATACCGTATAACGTAATAATTTATAACGTTATACCAAATAACGTAATACGTTATAACGTTATACCACATAACGTAATACGTTATAACGTTATACCATATAACGTAATACGTTATAACGCTATACCATATAACGTAACACGTTATAACGTTATACCATATAACGTAATACGTCATAACGTTATACCATGTAACGTAATACGTCATAAAGTTATACCATATAACGAGATACGTTATAACGTTATACCATGTAACGTAATACGTCATAAAGTTATACCATATAACGTAAAACGCCATTTTGTTATAACATATAACGTAATACGTCATTTCGTTATACCATATAACGTAACACGTTATAACGTTATACCATATAACGTAACACGTTATAACGTTATACCACATAACGTAATACGTTATAAAGTTATACAATTTAACGTAATACGTTATAACGTTATACCGTATAACGTAATAATTTATATCGTTATACCACATAACGTAATACGTTATAACGTTATACCATATAACGTAATACGTTATAACGTTATAGCATATAACGTAATACGTTATAACGCTATACCATATAACGTAACACGTTATAACGTTATACCATATAACGTAATACGTCATAACGTTATACCATATGACGTAATACGTTATAACGCTATACCATATAACGTAATACGTTATAACGTTATACCATATAACGTAATACGTCATAACGTTATACCATATAACGTAAAACGTTATAACGTTATACCATATAAAGTAATACGTTATAACGTTATACCGTACAACGTAATAATTTATAACGTTATACCAAATAACGTAATACGTTATAACGTTATACCCTATAACGTAATACGTTATAACGTTATACCGTACAACGTAATACGATATAACGCTATACCATATAACGTAACACGTTATAACGTTATTCCATATAACGTAACACGTTATAACGTTATACCACATAACGTAATACGTTATAACGTTATACCATATAACGTAATACGTTATAACGTTATACCATTTAACGTAAAACGACATTTCGTTATAACATATAACGAGATACGTTATAACGTTATACCATGTAACGTAATACGTCATAAAGTTATACCATATAACGTAAAACGCCATTTCGTTATAACATATAACGTAATACGTCATTTCGTTATACCATATAACGAGATACGTTATAACGTTATACCATGTAACGTAATACGTCATAAAGTTATACCATATAACGTAAAAAGTCATTTCGTTATACCATATAACGTAGAACGTTATAACGTTATACCATATAACGTAATACGATATAACGTTATACCGTATAACGTAAAACATCATTTCGATATTCCATATAACGTAATACGTTATAACGTTATACCATATAACGTAAAACGTTATAACGTTATACTATATATCGTAATACGTTATAACGTTATACCATTTAACGTAAAACGACATTTCGAGATACCATATAACGAGATACGTTATAACGTTATACCATGTAACGAAATACGTTATAAAGTTATACCATATAACGAAAAAAGTCATTTCGTTATACCATATAACGTAAAACGTTATAACGCTTTACCGTATAACGTAAAACGTCATTTCGATATTCCATATAACATAACACGTTATAACGTTATAACATATAACGTAATACGCTATAACGTTATACCATATAACGTATTACGCTATAACCTTATACCTTATAACGTAATAGGTTATAACGTTATACCATATAACATAATATGTTATAACCTTGTACCATATAACGTAATACGTTATAACGTTATAACGTTATACCATATAACGTAATACGTTATAACGTTATACCATATAACGTAAAACGTTATAACGTTTTAGATTATAACGTAAAACGTTATAACGTTATACCATGTAACGTAATACGTCATAAAGTTATACCATATAACGTAAAACGCCATTTCGTTATAACATATAACGTAATACGTCATTTCGTTATACCATATAACGAGATACGTTATAACGTTATACCATATAACGTAATACGATATAACGTTATACCGTATAACGTAAAACATCATTTCGATATTCCATATAACGTAATACGTTATAACGTTATACCATATAACGTAAAACGTTATAACGTTTTAGCTTATAACGTAAAACGTTACAACGTTATACCATATAACGTAATACGTTATAAACTTATACCATATAAGGTAAAACGTCATTTCGTAATACCATATAACGTAAAACGTTATAACGTTATACTATATATCGTAATATGTTATAACGTTAAACCATTTAACGTAAAACGACATTTCGAGATACCATATAACGTAATACGTTATAACGTTATACCATATAACGTAAAACGTTATAACGTTTTAGCTTATAACGTAAAACGTTATAACGTTATACCTTATAACGTAATACGTTACAAACTTATACCATATAAGGTAAAACGTCATTTCGTTATACCATATAACGTAAAACGTTATAACGTTATACTATATATCGTAATACGTTATAACGTTATACCATTTAACGTAAAACGACATTTCGAGATACCATATAACGAGATACGTTATAACGTTATACCATGTAACGAAATACGTTATAAAGTTATACCATATAACGAAAAAAGTCATTTCGTTATACCATATAACGTAAAACGTTATAACGTTTTACCGTATAACGTAAAACGTCATTTCGATATTCCATATAACATAACACGTTATAACGTTATAACATATAACGTAATACGCTATAACGTTATACCATATAACGTATTACGCTATAACCTTATACCTTATAACGTAATAGGTTATAACGTTATACCATATAACATAATATGTTATAACCTTGTACCATATAACGTAATACGTTATAACGTTATACCGTATAACGTAATACTTTATAACGTTATACGAAATAACGTAATACGTTATAACGTTATACCATATAACGTAATTCATTATAACGTTATAACGTTATACCGTATAACGTAATACTTTATAACGTTATAGCAAATACCGTAATACTTCATAACGTTATACCATATAACGTAAAACGTTATAACGTTATACCATATAACGTAATACTTTATAACGTTATACCGTATAACGTAATAATTTATAACGTTATACCAAATAACGTAATACGTTATAACGTTATACCATATAACGTAATACGTTATAACGTTATACCATATAACGTAATACGTTATAACGCTATACCATATAACGTAACACGTTATAACGTTATACCATATAACGTAATACGTCATAACGTTATACCATGTAACGTAATGCGTCATAAAGTTATACCATATAACGAGATACGTTATAACGTTATACCATGTAACGTAATACGTCATAAAGTTATACCATATAACGTATAACGCCATTTTGTTATAACATATAACGTAATACGTCATTTCGTTATACCATATAACGTAACACGTTATAACGTTATACCATATAACGTAACACGTTATAACGTTATACCACATAACGTAATACGTTATAAAGTTATACCATTTAACGTAATAAGTTATAACGTTATACCATATAACGTAATACGTTATAACGTTATACCGTATAACGTAATAATTTATATCGTTATACCACATAACGTAATACGTTATAACGTTATACCATATAACGTAATACGTTATAACGTTATAGCATATAACGTAATACGTTATAACGCTATACCATATAACGTAACACGTTATAACGTTATACCATATAACGTAATACGTCATAACGTTATACCATATGACGTAATACGTTATAACGCTATACCATATAACGTAATACGTTATAACGTTATACCATATAACGTAATACGTCATAACGTTATACCATATAACGTAAAACGTTATAACGTTATACCATATAACGTAATACGTTATAACGTTATACCGTACAACGTAATAATTTATAACGTTATACCAAATAACGTAATACGTTATAACGTTATACCATAAAACATAAAACGATATTTCGTTATACCATATATCGTAATTCGTTATAACGTTATACCATATAACGTAATACGTTCTAACGTTATACCCTATAACGTAATACGTTATAACGTTATACCCTATAACGTAATACGTTATAACGTTATACCGTACAACGTAATACGATATAACGCTATACCATATAACGTAACACGTTATAACGTTATTCCATATAACGTAATTCATTATAACGTTATAACGTTATACCGTATAACGTAATACTTTATAACGTTATACCAAATACCGTAATACTTCATAACGTTATACCATATAACGTAAAACGTTATAACGTTATACCATATAACGTAATACTTTATAACGTTATACCGTATAACGTAATAATTTATAACGTTATACCAAATAACGTAATACGTTATAACGTTATACCATATAACGTAATACGTTATAACGTTATTCCATATAACGTACAACGTCATTTCGTTATACCATATAACGTAATGCGTTATAACGTTATACCATATAACGTAAAACGTTATAACGTTTTAGATTATAACGTAAAACGTTATAACGTTATACCATATAACGTAATACGTTATAAAGTTATACCATATAACGTAATACGTTATAACGTTATTCCATATAACGTACAACGTCATTTCGTTATACCATATAACGTAATGCGTTATAACGTTATACCACATAACGTAAAACGTTATAACGTTTTAGATTATAACGTAAAACGTTATAACGTTATACCATATAACGTAATACGTTATAAAGTTATACCATATAACGTAATACGTTATAACGTTATACCATATAACGTAATACGTTATAACGTTATACCATATAAAGTAATACGTTATAACATTATACCATATAACGTGATACGTTATAACGTTATACCATATAACGTAATACGTTATAACGTTATAACGTAATACCATATAACGTAATACGTTATAACGTAATACCATATAACGTGATACGTTATAACGTTATACCATATAACGTAATACGTTATAACGTTATACCATATAACGTAATACGTTATAACGTTATACCATATAACGTAATACGTTATAACGTTATACCATATAACGTAATACGTTATAACGTAATACCATATAACGTAATACGTTATAACATTATACCATATAACGTGATACGTTATAACGTTATACCATATAACGTAATACGTTATAACGTTACACCATATAACGTAATACGTTATAACGTTATACCATATAACGTAATACGTTATAACGTTATACCATATAACGTAAAACGTTATAACGTTTTAGATTATAACGTAAAACGTTATAACGTTATACCATGTAACGTAATACGTCATAAAGTTATACCATATAACGTAAAACGCCATTTCGTTATAACATATAACGTAATACGTCATTTCGTTATACCATATAACGAGATACGTTATAACGTTATACCATGTAACGTAATACGTCATAAAGTTATACCATATAACGTAAAAAGTCATTTCGTTATACCATATAACGTAGAACGTTATAACGTTATACCATATAACGTAATACGATATAACGTTATACCGTATAACGTAAAACATCATTTCGATATTCCATATAACGTAATACGTTATAACGTTATACCATATAACGTAAAACGTTATAACGTTTTAGCTTATAACGTAAAACGTTACAACGTTATACCATATAACGTAATACGTTATAAACTTATACCATATAAGGTAAAACGTCATTTCGTAATACCATATAACGTAAAACGTTATAACGTTATACTATATATCGTAATATGTTATAACGTTAAACCATTTAACGTAAAACGACATTTCGAGATACCATATAACGTAATACGTTATAACGTTATACCATATAACGTAAAACGTTATAACGTTTTAGCTTATAACGTAAAACGTTATAACGTTATACCTTATAACGTAATACGTTACAAACTTATACCATATAAGGTAAAACGTCATTTCGTTATACCATATAACGTAAAACGTTATAACGTTATACTATATATCGTAATACGTTATAACGTTATACCATTTAACGTAAAACGACATTTCGAGATACCATATAACGAGATACGTTATAACGTTATACCATGTAACGAAATACGTTATAAAGTTATACCATATAACGAAAAAAGTCATTTCGTTATACCATATAACGTAAAACGTTATAACGTTTTACCGTATAACGTAAAACGTCATTTCGATATTCCATATAACATAACACGTTATAACGTTATAACATATAACGTAATACGCTATAACGTTATACCATATAACGTATTACGCAATAACCTTATACCTTATAACGTAATAGGTTATAACGTTATACCATATAACGTAATTCATTATAACGTTATAACGTTATACCATATAACGTAATACTTTATAACGTTATACCAAATACCGTAATACTTCATAACGTTATACCATATAACGTAAAACGTTATAACGTTATACCATATAACGTAATACTTTATAACGTTATACCGTATAACGTAATAATTTATAACGTTATACCAAATAACGTAATACGTTATAACGTTATACCATATAACGTAATACGTTATAACGTTATACCATATAACGTAATACGTTATAACGCTATACCATATAACGTAACACGTTATAACGTTATACCATATAACGTAATACGTCATAACGTTATACCATGTAACGTAATGCGTCATAAAGTTATACCATATAACGAGATACGTTATAACGTTATACCATGTAACGTAATACGTCATAAAGTTATACCATATAACGTAAAACGCCATTTTGTTATAACATATAACGTAATACGTCATTTCGTTATACCATATAACGTAACACGTTATAACGTTATACCATATAACGTAACACGTTATAACGTTATACCACATAACGTAATACGTTATAAAGTTATACCATTTAACGTAATACGTTATAACGTTATACCATATAACGTAATACGTTATAACGTTATACCGTATAACGTAATAATTTATATCGTTATACCACATAACGTAATACGTTATAACGTTATACCATATAACGTAATACGTTATAACGTTATAGCATATAACGTAATACGTTATAACGCTATACCATATAACGTAACACGTTATAACGTTATACCATATAACGTAATACGTCATAACGTTATACCATATGACGTAATACGTTATAACGCTATACCATATAACGTAATACGTTATAGCGTTATACCATATAACGTAATACGTCATAACGTTATACCATATAACGTAAAACGTTATAACTTTATACCATATAACGTAATACGTTATAACGTTATACCGTACAACGTAATAATTTATAACGTTATACCAAATAACGTAATACGTTATAACGTTATACCATATAACATAAAACGATATTTCGTTATACCATATATCGTAATTCGTTATAACGTTATACCATATAACGTAATACGTTCTAACGTTATACCCTATAACGTAATACGTTATAACGTTATACCCTATAACGTAATACGTTATAACGTTATACCGTACAACGTAATACGATATAACGCTATACCATATAACGTAACACGTTATAACGTTATTCCATATAACGTAACACGTTATAACGTTATACCACATAACGTAATACGTTATAACGTTATACCATATAACGTAATACGTATTAACGTTATACCATTTAACGTAAAACGACATTTCGTTATAACATATAACGAGATACGTTATAACGTTATACCATGTAACGTAATACGTCATAAAGTTATACCATATGACGTAAAACGCCATTTCGTTATAACATATAACGTAATACGTCATTTCGTTATACCATATAACGAGATACGTTATAACGTTATACCATGTAACGTAATACGTCATAAAGTTATACCATATAACGTAAAAAGTCATTTCGTTATACCATATAACGTAGAACGTTATAACGTTATACCATATAACGTAATACGATATAACGTTATACCGTATAACGTAAAACATCATTTCGATATTCCATATAACGTAATACGTTATAACGTTATACCATATAACGTAAAACGTTATAACGTTTTAGCTTATAACGTAAAACGTTATAACGTTATACCTTATAACGTAATACGTTACAAACTTATACCATATAAGGTAAAACGTCATTTCGTTATACCATATAACGTAAAACGTTATAACGTTATACTATATATCGTAATACGTTATAACGTTATACCATTTAACGTAAAACGACATTTCGAGATACCATATAACGAGATACGTTATAACGTTATACCATGTAACGAAATACGTTATAAAGTTATACCATATAACGAAAAAAGTCATTTCGTTATACCATATAACGTAAAACGTTATAACGTTTTACCGTATAACGTAATTCATTATAACGTTATAACGTTATACCGTAAAACGTAATACTTTATAACGTTATACCAAATACCGTAATACTTCATAACGTTATACCATATAACGTAAAAAGTTATAACGTTATACCATATAACGTAATACTTTATAACGTTATACCGTATAACGTAATAATTTATAACGTTATACCAAATAACGTAATACGTTATAACGTTATACCATATAACGTAATACGTTATAACGTTATTCCATATAACGTACAACGTCATTTCGTTATACCATATAACGTAATGCGTTATAACGTTATACCATATAACGTAAAACGTTATAACGTTTTAGATTATAACGTAAAACGTTATAACGTTATACCATATAACGTAATACGTTATAAAGTTATACCATATAACGTAATACGTTATAACGTTATTCCATATAACGTACAACGTCATTTCGTTATACCATATAACGTAATGCGTTATAACGTTATACCATATAACGTAAAACGTTATAACGTTTTAGATTATAACGTAAAACGTTATAACGTTATACCATATAACGTAAAACGTTATAACGTTATACCATATAACGTAATACGTTATAAAGTTATACCATATAACGTAATACGTTATAACGTTATACCATATAACGTAATACGTTATATCGTTATACCATATAACGTAATACGTTATAACATTATACCATATAACGTGTTACGTTATAACGTTATACCATATAACGTAATACGTTATAACGTTATACCATATAACGTAATACGTTATAACGTTATACCATATAACGTAATACGTTATAACGTTATACCATATAACGTAATACGTTATAACGTTATACCATATAACGTAAAACGTTATAACGTTTTGGATTATAACGTAAAACGTTATAACGTTATACCATATAACGTAATACGTTATAAAGTTATACCATATAACGTAATACGTTATAACGTTATACCATATAACGTAATACGTTATAACGTTATACCATATAACGTATTACGCTATAACCTTATACCTTATAACGTAATACGTTATAACGTTATACCATATAACATAATATGTTATAACCTTGTACCATATCACGTAATACGTTATAACGTTATACCGTATAACGTAATACTTTATAACGTTATACGAAATAACGTAATACGTTATAACGTTATACCATATAACGCAATTGATTATAACGTTATAACGTTATACCGTATAACATAATACTTTATAACGTTATACCAAATACCGTAATACTTCATAACGTTATACCATATAACGTAAAACGTTATAACGTTATACCATATAACGTAATACTTTATAACGTTATACCGTATAACGTAATAATTTATAACGTTATACCAAATAACGTAATACGTTATAACGTTATACCATATAACGTAATACGTTATAACGTTATACCATATAACGTAATACGTTATAACGCTATACCATATAACGTAACACGTTATAACGTTATACCATATAACGTAATACGTCATAACGTTATACCATGTAACGTAATGCGTCATAAAGTTATACCATATAACGAGATACGTTATAACGTTATACCATGTAACGTAATACGTCATAAAGTTATACCATATAACGTAAAACGCCATTTTGTTATAACATATAACGTAATACGTCATTTCGTTATACCATATAACGTAACACGTTATAACGTTATACCATATAACGTAACACGTTATAACGTTATACCACATAACGTAATACGTTATAAAGTTATACCATTTAACGTAATACGTTATAACGTTATACCATATAACGTAATACGTTATAACGTTATACCGTATAACGTAATAATTTATATCGTTATACCACATAACGTAATACGTTATAACGTTATACCATATAACGTAATACGTTATAACGTTATAGCATATAACGTAATACGTTATAACGCTATACCATATAACGTAACACGTTATAACGTTATACCATATAACGTAATACGTCATAACGTTATACCATATGACGTAATACGTTATAACGCTATACCATATAACGTAATACGTTATAGCGTTATACCATATAACGTAATACGTCATAACGTTATACCATATAACGTAAAACGTTATAACTTTATACCATATAACGTAATACGTTATAACGTTATACCGTACAACGTAATAATTTATAACGTTATACCAAATAACGTAATACGTTATAACGTTATACCATATAACATAAAACGATATTTCGTTATACCATATATCGTAATTCGTTATAACGTTATACCATATAACGTAATACGTTCTAACGTTATACCCTATAACGTAATACGTTATAACGTTATACCCTATAACGTAATACGTTATAACGTTATACCGTACAACGTAATACGATATAACGCTATACCATATAACGTAACACGTTATAACGTTATTCCATATAACGTAACACGTTATAACGTTATACCACATAACGTAATACGTTATAACGTTATACCATATAACGTAATACGTATTAACGTTATACCATTTAACGTAAAACGACATTTCGTTATAACATATAACGAGATACGTTATAACGTTATACCATGTAACGTAATACGTCATAAAGTTATACCATATGACGTAAAACGCCATTTCGTTATAACATATAACGTAATACGTCATTTCGTTATACCATATAACGAGATACGTTATAACGTTATACCATGTAACGTAATACGTCATAAAGTTATACCATATAACGTAAAAAGTCATTTCGTTATACCATATAACGTAGAACGTTATAACGTTATACCATATAACGTAATACGATATAACGTTATACCGTATAACGTAAAACATCATTTCGATATTCCATATAACGTAATACGTTATAACGTTATACCATATAACGTAAAACGTTATAACGTTTTAGCTTATAACGTAAAACGTTATAACGTTATACCTTATAACGTAATACGTTACAAACTTATACCATATAAGGTAAAACGTCATTTCGTTATACCATATAACGTAAAACGTTATAACGTTATACTATATATCGTAATACGTTATAACGTTATACCATTTAACGTAAAACGACATTTCGAGATACCATATAACGAGATACGTTATAACGTTATACCATGTAACGAAATACGTTATAAAGTTATACCATATAACGAAAAAAGTCATTTCGTTATACCATATAACGTAAAACGTTATAACGTTTTACCGTATAACGTAATTCATTATAACGTTATAACGTTATACCGTAAAACGTAATACTTTATAACGTTATACCAAATACCGTAATACTTCATAACGTTATACCATATAACGTAAAAAGTTATAACGTTATACCATATAACGTAATACTTTATAACGTTATACCGTATAACGTAATAATTTATAACGTTATACCAAATAACGTAATACGTTATAACGTTATACCATATAACGTAATACGTTATAACGTTATTCCATATAACGTACAACGTCATTTCGTTATACCATATAACGTAATGCGTTATAACGTTATACCATATAACGTAAAACGTTATAACGTTTTAGATTATAACGTAAAACGTTATAACGTTATACCATATAACGTAATACGTTATAAAGTTATACCATATAACGTAATACGTTATAACGTTATTCCATATAACGTACAACGTCATTTCGTTATACCATATAACGTAATGCGTTATAACGTTATACCATATAACGTAAAACGTTATAACGTTATACCATATAACGTAATACGTTATAAAGTTATACCATATAACGTAATACGTTATAACGTTATACCATATAACGTAATACGTTATATCGTTATACCATATAACGTAATACGTTATAACATTATACCATATAACGTGTTACGTTATAACGTTATACCATATAACGTAATACGTTATAACGTTATACCATATAACGTAATACGTTATAACGTTATACCATATAACGTAATACGTTATAACGTTATACCATATAACGTAATACGTTATAACGTTATACCATATAACGTAAAACGTTATAACGTTTTGGATTATAACGTAAAACGTTATAACGTTATACCATATAACGTAATACGTTATAAAGTTATACCATATAACGTAATACGTTATAACGTTATACCATATAACGTAATACGTTATAACGTTATACCATATAACGTATTACGCTATAACCTTATACCTTATAACGTAATATGTTATAACGTTATACCATATAACATAATATGTTATAACCTTGTACCATATCACGTAATACGTTATAACGTTATACCGTATAACGTAATACTTTATAACGTTATACGAAATAACGTAATACGTTATAACGTTATACCATATAACGCAATTGATTATAACGTTATAACGTTATACCGTATAACATAATACTTTATAACGTTATACCAAATACCGTAATACTTCATAACGTTATACCATATAACGTAAAACGTTATAACGTTATACCATATAACGTAATACTTTATAACGTTATACCGTATAACGTAATAATTTATAACGTTATACCAAATAACGTAATACGTTATAACGTTATACCATATAACGTAATACGTTATAACGTTATTCCATATAACGTACAACGTCATTTCGTTATACCATATAACGTAATGCGTTATAACGTTATACCATATAACGTAAAACGTTATAACGTTTTAGATTATAACGTAAAACGTTATAACGTTATACCATATAACGTAATACGTTATAAAGTTATACCATATAACGTAATACGTTATAACGTTATTCCATATAACGTACAACGTCATTTCGTTATACCATATAACGTAATGCGTTATAACGTTATACCATATAACGTAAAACGTTATAACGTTTTAGATTATAACGTAAAACGTTATAACGTTATACCATATAACGTAATACGTTATAAAGTTATACCATATAACGTAATACGTTATAACGTTATACCATATAACGTAATACGTTATAACGTTATACCGTACAACGTGATACGTTATAACGCTATACCATATAACGTACAACGTCATTTCGTTATACCATATAACGTAATGCGTTATAACGTTATACCATATAACGTAAAACGTTATAACGTTTTAGATTATAACGTAAAACGTTATAACGTTATACCATATAACGTAATACGTGATAACGGTACAACATATAACGTAATACGCTATAACGTTATACCATTTAACGTAAAACGTCATTTCGTAATACCATATAACGTAAAACGTTATAACGTTATACCATATAACGTAATACGTTATAACGTTATACCATTTAACGTAATACGTTATAACGTTATACCATTTAACGTAAAACGACATTTCGTTATACCATATAAGGAGATAGGTTATAACGTTATACCATGTAACGTAATACGTCATAAAGTTATACCATATAACGTAAAACGCCATTTTGTTATAACATATAACGTAATACGTCATTTCGTTATACCATATAACGTAACACGTTATAACGTTATACCATATAACGTAACACGTTATAACGTTATACCACAGAACGTAATACGTTATAAAGTTATACCATTTAACGTAATACGTTATAACGTTATACCATATAACGTAATACGTTCTAACGTTATACCCTATAACGTAATACGTTATAACGTTATACCCTATAACGTAATACGTTATAACGTTATACCGTACAACGTGATACGTTATAACGCTATACCATATAACGTAACACGTTATAACGTTGTACCATATAACGTAACACGTTATAACGTTATACCACATAACGTAATACGTTATAACGTTATACCATATAACGTAATACGTTATAACGTTATACCATTTAACGTAAAACGACATTTCGTTATACCATATAACGAGATACGTTATAACGTTATACCATGTAACGTAATACGTCATAAAGTTATACCATATAACGCAAAACGCCATTTCGTTATAACATATAACGTAATACGTCATTTCGTTATACCATATAACGAGATACGTTATAACGTTATACCATGTAACGTAATACGTCATAAAGTTATACCATATAACGTAAAAAGTCATTTCGTTATACCATATAACGTAGAACGTTATAACGTTATACCATATAACGTAATACGATATAACGTTATACCGTATAACGTAAAACATCATTTCGATATTCCATATAACGTAATACGTTATAACGTTATACCATATAACGTAAAACGTTATAACGTTTTAGCTTATAACGTAAAACGTTACAACGTTATACCATATAACGTAATACGTTATAAACTTATACCATATAACTTAAAACGTCATTTCGTTATACCATTCAACGTAAAACGACATTTCGAGATACCATATAACGTAATAAGTTATAGCGTTATACCATATAACGTAATACCTTATAACGTTATACCATATAACGTAAAACGTCATTTCGATATTCCATATAACGTAATACGTTATAACGTTATACCATATAACATAATACGTTATAACGTTATACCATATAACGTAATGCGTTATAACGTTATACCATATAACGTAATACGTTATAACGTTATACCATATAACGTAAAAACGCCATTTCGTTATTATATATAACGTAATACGTCATTTCGCTATACCATATAACGTAACACGTTATAACGTTATACCATGTAACGTAATACGTCATAAAGTTATACCATATAACGTAAAACGTTATAACGTTATACCATATAACGTAACACGTTTTAACGTTATACCACAGAACGTAATACGTTATAAAGTTATACCATTTAACGTAATACGTTATAACGTTATACCATATAACGTAATACGTTATAACGCTATACCATATAACGTAATACGTTATAGCGTTATACCATATAACGTAATATCTTATAACGTTATACCATATAACGTAAAACGTCATTTCGATATTCCATATAACGTAATACGTTATAACGTTATACCATATAACATAATACGTTATAACGTTATACCATAGAACGTAATACGTTATAACGTTATACCATATAACGTAATACGCTATAACGATATACATTATAACGTAATACGTTATAACGTTATTCCATATAACGTAAAACGTCATTTCGATATTCCATATAACGTAACACGTTATAACGTTATACCATATAACGTAAAACGTCATTTCGATATTCCATACAACGTAATACGTTATAACGTTATACCATATAACATAATACGTTATAACGTTATACCATATAACGTAATACGTTATAACGTTATACCACATAACGTAATACGTTATAACGTTATACCATATAACGTAATACGTTATAACGTTATTCCATATAACGTACAACGTCATTTCGTTATACCATATAACGTAATGCGTTATAACGTTATACCATATAACGTAAAACGTTATAACGTTTTAGATTATAACGTAAAACGTTATAACGTTATACCATATAGCGTAATACGTTATAAAGTTATACCATATCAGGTAATACGTTATAACGTTATACCATATAACGTAATACGTTATAACGTTATACCATATAACGAGATACGTTATAACGTTATACCATGTTACGTAATACGTCATAAAGTTATACCATATAACGTAAAAAGTCATTTCGTTATACCATATAACGTAGAACGTTATAACGTTATACCATATAACGTAATACGATATAACGTTATACCGTATAACGTAAAACATCATTTCGATATTCCATATAACGTAATACGTTATAACGTTATACCATATAACGTAAAACGTTATAACGTTTTAGCTTATAACGTAAAACGTTACAACGTTATACCTTATAAAGTAATACGTTATAAACTTATACCATATAAGGTAAAACGTCATTTCGTTATACCATATAACGTAAAACGTTATAACGTTATACTATATATCGTAATATGTTATAACGTTATACCATTTAACGTAAAACGACATTTCGAGATACCATATAACGTAATACGTTATAACGTTATACCATATAACGTAAAACGTTATAACGTTTTAGCTTATAACGTAAAACGTTATAACGTTATACCTTATAACGTAATACGTTATAAACTTATACCATATAAGGTAAAACGTCATTTCGTTATACCATATAGCGTAAAACGTTATAACGTTATAATATATATCGTAATACGTTATAACGTTATACCATTTAACGTAAAACGACATTTCGAGATACCATATAACGAGATACGTTATAACGTTATACCATGTAACGAAATACGTTATAAAGTTATACCATATAACGTAAAAAGTCATTTCGTTATACCATATAACGTAAAACGTTATAACGTTTTACCGTATAACGTAAAACGTCATTTCAATATTCCATATAACATAACACGTTATAACGTTATACCATATAACGTAATACGCTATAACGTTATACCATATAACGTATTACGCTATAACCTTATACCTTATAACGTAATACGTTATAACGTTATACCATATAACATAATATGTTATAACCTTGTACCATATAACGTAATACGTTATAACGTTATACCATATAACGTAATACTTTATAACGTTATACGAAATAACGTAATACGTTATAACGTTATACCATATAACGTAATACATTATAACGTTATAACGTTATACCGTATAACGTAATGCTTTATAACGTTATACCAAATACCGTAATAAGTTATAGCGTTATACCATATAACGTAATACCTTATAACGTTATACCATATAACGTAAAACGTCATTTCGATATTCCATATAACGTAATACGTTATAACATTATACCATATAACATAATACGTTATAACGTTATACCATATAACGTAATGCGTTATAACGTTATACCATATAACGTAATACGTTAAAACGTTATACCATATAACGTAATACGTTATAACGTTATACCATATAACGCAATACGTTATAACGTTATTCCATATAACGTACAACGTCATTTCGTTATACCATATAACGTAATACGTTATAACGTTATACCGTACAACGTGATACGTTATAACGCTATACCATATAACGTACAACGTCATTTCGTTATACCATATAACGTAATGCGTTATAACGTTATACCATATAACGTAATACGTTATAACGTTATACCGTACAACGTGATACGTTATAACGCTATACCATATAACGTACAACGTCATTTCGTTATACCATATAACGTAATGCGTTATAACGTTATACCATATAACGTAAAACGTTATAACGTTTTAGATTATAACGTAAAACGTTATAACGTTATACCATATAACGTAATACGTTATAAAGTTATACCATATAACGTAATACGTTATAACGTTATACCATATAACGTAATACGTTATAACGTTATACCGTACAACGTGATACGTTATAACGCTATACCATATAACGTACAACGTCATTTCGTTATACCATATAACGTAATGCGTTATAACGTTATACCATATAACGTAAAACGTTATAACGTTTTAGATTATAACGTAAAACGTTATAACGTTATACCATATAACGTAATACGTGATAACGGTACAACATATAACGTAATACGCTATAACGTTATACCATTTAACGTAAAACGTCATTTCGTAATACCATATAACGTAAAACGTTATAACGTTATACCATATAACGTAATACGTTATAACGTTATACCATTTAACGTAATACGTTATAACGTTATACCATTTAACGTAAAACGACATTTCGTTATACCATATAAGGAGATAGGTTATAACGTTATACCATGTAACGTAATACGTCATAAAGTTATACCATATAACGTAAAACGCCATTTTGTTATAACATATAACGTAATACGTCATTTCGTTATACCATATAACGTAACACGTTATAACGTTATACCATATAACGTAACACGTTATAACGTTATACCACAGAACGTAATACGTTATAAAGTTATACCATTTAACGTAATACGTTATAACGTTATACCATATAACGTAATACGTTCTAACGTTATACCCTATAACGTAATACGTTATAACGTTATACCCTATAACGTAATACGTTATAACGTTATACCGTACAACGTGATACGTTATAACGCTATACCATATAACGTAACACGTTATAACGTTGTACCATATAACGTAACACGTTATAACGTTATACCACATAACGTAATACGTTATAACGTTATACCATATAACGTAATACGTTATAACGTTATACCATTTAACGTAAAACGACATTTCGTTATACCATATAACGAGATACGTTATAACGTTATACCATGTAACGTAATACGTCATAAAGTTATACCATATAACGCAAAACGCCATTTCGTTATAACATATAACGTAATACGTCATTTCGTTATACCATATAACGAGATACGTTATAACGTTATACCATGTAACGTAATACGTCATAAAGTTATACCATATAACGTAAAAAGTCATTTCGTTATACCATATAACGTAGAACGTTATAACGTTATACCATATAACGTAATACGATATAACGTTATACCGTATAACGTAAAACATCATTTCGATATTCCATATAACGTAATACGTTATAACGTTATACCATATAACGTAAAACGTTATAACGTTTTAGCTTATAACGTAAAACGTTACAACGTTGTACCATATAACGTAATACGTTATAAACTTATACCATATAACTTAAAACGTCATTTCGTTATACCATTCAACGTAAAACGACATTTCGAGATACCATATAACGTAATAAGTTATAGCGTTATACCATATAACGTAATACCTTATAACGTTATACCATATAACGTAAAACGTCATTTCGATATTCCATATAACGTAATACGTTATAACGTTATACCATATAACATAATACGTTATAACGTTATACCATATAACGTAATGCGTTATAACGTTATACCATATAACGTAATACGTTATAACGTTATACCATATAACGTAAAAACGCCATTTCGTTATTATATATAACGTAATACGTCATTTCGCTATACCATATAACGTAACACGTTATAACGTTATACCATGTAACGTAATACGTCATAAAGTTATACCATATAACGTAAAACGTTATAACGTTATACCATATAACGTAACACGTTTTAACGTTATACCACAGAACGTAATACGTTATAAAGTTATACCATTTAACGTAATACGTTATAACGTTATACCATATAACGTAATACGTTATAACGCTATACCATATAACGTAATACGTTATAGCGTTATACCATATAACGTAATATCTTATAACGTTATACCATATAACGTAAAACGTCATTTCGATATTCCATATAACGTAATACGTTATAACGTTATACCATATAACATAATACGTTATAACGTTATACCATAGAACGTAATACGTTATAACGTTATACCATATAACGTAATACGCTATAACGATATACATTATAACGTAATACGTTATAACGTTATTCCATATAACGTAAAACGTCATTTCGATATTCCATATAACGTAACACGTTATAACGTTATACCATATAACGTAAAACGTCATTTCGATATTCCATACAACGTAATACGTTATAACGTTATACCATATAACATAATACGTTATAACGTTATACCATATAACGTAATACGTTATAACGTTATACCACATAACGTAATACGTTATAACGTTATACCATATAACGTAATACGTTATAACGTTATTCCATATAACGTACAACGTCATTTCGTTATACCATATAACGTAATGCGTTATAACGTTATACCATATAACGTAAAACGTTATAACGTTTTAGATTATAACGTAAAACGTTATAACGTTATACCATATAGCGTAATACGTTATAAAGTTATACCATATCAGGTAATACGTTATAACGTTATACCATATAACGTAATACGTTATAACGTTATACCATATAACGAGATACGTTATAACGTTATACCATGTTACGTAATACGTCATAAAGTTATACCATATAACGTAAAAAGTCATTTCGTTATACCATATAACGTAGAACGTTATAACGTTATACCATATAACGTAATACGATATAACGTTATACCGTATAACGTAAAACATCATTTCGATATTCCATATAACGTAATACGTTATAACGTTATACCATATAACGTAAAACGTTATAACGTTTTAGCTTATAACGTAAAACGTTACAACGTTATACCTTATAAAGTAATACGTTATAAACTTATACCATATAAGGTAAAACGTCATTTCGTTATACCATATAACGTAAAACGTTATAACGTTATACTATATATCGTAATATGTTATAACGTTATACCATTTAACGTAAAACGACATTTCGAGATACCATATAACGTAATACGTTATAACGTTATACCATATAACGTAAAACGTTATAACGTTTTAGCTTATAACGTAAAACGTTATAACGTTATACCTTATAACGTAATACGTTATAAACTTATACCATATAAGGTAAAACGTCATTTCGTTATACCATATAGCGTAAAACGTTATAACGTTATAATATATATCGTAATACGTTATAACGTTATACCATTTAACGTAAAACGACATTTCGAGATACCATATAACGAGATACGTTATAACGTTATACCATGTAACGAAATACGTTATAAAGTTATACCATATAACGTAAAAAGTCATTTCGTTATACCATATAACGTAAAACGTTATAACGTTTTACCGTATAACGTAAAACGTCATTTCAATATTCCATATAACATAACACGTTATAACGTTATACCATATAACGTAATACGCTATAACGTTATACCATATAACGTATTACGCTATAACCTTATACCTTATAACGTAATACGTTATAACGTTATACCATATAACATAATATGTTATAACCTTGTACCATATAACGTAATACGTTATAACGTTATACCATATAACGTAATACTTTATAACGTTATACGAAATAACGTAATACGTTATAACGTTATACCATATAACGTAATACATTATAACGTTATAACGTTATACCGTATAACGTAATGCTTTATAACGTTATACCAAATACCGTAATAAGTTATAGCGTTATACCATATAACGTAATACCTTATAACGTTATACCATATAACGTAAAACGTCATTTCGATATTCCATATAACGTAATACGTTATAACATTATACCATATAACATAATACGTTATAACGTTATACCATATAACGTAATGCGTTATAACGTTATACCATATAACGTAATACGTTATAACGTTATACCATATAACGTAATACGTTATAACGTTATACCATATAACGCAATACGTTATAACGTTATTCCATATAACGTACAACGTCATTTCGTTATACCATATAACGTAATACGTTATAACGTTATACCATATAACGTAAAACGTTATAACGTTTTAGATTATAACGTAAAACGTTATAACGTTATACCATATAACGTAATACGTTATAAAGTTATACCATATAACGTAATACGTTATAACGTTATACCATATAACGTAATACGTTATAACGTTATACCATATAACGTAAAAACGCCATTTCGTTATTATATATAACGTAATACGTCATTTCGCTATACCATATAACGTAACACGTTATAACGTTATACCATATATCGTAACACGTTATAACGTTATACCACATAACGTTATACGTTATAACGTTATACCATATAACGTAATACGTTATAACGTTATACCATTTAACGTAAAACGACATTTCGTTATACCATATAACGAGATACGTTATAACGTTATACCATGTAACGTAATACGATATAACGTTATACCGTATAACGTAAAACATCATTTCGATATTCCATATAACGTAATACGTTATAACGTTATACCATATAACGTAAAACGTTATAACGTTTTAGCTTATAACGTAAAACGTTACATCGTAATACCATATAACGTAATACGTTATAAACTTATACCATATAAGGTAAAACGTCATTTCGTTATACCATATAACGTAAAACGTTATAACGTTATACTATATATCGTACTATGTTATAACGTTATACCATTTAACGTAAAACGAAATTTCGAGATACCATATAACGAGATACGTTATAACGTTATACCATGTAACGTAATACGTCATAAAGTTATACCATATAACGTAAAAAGTCATTTCGTTACACCATATAACGTAAAACGTTATAACGTTATACCATATAACGTAATACGTTATAACGTTATACCATATAACGTAATACGTTATAACGTTATACCGTATAATGTAATACTTTATAACGTTATACCAAATAACGTAATAAGTTATTACGTTATACCATATAACGTAATACGTTATAACGTTATACCAATTAACGTAATACGTTATAACGTTATACCGTATAACGTAATACTTTATAACGTTATACCAAATAACGTAATACGTTATAACGTTATACCATATAACGTAATACCTTATAACGTTATACCATATAACGTAAAACGTCATTTCGATATTCCATATAACGTAATACGTTATAACGTTATACCATATAACGTAATACGCTATAACGTAATACCATATAACGTATTACGCTATAACCTTATACCTTATAACGTAATACGTTATAACGTTATACCATATAACATAATATGTTATAACGTTATACCATATAACGTAATACGTTATAACATTATACCATATAACGTGTTACGTTATAACGTTATACCATATAACGTAATACGTTATAACGTTATACCATATAACGTAATACGTTATAACGTTATACCATATAACGTAATACGTTATAACGTTATACCATATAACGTAATACGTTATAACGTTATACCATATAACGTAAAACGTTATAACGTTTTGGATTATAACGTAAAACGTTATAACGTTATACTATATAACGTAATACGTTATAAAGTTATACCATATAACGTAATACGTTATAACGTTATACCATATAACGTAATACGTTATAACGTTATACCATATAACGTATTACGCTATAACCTTATACCTTATAACGTAATACGTTATAACGTTATACCATATAACATAATATGTTATAACCTTGTACCATATCACGTAATACGTTATAACGTTATACCGTATAACGTAATACTTTATAACGTTATACGAAATAACGTAATACGTTATAACGTTATACCATATAACGCAATTGATTATAACGTTATAACGTTATACCGTATAACATAATACTTTATAACGTTATACCAAATACCGTAATACTTCATAACGTTATACCATATAACGTAAAACGTTATAACGTTATACCATATAACGTAATACTTTATAACGTTATACCGTATAACGTAATAATTTATAACGTTATACCAAATAACGTAATACGTTATAACGTTATACCATATAACGTAATACGTTATAACGTTATACCATATAACGTAATACGTTATAACGCTATACCATATAACGTAACACGTTATAACGTTATACCATATAACGTAATACGTCATAACGTTATACCATGTAACGTAATGCGTCATAAAGTTATACCATATAACGAGATACGTTATAACGTTATACCATGTAACGTAATACGTCATAAAGTTATACCATATAACGTAAAACGCCATTTTGTTATAACATATAACGTAATACGTCATTTCGTTATACCATATAACGTAACACGTTATAACGTTATACCATATAACGTAACACGTTATAACGTTATACCACATAACGTAATACGTTATAAAGTTATACCATTTAACGTAATACGTTATAACGTTATACCATATAACGTAATACGTTATAACGTTATACCGTATAACGTAATAATTTATATCGTTATACCACATAACGTAATACGTTATAACGTTATACCATATAACGTAATACGTTATAACGTTATAGCATATAACGTAATACGTTATAACGCTATACCATATAACGTAACACGTTATAACGTTATACCATATAACGTAATACGTCATAACGTTATACCATATGACGTAATACGTTATAACGCTATACCATATAACGTAATACGTTATAGCGTTATACCATATAACGTAATACGTCATAACGTTATACCATATAACGTAAAACGTTATAACTTTATACCATATAACGTAATACGTTATAACGTTATACCGTACAACGTAATAATTTATAACGTTATACCAAATAACGTAATACGTTATAACGTTATACCATATAACATAAAACGATATTTCGTTATACCATATATCGTAATTCGTTATAACGTTATACCATATAACGTAATACGTTCTAACGTTATACCCTATAACGTAATACGTTATAACGTTATACCCTATAACGTAATACGTTATAACGTTATACCGTACAACGTAATACGATATAACGCTATACCATATAACGTAACACGTTATAACGTTATTCCATATAACGTAACACGTTATAACGTTATACCACATAACGTAATACGTTATAACGTTATTCCATATAACGTACAACGTCATTTCGTTATACCATATAACGTAATGCGTTATAACGTTATACCATATAACGTAAAACGTTATAACGTTTTAGATTATAACGTAAAACGTTATAACGTTATACCATATAACGTAAAACGTTATAACGTTATACCATATAACGTAATACGTTATAAAGTTATACCATATAACGTAATACGTTATAACGTTATACCATATAACGTAATACGTTATATCGTTATACCATATAACGTAATACGTTATAACATTATACCATATAACGTGTTACGCTATAACCTTATACCTTATAACGTAATACGTTATAACGTTATACCATATAACATAATATGTTATAACCTTGTACCATATAACGTAATACGTTATAACGTTATACCATATAACGTAATACTTTATAACGTTATACGAAATAACGTAATACGTTATAACGTTATACCATATAACGTAATACATTATAACGTTATAACGTTATACCATATAACGTAATGCTTTATAACGTTATACCAAATACCGTAATAAGTTATAGCGTTATACCATATAACGTAATACCTTATAACGTTATACCATATAACGTAAAACGTCATTTCGATATTCCATATAACGTAATACGTTATAACATTATACCATATAACATAATACGTTATAACGTTATACCATATAACGTAATGCGTTATAACGTTATACCATATAACGTAATACGTTATAACGTTATACCATATAACGTAATACGTTATAACGTTATACCATATAACGCAATACGTTATAACGTTATTCCATATAACGTACAACGTCATTTCGTTATACCATATAACGTAATACGTTATAACGTTATACCATATAACGTAAAACGTTATAACGTTTTAGATTATAACGTAAAACGTTATAACGTTATACCATATAACGTAATACGTTATAAAGTTATACCATATAACGTAATACGTTATAACGTTATACCATATAACGTAATACGTTATAACGTTATACCATATAACGTAAAAACGCCATTTCGTTATTATATATAACGTAATACGTCATTTCGCTATACCATATAACGTAACACGTTATAACGTTATACCATATATCGTAACACGTTATAACGTTATACCACATAACGTTATACGTTATAACGTTATACCATATAACGTAATACGTTATAACGTTATACCATTTAACGTAAAACGACATTTCGTTATACCATATAACGAGATACGTTATAACGTTATACCATGTAACGTAATACGTCATAAAGTTATACCATATAACGTAAAAAGTCATTTCATTATACCATATAATGTAAAACGTTATAACGTTATACCATATAACGTAATACGTTATAACGTTGTACCATATAACATAAAACGTCATCTCGATATTCCATATAACGTAATACGTTATAGCGTTATACCATATAACGTAATACGTTATAACGTTATACCATATAACGTAATACGTTATAACATTATACCGTATAACGTAATACGTTATAACGTTATACCGTATAACGTAATACGTTATAACGTTATAACATATAACGTAATACGTTATAACGTTATAACATATAACGTAATACGTTATAACGTTATACCGTATAACGTAATAATTTACAACGTTATACCAAATAACATAATACGTTATAACGTTATACCATATAACGTAATACGTTATAACGTTATACCATATAACGTAATACGTTATAACGTTATACCGTATAACGTAATAATTTATAACGTTATACCATATAACGTAATACGTTATAACGTTATACCGTATAACGTAATAATTTATAACGTTATACCATATAACGTAATACGTTATAACGTTGTACCATATAACGTAAAACGTCATTTCGTTAGACCATATAACGTAAAATGTCATTTCGTTATACCATATAACGTAATACGTTATTACGGTATCCCATATAACGTAAAACGCCATTTCGTTATACCATATAACGTAATACGTTATCACGGTATCCCATATAACGTAAAACGCCATTTCGTTATACCATATAACGTAATACGTTATAACGTTATACCAAATAACATAATACGTTATAACGTTATACCATATAACGTAATACGTTATAACGTTATACCATATAACGTAATACGTTATAACGTTATACCGTATAACGTAATAATTTATAACGTTATACCATATAACGTAATACGTTATAACGTTATACCGTATAACGTAATAATTTATAACGTTATACCATATAACGTAATACGTTATAACGTTGTACCATATAACGTAAAACGTCATTTCGTTAGACCATATAACGTAAAATGTCATTTCGTTATACCATATAACGTAATACGTTATTACGGTATCCCATATAACGTAAAACGCCATTTCGTTATACCATATAACGTAATACGTTATCACGGTATCCCATATAACGTAAAACGCCATTTCGTTATACCATATAACGTAATACGTTATAACGTTATACCATATAACGTAATACGTTATAACGCTATACCATATAACGTAACACGTTATAACGTTATACCATATAACGTAATACGTCATAACGTTATACCATGTAACGTAATGCGTCATAAAGTTATACCATATAACGAGATACGTTATAACGTTATACCATGTAACGTAATACGTCATAAAGTTATACCATATAACGTAAAACGCCATTTTGTTATAACATATAACGTAATACGTCATTTCGTTATACCATATAACGTAACACGTTATAACGTTATACCATATAACGTAACACGTTATAACGTTATACCACATAACGTAATACGTTATAAAGTTATACCATTTAACGTAATACGTTATAACGTTATACCATATAACGTAATACGTTATAACGTTATACCGTATAACGTAATAATTTATATCGTTATACCACATAACGTAATACGTTATAACGTTATACCATATAACGTAATACGTTATAACGTTATAGCATATAACGTAATACGTTATAACGCTATACCATATAACGTAACACGTTATAACGTTATACCATATAACGTAATACGTCATAACGTTATACCATATGACGTAATACGTTATAACGCTATACCATATAACGTAATACGTTATAGCGTTATACCATATAACGTAATACGTCATAACGTTATACCATATAACGTAAAACGTTATAACTTTATACCATATAACGTAATACGTTATAACGTTATACCGTACAACGTAATAATTTATAACGTTATACCAAATAACGTAATACGTTATAACGTTATACCATATAACATAAAACGATATTTCGTTATACCATATATCGTAATTCGTTATAACGTTATACCATATAACGTAATACGTTCTAACGTTATACCCTATAACGTAATACGTTATAACGTTATACCCTATAACGTAATACGTTATAACGTTATACCGTACAACGTAATACGATATAACGCTATACCATATAACGTAACACGTTATAACGTTATTCCATATAACGTAACACGTTATAACGTTATACCACATAACGTAATACGTTATAACGTTATTCCATATAACGTACAACGTCATTTCGTTATACCATATAACGTAATGCGTTATAACGTTATACCATATAACGTAAAACGTTATAACGTTTTAGATTATAACGTAAAACGTTATAACGTTATACCATATAACGTAAAACGTTATAACGTTATACCATATAACGTAATACGTTATAAAGTTATACCATATAACGTAATACGTTATAACGTTATACCATATAACGTAATACGTTATATCGTTATACCATATAACGTAATACGTTATAACATTATACCATATAACGTGTTACGCTATAACCTTATACCTTATAACGTAATACGTTATAACGTTATACCATATAACATAATATGTTATAACCTTGTACCATATAACGTAATACGTTATAACGTTATACCATATAACGTAATACTTTATAACGTTATACGAAATAACGTAATACGTTATAACGTTATACCATATAACGTAATACATTATAACGTTATAACGTTATACCATATAACGTAATGCTTTATAACGTTATACCAAATACCGTAATAAGTTATAGCGTTATACCATATAACGTAATACCTTATAACGTTATACCATATAACGTAAAACGTCATTTCGATATTCCATATAACGTAATACGTTATAACATTATACCATATAACATAATACGTTATAACGTTATACCATATAACGTAATGCGTTATAACGTTATACCATATAACGTAATACGTTATAACGTTATACCATATAACGTAATACGTTATAACGTTATACCATATAACGCAATACGTTATAACGTTATTCCATATAACGTACAACGTCATTTCGTTATACCATATAACGTAATACGTTATAACGTTATACCATATAACGTAAAACGTTATAACGTTTTAGATTATAACGTAAAACGTTATAACGTTATACCATATAACGTAATACGTTATAAAGTTATACCATATAACGTAATACGTTATAACGTTATACCATATAACGTAATACGTTATAACGTTATACCATATAACGTAAAAACGCCATTTCGTTATTATATATAACGTAATACGTCATTTCGCTATACCATATAACGTAACACGTTATAACGTTATACCATATATCGTAACACGTTATAACGTTATACCACATAACGTTATACGTTATAACGTTATACCATATAACGTAATACGTTATAACGTTATACCATTTAACGTAAAACGACATTTCGTTATACCATATAACGAGATACGTTATAACGTTATACCATGTAACGTAATACGTCATAAAGTTATACCATATAACGTAAAAAGTCATTTCATTATACCATATAATGTAAAACGTTATAACGTTATACCATATAACGTAATACGTTATAACGTTGTACCATATAACATAAAACGTCATCTCGATATTCCATATAACGTAATACGTTATAGCGTTATACCATATAACGTAATACGTTATAACGTTATACCATATAACGTAATACGTTATAACATTATACCGTATAACGTAATACGTTATAACGTTATACCGTATAACGTAATACGTTATAACGTTATAACATATAACGTAATACGTTATAACGTTATAACATATAACGTAATACGTTATAACGTTATACCGTATAACGTAATAATTTACAACGTTATACCAAATAACATAATACGTTATAACGTTATACCATATAACGTAATACGTTATAACGTTATACCATATAACGTAATACGTTATAACGTTATACCGTATAACGTAATAATTTATAACGTTATACCATATAACGTAATACGTTATAACGTTATACCGTATAACGTAATAATTTATAACGTTATACCATATAACGTAATACGTTATAACGTTGTACCATATAACGTAAAACGTCATTTCGTTAGACCATATAACGTAAAATGTCATTTCGTTATACCATATAACGTAATACGTTATTACGGTATCCCATATAACGTAAAACGCCATTTCGTTATACCATATAACGTAATACGTTATCACGGTATCCCATATAACGTAAAACGCCATTTCGTTATACCATATAACGTAATACGTTATAACGTTGTACCATATAACGTAATACGTTCTAACGTTGTACCGTATAACGTAATACGTTATAACGTTATATGGTATAACATCACTGGGTATAACGTTATTGTTTGTTCGACCAATCGCGGAGAAACTTAGTCGCTAGGAGAGACGTCAACGGGAGTCGTAAATTCCCGTTACGATTCTAACAATCGACATCACGACTTGATCGATCCCCTGATTTCCGTTGAGATAATAGGGGTGATTGAGTTTGTATAACACTGTGATTCACAAAATTATAAATTATTTATTTCCATCACTTAGATTACACTGATGAGTATAGATAGATAGATAATCACTTATCGCACGAAGATAAGATAGATATGTACGTTAGAGCAGGGCTCTTATAATTGGATTTAATGTATTATGAGACGTAGCACTATAAGATATTTAGGAGAGGAAATGTATGCTCGACAATACCGAGACCTACTCTCGCGTTATGCTTAGACTGCCCCGATAGGCCTTAGCGTTAGACTTAGTCGTTAACTTTTCCAACCATGTAGAAGAAGTGAAGTTGAGTGAGGATGCTGTGTCGGAGGAAAGCTAAGGATGGGTGTGTCTAGCGCACGGGACCATCGGATTTGTTGGTGACGATTTTAGTTAGGAGAGTGAGGGAATAGGCTTCGTTGTTAATTGGTTAAACGAAGGGTCTTAACCGCCCTCGAGAGAAAGTGGATAGTGGGAGGAAAGTTGCAGCATACGTGAGAAAAACTAACTTTCCCTTGTCAAGCCGTGGTAGACAATAGTCTTTAGAAATTCTTCGGAAACAGACGTTTGTTTGGTTTGAAGGACCTCTACTAGGAAATTCCTGAGATTTGTGGAAGATACTTAAGGCTATTGAGGGTAGGCCGTACGGAAGAGCGGACATCTGGTGTCCGTCTGGCCCGATGTGTGTGACCTGGGCCAGGCAGAGGGTCGCCCGGCGTAACACATAACAAAATGAAACATGTACCACGAAAATAAAATAGTTTAATGAATATATATTTCCCTCTCCGACATATATGTATATGTATTTCATACTGTGCATATAATATTTCAATGTATATTATTTATTCTTTTGTAAATTAAATAGTCAGAGTAATTATACCACACAATCTTTTTCAATAAAATAAAGACAAAGTTTTTACGTCACAGTGTCACAATACGTACATTGTTTATATATGCAATTATATATGTCGGGTTAAGATCGGAATTTTGGGCGCGTAACAACTCTTTGCGTGGATTAGCCATCGATTCACAAAGCCGAGATTATATTTACACGTATATACAAGACTATCACAAAGCTTAACGAATAATAAGTTTAATGAATAATAAATTTGATAAACAATGAAGTTAGTGAATAATAAATTGTACGAATAATTAAGTTTAACAGATAATAAGTCTAATGAATAATAAGCTTAACGAATAGTAAGTTTAATGAATAATATGATTTACGAATAATAAATTTAATCAACACTATTAACAATGTTCTTGGGTTCAAACGAATCCACGGTCAACGAGATAGCTCTTTACTAAGCGTAAAATACGATTGACGAAAATGCTCGATGTGTCACTCTCCAAGGCAATCGCACAAATGCACGCCTCGTGGAGATTTTTCCTCGCTGTACGATTGCATTTTGTTTTCTATACTCGTTTGGAAGCATCGAGAAGGTTCCAAACGCCCGTTGCTAGGCAGCCTCTGCCTGAAGTTTGATACACACTCGTTGGAAGTGTCACGTAAAATAACAAAATAAAAAAGAAATTTGAGGTGAAAAATAAAAAAAGAAAATTTTATTTTTTTCTAACAACAATACACTTTACAATCCACTTCCGAACTCTAGGCGTGACTTTCTAAGAGTGACTCTTATGACTTTACTTTCGGTCGGATCCGATTACTTTCTTTTGTCATCCCTCAACATCCCCACCGTCCATGCATTTGCTAGGCGTCCGCGATCGTTGCCACGTGCTCTTTCTTCTAGAACCTTCGGTGGAAGGACCGTTGGGATGTTGATGGTTCATTAGGCACTTCAGCGATATACATTGTCGCCGAGTGCCGCCACATCTTTATCTCTATCGTCAGTCCATCGGATTTGAAGTATGCCGGTCGTGACAGAAGCATCGAGAAAGTTCCAAACATCGTTGCTAGGCAGTTTCTGCCTGGAGTTTGATTATTAATACAATGTATGTCCCATTGTATCGGCACCTCCGAGGCAACATCATACGTGGCTAGGCCCGCCCCCGAGGCCGCATGCCGCCGCAACCATATTTCTCGGAAAACCCATACAAAACTCCAGACCTCCGTTAGGCAAAACGTCCATCCCGTGACCGTGGCTACGTTCGGCGACCAGTTCGCTGTGGAGTACCGAAGCGTACAGACGTGTCTCTAGTGCCCAGCGTAGTCCGAAAACAACACGTTGAAAGTGAACACAGCCAAGTGTCCCCTACCCTTTAGGGAGAAGAAAATCCCACGCACCTAACCCCAACCCGAATACTAGCCTCATAGCCTCACGACTAGTTATTCATTCCGAATTAACTAGCTCGATGATGGCCCAGCAATCGCGACCAGGCTCTCCGGAGCAGACTCGCAGCTATCCCGCGCTACCTCCCCCGTGGCAGAAGTGTAGCAGAACTCTCCGCACCAACGACGCTAATACTACCAAGAAACGGAAAATAGAAACAACAATACAAATAAACACTCACAACAGGTTCGCCGTATTGGAATCCTCAAACGACGCCATGGAAATCGTAGAACCGCCACCAAACCAACACTCACAGAGAATCCCCCCTCCCCACCAATATTTGTGGACGACGTCATCGACATACAGACAATGATCAAGTCCCTAGAGAGAGATATCTCCAAGGAGGATTATAACCTAAAGATAAATAACAATAAAGTAAAAATATTGCCGACGAACCCAGAAGCTTACAGAAAACTCACCAAGATACTCAGGACCCTGAACGCCAACTTCCACACCTACCAACTCAAACAGGAAAGGCCTTTCCGGGTGGTCCTACGAAACATCCACCACTCAGCAGACATAGACGAACTCAAATACGAACTCTCAAAGCTCGGCCACGAAGTCATCAACGTAAGTAATATAAGGCATAGAGTCTCGAAAGACCCGTTATCCTTATTCTTCCTAGACATAAAACAAAAGCCGAACAATAAGGAAATCTACAACATCAGTCGCCTAATGAACGCGATAGTAAAGTTCGAACCACCGCTTGTGAAAAAAGAAATAATGCAATGCAAAAGATGCCAAAGGTACGGTCATACGCAGAAATACTGCAACCATACTTTCCGCTGCGTTAAATGCGCAGGCACTCACTCCACTGACCAGTAGTGCGCCAAATCACCGGAAACCCCAGCGAAAGGCATCCACTGTCAAGGGGACCATCCTGCCAACTACAAAGGCTGCTCAGCCTATAAAACACTATACACAAACAGGTACCCAAAGCTCAGAGCAAAAGAGGTATCCAACCAAACACCCAGCCCGCCGAAATTCACGACTACCCCAACCCCCTCAACCAACCTAACACCCAGTCCTACCAAATTCATCACCACCTCAACCTCCTATGCCCAAGCAGTACAAGGCATCCAAAATAACCCGAACAGCCAAAGGAATCTTCCCCAAAACAGTGTCCCCGACCCACCTAACACAGACAACTTCTCAAGGCTTGAAAAGCTAATAGAGAAACAATCAGAGCAAATAAATCACTTGCTACCGCTACTAACATTCATCGTGGAAAAATTAGCACGCCCCGACGCAAAATAAAACCAAGGCGCATAGCACTCTGGAACGCCAACGGTCTAGCGCCACACAAACTTGAACTAGAACTCTTCTTAAAACACCAGCAAATCGACGTAATGCTCGTATCGGAAACCCACTTCACCGACAAGAACTACCTGAAAATAAATGGTTACAAATTCTACCATACCCAACACCCCAGCGGAAAGGCCCACGGTGGCACAGGAATAATAATCAAAGCAAGCATTAAGCACTACGAACTTCCATCATCCCAGAAAGACTACCTCCAAGCAACAAACGTAGCAATAGAAGACTGTCATGGCACAATCACCACCTCAGCAGTATACTGCCCTCCCAGACACTCCATCGCCAGAGAACACTTTGATAACTTCCTGGACTCCCTGGGCAATAGATTCATAGCTGGAGGAGACTATAACGCCAAGCACATCCAATGGGGCAGCAGACTGGTTACAGCAAGAGGCAAAAACCTCTTAAACAGCATAATAAACAACAACCTCAACTACCTCACCACATACGAACCCACATACTGGCCCACTGACACCAACAAAATACCCGACCATCTTGACTTCTTCGTAACTAAAAATATCTCATCAAGACACGTCCAGATCAACTCCTCGGCTGATCTCTCCTCTGATCATTCTCCCGTGATAGCAACAGTCAGTTCAACAATCATCGAGAATACACCTAATGGCTCCATTCACAACCAACACACCAACTGGCAGCTTTTTAGAGAAGTCTTTACACACTCAACCTCAGCCTTCACCCCACTAAAAACAAAGGAAGAAATCGAAGCAGCCACGGAATACTTAAACACGAGCATAATAAACGCAATCCGCCTCTCCACACCGACAAAGCCATCTAACAGCAAACAAGAATATCCCCAATACATACTAAAAAAAATAGCAGAAAAACGTAGACTAAGAAGAGTATGGCAGACCCATAGAACACTGGATGACAAACGCAAACTAAACAACGCAACTAGAAAGCTATCCAGAACCTTAAAAAACTATAAAAACGACTGTTTCCATAAATACCTCGCCAGCTTATCCCCCACAGCCGACTCCAACTACTCACTATGGAAGGCCTCCAGGAAACTCACACGCCCCCCACAAATAATCCCACCTATCCGCCGTCCGCAAGGTGGATGGGCGCGAAGCCCTATAGAAAAAGCCGACCTGTTTGCTAAACACTTGTCAAAAGTATTCAAACCCCATTCCCCCAAAGCCGCCGCGGACGTTACTGAATACTTGCACACCCCCTTCCAAATGTCCCCTCCTATCGAACCCTTCTGTTCTGTATCGAACCCACTTCTGCAGAGACTATAGAAACGATCAGTCGCCTAAACCCCAAGAAAGCAGCAGGACACGACCTAATAGGCAATAAAGCAATCAAGGAACTTCCCACAAAAGGGATAACACTCATCACATCGATTTTTAATGCTATCCTTCGCCTGGAACACTATCCTAAGGCCTGGAAAATCTCATTGATTACCCTCATCCCTAAACCCGGTAAACCGATATACGAAACCAGCTCCTATCGCCCAATCAGTCTTTTACCTACCCTGTCCAAACTATTCGAGAAGATGCTCACGAACCGACTCCTTCCAATCCTAGAGAACTTGAAAACACTCCCAGATCACCAATTCGGCTTCCGAAAACATCATTCAACAGTAGAGCAAATCCACCGCATAACTCATACGATCAGCCAAACACTCGAAAAGAAAAAATATTGCTCAGCGGTTTTCCTAGACATCCAACAGGCATTCGACAAAGTATGGCATGAAGGGCTACTATACAATTAAAAAGATCCTACCTCACCCCTACTACTCCATCCTAAAATCCTACCTAACCAATAGACAATTCATGGTTAAATGCCTAGACGCCACTTCCGCAACATTCCCAATAGAATCCGGCATACCCCAAGGTAGTGTCCTCGGACCCCTACTGTACTCCATCTACACTGCCGACTTACTTATACCAAACGAGATAGCAATAGCGACATTTGCAGACGACACAGCGCTATTAGCTACCCACGCAGACCCGGTAATAGCCTCATCCACTCTCCAGCGAAGTCTCGACTCCATGGAAAAGTGGTTTCACAAATGGGGCTTCAAAATCAACGAAAAGAAATCCTCACATGTAACCTTCACGCTCCGAAAACAAATCTGCCCCCAGGTCACCATCAACAATGCAACAGTTCCTAGCAGGGACTCAGTCCGATACCTGGGCATGACCCTGGACAGGAGACTAACGTGGAAGAAACACATCTCAGATAAAACGAAGCAACTAAAGGACAAATTAAAAAAAACTCTATTGGCTCACGGGCCGACGCTTCAAACTAAACATACAGAATAAAATTACCCTCTACAAGACCGTAATAAAACCTGTCTGGACCTACGGAATCCAACTATGGGGAACAGCAAGTAACTCCAACATTGAAATACTCCAACGCTTTCAATCGAAAACGCTAAGATCCCTAATTGACGCACCTTGGTATGTAACCAATGAAACAATACACCGCGACCTCAAGATACCCACCGTCAAAGAGGAAATAGCAAAATATAGCGACAGATATAGCAAAAGAATCAACAAACACCGAAACCCCCTAATCACTGGACTACTCGATACGACGGACCAGATTCGCAGGCTGAAGAGGCACTACCCGCTAGACCTAAACGTTAGATTCATTTAATTATCCAAATTAAGCATTTGCACTTACTTATAATACTTATAAATTATACCTATCTATAATAAGTATTAACTTATTGTAAATAAACAGCCATGTCACTGCGCCACGCCAGAAAAATTACTGAAAATTCTCAACGCGAGAATTGATTGTAATTTCAACAAATAAATAAAAAAAAAAAAAATTGTTACGCCGCCTAAAACATCTGCACGCCAGCCCGCGCGACCGGACAACAACCGGTCTGCGTAACGTCACTTCGACCCTCAATAAACCTAAGGACCCACCATAACTTTCACTTCCCTGTATTGTTTCGCCATGTGTCTTCAATCCGTTTGTCTTGAAGAATTTCTAAAGCTTAAAAATATTCTCGAAACACAGTCGGTTTTTAGAGAGGTCCTTGGGTTTATTAGGCGCACTTAAAACACGGAGAAAGCGGGTATGCACCCATTAGGAAAATCCGAATAGCCCTCTAATAAAACAAGCTAGGTTTTCCTCACGCACACGGTCATCTATCCACCACGATGGTAGGAGACTTCCTACTCATCCCTTCGAGCAGTAGTGCAGGTCATGACCAATCGACACCGTGGTTCGTTACCCTCACTTTTCCTAACGAAAGTGGGAACAACGAATCCGCATTTTTTAGGCACAGGGGCACACCCACACCGAACTTTTCTTCAATATTAGAAAAAGAGCGACAGTCAGTCTAAAAACTAACGCCTAACGTGGCAGTCTACACATAGCGCGAGAGTCGCATACTTCACGCAAACCTTTTGTCGGTTTTCGGTGTTGTCGAACATACATCTCCTCTCCTAAATATATTATAGTGCTAAGTCCATTAATACATTAACTTCCATTATAAGAGCCCTGCTCTAGCGTACATATCTATCGCATCTTCGTGCGACAAGTTGTTATCTATTTATTTCTCTTCGACAGTGTAATCTAAGTGTTGGAAATATATAATTTATAATTCTGTGAATCACAGTGTTATACAAACTCAATCACCCCTATTATCTCAACGGAAATCAGGGGATCGATCAATTTGTGGTGTCGATTGTTATAATCGTAACGGGAATTTACGACTCCCGTTGACGTCTCTCCTCGCGATTACGTCTCTCCGCAATTGGTCGAATTTACAATCATGTTTTCAAAAATTGACAATTTGTTAAAATATAATGGAAATTTATTTTCACGTTCATACATTTTTACCAGTATGAAAATTACACGCTCGACATTACAATTTAATTTCAATTTTATACATTTTATATTGTAATTGAAATCTTATTTGGTTGAATTGTGATATTTTCATTGATATCAACATTTTTAACATTTATTTAGTATTTCAGTTAGAATTTTAACTCAGGAAAAGAATGAATTTCTGCATAAAAATTAAAAAGTCTTAGAATTTCAATTTAGTTCGAAAGCTTCGGTGTTAAATACTTCTATGTTCCGTCCTTGGCTTAATTTGTCTTTAACTAAGACCTAATAATTTCATCAGTGTTCGTAAATGCTTGAAAATGCTATATAATAGTATCAGCTTCTTTTTAAAACATTGTATAGTAAAATCTTTATAAAATTATAATATTTTTTAGATAATTTGAATTCATTATATTATACATCATACATTGTAGTCATTCCTAATTAAGTTACTTTTGCGATGTTTAACTTTATTTTACGTATATTCTTATAACTCTTTAAGTTACGGCGCGTAAGATGGTCCGTGCGCCATTTGAATCTTTATACTATATACTGATCTACTATATACTATGTACTATAAACTGAATCTTTTGAAGTAATCTTAATAGCTTGAAGGAATCGCTAATCTTGCAAGTGTTTTCGATTTACGGATGGTCCTTAGAACAAACCTTAGTTTTATTGTACGCTCTTACAAATTACGGAGAAAGCGGTTGTTATTTTTCCAATAAACAATGTCTCCCACGAGCCACGTTGGTAGGAGCTTCCTCCTTCTATCTTCATTTATTAACGTTGACTATAACCAATGGGCATCGCGGACCGTCACCCTCACTTTCTTAACGAAAAGTGTGAACAACGAATCCGCGTTCTTCGTTCAAAAAGCACACCCACGCCGAGTTTTCCTTCTGTGGCGGCACTGAACACCGCAAATACCACCACTCGACACTAGGTAGCATCGGACGATGGCAACGCAGTACACACACACAAAACGAATACATGGGCCGAGAACAACTAAACAGAATTATAATCGCTCAAACAAACTCAAAAATGAAATGGAACAAGACATAACGCTAAACAAAACAGTCTGCACATTCTCAAACGAAAACACCGCAAACAACTCCAAGCAACCAGATCCAGAAATAAACTACTTCACAAATTACAATCAACTAAACACAATCTTCTCCAAACTAAACAACAAAAAATCCTCCGGCTTCGACGGCATCCCAAACATTTTACTCAACCGCCTACCAAAGAAAATAAAATGGTACTACACAATGCACTAAACAACACATATTTCCCCAGAAAATGGAAAAAGCCAAATTGATAGCTATAAAAAAAGATAAAGACGGCTCATCACCCGCAAACCTACGACTCATAAGTCTCCTTGCCAACATAAGCAAAGTATTTGAAATAATCATAAACAACCCCCTAAACTCCTTCTGCACAAAAAGTGACATAATCTCAGAAAATCAATTTGGCTTCCGGCACAAACACTCCACAATTCACGCAATAAACACACTTACGTCGGACATCTGCTGGGCTCTAAACGCAAAACAACGAGTAGCCGCCTGCTTAATAGACCTTGAAAAAGCTTTCGACACAGTCTGGATCCCAGGTCTCATATACAAATTGATCAAGAAAAACTTTCCTAAATACCTAATTAAAATAGTCTGAGACATGATCACAAGCAGAACATTCGTAATGACCGAAGGTTCACATACATCAAGCAAAGAATTCTCCATAAAAGACGGTCTGCAACAAGGTACAGTAAATTCCCCGTTACTTTTCAGTATTTACAACAGTGACTTACTAAATCTCTTTAATCTCAATACATCCACCCATAAACGCTCCATAGCCTTCGCAGATGACCTAATCATCTACGTAACAGGCCGCAAAACCAAAACAATAAAAACTGAACTTCAAGAACTTTTCAAAAAAATAATCATGCATGTAAACTAAAAATCAACACAAGCAAATGCGAAACCATACTGTTTAGACGCGAGTCAAGTAAAGTCGGCCCAATAGAAAGAGAATACTGCAAAAAATTCCAAATAAGAGAAAAGGCAAACAAAGGGGCACTCATACCACACAAAAACTGCGTAAAATACCTAGGAGTAAATATAGACTACAAATTAAACTTCAAGCCGCACACCGAAATTCAACTTCTAAGGCCAATAAAGCATTCTGGAAAATAAAAAAACTATTCTACTCCAAACATCTCGACAGCAAAATAAAAATACTATGCTACCAATCACTAATCAGACCGATCATAACCTACGGCTGCCCAATTTGGTACAACATATCAGCCTCCCAAATGGAAAAAAATTCGCATATTCGAAAGAAAATACATAAGGGCTTGCTTGAGTACTTACAGATCCGAACACAGCGGATTTAAAAAATATGTAAAAAACAAAATAATCTACGACTTAGCCGACATTCACCGCATAGACTGTCACACCTTAAAGCTAATAAGAAACCACTTCGCGCAAGCGGCAAAGATAAAAGAAAACAGCTTAATCTTCAGTTGCCTATTTCCAAACGACGCATATTACAAAAACACTCTGACAACAGGCTACATCCCCCCAGAAGCTTTCCTATACCTAGACGAAAAAAACTACCTCCAGGACCAAAATAATATCCCAATAATCTATCAGATAAAAAGAACAATAGGGATCAAAACTATACTCTACGAAGAAAACTTAAATGAACAGACCGCAGACACTAGGTGGAGATACAACATGGCCCTCCCTCTGAAAGACACTAAAGACAAACACAAAAAAAAACACAAAAAAATATTGGTGGATACCGAATCCATAATAAAATAAGAGAGAAAACCATTAAACCGACAGAACTCAATTCTGACACCGTAAAACACAGGTGTAATCTGTAAATATTTGTAAATTTTGTAAATAAACCTATCTGACACCCCCCTCCCCCGCTCCCCCTCTCATCCCACCCTCCCTAAAGTTACACAGCACCCAAAAAGTAGACTACCGAAGCGTCCTGTTTTGCGACCAAGTTTTCTGGATAGAAAAAATCAACGAAAAACAAAATCATATAAAAGCTCCGCTCCCTAGCGGCTTAAACCCAAAGATTGTATTAAACACAAAAAAAGTAAAGCGCCGACACATAATATAGTATGGCTACGTCGTACCGTCGCGTATCGGTACCTTTGCCTAACACATCATTACCAAAATTCATAGTTTATTGTGAATACCCAAATGTATTAAAATTTATCTTAGTGTAATAAACATTATTTAAAAAAAATAAAAAACAACGGCAGCACAGTGGTTAGCGCCTTAGACTACGAACGTTCGGATCCCGGGTTCAAATTCCGGCGCCTCATACTTTTCCGAAGTCCGATTTTTCTTCTACGAAATCTAAATAAGAAGAAAATACAGCAGTACTACACCCCAGCAAGCGACATCTACAGCCAACAGCTGCCAATGGTCTCGGATATATGAAAGAAGATGGAGAAAAAGAAAACAAAAAGTGTGTTTCGTCCAGAGCCTGCTAGTGGACTCATCAGTAAGGTTACCCTTACTGCAGGCTCATGCCTTAGACACAACGAGAGAAGACATAAAGATTGAGTGTTTCGTCCTAGGCTGCTAGTGGCGGACTCCTCAGTAAGGCTCTCACCTAGCAGACCTATACCTTAGACACTGGGATAAGAAAAGTTGTGTTGGAAGTTATATTTATTGAAACAAACAGTGTCAATGTGACCACTAGTGAGAAAGCATTAACATGGCTAGCCCTATGTTGATATCGATGGCCCTCTGGTGACAAGTGTAAGACGTATTCTACAAACGTGTAATTGAAACTAAACCATTGTGATGAGTTATAAATAGATTGTACATTTATAGTAAATTTAAAAATGTAGAAATGCACAGATTGCATAGAATAATGTGCAAAGATATCGAAAATATTGAAAATAAAGTTTCTGTTATATTGTTAAGGATTAACGTAATAAATGAGTTATGATACTTAATTGTATTGAATGAAAGAAATTTCTATTTAAGTTCAATTTCCATAATTGTATTTCTGTAATAGTGTTAAATAAAGCTACGAATTTATATAAACATCCACGCTCTAATCATAATAGAGTATCTAATATAAACAAAATTAGAAGAGTATGAAACAGAATATCGGACGTTAGTGAATTCCTGTTTACATATCGTTAACACGATATGTTTCAAAGGAAAAAAACTAAAGAAAGAAATGCACGCTGTAATGTTTCTAGCCTGATGTTTTCTTTCTTTTTCCATATTGTTCACGTACGCAGCATCGTGATGAATCGAACTGTTGAATCTCGGTGACAAATAACAGGAATTACGTGCTGGATGCTAGAGGACCTCTATTTGCGCGTTCAATTGCTCGCGTTAGAATATCATGGTTCGTACATCCTATACATCGCAATAAATTTTGGAATATTATATATTGAGGAGCTACATTGAAGATTATTGTAACGTAAAATTGACAATTGGATTGTAAGAGAAAAGAAGGCTGAATCGTAACCCAACTATTAATTTTCTTTTATCGAACTTTATTATTATTATTAATTTAGCACTTATAAGAACAGAATGATACTGAACCGGAAAGAAAGGGGCTGCACAAGAACAGAAACTAGAACAAGAACTGCCCGAGCTGGCTGAAGTCTCGGCTTATATGCGTTTTGGTTTGAGAATGTTGAGGGGCTTGGTGTAGGGAGTGATGTGGAAAAGTATTCGAACGTTGAAGGTCGATGTCTTATCTCTGTTGTAGGTTGTGATGTGATTGATGTCACATTATCATGGTCATGTGATTGGAATAAAAGGACCTGAATTTCGTGATATTCTTATCCAGTTGGATAATATAACTGGGTATCTTTACAGTAAGATAGAATATCATGGTTTATACGATCTTAACATTGTTCGTTTGAGTGATTATGGAATGGTAACTATTGAGTTAGACAACGACACAGGCATTTCCTCTGACGTAAAAAATCTGATAATGGTAAATCATAACTTAGAATATTCTGATTAGTTGCGTCCTAAAATATTTGCTCAATTCCGGGAACGTGGGAACGAAGAGAATTCCATTCGTAGGAAAATACGGAGCATCCGTGGCAAGAATATGGTAAAGAAGAAATTGATTCCCGAAAAAAGAGTAACGATGTGTCAATCTCTCTCTCTCTCTCTCTCTCTCTCTCTCTCTCTCGAGTGCGTATATATTATATACAGAGAGGTACCACATACTGTTAACGTATGATAGCGCGAGCGTGAAATATCACTGTTGGAGCATTGCGAAATATTCGTAAAAATGAGCATCGTTGAGTGGCATCTCATAGTTAGCCAGCAAGCGTATAAGTAGAAGATTCTTCTACTTAAGTTCTTAAGATTTATGTGATTGATTTCTGATAATTCGGTGTCTACAAATCAATGACTTTTACGATGAATTATAGTTGCACACGCAAATACGAGCAAACAGTTTTCTCCGCAAAGGTAACTTTTATGTAATGTCGTACGCGCGAAAGTATTTATTTTTGTTACCACGTTATTGCTGTTTTGTAAACTTCAGTAGCACAACTATCGGTAATGTGCGATAAAACATGCTATATAATAGATAATTGTAAGTGAAACGACAAGGTGATGGTATAAATAGGTACTTCGACAAAAGTTGGTACAAGTCTATCTACGTTTCTCAGTAGTGGTGAGGTGAGTAGGAACGAAATATACAATAAGAATTGATTTTATATAGAGTATTTTGTTATCAATCGTGCTATGTACGTATAGAAACGTGTTTTAATACTTACAAATATCCAAATTTTTCTATTAAAAGTTACCTGAAATTGATGATTCTCCTATTTGTACCTTTCTTCTAAGTTCCTTGTAGTCGACTTACTAACTCAATAAACATCAACGTTTATTTTACAAAAAGTACTATGGTGCTTTTTAGTGATTTGCACAAATGGAAATTTTGAAGCTTGTCATTGCGACGAGTTTGATCGTTCTAATGTTAAACTAAACAATTTTCAAACATGAAATTACACAGAAACATATGTCGATGATATTTGTCATTCCTACGATCTATTTCGCATGATCGTGCTTCTTTTCTAATGCAAATTCAATTTATAATACGAACTAAATTTCCTTTATTGTTGTCAGTTCCGCGTCTTTCTAAATCGCCACAGTTTTTCGCTCTTTGTTGCAAAACATTGAATCATAGTGTGAATCAAGTTTCTTTTATTAGATTCATTCATCGTTATCAGTCCTGCGTCTTTTCAATTCGTCACTTTTTTATTTCAGTACGATGACTGGCTTCAATATACTGTTCGCATGTTTGGCGTTAACCTTTTGAATGCTGGATACTCCCGGCGAAAGCAATCCACGTGGGCGGCACGCGCTTAGCGGTTGCGATGATTGAAGACGGAATTCTTTTTCTGCTAGTGTGAATTATGTTAATTGAATACGCATGGCGGAACTAAGTTATAATTGTAATTCCTGTACACCAAATGAAATAATACTAGAAAGTTATTTTCGAACATTAATTATTCTACTAAAAACATTAAAATGTAAAACATATTTAAACTTGAAATTGTGTTAATGAATCTAAATATTTGAGTCCAATGAATATAACAAAAATTATGGAAAGTTCTTTACGTATATTTTAAACAAAGAAATATTTAGTTTTAAATCACATGCGCATTACATCTACACTAGATTCATTTCACAAAATAAAAACTTTTATGTATATTGATAAAATTAAAATTGTTTAATTATTTTTGTTGAGACATGTATAATTTTCTGTGCTGGGCTGGTTTAAATGCGTAGTAGAGATACTTGTATGCGGGTATCGGTGTGTGGAGGTATGTGTGTGCGCGACGTCTCGAAAACAGATGAATGTAAACTATTCAGTCGGTTATAGGTCGGCTATAGGAGAAAGTGCCGAGACGCGCGCAAGTGTGTATCCATGAATATATAAGAAATCGTCCATGAAATAAGTATATAACTATTCTAATATTAATTCCAAGTGTAAATTTAGTGTTCCTGTAACATTATTTCGGCTTCAAAGATCCACAATTCTCAACAATTTTCTAAAAACTTTGAGCAATTCAAATCGACTAAAATTAGAAGTTCATTTAGGTGTGGTAAGTCTCAAAACAATCATCGATACATAAACCGACATCGCATTTTCTGCATTCATATCGCGTATCACTTCGTTTTTTATGTTTCGCGCAAACAACGCATTTTCTTCGTGATAATTGTGCCTTGTCCGTTTAATTTGAACATTTTGATAGAAAATGTCTCTCTGTTAAACGAAACGGTATATCTTTCGAATCTTTTTTACCACCACCCACAACGTTTCTTCCTTGTGGATATTTCCGTAAAGTATCTTTCACCAGTGCCAAATGAAATTCATTAAATTTTTGTTTCGTACCAGTAGAATTTTTGTATAGGATATATGCATTGTATATTGCTAAATCTAGCAAACGGAAAAAAGTTTCTTATACCATTTTATGGTTTTCCTTGTAGAATTAAGTGTACTTAAAACCATATCAACTTTGTCTACAGCACCCATGTAAGAGTTATAATCTGTAATACACGATGGTTTGGTTTTCTTTAACCCTGTTCGATAGTTTCATTTTTCCGTTTCAATCAACCTAGCTGCGTGTACAGTGGATAGCATCCAGACATCCTTCTTGTCACGCCATTTCATCGTCAATAAATTATTCGTAGATCGGTAACAAATTTCACCTTTCTTCAAGCTTTCTTCCATACGGGGCATTTCGCTCCTATTTTTACGAACAGTTCCGAATGCATTGGTTTTGTGGGCTTGTATACCAATTGTCCGTAATTAACGTATGACCCTTCTCAAAGTACGGTTGAAGAAGTGTCATAACAACGTTTCCAGAAATCCCAAAGGTCGAAGTATTTTGATTCATCTCTGTCTTTTTTCCAGTATAAATTATAAAATCCAAACTAATTAGTTCTACAGTCGCAAAGAACAAATATCTTGATACCAAACCTGCTTCTCTTAGAAGGTATAAACTGCTTAAAATAACATCTGCCTTTATATAGTACGAGGCTTTCGTTGATGCACAGATTTTCATATGACTGTGAAAAGGATTTCTTCAGTTCGTCGACTACTGGTCGTATTTTTATTATCGGGTCATCGTTTATTACGTTATGATCATTGAAGTTTAACATTTGTAATAATAACATGTACCTGTCTGGTGCTATTATTTTCCGGAATATTCTGGTTTTCAGCATTTCATCGGTGGACCAATACTCCCTCAAAGAGAGTTTCCTTACCCGCGACATTAGCATTATAGTACAGAAAAATCCGTACATTTCGCAGACTGAGTCATTCTGCCAATTGTTCAAACGCGAATTCGTTTTACATGCTTTATGATCTTTTACATTCTTGAAGTAGTTGTTCGTCTGTTCGGTAATTTGAGAGACCAATTCCTCCGAGAAAAAAATTTAAAAAGCATCAAAAGGTGTTGACTGTGCGGTCAAATGCACTTTTACTCCGGAATTTCCATCGTCAAAGATATGTAATATGGGCGTCAAATTCTTCTTCGTCCACAAGAACATTTCCGTGCGTTTACAGTTTTCGATATTTTGAGTTAAATGCGGATCTTCCTCCTCCGAAGACGTACTCAATGTTCCACACCGTTTTCTATTTTTATTTCTGCGTGTACCTAATCCATTATTTATATAGTTTTCCACATCTTCTTCGGAGTCCGATGAATTGTAATTTTCATTTATTTCACTATCTCTTGTAGTATATTCTTCAAGATTATTCGACATTTTTTAATATATTAAAAATAAAAAGTAATACAATGATTTATATAAACGTCAAGTAGGTTGAAAATATTGATAGACACATATATGGGTCCTTAGTCCACACAGATAGACTCTCGCTGGACTCGTATATGCGTCCATAGCACTCAAAGGGTTAATTGTCCTCCTGCATCCATCAGTTCAAGCGGGGCGCACTAAAGGTTTGCACTTTAAGTTGTCTGCAGTTTCGAAATTTTACGCGTTTGGTAATTATGAGTGAAAAAAGCGGTCACGCGTGACCACATAAAATTGAAAGGAACACGTTTGATTTTTTATTTTCGAGATGGTCACGAAGTTAATGGGAAAATTCCACCTAAGTATTCACTTCTTCACCGGTTTTGTTTCTGAAAAATGCTTCGTTAACTTCGCGAATATTCCAACGACTCGCTTCACGTACAAAACAAATGTGATAACCAGGATAATCGTGAAACAACCAGCGAAGACGAATTAATTCATCACTCTACTGTCAATTCTCTAAATATAATAACTCCTTTCACTATAAATATTTTATAGCAACCTCGGATGTGCCCTTGCGTCCACCACACTGTGGTTTCAGCAACGTTACGCATACCAGGGTGGTTGGTGGTAGACCAGCTAAACTTGGTACGTTTTATCTATTCCTTTCCGATTAATAATAAGCGATATACTATGAAGGATGAAATTGAAAGGCACTAATCAGCACATCAAAGTACGTTTCAATTAAATTATATAATAATACAACGGTTTCATTGGTAGTAACTTTGTTTATTAACTTGAATTATTTCCGCCTTTTAGTTCATGTTAGAAAGAATATGTTTTTACTTGAAATTAAAAATCGACATACGAGTAATGATACGGATGGCGATCAAAAAGTGTTCGGGAAGAAATTACATATTCGAACTTTAGAGTTCAGTATACTTCAAGTGGAAACTGTATAGAATTAACTAATAAGTGTTGTTCCATTGAAGTCAAAATTCAATTTCTCTCTTAATCAAATTTCTATCTGAGAGTCTGCATCGTCGAATGTCCAATGGATAACAATAATTTCTAACTCATCACGCGAGAAAAAATTGTGTATGTTCACAACTATGTCTATTGCATTTTAGGTGCTTGGCCATGGATCGCTGCAGTAGGATTCCGTAATTACTCAAACCCGCATTGGGTAACACAATGGCTGTGCGCAGGTACCCTAATATCGGCTAGGCATGTTTTGACCGCAGCACATTGTGCAGATAACGATGATTTGTACGTGGTTCGTATCGGGGACTTAAATTTAAAACGAGATGACGACGGAGCGCATCCTATTCAAATAGAAGTCGAATCTAAACTAATACATCCCGATTATTCTGCCGAGTCGAACAATAATGATATTGCTATTCTTAAACTGAAGGACAATGTTCCATTTTCGGGTAAGTCTTTAAATATTGTTGTGTTTCTAATATTTATGCTACTGGGTATTGCTGAAACCTCTTACTGTACACATATATTGTATCATAAAGCATGTTCAATTCTTTCTCATACTTTTCGTCATTCGTTTCCTTCACTTTCATTTATTTTCTTATTTTTCAGAGTACATACATCCCATTTGTCTCCCCATAGAGAAATCCCTTCGAAATAAAAACTTCGTGAGCTATAACCCCTTCATTGCTGGATGGGGAGCATTAAACTTTAGTAAGTGATATCAATTCTATGATAAAATGAAATAGTTTCATTCTTAAATATCCTTCTCATTTTCTTTGTAGGTGAATCATATACTAACGCATTAATGGAACTGCAACTGCCAGTGGTTACCAACGCCGTATACGAGAAAGCTTATGAGGATTTTGACGTAACTATCACCAATAAAGAAATATGCGCCGGCGGAGACCCTCGAGGTGGAAAGGATGCTTGTGGAGTAATTACATTACAGATTTACTATAAATTATACGGTGTCTGAGGGTACATCAATTCGAATCAACATCAAATCAACATCTTGAACATAAAAAATAATAGATAAACACAATTTAATAGTTTTGCCCATTTCTCACACATCATTATGGTCCTTAATCTAATTTCCTTCTAATCTTAATTTTTTTCAAAATACATATATGTCGGAGATGAAAGAACACCGGAGTCTTTGGAATTTTGATTAATCCCGCAACATTGTAACCTAGAGTCTACTATAGCTGTAATTAAACAATTGTAGTTATTCAATCCGATTGTAATTGTTCGAGAGTTGTGATAGTGAGCTTGGGCTCGAGGCAACAGCCAGTCGCCGAACGTAGCCGCGGTCACGGGATGAACGCTTTGTCTAACAAAGGTATGGAGTAATTCTATAGCTCTCCTTAAAAGAAATATTCGTGGCGACACGCGACAGTAAACATTCCAACGGTTTCTGTCCCGTGACTCGCCACACGCAGACCCTATTCTTCGAGTAAGATGATTGCCAGATGTCGATGCATCTCCGCAGTACATGTTCGGCTACCTCGAGGGCCCGTTATAAATCTTAAGATTTAGTCAACTAAAGTCTTTCAAACAGACAAACAGTCTTTGTCCCAACTACGAGAAAATAGGGGAGACCTATTTTTCAACGAGCGGCGTCTCCCACTAGTAACTTTCCCTCGAGGGCGGCTAGCATCTTTTTCTAACCACCAATATGGAGATTGACCAATTAGCAGCAACGCCAATTTCCCTTACTTTCTGAACGAAGGCTTTTCTCGACGAATCCGATGATCTCGTGTCCTTAGACACACCCCATTATAGTTTTCCTCTGTGGCATCATCGGGACGGGAAAGGCATTCTCGCTCGCGATCTCATCGATGAAAGGAGTAACCCTTTACGACCAGTGAATATTACGCGTCCGACTTAGATTTTGTGAGCACGTTCGTCTATCATCCCGTCGACCGCGGATTCGTTATTGAACCTAGGATCATTGTCATTAGTTTCTCGAGTACCTAACTACCACGGTTACTTGTCCGGCTCTATAATAATCGTATTTGCGCTAGTCAATGTCTTCTCTATTGCATAACGACAACGTGTAACCTAAACGAAGATTCGTTTCACGCCCCTAACCCTAATTCTAATGTAAACCCGACATATAATATATACATTCTAAATTGGAATATTTCAATATATAAATCAATAATAGATTATTACTGTATATAAGTATAATTTCAATACAATTCGATTAAAATATTTCAGTAACTATGATTAAAAATTTAACAATCATTTCAGGCTGACAGCGGAGGACCACTGATGATATCACAGCAATTCACCTACTATCAAATAGGTGTTGTCTTATCTGGTCATGAATGCGGCGTACCTGATTATCCGGGCACTTACACGAGAGTCACGTCGTACCTCGACGACTTCATTATCCCAGTGTTGCAAAATTATTAGTGTCCCATAAATATCATTTTTCGTGCACGAAAAATAAAGTTGGAATGTATTATTGTGGAGATAAGAGGCAGCTCAGATTTATATTGTCTTTTACGTCAAGAATTATAGTCTTAAAATGCATGAAATGTAACTTTGAAACGACACTAACTTTTTACGTACGCTATACTTGCACGACTTAGATACGTAGAGATGATAAACGAGCATTTATTAAATTTTTACTAATTATATTTAAACTAATTTTGGTAATAATAAACCAACTTTCTGAGAAGTTCTGTAAATTTTGTTTCTGATGTATCAAGAGAATAATTAAATATTCCACTTAGATCGTATACTTCTTGTATGTAGATACAAAATTTCGGACTGCTCTGAAACACTTCATAAGATAGAGAGCTTCTAGAGGTTGGGACACAGAAAGTCCATAAAATACAAGATAAATCTCGAGTCTTCCAAAACTATTTTTTATTCGCTAAAAATGTCCTATGTGCTCATGCAATCGCGTGCAACATCAGAACTTTACTTATTTTTTTATCACGTTCCAATTCAATGCAATGTTTCTGCATTTTTAACTATATGTGTAATATCAAAAAAGGGGGGGGTATGCGCTTGGTCTACCATATATTTAAGTTTGAGTTTTCTCGGGATAGCATAAATTGTAAATTTAAGACATAAACTAAGAATGGTAAGAGTGCTGGGGAAGAGAGAAAGAGAGAGAGAGAGAGAGAGTGTGTGTGTAACAGGGTATGCCTTGGTGACGTCAAAGCCAAATGAGTAATGGATGGGAGAGAAGGGTGCGAGTGTGGAGGCTCAGCATTTTTTGACCTGTGAAGACAGACGTTGTGAGCCGAGTGTTAGACGTACGAAGATATTGTAGTCAGTTTTTGCATCGGGTATTGCTTGTTAAAATAAAACTAAACTTCACTTCAAATAGAACATCCTTTCTTGTACTTACTCTAAACTATTTAGATACTACATATGTAAGAGAAATTTCCATTCAACCAAAGGTATACTTACACATTACAGATACTTACGAGACATAAACTCCCAAACTATTGTGACGAATAAAAAATGTCAGCAACACAACTGATAAACGCTGCTGCATACTCAACACAACAGCGCAAGAAGTTACAAACTTAATTATGGCAACAAAGACAAGTAAAGCACCAGGATTTGACTTGATCAATGGAAAAATCTTAAAAAACCTTTCCCCAAAGGCAATAAGACTAACAACGATAATATTAACGCAATTCTAAGAATACAGTACTTTCCTGCACTATGGAAAATAGCACAGATCGTAATGTTACCCAAACCAAACAAAAACCCACATCTAACTGCATCCTACAGGTCAATATCATTACTGCCTGCATTTTCCAAATTACTAGAAGAAATAAAATATAACGGCCTAAAACCAAGAATAGTAAAAGAAAAACTAATACCGGACCATCAATTTGGATTCAGGAATAAACACTCCGCAATAGAACAAATGCACAGACTCGTCAATGAAATCTTACAGGCGCTGGAAACAAAACAATATTGCACGGCACTCTTTATGGACATCAAAAAAGCATTTGACAAAGTTAACCATGAAAAACTTCTTCAAACATTCAAAAAGCAATTTCCAGAACAAATCTACAAACTACTCAAATCTTACTTAAACAATAGAACCTTTGTAGTAAAAATAAATGGTGCATATTCTGAAATTAAGGATATCAAGGCAGGAGTACCGCAAGGAATCGTCCTAGGATCAATACTATACACACTATATACGGCAGACATACCAACAACTGTCAACAGCAAAATACTAACGTTCGCGGACGATACGGCCATACTGGTGAGGCACGCAAATCCAGAAACGGCAGCCGCACTACTACAAGAACACATTACAAAAATAGAAAAGTGGCTGCAAAGCAAACAAATAAAAGCGAACATCAGTTCAGAATCAACATCAAGTGCAATCACATAACATTTACACTTAGAAAAGGAAAAACACCAGATATCCAACTGAACGGCGCCCGCATAGCACAAACAAAGCAAGTCAAATATCTAGGAATACATTTAGACACACACCTTACATGGAAGCATCACATAAAATCAATAATAAACAGAATACGTGAAAAAAGGAAGTAGATGTACTGGTTAACCAATAGAAAATCTAAATTAAGCACAATGAATAAACTAAATCTATACAAAACAATAATCAAACCAATCTGGACATACGGAGTCCTACTATGGGAGACGGCAGCAATGAATCACATAAATAAAACAGAAACAAAGCAAGCAAAAATTTTAAGGACAATAGTTAACGCTCCATGGTACGTCAGAAATGAAGACATACGAAAAGATTTAAAAATTCCAACAGTCAAAGAGGAAATCGCTAGATATGCAAAAAAGTATAAAGAAAGACTTGTAACACACCCAAACCAGCTGGTTGTTGCAACGAATAAAACCAAAATAGAAAGAAGACTGAAGAAGAAGCATCCCGCAGATCTCACAATAGAAATAAAATAAACAGCTTGGAAAATGGAATCCCGCTGGGGGTAACCATCCACATGTTATATTATTATACCACTAAGCTATAATATTTTACCAAATGTCCTACTGAACAAATTGTAAAATTTAAATAAATAAATAAAAAAATATTCGTTCAGATATATATGTCGGAGCTGAAAAGACACCGAAGCCTTCCCTTTGGAATTTTGGGAAAACCCCTTAACATTTTAACCTAGATTCTACCATAGCCGATATTGTCGTCATTCAATCCGATTGTATTTGTTCGAGATTTGTGATATTGAGCTTAACATTTATTTAGTATTTCAGGTAGAATTTTAATTCAGGAAAAGAATTAATTTCTGTATGAAAATTAAAAAGACAGAATTTCAATTTAGTTCGAAAGCTTCGGTGTTAAATACTTCTATGTTCCGTCCTTGGATTAATTTGACCTTAACTAAGACCTAATAATTACATTAATGTGCGTAAATGCTTGAAAATGCTATATAATAGTATCAGCTTCTTTTAAAAAAATTTTATAGTAAAATCTTTATAAATTTGTAATATTTTTTAGACAATTTGAATTCATTATATTATACATCATACATTGTAGTCATTTCTAATTAAGTTACTTTTGCGATGTTTAATTTTATTTTATGTATATTCTTATAACTCTCTATGTTACGGCGCGTACGATGGTCCGTGCGCCGTCTGAAACTTTATACTATATACTGATCTACTATATACTATATACTATAAACTGAATCCTTTGACGTAATCTTAATAGCTTGAAGGAATCTCTAACCCTGTAAGTATTTTCGGATTATGGACAGTCCTTAGAACAATCCTTAGGTTTATTGTGCACTCTTACAAATTACGGAGAAAGCGGGTAGTTATTTTTCCAATAAACAATGTCACCCACGAACCACGTTGGTAGGAGGCTTCCTCCTCCTATCTTCATTCATTAACGTTGGCTATAACCAATGGGCACCCTCACTTTCCTAATGAAAAGTATGAATAACGAATCCGTGTTCTTCGTTCAAAAAGCGCACCCACACCGAGCTTACCTCTTGGGGCGGAACTCGAAAGCGCAAATATTACCACTCGACACCAACTAGTGTCGGACGACGGCGGCGCAGTGGTTAGCGCCTTAGAGTACAAACGTTCGGATCCCGGGTTCAAATCCCGGCGCCTCTCGTACTTTTCCGAAGTCCGATTTTTCTTCTACGATATCTAAATAAGAAGAAAATACTGCAGTACCACGGCAAGCGACATCTACAGCCAGCAGCTACAATTATCACGGATATATGAAAGAAGACGGAAAAAAAAAGGAAAAAAAAAAGGTGTGTTTCGTCCAGAGCCTGCTAGTGGACTCATCAGTAAGGCTTACCCAGCAGGCTCATGCCTTAGACACAATGGAAGGAGGGGGAAGAAGGACTATGTACATGGCAGGAACATTGTGAAAACGGATTTCTCCCTCCCTCACGCCAGCGGCGGGACACTGTATCGAAGGCCGGCTCGATTCTCCTACCCTCTCTTGCGACGTATCCCAGTGGAGCGGCCCTACTCTTAACCTAATAAGGCCGGGAAAGGTTCGCGTACACACCGTGTGATGAAGCTACGGAAAAACCACACGGTGTATCGCGACTACCTTTCTACTACTTAACCTAAGTCCTATATTATCAGTCTTAGGTCAGAAGCGGCTCCCATGGGCATTCTTGAATTAATCTTCCGTCGCTAAGATCATCCTCTTCCCTTTCTGTCACTCCATCTTGCCCATATGACTCAAGCATAGGAGGGATGGATGATGTAGGGTGGACAAGGAAAGGAAATGGAGAAGAGAGAAAAGTAGTGTTTCGTCCGAGATCTTGCTAGTTGGGACTCTTCAGTAAGGCTTACCTAGCAGACCTTTACCTTAGACACTGGGATAGAAAAACTTGTGTTAGAAGTTATATTTATTGAAACAAACAGTGTCAATGTGACCACTAGTGAGAAAGCATTAACATCGCTAGCCCTGTGTTGATATCGATGGCCCTCTGGTGACAAGTGTAAGACGTATTCTACAAACGTGTAATTGAAACTAAACCATTGTGATGAGTTATAAATAGATTGTACATTTATAGTAAATTTAAAAATGTAGAAATGCACAGATTGCATAGAATAATGTGCAAAGATATCGAAAATATTGAAAATAAAGTTTCTGTTATATTGTTAAGGATTAACGTAATAAATGAGTTATGATACTTAATTGTATTGAATGAAAGAAATTTCTATTTAAGTTCAATTTCCATAATTGTATTTCTGTAATAGTGTTAAATAAAGCTACGAATTTATATAAACATCCACGCTCTAATCATAATAGAGTATCTAATATAAACAAAATTAGAAGAGTATGAAACAGAATATCGGACGTTAGTGAATTCCTGTTTACATATCGTTAACACGATATGTTTCAAAGGAAAAAACTAAAGAAAGAAATGCACGCTGTAATGTTTCTAGCCTGATGTTTTCTTTCTTTTTCCATATTGTTCACGTACGCAGCATCGTGATGAATCGAACTGTTGAATCTCGGTGACAAATAACAGGAATTACGTGCTGGATGCTAGAGGACCTCTATTTGCGCGTTCAATTGCTCGCGTTAGACTTGTATACGGTAATTTTAATGTAATATATTTTAAATTGTAGAATCCGTATTTTAATTTGCTTTATGTTGTAAATCCGTGAATTTCTTTATCTATCTCGGTTTCATAAAACGTTCGTGGCGAATTCGTGTATCGTATATTCAACAATGGTTATTTCTCTGAAATATTATTGTACAACGATGTATTTATTGAAAGCTATAAATGAAATGAAAAATTACGTAACAGAGTGAAATGATTCAACGAAGACTATAAAAGGCGATAGACGATACTATTGCCCTCGCTACACAGTCGATGTACGGCTTAATTACATCATACCGCGCACTATATCAATTCATGTAATTGTATTAGAAATGCATGAATCAACCACAGACACCGCCTTGTTAAAATTAAAAAGTAAAGAGTAATTCAAGAATCTCAATGCTTTGAAGTAATGCTCGTCGTGTTTATTGTACAAGGTCGTACAGTTATATTTGCAAGAAATACTTTAAACAATCGCTTATAAATCTTCACCAAAGGGTTAAAGTAGAAATAAAAAATATAAAAACTTTAGAAATGTTTCTTTTAGAAATGAAATCTATATTTTATGTATTTATATATTTATGTTCATTATGTATATATATGTTTTCTCAATGCGAGAATTGATTGTAAATGTTAATAAATAAAAAAAAATATATATATATATATGTCGGAGATGAAAGGACACCGGGACCTTCCTTTCGAATTCTTCGGAAAACCCCCAATATTTTGCCTCTATAGCTTAACTCGATTATAATTGTTCCAGATTTATGATAGTGAATTTGGACTCGAGACGACAACCAGTCGCCGAACGTAGCCGCGATCACGGGATAAACGTTTTTACCTAACAGAGGTATGGAGTAATTCTATAGCTCTCGTTAAAAGAAATAGTTGTAGCGGCACGCGACAGTAAACATTCCAACGGTTTCTGTTCCGTGGCTCGCCACACGCAGAGCCTATTCTTCGGGCAAGATGATTACCAGATGTCGATGCATCTCCACAGTACATGTTCAGCTAATCTGAGGACCCGTTACAAATCTTAAGATTTAGTTAACTAAAGTCCTTCAAACAGACAGACAGTCTTTGTCCCAACTACAGGAAGATAGGGGAAATCTATTTTTCTGACGAACGATGTTTCCCGCTAGCAACTTTCCCTCATGGGCGGCTAGCATCCTTCTCTAACCACCAACATGGAAATTGACCAATTAACAGCAACGTCAATTTCCCTCACTTTCCGAACGAAGGCATCTCTCCACGAATTCGGTGATCTCGTGTCCTTAGACACACCCCATCATAGTTATCCTCTGCAGCATCATCGTGACGGAAAGTCATCCTCTGGTGAGGTCGTATTAGCGCGTTACTTAGCATCTTTACGCTCGGTAGATATTCCACGTTTTAACAAAGAGTTAGTTTAGTAATTCTTGTACCGCAGCCAAGCAAGTCGAGTAATCAAACCAGCTACAACGATTTGAATAACATAACATAATACCATCGATATTAAATTTGCAAATTATTCGGGTAAAAATAGGCAAAGATTCAGCTATAAATTTCGACGAATATATCGGATGTAGAGAAAGGTTCTGTACCGCTATAAATTAGATTTAGCTCCATTTTTTAGAAGACTGGGATAATTTCAATTGTTCGGTACTAAAGATACAAAGTGTCCTTTTCCACGAACAAAATCTGATAATTGAAACTAATATAAATAATATCTATAAATAAGATCTAATAGCTCCATTTGTTAGCATGCTGCGATAATTTCAATTTCTCGGAACTAAGGATATCAAAGTCTCGTTTTCCACGAACAAAATCTGATATCTAAAAGGTACAAATCTGATAATTGAAATTAAAGTCTAATAGACGCAAAGTAAAGATCCAGAAAATCGGAGCAACGATACGTATAAAGAAGATTCGAAGACTTCGAATGAAAATTGCTATTTTATAAAAATAAGATTTAATAATTCCAATTAATGTTTATTATTTTAATATTTAATCAAAGAGACGTCGCACGTAAATGAATTACAAAGTAGCCTTTATCAATCCTTTAGTAGCTCGTATATTGTTCGATAGGGATTTTACAGGTGTACATTAATGGGAACAACATCTATGTGTGACTCATCGTAAATACAGCCGGAGTTTTGTGTCCATCACGCTACAAATCGTTTAATACGTGTTCGATACAATTTGAACCATCTACTTTAATAATCGGTAGACTTCGTTCTTATACATACGGTAGACAGATATACAAAAACATCATATCGTACAAAATAGTAGTAGTAGTATCACCACCAGTTTCGTTCCCACGGATTCTCCTTTTATATACGATACCCTCTCATTGACCTTCGATATTTCCAGCTTATCATTCTATTTCGTAACAAACCTTATAAAAATACGATCTTCTAACTCTTTATTTGGCCACCGTTCCATTTTTTTTTTCGATTTGTTTCTCTTTCTAATAAAAATACACAACCTTCCTTTCTTCGTTTATGAATTTTAGATATATTTCGTAAGAAGTACGATACTCAGAGCTATAATAAATCGCAATTTTGTACCCCGTTTTTCCTCACCTTTTCTTTTACTTTCAATTAGAAACTACGTACGATAATGAATATATGAATTCTAATAGTCTCTCCAAAATCAACCCAAAAGTCTCATTTTTTCTTTGCCTCTCTATTTTAACGAAGAAATTAAGAATTACTATAAATGAATTATACAACGACAACTCAATGATAGCAAAATAACAATATCTAGATAACGAATATTGATGTATTTCTAAAAAAATATATAAAATATTGAAAGTAAAATAACTATTATGATATCTGATAAATGAAAGGAATTTCCATTTTGATTCAATTTCTTCAGTGATTTCCTTAAAAAAATGAGTGTCCATAAATATTGTTCCAGCAATAAGCATACAAAACGATACTTAAATATATAAATAAGAAGTTTGACAAAGGCTTAATTAAATTGTCGTCTCAGCCTGATATCAAGAAACTACTAAATATCAATAAAATAAACAAAAACTCTTTTTAACTGGACAATGAGAAATCATATTTTATTTTTAAAATAGTACCAAATATAAAATAAACAATAAACTTTGTTAAGCAATTTGTCCGATAGTTAATCAAATTATCCTCGATCGTTTCAATCAGTCACCAAATAAAGAGTTAAAACGCTTTCACCTTGTAGAGCAAAGAATCGAAACGATTACAATGGTCGTCGCCTCACTAGTTGCGCGTGTGTCTTGACCGTACATCGTGGAAATTTGGTTCAACATCCTCTCGTTCACGTCGAAATAAGCTTCTAAACCGAAACTCAGTGGCGTTCATGGAAAAATTCGATGCTTTCTCTCGATTTTGCACGGTCGTTTTCGTCAATAAATATATACCGTACACAGAGATCGGTCGAAAGAGGAAAACAAGTGAAAAATCGCGGAAAGATTGGCGCGTTTCACGCGCCTCTTATTATCTACAAAAAGCCATATTAGATGAGCCATTCGATGACGAAAGACTTTTTTCACTTTTCTACTCCAACTTCCTTTTTTTTTGCTCTTCTAATTTTCTCTTTTCCTTTTCGCTCTTTTTCTCTTTTCATTTGGTTGTTTGCTTATTATTTCTCTATCGTTCCTTTTGTACTTGTCTTGTCCCATTTTTAACCCTTAAAGGCTACCATGAGCGAAATTTCACTTTGTGTACAAATTTTGTTTCTTCATAATATATTAATCGTACGTTATATTCAACATTACTCAGAGTTTTGTCTTATATTAATAATTGCAAACGATACATTTTCTACTTTTTTATTACATACAGTAAGGATAACGTTCAAACTGTTGCAATAAGGAGGCAGCTCCATTTTCCAGTAATTTGAGTAAACCAATAGAAACTAATTTTTTGAGACGCACTATAAATTCACAGTCGACTAGTATTTCTAGTTATAAACTTTTATATTTCTGAATATGAGAGAAACTCGAATATGAAACCTATAGTTGATTCTCTCTTCCAACAAATACAATTTAAATTATTGCTGCGACCCCGTCGATTGCATTTGCTTGACTTTGTCATTTTTGAAAATAACCAAAAATGTGCCGAGCCAAGGGTGAAATTTCATTCACGATAGTATTAGTGTAATTTTCTTGATCAACAGCTTCTAAGTGTTAGTTTTCGTTTTATCCTCGGTTATATTCGCCGCGAGGAACTGAACAACGTATCAGAGGATTAAATGAAGGATTAAAGGCATTTCGACGCGTGTTCGGATTAAAAAATGAAGACGAAAAGAAATAAACGAGGAAAGAGCTTTGATTTCCATCCACGAAACCAAAAACGCACTCGGGGCTGTTGTACTATGATCCATGATTTTTTTATTAAACAAATTAAATACAAAAGATCGCATCTTTTTTCTCTGTTTTCCTTGTTGCTCTTACTGTCGACCGCGACGCGCAGTCGCTCCATTCTCGAGTTAATATAAATAATTAAAAACAACAGAAGAGAACGGGGGAGGGCAAGGGGCATTAAATAAAAAGTAAAAGAAGTCATCGAGGGGTAAAAGGAGGACGAAGTTCGTGGAAGAAGACAGTTTAAAGGCTTTTTCTACATGTTCTGACACTCTTTCTCGCTCTCTCTCTCTCTCTCTCTCTCTCTCTCTTCTTTCTTTCTCCATAAACATACTTGCATGCGCGCATTACACAAACTCTACGACAAGGTGGATCGTTTCGTTTAAAATTAAAGGAAGAAGGAGAACTCGAGCTTCGGCAATTCAAGACTAGTGAAAACTTAATAATCGCCTGTGGCTCATCGTATTACTCTCATTTGAACGATTTCGCTCGTTTCTTACAACTTTTTCGCTTATCTCGCTTCCATCTCAAACCACGAAGTTCAATTCATTTTCAAATTTAATAAGAATACTTTTTTAATCAAATTACGTTACGTCATATGACAACATTATTAGTAATTTGCCGATTTCATTCATCGATTTGTTAAATTTGAATTTCGTGGGGAAATGAAGCACAAATTGAAAAATTCATAAAGAGGAACGAAATCGCGAAAATTGAAATAATCGGCGAGGCGTAAATGCTTCTTGGAATGAACCGCGTATCCTTGAACCGCCAAAGATGCAAAAAGAAAAACGAACAGGGGAAAGGAAAATTCACGAGCAGGAAGATCGTTTCGGGGAAAAGTTTGTAAAACAAAACACAAAAGATGATCGATCTTACGATAAAAAACTCGGATGAAAAAGAAAAGGGAACGGAAATAGCATCGTTTTCCTGCCTGTTTCGTTCGTTTGTTCCTTCTACGCTCGAGTTACTAAGAACCTTCTGATCGATATTTTAAATGCTGCTGGACACAACGCTCGCCACTATCAAACACTTCCTTTAAGAACGTTCGGTTAATTAATAATATTTAAAAGTCATTAAAGGATATGTACAAAGAGATATTAATATGAATATGCAGTAAATGTCGCCGTTACCGCAGGATCCGCGCGAAACCCAGCGCGGAATTATTGGATTTATCGATCGTCCTATGGTTCGACTTGATTTGTTCGCGCGGATCGAACGTGGCGAGGATCAGCACGGTGTTTAACAATCTGCTAATGTCTTTTGTGTTTTCCAAAACAGGTCTGGTCAATATTAACACATTGAGAATAGTCTGTCGCGTATGGGAAGTATTTGTGTCGGGTATGATTCACGATGGGACGCAACAACGTGGAATGTCGATATACGACACGCTCGAAAGCCTCAAGAATTAGCTTTTTTCAAGAATTTTTCCAAGAATTTCGAGCGTTTCAGGGCTCAATAGAGAGAAAAGAAAAAAGGGAAGCACCGTGTTAATCCTCGAGACTGCTGCTCGCTTTGCACGAGCATTTTGGCAGATCGTTCATCGCGAAAGGAGATGCCTTCGAAATTAGGCCCTCTCTGCCCTAATACAACCGCGTTTTCGTATGTTCAATATCATCGACATAGATAGTTCTCGAGCCTTGCGCGAGAACGAATTTTTTAGATCGCAGAATTTTTTGTTTGCACAAATCACTGGTATTTTAGCTCGAATATTTAGTTGTCTTGGCGAATTATCGATATAACAATTATTAGTCTCGGCCTGTCGGCGAGATGCGCGATGATATTTATCTTTTAGCGGTCTTCTCTTTCGCTTTTGGGAATCTATTTCTTCTCTCTTCCCCTGAGACAGAGGCTTTGAAAGAGGCGATCTTGCTGCTTCGTTCTCTTTCGTTTTAATACGCTCTTCTTGCACGGCGCGGATTATACATATAGATATATTTATATATTTATAATATATATTTGTTTTTTTATATATAAAACTAAAAGTACCGTGATACTGATAAAATTTCGGAAAATATTAGTTATCGACGAATGCGCTTCGGTGCTCCGTAATATTATTCTTCGATAACGATAGATCGAATTCGAGAAGGTCGAGAAATATAAGTTACAGCAGATCTAAAATTCGTTTTCGATTAATAATTAATTACTTCGGTAAAAATAAGTTGAGCATACGCGATGCATATCGATTATTATATCCTCTCTCAATTTCCTTCCTGAAACGCTTAATACCTTGTTGTTATATTTGTTTCCTTTCTTTCTTTCGTTCAGACTCGCATTCGCTCTCTCGCTTTCTCTCCCTTTCTATCACCCAAACTCCTCAAACACGATCTTTTTACTTTTAATTTTTATTCTCGATTGATTTTTCTTTCTTCCTCGCGTTCCTACTGAACCTGCACTCGCGCTAGATAATATTAAACGCTGGAACAACGCTACGAGCGCTATAAGCATACTCGTACATTACGGATAAACGCTTTAAAAATGAATTTCAAAAGCCCAGGAACGATACACATATACATCTTCGTACAACACACCCTCTCGCAACAGACTCGCTTTTTCTCGTTAGTCCCTCGAAAAATACTTTGTACTTATGATCGCGTCAACGATAAAACTCCGTACACATACACATCGAAGCCGTAAAATCAGGTCTCCCCTTAAACGCCATCGATACAATAAATTTCTGGTTTCGTGACACACGAATAACATTCATACTGTATACAACAAGCGAAAAAATAAAAATGAATGATTACTCGAAAGCTTGTCACAATTATCTGCCTTTAAAAAAAATGTAAAAACACAAATAATACGTAGCTTGAAATTATCGAAATTCTAAAAATCTGAGCATCGACAAAGACTGCATACGATACAATCGAAACCACATTCGATAGACATCGAAGAAGGATACGTTAAAAAAAGAAAAAGAAAAAAAAATAAAAGAAAAAGAAGAACGACAAACGTTAAATTTGCATATGTATCTGGTTTGATTCGCTTTTTTGCACATTGAATTTCCTATCTCTCGGCCAAACACGCGTACATGCAATAAACACATTCACGCATACGTCATTCTTGCTGAATTATATGCTACATTAAACGCTACACGCTATGTACACCAAAAAACGTATACTTAAGCTACTCTGGGCGTTCGGGGGTTAGCCTAAAAAGTAATATAATACAGGACACGCCGTCATTCGTACTCCCTGCGACGATTACGCGGTATATATAACATCTTTGGACTCGATTTATTACACATTTATAGAGAATTATTACTTATGACCGTAATTTCTCGCGCCTAGTCTCTCTTTCTCTCTCTGAGTAGCCGCTACGTGAAACTCGACGTGGCACCTTTGTATCGGACAACATATCATCAGTCTGATACAAACGTATTCTATGTCGTTCTTCGTTTTGTCTTTTCTTGTCTTTGATCTTGTAATACATGTTTCATATATCCTCGTGTGTGTATATATATATATATATGTCCTTTCTTTCGTGATTGGTGCTTTCGTAGTATCCCGACGGGCGCAGCTCGTGAGATTCTCAACTTCTCTTCTTTTTGTATCTCGTTATTTTCATTTTCTTTTTCTTAATAATTCTGGAAGACTAGCGCTTCTTCCCCTTCCTCGATGCGCGTTCTTCTCCAAAGTATTTCCTTAAACTGGTATGGGGGCTCTCGAAATATCTGAATCGAAAGCACTGTGCGTGTGTGTCGATCAGTTTCATTTTTCGTCTATGCACCCCGTTCTTATTGGAGCAAATTCTTTAAAAATTTCTTGTCTTATATATTCAGAGAGACTTTGAAAGCGGGTGCAAAGTTCGAGAAATTGTTTCGGATTCCTTTCTTAATAGGGAATCGTTTAACACGTGGCACGTAAGTTGACGACGAAACTGTTCCTCTTCTAGTCGCGGGAAATGACAATCTGTTGAGGAACTGAAGCATAATGATGACCGGGAACTCTTTACAGGCGTCGTGGACCATTTTAAACCGCTGATACTTGTGCGTCTTCGTCGTCTGAAAAATTGTAACGTTTCCTTTAATGATCATTTCTTTTGCTCTTTTAGAGTCATAAAATAATATTTCGATGGAGTATGCTCGGGTGACTTGTCTACGTTGGCTGAATTTTTCAATTTTGACACTGATATCTATATATTTTCAGAATTTTTAATCGACGTTAGAGTTTATAATTTGTTACGGTTTCCCTGTTAGGATGTAATTTAATACTATGTCAAAGTATAATGTAATAATGATAATTGTAAAAAAGAAAACAAATTTTTATGCTAGTTACTTGAAACTCGTACTATACTTTTTTTCTGAAACTGTAATTTCTGAATTTTCATTTATTAAATTTCTAAAAAAATGTACTACGAATACTATGAATTGAAGCAATGTAAAGTGATCTAACTAATTGCCTATACACAGAATAATCTATATTAATTTACTAACTTAGAAATTCAAATACACTTTGTTACATTACTACAAATTCTTTCATCTACTTTTCTAGCTGTATTATTCTATAATTCTCTTACCAACAACTAGTCGACAGCTAAAGAATGCATAAAATAAAACCTACTAATGCATAGCGACAGATTTCAGTACAGAAACTACAGTTTCGAAAAAAAATTAGCACAACGCGATTCAACAAGAGAAGGAACTTAAATAGAAAATAAATCAAATAAGAAGATAAAATAAGAGATTCTAATATACATTCCATGAATGAACTAAAGAGTAAAGTCATATTCGCCAAAGTAGCAAGTCTCTTGGTGGAAAAAGAGAAACAAAGAATACATCTATTGAATTATCATCGAATTCCTTTAAAGAAACCAGCTATAAAATTGCGACTCTGTAAAATGTAACAAATTCTATGTATCGAAAGAAATCAAATTGGTCGAAACAAAAGGGATCGTGGAGTGACGTGACGTGACGTGCAAATAAGAACAAAAAAGAAAGAAGAAAATTGGACGCAAGCATGCTGTCATGCCTCGACACGGAGGGTGGAATACGAAACTATACAATATGCAAAGATGAAATATAAAGTATCGCAATCGAAAATCGTACCATCTGCTTGCAACAGGCTTCCAAAAAAAAGAAAAAAAGAAAAACAGCAAGTGCATAAAAAATACATCGATACAATTACAATTTGCTATAATATGCAACGAATTTTTTGCTGATCGAAATGCAGATTTCTATTACGCATAAACACAGTGCGTACGCGTTGAATAATTCTAAGGTCAAAATAAATTTCAGTAAAAAAGAAAGAAAAAAAATCAAAATACTGAAAGGAAAATATAAAACACAAAGTTATAAGTTATGCACACAGAAAACACGTGGTTACACAGGCACTTTGCATTAAAAATGTACAAGTGAAACATATGCGGATATGTGTTCGTTATTTACAAGTTCAGATGCGATCGTCGATGAGAAGATAAATTAGATAAATAATTAACATGTACATCGAATAACAAACAATAACGATTGAAAATCGTCCATAGACTTCTGTGTATGTGTGTGCGTGTGTTTATACATACATTGTAAATACTTAATCGATAGAAATAGCTTAAAGGTAGATAGAGAACGGTGTGTAAGTACTTAGTGTTCATTGTATAACTCATCCATTGGAAAAAAAGAAGATTCCATGACTGTTCGATAATGTTATACGGTATTTTGCAGGAACTAGAGCTTTCTGTGCTACTATTCGAGTGTTTCAGAGTTGGAAGAAGTAATCGTTATTGAATTCATCGTGATATTCTACGTCACGTAGATTCGTTGATCATTACGGTGAAAAATGTTACTGAACAAAGTGTGGCAGTCGCGAACAATTTGAACGATTACAGTTTATTTGAGTTTGAGTGCATTTAATAGTTTTCAGACATGATAACAGTCTATAATTTTTACTGACATTTAGGATATTATGTACCTTATTTGGATTTAGAAATTTAAAAGTTAATAATTTCTGAAGAAATTTTATTATTAATAAATGCTATATTATTAATAATAATGAATTAAGAAACTCGAATTCAATGAAAGACAAATAATTACGCGATAAAAGACTGATATAAATGTACCATGTCTGAAAAGATAAAACGAAAATGCAGCAAAAAATGTTAAAAATATTACGCGGCAAATAAGCGAAATGCGAACAAAATTAAAGACTGTAATTAACATTTTTTTCCGTGCATTATCGATAGTCAATAGTGGGACTGATCAATATTCCTTGATAATCTTGTTCGATTCTTTCGCTTCTTTTACATCTTAAATCTAAAGAAAACTTTAAAGCTATTATTTCACATCTCTTTATATCTTAATATCCTTTGAAGGAAGTAATATATTTAAAAAAATACATTTATCCCTTTTTATATCTTTACACTCTAAGAGCCATTTTATAAAGGAATCCTGATCTCTATACACGAAAGTTCTTTATGTACAAGTATTTACAAAAATTCTCATTCTTCTAAAAAAAAAATTAATTACTATTCCGCTCACTCTACCCTATTATTCATTACGTAAGCACAACCTTATTCGTTCCTCTGAATCCTATTTTAATCTTAACAAGGAAGTTACGCATACCTCTGCTGTAACAGCAGTTTATCATTTCATATCACATTCCAATAATTTCATATCAATGTTCGAAAATCACTCTATCTAAAGCCAACACTATCTAACATCATTTATAAAACTATTTTCATAATCTAATAGACTAACGACTAATTGTGATCGCTATAATTTATTCCATATCAATCCCATCGCTATGATATCGATAGTGTTAAGGAGAACAAGCCTCGAGGACGGAAAAGTATATCAATTCGTAAAAAGTATAGACATATATGATAATACGTCTAGAGAAAAAACTGTGGTAGGTAGAGTAGATTGTATTTTAGGTATAGCGATTGTGTTTGCTTTTGTACCATCTTCATGGTCGTTCCTGTAGGTAACACCCTCGTGGCTGTGAGCACGGCCAAGCCTGTGCAACCTTGCCATCTGCGCTGCAACTTTGTAAGCAGGCGGTTGACGGCACTGTGTACTACCAATTCCTGGACGCATCGTCGTCATCGACGTCATGGTAGTCATGGTCGTCATGGTCGTCATAATCGTCGTTCCAACTCCTGGAGGGGGAAGCGCCGCCGGTACTCCAAGACCCACGCCTACTCCTAATCCCGTAGTACCTGAAAACCCTCGACTCTCTTTCTCTCGATCTCTCACATCCCTGCATCTCCTTCTGCTGTTCAACAACCGCTCTCTCCCCTTATCCTTTTTACCGCCATGTAATCCATCGCCATTTGCAATTCTGAACGAACATGACTCGTACGAAGACTCGAAAAATATGATAAGTGGTAGGTACTTTTTATGGACATCGCAAATAGTTAAACTGCGGATTTTTATGCATTTATCGGAAACATGAGAATACAAAAATTCACAGAATGCGTGTAATGCGTTAAAATACATGAAATATACAAGGTGAAGTACTCGTTATAATATAGGATGAAAAAATTTCTGCAATTGTATAGGATTCAATAATTGACAGTAATTAAAGCCTGTGAAAAATTTCTTACTGTACATACAAATATAATTCTTATTTATTTTTAATAAAATATAATTTTTTAAAAATACTATGTCATTAAAATATTAGAAGAATAATGAAATGTAGAATATACAATTTTTTAAATACAACGATTCATTAAGATATTCAAAAAATGTAGATTCTTTCTCTCCTTATTGCGTCCTCGTCTTAAATTCGTCCCCCTTTTTATGTATGTATTGCATACATTGCAACAAATATAAAAACAAGACGAATTCATATTCTTTGATTAAAAAAAAAAAAACATAAAACAGACTCGTCGTGCTCGTTCAGAACGGAGCTCGAAAGAGACGAGCTATATACATATACGAGGAAACTGTACAACACGCTCGTTATTCACCGCTAGATCAGAACCCAAGAAAAGGAAAGCACAGAAAACCAGTTAATATATACCCTGAAAAGAAGCCTCGGTTCTCCGTTAATCCTGAGGAAACGCGACAACACAATAAAAACAGTCACACACTGTCGATGCAACGCATATCATTTTCTATACGCACGCACAACCTGCATACACATGTGTACAGCAGGCAACGATACTCACGTGATTATTAGCGTGCACACGCCAACCCTTCGAGCAAGCGATTAATACAGATTAAGCCGATGCATCGCTGTATACGTTATCACTGAATGCCTCGAGCCTAACGCGTTGCTTCCGGTTGGTACAGAACTCCCATTTACCAATGTCTACTCATCTTTTTTTCTATGTTCGAATGATTAGTCGAGTTTCATATTTTATTCATCATTCTACAGATATCCATTCACCAGAGATATATTAATTAATACTATCTTACTACGTCATGCATAACACTACGGATGATCCGGAAGCAACGCAATCATAGATAGAGTCGAACAAAGAGTACTATGAAAACAGAGAGAGAAGATTCAGCCCAGTTGCAAGGAGAGAAACTCAAGACAGGCAAGACGACAATCGCGGACTCACCTTGAGGATTTTGGGGTTGGTGATGGTGATGATCGTAATAATGTTGGTGGTGATGATGGTGGTGGTGGTGGTGATGATGATTGTGGTTGTGATTCTGATTGTGGTTGGCAGGAAGCGGAGGTAACACTGCTACCGCGTGAGGGAACGGAGGTGCACCACCTCTCAAAACAGACCCTGCACCACACACAGGTCACATACGAAATGTTTCTTTACAAAATGTACAATGACACACCGGTTTAACATCTGGTGGTACTTTTTCCCCCTCTCTTTTTCATTTTTGCTTTGTGTATCTTTTTCTCTTGATGTAAATAAATGAGACGAGCGATAAAAATCGCAAAGATCTTTTTTAATTAAGAAAAAGTAAACAATATTTATTCGAAAGAATGAATAAAATATAAGCTTGTTGACGTCCCTCTCATTGAACATGAAGGAAGATTCCTAGAGTGCCGCGAGTGGAAAGATCGCAAAAATTGGGTCGATGTGTCGTTATATAAATATCAACGTATGCGTGTATGCGTGAATAATGCCCCTGCGTAAAGAAGCGAGTCTCTGTGAAAAAGCTTCAAGCGATAAATGTACTGAAAGCAATTGGAACTCCCGGGATAAAAGCGGCTATAAAGCACGTTTACCTACGTTATCGGCGCAACGCTCGGCTAAACGATAAATAAATAAAGTACCGGATAGGTACGGTAAAAAGAGTGTATGTACGTAATATACACATAATGTAACGTATATATGCTGTAGCTTAAATTGCACGGAGATTTTTTTCTTAACTACCATAGACGAGAGAGAATGAAGATGAGTGGCCATGGGACATACGTTTTCTTTTCAACGTTAGAATCTAATCGTGACCCGGACAGTGAAACGAATGATTCGGAGGAGTAAACGGACTACGACTGTGTGAAACGGCAAACTGTAATGAGAAAACATTTCGATTACTTTTAGTATCAAACGAGAACAAAAAAAAGAGAGGAAAAAAATAAAAAATGAGAAATAGATGTGATAATTACACGAAGGATACTCGTATAGTCATCAAGAGACGTACAACAGGTATCACACGTTTTCAAAAAACGAATCATTCTCTGTTTACTAACTACCAAAAATATCTAACGATACGTCACACACTACTAGAAAAAAAGAACAAATATCTTTTCTGTAGGATCACTTTTGCGATTACAACAGAAAAATATGAAAAACAGAGACTCATAGACTCAACACCCAACCGTATCACGAAACGAACTTTCACGCAGTTACTGTATCAATCAACGACATACACGATATACACGGGCCGTCCATAACACGACGACGTTTTAAATAAAAAATAAAAACTAAAATAACTAAAAAAAGAAAAAGAAAAATGGGAAAGGCAACTTCATCTCGTTGGACCACTCCAGATTCTTTCTTTGGTTCTACCTTCTAAACTACGGTCTACGGAACGGGCAAAAAAAGGGAACAAGAGAGGTAATGAGCACGAGCTTGTGGAGTTATTTGATCTCTTTTGGTTCAAGTTTACGTACCTTGCATGGCGGAGTGCCGTCTTTGAGGTGGCGGTGGACTACCACCAGCTTCTACGCTGCTTCCGCTGTGGCTGTCCAGCTGTGTACTGTGACCACTGTCACTGCTCGTCACCGAACCTACGCACACGTCCCCAAGACACTTCTATCACTACACATTCTATAGCCCATTTCTCGCCCCGATGCGCCCGCTAACTGCTAATTATCTAACAAATATTAATCGCGTTTCATTGAACGCGTGTAATTCGTATATCACTCGTTCGCTCTTTCTTTCTCTTTCTCTCTTGCTTTCTCACTTGAAAAAATCAGAGCCAACAAACGTCAGTTTGACGCCTACAAAAATGTCGACTTGACCGCGATTAAAAATTGCGCTGGCACAGCATTTGTTTTTCGATGCACGCCTACCAGAGATCGTCCTTCTGTAAGCGACTACTAGCTACTTCTAACAAAATTAAGATTCATATTATTATCTTTACCGAAAGAAAAAAAATGAAAATTGGAAAAATATTAGATCCTGGAAAATGATATTTATCAGAAGGAGATTATTTCCAGGAACAATATTTATATTTCCTACAATACAATTGTCAGTCAGTTTTTAAACTGAAGAAAGTATTAAGAGTAAAATATTTGAAACTACTGTCTATTTAAGTTTGTTCATAAAAAGTAATTTAAAAAGACATAGACTATAGCATTGAGATTAAATCGTTGAAGGATGTGATTCACGCGTCCGTATGTCCCATGGTGAGTGATCTAAATTGAAGCTAGATGTGCTTCGTCCTGGGATCAGGACCGTGGTGTGTATAACACGGGACGATAATATTGATCGAAAAGAAGCGCGAGCTACGGTAATCGGCGTACAAGATGCGTGTAAAATGGATAAGCTAAATATAAACATGGAACATTTATGAATTGCGTAAACGGCTGTGCAGCGTGCATATAAAATGAGATAGTTTCTTAGAATTTGCGAGACCTGACCAGTGTGTACGGTCACGAGCAATGAAAAGGTGCATTGAATGGTACCTCGCGAGATGTGTCTGCTGTATTTGTGTGTCGCAATGAAACAATGTTCAAAATAAAAAGAAAAAGAAGCACCGTATGATTCATCGTCTAAAGCTAGCAATATGTATAGAGACACAGAAAAAACTTTACACTGTTGAAGTTGTTTTGTATGTGTGTATACAATGTATGTTAAACGATGATCGACAGCATCTCGCTTCGAACCATTTTATGTGTCGAAATTAATCAACTTACCACTGGTCAACGTTTTTCTTAACGGTTGAAGATTGCTCAAGCTGGTTACGCTACTACTTTCAGCACTGAGATCGACAGGTGGTGGTAAACTGGAAGGAGTATCGCTATGGGATCTCTCATGCATAGGAACTCGGCTACCAGATCCTACTCTCCTAGGTGCACCGGGACTAGGCTCCAATCCGCTGGAATGCAATGCCAATCCAGGCACTGGAAGTGCTGGTGGGCAATGTTTCGGTTGATACGGACGAGTTTTGTGCGGATCAGAAAGTGCTAACATTTTCCGTACTGCTTGTGGCGATGCAGCTCCAAACTTTGTACCTGAAAATACACAATAGTTAATATTTTATAATAATTAATATTACATAATAATTAATTCAAACGAAAGATAAAAATATCCTACCTTGTATACTCTTTCTACCTTCACTGGTGCTGCTAGCACTACTTGTAGTCGACAAAGTAGGCGAAGGATGCCTTCTTCCTCTGCTTGCACTGAGAGGTACCGCTGCGGCTACTGCGGCAGTTCCTGCATGAGGTTCGCATTCCACAGACAAAGCATGTAATCGTTCCTCGTCAGTTATTACTTTCATGTTGGCAAGGTACGCTTTCACTCTTCGAACCATTTGAGCCTCTTCGAACATTTTCTTCGGATTTGGTGCAGCGGTAGACTTTTTCCGCCTTTTTACTGTTGCCGTTTGTCCTCCTGGACATTGCAACACTGTTAGTAAAAACGAATCATCACATTGCTGGTTCTGTTTCTACATACTAAAGTTAGATTACCTTGATTTCCAGTAGTCATTTGATTTAACGCAACCATGGCAGAACTAGGTGGCTGGCCACCTCTTTCTAACATTATTGATAGATCGTAGGGTGAAGAACACATGTTCGTTAACGTTCTCACTTCTTTCGCTATCATCCTCAGTTTTTCGAAATTTACCAAACCTTCCACTCTGGAATCGTTACCAAGGTGTATGAACGTTAAATCCTTCTTTACTACTGGATAAAATGGAATCTGAAAAGAAATAGAAACATTTCATGTTATACCACTGCATAATAAAAAGAACAAAGTATGTAACTAATAGTTAGAAGTAACATGAGAACTTACTATAGGAGGTTGCGTTTGTTCAGATGCTACTAATTGTCGGTATTTGCTCATGTTACGGCTCGGGTCCATTAATTCTTGTAAGTCACTAAATAGCCTTTGATATTTACTTGGCAGTTTCTCCCAAGAAGCTCTTAATCTTGAGACAGCCCCATGACCCAAGCCAGACACAATCGCAAACATGGAATTGAAATTTTTGCATTCTTTACATTGTCCTGTTTAGCAAACAAAAAGATATTAGGATACTCGTGTAACAAAAAATTACAATGGATGAGGATAAAAACTCACGGGCTATTTTTATAAATTGTTTTATTATTTTACTACGTCGAACAAGATTGTGTTCAGAACAAACTTCTGTCACAACCCAAAACATTTCTCTGTTGACTAGTTCTGCAAACTGCCTGAGCATTGGCACTCCATATCTACTCTTCAATTCGAATAAATCATCCACGTATTCCGTAGATTCTATTTGTCTAATAATAGCACACAAGTCAATATTTCCATTTCGCAAAAAATAACTTGCAAAGAAACTAAAAGTATTATCAATTTACCTGAATATACTGAAATCTTGTAAAGTCAATTGAATTGCAACTTCAACAGCATTTAATTGTAAGAAGTGAACCTGAGATTCGCGTATAAGTTCTGGCGCTTGTTCATCTGCTACGAACGTCTCCGAGATACCGTTAGTTTTTAAATAATACCTTGAACTTAAGCCAATTCTTTCTGCAAGATTTTGCAACTGATCAGGTAACCTGCGTTGTTTAATCATTCCTCCTTCTCCAACGCTAACTTCAGCCAAGGAGAAATTCGAACTGCCTTCGGCAGCGGTTATACCAAATTCTTGGAGAGCTAGCATTACCACCTAAAATAATATATTAGCATGCAAATAGAAACTTTTAATCATGCATATTGTTTCCGAAGATTTAAATATCTACCTCGTGCGCCGTTGTTTCCTTGTGAATAAGAAGATATTTACAAGTTTGATCGGCTTTGTAAACCTTCAAAACGTGTTCTGGATAATCAGGCGCCCTTAAGTCGTCATAACAATATAACGACGTAAGGTCAGGATTACTTTTCGAATGATAAAGGTTAGTAGTCTGTGAAAGTCCTGTTCCCGGTGGTGTATGAGGGGGTGCGAGAGGATCGTCTACATGTACACCATCACTGTAAAATGAATCACTCCTATGTAAAATATATTTTCTTGAATTAGAAAAAGGGAAAAAAATGAAAAAAAGGAAAATGACAGATATATTTTTAACTTACTTAATAGTATTCTTTGGCAGTATATTCATTTTTATAAGAGCTTTTTGAAATCTCTTTTTCGGTCCAAGCGTCATGAATCCTTTATGCTCTTTTTTAGCATCTTTACAGGGAGAAACATTAGAATCAGGTATTAACAGTGGAACACCGCCTACTAAAGGATTCAGTGGATTTCCTGGAGTTATCGGATCTACATGCGTGGACAACCTTGCACGTGGATCTGTTTGTATTCTTGAAATTTCAGGTTTGTTTGCTCTTCCCCGCGGCCTCGGCGAGTCATCTGGCATCTGAAGCATTTCTTTAAACGCTACAACAGTAATTCATTGCTCGCATAAAGGAAATATAATCCACAAATTATTGTTTCTACAAAATGTAACATACCAAGTAAGTTTGATTTAACAGTTATACTAAGATGAGTAGATCCCCTTAAGATTTCAAGAGCCCTGGCGTGACTCACGTGCTCAAAACTCTGTCCATTTACTTCTAAAATCTGATCACCACGTTTCAAGCCAACATCTTCAGCCTTTGACTTTTTATCCACTTTTGAAATAAAAATGCCGAAACCTCTTTCATATCCGCCCAAAATACTAAAATGCAAAACCTCGTCCCTTGTAGGCCTTGCTAATGTTACATTCCGCGTTCTTGCTTTTGCTGCACACGCAATGTTTAATAATCTGAAATTCATTGAAGAATTTTTAAATACTCTAAGTGCTTAATAATTATTATAACGAATATAAATTTAACAAAATTGATGTATACCTTTGTTGTCCTAGCATTTTTTCTCTTTCCAAACCGGCTTCAAATGCTTCCAAAAATTCCATCATGGCGGGATCAGTTTCAAAATCAGTAAAATGATTATTTACCCAAAGAAGTACCACACGGGCAACTCTATCTCTGACTTGTGCTTGATCAAACCATTCTAACAATTGACTCGCAACTAATAAAGGACTATCGATAAATGTTCGATGCGTTAATAAGAAATCTTCTATATAAGTGGGATCGGTAATACTGTTTTCTTCGATAAGTTGTAACATTAAACGTTCAGGAGTTCCGCGGATAACTACATGACCTCTGCGTGCTCCGCCATCTAAAGCACCCCTTAATTCTGTTACTAGAATTACTCTCCCATTCTCTTCATGCCGCCTCGTATTTTCTTCTCCTTGATGTTGAATTCTAAAATAATCTGCCTGAGTAACACATACAAATTGGCAATCATCACATCTGAAAAAGAAATAGACATGTTAATGGAATTTTCATTTGATAACTACTGGCGACTGAAAATTTCTAACATAGAACTCACTTTGTCCTCATTACACCTCTATGCAAAAGTCTTTCCATAGTGGGCAAAATTCCAAAACTGTCACCAAGGTGCAGCTGTTCGATTTCTCCATTGCTATGCTCAATTTCCACAGCACCATTTATGAGCACACTCCAACTATCTAATTCTTCTCCATCATTCAAAACTATCATACCAGCACGTTCAACCACTGCAAACACCATCACAGCGCACAGCGCTCTTCTTACTGCCAAGGTCATATTCGTGAAAGCCTTTAGTTGTTGTGTGAATTCTAAGAGCGTTTCTATATCATCTTCTGTCCTTTCCATAGGATCTTTTTCTAAACATTCTCTGACTGGATCACGAACAGTCAAGCTCTGTAAACGCAAGTAAAAATAATTCTTGTTAGTCTACTCTTTAATTTTATAATTTAAGCAACCATTTAAGAAAAAGTATACTTACATCCATGCTTTCTGCAAGATCTTCCTCTTCATCGCTGTCTACTATAGATTCAACAAGACCTGAAAGATCAACATCGTCTGCATCTGCATCTAATGAACCTTGTACAGATGTCATGGTGTCTGAACCACTGTATGCTGAGCTTGTGTCACTCGAATGGCTGCTTCTATTGGACTTTTGATACAGCTCTGGCCTGCCTGTCAGGCCTTGAGAAAACTGTACAAAAAAGCAAAATTATCGAATTAATTATACACTTGTTCACTTTACCATTACTATACTTTATTCTTACATTTTATTGCACAGTTTTTATTAGGAATTGTTCTAAAGATCACTTAATATTAAATGTTTATGCTTGATAAACTTATATACTAAATATTTATAGCTGCATCGATTTACTGTTAAACATGACGTACACCGTAATACTTTCGCATTAATTAAAGACGATCAACATATTCGCTTTGTTATTGCTACACTCTCAAATATGCAAACTAAAGTGTTTACATTAACGTAGCGTCCCGGACGATGTTAATACAAAGCAACGCATTCTTCGTCGCGATGTACCGATGTAATCACGATTGTAAACAATAGCACGGTGCAAGTTCAAGAGAAGATATTAGCATCGTTCGAATTCCCTTACAAGAAAAAAAGAACCTACGAATAAAATAACCTGCAATCTATCATCCATGGATCGACATCGATCTGTCAATTGGCAGGAAGAGGCTGCAAAGAACGGGATCAAGAAGCATGTAGAACAAAAACATGGGTACTACGAGCGGTACTCGTTTACGGAATAGTACTAGGAATGGGCGTGATGGGGACAGGGACAGGCTCTGCTCTTAAGTTAGGTTAGGTTACCAGACATGACATCACGCACGCAACATCGAGCAACCAGAGAAAACACGCACGGTGAAGAAAGAGACAGAAATAACAAGTACGTATGTCTAAACAAAAACATCGTGACATCTGTCATCCGGCGATAATCAACAACGATCATCCATGATCGACCATGGTGTGCACTCGTTTCAAGGAAATCCGAAGAATGAGAAAAGTAAACGTGTAAACCAAAGGCCATTTTGAGCCCGCGGGAGATCGTCAGACTCACTTGGTACATGCCGAAGGCGTCCATCCTTATCGTCTTAACTAATGGCACTTGCTCGGCACTATGCTCTTCCGTGTTTTAGATCACGAGAAACAACGCGAAGAAGAACGAGCAGTGCCCGGCCACATTCTCTTTTTGCTCGTTGTCCACGATGCGATCGAACTCACGAAACTCACACCTCTCATTCGCGATGGCATATGCGACCGTATATACACACAGATCGACGTGACCTTCTTTGTGTGCATTTACGAAGCTCGTGGCGCGTCTGGTGTGCCCCGTGTCGTGGGTCGTCAGCTTAGCGAAGTAGCGGACATGGGACTGCCTTTCGTCCCTCCCCCACCCTTCCTCCTGCCGCCGGCATTCCCTTCGAAAGTGTAGGGTCACGTGACCCGACCGAGCAGCGAGCCTCAGGTCCGTCACAATAGGGGGGCGCACGTTGGGGGGCCCACCTGTAGCTTCTGACCGTGACACTAACAAAACACTCCTATCAATGAAACGTCGTAATGTCCGACTAAATTTTTCAATTCATTCTAGCTGCACCTCGTTATTAGTCAACTATTGACACTATAAACGTATATATTGTTCCATACTTCGTTTTATACTCTTTAAGGTTTTTTTGTTTATTTTATTATATTAGTAATCAGAATACAATTCTATAACCTAATTTGTTGGCTTGAATAACATCACTTACGGCGTGATGAAGACTTGAGATTGTTTTCAAACATTGAATTAGTCCATGAATCAGTTAAAACTTTATCTGTAATCAGATGGAACTTTACACATAAAATAATTCTTTGTATGTGAATAAATGCACATCTACAGCGACATCCAGTCATCGATCACATTGTACCAAATAATCATTCACCATAAACAAATCAGCCATCGCGAAGCACCTTGCATAAAATTGTTCGAAAAAATTTCTTCCAAACATCGAATTTTGGTTATATTTTAGGTATATGTTGATTTGGAAAATTTCGTCTGTGATCAGATGAACCTCACACTGAGACGAGACGAGAGACTCAAAAGCCGAGTGAAACGAGCTTAAGGAGTCGACGGTCGGTCAATCGTCAGTCGGTAAGCAATTGAGAGAGAAGGAGGATGCTGGGAGAAAAGAGTACCGGTCTGTTCAAAGCATCCAACACAGCGGATAGTAACTGCTTAAAGGCCACTGGCCGACCCGACGGATGATTTATACGACCCGTTATGTCGTGCCCATGTCTCACTTTTCCTTTTGTCCTGCTCCACAGACTTTCCAAATTGCTTCTCCCATTCAGTTTCTTCCTACTCAAGCAGACACTGGCATACCAGTGCACGCCACCGATGTGCATTGTGCATTCCACAGACTCTTTAGGGGAAAGACACTTTAATGTAGATCATCTTACACGCACGCGTTGCGCCTTAACGAACTTTCGATCCGAAGCGCCGCGTGCCGGTAAAATTCTAGCGAGGGAAAGCGGAACTTCCTTCGGTCTTGTTTAAGCGAAATTTAAATAGTTGTACTTCGAATAAAATTTCGAATATTATTTCAATTAAAATCGTAGGAAAAGTGGAACTTCGTTCGATCTTCTCTATATCAAAATTTAAATACTTCTCTCTCGAATAAAATTTCGAACGCTGTTGCAATTAAAATTCCACTTTCGTGACTACTTTTCAAATCAACATATACATAAAATACAATATTTTATTTAAAATTGAAGATCTACATTTGAATGAAGTTATGGTAGAAATTTGTATTCCAAAATAATGTAAATTACTTTCTGTAGAATGAAATGGAAATATGTTGACTCTGTGGTGAGGTTGTGAAGTAATAAAAAATAAAAATCGGAATCTATAAGCTAGAATTATAAGGCTCACCCTACTTGGAGCTTATTAAGACAGTTAAGCATCATGTGTTCCTTGAGAGTGAAATTATGACAATGTTTATACCGTCTGGGTTACTTAAGAACCCCACAGTAGTAGTTAAGGGATAATCTTAGTTATATTAACTTTGTCGTATAAAGTATCAAAAGTACTCTGTACATATACTGTCAAATACATGATTCAAAATACTATAAAATACATCTACTATTAATCCTTTTTATATTTCGAAAATGTAAAATTAAAATAAATTGTTTAACAGTATTTCGGAAATTATACGTAATTACTAACTAAATTTTAACAATTTCCAAAGGAATAACAGAATATGTAAAAAATATAAAAAGGAAAAGAAATATTCCAAATGCGTCAAAATTAAAAAAATCCTGCATGATAGCAGTTTTAAAACCGATAACAGGCATATAAAAAACGAATATTCATCGTGCGATAAAAAAAAAATAAATTTTCTCCAACTACAACACGTCCATAAATCGCATCTTGTGTTACGTTCCACTTTTCAGCACGGGAAAACATTTCTCGCTTTACGATGATCGCTGTTTACTTCTCGGAACCTGGTGAATTTTCCGTATATACGTTTCTATGGAGATAAGAAAATTCACGAACTGATAAAACTTCTCTTCAAGAGGGAGGAGGCGGGCATTTGAAATGCATGAGAAAGCGTAGAATAGTACAATGAAGAAGGAAAAAAGATTATTTTAAAAGTTTTACCACTAGCCGCCTTTAACGATCTCCACTTTTTTTATTTTTCCATCATCTTCCTCTCTTATGTTTTCGATTATCGAGAACGCGTGGGCGCATCGACACGTCACGGACCGACGACATCAAACTTTCTTTCAACCATCTGCACGCCGATGACGTAAGACAAATGATCATGAACCGTTGCAAGGAAAATGATCAGCAAAAGTGCATCAGGTACCGATTTACCGATAGATACCAGCCATGAGTCTCTGTCAAGCTGCATCAGATACGAATATACCACGCTATCGATTGCGCTAAAGTGAAACAAGGCGTAACTAAGCCTACCTTTGCAATTGAACGTCACGCAGAAAAAACATGATAGGTACATTTTTGTTGATTTTTTTTATTTTAACTTGTATTTATTGTTAGATCCATTTTACACGACGAACGAATTACTCAGTTTGTCAAATATTAAAAGACCAATTTACTTTTGTCCTTTCTACCTAAATCTTTAGTATCTTGTGAAAAATTCCTCTTGTTTTTAATAAATATATACTTCTTTCGTGATGAGTTTGACAGGACAACGTGATCTTGAAAGTTCCACTATGTAATAAATTTTTCCTACTATCCATTTAAAAGACATTCATCCGCTGGTGCAGTCGAAATTAGTCATGGACTGTCATTTCGAAATAACTGATGGATCTATCCAACGCCGAGTCTGGCCTATTTTGAACCAATATATTTATGATAACATCGTTCGATCGTGAATGCCTTTTTAAAATTTGCCTGAACGTACTCTTGCAATTTCTATCTGAGAAGAGGGCAAAAAGAATTCGAAAACGGATGTTTACCGTATCATCGAAGACCAAGTTGACCTGTCGATGGTCGGTTATGGGATGAGGGTGCGGTGGTCGATGCATCCTTCCTCCATGCACTTCTGGATAGTCGATCTGCCAACAAAAAAAAGGATAAAAATAATTAGAAAAATAATTGCAACTGAGGATGATTTTTATCAATTTTAATGCCATTTTATAAATAAACGTGAGTATTTTAATATAAAATAGAGCTAAAGGTATAACTGTCAAAATAATGCATATTTTAATATATTCAATATTTTACTAGTTGTTCGGAATTTTAGTTGGTCGTTCGTTTATGGCACAGACAGGCCCATTTCCCTCATTAGGAAATTCCGAATTCCGGTCCTCCCAGGGCAGTAAACGTAATGACTCGAGGCCAGGAAAAACCTAGGTAAGGACCAGTCGGAAGGGTACTGGGAAACGGAGTTCAGCTTCAACCATCGAAGACTACAGACACAGGACGACGAAGTCCCAACTTAGTTCGGTTAAGTGCTACAACTAATACAAATAAAGTGCCGTCAAAATCTAACACTCGAGTTATTCCATCTCCTCCACCTTGAACGTTAAGTCATTCGAGGTACGCGATATCGAACGATCAGTTTGACCTGATCGGTTGCTCTTTAGTCGATAATACGCAACACTAGTATTTCAAATGATGTCTTTAAAATCATGAAGAACGTCTGCAATTAGTTTCCTCATTCTTTCTTTTAATTTCCATGATAACATATTTGCATTTTTACAACGCAACCTGCATACCATTTTCTAGTTCGTGTTAACCTTTCACCTTTCGCAAACCTGCAGAGGGCACACTTTCCGAAGCTTAAAAATATAGGAATTGTTTGACGTGAGAGCTATCTCCTTTAGGGATACATATCAGGATGAGTCTCGTAGATTTATTCAACAAGTTTGCCGGCGTTTGAGAGGAATAGTAAAATATATGCGTCCTATTTTTATAGAAGATTTGTAATTGTCTAATTGTAGCAACGCTTTTGAATGAATATATTTTAGAGGTATTTCTTCCTTATATTATTTCCTATACAACCAATTGTATTATATATATTTTATATACGTATTATAACAATATAATCAATAATAGTGCAAGTAACGGTTTAATTTATTTATCTTAAGAGTATCTCAACACGAATAAAAAACTAATAGATTTCTCCCTTTTTTAATTATATAAAAGCTAAGCCCAATCTTTTTAACCACTAAATAACATGGAACTTGAAAAATCAATAAAATCGTACTTATCACATTTTTCCCTGTAATTCTTATACGTACACACATATATCTTAAAAAATGCAGAAATATTTTAACGAAATGTTTTACCCTCGTATCTCACGCTATGTATTTAACAATGCATAAGTTTACACCGAAAACAAGGGATTTAATTTCCATTAAAAAGTTTCTTCGTCTAATCCCTCCCTCTACAGTCAACATTCATCAAACTACCATTTTCGCTCTAAATTCGATCGGTAGAACGCAAGCTCGAGAGCAACGTCAACGTAGGAACGTGTTTCGAATTTCTGGAATGACAAACAGCTCCTCCGCGAAAGCAGCCGTGTCGTCCCCAGGAATGGCGTTGATAATCTAATCCGGTTCCACCTGCGACTTCTGCAGCTGCGTCAACTTCTCTCGCCCCCTCGAGTTACATGGAGGCTCGTGCCCCTCTTTTTCGATCAACAGCGTTCGTTGTTCAACCACTATACGCACGATGAAATAAAAAAAGGAGAAAAAACAGAAGAGAAAAGGAAAATGAGAAGAGGAGAGGAGAAAAAAGGGGAAAAAAAGAACACCGAGAGACAACGAGATGAGCGTGTGGCTCGGGGCCGGAACCCGTAGGCCGGACTTCCGGTAGATACGCCGATTATACTCGCCATTCACAGAACCGCTCCCTCGCGACTCGATTGTTAGAGGCAAACAGCATTTAGCCAATTTCGGGATGAAAGTTGAATTTCCACCGGTCGACGATACGTTGATTCGATTGGGAATAGCCGATGCGAAACGCGACATGCATGTCGCGAAAAATATTGTTCGACATGCCGGAAATTAACGAAACGCCTTCCTACAAAGCGTTGCTGGAAAATGCATATCACCGAGATCCATGTGTGTTTACACTGTTATATGTATACGCGTAAAACCAACATGCGTCGCGTAACGTTGGCGCGTAGGTTCCAGTGATTTATAACTTTTAATTGATTTCTACTGACATGTAATAATCGTAGAAATTATTTACGGAAATTTTGGACTGAATGCTTTTGCGTATACACAATGCTGTGTAGAAATTTTAGACTAGCTACGATAATAATTTTATAATGGGAATTAATCACTTTTCAACTAATTATGTATTACCTGCCTTTATGAATATTGTAGTACTCTATTCTACTTACGTACAATTCGTCTGTATAAATGTTGTACTTTAACTTACTTGTATGCTGTTTGCTTATACAAATATTCTAGATATTTATAATGAATCTTGTATACGGATTCAAATGCATAGTAATAGCTTTGATGTTGGACTGGTTGACAATGTGCTGAATTTTAAAATTGCTCTTCTACGAAAAATAAGAAATATGAAATTGCTATTTACCTATGATCTTTAAACAACATCAAGTTTTATATTCATTCATAAAAATGGAACATTCTTATTTCCTATGTAAACATTTTCTCAGAAAAGTTTTTCTACAAGATTTTATTCCATTTTATTGCTTTCTTGTTTTGGATACGAGTGTAAAAAAAGAAAATAGAACGGCAAGATTAGCTTAAAAGCTTAGTAACTGAATGGTTTAATGAGAATCATATATATACCTAACATACTCGAATAGATACAGTTTAAGATACAGTTCTGTAGGATTCACACATATAGAAAATATTATCTTTAAGTTACTATTATAGATATTTGAACTTACATAAAGAATGCAATATAATAGTAATATCAATTATTGAACATACTAATTAAGTTAGATTTGTCAGTATTCCAAAGAGTTGTTATGTTAGAACAAGTCGCTTAAAGATATGTTTGAACTAACACGTAAAATTACCATCAACTCGTCCAATTTGTAGGTAAAACTCGTTTTGCGAGAAATCTAAGCTTCTTTCAACTTAGAAATCTCAGCAACATAATGGGGCAAGTACATTAATTATCGATTACTGGAGCTAACCAGTCCCTTATAACCGCTCTTGTCCGTGTCTACTTATTTCATTTGCCTTTTAAAACCACGATTCACCGCTATATCGAAGATGCTACAGGTGAAAGTATGCTATACAGATTATTTCAGCTATAGACCGCAAAAAATTAAAAAGAACAGTCATTTCTTTTTTCTTGCTAAGCAACCATCCAATTCTCCGTTATACCTACAATTATCATCAGCACCGTAATTTCTCTCCACAGAACTGTATAGCAAATATCACGTACGCGTTGAAGAATATTTATAAAGTATTGTTTGCTCGTCGTAATCTCCATATATTTATTTTCAATGTTGACGTTCCTATCTTTTACATCTTTTAATTTTATGAAAATATTCTCTTAGATACATTTTGCGGCATATGTTGTCTACTAATCTTAATTAAATTTTTTGCTCCTTTGAAAAGATTATTTCTTTGCTAGTTATAAATATTCAGCATCTGTTCTCACTCTAATCACTAAACTAATGCACGTAGAAGTAAACAAATATTACTTAAAATTCAGGAATGATACCTAATATTGAAACTAATAGAAAGACGAAAATTATCAATATGTGTATGTATGCAAATATAATCTACCATAGAAACATCATAAAATAGGATAACAAATATTCATAAAAAATAAATTTCCTGCCAATCTATTTTTTTACTCTTTCATAATTTCAAATAAAATATTATTTGTCAAAGTAGATCTTTCGTAGATTCTCTTTTCTACTGTCTCGTAACTTTCGATGAAAAACACTAGATATCTAACTAGCTATCAAACGAAATATCATTTTACGACCAACTGTAGATATATAAAAATTACGTTCGATAACTGAGAAATTTATTAATTTACATATTCATGGACATTCATTAGCCAATGCAAGTATTGCACTTTTTGCCACTTCTCGTCGTGGAATTTTTTGCTTGTCACGGTATATCTTGTCTTTATCATTAAATTTATAGCATAGCAGTCCGAAACACGTCGCAAACCCGATTTCTCAATGAGCACCGCTCGATCGCATAAACAAACGCGCAAAAGGGAAACGAAGTGGATCACGCGCTACGCTCTGTTTGCCCGACGCGAATTATAATGGCGAATCGTGTACCGTTCGCGGACTTTGCGAACGGACAGTCGTGAAACGCGTGACGCAACATTCGATGCAGAAAATGTCCACGAGCGTTCTCTCGTTACGTAATCCACGAATTATAAACAATCGGATAGCGACTCGCTAACGCAGCGTGTTTGTCATTCTTTAACGCTTAAGTCGCGTTACATTGGACATCTTTTGATCAGCCGATCGAACCGATTGACTTCAATATTTTCAATACATTGTTGACGCGAATCGACATTTTCTAAGACGTTACACGGACGAAAGACGTGACTCGATTTTAATCTTATAAACGTAGACATGTTTTCCAAAAATGTGCGGGAACTGAAGTAACATTTATTTCACAGTATACCGTCAACAATATGTTAAGTCGTTCAGAATTGCCCGTGTAATTAAATTTCCATCGAGTGGAAATGACTTTTAGTTTTTTAGTTTCAAGTAACTGAAACTTTGTCCATTTTTAGTTGAAGATCCTGAGTCTTCTTCTACAAGAATTTACTACGTAATAATATTGGTAAATTGAAATATTTATAACACATTGATAACAATTACTTTTTAAATTAAAATATGCTAACTGTTGGGCCACTTTGGCACATTAATGATATGTTAAGATCTACAATGGAACAATTAATATTTGTGTAATATTTTTTGTACGTCACTTTCCAAAGTTCCTTTGTTATAATTGCTAATGCTCGAAGTTCAAGTAGTTTCTGCGTTTCTCCTCTAATCCATCAATGACGTGTTTTTCTATCAACTTTTTGAACTCAGATAGTAAAAATTGTTTATGGTTACTGATATCATCGGTTAACATTTCTTTCCGCTACGTTAATTATTTTTAATAATATAAATCACTGAAAAATAAGGTTCTGCTATAAATGTTTTAGTCGAATGACTTTACATCGATCGACTCGGTCGACTGATTAACAATTGCCTAATATAAGTCTGTTGCTTTGTTAGTCATGGACCTTCAACGTTTTCACTAGCGCTCAAGGTTTGGTAATTGTTGCCCGTGACACTGCGAAACACTTCGATATTTCTCGATCCCGGTCAATGTTTTTGGGTCTCGATGGTGAAATTATTTTTGTAGCAATCGTGTGCGCGTCAAATGTCCGATTATTCTTTTCCAATATTTTCTTTTTATGATCAAGCAGTTTTAATGCATTGTGTATGGAGGACAAACATGTACGTGTAATGTCTGTCTTTTTTCTAAAAAATATTACTTATTAAGGTTAACCAAACATTGTCATCCTACTTTACAACAGTATATTTGAAAGAAATATTTAAGGATCATTTATTGTTTATGAAAGTTTCATTATAATATATAAAAAGTAGAAAGTGAATGGAGAAATTAATTTTTAAATGAATACATACACGAAATTATTTTTATTCAAAATTCTAGAGAATAACTGGAATAAGAGATCAAACATATTGTTTTTGGATCCTCATTTTCAAGGCCAGATAGTGGTGAAAAATAAATGCTTCTGTCATGGTCGTGATTCAAATTTGAAATTAAAAATAACCGAATAATAATACATGCTAAATTGATATAAAAAATCCGTTAACCTGTTAAGTTTACGTAAAAAGAATAAAAAATTGTTTTCGATTTTCGCAGACAAGAATATTCTATTCTTTAGATTGCATTAACTAGACTGCATTAACAGTACTTCAAATTATCCCACCAATAATCGATACACTCGACTGTTATACATTGGTACCAGTGGCAATTTCATCTAATGGTCAAACATTTCCAAAATACACATAACCACATCCACTCGATCTTACTATCAAGTACATAATTTGAAAATTGCTCTTACTAATCGATGCATTACGAATTTAAATTGAAGTGTCCAAGCAGTGCTCCATTCGTTTAACTTGGTAACTATTGGTCTCGAAATTAGCCTCATTATCTGATTCTCTTAACGCCTACGAACTACGACCACAATATTTAATCTGAACCTTATATCAGTAATTATTTTCAACAACTTTTCTCATTACTATTATCATTTCGTATTATGATTATCTATCTGATTATGATTATCTAGTTTTCAACCATAATTTAACTGTTAAAAATGGCACAATCTGAAAGAATTTATACTTTACATGTCACGTCATGTCGATTGTACGATAAATCAAGTAATTTATCGGACATAGTTGGAGGAATTGTGTATACCAAGATTAACAGTTCCAGTTTAAACCCTTATATTTACACTCTACATCTGTTCTTATCACGTGTCGTCGTATTGCTCCATAAATTTCCAACATGTAGATATTGATATATCGAACGTATTTGATAATCAAAAAGCAGTAAAATCGACAAAGTTGAGTGTTCCAGGAACAATTTGCGTTTTAGTTTCCTGAAATCAAATATTAAATACAATTCTATCTTAGCATCGATGTATATGTAAACATGTGACGATGTGGTGTTACATTCAAAATTTGCTATTCCATCGAATTTGACTACGAAGGGTTGAACATTTTATTAAAAAAAGAAAAGAAAGAAAATAGAATTAACCACGCTCGTGAAGGAACTTTTACATCCATGTTATATTTTCCTTGCACCTAGAACTATAAAATTTCTAAGTTTTTCTACTAGAAAAGGCAAAATGACACATAAAGGTATCTTAGAATGTGCCTAAATAAACACAGAATATCTACGTCTATCAGCTAAGCTCCACTAAATTAGGTATATACTTATCAAATTCTCAATGCGACTTCTAAAAACGCGTCTCCAAAAATGAAGAGCAGCTAAATGACAACCATAATGAATTCCCATGAAATCGCAGATACACGCGAACGTCGTGCGAAGTGTTCATCCCCAGCGTAGCAATTACGCGCGGATCGTTCGATAACCAACGATCGGGCTACGTCTCCTCGCATTCCTGTCCCTTTATCTTTCGCTCGTCCTCGTTATATATTCACGCTCTGCGTGGGCCCTTCGGCTCCGCGTGGGCGAACGCATACACGCGCGCGTGCAGGCGCGAGCGAGCGATAAAGCCGAGCGTTTCTGCCGCGAATGGGATACACTAACAAACCTAACTATGCACTAGCAAAACCTAACCCGTTTCATTTAGTTTTCAATAAACGTTAACGAAGAACAGGGTTATCGGAAATCTGTTAATCACAGACTGTGAATATGTAATGCATAAAGATTCGTATTTTTATGAATATACAAGAGGCAAGGGAGTGATTCTATGCGAAATAAATCGAAAATATAGAAATATAGAAATTTTTCACGCGGTGCCTCGTTTTCGATAAGACTGAATTTAACAATTTGTTTATACGAACTTGGCTAGTTACCGGCGATAATTATAGTAATAGTAAAATACAAAACTAAGATAAGATGTAATAATGGTAAACGTAATATTATTATTATGATATGAAAATATTATACTTTGGATATATTTTCAAACTTCGAGTTCCAAATGTCGAGAGGTTTATATTTGAGCGTCCGTTATGACGTAGAGAGGGAAAGATTGAATAGAAGATCAGAATGATGCAAGCTGAATGGATAAGGTTTAAGTATTGGTAATTAGAAGTTTGTTTTGTTTACGAGAAAAGTTATAATCAATTAACGTAGTTTCACTTTAACTTCTATGAGGATATCTATAAGGTAATAATTTGCTATAAATAAGCTGTTTGATATTAATATAATAATATACTAATAAAATACAAAGAATTAAAATAGATTTATAATAGTTAGAAAAGTAAATCAGTGAAATATATGTAATTGACAATAAAGGTTAAATAGTTACACATTTGCAATCAATAGTGGCCATTTTCTATTAATATGTCGCAACGAAATATGTTAATTGAATATATACATTATACATATGTCCATACATTTTCTCTATTACGTATTTATACACGTATGTAACTTGTAAATCGATATTTGAGAACTAAGCTCCAATGAATAATGTAGTCTTTTCAATCTATAAATTAACGAATCTACCGTAATATTACGAACAATTTTTCACTATGAAAATCAGATCAATCGCTTAATTACGATAAACAAAAATATTTAGCTCAATTTACCACGAGACAAACGATGGGATGGAATTCCACGCATTCCATTATTTCACCGATTCACGTTAATAAGGCATACCAGCAATAAACACACGGCGAATTCAGCATCATACCACCAACAACCTTCTCGCTCTTGCCACAATTTCTAACCTCGAATTCTATTTACCAACATAAAAATACCAACGTTCTATGACTATGCTCATCGCCTGATTCGAGCACGAACGCGTGCTTGCTAAATATTCACGTAAATAATTCTACGAAATATTTGCGGCGTATGTAAATGCAGCGTACCACATTCGATTTTTATTTCGTTAGTTTAAACTAACGAGATCCTATGTTTTCTTTACGATATCGTTGCGCGATTGAGAAACGAAATGGCTCGTTAAGATATCGCGCTTGTTAAGATTAATCTATTTATTAACACGTTGCGTATCAAAGCCACATATTTCTTCAGGGTTTAGCCTTTTGGAGAAATTTTCAATGCAAAGTTCGTGTTGTACACTTGTTTGCTTAAAAATTAAACGATTCAGGAAATAGCGATATTTACAAATTGTTTTTCACTGAAAACATTATGGGTGAAATAGAATGTTAATAAAACAATTCGTACGCTACCAAATATCAAAACATATTTTAACTTTTACTATTTATTAGACATCAAATACTGGATTTTTTTCCTAGTGGAATATTATATTCTGCATCATCATATTTATACTATTGATATACATATATTAACATATTCATTATATTTTACCTTGCATTTAATTAAAACCAACAAATATCGTAATTATCCAAAAGCACGCAAAATGTTGTTTTATATATTTTTACAATTACTACGTTTTTTCACAGTTAGACGAAATATTTCTTTTGAGACTAATATTTAGTAAAATTACGTTTGACTATACAACGATAGATATGTTTGTCTCCCGCACAAAATGTGTTAAGATACAAACTAAACGATAAAGGCTGTCGTCGTGTTTTCTTAATTACGAAACGAATCTTTTTACCTCGTTCGAGACAATCGATAAGGGCCTCGGTGTGCCAGGCCAGCTTCTGGATAACGAACGACCTTTCCTCTTCCTCACGACGACCCGAGGTCGTCCAGTTCGATTCATATGCTTCAACATTTTCGTCGATCGAAACTATACACTCGCGTCAATTTTTCAGCCACTATCTCCAGTTTCCATTTCACTCTACCTCTTCAAACACACTTTTGTCCTCTATCTCATTTTCGTTCATCCATATAAAATTGTATAACATTAAACATCTCTGATTTTCAACTTCTTAAACACAACTCAAGAAGTCCAACATAATTACATGAATCTTCTAACATCTAATCATAAATAGATTAAAAACTTGGTGCACCGAATAAAATCACAAAGACAACTAAAATTTCTCCACTCTTTCACTTTTTAATATTTAGCCAGAGAATCGTTTAAAACGAGCACAGTATAATACTCCATGGAACTATCAATCGTATATACTCGATTGTCCTTTCACATCGTGCTTTCACCATTCCTCTCCATTTCTTTATCAAACGGCCAAAAAATCACACACAATCCATCTTATCTTAAAATAAAAGAAACTCACTTGTATATTTGTTATATCATGCTAATATACATATTATCAATCGGTAGAAGAAAAGAAAGAAACGCGTGGAGAGTAAAACTCGTGCTAGACACAGCCGCGACACTGTCCTCGTTGAAATGGCACACTTTAAGACCCTCGCTCGGCTTATAATAATAAGTCACCGATAGTCGATCCGCGATAAAACATTCACGGAGGATCAGTTCGCGTTTGTGTATCAAGGTCGAAATATCTTTGGATTACCCGTGAAAGGAGACGGCCATTCTGGTTGCCCAGAGCCAACATGTATCGGAGATCTAAGGCACAGTCCCGAACACATCGCGGGTCACGATAAACTGAATCGTGAATCGTGTCTGTGAACGATTCTTGAGGGCCAAAGAGTGACTCGACTGGTCGTCGTCACGTGACTACGCACGCAGTGACGTAGGGAGAACCGCGGCGATACTTGGCGCTGTCAGATCGTATAGGACAAGTAAAATAGGACGCGCGATAGCGTTTATCGTGGACTAATGGAGCGTTCAGTGATAGAACTTGCCGGCTTTGACAGTGTTGAATGATTTCTCTATGATCGACGGATGCCCCTTCTAGAGGATTTCGCGGAAATCCAACCGAAAGATTGGCTGAGATTCGTGAAGTTGTAATTGGATAAGTTTGGGGGAGAAATGGGAGTTTTGTGCATCGAGTGTTTCAAAAATGGTGCATAAAAATTCGCGTATAAATCTTGTGTGTTAAAATAAGTATAAAGTCCGTACGAATGGATCTCGATAACAAAAACATGAATTTGAATGGACGTTTTAAAAATGAGGAATGTATAGGGTGTGTCGAAAGTTTTGAACAAGAAGTTTTATATAGAATAACGTTTAAAGGTATTTATAAAAATTTCGGAATAATATTTATACGAGCATTTTAAGTAAGAAAAATAATGGAAAGTAGATTGAATATTATCCTTGTTTTAGTAATTCGAGAACGAGGAACTTGGAATTGTCGAAACTGTGACAGAGAACATTCGAAAATAACGTGGAATTTCGTGACGATATTTCAGTCGACGGTAGAAGAAAAATATTCTTGTATTTAAAGAATATAAAATTTCTGCTTACGCAGGTTACGTTTGCTAAAAAAATTACATCGCTAAAATAAGAACAAGATTCTATATTTACGCAGTTCTAAAGTTTGCACGAAATTTGAAAAATCTGCGATGATCATGAATGGACGTTCTCAGTAAGCACTGAAAAAAATAGTATAGCAGACACTGTTACGAGATTTTATAAATCGTAAGTAACTTTAAAAAACTCAGACTCACGGAGAAACTTTTCGAAAACGTGCTATTTATAGAGAAACAAATCTGTATTATTATAGAACGTTACTTTAATAACTGTAAAATTTTCTAGGGCAACCTTTTTTGCAACCATTAAATTAGTTTAATTAAATTACAGAATATTTCACTGATCGAAAAACAGAAACGTTTTATCATTATATTATTAGAATAAACCTTAAGAGAGCTAATAATCGAAAGAACTTTCCCGCAGACGTAAATCTTATCTCGTTTTATCCTCCTATAACGTCAGAGTACATAGTAAAAAGCATTTCAGTTCATCTTCATAAAAAAATGGTATCACATGCTTCATTACCAACACTATCGTAAAAACGTAACAAGAAAAGGAGACACAAGACTCAACTAAAAATGCTCGCTAAAAGCATAGTGTTCTGGAAAAAGAAAGTATGTCGCGTCATCCATCGATCCTGTTCTCATACGAGTTCTTACAAAATTCAGCTTCTGTGTGATTTTTACGAAAGCGGTAGACACATGGTCGAACACGTGTTACGTAGGAAGCGTGTCTGGGGAAATTTTAGGACCGAAGTCGAATAGAATAGACCCGATCATGTAAATTTTAGGACACAAGGTTTTCTATCGAAAAGAAAAACAATTTGTCATCTAAAGTGCAAACCACTGTGTGTTGTCCGAAGTGAAACAGCTTATGAGGAAATCTTAAGCCTGTCATAAAATTGAAAGAACGTAGTAGATATGGGACAAATTTTAGGGAAAATTTGGAGAATATTATCAGAAGATATATGAGCTTGCGAGGTGTGTTTTTGTTTCCAAAACTTACATTCTTATCTTGGATTACTAATAACGATTTACGTCATACAATAGTCATACAAAGTCATACAATAACTTAGGATACAAAATGACTAAGATAGTTGTGTCTTATAAACCATAACAGTTTTGAGAAATACTTTACCGATATTTGTAAGAAATTAATTATCTCTTAATTCTTTTACGATTAATGATTCACCGTATAATGTTTTTATAAAAATTTCTGCCGCTTCATATACAATTCCAGCATCTAATCTAATCTAATCATCCATCTTTCAAAGACGAAAAAGTCTACTCCATTTCTCAAACCATCAATCGCAAATAAATTGGCTAGCTCCTTAAAATCTCTCTATCTATTGCTTCCCAAGCAACTCAACCAAAAATTCCAACGTAGCCATGCAGGCAGAATGAACAACGCTCTTTTTAGCAAGCTCTTTTAAAAACGACAAAAAATGTAATAGAAAAAATCCTCCCCCTTGAAAACGAGCGAGAGCAATGGCCACTGTGCGACGTAGTCGAGACGGTCTCGTGAAAAATTTCCTTAAAATATTTACACACAGTGGATCTCCACGAAATAGGACGACACGGACGTAGAATTATTAAGACAAATAACAGGAGCAGAGATGTTCATGACGGATGCAGCAGTCGTGTAAACTGTCTACCGAGGCTGATGCATCGCAAAGGCTTTTACGTCTGTAACACTGCGTCTCATAACTATAAAATATAAAATCATCCAAAAATCATCAATCGAGGCGCTTGTGATGAAAATAACCCTTATCAAATTTAGCGAGTTTTTAGGTAATAATACAAAATTAATCGTTTCGTACTACAACTAAGGAACAATATTTTTGAAAATTCATTATTGTGTAAATAAATTTCAAAGTGTAAAAATGTAGAAAATACGGATAATACATCGAAAGTATAAAATATGTAAAACATTTCACGTAAAGCATTCATTATAACGCCTAGCCAATGGAACGAATTTGTATTTATGTGATTTTTTAGCTGCATTTATTTTTTTCAGTATATTCATATCTATAGAATCAACAAATATCTATGAATAGATGTCTTACTTGAAGTATCTTATTATTCGGAATATGTAGTAGCTTATTATTCGAAAAATGTACTCAATGTACACTAAAATGAGACTCTAACGATAACATAGTAATATCTGGCTTCTTCTCTGTTTTATTCAAAAATTTTGCGATACCTCTAATCAGACATTGTCGTGTACCGTTCCGTATCTTGTACCTACGTAAGAATTGAAAATTTCAGGGCGGTTTTACGTTTGTGAGACGCATTGTATACACGAATGTATACCGACGAGCTAAAAATTTCCTCCTTTGGCCGGACCAACACGGCGAGAGGCGGTAGCCTAAGCACAGCAAGAGGGCTGCCGAGCACACGCATATTCATACGCGTTTCTCGCCGGCTGTCTACTTTATTTTCGGTTCTTCCTGCGGCCCCTCGTCTCGACACCATTGGCGTCACACGCCAGCACCGAAAAACTCGTCGCGAGACGAGAAACGCGGTCGTGAAATTCCGTTCCAACGACGCGACGCTTGTTCCAAGCGTCATGTTAGTGAAACTCTCTTCTCTTTCCTTTTTTATCTCTCTATTTCTCTCTCTTTCTTTCTTTCTCAAGCTCTGTATTTTATGTTCCAGCGTTTTTTCTCTTTCCTCTGATCTTGTTTTCGGTATTTTGCTCCCGAGTGCCGAGAATCGGCCGACACTGTCGCCTTCTATTTGCTACTAGAAAATTCTAGTACAAAGGACATGGTCCTCGGTGGCACGCGAAAGGTGCTTCCAAGTCTTTGGGAACCAGCATATGGACAGAGGAATTGTGAGAGATGCGCTTGGAGAAGTTAGGTTTACGGACAAGCTTGCGGCGATGATTGTTTGGATTGGTTCAGCGGGATGGTTCGATGGTTCGATGGTTCGCTGGTATTTATTGTTACGGTGGAATAATTGACGGGTTGTTGTACTGTATTTAATTGACGAACATTAAAGGGCGTTCGAGAATGGGGTAACTTTTGTCAGATCAAGATGCATTGGATTTTTAGCAAATTTCGAGGAATTTTGTACGGTACATTTTCAACGTTTATGTTGAAGAAAAATATGTATTGGTTAATTAAAATTGAAATATTAGTTGATTAAATTTGTACGAAAAATTGTTGGACGATTTGTTGGAAAAGTTGAAACTGAGAAATAATTCATTGGACAAATTCTTGAACTTTGAACTTCTTAATGTATAACACAGATTTGTTTATTTCGATATTTACTTCAGCTTTCTTTGCCTGATGCAAGAATGTTTGCAAAAAAAAAAGAAGGAGGATAAATAGAACTCATAGAAACCTCAAGTTATAAAATTGTTTCCGGGTATGGAAAATTTTGTGGGGCAAGCATTGGCAAAGAAGTATTAAAAATACGTAACAAGCGAAGCATTGTTAATTAGTTCCGAATAAAAACCGTGAACTGCAAAGTGCAATAAAGATATTCAGGTATCGCGTTTCTTTTGTTGTCAACATAAACTAAGTTACATAGACCGAATCGATTAATGAAGTGAACAAAAAGTTTCATGAAAAGAGTTTCAGACTTGATCAGTTCATTTTATTTAAGTTAAATCAATTATTGCTCTTAAGTGGCAATTTTAATTACAGAGAAATATTTTCCAACAATGTGCATTGGAAAGTATAAATAGTAAATAAGAAATATGAGTGAGTCAATCGTATAGGTACATATCTGCAACTGATTAAATTGATAACAATTAACAAAGTTGATAATAAAATTAGAGATAACGATTCAATCAATTACAAATCCAATGAAATAAATTATTGATAATTCTTTGTAAACGATCAGTAGAATAGTCGTCAAATGTTAACCCTTTCGTGTTACATGTATCTACTGTGAGGTACATTGTACATTACAAAATAATTGTTCGTTTTCGGCCAAATTGACTTGATATTTTAATTTATGTTCTTTTTTTATTAATATAATTATTCTTATTTGTATGTAATTATATTTTTAATGGAAAATTAATGTATAAATATTTACGATAATTATAATATTTATAAAAATTTACAGAAGTCACGATGTAGGTAATAAAATTAGATATTTCACCTAATTTTAAAGGAAAATTTATTTTTTAATATTCGAAAAATTCCACCTTGAAAGGGTTAAAACTCACAAGATATTTATAATCATACAAAAATTCATACAACTCAATCCTTGTTTATACAAAATGCTTTTCTATACTTTCCAGAGTTCTCAGAAAATACGCGTTCGCACAAAAGGCGATCGAGGGATCACGACAAAACAGCGTTCACTCAATAACCCTCCGCATCTTCACGAATTCGCAAAACAGCTTTTCGCCACCCACGGATAAACCCTACGATCCGATCCAAAGATATTCCAAGAACCCTGCACAACTCTTTCTACCTTTATTCCAGTAAATCTCAAGGGACGATCGATTATTCCATTTCTCAAGGAAACATCGACTCACAAACGAAAACCACGAACAAACGATTCGCGGACTTTCCTTCGTGATTCAATCGATTCACTTGCGTTTAATAGAACTTCCGATTACGCGAAACCTTTTACAAATTTTGTCAGTACTTTTACAAATTTTTCTGAGTGCACTGAAATATTTTGGTAGAAATTAAACGATATTCACACGTCACGAATCGAGCGAAAATCGAACGATCGTAATTAAATGTGAACGCGATTTCGCCTAAACCGATCGAGAGACGAAACACGACTGGTGCCGCCTGTCTGGCAAACGGCCGATAAGCTCGCTATCTTCTCCGCGGATATTAATTTTTCTTCGTTTTTTCTCTCTCTGTCCCCGTCCCTCTTTGCTCGTTCACGTGCACCGACACATCGCAAGCATCTCGTGCAAATGGATCGTCTCCGTATTGTCTGCATTCTACATTCTACATGTATAACCACGTACGTAAGTATTAGGACACCTGCTCGTCTTGTGTAAGAAGTGATAATTGCGATAGATTAATCAGGAAATGATTAAATGGGCAGTAGTTTGCATAAAATAATGGTCGATCAAAAATTGTAAAGCCGTTTGTAAGAGTTGTAGGAAAATAATTAATCAACAGTTATTCGTTGGATTTTATAGTATGATTTAAATCTGAGTAAAATTTTAATCATCTGATAGATAAATGATTTTTTAAAATTTTTCAATAGAACTATTCATTTATTGGGACAATAGTGAAACTATAGTCTTTCTCGGATATCTACTTCTAATTAGGAAATTGAAAATCATTACGAAAGAATATAAATCGAATAAGCCAGGTGAAAAATTGAAATAAATAATTCATTTTATTTGTCGCAAGAAACATCTCGCGAAATTGTGAGCTTGGAAGTTTTGTGAAATTTTAATATCATTTGGGAACGAACTGAACCAATTAAATTTACGCACTGTGAAAAGGCACGATAAGATACATTTTTGTTCTTTTATTGAGATTTGAATTTTGAGATCTAATACATTATCCGCCATTCGAATAGATCTTTATTGCAGCAACTACTACTTGTTAGTAACTCGATAGATTTGTATCAGTACCTTGTTATAACAACATTCTAACAACTTTTCAATTGTATTAAATATTCTGTAAATGATATAGGTACCTGAGGTATGCAACGGAGCATTAATTACAAGTAGCCAACTTAAAATACCAATCCTTTTGAGACTCTGGAATCAGACTGTCAGAGAAAAGTTTGAATTCGATTTCGACTGTCCGAAAGTTGGAACACCGACGTTCCATTTGCAGTGAATCGCGTAACGTGACCGCTTTGTGGTTGAGTTACTCGGTTCGAATCTCGAGGAAATCCTTAGGGACAGGTAGAAGACGAATCGGAGTTTTAGAGTAATCGAACGAAGCTTCGCGATTCGATGTTTGGCAGATATCGATCGTGATTTGTGAGATGTTTTCGTAAGACTGCCGTGAAAAAAATCAAGGGTTGAATAGAATTGTTTAGGATGCTAGAGAAAGAGATATATTTGACATGAGATCAAAGACAAGTAAAATTTTGATTTCTTTGTAAAAAACAGAAAATTTATCTAATTATGTTTTCCCTCTTTTCATTGATCCAACCAACATACTTTTCAAATAACGCCAAATCTAAATTTCTCGAAACCATTAATTCTCCGAGATCTTCTTTACAATGCTCCAACACAAATTCGTCGTTAAAATTATTATTCAGTATTGACGACACATTCGTCTGGAATGATAGAAAATTTCTATCTTGTTTTGTTCGACAATTACGATATTGATTTTAGCGCATGATAACACGAACACCACAATGCAAGGTAAAGAAAAGAGAAATGACATTTTTTGTTGCTTGCGAACTATACAATTTCCTGTCCTCGATTACCGTTAATAGAACGCCAACTATTATCCAGTCTCTTATTCGTGTTACATGTATACTACATTGATCGTAGTACATGTGGCCGCGAGGTATGAAGTATGAATGGAAAGTTGAGAATTTGACTCATACAACTCCATGTATACGTCACTACGTGCCTTTGTAGAATCGATAGAATATGTTAGCAAGCACGTTACATGGTCAGTTCACACGTTCCATAGATTTATGATGATATCTATTTCATTTTCTATACCTTAGGTTCTTTCTGAGAAGATACGATCGAAAGTGTTGGGAAATAATCGGTTAAAATTCTTAATTCGATCGATTCATTAACCTTCTTATATACTTTCAAACATTTTCAATTTAGTCATATTTCTATGGTTATTTCGTAAATATTTCGTAAATGTACGAAGAAAAATTCGTAATTATTATTAATATTACCGAATTTTCAGTTTTATTTTATGATACAGTTTTTATTGAAACGCCCAAAAGGTTTTTTGTCTTGTTAAAAAAAAAATACAACATTGGGACATCATAGCAAGATTAATGTTTACAATTATGAGAGATTAATCGTCAATAATCGATGGTTTAATTTATCGATGAAATTAATCGATCGGTAATTATAAATATTGGTTATCAATCATCAATCGTTAATTAAATACAGAGTAATATTAATCATCAATCACCAATTGTTGGTTTTCATTGAAATAAATTAAGGTTCTATTCAATCAAGGTTTAATTAAAGTCCTGTTTGTTGTATGTGAATGTGTAATGTGTATCATATGTGTAAGTGAACATGGATAATGACGATAACTGATTGCTACTTACGTTAGGGGCTAGACTCAAATATTAATTTCACGCAACGAAGAAAATTTTAATAGTTATTTGTTAACCCAATAGACAATTAGATAATTAATTTAATCGTTAATTGTAATTACAGATCGATTGAATAAAATAAAATTTGTTTCTTGGTTTTATCTTTTAATTTTTCCATCCACTTTATCTAGAGTACTTCAAGAGATTTAATTGTAACTGATGATCAAATATCCCAATTGTACTGATAGAATAATCGAGTAGATAAACTTATTATTCATTGTTATTCATTGATTTTGATTTATAGCTAAAGGTAACGTAATCTTACATTTTTGGGCATATCTGGAAAAATAATCGTATCGAAGTTAGAATTATATAGAGTACTGTTATGTTCCCACAGAATAGAAATGATTACATGTGTACAGCTTTCTAGACCTAAGGAAGTCCTTCATGGTTGAATAGGCAAGTCTTCGTGAAACAAGGATCCGCGATCTATTCAATTTCATAAGGAAATAGCCGGCAGAGTATCTCTCGAGTTATACTAGGTATGTATCTTATAAAACCTTATTGCATTCTAGTACAATTCTTCGAAACCGAAGCGGAAGTGTTTCCTCGACTATAAAACTTACTCCGCTAAACTTACTCTTCTCCAAATACTTGATAAGAATTCCTTGAAAGTTAAAGTTGCCAGCTAAATTTATTTTTATCCGCTTATAAATGCATCAAAAGTACCGAGAATGTATGTGTTCTGTCCCCTTAGTTTTAAACTAAAATTCTATCTAACATTTCGAAACTGAAGAAGACAAAAGTTTTCTCATTTTCTTTGCGTCACCTTACGTTTTTCTTTATTCAATAGGAATATTTAATTATTATCTTATAACAGTTCATATAATGTATTCAAATATTTTAATATACTTTGAAAAATTGAAAATTAATAGTTAAATTAATTTTGAATATCATTCACACAGGAAGAATTTCATTTTTGCCTTAATATTATGCTTGTACAATATTTTACCTCTTATTAACAAAATTATCCAATTAAAAAAAGATTTTGAATTTGTTGATTACTTAGTATGCCTCTAATATAGGTTATAAATCTCTCTCTGTGCCTTTAATATCGGTTATAAATCTTTCTTGGTTTTATCTTTTAATTTTTCCATCCACTTTATCTAGAGTACTTCAAGAGATTTAATTCTAGACATTCGCAATGGTCCTACTATATTTTCTAATACATTTACCTATTTCTTCTCAAGCATTCTCGTAGAACATTTGTTATAAATTATACCTACTAAGTCTACAACCATCCCCTACAAAACATCAAAGAACACGCGATAAAATGTCTGCAACATAAATTCCAACCATCGTCGGTCCAATATTCATTAACTACATTACTGTCTTCTCTACAATTCTATGCGAAAGTAAAAAGACGAAAGATGCTTTCACCTATATTCATATCACTCGTGTCGCGTATAAATTTTCGCCTGTTGGAAAGCAAGAGAACACAGAAATTCTCTTAACCAAAATCACATATCCATTTCAAAAACTTTTCTTTAAATAAAAAAAAAATCCGAATTACAAAGATCGGAAAAATCCAATTACCTCTACATTACGCTAAATCATAAATTAAAAACATTCGCACAGCATTTCCAAATAACTCTCAAATTCTATCGAATGCGTTATAAAATTCCTAATAAAATATTGCAAAATACATCTTCCTCCCCCTGTCAAAAATATTCAAATCTTAAAATTTCACCAAACCGAACAATTTAGATACATAAATCATCATTTTCAAGTAACCTCGATGGTTTCACGGAACGCGGTATAAAATTCGCGATAAAATGGGCCAGTGACCCCAAAGCGATGCGGCGCGCAATGGCGTGCAAACGCCAACGCGACGCGATCGTGTCGTCTAACGCTTGTGCATCATCCGTTCCATGGCGACGTTCCTCGGATAGGAGATGCACACGATCTACACGGCCGATCTTTAATGCGCATTGTCCGCCAGCCAAAGCCTAGCCTATAATCAGCGAAGCGTGTTGCGATAATATTGGCTCCGTACTCATCGAACACAGGATACACGCGAGGAGTGTGGGCAGGTTCTGTGCGACTGCAAAGCTGCAGGTGTATCGAGAGAATCGCGCAACCGAGAAAAAAGATCTGGGTCGGCCGTATGCGTTTCAACGATGTTTTCGTTGTCGCCGTCGAATATTTTAAGTCGCCTGCTTTTTATTGTTAACATCGTTTACGAAATGTTTGTTAATTCCCTTCTGCGTTTCTTCTTCGTTGTGCATCGTCGTTTTGTAGATTTTGTAGGATTTTTAGACTTCGGAGAATTAAGAGATGCACACAATTGTAGAATTTGAAGGATTTGCTGGATGAAGGTTTTTATTTGGATGAAATTGTCTTGGTTTCCAGTTGTCTTGGTTTTGTTTGCCACCCTCTTCCTTGTTTCTTTCTCATCGTTCCATTATCTCGTAGATTTTGTAGGATTTGTAGACTTTGGACGATTAAGGGAATTGTAAAATTCGTGGGATTTGCTGGATGAAGGTTTTGATTTGAATGAAACTGTCTTGTTGATGTCTCGAGAAGGAATATTTTATTCAATATAAACTCTCTTTCTACTAATAATTATAGGATTTAGTACGTCGGACCTCCTTGACAGCTGAAGATATATTTGTAACAAGATTGCATCGATTGCTCCGCTTTTTCTTTATGAAACCTTCTGATATTCATGAAACTTGAAACCTTCGATTGTCCGGAAATATATCAAGAAGAAATACGAGTACGGTATTCTTGATAGATTTCGTAGAATACGGTTTTGATATCGTAACTTTCATTGTATGTTCGATTAATATATTTGCGAAATATTGCTCTCGCTGATTGTTTTTCGATCAACCGGTTATTTTCTAGAATTCCCAGAATTTGCACGAGTACCATAGAAATATATGAAATTGTTGTTTTAAATGAAATGTTTCAAGGACAAAGATTTTATTATACCTTCATTTTTATGTTTTTGATTCAGACTAATTTTACTGGACGTTGTATTTCAAGCGTTCGTATGAAAAGCGTAGAAAGCGAATATTCAAAGTTCAGATGATGCTTATAAAACCTAATATGCCTCAGAATTATTTTTTGAACGTGGAAATATTTTTGTAAAACGAGTGCACTGACTATTACGATATTCGTGAAATTTAAAACTTCCAGTTCCTTGAAAATACATGCAAGAGAAATTTGAGTATTTATATTCTGAACATACTGTCTAGAATCAGGTTCCAATGTTATAACTTCCATTGAATGAAAGACAAAGAATTATGTATATATTCGTAAAATATTTACTTTGCTCGGTTACATGAATATTTTATGACGACAGAGTAATCCACAAAATGGTTATGAAATCTAATAGAAGTATCGAACCATATATCAGAAGAAACACGATATGTTAATTCTGCGTGGTCGTTTAGCATGAAGAACATAAAGCATTCATTTCGTTGACAAATATGACGGCTTAATATTATGTAGTATAAGTTGTACCATCATATATATATATATGATATATATATATAACTTATGATATATGATAACTTATATATATATGAGACATACAATATAAATTATGTCACGTTAATTACACGAGCCATCAATTAGAAGGAAAGTTAAACATTTGCCGGAATGTGTCTACACGATAGCACGTGCTTCCTTGCACGGCCTGTACAGTTCCGGCGTTTCCGGCGAATAACGAGAAATATCCGGAAATCTTGCGGCACATGTTCCGGATTAAACACGCTAGCAACTCCAGTAATTTGGTAATTAATTCTACCATTACTGGCACAAGTATTCGTCTGAGGATTTCAAGTATTCAGGTAACGTTAATAAAGAGGCCGTGTACCGTTGCGTTGTGCCGCTTTAAAAAAATTATTATTCCTCTAGAAAAAAGACACGCGAATGTTCTTCTTTTGGATAATAAATATCAAACTTCAATTTATAACTTATCATGTTTTAAATAATCTAATTTGTCGATTAAGCAATAATTTCTCTTTGTCCACGGTACTAGAAGCGAGTTTTTAAAATTTTTACCTCAAACATGACACAAACGCATTTTTCATATTTCTCATGGGAAATTTTCCAGATAAAAATTCTAAAAATTATTAAACTAATTTTGCTTCCTACGAAACTACATTGAGTTTCATCATGAATGTGAATTAAACAAATTTTCACTATATAAATACTTAAATTATATGATTTTCGTATATTATATAATTCTTAATATTTATTAACAGTTTATGTGTACTATATAGATATCAATTTTGCTTATTTATATAAATCAAACCAAATATTAAAATAAATAATCAAATAAATCAAATCGAAATGATTAATTTCGAATGTTTATATGAAATATCTTTCTACCAAAATAGAGATTCAATTTTATATTCTAAGCATTATAAAAACGAGTACATTATTTGGACATTTTGCATATTTTTGCATGTTACATATTCATATGTATTTCTACATATTTTTACATACTTAAATTTCCCACCAATACTTGAACCTCCACGATCTACAAATTATATTTTTATGACTCATCATCCTATTTATGAAATATTTTCACATATTTAAAACAGTACATATTCATCAAACATCACTCATTGTCCAATTTATCGAATATTCTATTGAAAATATACCAATAAAACTAAAATATTATTTATTATTAAAAGCGTCACGATAAAAATAATACAAACGTTTGCGTTACATCGTCGCTAATAAAGTATACCACGATGTTGTAAAAGTGTCTCAATAAATAGTATGGCATTACTCAGCAGCTTATAAAGACTGCACGTGTCATTTTAATTGGATTCCAATGAGTAAAGACTTTCCGCGAACGCGAGCGAGTTCAAAGAGTGAAACAAGAACAAATAACGCGAGACTGGCGGCGGTTCGAGTTGGAAAGAAATTCTGTTTTTCGCGCGGCCAGACGTTAGAGGGAAGTGGCAGGAAGTGGAGGATGCGTTTGAGCCTTGAATTCAAATGGTACCGGGGCGGCTGGCCGGAAGTGAATCGTCTTGGAACGTGGATTTAAAAAGAAAGGGAAATGGGACACCGGCCGCTCCGATTTAACTGTACAAGTAAACCGGGTCGCAAATGAATTTGATACTGTCTCTTCGACGATGTAAATTAACTGCAAGTTAACTGTGTTTTTTTAATAGCGACAGTTTCCAGCGTCGCAAACATAGTTCGATTTTTGTTTTCTGTTACTGATAACGGATAAGGTTTATGCAGAATCATTTTCAAAACTATAGTTGAATAACCATTATTTGATTTTTTTTTTTTGCTTATTTGCGAATTTTATTTCTTGTTGCAGTCGTTTTTACGGAATTAGTGTTAGAACTTCGATAGAATAACTGTTATTTGATTTACTTTTGTTTACTCGAGTTTCATTATTTATCACAGCTGTTTCTTTTCTTTCTTCTATAAAATTATTTATTTGCAACGGTTTACGTAAAATTGTTCTTAGAATTTAATTGACTCGCTATTATCTGACTTATTTCTTGCTACAGTCGCCTAAGCAGAATAATTTTCAGAATTTAAATTGAATCGTTACTGTTTGATTTGTTCCTTGTTGCTCTCGTTTATACAGAATTGTCTGTAGAATTTAGTTAAGTAGTTATTATTCGGTTTATTTTTTTGGTATAATTTCACAATTTTATCTTGTTAGAGGAATAAGTTTTAAAAAATACTAACACGATAAAATCAATTTGAGTTTCTTCTCCATTTAATTATACATAGAACATTTCTGAAAACTACAGAAACTTTGTTCAATAGGGAAGTTGTATATTAGAAAAACTGATCAATAACCAAAACGCCATTAACGCGAATGATTCTTTTTCTCTTTCCTGTTCCTTTAAGCATGGTATTAAAACATGCATACATAATTAGTTTTTACTCTTCTCTTTTTCCGCTAGTAATATACTTCGAAGGAATGAGAGCAAAGGTGAACGTCTGTGACGTCAATCTTTTGCTTCGAGTTGTAGAAAGCAAACACGAAAATCAAACTATCTGTATTTGCGTCGAACGAAATATTGGATGTATATTACATTTTTATGCTACATCATACGTATAAAACAGTGTATCGCGTCTTGTTAGATATTTAATTAAATCAGAGACAAGGATTCCACAGAAGTGTAATCATATCATAAGTTACACACTTTCAGTTCCGTTCGGAAACATGTATTTTTTACAACTCGATACTCTTTTCATTCATTATACGTAATCTTATCAACATTTTTCCTAGAAGACCATAATTAACAAATAAGATGGTAAAAAATTACATCAAGAAACTTTCAACGATACATTTCGAGTGAAACGTTCAAAGAGAACAAAATTTTCGTATTTGCAGCCTGGAATATACAAAATTACGAATTAAACGAAAGATTGAGAGTTTTTCACAACTATACGCTTTCTTCGTTCAATAATGATAAATTTTGAATACAACATTTGATAAAAGAAAGATTGTCACATTCATAAAACAAATTAAAAGAATAATAATGACAATACGAAGAAAAACTTTCTCATGCGAGAGAAAGCAGCTTGTTTTACGTAATGAATTATAACGAAGTAACGAAATTGAGAAATTGACAAAAGGAGAAGTTGATTACTACGTTTAGTTACTGCGAAGCTCGCATATATCCTCCTTTCTTTTTCGCTATACATTTTATATTTCAATCGTTGACAGTTCTAATATTAATAAAACGTATATACGACGAAATATTAAAGAACTAAAAAAAAAAATACATGAAATAGCTGAATGACGGCGCTCCTATAGACCAGCGACATTTTTGTCTGGCCGACGATTTATTTTAAGAGCGAACCTCCGGCTCTTTAACTTTCTTTTCCCACTGCTTGAGAGATCGTGTGCACGCACGTGTTTTCGCGTGCAAATTTTTAAACGGAGCCTTGTCACACTCTCAGGGCCCATTAACCGCAAGGAACTGTAAACCGTAGTCGCATTTTCATGTAATAAGTCTCTCTGTGAAACGGAGTCGAGTTAAATCAACCGAGCATGCATGCTTCTCGCATAATCGACGCACGACAACGCACAGAGATCCGGTGTACTCCGACTTTCCTTTTACTTTCGACGATTTGCTCGGCTCTGACTCGCCAAGAATGCTATTCGTCACTTTTTAAATGGCGTGTACCGAAACAGTTGCGAGCATTTCGTTTCTTCGCTAACCTCGATGAATGGTTTTATACACGATATCTTTTATTTCGCTCGACTTATCGAAGTTATAATTGCTTTTGGCTTTTGATGTATCTGTCTCGTTTTATTTATGAAGATTCTTCTGAATTTGAAAGTTAGTTTGAGATAGATGAAGAGACGCAAGGTTGTTTTGTGAATTATATACGAATGGAATTAACTTGAGAAGAAGCTGTCTTGTCCTATGATTGATCGAGCAGGCTAATGATTTCGTATAGATATGTATCTATCTGATCGTTGTATAGAAAGTATTTGATGGTTTTTTAAGTAACGAATGTAGTTATTAAAATAGTTAGTCGTTATAAAAATTTGGTCATCAAGTAAAAGAACTGCGATAAGAAAATAATTAACAGAATGAAACTATCGTTTGTGAAAATTGAATATTTCTGGGAGACAATAGTTTTTAGAGGGACTGATAGAAATATTTAAAACACACACATAAATGGGAATATTTAACAAATTAATAAAAATGTTAAAAATATGTGAAAATATTTGAAACAATAATTAAGACAAATTCGTTCTGTTTAGTTGGTTGTTCAATGTATGTTTCGTGAAATCGAACAATTTCTAATTGCCAAGTAATTAAATTGAGAATGGCGTTTCGCTAATTTTGTTGCCAAATTAATGAAATTTGCTTCTGTATGTCGATTTTATAATATCTTTTACCTGGTGAAATTCGACGATTATATAATAATATTGGTACCTCTGATGAGAACTTGATAATTTTTCGTAGTGTAATAATAAACGAAATGTCTTTAGAAATTAGCGAAATTTAATAATTTTATAATTATTTTATAATTTCGCAGACCCATTTTTTCTAATCAATAAGTCAAATAATTTCAACTAATTCATTCGAGTCGTGAAATTTAAAATGAAAATAATTAATAAAAATAGTGTTCCAAATTCTACGTTTTATCGTAAACTAAAAATTTCAATCTCTAATCAAATCACAATATTTCTAAAATTCAATTAAAATTCTATCTACCGTTATTCTTCCCTTACAACAAACTTCAACGCCGCTTTTAATCAAATTTCGTTGAAAACGCGAAACTTCCACTTAAAATATACGAAAAAGTCTCTGTTAAAAATTTGATCACATCAAACTGATCAAACACTTCCCTTGTCGCAGACTATCATCACTTTCAAATTCAATCAATTCCTAGTCGAATCGATCTCGGCTAATACATTTCTTTCATTTTTTGCAGTAAATTTTCGATGGTAGGTACTCTTGTTACCTGACAATCAAACTACGGAAAATTGGAAGCATGTGCCACGAAGCTCTCGATGAATGGAATTGTACGCCGGAATTTTCAACGTGTCAAAAGATAAAAATCGAATCCCAGGGAAATAGCGAGCCCGTTGCAAGAGAATTGGCCTCATCGCTCAATTAAAAGCTCGTATAGGCACGTTCACTAATTTAGTCGAGTACGTGGTAGCCACAGCTAAATAACTTAAACATAACATAAATAATACCATCATTATCATCATCATCATGTTTATTATTATCATTTGTTATTATCGAGTAAAACCCTGCTCGACCAAAAAATCTAACGATTTGGATTCCACCGATCAAACACTTTTATTAAGCTACTTTACTAAACTTTGATGTTCACACGCGGCAAACTATTAAGTCACTCGCCATTCGATCAAAATACTGCGCCTGTCCTTTACTCGAGCGACGACGTGAATTTTATGCGACCTCCCACATGCAGTGATCCTCCTAGTGAATTTTTATCCGTAATCATTCACCCAGTACGGATGTGGCGGTGTGCATTTAGTTCGTCCCTTCCGTAAATTTAGGTCAACATCCTCCAAACCATGCGAAATCTCGCCATTGACGTCTCCAGAATGAACGAGCTCGCCTTTCGTCAGTGTGAATACCCTCCATGCGCTATTAATTAAGGCCAACCCTCCTTCAACGATTTTCATTCATGTTTCTGAAACTCTCCTTTGGAACGTCGATCCCTCGTGACGAACTTTTTAATGGTGATGAATTTCCAGATTCTTCCTTGAGCTGTTTGATGGATTATTTGATGGATGTGATTATTTGATGAAATATTGCCTAAATGGCAAGGTGAAGTTGGATAGACTCTTTAGTACCGTGTAAAATTAAATTCTATTAATTGATTCATATAAGCGCAAATAGGTAAGAAATGAAATATTACGACGAGTAGAAAAATTACTAAAAATTCTCGTGATTAATCTAATTTATAAGATGAGAAATTAATACTAATCTTCCACGAACGATTTTTATTTTTTGTCGGAAAACTCTTTTTCGCAAGCTCAATTCCTTGTATCTATATCTTGATCAATTTTTAGGTATTTTTCTGGTAGTTTAATCGATTACTTGATTAGATCTTACCGATTGGCGAATTAGAGTTACGTGGTTATTGTTATAATATATAAAATGTATTTATGTTAATTAACGCAAAAAGTATAACCAGATAGGAAATTGTAGGAATTTACAATGACGAAGCGATGAAATTTGTAAAATATGAAATTGAATTGGATTAAATTCGAATATTAATAAACGTGTTATAAAGTGATGTAGGAGTTGTTTTGAATGCACTTAATTTGCAAAGTGAAATTCGATATAATGTGCTATTAGGATATATAATATTATTTCATCTACCAATATATGCATACATAACTATGTGACCTAGATATGAAAATTGCGTGCCGCAGAAGCTGTTTCGTACAATCTTTATGATACATGATCAACGTAATTTGCAAAGGACGATAATCAGTAAACACCCGATGAGTAATTAAACAAACTGATCACGAATTTATTTAGTACGACGTCCCCAATGTCCTCGAGATAACAAGAATCGCTCGAAGCTTTACTTAAGCGACTAATTACACTTCGATAACAACCAAGAAAGAAAAATAATCTGCGAAATTATCAGCAAAAAAAACCATCGTCGCTATCTATTTCAAAAATATCGTTATATAAAAGAAACGATAAAATTGAATAATAAAAACGACAAATGAAAAGGAATATACCGAGAAGTATTTAATAAAACGAAGACTGGTAAAATTCATTAAATCTGTTCTGTTAGTTCCATCAATCTCGCAGCGTTTTCCGTTTCATCGAGGCGATATTTACGAGCTGAACAATTCCGAGGGATTCAACCCAGACGGTGACGTTACGACTCGGCGCCCGACGTCGCGTCGATTCATCAGTGTCGATAAGCTTCTTGAAAAATGCGTCTATCGTTGCTGACGCCTGGTATCGAAGGATGAACCGAGCACGCCTGTTACGCAATTAACGCCCGCATCCTGTACAACGAGATCTAGTTACTTGAAATCGTTTCCAGTTTTCTCCATCTATTAACTGGAATGTCGATCTTACCACACTTTAATGTTATGGAAAATATACAATTTTCTCGCTTCGTAAAAGTAGAACTTTGAACAAGGAGGAAATATGTACGTGGAAATTTCGTATGTGTGTAATATTTATTGTTTCTTAACGCGATATTTAACCGTGCGTTTTTTATAATTTCGATTCAAAGTTTAAAGTTAGTAAAGTTTGAAATTGTGGAAAATGTAGAGCTTGGAAGATTCTCAACAAGTGGAAATTTGGATCGCGGCTGGGTTAACAAATATAAAATTATGGGAAATAAAAGGTAAATAATTAGAACCGTAGAAAATATAAAATTGCGATATTTATGGAGAATTTTTTGCGATAAAATATTGCGATATTTATAGAACTTTGGAACTTTCAAAAGGTAGAACTGTCTGTAACTGAAAATTTTGACTGTGTATAATTTTCGACGAATAAAACTTTTAATTGGCAATGATTATACTTGTTTCTTCATACGATATTCCTTGAGTGTTTTTATCTGAATTGAATATGTTAAGTTATAGAAAAGGTATGAAATTTGGAACTCTCCGACAATAAAACTTTCTACACGTAGAAATTTCGTTTGTGTGTGTTGAAAATTTACACAATTGGAAGTTTCAATCGTTAGTGATTTTATTTGTTCCCGAATGTGGTATCGTTCGAGTGCCTTGGATAGATCGAAAGAAAAGTTGCGGAGAAAGTGGAAAGAGAACACGATGAGGTTTTTTTGTATTTTTCTAAAGCGTTTTTGTACTCCTCTATTAGCATTGCTTTCTTGCAACACGAGTTTCTCTTGGTCATTGAAACATCGAAGAGAAAAAGATTCTTTCTAAATCTTAAAAGAGTTAGTTCAATAGGAATAGAAAAGGCGTATATCGAAAAGACTGTCCAAAACTCAATCTTTTAACGAATTCTTTCGGAAGATACTTTAAAATTGAAAAAAAAGATTTGACGATACTATGTCTACTTACAGCAAAAACGCAGAGGACGAAATTTGTCTGACCTCGAGAATATACATTTATGTTCAGATTAGAATCTATTAATGTACACTAGGCTCAGAAATGCCCTTTTTAATCAAAGTCAAGAGAAAATATTCATAGTCGTTCAAGAAAATTCGATCATATTTTATCGATATTCCATTCTTTTAATACTAACAAATTTACTTACATCAATTATCACTTCTTAACTTTCAAATCAATATTAAAAAGATGATAATAAGCATTGTCGTTCCTCTTCTTATAATCAAACAACATTCTAATAACAGAGAATTAACTTCATTTTCATTAAACCCACAATCATTCGCGATTCTTCTCTCACAAATATCCTAAATAAAGTACCATCGTAAAATAACTATTATTCAGGTAATATCGATTGCCCAACTACTTTACCCGGCCAATATTGATTTCTTTAATTAAAATGAACACGAGTGTAACACTGTGCCGTTAACCGGCCACACGATCTACATTTTTTCAACGCGAAAAGCTTCAACAGAAAAATTTCATTTCACCGTTTTCCCACTGTAAGAGAATTAAAAAAAAAGCAAGAGAAGAGAAGGCCAACCACTAGATTAACCATCGTTGGACCGAAAACTAATTACTATGCCGCGAACGAGAGGATCGAACGGGAAAAACTGGAGTAACGCACAGTCATCGACCACGCGAAGTCATTTATTAATTGACGTCCACTTATCAACCCTTCGAGATATCGTGCTCAAGACCGACAAACACGTCTTCAGTTCCTGCTTTCTTTCCAATATGTATGGATAAATAGCACGGTATAAATAGTTCATTGTGAGTGGCAATCGCGGTGTGTTATATCGGTATGCTAATTCCATAGCTCGTCAGACTGTTGTACATATTAAATTCTTCAGTTGCCATATAAAATTATGGTTTTTGTAGGTTGCAATGGGAATGCTGTGTATCTTTAAAATAATTGTTTTTATTCCAGCCTTCGTGCGATGAATTTTGGTAAATATAATCTCTGCCTTTCACGACAACGATCGTGATCGGAATCGTCGTTTAAATCCACGATAGGGCTTATTATTATTCCGTCTTTCAAGTCGAACAACAGTCGTTCCCCGGTTCGATTCGCATTCGCTTCGATCGAAAAAACTGCCGTGTTATTCGCGTGGCAGACGGTAGAAAACGACCTCCCCTTTAAATATGCATGTTCGAGCGAGTTTAACTCGCTCACGGTGAAAGCTTTGATATTTCCGCTTTGAAATTTTCATTAACCCCCGCAGTTCACTGATCAACAAGTCCAATTAAACGCGGTGTTTGCCGTTTACTTTCGCGTAATCGGTAACCTCGTTCGATTTTATCCTACAGCATCTTCTCCGCGGTTTTTTCACGCTTTCAATCTTACCGCAGTCCTTGAAATTTTCCTCCTCATTCTCATTCTTGTTTTAACTTTGTTTGTATTGTTGTATTGTTTGTATTGTTTTAACGTTGTTTGTATTTTTAACTTTTTCGATAATAGACACTTGGAACGGCGAAAGATCGGAACTTGTCGAAAACACGAAATTTTGTGTTATTTCTGTGATTCCGAACTCTCAATACCTTGATAAATAAGTTATGAAAATATCGCAACGTGAATTTATCTAACATTTAATAGTTCAATATAGTTTGCGTTTGGATTCATTTTAGATTCGTTTTAATCAGTACGATCTCACCAATGTGTTAGAACCGATTGTATTAAGAAAAGGTAAAACATACAAATCTAACTTTTTAATTTTCTGACAAAAATTTAAGATTTTAATTTCTGACGAAATAAATACTACTTAAAAAAAAGAAAGAAGAAGGACGAAACAAACATTCTGAGTTTCAAGACCTTTGGAAGTTTTGGGCTCGAGTTCTGTACATATAAAAATCAGAAGTTAATCTACCTCGAAAGAAAAAACCAGTTGGATTGGAAACGACCGGAAGAACGTAGCTGGGTTAAAAAAATATGCTGGGATTGAGAGAGAATTTCGAACAGGTTTCCGTTTCTTTTAGAGCGGAACGAAATACGGTTCTTCCTCGGTCGTTCGAGATGAGTCAGTAGTCGACAAAGAACGCAAGACGTGAGAGTTTCAGCAGTTTTGTTATGAATCAACGATGCTGATGCGGTGAGAAGCATTCAGTATCCGGTAGATATGAAACTGATGAAATATAAATCATATTATTGCTTACGTAAGAGCGAAATGTGTCACCAGCTTCATTTTATATCGAGAAAAAAAAAGAGGAAACGATTTATGACTAATCTCGCTTATTACTAATTTAATTATTATTGCTAATGTAATTTGAATATGTTATCGTCTGTCGACGCGTGTAGTTAAAGGATAGAATTTGGTTTTCATTTTATAATTTTTCTGCGATATTACAGGCACGCACATAAAAGTTATGCAACGTTACGAACATTTTGTTTGGAAAGTTCAAATGTTGTGAACAGAAACGAAAGATGGACGTCCGTGGTTGAGGACTGAATGTACTAAAATTATTACGCGTCTTAACTGAGACGCAAGTCAATGACATAAATTTAATTAAAAATCTATTCTCATTATACTCCATCGTCTGTGCACGATCGCGATCGATAAAGTAAAAAGGGTGGAAAAAAAAAGAAGTGGCTACTTTCATTTGCATTGGACGCACTTCTTCAGAGTGGGACGTTGAAATTAAATCAACAGCCTGTTATAAACACTTTTAGTAGCGAAGTGCTTTTGACGTCACGATATTAATGAGGAATAATTATAAGCGGATCTTCGTTACGCCAAGCAATTTACATGGATTTATTCATGCACGAATTTTCCACGTTACAGGCCAACAGTTACCGAACTGTAATCGAATTCCGACCAAAGGGTAATTGACAATGGACAATTTGGAAAACATGAAGTTTCCACGTGTGATCAATCAAGCACGTGGACAAAACTGACAGTAAAAAGGATAAGAAAAAGGAAGAATACAGAATAAATGAGAAAAAATACCAAGAAATTGGAGCAACGTAATTTGCATATTAAAGTTTCTGATTTGGTTTAACGTACGCACAGTGAACGTAGAATTTCAAACAACGCTATGTAAATGTTGTTTATTAACCAATTTTTGCTAAACAGTGAAACTGGATGTATTTGTAGAAATCTTTTACGAATATATTTAAAATATACTTTACACCAAATAATTAATATTTAATAAAAATATTTTGAAATTTCCTTAACATTGAAGTAATATACGACCACCGTGATTATGTCGGTAAAGATTGAAACGAATCTGAAAATGTATATAGAAACTACGTATAAATACTTATACTATGTATAAACGAATAAAAAGGGAGTTAATAACAAAATTACTAAACAATTATCTACTATCAGCAGTTTATCAAAATTAATGAAATCACCGTTCCACGCATATTCCAACCCTCGAAACAAAAGAATCCCCGATTAAACTTCGTGTACTGCATTTAAACACCTACAAATAATCAATCTGTGATATGAAATTCAAACACGACTTTAAAAAATTACAATAATTAAAATTTAATAACCTGGCTTTGTCAATAATTATTGTGAATTACAATGATTTATAGTTGACCCTTTTACATTTTATACTTTCTCATATAAAATTCGATATTAAATCAGTCGAATCGAAATTTGCTGGACGAGAATAAATTTTCCAAGTACTTCGCCAGAACCGTAACAGCCGATTGTTGTTAAATAATTCAATTATTCGACTGCACACTTTCCGCATATCAAATTAATTAATACACAATGATAAACAATTAACAGGGTCAGTTCGCTGTAATGAAATACGCGACGCGTATTATAACGACGAGGAGCATTTCGAAACGAATAAACGTGAAATCATCATCGCACGGCGAAAGAGGGATGGAAAATAAAATACGCTTCGCTGGAAAAACACTCGCCGGGATGCAGAATTCCGAAAAGCGTGAAAGTAAATCGCATAGGAAGATTAGAGTGAGCTCTCTGCATTTTTCATTCGAGCTCGTTCCGATGCCCGCCGGACACCGTTCGTTCGAAAGCGCGTTATTACTCACAGGTGGACTTCACGGCAATGATTCATTCCTCGTTTAAAGCCGCGAGTCGACGAAGCTCTGCACAATAAGCTCGGATAACGTACAGAGATAGAAAGAAAGCCGAGAGGAAAAAACGGAGCATCACCGGCTACTGATATAGCGAGCCGCTCGCTTTAATCTATCATAATTTCGGAGATATGGTACACGGGATAAATGTTAGAGGATCTTATCAATTCAAATTGCAGTCAGATTTATCGTAGCGTAGCAAGATGTGGAACTTGTTTTTATGGCATTAAAATATCGAATTACTTACAGCCAAATATGTGAAATTAATGGTGGAACTATCGAATCAATCAAAGTAACTAATATCAGATTTTTTATTTTTCATATCGCTAAAAAAACATGCAAGTGTTTTCGATCATATTAACATTTATTTTTATTCAGACAGATTACATATATATTATTCAGTTTCGTGATAATACTTTAATTTTCATGAACTTTGTATGACACATTTAGATACATATTTAAAGGTCGGTAGTTCTGGCGTTACGAATATTATCATACAGTATTATTATATAATACATGTAAAATCTTGACAATGCGTTTTACAATTTTGTGGAAACTTTTTTAACGCAATTAAAATATCGAATTAAATGTTACTCGTGAGATGTAGAATTTTGGGATTATTCGAAATGTTAAATGTTATAACTCAGTGGAATTATATAAAATATTATCGATTCGTATTAACGAGTATGTATTATATTAAAATTTTATCGAATTTCTGTTTGACTATAATATTGCAGAGGGGAAAAAACAATTTCGTAATCGATGGAAATTTTACAAGTGGTTCGCAACGCACGTAAAAGAAATCCGTGAAATTCATGAACTGAAATTACAATGTAAAGCATATGCAAAGTAATCCAAGATAAACAGAGTTAATAAGAGTTAATAAGTTGGTTTCAAGTGATGTATTTTCCGCAGTCGAATGCGTGAGATGAATAAAATTTACCTTTGGACACATTTATAATACATATTATCTATTTAACTCTTTTCAGCTATAAATACTTTCTGTGCTGGCTTTTTGTCTTCTCGTCAACTTTGTATTCAAAAACTAGAAGGTATCCGATATTGGCGTCATATAAATATGAATATATTTATTATATATATCTTTAGTTCAAAGATAAACTGTTTCATTTGAAACACTCGTGTTCATAGCCATGAAAGGATCGAAATGTATTCAAAAATATTGAAACAGTCATTAATATTAACCAGATACTCTCTTAACCAACCTTTTTCAATATTCGGTAAAAAATGTCATTCTATATCTGTATAAAATTATAGTCAATTCGATAAACCAACGAAATCTTCAAAATGTTTCAAAAATTCCACTTGATATCTAAATTACTTTCATTAGTCAAATCGAATTAATATTATTAGGCAAATTATTAGTAATAATGAAGTAATAATTAGTAATAATGAATCTCTTGTATGACATTTCGTAAACGTGTAAAATAAAACCTATAAGATCTACTATTAACGTAAGTGAATAATTTCCCTCCAAAAATTCCTCCAACTATAAATAATATAACCATACAAAAATTTTAACGAATGCGTAACTTATAATTATCACGTTATACACGTAATTCCTACTAAATCAATAACCTATCTACAATTATCTAATAAATCAATTTTCACAATTTTAATAATTCCACAAATGTCCTGCAAGGAACCAAGATAAAGTTTCAATCGAATACGAGATAGCGAACGAAAGCAGATGGAAAAATAAGTGAGGGGACAATGATGAAGAAAAACGTAATGGACAGCGCGTGGCGAAAGAGGAAAAAAGAAAAAAAGGTTAAAGGTCGGACGTCCAATTTGTAGCAGGTCACAGAGAGACGCCTGGGGCCGTGCATGGTACTACGATATTGCCATTGACTGTTATGGTATGACCTGCCAATATTTTTCTTTTACTTTGAGGCCCAGAAAATTGTTTAACCGATGTCCGAGCTGTCTCACCATGGCTACATTTCAAATACGACAGATTACATAAATCTGACGCGAATACGAAGATCTATAAACGTTTCAGACGTCACGGATTAATCGCCACAACCTCTTTCCTATTTTCTTATCTTTTAATATTTGGTTGACGCACACGAAGTGTTATCGTTTTTAAGAAATGCAAATTATCGATAGATGGTGGGTTTTATGCACTTTTGGGAAATTTAAAAGCGCAAGAACGTATAGAATGTGCATAATATATAAAAAGATTGCTGTAACACATACGAGTGTTGATTAATTACGCTGTTAATTCATAACATCGTAATATTTTGCATGAAAATAAATCGTTTATTAGAAGATCAAGCGATCAGTTCAAACTTTGAATAAACACTTTGAGCGGTGTATATTAAGTGTAAGCTAAAAATTCTCCTTTTGCTATTTAAATACAAAAGCTTGGTAATAAGTTCGCTGAAATTACAATTCATTCTCTGAAGTTGCTTGGTATTTTTCAGTTACATAAGCCCCGGGACTCTTCAATTGCACAATTTATTCTCGTGTCCGTTAAACTTTACATATTTCTGCATTTTTTAATTCACCGTCAGTAATTACCGCTAACGAAGATGAAACTAAAAGAATAGCTTGGAAAATTTCACAATTTAAACTCTAATTCCAATACTGAAATGTCTCTTGAAGAGTAATAAGTTTTAAAGTATAAAAATGTAATGTAATATGATTCTCCATGGGGAAAAAGATACCGCTTTTAATAGTTACAGAAGGATCACGACTTTTGATATTAAATCTTTGTAGGAACTCGTTAAGTCGGTACAAGAACTCTGTTGCGAGTATAAGGAAGTTTAATATAATTCTTCGAGGTGCGGAATAATTACACAGCAACTTTGTAAGACCGAGCCGTTCTAGTTTTAGTTCTATTTAATGGTTTGACGCGTAATGACTTATCGCAGATCGTATTTCCAAGTAAAGGTGTTCATTTTTTTAAATTTCGAGATCAACCAGGAAAGAAACTAGTATTAATTAAAAGCGCCAGAAGGCAAACAAAAATAACAATAAATAAAATTTGATCGAATTTTACTTACTATTTCTATTATTATTTATTCTCTCTATATGTAACTTCACATGCTTATGAACAACAAAATATTTATTATAAAAAAGATTATAAACAAAATTTATAAACAAAGTTCTACCTATTTGATCACATAATTCAATGTCTGCAGCGATAAAAGGTTGAGTCTAATTTTCGTAGAAAAGGGCTGAACCTATCGACACAGATGCGTGGAAACAAGAGAACAAAAGTTGGGGAATTAACGAGATCAGCGCAAAACAAAGAGGGCATCTCGCGCCGTGACTAATTGCCGTTTGAAAATGAATTATCGAACAATTCGCGAAGCTGTCCGAAGTTATACACGCGACGTTGATATTTGCTTGTTATCGATTAGCTCTTTCTACCAGTATCGAATACTGATTCTCGTGTACGTACGGTAGTTCACGAAAATATTTCAACAATTTCCATACGAAATTTTATATTATATATATTTTGCGTGTTTTACAAGATACTACTATTATGAATATATTGGTGAAATATATACTTGAAATCTACCTGAGAATGTTCAAATATCTTGTAATTTTCATATTCGTAAAAGATTGTCTGCAAGGATTCGAATATTTTCGTGAGCCCATGTACGTATACGGTAATCGTCATCGTGAATTATACGACTCGTCAGACTAGACGACTCTAATATGAAGACTGAATTGGATTTCCGCGTAATCCGTCACCGTGGAAGCTAAATCTAAGAGACATCGAGCGGACGAATCACTTCGCACAGAGCCGTAAATCCACTGTAATATTCGTCATCCCTTTATATCAGCCCCTATTCTGCACAGAGCTTAAAGATCTGCGCCAATCAACGCGTTACAAATTTATTGCCAGACATTAACGACCGTGTAAACATAGTGCAATTCTTTTCATTGATACGACAATTTATCGATTAATTTTGATTCCTTAACGAATCACGAAATTTATCTTTTTCCATGTTACCTTTAAGGCGAGGTTTGAGTGTATTGCGAAGTACATAATATCTCGAGTTGATTAAAATTAATTGATCTGTTGTAAAGACTAAATTACACATCTCGTAATCTACAAGTAAGCCATTCTTTTAGTTCTAATAATTTTTGGAATATTGCATACAATGTAATATATGTTTCTGAATCCCATCCATGAGAATTGTTTTCATCCTTTCAACGTGGATTTCGATACGTAAAAACAAAAAGTATGTATCGATTAATTTTTTTTTCAGAAATATATTATACGTTAATTGCATCAAAATCAGCGATTTATTATACCAGGAGATTTACATTGTTGTATTGATATTATTTTATAAGAGGATGGTGTCTTATTTGGTACGAATTTCACCAACAATGTACTAGGATTACATACGTATAATATAAATATAAATGCAATATGTTTTTATTGGTTTTTTTGGCTTTATGCGAGTGGTTGAATCAATATCAGCTTCTAACAACTTTTCCATTTGGAACGGAGAAGTTTTGAGTGTTTATGATTTTTCAAAAACTCTACATGTTCTGGCGCTGTTTTGTTACGACATAAAAATGTTTGCAACTTTTTATACTAAACTTGTTTTACATGGCAGAATATTCAACGTATCGAAGCTAATGAATCACTATGCCAATGTCGAAGTAAATACGACGCTGTGTAGATATATTTTTTATTCGCTGCGTGTGTGACGTTAGCGTTTTATGTAAACATCGTCCGTGTTAAAAGGTTTTTGCAAATTTGATGGAGCAGTAACACAGCGAAAGAGATTAAAAATTATTATAAAGTCTTTTACGTTGACAGAGATAATCTGATTTATATATAAATTAGAGATTTCGCCTCTTAATTCCAGATAACCATCATTCTTTACCTTGTTAATTAAATATGAATTATATCGATGATATTTTTTAAATAAGTTTTTAATCACGTAACATTTCCATTAGTGCCTTAATCTCTGTATCGACATAATTTGTTCCTTGTTGAGATTGCAAAAAAGAAACATGATATGAGAAAAAATCTGATTGCCAGGTAACGTTAACGTTGCAAAGATTGCTTGTAAAAAGGCCTAAAGAAAACGATCACAGTTCCTAGCGGTACATGTTTCCAATACATTTCGTCTACGTTTACTACATACTGCTATGAAATACATTTTACAATGATACATTTCCTTTAACGTTAATATACAGTGTCACGGAATAATTGTCAAAAATTTTGGGAGATTTTTTTGAAACATTATTATAAGCACAAAATTGTCATATGTATATAATTATATTTTTCAGTATTATTACAGTTGTAACGCTATTATTATTGCCATACTAGAATTATAAGTTTAGTACAAGATGGTTTCTCAGAAATTTTTCAAAATTTTCCTGCAAGATGTTTCGTGCAACGAACTTTATATCCAGATATTATATACCAGTTCCTGCATTTATCTCGTTTTTTTTCTTTTTTTGCAAAAAGTAAGTACTTGTACCACTTTCTCACTAAACACTTCATACACTTGATGACAACCTGTGTATTTAAATAATAAGTTTAAATAATAAGCAAACAAATTAAGTTAAGAACATTTATGTTTGCTAATGTGCAAAAAAAAAGTAAGAATATTCCACAAAACCACTATAATTCTAAGTATGATAACGCAATTAATTTCAACCAAGGAATAATCACATCTACGATACGCCGCATAATGAAACGTTGTCAACCGGGGAGTCGAGATAATGCTGGAAAAAAACAGTTGAAACAGACGAGAACAGGAAGTTGTTATACCATACACGGAGATGGGTGTCCACGGTACAGTGACAACGCGTTGCATAATCCAAATTGCATTTTGCACTGGCGCGTACCTTCGTGTCTTTCATTTTTAATCCGCAACTGGTCATCATTGGTATCCACAGCAATCTGGTTTAGGTTACTTGATACCAATCGGATAGATTAACAAATTTTATAAAATGATAGAGATGTATTTTTGGAAATTTCAGTAATTTACTTATTTAATTAAAAATATTATACTTTAATCGTTGGTGATCCTAATATTAATTTTATTTTGTATTCTAATTTTAAATGATTAAAGCCATGAATTATTTGAAGTCCGAGCGACATTTTGTATTAACTGCTTTATATTTCATAATTTACTTCGAAATGTTATTCAGAATTTCGATCTATTTTCATACCCTTCACATTTAAATAATAACATATTTAATTGTTAATATATGTATTTTCATTATATAAAGTTATAACGCAAAAAGAACGTGGTTTAGGTGTATGACCAAATTAGAAAGAATGAAATGGAATTTACGGTCTTTGTTAGGTAAAATATAAATACAAGATAAAATTAAATATTCTGACGGAAGAAGAGTATAATTACTATTTAATCCAACTCAAACTGTGTTGTGAAGACCTATAACTGTAATAAATTGTTCGGAATTTTGAATGGCCGTTCGTTTATGGTTCGGGCAGGCCCATTCCCTTCTTTGGGAATTATCTGTCCACCCCGAGCTGTAATGACTCAAAGGTCAGGAAAAAAATCCGGCCGGGTAGGCACGATAGACGGACGAGATCGAACAGCTGGTGGAGAATCAGCAGCATAGAAGGTCAGTTCATCAACAGACATGGTACCGTGCGGGTGAAATACTTCACTCTCCACAAGATCTTACCACCGCCGTGTTCATAACATCAAACTTTTCTTTTATACAACAAGCGCAAATAAAGTGCTAAATCACACCAACAATCGATTTATTAAACCTCCTCCACCTTGAGCGTTAAGTCATTCGAAGTGTCAGAAGAGAAGAAGAAGCGTCAGAGAGAAGCGTCAAATGTTTAATAGAAGAATTTAGAAGTGTCTGTTGGATATAATGGGTTTATTATCGTTTCAACATTGTTTCAGAGAAAGCTAAGGTGAATGTTAGATAAGGCGGGATTAAAAGCACGATAAGCAGGAGCTGCGGAATATATACGGATTATTTGAAAATTTTAATACGTTATTGGAGAAGTGAGTTTCGTTTATGAGCACGTATATTGAGAATATTATGGCTCACATCGTCCTTTTCCGCTCGAAATGTTGCATAATGAATAATACTATATGGAATTTGTGAGATACAAAAAATGAAACGTTTTGTAAAAATAATGACATAAAATATTACATAATTAATGATCTATCGACATTTATTTACTTTATTTATTTCGAATAACAATAGAAAAAGAAAATTTCTCTAAAATATGTTAATAAATATATGATACAATTCTTTAAGAAATATAATCTATAGAGAAAAGAAAATAAATTCTAGTTTGTATAAACAAAAAATTAATAAACTCTTTTTAGATCATAGAATCTGTCTAGAAAAATAAAAAATTTTTAAATCGATTATTAAATATCTGAACGCGATCCATGAATTTCGAAATCTGCAAGATCCGAATCGTCGGTAAAACAGACGTTCGTATCGTAGATGGCAGCACGAACCACTCGATTTCACTCGCTGCGCTGCTTGAAATATGTAATTAGATAGGAGAAAGGAAATTCCTAAACGGAGTTATCGAGCTGTCGCAGACAAATTTAGGTGAATTTTAAATGTCAAAATGAACTGCAAACTACTTTTGTAATTTTGGAACATTGTCGAGCCAGATTGATGAAAACAAATCTTGGCAGATCATCGGATAGATCGTTCTTCGTTCACTTTATTAATAAATCTATAATTAAGCGAACAGTTGTATTTAAAATTTCTCAATGAACGGCGCTTATGTAGCTATTTCGAGAAATCTGATTTTTCAGTGCTACGTTTGTTCACAGGTTAAATTAAAAAAGCTGGTACAACTTTTGCTTCGAAATGAACCATACTAATTTAAATAATTAATTAAAATAATAAACTTTGGGGGTTATTTAAACATATTCTTTATTTCTTTGTATCATTATTATATAATAATTCTATATATTATATTGGATGAAGCAACAGAGGCATTATTCCAACTCTATAATTCACGATTCCCATTAGGTGACATACTTCCTTTCAATCTTCATTCAATTCCATTACGAGTTTCTAAAAACCTTCCTGTTCTGAAACTCAATTTCAAAATATCATGATTTCGCGTATTGTATTATATTGAATATGTCAACAAAAGTATAATATAAAATACAAGAAAAAATGTAAAGCTGAAAGTTCGTCCTAAGTCGATAGTGGACGACCGTGTATAATAAATAATAACAAATAAATAATAGTTTCCATATTCCATCCATGGATGTCATATTCCTATTTTACATTCAGTTTCACTGCGAGTTTCCATAAACATCACTGTTTGAAACTTTCATCAAACTCCATTTCCAAATGCCACGGTTTCCACTAAAAATGTCAGCCTTTTATTGAACTCTACCTTCCAAATACAGATTTTCAAAAATCCTTAAACTTTTATTAAACATCACCACCGAATGTTACAATACTCGCTAAAAATCCTACGATTTTATAAACCCACAATGAACCGAATCACATTCGTAAACCCTCCGACTGTCGCTATTTCATATTTCTCAAACAATTTCCCTCTGAAAAGTACCCTTCTCCTCCAAACACTGAACCAATCACGCAACCCTCCACTAAATAGGGCGGATCGTCCCACGTATTTTTTTAATCTATACCAACTGAACTAAAATCTACATTCTTTTATTGTTTTTTAATCTAAACTAATTAAACTAAAACCTCCGCTATTTCATCAACCCACGTTGAACAGAATAAAAAATTCCTCAAACGATCTCCCTTCGAAAAGGGAAATCCTTCTTTTCTAAACACTGGGCCGATCATGCAACCATCCTGCCAAACAAAATGAACGCTAGATCGTTCCGCGTTTTTTAATCTAAACTAACTGTATTCAAATCTCGGCTCTTTTATCGAGTCACGATAAATCCACTCAAAACTTTCGAAAATCCCTCGATTCGCAATATCCCATATTTTTCAAACAATATCCCGTTCGAAAAGCACCTCCCTTCTTTCCCAAACGTTGAATCGCGCGATTAAGGAAATGGAACCCGGACAGAAATTTTTTCCATCTACCAAATATCATAATAAATATACTACACCTTGGATATTTCAGGCAAATTTGCGTATTACGTGCATTCTGTGCATCTTTGAATCATCAAAGTTCTCACGAACGCATACAAATCCTCGATCTAACAATCGGAAACTTCAAAAGGCCCTTTGACTCTCGATATCCCATATTTCTCCAACAATTTCCCTTCGAAAAGTACCCTTCTTTCCCAAACATCGAGCCGATCATGCAACCCTCCCCTAAATAAAATGATCGCCGAATCGTTCAGCGATTTTTTAATCCTGCAAATAATCGTCCGCGTAATCGCAATCATCAGAGCGGATGGAGAGAGGAGCGCAGCGACGCGAACCTCGAAAAGTCGACGCGGGCATAACACACGCCAGGAGAGGAACTATTGATTAACTGTCTGGCACGTTGCGTCTCGAGTCTGGACAGCATTGTCTTTCATTATGCGATATCGCCGCCGCATCCGGAATGGTTCGTGAGCATATCGTAGCAAAGCAGCTAGCCGAAGCGTCCATCGCAGCGTAGGGACGCTCTTCCTCGCGCTTACGTGCACACGTTTCGCGAATGTGGAACAAACCGGTCGGAAAAAGAGAAATTCGCGTCGTTCGTCTGCGTCAATTCCTTGCTTTTCTCCCTTGTCCTCTATAATAGACCGTTATTTCCCCTGGTTTTCAGCCGACAACCAACGAGAATTGAAAAAAAAAAAAAAAGAAACACCGCGAGACCTGGAAACACATGCTACGTGTCATGGAAACGACAGAATGAATTAGTTTATCGATTTTGGTTCCGGAGAATGAAAATAGATACTGTTTGGAATCGTCGTTCACGGTATCACAGCTTTGCTTCCAAAATAATATAATTTGGATAATATTTTCTCTTCCTCTTTTAGAATTTTTGTACTCGAGGTTTCACTGTTTCTTTTTTTTCTCTCTTTTTTTGTCGAATTATTAGTACGGGGAATTTTCTTAGGGGTTTTTATGGTTACAAAGATGATAATAGCTTCGTTGAACGATTGAAATGAAACTTGATTCTGAATCTTGCAAACGCATTTCGAATGTGTCGCAATACAAAATAATTTATGCCAGGAAAAAGTCAAGAATTAAAAATGGAAAATTATAAAGATATTTGTCTGCTGGTTTCTTCAGTCTATTCTTGTCAAATTATATGTCTCAGCATGAATAATTTTTTTTTTCGAGCTTCCGAATAATTCTCAAAAATATTTGACATTCTCTTCTCCTTTTCTTCTTCTTCTTCTCTCTTATTTTTTTTCTTTTTTAGAAACTTCTATCCAGTTATGTCACTTTTGAAATACATGAGCGATATAAGTATTATTCTTCTTGATGATAAATGAATCGCTTAGAAGTAGTACGAAACCACTTATTAAATTGAATAGCAAAGGAAAAGGCAAAGATGTGACAAACATTATGTTTTCGGAATTTCTGTAGAGTTTACTATTATCTGTGCCATTTCCCGAGATAATAACACGAATAGCATGTATGAAACGCGCAGGTGGAGTTTAAAATTGGACTCTAGACTCCTTCTTAAGGCGAAAAACGTAAATGTTAATTATAAAGATTACAAGTGTACTTTGCCTCCGATTAATTATTATAATGGAGCGTAATGTTCCCTTAGTAGATTAATTCGTGCAAATGATACTTCAACAACAACTATTTTAAAACGAACTTTTACGACTTCTTTTTCAAGACTTTTTTGAAGTTGACTTTGCAAAAACACGAGATTTGAAAATTACGAACTCCAACTGCTTTCAACGTGAATTAAATGAAGCGCAGATCGCTGTCCGAATTAATGATCTATCTTCTTGAAATATGAGTTTTGATGTTTCAATTTATACCATTCACGCACATTCTGTTTCGATATTATATCAGATCTGTCTTATTTAATCAATGATACTAATATCTAATTTTTGTAAAAAAAATTATACTCCATTTTTTTTATTAATTGAAACCTTCCATAATATAAATTCACACAAGCATATTGAACTTCATAAAAAAGTCAGCGATATTTCAAATCTTGCAAAAAGTATATGCATACATCTTATAGCTAAGAAAGCGATCCTACAGGATAATAACGATACGATTATAAACAAACAAAATTTCTCCATATTTCAAACCTTTAAATTTATACTTATGAGGTTAAATTTTAAATATCATTTTTATAGATGTTTCCTTTATTTAATTAACAATACCGATATATAATTGCTAAAAAAAATTACTCCAAATCCCTTATACATCTTTATAAAAACCCCCATAAAACAAAAATCATAGCGCGTAACTCATTTAACACGAACCGAATCATCGAGATTTAAAAAAGCTTCCGAAAAATAAAATCCATAAAATGTTATAAAATAGTAAAAATACGATTATAAAAAATAAATACGGAAACGAAAGTCCTTCGATCGTTTAGCAAAAGATATGAAACGTAACAAACAATAACGTCAGAGAAAGGGATTAAACTACCCTCTGATTGCACGTAGTGGCTCCGTTATTCTTTTTAAATTTAATCGTTGAACGTGCAAGAAGTTGCAACGGAAGTTACGGTTCGAACCGTGGTAAACGTAAAATCCTGGCAAACTTCCACGATGAAACGAAGTTTTCGTGACGCGACGAAAGTTTGCGTGGCGCAAATTTTTCGCCAGTATAGCGCGCAAATTACGACACGATCGTAAAGAAAACTGCGGATGTTTCACGAAATAAAACTGTGTTTCTACTTACGACGATCATCTCGGAGGGCTCGAGAACGAAGCATTCGTTGGGTCTCCTGGCGCTGCCACCCGTCCGCTTGCCAAAGCTGCAACAGAAAACAATAGTAACGCGGTTAAAATCTCTCCTTGATGACAGAGAATCATTCTCGAGTGCTACTTGCCATTAAAGCTTAGGTTTTATGAAATTTTATCGTGGTAGTTTAAATATTTCTCCTCGTGATATCGACTGGTGTTGAAAATTAAATAATCTTATTTTTCCCGAAGATTATGCAATTTTAGATATGGTGGCGTAATTTCTTCAGCGCTTTTGTTTTACAGTTGTCGTATGCTGATATTCGTATCGATAAGATAAATATCAAATATTTTCAAATGTACGTGGGTTGTAAAATACGAAATGACTGACTTTCAATGATTCATGTTTCATCGAACTCCAAAAAAAAATTCATTTTTACGAGTATGCAACAGGAAATGAAAATCATACACGAGAAAGGAAAACGTAGCGACGCATCTACGAAAATGAAAAGATTTATCGGAGAAGACGATTTAGGAAATTAATACAAGAAAATTGGACATTTCACATGTTACTGCGGTAATGTATAATTTAAATAACAATTTGTCAAATAATTTCATTGAAACAACGCTCAAATATTAAAAACACCCTCTCTTTGTAACAACAAGACCACCTAAAACACTCGAAATGCTCAAATATTTCCCCCATTCCAAAGCATTCCCTACGATGTTAGTACCTAACGTTCTTTGCGTGCATTCACAAATAAGCGACAATTTTGCTCGCTTAGTGATCCAGGGATATCGACGTTACAACGCGGAACAATTTCGATTTTATCGGACCTTCGTTAAAGGGTTAAAAGCAATGACCATCGAACGCGCGCTATAAATTTCTTTCGCGCAACAATAACACCAGGGTGTGCCGAATACGGGGCGGGGGTGTGGTGTTCCATCGACACGGAAGTCATCGTCGGAAATGCAATTTATCATCGAAACTCTCGTATACGATACAATATCCTCTAGCAAGGGGTGCAGACTCGCGTAAATACGTCTATTGTTACGGTGTTCTGGCTTTTAAATGTTTACGATCTGCCATAGAACGAGCCATCGACAGATGTTTCTTTCCCTTCCCTGTGCTACTCCTCGAATTAGCCGCGAATTTACAGTTACAGTGGCTATAAAAAGTATTGGGGCATATTCCTCTTTTCCAACGAAAGTGTTCTATTAATATCAGGTTCGCTTCATTTCCGAAGTATACTCAGAAAAACATATTTGAGTCAGACTAAGTAATTTGCCTTATAATTCGTCAAATTTCCATACGTGAGATTTTTAGACGATCCAAGTGATATACAGTGAAATGTGTCGGCCATACTTTCGTTCCTTCAACTCGGCCTAATATCTTCAATTGTAATTATTTTATTAAATCATTCTCGATTATACTTATCGTGCGTATATCAATTCGTTTTTCTTATTGAATCATTCCCTCGTTTTTCATACCTTCCGTTACTGAAGTACACGATATTTTCTTATCCTTCCGTTATTACGTTAAACAGTAATGGTGTCTTATAATGTACGACAAATTTGATTATTCCATGCAAGTTGAAGCACGAGTGACTCGAACAACCCTACCTCGCTCTATCAAATTTTTGTAATCGTACAAAAGTATAATACTATTAAACTGTCCGAAATTTAATATATTTGGGCCTAATAAATTGGTATGTAAATGCTAATAATAAATTCAATGATGTAGAAATATTTTTGATAGCCACTGTACCTTTGCTGCAGACAATTCTAGAAAAATCTCCCGTGGCTACGCGAGAATCGAGGGTCGAACAATACAGATACTCGTGAACTCGGCTTCTGGCATAATTTTCCCTTTGTACTTGGAACGTGTATTATTCTATACAGAGAGATATATATTTCTGTATGTACATATACGTGCGTATATGTGTACGCGTGTATAAGTATATGTATGATATAGAGATTGCTCGAAATACAAGGTGTTCTCGAAATATTGGCAGCAATTTTCCGATGCTATTTCGGTAATCCCATTCACACGTGGGGATATTGTATAAATACAGATTTTTAGACCTTTATCGAGCTATCTTTTCGAATGAGAGCTGCCTGACTTAATTTAGTTTAACGTAGCTTGGTTTAGCACGAATCGTTTTGGTAGAGAAGTAAGATATAAATATAGTAAAGTATCTGGCATGAGAATTAACAGATCAACGTGGATGGATAAAGGAATTTCCGGTAGAGGCATAATATTAACTTCTCTTGTAACGATCATTTTAATTTGTAGATGAAACGTTTTACTAATAAGAAGTCGTTGTTATTTCTATTTTACAACTAACACAGGCACTTCTATGTGTTAACATAACAAACGTATTGGAAAGCGTTTTTAGAAACTAAAATATTTAATTTCTATCAAAAAATATAATCTTCTTTTTATAAATTACTCCGCGATACCTAGAAGAAGGATAGCTAACACAAAATAAACCCTAATCCACGACAACGTATTTCTCTACTCTGTTACTACTTGCTAATAGCCATTAACCAACAAAATTTCATCGAAATCGATATATATTTCCCTCGCGAGGGTTAAAACCTAAATTCAGGATTGAAATTATCATCCAAGAGAATTAGTCGGCAGCCCAAGTCTCGCTGTATCGTCTCTATCTATGCTAGTCCATTTACCTTAATAAATTATGATTTCTGCGAGGTACACAGCTACCGTAGGATCTAGCCTCCAATTAAGGTAATTAATGTACGACGAACATGCAACGACTCGTTGGAAAAGCTCGTGCTTAGGAAGAAATCTCTTCGCGTTGCTTCACGTTTAATCCCGATGAAAATAGGACAGAACGACCGCGTGCCTTTTTCTAACAGTAGTAAGATATTGGAATCGAAGAATTCTTCTTTGAGAGCCTCGAAGAAGAAAAAGCATCGGCATCTTCATCTTTAACGACATTGTTCTGAAACTTGTCTCGTGTAATATATCCTTTGAGTTTGAGTAATTCTTCTGTTACCTAAAAAGGTGATTCCTTTCCCTAGAAATGGTTCCTAAATATAGGCATACTGTGTTCGTGGTAGTAATTTTAGTAAATATTTCGACGTATTAATAAAGGATTCTAAAGGAAACCGGTTTGAAATAGCGAATCGTTTGGACCATTTTATTAGTTTTATGTTAGAAATTCTGCTAGTCGCCTACTCAATCTGTTGTACTTTTCAATTGCTTCTAGACAAAAGAGCGTACTCAAAAATGGAATTAGAAATATGAAAAATGGCCGATGAAACAAATAGGAGAGAAATTGTTAAAATATTGTAATCTAAAGTTACTTCGATTCTAATTAGATAACACTTACCGCGAATCAGATAAATACAAATAGGTACGATATATGAGAGTTAATCTTCTAGATAAATCGTATTTAGAATCTTATTTAACTATTACGTAAGTGATCCTTCTGATATAATCTAGCTGTATGAAACCTCTACCTTAATTACATACATCGATAACCACCGTGGGTCCCGATTAATTAGAATCCTGATTAATTTTCAACAGTATAAATTCGATATTCTGTCAATATTGCTGTTAAGAATATAGATATTTACACTAAATACCATAATGCGATAGAACACACGCAAATAATACATTAATATTTATCAGAACAGATGCAAAGGAGATACCAAAGCTGGAAGGTATTATAGTACAATACAGTTATTTCGTTATAATGTTGTAGTAATATTTGGTATTGCTATTATCTAGGTTAGGAGATACAAATTTGTTGTTTCGTAGAAACATAGAAATTCAAAGGCATCAAATACAGGACGACGTTTGTTTGCATAATAATGCAACACACGAATTATTATATATTCTTTTACAGTTAGTTTCGGCAATATTATAATCTCAAACTTGATACGAGCTTGTAAGATCGAAAAACATATCGCGGTATCTTGAAGCCAACGTAAAACTTGTAACAAGCCACTGGATATTTCTTTGTTTTCGTATTAAGGAATTTTAATATATCTCTGTTCAAGAATTTCGTAGAATAAACGCCAGATTGCAAGAACTAATTGATAATGCCAAAAGTCAAAACTACCAAACTAAACTTCGCCACGAAACCAATCTATCTTTATTGGAGTCAAACTGGACTCGCGCAACGAGCGTGTCTCGATGTTACGAACCAAGAGATTAAAACAACTAACAGAAACGCCCCTTATCCAGAAAGTTATTGTAGTTGACACAGATTACTCTCTAACTTCGTTCAACTAACGCTTCCTAAACAGAAATCCATTACCGATGACGTTAGACTCTACTTTTACCGAATTTGAGCTTCTAGTTCCAACGTAGCTGAATGTTACAAATCAAGGAATTAAACCAGCAGTACAAGAACATCCCTTAACCGAATTAAACACAAATTACACTTGAACCTCATCGAACTGACGCCTCCTAAATACACTCTCCCATTGCCAATATGTTTTACTCAATTTAACAATCCGTTTTCTACTCGCACCCCATTGCTTGCTCGATACTGCATCCGCCTCTCGTTCCTTCAACAACTTAACCGATCCCTCTCTTTCAACGCCTCGACAGGGCTCAGAGCGCATGTAAACTCATGCGAGAAATCGACGTCGACGTGCAAGTACACACCTCTACGCTGAACATAAATCTGGCGGTGCGGTAATACGAATGAAGGGAATATCGACAGACGTGTATCAAACGCGATTCAACCAGGATCGACTGGAGAATTTGACGGCTGAAGGAAGGTTCTCCAAGGTTCTTGACCTCCCTCGTTTCATCCATCTACCTTTAACGCATCATGCGTAACGTACAGAATGCTCTATAACGTGTGAGTAATATCTGAGAAATTGATTTCGATACTCCAAAAGAACGAGAAACATACCTAGAAACGTATATTCTTTTTTATCTTATTTGCGAGATTTAATGATTTCGCGTTGTCCTAATAGCGTGGTCCTATCGCTTGTCTTGCATCATCTGGTTTAAATCCATTAAATTTTTATTTCCAAGGATACTTGAAATTCGCGTATATGGACGTTCAATACAAGATAGCAATTTTAAAGAATCTCAGGGAATAGTGGTAGACTATGTGATAACCACATCAACGATAAGACGTTCCCGTGCATGCGTCGAAATACAGAATAGTCATCTTGAGCAATTTCTTTGAAGATAATCAAATACAAAATAACAGAAAATACGAAGTAACGATGAAACTAATAGTAGAACATAGTAGAATAGTAGTGAGTCGATCGATAAGTAATTCAGGATTGGTTCGATATAGATCTGCGAACTGAAAGAAACTAGATAAAAATATTAATACTGTGATCTTCAATCAAGTCGACCTCAAACTGCTCATCCGACGATTCTCTGCGAGTAAAACTCTCTTAATGAACATGTAAATATTTTATTCTTATATATTCATGTACAACACCAGCTACGCTTTGTCAATCTATGGAACACCCTGTATATTTAGGTGTGACCACGCACCAAGTATAAGATCGGATAACACGTGCGTCACGTGTGCGTGCAGCGCGGAAAATTGAATTCGACGTGGATCACGCGGACCGGCTTCTCCATCTCGCAACCCCGTCGCGAGTTAACCCTATAACGCCACCCCGTTGCTGATACGCATCCTAGCGATTATGGTCGTTTCGTTTATGGACGGGCCTTGTCCGTTCCTTCGACGTTACGTCTTCGTTAGGTTTCTTCGGTTTGTTTTATGTTCCTCTTTTATGTTTTCAGCGTTTTTTTTTGCGTTCGCATTCGCTTTGTCTTAGGGTTTGTAAAAAACGAGGGTTTTGTTGGATGGGAAATGATTCACGATACTCTTGGGTCTCATGAACGAGATTATAGTTTTGTGAGATTAATTCCGCTTCGTTCTGGTGGAATAGACTTTCAGTTTTATTTCTTGTGTTGGGAGAGAAAGGTTTTATGATATTTCTCGTGGAGTATGTTAAATAGGAAGATATTGTTGGAGCGCGTTCAGGCTCGTTAAGGACAAATTTATTAAAATTGAAAGCGGATAGTTTATTCTTTTATTTTCGAGTTACACTGAAAGTTAAATGAAACAGATAGTGTGGTTTTTAAAAAAATATTTTGCCCGATAAAAATAGGACGTACGTTTGTAGATCCGCTTAAATCGTTTTAATAAGGTAGAGAGAATCATCGTGAATTTGCTCTCTAATAAAACGATGAAATAAAATCTACGTTACTTTTCAACGGGAAGTTACGCCAGATTTTATTATCAGTACGATCTTACAACGAAATTAAATTCAATGATGTTTTACGATCGTCGAATGAAATCCTGTAAAATCTCTCAATGAAAATTGTATGCGTGTGATGTGAGATCTACCACTCATACTGGTACAATAATGTAGCTATTAAATCTTAGCCATTAAATCTTAATGAGTTTTCTCTCGTAAGATAGAGAACTGATTGAAATTTTCACGATTAAATTTTTTATAACACGCACATAGTTAAGTTAAAATATTAACTTAACAATAACAGATAATAGACATATGTAATAGTTGGCAGTTAGGTAGGTAATAAACAGTGGATATCCAAGGGTAAAATGAGAGTGTGTATGCTAGTGGATGAATGTGTGTGTAGATGACTAAGTAAGAATGCAAGACAATAAAGGAAATAATTGTAAACCGAATTCCTTGTATAGACAGAGGGCTGTAAATAAACTATACTTACTACTGCTACTAGTATTTTAATAATTTTTGCTGTCATAAGAAAGAAGATTAAAATATTTAAGAAGAAGAATTAAAATATTTTATTACGAGCTTTTTCCATTATTCTGTCTCTATTTCCCCTAATAATGTTCGAAGAATGTCCGCAATTTCGCTCAGAAAGTGTCTCTGCATTCGTGAAACACTACTGAGCCATTTGAACCTCCGACACTCGCATGCCAGAACGGATTTCCTTGGTCACTTGGTGACATTACATACTCCACTTAACCCGACTGGCTCTCGAACTTAGTCGACTTAATGAAATATTTCAGTCGACTCTGTTACCTCTATCAATTCCCTGTGCGACTCATTATACGCTATTAAGTAAGTATAATTGCTACCAGTAGGCAACGAAATAACCGAAATGACAAAAGCTTCTTTCTGGCTTTTATGTGTCAAAAGGTCTTCCCACGACCTTGTGAGACAGTTGGTCCCGTTGGATCTCATACACTCGAATAATATCGACATTTAGGGAAGTTACCTTCGAAAAGATTTTAGAACTCCTTAGTAGAATATGATAGAATTTTTTAATTCCATAAAAGAACTCTTTATAGAATTCTTACAATATATAATATAAAACTATAAAACAGACGACACAAAAATTCATTGTTTCCAAAAAGTTTGAATTTGCATAGCAATAACGCTTTATGCACTTGACTAATACTTGCATTTAAGAACAATTAGTTTCTAATGAATTTTAAGAATTTCTAATCATTTCTGTAGCAATTTAGAGATTTAGTAGAAGACTCCTTACAAGATTATATTTGTAATTGGTTTTTATGCATCCGAGTAAAGGATATTTAGATCTAAGAAATTCTCTAATGCATTTTAAGAATCATTAATTATACTTTAATTATATATATAATATAGAAATTTCAAATATAATTTTATAGAAATAAAAGAAACGAGAGATCACGATTTTAAATTTAGATTTGATTTTCTTTTTCTTGGTTTCCCTGATTAATTAAACATAAAGTCTTCTATGAATTGTGCATACGCGAATAACGATTCTATTTAATCAAACACCTTGAAATCTCTCATAAACGCTTTCAAACATCTATCGTTTCTCTACTTCTTTTCAAAGCTGTGCAACACTTCTGAGATTTGAAGAATCACTCATCCCCGCGTCATATCTTTCTCCAACAATAAATTTGATATTTATCAAGCACCTTTTCACCTGTCCCTATATTTCCCTTTTTGCAGTCCACCTTACAGACCTGTAACTTCATAGCACACATGGTGTTCTCCGTATTCTTGTTCTTGCTCCTTGCTCGTTTATTTCGATTTCCGGCCGACTGTCAAGATTAGCCTCGCAATTGTCGGCTTATTCCATCCCAGGCGATTTCGATAGTCGAAACCCAAGTTATGTCGTTAAATTTCAATCAAGGTATCGCTGGTTGGCAGCGCGTACGACACCATGTAATTTCACGAGTCGTATATTTCGTACCGACGAACGGGAATGAAGAAAAATAAAAATAAAACAGACCGAATGAGGGGAAAAGAGAAACAGCGAGGAGAAAAGGATCGGATAGAGGATATACGCAGGCTGGCTGTCGCGGTTTTATGGAGATTAATTGAAATATATTCAGATTGTAACGTACGTCCGTCCGAACGACCGCGTTACGCTGATTTATACCACGGATAAATTTTTGTTACGATGTTGCTTCAATAAAAGATGCACCGTCAGCGTGGACCAATTCCCCGTTAACGCGCAAGGAAAACGCCGATTTACGCCCAGACGTTCGTTTCTGCCCTGTTACATCGAAATTGCGTTAGCATCAACTTGACAAACCGAACAACGTACCAAATATCGAATGAGATAACGTAATAACGGATGCTGCTGTGATCGATAGAGTCGAGTGGTGTAGAGTTTGAAGGATCAAATAAAAGATTGATTTATGACTAGGTGTAGTGTTGTGCGTGGGATTGGATATTTTGTATGGAAAAAATTAGTTGATAATGGGTAATCCATTCTAGGGCGGAAGGGGTGTACAAGAGTCGGATTTACTGTTCGAATAATGCACGACCAGGTGATTTATGTTGCATCAGTGTTAATTTACGGTTACTGGTTCGGAGAATTAATTACCAACTGTGATTAATTTCTGTTATTCCGTATGGATTGAACGAATTTGCTTATAAACGTAAGGTAATATTACCTTTTAAAAAAATTAGTTTTTATTTCGACGAACATATATATTTATATAGATACTATGTACCTTTGTACATTTTTCTGTTCTTTAATTTAATAGTTGAATAATGGTTAAGCGATAAATGATTTCTTCTAAGAAATTCCAAAACTCACTATACGGAGGATCATGAAAAGTTCTTCGGTACGTAATAAACAGAATTACGTAATTATCACAGAATTACCGAGATATAAAAGGTTAATAAGAAAAAAGAGAGAGTAGATCATAATAGAAAAAAATATAACAGATATACCATATAAGATACCTATTTTTGATTGAAATTTCCAAACTCACCAGACGGAGAATCGCCTTCGAGGAAAAGCCGGAGGTGGCGGTGGCTGTACTCGATGGCTCCTATCGACGGATTCGCTTCTGAGAGCTTGGACAGCCTTTGGCACGGCCCTGAACGGCTCCTGCGGAGCCTTGGTGATCATACCAGAGGGCAGATTGCCATTTCCGACAGTGTCGTTAAAATTACTCGCGCCTCCGCCAACGCTTCCTCCGCCATGGAAGCTGTTCCATCTTCTGACAGGACCTCTATTAGCAACATGGTGTCCGCTTCCGGGGCCGCTGGGACCACGTAGTTGGCTCGTGTGCTTGTGCATCCTCTCACTTTCTCTTTTTCCTTCTCTTTCTCAGCCCTCGGTGATCCTCCACGACTCGGACGCCTCCTCCTTCGCCTCCATCCTTCCCGTTTTCTTCTCTTTTTATTATATTGTCACCCGTTCTCGACGATCTGGACTACATCCTTCAGAACTTCCCTTCGTTGCCAATGTTCCTCTCTTCTTTTTCCTCTTTTTTTGGTCGATCTTTTCTTTCTCTCGGCTTTTTATTTAAATTGGGAAGTCCTGTGACGTGTCTTTTTATCGAAATTGGAAAGTCCACTGATATATGTTACAATCAGAGAATTTTAGCGTTTTATCGAGATGGTTCCGTAGAGCGAGAGCTTTTTCCCAGCGACGATTTGGTAGCTGGAAGTCTGTCTGTCGAAAGGAATTCGAATTTTCCAGTTAGAATGTGTTTGCGTTGGATTCCGTAAATGTTCGTGAACCAGGCTTTCATCGATCAACGTTGGCCAGCTTTCAAGCAAGTTTCTCAGGATTAACGTTGCTGTCTGCAGGAGTTCCGAAGAATACTGCATCCTTAGGGGTTCTAAACTTCGCTTCGCGTGTATATTTGATTCGAGTAGAGCAAGGGTGTTACAGAATGTAATATAAGTAGTAATAAGTAGCATCTTTTTGGTATAGCTCAAATATAAGCACCGTTAGACATTAGACTTTGTAGATATTTTCTATCGTTTTCTAAATAACAATAAACATAGACCGTGTATATCAAAATATAAAGCACGAATCCGAGAATTTTGTTATATTTCACGTTCTAAAGCGATGATTGTGAATTAAAGAATTTCAGTTAAGAAACAAATGATACATGTGCGCTAGGAATTCTGCGAATTCCAAGAATCACACGAAGAAATAGGATTCTTAAGAATCCTTTTTCTTTTGTTTGTCCCGACCATAATTAGAACCAAAACTAAACAACGCTTCCTATGATTAAGAATCACGACGAAACATCACGATTTCTTTCTCAATTAAAAAGATAAAGGCACAAATCATTTACCTGCGCTAAGAATTACAAGATTCGCGTGAAGAGTCCGGATTCTCAAGACTTCTCGGTGGCCGATCTCGATCGTAATTAGATGTTTTCTACTAAGGACCTCCACGAAACTTCCAACTTCGCAACTTCTCTGGCAATTAAAACGATAAAGGCACAAAACGTTTACCTGCACTAAAAATTACAAGATTCACTCGTAGAATCTGGATTCTCAAGAATCGTTAGTGGCTTGTCTCGATCTTAATTAAAACCAAAACGCAACGAGCTCCGCTTCCGTGTAGCCGTCGCGTAACGGAAGTCATTCTAAATAGAAGAACGGTGCGCAGCTCCGTGGTCGTCGTCGTCGTTCAAGAACGTACTATGTACTGTTTACAAAGCCGCGTGTCTCGTCGTCTAAAATCCTTCGGACGTATCTAACACGATTTTATTACGTGACTAATCTGTTTTCACCATGCACCGCGTGTATCGCTAACGCGAGAGAGTAACGGCGCGGCGTCGCGATGTCGTATCCACCGCCTTTCTCCTAACGCCTTATCAATTTCAACCGTTTGCACAGCATTCTGATAACAAAAGCGGGGGGAGGCGCCCGCCGATAAAATCCGAGACAGTCATAAAGGAATCGAGTGTCGCACGAATAGAGGCATCGTATCGCCACCAACGATAAGTCCTTTGATCCGTCTTACGATTTCGAGAGCGTCGCCGATAAACGACTCGATGGTTCTGTGATAATGTCACGATTGAATCGGTCGTCGTCGATCGCCAGGGATATTTACCCTGTTCGTCGATTTTTACCGAAGAACCGAAGGAATATGGCTGCACGGCTATGAAACTCGCCAACGATGGAACAATATTATTGGAAAAACTGTTTTGATACTGGCTACTACATACTTTATGGAAACAGAGCGAATAGAACTCCACTTGTGGTCTCGTTCTGATCGTGTCGTTTTCGGCTTGGATGAGCTTGGAATTTTCGGACAATTTCGTGGATTTATTCTCCCGTGGTGGAAACATCGGAGTTTTCGAAGAATTCTTTCCGAAGTTTGATTGTAATTTTCAGGTTTCGGTCTGCGTGAAATTTTTATTGGAACGTGGATTAATTTTTTACTTCGACGGAGCCATGGGGAATTTTGTGGAATTTTTTTGAGAATCCCAATCGCGACTCTTAGGTTTCGATTTGGGGAGAAAAAGTTTGTCAGAAAGTAAATTAATTACGGTTTGTGACAGAATTATTAGAATTCTTCCAACATTTGACATACACCACAAATGAAGAATCGTTACGTTCTAATTAATACGTAAATAAATATTCCGTAATGATAAACACGTTTCATTTAACGTAATAGCAGCTTCATATTTATAGCTTTTATATTAGGGACTAATAAAACAGTAAACATGAAAAAGTTTTATCAGAGCAATTACATCTAATCTTTGAACACAAGGGAAAATGATTTTCATTTAATTCCCAACATTAAGATTATTCATTTTATTAGCTCGTATGTAATTCCTAAGCAATTACGTTGAAGCATTACTGTGAATTAATTATTTTCCTTCCTTATGTTTTCCTGCGTAACTTTTATCTCCATTATATTTAGTAGAATACACATTTCAAAGTTACTAACTTTGTGCGATTCTGGATAAATACTGTTACTTCGAATCTAACAACCTTAATAGTCTTTCAGAGTTCAGGCTAGTGGACAAAAAATTCTCAATGAAAAGAGAACAAAATGATTTCTGAATAGAAGATTCGTACAAAAAAGTGTGGGCCGAATAGAAGGTTGAAGCTTTAAGAAACCAGAAACTGAGATTTCTCACAACCTGTCCTTCCCCTAATACCCCTTGAATCGAATCCTTTACGTTCTTTCATGGTTTCCGTTCGTACTGCTAACATTGTGGAATTTCTCATCGCCCAACAATTTGTCAAAATCGTATGCCCAAAACGATCTGATCTTTCGTAGACGTTTTCCGTTTGCGAGAAATTACAAGCAGATATATTAAAATTACGTTCGAAATTTAAAAATAAAAATTAATAATATCTCTAACAATATCTCAAAAATTCAAATGACATTGCAGATTAAGATATAATAATGTTCTAGAAATATAATAATAGTAGATATATAAAGGATGTATGGAATATGATCTATAAAATAACGAAACAGAATATGTAGGTTGTCTTTCGAAAAGGTGTCGTGATTTTGTAATCAAGCAGGTTCAAATAAAACTCGGAAAACTTTAAAGGAAACGTTGTATCATGAACATGGCGTCTTTCTATGCTGCAGTCTGTAACAACTAGACATCCACCGTTACCTTTTTATGGGAAACCAGCTTATACCGTACGCCTTGAGTAAAAAAATACTAATTCGTATGAAGAACCGCTAAGATTCTCTTACCAGCTTGTATTGAAACATCGTCACAGCTATTACTCTTGCAACGTAAATTCTGTCAGAGAAAACAAGATTTTATCCCATACTTTCGACTTATACTTTATCACAGACTATTGCCTCTTTTCCCATTCTACCACAAATTATCTCACAGCTAATGTACCGCAATATGCGCTATCGCTATTTTCCATAATTGTATTTTATTTTTTCAGCGTCGATTACAGGGATCGTTAGATGATTTTCCACGTTTAATCTTAATCGAAACTTCTGTGCGTCACGTTCATACATTTAAGTGATTTATCTTCACAGTATACAACAGTATCTTCGCTCAAGTAAGAATCGTATTTGACATCCTAGAGTATTATTTCTGTTTCGTAAACATTTTCTCTGGAACGATGTATTCACATTATACGTAATATAACGTAAGATACATAACATAAAATAATAAAACAGATCGTGACGTTGAAATTTTTATCCAAGTATATAGCTTTTGGAAAACAACGCACAAATGCTATTTCTCCTTTTTAAAAACCACTTCCATTATTAATGAAACAAATGAAATTAAAACGACCACATATAAAATAATAAAACAAATCCAATTTCCCTATACTTATCGATGTAACTCTAAAAAAGAACGCATTCATACTATTTCTCCCCTTAGTTCTTCGATTATCGATCAAATGAATCAAATTATAAATCATACTAGTCCCGGCGTTTATCTGTATAACTTTAAGAAAAACAAATTTTTAATTAAAAAGATGATAAGTCAAAGAGCACATATATGTAAAATAATGAAACGAATCAAATTCATACACAATCTGTCGAACCATTAACCGGTTAATCCTCTAAAAACTACTAAATTATAGCGAATATCTGCGTCGTGATATCACCATTGATTGGAAAATTCACGAATCGTTTGAAATAGAAAATTCCATGGAAGCTGCGAACAAGAGAAACTCGGGGGAGGCATTTTTACTTTATCCCCAGTCAATTCGTCGACGTTCGCCCTTGCTGACGTTCCAGTACAAGGGAATTCGCCTTTTCTTTCGTACGTTTCCCCCGCGTCTACGACAAGAGGAAGACGAGCCGCTTCTCGAGCGCGTGCTCAAGAGGTTTTGCAAGCTCGCTGAATTTCTATACACCGGCTCAAGAATCTCTACCTACTCCTACCCTCTTTCTTAAACCTATTCCTCCTCGGGGACCTCTTATGCACTTCACTGTACGCCGTTACTAAGACTTTCCCACGGCCGTGTCCCCCAGGTAATCTCTGTGTCTTTCGGATTTGAAACTGGCCGCAGGCAACCGAAGCGCGTAGATACGCGTCTCTGTCCACCGACACATCTCGCGAACAAGCTTTCGCTATTTTTTCTCTGATATTTTAGTGTTTCCGGGTGTTTTCAAACAGCTGCGCGCGCTTGGATGCTCGCGGAGAATAATTTAGCGACTAAGGATGTTTGTCAGTTTGATTAGCTGCAAGGTATAATTGATAGAGTTTATTTTAGAATTTTAGAATCTTCGTATTTTAGATGTTCCGAATCGTAGAATTTTAGAATTTTTAGATATTTCAAATTGCAGAATTTTCAGATATTTCGAAGTCTACGTAAAACGGAATCTCGCTAATATCGTTAAGAAACTGAGAGTCATCGAAACGTCATTAATTTTCACGAAATGTTTTTAACAACATCGGCGAATTTAGTTAGTATATTGTAGTATAGCGTAGTTAGTATATATACTAATCTTATCTCTCTCGTACTCCACTACATATTTCGCTCGTATTCAGGCTCTGGATGGATTCAAGTATTTAATCCAGTAAGTTTTAGATCCCATTTAAAGCCTAAACAAGCCAAGACAACGAAATAAGGTGAGATGTAAATTCAGCCAAGTGTCAAACGACAGTAAGTTTCAAGTATCAGCATCTCTCGAGACAAAAGCAGCCAAGACCGTGTACAGCAGTTCATTTTAAGGTCAGAAACGTATAACGTCTTTGGAACAGAACTGAGAAACTTATTGTGTACAGTGTACATAGTCTTCAATAGGATTCTCGATATTTCTTCCAAGTCTATTGTCTCGATACTTAAGATATTTACAAAAGGTATTAAAAAATCTGTTCAAACCAAGAGTTTGAATTTGTATTACTCCTCAAGAAGAATAGAATGTCGCAGGTTCTATGACTGATACTCTAAAATTAATTGTACTGGAACTATAACAATTTTTATGTTGGGTCAATAGTTGTAAAAAATACTTGTATCAATATTTATATTTTATCCTTCAAGTATCTAAATAGAACAAAAAATCACAACAAAAACTGAAAAGTGATACAAGTGCAGAATGCACACAGCTAAAGCCCAATCAAAACTTATCTCATATAAAAAGAATCAAATGGAACTTATATCTATAATTCTCAACTTTCACCTTATTTATCGCTATTCAAGTATTCCCGTGGTAATATTTTCTCAAATCAGGTATCCATAATTCTGACGATTTTTTAAAATCCTTCCCATCGTTCTTATTTCTCCCAAGTTTCTCATTATTTCTACTATCGATTAAACTTCCAACCCATTTACTTTCTTCTCTCCTCTTTAACAAACGACCAAGTAACCGAAGTCTATCTAAAATTACTTCTCCAACTTCCAAAAAGTTCTACAACCATAGTCCTGGAGAAACAGAGCCGCGGTTAAATTTCGCCAAAACTGGTGCACGGAACTCGAGTCGACCAAAGTGATCGTAAAAAAGTTTTGCAACCCCATGAACGGCCAGTTCTTTTACACGAGTCTCGTTACTAGTCGTTTAAACATTCTAGCGCCAGGCTCGAGTGTTTGCGAACGCGTCTGCGCAAACGTGACTCGCAAAAGTTTCACAAACCGTGAGACTGACGAGTGACCATAGTCGTAGAGATTGTTTCAAGCAGAGCCGATCTTTAGAAAATTCTCAACTTTTTCAACCCCTACCTAGAGACCGCGTTTCACCGAGGCACTGCATGAATCGCAGGTGCAAGAATTCCTCTTGGAATTTTCAGGTAAGTCGACGGACTCTGTATCTGTTTCGTCTAGAATTCGTAGAATCCCGTCCCTGGTCGATGAATCTTTTAAGAAAGTTTCTTGGGGAATTGCGATACAGGTTGAGTTTCTTGAATAATTTGCGGATCGAGTGGTTTTTGCTCTCGTTTTGGAATTGTGAGATGAGTGCGATGCGTTGCAAGGTTTCTAAACTAAACTTTAATTTCATACGTATTTTATAACATTTTATGTTATAAAATTTAGTTAGCATATATCGTGAGATACATCAAATTTTCTTGCTTTCGTTTCTTTTTCATTAATTTGATTTTATTGACTATTACTCATCAAAATTATTTTTTTATTACCCTTTGTTCTTTTGTTGTAAATTTTGTAATGTTTCAATTTATCAAGTTATCTTTCATAAGAGAGTAAGATGCAACATTACTAATAGTTAATATGGAATGAAGTTTATCTTGATAAAAATTTATTTTTCCATATAACACGTATCTTGTTTACGAAATTTTTATTTTTCTCGGTATATCGCCGGTTTTAGTCTAGAATTTCATAGTTTTGGTAGCAATAGAGCAGCGTGTGCAGCGTATGCACGGAGGAATGTGCATTATTTATAAACCGTATTTGAGATATTTGTACAATGTGGAATCAAATATCGGAGAAATCTGGTATGTTGCTTTTCGAATATTGATTGAATTGTTTATACATGTAAACCTGCCCTAGTTTCATTTTTGAATTCTATTTCTGAATTTCTCTCAAACGATATTCTATAAAATTATACGTTTTATTCGTTTCTTTAAATTACTAGAAAAGTTCTGTTAGCAAAAGTTTCCAAGTGGAAGGAGAAATTATATATGTATGTACCTATATTAACTTGAAACTTCGTCGTTAACTGCTTCCACCTACGTAGGTAAACTTTTACAATGAAATTAATACCTTCTTATGAAGTCTTAATAAGTTAAACTCGGTATCAGTAGAAAGACCATGTTTAAGTTTCATGCCGAGTCGTCACGCAATCTAAGTGGGTGTAAAATCATACTTTTTCTTAAATATTATGCTAAAGTACGTCACGTTAAATTACCGCATAATAATACACGATTAGACTATACTGGCAATATACGATGAGAAAAATTATTACCCTACTTATCTCGTGTATGTATTATCAATGTGTCACACTTTTAAAATGAAATTAAGATTTACATAGCGATAGCAGAAAATAATAATCTGTCATTTCTCACGCGTACGCATTTAATAGATACTAGTTAATAACATCTTATTTCTATATATAGAACATTACACAACGTTACATCCAACTATCCACAAAATTCGCTTTCGATGAACGTCGCTAAAAAAATAAGCAAGAAAAAATAAAATATCGTAGACTTAATCGATACTAAATATTATAGAAAGTACCCTACTTTGGACATTTTACACATTTTCACCTGCGCTTTCCGAATCTTAAATTTCCCAAAAAGGCATAAACACTCACAGTTCGACCACGAGTAAAACTACAGCCAACGATATAACTAAAAACCACAATGCTACGTCGACCTACCTCTACGATTCCCTTTTGATCAATCGTTCGACGATCGTCTATACCAGAAATCTGTATCTACACCAACTTTTTCTACTTTTAACTCATCTATCACACGGTCAACGAGTATGAATGCGTCGTTGTCGCTTATCAGTCCCCTATATGTTGGTTCTATAGCAAGACACAGTTACGTTACCGCGCTATAACACCAACCGAAAGTTTCGCAGGCCCCTCCATCGCCCATCAACTTCCATCACAGGACAAAAGGAATCCTAGTGATAACGAAAAGTTCGTCGCCGTTGCGTTTAACAAGCCAGCCGCCGTTTAACAACGAACCAACGAGCGAAACAATTCCAGCTACACGTGAATACGCGTACCAACGATAAGCCGAGACAACCGAGGAAGAAGGAAAATTTCCAGGTAAAGTTACACGAACCGTGTCTTCCGGTGTACAACTAGTCGCTCGATTATTAATTTAATTAATTTTTTATTGTTCCTGGGGGTATAGTTACGTTAGTTCTCTTACTTATCGGTCCTTTGACGTGTAAGTGGACTACTCTTGATTTTATGGGAATTTCGGCTCGGATCGTCAGCTTGATGAATAGGATCGTTTTGAGCGAGAAGTTTTACGTCGGTGATTAAAGCGAACTGAGAGAGCTGCTGCGAGTTGGTTATTTTAAGGGAGAAGGTTTTTTTTTATTGAGTATTTTAGTTTGCAGATTTCCGGTTGGGTTTTGGTACGATTTTTGGAATAGAAATTATTAGAATAAAAAGGTCGGCAGAGTTGCTACGAGAGTCTTCCAGTTTAATATAAATTTTGGAATTTCCTGTAAATTACAAATGCGATGTTTTGGCATTGGCAATGTTAAACAACGTGTAAAAATCTATGAATTTCTATAGCTTCCGTTTGTTTCGAAGTATGCATTTGTATAAAATATGCGCAGTATATAGGTTATATTAAATTCCAACATTTCATTAATACGATGTCAAATTTATGACAAAGTTTATAGTAGGAATTTATATTAAAATTTTGAAATTCATATTATTTGTCAATAATTTCACGTAGTGAGTACAAACAGGTACCATTTAACGATCGAAGGCGTTTGGAATACCGGAACAAAATGATTTGAGAATTCAAAGAGCGTTATAATAATTTTAAACAAAATAATTGAACAAATGAAATGAACAAAACATCATCAGATATTCCGAGCTTTTTCTAAAGAATTTTCACTCCCTTTTCACTAAAAATATTATGTCTGATTCGTATTAAAATCCATAAGAGCTAAAATAAATCAATTTCCTTTTATTCGCCTTTAATCTTCTCACCGGCGAAATCTTTCAACAGGTTCTTTCAACATTGATTCAGTAATCAATATTTAAACTCTTAAAATTTTTACTATTTCTCTCGTAACGAGAAGTGGTTGAATGCTGTTGTAAAGTAATTATTGACAGAAGGTCATAAAGCGGAATACATTTGAATAGTCAAACTACAAAATTTCGTAGAGTTCGATCTACTATATAATCCCTCTCGTTCGTTTCACTTACAAACTTGTTCCGTAAAATTTCCTGACCGAAACAAAGTTACGTGACTACATTGGATTGATCATATTCAGTGGTTGGTACGTTTTAACGATTTTACTGAAATGCCCAGAATTGCATTTGTACTGCTACGTATTAAGAACAGCTAAAGCTTCGTTGCAAGGAGAACTAAAAATAGTTTACTCTTGCAGTTACTTATTATCTATTATTTATTCATTCCACTTGCTATTGTTAACCTTCCAGTGAATGCATACTTTAGATACTTATTGAATATTTTCGAGATGAACGTGTTTTATTAATTATTCGCGATTTGGTTGCATTACTGCAAACACGATAAGTACTAATGATTTATTTGATTTCCACCTCGCGACCAAGAAATACGATTTGGTTACAATTTTCCTAACCACGCATTTCTTCGTCCGATCTTTTCGTTCCATCTTGCATACTTTATTCTTAACCATACGCTCATACGCTATCCTTGACCTAGTTACTACATTCCAAGAGTCTATGTTAGAAGTTTTACCTATTCTAAAACAACTATTTCCGTCAGCCATCCCTGTTGCCAACTGTTTGCCTATTGCAGCTTCTAATCTTTGGTATGTCTTCCACTTCCGTTTGTATTACTTCAAGCACAATATTTTCTATATTTTATAAATCGATAAGATGTATTCACTGACGATTGTAACACCCATTTGTAGCAGATGAAAAGAAACGATGTTCTTTCAAGGTTTATTACTGCAAACACTTAAACGTTGAAGGCCCATCGTGCCTCTTTGTCTCTGTACATATTTTATATTATCTTAATTATTCGTTATAGAAAATTCCTACTAAATATCCTTTTCTGCAGTAGACGTATTAATTAGAGAACGTAAATCTAAATTAATTAACTAAACATATCGATAAAACGAGATTTATAACCCGAAAAACGATCGTTATTAAAACATTTTAATTGCTCGCATATAAACGACGTAATAAACGAGTTACGAGCACCGCTCAATTATACTCTGTCTGGATGGATTATGCTTCTATCTGGACACTAGAGAACATCGGCGACATTCGATTCTGCATTCCGTTGAACGTTCCATTGAAGAGTAATGATTCGCGCGGCGAAATCGTTCGACGAAAAAGCAATCTGTTTCCCATCGTGGATGAACCAAGAGATAACATTGGCTAGTCACCAGGTGAACCGGCCAGATACGAAAAAAGATAACATTTACACGTAGAGAATATATATCCATAACTCGGTCTGGTCAATATTTGATTGGATTCGCGCGACATTTACTTTGTTCCCCGTAAAAATTATCCGGGTTTACGCTTTTCCATACGGTCACACCCATACATTCACAACTTTCTTCTATCTCTGTGTTGATTGCGTCCAACTTTGTTTGCTCTAGCTCACGTTACGTTTCTTTTTTCTTTTTTTTTTTTTTTTTGGAGGTAAAAATAACGCGATCGGTCGTTTTTTACTAGGAATTTCACGCGCAAACGGAATAAGATAATTATCCCATGAGTTTTATGCTATTTGGTGAATTTTTCCTGCCATTGTTAGCGCACTGTAGCTGTTTATGTATTTATAGGAATTTTAAAGATATAAAAAATGCACAGAATGATAAAATTCGTCATACCGAATATTTAATGTTCAAATATTTAATACATAAATTTAATTTCGTTTCTTTAGTTCCCTACACGAAAAGAACGAAGGCATATGAAAAAGAATATAATACAAAGAGATAAACGAGTTCTTATGCAACATATTTTGCAAATAATTATTCAAACCCTCCTAAATATACATTTATAAAATTTCCAAGAAAGATTACAAATTCTCGTTATTTCGACCGAACTAATAATCCTTGTGCTATTTATTACTATTTCATTACATTTCTTAACTATCGAATAATTGGACCAGTTCATGCATAAACGACACGTTTTCAATCATTCCAAGTCGCACAGTTCCCTGCAATCGGCAAGCATCGCATATATCGCATTCTCTGCGAAGCAGAGCATGACTTTGCTTCTGACTTTATCAGCGATCCGGGACCCATAAAATTGCTAATGGCACTTGTTATCTTTTTCGCCATGTAGAACCGTCGTAATATCGGCGATAACGTACCGATGGTGATCATCGTCCGGATCCCGACTTATAATACCTCTACACGACGCTAGTCTGGAGTTTCCCCACAGAAATGAATGTTCCGTTACCTCGGTAATTACCCTTTCACAATACAGCTTGATATTATGCAACGATGTAACAGGAAAATGATAAGAAAAACCTATATCGAGTGGACCTTGAAAGTTCGAGCCGCTTCAGCCTTGAGAGTTTTGTATCCTTTTCCAACCACTGTGCACCGTTATAAGGGATAAAAGTTGAATAAATATCCAAGTAACGTTTTATACGTCGTATGTTTCGATTTGAAGATTTCTTTAGTGGATATTGGAATTTATATTGGTAACAAGACTATTCAATTCCATTTTTATAACTTCTAAAAGGCCATATAAATTCTTCTTTTATGGATATTTAAATTTATAAACTGACGAAAGCTTTAATCTTGGACGAATTTCTTTGGAGAGAACTTGAAGTGAATTCTGTAGCGAAATTTCGCAAATCTGTCTAATACTTTTTCTATTGCTTTTATACAAAGTTGAACAAACATCTAGATTAAATTTTACATCTTTTAACATTTTATTTAATTATCTGTGTAATCTGTATTGTGATAATAAATCAAGAAATTTGATCGATGATAAATTTATAAATTGAGAAAAGGTTTCGAGAAGAAGAGAATTTTGGAGGAATTTCTTTGTATAAAGTTTTGAAACTTGTTTTTCGCGTTTAAGAAATAAAATTTTCTAAAATATATTTTCAATATTTTTGCGTTTCTTTATTTTTGAAAACTTGTTCAATTTGCTTTTCGCAGTTCCTATGGACGAATATAGAGATTTCATTCCCCGATAACAATCTACAAAATAATTTCCCCGATTCGTCCTCAATTCCACGAACGTTGGTTTCGTTTATTGGCTCATTTCGTCGATTTTAATAAGTGCAGGCAAATTGGACTTTAAGGACGTGAAAAATCAGTAGGAGCAACCTACGCGAATAATATCGAACACGATATTAAATCTGATACATCGACGAAACAATTTTTTAAAGAGATGGATAAAGAGAGAGCGAGAGTCGAGATGCTACATCGATGAATGGAAAATCGCTCGGACGATTTCGAACAAAAATACATTGCCTTCAATTCCGATCCCAATTTCTTTTCATCTTTGTTAGAAGCATCGGAGAAAAAAGAGTTCGTTTGGATGCCCCATACAAAATATGTTATAAACAGAGGATTCTTTCAAATAGACTTTCATTATCCTAATGCCTCATTCTAACGACCGTACCAAGAAAATCAATAAGAACACTATTGTGCTCCTACTTACGCAAACAGTTACGTAAATCCATGCAAGAAACTCATTACTTGTTTCTTCCGTGACTTTTAATTTATTATACTAAGCCAAGCTTATCAGAAGATACCATAAAACGAAAATGATATGAATTCATTTATGTATTCAACGAGCAGGAAGCCTTTAATAAACGAGCAGGCATATAAGATTACTCGATCAATTATCTTAGAAACGAAATAATCAAATTTTCATAGCAATTAACACAAGCTTAAAGAAGTTGAAAGAGAACCTTATCGAATCTTGAAGCACGTTGCTTCATTGAATATTACTAAAAACATGAGAACTTTCTACGTACGTACTTCTCAAGGAGAATACACCAATAAACACTCGATCTTCTAAGTGGAGCGTAAAATATTCGTAGTCGAAATGGTTTTGCGAGAAACAATTGGTACAGTCGTTAACGATGCTTCGACGTTGCTCGCAGTTAACTATTCTTACAATGAAATGACAAAGAAGCCGCGAAGATAGAAGAAAATTGTGAATGTAGTCACTGTGACAAGAAGACCAGTCGTCAAACTAATAAATGAAGGAGCAAGAAGAAGAAGCTAGAGCAGCGGATAGACGGAAAAAAGGCCAATCAAGAGAGAATCCTTGCCGTGCAAGGACAACAAACCCCAGTTATTGTTGCTTCCTGTCCTAATCCCAACGATCCTGCGACTTTCTCTCGCAGGTTCTGCTAACGAGCGCCATTCCCATAAGCTTTTGCCTCGGTGCTCTTTTATCTATCCACCTCTGACCAAAAGACAAACTCGCAGAATCTCTGTTTTTCGATCCTCGTATTGTTTTCGAGGATCTTAGGGTGCGAGTTCGTGCCTAAGTCACGTGAGAAGGAATATCGATCAACTAGGTTGCAAATAAACGAACTTGCAAGGACGACATGTGGACTGAGAAGACAATAGCAATTTGTGATAATCCTTGGTAAAAATACAGCTTCCTTCCAGGTTCGTTTTCAACAGCTATTGTGTGGTTTTTAGGGTGGGAATGAGATTTTACTATTCACACGATGAAATTCGGCGAGTTCTCTTAAGCATAGATTAGTTCTCCGAATTTGGTTGGTTGTAGAGATGTAAAACAGGGTGACTGGAACTTTGCTTCCGAGAGAAGAAAATTTCTATTTGACACGAATTTTTATTCAAATTTGAATTCTGGAAATTAATGGTATAAGCATTAACGCGTTTGCAATTTATTTGTAATACGATTTATAGAGAAATAATTCCACTGATTAGGTCATTTACATAACAATCGTCAAAAATATTTTAAAACACAATATCTCGAGAAGACAATCAACGAGACAAATACAACTGTATGTTATGTGATGTATAGAAATTATGAACTTTAAATTATTGTTGCATTTTCACTAAATAAAATTTCAATAAAATTGTTAATATCTTAATCGAAACAGCTTTCTGCCTAATTTGTCCTAGTTCTGAAATGAATATAATAACTGTCCTGAAATTTTCTCACAGGGATGTAAGAACTACTCGAACCAATTAAAAGGGGCTTCAAATAATCAAACAAGATCACCTGCAGCTACCTTCTAAATTCTAAATCACCAACTCTCAAAGAATACTAGAATGTTCAATTTCGATGTCCAACGACTGTTCGCTCAAAATTTCCATTACTTTATATCATTTATCGGCTTTTATACCATTCGCCAAGTTCTCTATCATTCTCGAAGATGCGCCTTGTGTTACGTTCCGAAATGGAACGCGTCGGTGTCAAAGGCGATTTTCCACTCGAATTTACACACGCCGAACGTTACCACGGAATTGCTTGGATCGTTGCTACATGTACACTGCTACATGTACGAAGCTGGAAATTCACGAGGACGTAGACGGACGTTGAACGCATTGCTGGCTACGCGCATTCGTATTTATGGTCCACGTTCTGAATTACGATACGCGCGTTTCCGTTAACGAGAGGTAGAATCTTGTTCCATGGGTGGCCAGACGAGGACAGAAAATGGTGAAAAGGGTGAGCAACGGAAGAATAAAGGAGAAACAGAGAGAGAATATACAGGGTGTCTCAAAATATGTATGTTCTAGATATCACAACGATGAAGGAAATTTGCGTACACGAATGTCGTTTGAGGCTTATTTTTCAAGTTACAGACTATAATAGTACTTTCTCTGCCTCATTCTAATATGACAGCCGAAATCAGGAAGCTATTCGGTTTCTAGAAAGAACAACGGGAAACATACAAAAAAGGTAAAAATATCTTTTCAAAATTTTCTTGCTCCAAACTCGTATTTACATAAGGATCTATCGAAAGATGTTTCTTCAAAATTAAAACTATATGGCTTTTTTTCAATATAGGTTAGAAATATACAGCGTGAATAAAATAAAAAGACGAATTTGTCAGCTGACTCATCGACACCGATATGTCTTTATCACAAAGCATTGTCTGTAACTCGAAAAATAAGTCTCAAACGACATACTTGCATACGAACTTTTTTCACCTCTTTGATGTCTAGAACCAACCCTAATAACCCTTACATATTTTGTGACACCCTGTATATTGATTTGCAGGCCGACAAAGGCTCGCTTCATACGCTTAGCACAGTGGAAAGCTGGTTAAACGAGGGCGGCAACCAGCTTTATGGCTTTACATGGTGACCACTGTGGTGTATGCACTTCCCATGCATCTCTGAATCGGTCGATCGCAGTCTCTGCTCTGACTCCTGTCTGCATCGACAAATTATGTGGCCGAATGAGTCCTGAAGTGGCCGGGAAAACGCATCGATCCGGCCGCTGCCGCTCTCTCGTTTTACTCTTCTCTCTGTCGTCTTTGTTAGACACATAAGACCACTCGAATGGCTAGCGTCGTTTTCTGTTGGCAAAATACTACGACCAAGGTTCGACGTCCTTTCGCGAGACGAAGATCGGATGAAGAGGTGTCGCTGAGCGGAAAATTAGATCCATCGTCGAGGTGAGAATCCGAGTGGAGCTTCGACTTAATGTGGACGATGGCTCTCTGATGATACAAGATGAAGCTTGTTTGTGGAAATTTGTGTCTGTTCCATTCGAAGGTTGATTTATTGTGGAAAATTTGATAGACGTCATTGAGAGATTTTGGAGAGTTTTCGATGTTACGAAGATAACGTAATTATTATTTATGCGATGCGATGATTCTTTGATGGAAGCTTCTTCTGTGAGTTTGTAAATACAAATTTATCGGACTGATAGTTTGGTTGGTTAAAATTGATAATGGATGAGTCTATTGCTATCAATTAAGATTTCGAACATATGCAATTAATATTTTATTAATATCTTGATTTAAGTTGGATTAACGTAGAAGCTAATTCTGCGATAATCCTTCGATAGGAGTTGCTTCTATAATTTTGTGCCTTTTTCATTCAAAACTTAAAGTTCGATAAAAAAGTGTAGAAATATTATGATAGCGGAACAATTAGATTTTGTTCAGACTTATTCGATGAAATTTAATGTACTCGTATTACCTATATGGAAAGTTTCTTCCCATAGCGATCCTAGGTTAGTGGTAAAACAATTTCTATGAAAGTCGAGCAAATACTGAAAATCCTCTGGTTCGCGTAAAATTTCCCATTCCGTGATAAAAAGTGTTATTTACCTGAGTTTCTGGTGCAGAAATATTAAGAGAAGTAATGGAACTTATTTGTATAAGAAACAGAGGAGAAGATTACCGTTGGTAAATTATCGTAACTCCATTTCGAGTTGATACACCAGCTTGAGAATGTTCTTCGACGTAAACGCATTTGTCCTAATTTCATCGTGAATTACACACTCGACGGTATAAGAAAAGTAGAATTTCTCTACGACCTACAAAATGTATACTTATATCACGTGTCTTTTCCAACAAATCAAAAGCAAATAACATATTTCGTTAAAAGAAGCGAATTTAATGAAAATTATATCAAATAACGATTTATTGTTGAAGCTACGAAGGAACATGTTTTCTCAAAGCGAGTAAAACACGTAAGTGTCTTTGAGCCTACTTTCCCATCTTTGATGTCCCGTCCATAAAACAACGACCTAGTTGCAGGGTGGTTTGATAAAACAGAACGCGTCACCAACGCGACCTACAAAATTTTATCGTCCATATTTCTTCCTCTTTTAATAGGTGTTTCGTTATTTGACGCGTTATGTCGTTATATAATTTACTCGCTAAGAAATTTTTGGATCGTTTCATAAATCATCGCCTCTTTTTTAACGTCAGAATTATTAAAACAATGAAAATAATCAATTTGTAAGTTTTTATAGAAATTTTATATATTTTATTGTCATCGAAAATTTACTTTCTTTTACTTATATCAAATAAATCTGATACAATAGTTTCGCAAGTTCACCAACAAATGGCTTCAACTCAAACAATATTAACTAGATTATAAAAAGAAAGATATTTTACTAAACAGTCGAGTAATTAATAATATTCTATCGGAATCCTAAAAAATTTACATTTTTATTTGGTCTTCTACCAACAAATTTAATTAATAATAACAATTCCGCGAGCTCGCCAAAGAAAATTAACAAACGATTGAAGCAAACCTCCTCTAACCATCCTAACTTATCGAGAAACAGAAGGCGCGCGAGACCGAACCGGAAAGCCTCTCCAGAATCGATTATGGCACACGTGCATGCGCTACTCTGATATTTCATTTTCACGATTCTTCCTCGACCAGAAACAGACACGAAACCATTCCGTCTACATACTATAGTTCACACAATCTTGTTTCTCTATGCAGAACAACATCGTAATTCTAAACGCGCAAATTCCGTCGTCACGTTTCGAAGGCAGCAATGTCGGAATAAAGAAAGAGAGAGAGAGCGGGAGAGAGAGAGAGAGAGAAGATTGTGGAGGGCAAGGGCCACGCAGACGAGGAAACGTCTCGTGGACGAGAAAAGGGACGAGATGATGTTTCACGTCGAGACCCTCCGCGAGGATCTGGCGGTCTGCTGCTCTAATATTAGATCCCCCTGCCTAATGCGTTTCTTGCTCTATCGCGGTCGCTGCCATGGATGATTTATTCTTCGATGTCGGGCCTCGAGCTTCCAAGACGCGGTGTTCGATCGTTTCCTCGCGCAAAGGACGCTCCGAGGAGATGAGAGGTAATGCGAGTTTGCACGCGGAGGTAATAAGAAGAAGTTGCGGAAAATTGGCGGTACGGTGATTGCCGGATGATAATTGCGAACACCAGGTTTATAGGGGTATATTGAATTTTGAGAGCATTTGAGAACCGTTAAGGGGGTTTGAGAGTGTTTTGTATGATTATGTGTTTGAGAGTTTGAAATTTCTTGCGATAGTTTGTTAGAGATAGTTAGCTAGAATAATTAGATTATCGGATGTATTACCACGTTGCAAATACACGTTTTCCTGTTTGAGGAGTTTTTGAGCAATTATGTGTAATTCAGTTTGAAGTTGCTTCAGATAGTTTGTTAGGTATGGTTAACTAGAATAATTAGATAATTTAATTTATGGTATTTTATCACATTGTAGATATAGTTTTCTTGTTTGAGGAGTTCTCGAACTCGTATAATAGGATTTGAAGTAGTTTGAGTTAGTTTAGTTAGAGGGAGTTAGAATTATTAGATAATAATTAAATGTGCCCTACTATATAGAATTATACAAGATTGATAATCATTGGCTTTGAAGTAGTTCTGTTAAGGATATTTCAGATTAATTAAACGTATTAGATTTCTAGAGTTTTGTAATCATTGTTAAAGGGTTAAATCTACTTCGAACTATGGCGATAGTCATCTATAAGTCGTCAAAATGTTACTTGAAGATTAACTCTTGTACAAAAAGACCGTGCATTCCACAAATCACGAAATAAAATTCCCAAACACATCGATCTTACAGAACCTCACGCGACCGTAATTTCTTCGAATTTCGCAAGAATCCTAACTACTGGATACCCACTCGTGCGATCAGGATTTTAAATACACATTGCAGCGCAATCTTCTCGGAGGCTTGTTATTAAGTGAAAGACAAATGTTCTTGAACATCAACGTACGGAATCGTCCCATCATCCGGTCTAACAAATCGCTTGCGCTCGATGCTCGACCTCCAGCTGCAAATTGAGAAACGCATTCCAGCTCCTCGTTCATCTGCGAAATTTTCAGAAACGCAAAGGTTAACCGCGAACGCGACACACGGCTGGACGAAACGCGAAGCTTCGAGTGAAAGTGGCCGAATCGACGGAAACGTTCGGGTTCGACGCGTGTGCACACTACCGCACACACTACGTGAATCGTGAGAGAACGACCCTGGCTCGCCTTGGGAGTCCCTGTTCATTGAGAAAGCCTGCCAGTTCCCACAACGTGGCCCACAGAGAAGATGCAACCAACAGGACATGAAACAGGGTTCAACGCACCTCAGACATCGACGATCAACCAACGTTGCGAAACGATTGTCGTCGTTGTGTGTCGATTCGATGCTGAAAGTGCAGGAAGCCACGCAAGTTTAACGAGAACGATGCAGCATGTTTTCTTGCGTGTTGGAGGGATTGGTGGTAAGAGATGGTTCATAGGGGAAAATGATGGGTTTAGAAGGGATAAGGTTCTGGTTGATCAGATTGGTCTGTTTGTATTCTACGAGAATATTTTTGGCGAATGTTTGAAGGGGTGAGGACAATATGGAAGTTCGAGATAGGGTTAGGAAGATGTTGAAATGTCAATATACGAGGAATTATTTGCATCGGAAATGATAGAATTCGCGGAGGTTTGGAAGATCGAACATTCGAACATAGGGCGATATGAAAATAGAAGGATTGAAACAAATATTTGACAATTTTTTAACTTAAAAATTTGAAAATTTAAAAATTTTAGAAAGTCCAAAATCTGTAGATTGAAGGTCTAGGAACGAAAGAAAATCTGAATAACAAGATTTTGTGATTTATGGTGATCGTTATTGTATAAATATTTGCTTGAAATAGCTAAAATTTCTTTTGTATATTTTAAAACATGTAGATATACGTAATTTCAAGATAATATAGTAATATTACTTCCATCCATAACAATTTTTATATTATTATTATGCTCAGCATAATACCTTGCTGATATAACATAAATCGCGTACACTACCTCCTATGGTAAATACGATGTCTATAATAAGATAAAACACGGTGATATTTTTAGTCAGGATATTAATATAATCCATGCAAACTGGTACAATCTTCCCTAGTAGCTTTATTATGCACGATATCAGCATGAGATACGAAGAAGTTAATTAACAAACATTAAATACTTTGAAATTTGTTATACAATTGAACAAAAAGAAATATGCGTATCAAGTATGCTATGTCTTAAATATTAAACAATCATCGTAGATATATACCCAACAAGTAAATACACGTTTAAACGTCTACCTAAAATTCATAGAAATCCAAAACTCCTATAACACTCTACAAAATTTACAAATCTATATCGATATTACTTAAACAGAAATATTTCATGTTCTACAAACACGAAAAATCAGAGATCTCGTGATATGCAACAAGCGGTTCGTTTTTTAACTTCATATTAGATTCACGTATCTTTCTCACTCTGTATTTAAGAGATTTTTAAAAATCTCCTCTAACAACGAAACGAAATATATTACTCAAAATATGTTACTTGAAATAATTATCGTGTTTATAGTACGATACTATAATAAAAATTTGCTTTATGGAAATCATTAAACAAAAAATATACAAATACAAGGAATAGAACAAATGGTAAAATTTAAGGTTTTCAGATATTATTCAGACGTTAACGTACGCGAAATTATTTGCATCTGGAATTTTAGAAACGTGGAAATTGGAAATTTGGCAATGAACAAATTTAAAAGGTAAAAAATTGAAATACTTGAATATTCGAAATATAAGTAATATAAAAACTGAAAAAATGAGTATTCCGAACACGAAATTTAAAGTGACACGAAGGACCATTCTTTAATTATAATATATATTATAATATAATATATAATATTTAATATTAATTATAATATTATTTAATTATAATATAATTTCGAGCTGTGTGTTCTCATAATTTAAAAACACGAATTCAATATATTCTTAACTTATTAAAAATCTTTTCACGAGTCTCTCCCGTGCCTTTACGTCGTTCAGCATAATTCTGAATCACCTTCCACGATCAACAACGTCCCCACGGACGTTTGATCAACGCGCCTCGACTCACGGTAAAGGAAAATTGACAGACGAACAAGCTCGTAAAAGCCTGGAAAGCTTTTTTCTTAAACTCATTCCACGACAGTCTAGTAGATTGTTCAAGCTCTTGGTTAAGAAAAAAATGGCTCGGTGGCGTAAGGACGCGACAGAAGAAAATAAGTAATGCACGAAGAATGGGAATATAAGGGACGAAGAGTGGCGAGACGATGGGAGAGTTGCGAATTGATGAAGAAAGAGTCGACTAACGGTGAAATCCACCAACTTTATCTTTCCCGTTAACCCGGCTGTTCAGTCGCGTTAAGAAGAAAAACGGGATTACCTTTTCCTTTCTCGATTATAAACCGCTGAAAATCTCTACTCGAAAGTTCGCCAGGCGTTCTCAAAAGCTATAAAGCTCGTCTTTTCTCTCTCGCGACCTGTAATTCTCCGATAGCCACCGCTTCCGCTCTTTGCCCTTCCTTCTTTCTTTTCCCTATTTTTCTCGCTTCCCCGGAATATGTTATTAACCCTTTTACGAGCATCCTATTGTATCTTATCCTTTTGCCTCGCTTTATCATTACCCAGGTACGCTTACGATACTTTTTTGTTCCTCCATTAGCTCTACGTATAAAGTAATTTGGAACAATAGGTCAAAGAATGTAAGAGCGATATTTGTAGCATTAAGAAATTGTTGATGCGATTTAATATCTAGAGAAAATGAAAAACTTATTAGGACGATAATAATCATAATTCAATAATCAGAGAATTACAAAATTACGATCATTTTAAGAATTATACGCATATTTATATTAAAAGTTGGGATTATGGAAAAATTTTGTTTGTTACGCATGTCAAAGAATGAAGCGATAAAAATATATAAAGCGGCACAAGGGTTGTTTTGACTTAGCACATTGTAATCTTTTTTAATTTTGCTTTTATCTTTACGATATTCAGGATACTTCAGCAGTTTACGCTTTATCATGGCGCATAAACTGAACATAAATCTCTTGGCACTTCGGTATTTATAGTTATACGGGCTTTAAGTTAGTTTACGGCCATTTTGTATTTATATCTACTGTAAATTGGGGGTAAGAGAATTAAATCATTAGTATTCTTATCGTAATAAATTTTTATATGTATATACGTTTAGAGTAACCAAGATAGTTCTCATTTTCCTTAAAATTTTTCATTTTAAAAGAAACTATATTCGTTGAATTATGTTTTTTTTTCAGTTTTTCGTCAATTCAGCAGTAAACTGTTAAATTTGTAGAAATGTCAAACTTAGTTGTCCATAAAGAGATATTTAGAAAGCGTTATCACTTAAAGAAGTTTCCTTCCGAAAAGTTTCAAACAGGTAATATAAACTTCTACACTTTGGGAAGAATTCTATGTTATTTACATAAAAGAACGATCCTGTAGTTTCGCAGTGAAATTTCCTTGCATTTCAATAAGGACATCAAGCCTTCCGCGCGCGTCGGGCGTACAAACAGCGTCTCGAATAAAATTTCAATAATTAAAAAATACGTAAAATTCTTCCACCGGTGAAAAAGAAATTTTTTAAATTCTTTTTATCGTGGACATACAGAATACATGTTGCATGGAACATTTTGTGCCGTTCTTCGTGAAATACAAAACAAATACCACGAAATAAAAAAAGATATGTAAAAGATATACAATAAAGATTAGATCGAAGATATTGTTCAGTTTAAAGTATTATCAGTAAAAATATTTACAAATCATCCTTCATCATCTTCGTCGATATGGTAACTTCCTACACTTTCAATTTCAATTTCAATTTCGATAAAATTCACTTGATACGATTCGAGAATAGATACAAGATAAAAAGAAAAACAAAAATGTTAAAATTAAGTAAAATTTTCTCAGTATACAGAAAGACATTTAAAAATATTTACGAACTAGTTTCATCGACGTGACATCTCGATAAATGCAATTTCGATAAAATAATCTCACTGGGATTTGAAGTGAAATAAAGAAAGTGACAAGCGTCTAGACAAAGGAACGTCTGCAAAACGAACGAACGAAACTTTTGCAGAGGGATGGGAATATCGGGTGGATCGCACGCGAAGTGGTAAGAGAGACAATTCAATGTGCAGTCTCAAAGTATAGCCAGCCCATTTCTAATGGTATTGCCACTCGATTTCAATTTCGTCTCAACAACGATTTCCATCTGTCACTAGGCTCCACCCGTAAAACTTTCTAGAATGGAAATGGAATATACTATGGCCGTTACTCGGCAACGACAAAGTGAATCAGGACTTAGCTTTAGCAGTTAACCAAATCCCGCTAAAAGATCAAACAATAGTCACAAATAATTGCTTCTTGTTAAAATATTGTTTTGAAAATATTTCCTCGTTTTTTATCCAGATAAATTTCCACGAAAAAAGAATATGAAGATTTCTCTACTCTTCTATATTTCATTTATTCTATTATTCTTTTGTTGGCATTTTATGATGAAACAATTGTCATATATATAATTTCAACTTTGCTGCAAACGTAAATAAATCTATCGATAAAATCGTGAAGTTTCACATCGAAAAATCATTCAATTCAATTCCACTAAGTTCTACACTCGATAAAAAAACACCTTTCAATTTCTCGTCGTCGCACGAACAATCTATTTCCCAACTTATTCATTTGCAGGAATCAAGCAGACGCATATTTGTAAATCAATAAATCAACTCTCGATGACAGATAGTGGACAAAAATCGATTGGAGGAAAATTTATGAATAGTTATCGCGACACGCGAAAGATCGAAAGAGCCAAGAGAATCATGTGCAAGCCAGGCTCGACACTGTTTCAATCGTTCAAATTCAATTTCATTTCGGTGGAAGTTTTACCACAGAACGGCAGAGATATGAGCCGTTCCAACCAATGGCAATCGTTTTAATGCGAATCGATCACACTTTCCGCGCGAGTTGCAACTCTGCTATCTTACCGTCAACGTTTTTTCAATTGGAATCGCGCCAATCCAGTTTGGAAGAAATTCTCTCGATCTAAACATCCAAACGTGTTGGCCTATCTCCCTCTGTCAGCCATTAGCTTTCCCGTAACTGGGCAAAACGCGAAACGAAAACCATCGATCACTTCCCCCAACAATGCTTGCAAACTATAGAGCCGATCGTAAAAACACGACTCTCTTCCCTTCGCGTGACCCAATTCTGTTTCTGTTGGATACGTCCTGTTGTATACACTATCTTATGAATTGGCCCAGGCTGTATTCAAGTAAGAAACTTTTGGAAGATGCTTGGAAATGTTCCTTTGTCACTGTGAGGAATTGTGTTTGGAGATTTTGACGTTGGAAATATCGAAGTTTATAAGATCGAACATTTCGGTATTTAATAATATTGGGGAATTTCAAACGTTTCAAATTTTTTAAGTTTGGAAACCTAAAAATAAAGATGCGAATATTTGGAGATTCAAAAGTTTGAAAATAAAAATTTCAAAATTTATGTGGTTGAAAATTTGGATATTTCGAAACTTGAAAATTCGTACATTTCGAAACTTAGATATTTCGGAATTTGGAAATTTTAAAATGGCGAACGTTCTGAAATTGAGATATTTCGAAATTTGAAAACTTGGAAATTTAGGAAATTGAAAACGATACGGTTCCAAACTTTCTAATTTTCTAAATAACGATTTAGTCGATAGTGAAATACCGATTAACGATAAATAGTCGATTTTCTAAATAACGCTCTAATAAACGAAGTTAGATTGCCACAATACAAACACTGAGATACTTTCATATTTTAATCAAGAAGTATCTTCTTCTTTACGATTCCTATTAAACCACAATTCCGTTATCTTCAATTTTTAAAAAGTAATAAACCAATGACACACGACTGACGAAGCGGAAATATTAATAAACGATGCTTCATTAAGATAACCTACTTCTCAATTATAAACTCCATTCGAACGTATATTTAAAAATCAATAATGACAAGATAATACAATTCATTTTGATGCATTTTTAACGATGATGAGCCAACTTCTTTTTCTCGATTAACACATCGAAGAGTTCAAGTAGTCTCAATGATTACTGGATAATAATATATTTGAAATGGCGGTACCTAACCGGTTTTTATGGTGATGGAAACAGCTGAGCATCTTGCTAGGGTCCTGGAATTCTCGTTGCCACGTCATTGCGTTTCTATTCGTCTTATTTTCGTACTTGGAGAAGACTAATTTAAAAATATAGGGTGTATCAGTTAAACGTAGCGTTACGAAGATTTTTTTCTCTATCAAAACTATTAACTATAACAAGGTAATCTCTTTTTTCTGACATTTTCATATCTGGATAAAGACTTTTAAATGATGTACTAAGTATCTAGTTTCTTTAGTACTAGTCTAGTATTTTAGTACTATGTCTCTGGTTTCTATGGAACGTTAAAGAAGTTTTCAAGCTATTAGTCTTTGAAATGGGATGTAAACATATTTGATTTAAATATCTTCCTGCATTTTACGTAATTAAGAAGTCATTGTTTATCGACTATAAGAAGCTCAGAGAAAATTTTCAAATAATTTAGCGAATAACATTTACATCACAATAAATAAACTCCACCAATTACTTGTTTAATTAAAGCAACTCTTTCATAGAGCTTGAGATTAGAGAAAAGTTTTTATAAAATAACCTGTGTTGCAATAAAGTAAATGTTTCTCACTGTTTAAAGTCGAGCAAATTAAAGTTGCTTAATATATAAAGTAATAAAAAATGCACACAAAAATAAACACGTATTAATTTTGCCACGTATATCATTTTATTTTAATAATAATGAAAATTATCTCTTTACAGGGCACAAGAAGAATTTTATAGATGACTGTAGTTAGACATCAATCGAAAATGGAAAGAAGGAAATGTGACTAACGCAGTCGACATTCTTATCCCTTTAGAATTCGTGAAGGGGATTTCACGGTTCCCCATTCGAATTCTATCTAGATCTCGATTTCCCAATCGGTTTCTAGCCCCGAGGCATCGGTACCGCAAATCCATTTGAAATTAAACCACCTCCTAACTACGAAACGACCTATCACTCGAGTTGTACCTTGCATCGAGTGTATCGTCTACCCGTATGCGTTTCTCTGCATCGTGAATCGGAGATAAATGAGGCCTGTAATCAATGCGCGTTCGCAACATCGTTAAACGAGCTCGAATACTAATTTTGAATGCCTATCAAGTATGACTTGGAAACGATCATCTCTATCAGGATGCATCTAGTATGCGCGTTCCATTTGATTCGAACGAAATACGTGTTAATTTCTTGATTACAGTGATCATTATCTGAGAATCGTGAAAGTAGAAATTCTCATGATCTTTGAACGAGGTTGATTTGTTAAAAAAGGTTTGTCCTTATCTCGATGAGAATAAATTTATCAATCTCGGAAGAAGATTATTATTTTGTCATTTTTCTGAAAAAGTGATGCGCGATAGAAGAGTGAAAAGCTAGTATAGATTTCATGGACTAGAAAATGTTCATTCAAAATAATATTTATTATATCCTATTATACTTGTTCTTTTCTTTCTTTTTTAAGAAATGATTTTAAGAAAAGTATTTGATTATTGTCTCGGAAATTTATAATTCCTTTTAAAGACGATCTTTCTTAAATAATGAAATCTTTCTGAAAAATGAAGTCTTTCATACAGTGTATCTGTTTTGTTGGAAAGTCAAAGGTTCTAAATTTACACTTTAACTCCTACTATTTCTACAAAACCAACATTTAATTCATAAAGTTTAAATCACATTTACTAGTCACATTCTCGGTATTAAAGTATTTAATACGAAATATACTAATTGAGTAAAGATCTGTTAAACGATATTGCGACTAAATATCTCGTTGATTAAAACGCCTATAGCGTGTTACATGCGTTTCAATACTGTTTAAATTTTAATGCAGACAGTATACGAATGTATTGAAAGCATAAATTTGTATGTCGCATGCAAACCATTATCATCGATAAACAGTTTCAGTGATACAGCAGTTCTGAAGCGATTTGAATCGAATCGTCGATGGCACTACAAATTACTTTGAAATGAAACCACTTCCTGATAAAGGGTCGCGCATTATCAACCGGGTACAAACGTCGCATTCTCGGATCCTCATTCAATCGGATGATGCACTTTTCAATGGGAAATGAAACTCTGAAACCAATAAACGTTCCAACTCAAATTTACAGTTCTCATCAAAGCACACTTAGCACCAACGAATCTCTAATGTTGTTAATGTTAAATAGAAATAACATACTTCTTTTAGTGAATATTTCAATAGAGATTGGCAAATGATGACAGACATTTTTTAAAAAATACTACACAATTTTTTTATTAATTTTATATAAAAGTCCATAAAAAATTTAACAATTGATTTGCCAAATGTCACACTGGACTTGATATTCGTACGTTTAAAACGTAAAAAATTCTACAGAAATTCATTGAAATACTTTCACGTATTTAATTTAGAACAACGAAATTATAATGTTGAAAAACAAATCGAAGAATCTTTTTGCGAGATAAACAATATAAAGCTACACGCTTTAGAAAACTTCCAATAAAGTAATGATATTATTATGCTTTCATCTTTTATTCCAAAAATATCATATATTCTTCAAATGTCGCTTTTTCTACTTACTTCAAACAGTATCAACCCTAAACTCTATACATCTTCAACAAAACCTCTATCTACCAATAAGTCTCCCCAGAATCAAAACGTAGAAACTACGTTCGTCAAATAAAATCCACCCTATGGCCAAACAAAAACAAACCATCGTACTTCCACTCGACAGAGATCAATGTCTAAAAAGCAGCCCTACATCAACGTGCCTCCACTTGACCATATACGTACATGTATAATACATGCTCTCGGAAATTAGCCAAGTCGTTCGTCAACCCTTTGATAAGTTATGTGGAACCCCATTACTCCACGTAGGGACAAACACAACTACTTTTCAAAGGCATCTAGACATGTACATACTTTATCTTTACAAAGATATTTAATTATGGAGATATTTAAACAGAAACTACAAAATATTTATTGCAAACGTATATTTAATATATAAAAAATATATTATATCTAGAAATTAAATAAAACTAAATTTTATATATAAAAAAAATTAATACACAGCAGGAATACTAATTATGTATATAATAAGACTTATTATCGCAACATTTATTTAATAAATATTACATACAGCCTCACTGAATACTGAGATTTGCCGATAGAATAAATAATTAACTGTCTACATTTTATTTTTGTGATCTCTGATTTACCTACTAAGCATTATAAAGAGGCTTTAGATATTTTATTCTGTTTTTGCATATCATCGTCATTCTATGCATTTTTGTACCTTGAAATTTTTCATAATCGCATAAAAATCCGCAGTCTACTGAACTCGACAGAAACTGGTAATGAACTTTCGAAACGTTTCGTATAACACACATAATATATTCCTTAAAAGCGTGTAAATGTACTTACGTATGTACATTTATATGTTCTGATTCAAAGAGCTGACTAGCCAAACCAACGTCATCGCCATCCTATTTCGCCAGGACTCGAGACTACGAATCGATTTGCAATTAAATCACCTCTTAATAACGAGAAACACAGACTACGCGGGTCCATCGTACGCAAGAAACTCCGCGTTGGTCTACGTTTGCACGTGTGTTGCAACGATGTTCGCAAGCTCTGGACGCATGCAGATAGTTAATCAACGGATGAACCGAAAGCCAACCGGTCAAACTGGAGGGAGTGTCATTCGTGCTTGGACCCATCAACCTGAAACGTGTGTACATACAAACGTGTGTTGATGTCAGGATGAATCTACGTGCGTGTTTGCCAAGGCTCAGCTGCCATTCGGAGCAATCTGGAGGCCATAAATTTGGGGCTAGAATATTGGAAGAAGCCGGCAGCTTACGCAGCATTTCCAACCTGTGTCTACACCGATGATGAATTTGTTTAATAATTGTCATATGGTTCACGTGCTAATTTCAAGTAAGTGCGAAGAGACGTGGGAAAGTTGGAAGAAACGCTTATTCTTATCCCCGTTTATTTATATATACAGATGTAAAATATTTATTCTTTGTGATTCCTCTTTCTGTTTAAACAATATCTATGTTCATTTTATCTCTTTCTGTACTTTACAACTACTATTTCGTCTCTAATTTGTTGTATTAGAAAGTTTGTGCCATTCTCAAACATGTAATTGTGGTTCGTAGGTCTTGATTTGTAATTACTGTAGTGTGGTGTAACGTTGTCGTTATTCCTTCTCGCAACTTTTTCTATCATCTAAGTAGCTCTGTTATATCACTTTCATAATCATTTTTTATTAGAACATTCTACAATATGTTTCTGAATGGCTTCCCTATTTTGCAAGATTTCTCCGCTCAGCTAAATCTTCGCGCTCTACTAATTTTCAAGACAAGCTAATGTCTAACGATATAAATTTCTAGACAATAAAAACCATTGCACGTGGTTTCTTAAAAAAGCTTGGCTAATGGCAATATAATTAGTTGATGACGTAATGCAAATATTGCTAATGAAAACTAATACTACACCGTATAGAATGAACAGATCTTTCAATCTATGTATATATTAAATTGTTATTGACTATTGAATATGGTATTTTTACTAACTACCTTCCTCTTTCCTCTTATTCATAAAGAGTATATAAACAAAATAAAACAAATGCATTTATGTAATTTACATATTAATGCGAATTCGCGGGAATCCAGCAATCGCTGGCTATAGTTTCTCGGTTAATTTCTATCTTTCTTGCTCGTTATTCTCGAATCTGCTTAGCATCGTTCGAACTATGAAAACGAAACGGCGCATCTAGATGCAAAACAACTGAGATAAAAGACAGTCTTCCTCGGCAAAATGTGTGTGTGTTACATACACTCCAGATTAAATATTTATATTGAATTAATATATTTTTCCATACTAATTGCTCGTTATTCCTTTTTATTGCACCGTACTAATGTTGCACAAAGGGAGCCTGTACATTTAATAACGTTGTACACAAATAATACGAGAGCTTTATAGATTTTCACGATGAAAATGTATCCATGGTGAAAGGACGACATATACAAAAGAGAAATTGCAGTATGGGCCTTGTTATTTTGTAACAGCATCAACAACGTGTATTCGAGTACTGACATTATCTGACATTAATAATAATTGATAAACAAGACATATTTCCTTGGCATCTCTTCATATATCATAAAAACAGTGGGAAGTGAAGAATAAATGCCTTTTATATTCACCTTTATTAGGTTGATGCACATAAACTGCTCTTCCTTCAAATAAAACTTACTATTTCTCAAATAAAATATCATTTATGAAAATATCTGAATATTTATTCTAGAAAACTTTTGTAAATATATTACGCGCGTCAATTAAATGAGACAATTATCGCGATTATATTTAATCAAAGAAATTTCCATTTCATTTCACGAACTCTTCCAACGACTAACCAATTTGTTGTGCTACGTTGAGGCGAAACTTATCAATTCTAGAATTAACAGATTCTTAGTGCAGAGCTGCTACAATTTCCTCGTTTACAGTGTGATAAATCCACGGAATTTTGAAAGAAAAAATGTTGTGACAGTCGAAAATGAAGAGAATACATATTTAATTACGAAACAAAGTGAGATAGTTCGCAACATCTAATAAGACTCCAGATTTTGGTAAAAATTTTTATCCTAAATAGAACTTTGTTTCGTCTACTAAATATTCCATTAATTTTAATTTGCACATTAAAAATATTCTATACATCTTTGCACTTTCAAATTTCCCATAAATGCACAAACATCCGCAATATATTTACCACATGGCCTCCGTACATTTATTTACTCCTTGCAGGTTCATCCACTGTTAAAATAACCAGCTACACGATGAATTCCCATAGAAGTTGACTACGTTTGCCTGGCTTTTTATATAATTTGCCAAAGAAACTTTTGCAGAACGCTTCTTCGATATTTTTCACACACTCCCACCTATATTTAGATGCTCAAAGCCTAGGATTAATTAACACACCTTCGTAACTGCTTAACAGGGTAACCGCATAGCTGAGCGGACATGCAAGGGGGCCGAAACTTTTAATGAATAAAAAATAGACAACGGTCTGTCTTTTTTTTTTTCATTACACCGAACAAAGCGAGACCACGTATCCTCTTGGTGATAAAGCGCGAATAAAATTTTGCAGCGCGCGATTATGCCAGTTCGTTCGCGGATTTCTCATTAAATCCCACCTGGCTGGCAAGAGAAAAGAGATTTTCGAAATATCCAGCGCGCGTCAGATAAGAGCTTTAATTTCACGAGTGATATTACCATGAGACAATTTTTCGATAATAAAGGATAACGTTCGAGCTAATTCGCGAAAATGTTTCGTATTTCATTGTCGTTATTAATTTTTAACGGCAGTTACCAGGCCAAGTTTATTGTTATTGACAGGGGAACGTATTTTTAATTTTTTAACACGTGATAGCTGTATAAATTACGAATGGATGGAGATACAGAGGTAGATAGAAATCGATAGGGTCTACAAACAGGGTAAAGAAAACGATAAGGCTATTAGGGAGATTACGCAGTCTGTAATTAGAATTATAAAAAGGGAACAGAATGTTTGCATTGATCAGATATACTGGTCAATTTTGAATGTGCAATGTACCCTTTGGTTTAGATTTGTGGATTTCAACTAATATCAAATAAATTTGAAACAAAAATAAATTTTTAAGAATTAGAAGTAATAATTCCAGTCGTGTAACGATCTAGTTACTTAATCACCTGATAAAGGATATTTTAATAATTGCAACCATCTAATAATCTAAACTTGTAACGATAAAACTATTTAAGTCTAAGATTATATAGAAATAACGAAACGATAGTTTATATAAAGTTTATATAAAAATAATCCACTTGTCAACTTCGAGTAACAGAGTGTTCTTTCTATATTTTCAATTTATATAAAACGATCTCCAGCTAATATAAGATAAACTCCGAATAAAAATAATTCCCAAAGAATCAGAAATAGTACTTTCAATCCTTTAATAATCTAACTTTTCTACGTCACTGAAATTAATTAAGGAATCGTATATTTGAAGAGCGATTTACTGTTCGAGAATGGAAAGATACCGCGTAAAATTCTTAATTAATTTCCGCCAGAACTTCCAGTTACGTAATATAAACGACTACCAACCTATTAATCACCCTTCTTAAACTAACAACTGTAGTTTTACTATCGCCCTGCAATTATTTCAACTAGCAAAATTTCAACCTTCAACGTAAAAAACCATGAGAAACCGATAAAGCGATCGGATATCGCTCAAGTAAAGAAGAGAAGAGGTACCTTACACAACGAAGCCAGTTAAAAAGCGAACAAAACTGAGAGCAACGTAAACAACTTTCTATGTACCAATCAGTTTTCTGAAATCGATATCTCCTATTATCAGCTTTCAATTAATTCGATTATAAAACCATGAAAAACATAATACACGTTGGATAATAGACATTGGGGATAGTGATTAGCAATATATCGTTAACAAAGTGCAAATATTTACACAAAATGGAACCTAAATAGAAAATTACTTAACTATATTTTGAATATTTTATATATTTTTGCGTGTTACGTGAATTCGGTGTATTTTTGGATTTTCAAAGATCTTAACTAAATAAAAAACGAGATCAATTCATAATACACAATTTTTAACAATATTTAAACAAAAGGAAAGGAATTAATCTCTACATATACTGTATTTCATTGTTAACGGAACTGCTTCAAAATAAACTCATAAATAAATGAATAAATATATCTACACACGTCTATTATTACGTACACTATACGTACATCGAAGCAACTTAAAAAGCGGACAATATTCAGAGGGAACAAAGAAAGAAAGAAAGAGAAAAAGAATGGAGTGGGCAAACGAAACAGTTGCAAATTTCCCCGTGAAGTGGATCTCTATCGAGGCGATGGGGTCGGAGGTGAATGAAAAAAGGGGCATCTGTTCTCGGGTTACGGGTGCTTCGCCGAAAATCCTTTCGTCGCGCCTCGGTACGCGCTTATATTTACGTAACACGCGTTACGTTGCGATTTTTACGCCGTCGCGTCCCTGAAAAGCCGCCGAGCGAACAGCCAGTTGCAAATATTTACGAAGAGCATCGGCGAATTGATGGTGTATCCGCCTTCATGCTCCAACAGAGGCAGATCCTCTTCTCTCTTCCCTTGACAGGCCACTGACCCAGCTCAACGGGGTAAAGGGGGAAAAATAGGCGAAAAAATCGATAATGCCAGCATTTCGTACACCAGGTAACGCTGGTAAGAAAATTTAATCGTTATCATCGACAGTTAATTGGAATCTTCCAACGATGTCCTATCCAACCATCAATTTTAATTAATGTACGTCTTTGGGGAAATACATCCCTGGACATTGTACTCGTATGCATATTTAATGCTTATTCTGCTTTGTGGGTCGGTTTTCGACCATAATTTCTTATTGATTCTTTTATTGAGAATTTTTTAATTGGACTGCGCGCTGAGAAGGTATAAATATAAGAAGAATATGAAAAAATATCCAAGACAAAGCTAATATTATGATATTTAGTAGACGAAACAAATCTTTAACCGAGTTTGTTAATCATTTTGTGTTGGAATCATATACTAATTTATATAAATGTCCGTAAGCTCGAGATTTACACAAACTAGAATTAAATACATAATTTTATCTAAATTTAAGGAAAATGAAATTTCTATGAAAAATTACGAGTTAGCCGGTTCATCCACTGTAACAGCTTCGACACTAATTCAAGATTCAAAGCCGTCTCGGTTTTAAAGCCACTCAAACTCAAACTGATTTTATAACTTTAACTGTCTCGTTGGTTTAACTACAACAAAAATTTGTTGAAATAAACAAAGTATGATATAAAATATATAGGAAGACACTTTTACAATACTCATATACTTTACGATAATTATATAATTTTATATAAATAATTGTACATAATTTTATATAAAACATACCGAGTACTTGATACGATATCTTTATGAACAACCGTTACCGAGGCAAATTATGTTGGATTCACAAATTCATCCCACCTCAAATTTATCCCCATCGCAACAGAAACCAAATTTTCCCCTCTCTTATGCAGGCAAGCAGGCATCTAAACGACGGTTGCCTAAAAGCCAATGAAACATTTAACAGCTTGCTCATCGTAAAAGGCCGGTTGTTCGAGCAACTGCGAGAGAATCGCCGTGTACCGACTGATGGCAATGCAACGATAGTGAAATTAAAATTATCGTCCGACCGAAACGAATCGAGTCGATGAGACGCATCGAAATTCAAGTAGTCAACGACGATAATCGCGTACAATCGATCTTTTACTTCAGTCTCTCTCTATCCCAATGGAAACTGAAGTTGCACCGCTACGAACAATCGGTTAATTAATTCCATTAATTCGTCGTCGATTAATTATTGACAGCGCAACCGCGTAATGGATTCATTTTCATTTCAATCGTGCAAAGCATGGTTTCACCCGGACTGCTTTTGAGTTTGAATGGCTTTGAAGCCGAAAGAGCTTTGAATCTTGAATTAGTGTCGAAGCTGTTACAGTGGATGAACCGGCTAACTCGTAATTTTTCATGGAAATTTAATTTTCCTTAAATTTAGTTAAAATTATGTATTAGGATATATAGTTCCATTTATGGTAGAATTTATGATGATTTTCAAAAAGATTATAACGATAATTTGTCGATTGTTTTAGAAAGTGCGATAGAATTAAACTATTATTCCGTTATCAAAAGATTTGAAATAAAATAGCCAAAATTTAATAGTGCTCGTGGCCGATCCAGAAAATTTTCAAATTTAATCACTTTGAAAAACGAAGTCTGACATCAATCGACCTTCCTACGCTTTCTATATGTTTTTACGCGTAAAATCAGTCTATTCGCGGCTTCATTCGATGCCATTCGTTAAAGGCCAAACATCCATTCTTCTTTGATACTATTTGTTTTTCAAATACTCACAAAAGGTATGACCACTTTTCACCGATACCACTTGACGTACATTCGATCCCATCCCTAATTCGTAAGAGCAAAAAGGAATTTTGGTTGATGGAGGGCCTGTGAATCGATCCTGAAATTCTCTGTTGCACAATTCGAGCCCCGAAATTCACCCGGCAACGAAAACAAAAGAGGATCGTTCGCAAGGCCAGAAAATACGTATTGAAATTCTTTGATTGGAATCTGCACACGAATCGACGACGATACCGGTGTCGAACAATTTTAATTCATTGATGACGAATCCGATGAATGGATTTTCCCTTTTACTTCCCCTTTACTACGCGCTTTTTGTCCAGTAGAATCCTGCTCTGTAATCCTGGATCGGTCGCTCGTGTTTCGAGAAAATTTACAACGATCATACGATTTTATGAAAGTACAACGAGAGACAAGAGTGTTTGTACAGTTAGACTGTAAAAATATATGTAGATATATATGAGAGTACATTATACAAAGATATTTGTAATAATAAATCTACAGAAAAGTTAATTCATAAATCTCACACAATGTCAAAAGAACAGTTTAAAGAGATTTTGGAAACAGAATGAGATTACGTGGATCTAAAGTTTGTTGGAAACTCTATACGTATTAGATCGCGAACAATTATTCGTAAAGAAGAAAACTTTACGAAATGTTATAGCATCGTGGCTGGTTAGAATTTTACGCAAGAAAAAAGGATACCGCTTGTTTGCAGCAAAGAATACTGCACTTTCGCTTATGCCAAAACAATGAATCATACTCGTAGAAACGTACGTAAGAAAGTTTGTACGCGTATTTCGAAACCGAAACCGTAAACCGTACATTATTTACCTCTACTTGCTTTTATGAAAATACAATATATTCAACGCCGATTTCGTACAGATATTTAAATCATCGTAATATCGCCACACGAATCAGAATGTAAATGTAAAAAATACTACGACTGACACAAAAACTTGCAAAAATTAAAAGCTATTGGGTTTTTAAATATTCAAATATTTTTTCTTCGTATAGAAGTCAAACGAATTAATTTGCACTAGAGAATTTTGAATTTTCGATAAACGAAACGGTACATAATCGTGTATTCTACAGCTGAAAGGAAGAAATTTTGAGCAAATAAAATTAATTAGTTTGATTTTTCAGTGCCTCGATTGAAATTCGCTGAAACGTACTGTCTTTTTGTTCCGCTTCAGCGATTAATCTTTTAATACTAATCTATCAACTAAAAGAAACAGGTATACTTCGTACACGAATTGCTTGATACAAATTGTATAGGATTGTGCGAAGAGAGTTTCTAAATAAATTACAGATTTGTAAAATAATATACAAATTATACAACTCGTACAAACTCATAATTGAAACACACATATAATTAAAAATATTCTAAAATACCGAATTAAATATCGTTAAAATTGCTTCAGCAGCGCGTGAAACAAAGTCGAGCTTAAAAAAGTCGAAGAAAAAGGCCAATGTTTAATTTTTTAATGACGCAAATAGTAGTAACCCGGCTACTACTCCATCTAATCAGTTTGGTAGTGTAGTAAACATTCTAAATTAAGTGACGGGGAAGGAAAAAAAAGAGAAAGGGTGCATCCGCGTCTGTCTTATGTAACATCAGCACTCAAAGCTGTCAGGAAAGAAAGGCTAGGTTGAACGAGTCGAAATACTTCCTAGAAGCTTGTCGCACGTGTTCATCCTTCGGCAGGAAACAAGGAGCGTCCTATTGGCTACTGCTAGCAACTTAATTACCAGGCTCTCGTAGAGGAAACAGCCTCGTTGACTGATCCGCCACACGTGTCGGAATCCTAGATTTTTCAGGGAAAACGAAAACGAGGAGAAAACGACAATCTGGCAAACTTCGTTTGAATTACTTGCGTCTTCGATCGAGATAATTTGGAATTTTTCCAGGGAAGATATACGCGAAACAAGATTTGGATGGAGGAAATAGCGTTTCGAGTCGAACTGTGATATCTAGACTGTGAATGCATTTATTGAATGTCAATGCATTCATACAAAATTCAGAGACGCAAAAATGTATAGTAACAAATGTACATTCAAGGTAAAGCATTTGTTATCGTAATCAGAGAGCGAGGAAAATTTCTGTTTCGTTGCTATTTCTTTGAACGTGTTCATAAATTTGCATAAATCCTCGGTCTAGTAGTTGGGAGCGTCTTGTAATTATTTGAAGAAACTTGACATTGTTAATGAATATTTAGATTAAGAGCAAATATTTCACTCTTACTTTGTATCGTTGGGTCATAGATGAAAATTGTTACGATTTTTAAACATTTTACTTTATTTATATTTCTTTGTTCCATACGATATTAATCTCGTCATATTAATTGAAGATTCATTGTACAACATTTGTAAAACATTTTTATAAATATAACCATGGAAATAATCAGCACGGCGCCCCAAAGAATATTTTCCACACGCCAGAAACAGCTATTTAAGATTAATAACGCAGCATCGAGTCTCCACTTGGACAGCTTGCCACAGATTTAATCAGATTAAACTCGTCACGGATTCGTCGACCATAAAAAGCCTGACGTTAAAAGTCAAACCATCTGACGAGCATGATCGATACTTGCATCGATAATCGGCGTCAATAAAATCAACTGCGCGTGTATAAGTCGGAGGAACATTCTGGCAAACATATTCACGATCGAGTCGATTTTATCATGCGTCGAACTCGATTAATTCCGCTCGTTTCGCGAATCACCCAATCGCGAATCCTCGGAGTTTCGGCGATCCCTAATATTCGTAATTGCAAATCGGTTGAAATCTACCAGTGGCAAGGAATAGCATGGTGGTGTTTCGCCCTCGGATGAATTGATATCGAAATGACGTTATGTAACAAGGGTACGTCATCTCCATAGCGCAATTAACCCTGCGTCTGAACAACACCAAGGCTAAAGCCTCTGAAATTCGTCTGTTCGTGACCGCGTGAGTTATGCAGAATATCGACCGATGATGAGGCTTCTTCGAAGAAGAGGTCATTCGAATGAGTGGAGAGAAAAAAGTATTAAGGAGTGGATATCATCATGACAAACAATGGATAAAGGTTAATAGGAATATAACAGTGAGTTTATTTATGAGATATGATACTTATTGATCCTTTTGTCCATTTTATCTTTGTATATTGATATAATATATTTTTAGATGGAACATCTGTCTAGGAATGTTTTTTAGAAAGTTTCTTTGTTTGAGTAAGGATAGTAGTCTTTGGAAGGCTTTTTTTTAATTAACAAGTATTTCTATCTATCTAAAGAAGATCAAGATAATAAAATAAAGACAGAAATCATCGACTCAATAATACCTTCCTCTGCTCAAGAAGTTTCTTAAATCTGAAAAATATGAGACAATTCCTCGGGATATTCATGATTTGTAATCTGAATTTTATATTATAGTTTTTCTTCAAATTATTAAGAAGCGTCTTTTTATCTTTCTATTTATGAGATGAAGATTGACATGAAATAATAATTCTACACCGATGATAGGATTGAAAATTTAACGTCGCTCTTACCTAAACACGAAAAACAATTGCTCCAATTTCTAATTCACTCCTCGCCATCTATACAGCCAATAAAAGATTCCCAACAACCCCAATATTATCATTTCACGAGACAAAACCAGCTGACTCTGACCCTGCTAAATCGAGACTTTCCTTCTCTGGTTCTCTGTTTCAAGGAAGATTTAAATAAATTTGAATGTTGCACACGAGGCGGTTACCTTGTTGAAAAATTCATCGTCAAGGGTTGCGACGAAACGAGACACGAGCCATGGAAATGGCAAGCGACGAATATTTCATCGAGCTCTCCAATCGAACGATCGCCGTTGTTTATCTTCAATCAAAATAATCGCATTAATAAACACAATCGTTCCACGTTTACATGTTCTTGATGACGAAATCAGGACATTTTCTGCTGTGAAAACTTCACCTACATGGACCGCGCGAATCGTATTGAGCTTCCAAAAAAAAAAGTCAGTGAAACGACATGGTTTTCTGGACAAAATACATTCATCGATAATTGGCACATCGTTGACGGTATATCGCGAAACATATTGTACACGTTCCCGCGCATTTTTCAAAAATATGTGAAATCAACTAAAATGGAAAACGTCGATTTACTTCTCTCACCCTCAAAGTTTAAAAAGTTAAAACTTCGTTCATTCATTATCGCTGTCCTATCCAAGGATAAAACAGTTATCTCCAAAAAGAATCAGATATTCGTGATTATTGCGTGAACAGTGAACATGTTAATTATGACTGGCTGACGCGTTTTAGTATTGTTTCTGCACTGTCCAGACGGTGTTTCTACGCGATGTGATGCGATGCGCGCTCCACTTGAGAGAAATAAGAGGCCGCGCGCATGTACTCGCTCGTACGAGGCGAAAAAGCAAGAGAAACGAGGAAGCGGAGCAACGACGTGTAACAAAACGTGAGGAGAGCCGACAGAGCTGAGACTATGTACATATAAGAATCGACCATTCTGGCTCCGCTTGGAGAACGAATCGTTTGCTGATGTTACGTGTATCTACTACCATGTACTATGTATGTACAACCTCGCTCGAAAGTTTTAAGACATTTATTAATAATACAGCTGGAAGTAACTAGAATGAGACGCTGCAATAATTGCAGCAATTGGATCTGTCTCCAACAGTGTAAGCATTAGTCGAGTACTCGAACAAGAAAAGAATGATTTCAAAGTTTATAATTTGAAAATTCGAATTACAATCTGATTCCAATGTTACGTTTAGAACTGAAGGAGCTAAACGTTTCTTAAATCTTCGTGATACAAAAAATTACAAAAGTAACTAACGCGTAATTATTTCTAAAAAAAGACGAAGATCTGAGATAGGGTTGCATTTAAATAGTGAAACAAATTCCTATTCAGACTCCATTTCTTTAATCGTACAAATGCACAAGAACAGTCTTCGATGTAATATTGGGGAGAAAGATACAAATAATCTGTAAGCTCGCGCAAAATTGTTAAATGACTTAAATAAAGGAGGCTTCTGTCAGCAATATCACGAATATCGCGATGTTCCTGTATATTTGGCGTGTTTCGAAGTTTCTCGAAACTTCGAAGGCCGAAAGAAAAATTCACAACATCGCTGTAAAGTCATCGTCGGAGCGGAAGCGGAAGCGGAAGGAATATGGGGATCTTCGTCTCGCGAAAAGGCGATTCTACTCGGCGATGGGTTCGGAGTAAGACGAATTCTCGCTTCGACCTTAGAAGTCTTCGACGACTCTCAGATGAGGATCCCAGGAATGGCTAGAGGAAAAAACACATTTCCACGCGTGTACCACACGCGTCGAGAGACTTCCGCTTTGCGTGGCACATACAGCCCTTTTCTTGCCTCGATTGCAGCTTGTAGCTTTTCTGCGAAAGTAAGCTCGACTTTGCAACGATACAATGCGTATGAAACGCACCGATGACTCGGTCGGTTAAGAAGCAGAAACTTTTCGGAACTGTTTTCTTTGCATTATTTCAGAAAGAAAGGAACAAGGTAAGCTAATCTTTGTTTCTGCGCGGTATTTACTTTCGTATAAAAAAGGAAATTAAATGAAATTAGTTCTCTTTGTTTACCTTTCTTTGTTTTTGAAATACAAAGCTTTGAATGTAGGTTAATAATTCAATTTCTCAATTCATGGATTGTTTTTCGTCTATTCAATTTTACATCTAGTTTTCTAAACGAAAATATTTTACCAGCAAAAGATAATTTGTGAAAAGTGTAACCGACGATGAATCGCAACATGTATTACGTCTACTATAGTAAAACAAGTAATCTTTTTAACGTGATATTACCGAAAAGGAAAATTCACGACGTTCTTGAAAGTCACGGGAGACGTCTGTAAGTCGATCTTAAGCAGAGATATCGAGTGAACGAGAAAGGAGAAGTCTAGAAGTACGTGTTTTCCATCGGTTTCCCACTCCGCGTATGTTTTACGTCACTTCGAGACTTCTTTACCGAACCGTGACAAAATATGGCCACGAAAAACCATTCCGCGAGACTTCCAACACGTACAAATTACCAGCGCCCCATCGAACTGTAACGAAAAATTGCCAACTCATCTTTACGACCGCCGATATCGTACGAAAAGTGATACAATTGTATTTAATTTCTGTATAAAACGTAGCTGATTTTAATACATTTTGCGTTGCATGAAAATGAGAAATAAAGAAATGTTATACATAAACGATTGGTCAACTAAAATAATTAATAATTATATTTGAAAGCAAGGATACATGTACAGATAAATTGGCAAATATTATTTTGAGAAATCAGATTTTCCAAATATATTGGTATCCAAATAATGTTATTTAAAATAAATTTACAGAGTAAATAATAAATAAAATCAAAATTTTACTTCGATATAAATTCATTTCTACGACGCCTACGCTCGAACGTGCTGAATAAGAAATGCTTATTTAATCTTCTATTTGATGTTATTTATGCATCGGGATTGAACTATACTATATATTACGTTTTACCAGTTAAAATTTTGATTTCAGTTGGAAAATTTGGTATTTTTCGTATTGTTTCCTGATTTCGATTCCCCATTGTGCCGATTATTTACGCATTCACGCACAGACTGAGTAATGGCAACCACACCGTTTTACTCTGTATGAGAAACTGTCGATTCACTACGTTGCACTTGAAACACTACATCCGCTGTACTATTCTGTAATAAAAGTGAACTCCCTGATGCATTGAAAATTCTACATTAGTAAATTAGTTCGTACCACTAGCAACCTTTATTGCATTTACAAATATATAAATCCTCTATAAAAGCAATTTTGTAACTTTTATTCGTATCTCTAATCTGTGTACATTATTTCTTTATTTATTTGTACAAGTTGTATAAAACATTTATATATGCTTTCTTTATTTCTCAACTAAAATTATAAACTAGAATTGTTTCAGAAACGATAAAAAATATTTGCATATTTTTAACGATCCGATATTAATTATTTTAATCGGCTTGGTAGTTCTGATATTACTAAAATGCTCAGTAAAATATACAATTTATATTTCCATCTGCATAGGCTTTCAAATGCACCGACATTCGTTAGATTTACAACATATTCCCCCGACCAGCATCGTATTCTCTCCAAAATGCGCAAAATTGATCGTAAAGAAACAAAATGAAATCTCGTTCGATTCACCTCCACCGAAACGAGGAGATTCATCCGAATAACTCGCTCAATTTCACCTACGCGACCATTCCTTTCGAATATTCGCCTGGAACGATGCCTGTAACTTCAAAACTACGACTATTTCGAGGCAGGAATGTCTCGGACGAAAATCTGAGACGAGAAACTAGCAGCGTTACGAATATTACGGCGGCCGTGTCGGAGGAATTGCATCGACGTCGATAAAAATCAGAAACCGGCGGACGCTCGTTTCGTAACTTCCGTTTTCTCGTTACACGCGTTCGAATAACGTTCATAACCGAGGATAGGGATGGAAGAGGCAACGTGGAAAGTATCCACGATGGCTGATGTTCGGCCAGCTTCGAATTCAGATGAAATCTACGGTGAAAGCGTTTTGTTTCGTATCACAATTTCGTTTTAATTGGTGACGAGATTTTTCTCCAACGCGAAAACTACTAGCACGCGATCGAAATTGTTCGCGTGAATTATGGCTGCTGAGAAAAGAAATTTTTTCTTGCGGTTATAACCTTTCTATGAGATAGTACAGGTTACAGGTAAGAAAAAGTTTGCAGAAGTTTGTTAATCTGATATGAATCATTTTGATTGGTTTAGTAGTATTTAACGTTAAAAACGTGCTCATTAAAATATACAATTTATGTTTCCAACTACACCAACTTTCAAACTGACACTCACTGCATCTCCAACATATTCCCCTCAGAGAAAAGTACCGTTTAATTTCAAACTTTTTTTTTTTACACAGCATAGTGTGAGAGAAGCTGGGATAAATATAGTTTTACAAATCGCACAGCTTCAGTGTCATAGTAAGTGACATAATTATTAACATTTATTTTCTATGAAGAGTTGAAAGTACGTATTTTTGTGTACCTGTACGAAAAATGCAAGAAATCTTGATGGAAAACATATCCTAACAGAGTATGTTCTTTACTATATTAATAAACGAAAAAGGACAATTTGTTTATTTAATTAATGTTTTCTATTTATCGAATAATGTATTACGGATACATGAATAATCACAGAAAGTCAAATTTTAAAAGTGTAACTATTGTTAGTAAAAAAATACGAAGTATACGAGAATTAAAATGTACAATTGTGCGAAAGAGAGCCAGAAATGTGTAACAATACTCGTAACATCGTTCTACAATGTTTCATTGCAAAAGTCTGAAAATATAACAATTGGAACATTGATGGTACAGTTGCTGCATGAGAACAACTTAAATTCTATCGCGAATTTCACTTCGTCCTCATCCATTTTATTGCAACGTTATTACTTGTTACTACTGTTGCGTTACGTTACACCATTGTATACTATTATTAGGTTTATCTTAACATTATTACTGTCTTCGTTGTAACATTTCTTGCTTTCAAAATTTTTTCCAAAATATAACTGGTGTTTCGAGATATAGGAAATATAACAATGTAGAGCCACAGAACGTAATTGACCTACACATTTTTTACGAATTTTGCTATGTTACGTGTTTTACGATCGAAGCTAGTAAAGAAAGGAATTTCTGTGCTGCAGTTCTATCGCGAGGCAAAACTCGTGCTAATGTTAGAAATTAGAATCTTTATTAACGGTTTGTTAAACGTTGGTCATAAAAATAAAATTCAGTTCGTTTCGGAACTACTTATAAGTCAAAAAAACATTCAGCTCGACATTATGTCAACAATTTGAAGTATAATAAATAATAAATGCAGCAGTTTTCAAATAAATCCTTCGCCTCAAAATATCCTACGATTAAACAAGTTTACATACCGCATAACGTGTTGAATTCAAAATTTTTCATCGATGAAATATTTCCAGAATTTCAGGCAAAACTTAAAATAAACCCTTTAAAATATTTAAACACAAAAAATGTAGAATTTTTACCATAACCAAATAACCTTCCGAAAATTTCTGATTTCCTCATTTTCAATGCAAACCATAGGTTCTCGTTAGCAATGATTTTGAACATCGGATCGCATATTCGCGGGAATTTCGGCGAATTTCAAATTGAAATGCAATCACAGAGCGGTGGTTGCTGTCAGGTTCGAATTCGAATGAATCGCTGGTGCAGCATCACGTGGCAGAACAATGTCAATTAGGTCAAGGATCACGAACGCGTGCTCAAAAGTGCAAGTGCACTGTGCACACCGCGGGAAGTTCCTGTTGACACACATATTTTTCTAGCCAGAGCAAACACGAAAAAAAGTAGGAAAAAATACAGCCGACCAAGATCGTAATTTACATCTCTTTGTTGGGCTGTTCGGAGTCCCGGGAGAATTTCGTTTAATGTTAAAATCGTTCGCAAAAAAAAAAAAAAAGGAAAAGGAAATGAAGAAGAGAAAGCAAGAAGAATAGAGAAAGGTGAAAGAGAGAACAGTAGAGTTTTAGGGTGCGTCAAAAATTATTTCGAATACATTAACCTTTTCTGAATCCACGCTCTATTGTGTTCTGTGGAAAAGAAAACGACCATACACGATGATACGACGTTAGTTGTATCGGCGATTAATAAAACAGGGCGTGACTAGGAAGTTCAGCACCAGCTTATGAACATTTTTATTGCGGATAAAGTGTGGCGACAGCGGGAAACTTCGATAAAGTTTTTAAAATGAACTACCAAGGCTGTTTCGTTTAAATTGATAGATTTTCATAAAGCATCGACGAAATAATGCAGTATTTTATAGCTTCTACGATATATTACAATTTTTAATGGATTAAGACATTGGTTGTTATAAAAGGTATGGCTACTTCACATCTAAAATTGTACAATATTTTTGTTAAAGATCATCAGTCTCTTCATTGCGAATAATATTTGTTCTAACATATTGCTCGTTTATTTTCTTTCTTTGTTTCGCTAAATCTTTTGTCGAAATGTAGAAAAGCAGAAACAGAACAGAACGGTTGCAACATTACGATTAGATATTTGAAGAGATGCAAAGTATTCAAACATGAATTTATTAGGACTAGAAAAGATATTTATTATTTATATAGATGTTTATTATTTTAAGTTTAAGAAAAATAATATGCTGCTCATAGATTTATATTTTTAGAAATTACGTTTGAGTTGAATAAATATCGAAATTAGACACGTTCAAGTATGACGATGTGCAAAAGTATAAAATCACACATCAACTGAAAATGTTTTACTTTGATGAATTAATAGATTCGTCATTACCTACTTCTTAAGAAACATTAAATCCAAGCATTAATAATTATTGTAGATTTTCCTATTCTCTATTCAATTTCTCACACAGCAGATTACTCTTATTTTTCTTATTCCCTTTCCTCTTCTGACTCAATCTAAATGATCCCATAAATTTCCTGTTACACTTAGATTGGAGCTCTATTTATCACGGAATTTCTAAAAAAAAGTTGGTGATTTAAGGAATTGAAATATTCTCAATTGTCATTATATCAGTAACTTATCATTAGATGGTTTAAAAGATTTCCGCACTATATATGCCAATAATCCTGAAGAAGCGGAAAATTAAGTTGAAAAATAAAATTAAGTTGAACGAAATGATACTGTTCAATTTTTTAGTTAATCCACTTTACGTATTCATGTTCCACATAATTTCAGACAACCGCCTGGTTGATCATTGCAGAATTATTCTCGCGAAGAAATTTTAATCTTTCTCCGATCTCGCAGTTTTAATCCGACATTTGTTTTCAAATATCACGAGAGGGAATTTCTCATCAGGCGATTAATTACGAAACAATTAATTGTATCCACCGAGCCTGTATCTCTTCGATTTAAATTATTTCGTCGTTTATACGCGCGCGTAATGTATATCGATAAAATCGTACATCGTCAAAGGATCTAAATTTTATGAAACTCACTGATTATCAGAAAACGAATTATATGATGCCAGGTAATTTATCGTAATTCTCCCTTTCCACGATTTTCATCAAATCGTTTGTAAAAATCAACAATGACACGGCAAGAGTCATATATATTTAATATTAAGAAAATATTATATGAAAAATGGGAGAATTTCTGATCATATCGAAAATACAACTTCTATATTTGAAGTCTGAAAAATCAAAAGGATCTCCATGTAGAAAAAATATTTACAAGTCGATCATTTAAGACAAATTGAAGAAAAAGTTTGAAAATTTTGTTCGAATTCTTTCGCGACAGCTTTTTTAGAGATTTAGTAAATAAAGTTAAATTTAATACGGGAAATTCAAGAGTCTGTGACTTTTTGAATAATATCTCTAGAAATAATATGTTATAAAACTAAGCACAACAAAAAATTAAAGGTTCAGTTTTTATTTATGAGGTAATTAATATAAAACGACAAGATTACCGATATTAGACCTCTAAATTTTGTATTTTTTAATATTACCTTTTCTATAATAAGATGTAATAAAAATAAACTTGACCGAAATTACGTTATGTTAAAAACTGACTAAAAAAAAACTTTTTAAATTTTCCTTTAATATCGTAAATCATTGAAATCGATAACATTTATTCGAGCCTTGATCAAAAATAATTGTTTATTGCTACTAATAAATTAGACGATACTTTCAGTTTACAAATACAATGTTAATATCACCGATAGTCGTCTATTACTTCAAGGAAGAGCATATGGATATTATAAAACGTCGATATATTGCGTAACAACGAGGGAGAACGACTGATTCACGGTAAAAATGGTGGCAAATTTATCTTCGATATTCGCGATAATAAGGGGTTGATTAGATACGCGTATTTAATTAGGTTACTAAATTAACGCAAGAACACGTTGCAAGGTAAAATTCAACATTCTCGATACGATCTGCCGTGTTTAGAAATACTTCAAAATTCCTTTGGAAAGAACAAAATTATTATTAGCTTGACGCGAATAACATTTCCTGTAATTGACTATGTAACTTCCTAACTAATTTTCAATGTTTTACGATGAATCATCGTTTTTATTCGACGTTAGCTCGTTGCTGAAGATACAGCGATCTTATCTCGAGCAATAAAAGAGACTCTACAGTTGATGGACAGATAATAGAGAAAATTTTAACCTCATTATCGAATAAGTTTCTTTCTTAACCTACCTCGATTCTATCTTTGCTTCTTTTTAAAACAAGAATATTATTGGACATACAGCTTTTTAAAGCACAGAAAAGATAGATTTATAAATAGTATACAGAAGCATTAGTATTACGAGTGACCTATTTATCACGCTTCATTTTCGTCTATTTAATTTTCGTCATGATATAACAATAACGCTTTCATAAAGTAGCAGAGGTCACACGAAGCGAAACAGTCCAATAAAAAAGATCAACGTAAGAACTTTTCAGTTTTCTAATATCTGTGTACCTGTTAACCAGAACCATCTAAACGATTATGCAATATTGGAGCAACCAAAAAGATGCTTATAACACACGTGACAAAAATATTCATTTCAAGTAAACAATATCACGTTAACCCTTACGCGATTAATCACTGTTCATCGTTCAAGCATCCCGCTATAAACAGACACCGACCTCGTTTCTCGATCACTTTCAAGTGTTACACGTACAGCGGCTTGGCAAGGCATTTGAACACTTACCATGGAAAATTTATATAGTTATATTGTATGTGTTATAAAAAAAACCTATTTAAATTTCACTATCCGAATATATATTTCGTATGTTCGTTTCATGTATTCGAAAGATACAAGTAAGAAATTAAATATTCTGAATAGCTTATAAAAGCTGCTATTTGAAGAAATTCGTTACCGGAGAAAATGGAAAATTTGTCAAGATGTTCTCATGAACTTACACCTAGTAATTTATTTTACAAACTTATATTACTTATATTACGAAGTCTTTTCAGTTAAATCTTTCTTAACTTTTGTTATGAATTTTCCGAACAGGCTGCGAATATTTATGTAAATTCATATTTTGCGAGTGTAACATTAAAAAAGTTAAAGCTAAGCATAGAACCATTTTACCTACTAAACATTACAACAAATATTATACTTTGCATATTTTACTTATTTTTGCATACATATTATATGTATTCTACACATCTTCAAATTTTCCATTAACGTATAAAAATCTGGTATATTCGTACCAATGTACACGGTGCTACTGAAATTTCAAAATTTTCTTTCTACATACCACACACGACACATATACAAACATTTTCTACGATAAGTACACGACTACTTTCTGGAGACACTGTATCTCGAGCCTTACATCTCTACTACGGTGCGAATTGGCGCGATGTCGCGCAGCGTCCTCTGTAAATGGCGCATAATTAGTCGAATTTAAAGTTGGGGCGCGTTCCGGTGCGCAGAAACGAGGCTTGCGTAAGGGTTAATAATCATCGTAAAATCACGAGGTTCGTCTCTCACGCGTCTCTTCCCTCTCTCTGGCGTCGCCGGAGGTAAATATAATCTGAAGCACGTCGATCGATCAGCCTAGTTCACGGATCGTGGATGCACACGAGGCCTTGTCCGACCGGCCAAATAACCTGTCCGTTGCAGCTGCTCGGGGTAATCCACAGATGATTGCACTTCTCCACGGGGAAAACAAACACACCGAGGGACCACGTTATCGAGTCAACAAACCGCGACTACCGACGAACCGGTCGCGCGCAAATCACCCAGATATTCATCGGATATACACGTGTGGCCGTTCGTAGATCGTACCAATGCATGACACGAACAGCGAAGACACACATCGATCGTGTATCGTCAATAAAACGACTAGCAATTTTCATCCCCGAAGCACGCGCCACGGCGTCCGAAACTATACTGCCACTCCCGCGCTGCCGCTCGCCGCGCCACGGTCGCGATAGCTGCGCACTCTGCCGGTGAGTCTCGGTATTAACGTTCGAAATTCTTATTAGGCTCCAATTTTAAAATTGCGTTGACAGTAATTAGTTCGTTTTTGGTGTGTAAGATATGTGCAAGATGCTTTTCGATGTTTTGACAGATTTAACGGTGTAGTATTTTAGTGTTGATTGAGAATAACAAGGATTGTAACAAGTTTTAATGTGGGAAGATCGAGTGGTAGTGTACATGTATTATGAATACTTATGTAAGGAAATTATGGGGTTTATAATTGGAGAGTGAATTAATACGAGATTGTTGCATCGATTTGAGATAATGGATAGTGAGAATAACGCGTTCCAATGTAGTTAGTTAATTATTATAACTTGTTACAACTTAATCTAATACTTGATTCTTGATACCTTCACCTGTTAGTTTCCTTTCAAAATTCACACTGTCAAACGTTCATCACGCTGCATATATCTTAACTTTTTTTATACGTATAACTTGATCCCAATCTCAAATTGATATTTTTATTGATTTCATCGTAGTTCGTCAATTGCAAGTTATTACAATTTTATAAAATTCGGTATTATAAGATAACGTCTTTAAACTTGATCCTTTCAATTTTTCTCCAAAGTATTAATACCCCTATCCTCCGCCAACCTCCACATATATCTAACTGTTTTCCACGCATACATTAAAATGAATCATTCGAGAAAACTAACGGCAAGACAGTTCAGCGACGTTGGCGCGTTGCGCGAAGGACATCCGTTCGGAAACGGATGAAATATTAATTTCGAAGGGCAAGGCCGCCTGGCCTCCCCTGTTCCCGTAAAATTTAATAACTCACGCACATAGAAGTGAAGTTTGAGTAGTGCTCGACTCGTGGCGGTCGTTCGACGCACTGCTTCCAGGGAAAAAGGGTAAAAAAAATGTGGAAAAAATAAAACGAAACAAAAAGGCAAGGCAAAAGCGGAAGAGAGAGAAGAGAAGGGCGAAAGGGTGAGATTCTGCTGTCACTGCAGAAGGTCGGACGCACGCTCCATCGTCGTCGTACGGAAACGAGTAAATTTTCTACTGCAAATAAAACTTCCAGCAAAAGGGTCCATCGTCGATTAAAGCGGCGGAGGGGAAAAATGAGATACGTAAAAGCTTTCCACGACGCTGTTTGCTTTTTCCGTTTCATCCCTTCCTCGTGAGCATACGAACAAAAAGTAAAAAAGCAGAAAGATATATACGTGTTTCGACCAACTCCTATCCTCGTCGATTCACCGTCGCCGATCTTAGTCGCGCCAAGAAGCAATTAAAAAAGTGATTAACCACGAGGGTGCTGCGTCTTCCGCCATCAAAAGTTACGTTCAAGGTTATTCTGCTTTCGATTTATAAAAGGAGATACATCCTAGACCGTACAAGCTATTGTCTGATCTCAGTTTTCATATTTATGAATACTATCTTAAGTACCATCCTAGATAATTGAGATGTGATAGTCTTGTATGTACTGATTACATGCAACCTGTTATTTAACTTAGAAAGGGAATTGTACAAGAAACAGGGTCGAACAACATGCTATCGTACATCTATGAGCGCTATCACGGAAACTGATGGAGTGTTTTCAGAAAATTTGATTTTCATTTAATTCGTTTATCTTTTTCTATTCGATAAACTTTAATTCTTTCCTGTTTTGTTAGTAAATTTTATTTTTGAACTATTTCTGAGTCCTTTTTTGATTATTTCATTTTCTTGTATAATACAATTATAATTAGTGCTATTATGATCGCGTGAAAAAGAATTAAGAGAAAATAACGAAAACTGATTACGTTCTACTTCCGCATCCCGTTTAAAAAAAAGAGGGGAAAAAGCATTCTTTAATACGAAGAAACTAGCGGGAAGTGAATGGAGTCCGCCGTTCCTATTTCCAACTGCTCAATTCAGACACAAGTCTTACGGTCGCCTGAAGGCCGAGATACGAACGAAATGAAATTCTTCCAGGCCACATTTCATTAAAAGACATTAAGAATGCCCTATTCGGTGCAAATGAAATCGCAATTATTCATGCACCGTAACTTACAAACGTGAGCGAATAGATTCGAGCGGTTGTCCGCGCTTTTCGTTTTAAATTACTAGTATTTCGTCTAAACAGCTAGCATCCCTACCTGCTTTACATCGCAATAACTAACAGAGCAGCTTGTCGAACGAAACGTTTATATTGCAATTTATCTGCGCTCGTGAAGAGATAAAAGAAAATTTAGCGTTGTTTACTTTTAATTTAACTCTTCAGAAGATTATACTGTATACAGCTCCGTTTATAACTATTAGGATATCGAGAGAAAACCAGAGTAAATTTGATTAGTTATTAGGAAATTATTAAGCTTCATTTGGAAGATCAGACTCTAAAGAAAAACTCTAGAAAAAGACTGTGAAGAAACTGGCTGAATGATTAGAAGTATTGCACTTTATACACGTAATTCTTGTTGTTATGCGATTATAATTTCCTTATATAAAATTTATTTAAAAACAAACATGAAAATAAATTATCGGGCCGATTGAATCAACAAACAAATGTATCATTGAATCATTGAACAATACACGAAGTATTTAATGGCAACTAATTAATTAATTAAAGAATATTAGAGTAAAGGCAAACTTAGAACGAGAGTAAAAAGGACAACACAACGAGCTGGAGGATATGTTTGAAAAGTCAACAAAGAAGACATTTAAAAAGCAGGCGTAGTTTTATAAAAGTCAAAGGTAATTCTTCAACGAGAATAAGGCAAAGATACAACCGCAAATTAAATCCTCTCCTCCTAAATAAAAATAGAACTACCAAGCTTCAAGTAGGAATCTTATTCAGAAACTTTATATATCTCCTGTATTATTAACTGATAGTTCTAAGTGTGTATAGTAATTGATAAATTACGAATCGAAGGAAACACAAAGGCTTTCGTCAGAAACAACGTATCCTCCGGTTTATATTGATACGTTTTGCATTGATAAACGACTGACTATACGGCCTCTATTTTAGAATGCAAATGTATACTTGTTGAAACTAGCAGACCTCTATCATGGATAGAAGATTCATTACTCCTCAACTAGTTCTCGTAATTCGTGTCAATCCACATAATGCTCCTCATATCCCGTGCGGGTACGCGTTCCCTTTCTATTTTCAACTCGCGTGCTTCAATTTCGTGCTCGTTTAATGCGCTACTTTTGCCGCAGTTTCCATTTGATATTCCCCAAATTCTGATACCAATATTGTCATTGATCGAACTGCTATTTCTCCTGTTATAATGTTGGATTGCATTTCAAGTTGCAGTGACTTTTATAATTCAACTATTTGACCAAAAATTGACCCTTTTCCCAGAAATCTCCATGATTATTGTAATCGTGAGATAATACGGATTATTTCAATGCATGCTTGTATTTTTACTATATTATGTAATTAAATTGTTATTTAAACTCGTATTTTTAATATTAATTGATCACACTTATATTCATCTCATATAATATATTTTTCTTCTTTATTTCAATATTCATCTTTCGTAATATATTTTTACGTTTGAAACTTTGGTAGGTAGGTTATACAGGTTGCTAGAAGGTGCCTAGTACTAACAGAAAATGTATATTCTTAAGTTGACACTTTTGATTTTAACTTTATCTCGTAATAATCCTAGGACCTGAAATAAATTATTCCAGCGCTTGCAATTTTTTCTACCGTAATCCACATGGAATTTATATCCTTTCCTACTAAAAATTTCATTTTATCTTCATTTTCTACCTTCATTTTACATTTCACTTATACTTTTCTGTCACTTAGGTAGCATCATTTACCATTTCAATTCCTCCAGTAACACTTTCATCGCGTGTGAAAATCTATGAATTTCGTTGCTAAAAGCAGTATTTAGATTAAAGAGAATCACTTGGAAAAGTAGCATGAAACGCATCTTCCCGACGCGCTTTATCCAAACAGATAGCGTAGATATGCACAAGACCGCACATTGCGCCGGTGTTAGAATATCGCACAGGGCAAATATTATCGCAATCACGCCTCTGATTACGAGTTTGTTCGTGCCGGGGCAATCAAGGCATGACTCGTACACAGTCCCTCTCTCGTGAAATTCGCGTTAGATAATATGCATATGTTCCCTTTTTTCAACTCTCTTTAGCGTCTGAGAAAGCCAAAGGATTCGAATGACTCTCAATGAGTCGTCGACAGATAAGACGCGTGAGAGCAAAGAAATTAATTAGATTTTCCGTGAAGGAACACTTTTAACGAATCTATTAAAAGTTTAGCGTATATCTGCCTGCTATCGCGGAAACTATTAATATTTATTAAATTCGTATATATTTACTGCATACAGAGTATTAAAAAATCTAGAAGATGTTTATCACGCCTTTGTAATTCTAGAAATTAAAACAGCGAAAAGAATTCGCGTGTAAAATAGAGTTTTGTAGAGTATTTTTCAAGTTATAAACAATTTTATTTTATACCACAGATACGATTTCTTCAACACTTTCTGTATGTAAACATACATAAATATTAAGACACCTCGTAGAAAGCGAGGTAAGATTATTAAAATATTATTAAAACCTTTCGAAATTATTATCTCATTTGAAATCCTATATTTATTACAAATCTAAATAGAAATTCTAGAATCTTTCACAAATAAAGAATTTATACATTCAATGTTATAGTAAAGATCTTACTTCTATCTATAACAAGATTACGTTTCATCTTTCGTTTATATTTGCTTTCAATCTTAGTATTCGTCGCAATTGTCACTATACCATCAACGTAAAATTAAATTGTTTATAACATTGAAAAATAAACTTCAAATGAATGTTTGTATAGAAAGTGTCTTCGTTATCTTGATACCTGGGATCACACTATATAAATATTAGCCATTTTTTTAACACCCTATAGAAGAAACATCGAAGATGATTGCAAATCCATTTGAGATCATAACAGATTCATAAACGATAATCTTATTATTATGAGATAACTATCACGTGACTTGAGAACAGTCTCGCCTGTTAAATTGTAAATTAAACTTCTATTAGTCGTATGATTCATTCTTTGTTCCTGAAGACCTTTAACTTGAATTTCGCGACTGGTTTTATCATACTTTCTCGTATTCTCACGCGGATAAAATCCTTGCCTTAATTAGATCGTGAAATGAATAAAAATTACAATGGGCAGAATGGGGACGCAAGGCGTTGAACCACGTTCAGCGAAGATTTCTGATGCTTTTGGGAATATTATCTAACAAAATGACCGTTATTATTTCCTCGAACAGATAGATTTATTTTTCCTCACAAAAATGATTAATTATTGTAATTTTCATTATTCGTTATTATATATATTATGTCTCACATTTATTAAAATACCGCTTTCCACTTTTGCGAATGAAAGCAAAAAAGGTACATCTGATTTATTTTGATTTTCATGTATCACCGTATACACGAAGATATCATTTAATTAATAGAATCAAAAATCATTACTCTCCGTTTAAAAAACAAACTAAAACCATGTCATTTACTGCAATTGCATTTGTTCACAAAGTAGTCATCTTTATGCAGACTTATTCAAAGTATGAAGTAAATCGTTGATGAAATAATTCTGCGACATAGTATCTAAAACGTAAATTAACGTGTACGGTAACTACTAAAAGCTTGTTGTACAAAACAGCACACGATGAGCCTTTTCTGTACCTTCGACGACCTATTCCTTAGAAAACGTCCCCTGCTATGTACTCCAGCCAGCGGTTCCCTCATTAATGAAGGCTTAATTAGCGTGCTTCGCCTTTTTATCCGAACGATAGTCGCTTCCGGTTCCGCTACCTTGGTCTTCCGCATCGAGTAAACGAGCGAAGTCGAATTGCTTGGCTATCGTTGCTCAAGAGTATTAGAGCAACCGTAATCACCGTAGAAACGATCGAGTCGATACGAGGATCTCCGACGTTATTACCATTAAATGGATTATCAAATGTAAATTAAAACGAATAAACTATCCCACGTAATGTACGTACGATATTAAAAGTTTTCGTTTCGAGGAAATAGCAATCCTAAATTTCCTTCGAGTTCGAGAAATTATTGCTGTTCGAGTTTAGTATGTTATGCTTCACTGCTTCCTATTAGTACTAATTGAGTCATTTTTCGTACCTCTATACATATATTCTAATAGTTTACTTCCATCGTACTTTGGATGTGTTTCAGAAAAGGTGTTGGAAGTAAATTAGTTTAAAAACTGGAAGGAATCGTAAAATTGTGTGGCTTTTTAAAATAATTTCTTTGGTTTTCTATCATTGATTTATATCATAAATCTGCAATATTGTTTTATTATTATTGTTATGTATTTTAAATCATAATGGAGGTTTGCTTCAACTACACATAAATATTTTCCAAGGAACATATGTACTTCCGCGTGCATAATTCTTTCATTCTCACTGTTATCTACATGTTTTCTTGAACACTTATTTTCTGTTGGATTACTTTTTTCCAAAACTTGAATTCATCGACTTATTTGCTCTACTTGAAGTAGATTATTAACGTAGACTTAAAATCTCTTTATCATATTTACGATATGATTATGCTACATAAAAGTGCCATTTTTATCATAGATACCATTTAGCATTTTGATTAATCATTCCATCATAATTGAACCCTTTAATACATCTTAACACTTTAATGCGCCATTTATAAATCTCAATGGTAATTAAACGAAAAAAAGGAGGAAAAGAAAGCTAGCACGCGATCTTTTTCATCGAAATGAATACAGGAATCGCGAAATCTGGTTCCACCTCTGGAAGAAGCTTAAAAGGAATTCTTTTTTCCTTCAGGCGTTCGCTCTTTTTGCTGAAGAAAGCCGGTTCTCTTGAATCTACTGATAACAAAAGTTCCATTAGCAGATCCATCTTTACTTTGGCAAAACATCCTCTGCAATCCTTCTGCTCTTATAGCTGAACAGGAAAAAGAAAGAAAGAAACGTCGCTTATCCTGAATCTCGTGAAAAAAAGTCACGCTTGAACATTTGGGACATTATTAAAAGCGAAAGCTTCCTTACATCAAAAAGTTTTCAAACTAGGTCTCTGCCATCCCTAAACAACACCAAAGACGATTACGTCAATTTGAATAAGCCAAAGAGAGAAAATAATTCATTGCGATATAATACTAAAATATTTTTTCTACGATAAAAGAGAAGCGACCAAAATATCCAACGTGCGATTTTTCATAAAAATTGTGTAGATTTCCAACAGTATATTTTTGTGAATTTAAATGATTCTGTTTTATAAAACATATAAACAAAAAGTATGTTTTTGTTCTTATTATACATATAAATGTATCTTTCATATTTCTTTCATTCCGATTTCTTTGATACAATGATAGAAATTCGATTTCTTTCATGTTCTACTTTAGAGCCGAAGATTTAAACAAGTATTTCTTTATACTTGTCAGGTTGGCACTTTGGGGCGTTCTATGAACCTTTACTTACTTTACCGTCGCGGATGTGGTTAGTATTTATCAGTGCGAATATGGGCACTACAAGAGGCTATGAGTAACGGCAATAGGATGTCCGAGATGATGGTGACAACGAATCCAGGTTCGATAACGAATCCACGGTCCACGGGATGACCAGTATCAGCGTGACTTACTCGGCAATTCGCCCAACGAACTAACTAAAAACTCCCCCAATCCAGATGAACCTGCCCTTATATACTCCTGTCCCCGCTTCTCGGGTCAATCCTTGTTTTTAAGGAGAGTCACAAAATCACTCCGTACCTCTGTCAGGTACGCGGCCCTCCCAGGACCGTGGCTACGTCTGGTGACCCGTTATGTCACCTTAAACCTGAGCCCATCGTCGTAAAGCCAAGTTGGAACATTAAAAGTTATTTTCCTTATTTTTATTGCTTAAACATTAAAATCTTGACTATGGTGATGGGGGTTTTTCCCAGCATTCGCGACGGAAAATCCCGCTGTTCTTCCATCTCCGACATATATATACGTAACGATGAAAAAATCTATCAATTCGTCCCTGTATCAATTTATCCCAGCTTCCTGCATTTAATAAGCTAATAATTCTTACTAATAATTCTATCCTTGACGCGTCATTAAAAATTAATTCAATAAAAACCACTTCGATATTTCCGTTTCCACACCCTCCGTGCTTTCAATATCATTTCTGTAAAACGGAAATTCTGTATTCATAAAAATATTTTTTCATTCTCCTATCGTTGCCTGGGTAATATTCATAAAATATCTATCGCGCTCAACACCTATAAAACTTCCTCCCTCTATCCATCATCTATAAAAATAAAATTTTCACACTTTTCACCTTTGATATTCGCAAATGATTTTTTCTTTTTCGTGGTTACTCGCGTGGAACGCGCGGATGCATCTACTCACACGGTCAATTAAAGCTGAAGAAACGCCTTAAGAAATTGCACGGCTCTAAGGACATCTGATTAAACGTTCGACGAGACGAAATATCTTCTTTGAAGGATCTCGCGATTTTCCACTTAGCCTCTACGTCGTTAAAGAAGGAACGAGCGATTAGCTCGTTAATAGACGTAGGAGAATCAAAGGCGTTATAGAAACTCTTTTCACGCCACGCTGACAGCCCCGTAATTTATACAGTGTATCTGGTTATACGGGCAGACGAGACGATTTGGACAAGTGAGGAAAGAAGATACGGGGCTAGACGATTCGATAAGACGACCTGAAATCATGCAGGTACCTACAGTGTCACTCAGACAAGCTGTTCTTCGGGCTATGAAGCAATTCTTCACCGTGTTTGTTTGCAAAGTTTGTTGTGCAGAGTTTATTCAACGCACAAAATTATGGTGCGTTGTGTATACACAATTTGGATTAAGTACTAGGCTTTGGTAGAGATATGAAAGTTGAAGAATTTTTGTGAACGATAAGATTACGAGCAAGTGTGTTTGTTTAGTTGGATATTTATAATATTTATAATTGTTGACTCTACTAAGTTATCTATAAGATATAAAATTTAATACATTGAACATGATATTTATGTAGATTCATAATTCTATGATTTTAAATATTCCTAATATTCTCGACTTTTTCTCAGTGATATCAAATTGATAAAACAATAAAAAAATCAATCTAATATAAACATAATCAGTTAAATTTACGAAATCTTCTATTAAAAGTTAAAACTTCTATATATTCACGCGTAAGATTGTTCGTCTCGTTCACAAATAATAAGACAGCTTTTCCAACACTTTATAAGATACTTAATACAAAAAACTGAGAGGAATAAAGTACGAAACGAAATATCGATTATACAACATTAGAGCGAATAAAACTGACACCAAATTTTATGAGTCGTATTAAAATTGGAACGACAATAACGAAAAAGTTTGAAGAAGAAAAAATGTAACTATTCTGCGTGTAAAAAAGCAAGAACTTCTACGACAAAATTCGTCGCAATTTCTAACCAGTTTCACATTACTTCTGTTCGTCCGTTCGCTCGATTCTATCTTGCGTTTCTGTTCGCGTATTTCCTATTGCATGATTCATTTTTCCAATTTTCCTGTTTCTCATTATAAAAGCAACAGTATATTCTAGGTGTAGTTCTAAGTAAAATTATTACAAGCCGTGGCCGAGAATGCAAAATAACGAAACCTAGAAAGCAATTGCAATTGCAGCGACGAATGAAATTAATGCAATTTGCTCCAGTGAAACTTTCTTGCTACTTGTGCTTAGCCGTAGCCTATCATGAAACATAACAAAGTGAATTTTACGATCGCTTTCAATTTATGTTTACGAGTTACGAGCAAAGCACTTTTTTACATAATTATATATATTTTACTTTTATTATACAAATTTTCCTACATCTTTATTATCAAATTGTGTCAGAATAGATTGCAAACGAAAGTAAGAGCTCCGTGTTATATAAACATTCAGGTCGTAAATGTTTTATTAAAATTTTATGACGGAAGTACAGACTGGTTTATGGAAGAATTTTTTCTATAGAAAAGATACTATTGAAGATTTTTTTATTCGACTTTTCTTTCCAAATCTTTTCAATCCTTGAACTTTTTTAACTCAACAGGAATTAATTTATGTCATTTGTGCGATAAAAAATTCCAAATACATTCACCGAAATAAAAGAAAATCGATAAGAAGTACATAACAGGATAGAAATCAATTTTTCACTAACCACCGAAAATTTTGTACTTCGAAATGGAATTATCGTCGCGGTATCAAATAAAAAATTCATTTATTATCTGCTGTTTTTCTTCGCATTTCTCTTGAGATGTTTTGACAAGATATTTATGAAACTACATGTTTTACTTTATCCTATACCTTCTTCTAAAAATAAAAATAAAAAAAAACATGACAAATCTAAAAACTTTTTTAAAAGGACCTGACAAGATATTTGAGCAAAAATTCACCAAGATATTATCAAATAATATTCATGTGTACCTATTTGCGAACTCGATCAATCAACAACAGCATAATTTTTTCTTTTCTTAGTAATTCCGTAACATCAATTTCATTATCTAGGATGGATTTACGGTAAAAGGAAGCAATCAATTAATAAAAATTAAGAGAGTGCCGATTGATTTATACGAGAGAGCAATGAGCACCGGCAACGGCACCACTTAAATTACAAGGAAATATTTTTCCTAGACGATCGAATTACCCGCGATCAAAGGGCTTCTTGGAGAAATTGAGATCGCGAGTAGCACCACCATAAATTGCAGAACCGATCGCTGCGTTTACTTAATCGTAAATGGTATTACTTCTCGGTAACTTGGGTCTACGAGACGCCGTTTTGGAAATGTGTTAAAAATTTCTCGACCGTATCTTCTCCTAACAATGGTTGAGAATTTTCTTTCGTTTTCACGATCAACCGTTTTCAACGCACCGTCATATTTCCTCTTCTTTTCATGCTCTCCATCTCTGTATTTTTCTCTCTTTTCTTTTCTTTACCTTATATACCTAGTATTTTATATCGTTTCAGTCTTCTGTTCGGGAATGTACACGATGTTCCAGGATTACGAGTAATATTTAGTTTAAATATATATTAACAAAGGATGAAGAATAAATATAGATTAACTTAATTTGGCGAAGATAAGGTATTATGATAATTTATTGTTATATTGGACAACGTTTGTTAACGAGAAATTTCACAACAAGGATAATAAAAAGATACGGCGAAAAAGAATTAATATAAATAGAGCGATTAAAAACATCTGTCTACCTAAAACATTCTACGTATTTAAACAAAGTATCATTCATATTACGATTCGATCGTAAAATCATTAATTTCTTCCGTGTACTAAAACGCAACTCTTTAACATCGATTCGAAAGATCTGTTTATCCAAAAAGTCTCTTTAAATAAGAAAGGTCCTCTTCGCATCAATCGAATAGTGAGACGTTATACAGAAGGTACACATTCGCGTTTTACATATTTTAATGCAATTTTAGAATACAAAGTTTTGTTAGTCTACAATTACCTGTTCAGCCTTACAATTACAACATAACTTGGGATTTTTAAATTTTCTATTGACGTACATTATAGAAAATTCTACTAAAGAAATAATAAAAAATTTATGTATTCTTATCGTTCATAGTAGTCAATACATATACTTTATTCTTTATTTTATCTTTCCTATCAGACAAGAACGTTACTACTATCATTAACCCAATTACATATTCTTTTGTTATTATATAGATCTTCACCTTGTCTTTCCAGTAACTTCCGAATCTTCTCGTTTCGAGGCGCGACTAAAGCAGTTGGATGGTACAGTCACAGAGAAAATTGTCCGCAATTTATATCTGTCTCGTAGAACACCATCTTTGTTGCACGCTGTATACTCATATCATGTGTGTGCTACATAAGTATGTAATACATATGGGCAAACGCATAGGCTACGGGGATATTGTATTCCTACACGTTCGAAAATTTGATATTCGTACGCTATCTTACCTTTCGCATATCTTTTTTCATTGTTAATTGACAGTGCCCCGTTTATATAAATTTGGCCCATTTCATTTAAGAACAGAAAATTACATTATTTTATTAGGTTGTTCTAAAGGTTTTTTTCGTGTTATAAGATGATAATAGATGAACAACAATTTCTATTTTATATTATTTTATTGAATTAGGTATGATCCATTTCGTTCTATTTCTACTATTATGTTCGTGCATAATTCAATAAACTAATATAAAACAAAAAACACTGTGCGTCTATTATTTCCTTATAAAACGAAAGAAACTTTTCGGACAAACTAATATTTTGTTTTACCTCAAATTTAAATATTATTCAAGTATATTGAGTTTAATCGAGGAAAAATTACATTCAACGATTTTGCGTTTATCTTATCGAAAGTGACAGAGGGTAACGAATCGTGTCGAAGCTTCGTTTCATATTTGATTACGTTTATCTTCGATGATCGATCGTTGAGTTAGCGTTATTGAAAAATGGTGGAACAGTGCCCGTTTTCTTCTATAGTATGAACATAATAAAACGACGATATAATTCGTAAAAGTTTCAGAAGAAGTCGACGAATGTTTTTTCGAGATATACCGAAGATAATTGTTGAAATAAAGCAACGAAGTATACTACGTGATATTTAACACTATGAAGTTATAAGTAAAAAAAATTGTTTTAATATTTCTGTATTAAACAAATTATCGATCAAATACCTCTATATTTAATAAGATTTTCATATGTAACTTTCATATGTAACTTTTTATAAAACTTTCATATGTAATTTAAATTAAAATTTAATCGATTTCACTTCGAAGATCAGATCCTACACGATCTTCCTCAACAATTTTTAGTATATCCTTCATACAACGCTATTTAATAAATACTCATTAAAGTAAAATTTCAATATCTTATTTTATCAAATTTCGAAATGAAGATTAAGAAAAGGGATTAATTAAGCTTGTATTAAATTTGGCTTCCACGTATTGACACAAATTCAATTGGTCGACTTTGTTCAATTAACTAAATTAATTAACAATCGGCATCAAACGGTGTTGAAGGAAAACAAGTCTGTTATATTTTCAAAGTATCGAATCGACCGCTTAGCGAAACGTGAACGTTCCACATTTTCTCCTGTATATGTATAGCGTGCTGGATGCATGTTCCTGTCAATCAGTCTCTTTTAAATCGTGAACGTTAATTGTCTTAGGCTTTGTTAGACGGGACGTCAAAGTAGTAATTACCAATCGACCTTGCATCGACTTTCTGCAAATCGACGCAACAGGGAATTAAGGTGTTACGCGATTAATTGGATTCCGGACTGGCCTCGGCGACACTACCTTAAATTGGAATCTTATTCGGTGGACAAGTATTGCCGGATTCCAATAAAACTCGTAGAAAATAATTATTTCAAGCACGGCGAATAAAGAACGTATATTCGGAACGTTTTGAGAAAATTTGGCGACTAATGTTTTCCAATTATTAATTAATCAGATCAATGATAAAATTGTTTCAATACTTACAATTAAATAAATTTCCATCCATAAAGATGAATTATTTTTCGGAAATAAATAGAATCGTTTTCTCCATTACCTTTCATCTATTCACGATAAAATTATTCCTCAAAAATGGACGAGCTTAAATAGCAAGTATAATTTTGTAATTTTAAATAAGAAATATCTGATTTAATATTTGCCACGTAAAATTATCTTGTACCAGTCTGCATCCGTAGACGAATTACTTTCGAAATAATCCAATAGTCTACTAAACGTACACTTTGACTATCCGTAAAATATTTTATTTCCCAACAACAAATCCCACGCGTAGGTTCCTTTACTAGAAAATCGAATCGCCTCTCAGACAACCATAAACAACAATTTTAACACAACCACGGTCGAAAGCTTACCAAACGTTCGGAGCGCGGAACAAATTCCCGTCGAGCGTCCAAAGCTCAAAGCGAACGATTTAATTGGTGCCCGGCCCGTTTCAAGGGAAAACAAGTAATCGCATTAGCAAAACGTTTCTCAGTTCGTTAAGCTAATGACGTGTGTCTGCGAGTTGGCAGATGACGCGCGAGATTATGAAAGGCGGATTGTCTTGTGGATTATGACATCGAGAGCCGCAGCTAGAAAGAAAACCGCCGAGTGAACGTGTGCAACCTGACCAAGTGCACCGGTGCATTGTAACTAGACCGGTGTATAAATTATCGAGGTTTCTTAACCGTGTTCCGAATGCATCCTCTTATCACGAGCCGAACACGATCTTTTCTACGACACGCAACAACGCCAACCGTGAGAGAATCGCGCGAAGAAAAATTCTAACTTGCGTTTGCATTTGAATATTAAATGGGGAAAGAGCTTCAACATGATTTGACTGGAATAAACTGTTGGAGGAAACTAAATTTTATTGCATCGAAGATGCTATGTGGATTGTGCTATATGTAATTCTTTGAGCATTATATAAGGAACATTATATTGTTTGAATATCGCGCAAAAACGTATGAAATGGTCTGAAGAAACCTAGGGAAAAAATACTAATTTTAAGTGTGAGAGCATACTATGTAAAAGTTGTGTAAAAAATGCCATGTAAGAAATAGACGTTTATCGTTGCGTATGTATTTATCCAAAAGAACTAGATAATTAACGTGCTGAAAAATAGGTAGAAGATTTTATCTGACAATATACTTTTGCATAACGGTATTTATCTCAAATGCTCTGGCTGATTTATTCATGACATTTTGAGTGATTTTTGAAACATTAATATTCTTTTTATTTTTCATATGACATTTCATTACATCGTTAATTTCCAAATGATCCATAAAAATCTAACACGTATCTTCTTCAAGGAGAAAGGAAATTCCAGAAAACATGTACCAAAAATCTTATGTCAACAATCGCTCTACCGTATATTCATATACAACATACTAAACAAATAGTAACAATTTAAAGCTTTGTCTGAAATTTAGACAATCAAAATTCCAAAAATACTTGTCAGAAAATTCGCTTTTAATACCAATACAAACCCATATGGAACTCTCATCGAACCCCATTAAGATCTAAAAAAATCGCCCCATCTTGACGACCCATTGCATTCGCGTCGCGTCGCGTCGTCACGGCTTAACACCCAGTTTCCCGCGACTTTTCCCTTCTTCGAAGCGAGTCCATCGATCACAATAACGGGTCAGAGTCTGCGTTCCTGTCGCGTACGATACACGTACACTTACACAAGCACTTTGCGCCTGTGTAAGCGCCGTACAGATCGTTGGAAATTCACCTTGCCTTGTTCGTGTGGCCGATCGTGTTCGTGGCCGTTTCACGACCATGTGTCGCGGACCACCTGAATGGCTGAGGTGCCAGATATCGACCTGGCTGCTGTCTAGACTAGGCCTTAGCCAGGACCAGGACACGCGGCAGTCGTGCCGTGTTACCAGCGACAGTACCGTTACGAAAGTCAAGTTTTTTTGTCCCCGATACGCAGACACACGTCGACGATCGAGAAACATACTGCCAGAGATCGTTTTTGCGAAAGTCGATCGTGTACGGCTACGATCGTCTAGCCGAGCGGCGCATGACGAATCGTACCACACGGAGAGTCATGTAAAGTCCAGACAAACTATGACACATCGTGACGAATTTGTACTATATACAAAGAGTGTTTACGCGTCATTGTATTTATTACATTGTATTAATTACACACAGTGGCTCACAAAAGTATTGGAACACTCTTAAGAACTTTTCACGTACAGCGTACGAAAACGTGTTGAATTTTCATTGACACTGTTACAAGATTTTTATTGGAAGCACACGATTGGCAAAGATTACCAAAGTATTTAACAATTAATTATTCGCAATAATAAAAAGCCACAAATGTGAGGCTATCTTTAGCACCAACTGTATGTTTCAGACTATTATTCGTGTTGTGCACTAATCCTCCCATTAAGCGTATCTTTGCGATAAATGTCTTCTATATACACTTTCAGGATGCTTTCAAATTTGACTATTATTTTGCTAAATTTCAAAGAGCTTCGTATAACGCGCATAATATATTCATAAGGAAATTCTATGATATTATGGTAGGATAAAATAATGCATAATTTCTTGATTGCGTATATCTCGCAATAAAACGTCATTTTTTTCCATAAAATAAAACTGGATGGATAATCTGGCAGATGTACGTGAAATATTCTCGCAGGTAAAAATTATCTAGTTTCATATAGAAGATAAATACGAATTTCACTGTTACTATACTACTACCCCTGTATTGCTTTTATTTTTAAAACTAGCTTGATAATCGTGAACTTTCTTTCGACTGTTTCTACGAAACGGAAATTCCAGTAGACGATCATAGATGTAGTCAGCGCGGGAAGAGTGATGGAGAGACAAGGAAGGTAATAGAATACGAGACGAATAATACTAATGGATAGCGTGAAAGGGGTATGCAAATTGTTCGAGGGACGAGTTATCGTGTCTCGATGTTTGGAATCGAAAATAGGAGATTAAGGGAGGATAATATGCAATATGCTCGTGTAGAGATGCTAGAGAAGGTGGTTCATGAAATTAATAATTTCAACGTGAATAGAAACTGTTTGATTTTGTAAGATTTTGGATAATATAAAAATGAAAGATTTTTTTGGAACGTCCCCTCAACTTCTTATAATCCACATCTTTTTATTTTTTATTTAAGTTATCGTAAGACTTAATTAATTAATTTGTTATTACTGTATTTCTTTTTGTCGTTATTTTCATGTAATTTAATACCTTCTAGATCATTACTTTTCAAAAACGTACACATTGGTTAGTTTTGCTGCGAAATTTAAATTACTTTAAGAAAATATCAAATTATCAGTCCTTGTCAAAAAAACGTACTCACCGCTTTGTGAATGTCAACTTGAAAATATTCGTATACATCCAAATATTCCAACAAATTCAACAGTCCATATACTTCACTTACCTGAAACAGAGAATTGAACAAAAACGTTAAAAAATAATCAAACACTAAATAACTGAGTGTAAGATATCAAAATAAAGCAGCATCGAATTACGCAGGCAGCAATCAAATAATTAAACTCGAGGATATTTATCGTGTTAAGAGAAACATTGGCGTTTCGTTGGAATGTCGGCAGCATAAATCGGAAAATACAGAACGATCGGTGAACGGAAGAAAATTTTATTCAATTATAAATGCATTATAGCTCGAGCCACGATATACACGTTGCCTGGGAACTTTCCGCGTAATTTGCTTCCCACTTTCGATATAACGAACCTGTCGATAGCAGAGCCACGAAATAACCGCGACGTAAAACTAGATGAAAAAGAAAATGCCAACGGATTTATTCAATAGATCACAGGAGTAAATCTGAAGAACTTTCGTAGTCTATGAAAGTATTTAAATATTTACCATAGCTATATAAGACATTGAAATTTTATTAACACTATAATAATTCTCGACTATCACGATTACATTGGTAATATTTGAAAGTAATTTGGAAATTTGTGTACGAGTTGCAAGATGTTTATTGCAAACTGTGCTTGATAATAAAAATGGCACACAGTATGAACAAGTACTTTAAACATATAAATGTTAAGAATAATCCCACTGAATATCGAGGTTTATTAATATGATGAACTGTTGACTATTTAAATACTTTAGAAATTTCTGTTAGATACAGTCCAGTATTGTACATCATTTAATCTCTATATATTATTATCAGATTTGTATCAAAATTTAACGATATAATCGTGACAGTCGTGTCTCAAAACAGAATTTCTGAAATTTTTAAATGTTTTGCATAACAAACTTTCCATAAGTCCATGAGTGTTCGATTACTTTCGTGAAAAAATGGAACAACCAGAAAAATTTGAATAGAAACGATCGTCGAGGTTGATTTAGGGGACTATCTGATATATAACCTGATTTATTCTGATTTTACGAACGTGTCAATAACAGGGAAGCAAAATAACACCGGAAATTCCATATGTGAGAGAAGAACAAAACACAGATCACGAGATATCCGTATTATGTATGATGGGAAGCCTAAATATTCTTAGAAAGAAAAGTAAAAAATATCGAAGGGTAATAAAATAAGTATTACGTTAGGATGGCATTTGTATTTTGTGCGTGTACGATTATGATAGATGAAAAGTCTGAAATATGGGTGAGACGTGTGAGTGGTATAAAGTTCGTGGATATATTGGAAATAAAATATCAAAATTAAACGCTACGAAGTAATATTCGTGTTTCGAGAGCATGAATTAATAAAAAAATGTTAAATTAGACACGTGTAAAAATAATACGATATAAATAGGTAAACTGTGAATAAATATGAAATAGAAAATAAATAAATATAAAATAGAAGAATTTATTTGAGAATTAATTTCGAAAGGTTAATTAATTTTCAGTTATGATTATCAAGCAATACTTTTTATTTTTAAATAGTTTCATCTATCCTTACTTTTTCATTAATTTACAATCTTCTCCCGGTGCTTCGTTTCCTATCAATCAGTTTTCATTAATTATTTCCGATATCCCACGTTCGTAGGATGAAACCATCTTCGTTAATTAGTTCGCGTATATCTTCCGCAGCTTAAGAGTTTGCATATAGAATTTTGCCCACGCATCAATAGGTCGTACAATTAACGTTTCTAGCATCTGGATTTCAAAAGCGTATTGAGGAAATGGCAAATTCTATACGTTCGAATGAACATAAAGGGTCACACGTTATAATAAGCCACATTTATCTTCGCCTCTGTGTTCACAGTAGAAACGTAAAAGTGTTACATGTTCCGCTTTTACAACATGAGAAATTCACGAATAAGTAATGTCAGATTTTGTGCAACTCTATACATTTATAAATAAATCTGATATTCGTATCTAACATTCTGCGTATATATTTATATTAGAATATCCCAGCCAATTATCTCAGAGCGAATTCCGTAGAACATTAAAAGAAACAACAAACTTTTCCAAAGTATCTTTCTTTTTTATATGATAATTTAAGTTTTATATTGTATGATCTTTATTTATTAATTTATTTAAAATGGATTAAACAGGTGTTGGTTAAACACGAAACAATGGTTATTTAACGTGAACTAAATACAATAACAGATTATAATTAAGACAACTAAATAGTTGATTTGCAACTCTCGTCACCACAGTTCCAACGCTCTGTCTCTCACGCGGACCACACTCTCCCGACAACGCTATTCGCGCTCTCTGACTTCTCAACTCACACTTTCTGACTTCTTAACTAACACTCTCTGACTTTTACAATTAACACTGACTGTTAATTCGTCTTTCTCCCGTAGCATCCCTTTGTCTTTTCTCTCAGCTCCACCACGCACGTGTTTCGCAATCCCTCGTGGTCAGGATTAGGTAGGCCTTTTCCGCGTATCTATTCGATCAAAGGATCGACGATACATTTATGGTCCTATCGACACTTAGGCTTTCTCGCGATATTGTTTATGGTTCACCCGATATCTCTTAGACCTTTCGTCCACGATACTACAATGTTAAAGTTACGCTTGGATGAAAAAAACAATGTTTGGGAAAAGGTAGTTTCTGATCGTATTATAAAATTCTTTTAACAAAAATTATTCATAGTCATCCATGCACAAAACTATATCGAGAAACTTTATTTTATTTACCTGTTAATGCAATATTGAATTTTGTCAATACTATTCCGCGTGTATGCCAAGCGCCATCTATTCCAAGATCTCAGATTCAGATAAAAAATTGTAATCGGTTATAGATCACTTTCTTCAAAGGCAGCCAAATTCTGGTTAAAGGGTTAATCGAACCGAATTAATTGAACGATCCACTCTATTTACATAATCATTTCTTCCATTACCATAATCAATGTTCCTTAAAAAAAATACGCGAGAGAAATATGAAACAAAAATGATGAAAAAATCACAATCCATAGCACCAATCGAATTTTTCTATTAGAACATTCAAGTTGCAAGTACGCGCATCAGAAATTACGAAAAACTTCGATTCGATTGAAGTCACCTCGAACAATAATGTCGCAGAAGAAAGAAAGAAAGAAAGAAAGAAAGGGGAGGAAAAAACACTGGAAAAAGGTCACAATTGACGAGTCACTTAAAACAACTGAACTAGCTTGAAAATTCTTCGGGGCACACGAGCGAGGAGCAAGAAGAAGCTGAATCAATAAATCACCGATACGACCGATCCCAGCGAACAAATTCATCGTTCAAACAACCCCAGGTCTCTCGAGCAGCGTCCAACCCCTTGCACAGCCGACATTCTGCGTGACTTTACACGAGAACACCTCGAGCCCTTCGCCGAGAACAATCCTGGCAGAAGCTGAAAGAAGCCTGGATCGATAAGCCAGCGATATGAACAATCTCTAGGAGCAAATTTTCCTTTCAGATACACCGGCGTCGCGTCGAGGCAAAAGCGGTTTCTCTCTCTCTCTCTCTCTCTCTCTTTCTCTTGTATTCTGTGTGGTGCGGCTTTCACATTGGCCGAGCCACCCCTCACGACGATCATAGAAAGAAAGACAGAGAAAAAGAGGAAGAGAGAATCATGGGAAAAGGTGAAAAGGAATCCAATCGATAGGCGACGCGTACGAAAAAGACGCTTTCATCGAAGGAAGTTAATAAGCCACCGCTCTCTGCCACTTTGACCTTCCCCAGAGAGGAGAAAAATGTCCAACGACCAGCAAATTTCCACGGGAAGATTTTCCATGGCAGGAAGAACGGATATAACGACGTATTACTACCCACGCAACCCCTCGATATATATACAACGACTCGTAAATGTATTTCAGCATGAACACCTACCATAAAAAGTTTCGTAGACATACGCATTATGCGTGTTATATATTAGATAGTTTGAAGTTTAATTAATAATACAACGAAATGCGACAGTGTCGTGCTTGTAACGTGAACATTTAAGAATCAAAAGGGTGTAAGTCACTTCACTATTATTTTTTATAAAATAATATTCCACAATCATTGTTATAAGAAATTCGAATTCTTTTAAGTGACGAATATCGTGGCAAGAAAGAATTCCACTGTTGCAAGACACGATTAACGTAATTATATTGGCTTTCGAAACCAAATTTTAAAAATGTATATACACGTTACCAGATATTTACTGCAAATATATATTCAGTAAGAAGCATAAAATTACAGCGTGAATAATTGTCTTAAGCACAATATACATTAAACATAATATAAGCGTTAAAGATGATACCAATGAATTGACTATTTAAATACTGTGTACGTCGTATATCGTCTCTACAGAATATATGTCAGATTGTCCAAAAATTTCTTTCTTTCGCAAACGTGTTTTTTACAACAATGCAGCTTCATACAAACGTCAAAAAAATGTGAATGTCGCGGTGTTTATCTCAACAGAACAAAATGTATCGTACGTAATTCGACAAAATAATATAAAACAAAAAACGTTGTGCGTCTATTATTTCCTCATAAAACGAAAGAAACTTCAGAAAACCTAATATTTCCATTGGATACCTTGTAATATCTCTGCATACTTTCAGATTTGTTTCAAATTTTCCCAATATAATTCCGTGATATAAGAGATGATCCTTTACTCGTAAAGCGTAATAATAGCAATCGCTAAAAGTTTCCACAAACCACACGATATTCGTGGATTCGTGAAAAAGTTACCGTAGGTTTTCGAGTACTTTCGTGGGCCACTGTTTAGGGTCCCCATGGGGATACGTAAAAAGAAAAAAAGAACGGGGATGAGAAGAAAGATCCCTGCGGATGCAGATGGCGAGCACGTGCCCTGCCTCTGATATTAGGACTTTCCAGTCGGTTCTCCGCATTCGGCAGTCTTTTCGTTTGCCGAGAAAAAGACGACGAGCGTCGATGAGAAAAGCGGATCGCTTTCTTTTTTTTTATCCTAGCACCTTAGCTGCTCGCCGGATAATAGGATCGAAAGATAAGTGTACTCAACGTTAGTGCGCCGATCTCTGGAAGAATTATGAAACGAAGGAACGAGATGGAGTCACGAGACCGTAATCGTGATGAGATGACGAAAGGATGCGTGCGATGCGGGTTTTCCTACGGATTGAGGTTCAGGGATGATTTAGCGGTCTAAGTGCTTTCTTCCATGATATTTTTCTTCTCCTAATATTTTTCCTTTTTTCCTTTTTTCGATTGGATGATAGTATTTGGCGCTTCAACGCATGATCTTGTTGGATGTGACAAAACTCGTTGAAATATTGGTAATTTATATCTTACGAACGTACAGAGAAATAATTTTGTTATATTTTTTATTTGTATTTTAGAAAAAGAATCTATCTTTATGTAAATTAGAATAGTAGATTTTTACCTTCATTTTAATGAGATACGTTCTTTTGAGATGATCGATTTAAAGTATCGAAATTGGAATTTTTTAAAAGCAGAATTTAACGAATTTGGTGCGTCAAAGTATTATAACTAGATTGCGTTCGCTGCATGATTTATCGCATTTTAAAGGCTCCGCTTCGAAAATTAATATTACGGGATGTTACAAAAAGGAATATTAATACATAATTACATTTTACAGATTCGCAAAAAAGGGATATTAAAACGTATTGTGCATTCGTGTAATTCGGTGTAAAAATGCAATACACGTTTCAAACGGTGGTATTGATTCGAGCTCGAGCTAATGTATACCATAATCTCGCATAAAATCGTTACTACGAAAAGAGAAGAAACTATCTGGAAAGTAATTAAAAGAGAAAGTAATAAGCACAATAAGCAACACGGTAATAAAATTGAAAACCGGAGAAACGCAAAGCGATGGAACTCCATGAAAGTCTGGTGTAATCATTAACTTTCTTCGATTTTAATCTCAAGCTCGTTGCTTAAAGTTAAGAAACTCGTTTCAAAAAATTTCGTTATTTGCGTTTGAAAAACTTTAAATTGCGCATCGTCAAGTTTCTTAGAGTTTTCCTAGCTTTTACCATGTTTCAGATCTTTATGAACGAATCGAACTTTCGACTGGTTCAATGGATTATTGTTCACCAACAAACGTATAATTAATATAAAATTTCCATTTTTCAAACTACGTGGAAGACACGTGCTCTCAGCTTTTTAATGTGATTAATTACTTTTCAGTCTCCTATATGCCATATGCTTGGACATCGCCACAGTATGGGAAAATGAGGAAACCTTTGTCCACGATTAGTATCACTTTATATCATAACAAATGAAGCGTCGTGAGCAGGAAACATCTGCGAAACTGAAAAATCCATATAGTCGCTTTATAACTGATCTCTATACAAAAATACTTTATTTTTTCCAAAAGGAAAAGATCTTCGTCCATTATACGTAAATACGCTGTACTACATGTAAATAGGAAGATCTTTGTTCTGTTATATTATATTACTCTTACTAACAATTCTTAGTTAGTTTCAATGTTTAATATGTTAATTATAAAAATAACGACTCAAATATAAGTTCCAAATAAAAGGAAAACAGATAATAATTACGCTAAAAGACGCATAGAAATCAGAAGAAAACCTGGTTAAAATTAAATTGTATCAGTGAAAGATCAAATTCATATTGAATATTCTTACGACATTTCGCAAGCAAACCTTTCACGCATCGACTCGACAAAGGAAAAGATATCTCGAACAGCATTTGCAAGAAATTGCAGCAGTGACAAACAAAATGAAAGAAAAGAGAGAGAAAAATACTCTCGAGGTCAATAAATCGCGAAATTTGTGAGCAACGTGGCTCTCTCGGCACTCTCGTCTCACGCATTGAATTTCGAAATTGACTTCGAGGGGGTCTCGAGTAGCCCGTAGAACACACGGCGACTACACGCGGTCCAAGAATGTTTTTTTTTCTTTCTTCTTTTTTTTTTCATTTATTGAGGGAACCCGAAGGCAAAAGCGACGCCGTGAAAAGCGGCTTTGTGAGATCGTCTCGACGAGAGAGGGTCCCGAGTTTTCTAAAGGCACTCGACGAGCACTCGATGCAGCCACAGCCACGCCAAGGAGCAACTCGTTCGAAGATAAGCAGCCTGCACACCTTTTACCATAGTTTTTTCTCCCTTTTTAACGTTTTTCTTTGATGAGAAATTTTCTTAGGTGAATATGATATAAGTAATATAGATAAAACAAGAAAAATGCGACTATAGAGATATTTAGGAAGAGGGATGTTTATGACGATCAGTTTAGGGGATGTTTCGGATATGTGAATTCGTGCGGCGACACCTATGAACGACTTTGTAAATTATAAGACCAGTTACATGCAGTTTCCTACTTTATCGTGATGAGGTAAACGTTTTGCATCGATCGCGGGTCATGTCTCTACTTTCCTTACCGACGGATATTAGATTTTCCACTACTCGGATAGTAAATGAAATGTAAGCTAATGTTGAACAATCAAAGATATACAAGTATTAAAATTATTATGGTATTAAGAGTATGAATGCTTTAGAGTAAAATCGCGGATGAAATTATTGTATTATGCGATTTTATTTTGTGTTTTTCATTAAACTATAGTAATTTTACATATTTTAACAGTTTATATGTCAAAGGACAACTTATTTTATGATCCTTATAAAAAGATTAACGTCTCGTACAAATGTGTTACCCAACGTATCTTCTAGATCTCTGTATCAGTTTCTACTTCTAGCAACGGGCTAATAAGTCTTCCTCTACATACTGTTATATCGTGTTTAACGTAAACAGTAGTAAGGAGTAGCTGTCGCAAAACTTACTATGTACTACAATTTTCTGCCACACACACAATTCAATTTAAAATCACTTCGGATTATGATCAAAATACTACAAACCCGGAATGGCCAAGAATCAATTACAATTCACATCGATGCAAAGACATATAATTTGAAATCTGTTTTACGATTATAAAAATCAATAAAAATTTGTATCAAAGTATTGTAAATATTGAAAACTTCGATGTCCTAGCAGAATTCTCAAGAATAACGTTTCAAGGCTGGCGAGACTGGAAATGCGACGACGTAAGGATATTCCAGTGTCTCTGGTTGTACGATGAAGGATCGCCAACGGCGAGAGGATCGTGTTTTGCAGGCAAACTCGGTTTGTAATCTAACTCGACGAGGTTTCCTCGTTCGAGAAGTATATCGGGCCCGGAATGTTAGCCTTGGACACCCAACGGTGAAACTGAAACTGGAACTGGAACTTGAACTGGTACTAGTCGCCGCGGAGTTGTAGGGTTCGGGTTCCTTTCTTTCCGATTTTACCCTCGTCCCGGAAATGACGATCGAAATCGATTCGTGAAACCACTTTACCCTCGACCAGTCGCGACTCCACGGAAACATGATCGAATGACTCACCATGAAGCGTGGCACGCTTCGACACCAAGTCTCGCACCCTCGTGGTTCACGAACAGCGCTTCTGATTGGCTAACACGTTGACTGCCACGCGAATTTCATACATTCTGCTCTGAGAGCCACGATAGATTGAAATATACTACACCGTAACACTGAATCACGTAAACTGTCATTTTTGTTGTATAATAATCTCTTATCTTATCCTCTCTTCATCTTATCCTAATCTTCCCTACATAGTTCAATATACACCGGAACAGATGTTACGACTAATGCATTTGTAAACACGATCAAATTTCTTCCAGAATACCACGTTGAAACTCGGCCAAATGCTTCTAACCAACCATTATAGGAATCTTCTTTCAACAAATAATCAAGAAAGAAATAATCGAACGACGTGGATGGTATCGGGACAGGAATAATCAAGAAGAAATAATCAAACAAGATAAATGGTATCGAGATAGAAAGGCGTCGAAGATTCCGGGGATGTCAATGTTAACAGGAGTTGAAACCGCAGGCGTCGTGGTCCGGTTCGAGCGATGCTGTTTGCGGTAAATGCCGTTGCAAAGTCGGCTTCGAGGAGGCTGTTGTAGCCGAGAGAGATATGCAGCAGGCCACAGCAAACGCAATAAGTCGCCAGCTACTTTCTAGCCCGCGGCTCGCTGCCATGGAACACCGAGATCCGTTCCTTCTCGCACAGCTCGGCCATCGGGCAAACTTTCCTCTGCAGGTACACCGTTCCGACGATCGTGTGCACACTGTCCTCCGTGCGTCACGATTCATCGGCTGCCTTTCGCGCGGTCCCTTTAGCTGCCAAGCGAGTGGAACAGCCGTTCCTTTTTCTTTCTTTTACAATTTTTATTTCTCACCCTAAAACGGTACTCGTGACCTTCTCAACCGCGTCGAGAGAGCTTCAATTTTGTTAGGATATTTGTTAAATTTTCTAGTGAATAAATTTTTAAGAGATGAAAAGCGTGGTTTACATAATTGGGACAATCGCCACTTCGTTTCTAACTGTAATCGAGAAAAAGGTGTTAAAGAGTGGATAATTCAAAGGAAACAACCTCTCTAGAAATGCACGTGAGTTACGTAGTGGCACTATTTCGTTTGAAGGAAAATGTACGGTAATTCATAAAGGTACACCAACAATTGGCATAGAAAACTTTTATGAAATTATTACATGCGTTGTATAACAGTTTTTCGAATTTCATGAATAACTACTTAACTAAATCTCATGTGCGAAATTCTATAAGTAGATGAAGTAAATTGATTTATAAAACAAATTTTATTTTTTAAAGATAAATTTATATTATATGTAATAGTTAAATGAAACGAAATGAACTTATTCATGAAACCAGTTTATTTTTCGAAAAAGGTTTACACTCGTTTCTGATTAATTTATAATTTCGATAATATTTCAAAATTACATTTCGAACGAACACAATATTAAACCTTGTATCTATTCTATTTTCATAGTAGAGATACAAGTGTTTACTTGAAGAAGATAATAAGAAGGTCTCTTGGACAGGGATAATGGGTAGAGTCAGTTAAAACAGGAATTTAAAATCCAATTTGCGAAAGCATATCAGTGGGCGGATAAAGGGTTAACGCGACCCTCTTGATTTAAATACAGACTATCAGACAACACGAACGCAAAACAATTCGCGTGGGAACTTAAAAAGGAGTTCAAGGGCTCTCGGAAAGTGGAACGAGCGAATGTCACTTCCAGTTCTGGAGTCTTGACACATATCCTGGCTATCCGTGGAATGTCGTGGATTCATGGCAAATCTATCGTATATCAATTAGGTTCGTCTAGAAAGTTGTACGTGTCCATAATGGATACGACTAGTATTCCAACGTTCATTAACTGAGATAAATTTCGTTGGTCATTTGTGGTCATTTTATCACGTAGATAAAAACGTTCGGACATTTACGGAAGGTATCGCATTAAGTTGTACGTTGGTCACTTTCCAAATTCCCGGAAAAATAGAAATTCCTAAGATTTCATAGATTCCACCTTTATGGGTTTACGTGAGACGAGTTAAGTCGAATATTTAAAATTCTACTAAGAACGGAGACTTGGAGAAAAGATATTCACAAATACAATTTTACCTGTCTATATAGGGCGTAAATAGAATGTGATCTTATTTGAATTGCTTGGTAAAAACAGCAGGCAAAAATTACACCTTCGTAATATACAATTTCAGTAATAAGCAGGTTTAACCTAGCAGTAACATATTTTTATGCTACTACCTTTCTACGAATCGAATATAATTTACTCCCACGTGTTTTAGCAATTTTTTCTATCTTCTCGATCGAGAGAAATGAGAGAAGAAACTGTATATTTTCCTAAAAATGTTTCACCGCCACGATATTAAGTCATGAATTATACAATGTTAATTATTTTATATTTGTATTTATACATCATATAATCTACATAATGTAGAAAGTTTACCAGCAAAATAACGTCGATACATCCCATGAGTAAAAATAAGAAAAAAATATGCGATGTATGGTAAACGTAGGAGCGTATACGTTATATTAATAACTTACAATAAAAATAGCTGTTATAGCAAAAAAAATGGTGACAAAAAATATTTGCATGACATCTTCCTCCTATTTTTTTTTTCTCACAGAACATGCTACCATCTTTCTGTATAAAAAACGCGAGACTTTATATAGAAATTGTTGAAGTTGTTGTGTAGAATTTGTTGAAGTAACTGAAAATAAGGGCAACCAGAGAGAAAGTTCAAACGTTCATGTGACATTTAACAATATTTTCTTCAAAATAAAAAGTGTCTTAACACTTTCACTGAATGACTTGAAATTCTACATTATCGAATTTGGCGGATCGTAAGGCAAATTACTTAGCTTGACTCAAATATCGTTCTCAGAACTAAAACCATATTTCACCATAATAGAAGTTCACGCCGAGATAAGTGGATTCAATCGGTAACATTTCATTTAATCAAGCACTAACTACAATTCCGTTTAAATAAATTTCGTTCTCTACCCTATAATTAAAATTCACGCTTGACACTGGAAAGATAGCAAAAATTTCAATTTTTCGACGTAATAAGAATAAGAAAAACGGGATCTGGTATGCGAAGAATAAAAACGTTCTAGGTTTAACGCAAACGCGGCACAATCACGAACAGAGATTTATTTGATAGTTGGTAAAAAGAATTCTGTGAATGGTGCGACGTTAAAGCTTTTCCAAGAACTTTTATCCACGACCGCGTAAGTAGAACACCGAACCACCAAGAATTAATGCACACATACCTGCGCGTCGTGGTTTTAGCGGCCGAAACCGTATCCGCAATGGCGACTTACGGAAAAGTTAATTAAAACCCTGGAGATGTTATAAAAAACCGCGACAAAGTATCAACCACCGAGGATCGTAATTATATCCTTGTCTCTAAGCTGTCACTCATGTCGGCATCTTTAATCACTAGGGTATGATCGCTTTTTTATGAAAATCAGAGAAAGAAAAAGAAAACGAGCGAGAAAGAAAACTGATTCGAAACGATCACGACTTCCAAGAGAAATAATTTGAAATACAATGTTAAAATAGAGAGAAAAAGCTTCTTGGAAATTCTTCTCTGTATCCCTCTTATTTATTTTTCGTAATATTTTATTTTTCTGGTTTAATATAAACATGTACGAAGCAGAAACGTTACGCGAGTAAAAGAACTTGATGTGATTTTTTCATTTTTTTTTTTTTTTTTGGAGTTGAAAATGTTTTATAGTACGTAATGATAACGAGACGAGTGGAGTTCGTGTTTTAAAATATTAATTATCTACGTAGTTAAAATAGACTCAGTGGTTAATCCAATTATTTTAATTAGTGCGATGGAGAGCACTTTCTCAATGGTTCTGCTAATTTTTTCAAGATGATAATTCAATACACCCACGTGCACCCCTTGACATTTAAGTCTCTTATAAGAAAATTGTGAAATACAAAATTTTACTCCATACGAATACGTTGTATTAAATATTCAACTTTCCGTTGCACTGCAAATAATCTTTATTAGCAAGAAACGTAATTTATGCGATTTCTATTCATGGGTATAATTGATGTTAACAACATAGTAAGATAATTCTAATATCTGGGCTAATACCTGATAACAGAAAAATTTCCATTAATTTAATAACTCGCGTCTCTTTATAACATATGCATTTAATTCTTATATATGCAAATTGATACGCTCACTCTCGATACGTAGGTACGATCTAAATTGCGTGGTGTGTTCTTCTGGTGTCCTCTTTTAGACCTATCGTTTTAATCCAATCAAGGACTTTAAACGCGGATGATAGACTGCATTTATCAACCGATATGTTCCGTATCTTCGCATTAAAGAATTTGAAATTATTTTCAAGCTTCTGCATGCTAATAATGTTACTGTTTAATTTCCCATAAGTACTAGAATTTTGCGTACTAGTGAGAGAAACCATAATTAATTGCAGGTTTCACGTTTATGTTTATGTTATATGATTCATAAATAAAACTTCAATTTAGTTTAAACAAAAACACCGAATTAATTGTCATATCTAATAAATAATTTCTTATTAGTATAACGATATACATATTGTAAATTTACAAAATGTACGTAAAAGCCAAAACAATTAACCTAAAAATTCGCAATTTCATAAAAGATTACAATGAGTTGAAGATAATATAATTCATCATTCCGTTAATTTCTTTAAACTGTGTGTAATTTCTATTTTTGATTTGATATTTTAATTTTTATCGATATATCGAAGCTATCTATATTCCTTTTAAGTTTAAATCAGCCTCATTGTCTTTTTCTCGTCAACAAATGCAAAATGCACTTGTACATTTGTTACAGTTTGGCATTCATTTCAAACAAAACGACGCAACATCATCCACCCAAACCTTCGCTTAAGAATAGAACCGTAACCTGACCTAAATATCAGAATTCCATGTGCATTTTTCCAACAATTTCTCACGAGTTGCATAGGCACACGCAACCGAACGAACAAAATCAATGCACGCCGATAAATCGGCGAACAACGAGCATTATTCTTGGGTCTGGATGTTCTCTACTAATTTAACGCAATTAACCGAGCACCGAGCTTGGCCGTAACTTCATTAACAAAGACTATTCATCAGAATGAAACTGGCTCGACTATCCATACAGCAAATCAACTATTTCTATAGAATCAGGAAACATTATCAATCGTGCTGTCAACTTATTTCCAATTAAATACCTCGTATCATACTACAAACGTAGAAAAGACAGAAACTCGGCTAGTTATTCGTTTTCGTATTTGTAATATATGCAGAGTATTTCAATAATTACAGTACACACGACAAGGTAGTGTTTCTAGGTGAGAACATAGATCGAAAATATAGAGGAGTAACATTTGTTCATACAGCGCTTTGTTTTTTGATAAAATCGAATTTAGAAATTCGTTCAGTATATGCAAAATTTGTTACTCTACTAAAGCGTGAAATTAAACTGTGAAAAACGTAGAATAAGATTTGCCCATTTCAGGCTTCGTTTTCAGAAAAATGAAGTTTTAACGTACTTACTTAGAAATTAATTGATTTGTCGCACGCGTAGTCGATAAATCATTGAATTTTGAATTATGAATAAAATTCTATATTTTTCACTTATCTTACCACGTAGAATCGTCCACTTGCCGATATTACCATGATTACTGGTACACCCAGTATACCAGTATACATATACATAACAGCAGGCGGGCTCTAACGTTTACAAAAGGCAGTTTATGAAAAGCGTAGGAGAAGCATGTTGTACGAGCTGTGTGTGAAACGAAATTAGGGGCGTCATTCATCCTACTTTCGTGTGGCCTACGACAGAAACGTGCGGTGAAAAACGAGAGAAAAGAACGGTAGTCGGTTGAAACGTGACTGCTTGCCACGATCCCGAATGCATATTTGATGCTGGGACTCCCTCTGGCCGCGATAAAACGCCTAATACGATTACGCCATTGTTGATGCAAAAGTAATGGGAATTTTTCCAATCGGGGGAGAACGACTGAACGTGAAACGGGTACCGTTTTGCTAGATCAATAACGAAATCACCTGTGTGCGTTAAGCTTTACTTTAAAATATAATTAATATAGAATTTGAATTAAACCGATACAAAGATGTAAGGACTATAACTTATTAATCGACTGCGAATTTTTATGCGTTTACGAAAAATTGAAAATTTAAAATTGTAATCTTAAAACGTAAATGCCTTCGGACAAGCAAATAAGATTGAGGAAAATCTCCAGTTCGAAAATGCTCACAACCAGTATAACGTATCTAAAAAATTATATCATTAAACATTTGTATCTTGGCAAAAATTATGTCTATAAGAAGTCTAAAAATACCCTATAAGAGTATTTTTTCAAACAAGACAGGCTCGTTTCATTGAAATTTTATTGCTGATCACAAAGAGGAGCGTTAGTCTAACGTCCTAGAATTATTCATAGAACGAAGTACATTTCTATGCAGCGTGTAGCATTATAACGAAAGGATGCTAATCGCTCGCAGCCTGACACTTCCACGAAATCCAAATGAATATCTATTCGTAATATGCTCGAAGAATATCAGCGAGTGAGGCTAAGTCGCATAGCCATGGACAACGAAGAACTTGTACATGAGTTATAGAAATACTTATTAGACTCTGGACGATTAAACCGTCGATTCATCTACGTTCATTAAAATATGGATTTGCATAAAAATTCACAGGCTACTTGTTATTAGAAATCTTCCAGTTATATGCAAAATTACGGTGTTAGCCTTACACGAAGAATAGACTACGAATGTTCAATCAAAAATCAGATATCCAACCAAATATCAAATATCAGAATCCGCGCGTGATTAAAATAAAATTGGTCTATAAAAATACACCAACCGTAAAAATAACCACACAAATTAAATATCACAGCTTTCAACCCTCGATCTACCCTCCACTTCGCGATCACCCTTGCCCTTCACCTTCTCCCTTTAATCCCTTCAACTTTAACACATATCCCACCAAAGGCTGGCGTTTTTTGATACAATTTGCGGATTCGCTATGTTTCATATAGAAACCATATAGCAGAGATCTCGTTTTAATTTATTTCGATCGAAGGAAACCAGAGTCATTTATTTATCAACGAATATTCGTCATTTGATCGTTGTCGATTGGCGATGAATTGACGAAACTTCGTCTTCCGGTCGGATATGTGTTAAAATAAAGCTTTTTCGATTCTTTGTCACACCCCGTAACACTCGAACGAAAAAACAAAGTATTGCAACTTAATCGAACACGCGTTACAGTTCCCAAGGTACAGGACATATTTATGTGTGACGTGCTCAAGTAAAAAGGGGTTAAGGTGGGAAAGAATCGATTTTCACTTTTTCATGTGTCTCTATAGACAGAAGCATGCTCTTTCCAATGAGATCAATCTAAATTAGATATTCTCCTAATTACGAAATAGATTTCATAAAATAGATATTGATTTCACAAATCGCAATTAAAATTATGTATTTAGCAATAGAAATAAGCAATTATGCGATACGTTAATAAATATTACAAAACATCTTCGAAAAACGAGCGAAAGAAGTCTATTATTTATTACATTGATAGAAATGACCTTTAAAAAGAAAACACCATTAAAAAGATAAAAAGATAGACCATTTTATTTCGTCGAAGAGGTAGAATGTGCGTGTATCTTCTTTCGTTTTGCTGTTTTTTGGGACCTAAAACAGTTGAAAAGCAAACACAGACAATCCCAGTAGAGAACGCAAAGCTTTAAACGCGTTTATCTCGACGAGTTTTCGCACGTTAACTTCCTTTTACCAGAACATTAAAGGCGCGTATGATCGATCCTGAAACCGAGTGACCCCGACTTTTCTCTAGTGTCCTCCGTGAACCGAGCGATTTTCCAGTCTCATTCACGATGGTCGTTCTCGTGCAACGAAACCATCGTGCAACAAAGAAAAAGGAGAAAAAAGATGGACAAAGATGAACGTGAAACAAAGTGAAAAGCAGGATTAACAGCGCGACCAGTGCAAGTGTGACACTTGGACGATGGTTTTCCGTTGGTTTACGAGTTTCATGCTAATGGCGAGCGGATGGTAAGTAAAAGGCACCGTGGCAACGCCAAGGCGTGGAAGAACAACCAAGATAGTATGTACTTGCGAGATACAGCATGTATATGCTATAAAACGTTCGCGATGGTTCTGGAGCCAATCGGCCGTTTCGCTGCACCTCGATGCACTTTTGCTTTGTGCGCCGCTACATTGTGCTCTCGTTATCGTGAAATTGACAAGCCGCTTTGGGAATTTCGAGGATTAGTGCTATCACGGTAATGACGTGCGAATTTTGAATTAAGCTTGTAGTCGGTCCTTTGTAACAACGAGACATTATAACTGATTAGAGATTTTTATCTTTATTGGAACTTTGAGAATTAATTTATATCGGATCTGTACCATCGTGTCTTAATTTCTTCTAACTAGTCTACTAGATCCTTGTGAACGTGAAAAATCGTAGTTAGTGAGATTTCTTTTAATTGGAGATTTGAGAGTTAAAGATTATTGCCGGAAAGTTAGTTAAACATCGATTGAAACTGCATATACTAAATTTATGAGAAGCTATAAATATTACATTGTCGACATATCTACATATCTGCTTTATTTTATGTACTCTCTGAATTCATGAAGTCGAATTAATTCATCGATTAAAAATTTTTTTGCCTTTAAAATTCATCAATTAATGTAATTATTAATATAATTCCTTCGTCACTGAATCTCATTTAGTTTCGAAAGATATCGTGTACTGGCATGAAATATACTTGAGCATTTACGCTGTAAATGATATTGAGATAGCTTCGCATCTTCCATGGACAAAATAAACTAATTCATCTTTTACTACCGACTAAACAGTGTCACAAAGCCTTTGTTAAAAGGATAAAAGAGAATTAAATTGCAAGTGGGATAGAAAATACGAGTTGAAGTAGATTGTAACTACTTGGTCACATTGAAAAATAAAACTGTGGGAGTTGATGGTGATAATTTTACTGAATGTATAGTATGTGGGTCTGAAGTAATGGGTGGTTTATTGAGCGACAGTGTCACTCATGTGGGCAACCTTCTATTTTAGGTGATGTTAATTTTGTCACTACATGGGGCGCATACGTGTATCTAAAAAAAAATTAAATAATTTTTTATGAAGATGTGTATGTTACAAACATAAAACGCATGTAAGCATTTATAGAAGTATATATTTTATTAAGAAAATATAATATCGTTGGATGACATTTAATAAAAATTTTGAGGAATAAATTGGGAATCGTTTACATGTGTAAAAACAATTAAGAAAGGATCTTAAATTTTAGAAATAAGATAGTAAAAAGATCAATTTGTCTAGCGATAACATTAAAATAGATGAATAAAAAGAATTCTATGAAGACAGATACAACGCGATTTATAAATAATTAATTATAGAATACTCATGAAAGTATGATTTTACAAAAAAATCAGCAGTGTGGTGAAAACTTGAAATTGAATTTTTACTTTATTTTCCTCGCATTTTTTATTTCATAGAACACGCTAATTACATCCAACACAGAAATACATGATGTTTCATAAAATTCAAACGAACAACCTCATATCCAATATCGGTAAATTCAGTTGAATCGTTACTGTCGTCGTTCATTCCGCAAGAAGTGCATTGACGTGTAATGAAATAGCAGGAATGTAGTAAAACAACGTGTTACTACGTCCACGGGCTAACGGATATTCCGCTGAAGGAAGTAAAGTAGAGGTATAATTTTCCGAATGAAACGAATTACTGCAATCCCGGGTGCATTATGAGGGTAATTTTTGAATTCTGAAAGCTGGCCATCAGAAACGAAGATATGGTGCATTCGTGGGATAAGTATTGTAATTTGAACGTGCCATTGGAAATAGTACTCGAAAAAGAGAATGAAGGAAGAGTGCCATTTTATTGGATATGATCTTTCTCCAAAAAATTCACTAAATTTTTCTCCAAATACTTTCGTTAATAGCAGCGATTACTTCTTTTTTTGAGAAATTATTTGGATGTATTGTATGCTTGATTTTTAGAGTGTTCATTGAGGGAGACATTGACCCTTTGTTTCCTCGTGAATGTTACTTTGAAAATCAAAATTCAAATTTATATTTTTATCGTCACTCTACATTGATTTTCTTACGCGAAAATTCGCTTCAGAGAAGAACATTATTTAAAAATATAACGAGTTTTCCAACTCATAGAAGACTTTGTATTAAAATATATCAGTGGGCTATTAAAAACACACTTTTGCGGAATTGCACGGAAGTATACAGCATTTCGATTAACAGATTCCATTTCGCTAATACCAGCCGTGGAAGAAGGGCGCGGTACCGCAGCCGGTTAATTAAAAACGCAAACTTTCGTCCAACTGGTGGTATTCGCGTTCTTGCCAAAGGTAAAATGCACGGCTCAGGGTAGACTGTTCCGACAAAGAGCTCTTTGAATACGAAATCTTTTCATTTTTTTTACCGTCGCGTATTTTCCCTCTCCCTAGAAAGCCATACCCTTCTCAATTAAGAAGCAGCAACCAAGTAGCTTGGATAGCTTGATATAACGCTACGATTCGTTAGTATCAGGATATACCTTGATTTCGTACACGATGTAATGCTTGGATCAAATTATTAAGCAAATAATTAATTAACCGAATTGTACGTTTACGTAAGATAACGAGCTAAGAATTTGCGAAAGCCATTTGTACAAGTTACAAGAAGTACGTGATAGGTTAAGGATCAAATGATGCCTCTTTCGACTCCTTAAATCTTATTGTAAAAGTCTTGAGTGAATTAAACACAAAGCTCGAGAAACTTCATACGTGATATAAAATCTAAAATAAAATCTGAAATCAAATAACAAGAAATGTACAAGAAAAGATTTAATCCCAGCATCATAAAGATATCTAAGATTTTTATTACAACGTTAGACATCCTTTACGTATTTTAGATTCTACAATCCTTATCTACCTTAATCTAAGATACGAAAATAAATTAACTTCTTAAAGCTGTTGATAATTTCCTAAAAATATATGCAGTTTATCTCTTGTTATAACATTTAATATATAAATTCATCGTTTACGTAAGATCCTATCTTTATAATATCTAAACGTCTTAATACGTAACACCTAATAATTCCTTATATCTACTCCACTTTTACAAGCGTTTCGATACTTACGAACAGAAGAAGAAAAAAATGTATTTTCAGAATAAAATAAAATTGCTTTTAATTTACAAAATAAGCCTCAAACAATTTTTGTACATAGATTTTCTTCGCTGCCCTACTATCTAGAATCACGCCATATAAATATCGTCTTCCTTTTTAGACACCCTGTATATATCCGTATTACAATTAACGTCGAGCAACTGAATGGTCCTTTCGAACCAGAGAGAAAGAATCCATTAAGTGACCATTGAAAAGTTTGTCCCGACTTTACGTCGTTTGGCCGGTGACTTCTGAAATGGGTCCAGAATCCGACGGTTGTTTTATTCGACGACGACGAAAGTTTCGCTCGAATGCAAAATAACTAGACGAAAAGTGAACGAGCCTCGTGCAGATGCCACGAGGAGAATCCTCGGCCGAATCCTTATATTAAAAAAGTTTCCACAGTCCTCACGAACTCGACTCGCGGCTCGTTTTCCACCCCCGTGGACAAATTGCCGTGAAAAAGTTTCTGCACGACCGCGAAAACGGGGTTTCCACATGATGACCCCGCTTTCGGAACAGCTAGTGTCACTTTGACGTATAATTCGCTGCACTCCGTGATTTTTCTTCGCGGTTTTCAAAGAGCCACTCTTGGCGAATTTTCTATTTTGAGCACATACGTGAATAGAACATATCACTTCGTGAAAAGTGGTTGGGAAAAATGATCGCTCGGTTTCAGTATAGATATGTATAAAATGCTATTCGCTATGTATAGAAAAGATTTTTATGTCGCCGAAAATAATAAAAATAATTAACCGTCGATTGTAATTCAGCAGATTTCTAATGGAATGAATTTCAATGAAATGAATTTTCCATTCACGAAGAAGAATTCATTACGCATCCGTTACGATTCACCATTTCCGCATAAAATTTATTAACAAATATCTACAGTAAACACGAGGATCAACGAGAATAAACATCGCATAATTGCATTTACTGATCAATTATTCATGACTAGACTGCAGATGTTTATGCAAATCCATATTTCTATGAACATAAATAAAGAAACGAATCTTAAATGATAATTCAGTGCAGTCGGTAGATATTGCAATGAGCACTCTACTTTGAATATTTTATATAGCTTAGCACGTTGTATGCATTCCGCGAATTTTTTCATCTTTAAATTTTCCATAAATGTGTAAACATCCGCGATCTATTCATGAGCGAAAGTAACCACCGCGTTTTCCCGGAAAGATACGATCTTGCTCGTTAAATGCTGCCGATCCAACTTTCGAGATTGCGACCTACGATCGCGGTAAAGGAAAGAGGACGTATATTCTATATATGTTATATTGTGTTATTTTATTTTAATATTAGAGTAAGTAGATTCTCTGCTATATAAGATGTCGGATGCAGTAATAATCTCCGAGCAATTATTCAAAACCAAACTTGTAACTATCCAACCAGTAACTGTCCTAATATACCTATGAATAAACTGTAGACCTTTATGCTTTTATAGGAAATTTGAAAATGCAAAATTACAGAGAATGCGCGTAATATGAAAAAATACATAAAATGTCCAGACGTCAACGGGTAAAACAATTTTCTACGAAGGTTCTATTTTTTCAATTATATTCTCAAAATTATGAGTTCGCAGAAAAATCCGCATATCTATAACTCTAATCTCTTCTACGTCCCTCTCATTCGACAACGAAAGAGAATCGCCGTATGCGGCGTGAAATCGCACTGGAATTAACCACAACAAAAGTAAGAAACAAAGAAAGAGCGAATTTGAGAGGGTGGTAGGACAGACACGTATCACTCGAGAACAATGTAATCCTTCCGGTTGGAGCGGAACTACGAATGTTTGCAATCGGTTGCAGGCCACTCTCGTCCTACAAAAGATCTCCCTTGATGAAAGGGTGCTATCGCACACAGGCTACAGATCTAAGTGGCTGCAAACAGTTCATCGAATTTGGCGATCCCGAGGGCCTTCTGGCAACGAGCCTCGACACGGTACAAAGGATAATAAACGCGGCAATGGCGCGATCACGTCGAACAATAGAGTCTAAAGACCCTTCTTCTCCGCCAACTTTTATTCCACCCCCCACCCCCTTTAACCGGCGTTTTTATTTTTTCTCCCCGTTATACCGAAAGACGATCAGACGAGTTCTTGCATCTGTTAATCGTGGCACGTGCGAGCAGCCTCGTGTCTTGCGTGCTGGCAAACCGCGAGGACGTTCGGCCACGTGGCTACCAGAGAGTAAATCGAATCAAGACACACACATATATATAATCACATATATATATATACATAGTAGGTGGAAGCGATATAGCGAGGTTGTAAAATCGCGAAGGTCGAAGTGGATTAAGTTTGCAACTTGTATTAATACTCAAATGATATCGTTAGGCTGTTGGAGACTGTAACAGTCTGAGATTACGTAATCTTAGAATTCTTAATTCAATTTATTTGTATCGCTAATCTCTATCGCGGAGAATGTAAAATACAAAATGAATTTAGATACCTTAAATTTTAATAATCTGATGTAAATTAGTATAGTTATCTAGGATCCAACGGTACGATTTGAGAGTTAACTCGCACGTACGCAGGTACTTTAGTCGGTTTTTATTTCTACTTTCATAAAATCGAAATTTTCAGAATGTAAGTTAGAAATGGATTATAATTATTTTCTTCCACAAGGAGACAATTTTTGTAGATGTACATTTAGGAAGCAAGAACTGTTTCGAATTGACATCGTAGGGTCCTGAGCGAAACTCTAGGTAAATATTAATTGGTGACATCAGCAAATTCGTAAACTTTAACTACTGACCGATTTTACGGCTTCGCTATATCACTTCCACCTACTATACGAGAACTCGAATCGATTCCACGAGACATTTGCAGCTCCTTGGAATTCCAACGCTGAGAGGAAAAAGAGAAGTCTTTGCGGGATTTATATAAGGTATCGATAGCGGTTGGAAATGGACAAGCCCTACAGCTATGACTATCTTTGACCGAGAATGGGAGGATGCCGGTGGCGGTTTTGCTCGCGGGTTAATGCACGCGATGAGAAGCTTTGTTGCAGGAATTCGATCGAAGTTAGAATGCTATGATTGGGATTTTTTTGTTTAACTATAATGTTCTGTTTCTCTATATGATGAGATACTTACTAGACTTTAAATTTTATTTATTTTGATTCATTTACTCGAACGATGATCTAATTTAAACAGATCTATTTAAATCTTATTTTATTTTTTAAATTCGTTTTAGAATTTTTTTATTCGAAAATAAGTGCTTGTTAAAAAAACGTATACCACGCGTTTAATTTTAATAAGCAGTAGTACACTGCCTTCCTCGGGTGATCAAGTTATTTAATGACATCCCATTTAGTGACTACGTTTAGTACGAAATTTATACACATTTCTTTTTACGGTGCCAAAATAAGAAGCAGGAAATTTTGAAGAAAAAACTTTCGTAACAATTTATGTAATCATTTATACAAGTAGCGTTTTACGATACAGAAACAGACAGATTTTCCATGAAAAATATTCGTTAAAACATAGCGCTGTAAATAATGATCAAAACCTAATCAGAGGTAAACACGTTGAATCAGATTCTCTCCGAAAACTAAATTCAAAACGAGGTCAAAAGTGGAACGTACAAACCGTATATCCAAATTCGCTAATTTCCAGCATGGAATTATTGGTCGAACAGATACACGTTATCCGAAAATATTAATAATACTGAGGCACCCGCGTAACCGATAACGTTACCGGCAATAAATTGTAGCAAACTAATTCGATGGAACATTCTGCGTGGAAACGAGGGATATCGCTTGCCTCGTCCTGTTTAATTATGGAATTCTGACCCGTGCATTTAGGTTTACTATGGTACGCAGTCGCGAAAACGAGATTCACGTGCCAATGGATTGGCATCACGCGGAAATGAACGCGGCCACGTGCACCCGTTTTACTCGCCTTTAAAATCTCATTCAGCCGCACTTGTTGAAAGCCGATATAGAATTTTCCGGAAGAGATCCACGTAACCTTAACCTCACCACAGAATTAAATAAAAATCGAATCTTGACGACGGTATTATATCGGTACAGAAATCACGATTACCCCCGTCCCTCTCTCTACAGCTTTTAGTGTGGTACAATAGTGTGTGTGATTTATGCGGATAGCTAATGTTTCTGCATTGCGGATAGACCGTACTTGGTTCGAAATGTTACGTGAGTTTCGGCTGTTATGATATCTGGATTGGCGCAATGGATACTTTATAATTGGTTCAATGAGAAGTAGATTATTTTCATGATTAAATGTTAATTAAATAGTCCATTTATTCGTAATATTTCTCATTATAATATAATTTTCACTTTATTAGGAATTTATATTGGATATAGTAATTAAGTTTTCAAGTACTGTCAAGTACTATAGAAATTGCTATTAGCAGATATTGATGCTTTATACGATAGCTGTCACGTCAAGTTCGCGTCCCAAAAGGAATGAACATGGCGAGAGAATTAGAAGAAAAAGGAAGCATATACGTGTTATGTATTTCTTGCTTCAAAATACATCGCATGTCTATTTTGTATATAAATAATTAATGAAATATACAAATAATTTTTAACGTTTCGTCTGTTTCCGCTTGCTTTAGTTTCAATTTATGAAAACCGAAGAAAGATAAGTACTTTGCGATTTTGCTATCTACACGTCGGTTAACTACCATGTGCTACGCGTATTCTCGCTTCTCCTAAATCGTCACATATTCCGCGACAATCACACGAATATACAAGAGTAAGAGTGAGACAGTTTAAAATTCTTTTCGTCAAATTCCATTATCCAGCGTTTTAACAGTATCTTCGTAAAAAGAGAGCAAATTACCCGTTGATTAAGGCAAAAAGAAAGAGGAGGAGAAGCAATTTATTCCACCGCAACGACGGAATCGAATTTTCGACGGAGACTATGTCCCGTGACATGCATTATTCATAGTTGACGGTGTTTCGACAGTTCGACCTACTGTCGCGAAACAAAGTTACCACGAAAAGTCGAAACGCGACTACGGCGCTGAGAAGAAGGAAGGAATTTCATATGGGTGACAAAAGGAGAAAGCTATAGCGAAATACACTATCGTTCAGAAGTATTCGAACTCTTGTTCTTACCCCAAGTTGCTATAATACGCCCTTGTATTCGAGAAAATCGGATTTCAAAGTTTGTCGAGTACCAAGCTCGCGTGTACCTTAACTAAACATGGTCGAACTTCATGTTCTCAAAAACGAAGCTTCGAATGAACAAATTAGACAACTTCGTTTACATAAAACGTACATGTTTTCGAACTTTTCTTTGTCGAGCACGAAGCACGTTTTCGATTTATTTTTACACGAGAAATCGTGTCCTTTCTGCTTGTACCATGATTTCGAAATCATTCCGTACAATAAGTAATAACGTGTATTGTTGCCATTTCCTTTAACAGCTAATTTAAATGTATAATCTAATGGTTCCATACAGAGCGTTGTATATTAATATAATCCGGTGATTCAACAAAAAATATTATAAATATTTCTTCAATCGTTAATTTCCCATTAATTCGTACACTTTGGTACAATTCATATATCGTTGCTGCAAATCGGCAAAAGTAACACTTCTCAGTTACTGGAATCATCCTGTATAATAACTAATAGAACATATTATTGATGTGCCTTTAATATCCTATTTAAACGTACGATCCAATGATTTCATGAGAATTCTTATAAATGTTTCTTTCAATTATCAATCTCCCATTAATTCGTACGTTTTCGTACAATTCACACGTTGTTGCTATAAACCTACCAAAATATTCCGATATGCGCTGATGAACGATAGCGTATACATACATCGAGAAAGGAAACGCAGGATCGACGATGCTCGTGCATCTCGGTCAGGATTTCGCAGCACGTACCGTGTTAGCCGCGTACATCCAGCGAAATGCAGTGGCGAGCATACTGAAACCCGTCTTACGAGCCAAGGCTAGCGAGTACATTCCGTGCTGGTGCACGCCGCTCGTCGAACGATTTCTTCTAAGCTTCTAATTTTCGAGATTCGATCGTTTTACGACGCGGCTTCGCGGAATCGAGCTCTCCTTTCTTTCTTTCTCTCCCCTCGAGTTTCCTGGCAACGGTATTTTCCGCGTTTCCAGACTCGCTGGAATGCTGGAGCTACGAGCTAACTTGACTTGCTCTTGTAACTGCTAGTGGACGTTTGTTCGGTAGTGTCGTCGATTTATAAATCGAAACTTATTTTAGGTTTGTCAATGTAAAAAAATTGAGTTTGGCAAGGAATCGGTTAGAGTTTCTCAGAGTTTCACAAGAGAACGTAGCTTATTTTGTACTTGTAGAAAGCATCGCTGGCTCCTTTCTATGGTACGATATAGTTTGTTATAGTTTATAAGTTAATAGATATTAATAAGTGAACAGACAGATTACATAATGCGATGGGACGTTGACAAGTAAACAGAAGAAGTCTTGTCAAATATGGATGAGGTTACATACGTAACATCCAAGGCATATGATGTTATAGAAGGTTAAGGTTTCCCGTTTGGGGTGAAGGCTGAACGAGGAGGGTGGCATAATGCGTCTATCCTTAACATATTGAAATATTTGTCTTCTGTATTCGGTTATATGTGACAGAAGGCGCTCGTTTTAGGAGAATTTTCTTTGTATTTTATGGATAAGAAATTCTGGGCATCTTCGTAAAGCATAAAATCTTATAATAAGAATTCGTTTGTTCTTTAATACATTTAAAGACGCAAAAGTTCACAGATTACAATATATAAAATAATATATAAAATAATAATATATAAAATATTCAAATACTTTGAATAATTTTTAACGACAGAAATAAATTTTGTATATAGTTCCCATTTCTGTACTTCTGTTCATAACAGTATAAAATTGCATAAAAATCCACGATTTATCCAATCATCGACAAGAAATCGACAAAATCGCATCGCAACCAGAACAATTAACGGACGAGGATCTTTCTCGCTGAAGATTTCGTCTGTAGCGAATAGAGCGAGAATGTCGTTTCTCGTTCGATGTCTAAGCAATAGTACGCCAGCCATTTAATTTAGTTAGAGATCGATAGGGTGTGGAACAGCACGTGCTGACGGCAAACAAGGTTTTCTCGACAACCCTCCTTCGCATTTACGCGGCACTACGTATCCACGAACCCCCTTATACAGTGTGATCAACAACGCGCGCAACTATTATTAGAGAATCCAGAGAACCCTATCGTTTTATCAGTATAATGCCGAAGATCATAATCTAAATTGGTGACTGAGACTACAGCCGATGCGTCGCAGCCCCATTCGTCTCTTTGCTTGCCCGATTAAAAATTTATCAGCGCCGTCGCGTCGGGGTGACTGAAAGACTGGTCAGGACGTCGAAGCATAATTGCCGCCGGGTTGGCCGATAATAATTAAAGGCACGAGTTTCGCCTGCTGCATCACAGATCGTTCTACTGTGTTCATCTTTACGATCTTGCTTTGATACGGTGGCCACACTATTATTTGAATATTTATGCAAATTCATATTTTTATGAATAAGTAGAATTTCAATAGAAAATTGCTTTATCTATTAAATGTTACAGCGCGTACTATATTTTCGATATACCATCTATCTTATTTTACTACATATATTTTATGTATCTTGTTTCTTTTTTTTAATTTCCTGTAAATACACAGAGTAGAGAAGGTACATGCATCCTTTTAGAGAGGAAATGCCTGTATAATTTCTGGATTCACGTGTAAATAGCGTTGATAGTGAAAGGATTACCAATCAAAATGTAGTTAGAAGGCTACTTTAATTCCTTTTGGATTTACAATAAGAAAAAGATGGTATGGGATTTAAAGATTGCTGGAAACTCGTCAATTTAGATAAACAAATGAAATATTCTATTAAACATATCAAACAATTATTACAATTGATTAGGCAGCTATCTCTGCCACGAAAAAAGACATAAAGTACGATTTTTCAAGCTTTTTGTAATAATTCATAATAAGTGGACTGGTAATAAAATACTCGATTGTTTTTAATCCAACATATGTATTTCTTCTTCTTCTTGTCGGATCTTTCTTCATTTACGTGTCGGATCTGACAAATGTTTCTCGCATTACGTAATCACATTCCTTCGTAAATGCTTTAAGCAAAATAATGAAACATCGAGACAACACTATGTTTAACGTTTACGACGTTCTTCGCTTACACTAACGACGATCATACCGATAATTTTCAGTGCACCGTGTCTACTAGTTATTTTATAAAAGTAAGAATCCAGTGACTCGAAACGATCGTTCCAAACGCAACAGTATTTTTATTTGACGCATAATTTATTATGCAATATTGCAGTTTTTCCGTTCTTCCTTTTTATGCCACGTCTACACATATATCGCGTCCCTTCGTCACGAGATTATATCTGTCGAGAAAAATATTTAATGTCAAGTCTCTCGACTGCGGAAAAACCAATCTACGTTGGGTATTTCCTTCTAGCGCAAAAATTTTGCTACGATAAAAACACATGTACACAACTGTTATTAAAAATACACGTACAGTCGTTTAATTATGAGAAACAGTCAGCATCTATGTTTTCGTTTAACAAAACCTGTTATCAAACGAACACTGTGCGTTTCCTTCCGGAGCACATTTTCACAATTAGCGGAAATTTTCTTAATTACCGTGATATTAAGCGTAACGCGACTATTACACATGAAACAAGGTTAACAGTGACGGAAGTGCTCGTGCGCGAAACAAAATCTTCTTATTAATTATTGTCCGTGCTAAATTTATTCGTTGTTCAACGCCCAAGAAAGAAAAAAGAGCTTGCGCTTGTGCAAATGAAACACTCTGGCCTTTCTCTTTCGTGCACGGCGCAACACGTGCTTCGACATTTTTTTTAATTATATTTTTTCTTTTTTTAAAGTCGCCACGAAACGTTGATATAAAGTAAAACACACGGCGGCTCTGGAGACCAATAGGAAATCGATAAGTTATTCTATAAACGTTATCAAAGGAATGGTCGATAGATTGGTGCCATTAAAATACAGTCAAAAGCAACGTGGATTCTGATGTTGAAACACTCAAGGGTGTATCTTCCATGACCAACTTTCCTCCCCGAGAGAAATTTAATTATAAAAACTGACAGGAACCCTCGACAGGGTGCCAGCACCCTTTATCGAAATAGGAAATCGAGGATGCCACGTGGAAATAATGAAAATAGAATTGGCCCCACCTACATTCAATTTCTTCCTGCAATTTGAGAACGTCGTCCACGGGAGTTCTTTTCTTCTGTATTTATTCGTGTAATTAAAAATCGCTCTTCATTTCGTCACGGGGGTGTGGTGTATCTTCGAAAAAATAAACGAGGATGCTTCGAAACTCATATTAAACTTCGTTGGGTTATACTGTATTCGTACTTTTAATTAATATGATATAATGAGAACAAATAGATACGCACGTGTATGAAATTTTGGTAGATTTCGTAGCCGCAGTGAGAATATTTTTAAAAAATCTGAAAAACCTATTTGTATTAATTTAAATGTGTACGGTGATACACAGACTGTGAGGGTTTATACAAATTCACATTTTTCCAAACACGCTAAAGAAATATAATTGAGCTTAAATGAAAAATTGTTTCGTTTTCTGCCATAACAAGCATTTCACTCTGGATGCTTTGTATTTTTCTGCGTATTATGTACATTCTGTGGTGCACTTAAATTACATGGACACGCAAACAACCGTAATCCATAGTAAAATTGTGTAATACATCTTTTTGTACAGATATTATTGTGAACGAAACATGATTATTTAATCGTTGGTTTTAACAAATGAGATGCTCAAATATTTGTCTGATTCATTGAAAACCTTTTGATAAAAACAGTCGACGACGAGGCAATAACCCGAGATGGACAAAAAGATTTCAAAACGGTGACGATCGATTGCTCGCGTCAACTTGTAATAGGTTGCACAATCAGCCCTGTTCTCTTCTTCAAGAATTACGTGAATCTTTTATATAAAAGCTTCCTTTGAAAACAGTTGCATCAAAGTGTCAGCAGAACAGAGTGAAAACTGATTACGTAACACAGGGAAGAAACTCAAATTGAACCGACACGATGTCTCGATGCATTAAATGCGCACGGAAAAATCTTCCCGGTATCATCGAGATGGCGCATCTAACTCGAAAATAATCAAAATTAAATTAATCCTTAATGTACAGTTTTGTAGTATATGTATTATTCGTGAAATTTCGTAGTTACACGAATGTTCTGTTATTAAATTAGTATTAAAATACTGCCATCTCGAGTGACAGACATACGTTTATAAATATATGTTGCGCATAAACATATATTATTCATCTTTGTTTTCATTATATGCAAAAATGGAACAAACTTTGTTAAATAAATACTCTTATTACAAGATATATTATAACTCATATCTTCATACGAAAAATTGCAAATGATATTGGTACACTGTCGTATTTTCCAATGAAGCATTTTTTTTCTTTTATCAAGTTCTATATTTTATCAAGTTTTACAAAATTTATTAAATGATAAGAGATCTAATATAACTGGATCTAATTTTTTGGATCTATTTCTTAGCCGCTGTATTTTATTCTTCTTGTCATACAAGTTGACAAACAAATTTTAATTCGAGAATTGAAAAAAGGGAAAAGCTTGGACGGATCTTGCATTCGCGATCATCGAACAGTCTGGAGCTTCAATCACGAACGACAGAAAGCTTGATCATCCTCGATTTCGGGACACATTGACATTGGAACTGGATTTTCAGCGGATCTCAAAGCTCCCTCGTAATGGGATCGACTCGTTTGTTTATCGGAGCAGGGATTGAAACGTGACGCGTATTATTGACAATGCCGTGTCACGTGCACGCACCCGTGACAGCCGTGGAACAACAATGCCAGCCGAAAACCTCGACAATCGATAATACTGCAAAAGCTCGTGGAGGTCAATTGTGTTCGATGCGAGAAGATTGATCGAGACCGATCGAGGCTCGATGACGACTCCACACGAAGCTTCGACGTGCCTGAATATTCATAAAATGCTTCGACATTCCATTGCGTTCTCCCTGCACGTTGTTTTGTACAGTTTGTTCTGATGAATGGATGCGCGTGCATTGCACCACGTTGCGTTCGTATAACTTTGCCCCGTGAATACGAGCCGTGGGCGTACTTATATTGTTTTGGCTTAATTATTTCCGACTCTCTTGTTCCCTTCGTTCAACCTTTCCTTACATATATTTTCGTTAAGATGTAGTCAATTTCTGAGAATTTTTTTTGTGCGATCATCGTTGACTGCGTAATGTCGTATTAATAATTATGATATCGACTACGCGCAATTCGAAAGAAATGAAAAATAGAGGACGATGTAGCAATTCTTGTTAGGTCTGGTTCATTTTTGATGACCTTCCTGCGCGATTATTATTGATTGTGAGATTATTAATATTGTGTCGAGGCCTGTGTGATTAATTATTGACAATTTGATGAAACTAATGATGAGAGAAATTATTGATGACGGAGAACTAAGATAAAGGAAAATGTAAAAATTTTAAACATTTTCTAAGTTTCTTTCGTGAACACTGATTGTATACTGAGTGATTATAGGTAAGGAAGATGGTAAATTTCTATACACACACAAATTCTGCACAATATAACGATACTGTATCGTGGTCGAAACTTTTTTGTACACGAAATAATAATTGTACAATATTTGTACACGAAAAGCAAAGATTTTTATATGGAAAATGTAAGAAATATGAAATTTCTACTTAAAATTGATAGATGAAGAAGAAACTAGCAAATATCTATATAATTTAACATCAAGAACAATGTTAAAATGGACAGAAAAGGAAACAATAGGAAAGAAGAATGAAATACGAGGCCAAAAGAAGTCAGTTTATGAAACTCGGGATGATTTATAAAACTAACATGTTTCGAGGCGACTTTCACTTTGATCCGGATGAAATACGAGCCTTAATAATTGCACAAGAATTCCTTTGCAAATATTTCCATCCGATCACCGGGGAGGAAAATGATCTAGGGGCTTTTTGCTTTCCTACCATTACGCACCAGCTCACGAACGAGAAGTTTTTGCTCGTTTCCCTATCACCTAACACGTTTCTTTCTGAATTAAAGCCTACGCTTGACACGGTTATTACTTTTCACTTTAATAATCTGCCACTCTCCGCCGTGATTATTATACATATTTGGCACTCTTGGATTTCACTGGAAGCGTAAATTAAAGGCCTGCGCGCCCTTATTAAAATAAATAATTATTTTAGGATTCGTAGGAGTAGAGAATGCGCTCGAGTTTGATTACGAGGTAGCAATATCGAAAAGCAAAAATAAAAGCTACTTCGTATGAAATTTCTAATTACTTCAGTCAGTTCGAACGAGTAAATTAAAACGTAGTAATTAAAATTTTTTATAAAGCGATATGATTTAATACTAAAAATACGTGGGCGTTCAAATATTGGATAAACTAGGTCATCGAAATATCGTTACCCATAAAATTAATACGGTAAGTCAATCTACTGTATCGAAAATATTTCTGACATTTTCTGAATTATGGATGCACATCGGTGATTTTATCCTAACGTTATTTGAACCATGATGGTAAAGAATATTTAACGTGCTCGCTACTGATCCCATGTCTATTTCCTGCACGTTAATTACTACCGTATATCAGTAAAAAATGTTCACAAAATATCTTATATTAGAAAAATTATTACGAAATTTTTCACAGTTTTGCGATAGTTACATAATCTAAGAATACGTGTCGGATCCGTGTCGTACGAAATGAACACGTTAAGAGGATAAAAAATAATAGCTTATTTCAGAATAATAATCTATGTGGCGATCTAAAATCTATACGACGCTGAATTAGCTTCTTTCCAGGAAGTTAGCTTTAAATGTATGATAATTTATGAGGGAACGGATGTGAATGATCTTCTAAGGATCTATATTATGATCTGTAGTTTTGCATAACCATAGAACACAATTAGCGCTTTAGAATTTACTAATTCCAATTGTTCTACGAACTGTTTCTGTGTATTAACATAATAGGCCGAATAGACGTTCGATTCGTTTCTTGTTCAGAAATGTAAACAAAACGTAAATGGAAAGTAAGTAAAAATTAAGAGAATTTTATTTTAATTTACCACTTAAGAAGACAGATATATCAATTCCTTTTATATAACGCAATTACCATCGAATCCTGATGCGAATCGTATAAATGAAAGAAATACGCACAGCGCGATCTAGTCGAATAGGGATATCGAATTTGAAGACCGTAAAAGAATTAAGAAAATAAACTAAAACATTATACACGTAATAACGGATGATAACCAATTTAAACATTAGGAGTGTGAAGAAGAATTTAAAATTGGAAATTATAGGTGACTAAGCAGTTCACACAAAAGCTTGCCCAATTATTTACAACGACGTGGCTATTCACAAAAAGTTGAAACACGAGCGAAACACCGGACAGAGTAAAACCACGAGAATTCAACACAGCAGCGACACGATGGTGGCCCATCAACGTCTCGCATTGTGGCGAGATAAAGAATATGGTTAAAGTTAAATTAAAGGCTTCTCACCGGTCATCCTGGGTGACAGTAATGTCAGGCGGGGGCGCGGAAGGCGAGGCACCGTCTGGAGCATCCAGTTTGCCGGCTTTTTCCCTCGCTGTTCCCTTGTCTTTAAAACGGTCCAACGAAACGCTGGAGAATCACGCGATCGTACTGATCAGTTAAATAATTCTTCACACCAACGACATCGTCACGTTTATCCACTTGTTCTAACCCTCTACCCTTCTTATTTTTTGTCTCAATTACCAACAAACTCGAATAACCACCAGACTCTCACGATTCGTACAAATGACCCACGATTTTTGTATTCTACGTAGATCCGACTATTTGATATTTAAGATTCGAAATTTAATCGTCATAAACAAAATCCAACGGCAAGTCACTGGAATCCATACGCATAATTTTTCTCACCGAATCTTTCTCACTACCGTTGCTTACAATATTCTCTCCACTATTACTCGTTTTCAAGATCCTCGATCTTTCACGATACTTTCAACCATTCCAACATCTCTTTCACCGTCTCCAATTTTCCGATACTTCCCGATAATCCTCTGCGTACTCTGGATTTTCGTTGAAAGCGTATCAACTTCGCGAAATTCCGTGCCACTTTACAGCGTCTGATCCCCAGACAACTTTATCCTGGAAAGACGATCCTCCGGCAGTTTACGTCAATCCAATCTGCCGTACAAATCGAATGTTCGATCCTCTTCAAGGTCCCTTTGGAATGTTAACTACGAAGACACGTTTCCTTTTGGCAAACGAACGATCCCTTCGTGTGACGCACCCTCGTCGATCAGCTACGGGCCGTTAGCTCGATTATTAGATTTATTATGGAATACCTTCGGCTCCCTCTGAGCAAAGTTCGACTCGCTTCTTAGGTGAAAGCGAACAGGTAATTATTCAAAGGCGATATAGGTAAGTTTGCCGTGTATATAGTGGATCGTGAGCTCTTGTAAACACGGACGAAGAGCAGGCAGAAGCCTTCTGTGAGACTCGTTCTCGTGTCGTGGATCGAAAAGCAATCATCGATGCCACACTCGAGGTTCGTAAGTAGGCAGAGCGGTCAGCGACAGACTTGGGTGCGCTGTGGCGAGAGGCTTGGGTGCCACGGACAGGCTCGGGTGCTCCCGTCTTGGCTCCGGTTTTCCTTTGCACACGGGTCACTGGTCCCCCAGGATTTCGGTATGCGTAGCTCGCGCTCCACTCCAAACGAGTTCCACGGCCAGCTCGCTTCAAGCAGTGATCTACGCGCCACTTTTTGGCGAGCGGTGAAATCCTCCTTGAGATCGATGTACGCGATTATTCGATTCTCGGTCGTTCCTATCCGATCGAATTGTTCAATGGCGATCCACTGTGTAATTTCGATCTTTTTACCCAATACAACGGATCATTTGACTTTCTATAATTGGGTAGGAGAAGGAATGATTTTGCACTATAAGATGGACGTAGAGTTTGTTGTCAAGATCGATGGATTGATTTTCTACCGTCGAACGATCTTCTCTCGAATTAAGAACGGGCCGCGAATGACTTTTCCACCGTAAATTGTTTACGAGAATTGTTCGATAATTTGGATAATCGTCCTCGGTTTAGATTGTGCGATATCTTTCGATAGAAACGAGAAGAGAGAATCTATCGATATCCGTCTCTTTTCTTATTTTCCACGGTGCTGATGATTCATGGACTGGAGGGTGAGTCCTGCACGTAAAACCTTCTCGCCGATCGAATGTCTCTGGATCAAACGGAATTATGAACGACGCTCCACTATATCTTGTCGGGAACAATAATTTCTCAATAATCCAAAGATTCGAGGAATTCGAAGAATCTATCGATCACACACAATTCGGCAGAGTTCGAAGAATCTATCGATAGTCCACAAATTCTTTACGTTATCTTCCTTCTTTCTATACGACGTAGTCAACGATTTTCCACGATGTCCAAAGATTCAAGGAATCCAAGGAAATTTCCTCAAATCTGTCTTCGTAGACTAAAAGATCAACTCGACTCGGAAGAATACAGAGGAGAAGACTTGTCTGGTTCACGGACAACAGTGCGTGATCTTTACGCAGACACGACGGCCTTTCGAGATCGACGACGATTCGCCCAGCGGGAGGGCAATTGCGTCAGTGCGACGAGGTGCGAGGAAGCCAGTGCATCCGACGTGCGTGTACAGAGGTCCAAGGGTACGCGCTCGCCGCTGTTGTTTTACTCACGCCTCTCGAATGCTGTGAAAAGAGGATCCGCCAGAAGAGCGAGAGAGAAGGCGGCGCGCACGTGCAGTGTCGGAAAGGCCACGCTCTTTTCTTTCTTATCCCGAAAATCGATCGTTAAGACACGCTGCATCGGATGACAGACACCGGTGAACACGCGTGCACTACTGACCATCGGACAGACGCTGTATAAACACACTCTTCTCGAGCTTGTACGCAACAATTTTGACGCGTACTTCGATTCCGTTTATTTTTTCGATTTACCTTCTTACTTTTTATCTCTTCTTATTCTTCTTCTTTTCTCGGACGTTCCGTATTTTTCTAATTCTTACAAAGTTTCGTATACGACAATTTATAACGACATACGCTACACGTGCAGTACATGGTACCTCTCGGATCTGAATTTATTTTAGCCGAATCCTTTTATCTTTTACTCTTCCCTATTTTTCCTTTTAAATATCGATTTCTAACGAACACGCGCTACACGTCCACGAGCGATAACGTAATTCCTCTCGATTCTCGATTAATTTTATCAAAATCCTTAACGTCGTTTATTTTTCTTCCTTTTATAGCGCTTTATACGTTGATTTTAATTTCCCATGTGCGGTTATTCAACACCTCGCGACTTTCCATTTACTTTACCAGAATCGTTCTGTTATTCTTTCTTTTTCATTTTCCCTCTCTTTTTTATATCGTTTCGTATACGGTTCCGTTTATGATTTTTAACCAACACACGCTACATGTCCATGTGTGGTAACGTAGTTCTTCTGGAAACGCGGATGGGAATCGCCGGGATTGGAATGCGATTCGCGGGTGCAGTCGGTATTAATCGCAACACTCGCCAACCACCACGATATACTCGAGAAGACTGGAACTGGAGTCTCTCTCGGTAGGTGAGGCCCCCCTTCTTTCTCTCTTGTACGCTTTCAGTGTTGTACCCAGTGTCTCGTGGCCACCGGTGTGTCCCTCGTGAGCGTGCCACGCGAGCCGGCCTATAGAGGGGGTTCCCCGGCGTGAAAATCGATGGGGGTTCGTTTTCAGTTTTATTTGTCCCGTCCATGTTTCTTGTTATGGTAAAACGTGCAGGGATGGCGGATCTTCTAAAAAATCTAGTTATCGAGAGGTAACTGTGACTTCGATCGTATCGTGCGGAAGAAGGGTTGACTGGCGGATGATTTATGCGACGAGATTCAAACGAGAGGGAAATTTGAAACCGCGTAAAGAGATGGTTTCGATGTTTATCGAATATCAAGAACTAAGAATGAAATATTTAGCGACGAGATAATCGGAAGAACATTTCCTTTAGATTTCTCTTTGACAGAGATTCTTGTTAAGAATTAATTTATACGGTGAACTAGATGTTTCGACTGGAGAATGTTTAAGAGTGGATATTTTCTTTGTGAATCGGGAGGAAGTTCGCACGTTTCTGTGTTAAGATTTGTTTCTTCGTTGCTTCGGACGATTGTAATAACGAAAATTACTCGAAACAATCTTCGCTGCCACAATTGTATCGTTAAAAGCAACCTAAAAATCGATAATTATACAGATACAAATTTCCGTTTGATTAAATGAATTCTTCTTTTCAAAATAATTTCCTTCTTAATACGAAACTCTCTTATATATTCAAAGATTAATGACATTTTCCATTGTGAATCAAACTTCTCGTAATCCCTTTGGAACGAAATAATGAAAATCTATCTACCAAGGGAGTCAAAAGTTTCGATGCTTGCTACAGCCCTGCGATCGAAGTGTCTCTCTCTCTCTCTCTCTATTTTACTCCGTCTTTCTCCACTGCACTCTACGTTACTCTCTATATTCCTCCTTGTCGCTCCAGAGAATCACTCTCTGTTCGCTAACTTCTATAGCTATCCTTCTCGCCTGCACGCATCTTCCTATATCGCTGTCCTTCGATACACTTAGACAGCGCTCAACTCGGCTTGGTTCGTAAATTCTCGGCACGATTACGAGATGGCAGAGCCGAGTAGAGGAGGGAAGATTGCGTGGAGCGAGAGAACACGCTTATCGAGTGAGTCGAATAAAGACGGTAGCGCCATGAAAGAAACGGTGCGAGTGAGTAAGCGTACGAGAAAGAATGTGGAGTGAGTAAATGTACACTAGGTGACGTTGGCGCGAGTGAGACGAATGACACGAGAGAAAGTGAGCAAGTGAATGGGCGCGAGAGGAGCGTACGAAAAATAAGGAAGAAGGAAGATACATGTATATTCGATGAGCAAGGAAGAAGAACGGAGATAGGAGAAAGAATCGGAGCAAAGAGTTAGAAGGGAAGGTAGCGTACTGGTAAAAGTACTTTAACGTGGAGAGAAAGGGGGCAGGGCAAAGTGAGACGGATGACATATGGAGGGGAAGACAGAATAGGAGTACATTAAAGAGTAACAAAAGAGGAACACGAGGCAGAAGGAAATAAAGAGAGGTAGCTGCAGAGAGGCGGCGAGAGTACAGAGAGACGGAATACTTAAAACGTAGCCACACCCGTGGTTAGTGGGCAAATTTTTCTGTTTACGTCCATGGGAGAGTAGAAACCGTGAAGCGCGAACTCGCAATCGCACGTGGGCTTCGCGTCGACGTTTTGTAAAAGTGTCTCGACGAGTAGACGGAATACGAAATCTAGCGCGAAAATGTTCAAGGTAGAATGAGTACGAAAGAGAATGTTTCCACTCGGGTATCGATGCCAATTGCGGTGAGAATTGGACAAGTTTGGTGTAAAAAGAAATGGTAAAAAATTGAGCACACTCTGATGATTCTTATATCGGAGTAAAACAAGAGAAATGGAGGATGATGAAATTCACGATGCAATAGATCTTGGGTATAGAGTCTCGGTTGAACGAGAATACCTAAATATATAATGTTCTTTGTTTTATAATAACGTATTTATCATTATTATAATGTATCTCTCTATATGAAAACTGGTACAAAAATTAAAATTTATTTTTAAACGATACGATATTCTTTAAAATTTTTATAAGCAATCCTTTTGTTCTCTTAACGTCAATTATTCGAAGAAAGTAAGCAAACCTAGATCCCCGAAGTGCATCCAAGGCAAACAAATAGAAGAGGCACGCGTTAAACTAACGCAGTGAAAATTTGCTTTTTCTTCTCACAGTGATTGAATTTCATTAAAAGTAGATTATCTAATACATTCGCCGCAATAATATGTCCCGACGTACCTACACCATGAAGGAACGAGGTTACACGATTAATGAGAATTTCCGTGGTTCGAGGGACACAAAGAGAGAAAACTGCGACCGTAACCCTGGTACAGAACGATTTATGAGCTTGCCTCGCGTATGTGTGATATACACTGTGATCGCGAAGTTGCAAAATCTGTCTCGTATTGCAACCCATATTTGCGTCCTACAAATATCTCGTATCAATCCTCTGTACCACCGTATGACTACAAGCTCATACATTCATTCGTCTATGTTTTTTAAATATCATTTTATATCTTCGTTATCGTGAAATCTACCATTGCTATGTTGTCACGCGATGCATTTATAATAATTATCAGTTGTTAGTTCTTCCATTAAAAGTGAAAAATAGTAATTAATTGCAGATAACTTCTCTGTGAAACAAGCAAATGAAAACTGGGTTGCAGAGGATTGAGGTTACTACTAGTTCTGCAATTTTTTTCATACATGCTGTGTATAATGCTGGATGAGATAATTACGGTATATAGTGGATTTTATAGCAGATAACATTACATAGATGTATACACGCGTGAGATACTTAGAGTTAGAAGATGTTTTTCCAAATATTTACGAAATACGGATTAATATTGAAAATAACAGATTGCAATGTAATCGGTTACTCCATGTAATCTACATATTATATCATGCTTCCAATCTTCCTTTCGTAAAATTGGATAAAAATGAACAACTATCTAGTAATAATTATCAGTAAATAATCAGTGATATATCTTTCTTCGTATCCTACAACTTTTGTCATCTTCTTACACAGTTTCATAAAAAAAGGTTCAACCTAATGTAAGAAAGAAATTAATACGCATAAATTTAATCGGCGACAATATAAGTTCACAAAATTGAGTGCTATTAATTATACACTTGCTGTAGTAGAATCAATAATTCAGTAATAACCCAAACTCTAAATATCTAAAATTACCAGCACTAGCATACCTCTTACACTATGAATGTTTTCGAACAATTATTAATGTAAACGACATGAAAAATTCCATAAAAATCGTATATATTTTTCGTACACCCGGTACACGTACAAAGTCTCCATAGATATACGTGCCACGATCGATTTCTATCTCGGCAGCTTCTTCGCGTAAAACGAATTCGGTATGGCTATGATATTGAAAACAAGAGAAAACAGAAATAGGAAAGAAATAAACGTGACTGGAGGGATATCACGTGAAATACACACGTAGTGTCTTAGTCCAGTTGTTATACCTTATCATCGTACCATAAAACTATATCGTATTATTATAACGTTAGACTTATAACATTGTTAAATAATGATATTCTTTTTATAAATATAAAATTTAATCGATACTTAAATTTAGTACAGGAAAAAAAGATAGAAGGTTGTACGAAATATTTCTAATAATTTTCTTAATAAATCTTGTTGATTTACCAATTGTAAAATAAATTGAATAGATCCAACAAGAATAAAGAAATTGGCACGAAAAATATCAAAGTATACGATCAATCGTGTATTACAATGGAAATCCCACCTAATTGCTATAAGCCAGACGATCGGTTGATGACTGGATCTACGAGGTGATTTTCAGGGGCGATTTATTATGGACGCGCGATGAAGTCCACGGATGAAATTACAAATGTTGAATTATGATTACAATAACAGAGATTTATGGTCGTCGTCGTCGGTGCGTTCCAAAACACAGTCACGTGAATTTATCGCGTACCGAGAGTTACGAGTGTTGCATTTGCAATGTAAATCTTATGTGAAATTAAGGCAAATCAACCGAGCCGGAAGCCGTTTAAATAAATCAAGCATAGTCGTTTGTTCGACACGAAATTCACTACTTTTCTATTTCGTTTTGCGTGTGATTATAAGGGATAAAATTGACAAGCAAATATCGAAGAATAATAAATAAAAGGGAAGATATTATTGTACGAGGTTCGAGATTGTGTACGAGAGACTGGAAAACAAGTTAAAAATGATGACGATGTGGAGATTTTCTTACCTTGAACGAGGCAGGAACATCGAGCCATCGATGAACACAGAACCGGACAGTAGTATGTACCAGCTTGTGGCCAATTCGCCGGTACTGAAAATGGTTCGAATTATATTTTATTTTACTCACTTGCTACTATGAGAATTTATTTTAATCAAATGTAGATTTAAGTCGTACATAAGCATATCGTTATAGTTTGGATTAAATTTAAGGTAGATTACTTGAATTTATTTTATATTCTATACTTTACACGATAAATACCGTTAACGATCTTTATTGCGTAGAATATAAGATATACAGTAAAATTAGATAATCCACCCTAAATACACTCTAAATCGCTAAAATTATTTGTCATTACGTCTACCGTATGTCTTCATCTAAAGGAAATTTATTGTAAATCGCGAAGAAATAAAAGTTGAAAAAAACTGTATATGAATATATTTCGAAGTTGAAAATACACGTAAAATTTGAGTGTATTAAGTAATCGAGAAGTGAAAAAGTTTCTTTTTGCAATAACGAGACAATAATAATCATCAATTAATCGTGAAATTCTCGTTTCTGTAAGTGACTGCACGTACCGGAAGTTCGCGACTCAGAAAGTATCAAGTAGCTAACTTTATAAATGCAAAAACTAGACTTGTTATTCGTAATCATAAAATACATCGTTATTCGTGGTAAATGCATTCCTCGCATTCATAAGTGTATGGATGAAGTGCATAAGTGAAGATGGATAAGTGTATGGATTATTATATATCGATAAAATGTTTATGTCACATAATAATAATTAATTTATCTAAACTACAAATTTATTCATAGAACTTGTTTTCGATAATCTTTTTATACAGAAATAAGTTAGATTTAAGCAAAACAAGAAACATATTACCATTTATAAATTGCGGAAATATCAAACGTACGCTACCGCCATCTTGACAGTCAAGTAAACAAATTTTCTTATGAAACATAAACCGTACAACTTCCCAAGATTATACGTATATTTATAGGAACAGCAGTTTACTGAACAAATATTTAAAAAATTATACTATGACTAACCGAATTAAGAATTAAATATATAATTTGCATGTACTTTTGTCGTTATATTGAAATGAAATATGGTAGAGCACTCAATACGATGGATTCGTAAGATATCTGCGTTTCAAAGTATTATTAATACCAGTGTTTTATATTTTTTAACTTTATCTTAATACAAATTCAAGATCTAAGTGAGACGCTCGGTCTACTTACTAGAAAATCTTGTTGCATTATATTCTTTTCCCTCAGAGGTAAAATATGTTTCCCTTTCACTAACCAACACGTCCAGGTCGTTCATTAAAACCGCGGGAAATGACTAAACGTCGCAATATCTAGTGACATCTCTGATCTGTTTCTACGGACTCTAGTTTACTACCAGAGGTAAGAAAGAAACCCGTCGATAAAACAGTATCGAACATGTATGTATAAAAAAGCTGTCGATAATGAAATTTTCTACTACATTTTTATCACGACATATGTATACGTATTTCAGATAACGTAGAGAACTTTTCTACGACAAAAGTACAAAATAATTCCGCGAGATCAGTACGAGCGCCAATTCAAAAAATTGTTATTACTATCACACGTAGGTATGTACTGAATTCGAAAATAGTCTCGATGTGAAACGTAACGACATACAGAATGAAATAGAACTTACTAATAGAGTACGTGATTCGCATGGTGTCGTTCGTATCGTACAATTTTGCAAAGCCCACGGAGAATGGAATCTCTGCACGGCCGTAACGCTTCCAGACCCAGCAGACCATAGTATATGATCTGCAGATCCTAAAATAGAAAAAATAGCAATATATAAAGTACAAGAAACAAATAGAATTGTGTTATATACGAAAGTATAAATAACAATTTTATTTAACAGATAATTACGATAAATTTTTATTAAACAAATTGATCCGATATAGAAAATATCAACATGTAAAACTGTAAAAAATTTGAGCAAAAATATGAGTTGTCCGATCTTTTTCCTTGACTGTTTTATTACGTGTAGCGAATTTTATGAAATAAAACATAAATACTACGTATCAAGAAAAAAAAACATGCGATATATTTCGATCATAAAATACACTATACATAATAAAACAATTCTAAAAAGGTTTATAAATCAATATTTCGAAACTTTTTACAATCTCAACCTTTTAAATGCTTATCACCGGAAAACCTCTGAACGGATTGAAATATCATATTTATTCGAACAATGTTTGCAGTACAAACTCGAAGCATTTCACATTCAGAAACTGTGAAAGAGCTTCTTCCAAGCTGAATTACCGTGTTTATAAAGTTCTCGCGCAAGCGTACTTGTCAGAAGTGTAGCATTTGAATTTACAGGTCGTGATCAACCTATCGGTGGTAGGAGCGAAGCAATTTACAAACTCGAACGAGGCGCGCGCCAACGCAATTGCCTCTAATGCGACCCTAATGTGCCCTGTTATCGTATACTATGATCTCTATGCTATCGTTATCCAAATTGATCATCCGAACAGTGCTTATTAACCGCGTTGACACGACGGAGCAAATTCAATAAAGTGATCTTTTTTTCTCAACGTTCTTCTCTTCCTTTTTCTCCTTTTTTTTATACTAAATGTCAATTAAATATATTTATTTGTTTTAATCTTTATATGCTTTTGTAGATAATTATTTACACTGGCAACGTCCAGATCAAAATTATTTAATATACATAGATTGATTATATATATTTGTCTTTTTTAAATCATCTTTGTTTATGAATGTGCAACGTAGATATTTTTACTCAAAGTAGATTTACTGACATTAGAAAAGAATTGGAAAAATGTAAATTGTTTATAATTTTTTGCGCTCCAACTTTAAAAGAAAAAACAGTGCATTTTATCATTATTGCTCTTTATTATTTATTATTATTATTTTATATTGCTCTTTACTATTATTATATATCGTTGCTCTGATAGAAAATATAAATTTTACAAAACGCTTGGAAAAACTTGTACTGCGCATTCAACCATTTTGAAGGTAAACTAATTCACTCTGTAGCTTCGTGTACAAGGTGCCATATGCAACTGGAATTAATTTTATGCAACGGAGCGTTTGAAAGACCAGTAGCATGATTTTCTTTATGGAAACCTGTACTTTTAGTTTTTTATCCCATGCTTAAATTAGTGAAATTCTACGTAGGATATATTTGGATTAATTAAACAACTATATTTTTCTATAGACATTGGAACGTATTAAGACATTTGCGCATCTTTATCATATAAAACATTTTGGAATTTCCTAAGCATTATCATGAGACACGACTGCCATCGTTATATTAATCAAAATTGAAAACAATTCTAAAATGTACATAGAAATTACAACAAATTTATTGCAAACATAATTTAGTAAGAAGTTAGTATACAGAATGAATAATCATCTTAAATTGTACAACAAGCGTTAGTATAGTTTCACTAAATACTCAGGTTTGTTAATATGATTCTTAATATTTTATAATTTCTATATGTATTTTCAGACTTGTACAAAACTTTATGCATGTAATCATGATAATCCAGTCTCATAACAGTGCTAATGAAATTTCAAACTATTTCGTGTAACATGCATAATATAATCATAAAAGATATCCACAAGCGTTCGAACGCTTTCGCGAGCCTGCGCCAATATTCATTCTATAACGTGTTTCGTTTCGTATGTTTCCATCTTTCCTTACATTTTCTCCAAATCTAACTGTTTAGAATATGGCAATGCAAGCGTGTCGCAGTTTGTCTCAATTGCACGAGGTACAGTGTGCGACGACAAATTCCATCAAAAGTCCAGATTTCAGGCGATTTTCTATTCGCGCAATACGTTTCCCACGAGTTGCATTCAACGGGGCGTAATTAAAGTCGGTCGAAAAGTTAATATAGTTGAATGTACTTCCGGTGAGGGCGTAATAGCCGAGCGTATTGTGGGGTCCGTGTATTGTTCTCGGAAACATACGACAAAAACGAAAAATAAATTACAACTGGCTTATATTTCGTGTCCTTGAAATTATCAGAAAAGTAACATTCGCAAAATGTAATGATCGAGTACAAAAAGAATCCTCTTGTTCGATAATTGAACATAGAAGGAGACGAAGCGTGGATCGACGATGCAAGGGATCGAAAAGGAGCAAGGATTCAATTTCCACGCTTGATTTGCTGATGAGACGAGCAGAGGAGACTGGTCGATCGACTTTCCATAAGCAAGAGCCGAGAAACTTTCATCGATGTGACTTTCAAATTCGAACAACGAAGGTGAATTAGCGAATTGACTTCTTTTATACATATTTAACCAAAAGGAAAATATTTATTCTATAAATAGTACGTGTATGCATATCTTTTAGCAAAGACGATATACGTGTCTTCACGTTTTTCAAACAATTTTTATGATCCCTTCTAAATGTATATGCTAGTATAGGACGAATTTATTACTCGAACCAATAATATTAATAAATGGACGAACGACGAGTCGTAGATCATAGATTCCTCTGTTATAATTTTACAATTTTACATTGGATAAGACAATTGGATAATACATAATTCGTAAAACGTGAAACATATTCTAATTGTAATCGTAATTTGTTTGACGACATATAACGTACCATGTACTGCAAAATAATATTCATATAGAAATTCCAATTGCTTCGGTAAAAAGAAAAAGAAAAGAAAAGATGCTACGAATTTTTCAAACAACCCTATAATTTTGTACGTTTTACGCGTGTATAATTTTACTAACAATATTCCGTAGTTGATTTGTGGAAAAGGGCGGTGGTCGTTACGATAATTAGAGCCGCAACGCGCGACGTGTATTATAACGTGCATCGACTTTCGCGATAATCGATGTTACGTGATTAAGGCCGCGCGGCGTCTTATCAGGGCCGAGAAGGTTGCATCCTCTTCTACGAACGCAATTTAACGAACGAGCAATTTAGACAACTTCTCAGATCGTTAGTTTCAGATCATCCCCTTGGTGAACTGGGAATATTCCAAGGTTCTCCTTCTAACCTTTAGACAATCTTCCGTGTATTTCGATCGTAATGCGATTACTCGTTGTTTACGATATATCATGAATGAAAGTTCTGCAAGAATTCTGACATACTGATATTTAATAAATTTAGAAAGAATTTTTCGATATTAATTCATATTGCCATAGGGTTTCATAACAATTATTTGACACGAGTATGTAACAGAGTTCAGTAAGAATTTTCTTTCTGATATTAGTGTTGAGTTTAGTAAGAATTCCGTGATATTATCGTTGAAGTTAACTCTTAACTCGATTTCGAGAGCAGAATTTTGAATTTTCATTTGATTGTTACAGCGTAGCGAAGAATCTTACAATTTCCAGCATTTGAGTTAAACATATAAAGAATTAGTGATATAACATTAAAATAAATAGCCTGCGTAATATATTTTTCCACGTATATACTATATATAAATAATTATAATTAAAATTGCACGATGATGATAAAACAGGTAGAATCATATTCATATAAAAGAAAACTTAAAAGGAGTTTGGTAATTTCAATTTTTAATAAATAAAATTGTCATGTACCGAATGAGATAGGGATCTCTACGGAAATCTATAGCTCACTTTTAATATCTCATTTTCACATATTAATATAGGGATTAATAAAAATTCTATGGTATTAATATACAGTTTAATTAAAGTATGTAATATAAACTATGATTTAATGCAGAGTTTAATTCTGCGATGCTGATAATACGGCAGTGCTTATCCTGTTTATCCTGTTTACTGTATATACTTTAAATAGAGAGCTTAATTAATTACTGTGAACAAAGCTCTCACGTTTTTGTAATTTTTTTTACAATTTTACTCTTGGGCAATAAACCGTCTATTTCTCTCGTATAACTTTATTGTACGATGTTACAATCAATACAAACACTCGTGGGATTTTATGCTGAATGTTGTTACGTCACTTCTGTTGCTCAACTTGGATAGGATACACAGACGAAGCGTTTAACTATGGCAGCGTAATTGGATGGAGTTCGTGCTAATTGTATCGCAAACGAGTATGCGACTTAATGCGTTTTCATAAAACGATCTTTTAGAAGCTTGCTGATTCGTCTAACGTTAAGTAGATAAGAATTTCGTAGTAAATAGTACTATTTTGAAATGTAGAACCCGATAATTAGCGTTAGGGATGAGAAATTGAAAGTTGGAAAATTGAAATTTGAAATACAAAATTTCAGATTTAAAATTCAATGAGTGAAATTTGAAATTTTTATCCCATACAACTTCAACCCTAACATTTTCGAGTTTAATAACACAGGCTGGCTCAGACGTTACTCGTTTTGTTTTCTACGTACATATGTTGTGATAACATCACGTCAGATCCCTAATCGAACTGATCCGTCTGTTCCAACGCATGTTTAATCCCAACTTGCAAACTTCGTGGCGCCGTTTCGTCTGGATTGTTTGCAACGCAAGCCACAATCATCGTTATTAGTTCAATGAAATATAGGCAAACTCGTGGATCGTTTACAGTTTAGACGAAACGAAATGGAAGCGAATGCTTGCTTGATTTTTAGCTTCGAAGCGTGTTCAATGTACTGATCGTGTCGATTCATTTGCAGTAGAAATATCTTCGCTAGTATTTTTTAATAAATAAATTACCTTTCAAACATTGGTTTGAACATATTTTAAACACGCGTTGATCAACGAACAAGAATTATTGACATACTATGCAATAATTTACGATATGAGTGTGACCATTTACGATATGAAAACCTTTCAATAAAATATCTATATAAGATTCTTATTGTTAGTATACTTTTGTGAACACCCTTTTGGCTTACTCAATTAGCATACTTTACTTAATTCAAGTGACTCGAGTAATAAGAACAAGCGTAGAAACCTGAAAAAGATATTTCAAGTGAAATAAACCAGGTTCACGCTGTAAACGAATTACCTCGAACTCGGATAACTTGACTAATCCAAACGAAGCTAGAATTCGTTCATACACGAAGAAGATAATAAATTCCACTACAAAAAGTTTCGTTACAAAATCACTTAAACGTCGATATCTACGATAACATCAGCAACACGTTAAAAAAGTCAAACATCGACAAATTTACTAAAAATCCAATCACGAGAAAGGTTTCATCCCAAGCAACAAATTACTCGAGCATTTTCTGCGGTTCTTCGAAGACCTTCCCATCGAACCAATCCTTATTGCAAGAATAGCAATATTGATTCTGTTTCGCGTGTATTGTAAAAGCAAGATTGCAGAACGCTGGGTTATCGAACGTAATGCCCGTCGATTTATGTAATCCCCGAAATTACCGTTCCAAAAATATCATAAAATCGACTTTCCTAATGTATCGTAACGGCTGCGCTGGCCATGGTGCCAGTCGAGATAAGGGGCCCCATAGAGGGCTTGTACGTTATCGTTTTTGCTGCAACCTAAGACAAGATAAATGCGTATTTCAGAAAAATCCTAAACCAAACTCCCGGTTTGGGACGGTTGGACGAGTTAAAATGGAAGACAATGGGAGAAAATATGCTGCACAGACACTTTTTCTTACCAGACTATCGTACTGTTTCTTGGTAGACAGATAATCGGACGGAAACAGGTAACCAGGAATAAAGAAGTTGCTCTTAAACGCGATAAGAGCGTTTAACTTCCCCTCGAGTCGAGGATTTAGATCATTTGAATTTAAAACAAAGCTGCTCTTCTTTCGTTTCAACTTCCTTTCCGCTTAGTATATCGTGTAAAGTCTGCAGGGAGAGATAGTTTAGGTGAATTATAACCGGCTACGTTTAGGAATAAATCAATGAGAATTAGATGATAAAATAAGGATGGAAAATTCGCTGATTCCAATTTTAACATTGGGGCAGAGATACTCGATATTCTTTTAACGTAAACGTCAGCCCACTAAATTTACAATTTGATTCAAATTTTTATATTTGTGGCAGACAGATTGCAGACGTTTGTACAAATTTTTACAAATTCTAATTCAAGCATCTATATTCTTAACCACTGAAATCGTATTACAAAATAAAAAATCTCATTTTCTTTATCTTCGTTTAGTCGTTGCTCGATTAATTCCACGAGCTTTCCAGATAACAAATCAGGTTCTATCTCAAATATACAAAAAATTTTACGCGAAACTAGGAATGCAATTTACTCTTTTAATCAATCAAAAAAAGCACGATCCGCCAATTGTTTCGAGTTGAGCGTGGTATCGATCGCACCACGAGGAATATCGCAAATTTTTCGAATTTCCAAAGTTCGCTCTGTCGAAAATTGCGAACGTGACAGATTTTAACACTTCGTTGATATCGTTATATCGAATCACTGAATTGTAAATTAACTATAAATCAAATGGACTGAATTAGGTGTAACTGCTGAGTATTTTATTTTAATTTGGACGATGTGCTGTGTGCGTTAACTACTAGCACGCGTGAGATATACAGTTGTTATATTCTATCTGCGCATATCATCATACAATGGAATACCTCATGAGAAGAAGAAGACATCAGACAAATGTTATAAAAGTTGTTTAACACAGACGGGACATAGTATAGGTCTTTTCGCATTCTTCCCAAGCATACAGTTTCAAAAATATACATAAGAAACTTTGTATTCGGACCTCCAAAGTTAAAATTACCAATAACTAAAGTGTATACATAACTTGCATCAAAGAAATCAATCACGAAAGTGTCATGAAAGAAGAGAAACTTTTATCCATACATCTTCTCTTACATTACTCAAATCTCTAAAAACGTTGTATCGTTGTAAACCTACAAAGTTTCTATGAAAAATTTCGTCTTAGTTATTTTGACCACTTTCATAGTTTTCGTGTTAACGGCTACTTGAAATTGTGAATACAAATATCGGTAACTTGGAAAACATGGTCATTTTTCAATGTTGTTTTCTCAAAACCATTTTCATTTATCTTTCGTTTGAATTTTATACATCTTACTAAAACATGATTAAATACTTACAGAAAATACCTGTAACTAAAATATTCTTGACAAACGTACGCCTTTCTAAAATTCTTCTTCTGTTTTTCTTTTCAAATTTGTGCATGTTACAATGAAACACGGACAAAAATAATTGTACGCATACAAAATGCCTAAGTTCTTTAAGTACAAACGGTTCGAAGAAACGCGTCTAATGGTAGAACACTCCCTTAAACGCAGGAAAATAATAACAACGTGACGAGCGTCAGGTGGAAGTTTCTCGTTCTGACAAAGGGTAAATACCTTTGTAAACCACGAAAACTTGCGAATCAAGGTTTTGTACGGCGCCTGTCGGTCTCCGAAGCGGTTTCGACCACGTTTCGCCTCTCGATCCGTTGGCTCGCTCTTTTTTGCTCGCCTTTCCTACGAAAAGTGGAGCGAACACTGGACGACCTTCACGTACGGATCGTATGAACCCACGTTGCGAGACGTCTCGTAAGATTTTAAAAGGGGTTCCTCGTGTAGCCGCGTAAATATCAATTATTTCAACCCTCCGGGAGCATCGTAACGGTGAAACAAAATTTCTATCTATTATGGAACGGAGCAGTTCCCTGTATGAAGATGGATTAGGACTGCTCCATCTGACCAACGAGGGTTGTTTTTTTTTTTGTGTGTGTTTTTTATTCGTTCGAAACTGTAGACACGTACTATGGGTCCTGGCGTGATCGGCCTCCTATCGATTCCATTGCTTCGTTCGATATTAATCGGAAAATGAGTCGAGTTGAAAGTGGTTTTTGCTACTGAAAAAGTTGCTTCGTGATATCGCGAACGTGATATGTGCATTCGAACCTGTTTTCGAAAGGAAAGCCGAGGGACGAGTTTGACTTGAATTTCTCGATCGATCGGAAAATTATTTAACGATGAAATTTGAAATGTCATGGATATTAAATGATAATATCGTAAATAGATACAGTGTTATACAACGTACTATATAAATTTCGTAATATGTTCTTTTATTAATATTTTCATTAAACGATGTCAAATGTAATAAACGAAAGTGAATTTATCATTTCTATATCATAGGATTTTGCAGAATGTGTTATGTAAACGATTATTACAAAATTCTTTCTCGTGATTTTTAGATTGTCGACGATATTATGTGTATTACGTGAAAATGTGTGTCGACTCAGCACACGAGATAACCTTCGAATGACAATTTGTATAAATAACAATTTGCATGGTTAGCAATTATTTGTATAAATAACAAATAATATATTTATAATGATCTGGTAAAAAATTGTGTCACCTATCATATGACATCATACGACATTGCAATTGCAGGATATTTATGGTTCTTTCGTAGGAGTACATATTATGTTTTGCTGTTAACGCTACGAGATCACTAGACCCTAATTCAGAATTATGCGTTTAATCTCAGACGTTTACCTCTGAATTTATCCGAGCGTATTTCGTCCAAAAGGTACACAGTGAACGTGTTATGGTAAGTAAATCGTCGCACGGTAGATATAGAAAAAAAAAACACTGAGGGAGTAGTTTTATTAAGAAACATGTACTTCCATTTCATAAATTAGAATTTTTGTAGAAGCAGTAGTATACTATGCAAATGCAAGTATACCATGTATGGCTAAAGATGTAGATCTGTAGCACTATCACGGAACAAATCGACAATCTGAATCAAGGAACATTTAATTAAGCTCAATTTAAAAGGAGGGAAGGTCTGTCAAATTGCTCTAACGATCATTTAAATGCAGCACGGAAAACTGTTGAATTATTTTCTATATTCGTAATAGTTTATTTAAATGCACATTAACTAATAGCAAGTAATTACAATAAAGTAGTAATTATAACGAACTTCTCTAATTACCATATGCATTATATTATATGCGTGATACGAGTTTTTCGACAAATTACTGAAAAGGGTGAAACTCTATGTGGAAAACTGGATAGAAAAAATTCCACGTACATTATCATTTAAGAAAGAACTGGTCGTAGAACTGATCTTTCTGTTTAAAAAAATATATGCTGATGAAAAAATTATAGCGTAAATTATCATTTTTATACAAACAGGAACAACTAAAATATCCACAGAAATAAATTATTGGGAACAATAGCCAAACCTAATTTCAAAGTATAAATGTGGGAAGCAGACATCATTAACGTACGTAACATGCTTTTGTATCTAAAATTTCCCGGAAGATAATGGACCTTAAAAAATAATAACAAAATATTTTCAAAGGGAGTTTGCGAGGTAAATGAAAGGGCAAGTAACCTAGATATTATTCGAAACTCATCTTTACACTCGCTGTCATGAATAAGCCTTTCGTTTCAGGAAAAATGTCGATCGTACGCTTAGCTCGTGGAATAATGCTAGAAAAAAAAGGGAGAAAACGTTCTCAGACGATCTGTGTACACGTTTCAACGCGAATGAATTGTTCTAGGGACAAAACACAGTACACTCATTCTTTTAATCGCTCATACGTCGTACGCACGGTCGCTTCGGAATATTGCTCTTCAACTTTCTAAATATTTGTTACCAGCTACTGAACTCATATTCTCGTTTGTTTTTTCTCTCCTTCCCATGATCCGGTATAGCTACATACATATGCTTGAAATCGAACATGCACGTACCAAAAACGAACTAAACGCGACCAGTCTATCGAAATAAAAAATTTCAACCATCACGGAGAAAAAAGAAATATACGTTTACACATGTTTTGGTATTTGGACGAAAGTTCCTTGAATTTTATTGGATAATACTTTATTGGCTACCATCGTAAACTTTAGATGATGCGTAATATTTAAATGATGGCTGCATTCCCCCCTCAAAAAAAAAAAAAAAAAAAAATGTTATAACGTAAATTTTATTTTATCATATGATTTTGATTTGTGACACCGATAAGGATCTCTCAAGGGAATTTGATCTGGAAGGATACGATTCTTCTGCATTATAAAGTAGGAGCAAATGCATCGAGGAAAATTCTTTATGTTTTATCGTATTTCCTGTGTTTGCTATATTTGCTATTTCTGTAACTAATTTGTATATTAATATAAAAAACCACGCGTACTAACAATGATTCTTGTCATTGATATTTCTTCGAACTTACAAGAACTCGAGTAAATTAAAGATGATCCAAAAAACATAACAGTATATGTATCAAGCGTAACGTTTAAAAAAATGTGGATCCTTGTGAATTTTCAACAAAAGCACAAACTCTTCTTTCCCTCCAAATGCTAAATACCTACGGTGATAAAATCAACGATCGTGGAACCCACCACGGAAACAAGAAGAAACGATGCTTTCACCGAAATAAAACGCGAGACAATGAAAACTCAGCTCATCCATAACTCATCGTGGAACGTTCCACGCTTCTTTTTCTACGTGGACGCGATCGATGGCATTTACAACCGAACAGAACAAACGCACGAAGAAAGATAATAAAGTTGGACAGTTTTGTTAACGACAGACATCTGTGTATAATAGAGAGCACGCATCGAGAAGCGCGAAACGCTTCCATCGCGTCAATCGTTTCCGCAAGAATGAAATTTCAAAGACTCGTTCCCGCTGTTTCCGCGAATAAAACAAGTTGAATGCAATGAAAAAAGAAAATATACAAATATAAAGAAGAAGCGAGAAAGAAGAAAAGAACAGAGAAAAAGAGAAAAACCTGTCAATTATATCCTCAGCGATCGAGGACGTCGGTAGAGACGCCATTATTTGTTTAAAACTACTGCGCGGCTACGGTCCGGATCGATATCTCGCACAATATCTGAGACTTTCATTGTACTGGAAATCGCGGTCGTTTCCCTGAATTTTCGACGTTTCCCTATTTAGCCATGCTTTGCCTTGGTACACGCGCGACTCTGCACACGGCCGTCATTCTACGCTCGCCTCGCAGATCGTGCGGTTCGCAAATTAGTACGAAAATAACGAAGGGCGCAGAAGGACGTCTGGGAAGCGTTCGCGCCATGGAATTCGACAAGTTTTTCATGAAAATCCGTGACTCAGGGATTTTTCTTAATTGGCCCCTGACGACAACGATCGATATTATGCCGGTCACGCGACCGGAGATGAAAGGTGATTAAATATTCAGAGGGACTCGCTATTCTACGAATTTCTTTCTAATTTCATTATTTAAACAATCGACGAGGATTTCGCAAGCGGAATTTTGTTTCTTTATGAAAAGAGAGATTGTTGTTGATTGGAGTCTCTAACTTCAATCTAAACGCTTGGAAATAGATGGTTTCTTGTAAATATAATTTTAACGCGTTTTGGGGAATTAAGGAAAATGTCGGGATAATAATGGGCAAAAAGAATTAAATAATTAAATAATTGCGGTTGCCTTTTTTATTGTTTGAGCGAAGCTTCGGTACGACAGCAAATAAAAGAAATTAAATGGAAAGTGATTAAATATTTGAGAACACGTAATCTTTCATAGTTATCTTTTATCTGTTTAAATGAGAACTATGGTCCAGTGATAAGGAAGATTAATAGAAGGAAAGTTAAATATTTTGAGAACAAGCCATTCCTCAATATTATGTTTCGCCCATTAAAGATAAATTCTGATACACTAGGAGATAAGGAGACCACAGTGCAACCGAGATGTTGAAGAGATATTCGAAGAAATTTAAACTATTTCACTATGGAAATTAGTTGGATAAATTTACCCGAGAGTAAAGTAGGTCCTTTGGGTGAAAATAGAAACGCCGTTGTAACTGCTTAGAGACACTACTTTCTGATGCCAAGTATACGTTGTTTAGGGCGAAATTCTTTCCCGCTCGTACCTATAGTACAATTCTGCAACTTGGCAGTTCTGAATTCTCCAAAAATAAAATTTTATACGCATAATAAAACTCCGTAGATTTTTTTATTGGTTCTACAGTACAATTTTTGTCGTCAATGTCCGCTTCTTTTAAATTAAAGTGAAATTCTTGTCGTGGATTTTCTCTCGTTTCACCTGTCCTAGGAAATTTTATGCTTTACAAAAATCCTCCAAAAGATAAAAATTTGTACGTACGCTTGGTAGAAAATGAAGCCGCGCGTAATAAAATTTCGTAGGTTTTTCATTAACTCTAGCATAATATTCTTGTCCGGAACTTTCGTGTGTACACATAGAACGCACCATGTTCTACAAAAATTTTAGATTTCATAAACATTCTTCAAAAATAAAATTTTGAACACACAGGCAGATCATAACAATATTCGTACCTTTCTCACTGTATATTTAAAATCATTTTACTGGATATTTTCTATATAACAGAATTTCCGTGCAAGTTCCGTATCGTGTAACATAACGCGTTCCACATCGTATAACTCATCTGTAAATATTCTCTATCCTCCACCAAAACATTGTACAAAAATTCCCTTCCATCTCAAGCAGGAAACGTTCGAACAAAGAGAACACTTGATTAACAATCAGAGAAAAACGAACTACCCGTGGTTATGTTTCCAAACGATGTATTGCGCGTACGAGTTTATATTCGATGGAAAATGACATAAAAGACATTTACAAGCCTAAAAGGCAGTCATTTAAATTCGATTACTTCTTTGTCGATGTAACGATTTGTATTGGCTCGTTGCCAATTTTTTTCTTTTTTTCGTCTCGGTCGCAACATACACGTGACAGAGCATTTTATTGCAAAAATCGTTCGATCGTTGATATGTCGCGCGATGGGAAAGGGACATCACGATAGAACAAAGCGAGCTAGTTTTTCCGATCGCAATCAACCGTACGACGTTCGAATTAGAAACGTACGATTGGTAGTTAGTCCAAGTCCCGATAGAACAAAGGGGAGCAAAGGCAGTTAAAGGGTAAAAAGGGCGCTATCACGAAACATTCGACTATCTCGATATACATCACTATCTCTAACTGTTAGGACACCTATGGAAATCAAAGTAAATTTAAAAAATGTTTGAACAATGATTAAAAAGAATTATTGGCTTGTTTGAAATTTTACGCGAAGGCGGATTACAAAATGTTATGATCAATAAACAGTTTGTAACACTAGAGGTATGCGTAACTATCATTTTTTTATCTCAAGTTGAAAATGTTTCGCCACTTATCTTGAGATTTCAATATTGATTAGTTTTTCCGCGTCGTTTAACGCGAGAATCCTTTTCGCCGAAAATTCTTTATCCCTTTCCGATAAAGGAAAAGTATTTGTTCGCTGGTTTATCCGATAAAGAACACACAGAATCCTAGGAAGAAGTTTTAACGATATTACTTTTGAAAAAAGCCATCAAGGCAACGTGACAGAATCTTTTCGCGAAACTTCCTCTTGAAACTAACTCGCTAAAGGACCTTTTTTGATTCGGTACATATCTGTTAAAACACAAATCAATCGTATTGATTCGTATCGATTGTTAGCCATCAGGGTGTTCAAACTTCTCAAATATAATGAGTAAAAAAGAAAGCTGTTAAAAAACATTCAAATTACTATGTATTTGAGGAAATAGAAATAATAGCACATAGCTAGAAGTTTATAACGCATTAAGTATTAACCATTTTGAACATCATTGCAAAAACATCTTGAATACTTGCATATCGAGTTTCATCTTAACGAACTATCTCTAAAAGTTAATGTATGAAGGAAGACGTCATCAAAGACATAAAAATTACCACGGTCAAGATTCTACAAAATATGGAAGATATTTTCTTTTCAAAACGATATAACCACCCGGTTTTTAATGCATTGTGCAGACTGTGTGAAGAATTTGAATTAAAAATCCTTATTAAAAAAATATTCCTGATGGTCCATTCTCAAAGAAAAGTTTCTAAAGATCTTCAATCTCATTATCCGTGTTTTAATATACGATCTTTGTCGAAAGATTTGGGAACCCTTTTAACCTTCGAACTACTTAATTGGTATTGAGAAGGCGAAACTCGGGCCCAGAAGTAATTTCCCGCGCAAGAAATGGGAATTTTTTCCGTCGAAATTCCAGGACGCTGCGCGCTCAAGTCCAATGCGATTATGCGAAGATAAGAAGCAGCGGATTATTCGTTTGGAAAGTTCGAGCAGTTCTCCTGTTCGTGGATATTGACGACGCCCTTTAACCTTTCTCGACCATCGTAAAACGTAGTCACGAATGCGTCTTTGTGCGTGTACACTGGCGCGTAAAATCGCGCATTATAGAGACGACAAGCGTGCACAATAGATCATTCTGAATGATTTTTATTCGTATAAAATTGACAAACACGATCGTAAATGTGGGACAAAGAGAAATTTATAGTTATAAATGAAAAATTTTTTAACGGTGATATAGACAGGTAATTTTGCTTTATTCGTAAAACATTAACAAGTATAATAGGTAGTAAATATGGGCACAACATTAAAAAAAACAAAGATTCGAAACTCTCGGTGAATAATTCTTTTTATAATAATATAGTATCTGTGTGTGTAGGAGAGGAGGGGGCAGGGAGATGAAACGATAGAATTTCTTGTTTCTGTCAGAGATTTCTTTGGAGATTTCACGTGTGCATGTTTTATTTGTTTTATACGTGCAGCACGGTGAAAGTTAGACGTAACCAGAGACAATTTACTTTCATACTTTAACCATCCTTGAAAGTTCACCTCGATCAACGATCACGAATGGACAGTAATCGTGCGACAAATAATAATGTACTAAGAGCTTGGACAGTGCTTCGAGGTTCGTTAACGTTAATTATAAAGAATAGAAATTCAAAGATTTTTAAATCGTAGAATATAAAAATATTAGAATTCAAAGATCCAGAAATGAAACAATTTTGATACTCGAGCATTAAAAAGTTTAACTCACGTGAATTTTTAATTCAAGAGATTATGATTTGATGATTATGATTCACGTTATTAACCCTCGAATTCTTGAATTATTATCCTTTTATATTTTTCCTTTTTACCTGTTTAGTAACGTAAACTACCAAACTTCTACATAAACTATATGCCATTTATTAGAAAAATATAATCATGCAATTGCATTAACTCACTTGAAGCGTTCGTCGTTCAGGATCGCGGCAGAGAGCCCTGACGAAATGTGGATCCAAATAGTCCGTCATAGTAGCCTATCTATAGACTACTCTGCGATCCTTTTTCCTACGTGCTCCTGTGTCCTGTTGGAGCACTTCTTCCTGGACATCGCCACCAAAATGGTCGCAACGTTCGATTCTCAAGGGCCCAATGACCTTTTTTAAGCCATTAAATAGACCGATCCTTTCGTAATAGTCTTACAATTAGCAAAATATTTCACTTCCATTTTCATTTTTCTTTCCACTATATTTTTCTCTTTTTCCCTTTTTCTCTTTTTGTATCGATCAAAAATCTAATATACGTTCGGAACTACAGCTGTATTTAATCATGCGCGGCATAATACGAGAAATTTTAACGCAGATTGAATCTTCTGTTTTCCAAAATCCATGATGATTCTTGTTGAATGTGCTGGTTCAAAGTGACGAATTCTGTAAGCATAAATAGGAGAAATATTAAAAAAGAATTAGAGTAACCATTTTGCGACAAGCAAATTACATTACATTTTAATAATTATACGAATTCAAATACGAAATATCGTGATTATTAATGCTAAAATTACGTAAGGTATATAATATGCATGATATTTTATAAAAAATTGTATAAATTTACTGCTGTAAATTCCTTGATACTTGAATGACTTTTTTATGAAGTATACTTGCTTTTCACGTACCTTGCATTTCGATTTCTTTGGTACAAGCTTTATATTACAGCTGTCAGTATTCCTACAGCGTTAATATTTGTTACTCGAGAATTATAAAAATTGTATTATCCTCATAAAGCATGAAACGATAAACGCGAAATTTTCTAGATAATTTACAGACGAACGAAAGAAACTCCTATAAAAATAACAAACGATTCCATTGTCGATCTAAGACTCGTTAATCAATTCCCGTTACCATTCTTAAATTTATCTTCTCATTAAAGGTGAATCTCGGTTTATTTACCGAGAGCCTTTTCCTACTTTCTCTCTTCCACAAAGATCAATTAAGGTGCCCGGAATCGCCTCCTATTAATCTCCTCGCATTTAATTCAGGTTCTCTTTCACCGAACGCGACAAACTCGCTGTTCGGCCAAGTCACACGTACACCAACGCACGACTTCTCTATCGCGGCTAAATCAATCGGAGAAAATTATACTGTTGCATATTCAAATGGCTGAATATTCACGGTATCTCGAAACAGTGAATGAACGCGCATCTCGAAGCCATCGAACGCAAACTTAGAAGCGAAGCGACTTGCAGCGTCGGTGCACCTTCGTTTCCGTCCCATCCAAACTAAACTAATCGTAATTCAAGCTTGTTTCCAAACGACGATGGAGATCGAACTTGAAACGCAAGCACCGAGGCATAGAATGTGTATATGAAGATCTCAAAGGCAGATCTCAAACGCCAAACGAACGTCGTTCACGACGAGAACCGATCGAGTCAAGAAACGATCGTTCGAAAGGAAAAGAAACAGGTACCGTTACGAATTATGAATGAATCGCGAAACAACGTTGCAGGATGAATTATAAACGCGACGGAAGTCGCTCGTTAAGGCATGCTGCACCTGCGGATAGATGCGGTGAAACGATAGGCGGCTAAACTGGAAATAGGCTCGTCGACCTTTTCGCGATCGGATCGTGAAGAGTGGAACGGATTTGAGCTGCGAAAATGAAACGTTGTCAGAGGCATGGATATTTGACCGTAGCGTGCCGTCAAGAAGGTGCTTCTTTGGTCGAGAGTCGAAGGGCCTTTCTTTAGTTAGAGCACTGTGCAAGTTGTTTGAAAAAATTATGGCTAAACTTCAACAGCGTACGATTTGATACTCGCTTCGTAGTTGTAAGACGTTTCATCGATGCAGTGTTACAAGTATTGACCACTTAAGAAAGGAAACAACAATCGAGATGCTATTCTTCGTACGAATTGATCTTATTCTTGGCGTGAATTTGTCGACAATCTCGAAAATTACTCTTTGATATTCCAGTCTCTTTTGATCGTTGATATATGAGAAACACGTAGGTGTATACTTTACAGGTCTTTAAATTCGATTTTCTCAACACGAGGCTTCTAATACAATTTTAATATTCTTAATTTTCATTCTCTTTCGTATGGCATAGAATCTACCTTGCTTTTACTTGTATCACGAATTTAGTACATGTATTTTATGAATCATGTATATATATAATGTATAATTTATGTATGTACATAAGCAAGTTTTAGTTATATCTTTTGTATATATCTGTAGTTACATATAGTTAACTATACATGTATAAGTTAGTCCTAATTCTGCGACAGTCATTGCCATACTTCTTCCAAAATGCAACTCGAGGATCGTACTCGTGTCCCAACCAACGGTTGTGATAAAGTTTACACATCACAATCGAAAAAAGGAATTATTATTCCTGTGCGACGCAACAACGTGACTGCCAGTTGGAGAACAGACGGCGACTAACAAACGTCGAAAACGAATATAGGGAACGAGAAGCATCGATTTCTCGGTTTATTCTCCGACCTTGGTGTATGTAACGTCACGCGAGCCACATACCTAACAACCTTTGGATGGGAGGCCGTGCCAGAGACGCGGGTACCCACTGCCACAACCGACCAACCATGAAACGTAACGACCGATCCGGAGGCATTTGAACCGCGCAGAACGAGACCGGGTCGCGGATGTATCGCGATCTGATGCCGCGATGCGTCGATCCCGCAAATCAACTTGATAAACAGCCAGACGCGTGGCGCAGATAGGATGAACATTGCGAACAAGCCAGGCCACCGAGGAGTTCGTCTGTTTGACGTGGTTTCCATATGGGTGTAGATACAGTTGCCGAGATCATCTACATCTACTTGTTACATTTTTTGGAAAACTCGGTAATTATATAGAAAAGAGCACAGTTCACAGATTTCGATGAGCTTGAAATATGTTATCAAGCTCGATATTCTGAGCAAGCTATTTCCTATGTAACCGCCCCGCTCCGTCCTCGCAGATATTCGCAAAAAACTTCAATTACACTTAGCTTCCGTATGCTTCACTCTGACATATTTTTACATAGACCAATTTGAACTTAACTCGTTGATGCTGATCATCAGTAATATAAATAAAAAAGTTAGATTAATATCCGGCTGCTTCGCGCGAACCTCACGTAATTTTTGCTTCACGCGATTTTGCGAATAGGAAAAAGTTGTTCAGAATGTTGATCTCGGCAATATATTTCGAAATCGTTAAAATGGACGAGGTGCGCCCTTTTTCTGTATAATTACCGAAAACTCTGATAGATCTTGCTTTATTGAGAACGCTTGGTTATAACAGGACTCAGAAAATTGCTGCTGCGCCCTCGTGATTTTCATATCATATAAAACATACACGGTTGCTGCGATTATCTGCACCTACTTATTATATTTATTGGAAGATTCTAGCAAATCTTTATTTATTTAGTATTTTACATTACAGTAGAACCCCATCTAACGCGGTACTCGTTTGACGCGATAAGAAAATTGCCGCCGCGCCCTCGTCTAACGCAGCTGCGTAATTGGTTTAAAAGACTCTATATGTGTGTATGCGATTGTGAATATTAGAGGTGTAAAAATATAATATTGCCTTAAACTTTCAATGAATGGAAATCGAATTTTGATGAGTCGAAAAGAAAACGTTTGAGACTGAAGTCGATCGTCGTACCTCGTGCATCTATGTAATTAAATTAAGAAACCGATAGATCTAAATACCCGACATTTGAGAGATTTATACAAGAACTATGTATATTTTGTGTGAATATATTCCTTAAGTGTAAAAATATTCAACCTTCTAAAAATTTGAAATCCGAGATTGTGCAATTAAACTGAACAGTATATGACATTAAACTGTCAGTATTTAGACCGACGTTTAAGTATATGGTTTTAGTAAGAGAAATACAAAGTGAATGTTGAGTTTCTGGAACAGATTTTGAAATGTGTTGCAATCAAATTACGATAGTATAGGAAAATAGTAGCTGCCTTGCCTTTTATTTACATTTCTGTTTGACGTCAATAGTGCATAAAATTTCCGATGATGAACATTTCGCTACATAATTAAAGGCACTGCATCTCTCGCTGAAAGGCGTAAAAATAAGTTGCTCCGGTTGAAACGAAGACCGATCGATTCATAAGACGTGTCCAAGCTCCGTTCGATTCTTTTGTCCTTTTTCTTTCGTCTTCTCCTCCGACAGCGGATCTGCATTTTTCCTTCATTTTAGTATAAACATTTGAAATATCGAGCATACTTCCTTCAAACGCTGAAATTCATCGTAGCCATTATACATCTTTACGCCTATATAAAATATCTATCATAAATCGCAGTAACGTGACAAAACATACATTTAACAGTTTCCCATTTCATTCTGTAAATATGCATTATTCTTCCTATTCTTTGCTAGAAAATTTTACATCGTATATTTCAATCCCCGTTCGAAACGAAAAGCGTTGAAATTAAAGAAACTCAAGAGCTCAAAGAGGTAAACATTAAATAATTGCAAAATTTAGGAATCCAACTATCTAAAAATTTAACAACTCACCTAGCAAAAAATTTGGAGTTCAACGTTTCAAAGATTTTAAAATTAGAAAGTTTCAAATATTAAAACCGTCAAATTATAGAAACTCTAAATTTTAGAAAATTCTACATTTCATAAATTCAAGGATCTAAAAATTCCAAGTTTTAAAAGATCGTAAATTCAATTTCATTTGGATATTGAAAAATTTAACGTAGAAGAGCAAGCGTCGTTTTTTTCGTGAAACAGCGCAGTCAAGGCAGATATTAAACTTCAGATTAAAATCTACTCTTTTATGCCAGACGATATTCAACGATACACAGCTGCTGAGCAGTGATTTTCGAATTGAATGGTGGCCGATAGTCCGCAAAATGTTGCTGGAGTAATCGACGACGACGGGGCGACGATTTTTTCCGGCCGACTCCAGCTATTCTATCAACGGGACGCAATTTTGCGGGATCTAAAATGGTGAACCGCGTATATAACAAGGGCCTACGGGATCTGGCCTTTCTATCCTTGCAGAAAACGGAGACAGAAGAAGCAGAGGCTGATAATAAGCTGTGCCAGAGCGGACTTTCGCAACAATGGTTCTTCGGTGAGACAATTTCAATCTTTGATATGCTGCCTAGTAAACTTTTATACGAGCTCTAGTTGACATCCGTGGTGTAATTAACCTTGCTGATTGAAATTATCAGTCTTCTTAACAATCCAACGATTCGTTTTTAAAATATATTTTTCTCCTCTTTTGCTATGGGAAGCTTCACGTGTATTACTTATTTAGAGTTTCAATGCTTCAAGCATTTCCATATAAATGGATGATTATGTCAATTAAAAATACACAGCTTTTATTATTTATTATTTATTATTTATTATAGATTATTATATTATAGTATTTATTATAGCTATTATAAGTTTTTCATTCCTTAGAACTCATAAAATCTATATTTAGGATTGTAATTAAGATCATCTCAATCTCATTTTACCAGAATTTCGATTTATCCTCATACTTACTTACATACCTAAACAGTAATATATCTATAGCTGCACTTTAATCGATCCAATGAAAATCAATTCCAATCAATTTTTCCAATGCAACACTCCTCCCGCCTTCGATTAATAATTTCTTCCAAAAAAGATCCAGATTAAAAATTCCAATCACGGAGACATATCTTCGCGTTAAATCAGCAAAAGCGATTTAAGATTCGAGAGATCAGTTTCTAATTTCAAAAGTAGTCGGAAAGTATCATACGAAAAGAGTTTCCGTCGTTTTAGTCGTGGCAGAAAATTAAATCGTGTAATCGATAAAAATGAGAAGAGGATCGCGTCGGGAAACGTGGTGAAGAGGCAGAAGAAGCATCAGCAACAGCAGCAAAGCCGAAGAGAGGCCAAGAGAGGAACGGGCTGCATCGACCTTGCGGATCGTTTCTGTTTGGATTCCTATTACTCGTTTTATCCTTCCCCTGCTTCTTCATCTTTGCGTAGTCCGCCTGACTCTTTCTTCCTTTCAAAAAGAAACTTGCTGAGCCGGCGTCTCGTTCACAACTCGTCCGTGCCCGTATAGGTACTATGGTCTCGCGTGAAACGGAATGTCAAGGAAGAAAACAGCGCGTACGCGCAGCCAGGAACGTCCTCAGGATCTCGACCGTCGAGATCACCTCTCTTTCTCTCTCTTTCTCTTTCTCTCTCTTTCTCTTTCTCCCCCCCCCCCCTCCCTCGCCCTCTCTCTGTCTCATCGATTACCAACAGTGACTATCGGTTTCGTGGCTCACCTATGTACGTTTATAATTTGGATGAAGATATTGAATTTGTGCAGACTCGTTTATATGGATCTACCAAACAAATATTGACAAGTACTCTTTAATTTATGCGTATTTATCAATCTTCGAAAAGAAGGAAACATTTTTAATAAATACCAAAAAATCGATTATAAATTTATTATATTTCGAGAATTTTGATTTAAAATGGGAATGTAAAAATTTAATCAACACATTTATTTTCGATTGCAAATAAAAGCTATTATTTTGATAAGTACATAGCAATGAAATTTGATCGTAATTGAAATTTAATCTGCGTTGATATCGAAAATTCGATATCAGAATTTAATCTATTACTTATCATTCTCGTTGATTTTGTTTTTATTATATATTACTTTTATTATTGTGCTGAATTAATTTTGATATGTATTGTTGTTAAAATATTAAGAATCATATATTCAGTGAAAAGTAAATTTAGATTTTCCAATGGCCGGATGCTTGAATTTATACAATACTTTTAATTAATTCGTACAACTATAACAGAAAAATCTTTCAGGAGAAGTTTTGAACAATTCGATACTTGTATTGGAAAAATTTAATTATCTTTGAAGAAATGAATTATTTATGCGAGTCGCACGATGCACCAAAGTAATCTCGAAATGGAAAATTTTATAATTCATCAAATCGTTTAAGGTTCATTAATTAGAATAGAAACCAATAAAACATTACCGTATTCGTAATATTCGTACTATAGAAGGAAAACTTATGAACTTACTGAAAACAAGAAATAGCGAAGCATAATTCTTTATTTTGTTCTCCCCTGTAAACGATAACTCAAAATTAAAAAGAATTTTAGTCTTTCAAATGGTAATGTATTTGTACAATGGACCAGTGTAAAAGAAAGAGCTGATAGACGAGAACAGGTCAACCAAAAGTCTGAATTAGCTAGAAGGCTAAGAGAGACGAGACAGAAAAAGAGAAAAGAAGATGATCTAAATTGCAAATAGAAACAAACAGACGCGAAGGCAAGGAACGAACGAGCGAAAGAAGACAAAGAAGTAATTGGGGAAGAGAGCGAATATCAATACGAAGGTCTAAAACGATATATAGATAATGTAAATAAAATTGATAATACGTAGATTATAGATTTTTATGTACTTGTGGAAAATTAGAATTGCAAAGAATGCACAAAACGCACGTAATGAATAAGATACATAAAATATCCAAAGTATAGTACACGTTATAATGTCTAAAAAGTAAAACAATTTTCTATCTACGTTCCATTTTTTTCACGAACTTCGTAAAAATATGAATTCGCATAAATATCCGCGCTTTAATAATACGTGATAGAAAACCTACTTACTGAACAAAGGCTAAGATAAAATAATATTTATATCTACGTAATTTATTTATGAACACTTTTCCACCGATAATCGAAGATTAAAGTCTTCTTCTTAAATCAGGAAGTTCATCATCAAAACGCGATTTATTATCATTGTACGTAAACGCGTTGATTTTTCACTATTATTGCATAGGAAGACACGCAGGAATACACGTGAGGAAATTTCTCTGCTTCGAGATACTATCGCTGTGCTCAGCGTTAATTACAGGATTTCGTGTTCGAAGAATGATACAGAGATTACGTAATTAATTACACCTATTTAGATGATCGTGAAAAAAAGGACTACACATATCTCGAGTCGAGATATTCCTCGCAAGTTTCTTTATTTCTTTTTTTTTTTTAAATTATCCACTAACGTCATTCACCCTGATTACATCGTGCAATTCATTAAAAAAAAATCATTTTAACGCTCTCTAATATCTAGTCTGTACTGCAACTCATCTTCCACGTGTCTTCCTTTTTGTTTCTTTCCTTTTTTTTATTCTGCATGAAAGATATTAAAAGAAAGGAAAAAATATTAAATATACACCTGTCCAGTCGATTAATTTCATTCGTAGAACGTCAGCGATGTCCGCGCACCTCGACGCGCCATTCCACGAAATTAGAGATGGTAATTATGCAAGCTCGCTGATGCATTCGATATTAGAGCCGGTCTATCTAGCTTGCAGTTCCCATTTTCACTATACGGGATGAACTTTCGGTACATGGCCTATATACAGAGATATTTTTACCGGTGACTGGTTAACGCGTCTCGTTAAAGGCACAGTGTACCGGACCAACGCGAAGCTAACATGAGGAATTACCGGTCGTAACATTTTCGGCCCGCTGTCGTGTCTCGTTTGTTTAGTCTCGTATAATCGAAATGAATCCACGACGAAATATTGAGAAAAGGAATTTGTTGATTTCATCGGAACAATGAGTTCATTGTCTAATAACTATTTTAGGAAAGAATTTAAAACTAATCCTTTAAGATTCCCACAAATATTAGGTTTACTTTTACATTAAGTTTCTCATGCATAATTTACTCGAAATGTTACTTTTATAATGTTACGATGAAAACTTCATACGTTTAATTATTCCATGAATTTAATTTATCCTTGAAAGCCTATCTTTTTAATATTGCATTCGTCGCGTGTTAATTTAAAAATACGTTCCCGCGATATCCCGCATATTTGATATTTTATACGCTTAATATCAAACGTACATTAAAAAAAATTATTTCTGGTTTAGTCTATTATTATAAAATTATTAAAAAAGTTTCTTTTCGGAGGAAACTTTGATACGATTTTGCAAACATTTATACGGTACAGCAGCGAAATAAAATAAAATGTTTTATCTTAATACATTCTCCTAAAATTTAGCGAATCCCTGAAGTATTAAAATACAAAATTAGAAAGATCAAAATACAATAAAAGTTCTGTCATTTCCCGAGCGCATATAATAATAATAATGATTGATATTTAAGTTGAAGATAATCGTGATTGAATAGTATGTGCTAGACATAGCTCTGAATATTACAATCCTGAGTTAACAGTCGGACACCGTGTAAACCAATAAATTTTGTTAACCTACATTGCACTATATATTTATTAGTAGAACAATGTAAAATAGAACATACATCGTTCATAATTTTATTGCAGCTAAATACTTTTCAATCAAGCATGACAATTGTTTAAAATGATCAACGTACATTAAAGGAATCATGTAATTTCCGATATTTATCAATTATCATGATTTACTCCTATATTTGATTAATCTATTTCGCTATTTTACAGCGACAATTACATTTCACTACGTTTGATTATCTACAGAAAGGTCTTCAGGAACGTATCGATAACATTTGACATTGTAAGTTTGATAAAGAAGATGTTACATACATGTAGTACATAGTTCGCTCTTTTAGAGCAATTCTATATACGATGTTACGTTCCACTTACCATTTGCTAGATATTACGTTTCATCATGCTGTGAATCATTTATTATGGGCGTAGATGTATTTCAATTATGTTAAGATACACGATTTGCATGGCCAGTGTATCATCAATCACATTTATTATTTTTGTTACATAAATTGGGTTAAGATTATACCGATAAAATAATGTAATTATTGTAAATTAATTAGTCGCCCAATATCACAAATTAATATTCAATTAGTGAAAATAAGAATTAATTTTATAAATGTCATCGAAGCTGACTATAACGATAGCATAAATTTCCAAGCTACGAGTCGACTTAAAATACGAGCCAATGAACAAAATTCATAAAAGAAAATATTACATTGCAACAAATATTCGTCCTATTTACATAATAAATATAAAAATAGGACGAAATTTATGTCACAATACAATATTGTTTTATTATGTACCAAAAAGATTTTATGATTAAACTTTGATTAAAAGACAGTGCCAGTTTACTTCGTACGAATGCCGTGAATTCAGAAAAACCAGAAACGATTGGCTGATCATTTTGATGACCCGCAAATTATAATAAATAGAGACGTAATCATAGCATGACGGTCACAGAAAAAAGTATTCCGTGAACGTAAAGCAGAAACGTAACAGCGAGCGTAAAACGAATTATTACGCTTATCGTTGCGGAGTAACGACTCTAGGGGTACATCATCGTTCGTACATGAACCGTAAAACGTGAAAAACAATTTACAATTCCGAAAGATTAATCGTTCGCATAAATTCGCTCGAGGATACAGAGATGTCCGTGCATGATCGTTTGTACTGCGTTTGCGCGAAACTACGTCGGTTTATTGTTAAATAATGAATATTTAATAGGCGGTAAATTCAACCGATTCGTAACAACTTTCAACAGGTTTCCAAAGAATTTTTGGTAAATTTTATTTTTGGCAAAACACAGATCAAACTTATTCGCGCATAACAATTGGATATAACAATAAACGTTTTTATCGATATTTTTTGTAGAGTTGGACGTTTATTTCATCAGATGAATCACGGGAATCATAAAGAACTTAGCCATTTAACAATGCGAATATTTTACAAATGAATCAGCGGACAAAATGCCTGATATTATTAATTTCTCGCGGAAATTATACATAGATTGTCCCGTAAATTCGTTGTTTTCAACGACAAACTCATTAATTACCTTAATCCAAGATCGTATCTATTTTAATCCCTAACGGGTAGGATCGCATTTCAATATTTCACGTTCCTTTATTAGCGGCATTAAGCGTTGCATCGGATAACTTTGGTACTTTGAAACCCTGCGTAGCATGAAAATCCAATGAAGCATAGAGAAAATGGTAATAATATAGAATTCTAGTTTGTTTTTGAATAATTATTTGAAAACTGGTTCAAAAACTAAGACTGATTAATAAAAATACTGCCTTAATCTGATCCTAGCTCGTTCCGTTTTAGCTATACTATCTCGCTTGGGCATTCGTTTATTTTGGGCCGGATATAATTTTATAAAATTACAAATAAAAATATTTCCGTCGCTTTAAAACTTTTGTGACCGGTACAGTTATGCATAGTATATTATTATACGCTAAAATTGGCTTTTACAAAGTTATTCTGCCCTCCTTAGCTAAACGTCCAATGTATTGTACCATTTCGTAATCGAAAAAACCGAAGTTTTATCATTTTCTTTGTACCATCTTTCTTTTGCTCCGTTCAGTTTCGACATACTTAATCGTTACGCTCTAACAGCACGTTTAATATCACTTTATTAAATACATTACAAATTTGAATTCTCGCCTTTGGTTCTTTTATTCGTTTATTCACTCTATTTAATTATGCTATTTTTGAATCCCATTAATGATAATTTGCTAACCATCTAATCACATCTTCTTCTTTATTTCTTTAACGATTCCGTTAGAAAGACTTCCTCAAATACTATAGACCTATTTCCAACACAATTTCAATAATGTCTCCCAGGTTAATCGTCATCTATATCACTTTACCTTATATTACTTATATCACTATCGTCGATTATATCACAAACTTCAATATATTACTTTACATCGCTTCTACTGCTTGCAATTGCTTTTCAAGTAGACAGTATCTTCGACATTTATCAGTGGTAATGCCAATGGTAGTTTAATCTGTTCCTCGGTTCAATTTCGTTTCTCATAAATCTGGAATAAATATCCGAGCGTGTCCTGCTTTATGCATTCGATGAAATATCCACGACCTCTTAAATCATGTTTGATACGAGAAATATTGATGCTACCTCTCAAAGTAAATCCTTTAAATCGACCAACGAAAAGACGGTGGAATACGTAATCGTAACAGGTATTCCATGCTTCGATCGCGTTACGCGAGGACATCAAGGGAGAAAAAGGGTTATAAAACGTGGCACGGATTGGAACGATGCACGAAACGAGGGGGCATATCGTAGTGCGGTGTGCAGCCGCACACAAACGGTTCTTTGTGACACCAAACGGTGTCCGCAATATCGTTGACAGCATCTCTGGATTCAATCTAGATCGTTCGTTCAGCTCCCTACGGTATAGAAGTAGCGACAAACTGCTGACAAACACGGACTGTCCCGCTTCGCACTGTCAATCATTATGAAACCCTATAAAGAAAGTAGCTAACGGTGGTATACGGCTACTTCATTATTAACCTGAATCGAGGAATTAGAGACTCGATCGAAAAACAGTGCTGAAAACTTTCTTTCTTTTTTATTAAAATTGTGAACAACAGATGTGCTATTATTACAACTACGTATAGAGGAGAAGATGGCAATGTGGAATTTTAGAGTCGATCAATATGTCAGAAATAATATTTTTGATCCTAACCCCATTGCGTTCTCTATCCCATTTTAATATGAATTATATTTTTCTGTTAACAAATTTTTCATATTTGATATTTCAGATCTGCTTCATATTTCTGTTCGAATTTTATGTTAAAGTTTTTCTGAAAATATATTATTACGTAGGTTCCTTGCTTACTGAAGCAAGGGTAAGCTAATACATACTTTGTGTTCTCTATACTTCACAGCACACCGCCGCAAAAAAAATCAATGTTTCAAAAATCGTAAACGATCCACCTAGAAACACCAAACTTTTAACAAAATAACAAACTACTTCAAGCACCGATAAACTAACCCAAATTCTCCAAAACAGATAATCCAAACGTTACGCCGAACTGGCCATGACAACTTTTTAGACAAATTTTCATTTCAGCGCACACGAATGCTCCAAATTCAGCGTGACTTGAAAAATCGGTAAAAAAACACGCTCGAACGAACGGTACGTTGTTCGTCCGACATTGTCGGCCTCTCGTCCTTTTTTTTTTTTTTTTTTTTTTGCAAATTCTTTCCTAACGCGATTACGAAAGAATCCCGTTACCTGAATTATCCTAGATTTCTAGGACACCCGCTTCCAAGTGTTAATCGCCTCCACGACGCTGAAACGCGGCTATCGAACGTCTTTGATTGTCTGTTAAACGAGGGCCGACCTCTGGAGAGATCCTTGGCCTACTACCACCGCGTCTGCATCGCTGTCAACGTAATAAGCCGACGCTACCGTTACCATTAGCACTGCCAACATACCCCACACGCAACGATTAGAAACGCAACGACCGACCTACGCCATCATAATACGCGTACATCCTCATTAACGGGTACGCTCTGTCCCTCCCGCTAATCTACGCGCCTTTTTCTTTTATAACATTTTATTAATTCGACTTTGCCCCAGCCCTAGCTACTATGTCGCTATGCGAACAATTATTACAAGATAAGTTAATATGGATATGGTCCATGTCTCTTATACATTAATCTATTCGATTTGTTCTCTTATGATATTTTTTATTAACGAACACTTTTTTCCATCGTAGCTATTTCGCTACGTAGTATTATTATGGTTAAACTAGTTAAAAAAACTCGGACTAATTAATATAAGTACTGTCTGAATCCAATCCTCGTTCGTTCTTAAACTACGCTGTTTCGTCTGGACATTTTGTTTGTTTTGCATGGTTGGACAGCATGCAATTTTACGAAATTATAGATAAAAATATTTGCATTGGTTGCAGTTCCTTGTGAGCAGTATAGTTACGTGATAAAATTAGTTTTTGAAAAGTTACTCTGCCCTCCTTAGTTTATGTACCACTTCCATATTGAAGAAAACTGAAGTTTCATTGTTACCAAAGTTTCTTAGATATGTTCGAAGGTTGTTCGGGATTGTTCAGCAAGAAAACTTGCAGACACTTTTTTAACCAACAGTTTACTCGTCCAAAATTCTTTCCAGTCTGGACTTTATTCGCTGTTCAATTAAGAAAAGTATAAACATCCAGATAAACTTCCGAAACAAATTATAAACACCTCGAAATAAGTTAATATCTCTAATATTAATATCGGTATACATTATCTCTCGTCTTTTTCGTGTTACGACTCGTGCGCGCACGTATTGCACAATTTACATTGTTATATTTTTTCTCTCTCTCTCTCTCTCTCTCAAAAATCTCTCATCTTTCCTCGAAATGGCTAATTACTCTGCAAACAAACGTATCTACTATAGTAAAAGTTAGTCGAGGAAGGATTGCTCCGACAGCTATTTAACCAACCCGATTAAGATCTAAAAGTTACGCTCGTTTTCGCTAAAATAGCAGAGAAGCTTGCTCGTAACCCAATTGCGTAGCGCTTTATTTCCGTCTCGTTTATTTCGTTATCGTGTTAATTACACCGAAAAAGTCAATTATTCTACAGAAGTTAACGGAACAAACGGAAACAGCAAAAATTGTCAGCCACGATTTGTAATTAGATTTTCGCGGACAGAGGCAAAGTTACCTACGTGGAGGGTGCAATCGACTCTCGACGATTCGAAAATCCTTTCAAGATCACGTCACAATTTTACACATTCCCTTCTTCTTCCTTGTGTAAACCTGTATTAGTCGAAATACGAGCTTATTTTATCTCAAATTACTTGCTACACGTGCGTCTATATGTGTTACTCCAATTCAAAGAAGTCCAACCTTTGCAAGTTGTTTACCTCTGTGGAAGGTAAGATATGGTTATGACAGTCAGCTATGTGATTAGTCTTGTAATTCGTCAAACTCGGTTATGAGCAATTTTTCTTACCTACATCTACAGACAGACTATTTAATTCGTTATTAGTGACGCGACAGATAATTAAATATCGTGTGCATTGACAACTTGGCTATCCTATTTCCTAAGAGGATAAAACTATTTATTATTAAATAATATTAAATAAAAACTTATTAAATAAAATCTACTTATCAAAAAGGAAGTTTATTAGATTAATGTATCAACATTGGGAATATTTTTTCTTGCAATCTTTAGTTGTAAGCATCATAGTTCGATATCGCGTATATATTACTTTATTTTTGCAAATTATATTGTTGTTTCTTTTACAATCTGTGTATATAGACATATTTTGTCATTCTATTATTATTATTATATCAAAGATCAATGGTTTCTCATATACAACAAGCTTGATTCTTCTACATTAATTACAAGTTTGAACTTTAAAACATCGAAGTTTAGGTAATTCAAGTAACTGTACCTTACTGTAACTCAAAATTTGATCATCGGAACCATGAGTTACCGAGGTCCAACTATATTTATTTCGTAGTTGTACGCGTGCGAACCGAGAAGGAAAAGCAGGCTTCGCGGATGGAAAACGTGGTAATCGGGTATAGTTGGGAAAATTTGTGATAATCGCTAGAGAAGCTCGTTGCCATACTTCTCTGTGAATCCTGTGCAATTCTGCGAGTACTAATGCCTCCTAGAAACTACCCAACAATAGACAATGTCTAACCGAGTAACGTGAAACTTATTTGGTACGGCTGCCTCCCGCAACTGATACAGTTACGAGCAATTTTCTTTCTGTTTTAAATAAAATTATAGAAGCTACCCAATTATTACTCTTCCGTGTGTTTTACACGCGAAGGAACTACGTTCTGATAATTAATTGCGTAATTTTATGGCTTTTTATGCAAAAATACTGTCTAAAGGAGGTTCATTATCATCAAACAGTTTCCTTCATACCATACCAATTACTACTTTCTACTTTTCCAATTAAGACGATGAGATGTAATCAACCGTCGGTTCTTTTTCTTATGTGTAAAGAAAAATTCGAATACAGAGCGTTGGGCAACGAAAACAAAATCTTCCTCCCAGTATTAGGTATCGTTTAACAATCCTTGAACAAATTCTAAACAAACTTAATTTATTTTACATATTTATAATATGAATAGGTGAATGCGCAAAATAGAAATATTATTTGAAACAATAATGATGCAGGTCGAAAGATATTTGAGGATTCAGTTTCGCACGCACAAATTTTCAAAAATGGAAAGAACTGTGGCCACCTTCAATATTTACGGAAACGAGAGCATGGTCGTCGACAGACATTTTTAATACTTGGCAAAACTAAAACAACCCGAAGCTATGCGCGACTTTTTCGGCTGGCGAATTCAGAGGATCAAAACCATGGAACACGACTCGAGAGCAAGCGCAAAGAGTGAATAAGGGTGGCGACCCTCTGATCTCCAACATTCTCTTTTTCCCTTTCCTCTTCAAGCTGCGTCGAGTCCTCCAACCGGGGAGGGCACCTGCGACAGGTACTTCGTTCGTGTGGAGAACGTCACTTCGTGTACACTTGAGTCGACGCCCAGGACCGTACATTATCACTGTACAATGATTTTTAATATATTTACAAGGAAATTGTTAGTCGTCTTCACATTTTTGCAGGATATAATAGCGATTTCATTATTTTTATTCTATTCTGAGTTAATATGTGATCACGAAATACTTCATAAAATAAAGTATGTAACAAAGAGATTTGTTTATAATAACGAACAACCGTCCAAAACTCCTGATTATTTCGATGAAAAACATTTAACCATCCGTTCTGAGCGAAGTTTCGAATGTAAAGGCATCGTCGTGTCACTAAGAGAGCGAATACTACTTCCTACGTTTGCTCGAACAAAATACAATTCGCATCTGAACATCTGATCATAACAACCACGAAAACGTATTTATCTTTAAGAAATAGTATCCGTTCGTTAAATCTAAATGCTTAAAAATACCCGGTTGTTATATTCCAACTTTCATAATCAGGATTATATTCATCTAAAATGCCAACAAACAAGATCGTGCGTCGTGTTTTCCTACATTTGCACAAGCCAAAGATAAGACAGTGATTGGAACTAATTACACGGCTATCAGCCGAAATCATCTAAACGAATCTCCGCCGCGTTCCATAAAATCCTCCGTAGAGGTAGTAAAATCAGGAGAAAAAACTTATGGATATTTGATCGAACGCAAAGCAAATACATTTTCCAAGTCGGAAAGCAATATTTTCGCCCCGCGGACGATTCATATCCGGGGGCTGTAAATAACGGTGAGAAGAAGACCGTGTTTGCTTGCGGATCACGCGATGATGATCAAAAGGAAACGCGGAATATTCCTCGTCTTCCCGTGGGCATCGAACCTACCGTAATAACTATTTCTTACTGGCCTCCGCGACGCTCGTCTCATAGGGGAGGAAGGGAAAAATCGAGTTGAAAACGGGTCTCGAACTAGAAAACACCCGGCCGCTATCTTCGTACGCCTAACCACGATGCGTGGGATAATTCTCATCGTGTTATTATCGTCGCTCATGGCGTACGCACGCATTCCTCCTGCAAACGCCCAAACACACGCGTACGAATTGCGTGCACGTATATAGGATAGCCTGTTTCTTTCACTTTTTTCTTTTGTGTGTGTGTGTTATAGTCGTTGGGTGGATTTTTTTATTTCTCAAAATATTACTCGAGCTATGTGGGAAATCATAGTTCCGTAATTTATGATCCAGTTGAAGATAATATGTACAGGGTGGTTCGTTATAAATATCGCGTCATCGAAGGTTGAAGGTTCTTGAGGAAGATAAAGTATGATGAGTGGTTGCGAGGTTTTTAGTTTCGTTCTGTTTCACGTTTCATGTAAAAATGAAGTACACGAGAAAGAATTCTTCCTAAAAACCTTATAATGTAAGATCATGCGTTACATCGGTAGTAGATAATTTATCATTTGTTAGAAGGAAACAGAAACGTTAACGGTTTCAACAAGAAAACATATTCGTCAGTCGACTACAGCTAGCGACTATAGGTATCTCAGCCTATAATTCTATATTAATTCTAATATTCTATCAATACTTCATACCAATTATAATTCTTCGCTGAAATAATGACTTCTCTTCTTACAATAAAATTCTTTGTCGTACCATGTTCGTTCTTCGAAAACCTCCAGCATTCTCCATTCTTATCGTTTTCCTTTCCGAATGATAATAACGAGATAAAAGAGGATATTAAGGTGCACATCTCGTTTCTATGAGACCATAGCAAGATGAAATATCGACCAGAAAAATACAATACATCGGAACATGGTACAATAACGTGACGTAACGTGTATTTCTTTCTAAAAGCACAGAGACGAGAGTTTCTTTATCGAAAGCGTTTGCATCCGAGATAAGATTCCCATCATTTTTACGTCAATGTAACGCGCGTTGCTTTTATTCGCCATGGCAACGCCATTTTATAACGAGGCGATCTGTAACTTCCGGCGGTACCGCTTCTTTTTTATTATTACACGATCAACTGGTTCAAGATACGCAGCCGGTGTATCGTATTTGCAATTTTGACATAATTGAGCTATCCGCCGTAGTAGCTGTAATGTACCGTTCACACGAATATTACCGCGCCTTCGAACGGTCATACTGTAACGCGCTACTTTACTTTACCCACGATACGAAACCGCTAATTTCCCTCTATTACAATATTTGCGTAATTTCATAGCACTGTTGCCTGTCGTCCGACGCATATTGTATGAAATTTCACTGGCGCCGACTCAATTCTACGAATAAGTCAACTGATATGTTTAAATATTGCTTTACACTTTACACGAAGTAAGCTACTCTCTATATATAGAATAAAATTGTTTTATATGGGACTGTTTCCTTGAAAATAATACGTGTATTTGATTGATTATGCTATTATTAAGTATACATCATGACATTACCCACGAAATAAACCAATTCAAAAGGTTTATTCCATCTCTTTTGCTTGTTTTAATATATATCCAAATTTAATGGTTTTCTGTAAAAAAAATTAAACGTTGCATTTTTTTTCAGATCGTCTTTAAATTTCACCTCACTCCGGAAGCCAAACGTTCGAACAATGCTGGCTACTTAAACGATGGGAAGAAGCAAACGTAAAAATAGGACACCCTTTGTACACTCACGCATCAGTCGGCACCAAGTGCCGAGGTAAAAAGTCGTTTCCGTTTGACCATCTGCCGATTTCAGAAGGGAAACGTTCCCGCCTCCGTTACCCTCATAGGAGGTCGCATAATTCATTTTACTTCGAGCAAAAGCGACCTTCGTGCAATCTTCGCAGGATTGCGGACAATCCTCAGGGACGCCTCTTGCCTCGGCGTCTCTTCTTTCCTACGAGCAAGAATATCTGAAACGCATGCTGGTAGTGTAACAATTATTTCAACGAATGTTTCATTCTTGTTTTCGATAGAAGATTTAGATAATCGTTTTGTTAACACCAGATCTGCCGATGATTAAAGTATGAAACCTGTGGTAAAGTAATGAAAATAGTAGATACATGATGTAAAAAAAAAAAAACTTAGAAACTTGTTATAATTTATGCGGTTACTATCTTGTTTGAAATCTTGATATTTAAAGAATTTATACTTTGTTATATCTTATGATACAAAAATCTTATCGATCATAAATGATATAATTAGAGTTTCTTCTCTCCACCATTGATGAACCTCGGCATTTTTCGTACAAATCGTCGCTCTTTGGTATATTTATCGTACATTTTATAAATAAGCCTGTGAATCAGATCCGGATTTTCAACAGATTCCTCTGAAATCTTTTTCCTACCTAATTCATCGAAAATTTTCTCAAGTTGAAGTTTAAATTAAAAATTGTAGGCACTGACATATAATTTTCTATTGGTTATCTTCTATAACGCTTCTAAATAATTTTTGCATATTCTTTTTACATATTCTGAATCACTGTTTTGCACGAATACATAATTCTGACTGATTAATTATATTCCTGATTATCTGGGTTGATTACTACGTTTTGCATGAGATTAGCAGATGTCTTATTATACTAGACGTGCTTGTGAACATTGGCGTAAAATATATAATACCGAAGAAAAACTAAGCCTTTACCAAAAATCATTCGAATCTCAAGAATGCACCGTTGTACATTTGCATTAGTTTCTATCTAAAATTTATAAAATTTTAAAGGCTCTAGATCGATCCTTGTATATAATTCCACTGTATATAATACCCTGTATATAATAATAATACACTGTATATAATAATAATATGTGTCCACCGTATATAATTCAGTGATTCTAATGGATACACGTATATAGAATTACCAATTAATGTTAAATTACTAATCAAACGAAGTTAGAAACCTACGTAGACGGTAGGAAAGGAGATTTGATTAAAATAGAAGAGAGGATGATCAAAGAGATCTTGGCAAACCAAGTCATCTCACCTCTTCAGAAGGAACAGACAATGGATCAAACGCGTACTCTCAACAGGGCAGTGACTTCAAAAACCTAACCCCATATCAGATATATCCAATCTGTCAAAGAAAAAGGAGATATCTTTGAAAGGATAGTTCTTCGAGATTACTACAATTATTTGAAGGGATTCTAAAATCTCAACTATAATGGAATGAACATTTCGCTTGTATCACTGATTAAGGCAATGTAACTAGATCTTCGAGACATTGTATAACGTAACTACCTAATGATGCTCAATTAAACGTGCATTTTCATCGAGTCATCATCAGGCTCGTCTAAAATTCTAAACTCGTTCGGATCCTTACGACCAGTATTGTATGTAATTTGATGACATATACAGGAAATTCACCACCGCTAAGCCGCAGTTTGAATAAATTATCTACGTCTGGATCATCGTGCGAGCCATGCGAACAGCTCATCGTCGCGTGGTTTTCCTTCCATCGCGACAAGTAGACAAAGACGTGAATTCTAAAGAGAAAAGCGTCATCGCTTCGTGGCGAATCTCTCGAAAGTATCCACGTAGAAATTTCATCGACAGTTGCCGTCGAACTGTGAAAACCAAAGACGAGAAGCGTAGAAAGAATGGAGCATCACAGAGGATCGTTATGTTTTATAGTAGTACGATCGAGCCGCGATAAATTTAGACGTGCGACGCTTATATTTTCTTATAGATGCAGAGAAGCGGCATATACATGGGTATATTTCTCGGGTTGAAACATAGTTTTTGATATTTATGGCAGTTTTTATTTATATGCCGTGGCGCGGTATCGAACAATAATTATGTGATGTCTTTTGAAATGAAACGTTCGCTTGCGATTCAAAATAAAAATGATGTAAGTAATATTAATGGAAGTAGTCCAATTATTGCTGCAATATGTGAAATGATCATATTATAATGTATAAATATGAAATACATAGAGTTCAACTGATATCTAATTTAAATAATGTAGAAGTAGTTTCTATTTCTGTAAACACGACGTTAATGTTTCAGCGATGGAACGCGCCAATTAGCAGTTTATGTAAAATAAGCATATTGCAATATGTATATGTGCAATATAGATGCTCCAAATAATATTTCATCTGAACGACGTTAAATTATGTATAAACGATACAATAATAATAAAATGTAAATTTCATAGAAGTATTTTCATTCTCAGATACATACTTTTGTACAATATTACACGACCGATAGTTTCCCATTACATATTAACTCGATACATAATTGAGTAGCTATTGTAAAATGCTTGACCTGTTTCTATAATTCCAAGGTTTTTAATCCGACAGCGCTATATGTATTTTTACGAACACTTGCACAGATCACTAAATAATACGTAATTAATCAGATCTATACGATCCATAAATAAAATAATTTACATATCGAATCAAATGCCAATATTAACGTTATTAAATAAACACGAAATCCTAAAGCACTATCATTAAATAGAATATGTATCTATATTTCGGTAAATTAATGTTTAACGTGAACAGGATAAATTAACCATTAAATAGCCTCGTTATTACAATAAATTATTCATGAGATTCCTAACCTATGATTCAGAGCTGAATCCCCTTATAATATATAACATATAATAATTACACCGACTTTCAAACACGCTACGAATTTTTCCCAATATTAACGCAATGTACATGTTATTCAAAATAGAATACTCCTTATGAAGCGAAACTGATCTCTACGTACGATCCAATTTTTCAATGAAGTTCATATCGATATAAATTTGCATAAATACCCGCGATCAATTTATTGCACATATTATAGTTTGAATTTATATTATTATCATCTATTATATTTATTATATATATATTATTATATTTTATTGGATCCATGGTACTTGATCCTACTGAAAGGGATTACACAATCGAATCAACTTGAGAAGTTCGGCGTCCTAAATACACAAGAAGGTCGATGACAAGAAGGATGGTCTAGTAGACGGCAAGCAATAATCAAGCATAGTACATGGCTGTGCAATCAATATTACGTCCGGATAATCGACGAGCATGACTAAAGCTTCGCGGTTAAGTTTCACGTTTCAATTGTGCCCCTGTGTGCTGGCTTATGCGATTGCGACGAATGAAGAACCATATGATGCACGGCTTCTGCCAAGAAATGGCACGACTAGTTCCCTTTATTTTTCTCCAATAGCTAGAAAACTGTATATTATTTCTTGTCTGTGCTACATAGTATATCGTGTTCTTTAAATGTGTGCGTAATTTGAATTTCAAGTAGAAAAATAAATTGTTGATCCAGTTTATAATTGTTATTTAGTATATATTAAGTAATTATATATATATTAAATATACATTAGGATACATTAAAAAAGAAATCTGAAAAAATGAAAATGGATTATTTTAACGTTTACGTTGCAACGTTTCATGGTAATCAGATACCATTGCGTACATATTCATGGAAAAATCTGATTTTAATACACTTCTCGGAAACATTTCTTTTTTATTCTTCTAAACTTGATTCTATTAATGACTTACGGAAGTATTTCAATTCTTACAGAAACTTTTTGAAAACGTAATAAAATACTCGCTGTAAGGAATTGTAGTAGTAGCAGTAACTGTACCAATAACTGTTAACTGGCGTCTAGGATGTCTAACATAACCAGTTTTCCAAAAAAAGTAAAAAGTAGTTACCTAGACTGTAGATTCTTATGTAGTTGATATTTTTGTAGGCACCTATAGAACAAAGAATATGGCTTTTAAATTTTGTAAAATGTATTTTACCTTTGATGCTTTCTATATTTTCACGTTTGCTCATCATTGTATACCATTCGTATATTTTATATTTTTAAATATCTGGTATTTTATTATTTTAATCATTTGTTATTACGTATATATACCTTACACATACCTTTTAAATTCAACGAAACTAAACTAAATTTCTATAAATACTTTCTGATCTCTATGGAAACACTTACAATCTAACAGACAAACCTCATCTAAAAAAAATGTCTCCCGCTTTATAAAAGAACAAAGCTAAGTAATTATTTTACAGACAGAATTTTTTATTTGCTCGCTGAAACTCATCTTCTCCAAAATGCGAGGGAATCAATTACCAAAAGTTGCCTTTGAAGTATAATAAAACAATTAAATTCATAATGAACCTTTAAAATTGTTGTGAACGTTGAAATTTTCACGAAAGATATAGAAGGCTCACACGTAACGCGCATTTATCATCATTATACGGCATCGCGAATCTTTAGTCTGCTTAGTTAGCATGATTTTATCGTAAACGCAAAGGATTACGAGTCGCGTAGCACGTTTCCTTCGATTACACGTCGTACGTTAAAAAGAGATAACAAACTGCTGTACACGAAGGCATAGAAAAAAATGTTATGGAGATAGCTATAGAAGGCGAAGAAGAAAAAACGGTATAAATACGTAAAGCACAAGCGTAATGAGTATTCGTTAAGCTCGGAATCGTGAATGCGTGATGCATGTCTTCCGTTTGGAGACAGCATGAAAATCGGCCTTATCAATTCGCTTTGCTTTTTCTATGCTGCTTTTGCCTTCCTCTGTTCTCTTTCGTTAAAGGATTACAAAATTACGAACCGTTATTTCACTTATTATCGTTAGAATATTTAATGTATTGAATTAAAAAAAGAATTATATCTTTTAATGTGAATTAATACCTTTAATGCGAATATTTTTAATTGGAAAATAAAAATATATCTTTAATTTATTCCTTTAAAAGGGAGAAATTTCAGGTCTGAAATCGAGATTGTGCGAATTAAAAATACATGCGAAATACGTTCATTTTGAAACTTTGAAGTATACATTATGTTACTCGTTAGTAGACCGCAAGTATTAAGCAAAAATGTCGACTATGGAAATTCAAATTTTAGAAATATTAAGTTGCAATGTATGAGATGCCCAGTTTTTAACGATTCATACTTCGTTGAATTCTAAAAAAGATATATTTGTATACGTAAATGTTGAAAGATTGAAATCATATATGAAAAAGAAAATTCTCAACTTCAAAATACTGCACAAAACGATACATCTCTGAAGATAACAAAATTTAGAAAATTGGTACAACGTAATTGAACATTTAATATGTTACAACCCAGTACAACTAGAAAAACAAGTCGAACCTTTTGCAAAATGTTAATATGTAGTTACTTCGCAAATTCTATAAATTTTTGAGCCTTTAAATTCATAAATAAGCCTTGCATTTTCAGTAAATAACGTGACAATTTTTAAATTCATCGTGTTTTACTCAAATAATACAATTTTTCGATATTAAATTTGCAAGGAAAAGTTTAGTAGAAAATATCTGTAATTTCGCGACATTTCTACACATATTTCTTTCTTGTCTGTTAAAGTAACAATGACCTCTTTTGAGATCCTTTCAGTAGTATCGAGTAACAGATATATTTGTCCTGTCAGAGAACGATGCTTTCACAAAAATTTACACAAGCTTTCGCCGTGATATCAATTTACCGACCTAAGAAATCGTGTTTAGCGATACGACACAAAAACAATACAATCGATCGACAGCGTATTTACCTCGATTCACGAGTCCTCCTCAAGAAGCAATTACACCGAACCATACACTTTCCACCGTGTTTTACTATCCATCGTCTTTTCATTTCCACAAGCCAAATCATTAGTCATCTTGAGCTTCGATTAATCATCTGTCACGGAAGCACCGATAAAATTTAAATCCTACTAACTAGATGCCATGTATCTATCAAAACGTCTGTGTTAAACGTAATGAAACAAGCTGTCTTCCTGTTTGTATTTCATTTGTACTCTGATAAAATTGAAATTAAATTTGTCTAAAGAAACTAAGCATAAACGCTTGGAATCGCTATGCTACTAATAAGATTATGAAATTTCAAAGGCAGTTAAATTAGAATTCCTTTGAATTTATCGAACTAAAGTAGCATTGATTTTGGAATTAATAAAAGTTAATAACGAATTGAATATAAGTACAATCGAGATTGACGGCTTAGAGGAAAAGGAGATTATTTGCATGAATTATTACAATTTATGCAACAATTCGAGTTACGTCGATTATTTGGAAAGTATTGGAGGAATCGAAAGTATTTAGTGAATGTTCATAACAGAGGAATGTATGATAGACAATGCTCTTTGCTCACGTTCCCCTCAGTGATGTACTTAATTAAAAATGCATACTTTGTCACTTTTTCACCGTCGACTATTTTAAGCCAAAGAGTTTCATATTTTCGATACCATGTCTAGCTATGAAGATAATTTAAATTCTGGACAACGATCAATAAAACTACTTTCTCTCTATGCTATCCGCTTCTGTTCTATTCTTTGGGAAGTAGTAGCATGTAATGAAGTTTTTCGTGTAGTTCCTTTTACTCCGTTCGTTCTTTTATACTTCATTACAATGAAATATATCGTAAAAAATTTTACATCCAAGTCCATATGTTCGTTCTCTATTATTTGTTTTTAAACAGCTACGAAAAATAAAAAATTGATAAAGGCTATAAACTTTTAGCGTAAAAACAGACATAGCTTTTGCAGTTATTGAATCAACTTAACCAAACATTAAGTAAAACATCTTTTCTTTGCGTTAGTACAGGTGTGTTAGAAAAAATCGATTTAACTAAAATGAGAATAGGAATTAACAGTTAAATTTAAGTAATTAAGATTCATTGAAGGCTGAAAATCTTTTAATTAAAATTCTTCTAGCTTCTACCACACGAGTACACCCGAGACGTTAAAAAGTGGAGAATACATCAATGTTTATGCGATAAGGCTACGAAAGTGATTTAAAAAGAAGCGAATTAGAAGAAAATTGAATATTATCAACGAAATCAGGGAATCAAAATGGAACGGCTGCATTTTCAAACAAACTAACTGACTTTTGATTTCATTTCCATCTATTCAATGTTACATATGCATCCTCATTTCCAACGCAATCTTTTCCACGATCTGAAATTAACAAATTCCTATCATCATTTAGTATTTTATTCTCTAAACCAATAATATATCATACACGATATACTTTAAGATTAACTCTTCATAGACATCTGAATTGCTTTAATAAAAAATTAGCTATATAAAAATAAAATAAAATGATAAATAAATAAAATCTAAATAAAGATAGACCAATCGATATCATCGAACCAAGTAAGTCAATAACGCTGCTTTGAACTCGTTAGTTCAATAATCTTCGTTTCATCAAAAATCCTGAACTCCGTTTTTCTTAATCAAGCAACTGGAACGTGATACTAACAGCAAAGCGATCGACATCGTGCAACAATAAAAAATCAGTCAGAATTTTGTCCTCATGTTAGCCGTTCGGTAAACTTTGCGAACAATTCAATCGATTTACTTTGCCGAATACTTCCGATCTCGTCGTTCTTCAAACATTCAGGTAAAATGGTATATCTAAGCCAATCACTGTGATGGAACGGAGAAAATCAATTCTGTTTCCAATTCAACCGCGAAGCTTCGTGAACAACTCAATCGACTTACTTTAACGAAACTTACGATACCCTACTTTCTTCCATCAGCTAAACTCAACTTTACGACAGTACCGAAATAACTTCGTATCACGGAATCAAGAAATACCTACGATAACTTTATTTCTCCACATCTATGTAGATCTAGAATGGCTTAAAAAGAGAGTCAGCTTAGATTTCTTTTCCCCTAAAAGTCGAAATAAAGCTACCATTAATATCTGCGGTATTCTATTACTTTTCCATACAATTTCCACCTAAACACAAACACACACACAATTCACAGCTCGAGATAAGCTCGAAACTAAGAAATATCATGACATACTCTACAATTTCTCCTATCATTTCTACAAACTCTGCTACGAAGTATGATATTCCGAGCAAACTATATTCCCCAAAATCAATACCAATTACATCCAATTAGTCTAAAATCCCACTGAAACCTTCATAACCCGTCCCACGCTCCATCAATCGACGAAAAACACCATCTTCAACCTTCAAAAAGAATTAAAATCCAGTTGAAAGAGACGCAACAGCGGAATCGTCTGAAGCTTTCCGTACTTTTCAACCACGAAAAGCGAGGTACGAAAAAAATATAAACGCGGCTTCCTTTCGCGAAAAATACGCTTTCGAATGCGGAACAGACGTACATACAGTCTGACGCCTGTGTAGATACCTCTTCCTTTAATTACTTCCAGGCTCGGAGCGTCATTATTTCGCCGAAGACATTGGCGCGCAGCGACTAACGAAAACGTCTCGGCGCCAACTTTCCTCCGTCGTATGTTACATCCCCTCTTCTTCTGCACCCTCAGCGTCGTCGCTACACCTACGTCGATTCGTCTGGCGACGCAACACAGAGACAATTAACTTTTCCCTACAAAGTGGCAGGTGCGCGAGTCTGGAATTCGATCGCAGAGCAGGTGAGCCGCTCGCGTGCTACTCTCGACGACCTCGCGTGCTTCTATCGAAAGCGACGCGTTATCGATTCGTGTTAAGGGAGGTTCACTGACCATTGTACGTCGAGCCTGGGGCCCGAACTTGCTTCTCGACCCCCGTTCGTTACTAATGTAACATTCTGAATAAATTTAGACCGGCGAACGCTTCCACTTCCTGTGTCGTGCTCTGGCTTTCGGATAACGTTACTGTTGGAGGAAGGTGAGAGTTTTCTTCGTTAGTAAGGTAGAAACGTTATCGGAATTGCATGTAATCTTGTATCTCAAAATTATTAATGAATTACCAAGCATTGTCAGAATTATTGTTTTATTAGGGTTTGGAATTAAAATACGTACTCTCGAATGTTGTTACAGCCAAGAAAATTTTAGTACTGAATTAAAACCAAGAACTTTAATATTCGATAAAAATCTTATTGCACGGTAGTGCTATATCTGTACGTTTCGTATAATTAATGCTTTTAATTGTAACGTAATTTATAATTGATTCTCCCTTAAATCGCTACAACTTCACTGTGTAAGTTCTCTATTGGTATTATACGCATACATAAATTGTTCTTCTTTCCCTTCGCATTAAAATAGCTATTAACGTCGATCAATCGTAAGACAATGCATAAACGTTAAGCCGTAAATCGTAAAGAAAATTGAAAGCTGGCAGAAATGTAAATAAAATTGTATTTTAGTTATAATTGAGACGATCATTGGATTATTAGATAGATAATTAAATAAAACAGCAAAATGAAAGATTCATGCGTGGAATGTTCAACGATGCGTATAGAGACCGAGAAATAGCGTGACCAAACGAGCGACCAGCGAAATGATAATTATACAATTATTCCAACAGTTAGGGAACCATTAGGAAATTTACTTGAATAAAGTTCAACGTTAAACCTTTCAGAACCTCATCGAGAAATATGAAACAAGCGATCAACGAGAATATCCTCCACTAGATTATATCCTTCGCTTCCTTAGGAATGCATTTTAATTAAATCTATTTTATGTTGTTAACTTGAGAATCACGATCATTCTGATATTATTACGTATCTTATTGACTAATATTACAGCAACCGTATACAGTAAATGAACCAAACGTGCTCCATTTATAACTACAAGCGTGCGAAGAAACAAAGTGAAGTGTGCAATAAAGGTGTCGCCGAAAATTTATAGGATCGTCTCCCGTATATTTTTTGGGCCACGATAAATTGTGTCTAGGGTATTATCATTTCTGCCAACATAGCCGAAAACAGAGGTTAGGTGTTCTACCCACGCAATCAATTGTCATCAACTGCTTACAGTAAATAAAATCTACAAGCCTAACCCAACCATTTTCTTGGCGGTAAGGTAGTGGTGAGGGGAAGGGAGTAACGTTTGGAAATTTTTTACCTTAGGAATAAGGAATTTCCAAATTTATATTAATCTTCGTTCCATTAATTCTCCACTGTGAAATTAAAATTTCAGTTCAAGAGCCAAATTAAGCTGGGAAAATGAGAATTAAATCGCCATCCAATAAGAAGAAATAAATTACCAGACAAAAAAAAAAAGAAAAGAAAATTCAACCCCCATCGTCGAACAAATTCCGCCGATAATTAATAAATCACGTTCGATTTTCCTCGAATTCGATAATTGTAATTACAAGTTGCTGCGCGTCGTCGACTCAATTAAAAACAGAAGATCAAAGTTCCCACCGAAAAAGTCCATTAACAAACAAAGTGATTAAAACGTTGATGGCACATTTGCACGGGACAACGATACAGACAGAAGGCAGAGAAATTTCAAACATAGATTTTTTCCGCTGCACCTGTATCCGCCGCGCGTGTCCTTTGAAGAATTTCATCAGCGATGACATTTCCCCTCCCCCTCTCGTTGCATATACCGACGATGATTTCGTTTGGAAGGGACCCTGATGTTGCTCACAATCGATCCTTCCACGCTCGATCACGGCTGAATGTCGTGCACGAGCCACCGAGATTTAATGGCACTCCAGAGACTCTTCGACGACCGTTGTTCGAACGACAATGAACCGTGGCGATACGTGGTCGTGCATATTTAGCCGACCACTTCCGGTTCCTCGTGCCACCGACAGGGACCCGTCCCTACGAAAACACGTTGCGTGCTACGTGCTTCAAGAACCGCCAGGGAAAGAGCGTTATCCCTCCTCCGCGTCTTTTTCGTTATGCGAATGGGAATATCGCGTGACATTTATTTTCGTATGATGTAATATAAAAATTCGTAATTGTTTCTTATCGTTGGTTGAACTTATATTTTATTTTATATCTAAAATTGGATAGATATGTGATCGATAGATAGTATCGATAAGAAGATATAAAAATGTTTGCAATCTAAAGACGGTGTACTCATAAGAAGACGATGTTATTTAATTAACTGAGAAACGAGGAATCAATTCTGAGAAATAATTCTCCAACTACGGAATGTCAATGTTAAGTGCCTGGAAATACTGACAAAACCAAGGAACAGAATATTATTCGCTTGTTTCATTTATTCGTTGTAATAAGTGCAACATTAATATCTAGCAATAATTCTTTAACGTAACGTAGTTAAAAACGAAAATCACTCGTTCGATTCAAAGATAAAATAACCAACGACCCATGTCTTTGAAATGTTCAATTGGCTGACAAAAATAAATATTTATTGCTAAAATGAAGATAGGTGCCAAATATGGAGATACATTTAATACCATAAGACTGGTTAACGATATAATGAATCTTAAAACTGCACCCTTATAAGGAGTAAAATATACAACTTATCAAGCGTTTCTTCCGTAAGGTTCACACGAAACAGCATATATAAGAAACGTAAGGCGCATGAAGCATCGAATCTACTTATACACATATGAATTTAAAAAGGACATCTGTCGCAAGAACGACAAGCAATATACGTAGAGCAAGCGTGTCGCAGACACAGGTATGGCACGGTTGCACCGTCTCGTAATTAAGCTTCCACCCCCTCTTTTTATGTCAAAGGTGGCGTACGGCGGAACTACAGGTGCATAATTAAGATTTCACTCTGTGGTTACGCCTACGATTTTCCAGTCGCGCGATAACGAGGATTAAATGAACCATGACCGAAAATCCCGTGGAAAGCGTATTTTCATAAACATTTTATTTAACGAATCTCCGCCAAATCCGTGTCGTCGAAATTATTGAATACCAGGGAACGCGAGAATCCCTGAGCAAATATTGCCTTAACGAGAAACGCGACCTATAACGAAATTTGAAAATGTTCTATCTACCGTATACGATACGTATATTCATAAAAATTTTCTACGTTCGGATTACACGTTCCATTGCTTTTTGTTCATTAGCACGTTTCTTCCTATATATAAACAATTTTGGAGAAAATCTTCAATAAATTCAATTTCGTTCAATTTTCAAGAACGTTTGGAATTTCGCCCGACAGAAATCGATACGAATTTTTTCCTTGCTTGGCCAATTCACGCGTCGATAGTAAGGGTTGATAAATTCGAAGATGCGAGCTTCCCTCAAGCCTTTTCCTCCCCCCGTGACAAGATTTAGCAAGGGATCGGAAAATTGCCATGAAATTACTCGAAAATTGATGCAACATGCCCTTAATGCGTGAACGCGTTATCATATCCGCTTCGTCGACGAATCTTCGAGTTTTTCTCCATCATTTTCTAACTCTTTTTTCTTTTTTTTTTTTTTTTTGAAGCAATATAGCCATCCGGCATTTTCATACGCTGACGTAATTCGAGCATACAGCTAACCATCTAGCGGCTAACCATCTATAATGAAAGTCTCGATTGAATTTCTTCGATCTGCGTAGAAATTTTTTCGCTGGTTTGCCCATAAAAATTGAATAAATCGAATAAACGAGAAATTTTCACGTGATACGATCGCGAGGTAATGAAATCTAGATGGAAGATTAAATTGGAAATTTTTATATCATTTAGACGTGGCAGATGTATTTATTATATCTAGATCTTGCTCTCTCGAGTTTCAACTTTATCAGATTTTCTTTGATGCTTTGACTTAACCGTGAATTTATTAAATTGTGTCTTTTCTTATCAAAGATACTGAAATGATTCGTCAATATTGTGAAAATAGTAGCGAACGATCAGTTAGGTTATTGGGTGGACTACGTAAAAGAGATGTTAAGCTTTGCCTCGCAATCCGCAATCTCAAGGTGGAATCAATTATAGCAGACTGAGCTACAATAAAGATTATTCAGATACAAATATTAACGTAGACATAGATGCGGGATCAAAGAGAAAGTTTGTATTAAATCTTCGCAGAAAATCTTTATATTAGATTCTGAAGCTGATATTATTTTATACTTTAAGCTTATTTCTTATTATCCATAAAACATAGAGCGCTTAGAATAGACACAATCTTGTAATTAGAAAATGAAGTTGACAGCTAGTTATTAATTGTGTGTTTGATAAGATTTTGAATATTTTATTACAGATCTATTTCCTTAGAATCTTGAAACTGTATCTGAATCTAAAATTATATTAAACCCTTAACCCTTTAAACTTTTTACCATTATATATATATGATAAAAACTAATGTCTCCAACTACAAGAAACTTGAAAATAAAAAAATTGCGAAGTTCTTCTCATGAATTTATATGAAATTATTTGTTAATTATCATGTCGATGAAAAGAAGCATTGAAACGCTTCTCAATTGCAAGGGGCTGAAGTCTCTTCAAACGAAGAGCTATACATTTCGAAGCTCCAAACCGACTCTGAATTACTTCAATACCTCCTATTCCCCGTTCAACTCCTTCAACTATCTAAAACAATGCTCTCTGACTAATTTTCCGCCTAACAGAGCAGCGAATTAATCCAACGACAGTGAAAATACAATGATGGTCTCTTTGTCGCTCCTCGGGCTACTTTGCGTTCCTACAACCGGTCGAAGGACCCCGCAGAAATTCCACAGAGGCATTTCGGGTCTGAATTACCGGCAGCGGTTAAAAGCCAGAGAAATTCCATGCAATCTCCGAGCAGTGAAACGTGACAGAAGAAACGAAGGAGATGATGCGAGCGACGAGAAGTTATGCGAAGCGTGAGACCGGAAGCGATCGAGCGGTACAATTGGCCGGAAGCAAGGACCTCTCGAAGGTGATGTACAGACCGAAGGTTGAACTGGTTTCGAGGTTTTTCCACGAGTTGTCGATAAACATCGCCATTGAATTGAATGGAAACGTCGAGTAACAGTCTACAGCGCATTTTAGTCAAAGTTTAATTAACGGTAAAGTATGGTTCTACGGTTAATCATTTTAGCACAGCGCACAAGGTACGGATATTTCGCCACAAGGCGACGTAATGTCGAACGCAAGAAGCACGTCAGGTGTTTGAAACTTCCGGACATCGGTATGGATGTTTCCATTCAGTTCCAAGCAAAGTTCGATTGACTACTTATACAGGAAAGGGTACACCACACCGATTTCGTTGCCATGATCGATGTTCCAAGTAATTTCACTTCTATGTAGAATCGCCACTCGGCGTTAGTATCTTTCAACGTTCGGATTAGGTTTGAGTAGGATTAAATTAGATTTCATCTGGGTAATGAATCCAAAATATAGTTGTGATTTATGTGGTATTTTATAACGCGCCACGATATATTTAATTACCTTCGATTATTTCTGTGTAACGTGCAGTTTTTTGTATATCAACTTCTATGTTTGTTTCTGTGTCTAGACTCGATTCTTAAAAGGTGTCCCATATATCTATTAACACCCTGGATATTCATTCGAGAGCACAATTTCACAGGTTGCTAAGTGGTCTCCCAGTTCCAGAGACTGCTCAACGACAGTAGGGCCCTAGGGTTGTGCAACATCGCCTCGCCATTGTACTCCGTGGCACACGACGTTCTGCTACTTTCGCGAGGATTTAGCACGGTTCCACTGGCCAGCGTAAACAACGTCTCGGTGAGCTAGGTAACTTGTTAGAAGAATTATATAAATTCTAAAAATAAAACTTCTCGTGGAATGGAGGAAAGTTTGACTTTGCGTATAGGTGTATTAATATCGATAAACAGAAATTATCCATAGTAATAAATTCTTGCAAAATTAAGTTAAAAGTTTGAAATAAAGTAGAATTTACGTATAGTATTGATCCCTTTTGTTTTTAGAAAAATTGATTTCGGAAATTTAAAAAGTTTACGAAGAATATTCTTTCACGCCAGTATTGTTTCTATTTATTCCTTCCATTGTTTTTTAATTACATAAATTGACTGGCTTTAAATGTTTCATTACATTCAAAAAAATCATAATTTAAGGATTAATTATTAAAATATTTTTCTTCTATCATATTGTATAAATATGGACAATTAAAAATTACAATTTAAAAAGAAAATTACGATGTATCGTATTCAATATGTTGAATAATATGTTTATTTGAAAGTCTTAATCGTAATTTTCTTAGCGATACTTCTGCAAATCAGCATACGCGTGTATTTATTACAGTTGTCGCACATGGCCCCGTAATTAAAATACGTTTCAACGAGTGATTTATGCGAACGAGATTGTGACACGTACTTAAACGTAGCACGCGTAGGACTCGTTCCGTTTTCGTAACGAAGCTGAATGGTGGGTGGAAAAATTCGAAGGTTGAATTTCTAAAAGCTCTCCTTAAAGAACACGAACGCTTTCTATCTATGTATCGATCATGACGACTGATCGTAGAAGCAATTATTTCTAGTATAACTCTGTTGTTATAAAATTTTCCATAAATTGTGTCATGAATTGTTTTACCTCTGTATATTCTTTAAAGTTATTCAATGTATTATGTAATTTAAATAAACAAGGAAATTTAAATTATGCATTTTTGTGTTGTACGTAAGTATGTGGTTCATTCTTCACACACGAGATCATCCAATTATTGCACGAGTCGAGAACAGATGCAAAAAAAAGTGCAATTAAAATGCCCTAATTAAATAATTTCAATTTGCATTCAAACCACAAGATATGTATTTTATAGTACACTATCGAAATCCTACTTATTCTTTATATCTGCTTCGTTCTCCACGCGCGAAATTGCATAATAAAAATAATTGCACAAAGTGGTAGAAGAAATATCGAAAAAGAGATACAATTAACATCGATCCGCAACTTATACCATTCAGCAATTTAAAAAAACTCTATGTTTTTCTATCTTTAATGATTATTAAAGACAGAATGATTGATCAGTTCTTTCAATACCAGTGTTATTTCATCACCTAACATTGCATCACCGATCGAAAGAAACTACTTGAACAAGAAAAGATAAAGTAACAAAACCAAACATACGTAAACTTGTTTAAACAGTCCTTCCATCCACCAACGAAGATTCTATATTGTTCTCTCTCTCTCTCTCTCTCTTTGATTATCAATCAACCCCTCACATACCTACATTGTTTCATTCGCTAAATATTATTTCTCGGTGTATCGCTAATTAAAAAGGAACTACCTGAAAGGTTTAAAAAAGAGGACAGAGAAAAGCAAGTCGTACGCAAACTCATTTAAATAGTTCAGAAACTCTAAATCGTTTCCAAACCACCTAGACCTAGATCCAGGCTTCCCACCCCTGGGTAGGCGTCAGTGTGACGTATATAACCGGCGAAACACGTTGGAAACTCATCAGAGAGCGCAAACAGCGTTCCCGATTTTGGTCAGGCAACCACCTGACAGCGACGGTCAACGTGTGCAATTTAAATAAAACAGTTCACCGAGCCTTTAAAGTCGCAGGTGTAACAACGCAAACGAATATGGTAGCAGATAGAACGAAAGAGGGAGGAGGATCGTAAGGAAGTAACATTAGCTACCGGTACGTAAGAAAAAGTGAGAGAAGGAAAAAGGAGGACGCTCGGATACGAAGGACGGACGTAGGAAAGAGACGGTGAGCGACTAGATACGAGGAGAGAGATAACGGAAGAAGGGGAAGAGCACACGTTAAGACAGGTGGTGCGGATAATAACGTCTAACGGAAAACGTAGGCTGTGGGTCACAATAGTCCCCTCTGTATGCAGCTACGGTTTGTCATCGTGACTTATACACGATGACTCAGAAACGACTGGTCCAGTTTTGAAGGTTTCAACTGGAAATGTTGCATCTGGGCCAAAAAGAAGGTAATTTACGAGCTGAAAACACGTACCGCTTTAGGTATGCACGGGGAACTAATATTAGAGCAGACGTTGGGAAAAATTCTTAGGGACATAGATACATATATTAATTTTAAGTTAATAACAGTTGAATTACCATTATTAGCTTTATTAATGGCTACTATTACACATAGTTAATTTATTTTTTGAAGAGCTACACATGATTGGTATACATGTATATGGACGTAGTATTAATTATTATTTAAAAATTAATTATATAGCTTGATTACCTGTTTTAAAATTACTATTGGTATCATTACTGTCGGTAATAGTTATTATTAAATGTAATACATAGCTCATTTAAGGTAGATGCATTTTATTAATTATTTAAAAAGAATAGATAGATGTACATGTGTGTACATCTGAAACTTGATTAAGAATTTGTTAGGTTACTTGTTAATTACGAATTAATGCAATTATTATAGCAGGTTTTTCAGAGGTAAAATTTCATCTAATAATCTACTATTAGAGTAGACCGTATAAAGCTTAACGAGGAAGAAACTTAAAGTACAAAAGGATAGGTTGCCTCTCGAAATTTACGAGTTTTTCTTTCTGTGAATAAATAATTAACTATCATGATAGTGTCAATAGCTCATTAGCTCATTGTATATCATTTATTCTGGAGAAAATTGCTACCATCAAGCTTTCACTGACGATTTCGTTACAAGATGATCACAGTCCAGTGACACTATACTCAAGGATTACTTAATATAGCGCAGCGTGCACGAAGCGTGAACACTGATGATGTATTAGACCATTTGATAGAGACAAAATGCCTGAACGAACATCAACTAGATCGTGACTACGTTATCAATTTCAATAAAGGTCAAACTGGCCCATCATAAATACAATTCAAGTTCTAAAATACGAAATTCTTCGCTTTATTCGTCCAAAATTTACTTTTTTTTGTATCTTACAGAATTAAATAGATTCAAATATCTCTGAAATTCATTGCCTTGTAATTCTTTTCTCCAGGAAATTGCTCGATTTTCTACGGAAATAGCTTGCCATGACTAAACGAAAAGAAAGAAATTAACGCATCGATTTCCATAATAAATAGGTTTGAATAATTATGTAAGGAACGCAGGTAAGAAGGGAAAAAAATGAAGCTATAGAAAGTGGACCCCGATCACAATCTTTGCTTCTCAAACAAAAGACCGTGGGTCCCAAGGGCTAGAATGTTATCAAGACGCCAATTACCACGATGGAATATTTCAAGTTCCCTATTTTTCGCAAGAAATTACTGAAACGCGACTGTAGAAAAATTCCCACTTCCGTTAGCCTGCCCCTCTAGCCGCGATCTTGCTTCGAGGTAACCCATATGACGAACCACCCATACACGTAGTTCCTTCCTTGCATCTGTACACTTGCATACATTATGACGTGTGCATACACGTGCACTGAGAAGCCTTTATATCGGATTCACGGAGGGCGGCCTGAAGGGCCGGTGCACGCCATCACCGACAGCCAATCGATTCACTACCTTTCCTTTCGTTCCATCAACCGTTTCTTCGAATAACTCGTCTCTTTTTTACTCCCAGGTGGCACACATAAGTCAGATACATAATTTATCGAGCGTGCTATCAAAACTCTATCTATTCTTAATATTTATGCGTTTTGTTCTTCATATACGAAATCGCATAATAACCGCATACTTAACACATTGAACACTCACTAAAATAATAAACCTGTAGTAACGTGAATGTACGCTTAATCTTTAAATAATTTGAATTTATAGATACAATTTTTTTATTTCACGCGTTGCCTCTAATCAAATCTATTTAAATTTGTACCTCATAAAGTCCAAATCGTTTTGAACTACATAAATCCAGACACATCTTCTCAAAGATGCATACATCAGGCATGCAATTTTTAAATTTTAAAAAATGAAAGTGCACTGAATATTGTCACAATTGAAAATATCGTATATTTAACAGAGCAATCAGCATAACGATGAAATCGTTAGAAAAGAGACTTTTCTAATTTTATGTATTCGTATCTGCTATTCGATATCTGTCAGACATCTTTGCACTGTATTTTAATAAGTACAAGTTTAACGTAGATTAAGCGTTCTAATTGTTAAAAAGTCGCTAATCTCCTTCGAAGATACTGGAGGAAATATTCGAAATAAAAATGACTGTTTAATTTTCTGGCAACAATACAAATGGTTAAACATTAGTGAATCCTAGCTATTTAACATTTCATAACTCGCCACTAATCCAATGTTACAAGCATAATATCTCCCTACAAAACTTTTACAATAAAATCCTTACAGAACATTCCACCTGCTGCTATGTCTCTCCTGTTATTTATACGCTGTCTAGCGATGTATATTTATGAAGAAAATTTAGTTACCTAGAAATACTAAGAGATCCGACATCGTATAAATTCGTAACAAAGATTTATATTCACAATGGGAAACTACGTACATACATATTCTATATGAAACCCTACGTACGCCTTCCTGTTATTTGCTACACATAGCAAAGAGACTACCGACAGATGAACAAGATACGTTCTCAAATATAACGAAAAGATGAAAGGAAGTCGTATTATTAGATGTTTTTATAGTAAAAGCAAGCAGAGACGGCAAGTTTTCTTCTGTTTCAGCGAAATTAAAAACTGTTCGACCAACTATTACACATAGCTTCTAGAAACGACGTAGTATCAACACTCCAGAGTTTCCAGACTATGAGTTTCGTATTTCGAACCAGCGCAATTGCGTTTCACTCAAATCGTTTAAACATACGTAACATTGAAAGATAACGTGTAATTATTATTATCAAACGTTTGCCAGATGGGTTTTTTTAACGAAAGTAAAATTACTAATGAAAATCGGATAATATTAAATCATTTCGTAAATAACGTCATGCTTATATCTAAAACTTTAAAACACAAAAATATTATTTTGAAGAATAACGAGAACTATTCCTTCCACTTTTTGGTAATTTTTTAATCGAATTAATTAGACGAATCGATGTTACTCGTGAAATAACCTGATAGATAGTATCATTCGCTCTAAAATTTTCCAAATCGCAATTAATTAAACAATGATAAAAAATAGATATAGATGGACTTTTAGACGAAATCAGAATTTCGTCGAACTAAATTAAAAAATTATTAAAAAGCCCACAAACACTCCAAAAAAGAGAGACATTCTTTATTGTACTAAAAAAAAAATATCGCATGAATTCTAATTAGACGTTACTTTGATTATTTTAAAAAATTCTAACATATATCTACTCGCGCAAATTCACTTCCGATTGTTCCTTTACATAACAACCAGAGACAGGAAATTTGACTGTATCACGAGATTTTCGTTCCAAAGAATAAGCACGATCGCTTTTTCGATAGCTGAAACTACATATACACACGCATACAAGTCTCTTATTCCTTGCCACTCAGACCTTTCCATTCCGTGATGTCTCATTCAGACCATTTTCTGTCACGAAAGAAGAAGCCAATCTTCCGCCTTTCTTCTTCGAGGAAGCACTTCCTCGTAACCTCACGTGGATGTAGTGTCATTTATCGATCGTACAGGTGCAAAGCAATTTTAGAGAAAATCGATGCATCTGCAATGTGCACCCGTCAAACGTCTAATAGCATCATCTCGCGCATCATTTATGGAAGAGAATTTGTTATTACCATTGATTCAAAATGCTCAACACGATACGCGTTTATTTTAAGACTAGCTTTAACGCCGTAATTTCATTAAACGTTAACGTCAAACATTAATAAAAATCAAGTTCTGCTTCCATTTACGGATCTATTAATGCTAATATTCACAGACGTCATAATAAAAATTAAAGATCAATTAAATAATACACTACCGTTTATAAATATTAAGTTACTTACCTTGGTCGATTATAGATAGTAATAATGAATTTGAATTTGACGAAAATGTACAAATTAATAATAAATTAATAATATAATTAAAAGCAGGATCCGTTATTGGTTTGTGAAATTGGCGGCTTATAAATTTAAATTACGCGTATTAAAAGACATCAAAATAACGTGTCTTATTATTTACATTTCGATAAAAGCATTTCGATAAGGTACCGTTTATAGAAATTCCTTACTGTTAAAAAGAAGAAAAAAGATTAATACAATTTTTTAACTGTGATATTATTCTTAATAAATATTATAGTATAATTTTATTAGACGAAAGAGTATACTCTCATGTTAGCTCGTCATTAATTAATTAAACGATTAATTTCTAAAGATATCCCAAAACTAACGATATTTTTAGCGTGTAACAAACCAATAATATCTAATCCACTACTCTTGCAAAAAAAAGAAAAGGTAAATCTCGCTAAAAAAGAGCGTTCGTTCAAATATTCTTCCAACATCGCGTGATTCTTGTCATCCATTTCATCGCAATAAGATTAATTGTTCGGCAGCTACTTAATCGTAAGTAGAAAAATAAAAGGAAGTCTACCGAAGCCGGCAACGCGAGCTCGTTAAAAGAAGAAGTAAAAGAGAAAGAAATCGTAATAACTATCACGAAAGAGGCGCGCTAGAAGCGGCGTGCGATCATCAGAGCCGTTTAACTTTTTAATTAATTGCAATTCCGCCGACCAGATTTCCGCTTGTCGGTGGCGTAGCAACGCATCAGACGACCACAGAAAAAAGAAAACGACGAGAAAGAAGCTAGAAAAAGAAAAACAGTCTCCAGAGAAATCGAGTCATTGGCGGTTGCACCTACACGCTCGACTACGAGGATGCATTTAAATCTCTTTCCATCTCTTGCACTCTGTAAAAGGCAAATACGCGTTAACACGTTGAAAGAAGAGAGGAAGGATATGTATACGAGGCAAAGGACCGAGAGAAATGGAGAAACTCTCGAGATCTCACGTCCGAAAGGCGGTAACGACACGGCAACGAACCACCCTGTAATTTTTCTTTTCGTGTCTCCCGGGCAACGAATCATAAACGAGAGAAGCGCCAGACGGCATTGTCTCTTTCTCGTAGTGCATTACGTAAATGAGGGTACACCGTGACCATTGTATTCAATCTGCACGTGTCACGACGGTGTCCTTCCGCTTCTAATCATCGCGTAAAGAAGAGCGCCGAAAGTGTGCGCGTCACGTCGCGCCGGCAGGGCCAACAACGCCCTTACAGCTTTTCCACCTGTCGACTGTTTATTCGCATCGTTCTGTTGTTCTCGCTCGAGTGTCTTTTTTGTCGACACGCTTTGCCACGACTTTCTTGGCAGAAGTCGTGATTGCGTACAGTTTATTTTAGTTTCTTTTTGTTTTTTTTTTTGCTTTTAGAATCAATTCCTTTTAGGCTATTGAATGATCTTATCTTTTTTATCGTTTCAGTGAATATGTATATATATAGGTTGGGGTACGTACTTTGCGTGTCGTGTAATTGTTTTACAATGCACACGAAATATTCGATCCTTCTTTGTGTCTCCTTATTTTTGTATGCGATCTATTAGGATAATAAAAAATACAACGCGTCTTTCATGCAGTTTTGGAATAGATTATTCGAAAAAGTTGATATTCTAGAAATTTTGAAAGTAACAATAGTTCCGAATAAATATAAGTTATGAATGATGTACTTGCTATTTTCCGATAAAGCTTACGCAAAGAATAAAATTCTACGAAATTTTTATATTTGTTTCTCTGTTTATTTGTCTATATTATTTTAAGGGTAAAATACGAGATCTATTGTTCGTATTGTTTCTACATCGTATATTTCTCCCGAAGCGAACGTTGAAGAATTTAATCGAAACTTGAAACCACTATTTTTTCAGCGACATTGTTTCTTGGAAAAAATGACTGTTTGAAGTTGTCGGATAGCGAAGAAGGTGCAGCTACAATACATCGTTAAAATACATATGATTAAGTCATTAGCTTAAATGAGGTTAATCAGTGACAATCGTTAAAACTGAATGAATCACTGCAATATACGTTGTTTGCTGTCGAGCTAAAAAAGAGACGTAATATCGCTTCATAAAAAATAATATGCAGTGCTTCCGTCCTCGAAATTTTTACAACTATTAATTAAAAATTGTTCTTCGCCCGAAAACAATTTTTAGCAAATTATTTATACGTGTTCTCGCTCTGCCCAATTTTCTCATATTCTACATAATCTTTTTAATTTATCTCATATTGTATATCTATACTATTTTAAATATTACGTACGTAAAGAAGAAATATGTTACCAAAGAGATTTTTCCTCGAATTGTATAATTGCAACATCCTACTTTATACGTATAAACTAGGATAAACACTATGTTTTCAACACCTGTACAACTTGTTACAGAATCCTAACGTCGACTTAGAGATTACGCAAACAAGCGACCCGCAGGCCTAACGTACTTGATACGATCTCAGTTTCTTGATTCAAGGTGCCGTTAAACTCTATTATTCATCCTATCGTGCATTCCCATTTTCAGCAAAATAGAAAATTATCTTCGTCAGAAATTTATTCACGACTCCTCGATAGCTTGATGTAATTATTTAAAATTAATATTATTTAGAAAAGATAGTTTACAATTATTTGAAGAGATAATAAGGATTATAGCGTGGATTAAGATTCATCTATAACACAATTAGCATGACGTAGCATCGAAGAACCGTAAATATTCACACTTCGCTTTTCGAATTTCACTAACAACCTTTCCCCGTTGTTTCTATCGTCACTTGTTCGCATACCAAAACATCTGTTCAAAGAGTCTGGCTCGTTTAACGTCGCTATTACCCGAACGAAAACCAATCAGTTTCTCTCTTATGCAAAAACAGCGCGAGGTCTCCATCAAAGAAGAAGTTTTCCTTTTAGACGGCCGTCCTAGATTTCAAAATTTGCGAAAGGCGCTTGTTTGTCCCAGTTTGTGGGCGATTCTAGGACGCTAGTCAACTGGGCGAGAAGCGTCGTGCAGGTAACATGCGCGAATTCCAAATGAATTCGCAGATAGCTATACGGAAAAACGAAACTGCCTTCGAGCGACATTATTTCGTTCGAAAATCTATCCACGACGTTCCAAAGTTGCAATCTCTATTCTCTTCGTGTATAGCAAACTATCTAACAAACTTCGATCTCGATCATTCGAGAGGAAATAAAGCTGTGTAACTTGGAAAGAAACGAATGAGACGCTCGCAAACGCGTTATTTCGTTATACAGTGGCTTTGAACCTGTTTCTCTTCATTTCTCATTCTTTTTGTTTCCTTTGAGACAGAAGTTTCACGCTATCGATGGACCAACAGTCATGAAAAATGTATTTGTTTCTTTGCAATTGACTAGATTGGAATTTATCTTCAGTTTCTCTATGGATTTCTTATAAGATGAAATGAAATCTTACAAGAATGCTTATAAAGTTTTTCACGAAGTTCTAAGAGTTTTTATCTTTGACTACCCTTTACAAGCATGTTCGCCTTCGTTTAATTGAACTTCGATTTATTATATGGTACATTAAGCGACGCGCATTTCTCAAGGGGGATTAATGAAATGATTTCCTGGTTACTTTTGCACAGCTTCAATTCGCTATTAAGGAAGACGTAAATCCTTTGGCAAATATTACTTTCTTCTCGCAAAAAGAAAGTGTCAAAAGATCAGGAAGCAGTCGACCATTACAAGCTGTTCCACGTCTGTTGTATCAGAAAACACCGGCCATCCTTAGATTTGCGGATTTAAAGCTGGCAAAACGAGTTTCAACGACGATTAACGCAGTCTAATGCAGCGGCAGCTGATGAGAATGTCCTAACATTTTCATAAATATATCGTAAAGAAACTAATCATACGTTTAAAATAAGTGTAAGTATTTCTAATTAAAGACTGGTCAACTGCTAAATAGATCAGAGTCTTCTTCACAAATTCTGAAGAAGAATCGTTCATTAAAATCGCTTAAATCATTGGTTCAAAAAATAGTTCTGCGATCATTTGTTATAATTTTGCAACATTTAACAGTGCAATACGCGTGTGTGACTTTGGTATTTATGCATGGAAGATTCTCTAGATATTAGGTACGATAACATGTGCTTCCTACAATACGTATTCGTATCTTTTCACGAGAATCAAAGCGTTTTCAACGTTTGCGTACCGCATACACGTAACGTGATTACGTCACAAAGCGTGCAAATTAACGTTCTTAATAGGCAACTTTTGGTTGGAACTGCTATTTCTTGTCCAGTGAATAAAGTACTAACGAAAATTTTCGTTCAGAGGAGCAAAGTTTCACATCTATTTAATATTTCCCTCATCGAATAATTAACTCCTTTACATTCAGATGGTATAATAACATAATTACCAAAAATTCTTTAATTCCAATAAAACTGTGAAAGCTTTCTTCGTGAATAAAGGAAAAAACATTTCTTTCGTGGCGAAACTACTAAGAATTTCCTAAAAAAACCTGAAAACTCTACTATAGCATCATCTCCATTGTGTAAAAATAAAAGAAAAATTCCTTCAATTAAACAGTTATCTACGGCATGGTAAAATAATACTTAGCGCAAATATTGGCACAACTTCATAGCAAAATTACTAAAAACTTCCTTATAAAACTCCAAAGACTCTACTATAGCGTCACACCTGTTGTACGAAAATCTGCGAAAAATTTCTTCGATTAAGCAGTCATTCTCCTTTACGAAACTATATCTAGCACGGATATTTAATACCTCGTGGAATCTACAAACGCGTAACAGAATCACCATGAAATAACGATATAGTAAAAACACAAAAGGCAGACTCCGTTCGAGTCACGGTCAGGCAGGCGATAATACGGGGTTCTGCGTGGAATTCTAATCGGACCATCGACTTCTAACTGTTCCGAGATACGGAGGAGTTGCTGGGTACTCCGCGGCTCAGAACCTCATAATCTTCGCGCGACGTGACCAGTGTAACCCAATTCACCGACGACAAACTCCATCGTAGCCTTAATCGTTCGCCTATAGGCAGATGCGTATAGGTGTTACAACGTAACAGCTGGGCACCTGCTGTTCCTCGTGCAGTTTCTTCTCCCTTCTATCTACCTGCACGCAACGACGAGGGCTACGTTCTTTGTGTCACATTATACTCCACATTCAACGACCAACGGAGAACCAGGATGCCACGATGAAGGCAACGACAAAACCCACAACTTTCTCCGACTTGCAGATTTATTTCGCATGCGAGCGACTTCCTGCACCGAGGGAAAACAATCGTAGCCTCCTCTCGTAGTGAACCGTCGATGAATGGAGGAAAAGAAGAGATCCCTCGTTTAATACCTACGGGCACCAACTTTCTTTCTGTAATTGCGACTCTCTTATCACCCGAGTTTTCCGCCACGATATAGAAAGTTTTCGGTTGTTGATTCTTCTTGGATCAGGTTCGATATAAGAGTCGAGGTATGATATTTTACAATTTTGTAGACTGAAAATAGCGATTTATACTTTCATATATGTCGAACTAAATATTTTCACGGACTATTTTACGCTGTTATAGTCTTGAACCTTACACACACTTGGATTGCAAATCTTTAACTTTCACGGTTTCGTATTGCACTTGCCCTTGTGGATCTTTGTCTAACTCGGTTCAAGATGTGTATCAAATATTCTTGTATAATATTTTACGCTCTTATACACGTATAATTAAACTAGGAATGTTACGCGTACGAAACATTGAACTTTAATAAATTACTAATTAACTAACCGATGAATGTATTTATTTTCGATCTGATCGAAACTGATCTCGAGTTGTAGTACACTATGCCTTCTTTACAAAATCACGAGATATATGTTTCTATGATGTATAATTGATGAAAAAACAATTTTTCTCATAGGATAAAAAGAATTTAATCTTGAAAGAGTTAGGAAGGAATAGGATAAATATAATTTAGATTTAAGAAACATCGTATCGAGAAGAAGTATCCTGTTTTCCTTGGAATTTTATACGTTCAATAATTCATTATTTCGAATTAACGTATTATATAATGTGCTTCAAGAGCCATATCCACAGTCTACTAATACAGAGTAAAATACACGATATTTCCTGTTCTTCGATACTGAATGGATTACGCGTACGTATCTCGATACGCGTGTATGGAAACGTGTTAAACGGTCTCGCCTAACTTACAGAAGAAAAAAGACTATATGCCCTTAGGCGACTGAATACTCGACAGTAATGTCAGTATCCTAATAAGCTTAAGATTCAAGTCGGTAAAAACATGCTAAGCTGCATACTCCACATCTTCCATCACTACCAAAAATACGATCGTTCTGCTTAATTATCCAGAAACGAGAAGATACCTTTATCTAATCGACTTCATTATGGACTTAAAAACTCGGAAAAAAGTCACTAAATACCATTCCAATTATGTATTCATAGATTAGCCATCAATGCTTCCAAATTAGAACTATCACCTTGTTTTGCATCAGAATGCTACAGAATATCGATGGACAAATGTAATAATATTCCTTTTCCAAAAGTTGATGTAAATCCAGTTTGGAGGGAAATAAATTAAAACTAGTTTCATTAAAAAGCTAATATTTCCTCTTCGCTATCACTAGTAATCATTAACAATTTTTGTTAATATTAATTAATACAAACGCAAAAATATTTAGTGTAAGTGATATTTATATATAAATCCACCCTCGTAAAAATCATCTAAATCCAATTTATTTTCAATATCGTACTATTAAATACTACAGAAACAATAAATTAAATTTATAAACTCTTCTAAAAAATATCAATAAAATTTCCTATAAGAGTAGTAAACTGATATACGCTCTTTAAAAAAGAGAGAGAGAGAGAGAGAGAGAGAGAAGAAAGAAATGCTTCAAATATCATTACATTTTCAAACTGAATAAAATAGTGCGTGGAAGAAACAAAGAACTAGGTGTGTTACGAGTACGCATATTCGAACAGCTTCGACAGGAAGCATTTGACAACGCACTCCTGTATCCTCAATCGATATTTAAGTGCCTCAAGGATGTTTCTCGTAGATGAATACAACCATGATCTCCATCCTTGACACGTTTTTACGTCCATGAGCGGATCGCGGGGAAGTACACGAACTTAAAAAGCGACATGAGAGAAGAACGGGCGCGTTTCTTGCTCTTCTCTCTACATACGCGGCTCTAACAAAATACGGAGACGTTGAAATATTAGGCATAGCAGAACGTGAGCGTCAGGGGAAGATCTTAAAGCGAAACGGTGCATCATACGATATGTATTTCTGCTTAATACACTACCCACGTTTAAAACATTCCACAGTCATGTCGTTGACATCCTCTGCAGTTCCAGAATTTCCCATCCAGCCCTTTGGTTTACATATACGCGAAGAAAATCGCGCAATTCCTGCCCTTTGTTACCAACTCCTAATTATCGTCGCGATTTTTGCCCCTTCTTTTGACTTGTCGTTCATTTTTCGAAATATACCCCATCTTTGTGACGATGAATGACACTATCTGGTATTCTTCGTACGAATTTCTTTACCTACTCTAATTGGTTGTATTTGTATTCGATATAACAATCCATTTTTTAATTGGTAGATTAACAACATTCCACGATAAAATTATTACTAAGGGTTCATATAAACGTTTCTTATCTCCTTTTCTGTACCAAATTCGAATATTGATTAAATGTTTAATTCGTAAAATAAATATCGTTTTCTAACAAGGAAATCCAAGATCATATTTACAGCGGACATACTCGCTATATCGTAAAATTCCTTCAAAATATAAAATATTTTAAAATATCTAGGTATTAATCATCAATGTGTACAAAGATCTCGGACGCCATATTTCTTTCGCGTCCACATTAATCTCTTTATCATAAAACTCTACCTAATTTACAAATACACAAAAAATAATCAACATTTAACATATTTTATGTCCGTAGTAACATACATAGATACTACCTGTGGTATGTAAAAACGCAAAGTTGAGAAAAACGGCAATCTCACATACATAATACGCGACGCCGATGACGTACGTTCAATATGTCATCGAAGATCCTCTCGCACGCGGAAACTGGTTTACGCGATGCAACGATTACCAAGCGAGATGCTAGGAATCCGAAACTCGCAGCTTCTTCGAGAGTCAACGTACCTCCCCTCTTTTTAACCGAGGAACGTTCAAACTCGCTCCTCCGCCACGGAGGCCACGCAATCAGACAGTTTTTTTGAGGTTCGCATGAAACAGGTATTCGGGGCGGTTACTGGAAGGTAGCGTGTATTGCCAACACGCCGACACAAATCGGAATAATCGTGGTCAATGTGTACAAGAATAACCGAGCCATAAGAGAATTAGCATCGAAACGTGGGTCCCGCGTTTTTATCCCGCTTCAATTTTTCGAGTCTTCCACATGTTGATAGTGAAATAAGTTTCTACGCGTTTGTATACAAAACAATCTTAGGCTATGGTTACAATGAATGCGTATTCGAATTAACTCAGTACATCAAAACAATCACATATGTATAAACAGTAGCTATAAAGAGTATTCGTACTATTTTACTTATTATACCATTTATGTACGTATCATTTATTAGCACTTTCATATGACTATAAGAATTTCATACTATGAAAATGAAATGTAGAATCTGATAAAAAAAGACACTGCATTGGAAAATAAAAGTAGCCACAGTAAATTTTTTCTAGTGTATGCATTTCGGTTTGTAGATGTTCCACTCGTCAGAACACCACAACAGTTTCTTCAAATACGCATCCACTATATAACCTTACGCGGGAACGCTTTAAAGGTAATAGAGATTCTCAAGTGTCGGTCACACAAAATATTACAAAACCGTTACCGCTAACAAACTATTATAATTTTCGAAAGTTCTTAAACATACATCCTATCTTCCAATGATTATGTCTCACGAATATTTGTAAATCTATGTATCTTGTAAGCTATAACTCATGCGCGAGGAAACTTAAAGAACTTTTTTAAAGTTTTTATGGAAACAAGGAAGGATACTCACCGTTCAAGCAAACGTCGATCCCACCAGCAATAATCCACGTGCTGAGAACACACTAGCCAACACAATGTATGTACACACAGAAAAAAATCACTCGCGACAATCGACTATATGACTAGGAAGAAAAAAACGTCAGTATCACTAACGCGATTGGATACGATATACGAAAAACGTTGTCCCGGTACACTACGAATAAAAGGAAAAAAAGCACGACCGAAAGAACGATGGAAAAACCGCGAACCGTAGAAAACGTTCGCTCATGACCGTCTCGCGTGGCCGGCTGTGACTCTACTCCGGTTCGCTTTGGCTTCGGCGCGACACTCCGATCCCCACCAAACCCGATTCTCCCCACCGATCGTCACGACTGTACTTCCAGTTTGTACTTCCGATCTTCTCGGCAAAGTTCGGCAGCTTTCGACACGATCGGCGGTCCGTAGGGTTAGATGCTATACATATACATGTAAAAAGGATTTAGCAATCACAATTTTCTTTTTACTAAATTCGAATTTACGATAATCTTATTAATAAAATGATTGACACGAGAAAATCTGATAAATGTTTAATTTAGGTATAACTTTTAACAAACTATCTGCGATTTTGAAATATAGAAATTATTACAAATTGTAGTGAATTATTTCATGTGCTGTATCTTTACGTCAGTTTTTAAACTTATTATATTATTTATTATCTTTGATTTATTAGGGATATTATGAAATAAAAAATAAGGTAAAGTGAAAAATTGAAACATTTTATTTATAAAATTACGTCTACCACATCGTTCTTCTTCTTTAATTGTTGCCATTTTCCGAATATACATCATTTTTTAGTTCATAAATCTGAAAAAAGAGAAAAACATATGTATATTTTCCCTCTATTATTCAAAATGTTCGTTGTTAATACATACTTGTATATATGCTTCAGTTAACGTTATCATTTGTGGCAAAATTTGAGTTACGTGTAAATCCTGCAACTCGTACCACTGACCAGTTGCTCTATGTAGAATGTGAACTCTATATGTTCCTTGACCAGGTTCACCATCGTGAACTATATTTGCTACCAAATCATATGTTGTAAATGGATGTCTTTGTTTTACTTCAGGTGTTAAAATATCTCCAAAATCTACATTTCTGAAAGCAGTATATATTTTTAAGTTCTTTCACATTGTCATATAATAATATTATTAAAAGTTACGTACTTAACTGGAAAATTAACTATGGTGGGATTTTTTTCCACAAAGAATGTGTTCTTTGTAAACCTCTGTAAAAAATAAAATAAAAGATGAACATATAATATTAATACGCCATTATATACTTACTTTTATATAAAGTATGAGATAAGGAGGAAGTTCTGTTATTTCAAATCTCTTCATAAAATTTTCTTTATATGTTTTATACTCTTTTTCAGTTACAGCATTAAATTTATTCAATAATGTGTACAAATTGACCTATAATAAAAAAAAAAGATAAGTTTTCTGATACTGTGATGATCAAAGCTTATGGTTCGATACTTACTTGAGGAATAATATTTTCAGTAAATTGGTCTTTGAAAAGAGGTGGTGGTGGAAGATCACATGTCAAATACAAAAATGGGCTTTCTGTTACAGTTTCGCCATATTCTACCGTATGAAGTAATTCACTTCTTTGACTTTCATCCAATTCAAGTGGCGGTATTTTTCGTGTATATATCCGCATATGACCCAAAAACGTTTTATACACTATACTAGAATCACGCTTTTTTGTACCATTTAATGCTAAATGAAGGGCATTTAAAAACCATGAAAGAAAATCGATTGGATCACCTGAAAATTGAATTTTCAATATATAAAAGTTATCAATAAAAAAGTGATTTACTTGTAATATAATTTTATTTGTACCCTGTTCAGTAAATTGAAATCTCTTTTTACTCCATAAAACAACAGCTTGTAACATTTCATGTGGACTGACATGAGCTTTGAAATTACGGGGATTCCATAATTTTCTCATTAATTCACCAAATCGTTGAACTAAAAGATAAGAAGAGTCTCCAGGTGGCCTCTTGACATGAGAATAATTAGATTCTCTTAAGAAAAAATCTCTTAAAGGTGTAACATGAGAAAGTGCCTAAAATATTGAACTCTTATAATTATCTCATAAGATAGAATTAAAGAAATTTAAATATTTCAAACTGACTCACTTGTAAAATAACATTACAATAGTCATTTGCTTTAATATTATTCATTCCCACAATACCAGGAGAATATAGCGATCCATCTATGGCTCTTGATAATTTATCACTTTTATCTAATTGTGCAATTTGTGCTTTATCAAATGTTGGATTTAAAACATATTTTATGTCATCCAATGATGAATCTGAGTAACAGTTATTTATTAAGAAATATCATTATCTTTTGATATAAACAAAATAGTCAAATAATATTTTCTTACCAATTATTTCATAATTGTCAGGTAAACAATAAAATTTTAATGTATGTAAATTTAAGAAAACATGATGACTTTCAGCTACACTATGTGTATATGCATGAGTGTTTGTACCTCTACCTTGGAAGTACTTTCCGCATACAAGACAAGCATATACATTAATTTTTGACAATGATACTGAACATAGTTTTTCAAAATCAAAGTCTAAAAATTGGCGATTTATTGTATCTAAATAAGGGCACAATCGTGGAGCTTCTGAATTTGTTTTTATAATTTTAGCTTTTTCTGTAATTAGAAAAAATAATCGTAATGTATTTTAATTATTTTTAAGTTAGAAACTATATTTAAAAAAAAATTACATATTTTGAAAGGATTAAATTTATTTAACGTAAGGTCAAGTCCATAAATGCCAAAATAATGTATATTTTTACTTAGAATAGGTTAATCAAGGTGATTAAAATAAAGGAATCATCACCTAACCTTAAAATTCAAGTATGTAAACAATAAACTCGTGACATTTTATAATAAGTATTTAAAGTAAATAATAATTAATTCATGCAAGAAATAATTAAATATACTCACTGGCAATGCCTTCATCTAAATTATTTCGTTCTATCACTAATTTTATTTTTTGTTGATTCCCCGATTTACTTGTCGCCATTTTTGTTAGCAGTTCAGGTAAATCATTTTTATATAGCGATACATTCGTAAATGAGTAATGAATAAATACTAGTATGTAAAAATCATTAATAAAAACTAACGTTTGCAAATATTATAGAAACTGACATATATTTAACCTACAACGTAATTAAAAAATAAAATGGCGTTGATAATTTTACTTTGTTTTATTATATTTAAATAAAGAGTTAATAAAAACATAGATTTATATCATACATATAACTATGTTAATACATTTCCTTTATTTCTCTTTACAAAATATTTCAATATTTAATATAATATTTAAAAAAAACATTTAATATATTCTCCCTCATTTAAAAGATTATTAGTATATCTTAGTTTTAATAAATTAATAAAAGTATATATTTGAAATCAAATTTGAAATAGAAACTTTTTCCATAACGAAGCAGTATTAATAAGGTTATGTATAATTTAATGAATTATCAACTATATAACAATTTTTTAAAATGCGATATGTATAAAGATTCTTGTTTTTAGTATTATTGCAGATGCCTGTAAATTAGTTAAATTTATTGAAATAAGTATCATTCAAAAATGCAATAGTAAATGAACTCGATATTCGATAGCTCGTTAGTCGATTGAAAAAAGCTTCAGTCTTTGGCTGTTTAGTGCGCCACCTACGAAACAAATTCTTTTTAGATGAAAAGAGAGCAACGCAAGTTAATTCCCCCGCTACGGATGCCACGACTGATTGTCTCCGATGGTGTGAACGCAGATTCGCTTGACAAATATCCCCGGATAATGCATATCTATAAAGTAGAGAAGTTTTCAACTGAAGATCAGCAGGAGGCGAATTAGGGAATGTCGTAATGCACGGCATAAGTTTTTTAAATCACGTAAAAGACCTTGGCTGTTGGGTTTCTTAAAGTAAAATCGTTCCGATCGGTCCTTCAAGTACCTTCGTTTAATCTGGCAAAAAAACGATCCTCTTCATTCTGTTGATATGGCCGTCGTCGAGGAATTTGATTATTTATGTCGTTTATGTGCGACCAAAACGGGTATTCTAATGGGATTACCGATCTTCGAAGCCGGCGATCAGATGCGCAACATTGACAAGAAAATAGCCGCATGTTTGCCAGTGCAGGTAAAATCATGCACAAACAGTAGCAATTTCACTGCAATCTTCAGTGCTCTGTCTTCACCCCCTCTTTCTAATTTAACTATAAATAGAGGAAGAAAATTGGTGCAAGGTTTCACAAACTCCTCATGATAAGGGGAAATCTATATATTAACTTTAATTAACTGGATAGTTGCTTTAAAAAATTGAAGATTGTGATGGCATTTCGTATACTCTTTAAAAAATAAATATATTAGTGTTGTCAGTTAATTGATTATTTTTAGGTGTCTATGACTGATCAATTACCAAAAGTGGTATGCGAAGAGTGTGCTTATAAATTGGATCAGCTGTTTGATTTTCGTGAAAAATGTTTACATACTGAGGCAGTATTCATGGAAATGTTAAAAGAAATTGCCAAGCAAGAGATTGTTCGTATATCAAAAAGGGATTTGGAAGAAGTAGAAGAAATGAAGAGGATTCAGAGGAATATTGACAGAATACAAAATAATATGGAAAATGTACAAAATCATGTAAATCCCCAAGAAACAGCAGAGCCTACTATACATACTATGCAAGTCATAGATGAAATAGATTTGGCAGCTGGCGAACAAGTTGTTACACAAGAAGAAATAGGACAACAAGATACAGATATTGAGGTTACTGGTATCGACTGTTTAGATGGGGATACAGCTAGAATGGTGGATGAACATATACGAGAAGTAAATGAACAAATAAACCTAATATGCTTGCTGAAATAAATTGTACTATATCTATTACAACAATATTTTCATTTAAAATTATTTCTGAATGCAATAATGCTTCAAATGTAACTTAAATGTGTATATTTTTGTATTGCAGGTTTCTAATCATCAAATAGCAATGCATTTGGAGGGTGATATGACTGTAGTTGGAAATTTAACAGTTAGTGGTCATTTGAGTCAATTAGGAATAAATTATGTTACTTCAATAAATCCTGAAGATCAAAATCGAGAATCAATTGTACATTATTGTGATAATGTAAAGTATGAATCAGTACCAATAAAACAAGAATATCATAGGTTGCGAGATAGATTAACCACAGAAGATCCTGCAAATGTACTTGAAGATAATGTAAGTTATTTAAATAGAAGTGAAATATAAATAATATACAAATTTCTTTGATAAATAATTTTAATCTATAGGTACCACATGAGAATTTTGCTCCTGCTCAACCAGAGACTGGTAGTGATATAGAAGAAACACGTGTAGTTGAAAGTGAAACTCCTAGGCATACAACTTCTCAAACAAATACTATGGCATCAACGAGTCAAATAACAACTGGAAGTCCAGAAATTTTAGTAGAATATACAAAAAGAGCCAAACATGCATTATTAGAAACAGCATTAAATAATCCTACAGTTGATGAAACAGGTTCACATTGGTATGTGTGTCCATTTTGTAATGAAGCAACATTAGGTTCAAATAATATGATAGCACATTTTGAACAATATTTTTGCTGTTGTCCTTGTGGTTTATATTTTACAAGTGTAGATGCCTTAAATGTACATAAGGAAAGATGTGATGTATATAAAAGTAAAACAATCGACAAAGAAAAACAAATCACAGAACCTGAATTAGTGTCTTCTCAAGATGAAGTAAATATAGAAGAAAAAAAACAAACAACAGTAAGGCAGAAATGGACTCCAAAAGTTTGCACTCAATGTGGTAAACAGTATAGGACGAATTATAAATTACAAGAACATATGCGGAAACATACCGGTGAAAAGCCTTTTCAGTGTGTGACTTGTGAAAAAGCATTTCGTAGTAAAATTGGGCTTGCACAACATGCGGCTACACATACAGGGCAATATGATTATAATTGCTCCACATGTGGTAAAGGTTTTCAATCTAAAAGTTATCTTGTTCTTCACCAAAGAGTACATTCAGATTTAAAGCCTTTTCCATGCAACACTTGTGGACAACATTTTAAAACGAAACAATCATTATTAGATCATCAAAATAGACATCTTGGGGTCAAACCATATGTATGTGAAATTTGTGGCAAAGGTTTTATAACCAAAGGACTCTGTAAAAGTCATCAAAAAATACATTCGGGTATGGATAATCGTCAGTATCCATGTGTGGTATGCAATAAAATGTTTGTTAGTAAAAGTTATCTGAACACTCATTTACGCATTCACACAGGTGAAAAGCCGTATTTGTGTGAAGTTTGTGGTAAAGGATTTTTAACAAGAGTCGATCTTAAAATTCATTCAACAATGCACACGGGAGAAAAAAGCTTTAAATGCGATATGTGCGGAAAAGTATTCGCCAGAAGGGCAGCGTTAAGGTGTCATAGGAGATTGCACACCGGAGAACGGCCTTACAGATGTGATGTATGTGGTAAAACATTCACACAGTTCACTCCTATGGCCATTCATAAAAGATTACATACCGGAGAGCGACCGTATGAATGTGATGCATGTGGCAAAACATTTGTATCGAGATCAACCATGATGTGTCATAAAAAAAAACACCATGGTACAGCACCCGTGCAAAAAGATGAACCAGTTCCTCGTCAAAACGAAATAAAAAATATCTTACCAGCAGAAATTGTACTCCGAGATTCCCAGGAAGGAATTCAAATTACCGCAGATTGAAACGCATGATTAAAAATCGGGAAACATTAAAGTAAATAGATACAAACAATGCATGATAAAAAATGAAATATCGAGTCTGCATTTTATAAGAAGCGGCATTAGTCACCACAATGTATTCCTTTACTATAGCATATATGTTAAAATTGTATACAAAGAATATATTTTCGAGGATTCTTTGCAAGGGATAACAATGTTTTCTAAAATCATGTATACCTATAGAAAGTAAAGAAAAAATTAAATGATTTTCATTATCATTAAAATATCGATATTGGTATTTTGCCGAAGTATGTTGCTGTTTTCAAATTGTCTACTTTTTTATTTGCAGTTTGTTTTGCTCTGGAATCTTTCAAAGATTAATAATTATTGTTAATCAAGCCATAAAATACTGTCAGATTTAAGTCATGTAAAAGATAAATATTATTTTCAAGCTTCTACAGTTAATGTATGTGCATTATAGGACTTGATTTTTAGCTTGTGATAATACATTTTTTCAATGACATATGTTAAAAAGGTTATATAGTATAGTATGTAGTTTCTCAAATTCCGATCAAATGATACCAAGATTAAATATCTACATTTATTCTAACAAAGCTCAAATTATGGACATATGATATAAAATTGAAATGAATTAATTTATAATTTATTTTTTAGCATATTTTTAAGAAATGCAATGCATTGTTAATGAAATAACACAAATGTTATTTATTTAAAGATATACTAAATTGAAAAATGGCTCGTTTGAATCATTACATAAGAATTTTCTTTATATTGTGTGTGCATTATAAATTGTTATAAATGTCATGAAAAAAAGAAAATAAAATGACACATTTACTAGCTATATAACATAAAACATGATTATCATAAAGAAAGTCAAATATTTTCTTATTGATACTAGTAAAACATTAAAATATTATTTATCGAATTAAAGGCTGATAGCTATTTTTACTGCAAGGAAATGCTATAGAATGGTGGTTATATCATATTAACAATGTAGTTTCTTAAATTTAACAAAAGTGTAAAGTTATATATAATCACCTTTAACACATGCATATTTCTGTGGCATCTCTGCGGTTTTCTTTTAAATAAAAAAGCTTTCAGCACTACACATAGTAGAAATTGTGATATGTAACAATAAAATGATTACATTTGTAAAATTGTGATGATTGTAATATTATTGACAAATCCTATCAGAAAAAATATAAAAAATTCTACAACCAGATTTAAAATTTATTTTTAAATTTTATAAACCTATACACGTGACTAATATTCTTTATTTATTACTGTTTAGTTGTAACATATTTAAAGTAACATGTCATCTGCTTTTTACCCTCTAAATATCTAGTTAATAATAAGGTTAAACCAAGTAATAAAAAAAATTAATTTTATTAAAAATTCTTTTTATTTCGAAACGGTATTAAATAATAATATTAATGACAAGAGCTGCTAAATTGATATTGGGCTTAAAATTTAGCAGCAATAACATAATACGAGCATTACGCGCGTACGTTGATCTTTTTTTTTAAATGGACATAAACTTATTTTTGTCTTTAACTACATTATTACACTGACCTGTTATGCAGCTATTACATACGTACACTCGTGTGTATGCATAATATACATATATATGCATGTGTATGTGTCTAGCGTGTTAACAATTTCCATTACAATCGCTGTTCCTATTTCCTACATCGTCCTACAATTGACAACAAATATTTAATCTATAATTTGACATTAACTACCTATGCAAGGCATCGATGACAATATATTTGTTTCGTTATTTTTTCCTTTCTATACTATATATAGGGGGCCCCTAAAATTATGGGAAGTGTGAGTAATGATTATCAAGTTCCAGGATTACATTAACATTTTACGCAACTTATTTAAGCATATGCTTTACGATCCTCCATGAAGCTTTTTGATACAAAATACATATAAAATTGTAAATAGCCGCGGTAAAAAGAAAAACTCATAGAAAAATGTAACATTGTAAGATACAAAATACGTCCGTCGTTGTTTGACATGTGTGCAATTTTTTATTTATACAAATATTTATAATTTCTTTCCTTATTTTTTCTTTCTTTTGTATTAATTTAATCGCTTCTTTTTTCTGCTACGTCCACACATTATTATGTAAATGTCCTTATTAAGCGTGCAGGTAGGGGCCCTCGTTAAATCAGTGGTCGATGATATCAACAAGTTCTCTAATATTGGATTATATGTGTATCTTACAAAGCACCACGATCTAAAGCTATACAATACATATAGGGTGTCGTTTACTGAATACGAAACTACAAACAGGGAATCGGACGTACAATTCTTGCACTTTATGTTTCTCGATCGTTTGCTTATCCATATAGGCAGAACTTTTTACTATAAAGATAAATATTGATAATTAATAATAAGTAGCATACAATCTTCGAAAGAAAATTTACGCAATAGTGGTAATTATAGTAATATATAAGCGCACTAACACCCTATATATTTTGTCTAGTTGTCACTTATACAATAACAAACATATATTTTTAGTCAAAATCTGATTTAAACAACGTAAAAAATTAGAAATCTTTTTGCAGAATCAATATAACATCGAATCTAATAGACTTAATATATCAGTAATGTATCATTGTTGCAATTGTTTACTCCTTTTTGCAAATGTAGAGTTAGTACAAGAATACGGAGACACAAAATTGTTTTCTAATTTTGTATATATCATTATATTGATCCCAAAACTGATTTTTAACTTTTACGCTTATATGTAAACTTAGTATAGTCACAGCGACGTATTTATAAATTTATAGACATAAGAAACGGTTATTTTTAGGAACGCAAGAGGATTATTCGAAGGAAACATTATTATAATTATGAATAAATTTAATTGAATAAATTTTTATAATACAATTATAAAGAAAATGAATCTGAAGAAAAAAATATACGCAGTCCGTTAAAATACAAAATTTTGCCTGATCAAGTTATAAATACACGATCAAACTTCCTTGTCTTTTCGGTTTTTAATATAAACATAAAATTTTAATTAACTTAATTTTTATATCCCTCGTAAATTATCAATTTCTTTTATGTTAAATTTTTGGCAGTATTTGCATTGAACATATATAAAAGCTATAAAAATTGTGTTGAACAAATATTACAAAAGCAGTGATTATAACAATAAAATACGAGGTGCGACAATAATACATATATAAATAGCAGTTCAAAGAATTATGGCGTTAAATAAAAAAGTTCGGAAATTTGATGTTGTACTCACGAATAACAGGCTAGAAAAAAAGAAAATACATTGCTACATAAACATTATTTTATTTACAGATTTTGTTTGTCAATTAAAAACAATTTCTCATATCTTATCAAGGTCAACTAAACGATAACGGTACATAATCCAACATATAACAAAAATCCTAATGCATGAACTTAATACAAATTAGAAACTACGCATTTATATAAAACATAAAGAGAATTTTACGTATTAAGCAATAAAAAAAGATTATAATTATCGAAAAATAATTTCTTTCTTTACTTGTCACATATTCACAAAATAATATTAGGCTATGAAACTTTATATTTCGTGATACTGTGCTTGCAGAAAGATGAAAATTAGAAAATTAGTGAAATAAATGATATTTCGCCATTAAGTAGCGATAATAGAATCAAAAAATTATGTAGACCAAAATATTTTATACACTCACAGATTTGAGCACCTATGTTAATTTAAGAATTATCTCTTTTTGTATAATTGTACCATTTTGTAATTACCGTTGCACTTTAAAAAAAATTTTTTCTCAATCATTTTACTGTTTTAACATTTTTTTAAATGAATAACAACACAAAATTGCCACAAATATTAAATTACTCACAACTGTAACAGCGATGTAGTCCATCAGTCTTTCTCTCATTTCAACATCTGTCATGGTTCATTTCTTTATATTCAATATAATATGTATGCATTCTTGTGTCTGTGGTGGTTTAAAACATTCGTGAGAGTACAAATAACAGTTAATGCTATTTATTTCAAAAGGTGTATCCTTCTTACGTCGTATGTGAAACAAATTAACGTTATATGTAGAATAAGAGGAATGAAACATGTTGGTCCTCTTTTGATGTTAAGTGTTCTAAAAGTACTTCTATTCACCTTTACATTTTTGTATTCTCATGAATATATAATTTGTAACTTACATATAAGAATCAAATTACCCCACCTCATTGCCAACACTAAGGAATATATCACATATTTTATACATTTTGACATGAAGAATATCTACAGTTATTTAAGTGTTCTCTTGCTTTCTTAATTTATATCATTGTTTAGCAATTGGACGATTGTAATTATAAATATTTTATTTCAAAATGTGCATTTTGATAAATTTACACAAATTTAAATTTACTAGAATATCAAATGTACGAACTATAATTCCAAAAATGGTGGTAACACCTCCCACAGACACTAATGATAGAACAATTTTCTTTTCTATCTTTTAATCAGTACTTTCGCTTGTTCAATATTTTTTTTTTAAATTTCATGCTAATTGATGATTCGTGTAAAAATGAACTTAATCGCATGACATTAGAGTAAATTCTTCTAACAATGTGCCGTATGTAATCAAGCAATATCAGTGTACAGCGTTACATATTTACTGCCTCTTTCATGTTTCATGGAAATTTTTATTTTCTTATCATAAATCATAATCATTACGTATTATTTTTTAGCAAAATTAGTCAAATAAAGATAAAAATATCGCAAAATAAATTTATAACATTTGCATAAGGGACAAAAGACATTTTTATGTTTATTATTTCTACTAAATCTCTTCTTCCTAAGTGAAACACTTTGCACAGCAAAATATGTTTTGTGTATTGTAATTCTATTAACAGTATCAAATAGATTTAATCACTCGTCTGATTCAATATAATAGTAGTGAACATGATCAAATTTAAAATATAAATGAAGTCATTTACGCATATACCTACTATTATTGCTCCAAAACTACAGCACTGATAAATGGGTCCAAAATGTTGATCATTGTGTACAATTTTTCTTCATCACAGGGTATGGTAAATTTAAGTATACCACCCTAAAATAAGTTATTTTTTATACTCTAAATTAATAGAACATTAAATTTTTTATATGAAATAGATTTCTTAAAGGACATAAAATATTGTTTCATATTTTTTTACTAGTACGTTTATAATTTGTAAAATTTTCATAAAAATAATAATGATTTACTTACGATGCTACTTGACGGCGAGAGTCTGTTTAAGATGGCGCATGAGGTGACTGCCGACGTCGTGAACCTCAGGCCATTGTTTGAGCACAAATACTATGCCCAATACAACAAACGTAGTTGTTAATATGCGCACCCTGCACATGAAACAATGAGGCTTAGTACAACTGCAACAGAGATGCGAAAACAAAATAAAACAATGAGTGCGCAAAAGTAAAATCAGATGGCGATGTACGTGATGAAGTATGAATTGAAATGTATGTGAATGAAAACGGAACAAGGATGATGGAACAGAAATATAAACTGATAAAAAATGTAATGGTTATCTGTTTACTATAAATGAAAAAAAGAAAAAAAAGATGATATATATTGAAGTAAACAAAATTTACTTCAAAAAGCTTATGCAATTAAGCTGGAATGTCCAATATTTTGTTTTGGTTTTAATAGATTATTTTCCTGTAAAAATAAAACTCAAACATAACTTTACAATATGAAATAACTGTACCTGGTCCTAAGGAAAGGCATCATTATACCAGCACCTGTTGCAACAAGAAGTAGAATAACTTGCAACACAGTTAATACTACGTTTATGAGCTTTACAACCAACGCCCTTGCATTGCTATTATCCAGACCCTCTAAAGTGACATATTGTTGATGTTGTTGTTGTTGATGTTCCATTTTACAAATTTTAGTTTGGCAACTCTCCAACATTTCGTGTATGTCCCTTAATCGATCTTCACTTTGATATTGCACTTTTTCTTCCATATCTGTTATAGTTTGTTTCAAGTTTTCTACTTCATTTTGGTGCAGTTCAGTTAAATCGTTAATTTGTTCCTCCAGACGCTCGCTTCTAAAACGTTCCTCTTGCAAAGCATGGGAAAGATATGTCACTTCTTGTTGCAAACTCTAAAATTGTTTAAGGAAAAAATTAATTTTAAAATTATGATGTATAGAAACATGTTATTGTTCTTTATTTGTTCTGTTTCATTACTTATTTCTTAAATCATCAGAAACAAACCTTCAAACCTTCTAATTTATCTTTCATTCTCTCCAAATTTTCTCTATGTTCTTGTAGTTCAGAGAAAATAGATTTAAGACTAAGTGCAGCATTATTACTACTGTGACATGTGTGTGCTTGCCCCCTACTACCAGGTCCACTTTCACTTGTAACACTAGAGCATTCGGATCCTTCTTCGGATGGAAATTTCATTGCCGCAGCACTATGAGTTGATCCCAAACTACATCCACCAGGCAGCGTCGCTGATCCATGATGAGCCTTTTCATCTTCAACACTAGCGTTATCTCCATTACCTGCACGCGGTGTATCGTTTACATAAAAAGTTGAGCCATCTGCAGGGACACAGACGTCGCAAGTTAGAATGTTATCCAATACCAAACTATTCTGCCTCTGCTAATAACTAATCAATTTGTATGCTTTTTCGTATTGCAACACTCCTATCTTTCAAATACAGTTAATGATAATTCAAAAACATTTTTGTTGTATATAAATGCATCAATAATGTGTCACAAAATGTTTTGTAAACTAATACAAAAATTGTTTTTTCTTTATAATTTTTGTTCTTTGAATTCATGTCCACATATGTGTTTAATATACTTTGCTGATGTATTGGATAACTAATATATAAAATAGCAAACATCTGAATATGTGAAAGCCACTAAAGACAAGGCAAAATTATTAAGTAACACAAAGTAGTAATAAAAATATAAAGCTTACAATATGTAAACACAACATTCTCACATCAAATTTGCTTATCTGGTAGGTATTCATCAAATGTGTAAATATATAAGATTTATGTACCTTATCATATACAACAAAAAAGGATATAGTATTAAAAATTATTAAGATTTTACGAAGTAAGACACGTATGATATATTTACATATAAAAAAACAGATATAGTAAGAAAATTAGCCCAAATGTTACTTACTACTTTCAACTGCCATGACAGCAAAATATTAAACATTATTTATTGTTTAATGTTGAAATGAGTAAGAAGATATTGTACTATTACTACAATACATTATAAATTACTATATATATATATATATACTATCATCTTATTCCAGATAAATAAAAATTTATATTTCTGGGATAATGAACATATTAGCAACTAAAGTAATAATATAACGATTTTAATAGTGTATTTACATATATATGTATATGTATTTTAAATAAAAGAAACGTGCATACTATTGCTTGTAGTACCACAATTTATTAACATAGGTCAATATGTGCTTAGTGATAGCTTTTAAAACACAAAGATTTAATTAACACTTTCCATAGTAAATATTATTAAAAAATTAAACAATAAATAAGATCTGGACAAAATTGTGTTAATTAATTAAAAAAATAATTTGTAATAAAAATTACTCACGAGATAAAGTATTTATGTTATCTGCACTGCCAAATTTGTTTTTTATTAAATGTGCAAATTCTCTTGGTTTGGACATTACACTTCTGAAACATATAAGAAAAATAAAAATCAGGAATAGCTTTAATATTCCAATTTTATAAAAATTGGCTTTGGAAAATTATTATATTTATATAAAAATATCTTATACATTAAAACATGTAAATTTGTGTTTTATATTTATGAAGATACTAAAATTTGAATGTGCTTGGCTTAAATATATAAATATATACCTATATATAAATGTTGTACTGCATTCATTGCATATTTATTTTATAAAATGATAATATAGTCAAAACTTAATTATAATAATAAATGTTATGATGAAATGATTAAAAAACCATTGCAGTCTATTTTCACACCAACACTCACCCTGAAAAACCACTGATTCCAACCCTAATATTGCCACCCACGTTTCTGGAAGTGAATCTTAAATTAGATGAAAGTGTCATACCCTATATTTAGGATAACAAAACAGAAATTGAATAAAAAGAAGAAAAGAACACAAAGAAATTACATTAAAGGAACACTTTTTCACGTTTGTCACTACAGTGTAAAATTTTTATTTTAGCATATTAATTATAATACGCAATACTAGTTTTTTAATTTAATTTAATACTTTTACTTTTTCAAATAAGCACATAAGCACATACAGCAACAACAGGAATAACATACATCATATTTTTATAAAATATACATTATAATACGTACAATCAAAATATGCTTTATAAACTATTAATATAATATATACATTTTAATAAATATCTAAAATAAAAATAAATAAAAATCTATATCAATTAATTCAGATTTAGATCTATTAATGATTATTTAAATATATCAGCCACATTAATAAAAAATCCATATATATATATATCTACTTCTGATTTGATTGCTTATTGCACAATTAAAATACAGTACAGACAGTTGATAAAAGATAAAATATACTTACTTAAGTCCTTGTCCCATATCCCGAAGCACTTCTCTGGGTTGTCTGTGACTTGTAGGTGCACCATTTAATTCATAATGTTTTAATTTTTTTGTATAACTATCCAATTTTTTTTGGAGTTGAGAAATACTGTGCGCTGATTTTTGATTTTTCTTTTCAAATACTGCTTTGATTCGAGTAAGCTGCTGCTTGTCTGCATTGGCAGCTAATTTTAGATATTCATTTACATTTTCTGGAATAAAAAGGACATTAGATAAATTTCACATTTATAATACATACTCTGACATAAATTGCGATTATATAAAGGCCTTCATATAATTCATATAATTGTTTTAACACTTCAGCACTATACTAATTAACTGATAATTGCTGAAAATTACCATCACGTGTGGTTTGTTCTATTCTTATAAGTTCTCGTGTTTTAGCAATTTTACTTTGGATATGCTCAATAGCTTGACAAACACGAGCAGAGTTAGAGTCAACATCATCAGTTATTAATTCAGAGGAGCCATTTGATAGGAACGATTGTGTTGCATGATATTGTTCCTATAAACAAATGTAGTGTTATATTAAAATACACAAACCTAAGAGAGAAACAAATTATGACTAACAAAACACATTTCCTTGAGCACATTGTTTGTTAACTTGTACTTTGGTTGCACTCTGAAACTGTGGAGATAGTCTAACTTTGATGCCACTTACAATATTATGCAAGTAGGTACTTAATTTCTTAACCTATAACCCTGATTATACAGTAGTGATTGATGACCTTGTAGTACAGTACAGTGTAATTACATGCCGTAACTTCACATTACATAAGTAACTTTATATAAGCATATACAATCATATTTACTACTGTAATAAACATTTAAAAACACAATGGTATCGATTTTGTTGATCTAAATACTTTAACAATAATTTTAAATATAATAACATATCACTATTAGAGTTATAAATTATTAGAACTTAAATGAATATGAATGTGTTATTTAAAAATGAAAATATTAATTACATTACAGTACATTAAAAAGTATCAAACATTCTGAAAATGAAATTATTTTTATTTATTAATTATTATTATTTTATAATATTAAAACACATACTCCTTCGTCATCGGCTGGTAGGTGAATATTTGGCACAAACTCGTCTTGTTCGGCAGTGATTAAATTGGTATTTGGTTCATCCATAGCATCTACTCGAATCACAGTTCCTGGTGATTTTTGCCTACTACCTTTCATGCTGAAGCTGCCTCCACCACCACTACTTCCACTGCCTGTACTACCCTCCCCTGTTTGGGAACTGCGAAGTCAAATTAATTTTGTACTGTGCTCCTTTTATTTATTTTTCATTTATTTTTTTTAGGAACTTATTTTTCTTATTTGTAAGTACAAAATATTGTATCATTAATTATATCATATTGAAGCATAAGCTTAATGTTTCAGTTTCATGTAAAATACTACAAAAAAATAAGAAGTTTTAATCTTAATTTATGTAAGCATACATATTAATATCTACAAAAAATTGGGTCTTACAGTGAAGCATTACGTGCTTTTGAAATATGTTCCAAAGTAGCTGAAAATTGTTGAGGTGAGGTCAATGTATTTCCTCTGTTAGGTGATGTACTGCGTGAACTATTCTTACTTGACGTAGTTATCATCAAATTAGCCATTCCTTTTGCTGAAAAAATGATTACCTAACTGTGTTAGTAAGACTGTAAATCTTCTTAATATATGAGCTTAAATAATTTGTTGTATATGTAATCTATATATATGTAAAAATATATCTCTATCAATAAATATATCTCCTCTTTATCAATATAAGTAATACTTTCAATATTATTACTATTAAACAGTAAATAAAGATATAATAAATGAAGAAATTAAAATATATTAATCCCTAAAAGACTAGGTGCATCATTCATTCTGAAATCATTATTATCGTTCAAATAAATATAGTATGTTCTCATTATCAAGAAAAGCTATGTTTATCAAATGTTATCAATATTAATCATAAGATTTCTCATGATATGGTCTAGCAAAATGAAATGTATACGAAGAAAATATGACAAAGTAAATTAATAAATCAATATAATACAAAATTACATGAAACTAATGATGTTTATTGAAATAGAAAATTAATAAAAAAAAATTCACAATGTTAGAAGAAAATGAAAGAATACACCACAGAATAATTCTATTTTACTTGACCCCTATATACCTATTTTGAGCTACAATTTTCTCTAAGAGTGATATTATCTAATCTAAATCCTGTATGTACAGTCAATTATATGTGTTATCCAAAAATAGTACATATATAGGAAGTTTAGTTCAAACACTGATGCAGTTCATATTTGCTATAATTTATTCATGTCATTACAGAGGTCATCCATATCTAATTAACATTTGTAACAAATTTTCTGACCTACTTTTCTGACAGTAAGCACATACTAAATAAAACTGCATGACTATTGAATATCAAAAAACCGTTATTATCAAATATTGATATTGTACTTTAACAATGTTACCAAAAATATGTATTTTGAAGAAAATAACATTGTCTAGCATCAAAACTCATTTTGAGATTAAGAAAACATCTGAAAAAAAATTACATGCAGTTACTTCTTTCACATTCTATCACCTTTAATCCAATCCTTTAACTGATGAATCATTTTGATTATCATAATTAGAACATCGGCATTGTTTTCGAAGTATGACGAACATATTACGCGGAAAAACACGTGCAATGTAAAACAATAAAAAATATCGGCACATTATCCATTTCATAAATATCAATCATATTCAATCTAGCACAAATATTCATTCTATTCATTAAAAAAAGTTATTCATGGTACTTTGTAATAATTAAAGCGCAAAACAACATGATATACATAAGTGTACATAATTAGACATTAAATGTAGAATTTTATATTAAATCATGTTATAAACAAATTAAACGTTGCAGCCATTACAGGATCTTTTATTTTATTTTAATTCTACAAGAATGCATATTTTATGTAGTGGTAAATACTATCAAAATTTAAATGCATACATTGCATACTTTAATTTTCAGGGAAATCGTAAGATAGCAGAAAACTAATGCAACAAAAATAAGAAAATGTCGACTAAAATCTTCTGAACCGAATAACACAAATTCCGATACACAACGGTTCTTATATAAACTAAGAATTTCTGACAAAAATAACAATGTCACCTCGCGTAATTGTCAAATACGTGAAACACAGAGAGTCTCGTTAAATTTTCCTATTTAACAAATACAGCTTCATTGAAAAAATACAATATTTATTTAGAACGAAAAGAAAATGTGGAAACATGTAAAGATTTAAAATACGCATGTATGTACGTCAGAGAAGAATCGACGAATATTTAGCGACCTGTGATATTACGTTACTATCGCGACTCATTTCCACACATACGATATCGTCCATGGTTATATAGGTTGAAAAGAGATATGGGAAGTAATTGTCCCACCCCTTTCATGCTGATATTGAGAAACGGGGTACGACTATCGAACAAAAACAAACGACCTGTCAAAGCTCTTCCGCGGTTCTTCGACATTCGATTTACCGAAATATATTTCGTCCCTCACCTTCTTTACCGCCTGATGTATGTAGCTCTTGGTTGAAGCATGGTTTTTATTTCAACGAATGTCACACTGGGAATACACAAAGCAGGGCTCCTTTTCGCGTATTGCGTTTTTCTCAATTGTCTCTTTGGTCAATCAAATAATAGGCTCTGTTATCGTTTTTCACGGGCGTGTCATCGTGCACCATTCGACATCGTAGCACTAGCCACTCTAATATCAACAAACGTGATACATTCTTTCGTCTTTAGGCACTTAATCGACAGTAAACTCATTCAGGAGCATGACGGAACACGCACACGGTGCGACACATTCGGCGAAACCGCTTCGTTACTTCACAACTCGACAGTGGAATACGCCAAACGGAACACAGAGCAACGAACGTAGAGGAGGGGGTAAACAAAACCGATATATTACCACTTGCACCGACTGATCTTTCGACTCCTAGGGATATTTTCTATGGAGATGCGATTGGTATTGCACTACCGTATCTAGCAGTATACGTGTCACTTCGCATTTATATAAGTTTAATGGATTTTATTTACATATGTTTTTAATTACAGTGTAATCAAATAAATTTCACTAGTTACTTTAGTTCATTTAAATATCACATGATGAATTTGTCTATTTTATATCAGATTCTTGTTTTCGTACCGATTCTTTCGTTGTGTTAGATATGTATTTATATTAATGTATTTATATTTACTGAAGACAAATGAAAGTAATTTATATATTAAATGAAATTATGTACCAATAGTTAAAAATCGTATATGTTACAAGTTCTGTTTAATGTATTATATTCAACAATAGTAGATAATTGGATGCAATTTTGTCAGCTAGAGAAAACTTTCTTGGTAGTATATGTATGCGCATATAATGCCAAAAGGAAGTTCCAAGATTTGGTATTATGTATCGAGTACGACACTTTCCTTGCAAATTACCGTGCACTCGGATATCTTCGGCTAGATTCGGATTGAATGAGTGCTGTGCAAAGAGAAAACGCATTTGACGAGAATCATAATTTATTTTAGATTTTAAACGCTTATTGTTGAAAGATGTGTGTATGTGTGTGTATTCAAACAATTGGAATTAGCACTTTATTTTCATCTATATTTAACTGTGTTTCATTTCACTATTAAAAAATTCTGATTAAATTTTTTCACTGTGAGTTACTTAATTGTTTAAGCTTATGAACAAGCGAATTTCCAAAGGAATCTCTATATTGCGGGCTAACGAAATTCAACAAGCTGTAGGGCGTTTCGTAGTGCTCGCTTTCTCTCTTTGATGTGTCGTCGTGTTCGTTACCAACGATGGTAAAACCAGCACTTGATAGTTCTATGCAAAACTTCAAGCCCTCTAATGTAATCAAATTTAAGTAGAGGAAATGATTGTTATTTCGTAATTTTTCTGATATTTTGATGTCCGTTACATGCTGTTTTACGTCGTTGATAATGGTTTGCGCCTCAAGCTTCCAGTGATCCTTGTCCAGCTCTTTGTTATTTACCTCTTCCTTCATTCTCGCGTTTTAACAGCGTCAATAACCCTCTTTTTACGGACGCATGTAATATTCTAAACAAACTGACGATATTATAGTTCAACGTTACTAATCAACCTTTCGTCAATGTTGGAACAAATTCACAATTTGTTACGTTGAACAAAGTTCGTCTTATTCGTGCTAACAATAAGACGGCACGTGGACAGGTTAGAACCGAGAACCGAGGGTCAAAGACCAAGATTATACGATTATGTAACTATTTGGCGAACTTATTTCTCTCTTAAGGGATATATAATATCGCTTTTCAGTGACGACAGTGACTACGATCTGTCATCAGTTTAGACCTTGACACTGCGTAGTTGTAAATTTATGTTGTACATTCAATCCCACATATTTCTCGGTACATGTGCACTGAATGCACTATAGACCTGTACTAATTATGAATCATACTGCGTATGCAACTTCTCGCTTATCGCAACGCCATCTCATGACGTTCTCTGATACTAAATTTACCGCAACAAATAAGCGGGAAAATTTACTATCCTATAGAGCAGATAAAATATTATCCTATAAAGCAGATTTAAACGATCCTTGATCTTACATAAAGTTACTATGTTCCTGTTGATCTTCGAGCAGAGCGCTAGCAAGTATTAAAAGATTTTTTAATTCAATTCAATTCAATTATGTCAAAGTGGTAAGCTATTAATAGCTTTTTAAGACAGCTTTTTAAAATTCCAAGTTTTGATAAATTAAAAAAATATAAGGTAGCAGCAAGAAAAGAATTTTATCCTTGTTCAATGTCCTCGTTTAGCAGTTGCTCAATAGCTACAAAAGAAACGTGATATCATTGTAACGAAGCTCACGTACATTTATTAATTTCATCTATAGAATGCAAAGTTCAATTGGGACTGGTCATACCTCTTATTATATTCTGCATCGAGGACCTCGGCAACATGGTCACATAATATTTCTATGATTATTAAAATATATATTACTACACTTTTTTTATCATTTTTTCTCCTTTCATAATTCCAAGCAACTTTAAATCAAAATTTATTGAAAATAGACGATCAACTTAAATGCTAATTCGAGCGCTCAATAACAATTTAATTCGATTTGAAACTGAATTCAATCATTTAATGTTTCGTATATTTCACTCTATAAATGGATCTCACGATTTTTAGAAATAATCAAGTTCGATTTGAATGCAAATTCAAGCGTTTCATATCACGCGAATTTGATTCAATTGATCGTACGATTTTTAATAACAATCGAGATCTATTTGAATGTAAATTCAAGCGTTTAGTATCTCATGAATTCGACTTAATCGATCGTACAATTTTCAATGACGATCGAATCGATATCGCGAAGCAGGACAAGAGAACTTGACGAGGTTGCGACAGCTGCCCCAGCTACGTAGCGATGAAGACGGGCCAAGCTGATACTGGGAGATGTGGGATCAGCTGCCGGAGCTGATACTGACGCAGATATTCAGTCACCTCGGTCATGGAGACCGTGCCAATGTTGCACAAGTCTGTCGGCCATGGAACCGTGCACTTTCATCGCCAGTTCTTTGGCGTTCCATCACAGTCTTCATCGACCGTGATCTGCGTGGTGACTTCCCTTTGGCGGGAGAATTAGCCGTACGCAAACATTTGTGAAAAATAAAATATCTAATATCCATTCTCTTATACTACAGTCACACGATTCATTAATGGAACGTGTGAAATTGAAATTTTGAGTTTTTTGAAGAGTAATCGTCGGTGTTTAACCCTTTCAAAATTAACGAAACAATACATTTCAAATAATTAATGAGACTTTCAAAACGACCGTTAAATTGTTTTAATTCTTTTCGGGATCATTGACACCTTTTGCAACATAGGATTCTATCGTAAACGAGAAAGTATGTAATGCAAGGAGAAGAACGATTTCCTATCCATATATTTTACAAAAATAATCATTCAAATCCACAAAAATGCATCGTTGTGAATTTACAAAATTTCTGTGAGAAATTACACATTGATCATTTTGATCATTTTGGTAATTGCGTTAATAATAATACAAAATTAAATGAACTAATAAATTAAAAAATTCTATTCATTTTTTCAAATTTTAATGTATTATAGGCTCTATTTATTATTATGTTGTTGTATTCATAATTAAAAGGAAAATCGACCTAGAAAGGGTTAAACAGAATTAAAAATACAGATAAAGATTATTTTTGATAAAACGATAACAATTTTTGGTTATATTTGCATATCTGACATTCTTTTTACCCTAAAAGGAATTGACAGTAGTACTAAAATCAGGTATACAGAAAAATACGATTACGAAATTTGTTTTATCGCATCTAATCTATCGAAATTCGATGATAATTACGTTTCGCTTAGGCACAATATGGACAGCATATGCGAAGTTTAGAACTCGCCTGGTCACGACCGTATCTCTTGCCAAGAGAAGCTCGTATAACTCGTAATATTCAAGCTGAGGCAGGCGCTGACTTTCTTACGATTGTACGAGCCAAGAACGTCCAATTGAAGAAACTGATACTCACCGATTGGATCTTCATTTGTAAATGGGGAAATAGAAGCAAACTGTTGTATGCTCTTGCAAACTTTTTAGGGTAATTAATCAGCCTTGCATCTGAGGATTTAATCAGAAATCTAGATAGATACTAAAAATAAATCACTTACTAGGTGTAAGAATTGTTTTTCTCCAGAAAACAAAGATTTAATGTCGCATCTTTCAAAAATGAAATATTATAGAACAAAAAGAGTTTAAAAATTTCCAAAAAACTGTAATTACCTTCCTATTTCTTAGAAGCTTGATAGATTTTATTCTATAAAATTTACTCGAATTAATATAATTGTAAACTTCCGTAAGCAAACTGCAACATTTCATTCGTATTCTTAATTCCAAGTCTTTGTTTTTATGGAATTTTTACTGTATTCGATGAGAGCTTAGGAGAGTAAAGAAGAACAGTTTTCTTGGATATAAATGATCCAATTTGTCTATGCACTGTGAAAAGGTATATTTACCTACAAAAGGTTAATTTACATAAATTTGAAACATACCTTTTTCACGTTCTAAGCTGGGTTTATTCCTTATTTAAGTTCTGATGCACCATTGCCATGTTACACTAACCATTGCCATGGTTGCTCAACTTTTCTTAATCGATCCTCACTAACGTAATCAACATTTACGTATGTAGCTGTCAGCACAATCTGGAAACGCTAAGCCTGCTGAATGCGACTCTAGGAGTGAGCGACGTGTTGCGACTTCTCGCAAGTGCTTCCAAAGGGTCGACCGAGCATCTGGCGTATTTAGATCTTCGGGGTGCGTTTCGGGAATGGCAGGCGCCCCATAGCAATCCAAGGCACGTGAAGCAGCTCCATCGATCGACCTATGTCTTCGCAATTATCATTTTATTCAAAGGAATTGAAAGTTTCATAACAAAAATGATCCTTGTCGATTATTGTTTCTTCCAGAAAGTATAAAAAGATACTCTGATATCATTCATCTCTTCGAAATGAAATTTTCTTTGAACCCAGTTTCTTTCGAAGAAGTTAAGATAAAAGTTGCCTTGAGACATATTATTTTCTTAGTCTCAATTTAAACAGATTAACACAGATATTTATTATATTACACAATTTCTGACAGTGCCACGTCAATTACATCGCCGAAGTACTGTATTGAATGAAGTCATGAATTTTTATACTTTGTGAATAATATTTAAAAATATCATTATTTTCTCTACTGCTGTTATCAGCTGTAATCACGTCGACGTGTTATTTTATAAGAATAATTAATCATGATATCCTGATAAAACAATATATATCTATACTATTATAAATTTATAAAATTTCCACGACAAACTTTAAGTGTTCTTTTCTTGTCACTCTGATAGTATTAAAAATGGCTAATCTCATTCTATTTCTAATAAGATCCTGTATCTCAGTGTATCTCATTGTTATCAGAAAAATTCTAATAATTCGGTGATCTTATCTTTACCTTGGTACATAAACATTATCTTGAGTCATACTGTTACACTATTACTAGTTTCGAAATGATTAAAGAAAACATTAACTTTGACAAATATAATCTTTGTCATAAACCAAATTTTACAGATATCTGCGTCTGTTGGGCCGATTTCGCGCGTTGACGATACTCAGGCTCGATTATCCAGCTCTATCCGACCAAACTCTAAACGCATTGACCAATGCAGCCCCGAGAGTGTTGAAGACATTGCATATATCAGTGAGAGATTCGGATTCCAGACATCACACGATCACTGACACAGCCTGGCACAATTTAGTGCTTGTATGCCCTGAGCTCACAGTGTCTTATACTATAGGTACAATATGATACAGAATGACGTAAAAGTAATCATTGATTTCCTTCCGCCTACGTCGAGGCAATATCGAGCTGGTGCTTCACGGTTATTACATTTTGTAATTTGCGAAGGCTTCCATTGTGCTTCGAGCAATTTAAAATCAAGTACAACTATGCTTGAGAAATTCGATTTAAAAATAGATGATTGCTTTTACGCCACTCTACCTAGCTATTGAAGTTTTTTTAAAACATTTCGTCGTCCATATTTTATATGCTTTTGTTCGCATTAAGCGATTCTTATGATTTTCTGATATGATCGCGAAGAAAATTTCCAGAATTGATTTCTTTACATGAATGATCGATCAAGCAACCAATATCAGATTTTTAAATTAATTCAATTAGCTATTATAGAAATTTCAACGACTTTGAAAATGTATTTTGTTAATGAGTTTCAAGTAAATAAAATACAATAGAGTCTTGATTATTTAGATTAATCATACGCTGTTCAGATAATGAAACCGCTATATGTTTTTAGCCGAGAGAAGATCATTTATCTCAAAATATTTTATAAACATGAATATTGCATAAGAACAAAAGTTTTCTTTTTTACTAAAAATCAAACAGTCTTTTATATTTGTATTTTTATTCTTCTATCTTCCTTACAAGAGATCGTTCACGAATTTTCTACTAATCAATTTTTTGATAATTGCTCCTTCCAGTAATAGATGTTCCGATAATAAATCGATACTCTGTTGCATTACTAAAGAATGACGATTGATATGGTAAAAAGTAAAAATGAATTGAGTGTCAGATGTAAATAAAATATTAGAAAGCACGAAGATATCTATAGCAAAAGGATATTTAATGGAAAAGAATCGGTAAGATCGGCTCTGAAAAGTAATTAAACGCTTCGATATAGACACAAATCATGTTAAAAGAATCGCTCAATGTATCGACGAGAATGAGTGATCCAATGCATAATTTAGCTTGTTAAGTTTGATTTTCAGTTAACATATCCCATTACGAAGATATGTGCTACTTCCTGCTGCCCAGTGTGCCATTGGCTAGGTTTCAAATGTTCAGCGGTCACGTGTGGGATCAGAGTAGATCTCGCAATTTCAGAAGCACCGTCGGACTGCTTATTACCCATTATACCAACACGCTCGGTATTATAAATTCTTCCAAATCCTACACGCTTTGAACACTGTCCACGAGACGTTTCCTCATGCGGATCTCGCATGGTCTATTTCTTGACGCGGTAACTGTCGCAATAAAGCTCGCTGAATCTCGGTACTTTGGCCATTGTCCCCTTCCAATTGTGTAACTCTACACATTATTGAAACGAACCACTGTTTCTGTGTTTAATGGTTTGAAAATGTCAAAAGTATCGTTCAGCAGCTCTTGTATTAAAAATAGAACGATTACAACTAGATCGTGAATGTTTATGCATTTGTTGAAAATTCGAAGACGCAAAAAAGCGTATGACATATAAAATATATGAAAATGTAGATACAAGGTGGTTTATAAGGCCGTTTCCTTAATTATATTTGCAGAAATATGAATTTGCATAAATGTCCACAATTTAATTATATTTTATTAAACCGAATTAAATATCTACTAAATTAAATAAACCATTAAATTAAATATCTTAGTAAATTTCATTAAATTTTATTACTGTAATTTTTCAATCCGAATTAGAAAATTAAGGATTCCAGAAAAATATTTTTAATTACTCGATTTTATATGATATTTGTTGGTTATAAGAATAATTACGATTAATGGCCATATCGTTACAGCTGAAGTAATGTTACAACTCAGAAACAATCGTGAGATGCTCGACGATTTGCTGGTCTCCATGCTGATACGTTGTAAACATCTAACGAGATTACAGTACGACGGTATAATAAGAAGTCTTGATACCCTGCGGGACATCTGTCAGCTTCAAGCTGAAAGCAAGACGCGTAAGAATCCAAACATTTATTCAATAGAATCAATTTCAGTTTTAAAATCGTATATTTTCATTTAAGAGTTAACACAGCATTAAAATATTATTCATGTTTAAAAAAAAAATAAAATAGTTTTTCGTACGATCCACGTGAAGCCACGTAATGTTAATGCCCGAAATCGTGCCATATTGAACGACATAAACTACCATTACGATCACAAAATGATGGAACAAGGAGTAGATTTTCGTATCGAAGATCCAGCCTCGGTTTTGGTGTTCTATTAAAATGTTAATTTCCCACCTGTCCACCGGTATCTGTCCCACTCATATCTCTGATTATTACAGCCAAAAAATAAAACAATGCCCTCTATCTCTCTGCGATTTATTCTTTTTGTCCTTTTGATTCTATTTTGATCTTTGGCATTTATTTCGATAGACATTTGTCGTTTGTTTCCGTTTCATTACTAAATTTGCCTTTTATTATTATGTAAAATAATATGTGCTACACTATTGAATCTTTCAATGTCGAAGGATTATTAATTATTAAATAATAACTGAAACAGAGAATCGAATAATAAACTTACGCTGTTGTGAAATCATTTTTTTCGCTTTATTATTGTCGATACAAAATCATTGACAGTATTATCGGGTGAGTTAATTTAATAATAAATATGACATTGTAAAATAGTCTGGCAGTAACAATTTATAGAAATATCTAGAAGCAGTCAATAATAATAAAAAATTCGTATTCGCTAGCATTATCCCAGAGCTTTTAATAAACGGGATTTAGGAAAAATTGTCTCGCTGTTTGTACAGCATGAATGACCGTAATTAGCACATGTATAAAAAGTATTTAAAAAAGTGTATAAAAAAGTACAAGTTTAAATAGATGTTAAATATATCACATAATTTCATGATGGTCTTTTTTTGTACAACTAATAATCGATGAGTAAGTCGTCGATTTTTAGTTGGATTATATTCTTATCGAACAACAGAGAGTAACTAATAGCTGAAGAATTTTTATTGTTTTTCGATTGATAAAAATCGATTGTTATATGATTGACTTCCGATCGATTAAACTAAGTGTTTCTTTTAAGTAAGAATTCTACGAGTTTTACTATCGACGAAGAAAATATTTTTCTTACAATCATCGTAAAATCGTACCTTGCATGATGTTAATCGAGCACGCAGGAAAAAATATGACAAATCCATTTTAGCTGATTTTTAAATCGTGCTCGGTGGTTGAAAGGAAATATATTTTTCAAACATTCGGATATGCAACAAAAATACATATTTAACATCAAAACAAAATAAAACGAGATCTAGTGATGTGTAATATATCCTTTTGCAGTGCTCTTAAATTCGAAAATTGTTCCCCTGTAAAGAAACAAAACAAAAAGGATCTTTCATATTTTTCCCTGTGACCTTCAATCGATATACTTTACATCCACGATATAGCACGATACTTTTGCTAGTGCAACTAGGTTAAAAACGGCTTGTTACACCTTAATACTAGTATCAAGGACGGCTTTATGGTCGCAGAGATTCCAAGTATTTGCTAACTCTGCACATTAAAAAACACACGTGTATGTATCTATAAAGAAAAGTTTCTAAAATTTTCTTAAGAGTAGCATCTCTTAAAAAGAGTAAAAATTTCTTAAGAAATACAAATATCATTCGTATCGTTATTTTCGTTGTTTCGTGAACATTTGCCTTCATAATTTTTACATAAAAGAAGAGAACGCATATACATATACGTAAATTACATCGATAAGAAGAACCTACGATAAAAGCTGCCTTCTTTAAAAGCGATCGATTTCGATGCTAATCCGCTTGAGATGAATGGTGACTATATCCTTAAACGGTGGCCTGATTTCACGAGAGTTTTCTAAAAGTACCTCAAGGGTCATAAATTGCACAAGGGTCTCCCAGTATTAAACGATCGAGCTGTGTCAATCTGCTCGATGAATAGAAATAAGAAACAACGGGAATACGATACATGTCGGCTATTCTTATTGACAGAATGCCTGACACAGTTTCAAAATTGAATTTAATATTTTAGGGATCGCAGGTCTGTTTCTTGTACACTTAGACGCTATCATATTGGATTCTTTTATTATTTATTGTCATGCACTGATTTTTATTTTGTACGAGTTCTTTTAAAGTTCCTTGTGAACTATGACTTTTCAACATCTAATGTAGTTTTTTTTCTTTTCTGTCTAATTAATACTGCAATCCCCATTCGTATTATCTTGGAATTAAAATATTTCAATTTAAGACTGGGTCTATTAAAATCGATTTTGAACATTTAAATATTGTGTGTGGAAATACGTATAATACTTGTAGTATTTCAAGTAATACATATACTACGAGAATTTTACCATCGTTGCAGATTTATATATAATTTCGAGTTTAAAAACAATATACGAATACATTTTCGATTTTATGTTTGAACAATGGCTTTTCTCACGTAAGCTGTTTGAGGAACATCTCCAAGACTCAATCTTGAATAACCGTAACTTCAAATTGCTGGCATTTAAACTATAAAAAATACCATCTTTTTAATATCGTAAATACGGAATAAGAATGAGCCTTAAGTAAAGCTAAAATTCTCGAATAGGACATCTACGCATAACATTCATCGAGAAAGTCAAAGAAAGTCTTACTTTGCTCTACATTACGAAACACAAATGACGCAAATGAGGTAAATAATTTAATATAAGATAACTAGAAAAACATTCAAATGCATCATAAATATCAGCAGATATTAAGTACCAATACCTATTAGTCCTAATACTTATTTCTCTGCAGTATATACAGGGTGGTTGGTAATTGGTGGTAGAAGCGGAAAGGGGGTGATTCTACGCGAAAAAAGAAGTCGAAAATATAGAATAAACATTTAAAAAAAATTTTTTTTTTAATTTTTCTATCTAGGCAACAATCTACAGTGAGATCCGTTATAACAAGGCGTGATAAAGTGCACGCGTACCGAGTGAAAATTCAAAGTCGATTTTCTCGAAAACAAAGCCTCGAACGAAAAATTTTTATTCTATATTTTCGACTTCTTTTTTCGCGTAGAATCACCCCCTTTCCGCCTGTACCACCAGTTACCAACCACCCTGTATAATTAGAATGACACTTTCGCCTTATAAAAGTTGTAGAAATAGTCCCAGTCTTACCTTGAGCACCGGATTCTTTCCAACAAAACCGGAAGCCCCTATTCTGTCTCAAACATGTTTCTCACATATCGAACAATCGTCTGGTCGGCCTCAACGACAGGACTTCATGTGAGTGTTCAGGACAGTCCTGGTGACGAAACCTTTTCCACATCGAGGACAAACATACGGTCGTTCACCGGTATGATAACGTTTATGCACGACCAACGTGGATCTCTGCGTGAAAGCTTTGCCACACTGGTCGCAAGAATACTTTCTCTCGCCAGTGTGTGTGACATTATGAGTCCTGAGCAATGTTTCACAGGCGAAACACTTGCCACACACCTCGCAGGTATAAGGCTTTTCGCCGGTGTGCGATCGATTGTGAATTTCGAGACCTTTTGCGGTTTTTAATTCTTTCCCACAAAGAGCGCATAAATATCGACGTCTTTCGTAATTTGGCATATCACCGTGAGCTTTCACTTTGTGTTGTTTCAAGACCGATTTGTACTTGTAAACCTTCCCACAGACGTCGCATTTGTGCTCCGTGGTGTTCTGCGGATTGTCAGCTTCGAGCTTCTCTTGAATCAACGTTGTTGGATCGTAGTGGTACAAACGGTTATGCTCCTTTAGGCTACGTTAATTTGAGAGATTAGGATTTTCTACATGATAATCGAAAGATTGAGATTATCTAACATTTTCTAATTTAATTAATTGAAAGATTAGGATTTTGCGAAATTCTTTTAATGATTTAAGGTATTGAGATATATGACGTGTTTCGTAATTCGAGAAGAGTCAGATTTGTTGAGAATTTGGCACAAGGACTCTCCCCACTTACGTATGAAGGGTACAGGAGAGAAACACGATATTTTTGCTATCTATCTGTTTTTATATAATTTGCAAATATCGATTACCGTGAGATTAGCTATTCTCTTGGTTTTATATAAAACTTTTTCAGTTTATCATCTATAATTAAAATAAATATATTTCTCTCTTCTCGACTAATCATAACTAATTAGTCATCAAGTGACTTGCAACATAAACTTATCGTATCCTCTATGTGTAGCCTTCATATATTCTCGCCACAGTGTTGCCTTCGCGTGACTATGAATTAAAATGATTGTATATTAGAATGAAGTCATAGGACAATATTATCATACCTGTACGCGTCGTTGAACGTAGTACCACAAGCGTTACATTGTTGAAACTGCATAAAGTTATGCATAGTTGTGTGTGTCATCAAGGAATCCTTGTCTACGAAGTTCTCGCTACAGATTTCACAGGTGAACTTCATTTCTCGATGGTGTCGTTTCGTATGTCTTTCCACATCAGTCGCATTCACCCCCATGAAACTGCATTCAGTGCAGGGGATCGTTTTAGGAGTGTGAGATTTTTTCACATGGGCGTTTAGCATAAACTGCTGCGGATATGTCTTCCCACACGTGACACATTTGAAGGGTCTATGGATACCGTGAACGATCCTCAGATGAGCTACTAATCTGGTTACGAAGTGGAATTTTTCTTGACAAAGCTCGCAGACTTTCTCGTTCCCCTCGAACCTGAAAGGTTTAGTTTAGAATCGAAATCGTCTCCGTGGGATCATTGAAAATCGTTCCATTTTTTTATTTATTCTTATTCATCAAGGAATTTTATCAAAATCGATGATCATTCAATTGTTATTTCTTTTATCTTTACGTTTAAGGAAATTATTTATAGACCAGTTTTGTAATAAGTCATCGGAAAAGATTCTTGTCTTTTAAATGGATTTTATTCGAATTTGTGTGTATGAACCTTTATTTCAATTTGAATTGCTTGCGTGTAACCGAAATGATTGTGTGAAATTTATATATGTACGCGTAACAACGTAGACTACTTTATTTAATTCTGATCATAGAAAATATCTAACAAAACTCACTTTTGTCCAGGATCGAGAAGAATATCCTCGTTCTTGATTCTGAAATCTTCGCAGCTGCTAAGCACGTCGTGATCGTTGTCCCAGTGGCTGGAATGAGGGAACCTTCATTGACAAAGCTACACATTTACAGAAAGCATCATGTATGGTTTCATAATCAGAATCAACACTGAAATTCATACATTAAAATACGAAGCTTCCGATGCTTTTGTAAATGCGCGTACCTAAATCCACCATCACCATCTAGTACGATTTTCAATAAAATACAAGATTCTATTCGTATGAATCATCATCCTTTTATTAAAAACGAACAAATTTCATTGATAACAAAAAGAATTACGAACTCACACACGTATCTCTTTATTAGACGATCTCGTTCGCAATTAAGTTTCGAGCTGCGTAGTTTTCTCATGAATCTTTCGATGTTTCTTCAGGAAACTCGCAGAAACGAATCCCTTCCCACAATCCGCGCATTGATACGGTCTTTCTCCGGAATGGTACCTAAGATGTAATATCAAAGAAGTCCTCTGTGTAAACCTTCTTCCACACTGCGAGCAACCGTATGGTTTCTCTCCAGTGTGCACTCGCCGATGAACAGCGAGGTTTTCTTTGCTAGAGAACTGTTTGTCGCATAAACCGCATTTTACGATCTTCTCGTTAACGTGGCCCCGCCTATGCACCATCAACCTCCTCTTGGAAGACAACACTGCCCCGCATAGATCGCATAAATGCTTCATTTTCTCGTACAAACCGTGTCGTTGCTTCAAGTGCCTTTCCAAGAACAATTTTCGCGTGAAACCCTCCAGGCAAATTGTGCACACGTGCTTCTTTGTCACGTCATTTCTTAATTCTAACTGCGAGACACTCGCATGATGCGTTCTTAAGTGATTTGTCAGGTTCTTCTTGTAAGGGTATGACTTGCTACAGTGATCACATTTGTACAATTGCTTCCTAGTATGAACATTTATATGTTCTAAGTATTCTGTTCTCAGGAAGAAGCCTTTTTCACATTGTTCGCATTTAAAGGAATAGTCTTTGGTGTGTCTTCGACGATGACTCTCGAGGTTTGACTTTTGGTTTGATCTATAGTTGCATAAGTCGCAAGCGAATCTTTTGAAACCAGTGTGAATTAATTTGTGACGAGCTATGTTCATGGGACTTCTGAAAGTTTTGCCGCACTCGTCGCAACTGAAGGCTCTGTCGATACCATGGAGGTTCTTCAGGTGTTCTACCAGCTTCCTCATGTGACAGAAGCAGGCTCCACATTTGATGCATTCGTGAATTGCTCGAGAAATTGCTCTTCGCGATCTGAAACAGAAACAACGATAAAGTGCACGAAGTAATTTAGATAATGAAGGAATAAATGTGCAACTACGTGGAATTATTATAGTACTTATTTGTTTAGAATGAACGTTCTTCTGTGATGATTTTTGTTGTTCTTCGTTAAGTTTTACTATATACCTACCGATATACGATGGCGTGCAATGAAATTTTATGAGAATCTCGTACATGTTATACATATGAAAAATTGTTCTTTTTGTGGAAATGAAATGTGAATATTATTTTAAGAAAATCAAATTTTAGTAAGTTGAAGTAGGAATTTATTAGAAGAAATAATAGACGATATATATGCGTATCGTTTTTAAATGTTTTATAACCAATTATTAAATGTACATAAAGCTTCATACACTTTCTGTTACAAAAGTTTTGTAACGTATAAATATATGTGATTAATATTCATTTAATATTTAAGTCTCGGAGAATTATTCATTTTTTTCGTTGAAGATAATGTTTTTTTAATGTTGATTCTTTGTGGAACGTTTTCGCCTCAAAATTACAAAACTCTTTTACGTCTTAATTTTTGAGTTTGATTTTTTAGTTATAGGTGATAAATATTCGAGATGATCTGAGAAACAGTATAGTTTTAATATGTAATTATAATCAACCCTTTCGTGACCAAATATTGTTTAAATCGTGGTAAAAGAACTTTTTTGTAGTTATCGATAATACAAATAAATTTGCTCCGGTTTTTTTTTCTTGTAAGGAAGACATAGTTATAATGTATACAAATTTACTATAAACAAATACACCTATTGTTTACTCACTTAATAACATTTAAGAATACAATGTTACTCGTACGCAACGTAGAGAACAAACAGACTGAAGTCTGCATTATGAACGAAGTACTTTAAATGTCAAATTATCTAACACAAATTGTGTTATCAATATTAATAAAATAAACAACGAATAATTAAATCTTCTCTGAAACAATGTCTCGTGAAAATTTCTCTATAACACCTTATTCGACGCAATATAAACTTTAATTGATCGTTTCACCCTTATATAACTGTCTTTCGATCTAACACTAATGCTTTAGAAACTTATATTGTCTGTAGCTTCTAAATGTAAATTATATCTTTCTAATAAAATTAAAATACTCACAGAAGCAAATAAAATATTTTGCTACTTGTCAATAGATTTACTATTCGAAAGAAAAAGGAAAAGCACATTTCTTTTCCTTATCTTTGTTGAATTTTAATAAATATAAGGATACAAACATAACGAGAATCAAATTACACTACTCAGTCGTTATAAGTACCATTACTATTAGATTGCGGATGTTGCTATATTTTTGGTAAATTTAAGGATATAAAAATCTACAAAATGTATACAAAATATACACGATATGCTTTTGCATATATATCTTTATATGTAAAATATTTAAAGTAAAATAATCATCATAATATTTAACACACGGAATAAATTTCTTTACATTTACAAATTTCATAGACATTCACAGTCTAGACGTAATGATGATCAATATCAAAACAAGTCACATTATACCTAGAAATAACAGAAAATTAACACTATTTACGCTTAGAAGCACCAGACAACATAAACTTCAAAACCACAAGAACAGATTCACAAAGTTCAAAAACACACGAACGTTCCAGTTACTCCACTCACTTCACCTAATTCTCCTTCTTCTCCATCGCGGCATCGTTCAGTCCCTGAGTAAAATCTGCGATGATTTTTCTAACGGAGATCACAGGGAGCTGTGGCAGAGGTCCAGGATGTCGCTTCCTGTGACAGATCAGTCCCGGTTTTTGCGCAAACTTCTGTCCACAAATATCACAAGTATACGGTCTTTGACCTGTGTGTATCAGAATATGTTGCTCCTGAGCAGTTCTTCTCGGGAACTTCTTGCCACAAACCGGGCAAGAAAACGGCCTGATACCTTCGTGGATCCTCAAATGAAGGTCCAGATCCCTCTTTTGACCAAAAGTCTTACCACAAGTCTGGCAAACCACTTTCTCCTTCCTCTTGTGCCACAACAGATGTTGCTCCAGGTTCTTCTGGGTCGTCATACAACGTTTGCACAAATTACACTGGTACGCAGTCTTGTAGTGCTTGTATTTCATGTGAGACTTCAAGGAAGGCACGCTCTTGCAAGCGTGACCGCAAACTGTGCAAATAATTGGAGATGCGTTGCTATGCATTTGCTTCGCGTGCTGCACCATGTCGTTCTTGATCTTGAATTGTTTCCCACAGACTGCACACGAATAGTCGAACCTGCTGGTGTGCTTTCGAATGAAATGATCCTTCAACGTCCACCTGTTGTTGCTTTTATATTCACAGATACTGCACGGATATAGTACAGGACCATGAACTTGCTCCGAGTGCTGTTTCAAGTCTTTTCTTAGCCCGAATGTTTGGTTGCAAGTTTTACAGCGATGTCTGTGTTGTTTCATGTGCGACGCTAGAAACGACTTCCGGTTGAACTGTTTGCCACAAAAGTCACACTCCAGTAGAGGTTCAGTTTGCTTTTTCGAGATTCTTGCTTCAATTTTATTGGTTCGACTTGGTTCGATCTTCAACTTTTTTGTTGTACAACCTACGGATGTTACAGTGCGAATTTTTAAGTTCATTCTTCTGATTCTTTCCCTTTGTCGCCTTCGTTCCGTTTTTGCCAAGGAGTACGAGTTTTCTATTTTGATGAAACAAGGTTCTTCCAGAGGATTCGTGTCGCTACCATTAAGAGGGTCCAGTGCAGGAGAACTAAAACAGATTGAAGTAAAGTTGTTAGGTTTTGGTATCTACAGGGTGGTTTTGACAATGCTGCTATATGGAGAGCTTACTTACTTGAAACATCTTTAGCAGATGAACGTTTCACGAAGTTTCGATTAGAAATATTTTTGCGTAGGAGCAGAGATCTTTGTATGAAGCAATGGAATATTTTGTGTATACTAAGATAGGTATTTTGTAGGTAATTCAATCGTAATTAATGTGTAATTTTCATCACACCGTTCGATTTCTCACGATATGAATTTCAATGTAAAGTATTTTCGAAATATTTTTGATGAAAATTCGTCAGTTTTCTTTGTATCATATGTTGTTCGAAGATAAAAATATTTATTTGTTATAATGGAAATTTTTTCATACTTACTTTTTCCTTAACATTTTTCTCAATATGAAATAATATTATAGGAAGTATACTACAATATTTATAATTTACAAGTTTTATTTAACCACAGTTTTATTAAAAAGTTTGGAATACAATAAGAAATACAAACAACATTCGTAGAAAACATTTTTAAAATATAAAAATTCATGCTTCATCGATAAAGAAACGATAGAAACAACTGTATTGTTTAAAAATCTTAAAAATATTTATAAAAACCCAAATACTCGTTCTTAGTACAAAAATGTCAATCCAAAAGTGGTAGCCTAAAAATTGTACGTTACGCTTAATTTGTAAAATTACAAATGCACTGTTTTATAGTGAAAAATTCGTAGAAACCGTGAATTAATAATAGGTAAATTCAAGCTCTGTACATAAGTAAAACGAAACGAATAAAATTCCTCGCTTATTCGATAATATCCAACAATCAGCGACATGAAATATATGAAAAGAGTGAAGTACGCCGATTCAATATTCAAATTACATATATTTCTTCGAAACAAAAATAGATTTTTCAGACGTATCGATAAACTCTTCAATAATCCATTTGCTATCCTATTAACTCATTAAGGACCAGTAAAATTCAATCCATTCACGATAAAATGTAAAATTCTGCTTTTGTAAGAATACTGTTTGCGAGGAAGGATTGCAATATTGCACCTGGACCCTAGATCTATAATTTCCTGAAATTTAAAGAAATTGAGAATTTGTGATACTATATTAAACTATAATTTCTTTAAATCATAGAAATTTATTGCGTGCTTGCGACTTGCTACTATTCCAACGATGCTGATCTACGCATTTTTTGCGTATTATTTCATCGTTTGACCCTGAATGATTTAACGTAGTTATTCACAGCTTTTCTTTACGTCAATCCCAAACCTCTTACAACCTCGCTCATTCGAATTACCCATTTATTCAATTTTAATAATCGTATTCTTCATAGTGTATTCCTTAGTGAACTCCGTGACGATATTCTTGATGGATACGACAGGCAATGGAGGCAGAGGTCCAGGATGGCGCTTCCTATGGCAAATCAGCCCAGGTTTCTGAGCAAACGCTTGCCCACAGATATCGCAAATATACGGTCTCTTTCCCGTATGAATGAGAACATGTTGCTCTTGGGCAGTCTGCCTTCTGAATGTCTTTCCACAAACAGGACAAGGAAAAGGCTTGACTCCTGTATGCACTCGCATATGAGAGTCCAAATCCCGACCTCGAAATCTCTTTCCACACGTGGGGCACAGTACCTTTTCCCTGGTCTCGTGCCAGGTTAAGTGTTGCTCCAAATTCTCTTGAGTCGTCATCCCTCTTCTGCAGATTCTGCAGATAAACTCAGGCTTATAGTGTCTGTACTTCATATGAGCCTTGAGAGCATGAAGATTCTTGCTGAAGTGGCCACAAACGTCGCACACTATCGGTGGCGCGTCGCTATGATTTTGTTTCACGTGATGGTTCAATGCTTTCTTTATCTTGAATTGTTTGCCACAAGTGTCGCAAGCGAAATTGTAATTAGTCGTATGTAGACGAATGTAGTGATTCTTCAGTGTTCCCTTGTTATTGCTTTTGTATTCGCAAACACTGCAATCGTACACTTGACGTCGATGGATCTTCTCTATGTGAGAAGCTAGGTATCGACGAAGTCTGAAAGTCTTCGGACAGTCTGAACACTTGTGTCTGTGTTTCTTCAAATGCTCCGCCAAGTTACTCTTCTTCAAGAACTTCCGTCGACAGTGGTCGCATTCTAGACGAGTCAAGGTTTTCTTTTTGGATCGTTGGCCAGGATTGTTTTGAAGAGATACTGCGGTTTCCTCTTGGCTAGCGGACATAATCTCGAAGTTTTCTTTGTCGATCCAATTCTCGTATACCTCGGGGAGCTCTAACGGTAAGTGAGCCTGCGAGTCGGTCTTGAATTCTTCGCTCAAAGGATCCAAGATTCTAAAACAGAAAATTAAGTAGATCGTGTTATCTTTGGTCTAGGAAACCGTAGGATATCGTATGGCTAGAAACTTATCGTTAAAAATTCTGAAATTATGTTTTCTTCCGAGTAAATCAAGAAATGTATACGTTCTGAGAACTTATTTATTTTTGGAATATATTGTTTTCACTGAAACATTATTTTCAAACGTGTTATATATTTAGCAACCATATTTTATTGATTTAGTAATCGCTGAAACCTAAACGTAATTTTCTGTGAATATTCTTTATAAAAATAAAAATCTTAGAAGATAATTCTAGTATCTGTATTCGTCATACCTTCTCGCTCTTCTAATGCGATCCAGAACAGTCGTAGCCTGGAAACGTATAAAAATAATATAAATTATTTCACCGTTTCAACGCGATCGTTTAATACATCAGATATACTTATCTTGTATACTTGAATACCATATTTTTACTCTCTTCTCTGCTTTGACAAATTTTACGTATAAAAAGCAATATTATAAGCTTTACGTAATATCGTTAATTGTTAGATACAAGGACATCGAACGATATAACAGTTTTTCTTCATCCAAGCTTATCCAAGCTTATTTCTTTTTTCTCGTCCAACGTTATTACGGGGATAGACGAAGAGATCAGGTTCAGTAAAAATATTTATTTCAAACTCAAAGCTATACACAGCGCATACGCATCCTTAAGTATTAGACTAAGCTATTGATTTTTAGAAAAATAGCCGTCGTAGGCATGCTTTCTACTGCGCGAGCTTCCTTTCTTTCACGGATTTTACGCTTGTCCCTTGGACAATTACTAGCAACCTGGTCGGAGAGGGCAAGGACGTTACTACGTTTACATATCGAGTGAAACGGAGCATATTACCGTGTTACGTTATATTACAGTTATTCTTACGAGGACTAGCTCTCGCGAATAGAATTAGTGTCATTATGACATATCACAACGCGAACGTATCAATGATATCGCGTGAATGACGACCGAAGGTTCACGATATACATTAAAACAACACGAGGATGTTCATCGAGGAATTGTGAAATATCTTCGTTTTTAATACGATGCGTAAGAAAAAAGCTTTCAACGAGATGGAACATGATCGAGTTTCTTTTTTTATTTGACCGATTTATCACACTGTATTGAAATAACGCAAGCTATAATTCAGCGTAATCATAGTATATTATAATTAACAAAAGGAAACTAGCGCTTCTTGCGTAGTTAGTTTTTAATTTTATTCGATATCGTTAATGACGAAGTAACGCCATTTTATCTGCTCGCTAATTGGAAATTTAATATTTTATTTCTCTTACACCCAGCTCAGGAAACGTTTATTCCGTTATTGCATGTTTATGCAAATAATAATAATACGAGTTATAATTTTTCTCAAACAATTGAATCAATTAAATATTCGTTCAACTAAAAATTAAGTTAAAATATAGTATGATATTGATGGTTAGAAGCCGATTAAGACTGACTCCTAGACTTTTTAATAAACTGAAAGGAAAACTCAGAATGGAATCTTATACTCTTCCGTTCCATTTTTGTTCACGTAAATCTTCAATTTACAAGACTGTTATTATATTATACATCTTACAACTCTATACTTATAGTTACACGCGATACGTCTAAAAATAATTATTAATCGATCTAGTGTCTTTAATCTTCCAATCTCTATGGTGTACAAAGTATTCTGGCATTCTATCATTCGCACTTTGCAGTTGTTTCGATCAATCGGGTCGAACAACAAGGGTGAGAAAATATTGCTTTTACTCGTTGTTGAAGCATACAATTGATCGCAAACAATGATTACAATTTTATACAACTTATACAGTTAACTCTGTACTAATTTTTTCATTAATAATATTAACCCTCCTTTTAGTCCTTTTAGATGCAAACGAAATTTCACTTTCGTTCGAATGTCTCGACAGTGTTCAAATTGCTATTATATAAAATTTATGTAAAAAATTATATATTATATAAAAAATCTGTCCGTTTCGACTATTCGTCAACTTTGAATTTTTAAAAATCAAGGACATGAACAAAATTTCGGGATGGAGAAAGTGTACCCAAAAGTACCACGATGTTAATAAAGAACAGAATAGGGAGCAACGAAAGGTTAATAATATATGGGAATGAAAGTGTTTGATAAATCTTTACGTTTTAAAAATCGCTGAAATAACGATTATGATATAGGATTAGTTATCGATAATCATATTCGAAAATTTACAAGTTTTATAATCCACGAATAAGAAAAGTAGTATGCTTATCTTAATAATTACTTTTTCAAAAACTCATAATTTTAAATTGTGGTAAGAATATCAAAGAATTACCAGGAAATCAAAAATCACTGATATCCTGTATTAAGATTATCTTAATATTTGAAATATGTTAATATTTTCCGAGGTTCCAAAGAAACGCGATACAATTTGTAGGAACACGAGTATTACTGCAGAATCATCAGCGCTAGTTTATCGATAATATAACGAATATTCGCTAGAAAATGTGCAATTAATTAGCGTACTTGCAATTTATCCTTCAACGACGAGCAGAAACGAAAACTTCGTCGTACATTCTACGACCCTCTACGATCGAAGCTTATTCGTCTAATATTTCATCATTTAAAATCAAAATTCTCTTATGCAATATTTGTCTCGATATGCGAAATTCGACAGAATCGCACAATCTTCCTAGCGGCCGAAACGTTTGTTGATTAAGTATCAAAGGAAACGCCTACTTCAGTCAAAAGATCAACAAATTTGAAACAATTCTACGCTTCCTCCTCAATCCTCTCCTCGTTTTCACGTGCGTTTATCTCCTGTACGTAACCTTCGGTGAACTCTTTCACGATATCCGCAATTGGCATCACAGGTAAAGGAGGATGAGGTCCAGGATGAGTTTTCCTATGACAGATCAGACCAGGCTTCTGCGTGAACGCTTTCCCGCAAATGTCGCAGACAAAAGGCCTCTTCCCAGTGTGGATGAGCAAATGTTGGCGCAGCTGAGACCTCCTCGCGAATGGTTTATTACAGATTAGACAGGAATGTGGCTTGCATCCTGTGTGCACTGCCATGTGCCTTTTAAAAGAATCTTTTTTGGTGAACGTTTTTCCGCATTCGGCGCATACTATCTTCTCCCTTTTCTCGTGCTGCGTTAGCAGATGTTGGTCGAGATTTTCCTGTGTGACCATGCGTCGTTTGCATATATGACACTCGTACTTAGGTTTAAAATGTGCCCATTTCTGGTGTACGTAAAGAGAGCCAGTATTCTGACATAGTTTTCCACACACGGGACAGTTAATCGGTTTTTCTTTATGGTGGAACCGTATGTGGTTGGTCAGATCGCCTTTCACTTTGAACTTCTTTGGACAAAACTTGCACTGATGCTCGTACCGATCGGTGTGTTTTCTAATAAAGTGCGATTGCAACGAGTGCTTCGATCTGCACACGAAGCCACAGGCAGCGCAAGGGAATAACATGCTATTGGGTCGTTTCCTAGACCAAGTTTCGTGCTTCCTTTCCAAGTGAGCCGCGAAAAGACTCTTCTTAAGCGTCCTGTAATCGCAAACCGCGCAGATATACGCGCCATCTTCCTGTATGCACACCTTCTTTTTGTGCGTCCATGCCACGTGTTTCCTGAATGAAATGGCCGAACTGAACATCTCCGAGCAAAGTTTGCATTTCAGTGCACTGTTCGGACTTCTGGAAATTTTCCTACGCATCTTCACTGGTGTCACATGATTATTTGGCAACTCCAAGATCTCTTCCTCCAAGTATTCCACTTGTTCTATCTGATCTGGATCATCCGGATCTACTTGATCTATCTGTTCCAACTGCTCTTGATCGTTATAGACTTCTTGCATCTCTTGCTCCTCTTGCTCCTCGTGTTCCACTTCTTGATACTCCACCACTTCCTTCGCCTCTTCAATATCACCGGATGTCAGCTTCTCTATAGTGACCATACTACCTTGAACTTTGACCTGATAAATATCTCCAATCGTTTTATCATTCTCTTCGTCAATCGTGCCATTTAGAATTATCGGTTTCACATCTTCTTCCTCCTTCTGCTCTGCACTCCTGTTTAAAAGATCTTCATCCTCGTATAATTTTTCGTCCGTCGAATCGTACTGTAGTTCATCTTCGTTGTAAAGACATTCGACTTTGACGAGGTCCTGTTTCTCATCCTCGTGACCTATCTCGTCTATCTGTTCAGGAATATCTTCGTCAGCTAGTGGCGTGTCGTCTTCAGGTACAAACGCGTAGTACGGCTTCCCGTCGAATTCCAGGATCTGCCATTTTTTCATCACAACCGATTCCTTGTCGTAGATAAAGATACCGCGCGAGTTGAGGTGGTCGAGCTCGTACCTGAAACATCATCGATCAGTGGCGTTATTAACGGGCTACCTCGGTCGCTTGTTGGACTGCAAGCTTTTGAAAAGCGTTTCGTTCGTTCATTCTTATCGTTTATGGCAGTGTATGCCAAATTTCCCGCGGATTAAAAGGTTCATCACGCGTTTGTTACTTTTAAAACGCTGATAAAAGGTTTGAGTTAGATTGCTTGTAAAAGAAATAATTAAACTTAAAAAAAGAGGTTTTTGCAGTTTGGCTTGGGTACTACTCGGAGATTAGTCGTGAAGAATGTTAGAGAGTGAGATCAGAGTAAAGCAGAGCATGAGAGGATTAATCGACAATCGATACGCGTCGTCAGCGGGGAAATTATATTTACTTTATTTCGGGTACGCGGAGATACGTTGCAGAATACGTAAGAAAATACAATAAAAATTTTGAGCGTTTTATATAATAGTTATAGCAGATTTTTATGTACTTATAGGTAATTTTATAGAAAAAAAAGTATGTACAATAATAATACATAAAATATCCGAGATAGAGTATTTGTTGTAATATTTAATAGATAGAACAAAATTCTGTTTAAGTTCTATTTTTCTTCCAGTTCGTCGAAATATAAATTAAGTGTGCGAAAAAATATAAATTTGCGTAAAACTCCGCAGTCCAGTAATAAGGTCCTCTATTAGGAACACGATTGAATTCCATAAAAAGTCGAGATCGCCTTAAAAACTTAAAGCTAAGCATTTTTTCTTTTCAATATCATCTACGTTAAAAATCGTGCGATGCATACAATTTTCGAGAAACTTCGATAAACAACTTGCAGTAAAAAACATTCGTAAGAAATTATCAAACCGTTGAACAGTGGTAAATCTCTTAAATCTTATTCGCTGACAAAACAAGATCAGTCTTCGAGACATTTCTTCGAAATAAGTGCAATTCTCGATAAAAGAAGAAGAGAAGGAAAACTATAAAGTCTTGGTTAAATCTAAAATACAGCTTTCGGATAACAAGATTTCTTCGCTTCTTCACCAACTTCTTCAAGATGTGAATCTTCGATGTAATTCCCGGCGAAATAAAGAAGCCCATAAAATCTTTGTTAAATCTAACACACAGTTTTCTTCATTTCTTCATGAAATCTTTTAGGATGTGATCGATATGCATGACAGGAAGAGGAGGCAATGATCCAGAATGGATCTTTCTATGACATATAAGACCAGCCTTCTGAGCAAACGATTTTCCACACACGTCGCAGACATAAATCCTTTCTCCTGTGTGCAACAGTAAATGCTGACTCAAACTGCTATGAGTGGTAAACGCTCTGGCACAAACAGAACAGCTATACGGTTTATCACCAGTGTGTATCCTCATGTGTTTTCTGAAATCGTGATTTTCAAAGAATGTTTTCCCACATTCTTCGCAGACAGACTTCTCTTTCTTTTCGTGCTGAGTCAACACATGCTGATCTAGGTTCTCTTTGGTCACCAATCTCTTGTGACATACCGGGCACTCGTATTTCGCTTTATAGTGAGCGTGTTTCTGATGAGTATACAGGCTGTGACTGTTTTTACAAGTTTTGCCACAAACGTCGCATATCACAGGAGGTTCTTTGTGATTCAGTCTCATGTGAGTCGTTAAATCACCTTTGATCTTGAATTCCTTGCCGCATTGCTCACAGGAGAACTCATAAAGCTGTGTGTGTTTTCGTACAAAGTGAGATCTCAAAGTTTCCTTTCGAGAACAGATAAGACCACAAATAATGCAGGCGAATTTCCTGTTACTGGTTGATCTATTCTCGCCTGAATCTTCGTGATTCTGTACCAAGTGAGCAATCATTGTGGATCTTTTGTTACAGCGGAAGTCGCAGATTGTGCATGATAAAGCTTCCTGTTTTTGAGATACTAGTTCCATGAAAGAATCGTCTTTTGAGGATACGTCCTTCTTCTTTCGATTTTCGTGAGTAAGTTTGTGCCTTTTTAATAAGTACTTCTTTTTGAATTGTTTTTGACAGATATCACAGGCTGGTAAGATCCTAGAGTCCTCCTCTTGAGATGAGTTTGTTTCTTGTTTGGTTCCTCCGGCGGGTGTAGGTAATTTTGAAATGCAGATGGAATCTGATTGGGATAGTCCGTCCCTAAAACAGGAAAATTGCTAAAGTTTATTAGAGTCCTGCAAGGATGGTACTTACTGACGATGATTACTTACAGTCGAAGTTAATAGTCACGACGAGTTTGATGTGAAAATAGTAAAATTAGCAGTAGTAGGTATTTATTCTATTGTTTGGGGATAATGATAACGATGATTCATGTTTTTATTCGATGTAGCAAGAAAATGGTACAAATAGTTGATTATAAATGGCTGACAATAATTCGTGAGATATAATTACACTTTTCAATTTCATTGTAATTCTTGAAACGTCATTTAGGATTTATAAAATAGTAAACACGAAGAATGTAAATTGCGATTCAACCAACAAATGGAAAGATGTCTAATAAATTTTCATTGATATAAAAAAATTGAATTCATTATTGAACGTTGTATTCATTGCGAGATATTCAATTTTTGTATCAATAGAACGAAGGATGCTAGAAAAATTTCAAGAAATTTATAGTTTGAACGCATGTTGAAGATGTTTCAAAGATATTATGCAATGTATTTTTAACTATATTATTGATGGTGTAATCAAGTGGCAAAAATCCATAATAGAGGCAATTATTTCTCTTTATGGCACTTCAAGGATGCACAATTATTGATTAATTGTTAGAGATGAACTTGCCGCTTCCCGAAATAGTTGTACTGAATTTCCTGAAACATAAAATCGTAAGTACGATTAAATTTAAAATTAGCTCATTGGTCAAAGCATCGTGTACCTTGAAACTTATTTATATAGTTACCTATAACTATTTTATGAACTTTAATTAAATCAACGTTAAATTGTTTAATACTTGTAATAAATTTTATACAATACTTATCTACAATTTAATTCATTTCACCTGAGATAAGATGGCATGCCAATCGTTTCACATTTTCCAAAACTCCAACAACGTAAATCAACGTTCATTTACATTTGCATATAATAGAAATCGCGCACTGTTCACTGCGTAAAAGATAATTTCATTTAAAGAAAGAAAATAGAATCTATTTTCTATTTAAATAAATCAAATAAAATAAAAATTAGTTGTTATTTTATTTTAGGTAATGATAGACAATTATGGAGAACTTTGTACGATAGTTAAGAAAAATATATATTTTCCACGAGATTGTGCTCAAAATAAATTTTTATAATCTCATCTTGTATACAATATATTTCACAATGCATCTTGTTATTCATTCCCCCAAATGATTCGTTTCCACAATAATCACATAATCTGGTAGAAACGAATCGTATAAAACTATATATTTTTTTTTTACGGATGGAGTATGTACACGAAAATGAATGAAAGCATGGGAAAATAAATGTTTGAAAATATTAATAAAATAAATACAAACATCGACGTTCACGTTCGGATTATAATAAAATCATAACCATAAAAATTAGATAATTGAAATTAAGTGAAAAATTAACTGGGAATTAAGAATTTAAGATTTCCCCTTCGTAATTTTCCATCTCGATTAATAAGAATGTAATACAATTAATGACACAGCGTGTTACTAACGAATCGAGGAAGATCGATTTTTGCTTTATACTGATCTTACAATTGATTCAACAAATTGAAGTTAATTTAATTAACTAATATAAAATCTTCTGGTATGATGAACACGAGAATCTTTTTCTTAATCCAGATATGTATATAATTCCTCCAAAAGGATGATCATGAGGAAAGTCTATTTCTGACAGCAGGTATTCATACTGCTTCACATCCTTCTGCAAGAAAGTCATTTTTCCAGTTCATTTGACTCTGCCACAACCGTCGAATTTTTAATGCCTCAATCTGGTCCCCATTTCAATTGAATTCAGAGTTTCCATTTCAATCGGGTTTGAATATTAGGAATATTAGGAAAATAGGAAAAACTCTAACACGAAGTTGAAATTAGAAATCATAAATCACTCGCTAATATTATTAATTGATAAAGCATTAAGTAACTTGATATCTGCAATTCATGGAAATACAAATTGTAGCTTTAGAAATTACTCAGTCACTGAGAGTAATGTTAGACTTTGAACGAGGAACGAATTAGATCATTCCAAAGAAATATCAAGTATGTAGTAAGTTTAAAAATAGCTGGATTAAGAAGATCAACTTCCATGTTTTATAACGTCAGTTCATCATTAAATGTGCACGACACACACGTCTATTCCCACGATAAAATCATTCTTTCTTCATAAAGTCGCTAAGAATATGTTCTATATGCACCACTGGCAATGGAGGATGCACTCCAGGATGTGATTTTCGGTGACAAATCAGGCCAGGCTTCTGCGTGAACGTTTTACCGCAAATATCACAGAGATATGGTCGTTTACCCGTATGAATAAGCAAGTGTTGCCTGTAAGCCGTGCGACGCGCAAAAGCTTTACCACATATGTGGCAATCGTAAGGTCTGTCCCCAGTATGCGTCATCATGTGTTGTTTTAATCGATGATTCTCTGTGAATGATTTTCCACATTCTTCACACACGAAACTCTCCCGTCTCTCGTGTTGCAGCAAAATGTGTTGATCGAGATTCTCTTGAGTGACCATACGTCTTTTGCAAATTTCACACTCGTACTTTGGTTTGAAATGTGCCCACTTCTGGTGCACATACAGAGAGTTACTATTCGAGCACGTTTTCCCACACACGTCGCAAACTATGGGTCCTTCTTTGTGTTTAAAACGTATGTGTAACCTCATGTCACCTTTGACTTTGAACTTTTTGCCACAATATTCGCAATCGTATTTATATTCTGACGCGTGCTTACGTTCTAAATGTTCCTTTAATCTACGTCTATTCTGGCATTTAAATTCGCATACGTCGCAAGAGTACTCTTCAGGTTCTGTGGAGTACCTATAGCTATTTTGTCTTCTACCTATACGTTTGGTCGAGTGTTTTCTACTAATGTGAGAATGAAGCGTAGATTTGTTTGTACTTTCGTAGTTGCAGAAGTTGCAGGCATACGTTAGACTTTCGACATCCTTTGCTTCTTCCTCTTCAGCTTTGTGCTCCAAAGCGACATGCATCTTGAAGGCGACCAGACTGCGACATATTTTGAAACAGACTTTGCACTTGTAGCGCTGGGCTTGTTCGTGAACAGCGTTTCTGTGTCGTTTTAGCATCTGCATCACCGGAAAACAGATGTTACACTCTTCGCAAGCATAGACATTGGTGTCGTCATAGTGATCTTCGTTCGTCGATGAAACATCGTCCATATCTTCCTTTTTTATTTTAATAGGGGATAGATTGTCGCTTGCCTCGTTATCAGCTGGAATCATAAAAATTTCTTCCGCGTCATCATTGTTCTTTAGGGTATCATCTGTTGGTTTTGCGACTGTTTTTTCACATTCTGAGAGTTTTGATGGATTTGCTGGAAGGAAGGCATAGTACAGGCAACCCTCAACGTCGACTACTTGCCACGCTTGCATCGGAATTGATTCCTTGCCGTATATAAAACGTCCATCCCCATTCAGAATCCTGAAAATTACAGAACAGTCAGTTACTTGACAAACGAATTATTTTGTCGACAACTCGGAAATATTCGCCTGCTTTTTACATTATTACAAGTGAAACTTCAACACACGAGAACATGTGAGGATTTTTGTCATTGCAGTTAAATAACTGGAAATTATACTTGTCCACATACATGAATCTAAGATAAAGTTCTCACAAACGAAGGAAGAAGAAACGTGCCAGACTTACAATTGCAGACAAATTGTCCAATTGCTGTGTAATTATGGTTAAATTACAGGAAATTAGTCAAGCGAAAATAGAAGAACTTCATTGGTCGGTTAGTAAACATTTCGCTGTAATGAAACTGTAATGAAGATTAATGAATATCATTGTTGAATATAACACTATGAGAGACTCGATTCAATGTCGGATATATTATATATATATATATATATATATATATAAAAAAAAGGTCTTGCAGTATGATGTATTTTACAGATATGCAAGGTATATATATATATATTCGGAGTGTTACAAATGAACGAAATTGCCCAATAACAATTTTAATATAAAATAGTATTTTTTTTACAAATAATTTAATTCAGATGATTAGAATTTAAACAAAAATTTAAACAATCGTTTGGAAATGCGTTTTTAAATGTCTCGATATGTTAAATAGGAGTGGAGATAATTCCAATATTCCAAACATATAATCTTTCAAAAATGAGGATGCAACGCAGTGCGTACTACAAACGCAAGAGAAGATGAATTGTATGCGCTGCATACAAAAACAGTTAATTTCATAGAGATTCTCTTTCTGGAAATTTTAAATCTCCATAGCGTGTCATAATAACGCTAGCAAATTATAAAAATAACATAGGCGGTAAGCTATCGTATACGCGTAATATCTTACGAGTAGCTTAACTTTTGACATTGTTCTTTGACTCTTTGCGGTCCACTGGTTTGCCTCGCATTTAAAATAAATTTAATTTATTTTCATACTTTTATAAAAAGTAACGTGTACTGTTGTTGAAATACAGTAGAATCTTCACTGTATGAACTAATTGGGGGACAAAAGTGTTCGATCAAACCGATCAATTTTTGAATAATACAGTTGAGAGATAACGTGGAGGATAACGGGTGTTTCCATAAGGAATGTTCTACTGTGTTTCTTTTACTACTTTTAAATTGAATAGTAATAAAATAGAATGTTTTACACGAGGATAAAATGGTACAAGAGATGAAATCTTTAGTTTGAGAAAATTTTTAGCAATGTTAATTTTCATCTTTTTAATAGAAAAATTTTACTTTAATCTTTAATAGAAAAATCTTTATATATTTTACGCCATTATATAAATACCTGTACCATTTTCTCTTTAGATAAATACTGACTCTATGATCGGAAAGAAGCGAAAAACACACTTTCTGCTACTCCTCTCTTAGAAATGAAAAATATCCAATAAAACAGAATGTGAAATCCAATTCAACGTGAAAGATCGCAAAGATATGATCTCTAATAATAACATAAATCATAAAGCGTTAATTGCACGAGACTGTTCGCTGTAAATCAGTTCTCAATCCAGGCTTCGCCCTTAAACGATCCACTTCAATTGTTTATACAATTAACAGTCTCAATTATTCATCACATCGTTTAATATATGGTCGATCAACACTCTTGGAAGCGGAGGATGTGATCCAGGATGAGATTTTCTATGACTGATCAATCCAGGCTTCTGCGTGAATGCTTTGCCGCAAATATCGCAAACGTATGGCCTGATGCCAGTATGAATTAACAAATGTTGCTTCAACGCTGTTCTGCGTGCAAACGATTTGTTGCATATGGTACAAGTGTACGGTTTGTCACCAGTGTGGATCCTCATGTGTACCTTTAATCTACTGTTTCTGGAGAACGTCTTGCCACATTCTTCGCAAACCACGTTCTCCCTCTTCTCGTGCTGTCGGATCATATGCTCGTTCAAATTTTCTTGAGTGACCATTCTCCTTTTACATACTTGACACTCGTATTTTGCTTTATAATGCGCAAATTTCTGGTGTACGTACAATGAGTTGCTGTTCAGGCACGTTTTTCCACAAACATCACAGATAACCGGTTGTTCTTTATGACTGAAACGTATGTGATTCGTTAAATCGCCTTTTACTTTGAATTTCTTTCCACAAGTCTCGCAAGAAAATTTAAAATCATCCGTATGCTTCCTGGCCACGTGTACTTTTAGTTCGTATTTATTCTTATTCTTATAGTCACATTGAGTGCAATAAAATAATTGCGGTTGACCATCGGACGTGCAAGATTTTGGTACCTTATGCTTCCTTTTTATATGCGAGTATAAAGACGATTTTTTATAAGTCTTAAATGAACATTCGTTACACGAGTATTCTTCGCCGATGTCCATCTTATGCTGTCGCTTATGCGAGTATAGCGTACTTTTCTTTGCACATTTAAAGTCACACAGATTGCATTGTTCCTCGACAGACTTTTTACTTTGTTTCTTGCTTGCGCGAGTGGCCACTGAAGGTTCATTCTTGCATTGGAACTCGAACGGCGTGCTTGAGACAGTCGAACTGTCCTTATCTTGCTCCTCTAAACAGGTTCCTCTAGATTCTTCCTTCTCTGAAGGTTTATCGTTGCATCTCTTTGAGATTTCCTCGCTATTGAGCGTCTGATGATTCAGCGTTATATGAGAAATCAGAGTGCCGCTTCTTTTACACAAGAAGTTGCAACTATTGCACGTGAAGTAAGTCGTCTTCCGGTCTCTGTGTTCCTCCATGTGTTTCTTCAAATTAGACCGAGTACCACATTTTCTGTTACAAATGATGCACAAGATTTTTAAATCTTTTTTGACTACAGACTTGTGTTTCTTTCTAATATGAACGTTTAACATGGACCTCTCGCTACAGATAAACTCACAGGATGTGCAACCGTATCTCCTTTTCTTCCTTGGTTTCTGCGATTGCATCGGTTTAATCTGTTTTCCCGAAGATACCTTCGGTCGATGTCTAGAGTTCAGTCGTTTTCTACGAAGCCACGAGTTCAACTTGTTGGACATCTTGTGCCTGTTTAACATACTTTCCATAGGGAACTTCATATTGCACTTGTCACACGTGTAAAAGTTGTATAAGTGCACCAAACTGCCGACGTAGGTTTTTACGTTATTCTCTTCTTCATCGGTCTCCATTTTTACGCATGTTAGGGAGATGTTGGGATTTTCTTCGATAATTTCTTTCGAAAGTTCTAACATTTTCTTGTCGTCCAATACAGGCACCAACGAGTAGTGCAATTTACCATCAGGATCGACGTGCTGCCATAATTGCATGGGTACAGAGTCCTCCCCAACGATGAATCGACCGGAAGAATCCGTGGTGAGGAGCTTTCCACAAGATCGGTCCCTAAAACACAATTGAAAAGGAATGATTACTTTCGAAGGATTTTATTTGCCATTTTGGTACATAAGCATTACTTACTGCTGATCTAAGTCGTCTTTACAGATTTCTATGCGATTTTATCTGAATAGAAATGTATGGTATATGAGGTTTGCGAGATTGGGAGTGATTTGTTTTTTATTCCGCACTATTCTGTTTTTTTGAGCGATTACATTGATTTTATTGATATCTTCGTATTCGATTCTAAAACGTACGAACTCGCGTATGACGAACGTACAAAATTAAAAAATTGCAGAGAGACGCGAGGAATGTGTCAAATACACGGAGATAAATAAATATGAAAATAATGACATATATTTACAGGATAAAGTGTTCAAGTCATGATGAGTATATATTTTCAAAAATATTAAAAATATTATCAAACTTTTGGTATTTCCAAGAAAATACTCACTCGTTTTATGAACTTTATCCTGTATATACAAGCTGTTTTACATTGTTTTACGTACTTAATGCTAATTATTTTATATATCGTAAAGTACGATGTTATATACTATTATACTTCATCGTAATCTCTCTCTTTTCATTCATACTGCGCTTTACGCTTCGATCTCAGATCGATTCACACAGACGCTCCATAATATAAATTAAAATGCCACAAAATATTTTTCGAAAAAGAAATGCTGTCAAAGCATTCACAGATAAGTACGAAAGTGTAAATAAGTATAGCTAAAATCATTACAAGTATTATCTATAGACCACGGATATTTATAGAAATTCATAGTTTTATAGATACAAGTGAAAAAATTGGATCCAAGCAGAGATATGTTTCGTTTTTTTTAAATATTAAAACTAGTATTTTAAATGCTTTATATATTTTTATTTATTATATGTAATCTCTGGATTTTCGTGTCTTTCGGATTAATTCAGTTACACGAATTCAAGAGACTTGACTAATGAGAATAAGTGTAGAAATTGGAAAGAATATTTAAAAGGAAAAAAGTAAATAACGAGCTCATATTGACAAATTGGTCTCAAGTTGCTTGAATTCAAGTAACGTAACTAATCCGAATGGTCTTTTCTCATAAATGCATAAAAAACGCAGTCTAATCACGATTTCTAAAATACTATATGTATTGTTATGTTACAGCGAAATCTCTGCTTGGCGTTCAGTCACAGTGTCGGTAACGCTTTTCTTTTTCCCAAGAGGCACAGGAGGCGAAGACAAATGAGCGTCAGGATGTTTCCTTCTATGCTCTATCATATAATATCTCCTCTTAAAGGACTGTCCACAAAGATCACAGATATGTGGCCTTTCCGTAGAATGCGTTAAAAGATGCGTATTTCTCATATGCGACGTTCTAAAGTTTTTCTTGCAAATATGACAAGTATACGGTTTTACGCCTGTATGTGTAGTTATATGAGTCGCTAGATACCTTTTTGATGCAAATACCTTTCCACAGTCTTTACACTCGTACGTTCTACTGTGTTGTTGCATATGATTGTCTAAGTTCTCCTGTGTCAAGAGCCTTTTATTACAAACGTTACATTGGAACTTATATTCGTTCAAATGAGCTACTTTCCTGTGCTTATACAAAGAATAGTTGCTCGTGTAAAATTTTCCACAGATGTCACACATGTGCTGCGAATTGCTGTGAGTTCCAATGTGGAATTTCAAGTCCCACTCCATTTTGAAACGCTTCCCACAGTGTTCACACGCGAATTTATAATCGTCCGTGTGTCTTCTAATGTAATGAGACTTGAGATTGTTCTTCGTCTTCGTACGATAATCACATTTGTCGCAGCAATGTAATAAACTGGAGTCGACGTCTTGATGGATTAGACGATGAGCTTTCAAGTCGCATTTGTACTTGAAGGTTTTGTCGCAAGTTGAACATTTGAAGGGTCGGTGGAAGCTGTGCTTGCTGGTAATATGACGGAGGATCTTGCTCTTCTGTTCGAAGGTCGTTTGGCAGATATCACAGGTATAAGTACCGTCGTTGAGTTTCTTATATAGATCTTCTTGTTGTGTACTTTGTTTCTCGTTATTTTGTAACTGATTCGAACAATTGTTGAAATTTAGAGATAACTTTTTCTTTGTAGGATTTTTCGACGAAGTCGTTTCGTCGTCGTTTATTTTTCTATGTTTGGAGTTTGTGTTATTGGTTGAAATACTTTTCGTTTCTGTGCGACTAGAAGAGTTATTCAAACGCCCGTTGCTTCTACGTTTGCGGTTCTTCGAAGCTCGCAACGCGATTCTTCTTTGAAGAATGCTCGATGATTTGCGAGAAGCTCTTAATTGGTCTTTCGGTTGTTTAGGAGCGATGGCTTTATTCTTCGGGGTTAAGTGCTGCGTTGGTTTCCTAAAACATGAATGAAACGAGTCAGTAAAAATTATTCTTACTCTTTGGTGAAGAAATTTATGGAGCATATATTTTTTCTTCTTGTACTCCGTATTAGCGAAAGTTGATGATATTTCTTTGATGCACATTTATATTTTCACATGAGATTATTTATTTCTTTCCATCTATTAGATATTGAAAATAATTGTACATATTATCAAATGCGTTGAAATGAATTCTTGCAGTATTTGCTTTTTAAAATACTTATGTATGTATAAGTTATCGTATATAATAAATATAATCGCAGACATATTTATTAATTACAAAAGCATGATTGGAGAACCTGAATTTTATTAAATCATCTAAATAAAATCATTAAATATTAATAATACAAGTAAACCAATAAACCTTATGTCCCAATATCTAATGAATATTTAGTGAGATGCATAAATCCTCAACATTTCATTAAAGAAAAACAAAGGAGTCATGTTTTTTAACGATATTAGCATATACTTTCCATTCATCATGCAATGATCTACATATTTATTCTTGATTATTGCTTAGCAATGGCGTTAGTAATGAAATAGACTGAAAGTTTTCTTCTCTTGTATGCAAACAAGTGGCCCAACACTTAAGTGTGTTAAAAGATAAATTCTACCACCGGTGCAGACGAAAATTTTACTGCAAATATCGACGTGTATGGGAGAATGAAATCCAATGATCTTCATCGTATAATTGCAATTTTTGTGATTATACAGAGGAAGAATAATTCATCTTTCTGCGGATTTTTTATCATTTGTTTGTTCGACGATACTGCTAATGCATAATGTGTACCTAGAATAGAAATTATATTTACCTGAAAGATTTGTAAATTAAAACTCTGAAAAGATATCATTAGAAACACAATATGTATACATATTCCAATGAATATAATTACAGGGAATAAATTATTTTCATAGCGCAATGATTTAAATTATACGAATAATGATTCAGATGAAACATAGATTTTATGAACATAAAAGCAGTAACACTTGTATCAAACATAGTTTATAATCATCTTGTGTAATGTAGCAAGATATGTATACAGTATAATAAATATTTAAAGACGGCATGCGATTAATTAAATTCCAACACAGGTATTTGCTGTAGTTCGATTTTCTGAGGAAAGAGAGTGGAATTTAATCGATTGCAGAAAAGCTTCTATTAATTAGACATTCGATCTATTTTTTGCTATTATAAAAAGTGAAATTTACAGACTGAAAAGACCATTAATAAAAAGGTTGCCACAGTGATAGTTGAAAGATTCACCTACAAGAAAGAATAGCCTTCGTCTTGTATTCTTAAAAAGCAAAAAGGCTGTTAGAGAGTTTAATTTTTTTCTCTTATTCACTAATGTACAATTTAATTCTGATATCTGTCATACCTACATGTATCTTCGTTTTCAACGAAACTCATTATTCGGTTTTAGATATTTTTGAAACACTATTGACACTTTTTAATCAACGTGTTGACCTAGAAAATATGCAACGTGTGAAAGTACAATATAAAAAGTTACTTTAAATTATAATACTTACTTTTTACACTCCCGAATTTCACAAATTATCATAACATTAAAATATTTGCCTTTATTCTGTAAAATTTTTTAACGATACGAAAAAATAAATAAAAACAATATGCGTTTTAAGAGAAACGATATTCGTTTATTTTATACTTACAGTATATCAACGCATATATATTTGAAACTAATATGAACACCCTTTTCCGTTTACAGCCAAAGAATATAAACAATACTTAAATATCTGCGCGTAACAGAAATTAATATTTAACATTAATATCACGTCAACATTGCAAATTTATATACTATGTAAGTGGATATACAGAGTGTACCCAATTTAAATGTCAAAATTTCGGGAGCGTGTAAAGGACCAATACGTTAAAAAAAAAGGACCTTTAGAGATTTGCTTCATTTTGGAGAAAAACGAAAAGAAAAAGAAGAAGCAGAAAAGTTCGTTTTTTCACTTATTCATTCACGTTATCTATTTTATAAAAATAATGTTTAAAGAATATTTTTTTACATTTAACATTGGCCACGCTAATTACAGCTATCAGAATAAATAAATGTTAATAAACAATCAAAAAAACGAACTTTTTCATTTGATCTTCTTCGCGATCTTCAAAATATAGTAGAAACGAACAAATGAATCTCCAAAGGACTTTTTGTATCGCTTTAACGTATCGGTCCCTTACACGCTCCCAATGTTTTGATATTTAAATTGGGAATGATCTGTATGTAAAGCTGTACAATCGATCAATGTCTTCTCTCTCTCATGAAGATTTATACATAATATTCTAATTAATATATTATTTATACATAATATTTTAATTAATATAATATTATTTATACATAAATTTAATTATTTGAAAAATAACATCATCCTATAATATCAAAAGAAGAAAAGCAAAGAATGATAGATAAAATAACAAACCTCAGTAATCACACACAAAAGAAACAAATTAGTTTCCATTGCACAATTTAAAACTGTTCAGATTGTTTGTGCGATTCTTGATGCTTCAAAAACGAAGCCTTATATTTAAACACGGCTCCACAAATGTCACAGTTAAAGATGAGGAGATGTCGTTGCATGTGCTTATTTAGTAACCTCAAGCTGCTGAATTGCCGTTTGCACTTGGAGCAATTGAATACTCGCTTCACTTTACCCTTGTTTTGCGAGGTCGCACACTCTATGTTCTGATTACCCCTAATTGCCCCGTAACATACACGAGTGTAAGCGTTTCTATGTGACTTGGATATGCGCCGGTGCTTTCGAAGAAAATGACTATTTCGATACGTTTTTCCACAAATCTCGCAATAACATGGGTCGACCACATGTTTTGCTTCATGATGTCTTTTAAGATCACCATTAAATTTAAACGTCTTCGGGCAAAGTGGACATTGGTAATCGGCGAATTTCGAGTGCATCCTGATCTGATGACGAGTCATACTTTGCTTTTGTTTCGACATAAAGCCGCATTCCGAGCACTCGAATATTTTACCGGTATCTTCGTGCAGCATCATATGAAACTTCAGCGTCTTCTTGGTCTTTAGGAGTCGATGGCACACCGAACATTCCACCCGTATGTTACTATGAGTCTCTAAATGCCTCTGCAATGCGTACTTCTTCTTGAAGATCTTCGAACAATAGTCGCAAGTAAACATTTCCTCGTTGCTCGTCATACTTTCAGAACCATTGGAACATTGATCCAACCAATGAGAAAATTGTACAGGTGTCTGAATAAATAGATTCGTATGTACCTGAGCAGTTTCGTTAATTTGAGGATCGATTAGCTGTCGTTCAGTCGTGTCTTCAGGTATGTCTTTTTCCTCTAACTTGATGGTAACATCTCCCGTAATGCACTCTTCTTCGTGTTTCTGTGCCGATGTTTTGTGCTCCATGGGAAGGAGGAAGTATTTGTCGACGTTTTGCACCACGAGGTACGTTTGCTCGAGCGGATCACGCTGTGTCGACCTAAAAGCGAAAAACAAAGTTGCATTAATTGGAGGCCTGATTTTGCTATATATATTTATTTCATGGAGGACGTATAAAGTTTTTACGTTGCTGACCATGTGTACCAGGATTATTCGTTATATTCGCTGGAAAACTCTAACAAATTTTGTTTTTTATACGACATATGTATATATATATATATACATATCATATATATATATATATGATATGAATGAAGTAACATCAGTAACAAATTAATGTAATAGATGGAAAATAAAAGAGATAAAAGATATTTGCATTAAATATCGGTACATATTTCTGATACTTATGATCGACAATGTATTTATGATCCTAGCAGATTCGTTACGATAGAAATAAACACATGTGTTTCCTTCTTCCGAGGGATGCCTTACGTAGTTGCTGAAAAATGTTTCAAGTATGTACATTATATTCGTGTATGATACTGAAAGGAAACTAAATAAAAAATTAAACCAAGCTCGTTACACATGAAAAGATTCTTCTTATAATTAATTACGTTGGTTTCGTTTTATTTCACATATACGATAATATTAAATTCAATATTTTATACATGAGTATTGAATATCAAAAATAATCATCTATAAATGTGGAAAAAAGAATGAAGAAGACCGCACATTGTTATATACGAATATGGTGTCTCTTCTCCACTAAAAAAAGTACACTAGATCAGTAGTATGCTAAACACTAACAAAAAGGGTTATTTTTGATTGAAAAAATTATTCTTCTGTACAGTATATCAGTAATACAGTCCATGAGAACTAAGGTATTTTACATGATCTTATATACTTATATATTTTCGTCTCTTTTTTTCAAATTTACATGAGATATTCTCATGTAATAATGAGATTATTCTCTCGTAAGAATATCTGTATCTATATTACATTCCTTGTATTACTGTCATATTCATATATATATATAAGACATATATATATATTTTTTTTTGATTTACAAAGTCTGAATTTCTGTTAAATCTCAATACGATATCCAACTAAAAAGAGTTTTATGTCAGAGAATGATTTTCATTTCTTATGTTACATTAAATGTACATCTACGCTGTACAGAGTACTTACATTAGCTTGTTGAACGAATCCAGCATCAAACATCGCGATCGAAATTTTTATGAAAACCAATTTCTTTAATTAATCAACACAAATGTCTATTTCCACAAATATATAATACGTATCTTCCAAGCGAAATGAATACCTTTTCAACGAAACAAACTTTTATAGATATAAAAGATTTCATAAAATTTCACTTCGCTTGAATTAACATTCAAGATCTTTAAAATTAATAATTAACTATTCGCCTGCAGTTTTTTATTATTCAATGAAAATATATCGATAGGAACAATTTAATATTAGTATTACAAATTACGGTTATACAATTACCGTATTACGAAAGATAAAAAAAAGAACAGGGGAGAAACTGACTATAGGACACAGAAATGGTATTTTAAATAAAACATTAGTAGGAAAAGAATAATTTAAACTTAACTACCTCATATAATAACTGCAAGTATTTATCACATTCAACCAAAACTCATTTTTTCAAAACAGGTAAAAGACTTACGTATTACGTAGCCTGGTGAGTATAGTGCAGCCATATCGATCGCGTACTTGTAATTCGAAACTCACATAAATTCAGTGACTCAATGAAACACTTAACTACTTCACAGAATGCATCAAAGGAAGTTTCACCGTAACAGTCTCCAAATCAATTAATCATTCGAGAAATCGATGCCATCGATCACATGCTTTTCACGTCCTAACGTTACATGTAAAATGGAAATATACAAAAGTGTCTCATCACACGTTGTCTGTTCGTCTTGCAATTACTTGCTACTCTTGTTCACGATTATTTTGTCTTGTACACCGTGTAGCAGGTTTGTTATTTTAATTGGAGGAGGTGGTGGGTGCACCCCAGGGTGCTTCCTGCGATGCAACATCATGGGTGACCTCTGGGTGAAACTCTGACCGCAAATGTCGCATACGTAAGGCCTTTCGCCAACGTGCGTCAACAGATGAATCTTCTGTGAGCTGAGACATCCAAACGTTTTCCCACAAATCGCGCACAAATAAGACTTTTCCCCGGAATGAGTCCTCAGATGCTTGGTGAGGCCATATTTTGTCTTAAATTCCATCCCGCATTGTTCACAAACGTATTTAATCTTGTGCAGCTCCATATGGTTATCTAAATTTTTCTGCGTCTTGAATTTCTTCTTACATGTCTGACAGGGGAATTTCTTCACCTTCGTCTTGTGTTTGTAATGCTTATGGAAGTACAGTGAGCTTTTGCTGGGATAAGACGAGCCACAGATATCACACACGCAAGACTCTGTATCATGATCTTTCACGTGTGTCGTATAATCTGATTGTACCTTAAACATCTTTCCACATTGTTCACATTTATAGTTATAGTCTTCTGTGTGCTTTCTAATATAATGGATCTTCAGGTAAGGCTTGGTGCGTGCTTTGAAGTCACACAGACTACATGCATGTAGGTTTACCGGTTCATCGTGAACCTCCATGTGCCTGCTTAGATGAGCTGTGGTTTTGAATCCTTTCGCACAAATAGGACACTTATGAGGTCTGGAGTTACTGTGCTTGAACATGTGCCGTGTATGTTTACTTTTACGATCGAAAGTCGCGTAACAGATCTCACACGTGTGTACTTTCTTCTTAGGGAGTATTGGTTTCACAGATTTATTTTTCTCCTGTTCTTGCTCCTGTTCTCTCTTTCGGAAGTCCAAGGGAGCGTCGTCTAGATCTTCGAAGGAATCGTTGCTACTTGAATCGTCTTTTATTTTTTCTTCTATCTGATTTGTCTTTGTTGAATGAACACCATCTTCTTTTGCTGGTTGAGCCTTCTTTTCTTCGGTGGAACCCGGTGGCGGTTCCTTCATCATGAACACACTCAGCGACGTCGGTATCCGAAAGTAATTATCTTCTAGTTTTACTATCAGAAAAGTTGGGGCGAGTGGATCTAGCGCATTGTACCTAAAAAACCATAAAGCTAGTCAGTCGATTGCGATAAAGATAGTCACTCTTGTGATTGGATGAGTGAGAGGATCGTATAATTTTTTGTTTTGTTCTGTTTCTTTCAGTTTTGTTAAACCGCGCACGAGAGCATGCACCTGGTATGTATATAAGATCAGTAGTCGTTTTAAGAAACTTGTCACTTCAGTAATTTCAGTAAAATTTGTTATGCTCTTCCTCTAGAAGCCTCGAATGCGTATATTTTTTGGTATGTGTTTCGATTATAGTCACTGTGTGTTTTACGCAACTTACGTATAGTTATTCTGTAGAAGAAAGAGTATTAAGTTATTTTAGTGTAATAATTGGTAGAAAATAATGGAAGAACAAGATAACAATAATCATGTACATTACATATGGTACAATTATATTACAAAATTGGGGTATTTTTAGGAAATATGCAACAGTTGTTTTCTATATATATATATTGGTTTAATATAATTTTATAAGTACGACAATATAACTTGATCTTGACAAATTTAACAGATCTTTCTCTTCCAACGATACTATGTAGAAAACGATTAAAATTCTTTTATTACAAATGTATAATATTAAAATTAAGATAAAATGTCAAACGTAAGTATAATAATTGTTTAATGCGTCAAGTCACAAGCAATTTTAATTTTGCAACCTCATTTAATGTCTGGTGCTATGAATAATTTTTTATTTCCTATTCAGTAATACAAAAATATAAAAAAATTGGAGCTTATGTAGGATAAGTTATTGTTATATTTCAAACATTATAAAATTTACAATAGTTATGATTTTGTTTTTAAAGATAGTAATCTAAATATATACAAATATACAAAAATGATCTATCTATCTTCAGATCTTAGTAATCAGTAGAAATGATAAATGCGACTACTTATTACAATTATGCACATGTACATATATTGCTGTTGACAATGGAATTCAGCATTTTTATAAAAATAACATCTTAAGATAAACTGTCGTTTCAAAAAATATTATTTGCCTTATATATATATGATGGTTGTAGTTTGTTATAAAAACCTGTTGTAAAAAAAAGTATAGCTTGTAATTTACAGCTTTTCTTTAAAGAAAAGATACGTGTAATAAAATTGATTGTAATATTTTTACAAAAAAGAATATCATCACATATATTAGTCTATAGAATATCACATATAGATTAAGATACCTAATATATCATGGTATCAGATAACTGAACAATTTTCCTCTTTGGAAATTACCTACTAGATGCCATAGGATCTCCATAAAATTACAAAAAATCAAAATTTTCATTCTCACAGTTGCCACTTAGTTTTTTAATGAAAAATCTCAAATGGTCAACCATCTCAACCATTTGGCATAAACTCTATCACCAATATTAAAAATTTTAATTACTGCTCAAAATATAGAAACCACCCCTCCCTGTAGTACATCAAACATACAAAATCACAATTCTCCACTCACGAAGAACGTGATTTCAAATCGATCATAATCTCGCGTCCAAAACGCAACTTTTATCGATCTGGTTATTCTGCAGTTTCTGCAGATAACTCCTAGCCAATTCAGCAATTTGCGGATGAGTCGAGTGTAATGGCGGAAGCGGTCCAGGATGATGCCTCCTGTGTCTCAATAGGCTAGAACGTTGCGTGAAATCCTCTTCACAAACGTCACATTTATAAGGCCTAATTCCAGCATGCGTCAAAACGTGTTGATAAAAATTACTGCTCGAAGGAAACGCTTTCTGACACAAGACACAGGTCAAAATCTTCGCCTGGCCATGTTTGAATCTTCTGTGACTCATTAATTCACGAGTTCCGCGATACTCTTTCCCGCACTCCTCGCATTTGAAGCCTTTCTCGTGGAGCCTCAAATGATTATCCAATCTACTCCTGTGAAGAAACTTCTTGCGACACAAGTGGCAAGTATGCTCGTATTTCACTTCCTTCGTACGTTTCTGATGCCTCCATTCGTGACCTTTCACGTTTTTCACTTCCTTGCCGCAGAATCGACAAATCTGCAATTCTGAAGCGTGTGATCTCTTCATGTGATGCGTCAGATCTATTTTCAGTTTGTAGCTGCGACCGCAGTGTTCACACACGTATTTCGACTCGTAATCGCTGTGAGTACGCATATTATGTCTCTTTAAGCTGTCTTCGCTTTTATATTTCACGTGGCAAATCTTGCATTCGAAGAAGTAATCCGGTCGATGGATCATCTTGTGTTCTTCTAATGCTCGAGCTGTGTGACACGCCCTTTTGCACATATCGCATTTATACGGTTTCCTGTGAACATACGTTACGTGGTTCTCCACTTTCTTTGCGTTATCGAAATGCTTCTCACAGAAGGGACAAGTGTTTTTGATTTTATCCAAAACTTGATCCACTTCGACTTCGTCTTTCCTTGAAGCGATGGATTCGGCTTCTCTCTTCCGCGAGGATGTTTGCACATTTATTTTTGATTTTCTTGAATTTCTTCTGGCATTTCGTGAATTTTCAGAATCGTATTCCGAGTCGGTGGATGAATTGCGTTGCTGCGATTCTTTTATTTTTTCTGATTCTGTGTGCTTGAGATTTGATGTTGTGGTTTGTGTCGATCCTTTTCCTGACGGCTTATCGGCCGCTATTAAACAGTAAGACGAATTTCTTTCTGGGTTTCTTTGCTGTCGTAGGACAGGTTCTTCTCTGAAACAAGGATAGTCTGTGTGTCAGTGCATGAGAATTATATGTGGTTTATTCATATTATTTACAAAAATAATTGTATATGTATATGTAATAAGTGAGAATATTTCAATCTACAAAGTAAAGTTTTGAATATTCGTAAAAAATTATTTCATATACGAATACTACTTGATGAGATGCTTTCTTCGATAGGAACGATTTATAATATAAATATATAATATAGAGTATAATATATGTTCATGATTAACATCTGAAATATATTAAAAATGTAACTTACTTTTGCGTCGTTTAATACACACTTTATTGTATAAACTGTGATATTTAAATGTCAGTATTTTCACATAAAATACATGAAACTATCAGTTTTCGAAACACTTTTAAATTTCTACACATAATGAATAAATTTTGCTATTTATTAAGTTCAACAAATCGTGTTTATATACTGATTGTTTGTAATTCAAAATATTAATTAAAAATGATATCTTTTTATAAATGTGTTTCAATCATTTATAACAGATTATTTTCTGTAGATTTTATTATAAAAACAATAAGTTTTCTGTGAATGCTTTAGGTAGCTTAACTTTATTTAGATAAAGTGACGTCTCACAGCAATTAACAATAAAGGGCATTAAAACATAGCATGCTTTAAATGCACGCATCTATCATAATTTCTTCTAAAATTCATGCTTGTCAACAAATCTTTCTGTTGTGTTCTCTATACAATGTTAAAATATTCGTTTCGATTACAATCAGTCTCAATAACACTTACTATAGACTTACTATAAACATCGTTAGAATGAAGCGATAAAATCAATTCGTAAATGTAATAATTTTTGTGGTTCATATTTATCTTTAATTACCATATAGAACAAGATTCTATACAGTGGTGTTTCTCGCGTATATTTCTTCACAAGCATTTCTATACTCTCAGTAGTCTTCTTTTAGTTGAATTTTTCTTAAGTTATTTCTCTACGATAAAACCCACAATGTAGTCACATTACGATATTTCACGTTTCAAGCGTTAGAAAGTCTCATCAATATATTCTTCGCAATATCTGCTATGAACGTGGTTTCTCTAAACGGAGGAAGAGGCCCAGGATGAGTATTTCGATGTCTCAAGACACTAGATCTCTGCGTGAAATCTTCCCCACAAATATCGCATTTATAAGGTCTAATACCTTCGTGAGTGAGCACGTGTTGATAAAAATTGGTCGTACTAGGGAATGATCTCTCGCAAATGGTACACGTCGAGCTACGTCTATGTTTCATGATCTTGTGACTAGAAAGAGAATACGGCGAAGAGAAAACGTCGCATAAAGTGCACTTGAAACCATCCTTATGCATAAGCAGATGATTGTCCAAGAGGTTACGAGTCGAGAATTTTTTACGGCAAACATCGCAACTATACTCGAAAGCGTTTCTTTTCGCAGTCTTGTCGTGCTGCCATTCATGGTGCGTGATGTTCTCGACAATCTTACCACAAATTTTACAGACGTGACGAGCGTTTAGATGCGTTTTTTCAATGTGATCGACCAAATCGATCTTCAATTTTAAACGTTTCCCGCAGTGATCGCACATAAACTTTGGCTCCACGTTGCTGTGCATGCGAATATGATGATACTTTAGTCCCGCTTTACGCTTGTATTTTAAATGGCATGTAGGACATTGTAAATACGGATAGTCTTAGTGAGTTGTCTTGTGCTTTTCCAGGAGCAATTTCGATGGATACCATTTGTTACATTTGTCACAAGAATGAATTTGATGAATGATGAATTTGATGTTTCTAGGATGGGAAACTTTTGTGATTCTGTCTCGTCTTGTCTTTCCTTTTCCTCTTCTATTTCGCCCTTCAAAAAGTCAAATAGGATCTCTTTTGCGTGTTTATCTTCCTCCATTTCACTTTGATCTTTAATGTACTCAGTACATTGTACTCTACTTTCATTTAATGCTACTTGCGCCACTGGATTTTTGCTGTTTTCTAATCCTTTCAATTCGTTTTCGATCGATATCGTCGACGTGTCCTCTTTTTGCACATTTCCCATCTGTTGCATTGTATTATCAATTATTAACATTTTACTGTTTTCCTTTGACGTTTCATATAAATTGGATTTTTGCTTGATAGGCAGCACGACCTTTTTCATGTTCGATATAACACTTTTATCATAAACCGGTATCAAAATATTTTTAATCACGCTTAATCTGCCAGTGTTTGTGCTCTCGGTCGGCACCAACATTTTCTTAATCTCGTTAGTCACCGGATTTTTAACTGAAATCAACGCTCGTTTCACCGTATTTATTTTCTGATCATCTGGAATTTTTCCAACCGTATCGTTATTCGTTTCTATCAACGATGAATCACTGTTAACTAGATTTGAACAATCGCTAGTACTCATAATATTCTCGTTCGAAATTAAATCCACGTTCGTTCCATTCTGTGTTGTACTATCAGTTAAATTGCTTTCACTTTTCTTCAACGTTCGTGATTTATTCATTTTCTTAGAACTTCTTACAAATCTTCTACGTTTCTTCGCGTTTCGTTCGGAAATTGAATTAGCTTTTAGATCGAGAGGCACTCGATTAATATTTTTTTGGTCCGGGATTCTGCGACACAATAAAACGAGTTGTTGCATCGGGTTTGGTGGCTTCGATTTTTCCGCCATCCGTGAATTCCTGAAACACCGATTCGTTCAGTTAGTCACAGGAAAGAATCAACGGTGCACAACGAGAACAAAAAACACTTAGAAATTGGGTGGATCTGGTTACAAAATACGGTTTCAAGTCTGTAACAATCGACGACCTTGTTTACTTATATTAAATTTTTCCTGTGGATCTTGTAAATGTTAGTTTGGGAAGATAAATGGACAAATAAGAATTATATAACGAATGTTTAACAATTATTAAAAAGGATTTAATTAAAGGAACAAATGATCCAGTACAAACAATAAACGCCTCGAATGTTAATAATGAAATTAATGTGAACCTGTAGTTCGTCGTATTTTAAATCAACAAAATTTCATAATTTCTCGAAAACATCTAAATTGGATAGGTAAAGCTCATTCTTTATCCACTCTTACAATCACGGTAGAACTTACAAATGAATGCTTAACAATGCGTCATTTGCTCTCTTCGTCCTTTCTTCGTAAGAATTGTACTTTCTAACGATCTGATTTTTTACATTTCCTATTTACTCTTTTATTTTACAGTATTTATCCTCTTTACGATGAACTATATACATCATTAAGTCAAATCGACATTAAGTCGAATCATCAAATTGACATTTCGTCTGATAAAAAAAAAACAGTCACGTTGAAGTTTGTCTTACGCACTTTTTGATAACAGAAGGATTAACACGTATAGGATCAATACGCATAGTAGAAACTTTTTTCTGAAAATCATCGAATCGAAAACACCTTGAGAGATAACTTTTTTACTTCACTGTAAAACTGAGATAAGTTTTAAGTGAACAAGATTCATTAAAAAATGAAGAATGGAGATGACACTTTATGAACACGATTATCTAAGTGATAAAAGAAATAATGAATTTTGAAGTGTAATGCAATCGGATGAAATAAAATATGAATATAATAATGCTTGCTTAAATTCTAGTATAATTATTGCACTTAAATTCAAGTGAGATATACCGCTCGTCTCGTGTTTCACATAGATATTTTAACAAGAAACAAAAGAATATATTAACATTATATTAAAACTATAAAATTCATAAAAATATTTTTAAAAAAATGTTATTGGCAATTGGAATAAATTAGATCTATTTTTGTTCACTGTATTTTTCATTGCCAACATAGACGATAGCTTATCTTGTAAGTTGATAGATCGCGATCGAATATGCTTTTCAATAAACAGGCAACAAACAATAAACAGAAAACAAAGTGCTTATTTCCCAAGACTTGCAACGAAAACATCCAATTTATTAGAATTTAAGCGAGCATCGTTCCTAGATTCTGAAAAAAAAGAAATTAATCTTGGCTATTCTTCCATAACTCCACCTTTTATCAAAAAGTATTTGTATCCCAAAATTGCACCATCAACTTTACATCAAGTATTGTACAAAATTGTACGTGTCAGTATTTTAATCTGCATAATATCTGACATCTTAACAAAAATTAATGTTCGTTATTTTCGAGTTTATTTAGTATCAAAGGAGGAGGCGGCAGATGACTTCCAGCATGCTTACGACGATGCGTCATCATGCTTCCTCTCTGAGTGAAACTTTGACCACATAAATCACACACATATGGTCTTTCACCAGTGTGAGTTAAAGTATGTAGTTTAAGCGAGGTTGATCTGGCAAATGTCTTTAAACATATTTTACACTGATACGGCCGTTCTCCAGTGTGTTTTCGAAGATGCAGCTTCAACGAGTAGTTCGTGGTAAAATTCTTGCCACAGTGGGAACACAGGTAAGTATGCGAGTGTAGAGCGACGTGATTACGAAGATTATACTCAGAAGCAAATGTTTTGTCGCAAATGACACACTTGTGCTGCTTGGCCTCCGATTGGTTAAGCACATGATGATAAAAATCATTTCTGGATTGAAATTTCTTTTCACACAGCGTCCTTAACATGTCCAATCCTTCCTTAGGAGCTTTGTGCTTCATTAATAAATGATTCTCCAAGCTGTTCCACGCTTTGAATTTCCTAGAACAGATACTGCAACGATGCAGATAACTGGTTTTCTTGTTCTTTTCGTGTTTTAGTTCGTGATGCACGATATTCTTCACTGCCATGCCACAGAATCTGCAAATGTAAGTTATGTTCATGTGCGATCTGTGGATGTGAAGGTTTAGGTCTAATTTTAATTTGAATTGCTTCTCACAGTAATAACACGTAAATTTGGGATCTATGTCACTATGTTCACGGGTCTGATGATTCTTTAATCCTGTCGCGGTTTTGTACTGCATCTGACAGATGGAACACTGATAAAACGGAACCACATCGTGTGTTTTCTGGTGTTCTTCTAGAGCAAAGTCGGAGAAGTAGCCTTTATGACACTTGTCGCAGCTATATGGTTTCTTATGTGTCTTGAGGACGTGCTTTTGCATTTGGTCCTCGTCTCTGAAACACTTCTGACAGAATGGGCAAATGTTCTTTAAAGTGTCCAATATTTGATCCACTTCTTCCTTGGATACATCTGTCGATATACTGTCCAGTTCTAACTCTAATACTTTCTCTGTTTTCTTTTCTACCTTCTTTTTCTTTTGTTTCTTCCTGGGCTCCTTTTTCCTTTCTGGGCTCCTCGTCCTTTTTTCCAATGACGTCTCCTGTTTCTCTTCGTTTTTTTTCTTCTCTTTTTCTTTACAATTCACCTGCTTCCTTCTAGTTTTATTTGTTAATAAAGTCTTTTTCTCAGTTTTCTTTTTTGGCGATAAACTCAATTCCGACTTGATAGGTACCATGACCTTTTTAATTTCGTAAGACATCGATCCATCCTCTGCTGAAAAAGGAATTAATACACTTTTGATTATGTTTAATCCAGACTCGTCCCTCACTTCAACAGGTACCAATATATTCTTAATTTCCTTCGTCACTGGATCTCTAACAGGCACCAAAACAGTTTTCACCGTGTCCACGATCGAATCATCAACTACTCCTCTTCCTAAAGTGGAACTATTATTGTTAACTTCGTCTTCAATGTCTCTAACTGTCGTCTGACTGTTCTCGTCGTGATATATTATATCTTTCAAGGACATGGAATTCTGTATCGTGGGACTGGAAGCTGGAACAGTAACTTGGAACTGCACTCGATCATTTCTACCCTGGCCCAGGGACGTTTCTGCGATCGTAGACCTCCTGAAACATCCATTCGTTTAGTCAATCGTAAGAAAGCGACCAGTATGCTAATTTGGGGCAAAGGAAAAATAAGAAAGACAGGAAGGAGGATCGAGAGGATCAGAGTTGCAGATTGGTCTTCGTCGAGTTCGATGCCACATTTATTCGCATGATCCCTGTGTTCTGAGCTTTCAGGGTTCTATATGTCTTAAACGAAAATGGTGAGGAGCGTGATATGGATAAAAACAACGGTGTGAGTATGTACCACATAGTGAGAACGATCGAGCGATTTCTGAAAAGGATTTAATTAAAGGAACAAAGAATTCAGTACAAGCAATGAATGTCGTCGAACATTGCACTGAAACAATTCGGTTTTCGGATTGATCGTGAATTTACACTCAGTATCACTACTTACATCAGTAAAATTCACAGCTTCTAGAACAACCGACGTTTATTAAACTCGCTCCCATTCTCTCGCTTTCTCTCTCTCTCTCTCTCTCCCTCTCTTTCATTCTGTTTTTTCAAAATCATCATGAAATTCGTAAGGCTCGATTCATATTTAACGATCTATACCGCCGTGTATTTGCACTGCTCCCTCTATAATCCTTCTATCATTCACTGTACTTTACACAAACCGTTTGTTTAAGTACATTACCTTATGTACATATTCAAGTCTTATTAGTAACTAATTCGAATATTTATCGCTAACAAAGCAGTTCTTGCAGTCGGTTTTTGAACTATCATTTTTATACGGTTCTGTAAAAGCTTCGTTTATCTCCTGCGTATATTTCACAATATATTTTCTAATTCGAGACTTAACGATACAAAATAACGCTAGAGGCTTAACAGAAAAGGAATATTGTAATACGAACGGCGTACAATCTCCCTCTGCAAAACTTTGACATTAAGTAAAGCAGCTTTCATTCAATTATAAAAAGTACCGTTATTATAAATAATTTCACCACTTGTCAAGCGAACGAGAAATACAGTTCCTACTCATCAAGTTAGAACCACTTGCAGAAATTTCACGTTTTTCTCAAATTCATTTCCGCTTTATGAATTATGTCAGTTAAACGACCGTCTCTGTATATCCAAATTGTTAATAATTACAGAGACGAGCAAAAATATTGACACAGATCAAACTTTCTTGTAGAATTCTGTATAAATTCGTAAAACATATTTACTAAATCATAATTTATAACGTAAAATGTTGATGAAACGTTAGTGCATACGAAACAAATTGAAAAGAATTTATATTGTAATGGAAGCAAAAGAGGAGCTACACAAATATCATTATCAGATCTTTCATCACAATACCTTCATTAATTTAGATTGTATATATCAGCGAAATTAATAAAATGTGGTCCTATTTCAATGACAAGGGACTGTAGTTATACCGTAAGATTTACTATGCTGGAATAGCAAACGAAAGAAGAAACTTAGAAGCGCACTGCGAAGCGTTACGTAAACAAAGAGTTCAAACTCTTGAAAGCGAAATCTTAAGTCTTCACATATGTCTTCCATGATATAATTCAAATTTTTCAAAATTCACTGAACTTTCCATCTTTCTGTGTATTCTAATTTCCACCAAACAATCTTCAATGCCCAGAAAACGCTATAACTTATGTCCATCGCTCTCGAGTCTGCTAAGAAGTAGAGGAGGAGGCGGAGGATGACTTCCGGGGTGTTTTCGTCGATGCACCATCATACTACTTCTCTGAGTAAAGCTCTGCCCGCACAGATCACACACGTACGGCCTCTCGCCCGTGTGTGTTAATTTATGCACTCTGAGCGCGGCCGACCTGGCGAAAGATTTCGAGCAAACCATACACTCGTAAGGTCTCTCCCCTGTGTGTTTTCGACTGTGAAGCTTCAAAGCGTGATTGGTTGCGAATTTTTTACCGCACTGGGCGCACAGGAACATCTGCGAGTGTAGACCAACGTGATTACGAAGATTCTGCTCGGTAGCGAAACTCTTGTTGCAGATACTGCACTGGAACTCCTTCGGCGCGCTTTTTTGAATTCTATGAATTACCCGTTTGTGTGCTACCAAGTAGGATTTTTGGGAGTAGGCGTTGCCACAGAATTCGCAGATGAAGGTCTTTCTGCCTAGATGACTGGCCTTGTGGTCCTCCAGATCGTAATTAGACATGAAACCCTTGTCACATTGATCACAACGATAACGAAAATCACGCTGGTGAACTCGACGATGATGCATTCTTAATGAGAATTTATTTATCGTGGTGAAACCGCATACTTCGCACGCGTATTCGATACCACGGTGGATCTGAGTGTGGTTGGACACCTCTGAGGAACGTTTAAACGCCTTGTCGCAGATTTCGCATTTGTAAGGACGAAGATCGCTGTGCTTGATCATGTGACGCTTGTAGTCTCCTTGTCTGTCAAAATGTAACTTACAGGTGGAGCAGATGTATTGTTCTTGATCTTCGAATCTTTTATTCTTCCTCCTCTTTGTAGATGAATTTGTCAGTGAATCGTTGTCAGAATTTGTAACGTAATTTGGCTCCTTCGAGGTATGATCTTTTCTATCAGACGAAGGATTCATTTGCTCTGGCGATGGTTCTGACGATATGGGTGATCTTGATTCGAAGATCTTGATGGCCTGGTCGCCGCAGTCTTTGGATTTCGCGTCCCACTGTACGACCCCGAGAGTTCTGCAATCAACAACGTGATTTTTCAACATGTTATACGTGTTCGCATCGTTCGTCGAAACATCTTCCAGATCGCTGGTCGTTTCTTTAGTAATGACATACACAGGACGTGTCTCTAATTCTCTTTCTTTAAAGAGGATATAAAGGGAAACAATCGTTGACTCGCGAGAAACGAAGAAAGACATAAGACGTTGGTCAATCGGAGCGGAAAGTCGTTACGCACAATTTTTTCATTTTCAATGAATTATTGTTCTTTTATTAAACATATAATAACGAGTATCAATATTTATACTAACATGGAACTTGCAGTCGGTATACTCTCGTAATTGAATTGCCTCGAATTGTCTGCTGTAAACCACGAATTCCTTCGACTCGTTACACAGCGAATCGGAACGCGTAAACGAAATAAAACTTGTTCGATAAAATAACACTATCTCTCAATAAAGAACTCGCTATCAGCTCATTAAACCGACAAACAAAATGAGCGAAAGAAACTGCAAGAAACATCGAACATAATAATTGAACGAGCAAATAATATAATTTCAGTCACAATTGTGTAGTAGTCAATTGAAAAAAGAATATGATAAATCGTTAAAACAAAAAGAAACAAAAATTCGATCAGTTTCTTTCATTCTTCGTTGGTCGAAGCTAGTCCACACGGCCACGCACATTTGGTTCGTCATCGACTACGACAAGCTGCACGGTCGTCAACGAGTTACAGTTTTCGTGATGTCAGCACCAACAAAGTGACCAATCTCGATGACGACGACACGATGGTACCGAGAGTGGCTGCACTTCTTTCAAAGTTCTACCCTCGACGAAGAAGGCACTCAAATTTAAACGCAGGTCGACTTCTGGTGAGCTGTCAAGTTTCCCTGGCATGAGAAGCCACGGTTGCAGATCTGGCACACGTACGGTCGTTCTCCAGTATGACCTCGCCTATGTATAGTCAACGTGGATCTCTGAGAAAATGCTTTTGGACACTGGTCACACTTATACGGTTTTTCACCAGTATGCACCCTCCTGTGCATTCTGAGATTCTCTGAATCGGTGAAACCTTTACCACAGATGTCACAGACATATGGTTTCTCGCCAGTATGGATGCGTCTGTGTTTCTTCAAATGCTCGGCGCTGCTAAGACTTTTGCCACAATAATCGCACAAATACAGTTTCGTAGGATTGTGGCTCTCCTTGTGACGGAACAAGGATCTTTTGGTAGCCAAGACACGGCCGCAAATGTCACAGGCCGTACTGGTTACTTTATTAGCCTTCATTTCAGGATGCATACGTCTGCAGTGAGCAGAGAGTTGTCGTCTCAGGTAGAAGGCACTACCACATAACTGACAAACGAAAGGCTTGTCGCCAGAATGTATATTGTAATGCTCCTGTAGATCTATCGCTTTACGGAAACGTTTGTCACAGTCGTTGCATTTAAAAGGAAGGTCCGCTTTATCCGTGTGTCGCAACATGTGAATGCTCAATGCTGCTAATACGGTAGTCTCGTAGTCGCATTCTTTGCACATATAGCTGGGGTAGAAGTGAGTCTTCTCGTGCCTGGTCAGATCACGGAACAGACGGAACTTCTTAGGGCAGTGCTTGCAAGTTAGATCGCCAACCGTGTGTCGCATTAGATGCTTCTGGTAATTACTCTTATGTCGGAATACCTTGTTGCACGTTTTACACAGGAACTCCAACTCTGGTTTCTCTTTCTTTACTTTTAGCGTGGTCGAACGATTGGCCACTGTTGAAGTACTGCTCGCTTTGCGTCCACCCTTGCGACCTGTATGCTTCTTCATGTGTTTACGTAGATTTACATACGTTCTAAAGACTCTTCCACATTGGGCACAAGTGTTCTTGCGTTTACCCTTGTGCTCGATCTCGTGACTGTCCAACAGCGCCTGAGAGGCAAAAAACACGCCACACAGTTTGCAATGATAAGCCAATGGCAGATCCTCTTCATCGTCCTCGTCATTCACTTCTTGCTTGATAAAGTTTTGCTCCTGGTTTATCGGCAGAATGGTCGCGTTGTTGCCACCAGCCGCGTCCGCGCATTTAGCAGGCGTCGAACTCTCTGGATTTGCGTCCTTCTTCACCAGGTCGAGCTTCGTCAACATCGCCATCGGGTAATACTCTTCGGAGAAGGATAACTGGTTGTATCTGAAATATAAAAATTCGAAGGGACACATCAGTATCAGATGTCCTCGTTGAATAGTCGGAGTCTTTCCGCGCCCGGAACGCGTTTTCTCAAATCGTATACCTGGAAGAGATATCCAGCACGCTCTACGGTTTGCTTTCAATGTGAAGTCCCTGAATAGATTAACAAGTCGTAGATAATCGCATTATTAAAGTTAGTTACACGTAAGTGAGTTGTGTGAAAAGAAACAATAAGTTGCGAATATGCTATTTCGAAATTGCGTTTCTAATAATAAAAGCGATCTTGTTTGGACGATGTCAAATAGTTGTTTTATTTAACAAAATTGTACATGCAATAGTATGTCTTAATTAACTTGAAAAAATACCATGTTCCACATGATCGATTTACAAATTTTTTAGAGATCGACCGAGAGTTGCTTGCACTTTGTCCACAGACTCTCTTATTCTAAATTCGTTATGTACAATATCATAACGTAAATTAACATAATACTGTAGGAAATATAATATACGAAAGTGATATGTTTCGATACATTACCCGAATGATGAAATTAAAAAGGTATTCTCGGCAGATTAGAAACAAAAAAAAAAAAAAAAAGGAGAGGTACAAAAATATAATTGATGTTGTGCAACTTATAACTTTGGCACCAATGAACATTCCTTTTCATACAATTACGTCTTTAATTCATCGCACTTGAGAATTAGAATCGATAATATGCAATGAAAAATTTCAAGTATGATAAATGTATCATCAGGTATGAAAGTAGCGTTTAAAATTTCAACCTTTCTTCGGAAAACCTGGAAAATATTCCTTTAAACCAAAAGTTCATTTTCTGTGACTCTTTTTGTAAAAACGTCATCTTTTATTGTCACTAATTTTTTAGAAACTTTCAAAGTTTTAATGATCACTCCATTTGGTCCACAGCAACGTTCACCGTGTGCACTTTGTTGTGAGCGTTCAACGACGACCTGGAAACGAACGATTTGCTGCAAATCTCGCACTGGTACGGTCTCTGTCCTGTGTGATATCGTTTGTGAATAACCAACGTCGAGTGCTGCGTGAACGATTTTCCACACGTGTCACAAGTATACGGTTTCTCTCCGGTATGAGTTCTTTTGTGAACAACCAGGGTGCTTCTCTTGCGAAAAGCTTTGCCGCAGACATCACAGATCAACAATTTTTCCCCGCTATGAAGTCGAAGATGATCCTGAAGAGATCCTTTAGAAGATACTGATTTACCGCAAAGATGACAATCGTATTTATTTTCACCCATATGGGACTTTACGTGGAACACCAAAGAATTCTTATAAACAAACGTCTTGCCACAGAATTCACACTGGTGCTTCACAGGCTTGAAATTCGGATCGTGAACCTTCAGATGCTTCACCAAAGTATGATTATTCGGGAAAGACTTATTGCAAGAGTCACAAACGTGTTCTTTAGCTCCGTGTTTCACGTTCATGTGACCGTGTAATTCGGCGTTCGTGAAGAATCCTTTCTTGCATACTTCGCAGTATCTTGTATATTTGTCGAAATGGCGCCTCTGATGAGTAGTCAATTGGAAAGCTTGGACAAACGCGTGCCCGCACACGTCGCACACGAAATTCCTCTCTCGAGTGTGGATTCTTCTATGGACGGCTAGTGTGTTGGTCCTCTTGAAGGATTTCTCGCAGATATCACACTGATAAGGTCGAGCGTCGCTGTGAGACACTCGATGGCCTTCGTAAAGATTCTTTGTCCTGAAAAGCTTTTTACACATATCACACTGATAGAACGTCTGTGCCAAGGCATCAGGATGCTTAATATCGGAGACCGCTTCCTCTTTCATTGTTTCTTTGGATTCTTCTTCGCCGTTTGAATCGTTTCTGGTCAGACTTTCAATCTTTGCACAACGAATTTTTGGCAATGTATTTTTACATTGGTACGTTGAATAATCGTCCTCTTCTTTTATGACTGTATATAAAATTATCGATCTTTCCGTAATCACTTGTTGTTGAGTTGTTGGTTCGATCCTCGAGTTCGACAGTGACCTGCGAAGAAAATGAAAAAAAGAGTGTCGTCAATAGCGATTTTTACTTTATTAGTTTAGATCTAGCGGCAATTTCGATTTTATGAGAGGAACTGGTATTTTATTAATAAACATTTAGGTTGATTTACATCTGACAGAATACACTGGATGTATAGTAGGAATATTGTGGTGTTAGGTTTCGAATTACTTTTTACGTTTTCTTCTCTTCTTTCTTCTTCGTTCGGCTCTTGTATGTTTTATATTTCGTGTGTTTCGGGGACTTGTTTTATATAAGACCGTAATACTGTTAATAGCGTATTTATAAAATGAAAGTATTCGAATATATTTATGAAATGGAATGAAATTCGTTCTTCGATTAATAACAGTTATTACAAGGATAAAATATTCTTGTATTCCGTTGCTCGTATGAATATACAGAATATGTAATTTTTTATGGTAAATTAAAATTGTTTCTCGTATGATTTTTGAAAAAAGTTTACAGTTTGTAAAAAAAATATTTGTGATAAATACAAATATACTTCAACCCTTAATAAAATTAACGAAAGTAAAAATTTACATATCTGTGATTTTTACAAAAATGATATTCATACATTTCGAGGAAAAATTAGTGACTATTGCATACTTCATTCTTAAAAATTATATGAAATAAAGAATAACAGAATATTGTTCTTAATCTTCTGTGTATAATTCTTATTTCTCTTTGCATTTACTTCTCGTATACATCTTAAAATACTCGTTTACAAAATAAAAACATAAAAAATGAACATAAAGTACATATATCACGTATAGTATACAAAAAAAAATAAATTTATTGAAATAAAGAAATAAGTATTCACTTATTTGCACATGTGCGTTGTTAGCTTCGAGAATGTGTATTTACATGGAAAGTTATATGAATGTATTAAAAGTTTTGCACTTAATACAAAGATAAGACATCCACGAGTGTTAAGATATAATTCGTAAAATTATGTTAGTAAAATATACAATCTCCTAATTACAATATAATTAATGTCTCTGATCCTTTTTTTAATAAATATTAAGTATAGTGTTTTATAACTCTTAAATACAAACTGGTCTTGCATGTGGTATTTATACTTTCAGTAATTACACTTCTGTTATATTCGCGTTTTCTTTGATATTGCTAATTGCATATTTATTGCAATTTGTTGTATTTTATCACTAAGTTAGGCCAAGAATAATTTCGTTATTGGAAAAAAAGAAAGACGTATATATGCAAAGTAGATTGGGATTAGGTTTATATAATGTCATTTTTGAAATTAAAGATTTTTGAATATTATGGCACATTTTAAATTGCGAGATTCTACAGTACTATTACTTTTCATTGGTAACAACAATTTTTTATTGTTACATATATATATACTCAAATATTGCTATCAAAAGCTTATTTGCTACAGAATCTTCTGATATTCTATTTTTCTAATTCAAATATGTTCAATTTAATCAATTCCTAACTTAATTGATTCTCATTGCAATAATGCTTGATACAATTTATCAACGGTTTTATCGTTATCCTCTAACATTAGCATAATAGATTTATATTTGGAGTATTTAGTATTTGCACTTACACTTGTTTTCAGTGGAGAAATATTTCGCCACGATTATAAATATCTTACTGTGATTTTTTTTGTAAAAAAGATTTGGAAAGTACAGGTTGGTCTTGAATAAAAAATAGCTATTACAAAAATTTGTCCTAATAGCGTGTTGACTGTCATATTGAACTTTTCTATAATGTTAATAACAATATATTTAGAAAGATTTTTAGTAAAATCCTTTTTAATCACAGTTTCTAAAAATAATTCTGTTCTAAACATACGAAAATAAATTAGATAAAAAACAATTAAAATATTTTTCATCCTTAATTTAAGTTTTAAAATTCATAATGACAATCAGCACACAAAGATCTCATAGCACCTAACATACCTAATTTTCTACAGCAATATATCCTCTAACCAAATGCCTCATGCTCTTTACCATTCTACGTACCAAAAACCTCAGAGATTGGTACATGTATCTCTTGTTCTCAAAATACAATACCTGCCAGTAATCTTATACAAACACACATCTCTTTTTGGTTCACTTCCTTTCGTTATGCGACTTCATATGCGAATTCAGTGAACCCTGCTGCGTGAACCTTTTCTGACATACCTTACATTCATACGGTCTTTCACCTGTATGCGTTCTCAAATGTACAATCAGATATTTTCGAACGCTGAAGGCTTTGCCACATACTTCGCAAACGTGTGGTTTCTCGCCAGAATGTATACGCATATGGATCTGCAGATAAGCTTTACTCGAGACTGATTTCCCGCATATCTCACACGTGATCAGGTTCTCTCCAGTGTGTATCTTAAGGTGCACCTTTAGAGCCGCCTTCCAGTAACTTTCGAAATTACAAATATTGCACTTGTGTTTCTCTCGTTCGCCGTGAGACTTCATGTGCGTATTCAGATACGCAGCACTCGCATAAGGGGTGTTGCACACCTTGCAAACGAATGGTTTCTCCCCGGTATGTGTGAGTAAGTGTCTTTCCAGGGTTTGGTTCGTGTAGAAGCCTTTGCCGCAGATTTCACAGTGCGTCACATATTCCTCGTTATGTTTCTTTTTATGTAAACGAAGATCGTAGCCAGACACCTTCGAGATACCGCAGATATCGCACGTAAAACGTTTGTTGTGTTGCTTCAGATGTGTCTTTAAGAATTCTTCCGTTTTGAAGCATTTATTACAGAGAACACATTGAAAAGGCTTCTCCTTTTGGTGCACTTTGATCATATGTTTCTTCAATTTCTCTTCATCCGCGAAACTTTTATCACATTCCTCGCAATGACCACCAGTTTCTTTGTAATTCCTTTCATGATCCTGCCTATGTTTTAGAAATTGAAGCTTCTTACGCATTTTTTTGTTACAGACGTCGCATTCATAAATGACCGAGCATTTTCTGCTCTCGTATTTATTGTTATAATCTATGTTAACGTTCCCCCCTGTTTCTTCTTCTTCTTCTTCTTCTTCTTCTTCTTCTAGAATCAGTTTCATCTCCGTGTCGTTACTTTCTTCTAACGTGTCCGTTACTATCTCTTGATGACTGATCTGTTCGAACTCTTCAACCGTGCAAACGTCATTCTGATACTTGACCAGTTCCATATCCTCGAGCGTTTCTATCTGCTCTATTTTCGCTTCCTCCATGCTGATCTCCTGACACCTGCAATGGACAAGACTCGTCAACGTATGGAATGTAATGAGACGCAATTAACATGGTAATATACTTGTTCTCGAATAAGAAATTATCTTCCGCTTAGATACGAACCGATCACGGTATTTCTTCTGCTGTTGGTGGTTTAACATCGATAAAGATGTAATATACTTCGAAGAGAAAATTTGTAGAAAATGTCATGAAGCTTTTACGTAGAGTAAAATAAAAATGAGATGTAAAATTGTAGATACAATAGATTAAATAGCTTATAGAATATATTTATAAAAAGTTATTATAATATGTATACAATTTTTAGGAAACTTTTGAAATTTAATATTGTTAGACTTTCATGTTTGAAATTATTTTCATATTCAGTATTCTATATTCGTACACATTTCTAATTTTCATGTCAAAGTTTTTGAAGAAATCATATCGAAAATTGATATTTCGTGGAAGTTATATATTTTAAAATATACTTCAATTTTAATGTTTGTTAAAGGCTATCTAACAGTAAATTCGCAATAGCCTGTTAATTTGGTATTTATTGCCAACCAATTTGTTGCAAAGTGTAGCTATTTTTTTTAATATTTCTTCCAGCTCAAGAATCATTTATCATTTACTTACCAGCTGTCGTGCAAACCATTCGAAGATACAAAATATACTAACCTAAGGAGGCCGATCTGGATTAAATTTAAAAGTATTTGACTTTTTATTAAAATGAACTTTTTAATATTTTCATATCCTTACTAAGATATTAAAATATTACAAGCGATGTGATAATTTATGTCCATGTATCATTAATCTTATTACATTATATACAATTTACGCAACTTGTCTGTTTAAAACAATTAACATAACACACTATTCTTCCATAATACAAATTAAAATCATGGAAGAATCATATAATTTTTTCTATATTAAAAAAGAAAGATATTTTCCAACTCCGTTAGTCTTTAAATCGTTATTATTTTTAACATCTGTGAGCTATACAAATAAACACAATTGTAAAACAATTTTCACAAATCACATATTCTTATTAATAATCATTAAACTCTCAATATTTAAGACGAACTGTACGTATGTATAATACTATGTAAGAATCCACAATTTCCAATACCGTTAAAAAGATCAATAATGTTAAGTCTACGAACTAAAATAAAATAATACAATTACAATCTTTAAATTAGTCTGCTTATTAACAATAAAACATAGAATAACAATTACAGAACTCGATGAAAATTCAAGGCATCCTTCATTTAGCGACCTCGTGTCGACGCAGATGGGCGCTCAGGGTGCCTCGTTGCGTGAATCGTTTCTCACAGATTTTACATTTATAAGGCCTTTCCCCTGTATGAGTTCTTCGATGCTTAATCAGATACTTCCTCGAACTAAATGCTTTCCCGCAAAATTCACAGATCTCCGGCTTCTCACCAGTGTGTATTCTAATATGAATCTTCATATACTGTCTCCTGATCAATTTACCGCAAACCTCACAAGCCACCTGACTTTCTCCCGTATGCGTCCACAGATGCTCCTTATAACAATAACTGTAGAATGTCTCGAACCCACAAATCTCGCATCTGTACTTCCTCCTATTCTCAGGCTGACTGTGAATCTTCATGTGACTTCTCAAATAAACTCTATTACCGAAAGACTTGTGACAAACCTCACAAATACATGGTTTATCATTACTATGCACGCTCATGTGCGTTTTCAACGTTGCCTTTAAGTAAAATCCCTTGTTACACACCTCGCAAAATTCAGTGAATTCTTTATTGTGCCTCCTAATGTGAATCTTCAAATAATATTCAGAAGTCAATTTGGCACCACATACGTGACAAATATGAGGCGCTCCATGCAATGTTTTATGAACATTTAGATATTTCTTCTTCTTAAAAACTTTATGACACACGTTGCACTCGATCGGATCAGTAGAAACATTTGGTTCCTTCCGTTTCGTTTTTATCGTTTTGTCCTTCGCTTTATGCTGTTTGCTCTCAGCTATTGTCAACTCTTTGCATCGACCTCGTCGATGCTTGAACAGTTGTACCTTCTTCGTGAAACTTTCGCAGCACGCGTCACACGTGTATTTCTTTTCAGCTTTTTTCAATGCCTCCCGAGTTCGAAGGATCGATTGCTCGGTTCTGTGTACCAACAGAGCAGCCTCCGTGTCGAACTCCTCATCACAGGATTCGCATCGATACGATGCTTCCTGGACGACGTGAGAGTTATCGATCACTTTGTTCACAAACGATCGAGCTTCCTCGTTGGACGATTTAGCGGTGCGAGACTGATTCCGTTTGGCTGGTATCGTCTTCACGCTTTTCGGTCTGCAAAAAGACAACAAAGCGTGAGCTGCCTTATAAATCGGACGCTTGCACGCACAGAACGAGGACGTTACTTAAGTAGTTAATGCAGTTTTCATGAAACGTCGAGTCAAGGAAAGATGTCTGGAAGTGTACTTGATTCCAATTTTGCTTTACTTTATCTTCAAAGCTAAATCTGTTTTCTTTGTCGATAGCAGATTATGTTTCTTTTTATGATAAAAATATCAATCATATGAATCGAGAATAACTATACAGTTAACACAATTGAAAGAAGATGAAGCTACTTACTGCACAAAGCCAGTCAAACAGCGATCAATGATTCGTGAGAGACAATTTCTTCGAGGAATCGTTTGGATAAATGATATGAGACAGACAATTGTATCGTGGACACGTTGCACAAAATGCACACAGCCATGAAAAGCATGCCGAAGGAATGTAACTTGGAAAAAAGCTCGATGTCAGATTTCTGTAATATTCGCGTCGCTAAAAGCATCGTTAGGAACTTCCGATCATCAGAACTGATAAACAACGATATTCGCGATAAAAGTGAAAAATAAAGAGTATTCGCAATTTAAATAACGTTACTAATTTACATAGAATAATGAACGAAGTTTTATGTGTGTAAATATAAAACAAAATATTTACTGTATTGTTTATTTTTATGAATTTGTTTACAAAAGAAGACTATTGTTCTATCTGAGTTGGACAATAAACAATGATTAGATATCTTGTAGAAATAATCAGGCTTCAACGGTTTCATGCATTCATTTGTTTCATACACTCTGTGATTTATATACATCTGCGAAATTAATGAGTTGAATCATTAGAAATTTAGGCATCAAATTTCATCCTTCTTCTCAATCATAAACGATGATCTTAAACCCTATAAACATTTTAACTCATGTAATTAATACTATCTACATTTAATGATACACTAAAACGACATATCACACTACGACTACTAGCTTTAATGATAGGATATAAAAGAACTATTTTCCCAGTTACTATGCACCAAGTATAACAAAAGCCACACGATAAATAAGAAGTTCAGTATAGTATTCAACGCAATGACGCTAGCTTTATAAATTAAGAGAAGTGCGATGCCACGAATGAAAACGTTTAACTAGAAAAAAAAATTATTTTTTAGGGTAATCACTATATATCGTAATCATTTCATACATTTATCAGAAAAAGCATTATCACAAATTAAAGTACTGTTTTTCACATAACCCTAATCGTTTACAGTAGTGCAATTTATGTGATTGTTTCTCCGCTTAATTTATTTGCATTCGCCAAGCATAACTACCAACGATTAAGGCTCCCTTACAAGTCAAAACAGTGAATTATATCTGTTAACTCCGTAACTAATGCCTATTGTATATGCATTATAATTCATTAATTCGGATATCTTAAATGCATATGTGTCTTTTCCTGCGGAAAACACACCGCGCAATAACTAAGGCACTATCGTATAGTAATCGTATAAGTATATTGTTGTACACTAATTTAAAGCACCCCTCGCAAAATTCTATTCTATGGTAAATCACATACGCGTGTAAAAGAAAAGTTGAGTATTGAAGTAATATAATAGTAAAAAATGTTTAGAAGCGTGGACGGTTGTATTAACATAAAATTACATGTAAAAAGTTTCGTTCGACGCTCGTACATGAATACAGTATCCAACATGAGACTTTAAAATATGTAATAATTGATAAGAGTTATTATTCTATACATTTACGATTTTTCGTATTCTATACGTAAAGTTAAAAAGAAAAAGGAAACTGTTAATTTACAATTAATCTTACCTAAACGTGTTAATAAAATGGAATACTTGCTAGAATGTACGTACATATGATTATTACGTAAATGTAACCCTCGTACAAGATTGTAATATATAAAACAGTTAAATGCAAATGTAAAAAAGAAACTCAAAAATATTCTTAAGCCGAGATTCTAACTAGAAATTTCACCAGTTTAATGAATAATTAATAGTCATGTTAGCGAGGAACTCATATAGCACTCTTTTATTCGATAAATTCAAACTGGCATCATGATTCGTTCTTAAAACTTTCAGTATCTCGTCAAATACTATTCCAATGTATAAAATAAGTATGGAAATAGTTAACAGCGGTTCAACATGGAACCAAATGTGCGTAGAATAAATGCTCAAAACAGTAACGTGAAATATCTCTCTCAACGTTTCGATTTTTCTTGTTCCACGATTTCTATCATCGTATAAAAATAAATGAGCATTTGAATAATAATCGCTGACTAAATAACTACCTTTCTCTTCATCACAAATAATACAAATACCCCACTCTATCTAGTTAAGCATAAGTAACATTTTCCTTAACGAATTAATAACTCTTCTACAAGGCCTTGATTTCACAATAGATGATCGATTATTCGAAATACCCTAACTAGGTAACAATATAGTAATTGTATCAAGAGGCTGTTCTTGTTGAACATCCTGTTCTTGCTGCAATTGCTGTTGCTGCTGTTGTTCTTGTTGCTGTCGTGCACTCTGCTTAGCATGCGTCTTTAAATGTGAATTCAACATCGTTTTCGAGGCAAAAGATTTATGACAACAGGTGCAAGGATATGGCCGATCTCCGGTGTGTCCCCTGAGGTGCACCACCAGAGTGGTTCGTTGAGTAAACCGTTTCTCGCAGTGGGTGCACTTATGCGGTTTTTCTCCAGTATGTGTGCGTCGATGAACGCTCAGATAGTTTTGCGAGATAAACCCTTTACCACAGAGGTCGCAGACATGCGGTTTCTCTCCTGTATGCTTGCGCAAATGTACGGTCAAGTATGTCTTACTAGAGACAGCTTTGCCACAAACTGGGCAAATATATTCGTTCTGGGAGCCTGCGTTTCCGTGCGTCTTCATGTGTACCAATAATACCTGCTTCCTGGAGAAACGCTTGTTGCAGAGCTCGCAATGGTGTTTTCTCTGAGGTGGCACGTAATCGGGCTGATGCAGCTTCGCGTGCAATCTCAAACCTTGACGATATCGAAAAGGAGCACTACATATTTCGCATTGAAACGGTTTTTCATCAGAATGCATGGATTGATGCTCTTCGTAGCTCCTGGAAGAAACGAAATTGGCACCACAAATGTCGCATTCGTACTCGTTATTGTGACGTTTCTGATGGAGGATTAGATTCTCTCTATGCTCTGTAACATAGTCGCACATTTCGCAAGCGTATCTCTCATCCGTTTCATGCTCTGATTGGTGCTCTTTAAATTCGGAGATTGTTGTGAAACTGCGACCACAGTGCTCGCAAACAAACTGATCCTCTTGTAATTGTGCTTCGTCCTGTTCGTGCATTTTTAAATGTAGAGCGAGAGCATGCTCGGAAACGAAACCATCTCCGCAGAGATTGCACTGCACGATATCATCAGCGATGATTATCTCCGCTTTCCCCACGTTCGGAACATGCATACGATTCGCGACGAGCAGCTGCTCTGTATCTTCGTGATCAAACATCTCATCGTTCGGGCCGCATTCTTGCTCATCCTGAGGTACCATCTGAAGCTTTGACACAAAATATCTGGAAAGAAGAGAGACACAAAACGTAGATCAATCAACGTATTATTTCTATGCGGTCGATATACTGTACTCTTTCCTTTTAGGGGGTTTAATAATGGTTTTATTTTGTCAGATTTTTTCGGGGACAAGTGTACGCCTTTACGAGATTAAGTACTTCATAAAGTGCCTCGGTGCTTTCCAGTATTTTTTCCTTCATCGCGTTCTTACGTTTAAACTTCTTCGGAGCTCGTAAATTTACACAGTGTATTGTTAAAATGCGTTTATCTTAATACGAACGAGAATGCCTAATTTGTAAATATATTACTCAATGAAATTATAACATACTCCCACACGGTCTTTCCAATACTCGATTTTATTTAATGCGATCGAGTTTTCGATTTAACGATAATTTTTTTTACCATATTCAATTATTCAATATATTTGATGCTTATACAAATTAATAAATAAAAACAATGGTTAAAAATGTTGCTGCGATAATTGCTTGCCTATGTATGTAGGCAATAATTATACAAAATAAATACTTATTGTTGCATTATATATTTACCGTATCAATAATACCGGTAAATATTAAAAAAAGTATACAATAATTTGTAATTGAAAATATGATTGTATTTTTTTTAAACGTAAAGTCTCTGCCGTACACTTACCACATGCTGCTCTATATTACCGACGATCCAATCACGTGATACATCCACCATCTTGAATTTATGTTCGAGTTTCTAATCGAATATGTGTATTTAATTTTAAGGACATTCAGTAACTAATATTAAAGAAAATGAAACTCAAGAGGAAATTTGTCGAACCGCTTATTTATGTATATCACATAAGTCTGGTTTAAATATTAAAATTTACTATTGTTGAGTTAACAGAATTAAAAAAAAAATGTATACAAAATTTTGTTCAATATAAAAGTTACACAGTGATTTAGCACTATTGTCACAAAATATTCTTTATCCAATATAAGTTGCTAAATTCGACGATGAAAATTAAAATTTATTATAAATGCTCGAACCACCATACCATTCTCTCTCAATATAATTCAATATAAATTATTAGTAGTAAAAAAAAAAGAAATACTATTCTCCAAAATGGATATACAACTCTCTAGTAACATTGAAAACTTTAATTAGACGAAAAATTACATTCAGGAGTGATAAAATTCTTAGAAATCTTTTAGCAACGATTACGTCCAACGATTAATTATAACTATGTTATTCAGAATATCAATAGCAGAGATCTTGTTTTTCACGAGATTACATAGAAATATTTAAGCGTCTTCATACTTACGTTTTACGATATTCATATGTAGTGACCCTGTACTTACATTAATTAGAGGCACATGAATTCATTGTTAATGCTGAAACGCTAACTATATCACCTCGATCTACCAGTTTAACTAAAAATGCTTAAAATAATCGTATACTCGTACATTAATCGTATGCTAATGCTTTTCTATCTATTATAACGATATTTTAACATCAAATAATTTTTAACACTTTATACGCAATTATTACAATTAGCTCTTCCTATGTAGAATGTCTTTTTCATATTTCGTCGATTAAAACTTCTCAAAAACTCTATCTTTTAGGCACATTAAAAAGTTAGTTCGTTAAACAGGTACTAATTTTAGTTGAAGCAAATTTCGTGTTTAAAATCGACATTTTCGAACAAAATTTCGCGATTCTAAAAGTCAAAGAAATCGAAAAAGGTATACTAGAGCGCTTAAAATATTTCGAATATACACGAACAAACAGTATCACAGTGACGACATGCATATTACACATAAGATTAGTTAATAATTATTAATAATAATTATTAGTTAATAATTTCGTTTATGTACCCCTGGTACTAATTAACAAATTCGTCGAATTCAACGAATTTAAAAATACGATAGATTATTACTATGGTTGAATTTTGTAAAGATGTTTACACGATCGTTGTGACGAATTCGCGCAATACGCGTTATAATTGATCTTCTATTTTTTAAGCGATTTAAGGCACTTCGAGAATGATTTTCTAGAAAGAAACCACCTTTGTTAAGCAAAATAACAATTTCGAACCGAATTTTCTCAAAAGTAGAAAGAAATTTAATTTCCTAACTAATACACATATACCTATTTCTATCGCGATTAGAAACGAGTGCAAATACGCAACTGCTCTTGCACCATCATTATAACAGACTAAAATTTAACCAACAATTAAACAATAACGTGAAAAAAATCGTAAACTTCCGTAACACAACTCGAATATCGATATATCTTGCATATTTTCGTTATTTACGAAATAATTAAATTTATACGTTTTTTTAACGTACACCCGGTTGACTAACGTTTCTTATCGTACGATCACGACGATCGAGTTCAATGCTTTTTCATGTGATTCAGCATGATCGTTCTGGTAACGAATCCTTTACCGCACAATGTGCAGGTATAAGGACGTTCTCCAGTATGATATCGACGATGGACGGTAAGCGTGGATGCTTGTGTAAATGATTTGCCACACATGGCACAAAGATACGGTCTCTCTCCTGTATGGATACGTTGATGCACCACGTAATACTTGCGATGTGTAAAACCCTTGCCGCATACGTCGCATACGAGCGGCCTGGACCTATGTACAGCCTTATGGGTAGTCAATGACTCGATGCTTGCGAATTGTTTCGAGCATGAATCGCACGGATACGAGACTACCGATTTGTTTGACGATGCCATGGTACCGCTAATACTGCTAGTGACCGGATCACCGGAAGACACTACGGTGTCAGTTATCCTATCGTTGGCTGTCAGGATCGGTTTGTGTGTTTTCGCGTGATGATTGTACAAGTTTCGCGTCTCGAAACGCATTAAGCACCTAGGGCAGGAATAAGGCTTTTCCTGGCCAACCTCGTGCATCCTCCTGTGCCGCTCGAGAAGCGTACGATACCGGAAACTAGCTTGGCAACGATCGCAGGCGAACGTCTTCTCTACGTTCACCGACGTCGATATGGTCGGGATCGGTGCGCAGGAGGTTGCCACTGGCGCGGAATGCGTCACCTCGTGCATCCTCAAGTGACTCAGAGCGTAGAAACTTCGTGAACAAATGGCGCACGAGTACCTCATTGGATTCTCTATATTGTGCTCGAACTCCGGCAGAGTCGGATGACTCGTTCTTATATGGTAATTCAGTTTCAGAGCGCTTCGAAACTCAAGGCCACAGGTGGGACACGGATAGGATTCAGTGACGATCTGCACGTGATCCAAGAGAATCTGATCGGTGCAAATGGACGGCAAATGGGATGGGACGGTTTGATACGTTGAGGGCATCATCGACGACTGATTGGAGAACATAGAGTTGTTCTGAAGCAAGGTACAAGTGACCGGTAAACCGGTATCTCCCGTCTCGGGCGATGGCGAAAGTATTTGACGTAGCATCCCCGACAATCCGCCGAACGTCTCGCTTCCTTCCCTGAAATCGACAAAACCCAAGGACAATGCAGCGGCGAATAGCACCGTACGATACACATAGGCATTGTCTTTTGATTCGTTCCTGTGATCTTACTTTCTTTCTTGCAATAGGCGGCGGTGAGAAAAGATACGAAAGCGGAGAAATAGAGAATTTACGCTGCGTGATAATTTCTGCATAGTGACCGTGCAAGGTGCTTGGGCATTGTGGTTTCCCTTCTAAAGACACAGCAGTAAAGAGAGTGCGACGAGAGCGTAAGTGCAAATCGAGCTTAGAGAGTTTTGTGTCGTCATCGTTCTCCGTCGAACATCTTCACGATCTTCTTTATTAGTACGAAGAATATTATATATTACAAGACTATATTATATTCCTCAGATAAGAGTATATTCGTTTCGGAAGATCGTAAAGAAATTATTCTTTGTATTTTCACTTTACCTTTGCAGTTTATACGATATAGTTGTCTCGTCCTTTGAAAATTTAAACGTATTATTTTTATGTATAAATAAGATGTTAAACAAGGAAGTTATACTTGACACTTTTCACGATTTTATTTATATTAAATTAATTAGTAATGAATCTAATTAAAGAAGATGGAAAAATTCGCGCGTTTTAATTCTATCTTGAACTATCTCTCGCCTTTCCACGTCTCTAGACTCATGATGAAGTAATTGGCATAAACCGAGAAAGAAATTAAAGGTTTCTACAGCAAACCAGCAGAAGAAGAAAAGTTAAGCTACAAAATTTGGCAAAAAAGTTAGAAGAAAGCAAACCCTTGCTAAAAAGTCGTCATCTTTACTAAGATACAGTATTTTTAAAGATCAGATTATTGTAATATTAAATGAAAATTGGATCCTCACCTTTATGTCGATTGTCCAACATCCATGCAGTCTCTTCTTATTTTCTTTCACCACAAACTTCTAATTAACAGTCTTTGCAAAAAAATGTTCACTCACGTTATAATATAAAAACGTCAAAAGTTTTAATGGTATCTATAAATTACGATAAAATATGATAAATATACAGTAACAATTTTAAACGGAAACAAGAAATGTTTCAAATTCCACACTGTTCTCAAATCGTAACTCGTAATCGGAAAATACATTGCGCAAATATAACATTGCGTGCATCCGTATTACCTTCAGTGTACCGATGCAAATACACTGCGCCACAAATATACAAAACGAAACGCAAACAATTGCATTCTCACCGGCGCGTAAACGCAGCCTGGTTTTATTAAGCATCGAAAAATGCAAAATTTTGCATAACGTATCGATTGCTTTTTGAACCATGTCATAAACAAAATAATTCGCGCGACATAATAGTGCGCGATCAAAATTTCTATAACACAAGCGCAGCGAATTTTCAGCAAAAAATATGCTGAGACGCGCGCTGGGAAGCTCCAAAGAATAAAATCACGAATTCTTTGGAAACATCGCGTAAATGTAAATGGAAAGCAATAAATTTTGTAGAAATCATACTTATATACTATTAAATAAGAGCCCGAAAATATACAAAAACTTGATACTCGCCTTCAATAAAATTTTGTCTGAAGTCCTCTTCATGTTTCTCAATACGATGATTATTCTTCGATTCTTCGTCACATCTCGATTAATTATTACTCTAATTAATTTATTTTTTTCGTTTTAAATGAACTTATTTTTGCTCGTAAAACACTCGATTGTTTTGGACCGGCACCTAACATGAATGCCAGCCACAAGTGGTATTGATTGAAACCGAACTCGTGGCAAGAACACCACACGACTTATCAGCGGGTGTTGTGCGCAATTAACAGAACGATAGCACTTACAGACTAACCGATATACTAAATGTTACTGTGGTCCTGACGATAATGTAAAAGCGTAGGCATTGGAAAGCACGAAGACGACAAGAAACGGTATTTGATTCTCTTTTCTTTTTTCTCTTTTTACGAATCATAACGGTTTGGTGACACTTTTATTATGCACCAAGCGTCTATTATATCGTGACGTTAGCTTACGAAATATTAGTTTGTGATTTTTGGTCGGCCTATTGTTAGCCGTGTGCGGCATTTTGTGCCTTCACGTAAGCGTGGGATATTGATACTGACAACATGTAAACATCTGGTTCTCAATTGAACAGAGGGATTAAATACCTGTTGTGCGTTAAGTGCTACACAACAATTGATTCACTTACGTACATGTTAAAAAACAGGTCGTACAGGTGTTAATAGACTGGATCGTAATTAGTAGAATCCCTCTGTCCATTTATTGTACATGTATCAATAATAACTAGGACAGAGTTCATTTAAATAGGAAAGTTGTAACAAAGTCGAATCTAAACAATGTGTGCGATATCAGAATTTCAAATGTTATGTTTCACTTATTCTTATTGAAATGAACTCTAAGTACATGCTATCACATGTAAGAATATTCAGGTATTTTGCAATTTGTTTTTTAAAGTGAACACACCCTTGTACAAAAAGACTGATATTTTACCTAAATGTGAATATGCTATACGCATAATTAAATAGTTCTGTTGAAATGAAATACAAAGTCAATTATTGAAATATTGAAGAAAACATCAAATTGCAAAATACAGAGAGCCAAAGATGGTTGTGGGGTGTGTATTAACTTACCTTATCATCCCACTGCACCTTATTTATTTCAATTAGGTGGCTAACTCTTATGTATCTTATTTCAAAACCAAAAATTAAAGGTGTCTTTTATCTTAAAGTCAAAAATTAAAACTATACAGAGTACATGCAACCATAATAAGAATAAAAATAATGTGAATAAACTATTATTTAAAATATTATATACATTGAAAAATGATTAATTTGGACACATAAAATGTTTTTTTAGATAGTAATATTTAACTCCTAAATACAAAAGAAAGAAAAGTGATTCAGACTCAAATTTACGTGAAATATTATAAGTATACAAATTTCTGATGTTTTCAATAAAAGTCACTGTACAAGTAATCGGAATCAAGTAATCACAAATCAAAACACGTAACTTGGCTCAAATTATACAAGTTTGAAGTTTGTTAAAAGAAAAAAGCTATGAACATGTAAATTACATATACATGTTTTAATGTACATGTAAATGAACATTAAAATGTCTGTGTAAATGTTTGCGATTACCACAACAAAATAGCATCTTTGGCTCTTGAGATGTAACATACGGATAAAAGACTCACCCAGATTTGGGATCCCCGTCAGTTGGTTGTGGAATTGGCATCTCAGGCATATCTGATATTTTTTGTTGCTGTAGCCCAGAAGGACCTGCCTCGTCGCAAGCTAGAGAAACATTTACAAAGGTTGTGGGCTCTATGGTTCTATTGTTGGGATCCTCTTCACTTTCTTCTTTTACGGGTAGACCTAATGGAAGAGGATAGAAACATATATAAATTCATTTCTTTTATACAGATGTTCAAAATTTGAAAAGGAAAGGAGAAAAATACAAAGATTTTGTTATAAAACCTACCTTCATCTCCGTCGCAATCTTCATCAGAGTTTTCATCATCTTCACTACTTTCCTCTTCATCTTCTTGTTGCGTAGTGCTTGTTTGATTCTGCGGTATTTGGTTATGTGTGGTTTGTGAACTTGGACCAGGTACTGCCTGAACGGTTTGTACAGTATTACTGCTTGTGTCCATAGGAACTGAGGTGATTTGTTGTTGATTAGCACTTGATATCATCATGGGTATACCCAAACCCATGTTGTCCATCATAGCCATCCCCATATTGTTTTGATGCTCTCCCACTTGCTGCATCACATTGCCATCTAACCTGTTCTCTGAATTCTGTTCTTGTTTCATTACACTCTGTAATTGAACATAAGAAACAAAATTTATTTATTATTTTCAAATATTTTATATTTCATATAAGTAAATAAAAATATTTTTTATCTTTTATGACTACAAATAAAATATAACCTTCAAATGCACTGTTACTTTAAAGTATAATAAAATTACTAACGGACATTTTAAGTATGAATGTCAATTAGAAATAGCAAAGTTCAATAAATTGAACAATTAAAAAACTTACGAAAGTAAAGATTAATAATATTTAAATATTTTTATCAGTAACAGTAACAGTAACTAAGGTAAACATGGAACTGAATGCCAAAAAAAATAAAAGACTATCTATGCTTTTAGATTTTGTTATGAATCGAATATAATAACAAATATTATATGGAAAAAAAATTACCGTATTGAGAACATTGGTAACATAACCCTGTTTGTCTTCTAAACTGACTTCTCCCAGCCATTGTAATAGTTGTTTCTCTGCGTTCGCAGTAGTATTCCAAAATTGATAAAATAATTCTACTTTATACACACAATCATCGCATATTTTTTTGGGTAACTTATCTTCTCTTGTAAGCTGAAATCATATGTAAAAAAAAACAATTTATAATGAATTTTATGTTTATGTACATAATGAAAGTAGTTTTCTATAGCGAATTTAATATTCCATGAATATTATGAATGACAAAAATCATAAGTCATAAGATAAATTAGTAATCATAGTAATACTGGATAACAAATTTAAAACATTTGTTGGGAATATTTAAAGAATAAATCAATGTAAATGATTCATATTTCATTTAAATAATATCCAGAAAATATTCAACCAAAACAGATTCTAAATAATTATTATTTATTTATTATACATTGAATCATTTACCAAATTCAAAATCTGTAAATAAATAATTGCAACAATAAATATAAGAATTAAATTAATCGAACTTTTTCACAAAAGCAATTTCAAAGTATTATGTCGCAACATTGAAAACAACTATTAATGGAACGACTTCAAAAAGTACGAATAGTCAATTATAGGTACTTATTTTATAATAGAAACAATGATGTCGAAAGCAAGATGTCGAAAAGGAAGATTATTCGGTTATAGTTGCTGTGAATAAAGAAATACTGTGAATTGTCACTTTCGAATGAAAATAACAACGGGCTGTTATTCAGACGATGATGAAAAAATTTGGGTAGATCCGCAATACATTAAGGTACGGAAAAAAGCGCGGCAAAATTCTATTAAATAATTCGTAGCGTCGTGGATGAGTTGGAGAGAATGAACAGAAAAGAAAAGATAAACAGTACAGCACCAGAAATAAGGCTATTTGGATATCGATGGTCTGGAACTGTATGAAATTTCTTGTCTATAGGGCGATCTCTAAAATGATCGGAGGCAAATACATCTACTGGGAGGTCGAAAAGTCGTGGACGATTAAGGAAATGCGGTGTATCTATGAAAATGCACAAGATGGCGGATCGCCATTGTCGAAGCGATGGCGTAGTTGGCTTACCTTGACCGGTAGGCAAGCGGCGATCTTGAGAAATATTTGCCGTACGTCTCCCTCACCCTCGAAAATTGGCACCGAAACACGATCCTTCACAAGACATAATCGACACAGGTCCAGATAGTCGAGGGAGGACATTTTACCGTGTAAAACGCCAGCTCGAGACGCAAAACCGCGCCCGTAGACGCGAACGCTGTTTCAATCCAAGCCGGAGAAGACCCCGCGTTCTTCGGTACGCGTCGTTTGCTCACTGTAACTCGGCCAACTTCGTGGCTGTTCGGTTATCTTCGACTCTCTCGGCTAACTTCGGAGATACTCGGCGGAACGATTGCGTATCGATCACGTCGCGCTCGAAGCCAACAGCTTTTACACACGACAGTTTCGAACATTACGGAGATTCCTTCCTTTCGAATTCATTGTTATTTAATATGGATGGACTGCACCATCACCGTAAATTTATTGCCAGATCGGAGAAATTGAAATTTTCACGGTACTTATTATGTTTTTTAGTTGATTTTATCTTTTTATCAAATTTTTACTATATAATTAAATTACATCGCAAGATGGCTACAATCTCTGGTCGATCTTATGTTTCATTTTAAATAATGAAAGTATAAAGTGTACAGAGTATTGTGTATGTTAGACTTGCCTCTGATATATACTGATTGATCGCCCAGGTGTTTAAGAGGTCGGCCAAGTTAATGCAAACCTATCAAATTTTCATGCACAATTACTCCCACTTCTACGCGCGGATACAATCACGCATGATCAAACAGACAGCGTACGCTTGTCGATGAACAGTAAGAATAAATCGGAGCTTTATGAAGAATATATCGAAACTCATTGTTAGTTACGTTAACATTATATTAAAACTTCATGAATTCACAATGAATTTACGTTCATTGCTTCAAAAATTAAGTGTATTTCATGTCTTTTCGAATTACAAATTTTTTTTGTAAGTATTCGGTAATAGTCACGTGACTTATTCGGAAATAGTAGGAAACATGTTTTGTTGACGATTTTATTTACGCAAAATGAGGTTGCTCTTTGGACAACTAGCTATAAGAAAAAAGAATTTACACGAGGAAATGTTTAAATATTCTTATCTTCATTAATTATATATAATAAAATTGCTTATTTTTAAAAAGTGTAGTAAGTCCATAATTATTATTACGGATGTAACAAATTGTATAGTGCAAATGTTAATTAGGCTAGGTATACTAATTTACATGTTTCGTTGCATGAATTTTAATTTTTTAATTTTGGTAAAATACTAATATATTCGAAAAATATTTGTAAACTAGGTAGTTATGTAATGCATCTTACGTTATCGACAGATATTTAAATTTATCCAACGAGGAATTGACATGAGTTTTTGATGTTACTGAATAAAAGCGACATATCCATGCAAAAAATAACAGAAACAGTACAGTGCTGCCACGTTCCTCTGTCGTTGAAATTGTGTAACTTACCCTCGCGCTGTTAAAGATATCAATGACCTGCCTTGCCTTTTCCCTTGGTCGTGTGAACTTGATATGACAACCTGATTTAAATTGCAACCCGTTTCTCCGATAGAGTATCTTCGCAGTATACGCAGAAACATTTTGCATTGCTAAAACGACACTGAACGAATATCTACAACCATATTTTTATATCATATTTCTGCATTAAATTAAAAATCTATTTTGCGTTATTCTTTAAATAATGCATTGATGGAAATCATATGGTGACGATGAAAAGGTTATATAAAATTTTAATGGCACAATTTCCTTAATTTTTTGATAATTGTATCTTTTTACTTTATTTTGTTTTATTCGTATTTTAAATGTATTGAGATAAGTTCTTTTAGGTATATTGGGAGAAAAATGACGGCATTCATATTAGATAAAAAAAACTGCTTTATTGTGGCAGAGCACATGTATTATCATATACCAGCATATAATTAGGAAGTCCATAGTAATTTACAAATTACGATCCACTTAAACGTCGGTACACGTGGCGGTGTATGCAGGCAGATTTGGGAATCGATTTCGATCACACGCATGCTGTTACCGTGTTTATTTTCTTCGCATTATCTCTTCGATCGTTCTGCTTTTTATTATTTCGTTTAACATTAATTTTCTTTTCTTTCGATACTTTTTTTTTTATCGGATGGGGAAGGGAAGGAAGATCTTCTAAAGATCCTTGCAACGACGGTGCATTATTTATAATACATGAAAACGAGGGATATGTGGTCTTCTTCCTTTCGATTTTTTTTTTTCGAGAAAATTGTACCCGTACAAGCCATTAGGATTTCTATTTCCGTAATCTCTCTTTCTTTTTCAACAAGGACCTTGTTTCGCATCTTACAAGTAAATCGTGATTATCGCAAGTGACAGTATTTCCAGGCATTTTTCCTCCTTCTTCTCTATAAACAGATTTGCATATTTTATTTCATTAATTTTAAGAGAGAATGAAAACCGAAGTGAAAGCCTTGCATATCTGCACAATAAGATATTTCTTTGGAACACGATTCGATCTGAAGAAAGCTTTCGTTAATCCTCCTATTATTGTATACATCTTAAAGAGTTTTGAGTTTAAATTTATTGAAATTTTTTTTATTGATTTCTTTTATAGATGGCATTTGGTATTCTTCTTCGAATTGTGAACGCTTCTAATAAAATTTCTCATTCGTTATTTATATACAGTACAAATTTGTAGAGAAAGGAACTAATTTTTGAATTCAATTGGCGAAGGATACAGATGAAATTAACGGTCTTAAAAATATCAAACTATTTTATGAATAGATAGACGCATCTACATATTGGATATCAAATTTTTTACTATAGTTTCCTTGGTGATACGATTAGAAAAAATTAATAAAGTCATAGTCGAAATATTAATAGGAGGACTAATTATTAAAAGAACCTCGAAAATGCAACACGCCAGATTTTGTTGTTCTTTTTTTCTCTCGCGTTCAGCTTTTAATGTTCTTTTTCATTTTTTTTTTTTTGCTCGATTTTTAATTCTCTCGCAGCTTATAATCTGCGTTGTCAATGAAACCGCGATAAAACTGTATTATTTCGATGCTCATATATAGTTAATTAATTAGTTGTTAATTAATTTGTTAAATTCGTAACTATTTTACTTACACTTTATGCTATAACAATAATAGCAAAAATTGCGTGAATGTGTGTCTAAATTTTCTCGTTTAATCTCATACCTCTCCAAGTTGTCGTAATGTAAATTTACAGCTATTACAAATATTATTGTTTATATTCGTGTAAGGTAACATTAATCATCGTGTTCGTTATCTACTAATACAAAGTTAAAAATGCGGGAAGTTGAAATTTTGCGGGCTCGCCGCACCGCAGAATATATTCGTGTATATCATACGTACATGCATTTTAGAGTTCGAGTTTATCGCTCGTACTAAATTGAAATTAATAGAACATGTCATTGCTATGATTATAAGATTCAAAAATATCGGTATAAAGGCCAGAAAAAGTAAGTTTTATATATCTACCATGGATTTTATGTAAAAGAGATCGAAGAAATGGATTTATCATACTATTCAATTAATTGTTGAAATACTAAACATAACACGTCCTCTTAATTTCAATTTTTATTCTCAAATTTCAAATGCCGATTAATGATTCGTTGAATTTTTAAGCCAATCAACGTACTTAACACGTTAATTCAACTGATCGAATCTTCGAATTTGGGAAACAAGCGGAATGAAAATTCTTGCGTTCTTCCCATTTCCTTCACAATGGTGTCTGTTAATCGATGCCTATTAAATCATTTAAACACTATACATTACCGTCTCATCTCTTACTACATATCGAATAATACGAATTTTTTTTGAAATGTTCGATTGATTCAATCCTACGTTATGCTAAAGAGGTATAAATGATAAGTAACCTTCGTAATTCTTTGAGCCATTATATATCGAAAAACGTCAGACACCATGCAAAAATTTCTCAACCGCTTTTCTCTTTATTAGGGATCAGAACGACTGATGATTTTTTAAACTTCGCTTTTCTTTTTTTTTGTTCTTTTTTTGTTGGTTAAGTCTTAACGTCGTTTCGCTTATCCAGCAATACTGGGACTAATTAAGCTAGCGTTGGTCGAAGATCGTTGACAATTTATGCATATTTAATACATTTCACACCATATCGATATAAGACCTCGTTTTTTTAATAAGCTAAAATGATCAAACATCGATGGGAGAAGGATGATAGGAAAACGCAATATTCTATCGCGATCTGAACGAAGCATATGTTTGACTTTGAACGGTATAATCTTTTTTCACACCGGCTACGCATCTCTTAAATTTCGATACACTTTAACGATTCATAGTATGAGCTACCACTTGGAAAATCGTTTTTTTTTTAAATTAGTCATTAATATATAGTTCCCTTTTTAAACGAGGAGCCGGATATCTATCGTATGCAAGATATTGTTTACATTAGTAAAATTTCGTCATTTTTGCAATTACTCGTATCCGTTAGGTTTTACCAGTGAAAATGTAGTTTCTTTTGCATTCAAGTCGGATACGAAACCAACAGCGGTTGTGAACACGTAAATTTATAGCTAACTGTTTACACAGAAGGGATTAATCGATAAAAAGAGAATGTTCCACGCCGAAGATAAACCTTCGCGATGAGTTGCAATTATCAGTGAATTCTGTTTGGGTTTATGGCCATTTGTACTGCAGTAATCTTCAAAAATTGTATATCGTACGTAAAAAAAGGTGAATGACGTATTGACACCGTTGATTTACTAAAGTTGTCTAAGAACATGTTTATGTACTATTTACTTTTCTGATTATTCTTTATGATTAATACGATGAATTTTACAAATTAAAAAAGGGAACTCCTCCTGCAAACTCTTCAAGCATTTTGAAGGCTTAAAAAGTGGCAAACCGATGTTATTACAGATCGTATGCTATAGACTATAGCCTATTAATGAAACTTCGTTAATGAACACTATCTAGAACTCGTTATTCATCGACTTCAAGATACATTCTTTACTTGCTTTTTAATAATACATTTTACCAAAGTAATACAAGGATTCGAACATGCATAAGAAAACAATGGCACTTGAATATAATTCGTGACATTATAATATTTTGAGCTTGCATTTTGTGGGAACATTTTGGATTGATTAATTTTTTTTGTGTTTTCTCTTCTTTTTTTTCGTTAATTATACCAGTACACGTTTTCTAGTAAGCCACTCAAAATCGATCGGTAATATAAACAAGCTCTTTCCATACTCGTCTGTCCTTCATCGATATTTACCTATTAATGGCAAACAGAATGTATTTTTTATCCTTCTTGCCATTTTGTTATTGTTTAATTCAATAATCAGCTACCTTCGGAACACTTTTTACATTCTAACTGTTCTCGTCATGATCGCCACAAGTTAAGACGTGAAACAGACAGATATGCAATATTACTTATTAATTTAGTGACAAACTGTCGGTATTTATCGTTAAACGAATGTTCTCCTTTCTCTTTTTCTTGCATAAGCGTTTCCATTATGTATCGTAAACATGTCTTTTACAACACTAAAAATCAACGATAAAGACGAAATAAATATTCGTAACCTTGCTACAGACTCGAAGGTGTTAAAGGGTTAATACAAGCTCACTTATTTTTTATGAAATCCTGCTACAAGTATAAAGTATAATATTATATGAAAGTCTATATGATCCTTGTATTATCTTAACACGCTATAACGTCCATTTGAGAATAAAAAAATGTATATCTGATTATTAGAAACTTTATTCTCGCTGGGGAATATTTCATTTTAAACGTTTATGTAATAAATTTCTAATTTAATGATAATTGGATGAAAGGAAAGTGGGAGGGGGGGTTGATGAATGACCTTAGATTCGGGGCCAGAGGGAGAGAGGTCAGTAATTGGTATTTATAATTCCGAAAAGGCTACCGTTCTTTACTGCTAATTAGTGTAAACGATCAAAAATCATTTTCTTCGGTTCGCTTCGGGAGGAGCGTACAAAATGAAATTCTCCTCGATCGAAAGAATGTGAAATGAGACTTTCATCCATAAGATTTTTCAAATTCGTTTCCATATGATGCTCACATGTTCGCGTTTGCTCTTTTAAATGAAACGTGCGAACTCTTATTCCAATCAACGTGATCATTGTTTGTTCCTACCCTAGTATGTTACAAATGGAATTCGTTTGTTCGTTCTGTCGTAGCGAGTGTTAGCGAAGACACAGCAAGTGTATCGATTCATCGAGTTTTTTCTCGTCACCTCTTTTAAACACAACTGTTGTCGATAAGTTTGGGATGCACGTGGTTAAACAAAACATTTAATAATTATGATTGATTCGTTGAATCGCGTGTACTTCCGGTTACGTGGTCATTGACGCTTTTAGCCTCAATTACGGTTCATCGTTTTCTTTAACCCCTAAGCTTCGTAAACACGTTATAACTTATGAACTGTTAGTATGATTTAAGTACGTCGATTTCGAAAGGATATATCCGTTGGATGTGAGATAATAAACATCGAAGAGAGTTGAAACGGCATAATTTTTTCAACCCTCTTGTCACAAAATAGCGTAATTTTTCTGCAAATTTTACAGCGTTCCATGGAACGTCTATTCCACATAGTATGTTTGTGATTCTCTTAGAAAGGAAATGATATCGCGTGTTATTTATTCTTGCAGTGTTTGAAGGGTTGATAAATCTAGTATGAGTCTAAAGGTTGACGAAGAATTTGCGCCTCGATACGTAACGAAAGTGACGCGATACGACAACTAAAGGGACGATAGAATGAAACGAAGTGTACGGATGAAAATAAAGAACGTCCTTTAAAAGTGCCTGTCACATTGGGTTCCTTTTTGCCGGCCGTTTTGAAATTCACTCGGTAGACCGAGCGAGGGCAAACGAAGTTTCACTACTTACGCTACGCGTGTGTGTGCAATCCAGTGTGTACGTCTTAAAAATACTCGAATACGTTCTACTTGTCGATAAAAGGCAAGAGAATTGTTCCGCTCGTGTTCGACTATAGTATGACGCGTTTATCTATTCGGAAATACGTGCTTCGTGTCTCGATGGATTGACTTTTCGTAGGTAAACTGTAACCAATAAAGATCAAGGGACGATATTTAATTCTCGTGTTCTACGGCTTTTTGGATTGGTTATCTTCGTTAGATAATATGTATGTGTATATATATATATACATACATATATATGTATGTATGTATGTATGTATATATGTATATATGTATGTATGTATGTATATATATATGTTATTTATTTATTTTGGTTTAAATTTAATTTCTCCCGATCGAGCATCCGTGCGTGACGAGATCTACAGTAGCTAGAGTTCTACGTAGTTTACGGCCACGATCATTCAACGATCTGGATCATTTAATTAAACGGTAGTTTAAATGGAAAATCGAGAATGGGATTTTTGTCATGTATCCGCGCACTCACATGATAAATAATATAATGTTGTCTCGCAAGTATGTACTTATACACATCGTAAGATCGAAACGCCATAATTCCGTACATCTAGATTCGTACGTGTAATATCTATAGTTCATTATATACAAATTGTAAAATGCCTTCTTAATGAAAAAAGTCGTGTTTATTCTGTGTATATGTCTTTTGGTGTGTATATATTTTGTTCATAATATATATTTCTCTTTTTCTTCCTTGTAGCAGTGTGAATGCAGATATATATAGTTTCTTCTTTCTTCTCTTCTGTCCCTCTCTCACGTGCTTATTTTTTTGTTTTTTTTTTTGTTCTTTTTTCTGTTTTCGTTTTTTTGGTTTGTTTGTTAATGCTTCTTGGCTATGGAACACATAATCACTAGCACATCCCGTTATTTTTCTTTGTACATGCACAACACTTGCTTCTGAGAATCAATTCACCGCCTGATCGCATTCGTGACGAGATTCTGTCTTCTTTCTTTTTGCATAGAAACAACTCAATGGAAGAACTTCGTATTATCAACAATTTTGTAGTGTAGGAAATATATCTCTGCCGAGCTTGTGAGAAAAACACGTGATTGTTAAAATAGTGGAAGAGCATAGACATAATAGGAAGCACTCGAATTCCGTCCTCGAGGGAATACAATTAGCTTGCAATTTTTAAAATAAATTTTTATTCAATTGCTGATCTTTCAGAATTATTTTTTTGAAACTTTTATTTCCAGTTTCAAGGAAACAGATTCTTTCACGAAATCGCCAATTTTTCTAATAATAATCATTTTCTTATGCTACGTATTCCGATATCGTTAGTGGAGTTTCAATTAATTGAAAAATGACTGACTAGAATTTCGTCATCTTTGCGGCAATTTCGCAATAACCATACCATTAGTAAAGTATTGTATATAGAATCGTATCAGAAGTATTATCAAAATCTTTGTCTCAATACCTTGGACAGAAAATCAAATCTAAGGTACATATCTTATTTTCGCCTCCTACCGATAGATAATTTCCTAAAATACAATTTCAACATTTTTATCCTACATTAAAATTAATCAAACGTAATATCACATCGATTGAATTCAAAAAATACTATCTAACAATCACCTACTTATTCTTTTCAATCCAAATATTAGGTTGTTTTGAAAGTTCGTAGCGTTTTTGATAATGGATATACATACATAGTTTGTATTATATTTAATGGAATCGGAAGAACACATTAGCCACCATAAACTTCTGCCAAGTATTTCAATACTTAACTTCGATACTTCAAAGGCAAATACCTGATTCGAAAAAGAGACTGTAATTCATTAATTAATATGGTTTCATTTTATAACAAGACGATACTGAAGGCCAGTTTCAACATTAAATTTTAATCTTTCTATCAATGTACATAACACGATTTCGCAATCATTTATTCTCGTTTCTACCTAATTTTTTCATTGACGAAAAGTTGAATATTTGTAAAGGTTCGAAAGAAATTCATACTGAACATCTCGAATCCTATACTATTCTATACACGACGAAAAGTTGTCGAAAGAAACGAGCCATGCGCAAAAGAAAATCTAATTGAAAAAGTATTATCTCTGAAAATACATTGCCTCTCAACTTTTTTTCAATCTCCATTATCTACGATCCTTTCAAACAACTTGATATACCATAAAATACGATTCATCCAATAGCTAAACAGCTTAACTTTCCCCAATTCATCCTATTTATGGTATGGTTCCCGCGATGTTTGAAACGGCGAGGCGGCGAGACCGATTCCTAGGATTAAATTCGTTGAAGCGGTCACCGGTAAAAGCTCTTTCTTTCTCTCTATCTCATTCCCCTGCATATGATCTGTCCCCTTTTGTTGCACGAGGGAAAGAGTCTCAGACAGACACCCGTCGCGGCAGTTGTTGTTGAGATAACGTACTGACAGCGGTTGATGGTCGTCAGATGCTGGCTCGATGTTGATGCAACGGCGGCAGTTGCAACAACGGCGTCAACGGTGGCGGGTGTAGGTCACTGCGTATATTCAACGGCAGCTGCTGCATCGGCAGCAGATGTGAGATCTTACCGGGCGAGCGACGAACCGTGAACCGTGGTCTCCGCCGTTTCTTCTGAAAACCGCTGCAGCAGCAGCTGCAGACCGACGTCTCGTCGTCCAGCGATATCGTGTCACCGTGGTTGCCTACTTGGCCCGACAGTATCGAGCCGTTCGCCGTTATTACGTCGCCCTCCAGGCGCACTGCTCCTTGCGCAGCCTGCGTCATAACAATTTTCTTTTTTGTGTCTCTGTCATCATCCGGAATCGTTATGCCGCGAACACGTTCGGTTGTTGATTCGGCGAATTCTACCATCGAAACGTGTTCGCGTGGATTTCGACTGGGTCAGGTTTGATTTTGTGAAAGGGAGGTTGAGAGAGTGGAATGAGGCATTTTGTTGGATGCTTTTCTTGTATTGATTTGGTATAGCTGGCGGGGTTCAAAGTACGCGGAGGTTGGGTACCAACCCTTTGCGGTCCGGCGTCACGTGTAACCGTTAAAACGCCATGTATTACTTGGTCGTTCGAAAATATCATGGCGATCTTATTATGGATACGTCGTAAGTGGTGAAACGTTCGAACAAATACTGCTTTTAGTTGGATATTGAGTTAAGGAGAAACGCAGAAAGGGAAACTGAGAAATATAAATAAATATTCGTTTCTATAATAGGTTTCTTTCTTTCAATGAGACAATGGCAAATCTTATATGAGCCATTCGGAAGCCATAGTGATCAACTCCATAAATTGAAATACAGAGAAAAGTGACGATGTTGCAAACGGTATTTTTTAAATTTGTTTTGGAATTTGCTATTATTTATGGGAGTAAGAAATTTGTGTTTTGAGAATTGAACATTAATCGTAATGTAATTTGTTAAAACGTATTTACATAATGAAATTGAGAAATTGATAAAAATTGAGTTGATAGGTTCTACTTTTGAAAGGCTGATACGTATGTATATGTAATAATATTGAAATATTGTACGTAATTTTCTGTCTATAAGTTGTATAATTTGAAGTTATAGTTCAAACTACATTTTGTAACAGATACAGTTTGACTTCGTTGAACTCAGATTATAAGTCTTGCTACGGCCGCGACTCGATGTTTTAATGCAAAAGATTAAGTAAACAAAATTTTAATCTGTTTCATTTTTGTACATTATGCTCTCGTCGTATATCGGGATTGTTGTTTTATGCAACCAAATTAAAAATTCAAGTTTTACCACATTTACTTTGCATCGAACGTTTAAAAGACAAAATGACGTGTCTATTCTTTATCAACAACGAAAGAAAATTGCATTTTGTTTAATAGAGTATTACTCGATGAACACAGACCGCAGAGGGTTACTAAAATTTCTTTATCAAGGACATAAGAAGCAGATATTATACTGTGTCGATTTTAAATTACTAGATTTCATTCACATCGAACGTATCTTTCGCATAACTTTGCATATAAAAGGATTAAGGAACACGTTCTTCCGTTTTATAATATTTCAATTATTAATTTTGTGCTTCATGCAAAAATAACTATTTTTACACAGATTATTAAAGAGGAATGCGACAGAAAATAAATTATTTATTCATTTAAAAAATATATATCGAACTACTATTGGAAAATGATCCGATGAATTTAATGATCAAAAGCAGGGAAAAAGAATCAATTAATCATTAAAAAGGTGTTTCAAGTTATTATAAGAAAACGACGGAAATATTTTCCCGGATCTAAAATATTTTCTAAAAGATCAATACTTTGATGGACGACGTAAAAGCTGGTGCGATGTTTCCTTACCTGTAGAGCTTCGGCCTCGTCTCGCCTTTCGTCCTCCGTATTCATTGTGACAAATCTCAGCACCAATAAATTGAGGGAGGCGGCGACGATGGCTAAGCCGAATAAAATGAATATCAAGGCGAACATCACGTACTCAGGCTTGTTGTTCAGCGCATTATCCTTTTGTAGCGCGACCATGTCGCCGAAGCCAATGGTTGTCAGGGTGATGAAACAATAGTAGATGGAGTCGAAATATGACCACCCTTCGTACCGAGAGAACGCCGCGGCACCTCCCGCAATCGTTAAGCAAGACAAGGTCGTCACCACGCAGATAAGATTTATTTCTGAGGCCTGAAAATTACACAATTTTCGCTATTGCTTTACTCGTTCTCAGATAAACGGCCGTTTTAACTGCGTCGAAACGTTTCATAGTACTTTATTAATTTCGCTCTAATTGTAAGATACTCTTATCAGCAGCTTACGTTCGCAGTAGTCTGATTTATTATTATGAAACTTTGTTGTTGCAAAGAAGAATATTTTATAATCGAATCAGATAGAACTTCTTTTTCTTGACTAAGTTATAATGAGCATTAGGATTGGCAGGAAACTATGTTTCGGTATTATCGATATTGATTTTATTATAGGTAATTGTATCGTAAAAGCATTCGACTGGTACAATTAAATTAAATTTGTTCTTTTTTGAATAGAAAAAGAAAATTTTGTAGCGAGATAAATTGTAGTAACGAAACTTGCAAATTTCAGAAAACAATTGTATACTGATGAATTAAAAAATATATCTTGGAAAGTTTATGAGAAGTTAAAATTATTTTGATATATATAATTTTATCGTAAAATTAAACGATCGGCACCAATAGTAGCATTTTTCGTTCCTCGATGGAATATCACCTATTCCAGCATCTAAATTTTGAATCCAATTGCATCAGGCTGGAACGATCTTTTGTATCGATTGTTCTCGACATGAAGTATGCAAGAGCAGGTGGTGTTTATAGTTTTACCTGGACATCCTTACAGTTAAGAAGCTTCTTTACGTTCCGTATTACGACGGATGAGAATTTATTCAGACGCTCTCCTATGCTCTGGAACATTACGAGTCCTAACGGGATACCGACGATCGCGTAGAACATCGTGAACAGCTTGCCGCTAATGGTGTTCGGCGTTGAATGTCCGTAACCTAAAAATCAATGGATAAATACACGGTATAATTCGATAAATGTAATAAACGAATTTGCTCGCCATATGTAGTAGTAAAAATGAAATATCAAAGAGCAAATGTTTCAAACAAAGTACATTGTAATGGAACGAAATCAGGATGCATTTGACGTTAATGAATATCCAATTTTTTTAAATATTTATTTTGACAGGGGACCTGATGCAGTTAGCCCTTTTGTTACAACATCGCTGATATTGGAAATATTTTTTGCGTGCAAATCAAAGCAATTTTTGTCGATGACGATGCGTATTAAAACAGTTTGTATAATTTTATTCTTTATTTCTATTATTACTATTTATTAATATTAATTGTATTATATATAGTATAACAGATAGAAATGAAAATAAAAATGATTCTATGTTCCAGAGAACATATACCATACACTTTTAATAAATGATTGTTTTATATTTTAGTAGCGGAAGGGTTAATGATTCATTGCATGAAATAATTGTTCAACGAGAATATGTTCTAAATCAGACAAGATTTTTGGAATGAGTATGTCAGGATACATCTATTAGATCATTCTAGAGAGTATTATAGAAAAATGTAATTAATTAGAACGTACCGATAGTGGTGAGGACCGTGATCGCATAATAAAACGCTCCGGCGAATTTCCACTGCTGACCAGCTTTATGAGGTTCCGTCTTCAGCACCACTGTTTCCATGATCTTGAAGTCGTCCTCGCTTATATTGTACTTGCGTATAACCATCTTTTCAATATCTGTTAACAAAAGATGGAAAATATATATTTCTTCACATTTTATTACGTGTTGCACTTTTTAATTGCAGCAAGTTGTTTTTATTAATACTTACATGTGTATTTGCATATGTATAACATATTTCTCTCTAATATTCAATATTTTTTAATATAGTTATAGTTAGCAGATTACAGATTATAGTTATAATTATACCTTAAACGAATTTTTTAATTATAGTTCCATGAAAATTATAAATTAGTTTGCAGATTTCCAAATTCGGAATTCGAGATTAACAGTATGAAATACGAACAAATGACAGAGAAGCAATTGGGAAGTTTATTTTATTTATGTAAAGCGACGGAAAGTCGATACTTTAAATAAAATTACATTTTAAGCGTCTGATCTAATCTAAACTTCCTGAATGTAACAAAATCCAGTTTGAGTCATGAAACTTTCAAAAACATCGCTACTTTCCTTTTCTTTCCTAATGAATCAAAGATTACAAATATTTAATAAAATTAAATTATAGTATTATTGCGTCAAAGCTTGCAATAACATAATTTAGATGTCGTATCAATTATTCCACCAAGTTCCTTGATACGATTCCTAAGTCTACACATTGATAGATCATACAATTTTAAAACCGGACCGATTACCTCATTCATCTATAAAACATTTACGATAGATACGAATATAAAAATACAACTCAAAATATAAATTATATTACTTCGCATATTATGTAACTTACGGCGAACGTAGTTAATTAGACAATTCCAAAGAACTAAATCTTATTTGCCTCGAATGATGAATATAGGAAATATAGGAATATATATATATGAATATATAATTATATAGGAATTATATATAGGAAACCTTTTATTCTGTTTCATCATCTAATAATTAATAATCACCGTCATTATTCAATTGACTAAGCTTTTCGAGTTTTTCTTTTATTCATCGACATTACTAAAATTTCGCCAACAAAAGGATTCTAACATCGATGAATTTATCGAATTCACAGGATATTCCATAGAGAACAAATATTCCAGTAGAACAAATGTTCCAATAGAACAAATATTTCAATAAAAAGATATTCCACATAGAAAACATTTCTTATAAAAAGATTCAATCGTTGTCTTCTTTAATCTATATCTATCAACAAGAAATGTACCGTCCAATGCTTCCTTGCGTCGTTTCTCCGTCTCGGACTCGAGAACGTCGAAGATTGCAGCGCCGACGAGGAGGTAGGTGAACGTGAAGACGATCAACGATAGGGTCCGGACGTTTTGCTTCTTCATTCTCTAGTGAGCCACATGCTCACTAGCAGGGCCCCGGCCCTAACTACTTGCATCGCTCAGTGGGGTACGATTTGGTGTGCCGGGCCCATGACGACCCCTTCTCCTTTCTGATGATGCTCGGGGGACCCTTCTTCTCTTTACCGAGCGCTACAGACCCGGCACGCGACTCCTCTTCTTCAGGGTGTTTTCTTCCTTGCAGAGACTACCTTGTAGCCGCTTTCGTTCATCTAAAAAACGTGTTCATATCCCTATCAAATTGTTGTTTAAATTAATCGTAGTATTTTTGAGGAGATTCGAATGATATTCCGTTTGGTTGGTTGTATTCTCTCGCAATAAAATTAAAATATTCACCTTTCTTTTAATCTTATTAAAAGATTAAATATACAATATTTAACTACTAATTTAATTTCACGGATTACATCATTTCATGGAACAGAAGTCCGTAAATCATTAGAAACGATTATTTCGAGATAACTTAAACCAAAGTAAAATTTTGTCAGGACAATTTTCTTCAGCGACGATAAAAATCAAATTTGTACAGTGATAGAACGATACGATAAGCGAAACGAATGGACACGCGAACAAGGAAAATAAGTTGAGGCAGAGGAGCCTTTTTCGCATGAACTCCGGATATTCGTATTGATAATGCAGTTCGAGGGCTACCGGGGGATCTCTTTTCAAACGTCCCCTGAACGTTAGTCGCGGTACGACGTTAGGGGTTCCGAAGATATAAAAAGGCATAATCGCGTCCTTGCCGCTAAAACGGGGTTCTTTTGAGAATCGTCCTTTTCTCCTTCGAGTGACTTCAACCGAGAGATATCCGTGAGGAGGCTAGGTCGAGCAAAAAATCTGCTGATGTAGAAGAACTCACCTGCAGCCTGTTCCGGGTTCTCTTTTACGTACGACAAAGGGTTGAGCAGAATGATATGGCAGTGCTTTCGCTGCTCCCACTGCCACGTTCCCTCCATTCCTCAGCTTAGCACCCAACGTTTTCAGTGCCGACTAAAACCGAGCAATTGAATTTTCATAAGTTTTTGCTCTTCGCTTCTTGGGAAGATTGGAATAATTGTTTCAGTTACAGATGTAACAGCGTGAACTATTTAATATAAGGGTCGCACGAGAGAAAGTGATAAATCCATATTTGTTAATCTTTTAATTGGAAGCAAGGTTTGAAATGGCTTGTTTAGAATACAATTGTCATTGAAAAACAGAAAAGCTTAGGTTCGTCTGGGTCTAGAGAAACGTTCAAACATTATTAAATCTTCTTTATTTATTATATAACGTAGATAGATCCCTATTGTTTTGATTATATAATATACAATAATTAGATTATGAAAAAAAAGTTATCTTACGTTCGTCTGTCTTTCAAGGAGAGAAATATTATTTTGAGATAAAAGTTCCACAGTAATGGAACAACGTGAAATACAGTTGCTTGTTTCATTTCCAACATTGTATTCGTCCTCGAAGAATTCTTTAATATTTGTGATTGCTTAATCGTTTCTAGAATAAAGGAATTAAATATTTCATGTTATTAAATGTAAAACGAATCGTTCAAAGAGGGGAGCAGAAAAGTGCGCTCCTGTCGGACTTATCGCGATTATTTCTTTAAATGTCAAAGACTGTGGCCTAGATAGGAAATCGAGCAAGAATTACAAGTCGGTGCACCTTTAATCTGTTTCACGTCGGCCTTTCCTGCTCGGACCGCCGCGTTCTCTGCCCGCATCGGTTCCACGAACTCTCATCTTAATGGATATCGATTAACGACGTGAGAACGATACATCAAAGAATCATAACGCTGTCGTACAGGAAGTTAAGTAAGGATAAAAATAAACGCGTGTATTTTATGCGAAGAATAATGGCTGTGACCGTGCAATCTTAGAAAATTGCTATGATATAGGTGAATTGCTTTTAAGTAGTCAAACACCTGTTTATGTTTGAGAGGATGCAATATAATTATAAAACTTTCATTAATTAGTAATTTCACGATTAATAATAGCATCCATGTTAATTAAATTTTAATGGAGAATTTTCAAAAATGCGTTAAGCTGAAATTTATGAATTAATCTTGTAAGTGCAATAACCTTAGAGTTATCGGATCGTGAATTTTTTTTTGTTCATGAAAAAAGACGCATCTTGAATATAATCGAGTGACGTCGTCCATTTGCCAATGGATTTTCTAGGCTACCATGAATACATGAATAATACATATTCCTGCGTAACAGGAGTCCGGCGAGTACTCATTATTGTTCCCTCAGCCTATTAAATCTGGATTTACGCTAATGGTCCGCGCTTTGTGACGAGGACCATGTCACGTTTGTCAGCCACGATGAGCCACGTTTTACTTTGTGTCGACGCGCGTTTATCGGCAAAAGTCAACGCCGGACGTTCGCATAAACGTGGTCGCAGCATCATGTGCCGTTGTCACGTGTTTAATTATATTCCTCTTGTGCACACCGTGATCTGTCTCCTATCGTTCGAGCCTGGATATTTTACACTACGAGAGCGAAAGCGACGCTCATGGATAATTAACACGATTTTTATTTAATTTTACCATCATTCCGTTCCTGATAGAAACGAAAAATTTGAAAATATTACTCTGAGATTATTTCGCTGTTAACAACGTTATTACTAAGTATAGAAAGACATCACTTTAGTTCTCCAGTTTATACTTTACGTGCTTTTCTTAGCAAAACGTATCTAAGTAGATATATCTTTATAAAAACACCATATACCATTAATTTTTTGTTCTTAAAAAATTTGAATGCTACAATTGATCATCAACTTTGGCACACTTTTGAATCGAAATTTTTTAAAATCAAACTTGAAAATTTAAAAAAGTAAATTTTAAAAAGTAAAAGTACTAATTTGAAAAAGTAAATGATTATAAATATTTGTAAATTTATTTATACGTTAACGTGTTTATTCGTTTCTCAATTTTTTATCGATGGTAACGATATGAAAAACAATTTTCACATTATCAATCTTGTTGTATCGTTATCAGTGGAGTACAAAGGGTCGGAGCCTTTGATGAAACGAAAATTGAACTAGGCAACGTACGAGCAAACTTCATCTATACGTCATGACTAAGGTTTTCAATCTTGGCTCACAGTGTCTCTTCAGGAAAGTGCTGTAAAAGAGCCCTTGGGATCTAGAAGCTCTTGATTACGCCATTTAGGATACGACCAGAGCATTTCCAATAAGTCGACTTGCGTTTTATAGGAATCCTTTGTATTCATTCTGGTTGCTGTGCTATTTACATATATTTAAGATCTCCTTGATAACAAATAATAAAGATATGAATGATAAATGTTAAAGAATATCAGAGAGAGTAGTTAAGAAATAAGATAATACTATTACTTTAAGAACACAGATAAAAAGTTCATTGAGCAAATGTTTAATCTTCTGGTATTTTAATGACATCCTATTATAATCCTTAATTATCTGGACGCCAAACCGCATTGAGGGTATCAAGGGTTGAACTTAATCGAAGTTTATCAGAGTGAGCTTTTATCTGAAAGTATTTACTGTACACAGGAAACGGCTAAACGAGAATTTCACGAACAAGTACTTAGATAGAACTGCCGCGAAGTAACTCGAGTTAAAATAAATGAAACGCAAGATGCAATGGCGATCCTTTGTGTTTAAATCGAATCCACTTGCTTTTCGTGTAATTGGTGGATATGTATCTTTCACTACTGATAGCTACCTTTTCTTTACGTCTTTCATCTACTTTCTTGATGCTTTCGTCTTTTTTTATTCTTCCGTATCCTTCCGTATCCTTCCGTAAACAGAATGTTGTTCATTTACAAGAGAAAAAAATCATAGTAATATTTAGTTCAATTTAAAATCGGGGAATTAATAATTGTTACAAATAAATCATTTAATATTTTCTAGTGGTCTACTAATAACATACAATAGTGAAATGACAGGCAGAAAATATCATATTTTCAGAACGTGGACATACGAATACGTAATTTTTGAGTTACATAATGTTGTAAGGTAACGTACTAGTTGGGAATTTCGTAAAAGAGAATAATGAATGAAAGAATATAATTTATCGTTCCATAAATTTAATCTAATTCTTATAGAAATTGTATACAATTATTTTTTATGTATTTTGAGGGAAACAACCGAAATAAAAGTTTTTTTTTTATTTAATATTTCACATTCACAATTTGTCCAATTTGGACATTTGGTAGAATTTTTTAGCTGTTTGATTATCATGTGGGTGGCTACCCCCAGCAGGGTACCAACTTCGTGTATCCTTTATGAGATCTGCTGGGTATTTCCTTTTTAGTTCGGGTGCGTTGCTATTCTTTCTCTGTATCTTCTTGCGCATCTGCTAATCTCCTCCTTGACCGTTGGTATTCCCAGGTCTTTCCGAATGTCCTCGTTTCTAACGTATCATAGGGCGTTTACTATTGTTCTAAGAATTTTAGCTTGCATTGTCTCTATTTTGCTTATATGGCTCATTGCTGCTGTTCTCCATAGTGGTATTCCGTACGTCCAGATTGGTTTCATGATCGTTTTGTATACTTTTAATTTATTTTCTATGCTTAATTTGGATTTTCGACTTGTTAGTCAATGCATTTGTCTCCTTGCTGTCTGTATTTTGTCTATTATTGATTGAAATAAAAGTTTGATTTTCTTTTCGCACCTTCCTTTCTGAATTTTTTATTACTTACACTCGTGTTATCGATAGTTCTAATTTTAACACTAATGCATCTGTATTTTATTTTTACAATAAAAATAAAAAAGGAACAGTTAAGAAATGTCCAGCATCGAGTATAAAATATATCTCATTTTCAGTATTATCTTTATTATCTCTTTATATATTTATTTTGCAAATCAACTTGGAATACAAAGCTAACTTTCATCTTCGGCAGTTTCGATGGCACCAAGATTATCTGAAAAATTAATCTATTAATAAGTGACTGACATTTTGAAATGTTTGACGCTCCGTTGTAAAACACAAGGACTTGCTGGTAAAGTACGTATATTTTTGGAAAGTGACTGGTGTGATAGTAAATTTTGTAACTGCATTCGAGGCTAACTGCACGAGAGCCAAAAGCCTGGGACCATCTGGTTGGTAACTTCTAAGGTTAATTTTGCAAGGACGATTCGTGATTGCTCGTATAATCCCACTGCTAGCTAATTCGTTCTCCTGACAGAATTTAGTCTGCTGAATTTCCGGTTAGTGGCACGAAATCTCGACTGCTTCATAAAATTTGCAACAGGGAACGGCAAGAGTACACAGAATTTCATTCTCTGGGTTTCTATCTTGTAGTAATACTAATTTCCGTGTCCATTCTATCTCGTTTAAAATTGGCCATTGACTTGGTTTCTCCTATTTTATTTTTTATTATTTTATTACTCTATATTAGGTACTATGTTATTTGGTTTGTATGCATTAAAGTCGATACCCTATTTTACAAGTTGCAAGGGTTATGAATATTCAAAGCAAACAAGGTTTGATTTTAAATTTATTTCGCATCCACGCTTAAAAATTCTTATTGATATCCCTAGCATTAATAAAATTGGCAAGAGATTCAACAAAAATTTAATTGATGGAGTGATTCCAAAATTTTGGCTCATATCATACATATGTGTTATAAAAAATAGTTAATAGGTTGAAAATATTGCTATCCTGAACATTCTAACTATTATCTTGTACACTTTTCTTAGGAAGAATTTCATCGGGTTTATTAGAAACTCAGATTGCTTGTTGTAATTTATTCGAGTTTCTGTCATCTTCGTTATTAAAGGACACCAGGGGACTGAAATTGAAACCTCGTTACCACTAATGAGTTGAATTTCGCGTCATATAACTAGGAATCAGTAGGAGAGCATGGAATAATGACCGGATTTACGGCTATCGTTTACAATGCGACTACGATATCACAATCATGCAACTGACATTAACGTTAACACAACCGATCGTGCTAAAGTTAGTTTATAATCAAAGTTCCAGCTTTAACATTAAGAGTGTATTATGCTGGCCCTGTAACTTCAAAATGAAAAGCGACACGTAACCACGACGACGACGACACTTTCCTCCGGAAACTTCATTACAAGTTATAAGAAGTCCATCTCCAGCTGTTCTATGAAGCAAATTTAATACACGAAACATTTCGTCATAAATTCACTTTGCCAATTATAAATATTTACTAGTTTCAGTTCTCTGTTTTATTTATCTTATTTGATATTTCATAATAGGCTGTTAATTTGATACATTGCTTGATACAATCGGACGATAGTTTTCATGTGTTATTTCGACTTTTAAATTTAGAAGCTTTTTTTTTTTGTTTATAAATCTCTATTAATTATTATCTTAAAGCAAATCTTCGTCGCAGAGTATAGGAATTATTATAGGAATGACATGTCAATATATTTTAAAATGACTATACGTTTGAGCTATATAATCTTTAACTATATATTTTAAATAATCTGTTTGAAAATAATCTTCAGTGAGGTTTACATTTTTATAATTAATCAAGTTTAAACCTTATAAGCGGACGAAATGTTAAGCTGTAAAATTTCAGTGACGACTAGTACCGTGTGCTCGTTAGGAACTTTTAATATTATAGCATGTATCTCATTTGGTGATATAAAAATCCAACTTGATTCGCAAAATGGAGGTAATCCAAATTATTTTCACTTTATGTCATGAAACATTACATAAAGTATAGGTTTCATGAAGCTATTTGCCTGCCGTTAGCCAGTTCATTACAGAATTAGCTACAAACGTTTCATTTTTATGTTACATTTCTTTTCTTTTTTAATTAATAAAGTTGTTTCATTAAGGGTAAAGTACTTTTATTTTATGTAGAAATAAATATTTGAAAATAAAGTATATTTGTCCTCAAACTTCACTTCATTTAATAAAATATAGTAATAGCTTCAATAGATAAATTATAATAATGCTTGATTAAATAATATTAATTAATTTTAGTTAATTATTAAGTAATACATATAAATAGATAATCTTATTCATTTAGAGCATATTAAAAGATAATAATAATCAGTAAACAATGATATTAAGAATATAAATGAATATTAAATAAAATATCTCACAGAAATCCCGTTGTCACCTTTATTTAAGCGTTTCAATATCTTCTTTTAGGCCATTATTTCCATTATAGATCAGTTTTTCGTACTAGTTTATTACCAATATTACGAAAGCTGTTACCATTTCTTTCGGAACTTTTATGCTCCTTTCTTTCCATTTCGTATTTTTGGGATGATTACTGAAACTGATCGAATTTCGAACGTATTTCTATATTCTCTTTTTCGATAAATGTTTGAAGCTCGTCTTTTTTTTCTTTTTTTTCCAATATTTTCCCATTCGCGTATCTTCCTGTGTTTCGACGAGTTTCAGATAAAATCATCGCATTATAAAGATCTTTCTTTCTCGTTTTATTATCATACTACGAGGAACGGTTATTTTCATTTCGTTTTATCTTCGACATCATTCTCCTTCATTTCCTATCGCCGTCTCATCTCTCGTTTAATTTTCCTACTTCAAAACTTCGCTTCTTCGTCTCAGTGGGCGCTGCTAGGTGTTGCTCAGTTCGAACATTCAACAGCCTATTGTTTTCCATGAATTTTTATTCCTTCGCTTCCGTTTAATTTTCTATGTCCTCTGTTGAAAACGATTTTATTTTATTTTATTTTTTTTTTTTTTTTTTTAAGATGAGTCGCTTCATCGCCCGTTGCATAAAACATCACGCTACTTCCATTATCGAACAAATATCTTTTTAATAAAATATATCGATATGTAAAAAATCTGTATATGTACTTCTGTATTTTTTAAATTAAATTTCGTTTATTTCATCTCATCCATACGAATTATCGTTTGGATCAATTGTTTCCCACCAGTTTTCACGAGCAACTAGGAATATTTCCGTGTTCTCATACCTTTATTCCGCTTTTTACACCGCTTTTCCAACGTTTACTCGTTATTTCATTTCATCGCAGATGATAGACTGTCCTTCTTCGATAAACGCGATGTATTTTTTCGTCGCTGCTTCTTCGGATACATTTTGCTCCTCCATTTTTTCCGCTTCGTTTCCGTTTGTCTGTTTCCTCCTACAGCGTCTCATATTTCTTCGTCGTCTCGTTTCCCTTCCGCTTATCCTGCTTATTTCGTTTCCCGTCTCTTGTTTCTCTGTCCTGGCCGAAATTACCCTGGCCTCGGGTAAATGCAAGAAAGCTTTGAAAATCCGCTGCCAAGGGAATTTGCAATGGTAGGCGATCGTGTGACTTAAGATTAGGATCTTCGTCTTACCGTCTCTATTTTTTTTTCTTTTTCCTCTTTCTTTCTCTTCTTTGTTTTACCATTTAATTCGTGTTTTTACTTCCCACTGACTTTCTTTTCCTCTTTTGACGATTTTCCACTCGTTCAGGTGAAACTAGCAGTTACTTGTAGCAATTGAGACTTATTCAGCCAGGGGATTCATCGTCATGAATTTTATAATACGGTTAACGAAATAGTGATGAAGGAATTAAGGAAGTCTGTCTGTCTCATCTTTTGTAGCAGAGAATTAATCTCTGATCACTTTACGACGGAGTAGAACCACCAGAGTGATTGAAATAAACCAATTTGTAATTTCTCCATGGAAATTTTGTAAATTCACGATGGTATATTTTTGTTTAAAATAATAGCAAATTGTCACTTCAAATTATTTTTAAGATATAAAATATCTTTCAAAAAATGTGAAATGAAAATATCTGGTATTTTTAGTATTAACAATAACTAATTAATTTTTGAACAATTATATTTGATTCATGCTATCTAAGATACATGGCAAAATAATGGAGCCATTTTAGAAGATCGTACTTTTAAAAGTTTGTTGAAAGTTAGAGGAACGAAATTTCGATAATATATTATTCAACATTTATTTAACATTTAAAATCATTCAAAATTCAATTTCATCTGATTCGTCCGATTGAAACACTTATCACTCCACGTGTAAGCTCATTCATGTTAAATATATATTCATGCTTGTTCATTCATACCGCATGGCACTCGCATTTCCCTGCGCTACGTAATATTTATGTAATGGTAACGGTTACGTTTCTCGTACTTCACTGAAACATACTTCCATTAGTTTGTCTCTTGGAACGCATGATTTTTAATACATTGCTACGCTCTAGTGCAACTGCTGTGTCCGTTATTTTGGGGAAAAAATCGAGAAACAAAAGAAATGTTATTTGACGGAACTTTTTTAAATTTTGTCGGAAAAATTACGCTTTAAAACCACTCCTGTTTTATTTTTAATTGTCGAATCACTGACAATTTTTAAGATTTCCATGCATTTTTTTAACTCTTCGACATTACCTACCTGCAATACCGTACTTGAATTGGTCAATGTACTAAAGGTAAATGTACTTACTTTTTTTAAAGTTGCTCTTGAGTTTTAGTACATTTTCCTTAAAATTTCTTTCTAGTATCAGTAATTGAGTAGAAAAGGAATGTTTGCCGCAATCACAAAAATTCAGAGCAAACATTCAGAAAAGATAACGAGACGTTTATCTCGCTCTGTGCGTTGGCAAATAAAAATAAAAATATTTATGTTACAACCCTATAATATTGTTATAATAGTATTTTGTATAATATATAAGTACTGCACGAGTGACAAGTTCAACGCTTTCGAATCGTCGCGGCATCGTTTCAGAACAACAGTATCAGTTTCGCCTTTTTTTTGGTTCCGAGGTTTGTGACTTTTCAAAGAACCGGCTTAATCCGAGATTCGAAGCACGGATTCGCCGACGAACGTTCTTGTTTTTTTGATTTTTCAAAAAAGAACGAGTAAAAACACACTTTTTACTTGGATGAAATACAGAATGGAATACGGATTGAAATAAAAAAAGCTAGAAAATATATGGAAGTACGATGGACCGAAACGTCATCCTCGACAATTGGTGAGATGAGTTTAGGCAATTTCGCGAGCGACGAACTCTAGCTAGGAAAATCAAATCGTTTCCTACCGCGGTTTAAATTAACGCTCGAGCCTAGATTGGCCACTCCGTGTCTTATTGAATTTAGGATAAATTGCTTTTATAGCTCTCATCCACGGCCTGTTTCTCTTTCCCTTCTTTTTTTCTTCGGGAGAATTCGTCTCTGTCGTTGCCTTTCTTCCGGTAGATGTGTGGAAAGATGTGGCAGCCCTTATTTCTCCGGTCGAATTGCCATGGAAATTTCGCGGTCGCGTAAATCAATCCAACGATCGCGATTGCTATCAGAGGAACGATTTTTCACCTCGACAAAGGGGAAAGCGATCGGAATCTCGGGACGTTAATACGCGAGACGTATAAATAATGAAAATACAAGGGGAATCGATGAATCTAGTAGACGTCCTCCGGATACTGTTTTTATTGATTACTTTATACATTATTTTTATTGATTTTAGAAATGGTAAATTATGAAAATGTTACGAGTATCATTTCTAGGCAGAAGTAATTAACGAACGAATTAATACATTCTAAGAGAAAGATTATTACTAATTTTCATCAATAGAGCATTTGTATCTTTTTCCATGCAATCTTATATTTTATACCCAATATTATATAATTAGCAAATATACAAATAGTGTGTTCTAGTGTCTAAGGCTTATATATATATATATACTAATTTTTATTTAACAACCAAGGGTTAAATCCATTTTGATTTAAAATTATTTTAATACTTCCAAAATCTGTTCATCGAGGATTAACTTAAAATAATTTTACTTTAATACTGTTACTTCCTATCAATTCCGAGAGCTACTTAAATTGCATATCTACATTTTATCGCTAAACGGAAATTGAAAGTATATGGTAACGAGCGCAAAAAGCGATACAAATAGTATATATAATAATAATAATCGGGATACACGTATCTACTACAGAAAACATTGGTTCATCGTTTCATTTGCATACTTTTTGCTTTCGTTTAATACGATTTAATCTAGTCGCCAGTATTACAATTAGTGGTTGATGGGTTTTTCGTCGGTGCTATTTCGGAGGAACGAAAAGGGATACGTAGACAGCACTGAATGCTTCGTAGAATCGAATGACCGTATTGCGGTGTGCACAAGTTGTAGTACATATCGTAAATCTGTCTGTTTGGAGAAGTGCTATTACGACGCGTGAAAATCTGCGTATAACACGTTTTTCAAGCACAGAATTTCTGTTATCTATGCGCCAGATGTTTCGTACGTTTGTCACTTGAAATTGCTACCTTTCATTGCGTTTAATACGACGAAGACCGTAAAATTGATTGCGTTGGTTCATTTAGATGTAGATCGTAAATATCGAGGAAGAGAGTTAAAATATCAGAAAGGAAAAACTTTGACAAATTGAATTTTCTTTAGATATTTTAAATTTTAGACACATATTATATCATGTTTATTTTTGATCAAAGAGACGAAGAAGTTTGAAAATATTTGAAATTCGTTTTGCAACACGGTCAAACATTTATCGACAAAATACTTTGAAATTTTGCGATCTATAAAGAAGAGGAAATGTGATTTTAGCGTATTTTCTGATCTGTGAAAAATTGACTTTTTTCATTCGCCAATTAGAATTACAAAGAGTAGGTGTGGAAAAAAGCGAAAATTTTATTAAATAGAAATATAACATCCACAATTATGAATCTATTTTAAAGCGAAATTGCATGAATATCGAAACTGTAGCTCGTTTCCTTCTATTCGAGTGGTCTAGTGTCACAACCTTAGTTGGGCAGCTAGTTTAATGGGGCCAATTATTACGTTGCCGCATCATTCAATAATATTGGTTATTATTTCTTTGATTGTGCCCTCCGGGAACTTGTTTCTTCCCGATAGTTATTAGTTCCACTGAATTAGCGATAACAATGAACTGTAACGCCAATTGAAGGATAAATCGATCTTTTAATTCTTCAGGGTTGTTAGATAAATAACTACCGATTTTTTTACATGGAAAGACAATTGTGATAAAAGTAGCATAGCTAGATACAAATAACAACTATGTTAAAATAAAATAAGTAACGAATTATCTACGTCAACTAAAAAGTATTGGAATTCTCAAATAACTAAGTGCATAATTTACTGTTACTAATATTTAACAAGAATACGATTTACTATCAGCATTGTTTTCGTTTGTTCTTTTATAAGGTAAATAACAGAGTTTGCTGAATTTTCTTCGATACCGTCTACTGTCTGCGCATAATCGGCTTATACTACTTGTTCAGCAGACACGGACAGACGGAAGGATCGCGCGTGCATCAGAAGTACTATATACCTCGTATACATACAGTTCTTGCATTATCTGACAGCAGCAGATTGCTGGTCGACCGAGTATAAATTATAATTTCTCCCGAATTTCTGTTAATCCGTCAAATAAGTCGAGCGGAAGCGTCACCGTTTTAGAATATTTGTTATATTACACACTTTCTTACAATTTTTCATTTTACTGATAATAATTGAAATTAATATTTACATTTCTTCTGTAGACGAGCCGTGTTTGATGAAACTTCATTGATCTCCATTTCCACTGCCTGTTCTCATATTTTTGTCTCCGCCTCTACACTTCTGAAGAAACGAGATGAACAAGTTACTACTTGATTGGATAGATTTTATAAATTTTAAGACTAGCGACGCTCGATGTTTGCTTTTAAAATAAACGAATCTATTACCCAACCTAATATCTGGAAATTGTCTCCCATCAAGCTAAAGGAAGAAGGAGAAGTAACTTTCACCGAAATCAATTTCAGTTGCTTGAACGTGCACTGTCGGGTTGAATAGTGGCAGAAACGGCTGATGAACAGCACGGTATTATGCGAACGCAGTCGCGTCAACTGATACACGAGACGATCGAGATAGATGGTAGCTTATGAGGGTCGACCGTATTTTACGTGCCCACTTCGCCGCAGAATTGCTACGCGAATCGTTCTTACCGGCTCGGCGTAACTGTCACGTGAATCCGACTACTATAGAATACGTCGCTTCTCCAGCTCTCTAATTGCAAAACGTCTGTTTTCAGTAAGTAATCTCCTCTCAATGATACGTTTAGTTTGTTTAAAACAGTCGAGAAACTTGAGAGGACTACGCTATTGTGAATGGCTTAACATTATACTTAGGATAATTGTAATACCTTCCCATAAATACGTGTTTTATGCTTGTAATATAGTATAGTTTGGAATAAAATAATGAGAGCTTGTGTCGTGGAAATTTTGTCGTTTTAACGGAACTTTTAACAATCGTGCGTAGAATCAGAAAAAATAAAATATTAAATTTTGCGAAGAAGCTACTTATTTAACTATCGATTTCTTGCACAATACATGTTGTTTCGAGATAGTTATGAAACAGCTTAATAGTTTCGAAATTTTTTAATGGAAACAAGAAAGCAAATGTCTGAATTATCGATCACGATGTTTCTTTTAACAAGATGATAACGCAGCGTAGAAGTACGATATCCATTCTCAAAATAGAAAAGAAAATTCAACTAGTGCGCACAGTTTGTTTTATTTAATCGAATGTAAGTGAGAGTTTATTAAGACTCTTACTCTTCCCTTTCTCATTCATTGGCCACAGTTTGTGGAACGTGACTAATGGAATGAGACTAAATGAGATGAAATTCGCATTCCACCATGGATTTTCCTTTATGGCCATTTCGCTAGATACGTTCGCTACACGTTGACGCATTTCTAGGTGCAAGAATAGAGAAAGGTTGCTCCTCTTTCCCTTTTTCGATTCAATTACATTAGACGATGCCAAGGATCTTTCTGCCACTGGAATCCTAGAACATTGCCATTCCTTCCTCATACACATGTGCAAGAGAATAAGCAATGTCACTTGTTTTTTCATTTCATTTCTTTGCACTTTGATAATGGGGATAAATGAAACATGCTGTAAACCAGTTGCACAGTATGGTTCCATCTGTTGCTATTAATCCATTAAAGACTATTTTATTTATAATCTTTCTTATTTTTTATTTATAACACAGTATGTTAATATCTTTCTTAATACGTCAATTTACATTATTTTTTCTTTTAATATTGCTTTTAATATTAATATAATAGTAAGATAGGGCTTGAAATATTTTTATTATTTATGGATTTACGCATGACAACGCTTTGTTCTTAATGGCTTGAAACGCTCGCGTTTCCACTGACGCACGATTGTTTAATCGCAAAAATGATTATACTATGGAATAACAAATTTTATAAAAAAACATTCTATTTATCGAGGTAAATTAATTTCATCTGAAATCTGATATTAACCAAGCATCGTGACGGGGAACCTACTTATTCAACGAATAAACATCAGATTCGATTAAAAGAGTCGATATTAATGCGTTATACGTAAAAAGGTCTAGCGAAAATATCGAACATTTCTCCTTCTTTTTTTCCCCTCTCGATCGCTAAGCAGAGGGGAAAAAGCGTGCATATGAAGGACACTCGAGGATAGACAACGTTAATGACTCGAGCAGCCTGTCCGAAATAAAATTGCTCTCTCGAGCTTTGGCTCGTTATAAAAACACGGTGAAGTGGTGTCTAAACGTTTGGAAATTTTATATATCACTCGTCGCGTTTCCGTGTGGGACAATTTTTGTCGCGGGGGTGAAAGCTTAAGAGAGAAAGACGAAGAGGAGAAGATAACTAACCTCGTCCAGCCGGTTGAAAGCACTTCGAACCCTCACTGTTCTAACGATTAATGGTCAGACAGTATAAAAAGCTTTCGAGTTTTTAGTGTTTGTTACTTTCTCCCTGCTACTACACCTTTCTTCCCCACCTCGTGTGTTCGTCCGCCATATGTTCTTCGCTTTTTTCCAAGATCGAATTACGGGAGCGATTGCGACGAAGTATAAAAAGGGCGAAAGTTCGGTAGGAGATCCAGGTTGAGATGGGATTAGACTTCGTTACCTGCTGACGGTGAATTGCTTGATGTTCGAGTCAGTTTAATGCACTTTCGTGAGGGGAAGGTTAATGGGAGAGGTAAAAATGAAATATGTATAAAGCGATACGCGTTTATAGATCGTTTTAACGGCAAAGATAATTTTTCATGGATTAATGAGGAGAATTTCAGCGACCGAATGAAATTTTTAATTATAAAGATTGAAATAGTTGTGAAATCTTCAAAAAATCGACACAAAATTCGGATCGAAGAATATTAGATATTTCTATCTGTTCGCAGGATTATTCAATCGTGCTCGTTCTAGGTTTATTTTTTAGTTTTATTAAATATTGTACAGGATATAATTTCGTGTATTTGCGAACTGTGATAAAAATAGGAGTCTGAACCAGACGATTAATGTACGAATCTATTTAATGCGTTTTCATGCGAAGAGGGTTCATTGGAGAGTTAAAAATGTGGAATACTACTCGATCTGATTGCGGGATTTATTACGAGTTAGAATAATTTTACTGAAATCATCGAATTTCTAATAATTGGACAAATTTGTAGTAAAAAGATATTTGTTATTTTCATTCACTTCTGACATCATTTAGTTAGATTCGTTAATGATTAAATTTTTAACATTATTAAACGTCGCATAGAGTATAATTCCATTTATATATTTCTACTGCTAATTAAATGTAACATCGTATATTAAAAATATAATAAAAATAGGATTAAGGGCAGAACTAAAAATTATTAAACGTAGACTCGATAATCATATTTTGTAGTAAGAACTCGTACTTGTCGTTCTGGAGATTAGCAAAATCTCCAGCCAAAATCAGGCCAAAGATAAGGAGAGAATTACTGTTTGGATCTTTGGAATGATTCCAAGATAGTGGATATTACTCGGTGCATATAGTAACAGAGGAATCGGTAGAAGCCACTTGTTAATTACTTCGCATGCATTTGAAAACACCGACTTAATCCCCAAAAGAATATAATCGGTGCCAAGGCCCATTTCCATGAAACCGCTTTGCCTGCGAGACGAGCAATTAATTAATGTAAAAGAGAGTAGCTCAACGGAGCCAGTAACAGCCGCGTTTTAAATATGACAGCCTCGTGTTTCTTTGAGATCGTTTCTAATGTTTTGCATTTCGTATATCTAGAGATCACACGAATAATTTTCAATATTGATTTTAGTTGATTTTAAATAACGTTAGTGTTCGAATAACACACACATTGGTATTACTTATTATTTTTTAAATGCGTTATTAGTGAAATTAGTAGAATGAATACTTTAACGTAAGTTTGTCTCTTGCTGGAAAATAAATTTCACTTCTGTTTATTTTGATTGAATACAAAATGATTTTCATATGGGAGTTCGATTATTATAAATTGCTGCAATCATGGTCTTACCATCTCTAAAGCTTGTTTCGTGTTTTTCCGAAATTTCAATGTCTGAAATTGCCCCGATGGTTTTTCTTCGAATGCATTCTACTCGAACAATAGCGGTAATGTACTAAACGTATTACGCCCGAAACGTACATAGGTGTGTAACATTTTCATCCACGAGCACGAAACACATTTTTCGAAGCACGGTATACGTTTCTAATAGAAACTGTTGTGTATTATATAAATCTTTTACAATATAACAGTGCCGCATTGCAGTACATGTAGCATCGATATCGTAACGTCAAATATTTTCTATCAAATGACATCTACGTTTCCTTATTTTTCTTTTTTTAGTTTATTAAATAAATGTGAGAATCGTCTAACAGGTATATTCAGTGTCAAAAATATCAAATCTGTAACAGCTGTATTCTGATCATTTTTATAAATCTATGACAATGAAACTTCTTAGTCGTTCGAGTCGTATGAAAATTGTTTCGGTTTGACATATGACGTTCTGAAGAAATTACACACAGATAAGATATAACTCGTAGAAATAAAATATCATAGGCATTAACTTAATTGATCCTAAAGTCCTAAAATTAGAAATCCACAAAAACTCTCAGCTATACCTTAGACTCGCAAACTTACTTTTTCTACTCAGCATCTGACTAAAAAACTAAAAAGCACGAAACCCGAGGACCCACCACAAACATCTATCTTAATATCCGTGAAAGATTAGAATCTAAAATAATTCGAGACTGTTTCTAGATAAGCTTTCGGTTAGATGTCTGCAAATTCGTAAATTAAAGGATTGTTGGAACTTTGAATATCGAGTCTCTACGGCGCATATAAAATTTCGTTTTTATAAATAGCAATTCATCTACACGCAGTTCCTTCAAGCGCAAAATTATCCAACGAATACCCTCGATATCTTATCGAGATTGTTCTGTTCCGTCACGGCTGTTACTCGCGTTCATTTCAATGGTGGCTGTCGTAATCGTCTCCGCGGTCTAATCTAACGTTGAAGTCTATGGAATATCGCGATACGATGCGGCGATACGCGAGTGCAACAAGTCTTCCCATTAATAAGCAGCCACGCCACCCCCGACAACGTGCGAGCGAAGTTGGTCACGCCAGCAGCCGGCTGTCTAGAATGGTGAACTGTGCGGGTTTGAAAGGGTGGGAAGGGGGGTGAGGAATGTATGGGACGAAGGATAGAGAAGGATAGAACACAGTGTAGTCACGCTGGTGCCGTGAGTGACTGGACAGAAGAGTGGGGCAGAAATTGCGACGAGTTGTTGCCTGAAATGAGAACGAGGGATGCAACAGGGATGTAAGAGACACGCGTTGTCTTCGCGTATCTTCCATACGGCTGCACCCAATCACGAGAAAACGGCTACTCTTGGTCTGCGGTGTTTCCACTGTACTCTTTCCGATGTTTTTCTTCTACCTTCTCGTTTCTCCTCCGCTGCTTCCTTTTGTTATCCGCTTTTCCCGTTCTCTTCCGCCTCGTTCTTTGCTTTTTATTCTTGGAAATTTCATTTAACCACGAGTGATAAACGATTGGATTCTTATCCCGGACTTTTGTGCACAAGCGAGAAAAAATTTAGTAAACGCGTGCTTTCACGGTGTTAATGGTATGTTAAAGGTGAGGTTTTAGCGAAAACTTTTGAGATCAACCTTTTCGGTAAACGTAGACGTACAAAAACGTTCAATTGTTTTTAGAAAATGTTTTAGTCATTTTTTAGGGAGCGTAGTATGCAGGTTTTCCTAGTCAAAGTAACAAACGAGTTACGGGTTAAGAGGGGGGAACGGAATTGACAATAGGGTTACAAAAAGTTAGCGTACGTATACTTATTTTTTACAATTATTGTTTTAATACAATTATTGATTATCAACGTGTACAGATGTATTTGCTGTATCCAGAAAATATTGAGATTTTCTGCAATTTTAATTTTTGTGACATCAGAATGAGGATCTTTCTTAAATATTATTGTTGTACACCTTCGATATTTCCAGATGTGTATCTCAAGAAGGATTTCTCCAGGATTTATCGGTATTGCGGATAAACGACAAATTCTAGATTGCAACAACGTGATAACGATGATCTCTAAAGTTCTGGAAAGGGGACTTTTATCAAAATGTTCTGATCAGATCATAAATCACAAAAATTGTATAAGTTTCCAAGTGAGAAAGAGGGTAAAAAGGACGAAGTTCGTAATGCTGTTTTATAATTTCATGTGAAACTCCTGGAAGAAATACGACAAAAATTACGAAACGACCTAATAATTAAATAATTCACTTGCGTTTGATTTATTCATAAGAAACTCTGAAATCTTCAACGATTTCGCATTCCAGTTCTTAAAAAGAACAATTGTATCGCGTTCGGTGGGAAAGATTGTTGCGGTAGCCAACTTGTTAAGAATGAACGAAGACGTTCAGATTAGGAGCGTAGCAAGTTCGTTGGAATAGCTGGTTGGTAAAATAAACGTAGTGTAGAAAATGTGTTTCGTCTTAATAACGCAACTCCCGAGTCCGAGAATACCACTGAGAAAGATTTCGTCTTCGGTGGTGCGAGTAGCTTTGAAACAAAGGCAATTCTCTGGTGTTTCTTTCTTTTTTTCTCTCTTTCTCTCTCCCTCACTTTCTGCGTAATTTCGTTTCTGTCCGATTTCAGAGCGAGGTAAAGGTAAACTGCTTCAAGTTAAATGGAGATGTTAAGATTGGAACAGCTGTAACAGGTAAAAAGAACGCAGAGCAAGAGCGTGCCTTTTGTTTTAATAACTTCGACGACTTCGCGAGTCGGAAACGCTTTGTTCGAATTTTCCCCCACCAGTAGATAAGTAATCGAAAGGGTTTATAAATTATTTTCATTCAATGTTTTCTTTCTCTTTCCGTTGCCTGTCTGAGAATTATCGCAGTAAATGTTTTGACGATAATTACAACAAGTTGAATAATTAGCGATTGTTTATCGAACTCTTTTCGTTAGAAAGACAAACAGAACTTTCTTTGCGTAATAATTTATCAACTGATAATATTAGTCAATTGAAAAGTTACGAATTGCAGCTGACTTGTAATTTATAAAATTTACATCTACAACTTTGTTTATTTTATCAAGGAATTTGTTGCTATAATGCAAGAGCATAGATATCAGCGTAGATAACTAGTAACTGTGACTTGTAAAATTTCACTAGAGTAATCTTGCCATATTATCATAGGACGACGTTAAAGCGCGTATAAGATTAAATTTCGTTCACGACAGGCTTTAAAAGTTAAGATCTAAAATGTATCATTATATTTGTACGAAATTTATCGCGTATTATCTTCTATTAAATATTCTGTTAAACGAAATAAATATTAGAAGTGATCACGATAAACTGCCAATGAGAATGTTCGAATCGAAAGGTGAAGTTAATTTTTCTTCTGATTTATTCGTGCGTCCATTGAGAGAAACGAATTCCGTACATATGTACCGAACGTTTTGTTCGACTTTAACGGAGATCTTTCCCAGGGTTGAAACATCTGTTGGCTATCGCGCGCGCTTTCCACGTGTCAGCTGCCATGGTGCAGAATGTATTTTCCATGGAGCTACAACGAAACTCGTCGTACAACTTGTATCAAATAGAGATCAAACATCTCACCTATCTTCTAATTACTAACGAACGTATTGTGTTTTACATTTAATTTTTAATTTGGCTAGTCTTTAACAACATTGTCAAGAAGAAAGGCTTCTGTCGAAACATCTGTCCAGCTTTATCGATTAAAGATTGAATGTGAAAGTGAAGTTAAACATCAGAATTATCAAAGAACTTTAAGATTACGTCTTTCGCAAACTATTCGTTAGCATAATTGTATGTTTCGTTATCTACGAAAAGCATAAAAGGTAAGTGAAAGTAGATTTATCTTTTTATTAAATTCAGCTACTTTATATGTGTAATTTAAATGTGTAATTAAATTTATATATTTATGATGTTGAAAATATTCGTTACATATCATTAACGATACAAATAGTTCGTTTATATAGATTAATTTACATTACATACAAGTATTTGATAATGTAAGTTTGATACTTACGACGACTGAAAACGTGAACGATCTTGTTGAAGCAATTTTAAGAAAATTATTTAGTTAGACTTCGTTCCTTGAAATTTCTATTTATAGCATTTACAAATAGCCCAAAGAACATAACTATACCTTGCGGGGCTTGCGAGAGCTAGTTAATTAGAATGCTTTCCTCTTATGAATGATTAGTCAGGTTGCACTAATAACGAGTATTTTATGTTGCCAAGCGTAGTAATAAATTTCCATAATACCTAAAGAAGTGGTCGAAGTATTGCCCATAGACTCACTTTACGATGTAACGTTGCAATTCAGACACAGTTATTTCGAAACACGCTAGTACTTCCAAGTTTTAGAAACTTCGTGAATTTTTTCCATTTCTTACAAGAATTTACGCAATCTCTTTGTCGTACAATTTTTATTGCATCTAAAAAAAAAAAATATCGCGTACACGCGCCTGAAAGATGCTGAAATATCTTATCTTCTCGTAGTAAGAAATTTGCAGTGGAGCGATATTTATGACCGTGAACGCAAGTTTGCACAGCGATGGTAAATATAATGTATTGTACATAGCGTCCGAACTTAATTTTGAGATAGTAAAATTCTTTCATATTTAAAAAAATTAAACGATTTTAGAAAAGAAGTAATAATTCCTGAAAGATACAGGAAACATCTGTAATTATGTAAAGAAATGTTTTTAGAAGCAATATCCGCTGCTCTGTAGCGTGTAGGGATTTCTATATGTCTCCGAAGAGAGTTCTGAATATAGGTATTGTATATAGTTTCTCGAGCGAAACACTTGAGAAATGTGTGACGCTGGGACACATATGTCGCTGTTTATTGTCGTAATATCGATGTTGAATAGTCGCCAAGAAGAAGCAACCCGATGTATCCACAATCGATTTATGTTTTCTTTGTTAAGATCAGCAATTCCCTAGCTCTCAAGCTATTTTTTTTAGAACTTTTATGCAACTTTTGAAAGAAACGTCGTTACGGATTTACAAAATCGAAAATGCATTTCACGTGTATTATTAATACGTGATCATTCAAGTTTTTATATAAAATTTATAAAAATCGTTTATAACGAGAAATTATTCTATTTTAATTTTTCATAGAATTTAATATAAAATATATATTTATTATATTATTTATGTCATATCTTCAGCTTTTATAGTTCTGCAAATTTCAACTAAAATTTGAAATTTTTAATTTTCGAAACAGGATATTTTTTGTATTACTTATTTATTTTTCATCTTAACGTTCGTAGTTCTATCAATTCCAATAAAAATGTTCGATCATCAAATGACCCATTTTCAAAACTTTTACCAAAAATCGAGCACCTAATTCGATCTCTTAGTGTTATGTAACCCTCTTCATCTATATGCAAATTTACTTTATCCACTACGTATATGATATAATATAACACAATCCTGTATCAACACCAGGATATAAAAACCTTAGTCTTAATCGTGAAACTTTCAGCATCTCGAAGGTTGATCGAGGATTCGTGCTATGTGCATACGTCTTTCAGGATTCAGACGATCCTCTGGACGTGTCCTTGATGTTCTGCAAGCATTCACCCTCGTCATAGATACTCGGCGACGATGTAATTACAAGACTTACCGGCGCTGGGCGTTTGTTGGTGCTCGATAAAACAGACCTTGGCTATGTTACACCAATATGAACGACACTAACACCTATACAGGGTGATCCACGAGGCAATGTGTGCACAGCATACAGGTTTCCACCTTGGTGATACTAGAAATCTCTTGGCAATGAAACGTAAATTTCACTTAATACAGTGCCTGCTTAATCCCGTGTTTTCTCTAGTTATGTTAATGTACACAAAGTTTTCATGAAAACGTTATATTACGCAATTCTAAAAAACTTAACGAGATCCACTCATTTCGAATCGTTTCTTCGTTTCAAAAGAAATCTAATCTAATCAAACTAACCTTTCAAGCTTTTTCCCCTATTAAGAAATAGACACATAATTTTGATTTTGTCGTTTCACCCTAATACGTATACTTAGAGAGATTATATTTAAGAAAGTTGGGCAAGGAAGTTGCCTTGGAAGATGGGATTTATATCTGGCGCGGACCACCCTATATACACGTGTAGATATATCGATTGGACCACAGGGTGAAGGGACGCCGGGCGCCACGGCGCTCTCCTTCTAACCCCTCCAGACAACAACGGCCGAATATAGCTCGACCGATATGGGAGCTAATGAACCAATTACGCGTAATAGGGCCGCCGTCTTCGACGAACGACTGTCTCGGTTTTCTTCGTTCCTTCAAGAACCTTCATCATTCAAATAATGCCCTCAATTATGGTCACTGTTCTGCACTTCATCGACTTCACGGTGCATCCGCACCTAGCACACTATCACCGAATCAATCGACGACCTGTCTGTTATTTATATCCTTGGTTTCCAATAACGAATGTTGCTATTCGTAATATAAGACACCAGCAGAATTCTTCAAATAATTATGCCGATTTAGGAAAAAAACGAACGCATCTCAATTCGATATGCATATTTTTTTTTTTCGAATTTACCTTTCAGAATATTTCTCGAGGTGAAAACTACATTGTTGGTAACCTTGTGTAACAATTTACGATGTTTGCTTTATCGAATCTATTAGGTCTCTTTGTTTTTGCAAAGCAAATAATGTCAGAGAAGTTTCTCTGTAATTGTTTTAATTTCCGTCTTATGAATAATTTGATTTTATCTTGAAAACACGATCACGCATTACTTCTTTCTATTGAATTTCTTTGACCTTCTTTTTCGTTTGAAAGTAAAACAGTACCAGAAAAGAAAAAGTCGTGATTATTAACTTCTTTTTGGATTTGATATGTTCGTATCACGTACTATAGAAGTATCACACTAAATCCATTAAGTGTTTTTCTAAACACATGCTGTTTAATAAATTACTCCATAGCGTAATTTGCAGAAACAGTATCTACGATAAATCGGTCTGTGACCAAATATATCTATGAGCCTTGTTGTTCTATTCTTATCTGGGTTAAGTTTCATGAAATCTTTCTCTATCCAATGAAACTGTTTAACAAATTGCGTTATATCATAACTCATAAAGCGACATTATGATAAATTAATCTGTGGCCAAATGTAATTATCCATGGCCTCTGTGTTGTTAGCTTCCATTAAATCCTTCTACAATTGCTGGTATTGTTTAATTTTACTATGACTCATAAAATATAACTGTTATAAAATGATATTTTAATATAATCTTAAGTTTCTGATTTCAACAAGAAACTGTCCTCTATGTCTGGTATTCAATAAAGAAACAGATTTCTGTATTTATAATATATACATTGACTAATGAAATTATATTTCTCTATGGAATACGGCATCAGTGAATCGTTTCATCACGAAATCTTCCAAATCGTATTCATCGTGTAAATAAAAGTGCCAATTCAGTTGAGTGGAAATAATAAACTTACTCGTTTTGGACTCGGAATAATATCTCATACGACGACAGATTGTTGAAAGAAGTCAAGAATCCGCGCAAATTACACTGCTTCGTAAAATATCTGTTATCTTCTTATCACGTATTTAATACTCGATTTTAATTGTATTTTTTAAAGTAAATTCAAATATGTAGTAAGTTCGATCCCAAGATGCGAGATTTTTCAATGGCCGACATAGTTGTAGAACATAGTTTAGAAAGAAGTTTCTAATTAAAATTGATAGCTTTAGTTAAACCATACTTGACATTTTTGAATTAACAGGGTAAACTTTCGTTGATGAGATTCAAAAGTCAGCTCATCGTACCATATATACAACAAAGTTTACAGTCAATTTTCTTAAAGAGAAACCTTGTATATGTAACAAAATGTGTCACCATGGTGTATATATAATCTTAAAATTATAATTAGATTGGAATTATAATATAAACTACCAATGGCTGACAAAAGATCATAAACTTGGAACTAGCAGTAGTGGAAAAGTTGACTGAGCAGCCAACGCAGCTCATATTCCGACACGTTACATGAACTTGCTTTTTGCTGTCTGCTTATCCCTTACTGTTTGTTCATTTCCATCACTGAGCTATTTGAAATGAAATTCCTACTATTAGAACCTCATTTCTGTGATTACGTTAAATACAGATTGAATTCACCCTAAGTATTATTGATAAAAGTATTATTATCGACAAAATAACTACAAATTTGATTATTATCAGCTATGATTGACAACAAGACTCTCTGATCGCAGTTTCAAAATTCGACGTAACCGTGTTCGATGTAAGTCAATATTCGCGCTGTAATTCAGATATTCTTCATGACAAAATCTTTGTTAGCCAGTGTCATCTGCGAATGAAGCCGACGGACTGATTCGTCGAGTGCGAAATGCCACTCGTAAATCGAGCTGTTCAAGAGTGGAGATCCTTCAAAGGCGTATGGTAATCGATCGACGAGACACCAGTCGCGTATCGAAGGGAAATCGCTCATTTTCACGGATAAGAGACTTCTTTTTTTCCCATGGTCGGTTCATGCTCGGTTGCGTCGCGGCTTTAATTAGTACGCTTGCGGTGAATAAAAGGCTTGACGTAGCAGTGAGAAAGGCGAATTCGAAAGTGGATGGGTTTTATTTGCGACTTAACAAAAAGGAGAATAAATTATTCCTTTGGCGAGGAAACTTGCCCCTGTCAAATACGAAAGTTAATTCATTTTCATGCATATATTTTGATAAAAAAAAAGAGTATATTTGGAGAATGCGCGGAAGATTAATTTTCGTCTGAGACTTTATATCTTAATCTTGTTTTACCTCGTTTGGACCATTTCCAACTTAGTTATTAGGAAATTTTCTATCGTTAAAAAACCTCTCCGATTCGTGAGGAATATACAAAAATTATTCTATACACAGGATTTTTCGCTCTCATCTTATGGCAACTTGTTCTTTAAATAATTTTCATTTTTCGATGGAAGAGATTTTTAGCTGTTGAATATCCATGCTTTGATAGCAGCACGATGATCTCGTTAATTGTAACATCATTGGTCGAGGGACCATGCTGAAACGTAGTGTTGTTGAGGGTTCTCGACTTCAAGGCTGAGAAAAGTTTTCCAGCTATTTCGTAGAGACGATCGAAGTTGGAAAGAGTTACGTACTACGTAGGAGGAGTTCCCGACTTTTGTAATGGATGGTTCCGTCGCGATTTACGGTGGTGTACCTATCGTTCGAGCTGATTACGACTCCAAACTACGCTTCCAAAGAAATCCGTTTCTCCGACGATCTTTTTCGTCTGCTGCATATTCATAGAAGGAATAAATTTAATTTAGATTTTAAGAAGAATTTGTTACGATCTTTGTAATCTTTCTAAAAGCTTGAAGTCAATGGATTCACATAAAAACAAAACCGAGAAAAGTGACTTGGAATTTAAAATAATTCATTCTGCACCATCGTCGTGTCTAACAGGCATTGTAAAATGTTTTGCATTTAATGATATTTCACAACGAAGCTTCTTTCGTGTATTTAATATAAAAGAAATTAATAATTTCATCAAATGCACGCATACTCTTTTCCATTATAATACCTTCCAATAGTGAAGATTCAATTATAATCACATATCGACTCATTCTTTAACATTATAAAACTCATACGTCATCCTTTGATATCATAAGAAAATTTATATAGATATTCGTGTTTCTACAAAAAGGTGTATTATGATAGAAATATTTTTAATGGCAGTTTTCATTGGTAAATAATACAGACAGTGCTGGAATCAGCAGCAGAATAAAGAGTCGTTTCTAGGTATTTAATGTCCACCAAGACCGATTCCGTATATATTAGCTGGCATATCCAGCAACTTGGCAGCGATAACAATGGTCCTTTGTTCGTCCAACCTATCGTTGTCTTGCTTTACCGGCGCTGCTTACGCCACAAAGCTTGACAAAAAGGATAGCATTATCGGTAATGTCCGTTGCAAGCGCGAATTACTTCGTACGAAATGCTCGGATGTGTTTTACCATTTCGTTGAAATATCTGCACGCAGCTAACGAAACAATAACCTAATTTTTAGACGCGTGAATTTGTCTATTGTTCGCGATTTTCAAAAGAGTCCTTTCTTTCTTTGTTCCACCGATTTACTTCTTTCCTCGTCAAAAATATAATGTAAGCCTTTTGTATTATTAACGCTTACTATGATTGTCGATTAATATTTTTTCCAATACACCTACTGATGAACGTTAATTAATATTATTTGTAATATTATCTATAATATACATTTATCGTTATTAGCAATTTCTGTAGTTGTTAATTATCATTTTTATCAGTGTCTTCTATAACATAGTATATTTTAATTTTTATAATATAAATTTGTGTGATAAAAAGGGTACTTTAGAAATATTGACCTTGATAGAGGAATATGATATTATTAAAATTAACCTTTGTTTCATGTTCGATGCTCGAAGGTGTTTGAAATGCAAATTCTTGTAGTCGAAGAAATATTTCACGACATTTTAGTCGAACAATCGATATCGATATTAGTCGTTAAGTCTTAGTTTCACGAACAATTGCTTCGAGGGTGAATCAATTTATATTGTAAAGTATCTTTATGGCCGGTTCCCTATCCTATTTAGTACACTGTTTCGTGACCGCATAGAACTATAGCTACTTTCTGAAATTAATAATCGGCTCTCATTTTGGCTCTTTCAGCTTAACTTATCGTGCACAAGATTTCGTGGTTTCTAGCTAGTTATTATACAGAAATTCGATAGCGTTATGTAACAATTGAATTCTGTCTTAAGTTAAATTACCTTGGAAATAGCAAAAAGTTGTACTCGTTACAGGAACAGGAAATATTGGCGAAAAATATTTGATATCTCATTTTGGTCTCTCGAAATTTATATATCGTTGTTAAGTTGTTGTTAAGTTGAGCGTCTCGATAAATTATTTAATGAGAAAATATATCATTATTACTTGTAAAACAAACTGAAGCATTTTATATAGTCTATTTATCTTTATGCTATACTTGTCAAAATAATGAGTTTATTTATTGTTGGAAAAACTCTATTATATAAAAATGAGGAGAAATTTTGTTCATGAAACTTTTTCGTTTAAATATTAAACCGGTCTAAATTGCTTCTACAAATTGCCTGAAATTACTTTTACATCGAATAAACGGCGTCAAGTAGGTAACAAACCTAAATGAACGGCCAGAAACATTTGCTATAACCACGTCGGAAAATACCACGGGAACCTCTCGCAGTCAAACTCCGCAAACTTCAACTAATTACAGTTTGATCGGCTTAATTCCTTCCTGCGTGAAAGAACCACGAAATTCGTATCTTATTTCATGCTTCAGCATTCCCTTTGGAACGCTTTGCTTCACTGGTAACCATAAGAAATTCCTGTTTGTTTTCTCCAAATCTCATTTAATTACGTGTAAAAATTGCCAAGATTATACGTGACTTTCATAAAAGCTACCACTAAGCTTCCTTTAACGATTCACAGTATATTTTCTGAAAACAGTCTTTTTTTCTTTTATTCGGGCAGATAATATTGCCGACATAAAACATGGGATTATTTTATCAATTTTTTTGTATCATATTCATCAACACACACACGTGTAGCCGCTACAAAAAGTATTGGCACATGTTTTTATTTTCCAATCAACCGTTCTTTCAAGGTTCTGCATTTCGTATTCAGTATCAAATTTTTGTAATCGCACGGAAATACCACCAGACGATATGGGATGTAATATACTGTGAATACATTTGTGAGGAAATACTTTTTGCTCTCACCGTGTTACTTTGTCCAAGTATTGGGTTGGTATCTAAGTGATTGCGGATTTTGTGATTACCACCTAATGAAAAAATCCGCAATCACTTAGTTGCCAACTCAATAGTATCAGATTGTAGCAGTAGATACAAAATATTAGAAAACTAGAATTTATTCAAGAAAAATGAGTATTTAAGATGTCGAAAACTTAGGAATAGGGAAGGAGGGAAGGAAAGGGAATTTAATGATAAAATTGGGAAAAAGAAAAAAGTAAAAGGAATAAGAAACCCTGGACACAACTGCAGTTCTATTACAATTTAAACTTTGTGATAAATTAATAAAGAGAAACTAGAATTTAATCAAATAAAACAATTGTCAGATTCTGTGGAATGAAATACAACTTCCGCTTTCTATCAACAGGATAAACTGAACTTTCTCTTAGATGTGAAAACAAACTTACGCATACTTTTAACGATCTTCGCGCTTAACTCGTAAAGGGAAAGTACCGCGCTATCAAGGCAAATAAAATGTCGGAAAGTTTAGTTTTCTGAATACATCGAGGGAACACGTGTTTTCGCTCTGGGTTTCATGGGATTCAATTACACTGATCAAAGTCGAATTATTCGGAACCCATGTAATGATTATATTAAGCCGTTTACAGGCGCACGCTGGCAAACTCTCGCAATGTCCATGTACGATTACTTTGGGGAATTTGCCATAGGATTCGCGTAATCACAATGTACGCGTGCGTTATCGTCGTTAAACTTGATCGAACTTAAAATATATTCGCACTTGACCGAGTTTAATTAGAATGCATGGAAATTGATGGTAAACCGATTCGCGAATTTAATCAATATTCAAAGTCGTGGAATTATCGTGTTGCTACACCACTGAAGAACAAAATTTCGGACAAAAATTACCAGTGTTTCGATCCAAATTTTTAGTGATTACACGTAGTAGAAATTAATACGTAAGAGCACATAGTACATATATATAATACACCAAACACATGTCGTCGATATAATGTAATTTGTTACTTTGTCTGAATGAAAGTAATTATTGGAAGATTATATAATTTTTATGTAATTTACATATTATGTATAATTAGCAGGTATGTTTGAAGGTTATTCGAATACAAAAGATATAACAAGTCCATGTTCGTTAATCTGTGTGTGTGTAATGTTATTAATATCTTTTAGATGAGTTTTGTTGCCCTTTTGACAATATATCGAATCTAAAAAGTAGGAAATGTAACATAATGTAATGTACTGTTTCTCATCTGTGATATTCATTTTTTATTATTATACATAAATATACAATGTAATAAAGAATTTGAATTGAATCTTCAAAGGAAGAAAATGAAGTAGGTGAGAATCTTATCGAGGAAACTGCTTATGTTAGCCGGGTAAATTTTCGTCGAATAAACTTTCGAAAGTTAGGATACACTGTAAGTTAAAAAGTATGATCATATTGAACATCGCTTCGACGGTAAATATTAGTTATACGTGCGGCGGAGAGTTTCATGGTACATCGTAGCTCGAATATCGGATATTAAATATTTCCAACGTGATTTTTCCTTCTCCATTTACTTTTGTTTATTTATTACAACATTGCAATGATTTAAATAATTTACATTTCCGATTATGACTGATGGCAAACATAGTTCGATTTAACGCGACTGAAAATTTATAATGTTTATTAGCAAAATGTTTGTAAAAAGGAAACTCTCCATTTTCCATAATAGAAATTCTACTAATTATATCGATAATATTTGGTATTTTAAGTGCATGATTTCATCGTCATTATCGTTTCGTTAACGTTTTATTATCTTGTTCATGCTTCAGTAATTTTATACACCTTATAGGAGAAAGATTAAAATTACTAGATGAAACATTAAACAATTGCATGTATAACTTACGAATAATATTTTTAAATATTAAAAAAAATAGATGACAAAATTTTCGACGTGAAAGGTTTTTTTTAAACGAAGAATTAAAGTTATTCGATAGTTACTTTAAATGATTCAATCTACTATTAATTTACGTACTGATCAATTTTTATCTCGACTAATATCGTAATTAGATAATAATTAAAGGATTGATTTTGTAACGTTACGTATATATTGGGTATACATAATGCATGTATCCATTCTTGTTGATGCATCATTCCAACATCTGCCCCATTTATCGAACATCAAGTGCGTCATAGATGAAATTTAATTAATCATTTTGGTCAATGGGTACAGAGATGCTTCTTGTTAATTTTCTAATACATGAAATGAGATATTATTAAATGTTATTTGCGTACCACCCGAGCGATTATTCTAAAATTGTTTCGCGAAAAAATCGTTTGGCTACAAACAAAGAATAGAATTTTAAGTTTAAATTAAATCATACGTCACACGTCTACGTTTCATCGTGGTTATTTCTACCCTGCCCACTTCCACTTTATTCAAACAGCGTCACAGGGTGGTACTTGCCCTTATTCCCATACATTTTGCTTATTTTAAACTTTCACGCATTAAGTACTTACGTAGATACACAACCATTGTGTTTTGCCAACGTTATAGAAATTCGCTGAAAAATTCTCCGAGTTCGTAAAATAAAAGAGCCAAAAAGAATTATATTTCAATTATTTATAAATCAGACGCTAAAGAAATTGAAAATTTTTCCGAAAAAATCACCCAGAAGAAAAAATTGTGAATTGGATAAATCGCTTCCGAAAGTTTTAATTCTAGTTTCCTGCTATTAGCTAATTTTACATCCGTAGCTGTGATGATTTTTGAAGAATATTCTTCTTTTTATATTTATAAGATAAATGAAAATATCATAATAATTTAACTATTTGATTAGAAAATACTCTCGACGTCTATGTATCTAAAATATTTAGAGTAGATCTAGTTTCAGGAGAAGCCTCGCTTATTTTCAGTATCTATATATAAAAATATATTTTCTTAGTACGTCGTTCCAAAGTTATGAATTTTCCAAATGTTATATCTCTATTACATTAAATAAATGAAAATAGACATCGATTGGAAATTCACGTGCAAATCGAGTTCAAACTGAAATTTCGACGACGATGTCGATATCGTGTTTCGTCAACTCTTCGATTTGCGCTGCTCTTCGATATCCTGGCTAAATGTACCAACCACGACGATAATTTAGTTCGTCTCTGTTCTATAACACGCTTCGTGTGGACGTGTCTCTGTGGCCTATGGTACGTGCGGTCGCTTGTATCCACACTTTTCGTATCGTATAACACAGACTTCGAAAACGTGTCAAAGAGACCTGATATATCATCGAACTTTCTTCCTCCTTTTTCATTCAACCGCGTTTTCCAAATGTAGAAAATTAATATCAAAGGTCAATGTTGCAACCGGAGCACCGCATTTAATTCATCAAATCCTGATTAAAAGTGATTCCTATGCTCGTTAAAAGATTAAGATTTACAGTGCTATTTATACGATTGCTTCTGCATTAATTCTGAATATTTTTTTAGATTATTCTTATCGCGAGACGTAGTTCACCGCTGAATTTACTTCGCAGAAATTTTCTAAATTTATCGGAATATACGATGTTTCCGTATGGAAAGTAGTATTTAGTAGTATTTAGAAATGACATTAAATCAGTGAGACTGATAGATATCAGATTTTCTGCGATTACTAAAAATGGATGGTTAGAGACGAAATTAAGTTGAGATGGTGGAAATTAAATGAGAGCGGCGTGGTTGAAAAGTAAGTGGTTTGTTTTGGAACGGTTTGAGGTTTTCATAGTGATTTTGTTTGGGATTAGGTAGACGTAGCGGTGAGTTGGATAGCTGGGTAGTCAGGTGAGCTCGATTTTAGCTGGAAGTTGTGGTTGAAACGAAGAAGTGGTGATACGTTCTGAGTGTTTAATACAGTGTATAATATTGAAAGGTCTTAACAGCGAGATTGTTTACGTGCAAGATTAAAGGTAAAAAAAAAACAGTCTTTTCAAATTACTTTCGAGAGCCATTGTGTCTACAATGATTCGTCTGAACCAGCCTGATTCCGGTATAAATCTAGTCCGACGTGAACGTTCGGAAAAATTTTATATAGGTATTAAATAATAAACAACAAATCAAAGTTGAATATTAAAATAATATTCTAGTCGTGAATAAGAATTAAATTTCTCATCTAAATAAAAATAAAAGTCATTTGAATGATGCTAAGAATAATTTATTTCCTATTTTATTTGGATTTAATTGGAAAAACCGTGCAATTAATATGATTATCTCTCGATAGACAGATCGCAGTTCGCATTCGCACTTGCTTTTAAAGCTACGCTCGTTTCTCGAACAAGTTGTCCGAAAGTCCATTTCATTTTTCGCATATTTGTCATAGCTAACAAACATTTTAAAAATGACGAATTGTAATTTGCAGTATCAATACCTTTATTTTCGTAAAAATAAATCCGACGAACGATGAATAATAAATTAAAATAATTAAATAATGTGTTTACACTTGATCCAATAATCAATAATTTATTTCTACCTTTTGTTTGAAATCTCAAATAACAAAACGATGAAAATTTATTCGATAATGCCTCACGTTGTCTGATGTCGCGGCAGTCGGATACAACCCCCTGTAAAGACATTAATTTCCGCGTGACCTGTGGCCAGACCAATCCGCTTGATCTTCTCGTCGAAAGATACAATCGCACGCGTATCCGGCACTCCGTTTCCCGTCGCGTCGTTCTCGGATCCCGCGGCGAATAACAGGACGAAGGATGACGAGCAATCGAGAGGTGGTTTGCGAGAGAACTGAGAGCGACGAGGAGGATCAGTGGGTGGCGGGGTGGCGGTTTACGAGGCCGTGGCCCATTTCCACGCAGTGACGTCAACCCATATCCCCGGATACGTCACCGGATCCGGTAAATGTGTTAGGTTTTACCCACCATGGGGGACCGTTCCATGCGATCGGCTCGTTTCAATGCGTTCCAAATGGAGTCTACGCTGAACCACGTGAGAATCTACCGATAGCGTTTTCTATCTGTGGAACGAAACATATCCTTGGGGTGATCCTTAAGGGATTCGTAAGGTTGTTGTTGCGATGATTGATTTTGCGAAGGTGATTATTTCTATAGGAAATTTTATCACAAAGGTTTCCATAGTTGATTATTCGAACGTGGTTAGGATAGAATACTTTGCTAATGGTTGTAATATTGATTTTTGGCCAGTAGTTTTCTATTCTCAGGCTGCAAACTTTAAGAAGTATTTTGCAAGGGACGACAAAGGGGTTATTTTTAGGTTATCACAAATTTTTCACGAAGATTAGTTTATAATATTTTTCTTTTTTATCGTAAAAAAATAGCAACATCGAAGAATTCTATCGGTGATTGTAACATTGATTTTTTACTGACATTTCTGTAAGGAGTTTGTAGAACGTTTTCTAGAGGGTAGTTGTTATTATTTTTAGTCGCAGTTATTTTTGCAGAAATTTTTATCACGAAGATTTTCACTCTCGTTTATTTATTTATTTCGATATAATTACGTTGTAACGTTCTATTTGTTTTATTGGTGCAGATACAGTTACATATTGAAGTTCGTCGGAATACTTTAAAAATATTAAAAACACACGTCGACGCGTATCAAACATTTTATCATTCACGTCATCATTCGCTGTAAATAATATGTGTTTAATATATTTTTTAAATTTCTGCTACAATGGATCCTGATTCACCCAGTAAAACTAAAATATAGGGACAAAGGATGTTGTGGGTTATTTGATTATTATAAAAGTGTATAGAACGACTCAGAAAATGTTAGAAAAAAAAAAAAAAGAAAAAACTGCTTTACAAAATTACATCGTGATCTTTCCTGCTTTCTCAAGATTAAAATAAGCTACGATGGATAAGCTAGAAGTCGATTGGTGTATGGTTTATGGGAATAGGGTGGACGATTGACGAGGTGAGTTTAACAACAGTAGAATGGATTGCAGGAAATTTGTCATGTGCGCCTGGGGGATATCGATGTTTGTTTGTGACTCGTGATGGATGGTCTACTTTTGGATATTTCGTTTTAATTCTCTTCTATTTCAAGCTTTTGTATAGTTATTTTTATGAAGCTTTCTAAATATATCATTGAAGAATTTTATACTCTTTTAAATAATCGTTTGATATTTCATGGTCGATTTGAAGGGTATCTTTAATCTTACCTCTAGTTCAAATCAATATACTGCTGCAATGTAAGAGAGAAAAAGAATATTCAGAGAAAACCGCCAAGTAAAATGTAACTGAAAGTGAAATGTTCTTTAACTAGTTCCTTACTTTCTTCGATAGAAAATGATCTTTTCCTATATCGAGGAGCTTTTCCACTCTACACCATCTACATCAATTTGTTCGTCATTATCTGTTTCTACTTCTTTCTGTAATTCATTCTTTCAAAAACTTTTCCTTCTTCATCGCGTGGATCGTTAACGCATTATCAGTAGTTTCTTTAAATTCAATTCAATTACGATATATCGTAGGCAATATAACATCATATAGCATAGAATAGAGAATGAAACGAAAAGAATAAAAAAGGGAGTCGATGAATTTTGTCACTGTGAAGGATTTCTGCTTTGAATTGAAGATTAAAGCCAGTACGCAATTAGAATTCTATCGATTTTAACGAGTAATACCGAAATTAAAATAGAAAAGAAAAACACAAGAATTAAATGTTAAGGTATCTTTTATTTTAAAGATTACTATTTCCAATTTATAATTAACACTGCTAGGTATAACTATTCCTTTATCGATTTAACATATAAAGTAGGAAATTTAAAAAAAAATAGAGGAAGAGTAAAAGAAAGTTACGGGATGCGTTATTTGAAGAGCTTCCGCTTTCGATAGAAAATTCACGTCATAATGCAATTATATTTCCATCGACGTAATCCATGAAATAGAAAATAAAAAGGATAGGAGGAAAGGAGCTGATGGAAAATTGTTGTTTAGAGCGTACCTCTTCTTAATTAATAATTAATATTAGACACCATTTACCGTAGGCGGCTACCATTCAGCGATCTAATTGTGAATTTAACTAGGGGATTCGATGCCATGGTTTGATTATCGTTTCCATGTAAATGCGATCGGCTCGCATCTGTCGGCTATCCCTGATCGCATATAGAATATTCAACAGGAATACACACCGTGATACGGTAGTCCATGGCACAGGAATTTCCTGGAATCGAAAGCAGGTGTAATATTCGGCAAGTGCCCCAGAAATTTCTGGATGAAAGGTTATCCGAAGTTGTTAACGCAACACGCCGATGACGATGAACTATTTCATGCATCTGCTTTCCTCTGTCGCAATTTAATCAAGGAATCGTCTACCTGCACTGACCAGCCTTACTTTTAATATTTGAACAGGTATGTCTCTGCATTGAATCGAAAATTTAATCGAAGTTCGAAATGATTATTTTAAATTTATGATTCTACTTAATTTTCTTATTCTTTATCTGTTATCTTTTTCTTAATGTAATTCGAATATCACACGAGAGAGGAAATCTTTTTATTACGTAAATATATTCGTCATCTTCACGGAATTTTTATATTTTTTATTACAAATATTTTTGTTGCAATTTTTTTCCTCGTCCTTGTTTTTCGTTTTTAGATTGAGTTTTCGGTACATTTATTACAAATTATCCTTTGGTTATTACACGTTTCAAGCGACAACGAGACAGTACCAGATAGCGAAATATGCGTACGTAAGTAGATACGTCCTTACGAGACAGACCATACGTGTTGGGACGCTTGTTAAATACGACAATCTTAAAATACTATTACAAAATTGTTGTTTTATACAAAAATATTGCAATAAAAATTCCATAGTGTATCAAAATATACAATGTAAATTAAATTTAATCATAACGAAAATTCTGAACGCAGTTGTCTAAATACCTCAGATACTTCATATAACTTTACATATTACATATACTTCGTACATTTTGCCAACGTGAAATTTTTCATAAATTCATAAACATTAGTGGTTCTTTAATAACTTTTTACCCATTTTTTTAAATCACTCGTTTGACGTTTCTCTTCATTGATTGGCCTAGGTGATCGAAAAAGCAAGAGCTTTCAAGCCGTAATCAATTCGTTATAATTTCATTGCTAGTCTTTTAAGCAATCTATATCTTCCATCTTGGAATATGTTGGAAATTGCAAAAATCAGAAATCACTTACGATATCGTTTGCAATCAACGAAAGTGGCCTGAGGCACTTAATTGACTCACGGGATAACATTGGTCGAGCAACATAGACGATGCGCAAAATCAACGGCCGATCGATTGTTCGGTCGATCATATGTAATTGCATCCATAATCTATCAAAATTGAACGCAAAATTGACCGCAATTATTGTAATATACACAGCATACATAAATATGCACAGTCACTTTAGTACCATCTACGTTGTTTAACAATCAAATATATTTTTAGAGAATTTATTTCAACATGCTGTTATGTAGAAATGAATTTACGGAATTTTTAGACATTCTATTTGTGCAACTCAAATGTGATAGAACATGCATTAGAGTATTTGAAACGAGTAAGAACGAAAATATAAATCGGACATAAAAACTAACTTTCAGAATTAGCGTGAAATGAGACTAGTTGTAAAGTTACTTCATGATATTAATAATACTATCTACAACGTATCAATTATGCCTTAATCCTAAGAGTGAACCCATACAACCAACAATATCGTTAATATTTCTCAATCATTGCTGTTTGCCAATAAATATTCACAATACCTATTGATCCTTTTAGTCGAGAACCTTGAAATATCGACAGTATATATCGATAGTCTGAGGAGGACTCTAACATATCAAAAGGATTATTACTATTTTAAGGAAAGATATTAACGTAAAATTAAATGAAGAAATCGCAGATATTAACGATGGTTCTTTTATATATTTTTTTAAACCTAAGAAATTTTTTAACCTAAGTGCAAACAGACTCGGATCGAAAATGATGCCAAGAAAGCAATTTGTACGATTGAGAAATAACTACAAGATAGTACAGAGTATCTATATACATGTATACGTATATATTCATTCATGAACTTTAGTTTAAAAAAGATTTAAAAGATAATTTAAGCACCGCTATACACTACTATAAATGCAGCGTAATAATGTTCCTAAGTTACAGAATGTCCATAAATGTGTTGCAACAGCCTGGGAGATCGGAACAAGAAACGTTCGACCGATCTTCGATTTTAATCGAATTATTCTCATCGTCCATTCGACGAATCGGTTGTGTTTAAATATCGAGCGTCTATTGTTTTCCGTGGACAATTACAGTCGTTCGTTCGAAAGCATACGCATCCCTTTGGTTACGGGCGTACATTGTTTCGACGATGTTCGTCAAGAAGAATGTTATTTTCGAGGTGAAGATCATCGAAAATTATCGTGCGATCTACACGGACATTTTGTTTCGACGAAATAAACTTTTGGTCATTTGAGAATCTAATTTAATTTTTTCCCTACCTAGGTCTTTCTTTATCTGTTTAACGAATATTTGAATAAATGTTTGTGAAAGAATCTTAAAAGTTGTTGACACTTTCAGGACTGAATTCTTTCAAATTCCAAATAAAATTTACTACATTTCTCTAACGGAATCGTAGCACAAAATTTCTTTCGACTGCAACGAAGCATGAGATGAAAATGAGACATTGTTTATTGTGACCTAATGCAATAAAGAACGATGGACCTCACCATCAGAAATTATTGAAAGTTATTCAATACATTGAAAACAATTTCCTAAGCAATTTTTTAAATAAATGTTTTCAAAGATTATATCATTGTACAATAGAACCATTCCCATTAAATATTCTATTGTTTTCAAAATTGAAACTTTGCTGTTTTATGAAGTAGAACATTGCCATTCATTAAAAAGAAATATTTATAAAAAAGACAGTATAATATCTTGTCGATAAAGCTTGACTTCGCATAAATATATATTTGGACCGGAAAAAGCCAGGCTAGGAAAATACGAAATATATTACAGCAGTTGCATAACGTGATGTTGCATTGCTGAGAGCATACATAACTGTTTTGTTGGAAATAGCAATATTTTGAGCTCAACAGCTACGTAAGAACTGATACTCCAAGATCGATGTCCACGTCTTCTGTACTATGTTGAAGGCTTTAAGAGGGAAAGGCAGTAGGTTTCCCTGGGAAATAAACGGGTCCAAATCATTCGAAGAGAATGATAACATCATCCAAAATCGTTCGTTTCTCGTCCCTGTTATTTATGATATAATATTTTAACCATCACGAATTAACAGGCTAGTCTTTTTATTCAAAGAGATATTCTTTTACTAAAAATTTAATTAATTCTAATAAAAAAATATATTTTACAATAAATGTCCTCCGCGCGTAGTACAGTGATCCTCCTACATAAGAAATAATAGACTCTTACAGAGATTCTTCCTGTAAGAGTATCGATGTCATAAGGTTCTTACTTTTCTTAAAATGATAGATTCTAAAAGGAAAGCCATGAGATACAACAGATATTTCTGGAACAAGGACAGCCACAACGGATGGCTCCAGCGACGGTCGTAAATGATTCGAGTTATATTTTCGTTTAAGAAACTTAATAAAAAGCTTTCTTTAAAGTTGTTTCTTGTAGCAACATACGTTTCTCGTAGTCTCCGGATATAAAAATATATATTATTCGTTGGGAATCATGTTCGAGAAAAATAGAGATAATATCTGCATCGATCTTTCATACAACAATAATAGCTGTTTTCAAACAAATAGGGGCGTAAGTAAATAAAATGTTCATATTTGGAATAAAAGCAATTTGGTGATCAAAATAGTTTCCAGATATAACGATATAAAATATATTAGTTACTGGAAGCTATTTGGACAAAAACAGAGATATCTGCATCGTTTCAATCTTTTATTCGGCAAATATAAGTTAATAAAATATATAAGCGATGCATTGGATTAAAAACGACGGGTTATCCAATATAGAATCTTCGTTTAAAAAATGCATTTTATCTATTATATTATTTACTGCTACATAGTTTTATATCTTTACAATTGCTTAAATAATGGTACTTTAATATTAACAAAAATTGCTGCACGAAAAAATACTTATCGTTTCTAGTTGAAATCACAGATGAGGATTAATGCGGCTCGTAAATCTGTCACTGATAAAATTATCACCTGAAGCGAATTAATTTACTTTCAGCGACATTTTCAAAAAAACGCTCGCCACTGGTCATAAACAGATGGTATTCAGCGTCCATGCCGATAGTGTAAGCGTAAATTTGGTTGAATTTCAGAGAAAATGCAACTGGCTGAGAGATCCGTTTGCTTTTTGTTTTGTCCAGTTACGGAGAAGCATTAGAAAGAACAAAAAGAATAAAGAAACGGAGAAAGAAGAAGATACAATTACGAACGCTTTCGCGATTTTCAAACAGGTGAAAATCGTAAACGCGATGAGATAGGACAAGTTATAACCAGAAAACATGTAACAAGTAGCGGAATAACGTTCACTGGAATGCTTTGTGCACTTCGTGAAGCTTTAAAGTTGGCGCGCAGAAATTACACTCGACTAGATGACACATGGAAATTGTGAAATACAATGTTCAACGGCGAGAAACGGAAAAGTTGCGACGATACGAGCCGAATAAAATTTTATTGTTACCGTGGATCAAATTTTCCACGCAACGCGCAATTTTCTTTCACAGTATTCCTTGCGTTCTTTGCTATTCCCTTTTACCTCTTCTTTTTCCGTCCGATGAAAATTTATCGGATAATTAATTTTTTACGTTGGTTTATTCAAAGGTGAATTACAACCCTACTTTAATCTAAACTTTTATCCACTTATTTTCGTAATTATCTGTAAATATTTAAATGACAATTTCACGTTCTATAAAAGATAGTTTACAGTATAAAACTGGCAAGTGCAATAATATTCAGTATCTTAAAATGGTTATTTTTGAATCTTAACTCTGAATCTTAGCTCTCGTTCGATCCAAACACGATTTTAAAAAATAGTCACAGGCATGTACCTATATGACTTTTATCTATCATTTGAAAATACCTTAGAATAACATTATATAATATACGTTATATAATATCCCACCCTTTGAATCATTTTAGACTCAATCGTGTCTTTTATCGTTAACAAATTTTTTAAGCTCGAGGAAACTACGAATAACTACGAATGCTAAATTTTTCTCCTAACAATCAACAGTATTTATTGCTTGCTAAACCAAGCAGCAATTGCAACGAAGTTTCAAATATGAAACGAAGAATGAAACTACCCTAATGCTCCGTTATTTGAAAATATGTATATAGCGTACAGTTTTTCAAACGCAATTTCTCAATTATACTCGATGCTTTATTTTTCACACAACAAATTACGTAAGTAGATGGAATTGAATGACAGCAAACTGTCTTCAAATATCCATAGAAGGTTTAACTTCCTTAACACACTTAATCCGCACTTATGTACGTGTTTAAAAAATTGCTATTAGTTTGCACGATTTATCAGATCTCTCATGCGAGCAGCTCATTATCAGTAGTGCTTTAAGCTCTAATAAAAGCGGTACTTGTAAGAGATAATATCGTTAAACGAGCGGTTCTTTTGTAGATCGTGACAAATTCATTTAAACACATATTAGATAACGAATCTATAAATAACTAACTATAACAGTCACGAACTATAATTTTACAAATTTGAGTTATATGTACAATTTTGTTTTATTATTAACTTTGTTTTATTCACATTAAAGCGATCTGTGTTCGGTTACTTTTAACATAGCGCCAGAAGATGGTTAACTTAATTTTAACTTTGTTACATCAGACGATCTCGCGATTAGGTCACCATGTTCTGGTCAATTCGCAATTCTGATCAAATAGCATCATATTACGATGAAAAACCGTATTAAAATTCTCGGCGAATTCGGTCTCGCTATTGGAAACTTTACCGTCGTTCGTGACGCATTGAAATAGAATGATACTCAATTTTCAATCGAATACATCCAATCTTTACGGTTCCATTTAATTAAATTTTAATTTCATCGATCTCTTTTAAGCGACCAAATTCGGATAAACTCATCCGAACTGGAATGAAATATCTGATGTACTACTTTGCGATAAGTAATATTACATTTATAAGTCGTCATGATTTTCCAACATATTTACCTACGTTATTTAATGTTTCTTGTGTAAAAAAGTTACCGTGATTGTCTTAAATCTTCCGTAGAAAATAATAGTTACAAAATTGTTACATATATTTTCATCGTTATGCTGCTCTCCAATCTAATTCCAAATTTTTCTAATTACGCGATTATGTCCAATTTCTTACACTGTCTTTACCAAAATCATTCTCGCGCTTTAATTTTTCCTATTTCATTTGAATTACATTATTTATTATTTCGACGTATTATCATATTATTGATACATATATCTCATTTCATTCCTACCGAGGAATTTTTCAGTTCACAATTAAAAATATTAAACGTATCAACGAAAAACCAAAACGCCATAGAAGTATCATTTAACAATCGTGTAATTCAGCCGTTAAGATTCCTGTCCAATCTCGTAGTTCGAAATGGCGAACGACTGCAGACAAGAGCCGAGTTTCTTTAGTTCGATTATCCCTAGAACCAGATCCCGGATTAAAAAAGAAAAAAAAAAAAACGAAGGGGTACGTTGAGGATGGAGCTCGATGGTGTGATAACACAGCCGCATTGCGGCACACAACCACCATGTCTGAAGCACACAGCGTAGCCCGAAGCGGCTGTATAAATTTCCACTGGCTCCCCGCTCTTTCGACACACCAACGTTCTCCTTCAACCAGCAATGCAACTACGTCGCATCAATGTATCTCGCGGTACAACGTGCATCACGCATGGTCGGCTATTATTCAAGGAACGATTGAAACGTCAAAAGAATTTATCCTTCGACACGAAGAAGGATATTGTACGACATGGTTTAAGATCTTTGATAAGGTCGCTTTGGATGGAACGTGTTCTCCTGCTCGTGAATTTCAGGTTAATGTCTTCATCGCCGGCCTGAGGTATCTAAGAGACAATTGGAAAAAAATGAAAAATGAGAAAGAAACGTGAAGACCTGTAAAAAGAAGCTAAAAATCTTTCCTTCGATATTCAAGAAAATGAGAAACGTTCCAAAGATTCTTTTTAATGAACTATGTTGATGACTTATATCAACGATCTATCAGCTACTAAGATTACGGGTGTTTTTGCAAATTTACATTCTTTAGGAGCATAGAGTGCCCACTAAAATAATCAAACATCGAAAAATTAGTGGTTCAGTGGCTTTAGTGGCTTAAATTTGAATACGCGTGGCTCGTGTATAACTCGATTCCTTTTACAATTTTTAGATAATAATACGTTACATTTTGTGTAATTCGTTTTGTTCGAGTTACAGGTAAAATTTCTATAAAATGTCTTCCCACTAAACGCAGAATGGAACAAACTAAAAATACATTCCATCTCTACGTAGCTATTATATGTACGCATTAAATACTCAAAGGATTAACTCTCACCCGTTATAGCGACCATAACCGGTATTTCGAGACAATTGTATTTTTCCTCCCTTTTTTTGCTGTTTTTTTTTTTTTTAGCACAAAAGTTTCTTTTATTTTTACTTTTATATCGTCAATTTGTATCTTTCTTGTAAATTAAAAATGAACAACATAACCCAAATCAAATCCAATTATCGAGCAAAGTTATTCTAGTCACCAGTGACCTATCGGTATCATTCGCACCTTAAACATCTACAATTCCTATTCCATCTTATCGATTTCGACAATTGTCGTACGTTTGCAATTCGCGTTGTTACGATACAGAAGGATTCGCCGATGTTTATCGCGCGGTTTGTCGCCTCGTTTACGCTCGTGGAATCGCCACTCGCGTTTAACGAGCGTACGAGACTGAAGAGGCTCAGTTCGCCGACGGTTTCAAGCAATTAACCAGCCTGCTCGTAGGTCGTTACGCTTCTACGGAGCAACTGTACGAACCGGAGGATTCCGTGGAAAACAACGAATAACGCGCGTACGCGAACCGCTGAAAGAGTTTTTCCACCAGCTCTGGCGTCAGCCCATCCGTGTAACGGCTGCTCCGTATTCCTGCCACTTCTTTTTTGCGATACATCCGTTCTCCCCCGAGGGATCGAGAAGAGTTGCACGCCTGCGAAACGATGGTTAAAAGAGCCGGTTCGATGGAACGATGGCGATAAATTGAGCGACGTAGTATGCGGCAGCAGTGTGCAGTTAATGAACGAGAGATCGGACCAAATGACTGTTATAATTCGCGAAAATATATGGGTCAGTTATTATTGATCATTCGGGGTACAGCTAGTTTTTGGTCATTATGAATAACACAGAGTTTCTTAGTTGAAGCTGCAGAGTGTTTGGTGGTGACGGTGAAATTGACTGATTATTGCGAATTTAAAGATATCGTTTAGCTGAAAAATCATGATTTTCAAGGAAACGAGTTTGAATGCGCTAAAATGTTAAAATTTCGGAACACGTTAAAATTGGTGGCAAATCAGCGCGATAAGAGATTCAACAGAAGCGTGATCGTTGTTTCTGATGGAGTTAGAGGCGACGTAGATTATTTCGATATAAAAGTTTTACTTGTCAGAATCAGAGAAAGAGAGAGAGAGAGAGAGGGGAGAGAGAGAGAGGGAGAGAGAGAGAGAGAGAGAGAGGTTGAAGACGGATTAATTAAATTGCGAAGTTAAGATTAGAAGCTAGAAGGCTCGAATTTCGTGCCTGAACTAGGTGTTCGACTGCAGTTTGGAATATGCTACTTTTACAATTCGTTTGCCAAAGTTTGACGAAAGTTCATGTACAAACGTAGAAATTGGAGTAGTTTGCAAGTTCCCAGTGTAGATAATTTTACTCTCTGAAACCTGTTTAGACGCATCGAACCATGGCTATTTTGGAAAGTGTTTGAATCAAAATACATATAAAATCTAAACTCATTCTCAAACTAATTACATTTGCCTATATTCGAATTTGCTATTTCTGAATTATACTTGTACATACTTTTTACCAACGTATTATGCGTATTATATGGAACATTTTGAAAATGTATTAGTACTGTAGTAAGACTGCACTGCCGGTCGAGTTTGATACAAAACTGAAAAGATATATATAAATTACAAGATATTTGATACAAGTTCGTACTCCGCAGAGATATCGAAGGTATTTAAAAAGTCAATTAGTAATAAAAAGTGGAAAATACATAAATATATTAACAATAAATACGATATACACATAAAATTTTTCTATGGTACATACTCAAATATTTCCTCTGAGCCACTGTATAAACATCATTTTATTATTAAATCAAATACAATTTATCTTCATAAATATATGTCATAACCACGTAACAGAAGCACGACCAATTACTTATTAATATTAAAAGACTTCAAAACAAAACTACCGGTATCTCCACGTCGAAAACTAAATGCTGTACGGATATTGCATTGAAGTCAATATAACAAACACAGTGGAATATTAATTATTTCTAGTTTCTAATTAAAGCGAATCGAGGGAACGCATGTGAAGAGATGCGAAAGCTCATTATAATTTTTGCACCCGACAAAGTGCGCGTACACGTGTAGAGAAACTCCGCGATTGCAAATAAATTCATAGAGAAAAACTGGTTCGTCCAGGTGCGGTAATTAAAATCGATTTATTGTTCGAACGTTTGACTAATTAATTATTAGTGGGTAATTCGCTGTTTATTTCCCTGTGTCAAAATAACATCACCAGCCGGGAACGCGAATTATTAAACAGGGACAAAGAGAAACGAGATTGTGATGAACGCGATAATTCATTTTTTATGCTTTTATATTTAAAAAAGGAGAAGGGGAGAACAAAATTGAGAGAATAAATGTCGTTAAAGCAAGAGCTAACGTGTTAATTAACAAATACTTCCATTTATTTGAGTTGGAATATATAGACACGCGATACGTAACGAAAGGAATTAATATTAATTATATCAACACTTGATCAGCAATTAATTAGAGCATACGCTAGCGTGATATATGGTATCATCGTGATTTAATGTAACTAGAATACTATGGAAAGAGAACAATATGCGAATAAGCTGAAAGTTTATGTTACGTCCGATTGCGATTCGAAATGAGATATTAATTAGCGATAGCATAGTTACTGAAACCAACAATTTCTGCATATCGCGAAGGTATCTAATAAATACAATTTTGATTCAATGGTTTGTTTTTTAAATTCGGGAATTATAAATGTAAAACTTTAAATATATACGGTTTTGTACAAGTTTCTCATAACTCAAATTAGGTTAATGTCTCGTAAGTGTAAGGAAACGGGAAACTTCGAACGTTGGAGAGGTCGCCTCTCGGGTCTACTAGGAGAAAGCGAAAACGCAGAGTGCAATAAATTTTATTAAGGTCTCTCACGTATTGTATTTTGAACTAGCGAACCCTAATTGTTTATGTTGAGGTTATTAGATGTGTAAACAGAGAAACGCGTGGATAAATTGTAAGGTAGAAAATATATTTTAATACAGAAGTGTAAGTACAAGTAGGAATATAATTTGAGCTGGTCCAGATCCGCACGCTAACTGTGTTACCCTATAACTGAAAACCCCGAAGCCAACGTTGCCTGTCTACTGTTTATGGTCTGCTTTCGTCTCAGTCTTTTGTCTATACGCTGTCGATGGCATCAGTGCTTGAGAAAACTAAAAAGATCAGATGTAGAGTTTTCTTAAAAGTGGTGACCACTTCAACAGTTTAGCGATGCCCTGATTTAGAATATTCCGTCATTCTTTGCGCACGAACGTCAAAGACAATTCTCCGCGTATTTCAAATTTTTAATCTTTCTAATATTTTTCTCTAATTTTAATCTAATATTTTTTCTCTACAAAATATTATTGTATTTACTACTCCTAATTGTTAACATAATCGAAATTTATATCTCGTATAGGTTTATCATTAGGAGACTTGTTGTTATTTCTGTATTTAGAGGTAGGATCACAATACCTATTATTTTCTTCCTTGGATAAATCTATCACACCGTTCTAAGCCGAAAAACCTTTATTGAACTTTCTTACATGGACTAGGGATAAAAACAAAAGAATATCTTAAATCTATCGATTATATCTAGAACTATCTTCTAGTTACTATTTATTGTAACTAGCGCATCTACATATGGATGGCGAGCGCGAACTCACATTGTCATTTTCAACAAGGCTTTTAACGCATTCGTATTTTATTTCTATGTCGGCCGTGTCTAGAGGGTCGTAAATAAATCTTAGCGATTTCTACAAACCCTATATTTTATACTTTCCGCTTTAGGTTACACAAACGTTACGTACCCTAATCTCCATAATAAAAACAGCTTTCCCGTTTCCATTAAAAATACGGTTGCCCATAGATCACGTCGCTGAAAAAACAAACGTATGCCCGCCATCGATGATTCATGGTCCGTCAACAATCCCACGGACTCAATAGGTGAAACACGAGTAGCCGGATCTACGACGGATCGAATCTCCTAGTACGCGTCCCTCGCAGTAGAAAGGGGATCGGTACGACGTGATAGTACACGAAATCGCGATGGAACGACGGGGTAGAAGAGGATGGACATCGTTATCTCTCGTAATTAAACGATCTCATGCTGGCTATCGATCGTTACTTGCCGAATTAACCGCGCTCGACTGTGTTCTAAGCGAGCATAGCCACAGGCCATAGGCCACGTGTGTGTAACCTTTTCGCATCATCCGCGATGTGGTACATATATAAGGATTAGACGTTTATGGAAACTAAAATACATTTAGAAAATATAAAAAGCACTTTTGGAATAGAATTCGTTTTTTAGACTGTGAGAAAAATAATCTTCTATTTATTATTAACGGTAGGAACAGAGATAGATTTTTCGATGGTTTTGTAAAGAAGATGTAACGTGCTAAATATAGAAGATAGCGCAATATAAATATAGAATATAGTGATATTCGTTGTTTAGTTGATTACTAATTTATGAAAGTACAATTTGGCATGTACGTACTGCATGTTGAGAGCAAAAGGATCAGGAATTTATTAAACTTTATGGGAATATTATCTTATTCGAGATCTTGTGATGTAAAGAATTTATATATCCCATGTTAAAATCAAGATCTTATCGATTCTAAATAACAAGATTATAGTTTTTTCTTATCCACGCTCTTCTCCTTCTATATGTGGAGTTTGGCTCTCGCGTTATTAAATGCTGCGCTGTATTTCTGGTTCAGAGTCAGACTTCTCTGAGTTTCTTCGTTCGTTTAACGTATGATTAATGAGATTTAAAGTATGAATATACAATAGTTGATTTATTATGATATTATGATTCTCGCGTATAGGCAACGACATATTTGAAGGGTCGTTAAGATGAGTTACCAGCAGTTATGTTGTAATAACATCTAGCGAGTTGCAACTTTCACGTTAAATCATATAGACTAAGCTACGTTAAATTTCAATTATTCTAGCAATGTTCATTGACTTTCGTTCGAATAATTATAAACGCGAGTAGCGTGTGAATATACGTATCGCCGTCATCGTTAACGAAATTTCCGCTAACGAACAGTTTGCTACCTAATCTCGTTTGAAAATGTCGCTGGGAGAAAACGAACCTTTCATTTTTTCGCTGCTCAAACGTAGAGTGAAATCGACTAGTCCGCTTTCGCGGACCAATAAATTTCCCTAGCTGATCGCCGAATTCGATTTCCCGTCCCGAATGTCGCGGATATATTCCTGTAAAATTAATCGACCGTCCTTTGTGAGAGCTGTTGGCTGATAGCTCTGCTACCTATGGCTGGTTGGGAATTTCGAATAGGCTGGGACCAGTCGCGTTACTCGCTGATCATTCGTTTAATCGCCAACGTACATTTATAGAGGCACTTTTTCATTCTTGGTAAACAACATAGAATAGCATAGTTTTGGATAGCATAGCATGGATATACGAGTCTCTCAAAAGCCAAAATGATCAATTCCATTCTCTGAAAAATATCTCAATTTCTCTCTTAATTTCACTGACCAAACACGCGGCTGATATTTATTTCTTAAGGAGCAAACGGTTCACTTCGCTTCGTGAATTCAATTGTAGCACGTAAACGGAATGAATAATAATAAATGCCAAAGCAATGTTTCTTTGCCGATTTTTTTTCCTTTTCAAGTTATAGAATTGGTCAATACGATTTCTGAACGACTGACATCAGATTTCAGAATATTTCACGTTTATTTCACTCTTCGTAACAAACCTGTTCGTTAGATAGAAATTGAAAAGAGAATACAGAACAGCGCTAAAGCGAGTGATCGCAACTACTAGATAAAAAATTCATATTTCAAATAAAAAGTATTCTCCGGTTTTATAAATTGAAGAAATCTAATCTCTTGAAAATCTATGATCTTGCGTTAAGTGTATACTCTTTAAAATCACGAGTAATGGGAACCGTGAGTAATGTCGCAACCGATAGCAGCGATGTTATAAATGTAATGCAGCTGGATATCGCTGCGAATGATGTTGGATCAATGTAAACACACCTAAGGTGTATATTTATGTATGCATTGAAGTTTGTCTATGTATGCATTGTCGGTTCACATGGTTTTGCATGCATTTGAAGCGTGTAATATGCTCAAACATCGTTTTGTTGTTTGCGTTAATAAACATGTGAATAATTGCTCTCCATGACACGAAGAAGCTTGCATAACGTTGCATAACGCTTCCGTTGGTAACAAACAGCTCCTCTACATACTCCTTATTTACTTCACGGACTATTTGTGTAGTTGTATTATTTCTAGATGTACATTTATAAATAAATAAATACCTACGGAGCTTTCCGTGAACGTCGTGACAATAGATATATTATATTGGAAGAGAAACGATAGATATATCTTAGATAGAATCAGAGTTCAGATAAATATATCTGGAATTAAATATTTTAAACGAAAATTATTACAAATAACACCGTTTATTCTATTGTTATTTTTATTAACTTCTATCGGAATCGATAGACTTATTCTATTCAAACAATGGTTTTTCAAACAAATCCTTCTTATCCGTTTCTTGATACTAAAAAACTAAAAAGTGATTGATTTTTGTGTCGATTCAGACGCATAAATTTCATATAGCACTATCTAGCACTTATATCTTTTCCATCGTATTCCAAATGGGATTTATACCTTCTCTGTAAAAAAATGTCTTTTATTTCTCCCAGCTCTTACATTATTTTATTTACCAATTTTCTTTTAAACAAAGAATTCGAAGAGGTCCAATAGAAAGTAATCTAAAGGCAACAATACCGGTTTATACAGACGACTATTAGCCGTAAAGCACCAAAATATCTCAAATCGCACGCTTGTTCCATTTCGTCGTTCCAATTTTACGATCAACGCAGTTCCACGACGATTTTCGATCCAATGGGCAAATTCATATCCAGATCCGTATTCCATCGTGCCGTTGCGGACTGGCAGCCAGTACGAGGAACGCAGATAAACGTAATAAAGCGGCGCTTGCTTTGCGATAACCCTTATCTCACGTTCGGCGAGTTGGCCGATATAAATTGAATTAGTCTCGGATTGTTTCGTATTAGATTATCGATATACCTTACCACAGGTCGGCCGCGCAAACCCTAATCACTTTTCCAAGCATTTGCAATCTCGCTACAGCCTAAGTCTACGCGATGCGGTTAATCAGGATCACCCGTTGCTACACGCGCATAATTAGTAGGTAATTAGTGCACAGGTGTAGGTGCACTGGGTTCACATAGTCACAGAATAGTCGACATGTCGTTATTTGACGCGTTTTCTCTTGTGAAAGTAGAGTAGCGGCCAGCAATCGATGGAACGATTCGACGAGGATTGAAAAGTTGCGGAGAAGAAGCGAGATTATGTAGAAATTCTGATTTTTTAATTGAATAATTGGCTCGCAACACGATGAAATCGATATTATGAAAAATATTCTACACCTTCGCGTATTGATATTAACATTTATAAAAATCTTTGTCCTGAGATTCGCAACTTTGTGATCTAATTAGGCATTGGTCTTCTACGATATAAGAATAGATATGCTTACAGTTCAGTTTAAAAAAATTGATATGTACTGAAAAAGAAATGGAAAGTGCCAGACTATGTTTTTGCTCCCTTGGAGAAAGATAATCACGAGCATGAGTTGGTTTCGCTGTGATCTGTTAAATTATAATTAGAAATAGTACGGTAGAATTCCATTTACCTCAACTCGTGAGAAAACAGTTGGTGCAATTGAAGTTCATAGGTAATAATAGTTCACATCGTGGTAAGTGGCGTCAACGGGCAACAACTCATTAACTAACGTGTCGTTTCAATAAACGCGGTTCAAATGCAATCTGTACCGTGTATTGTTCTATTCATTATGATGTTCAATATCGAAATCCAGGGAATGTGGGTAATTAATTGAACAATTAGGTTCAATAGATCCCGAAGATTACGGTAATGTTCAATATTTTAATAATTCCTAGTCCTTTCTTTCTTTTTACGATTTTCCTCATCGCTTCTTTTTATTTATGTCGTTGTTGTATAATACATTGCATAATTATTGCGACTAAAAGAATATTTTGTTTTATATTTCATCAGAACAATAGACGATGGGATAGGAGTTAACGAAGGATTGAAATTTCTAAGAGAAAGAAATATAATAATAATTATTATTACCAGCATCCTTAAAAAATACTACTTCCCCTAAATGGTTGAATGGGAGATTCTCCAAACAGCGGATTTTTAATTAGCTTCCGTCAAGTTTGTTTTTCCTTCAAGACGCTAAATATATTCCGTGTACAATACAGCTGCTCGACGACCTCAGTTACTCTTTTAGAAATGGAGTACTCTCGCTGTTTGTCGAGCAAGCCTAGCTTTCGCGGTTAGAGAACTTATCTCTCTATTCTATCCAAATGAATTGTCCTTTTGGAGAATGAGACGGAACCACACTTTGTGCCTGATCCATCGGTCGTTTACGTGATTTAACGATAAAGTTATACAGTTTGAAAAAATTCTTCTGGCAAATTTTTGGTAATTTTTGGTAAATTTTTGAAAAATTTTGATGGAAGCAGTTTTAAGATTCAGTACATTGTCGATCAATCCCACATTACTAAAATCGATTTTATATTTGGTTTCAAAGTTAGATATTTTTCATCCCCTCGAAAATTCTAAAAATACTGCTCCTTACGATATGACGATGTTGAAAATATTAAAATATCGCTCGTCTTTGTAATTATATCTTTGGATCCCATAAAACTTTTCCACGTTATCAGCTTTTTTGAAAAGATTTACATTTAAGAATCGATTTACATGCTGTAACATATGATTGATTGTTATATATTATAAAATATACTACCTGTGCTACACCGTTACCTTCTCACACTTTTGAAACTACTGTGACAAAAATTGCTACATTTTTCAAAATAATAATTATTCTCATAAACGTTATATGATGTAATATAATATAATAATTCTATTCTGGAACGATGTAAATGATTTGTAAAGTATTAAAGTATTTCTTAATTTTCGTTACTATAAAATCGTCATCATTTAACGTACAAATATTAAATAATTATCGATGCAGTAAAACTCGGTTGTCCTTAAATTGTTACGCGGCTGTGTTCTCTCATTTTACCTGCAGTTGGATACTGACAGTTATTAAGAGAGGTATCTGTTTTGTAATTGAAGTCCAACGGTATGCTGCTATGGTCGCGAATCACTTACACAATCTGGAAGTATAATCAATGTACTTGTTGCATAATCGATACGAGCAAGAAGTTTTTTCGTCGGTGCTTGAGAAACGAGGAGTGATTGATCGATGCAGACGTGCACTTAATGGTTTTTTTAAAGCACATTTCCGTGTATCAAGCTAACACGTTCGAAGAACTGTTATACATATTCAGTTCGATAATTCATACTGAATATGCATTACTCGTACTTTGCATAATGTCACTTAATTATAAAGTTATAATTAAAAGATAACATTTTTCAATTGTAGATAGAATAGATAAGAAACGAAATTATTAGAACATAAGGTTTTTGTACTAGTTCTATTTCCAATTATTATTGTAACAGTTTATTGTAGAATATCGCTACATGGTGAAATTCATTTTTAGAAATTAATATTCTTTAATACCGATCTGTGAAAATGAATATAACGATAGTTATGAAATTCGCGTGCATATTGATGCCAAATCTTATGAAAGTATAATACTAGTAGAGGTAGTAGTATCGTTTATTGCAACATTCGTATATTGTTCAATGTTTTCTCCATGGGATATAGTATAGTCTCATAATATTCCCAGAAGTACTTACGTAAAATATAAAATACAAAAACAGGACAATATATTACATCATTCGGACAAATCGTGTAACCGTGCTTCCTGTTCAGTTGCTCTTCCTTACCTTTTTCCGTGCTTTGCCTTTTTACTTTCTTTTCTTCCTAAAATTTCCTTTGGAGATTTGTTTCTCCTATATTTGAACGTACTCGCAAAATCTTATGAAAATATAAAACATTTCTATCTTCAGGATAGTTCTTGTTTTTGAAATATAAGTTATGTACGAAAAATTGTTCTAAATCACGACTAATTGAAATAGTAATATCTATTATACAACAATCATTTTGATTGATTTACTTCTGCGTAAAATGTGTTTAATGATCACACGTACAGATACAACATTTTTTGATATTTATATATATATAACACAAATCCATAATTCCGTGTCTTGACATTGGTAATCGAATAGGTGATAAAATATATAGACGATAAATATTATAATTTGCGCTCTTGAAAATGATTTTAAAATTAAACATCGTGTCTTTTAGAATGTAACAAAAAGCAAATATACTGTATAATATTTTTCTGAAGTATAAATTTCCAATAATAATTTCAATTTAGTAATTAAATAAAATTGAATACACAAAACGTGCATAACAATTTTTTCCCTTTTTAAATTACGTTCGCTATGTTGGAAATGTATGCCCCTAGAATACATCGTTTCACGATTTATTGCGAAATTCCGTGCAAGCTACTCTAACTCTGTTGCGCGGATATAATTTTATTTATTCCTGAAGTTAATCGAAGTCCAGGCAGAAATGAGATTACCCGATAAATCGCGTATTAGACACGAAAGTTGAAGCACTAAAATCGCTCACGCGAAACGAACTGGTAAATTTATGCCTTGCACTTCTCTGGTTCATTGGACTCAAAGCTTGATCACGAGAACCGCCTGTTGGATATCAAACTTTCTAGATCGTTTCAACGAGACTGTTAACCAAGTTGTCTTCGAGGATCACCATAGGATTTCTCTTGATGCGCATATGCTTTATGCTTTTTCCAAGTTACATACCACGAAACGAGTCCTTTTCAAGTGTACCTAATCCATTTCCGCGTTCTACTTCATTTGATCTTATAGAATATATTTTTAGGCATAGAAGAAATTTTTAAATCTTAAAATATAAATTACTTAAAAATATTAAAGAATAAAACGTACTAAGAATAAAAAAATGGGTCATTAGAAATATTAAAGTTACCCCTTTTTGCTACTTTTTTTAGATATACCATTCTTACACTTCAAATTTTATTTATTTTAAACAGAAAACAGAAACACACTAATCTCGCTTGCAAGTGCAAAACTTTCGTATAACCGTAATTGTTAGTCAAACCAATAATTTTTATTAGTCCATTAATACATTAAAATGATCAAACTAAACTAAAACTAAAAAATATTATTTTATCGTCGAAGTACGTACACACACATATGGTTCATCACACATAGGTTTATTCTACTTGATTATCGATATTCACTGTCCGTAGCACGTCACGCATTCTCCAAGATGAAATACTCAACAAGAGAGCAACTAAACAACCAGTTTTCAGCTAAAAGTTATGTAAATATTCTAGTGCTACGTTATTCAATCACTCTTTTCATTTATATCATAAGCTGACAATATTTTAGGATTATAAAATGCAAGTAAAATACAGATAAAATACAAGAATTATAGAACACATTTCCCTCCATCTGCTTTTCTTGCAGATCTTGATCCAATTTCTATTTTTATTGCATAGAGAACATTTTCGTTTCTTCTGTATGTACAAGAGATCTAAAACAAGAGATCTGCTTTAAAGCCAAGACTACAAATACTACAGTCTGAAGTGACATTTTCACTTTTTCTCAAATCCATGTCTTAGATAAACCTAGAAACTAAGCTAAGGAACTTTGTGAAATTACCTTCTTTATCTGCTTTGGGAAATAACAATCCATTTTTTGTCATATATATAAACGTGGTAAAATATTTCACAGGACAATAAAAATAAATATAATAAAATTACAGGCAAATTATTCACAAGAATCTCTTTTTCGTTAATTACGTTAAGTTTTCTGTTAAATATTTCCGAAGAGAGAAAAATCTAATTTAAAATATATTTAAAAAATGTTTAATGTTTATTTTATTCAAAATTCCATCGTAAAGTATCATTCTACTGATCGGTGTCGAACCCGACAATCAGAATTACTTTAGAATATGTATACATCGTGCAATCAGAAAACAGATACATTACATTCGCAATGACGTGTGATGGGAAAACATGATGGAAGACCGTTATTCAACAGAATGATCGAGTAAATATTTGCATGGCATATGAAGCTTCGTTAAATTTCTGTATACACGGTAAACGTGAAATTATTATTCACAGATACAGGATATATTCAAAGATTTATTCTTTTTTTTCGCGTTGTAAGAATCGTCTTGTAAGTGATAATAGAACTGTACATATTTAAAAGAAAACGACCTAATGGAAATTCCGACGACTTCTTTCGTTTGCAAATATGTTCGTAAAGATGCTTTTTCAAATCCACAAGGGATTTTGAGCTATTCGTACATTTAAATAAGAAACAATTGGCTTCGATTTGCATACACGAGTCTGACGAATCAAGCTAGACGGATAAAATTAAATGGATCTGTCCATAGCTCCAAAGTTAGATAGGAAAACTTATCCTGATCCTGAAGAAACAAGTTCTTAAGGTTGTGCCTGGTACCAAGTTGGAGTTAAGTATATCGACTTCGACGGAATATCGATGGTTACGAATTTCAGTAAATAATCCGTATAACTTATAAACCAATCCTATATTCGTTAATATAAAAGAGAAGAACGAATTAATTGGAGGAAGACAGGATTGTTAAAATTACTTGAGAACTTGCAGAGAATAAATTATCCCTTAAATAAAAACGATGTTCGCAAAACCGAAGTTACGACGTGTCCTCGTATTTTCTACTTTTTAGAAAGAAGTTGGTAATTTCTTACATTTTAGCATACAAGCAAGAAAAATGTTTATGAACAGTTACAACGAATAAACACGCGGAATATTTAGTAGAAAAACGATTGTCCTCTAAAATAATAGTTTCAAATGCTTTTGGAACGTAAAGTACTAATTTTTCGAAATAGAAATTTACAAATTAGTTCCTCGTTACAAAAAGCGTTTGCAAATCGTTCTGTTCCTATGTCCAGATGTGTAGCTACATAAATGTAGGTTACAAGTATAGAATATACTTGCAGAAAATACTACATATATAGCAGTATAACGTACGAATCACGCGTAAGACAAAGTAATTATCGAGATCGATCCTGTAATTTTTTAAAAATCAAGCCGTAACTACGCTACTCTAACGCTAAAGTTTCTAAACATAGAAAAAACAGAGCTCGCAAAACTATTTCCTCTCGAATTAACGTAGCAAATATCCTTTACCCGAAAACCTTATACCGTCTCCCATGATCCCCATTTCCACCTCTTAAATCCAACCTCCTGATCTTCATTAAGAAAACTATCGTTAAAAGAGATCCCCTTCCATTCTCTCGAAACTCATTCACGAAAATTCTGATTTCACCCCGTCCCACATCCTTGACGGCAGCCGCATAGCGTCGAGCGGCGTCCCATCGGCGGCCTTCGGCCGCGAAACCGGAGCTCGATGACGTTAGTCGAGATGCAAGCGCGGCGATGCTCGTTCGCTCGCGACCAACCCCCTGACAGAGGTAGCTGCGACGGTGGTGGTGGCAGCAGCCGGAGCACAACGTGCGTCATTGTCCGGGCCGGCGTGTGTGAACGTACCTTAAAAGCGGCTGAATGGGTGCTGTATTTTCACATAAGAGCCGGGCGCCGCCGGTTAAAGGAGGGGATGCTGGCCTGGTTTCATTGAACCTGCACCGCGTACACCTCGACCGGCCGCAGTCAACCCTCTCGCCCCTCGCGGCGGTGTGTTCGCAGTGCAGGGAGGTCGGTGGTCGGTGGGGTGACCGGGGTGAGGCTATGCATAGCCCGCGACGTCTATATATAGGTCGTGCTTTCTATAAATAGAACTCAGACCGCCCCCACCAAGATACTAGCGACCGAGAGGGAAACGTCATGTACGCGCACGCATACAGTTGAAGATGCACCCGAAAGAGGGGAAATAAAAACCAGGGGAGACAGAGGGTAGGGGTAGCCGAGAGATGGGGAGAAATATGGAGAGAGAGAGAGGGAGAGAAAGTAAAGGGAGAGGCAAGAATAGAAGGAATGGAAGGCGGAAAAAGACAAAAGGTAATATAGAGAGGAAAAAGAAAGGCGGGGGAAAAAAGAAGGCGACGGCGAATTTCCGGTAAAGCGCGATGGCAATTTGCTGGCTAAATGTGTGACGGAGGGTAGCGCTCGTCTTGTTTCATCTCATTTCGTCTCGTTTTCTTTCAGATAGATAGGTAAACGGATAGAAGGAAACGGTCCCGCGAGTCACCACGCTTCGCGACCACGAGAGCCGCTGTAAAACTTTACGGCTAAATATACAGCCATCTCTCGTCCAGCCATTCCTTTTCCATCGGCTCAATCCCTTCCCGACTGCTGCTACTTCGTCGTCGCCTGTGGCCCCGCTACACCTTCTACCATTTTACCTTCCACCACTGCGGATCGACTTGCATGCGACGCAAAATACTTTTTACTTGCTCGCCTGCGTATTAATGGGCCGCCGACTTCTTTCTCTTTCTTTTTTTCTCATTTTCTCCCCTCCTCTTTTTTATCCATCCTTTCTCAACGAACCGCCGCGTCGTTCCGCTCCGAGTATACTCGTTGGCTATTGGGTTTTTAGGCTTCGCTTTGTTTCACACGTGTGTTTTTTTCCGGAGCACTTAGCTGTATCCGCAGCTCCGTTTGAGCTCTCTTTTCGCGTGAATACGCCTCGTTCTTTCAGTGATAATGGACTTCTTGGAAAAGAGCGTACGTGGACCCTTGGACACAGCGAAGGTTGCTCGGGAATTCTGTCGGAGATGATTATGATCTTGCGTGATTATCTTGGGCTGCTTCAAAGGAATTGCTTATCTATTCACGTATTTATTTATGTTTGTCTTTATTTTTTAGAAGTAGCCGGTTATAGTTGCGTGGTTAGAGTTGAAATATTGTCGGGTGATCTTTATACATGTACGTTTGCGAAAGATCGTAATTCTAAATTCGGTATAACAACCTAATTTTTTCTCCTTCCTGCCTCGTGAACCAGTACAGAAAAGAATAATACGGTTATTACATCATTCGAATAAACGGATATTATCATGACTTTCTTAACATATTTCTCGATACAGAGTTCTTGTCGATGACACACTTTCCACGTACTAGAGTTTCTTAAAACATTTTTATCGATTTCCTGATTTTGATGTCACAGCGTAGCTGAAAAAGACTACTTTAATATGACATAGACAAATAGAAGGAGAACAACGTGTTATATCAAAGACATAATTGTCAACTGATTGTGTCTTGAATTAGAAATTATCCTAGTACAAAAAGCAAGAAGTATTTATAATTTATCATAAATGTGGTTCGTCTTTTCTTTCGTCGTCTTTACTCGTTCCGAAGGATTTTAAAATCAAAGTCCAAAAATACAATTGTCGAATAATTTCACACAAAAATGGATCGCGTGTCAGTCAATTCATTAATTACCATCAATGGCTGGTCGCTAAATCGACGTTCAAGGTATCAAAGCGGCGAGTTCGAAAAACGCGGTGGACTCGGTATTTTCATCGTCATGGCGGTCTAATTTCAACACGCGTCACATATTCGTATTAAACGATCCGCCATGAATTCGCCACTCGCGTACGAGATTGACCCCGAAATCGTTTCCAAATCTACTCGCGCATCCTAACCACCTAATCCATTTTTTCTTCCTTCTTTTACTCCATCATCGACTCGCATTAACGAATATCGTGGTCGATAATGCATGTAATTGGCTGGTTCGGTGAGTTTCGATTTCACGAAGAACGCGAGGAATGTTGATTGCACGGTGTTGCGCGAAGAAACCAATTAATCCGCGAAGATACGACTATGCGATCGTTCGAATACGAATTTCGGTATTTTCCACATCGAGCCGCCTCGTCGTGTCAAGTAATTGAATCTCAAGCAATAAGTGCAGGGATTCGCAGACGAACTCGCCAAAGAATCAAGTTCATTAGCGAATAGAAAACACAATACCAGGCAAATTTCCAAGCTACGATTTCGATAAATACCGATTGTTGAGACATTGTCGAGGAACAGAGCAGTAAATAAGAACTACTGGCAATTCGATTGCTATATAGGTTTCAATGGGAAAAGTTGAATCAAGATTAGTTACAAAATTGTAGGCAAGATTTTAATGTTGGAACAATATAGCATTGAAGTAGGTACTAATAAAAACTTATAGTTCCCTTACTATGCATCATTCGAGAACGTTGATTCTGGATAACTTACGAAATTGTGAATAACTGAAATAATAATTAATTGTGGAATAATGTAGCATTCGTGTTACGAGTGAATTTAGATTTCTGTTACTAGATATCATTAACAAACTAGATAATTTGTAATAAGTAAGAATAATTATCGATAAGATAATATAATATTCGAGTTCTCGTTTATTAGAGCTATAGAAAAATTGTTATAATTTTCCAAAGCTTAGAGTTCGATTGTTAGGTATCGTTCAAAAAATTTGATCGTATATCATTCATAACATTGTTGAAAAACGATTGTGGTAAAACAATGTATCGTAGTAGTGAAACCGTAAGACCGCTTCTATTATACTATAAATAGTTGATAAAAAAAGAATTTTTCTCACAGGCTAAAATAAAGTTTGATTCTGAAAGGGTCAAGTATAACATAAATCACATTTTACCGTATACAGGATGTCTCAGAGTGTTTCTACAATCAGAGAACAGTGGACAATAGGAATGAAATTTCCTCGCTTGTGACAGTTGAGACTTCGATTTCGAGAAAATTGAGTTTGAAAATCCGTCTAGTACGTGTGCACTCGCAACTGAACGCATTGGGGTTGTCGACGAAGTGTCGACGACTCGTATTTCAAACTCGATTTTCACAAAAACGAGACCACAAATGGAAAAATTTGATTCTACACCTTCGATTTGTCTTTACCTATAGAATAACCTCTTATTACGTTATATCACTTTTATTCGCCAGTTAGTCAAATGCACGTGTACTCGACGACTTTTCGAATTTAATTTTCTCGATAATGAAGCCTCAAACGATAAAATTTTATTCTACGTCTTTGATTTATCTTTGTTCATAGAATAACCCAATTACTTCAGACTCATTCAATCTGGATAGTCAAATGCACGTGGCTGGTCAAATATTTCAGTTGATTTTTTCCAAGAAGAAATCTCAGACGAATAATCTTTATCTTTTTTTTTCTTATTTATTTTGTGCGTAGAATAACTTGTAGACTATTGTATCATTTATTCTGAAGCATCTTGTATGTACACGATATATACATATGTACTTATGTAGTGGATTTTTAGGCAAGACAATTTTATTTTATATTTTCGGTTGAATTTCTCTGGCAGAACGATTTTTCTTTACTGACAGAAGAATTAATGAAAAATTCTGTGCATTGTCGACCGAACAAATAGATCATTGAAATAAAGATAGACAATGAGCGGTAGACAGACGATAGAAACTGGCAAATCAATCGGAATTACAAGAAATTTATCTAATTTATGCAAGTCAGCTTCAATACTTAGACACGCGTAAAACGAATGGTTTAAACGATTTACAAAAACGAATAGAAACAGAAATTGTAACAGTTTAATATAAGCCGACAATTTCTCAAAATCACATAATTACGCTGTTATCTAAATAACAGACTTTTATTGAAATAGACTGGACATATCCAATCGATGTTTTGTTACAAATTGAAATAGATATATCCGTACATGTCTACAATTTTTGTAACACAACCCCGAAGTATTTCAAATGTGCTGCGTACGATTTTCAATCACCGATTATACTTCTATACGTATAATTCTATATAATTGTATGTAAATACACGTGATTTATTATTCAAAATTTTGCGAGAAAATTGTGATTAAAATGCTTCATCAATTCGCTTATCTAAATATTTTATGCTAATTTACGTATCTGAAATAATTATACATCAACGATCAAGGATTGTAAAAATTGTATATCATTTGATAAAGGTAAATAATTAATTAGTTACAATTGGAAAATTAATCGAAAATATATTTCTATAGTACATTCCTTTATCTATAATATGCGTGTTTTTTATTTAACCAAATATGTTTCATACGAAAAATAGTACGTTACCTTTTTGTAAAGTTTTGGACGATACGCATTATATTTAGCTCCTTGTTATTTCCGCGTTATACATATTAAACTCATCTATAAGTTTTAATACTTTTTCAATTTAGAAGCATTCATTAACTGAAGAAATTTTCAAACGCATTACTTTTTGAATTAGTTTCTGCCTTATGCTGATTTATTTAATTAGCGATATTTATCAGAGATAAAGAAGACAGATCATTATGAGTTACCATTAATTGACGAGAATTGCTATACGAACAGCTGAGATTAATCGTTACCAATTAGCGGAACGCGAATTTGTGTTCCACAACGACTCTTAAAACAAAAGTGTACTTTCAGTTTAATTGAACAAGAGTCTCCTCCGGGGATCTGAATTTTTAATTAAAGCCTGATTAAAACAAAACACTTTCATACCGTATAACTTTGTCGTTTTAATCATTACAGATTGCTAGAGTTATACATTACCTAAGGTTTTCGTTAAAAGAATTTTTTCTCGCGTACAAACTTACGTTAGTGACCATCGTTGACGAAAATATTAGTGATCGGTAGATAGTAGATGATCTTACCTGAAACAGAAAGGAGATCATTTTTTAAATAATTCAATGCAAAATCATTGTTTTTATAATTCAAATAATAATTGTATAATTAACGTACTAACAAGGCATTCAATTTTCCAGGAGATACAATAGCAGATATATCTTTTAATATTCATCATATTTTTTATGTTCAACCGACGTTGTACAAATTAACGTAGGACATCAAACGACGAAATAAAATAATTCAATGTCTTCAACTGATCTGCAAAGTAATTACAGAGATCGCAACCTCAAGATTCAATCCTCTAATGTAAGTATTGTCTTAGAATATGCTAAAGAGCTGTATCTTGAAAACAAAATTGAAATTTTAATAGCAACGAGGATCACAATATGCCGAAACAATTATAGAAGTAAAATTCCAAAATTCAAACTAGAGATTTGCAAATATCTCGCGATTAAAATTCTACCCTCCGGTAAATGGTACCACCTTAAAATATCCTACAAAAATTTATCCTCAAATCAAGGTGAAAATTATTTCTAAGAAATACGATGAAAAGAAAACGAGAAGAAATAGAAATTGGATTTAATTCATCCTTGAGAAATTACATTTTCTCCGTGACATGTAATCGTTCGTAGGTGTTAGAAGTTACCAAAGTTGTTTAGCGGAGCGTGGCCCGTATGAGAGGGAAGTATTGGGAAAAAGTAACCTTGGGCTTGCTTCGGAATCGATTTTCAATTTTCTCGCGTTGCAAGTAAGTTCTTTTGTAAAGAACCGACGACACCGGTAATTTGTTACTGGCGTTCGATCGTGATGATGCCATCAAAATGCTCCCTCTTCGTCATTCTTCCTATTATTTACCATACTCTGAACAGTCTTCAAGTTTGAGGCTAATCTGTGGCGAACGTCATTCTTTAGCACGTGAATTTTCTTTCAGCTAATACGATTTTCGTAGGAAGCGAGCGAACGATTTACACGATGGACAGATCTTTCGACTTTTTTCCTGGTGTGTATCGATCAAACGTATTTTTATTTTAGATTTCCTTATTTTGAGTTCAACATCTATTAAGGAGGCACGCGTAACTTGAGCGAGTTACACTATGTTACAAAGGAAAAATCCATATTTCAACTTGTACGTATCTATCATATTTCCGATACATGTAAATTTAATTTTCATTAATTAACTTCATCCATAATCGACTTCAAACGTTAATAGATACATGGGATATTAGGAGCCATTAATTCACGTACGTATATTCAAATACGTGAACGATACACATACCTAATCGTATTTTAATTTATTTACTTTATACGATACGATTATTTAATTGAGTAATATGTAGAACAAATTTTTAGGTTACACATAGCATTAAGAAATTGCAGCTTTAATTTCCCTTGATAAATTTTAATGGATTACTGTTATGTTTGTATCCAATAATATCAATAATATCGAATGTGTATTTTGCTCTCTATATTTGCTCTCTCTATACGTATATTGCATCCTTTTAAGATTAAAATAACGCCATTTATGGATAAACAGTGAAGTAGTAAGTGAAAGTAACATAAACATGACATTATTCGTTTAATTAATTCATTTAAGAATCTTAATATGTTAAAATAATAGTTTCTTTATTAACTTCTATTATACAAACCAGAGAGAAAGAAATTGCTGTAATTTAAAGTAAAACACTTTTTCGGCACAAAAAGTACTGTAAATAATAGAAATAAAATTTTTGGACCTAGATAGGGTAAAGAATAATAACGAAAAGAGTATTTCATAAAATTTAAAAAATTCACAAAAGAATTCCTTGGTTAAATACCTATACTGCCTATACATCCTCTAAATACGTGTCATAACAATATTTTACTTTGAATACTTCGGATATTTCAGCATATTATGTACATTCGTTGCATTTTTACGAATTTAAATATTCTTCCAGATATATTAACATCTATAATCTCGCTTATTGCAGATTCGAAACTTTCTACCTCTATCCATATAATTAACATTCATACGATTTCATCCACCAAATTCATAATACCAGCACGGAACTCTCAATTCGCCAATTCTCCATACACTTCGCAACTTCAAAGCTACTGTTCTATAAATTTATCGTAGGAAGTCTAGGAATATCTCTGAAAGCATTTCTAACGAGCATCACTAAAAGCATCTCCCAGCTGGATCGATATTTCCGTTAAGGATTCTGATTTCATCTCACTTCGACTCGGTACCTACACTGGAACTCGCAAAAGTATTTGTATATACGTACCATTGAAAAACGTTGTGTCCACATTTGTATGGTTTGTATAAAACATTTTGACTCGACCATCGCATTATTATATTCGTAAAGTTTGAAACAAATATGGCAATATATATAGAAACTACGAGATATTAAGCTCAGGTGCATACTTCGACGAGGTCACAAAAATATTGTATTGTATTCAAAAGAGTCAATTATTCAATGGACCATATTTGACATCTATTATACGCCTAAGATGACTATTCATACTGTATATGTCAAAATGAAATTTCAAAATAAACTTATAACGCTCATAATATATCCATAAGTGGCTGTGTTACGAGTACTTGAACGCTTTTGTCAGCCACTATATATCTTTGCAAGAAATTTTAGTCATATACCTGCAATTGTTCGAATACTTTCGTGAGTGCCTACATATGTACCTGGGTGTTTTATGTTTCAAAAAGTTCGCAACAAAATAATTCGGCGAAACTGAACATGGGACGATGCGTCTCATCTCGACGACGAAAGAATAGTGGAGAGCCGTGAATAACATCGGTAGTCCAAACTGTACTTTTATCGGCACTCGACCCGAAAATATCTGCTCTCGAATATATCGACTGGCTCCGCCTGTATCCCAACATTTAACGTATTGATCAACGAAGAAGCAATAAATAGAGGCACCGCGGGGCAAGCCGTGAGCCTGATTAAACTTCACTCTCCACTAATGCTTTATAAATAGGCGATGCTTTTTTTTCTTCTCTCTCTTTTACTCTATTTTTCTCGCTATGTATCTCACTTCCTCTGTTCTGCTCTTCTTCTGCGCGGTCACGGAGACGAACGATGTCACCGTAGTGCCTCGATTTATTGCTAGACTCGTTCGTTGATTAAGTTCCCCTCTTAGGAATTTAATATTTTTTATTTAATTGCACTGTCGATCGTGTTCTAATCAATTTTTCATTTACGTTGGTTAGAGCATTTGACTTGGCTAATTCTTAAGTATGTGAAATAAATTGTGAAGTATATTTAAAATATATTCGGATGAATATTGTTATACGTATTTGCAAGATTTCTGTAAAATTCTGATTATTTTTCAATTAAAGATTTTCTGACATATACCGTTTTTCCTTCGTACTACTTTGCAATTAGGTTCTACATTGAAATAATTGATGAAGTAGAAGCTAGAGAATCTGTTACGTTAAACTACACAAAATGTGGTAGGTCGTATATTTCGTTCTAGTATCACGTTCCTGTACTATCATGATTTATTAATATTATAGACATAGTTATAATCTGGTAAATGCAAGTATCACTATATTGTACACTTTGCTTGATTGGAAAGTTGTGTGTTGGTCAACGGTGAATGTGTTCAGAGATGATAGATAGGGGAGTAAGGAGATGTTGCATGATTTTATTGATTTTGGAAGCAGCATTTGCCATTCCACATTTTATACTGTAATAGTCATTTAAGATACTTCATCGATCACGGTAGAATATCTTTTCCTACTCTTCCGGCTTCTACGTATATATATGAATTATTAAATACTTCTTCAGAATTTTACTGAAAATGTTATTTATAGTTCAAGCTGGTATTTCATTCACTTTAGAAATAGAAGTCTTGGATGTCTTTAATTTAGAATTCTAGTTTTAATTATATTCGTTATGTCATTCTACAAGATGTTTCGTTATAAAATGACCCATTGACCACATGACCAATTTATCAATATAAATCAACCAGTACTTGTTTCTTATTCTATTACATTGTTTATTCTTCTATTACAATTAGAAGCCCAAGCTGCTCGATAAATATTTCATCTAACCTAAAATTCCTTTTTTTTTTTTTTACATTTTGACATTTGACATTTTCACATTAATTATAATAGTTAGGTCATATACGAGATTGTAAATGAGGCTTGAAAGGTTTAGAATCCATTTTTAAGCGCGTGAGAATAAATCGGTTAATTGATTGCTAATAATACTTTCCCCCTTTTCTATGTACAAAATAATATTAATATTTCGGAAATGTCCCAGTATTCAAATCTATATATGTATGTAGAATATTAAAGGTATTTTAAAAATGGAAATAGAGATGTACGTTTAGAACATTTTTAATTCTGCTGTACAAGCGCATATATTTTTGAAAATGTTTTGATTCATTATTCGACTCTTGCTGCGAGATTTCGTGAAATCCATGCATGTCGAACGACGCTCTATCTCGAAATACGACAAACGCGAAAACATTCACCGCCTGGGTTAATAATTCCAGTTTGCTATTACGCCAGTAGAGAAATTTTAACCTAACAAGAGAAACGATGTGCCCGAAAGTTTGAAATTCACGAAATCATGGATATAGAAGGTATGTGTGGCAGAAACTGAAAATGGATCTGAGAGATTTGCTCCCGCTATTAATTTCGATTTTCTTCAAAATTGAATAATATTGAAAGAAATAAATTATTATTATAGATAAATTATTCTACAATTGCTCTTAAACAATTTGAAATTCAAACAAATATCCAGAAATAAATTATTCTCAATTAAAGCGAAATTTTATTTTTCGATATATTAATTGTTTTAAATTAAAAAGCTTCAATATGTAAATATGAAAATTACAATTATAATTGAAAAATTCCTATTTTATAACTTGCGTGTGTATACGTGTATCGTAAAAGTATGGACCGATCGGTAATTGTAATTTAATATACAAAATTGTGTACGCGTATGTTGGTACAAGTGGCTCTCATTAGTCAACTGTCAATCACATTATTATTAATATCCTCTTCTTTCGCAACAAGCGATTTGTGATGAATAATTAATAAACAATCTCGTTAATCAAGAAGTTTGTTTAGCTCATCGATTCATTTATGCATAATATTTACATAGAAAGTTTTTCCTACCGTTTTTACAACCGCCAGCTTCGCCTGACAATGAATGATCGTAACCCCTCGTTGAACGTTAAGAAGTTGTTATAAGTCGAATACAATACAAAATTCAGCTCATTAACGATTCTTTGTCTCAGATACGCTCTCACTGACAAACCGATTGATTTTCATTCTTCTATAAACTAATTTTCTTTAAAGATACTCGATATAGCAAAAAAAAGTACGCGACATGGTTAACATAGGAATTGCTCAGAATTTACACTAACCAACTGTATTGAAAAATAGAGGAAAGTAATAAAACATTACTTTTTAAAATTCATCTTTGAATCTAAGATTGCTTATCTGTTTATAATATACATATATGCTTATGCAAGTAAGCCATATCTTTTTAAAGAGATTAAGCGTTAATCACGTACCAAAATCATGTACAAAATACTGTTATTCGTAATTCCCAATTAAATGCTTTAAACTGGATCAATTTTAAGAAACGAAGGAATTCATTGTTACGTGAGCTTTATCCCACGCTTTTCAAACAATCGACAGTTCTCAGGCTGTTCGAAGTCATCAGTAATAATTTTCCCTGTCGGCCGTTTCCCGTTTTCGGTTCTATCGGCGCGCGGAACTCCGAAAATACCTAGATTAACGGGAAGCCGAAACCGGATAGACGCGCTACCGTCGATAACTGTTTCGCATTTTAATTGAATCGTTCTTTATCGGCTCACGTGCACAAAAGAACGACGCGACAGTAGAAAAAAAGAGGGAGAATTTCGTTCGATGATATACTCCAGAATGTGAGAGTATGATGCATGAAATTGAATTACATCAATATCGCATTCCTAAAAATAATGACATTAACGGACACCCGAAAAATTCCAACTAAACAGTCTAATTCCAACTACGATTACGTAAGTATTCGATTTGAAAAAATATCGAAATCGTCGTCTCCAATTTCTAACATCCACGACACAAGCATCCGATCCAAAGTAAAATATCAAATTCGAGTCGAATTCATCGTGCCTAATTTCCAACGTCAATCACAAAGTATGCCATGTCAAAAAATATATCAAATTGTCGTTCAAGTCAAATCCATCGTGTGTAATTGTCAACCTCGACTAGGTAAGTATCTCGTCTGAAAAAATATCTAAATCGTCGCTCAAGTCGCTAATCATCGTGCCTAATTTCCAACTCTAAAAACCACATCCAATCTTGAAGAATACCCGAATCGTGTCAACTCCTCTCTTCTAACAGCGACAAATATCAAACGATGTACAGGATGATTTTCAAAAAAGGGACTTTCATGACCAACGATGTGCACGTTGCAATCCAGAAACTGACGTAGGAAACGTCGAATGTTAATAGCTGAATGCACGTTTCAGTAGTTGTGCTAATTTTTTCACCAAGCGAACAAGCTTTCGATGGAGCGACAGAGGCGTGCAACGAGGCTTGGTTAAAAGTCGAGCTCTCGTCAACCGGGTTCTCCGCCGCCCCTCGAGCCAGCTATATAAACTTGCAAATGTCACGAGAGAGTCGATACATCTTTCTCGTCTTTTTATCCCGCCTTCGGCGTGGCCTGTGAATAGGCTGTTCGCAGGGGCGTAGGTCGGATCGATCGCCGAGTAAAAGTGAAAGGACGTCCCACGGGCGGCAGCCGTTGGGGTTTGTGAAATCGTGCATCGAGGAAAGAGAACTCGTCCGGGTGTATAATCGAGATTTCCCTGCGAGATCCCGCGTGGTCTTTCGTTTTTCGTTCGATCTTCCGGGACGTCGAACGGCAAGTTTTTCCCTCCTTTCATTTTTGTCTGCTGTGTACACGTGCTTGTTGCTGACGAGGATATGCGTGCTAAAATGGTCCCCGAGAGATTGTAGAAATAGATGTTTTTAAAATGATAGGTTGTTCACCCTCGATTGGTATCTTTATAGGTGATAAACTAGATCGTGGATGTTTATGTAAATTTGATGTTTTTTGGGTTGATAAGCAAAGAAACGGAATCTATGCAGAGATTTCTCTCATTTAGTAAATATCGTAACGAGTGCTGTAGTTTGGGTAATTTATGTATTTTCATATATTTCTGTATGCTGTGTATATTGTACGTTTAAATTTTTCATTAATGCGTAAAATATTGCATACGTATATAGAATATTACAATATGCACATAAAAATCTGTAATTCAGTGATTACGATACTATAGGTTTAATTCTTCAAATGATTTATTTAGTTGCGGGATATTTAATTATTTCTTCTTTATCTCTTTTAATTTTATTTCTTTTTTTGCTATATGGTAAATGGCAGTAATCTTTGCCGTATAAATAAATTTCTGTAATAACAGATTCGCGAATATGCTGCTCTGTGGCGATAAATTTGAATCTAACGATAAATATAACATGTTCCTGAGAAGGTTAAAGTCATTACTTCGCTACTTGTTTCCAAGGCAAGAAACATTTTATGCAGTTATTCAGAAGAATGCTTTCCGCTTGCAATATCGTCTCGCTTTGTCATTTATGGCGTTCTGCAATTTTGATTTTACAAGCTGAGGAAAGTCACAATGAACGAGATCCGGTACATAGGATTTTGTCATGAGACAAACACTGATTTATAGATTAAACTTTCTGCGAAATGCTTTAAAGTTTCGTTATTCCTTAATAAATAGGAAAAGATAGATGGTGAAATAAAAATTAAAGATATACGATGTATTATTTTTTGATGACACGATGAAGTTATTGTTTTAATGATTCAATACTACCAACTGGTTACATTGTACGGAAAATACGATTATAAGAAAATATAATTCATTTGAGGCAATTTTTAGCCCAACTGTTTCCAACGATACATTTCCAGTATAACAAACGTTCGGTGATTAACCTGCTTTATTTTCGCATAAATAGCGCGTTTGATGAAGTAAGTCAACTACGTGCAGCGAAGTTATTCAGTTAAGCCGAGGTCATTCGTTCGTACGCGTGCGAAAATGTCATTATGTTGGCCATAAAAATTACAGGTAAATCTTGCGATTTTGCGTAGTAATATGCAATTTATGGAAAATATATTTAAATACACATTGATTATTTAAATAAAGAATTTCGATAGATTCGAACACTTTTTTGATAATATTGTTCTACTAATATAAGCTAGTCAATTTTAACAGTAAAATTATATTACATTTGAGGATGAAAAAATTAAGCTAGTAGAAAATGAAATTAATTTTAATAATCTCTTCTTAACTACTTAATTTGTTCGCCATTATTAAAGAGGATTTATTATTGAAATAACAGAGCTGTCTTTGGTATAAAAATATTTTTTTTCATCCTGTCTTATCCGGATTTAATTTTACATTTCTCTATAAAGAATAAGTCCCTAAAGAGTTAAAAACTTTTATTCGTAAACCCATCTTGGTGTTATATGTTAAATCTTCATCTTATTCTCCTTTTATTAGGGAATCGCATATACTGTATAATAATACAGCGAAGTTTCGCAAGATTAAGGAAATAGTCATAGCGGTAGAGAAGTTTCAAAGATATTAAGCATCGCACTTAATAACTTCAAGTAGATAACATTTATACGGTGTAAAAATGTTTGATTGTCCACTTGGCTACTATTCTAACATTTACCTCTGCAATCAGCTGATACACATGTTTGTCTTCAATTACCTATTCCAGTATTAATCAGTCAAAGGCACCTTACCGCACATATTCAGATGACTCAATCCCATAATGTCACACAAATTTGCGCACCAAAATTGTCCGATATTTGATCTTTTTTAGTATTATCGCTAGACTTTTGTTATCTCTGTAGTTAAAATTAGAAACACTGACCAATTAAATCGTTAAAAATTTCAAAGATTTGCGATCAGTATTGAGCTTTTACTAATTTGATTGATTTTTCTCTAAAATAACTAAATATAAATTTGTGAGATAAATAACGATTAATATTATAACTTCCCGAAATTTTATAAATTTACAACAATACATTTTTCGGGGACTCGATGTTGAAATTTGGTTTGGAAATTTGGCATCCTTTCGTAAAGCAAATAAAGAAATTTTTGTAAAATACATAATTGTTTCTCTCCTTGAATTGTACGATATTTTGATAGATACCCTCCATTCTACTTTGTGTTACTTTTTCCACTTTTGTCATCGATAGTTCCAAAGTTAATTTCCAGGTACTACGTCACTTTTACTCGCAGGTCTCGAATAATAGAAAGGATAGCCAATAAAAAAAAAAAAGAAAAAAACAACGAAAAATATAAAAAGAGTAAAAGAAAGGAAAAAAATACTCAGTTGCGTGGGTCATCCTCTATTTCTCCGAGTTCCATTTATTTCGCAGCACGATACACGGTTCCCGCCGCCCCGATGGCCGAGATACATCGTTAAAATCGGATCTGCAACGTAAACCCAATATTCGCGGAAGCGTGACTCGTTCCGGTTAGTCGATGCCCGATTTCGTCTTTCTCCTGTCGGTTCTCTTCTATGGTCGCACCTTCGATTTCCAGCCAATTCGAGGGTAGAGATTTTCGACCAGCGTGAACGGTGACGTGAAACCTAGTGGGAATGATAGAAATGTGGCGAATGATAGTAAGTCTTATGGTTAGTGGTTTACAAATCAAGAGTTTAGTTCGCTACTCATTCTGCAGAAATTAAAAATTTGATCAAATCGATCGTTTAGAATTTCGTAATCTGAGAAAATTAGTAAAATATTTTGTAGAAGTAAGAGATATTGTTATTGATAATTGTAACGGTAATTTTGAATTAATAATAAAATTAATTTTATTCATTTCTAAACTAACTTGCAAATCTACTTTTACATTGTGTTGAACGTAGCTAACAAATATCAGAAAATTTCTACAGCTCGTAGATTTTGAATTTAATTGAAGTTAGGGTATATGAATTTGCGGAATCTAGATGTTTATAAAAGTTTACAGGAATTCTGTAGACGTATTTATTCTTTGCAGATGAAGATTTGGTAATTGTATTTCAATTTTTCATAAACTGGAATTTTGTTTCTATGTACACGTACTTGTGTATTCTCGCTTCCCATTGATATTAGCACGATCTTCGTAAAGAAATACAGATTTGACTTGAAAAAAATGACAATTTGTTTCAAATTTATTGTTGTGATAAATTATTATATAGTTAATACTTTTACGGTCCATAAATCGTCAGGAAGTGTAACAGAAAAATAATTTTTCATGGCACGTACAGCAAATGTGTCATTGTATTAAAAAATGTCTGATTCGTTTCACTAATATGTTACAAATATGTCTAAAATAAATCATTACATTCGAATAAGAATGACGCAATGCGTAATATAATATGTCAATTTAATTTTATTATTTATTAAGAAGATTTCAAATAGTTAATTATTAGTTATAGTTATAAAATATCGCGAGAGAAATGATCATGAAAAATAAAATTTAAAATATTTAATATAATATAAAATAGTAAATATAAGAATATAAAATAATAAAAAAATATAAAAATAAAATTCTTTGCCCTACGTTATCGCGGTTCGCAATCTCCCATGAAAAACCGCAAAGCCTCGTATTGAATTCGGCTCCCTTCAAAGAAACCTATTACGTGACATCTAACTTTTTAGATATTTTTGAGATATTATAATTTAATTAGTTATTAGTTAATTGGTTATAATCTAGTTATTAGAAACTTTTTAATAATACGGACCATCTTATATTACGTAACAAATTTTCTGTTACTAAATCATACTTTATTATTAATTCCTCTTTGATAGAAGATGACTTAAGAAAATTGATTTTTTATTTACTTAAACATTGTTTACAGATATATTTCAAGAAATACTTAAAAAGGGATTGAAACGATACTCTTGAAAGACTATTTTTGTACAGTGACAAGACAGTTTTCTGTGTATACTTATATTTCTTTTTTTTTCTTGAAAATTATAAGAGATAAGACAAATTTATAAATCTTTCCTCATAAAGTTTCTTGTATCTAAATTTAATCTTCAAAGTTATAATTTCAAATCTTTTAAGAGAACATACTTGGTTCTTAAAAGCTTGAAACAGTTCGCCTAATGAAAATGAGGATTAGATTGAGATTAATTAAATGAAATGCTAATTGCTTGATAATGTGTAATTGTACTTATGAATCTCTAGGTATAACGTATAATAATTACACTTGTGAATTTTTGTGCTACAGAAATGTCAAATAATCTTTGACTTATTAAACTTAAAAAATCAAAAACAGGCGATCAGAAGCTTCCATTGCTTACATAGTTATACAAAATTTCTTCGTGACTCGCTTCCTTATTTCGCAGCTTAATTTTCTAAATAAATTTGGATATCTAAATAAGAATAGATGTGGGATAGTGTGACGTCAGGGAAGGACGTGGCGTGAGGGGTAATTGTTTATTAACGTTGTCAAGATATGTTAATGTTGTCAAGGAGTATTGTGAGCGTTACCAAGGTATGTTAAGGGAAAAATGAGCATGGAAAATGCTGTGAGAGTTGAATTTATCGTGGTCGTGTGAAGTTCGTTGTGTTGTTGTGTCGTAGAATTAGTGAGAAACGAATACGTGAAACGCGGTATTATATTCGATTTCGTGTGAGTGCAACGATATTGTATTTATCATACTGTTTTTTATAAACTTATAATATAACATTTCTACATAGATATATTTACAATAACGGTGGAAAGTTAATAGATCAATAATCATCTTTTGAGAAACTATTATTTATATTATTATTAATCACGAGATCTAGTTGCAGTCACGTATAGATTGTGTTTCACTTTATACGAAACTACTACTATTACCGAAGTCAATTGAAAATTCGAGAGTATCATTCAGTGCATAATTTCATCGTTATCGAAATAACCGTCCTATTCCGCTATTCGTTATTATTCCGGCCAACAGAAGCTTTCATTTACATTTTAATCGCGTTGCTTGATGCGTTTCTACGTGGGTGATTGATCAATACTCGTATCACAGAAAGTTATCATTATCGGTATAAAATGAAATCCTCTAACTCTAGCTGACAGAAATATAATAAAAGTAATGATCCAAAACATACGAAAGCACGTCTGAAGCACATATCTACTTTATGCTTTATGCCTGAGGAGTTGAAACACGTTCGTAGAAGAAGAAGTTCCACTCGTTTTAGCTTTTCCGCGGCAAATTTTTATTTTCATTAAATAATAGTAATATTGGTTTTAATGCAATTTTCATTTAATTAACGAAATTTAAATTAAAATTAATCAACGAAATGTTCCTTCTAACACAGTATTTCGTAAAATATGAAGTCTTTGGATAAACTCTATATATTATTACAAAAATTAAAATAAAAGTTGAATATTCACTTAACGTATAACGTTATATACGATTTTCCTTGAAAAGAAATCAATTTTCTTTGTCCAATTACGTTGGTAGTTTGCGTTTAATCAGAAAGAACGCGAGGCACAAAGGCATGCAAATCCTCGATTAATTATCACTTTTCTTCAATCCTCCCCAAAAGAAAGATCTTCTACCCAATGACGCATTAACCGAATCCTCTTCTTCCCTTTCACATTTTCTCTCCTACTTTTCGCCACTTTTTAACGATAAGTACTTGCTTCTTTTGTAGAACTTTTTCTTTCTAAATTGTATATCTTCTCCCCTCTTAAATATACCCGTACATAATTACACATACTTTGTAACTTGATCAAAGTGATAGATAGACCGCGAATGTTTATGCATTTATAGAACATTTCGAGGTGTAGAATTGCACAGGATGCATACAATGCATAAAAATATATAAAATATACAAAGTAAAATGCTTCGTAGAATTTAATAGCGAACAATGAAAGAAATCTTTGCTTACGTTTTATCTTCTCAATTGTTCCTACGTGGCTATAAATTTATGTAAAAATCCGCAGTCTGATCGTAAGGCATCCACAAAGTAGTTCAATACGTTCGTCTCTCGAACCTAAGATCTGGCCATTTTTACCAAAACAACAAACAAGGTTCCTCTGAAAACATCCCTCGCGAGTCCCATCTAAAATGCATTATTTTTACAAAACGACGATGGATGCAAGTAAACGAGCTTAATCGATCGAATGAGACTAAATTCTGCAAAGTGATCCTATTGATTGACTGGTTCCGGCGCGGCGCGTCGGTCTCGTCCGTTAAGCACTCCTCGTTGAATTAATTATGACTGCTCGCACAGATGTCGAGGAAACATTGAGTGAACTTGCAAGTGGGTCATGCCTTTGATTCAGTCCCGAAATATTTCCCGGAGGAAAATTAATTCGAGAAAGGGAGAGAGTGAAAGGGGGTGGCGACATCGAAGACAATTTATACAGGGCGTTAAATAAGATACTAATTGTAATGCAATGTGTCAAACCACGTACACAAAGTACATCAGACGTACATCTGACCTGCAGTCGTACGTACACGAAGGATTATCCAAGTGAACGTATTTGTAGCGCAACGATATCCATCAAAAGTAAAACACCCCGAGACACCAAAGCCAAATTATTGGCGCATGTCTGAGATTCTATCTCTCGGAAGAAAGATCTCTCAGCTGCCTGTACTTTTTACAAGCACATACCAACAAATAATCGAGAAATGGACAGAACAGCTATTTCACGTCATAATGTATACGGCGATTTGGACTTCGATGTTGGATATTTCGTATTACTCTTGCTCGGAAATGACGAGGTGAATTGATTTTTAAAAAACGATTCTCTTAGCCGTTTTACTTAACATATTGGTTTTTTGACAACTTTGTAATTTATCGAAAAGTCATTTTTTTCAGCGGCTTACTGTGACGATTACACGTCAAAACACTCAACTTTGAAGATGAATATCTGCATTTCGGTAAGGATAGATTCTACACCAAATAACGTCAAAATTTCAAAGGAATTGTAACAAAGTCAATTTATGCTACAAATACCTTGATGTTCTCAAGAACAGAAACAGCAAACAAAAATTCTATGTTTTTCACTTATTACTTATCTTTTTCATAAGGAGTTCACCTATTGCCCGGTTGTACTACTCCCACCGAAACACCCGGTATATTTCGACGATGCTACACACGATATTTCGGCTGATCAATTTTTTACTGTTTCTGGCAAGTTTATGGTAATTTATGGGCATTACGTGGATCGGCTTCGAAACGAAATTCGCCGTGTAAACCGGTGGAAATATCGTTGATTTAATGTTAGCAATTAACGTCCTGGTGTAATGATATTACTCGGTTGAATTTATTCTGATGATCGTAGCGAAAAACAGTCAAGTTGCATACCGGTGCAAATTTTACGAAATTAAAATTCTCGCTTGCGTCGGTGTTATGGAAAGGATAGGATAGTTGCTGCCTGAACCAGGAAACTACCTCTTTTTCTTTTTTTTTTTTTTCCTTATCGACTTTGCTACATTCTTCGACAAAATTTGTCGCGTTTTAGGCAAAGTTCATCGTCAGCTGTATAACAGCTCGGCAATTTTGCTTTTTTCCGCCTCGAAAAACGTATTATAAGTCCATCGTAAGTAGTGCTTCCAGTGAAGCGATAAACTAGTTATCCGTTTTGCAGTAGTCCTAATTGATGGATTGTAGCAGTCTTTATCTGAGCAATAATAACTTTCGTTATCTCGGATATATCTTTATATCCTATAAGAAGGTATTAATAATATCTACGGCAAAAAAGTACACAATTTATTTATTAAATTTCGTAGCTTTTTTATTAGACAATATCGAACACAAATTATTGTATAAAAAATAAAATTAAATTATCTTTCAAGTAGATATGTAGGTATGTACTGCATTATCCCAACATTGACTAACTAATATCCACGAAAGGTTAAAACGACTTGTGAAACTTTCGTGTGTAACAACTTTAAAATATCAAAATATCTTTAGAATATCTCGATTATTCTCCCAATTTCAAACAACGAAACCTACATACTTAAGATATAACAATTCATCCAGGAATAAAACCTCTTCGAACGAGATTACAACTGACATGAAACAGCATATAGAAGAAATAGGCACTTCATATAGAGGAAATAGGGGAAAGCAACGCATTAACAGGTCTGAAGAGAAGCTACGGCCATTTCTTTTAACAGTGGATCTGGACAAAACTGGCTGAGGAACGTTCGTAAGTAAACTCAAGCGCAACTTTGCGAAGGTTGTTATTTCTCAGCTGGTAGCTGACTGGCACGAATTTCAGGGAGCAAAGGAAGTCTTTAGCCGCTTTTTCTTACGGCCGATTGCGCCTTAACGAGAGCAATCATCGCTCATTTTCTCCTGTCATTCCCGGAAACTCACAAGTTTGCAGCGCGACCTTATCTCGTCGAATATGAATAAAACGCCGCGTCTCTTATCTTCGATCTATCGATCTGCGAAAATCCTCCGGGGTTGTCGCTTCGCGAAACACGGCGAGACCGTCGTCTCCGACCCATTTCAAGGAGAAAGCTTCCCCGAGGAAATCTATTCGAATAATTTAATAGTGTCGGAAAGGACAAACCTTAGTTTTTTCAGGGGAATAATATTAAAATACGATTTGAATATGTAAAAAATATGTACAAGGAAAATTTAAAATATTTGGTCTACGATATATACCAGAAACAACAGTTTTCTATAAATAACTACCTTACTCAAAAGTCATATTGTATGAACTAAAATACATTATAAAATAGCAAATTATTAAATCGTTATCGAATCTTCATAAAAGGAAATCTCAACTTATGATCTCAACTAATTCAAAAATAATTCTTCCCTAAAAATTCGATTCATAGGCCTCCTATCGTCTTTAAAAATGTATTACCGTGGAAATTCGTTCTGAGACGGTACAAAAGAGAACAAAACCAGTCTCATTTCCTGTTTACTCCACACCCTAACCGAACTCGCATCACTTAAGGGACTGGTTCGTTCGGGTTCACTCCAGGGACCCGGATGAGACGAACGAAAAGACGAACGACTTATCTTACTCTTCTGCTCGGCTGAACGCCGTGTCTGCCCTGGCGTTCACGCTTCAACAATCGAATCGACGTGGCGTGATTTTCCTTCGATTCGAACCAGCTCCATACGAAGTTAGGAAATTGTGGATCGAGCTAACAATGCCAATCATGATTCTGGCAACGAATTGTCGATCGAATTTTAACAAATGTGCTCAGTGAATCTTTCTGAAAATTTCAAGCGCAATATCGTATAGATAAATGTGTGTATACAGCAACGAAGAATTTTGCAGTGATTACTTGAAATGATCATACAGATGCTTTTCTACCCAGTCCCAGATCAGATAAGACTAACGACGTGCAGCTGACTTCTCTTTAGAATATTGTATTTTACGTAGTTATTTCACGTCATATTATATTTATTGTAACGCAGAGGAGTTTCTTATAATTTTGAATAAATTTGTTGTTTCGCAGTTTGAAAGTTATCAGATTTTTCTTTACAACAGAAAATTCTAATTTAGATATATGTAGATTCTAGTTTATTTACTGTACTGATCTATATATCTTTTGATACATACGCGATTACCAATGTCACTTAAATATAAATGGTTTGTCCATTAGAGTTTTAAAATCCGTTTAACAAAATATAAGAAAAAAATCGAACGAGTGAGAGATTTAAATGATATTTCTTTAAATCTAGCTTAAGAAGAGAGAATAGAATAATTATCACAGACGAACAAATGCAGAACAACGGTTTGTTTCACGCACTGAACAAAATAAGTCCCCAACTGACAAATAATAAAAAACAGAAATAATGCAAATTAAAATCTAGTCTGTTTTTCTATCATTCAACTTAATACCGTAACTTCTTCGGAAAATAACTTTAAAAAAAGATAGTCTGAGAAATCCCAACAGTAATGTAATACACTTCTCCACTGTTCTTTCAACAAGTATCCCTACGGAATATCTACCGAAACCACAGAAGCAAGTGTCCATCGTAGCGACTGCGGGCACTTCTTTATCCAGCGAAATCGATCCTTTGCCAGCGAAAACAATTTCGCATCAGCCACCGTGACGATCGCAAACAAGCAATGAACACTCTCGATAGCACAAACTTATTTCTTTCGGTTTGATTCCCATTTGCCGATATTGAAGGAAGATTCGAATTTCACGAATGACTAAAATCTTGAACAACGAGACGACTGTGAACATCGTCTTCTCGACTGTCTGCAAGAAAAAGAAAATAAAGCTACGGCCACAAGCTGTGCCTTTTTGCAAAAAGAACAGGTACAAGGAACTGTCTTATCGTTGAATGATACAAGTATATACACAGGAATGTGATAATTTAAGATCACGTTAATTTCCTGATTTCTATGTCTTTATAACCTGACAGATCGAATATTAGTCTAATGATTACGACAGTTTAACCGAGTTAAGTCTGCATGTAAGTAATGTTATTAGTATTTTTTAAATGTTCCAGGAAAAGTACAAAATCAGATATTTAATCCCAAAACGAAATGGGAAGATAGGATTCACGTGAAATTGATTGCTACTACGTTGAATTTGGAAATTGCTCTTCCATATATAAAACGCGAGAAACCTGATTCTCCGTGTTTTTCATTCGAGATCTTCAATGGCAATTACGTTCCTGAACTTCTCTTAAACTTTTAAAGCATCTACAAAGGTATTAATTTTATATACGAAACGACATGTTCATCGTGGAATAAACCGATACACACACAACTAAGACACCGGCGCGCGCCAAATTCAAACACGGCAGATCACATTGCCGGGCTGTCGAAATATTATTCCAGCGATGTCAATTCGTCGGTGAAGCGTGTATGAGGAGCACGCAAAAAAGAAGAATGGGAACGACGGTAGAAAAGGAAGTCAGGCCTCCTTATCATCTTTAAATATTCGGCCTGTCACGCGGAAGAAGGCCGTGAAGCGGGCAAAAGGAAAGAAAAAGGGGGTGAGTAACGCCGAAAGGCGTTCAGCTAAGGTGACGAACAATGCCCAGAGAAGCATGGAAACTTGCTCGGCCCCGTTGAAAACCCTAGCTACTTTCCTTCTCGCTGTCACCGTTTTTCTATCGTCGACTCCTTTGTCTTCTTCTTTATTTGTCTCTCTTATGCTCGCGACGCGTTCGAAGGGATGATCGAAGATGGTTCGCGATCGCGTGTCTACTTCTCACTTTTGACGTGATAAAAGCGAAAAGGAAGGCCTGAAGCAAACGGCAGAGGATAGCGCGGTGTTGGTTGGTTACAGTTTTGAGCGAAAACATGTAGATAGAAGGAATTTGTGTCTTGGCGAAGGATTAACAAGTTTGGACTGACGAGTTATGAGTTCGAGTTTCGATTTCGGATCTTTGGAAAGGTATTTGAATCCCTGGAATGCGAGACTGTCTTAGTTTGTTGGGAAAGTTGTATGATAAATGTTCTATTGACCATTGATGTTTAAGCGCGTGTATTCACGCTGAAAAGAAAATTGAATGATTATTTATAAAGGAGAAATTTGTCTACTTTATAGTTTTACAAAAATGTAAGATACAAATGTATTTAATAACAGATGCATTTTATTGTGATTTAATAACAGTTGTATAACGTTGTTAATCGTCGGTTTATTTGAATATCGAGATATCGTTATTATTACATAAATAGGATTTATGCCGATAAATAACAAGATTCCAATTGAGGTTATTAATCGTTCTAGTCAAACTGGCGATACAGTATGGTAAAAATTATGTATGTATTTTGATCATTGAATATTAATAGCTGACTATTGGTTATTAAATGTAGCTGAAATATAGTCGGATACAATTCGTATTGTATTAATTTAGAACACGCTAATTCTATTAAAATAAAACACATTCTTCCTTGTATAAGTATTTGTATGTATACACGTATAATGTTTCCATAATGCTCTCGTGCACCAATTAATAATTTCATGATTATTTGCGTCTAAGATATAACTTGTAAGATACTTTTCATACTACGATAAGCTTATTACGTTTTCTTTTAATATTCCCGTAATACATTTTCCTTTCCATTACTCACGATTTATAAGAAAATACAATTTACTACCATGAAGACGTACGTTCGAGTCTAATTACCATTGAAAAAAAAGAGACGGAAGAACGTCGACGAGAAAGAAATCGACGATGTAAAACGTAAAAAGAGATCATGAGAGCGCCAGACTTGGATGGAACTCTTGTTCCGAGTATAAACTCGACCACCAACTCCTGTCAGTGAATGCACATTTCACTTCTACTACCCCACGTGTTTCGTGATGGTTGTATAAAACTTTTGGTCGCGTACTAAATTCCATTTCATACGGTGTCTCCCTGGTGACTGACAAGTTAAGTCATTACGTTGATAAATTATACTTGAATCTTTCGTTATTCGATAGAGTTTTTGCATTATGGATGATCTCTTCGTCTGGTCAACGGACCACAAATTCACGCAAGTTGTCGTCTAATTATATTTGACATGCAACATTCGCTCATACTTTTTCGAATTAATGACACATAAAAGTGAATCTCGCTGTGTCTGACTATGCGTAGTTCATACTACTGATACGTTCCATTGCATTCCGTTGTTACTTGTTGCCGTTATTTTTGCAACAATTTAGCGATTTCTGCGATGAATACAAGATCTTTGAATTTTGATATCTCAACTTCAATCTCGTGTTAACAAGCGAAAAGAATATCAATGTCTCGAGAGAAATAACTATCAGCGATATCTGATCTCTTTATATTTTTTAATATATTTTATAATATATAATATACTTTTATATATATACAACCTTGTTCTTAAGAAATACCTAAGTATCTTTTAAACTTCCTTTAATTATTTTATTTGACATGTAGTACATCATACGTTTGCTGTGTTAGAATGTACAACGATGTCACGTACATCATCTGGCGCCATAGAGTTATCAAGCATAATCATACCGAAATAATTTTATAAAAATATTTCAATTTTAATATGACACGTAAATTACGTCCATTCTCTGACTACTGTGTATAACTTTCTAAATCTAATGTTATTGCATTTTAGAATATAATTTAATATTTTCCAATGTCAACCTCTTTGTACAATTAATTAAAAAAATAGAGAAAGTTAAAATTCTTTATCTTGGATTCTCAAAAAGCGAGCGATATATCAAAGATCGCTTTAATCATGGGACATCTGTTCGTCGTTAAATCGGAAGTGAAAGCCTTTGACCCGTCGAAAGTACTATCTATCTTCGTGGTCTTTACAGTGTTTCGAGACTATCATCGACGCTAATTCCTTTTCAACCCGTTTTAATTATCTCCCTTGTTAATTCCAGTTTTCAAACCGGCTTTGACTTGCGACTAAGTTTCAACTGAGCGGTTACTAGACCTTGGGGAATTTCTAGCGCCGGCCATTCTTTCCCTTCGTCTATGCTTTTCAACTTCCTTCGCCGCCTCCACGGACTGGTAAAAATTACATCAGACTCTGGTCTGAATTTTTGTTTGTATGCAAATACGAAATCACCCTCGTTTCTATTCTGTAAACTTCTTTATTCGTGAAATCTCGTTTCCCCTTTTAGTCAAGAAGATATTTCCCTTCGCTCTTTTTTATAATTGCGTTTATTTATATCTTTTATAACTTGCATAAAATACAAGAATGATAATCATTTTTCGAATAAAATAGAAAGAGAGAGAATAAGAATAGGGAGATATACAGAAAATTCGAGGTTGTAGTAATGCGGGCACGAGACAATTGGGAGTTTTTAAGAGAATAGCGTTTGTCTAAGACGAAATGGAAGTCTCGTGGAAGATATTTGAACACCGGGAAACATTTATATTGTTATTAAAACATAATAGCTTATCCTTTCTACACGTAAAGTTTGTCTGAAACTCAATATTTTTACAGAAATATATGCATTTCGAATATAAATAGACGTCTATTTGAAACGTGATTGCATTTTGCAACATGTTTGCAATTTATTAAATTCGATTGTCCTGTTTTTGTAAGGAAAAACGAATAAAGCGATGCTACTTCCTTCCTCCAATTTCTGTTCTGCGAAAACGATAAATGAATTTCTTTGTTTTATAAAAAAGAATGTAATTCAATATTCTTCGCGGTTTCACGTAATTTAATATCAAGTATCGTGAAGTTTAATTAAATTAAATGAACAAAAATTGGAAATCGATATTCATAGAATAACGTTAATAATAATAAACGTGACAGTATTTTTGTCATACTAAAAGCGATGACGAAGGAAAGATCAGAAAGATAAATTTACTGACTTTATTGAAAGGTCTACTCCTTATTATAGTGATATTATCAGCGATTCTGATTTATGAATCTCTTTATTCTATTTATTACGGGGTTAATATGTAGGAAAGAACATATAGTTGCTCATAGATGACTAATATAATCCGGAGACTATTACGCTTCATCGAATGCGATGAAATTTAGTTTGACGTGATCTTGGAGTAGCTAATTCATTGACCTGAATAGCTCTGGCCTGATTCAAAGCACCCCATAGAAGAATCAAGAGAGGTTTTTATTCTTAATGATCAATTTGTAACTGACATTACAGTATCAATCACAGGTAAGATACTAATTTTGTTAATGGATAAAATATAGATTGAAATTTTCTTTACTATGAAATCATTCTCTTCCAATCTCTTCTTATTTAATTATTATTATTATTATAACGATATTATAACGATCTATAACCACAGAATGTTATTTATAGTTTAATTTTCATTTCCAGTTTTACCACACGAAAAGGAAACGATCAATTGCACATCGAATCGATGTTCAAGAGGAATTACTATCTGAAACTAACGAGGGATGTCGGAAGCCAGGCGACTGTTAAAATACCGTGGCGTTCGAAAAATTCGGTCGAACGCGGTATGTCTGCATGTCCGTCGTATTACTTATTAAAAAATTTTCGTCCAACTAACGAGTCGAAACCTCTGCCGGTTTAGAGAAGCGCTTCTAATTCCTATCCAGAACTTACGAACGTCGTTTCAGAGTGGTCCATTTTCAGATTTTAAATCGTCGCTGAAGAGGAAACTGATCTCCACTATCCGCGCATGTTTGAATAATGCAAATGCGAATGTGTGAAACTGTGGAAACCATGTCCTGTGACGGAAAAAGATCGTTTTTTTTTATTATCATGCATGGCGAATTTTCATTATGACCAAAAGTAGTCATCAAAGTTCATTTATAATTCTATTTTTCACTTCAAATCCCGAGCTTTGTAATTTAGAGAAATATGGACTTAGAATAGAGTACTTACAGAGTGAACAGTATAATTCATAGAATTCATTGAAGATGAATATATTTATATAATAATCGCTGTAATTAATATAGCAGATGTAACATAGTTAGTATCTTTTGTTATCTATGACTATGATTAAAGACAAGTAAGTTAATGTTTCTTTGTGTTTACTACGTCTGTTATTGATTTCAGGTTCGTATATTATCATATTCTTTTATGATGTTTGGAAACAATAATTGGCACATGATAATCAATTTAATGTTCACTCATAAAATGATACAACTTCTTTCGGTAATATTTAATCATAAATTGTAGTGTTAATGGGGAACGATAACGGATTACGTTTTGCCTGATGATGTACTGACTTATACTACTTGTACATTCTATTAGTTCTCTCCACTATTTCTCATCGTCCTTTTTTTGAACATTTTAACGATTTCTATATGCAATTGAAAAGTCTACGATATTATCAACAAATATTGAGTGTAACATAATAAATTTAAAAACGACAAAAGTCTCATGACGTGAATTGATTAGCTGTAGATATTTACGCATTCCTGAGAAATTTAGATCTGCAAAAGGTATATAACATGCGAATATTCATTCTGGTATTTCAAGAGAGAAACAAGTCCCTATTCAGGTCTCAATTTTTCAAAAACATCCATTCCTTGACCATCAATCGCTCCTAAGTAAAATCAAAATTTCTGAAAAGATTTTAAATAAACGTAAATTTTCAACGCAATTATATGGTTACAATTTGTAACCATATTACATTACACTAGTTTACATATCAGTTTACATATCAACCTCATTTTTCGACTCCGAAAATGTTCCATACTGGCGACCATCGATCTTGCTTTTTATCGAATAAATCAGAGCGAAAAAATGTATTATCAACATCACCGTTAACTGCAGGTTCCGGTATAGGTCGGCGGCGATCAATCTCGCTCGTCCATCGACCAAAAATTTAATCAAGATCAATCAATATCGTACGAGTAAAGCACGTCGCTTCCGTGTAAAAATATGGCCCAATGTCAAGTGTAGATAACGAGCGTGACTCGGCAAAATTACCAAAATACACTGGAGTACTCGAACGCCACGATCCTCGTCGTCCAATTAAAAGACTTTGATCCAATCAATGTTATCGCCTCGTGGAAATCTCGAGTTAATCCCACCACACGTACCTTGAAAACGATTAGGGATCCATCAGACCTTCGACCTTCCAGACCGCACGTTCTTTTTGAGTTAGGAACCAAGGGGAAACATGAGATTTTCACATCTTTCTTCTCAAAGCACGTTTACATTTGGCGGATCAAATTTTAGTTGGTCGATCAAGTCGTTCAAAATTGTACAAACGAAATTTTAATCAAGTGGGAACGACTGTGATTTCTTAATTCAAACTTGAATTTTACAATTATTTATATTATTTTGTTAGAAGGCGTGCACGCCTTTTATTTGAAAATACAAAGCATAATTAACAAACGTATATCATTACGTTACGCTTCTCTGCAGACAATGCCAATTCAGATTACGTTATGTGTACGTCCAATTATGTTTATCGTAACACGTTAGGTGTGTAATATATCTTATAATAAACTGAATGTAAGTGACCGTATCTTTCTCATTGTCCATGTTGCGTTGCCGATCTTCAGGCGCTCTATGAGCTTTCTAATCCTTTCCTTATAGGAACTTCGTTATTTCGACATAAAATAATTTTCGACAATTATTTTGCGTACCGACTTTTACACGGGCTTTGAATTTTGTTACAACGATCTGAATAAACAGTAATCGAATAACATTGAATCAAATGACTATGCAGGTTGTCTCGTAATTTCCCAATGTAGTTTAATCTTGCGATATGTTAACAAAATATTGATGATCTTTTAACATACATCCATCGTCACACATTTCGCACTACAATGTAGTTGAAGTGAAGGAGACAAAAATAGCTATTAACGAATTAATAGAACGTATTGGTAAATTAATAGAATATATCAATAGCATACCATGTACAACTTCCGTTATCGAAAACTTTTCCATCTTGAGATAAACCTTCCTTCGATTGAAGAACTTTGGTTCGATCGAATTGTTCGATGAGAAATTGTCCGACGTAAAGGTGGCTTTACAAACGCGTCTTCATACCACGCGTTCCTATCTTACTTTCTCCCTTTTCACTTACGCCGCTTCCTGTCCTTTTCTCTCTCCGTACACAAAAGCTCGCCACTTGCATGATCCAATTTGCGGAGACAGAGAGGCACAGTGAGGTAACGGACGAGTCGTGCATCCGTGCACGAAAGAAAATTAATGCGGCTTGTACCACTTAACGACATAATTGAAGTGCCAAACCCCGTTGCTCTATCCCTCGCGCGTCGCGACGCTGGCTTCCTCTTGTTCCTTTTTGCCGCATTCTACGTAGAATACCCCTTCGCGGTGCCGTGTTTAATTGCTCTACGTCTTCTTCTCTTTTTTCCGTAGCTCAGTTCTACGATTATTAAACCGTTTGGTTGTTTCCACCCGTCGTTTCTGATCTCATCCTTTTTGTCGTCTTCGTCACGGTTAGATTGTTGGTTTTTTTGTGTTTGTAGAAAATGTTGTTGTCGTTGTTAAGTGGATTCCAGAAAGTTTCTTGGAGAAGTGTAAAATTGCACGGAACGCACATACTAAGAAGCACTATATTATAAAATATCCAAAGTATAGCGCTTTCTATAATATTTGACAAGTAAACGAATTTTCTACCAAAGTTCTATTAAAAAAAAATAATTTAATTAAAAGAGTAAAATGAGCCAACTGTCAAATTGAAACGTATATTACCTATACCTGTATTAACGTGTCAACAGGGTGTGTTAGGTTGTGAAGAAAAACACCGAAACAAGGTGCTAAGGAAACGAAAGTAGCGAAATTTGCGTGATCTTCAGCTTTTTGGGGTAAATTTGCTTGACACGTTCTTTTTACCTACTTTTTACATTGTATATTAGTTTTCAACCGAAGCTCAACATTCTTCGTGAACAATCCTCTTAAAGTTTCACGTACATTATAAATTCTATACTCGTTATGTGGTGAGAATATATTCTTTCCAGCATAATTATAAGAAAGTTAAGAAAAAGCATATCACGAGCCACCCAGGGAGAAATCTTGAATAGGAACAGCGAAGAAAGCATAAAGAATCAGAGCTGTAAAACGAACGAATCTCACGAACAAGGAAGCTCTGTAATGACGAGAGAAATGAATAAAAGAATAAAAATTATAGACGAAGAATAGTGTTTGTTATAATTATTGCCACGAGATACTGATTACGACCGTAGCAATAAAATTAGAAATTAAAAAACAACTTTGTACAGGAAACTTTCATTTTCTCAATTGCTCAATATCACGAAAAGAAGGTTATTTCAACAATTTTAGAATATTTTTGCAATGTATCGAAATGTCCAATTTCAATTACCATTCTTTCGTACTTCGTAACAGACAATCGCAGACAACTAACAAAAAACAACAGAAAAATATTTGTAGCTACTAAATAATCTTAGAAATGAAAGAACTAACAGCAAGTCTTCATTGCGAAACAGCGAATACACTCGCACTACAATCACCTAGTGAACATAGAATATTAAAAAAAGGAAGATAAAATTAAAGACAAAGAACTTTCCCAGAAGCATTTTCCCTTCCCGTCAATTTCTACTCATTCCTTTCCTATTTCCCTGAATTATCCACTTTCCACCTTTATAACTTTCTCTATTTATATCTCAACCGTTATCACATAAAGTATATCAACTATATGTTATTCTCGTGATTCAGCTACCCTTCGCCATCGTTCACCGTAATTCCTCTCTCTTTTTTCAACCGACCACTTTTTCTTCTCTTTTTTCGTCCATACGCTTCCGCGTTTTTTCCCTGTGTTCGCGATACAAAGAAAGTGGAGCGCCGAAAATAGTCCGACAGACCTGAAAACGGGGGTACGCGAGGGTAAAGAAAGTTTATTATGCTTGTACATGATGGTTTTCTGGCGGCAAAGACACGTGACGGAGAAGGGCGAAAGCGCTCGTTAGGCGAACGAACACGGAAAGACGAAACCACGGCACGTCAAAGAATAGTCGCTGAGGACCATCGGACGGTGCAAGGGGAAGAGCGAACTGGTATTTTTCAAAGAGCGACACTCACGATTCGTCTCCATCCTTGCGCGTATCAAAGAAAATTTTCGGTGAGAACGGTGGACGATTTTTGTAGTCGTAGAGATTAACAATCTCTTTATCGATTTTTTTCTTATTCTCGTGTTGATGCTGTGGGCAGGCAATCGAAGAAAAATGCGTCACGAAACAAATTATTTATTTCCTGATTAATAATATGACGGGTAGACAGACTCGCTCACGGACTGCAATATTCGTTGCTCGCTCGCAGATTTATAATTGCCGATCGACGACTTCTCGGGAATTTTGATGATTGATTATTTAGAGGTAGACGGCAGATGTTCATGTTATTCTACATTTTTATAAAGAGAATCAAAGAAATAGAACCTACGTAGTGATTTATTTCGCTTACGAAAAACCGTGACGAGTACTAGTTTGTATGTTTCGTTCCCTTTTTAGAGTGCAGATTTTGCACGCTGTTAACGAACGACCCATCCTGGTTAGGTTTCAGATTGAGCTGAAGTTTCAAGTAACACACGCCAAACTGTGATTTTCAAACGCTGAGTAAAATAAAGTGCTCTGAAAAATGAATAAAAAATTTCGAGACATGCGTGGAACAATTTCGAGTCGAGAAGAATTCCTTTGAAATAGTATACCTATTGTCGCTTGATATCATTTATATATAAAAGTAGCATACGTTTTAATTTTCAATGAATTCTAGCTCAATTTTTCAAACATTTTCGAAAATTGTTTTAAACAAAAATAAAGAAAACCGTAATAAAAACTTGTCAAAGTCTATGTTTATTTCTAATACTCTGACACAAATTCTTCAATTTAAGGTGTAACGAGATTTATCAATGTTGCAGTATAAAAAGAAGACAAAGATTTCATACATCGATTTTTAGCAACGCGCAATATTGCCACAGGTTTAAATAACTTTCCGAAACTATTTCTATTTTGCCGAAAGCTTCCAATTCCCTTGCTTTTTGTCTCGTTTTGCTTCTTTGGGGGCGAAGAATGCGCTCTGTTCGAAAATATTTAAAATCGCCTTTGACGGTACTGCAATTCGTAACTCGCTCAAACACGAGATGAAAGGTAAAACAAAGTGAAAGACGAGTCTTATTTCGCTAAAAGTAATTAAAAAATTTTTTGTTGATATTTCACAAAAAAGAACATATCGATTATAGACAGATTTAGTGAAATTCGATATTCGTCTTAGTGAATATTTTTTCGTCTTTTTTCTGTGTTGCAAAGGAAAATAAGCGATTCGACATTTTAATTACATCGTTAATAAAATAATGGTTTTTGCATTTACTATTGTGCAACAAAAGGTACAAAACAATTTCAGTATAAAAATCCCTTTCGTTATTAATCAAACTTCCTCCTACATTTATTTTTTTATTTACTTGGTGTTTATCTTATATGAGACCTGTATAATATCAATAATTGACGAATGCAATTATTTTTCACAATGTAAAGCAAAATACTTTGGAGCAAAAATACCCACTCTTAAATAAATAAAAAATTGCGTTCATCCATTATATCTCAACATACACTCATACACTGTGCACTATAATATTAATACACTTATTAGAAAATATTAAAACACCTACTAGTTATATTTATTGAAAAAAACCAACAACATTAGCTATTATAAAGTATTATATGTATATATACAATGCGAATAAAAAAGCCAGAAAATAAAAGCATTTAATCTATACTAAATATCAGTAGGTGCTCTAATACTTATGACCGACTGTGTATATTACACTCTAAAAAAGCAACGTTTTTCATTCGTCATTCGTATAATCTCCAAAAAATATTTGCTTTCATCCGTACTGTATCGACGCGTACGTCAATGGAAATCTTCGACAGGGCGTGTCCTTGATTTTTGTTGGACGAAGGACTAAAGGTTTGAAAAGGATATCCACGTAGTTTTTGACTGATTTTCGTCTCGTTACCGCGATGAATTCATCGATCTTGACTCAACTACTTTTCTTCAAAGAAAGCTCGACGACTCTCTTACTAAGAGTGCGAATGTTTCCATGCAAATGCGTTTCATTAATTCCGCGTCTCGTCGGAGAAAGGAAGTGTTGTCAGTGAACGTGACAAGAGGTGGAAAGAGACTGATAGAAAGTCGAACGACGATGCAACGTTGTAACGGTAAAGGTAGACGATTCGTATTTGTTTCAGTTTTCATGATATTTTTTTCTTGACGTGTTCGCGTATATATTTTCATTCCATTTGTTTCATTTTCTATTTCTTTTACTGTGTGTTAATTCCATTTGACGTTCTGTTTGGTTTTTTAGCAGTTTTACATTCTTTGTCGGTTGACGCGTTGTAACTGAATTTTTATTCCCTTTGCATTGTTTCGTTTAGGAAATATAGTATTGCTGAAATTTTTGGACAACCGTTATCGTTGGTGACGCAGGCGTGGAAATTATTTATTAGAAGAGATTGTGAGTCAGAATTATATATTGCGCTGACATTACAAATATTTGAATTAGAAAAATTCTCTATTGTTTACATCATATTCTTTCGATGGATGAACTTATGTAAATAAATCATTTGTTTTTTAACAAGTTGAACATTATCGTAATAATGTAGATGAATAATGGAATTAAGAAATTAAAACGGGATTAAGAAAAATTATCCTGCTGTATCCTACTTTGGATATTTTATATAGTCGTTCTTTTGCACATTGAAATTTTCCGTAAATGCATGAACATTTGCAATCTCCCACAGATAACCGCCAAGAAAATTTTTTTTTATAGAAACCTTTTTACATTTAAAAAAGCTTTTTACATTTTAACGGGGAAACGTAAACGGTAAACACCTAAAACGGCTACCATAATGAACTGGACAACTATTTTACAAGCAGGAAAAACAAGTGACCTCTCGATCCCGGGTGCAGCAAACTCATTTTATTTATTCTGATGCTTAGCTCGTGTGCTCGACGTTTGGATCAACCATTTTTCCACCGACAATGTATTTTTTGGTATTTTTGCTCGTTGTCGTGCGAACGCGTTCGAATTTAGGGAAATACAATGACAATAAAGTTAGCAACAGCGATAAGTGCTTTCGCATCGAGTGAAGATTCATTGTAAAATGCAGTGGCTGTAAAGCCACGAGTGCTTTCATTCAAACGTATGTTTCTCACTTATGTATTTCACTTGTAACAGTCCGATTTCCGACACCAGCCTTTTAATTTCAACTTCTCACCTTTGTTTCAACTTCTCATTTTGTACCACGTTGTTCCTTCCCATTTTTATCTCTGTACGTATTAAAAATCCTGATTTCCTTCGATCGTTTAAAACATTCCCCCCATTCTCATTCATCGAAACATCGTTCGTTTACACCGTTCGTTATAATCGTTTTTACATCTGAACGACCAATAAAAATTTCTGTACCACATTGTAAATACCATGTAGTAAATATTATATATATTTCTGCATATTACATGCATCCTGCAAATTTTTGCATTTTTAATACATGACAATAAAACTATATATGCAGTCTACCTGTCTTTTTTCAATCTAGTTCCATAATTCAATAAAATCAGGGTTCAGAAGAATACAAATATAATTATCATATACAAATTAAGAAACTAAAGTAACTAGAATTCCAAATAAAGTATGAAAAGCAGAGAGAGAGAGAGAGAGAGAGGGAGAGGATATTTCTAAATTCAAAAGCGAGCTTTGCTTTTTAATATTATACATCACAGTCATGTTCCACTTAGAAACTTAATTTTAAGGTATTCAAGTACATACAGGAAGAACATCGTGCGTTGATTCCCACTGAGGTTTTGCATGCATAATCTAATGAAATTAATTCATCTTCTCAGCCGTGCACAGCTGTGAAGTCGTAATCGCTTTATCATTGTTCTTGTATGACTTGTAAACGCAAATATTAATCGAGTTTAATTCCATAACGCTTTGTGGACAGCAATTTCTTTAATAAAGGAATCAATAATGTTCTCTAATAACTCACACGCCAAGCGTTTAACGTCGCATCAATATTTATCCTTCGCGCTCTTGCAGAATTTCGTAAAATATTGTATTTGCTATTGCGAGTTCCAATTATTTTCGAATTACTGAAATCTCAATTTGTTTTTTCGCAAGACTGATTTCTTCCTCAATCAACGTGTGGTATTTAAAAATACAAACTATCAATCACAGAAGTCGAATGATTGATAGAAACGATGAATTGCGTTTTTTTTTTCTATTTTTAAACTACGAGTATTAAACATTTTTCGTGGAATTGTTCTAACGGTAAATGATCGATGAGAATTTAGCTCTGCGGCATTGCATCGAGGTTTGAAATTACAGAATTTCGTTGCTTTGTAAAATCATGCGTTAGTACACGATCGAACTACGGCATAACACAGCTCGTTGTCACAAGCATGTATTACCCTGTTTCCTCTTATTTCACACGATATATCAATCAATTAAGCGTGCGTTTATTAATTCTAAGACACGCCATGTTTCCTGTCCGATGGAATATCCTCGTTGTTTACGACGTTAATGGAAAGTTCCAATTAGTCGGTGGCCCGTTACATCGAGCATGCGTTTTCTGTGGATGCCGCTAATAATCCACTTTCCCTCTCACGAGTGTCGTGCCTTCGTCTAAACGTTTCCGTTTCATTTGCAAATAGTCACGAAGGATTGGTTTCCTTCGCCCGAAGCGCTATGCACCGAGGGGGCGGCGGAAATTTAAGTTCCACCCCATTATCGGTTACTTCCGATATCTCGTTGCTGCCTCCATTGTTACGACGACCGTCGTTTTGCTATTATTACTTACCCTAATATCGGAGAAATCTCCTTTCGACGATCCGTTCGATTCGCGTTTTCAGTGGAATTGATCACTCGCCGGTTTTATGCAATTTCTTCGTCACCACATTTAATGGTATGCGAGTATTTTTTTTTTTTATTTATAAATTATTTCTGAAAGAATGTAATTTCGGTAGAAAATTACTTACATAAGGATCCGTGTAGATTTTATTGTTCTGGATCGTTACAACTACGCGTTGTAGAATATTATGATATATAGTTATGTCGTAAGTAAATGACAAACAACGACATAGATTGATTCAATGTCACAATCGTTCAAGTTAAATGTTAGCCAGAGGAGTGAATATTTGAAATACTATTGTGAATACTATTGCGAATTAAAAATAAGGAGATTTCTTTCTATACTATTATTTTTTTATAAGTTTTAATACCGAAATTTAATATTATTTCTTAGTGAGACTCACGTGTGTTTCGATACAACGTTTTGACTAAAGATTCAGCTTGTTAAGAGAAGTTTTATAATTGCACTGATTTTCCAATTTTAATTCTGTGAAAATGAAATAATTATCAATTATTTTTTCGATTAATGTCCGTTATTTTTACAAAGTGTACATAACATCAAATGGAAATAATTTTAAAAATTTGTACAACAGATTTGTTTGTACTATAGGTACTCGGTGCTGAATAACTACGTATATCACAGACCATAATTTATGAATTACTTTCAAACAAAAATACACAACGTACGGTCAAAATTTGTGTTGCAGCAATTCGTTAATAATAATTAGATTTTACTATAAAGAAAAGATGTTTCCTTCCATTACAAATATTCTTATCGTAACTTGTTAAAATAATTCAATTAAATTAATAATTTCAACATCAAAATTTCTTTTCTACTTCGACTCCTAATTACTAATTAATTCATAGCCAAAAGAATCATCGATATTGTTTAAAACTTTGAAAAATCTATTTCTCTCATAATACTGAGAAAAACTATACTACCGGCTATAATTCATCGAACAAGGCGTATAACGAAGAAACTCCCCTGAATTGCTTTAAAAGAAAGTACACAACCTGCAGCCGAGCCAATTAGTAACGTGGAGCCTGTGTTGAGCAGTGTTAAACCAAGCGAATTCTCAAAGTGTAATTCTTTATGGTTCGCGTGGCAGTTGTATTTCTCACTCAAAAATCTGTGCATACGACAAACTAGAGAGATCGTGGAATTATCTTTCTCCTGGCTAGAGAAATGTTCACAAGCCACCTATTCGGCCGATCGAATTTCTTTCAACGTGAATTTTCCTGCTGACTGTTACCTTCCCAACGAAAAATAGTTGACGTATCCAGCCTGTAATATCCTCGTTCCTCTTCTTTCATCTCTGAATCAGCAAATCTTCAATACGACGTTATCTTCAGACGCAACCCTTATTCATACGAAACGATTTCTGTCGCTTTGTCAATTTTACGAGATCATTCGTTCTATCGATGAGTGTAGGGACAATGAAGGAAATCGTCGTGAAGCATCTTCCACATTAGTTACAAGTTACCTGAATTCACAATAGTTAAATTGGAACAATTGGATTTTAAAAGAAATGTCTGATAGAAAATGAAAAGGAAATAGTGACATATATTCCTGTTCACTGGTGTTAGGATACTCGTGAAAAGTTAAAAAAAAAAAAAAAATGATTAACTTCTGAATAGCTCTCGATGAGTTTTACGAGAGATTTGTTTAATAATTTTCACCATATTGAAAATGGTATAGAATTTAATGACGAACAACGAGAACGTATACGGTGGTGAGTATGGCGCTTCTACATCGATTTATGGCGACAGTAGTTAACCCTGAGATGGCTTCTGCTCCGTTTGACCCTCGAGGTCATCGAAGACCCTCGACGACTTAGATTTTATCTGCCTCGAATCAAGCAGATCTGTAGTACCAGGAAACACGTAGCAGCAAAACCGCTTCCTGACTGTATGTGTTAAGTTCTTCCTCCGTTGATTGAACTTATTTGCATACGAAATTTCGATCTAGTATTTTAATATTTTTAACTATTAGTATATCATTTGTTTTTAATATATTATTAGGAGCTTTGGATTTTAATATTTTCTTTTTTAGTATTTTCTATTTTGGTATTTTGAACAATTGGTTCGCCACTCTGATCTCTTTTCTTCTCGTGACTTGTCCTACGTCTTTTTATTATACAATTTACAGTAATTAATGTGGGATTCTTTAACGACATATTTCTAAAAAATATGTTTCTAATGATAATATAGCGTGGAAATATTTCCTAAGAATTAGGTTATGGTTACTATTATAAGATCGTCATTCTAAACGATCTAAGAGTTTTATATGTAGACATAGAAGTACAGAGTAAAATGATCTTTTTTTTCTACGTTGAAGAGTTTTTCCGTTTATTCTAAAGAACCCTATAAATCGCTATTAGAAATGGTCACGGATTACATAACCTAGAAAATTGGCAAACCCCAAGATTCCCATTCTCATAAGTCACCTTAACCCTCAGCATATCAAGATAGGGTCAGTTTATTTCTCTTCGCTGAAAAGAATTTGTCTTCGTTCGAAAAAATCCTGCAGGTTTCTACCAGAAATAACCACGGATTACATGGCCTATAAAATTGAGGAATGTCAGAATTCTCGTCCTTATAAGTCACTTTAATCCGCGGTATATCAAGATGGAGAAACTTCGTTCTTCTCCGAGGAAGAATGTCATTTTTCGATTCCAAAAATTGTACAATTTCTTATCCGAAACGGACACGGATTTCAGAGCCAACAATATTGACGACTTTTGAAATTTTTACCCTTGTAAGCCACCTTAATCCTCGGTATATCTTCTTTTGGAGAAATAAATCTTTCGTCGATTCCAAACAATTCTGCAATCCTCTGCCAGAAATAGCCACAGATTTCAGAGCCAACAATATCGACGAATTTTTAAATTCCGACCCTCGCAAATTCCCCTAATCCTTTAGAAAGGATTCGTTAAAAGGAATATTTTTCGTTCTAGAAGATATTACAACTTCCAACTAGAAAGCTATCGATTGTAGAGTCAACGAAATTAATGAATTCTAAAATTTCCATCTTTGTAAGTCACCTTAATCCTTAGTACACCAAGCTAGAATCACTCTCTTTATTCGTCTCCGTTGAAAAGAGATCTTTTCAGTTCAAATAATTCTCATTCGATAGTAGAACTAATTATAACTGCACGGACCACGAAATTGATAATCCCAAAAATTTCTACAGGATTCTAGAGAATCTACGAAATTTCGAAATCTCCAGCTTCTTTTATAACCGATCATTTATAGTTGATCATAGACCACGCTCGATCATTTCACAACTTAAATTATTAAATTATTATTTAAATTAAATTATTGCACAACTAACTATCAATCGAGTTATCAAAAAATTAATTTCCCTCATCGATATAATTGTTCATTCAGTAAGAAAAATCGTTCTCATCTCAAATAAAAAAAGAAGAAAAAAATAAATCATTTTATGCATTAAAATTCGGTAAAACTGCGTGGGCTTGATCTCCTGGGTTTCATGGAGGATCAAGGGGGAACGTTCGCCGTTTTCGTAAGACATTTAGTCCGACTGTAATCGGCGAAAACTCGAGTTCCAGGTAATTCGTTTCTACTACCATTGACAAACCCATTAACGGGAAAGTTAAGAAGAAATTCACCGTTTAACCTTATATGGAAACTTAAGCTCCAATTGCCCCCTCCCCTGCCCCCCTCAGGGTTGCTAATGAAGTTAGGGCTGAATTCATTCTCGGTAAGAGTGCCACTTAATTTTAAGGGTTCGCTCAGCGACGTAAATCTTGAATGCTTTATTTCCAAGCTTCATCAACGTCGTTTAGCCGAAAGAATTCAAAGAAAGATTCATTGTCATCGTTGAGCCGTAGGCACCATTTAAATACCGATCTCGACGAGAAATTCAATCTCGCTCGAGTATTTTTGGTTTCACCGTGAAAATCGATGCAATTAACGCTGTTAATATTTATGTATCTATTATCAACGTAAGAGCACCGTTTCGTTTCGCTGTGCCGAGTGGCAGGAATTTGAATTCCCAAGTGGTTTATCCTTCCACTTGTGTACGCGAACATTAATCCGCCGCGGTGAGATGTACTTTTCCTATTTCGCGTCAGGTTATTTAAAACGCTAAAACAGCGCCGAATAAATTCATCGTAACGAGAGTTCGACGCTTTCGAATACGTCACGAACAGTTCTGCCACAGTTTCTCCAAGTTATATTGCGATTTGAATTTATTGCAATTGGGTAATATAAGCGTTTTTAGCGATTAATTTTAATTCGCGTTCGATAACAGGTAGAGTTTCGTTTCTAACGTATATCTTCATCGATAGATAAAAGTTTGAAATTTTCTTTATCAAACGTAGCAATTCTAAATCGAGAATCGTTAAACGACGATTTATGGCAGAAGAGAAAGGTTCGATATATTCCTGGTACAGATACGATCAAACTTTTTATTGTCCAAATCAGGAACATGTTCCTGGATTTTTATAAAATTTACGGAATAATAAAAAGAAATTCGATGGATTACAACAGAAGGTGCCATTACCACTGTTGCATTCTGTAGCATTGTAGCAACGCATCGGACAATACGATTAAATTCGCATTTTGGAACGATGAATGTTCACAATACCATTCGTCATTTTCAGACAATTGTCACTAGCTAATCGTTTCATGCATGCAACTATACGATTCTGGATGAAAAAAGACCTACTACGTAACAAGCATTAATATCGAATTATCAGAAAAACTTTACATTTTTCTAAAAGTTTAATCTTATCAATTAAATACCGATTAAAAAATCAGATCGTAGTAGAAGTTTCTGTCTTTATTTTTATCTACCAAATCTTAGCATTATGAGATGTTCCGAGCACCGAATTAGAAACCAATTCACCACTGGAAATTCCATCTTCTCTATCTATTAAATCTTCAATCTACCGAGCTCCTAACTTAAATAGCCCAACTCTTCCAACTAATATATAACCAGCAAAATTGTGATATTCAGTATGACATGTTTCATTACCGCTTACTCGACTGTAGTTACAAGAACTTAACATATTGACATAAAGCTGGTATAGTCAAAATTCACGCATTATCGATTAATAAATTTCAATTCAGAAACCTCTTACATACTTGTCCATCGTAGGAAACCTGCACGTTTTACACAAATTTTCAAAGACATTTTCATTATATAATTGCTCCATACTTCAAACGTTGTTCATTGTTGATTTCATTGTTGTATGTAACATTAAAATCTGTTTATAACTCGACATTCCTGCACAACTGATTGAAATACCAACCATTGCTTCCAAATTACGATCGCACTGGGTAAACCCAGCAACTATGTATGCGATAAAGCGTCACGAAACCCCGATCAATTTTTCATACATTTTTAAGATTTCAATTTACTGACTGCAAAAGTACTACTACCCCCATAAAGATGGTATTCGTGTTAGTAGTAACAATGAATATAGAAAACTAACAATAATAACGAAATAAATCTCTGCTTTGATTCGACGTTCATAAAAATACAGATTTTGATAAACATTAACAGTTTACTTATACTCCGCCGCATAATCTCCGAGTTCAAAAAAAAACCACACCTTTCCACGATCACCATCGCCAGAAGCGAAGTATTCAAAATAAAGTACTATTTCCATTCCATTTCTTCGAAATCTTCAAACAAATAATTAAAAATACAACTTTTCACGAACGTCCATAGTTTACTCATATTCCGTCACAAATTTAAAAAAAATAGAAAAGAAAAAAGGAGGACCCTCCCTTTCCACAGTCGCTGTGTATCATCAAAACAATTAATCCTACTTTTAATAACGTCCACTATTGCCACGGGTCCCCTAAATTGCGTAAATCTATTTCAACCCCCGGAGCAGTTGCGTTTGACGCGTGCGTAGATCAAGCACATGTCTTTGCGCCATCGACCAGCGAGAGTTTCGTTTCGCTTAAATGACACGGGGGAGGTTCGGAGGAAGGCAGACCCTGGAATATGAACACCATCGAAATGGGAGGCTGGACAGATCGGTTGAAGAAGAGGGTGAAGTTCAGTCTCTGGAATATCGAGAGTTTCGTGACAATGGCCACTGGCCTGGCGTCGTATACACTCATCCCTTTGATAATTCACGACGAGAACTCGAGAACTCGTTCCTCCGGGTTCTGCCTTTCATAATCCTAACCACGGGAAGTAACTGAGTGCGAAAGGGAATCTACCGATTGATAAGTTCAGCCGATGGACTTTGTCACAGTTTCTGCGGCGATTTCGAACAGTTTCCATGTGGATTACTCGCGAGACGAGAAGTTATTTTTTCGGGGATTTCGCTTTGTCGAGGACTTACGTTTTTGGACGATGTCTCTTGGAAGAGATTTTATGGAAGTTTGCGAGATTATGTGGTTGATATGCTAGGAGGGTGATAGAATTAAGAGGAGTTTTTAGGAAATTGATATGGAATGGAAAGTTATTGAACATTCGTTAGCGAACAAATTTTTTTTTGCTATTTAGCTAATTTTACAACTGACTTTGAGCTGAGCTTAGCTTTTATTTGGAATAATTAAGATTTTTAATAAATTATTGCCTATCTGTTTCCCTGTTATTAGATATGGAATGAGACAATTTTTGTGATCTGTGACGCGTTTTGTTAAATAATGTAATTTTGCTACATGCAATAATACGTTTATATTTACAGTTAATTCTTACAGGCATAAAAATTAATGATTTTTGAAGTATACTACTGTTTTAGCAAACCTTGTGGTGGATGTTTATATTGGATATCTATAAGATGTGTCCAAAAATGGTCACTTTGAGACTTATTTGATTGAGGAAAAAATAAATTCTGAGAGAAATAAGAAAAAATTAATGAAAATTATAAAATATTACATGTTTTGTAGATTAAAATATAAACTACACAATATACAATATAAACTACACGATTCTATTAAGTATGTTTTATGAAAGTTTGATAGAATACTCTAAAACGTATCAAGAATGTAGTATTCGATCGTTTCTTCGTTGGAAACAACTTCGGAATGCTTGTAAAGTTTGACAGTTCTTAAATATTCCCCAACTCATTCCCGAACGTCATTTCTGTATTAAAACTTCCTAACGAAATGACAAGAAACTTCGAATCGATAAACTACAAGTTCGTTCGATCAGAAAGTAACGTAACCATTTTATTCTGTTATTTATCGCGACCCATTATTTTGTCTCACTAAAAGGAAATATATTCTACAAATTCGCACGTCTGCGTTATTCACTGACTTGATTAGGGTCCAACGACAAAGACATCAGCTACAAATCGCCAAAATCGTCAAGCTTCTACTGACCAGAGGAGAATGAAATTTGTCAACTTCCTCCTAAAGGAGCCCTACTGACCGTGAAACAAACGAGTCTGTCGTGAAAAATCTTCACCGCGTCTCACTGACAAAGTGGACGGTTAGAATTACGCTGCTTGTCGAAAATTACCGATTTTCTTCTGATTCTTGAGTTTCTATATGTAGAGACGTCGAATATTATATTCAAATTATATAGAAATTATAATTTTAAATAAAATACAATCAATACAAAACAAAAATATTGAATATTATATTGATGTATGATCCAATTTCTGTAATAACAATGTTCTTGTGAAATAACTATTATAGATAAATTTTATTGATTATAGATAAATTTATCAATTAAACAGAATAAAATTTTTTACAAATTCTTCAACGAATATCAACTTCTCATTTTCTTTAGCTTGAAATTCACGAATTATCTAATTTCTGCTCTTATGAACATGAAAATTTGCAGAAGGTTCGTAATGAAATGTATAAATTTGCATTATAGAGGAATTAAATTGCCGGTATCCCTAGAACAAAGTTCTAGTTACTGTGAACCAAACGAGATCGTATATACATATATATGTATATGTATGAGTAAACATGATTATGTATTTTCTCTAAAATTTCCTAATTTCCTGAATACAAAATTCTCCAAAATTGCTTCTAAAATTTCGAAATAATTTGTCTAAATCCTACGAAAATCATACAAACCAACCTTTCGATCAAATTTCTCAATCCAATTAAAAGGCAACACAACTAACAAAAATTCCATTGAAAACACACACGATGCTTCACCGAAACTCGATTTTCTTCTATCCTCGATCTTTAACTTACGGGGATATCCAATTTCTAAAATCGGCGGAGGGCCGAAGGTTTCCTAGAACTTCTCAAAGGAGTATATAAATTTACTTGGATGCATGGAATCGCCAACAACTCCGGAACAGTGTACCGGTGACCGTGAAACAAAACGAGATCGTCGTGAAAAATCTTTATGGCATCGCGCTGTTGCCTCTTCCGACGAGGTAGAAGGAAAAGGGATCGATTCGACGAATGGGATACGCTTGCTTTCGTTTACATCGAAACAAGAGTGGAAACAGACCCTCTGCGAGGTCCCGGCATATCGTCTTCCTTCCACCCTTTTTCCCTCCGTCACGACTTCTCCTTCGTCTCTCTGTAGATTTTAAATCACCACCAACAATAAGACGCCGCAATATGTATTAAGAAAGCGTTTCTCGTCTGAAATTGATCGTCTGACAGTAAATAGCTAGGGGGTGGAGCCAGGTTGGGCGTTTAGAAGGGTGCATTGGAATGAGACGGGATGAGGAAGATAGGTAATTGTAAATATTTAAGAAAATTCAAGCTTTTAAGAAGCTTTTCGTTTGCTCCTTGATTACTTTAGCGGTGATTTGACTTTTTTTATTTAAAGTAGAAAGTCGGAGGTTTATTTTTTATGTATTTTTTTTATTGCGATCGGTGGATAAATTTGGATAACGCAATGATAATAATCAAAGTATAAATCGTTTATCACGAAATTATAATAAAAATTTAGTTTCTTTGTATCTAAATATTAACCGTTTAATTCTTGTTGACGTAGGAAATGATTTAATATAATTTAATAACGAAATGAAAAGAGAAAGAAGAATGTAAGGAAATTCGAAGAAGATATTTTGACGATGATGCGATTGAAGAAAATTGAACTGGCAATAGAAAAAGGGTGTACTATATTAATTTTGTCTCACATTCTTCGTAGAATTGTTGTACATAGCGTGTCTGAATATTTCGGGATTTCACGGTACCGAGAGAAGGAGTTCTCAAAGGAGGTCTGGAAATATCGCGATTTTACCGTTTCAACGAAGGCTCTTTTTTCTAAGCTAAGAATTTCACCTTGCATACAGTCCCTTTGCATAAACGCTAGTCTGACCTCCTTTTTCTTTGTGGAACAGTTACATTCTTCTGGTTTTACGTTTTTTTCACGCTTCCTTCCTTTCATCTTCCCACAGTTTCGTCTTGAACGCGACAACAAAGAAACCGCGTTTCGGTTTTTTAGTGCATTAATTAAAACAACTCACCGCGAACCTAGCTAAACAATTCAATTATCGCGCATAAAAGGCTAACGTCGAGCGTCATACAACAACGAAGAAATTAAAAAGAAATGTTTACGTAAATAATATTCGAGCACAGGCGAGGAATTAAATTAAACACTTTTTCAAACTCGATCTTCTTTTCTATAATATTTAATTCTACTTCGAGTTAAGAAAAAATCTTATTCTTAACTCTAAAATGTTATCTTATTATTCTTACGAGAAACATTTATAATTTTTTCCGTCTGATGACGACAAGAATGTCATTTCACATTTTAAAATATCTCTTTTACAAAATATTTTATATCTAGCCCCCAAATGAATCGGCTACAAGATCCAAGTATTTCTACATATACAACTTAATGATCATCTACTCGATGAACCTTCAAACCTTTACTCTTTTGATCGCTATCGCAGAAAACCTTTTTTTTTTAACTTGATTACACCTGAACAGTACCAAATCAAAGTCAAAACACATGCATATATACTCCAATATAATTCAATAATCATCCACAATACTATTTCACGTCACGCGTGAAACATTGCAATTATTCTTCAATGTCGACAAAGTTTGTCGCCAAAGAAAATTCTCTTAAAGAATCCCTTTATTCTTAGGCAATTTCAAAGAGATTGATACGAAAGTCCACATCCATGGTCTTAAGCAACGCAATGATCGCGGATAATATCATTTCACTCTACATCTAAGAAATCCTAACACGATACTTCTTCTTCGATTATATTCTTCCAATAACAAAATTCATCTATCATCGTACGATGTTCTCTTTGGATCTACCTATCTACGATATTTCCAGATAAATCGGTTTACAAACCCACTATCCATATTTCTATAACTATAACTCAACATCCATCGTTGCACTAATCAAAAAATTCCCCAACGTCCATTCGATACGCGGATGGATAGCGTACATCCACCGAAAGCTCGTATCAATTCAGTGCAGAAAGGAGAGATGCCAAGAGGAGAGATACGAAGATAGCTAAATAGGAAAAGGAGGTAACGCGAAAATTGGCCAGAGCGAAGTTCCTTGGTCAGATGATCGCGACGTGGAACGAAGGAAGCGGACGAGTTACGAGCATGGCTTCGATATCTTGCCGTATCTGTACGGTCGTAACCGCGACCTTAGCTTTCCTTTAGTATTGGTCGGTTATGCTCGGGTCGATATCAGGCCACAGGGAAGAGGCAGCATCCACACGGGCGCCATTCGGCCTCCTACAGCTACGCCTCGACTCTGTGCCCTCTTTCACTGCGTCGTTTCGCCCCTTTTCCAACGTTCCCCTAACCTTCTAGGACGGCTTGAAAGCTGCGAGGAAAAGACGCCTCTCTCGCCCTACCTACTCGTTCCCACTCTCTCTTTTTCTGTCTATCTCTGTCTCTCACTCTTCGCTCGAGTGTTCCTCTTTGAGAGAAAGGACGTGAGTATGGCTCATAACGTGGTCATCTGACATTTGCGCCGACAGGAAACTCCGAACCAGGGAACTCTACGGTAGCGTAGAGGAGCGAGCAGAGGATGTAGCTTCCCTCTTTCCGTACAACCGGCGGCCTTTTCATTTAACCCTTGGCGTTACGATGCCGATGTGCTTTTCCAATCTTGCGTCCTCCCACCAGTTTAAATGAATTTCGAGAAGCATTTGTCGCCGAACGTTTCGGTAAGCCATGGTTTAAAGAAGACGAGGATCAATGTCGACGTTACAGTTGAGAAACACGGAGGGAGAAAGATGTTGCTGGGAGTAGTTGTTTCGAATAAACTTTAACTTTTCAATTTTCGAAGTTTCGGAGTTCAAAGTTAGGCCAGAGGAATTTCCGAATTCTTGAACTTTGGAAATTCAAGCTATTTTAATTTTGGAACTTGTCAATTTTCATATATTCGAATTCCCGAATGTTCGATCTTGGGAATTTTTCAATTTTGGAATATCTTGGAACTTTTAGATTTAAAGATTTAAATGTTTCCATATTCTCATTTAAATGGGCCATAGAATAACCAACATATTTGCCAATTGCAAATTTTCCACCTAATTTCTCCTACCGCTTTCTCTTTTACTTTTACCGCTTATCCTAAATCCTAGAAAAGATACACATTATCCCATCACTTCGTGTCACTGCTTATAAAATCAAAGTGTCCGATAATAAACTTGAATGCTCTTTCCAATTTCGATCACCGTCAGCAAAGAATAGGTCAACCGTCTAATTTCCTAAATTAGAAGAGCCGAAAAGAGGAAGAGTGATACGCTCCAGTGGCACACGGAAACGCTACCTGAAACGTGTACGTGTATGGATCCTATAGTGGACGTTTGACATTTGCACTGACCTTACGACACAGTACTTAGGCAGTCAGTGAATCGAATTACGCAACTGAGATACGACACCGCCAACTTGACGCTTTCCTTAATACAAGTATAGCGCAAATTTGTTGCTGTACTGTCGAAGTCATTTGCATTTGGTTCTAGAATTAAAACAACGTAGGAAGCTATTAAAAGTTATTTTGTCGAGTACCTGTCTTTGTAGAAAGTTTCAAGATCACACATCGACTAAGTGGAATTTAAATAAATAGTAGAGAAATTGAGGTTTCGTGAATCATACGCAATTAAAAATACCAAACTTGTCGGTGTTTGCCATTGATGCAATTGGTGGTGAAAAAGTGTGAATTTTAAATTTTCTTGAGTAGTCTCAACGACGTTATAAGCTTCACTTAATACAATATATGACACTGAAAGCAGTACAACCTTTTTTTTTTTAATCCATTTATAGCGTCACAAAACAATCGAAGATGATCCAGTGTTGTACAGCCAAGGCCAAGTTGACAGCGGTATAAATAACAATCTCGACGCAAAACTGGTAAAATTATAGATATACCGTTTTACATGATAAAAATAGAAACATAATCCTCTACAAAGCTATATAAGTATATGTATATATAGAGGAGTATGCATGAAGAATAAAGATATTCAATAAAAGGAAATTTGAAACTTTTTAAGTTGTACCCCTAACAATGCCAAACAGCGATATGCAAAATTTGTAAAATTAAACAAATGCGCAAGTTTCGATTCTGAGAATCCCTTTGATAAAAGAGTAATCAGATACAATTTTATAATTATAATTTCAAATGAAGCTAGGCTTTTCTTATTATAGAAGATAAGATTTTTAAAGTAAGAAAATGAAATATAATTCTTACATTAATATCGCATATGTTTCCCATTTAAAAAACGTTATTGGTAAAAGTGCAGGCGTTAAAACGAAGGAGTAGAGTGATAATTATTTCTACATGCATTTTCCACACATCGCGAGTTTGATATACACAAATTCCAGGAACGTCACGTGCGATTAATTGGCAGTGACCAATTAGCGTACAGAAGTATATTACTTAATTAGACATTCAACTGGCTCATTTAATTCGTTCGGAACCGCGTGCCACTGTAATTCAGCCAAAGAAATCCATAGTGAGAAGAATTTCGAACGAGAACTTTAGCTTTAAGTGTTTTACTAGAGCAACTGCTAGAAATTTGTAATACATAGCATTGAATAAAAATGCTAATACAATACAATACGTATATGCATAATACGTAATTAAAACTAATTGATTATCTCGAGATCTGTTCCATCCACAAGATATTAAAACGAATTTCTTACTTTGAATATTTTATACATTTTTTTGATAAATTATGCGCCTTCTGTATGTTGTGTGTTTTTATATTTTTAAATTTATGGGACAAAATTTAAGAGAAAAGTTGAATCTTTCCCGTCATAATCGCGAATCACGTCTCATAATTATTTTTACGTTCGTTAATCTTTATCTGTCGAGATTCCTACATTTACCAAAAATATCTATCTCCAATTTCATATTTGCAATATTTCATATTTCAACGATCTCTTAAATCTCACCGTTCAATCACCTTAAAGCAATTTCAAACAGTACCTGATTTAAATTCAAATCTTAATGAAATCTTCGATAAATTACAATATTCGCGAGAAAATCAAACCCGAGGAAATATAGTATAGATTCTTGATTCCAGAAATAACGAAGAAATCACGTCTTGACATTTCACATGCGGTCCGCATATTTCCTTTAACGAGAAGCCGCGGCAACGCTCAATAGGAAATTTCACAATACCGGAAATACAGAGACAACGCAATTTGGATCAGGAACGAGGCTATCTCGATTTCTTCTTCCACTATTTCTTATCCTACTTTTTCCACGCTATTCCATCTGATAATCGAAGCGCCGTCTGGACGTCTTTGCGGTTCGATTTAGAAAATTCTCGATGGCATTCTGCAATTTTTACAGGCAACCTGTGGCGGAGGAGTACGCATCACACGCACGCACAGCTTCTTCAGATCAGAAGATAGCGAAGACGGATAGAAAGGGAAAAAAGAAGAAAGAAATCGATTGATATTCCAATGTGTTCGCGGCGTGCCGTGAAACCAGAAAAATCCACTTTGCATTTTTCATAGAAGAAGGCGGCCACTGAGGTTTGTTGAAAAAACGGGCACGAACCGAATATACCGGTCAAAAGGCGTTACGCGGTGTGACGCAAAGAAAATAGACGAACTCGAGCCGCTATTGCGATGCAAATGTGTGTACTTTCTTAACTATTCTCGCGACTTCACGCTATTTACGGTCTATTTTAATTTTCGGATGCAGCTAGTTCTCGCTTCATAAATTTTCGCTTTACGAATTTTTATTTTACATTATTGTGTTCATGTTTGTCTTACATGTAAATCTTTGGCTATTTTTATGCTTTATATCTTCCTTCTCACGAACATGATTCTCGATGATAGCACTATTTTTGAGGTTGTCAGGAATCAATTATGTAACTCGTAAAGGCCAGTGCTACCTGTATCACTTGAAGATCTTTTTGCATGCTACGTTGTTTGAAACGATCGGAAGATTATTTTCCATGTCACTGTAATTTGTACATCTACATTTTTGTTAATTTCGACGATTGTCTTTAAATTAAAATCGTATAGTAGAATAGAATGTAATTCTACATGCAAAAATGAAACGAAGATACAGAATAAAATTTTTCCGTTTCGTTATTTATTTTTGAGAAAATCTAATTTGAAAATGTGGCACACACAGGTGGTTAACTAGCAATTTAATAAAGTTGATATCATCATACAACAGTATGTGTTATTCCAAAAGCAAAGCTAAGTGAAATATGTAGAACAACAATTTTTCCAGTTAGAGCCACTTTTTTTTTTTTAGAAAAATGAGTTTAAAGATTTATTAAGTGTACATGTACTTAACTGATTTACTTAAGTGACATGTACTCAACTGGATAAAGCTATTGTAATCACACAGAAGATTATTCTACGAACTAGAAAATGTAAAATTTAAATGTATTAGGTTGTACGAAATGTTTCTTTCGTTTATTCAATAAAATAATATAAAACAGAAATTGTCGTTCATCTATTATCACCTTATGAAACGGAATAAACTTTTCGAACAACCTAATAGAATAAAAGTATAGAATACAAATATGGTGCTTCGTTTTCGATAAAGTCGAACGTGGAAATCTATCGAATGTACGTATATTTGGTTAATTCCGGCTGGAAAGGGAAGTAAGATTTAAGAAAATATACTTTACCAGCGAAGATAAATTGAAAACGTACAATAAAATTTTTTGATTTGTCTCGTTTTCGAGAAAATCTAGTTTGAAGCAGCAATTGTCGATGTACTTCGTCAAAAGCAGCAGCAAACGCGTTCGATCGTCTGATTTTGCTGAGTACGCGTGCACTCGATAGATCTTTAAACTCCATTTCCTGGAAAACGAAGCTCCAAACGAAAAAAGGTTGTCTTCTGCATCTTCGATTTATCTTTGATCGTGGCATAGCTTCTTATTAGATTATATCATCTACGACGCCTTATACTATCGTATCACAGTTACACGATAATGATTTAATTGCAATTTCTTCTTAAAATAATCTTTTCCCTGTTAGGAGAAATATTTGAAAGCATAGGAAGTTGAAGAATACTCGAGACTATCGATTGATTTCGTTTAAAAAAATTTGAAGATCTGTTACGAGATTAATTGCAGAGGGATGTCCTCTTAAAAAAAATAATTGACTTTAATTCGCTAAGTGTAAACTACAAGATTGAAGAGTCGAAGAATTAAAATACACTCAAGTACAGCGAAGCGTGATGTAGTGTTATTTGTTCGTTTCTCCGATCTTCTATCGCTTTCTTTATATTCTTCGACTACAAAATTCTAAGTTAAACATTTTTTGAAACTTTCTGTTACATCACGTTACATAGTGTCCGACCTACTACATCAGCGATAATAATGACAAACATTCAAATTCAATGCAAAAATTTGTTATTCTTGGTCAATATCAAACAGAATTTTGTAAAGAACGAAAAACAATTCCTTAATAGTAGGAAGCTTTACGAATAAATGATATGAGTCGTTTAGGAAATTTTACACATTAGTCGAGAAGATAATAACCGATAGCATTAAAGAATTTATAATAAACACAAATTACCTTAACTTCGTATCAGTTCGTTCTTCGATATTAATACGATAGAATAATTGCAACATCGATCTAACTGTTCCCAAACACTCGTGTATCATCCAAAATATGCAAATAAAAATTAAACAAATCAATTAATAGGTTACTGCACATTGTGCGTGTTTCGTTTGAAACAATTCGATATACCTCGATCTTTGCTTTCCATTTTCGTGAATATTTCATGATACGTCAAATTTTTGCAACTATCACACACGAGCTAGATAGCTCGATCTATTCATCCCGCGTTCGAGCAATTAATTTCTCAACGATTAACGATAAGTGATATACCAAAGGCCGTTCGAATTTGCTGTTCGAGTTTCACCGCAGTTTCGAGACTTTAATTTATCATCGCCGAAATCATTGGATGTTTTATGACAAAAAGGTTTGTCAAACGGAGCGGAACAGAGAGATATACGTCCCACTTACAAGGCCATTGATTTATTTTAACCGCAGCTCCGTGTATTTTGACACGAAACTGTCATTCCTTGTTAATCAATTGCTGGCTATGTCGTTACACGAATCAATGAAGCACCGGCACTCGTTTTATCAATCGTAATTTCCGATCCTTTCTTCCTTATTAATTATCCACTCTTCGAGCTTTCTTCCATCCTCCAGAAACTTTCTTCGCAAAAAATTCCACTCCACAGAGTTCGCTCAAAAATTCTCTCTGTAGTTTATTACTTTTTAAAGGCGGGTCTCTTCAAAAATTCTTCTCCTTTTCTCCTTCGCGAAAAAATCTTGCAAGAGAAATTCCGTGTTTTAAGAAATCGCGTGAAATATTTAATGCCGTGGAAACTTAAATTTGAACGCATCATAGCCTGTACTAGTATACCGTCACGTTCATTATTAAATTTCTATGCAGTGGTTCGATGAAGTATATTCAATTTATTTGCGGTCCCTTGCGTCTCAGTCGCGTTATTAGTACGTTGTACTTTGTTCCGACGCGTCGTGAACATTCTACTTTATTTCTTCCGGGTAAACCTGAAATTTGCAGGTTGAGAAAATGAACGTCTCGGCTGACACCGACACCATTGAAGAAGTAACCTGGAACGTTTACGAAACGTCGAAAGAAAACGTAACGTACGAGTAAGGCTATTGAAATTGGAGCACTCGTCAAGCTTTCAAATCTAAAATATTAAGCTTACCAATTTTTGTAGCACCATTCTGCTATTTTTTTTTAACAAAATAGTCTCTTCTTTGAATTTTCAAGTTCCTCCGTCCTCTGTCAGGAATATCCACGAAGAATCAAATAAATTTATACGCAAACGAAGACGTAGGAAGAAGGTGCTGCAAGTATTACGAAATGAAATCTTACCGCTTATTGTTCCATCGACTGGATCTCGATTGCGGAAGATCGAGCGAATTCCCATCGTTGCTTGAACATGCCGACGCGATCGTATCCGCTCGCATCTAACTCTACAAATACTACCAGTATATCGATTTAGACCTATCGTTGACCTTTTCCTATGGCATTTTTTAAAGTTCGAGCGAACCTTGGCATCGACTACTCGACGTGGGAGAAAATATCGACGACGAAACGTCAAATTGAACCTTACCGATGCAGAAATTCTCCGCCGCTTTCACATCAAAGTCCACGGCGAAAATTGATCTCCGTGTCGGAACGCCTGCCTCGTTCTAAAATCGTTAACCGGCCTAAATTTGTATTTCAGTTCGTGTCGACGAAATGGTATATATATTTGCTTAAAAAAAATGATTTATTTGACGAAGATAGGTGCTGGAATAGCGGAACATTGCGTTATATTGATCTTGTTTTCGTTTTTGAAAAGGTATCGTGAAGTGTGAGAATATGAGAGCTTGGTTTTATGATGTGTGATTATGCAAATAATAAATATTTATACTCGAACATATGTATATATGTGTCTCTTCATTATTACACGTATTTTTTAACACACTGTTAAAGAACATCTTGTCAATCGTAACTTTGAAAATAATGCTCGCAAGAGCAGATGATATTAAAATATTACTGATCTTACTAAGTATATCTTTGGTTTCCACGAAACTGTGTCAACTCACCAGTTATTTTCGAAAGACCTACGTACATCTTTGAATCTGGCAAATTGTTTTCGATTATAATTATGTCATATTCAAATTCCCCTGTTTAATCATAAAATGGTATTAAAATCAGAAAATCAAAAAATATACACTCATCATATTCCTCTTCTATAACGTTCAATTACTGATATTCTTCTTACTAAAAATACGCAACGCTATCATCGCCAATAATCCATTAAATTCGACTAATCGAAGCATAAACCAGAATATTCGAAATTATCATAATGCCGCGTTTTAAACAGCTGTTGAAATGTTCAACAAACAACAAAAGTGGGTATCAAGTTACGGATATGGCAAGCTCGTTGCATAACTCGATTCGACGGGAAAGCTATTGGATAGCGATCGGTATCCTCGCAGCAAGCGATTCGATTTCCTGTACCGGCCACCGGATTCAGCGAGGGATTTTTTGTCGCGTTGGATCCCCGACTATCGATCCGTATTCGCTCGTGCCTTTCGACAACTCGTTCGGCGAAACGGTCGTTCTTTTCGCTGGGAAGTCGACTCTGCAGAAACGAAATGAATTTCGTTAGAGAGAGAGAGAAAGAGAGAGGTAACGAGAGGAAAAAAATTTGGAGCGCTCCGGAAGCATTGTTTCCGCACACCTTCCGCCCGCCTTTTTTTCTCTGCCAACTTCGAAAACTTCGCGAAGAACGTGTCTTCGAAAAGTACATTAACTTTCATTTTTCGTTCAAATATCTTCATCCAAGTTCGAATAGACCTTGCATAAATATAAAAATAAATACTACGATAATTGTAAGTATCTCTCATTTCCTTCGTTACATTATTTAAAATTTTTTAGATATTTTTTGGTCGAGAGACTAATATACTTTTATTAAGAAAGCGTAGTATTAAACAATGTTTTCTTACTTCGTCAAAATAAATAAAAATGTAAATGAAAGTTTAAGTAAACACACTTCTTTTATGGAATCTCATATTTTGTTCAATTTCGTTTATTAGAGGTAGTTTTTTTTTTATTTTTCTCTCGCTTCAATATCGTGTTTTTTTTCTTTTTCTAGCAAGAAGTGGTACATCGCGAGAAAATATGGATAAGTATTGCAAATAAGAGTAGCGTGAAGTATAAACGATCTAGCTTTAATGAATATTCATCGACTGCTGTATTCCAGTTTATTTATACAACGCGATGATTAGCGATGGCCAGGGAAGAGCGTGCATTGATCCGTGTTTATTTGAGTGCTAGATTCTGGTAGCTTTTGAACACGATTGTGACGTGCTTAATTCGTACAGAAAACAAATACAATCAGACTAATGAGAAAATGAAACAATCAGTTTCAAATGCTTAAAAAATTCTAAAAGAATTAAAAGGTCAATTTACCTACAATGAATTATACAGTGAGATTATTTCATATTCAGATTAACAGTCAATATCATATATTATCGCTAGTATCTCGACATTTCGAGAAAATACAGTTTCTACCAGAAAGATAGTCCAGTAAAATTTTATTTTATGAAAGATCACGAAAGGGTACTAGAGAAAATCAGAAAACATCAGAAAGCGTAAGATTAAAAAAAGAAATAAATTAAAGTAGACTTTAGGTTCAATTATGAAAATTTCATAGAAGAATAAGAATTGAAAATTGAGCAAATAGAGAGCAGAAGATAGAATAGAAATGAAAGAGAAAAATTAGGAAATCGACGTAACGTTAAAGAATGTTTCAGAATTTCAATCGAATATGATTCACGAATGGTACAATCTCAGCCTTAGCCTCTATTCTCATTCGTCTTCGGCATTCGCGACGGAAAGCGTGAAAAGCGACAACGAATAGACCGTTTCACCAGTGACAGAAGTATCGACTTCTATTCATGCGCGCCGTATTTATATAGTTTTTTAGATAAAAGCATTTTATGCCGCGCACGCAACTGCAAAGCAAAGCTTTTAGCTGAAAGCCGCGTTTTCAAACGACAAGTCGCTCGCAAACCGATATATCTGTCTGATCTACCTCGATGATGGTCAACAACGTTAAAAATTGTGTACCGGTTTGGCGCTTCTTTGCATCTTTTGTCGTTGCTCTCGAGCAGAGGGAAAAAATCCACGTACGCTTTAGACACATATCGCTCCGAATATCCACTTCGTTATAACGAAAGAATTGACAAATTTAAAAGATCGACGACCGAAAGTTCCAAATACGAAGTGAAAATACTCTTAGAAGCTCGAATAACTTGGATAGTTACAGAGAAAATTTCGTATCGAATGGAAGTAACGTATATCAATAATATAGAAAACACATCGTATAACTGTGTGAAATACGGAACATCGATTTAAATTGCATAATTCGAAGGATTTAAATGAAAATTTTCAATGAAAATTTGTGTGATATAAAAGCATAACGCAATAATTTTGAATCGAGATGAATCGAGAAGCGAATTTATAATTGCCATTTTGCAAGTTCAAGTCAGAGTTTAACGCAAGAAAGAGTTAAGTATGAAAGAGGACGGCTAAAAAATTTCATACGAAAATGCTAAAGAAGGAAGAAGATATACGCGGTTAACTAGTTCGTGAATCTCGTAAAAAATAGAGTCTCGAATTAACGATGCCCGTAATTAATTTCGAGCAAGTGGTCAATTTCACGGAAACGGATCGTTGCACAGATTGAATATATTAATATTAATGAAATCATTGGAACAGCCAGTTTGCCAGTGACAATAATTAATTATGCTTACCAGCAAGAGCATCTATTCGGTTGTCTTTACGGTATGAATTTGTCAACATTTTCTGGATATTTTGATGCTGGACTAGGATTTCTATATGCTAGATTTGTTCGTTAAACTCAATCGAAAGTTCACGAATCAAAAGTATTTTCTTCATTTCGACTTTCGGAAATTATAATATTTCACAATGAAAATTTGGAATTCTACAAAAGTGCCAGTGTATCGAATATTTGCAGCAAACAATACTGGCGAGTCTTGCAGTAAAACCACACTAATTTCACGGAAGCTTATCTTCCTGTTTTCCGGTAATTACATCTGTGGAATGCTGATCGATGACGCGAATGGAACCAATTAAAACAGTCTGCCGAAATCAGTGGGCAATTCATGAATGAAAAAATTAAATCGTTCCAAAGTACCCACATATTTACTGGTAACTTATCTTTCTATGTATTGTCCGAAGGCTTTCAATTTCTTCTCCCTGCACTTTTTTTTAAATCAAATTACTCGTAATCGTAAACTTCATATACCAAACTTTTACTTACAAAGAATTTTGTGGAAATACGACGTCGATAATTTTACGAAGCAGCTTCATTTTGTAAATATTTTTTATAAACGGTCAACTAATTCGATTTTCTCGGCTAAAAAGAGACTAATGTTCCGAGAAATTGTAGAGTCTTCCCAGCAAATTTCTTTTCTCCTCCTCTTTTTGCCGAAGCACTTACAATTAAAAAAATTCCTCGTAAATTTGCTATGTAAAAAAGTACCGCAACAGTTGACAGAGCAATTCCAAACTTACGCCAACGAATTCACAAAATGTGAGTATCGTTAATACGAATGTATCGTAAAATGTACCGTAGATCTGCAACAAGTATCGAGGCAGAGAAACGCTATTACAAAGAACTTTGTTCACATATGTTGTGTAACATCTTCTATCCTCAGTCTCCCATTATTTTACGATTTTACTTCATCCCATAGCAACAACATTATCCTTATTTGCATGTAATCGTCGTTCCATATACTCGAAACACTTTCGCCGTACTGTCAGAAAACATTATTCACAATGTGCCAAGCGGAGAGAATTATTAAGGAAAATAGGAAACCGAAGGAGGTTGTACGATCCGGCAGGACAAACGATAAATCCTTATCGGCTTTCGACGTGGCATAGCTGGCGAAGTAATAAATACAACGAACAAAGAAAGCCTTCTGGCGCGTTCAATGGCGGGTCTGGTGCGGACCAATAAATATTTTCCGCATGGTCATCCTATAAAATGTACCTATCATGCCAACGACCGACACCGTGATGTTGGCTCCTTTTGCGGTGTTAACGAACGACGAAAGTCGAGACGAACACTGAAACTGAGACTTCACCGAATATTTTTCCCATTTCACGCTCAACATATAAGAAGTGCCGGGAGACATCGCGGGTTGACTTTTCCTTACTGGAAGAGAGAAAGTTTCCACTCGCACAGCTCGTATTCCTGTGATCCCTTATCGAATGTTAATCTTCCTTTGTCTCCGATGCTTTATCTCGCTGGTATTAAACGCGAAGAACACTTCGATATTAAATGCACAAACGAAAATCATTTCCATTCGCTGCGTGTTACTTTGTTCCGTTTCGAACATTCGATATTGACTTATACGAGAGGTAAAACGGATTTCTTTGTTCTACGTCGACTCCTTTGTCACTCATTTCTGTAAAATAACTCGGTAAATTTTCTAAAACGAATATCAATTTCTCGGTATAAAGAAAGTATAAATATTTCATTTGTTGTTTCATATTTTAACTGAATGTTTCTATCCGTTTCGTATCCGATTGTTTCGAGTACGATATTGTACATGAAACTGGGCTGCTTTCTGGAAGAAGAGCTCATAAGACGAAATGGTGAATCGAATAAATTGTATTGCAAGTTCTAGCCCTAGTTTTTTTTTCGTACTAACTACGTTTCAGTTAATAATTATGACTATTTAAAAATAATAGGCCTCTCAAAAGTGGAGATAAATCCATGGAATTTTGCTTTGCAAAATGTCAACGATAAAAACGTAGTTTACTTTGCAGTATTCATTTATAAAATAAATAGAAATTTCATAATGATTCAACAATTTATTTCACTGGAAATATTTACATCTTTGGCATCGATCTATAAATTCCTGTATCGAAAATCTCCTCAATTATTCCATGAATTACAAAACAAAATAATTTGCGAATAAGAAATAAAATACGACTAATTATTCTACACAAAAATGAAATATCGGAGCATAAGGCGAATAAATTCGTCGACGGTGGCCATCAATCCGCATACGAGAAAAGGATTGCAGCGAGTAAATGGTAAAAGTGGCCACGATATGGCCCCGCTTTTCTGCTCGCAGCCGCGTCATCGGGTGTATCGCGTATTATTAAAAAAGCAGCTGATCAAACTGCTCGAGAGGATGCTACTCGATAACACAACACTCCGGGGTCGATAGCTATCTTTATTTGACGGAAAGCGAGCGGCAGGCACGAGGCCCGTGATGCTGAGAAAAAAAGAAGGATCGGGGAAGTCAAGTGTCGAGCTCGTCGACTGAAGCTTCTCGATACAGTTTTGAAAAGGGACCGATACTTTCGAAGATGAGCAACACGTTTCCCGCTGTTTCGTCGACGAACGTGTATTTAGAACGTTCTCTCTAACGGGCTGTATTATTTTTTACTCGTACTACTTTCTACGTATTTCGATGCTTATATGTAGTACACCCAGTATATCTGGTATATGATCTTATATATCTAAATATTAGCGGTATTTAATACATAAAGCCTTTTTGTGATAATATCGAAAAGGAAGAAAATTGTGACAAATAATAGTTAACGTAATAATAAAGATGTATTCAACTCTTTCATCTCACAGTCAGAAGATACACGGAAAATTACGAAAACGCGTAAATCGCGGAAGATTTCAAAAGGAAAAATATTTAGTTCTTTAAAGATCCAAGTTAAGCTTAAATCTAAGCAAATTTATTCGTAAAATTCTCATACTTGAAAGATAATAAAAAGAAAAGAGGGTAAATAAATTCAACAAGACGTCTCATCTTGAATGTTGGCCTGCAAAAAACTAAGAACAAAAGGCAGGAATACACAAACTTATAAATTTTCCCCTTGTTTCTTTTTTCTAGTCACCCTTTGATCCTCGGTTTTTCTCCCGTTTTACTACTTTCGGCGTTGAGAACTTGCTCGATCTCGTTCGCATGTGCGTAACATTCCACGATACGAATATAATGGGGACACGTAGAGAGTCACGGACTGCACCGGCAGGATCATTATGCAAACATATGCTAATGCCAAGCAGAATCATGACGGACAGAAAATGTAAAATATTTTTCCAGGCTTCGAATGCGGAAGCACGGAATCCGGTCGTACTTCGATTCTATTTGGTACAAACAGGAATAAAGAAATATGTAGCGAAGAGCGTGTATAAAACAGAATAGAGGAATACATACAAATTTTTCTTTCAATTTCCTGACCGTCGTAGGTTGTAACAGTTGTTAAAACTACCTCGTGCTCTTATTCCAATCTTTTACTGTTACCGCGCATATTCAATTCGATCAATTCGATTTCCTACAATTACCGATTATATATTAATACAATTATGATATACACAGAAAATTGTAAATGTTTATAAAATAACTTACACGGTAAATACCTCCTTTTCCATTTTATATCGACGAAGACAATAAAAAGAACACACCTTTACGCTATTAATATCACTGAAATACAACTCGTGGAATGAAACTTATGGACGAAAATTTTTTTTTGTCGACAGTTCAGATCTAAATAAGGTAAACAGATAAAATTGACGAACATGTGTGACCTCCATACGCCATTCGACCTAAAAGCTTGCGCAATTTTGTGAAAAATGACAAAAGATTGTAGACCATTCTACACGTCGAGAATAATGTAAACATTAACCTACATTCCTCACCATTTTACACGGCGAAACAACGTACAATATTCTAAACCGGAAACACATATTCCGGGAAACGTACACACGGGTGCGCGTGCAAATTTTGTAATTAAAGGGACACTTGATTTATTTCATCAGTGTTTTCAATAACGATATCTCTCGATTCCGAGAAAAAAGCGTAATTGTGTTTCCCATTTTTATCTTTTCCACAACACCTTCGAGTACGTGTTTATCTACATGAATATTTTATTGTATAAATACCATCGTCAAACACATTATACGGGACAAGCTGTTCTTCGTCATAACAGCCATAACGTAATGCAACGAATACCTGAATTTTCGTGTACCTGGGCGAATAAATAACAATAGTAAAAAGTTGATATTTCCAGCATGACGTAAATCAGACAGAATCATGCTTGTATAAATAAAATTTCGTTCGTTGCGCGTTCGTCAGAAAGAAAATTTCGGAAGAAATGTTCATCGATATACATGTATAAATTTTTTACTTTACGTTTCCTGCTGCTTTTTCTAGGTACATACGAGAAAAATACATACTTTTGTTAGTTTATTAACAGCGCTTCGCTTTGATCGTGATATTTCTTCGCTCTCAATGTTAAATTTCTTCTATTATTGTTTTATTATCGTTATTTCGTCACTTTATCTTTATTATTTTATTAACGATATCGTTTTCATGGTTTTAGCTGTTTTTTGTCTCAAAGTTCGTATTCTTGCCAATTTATAAATGCGTTATCATATTCCTTTTTGTAATATTCTACGTATTTTTCTGCTTTTGAAGGGCTCTTTTATTATCAAATAATTAGCACTTCCCATCTGCGTTTACAATAGCTTTTATTTATAATCAGCGATATAATTAATCTTTTTTAAGAATATTTTCTACGCAATCTTCAACTCCTCGACAATATACATTCTCAACAGTTATTTCCTTTAATATCTTTAGGAAAGATTATTGAAAATGCGAATAAACCTGTCTGTGCGAAAAAGTTAATTGAATACAGAAGCGTAATGAATAAACTTTCATAAATCGAATAAACTATTATGCCATACAGAAAACCGTACAGTAAGTACAATAAGAATTCGACGTTCGTGCGAGTGAATGTCGAAGCGTGTCATTAGGGTGAAAGAAACGAGGGCTCGTAACCACTGCGAATGGTGACAAAATACAAACAAGTCTCGAGTGAATGGCCGTGAATTCTGTGTTCGAAAGTTGCCTACGTTTCAACGAAACGGCAGCCGAGTGGCAGTAAAAATTTGTTTTCATCGTCTCGTCCTTACCAGCAAACTTTTACGAGACTTGACATTTTTTTCTGATTTCCCCAGCTGTAAAAGTCTATAATCGGGATGTTTTGAAACGTTGTTGCTTTAAAGAGAAGCGATTACAGTGTAATTTCTTCATAAATATACAGGGTGGTTGGTAACTGGTGGTACAAGCGGAAAAAGGGTGATTCTACGCGAAAAAAGAAGTCGAAAATATAGAATAAAAATTTTTCGTTTGAGGCTTTGTTTTCGAGAAAATCGACTTTGAATTTTCGCTCGGTACGAGTGCACTTTACCACGTCTCGTTATAACGGATCTCACTATAGATCGTTGTCTCGATGGAAAAATTAAAAAAAAATAAAAAAAAATTTTTTATTCTATATTTTCGACTTCTTTTTTCGCGTAGAATCACCCCCTTTCCGCTTGTATCACCAGTTACCAACCATCCTGTACAACTATTGGTTTTCTAGTATTAGGTCGTCCGAAAAGTGTCTTTCGTTTTATAAGGAAATAATGGATGCACAACATTTTCCGTTTTATATTATTTTATCGAATTACGTATGATCCACTTTGTTCTATCAAAATAAAGATCAGACAGATTAGGTTTCATGTTTGTATAAAGATGCGTCGTTGTAAAGGGCGTGTCTGTGAAAGAAAGACACTTTTCGGACAACCTAATACATGCAAAAATTGTATCAAATGGATGAAAATAGTTTTCAGAAATTAATGATTTCTGCAGATTTCTGTCTTTTTTTTTTGTAAATGTAATTAAAGAAATTATAAAAATTTTATCATGAAAATAACATTCGTAATATGTAAAAATAACAAATGATATTTCCTAACAACGATAAAACCCGAATTCTGCTTTCAATGCAATTGCCCATATTCGTTGGCCAAACAAATTTTTCAAACATGACTTCCGTGGAACGATTATTAAAATCTGAAAATTATACATAAACTGATTGTACATTTGATATGAGCTTATATAAACAATACTCAACTTCCATCATAAACAAAAAAAGAATTTCTGGTAATTTTACTTTTAACGTATGGAATTAGTTAATTCTACATTGATAGCTGGAAATTCTTTTAATTCAGAAATAGTTAGTTAGATTTTTCGTTTGTCTGTTAGTACATTTGTGGTTTAAAGAAAGGTTGATTTTCATTTTACATCCAACTTCATTGTTCACGCTTATTCCAAGAAAATTTTAAAAGTTCAAGTCAAGACATAAATCGTTTCTGCATGACAATTACGAAACAATGGAAAGATCGTTCTCGGCATCGGCACAACTTAGTTAAACGTTACCGTATGCGGTTAAACAAAGAAATAAATATTCAAGATATTTAAACCGCGCCAGGGAGTCGAGAAAATGCTAACAAAGACTTGATAAACAGGCTTTTACTCGCGTCGAATCCCCTGATATCGGGTAGCAAGAAAACTTTGTCTTGAATCCTCGTTCAAATGCTGTGCTGTGGAATGTGGGAACTTGTGGGCATTTACCTGCGAACCTGCCCCGTGAATTTTGATTTTTATCCCAAATCCTCGTTCAAATGCCACGCTATAGTGGGGGCAGTAGCATTAACAAGACCCTAATCAAACAAGCTCGAGCCAAAGCTGAGAAGCTGGAACAGGGTAAAGCAAGGCAAAGCCTTGAACGCTGTTTGTTCCACTGGGCGAGGCCTGTTGACATTCGTACACTCCCAGTTAGGTTTGATAGATAGGCAAAGGCCATTTCGAGCCGACCAACTCGTCAAACGGAATGCCTGTTCAACGATCAATCGAAATTTCTTCTCTACAGAAGAGAACAGAATCCGTCACGAATAGAATCGTGTATCACGAGTGATAGTCAGAATCGTGACCATGGGTTAACGCACAAATTAGAATTCCTAAGCTGTTACGTTGAAAATCCTCGCAAAAGTATCGTTATTTCTTTCTTTCGAACGAAACTTCCATAATATCAATAGATAAAGATCGCATACCTTTATTTCTTTTCTCCGCTATTAACAATCGTTATTCGAAATAATTACAAATCACAGCAAACGTCTGAAACGGTAGATATAACACAAAAGTCTTGTAGCACTAAAACTGATTGTATAAACGCTTAGACTTAAAAAACGCGTTGAATTCCGGCAAATAAATTCTCTTGATACGAGCTAGTGCTTTGCAATTATACGGACAGGCAGTTCCTGTTTACCACCTTAACATAAACAAGATAGAATGATGTAATTACATGCGTTGCTGGGTATTTGCTGGAACAAATCGGAGAATTCGCGAAGGCACCTGTTGCGGCAAAATAAAAAGAAGGAAAGGAAACCCGTCTCTCGAGCTTGGCTGGCTTCGAAGGGGAACGAATGGGATTACGATTGTTTTTTCCTCGTTTTGCTTTATGGAAAATCGGTAGTTCTTAGCGAACGAGGGATTTGAGGTTTTGTGAAGTGTTGCTGATATATCGGATTAGATGGAGATGAACGATGCAGCTAGGCTTTAGAAATATCTCTGAAAATAGTATGTTGTTGGACATATCGAAAAAGAAATGTTTCGAATTGTTCTGAAGCTTGAAGAAATTCGATAATTCTAAGTGTACAATAAGTTTATCAAAATATACAATTAAAATTCTACCGCATTCAACACGCGTGGTGTGTGGAAAACAGATTGCTACATTAGATACATATTTCATTGTGACAGATTCACGAAACACGTTGCATTATTTTGCTATGTATGTTTCAAAAAATGTCTATACGTCTTAGGTTAATCACATTGTTCCAAAATTGTTCTCTTATTACGAATAATTCATAATTGGAATAATCGAATCAAACGATTGGAATAAACAATAAATAGCAATAAGAAAATTTAATCAGTACATTCGACTAAAACGCCTAAGAAAGGGTAGAATTATTTGGAGAAAATATTCTAAAAGAAAGATTCCAAAATATCCAGACTTATAACCACAACAAATATATCCAAAACGGACAATGACAAATTTCGATCTTCTTTCTTTCTTCGCCGACCAAAATGTCACCTTCTTCGCTTAACGATCGCGACCAAAAGGACGAAAACACCGAGAACGAACGAAAAACAGGAGAAACTGCGATCTATTTGGAAAATCTATCTAGCAGATTGCGAATGATAAGTCGAGTTGTTGCCTCGTAGCGAGTTAACGGAAATGAGAAAAATATTAACATCAGGAGCACCGAAACGGAAATGGAGGACTAGCTGGAGGAAAGAGTGTTTACTGAGAGACGAGATCCAGCTACGAGTAATCTCGGAACAGTCGTATGATACCCGGGGAAAACGAAAAGTCACGATCAACGGATCGTTTCTCTTCCAGCGACGGAATTAAGATTTCATATTTCACGACACGAAATTCTGGAATTCCGCGGATATCTCGTATCCGTCGTCCCCATTTCCCAGAAAGATACGTGTTATGTGTTCAATATTCTGAATACATATCGGGGGTTGCTAGATAGAAATCTGCTGAAGTCGTAAATAAAACTTCGGAGTGTACTGTTCTGTTTGATTAAAATGTTCTATTTAACGGTTTTTCATTTTTCATAATATGTTAATACGTTTGAAGATTTTTTATCTTTACTTCGATCTTTCTAAATTTTAAGCAAGATAATTTTTACGATCAGGCTATTCTACGATTACAACCAAATATTTTTAATTGAACGGGGAACAACGAAGATGGGGCAAAGAGAATGACGAAACTTTAGTAGAAATGGTAGACAGGATATTTTAATTAAAAGCAGTGTATAAACATATGCGTATATGCTTTACTGGTAATATATTTTATTATGAATTTATATTGACTGGCAATTTATTTCTTGCTTGATTACACATATTATTGCGTTGTTTTATTTCTTTATACATTTAACAAACGATCTAATTATCAACTCCAAAGCGCTCTTGCATAAACAGTCAAAAAAATAATTATCAATGGATTGAAACATTTATTCCGATTATACTACAGAGAATTAAATATAGTAGCTTGTCAGATTTTAAAGGATCAATAATTTGAACAATATATAATTTAAAAGTTCAAACAAATATTGAGCATCACGAAATACACGTTGCATTAATAACAGTTTTTCTGAATTTACTTCTAAGAATAATCAAACATTCAAACACCTCTTTTCACAAAACCATTCAATAAAAAGTTTTCAAACACGAATCTTCACGTACTTAGACGTAGAAAGAAAAAGAGAAAATAAAAAGAAAATAGGGAAACGAGGGAGAAACTACTTGGCAAGCTCCACTTATAAACGAAATAGTTAATCGGTAAGAAGCACACGAGTTGCAAAAACACGTCCCATGTTGCTGAATTATTTATTAAAAGTTGGCGGTAGGTACACACGACACACGGCAGCCATGTCTCGCGTTTGTTCAGTCCACGGCGGTGAATTTATTTTTCCCCGACACTTTGCATCCGCAAACTTCCGCCGTGACTGTACACCTAACTCCAGACTTCTTGTTTGAAACGAGACTTTCGTTTCTGCTAAGAGGAAAACTTCTTAATTGCCGTGAAATAATCTACGCCGGCTTCTGTTTAACGCGAGTTTATCAACTGCGACGAAGTTCCCCGGATACACTCGCTTTTCAGTTTCGTCCGGATAATTTTATTCAGCCTTCGACTAGGAAATTTCTAGCTTGAGCTTGCAACACGTTGAGAGCTATCTTTATCGAACAGTTATTGGGTTGAAAATAGATAATTCGTATTAGCTACATTGTAAAATTTTAGATATTCCACTAATGAGATCGAGTAACCAATGATTTAAATTCACTGATCTAATTAGGAGTTTTTGAAATATAAATTATTTGTGTTCAGATATACGTTTAATTTTTCGAAATTTTATCAATGCGATCGATTATTCAGTGACCTAAACTCACTAATTTAATTATATGTCTTGAAATATAAATAATTCGTGTTTAGTCAAATCGTGAAATTTTAGAAATTTCAGCAATGAAATTGATTGGTCAATAATCTAAATTAACTGATATAAGTTCTAGAAACTAAATAATTCGAGTTCGTGTCTCTAGAGATTTATAGAATAATCGTGGGGTTAAATTATGTTGGATTACTTTAATGACAATTAATAGAGTGCAATCTGCATAGATTTAGGTAGGTAGGAGTAATTTCGTATGGCGCTATTTATACCAAAGTTTCCATTCAAATGTCAGTGAAATATACCTACTTGTATGGTAAATCGCCGTAGTATGACCGAGGTAAAAACATTAACTGGTGCCATCAAAGCCATACTATGCCGAATGAAAAATTGTAAATTGTCAAAGCTAAATGGCTGGCTATTTCGAAACGAGGTCGTGGATTGGAAAAACACAGAAACTGCTTCATACGTGAAATTTATCATCTTTAGTGCCGAAAATTACCTAGCGTACAAAAAATAAATATTATAAATCATGCAAAATACTAATTCTACAAATATTCTACCATTCTATAGTAACTAATGGTCTTTGAATGAAAAAATCACCATATTATTTACCTTCGATTAAATAATTTATTATAATAATTTGTTAGTATTTCGTATTCGAGTTTCAATAATTGTTATGTTTCTTTACGATAATTATCAAGAGAACGATAGAGTGTAAAACAGTTAACTATCGCTACTCTTCGTAAAATATAAAAACGTGTTTCAATAACAATTTAATTTTTGCTATAAATAGTACTAACCTAGGCCACATAATGAACTCAAATTCTCCTATTTCAGTTACATCAACGCAATTTCACGGGCTATCCATAGCCATAAATTTTGGACTAAATAAATAGGACTTTCTTTATAATAAAGATTTTATAACAAAGCAATTCTTTATAATTTCCCATTTCAATATTTCTATAAATATTTTAACTTAAAATATCCTTTTCCATTCCGCCTCACTATTCAACAATCGTTCGCCAAATCACTTCATACATTCTCTTCCTTCTATCGATTCGATTCAACTAAAACGTAAATCAAAATTTCCGAGCAGCGTTGGTGAGGTCCGATCAGAACGTCCGCAATGTGGAATAAATTATTTGAAGGCGGCGTCGTCCAGGCGCATTATTAATTACACCGAGGCAACGAGAGAGGGCCATAAGCGACGTCTTTTTCTCTCTCGTATAATTTTCAACGAACCGAGATTTATCATCGATGTAACAACTGTTCATTACGTAAGATCGAGTTTCTTACTTCGCTGTGTGCCTCCTTCACAGGCAATAAAACCGTATCGAGGAAACGCACCTGCGATTAATATTAACGCCCGTTATCGTTCGCTACAGAATACCTTAATGGCCACGGAGAGACATTTGAAAATTTATTTGGCTGCATTTATTCTTTGCAATGGCGAAAAGCTGCGATAATTGCAGCGCGAGATAGCGCGCGAGTCTCACGTTTTTCTTGCTTCTAGGTCGTTGATTAAATCACATTGGTTGCAGATTTTGCCTTTTTTCTCTTTGCTAAGCCGGTGATGAAAGAACTTTTGGCAAGGTGTCAAAATGTAAACAGGGAAGGTAACAGTGAATGAACTTGAAAATAAGTAAAACATTCTAGAATTTTTACATTACGATTGTGAATTTTTTAGAAAATTTCAACACTTTTCTTAAGTTTCAAAGTCTTATTCTTACTGCTGTTTTCAATGTTGTTATTAATTCTACGTTCCAAAAGGATATTTTACAATATTGCTTATCCAGGAATATACTTTACACTTGTATTATATCTTCAAAGAAGAACTTTTTTGTTATTTCTAAACAAACGTCAAAATATTACTTGTTGGAAAACGTTTTTTTTTATATTGTCTCCAAAGAAAGATTTTTATTATCTATAAAAAAAATAGAAATATTACGTAATCGAAATTGATGCACAACGACAAATTAATCTGCCTTGTTAAATTGAAATGTAAAAACTTAAGTACTTAGCCTCTAAAGATGGTTTATAGAGGCTCTAGATATTAGATCTTCAAAGGACCATCTATTAAACACGATGAACCATCCATCCATCCACTTCAAACCTAATCTTATGCATCCGTACGATGACGAATTAACCACTTGTACGACGCGACGTGCAGTGTATATTCCCTACAGTATATCTATCGATTATAATTATCATCTTATGCCATGAATAATTGCCAACAGTAAAACATTTGCATTAAAGTTCACTCAGAAACAAGTCACTGGAAAATTTATATTTAAAAAAATGTCCTTGTTCATTCCTCCAACTATATTCTGTTTATTCTATATGTTTTATGTTTGAGTTTTATAATCTTATGATTTATTTTGTATTTTACATTTTATGTGCTATTATATATTTTTATTCCTGTTACAACATTTAGGTAGACAATGGACAATTTTCTTAGAAAGAAATTATTTCAAACTAAAGTAACTGTAAACTCAACATTCGAAAAATTTTTATTGAAAATTTAAAAAATCTGGAATAAAGAAATTAATAACGCAGTGTATGATAAAAACGCAAAGAATTACATATGTAGAAATTATTTTGATTAAATAAATTTTATGTCGAAAATGTACGCGTGATCGAAGCAAAGAAGATCGATGTGTACATTGTGTTTGTGTGATTGAACAGGAGCCGCTGGTTTACTGCCCCAGTGAGTGTCTGTTCTTTTAAAGTGCTGTTAAAAGAACGAGCTCTTGTTACGTGCCAAGTGGCCTGTTTCCTTTTAGCGCGAACGCGAAGACCTTTATCATCACGAAAACGCAGTCCGCGTAAACGCATTAACTGTTTAATATATACTACGAATACCAAGTTTTTTATGCGTCATCTTCCTAGTAGAAATAATTATTAGAAATTACTTTGCTATCATGCTAAATCCTATAAACACATTTATAGTCACTCGTGACTATAAATCACGCCAATTGAATTTTACAGAAATATGGACAATATAGCGTATTGCTATATTGCATATATAATAATAACGCGTAACTGATATCATACTATCTATTAAACTGCGCAAGATATAACGTATAATGAATTTTATACTTCTCTATTATTATATCTTTCTGTTGTTATCAAATATAACGATATATTCGATCTTTGCACATACATTGCCATCGTCCATGATTGTTAGTCAAAAATATGAAAAAATTAGAAATAATTACATTTAGTAGCGAAAATAATAACCTTCATCAACCACATGTCAAATTGATTTTTGACTGCTGTAATAACAACCTTTGTCATATATGATAAATATTTTACAAATAGAGATAATACGAAGTTGAACAATACGTTTTGAAAATAATGTGTATCCTCGCGTACATGGATAGAATCATATTAAAATTAAATATTCTACAAACTTCCGCAACACTTTAAAGTCCAAATGAACAAATTTCCATGAATCCCTACTTCTTTGTCATTTAATAATTTAATGTCTTTTATTCTCGACGAAAGAAGCAACAATTAACTGCGAATAAATTACTTACGACATAAGCAAAGGTTTGAACGTTCGCGTATTTACGCGCGTTTCCGATCGCAGAAGCGTTGCGACGTTCGGTCATTTTCGGACGATTTCGCCTACCAACGCAATCGCTGCGCGTCTGCGCGAAAGTCTGAAGACCTCGCGAATTTGAAAAGGCAAAATTGAAAAACGCAGAATGTCAAAAGTAAGATGTTCGCGTAAAATTATTATTTAATAACAAATGCAGTAAGGAATGAGAATCATACAATATCAGAGCCCTGTATTCGATCAACGTTTAAACCACTTTAAATCCTAATAAAGAAACAAAGGTTCTTAAAAATTGCGATCTATCCCTAATTACTTATCGACTTAAAAGTAAAGTTGAAGCTAAACTTATTCAAAAATATGTAATAATGGATAAAATACATATATACGAGACAAAAATACATATATCTTCGTTTGTTCCTGTCACTGTATTAGCTCCATCTAACAAACAAAAGATATTCGACCGACTTTTGGTTCGATGTTCCTAATATACACAGTCCCAAAGGAATCGCGATGATGTATGAGAAATACAGCTATAATTCAAGGGAAAAATGCGGAGGGACGTCGAAGTAAACGATGAGGGGGAAGTCTGGTAACCGTACGATGATATTCATTGCTAATATCTGCGAGCTCAGGAGAAACTTCTTCCTTTTTTTCCTCGAACTACTTTTTCTTCGCCCGAGTGCCTTTCCCTTAATTATATATCGCTTCCGAGACAATCCCTATAATCTATAACTTTTCATCGACATTTCGAAAAGAATATTCCATGGAAGAAATCAACAAAATTCCACGTTAATTGACATACTTTCGTTACTGACTCTCGGAAGCGAGTCTTTCAAAGGAAGAGTCGTCGAAGGCGACTCACGTGGCTCCGAAATTACAAAGAAAAGCTCTCGGTCTAGCCGCGAGTCGCAGCGATCGAGCTTCATAATCTAAATGCATGCGAAACTCTTTGCGAGCGGCTGGTTTTGCATAAAATTTTACCGGGCAGATATTTATGCAACGATTTGGCTAAACTCTTCTGGCAAAGTGTCTCGAAACAAGCGGAGCACTCGTCAGGAAGTACCGGCGCGCGTGTCAATGCATATCACGCCAATGTTCCAGCTAAGAGAGTGTGACGCGGGTTTATAGCTATCGTAAAATGATATCGAAAAGCATCCCCCTTTCGTTCCGTTTGGGGGTTGCGTTGATGACGTCACGGAGCACGCGCACGCGCCCGAACAACTTTACGTGTTGATCGTTACCCATCTTCTGCATCTTCTCGGCTAAGGGTGCATTCACGCGCGGTCGATTCATAGAAAACTCTTGCCATGCAACGTTTACGCGTGTTTCAGTCACGTTTGCGATTTATGTTCGTATTTGGATTTGCGTTTACAGTGGCACACACGAAAGTATTTGAACACTTACCTATCATGAAAAACTTTTATGTACACATTGTACGGATTACGTAAAACATTTTGGCATTTTATCAGTATTACAATGAGTAACAATTGTAAATTAAAGTTTAACATTAACCGAACAATGTATATGAGAATTGAAAAGTATTAAATAGGTACTAAATACTTTTGTGATCTTTACGAAATATACAAAATACTGAACATTTTGTAACTTCCATGTATATATTCAGATTTGTTTCAAGATCTTCCAATATAATCTATCTAACTACAAAAGTGTATCATATAACGCACGTGATATACTGGTAAAAAATTTTTGTAAGTACAGGTACGAACATCTATTGTAGAACATTTTTATGTATTCATTGTGCCTGATACCAGAAGACGCAGGAAACCTTAAACATAAAGGAACGATTCTGAAATTCTTCGTCATTTTATTATACTGCCGAAGGGTTAAAATATAATTCTCAAATATACAACAACTCAATATAGCAATACATTTGAAGAGAACAAAACGGCTGTATCATTCAACAGCAACCAACTACTCTGTCTCTCACACAACGCACGCAAAACTACGTACACTTACACATTCTCCTTTTCTCTAGTTTACAATCTCTTTCACTCGATCTAGGCAAACTACTCAGACATTTGCAGGATACAGCACATCTGCATATATAACTAAAACCTTGGGTAGCTATAGACTCTTCTTTTGCATTCCAACCTCGCTTGGTTTTTCCTCGCATCTCCCGAAACTCGGCCACACGCTATAAACATCCGCACCAAATTCCCTTTTTCGCGTTGCATGAGATAAGAGTTGTTTGAAACCTGGTAATTCCAAGTAACTCTAAATTCCGCTACCTGCTACCTATAAACATTCGTACCGAATACCCTCTCCTACGTTGCATTACGTGGAAGTAACATAAAACGTGATAATTTGAAGTTACAGTTTCGAGTTGCACTTTGAACTTTAGTGTGTTTACGCGAACTCTGATTGAATAGTGGCAATCGTACGTTTGAGACATGTTTCTCACGATTCGATTAGTTCCACTTTTAATTGATTAATTTTATTAAACAGATACGAAACAAAGAGCGAGAAATGAAAGATGTGTAACGATTATTATGTATTTAGTATCTATGCGAAATTCCAAGGCGCGAAAATACATAGAATGCATGCAATAGACGAAAATTCCTACATAAAATATCTACAGTACAGTACTCGTAATATTTATTTTACCCTTTATTATAACAATTTGTATACCCTTTATTATAACTATTTTTACCCTTTTGTATAACAATTATATTAAAATTTAATAAAACAAACCTCTGCTGAACTTGGACTTTTTTATTGGTGTTCATAGAGATGTTTGGATAACAATTCGATGTTCGGTAGGGACATTAGTATTCATGAAATTTTATTAAATTGCGATGCAATCGTGTTATTTTGCAAAGAACAAAAGTTCGACAGATTTTTATTGGATAGATGATGTTCAACAGGAATCGTGCTTGTATATCGTGGAACTGAGTTAGATGTAGCTTCCGAAACACCTGACCATCGTACATTCCGTAGTTTCTCGAAATTTCTAAATCCTATTGACCAATTACTGCAAGTCGAGAGTGTTCTATTGTTCGCGAAAATTTCATTATTCTGTCGACAGTGTATATACCATTTCCTCTTCTGCATTTACACTTTACGATCACTTATGGGAATCAGAGGTAATATTAAATTTCCAGACTGCGGGTTACCTTTACAACCCAAAGATCTTTGTGCTGAATAATTTCGTATTCGATATTCTAGTGATTTCATTTCTTATTATGAAACGTTGCATATTTTATAATATTTGTCGGTATTTAGTTACTTATTTAAATGATAAAAAATGGAACGGAAGAGAATGTTAACTTGTTATGAAATAAATTTCGGAAGACTTCGATACATTTTTCAAATTATCTTCGTCAACTTGTAATTTAAAATATCTGGAAATATACATCAGCCACAATTTTGTAGACGAAAAGAAAATTAGAAACTTGGAACATGAAAAATTGAAAAGATCGAGATATAATACATATACGCGGAGAAGACGGATGAACATTCGACCTGGCGGACTATTAAATTGAATAATACAATCTGAATCGCGGCGCGCTTACGCATTTACATCGTCGCCTGATTAATAATTTTGAATTGTCGGGTACAATTGGAGCGCATGAGTTAATGCTGGAGTAATTAAAATTGATCCTATTACGCCCTTTGTGACCGCCAACTAGGCTTGACCAACGCTTGCATTTTGAATAAGACAATTACTATTGGTGCTGATGTGTATAGTTGGCTTTGAATTCTCTATCACTCGTGTTACTCATCGCGCTAAACTTAGCGTTCTACGAAACGCTTACATCTTGCGGTTAGATATGCTAATGAAATTAGAAATATTTAAATATATGACTCTTATTTATACAATATATGTATGCATGTAATAATCTATGTGTTATAATATGTATGTACGTTTACATTGTGTTTATAGTTCATTTATCAAAACCTTTAAAAATGCTTCTTTCATTTGAAACGTTAGGCTATAAAGGGCCCATATATTCGATGTAATAATGTCATCAATTTGGTACAACGAAATTAATTCCCCTCTTACCTATGTATTATATATATCGCATCTTTTGATCAATCTTTGCATTCACGTTATTTCCGTATTTTTTGTTTTACACTACAGATTTAGATTTAGATCTTCGGCAGATTTTCTGCATTTTCGTATCTAATTCACATTAAAACTTGGTCTGTAGGATTTAAATCTAAATTTAGGATCGATACATAATTATTATAATTTATTATATCGCTGCGACTCTAGCAAACAATTAGAAGTAACGATTCTCGAAACAAATCTAATATTCGGAATTGAAACATAGGACTTTGCACTTGCGTATTTCTGAAATTTCAACAAAAAGATAGTCTTCATGAGAATACAATTGAAGAAAGAAAAAATTTTTTTCAAGGATCTACAGTAAAATATCTCCTTAGGCGTCTAGTTCACATTCAACGAGGACTGGATACGCTCGCAGCGTCTGGAAATTTCCACGGAAAATTTCAGCTAGCCCCAAGGCATCCGGGACGCAATTTGACGGGTCCCAGACTAGTGCGAATGCAGTGAAATTTGCATCCCGTATACATTATGCAAATCATTGCCCTTCTCGGCCAGAGATATCTTCGGTGATTCGGTTCGACCCGCCATTCAATCCGTGGCAGAGATTTCGCGCGTCGAGCACAGTGAACACCTTCGTTTCGTCGGCTGTCGAAATGTCATCACGGTATCGATGCCGGCTATCCATTTCCCGCTAGGTTGTTCCCATTCGAGTGGCGCGGCGCAACCACTCGACACCGAGAAAGCCACCTTCGTGTGCGCTGTTCCGGGAAATTGTACCCGTTAGAGGGTTCTGTTCGAAATTACCGATGCTAATTGTGGCTGTTACGGCATTAAGCAGTCGATCAGATCGACTGGGACGATTAGATAAGCGTGGGTGCGTGAATAACAAATAGAAGAGCAGAAAGACGTCCGTCGAGGTCGTTTGTGTCGCCGGATTTGGTTTCATCGAATCTCGGTGTTCACAGATTCTATTGGAGCGCTTGTGGCTAGATACCTTCAATAAATATATTATGGGTATTGCACGAAACATTTTGAAATTACATTAGCATTGTAACGAGGCTCGATTATCGTGATTGTATTGGTAAAGTTTGAAACAAATTGAAAATATATACGAGATATATAATGCAAGTTATATATATATGTCGGGTTTACATTAGAATTAGGGTTAGGGGCGTGAAACGAATCTTCGTTTGGGTTACACGTTGTCGTTATGCAATAGAGAAGACATTGACTAGTGCAAATACGATTATTATAGAACCGGACAAGTAACCGTGGTAGTTAGGTACTCGAGAAACTAATGACAATGATCCTAGGTTCAATAACGAATCCGCGGTCGACGGGATGATAGACGAACGTGCTCACAAAATTTAAGTCGGACGCGTAATATTCACTGGTCGTAAAGGGTTACTCCTTTCATCGATGAGATCCCGAGCGAGAATGCCTTTCCCGTCCCGATGATGCCACAGAGGAAAATTGGGGTGTGTCTAAGGACACGAGATCATCGGATTCGTCGAGAAAAGCCTTCGTTCAGAAAGTAAGGGAAATTGGCGTTGCTGCTAATTGGTCAATCTCCATACCAGTGGTTAGAAAAAGATGCTAGCCGCCCTCGAGGGAAAGTTGCTAGTGGGAGACGCCGTTCGTTGAAAAATAGGTCTCCCCTATTTTCCCATAGTTGGGACAAAGACTGTTTGTCTGTTTGAGAGACTTTAGATAACTAAATTTTAATATTTATAACGGCCCTTGGGCTAGCTGATCATGTACTGTGAAGACGCGTCGGCATCTAGTAACCATCATACCCGAAGAATAGGATCTGCGTGTGGCGAGCCACGGGACAGAAACCCCGTCTTGGAATGTTTACTGTCGCGTGCCACTACAAATATTTCTTTTAAGGAGAGCTATAGAATTATTCCATGCCTTTGTTAGACAAAGCGTTCATCCCGTGACCGCGGCTACGTTCGGCGACTGGCTGTCGCCTCGAGCTCATTATCACAACTCTCGAACAATTACAATCGGATTGAATAACTACAATTGTTTAATTACAGCTATAGTAGACTCTAGGTTACAATGTTGCGGGATTAATCAAAATTCCAAAGACTTCGGTGTTCTTTCATCTCCGACATATATATATATGTCGGAGATGAAAGGAGCCTTTCCTTTGGAACTTCGGGAAAATCCCTTAACACCGTAATCTAGATTCTATCATAGGCGTAATTAAACAATTGTCGTCATTCGATCCGATTGTATTTGTTCGAGAGTTGTGATAATGAGCTTGGGCTCGAGGCGACAACCAGTCGACGAACCGCGGTCAGGGGATGAACGCTTTGTCTAACAAAAGTATGGAGTAATTCTATAGCTCTCCTTAAAAGAAATATTTGTAGCGACACGCGACAGTAAACATTCCAACGGTTTCTGTCCCGTGGTTCGCCATACGCAGACCTTATTCTTCGGATATGATGGTTACCAGATGCCGACGCATCTCCACAGTACATGTTCAGCTAGCCTGAGGGCAGTTATAAACATTAAGATCTAGTTACCTAAAGTCCTTCAAACAGACAAACAGTCTTTGTTCCAACTACGGGAAGTTAGGGGAGATCTATTTTTCAACGAACGACGCTTCCCGCTAGCAACCTTCCCTCAAGGACGGCTAGCATCCTTTTATAGCCACCAACATGGAAATTGACCAATTAACAGCAACGTCAATTTCCCTCACTTTCTGAACGAAGGCTATCCTCGACGAATCCGATGATCTCGTGTCCTTAGACACACCCCATCATAGTTTTCCTCTGCGGCATCATCGCGACGGAAAGTCATTCTCTCATGAGGTCGTATTAGCAAGTTACTTAGCGTCTTTACGCTCGGTGGATATTCCACGTTTTAACAAAGTGTTAGTTTAGTTATACTTCCACAGTAGCCAAGCAAGTCGAGTACGATTTGGGCTTTGGAAGAAAGAGCATCCTGTTATCCCGTTGACCGCAGATTCGTTATTGAACCTAGGATCATTGTCATTAGCTTCTCGAGTATCTAATTACCACGGTTACTTGTCAAATTTTGTAATAATCGTATTTGCACTAGTCAATGTCTTCTCTATTGCATAACGACAATGTGTAATCCAAATGAAGATTCGTTAATATACATATTCAAAGTATCGAAGTATTTGAGCAAACAATTATTATATAAATAAGACTCAATAATTAACCATCTTTAACATTTGATTAGTTTTCACTAAATATGTATTTGATTTATCTAACAATTGTTCTCTAATAACATGTGATACCGCGAAGTTACTTTAATACCTTGGTCTTACTTATTTTCCTATTTTCACACACTGATTTGAATGTGTTTAATCTCTTTGATCGTCACTCTGTAATTCAAAAACTGCAATGACATTCATGTAAAGAAATAGTAACGGAAAATAACGAAATTAATAATCGTAACGAAATATACAGAACAAGAGGCAGAGTAAAGCGTAAGTGAAAAGGGGTGTGCATGGTCAGACAAGCTGGAAAGTCCAACAAAATTTAGCTCGGAATCATTACCCCAAATAAAAATTTCAAAACTTTCTTGTATCGAAGTACGTTATTGACAAGAAAAAAAAGAACATAGTAGAAATAAGAATAAAAAGATGGAAATATTTTAAATATCGTTTTAAATATAAATTATTCGAAAGATGAAGAACCTATTTAGGATTTTTAAATTACAATTTTATCTCTGTAGAAAATATAAGAAATGCTGAAACAACTTTGCTTAACCGCATTCCACTGAGAAATTCATATATTCAGAGAAATGTAAGTAAATTATACGTAACATTACAAACGTATAAATCAAGATATGCAGCCCATAGTGAAACGTTATTGACTCTGCCGTTGTTAGTATACCGGAATGTTATTGCGGAGTGTAAGTTGCCCATAATTACGAACTTCGGAATCACGCATCAAACTAAACGCAAGGGGATTCCAAGTTTCCGTAGCATTAACCTGGAAAGAACTGAAACTAGTAACTTTGCTTTACCAACAATTCAAATTCGTTAGTGTTCCAGTTATTGAACAAAACAGTGAGATTATTTTCCAAGTTTACCCAAGGAAGTTTCCACTATAATACATTTTCGTAAGAAGCGGTGGTAGAGTCAAGATAGTATTTTTCCACGAAAATATTTATCGTTACTTTAAAATATTGTGGCAAAACAGAGTTGAGGAATATTGAGAAAATGGTGACTCTTGGTTCACTTTACCCGGCGTTTTAATAAACTTCTCAGTCTTAAAAGAAAAAAAACCTCCCATAAATTCAGTTCTTGAAAAATTTTTAATGGTATAATTAAAGAACAATATTATGTAAATCCTTAATCCCGTTCCGAAAAAGTTATAAACGCAAAATGACAATGTTCTAAAAAATTTAATTAAAAAAATGATAGAAATATTTTCGCAAATTCTTGAAAACATATAAAAGAAATCTTTTTAAGTTGTTTAAAGCTTGATATAATGTAATCTAAGCCATAAAGTAATTTCAACAAGCTGCGAGAAATATAATTCAAAAGAAATAGTGTTAAAAATCCTAAGATATCCTTGAAAAAATATTGTAAGAATGTTTTTCAAACTTGTTCAAGCTTCTTAAACGTATTATTCCATTTTCGCCATAGGATCAAACCACCGAGAACATTAAATTCCACAAGATATCGACACGAAGTTACAATATTAGAATATTCAATCAAAGAGATTGGAAAAAGAGATAGCACCTCTCATAGTATGGAATCCTATTCTCATGTAAAATAACATCGGACAGTCTCCTTTCCAATAAGAAAAAGGCATTTCCTTCATCTGAATGATTTTTAATTTATCTTCAAACAAGAACAGTGAACCTTATTGCGTTATATAAATTGTACTTCCTTCCTAGAGCTTTCCTTACGTTACATTTCCATCTCATCTCTATTTGAGAAAACAACCAATGAATTATAGTAATAAAGGTACAGACAATTTTCTTCCAAAAACAGTGACACTACGCGTGAGAAATGACCAACAATTTATTTAAAATATTTCGTGTCCCGAAAAAGACAGATCTTTCGTCAGAATTTTACTTTCAAATAAAAATTCATGTAAAATTTCTGCCACTTTGATATCTCGTTGTTTCTATTTTAAACGATACAGCAGTAAATTTACTCGAAACTTTATTTCTGTTAATATTATCATCAATTATAATTGGTCCACGAACCAACAGAACGTGGCAAAATTATTTTATCCATAATTCAACCAACATCCATTTCCACTATTTTCCTCTTTCCTTATACCATACACGTCGACTCTAAATAAATCCCGCTCGATTCGCTGCTGATATTATCTGGCGGACAAGTAAATCCTCGTTCCACTTTTCCCGAGAAATTCGTGGTTAATTCGCGAAACGCTTCTCGCGGGTGAGAACGATCTACGCTGATTCGTTCTAACGTGAGAACTTTCGCGATAAGCTGAATGTAAGACAGGTGCGATGAAAATAACTCGAAATGTAGCGGATAGTTGGCAAATCTGTTTAAAACGCGAAACGCTGTATTTTTAAACATTTAATTCGTATTTATTCGAAATACGGAAGAAAATAATGAGATTCAAGAGAAGTATTTTAGAAAGATGTATTTATTAAATTGCATGTAAATTTCAGGATTATATTTCATACGTTATTTATGCTTGAATACCTTAATTTCCTTACTTTCATTTATTTTAACGTTATTTAATTAAAACATGTTTTATTACTGAACTGCGAATTGTATTATCTAAAAGTATTCATATAACGTATTTTAAAACTGTAATATACGAGGCAACTACATGTATAAATATATTAACAATCGTAAAAGGAATTTAGAGACGAATTAATGAAACAATAATATACGTATGTAATAGAAATTAAAATTTCTACATCTGGAACGCATATGTTCACGTAAAAATCCGAGCTGTAAAAATCATAGACACCTTTTTCGGTTATTTTCAAGCTGCGATGTTTTAAAAGTGAACTGAAATGATATAAATGAAAAATTCAACGGCAATGAGATGAATGAATTGCCTAATAAGTAGAAATATTATATGGAAGACTAGTTAATAAAAATTTAAGTTCAAACAAACGACCTCCTCCTTTGAAAGAACAGAGCCAACAGAAGTTCCGATCAACCTAATACAATAAATAAAAGGATACAAAGGGATCGATAGTTGCAAGAGTCATAATATGCATGTGATCGCGTTCCATATAATAAAAAGGACGTCTCATAAGATATACTTCTGTTTGAATTTGTCCTGAAAATATAAGATGCAGGAATCATAAGGCAGAGACTGGTACGGTTCTATTTTCAATAATATCGGAAGTCGAATGTATCGATAATCATGCACACGTATGCCAAACGCATACACGATGAAAGAAACAAATCCTTGGCTCGTATTACTTCTACCATCCCTCGACAAGTATATGCTCGATTTACCATCTAGAATCATCATGAATATATGTCTATAGGCAACAGTGCCATAGTACTCAGATATTCGGTCTCGGGAACCTACGATAATACGCGTTTCTTGAATATTTCACGAAAGTGATCTCCGCAACATAGCGTGCTTTGTATTAATTGAATGCGAAGAAGAATGTTCCCCTGCATTTTCAGCGAACGGGCAGGAAATTAAATTACTACTTTCGAAGCGCTGAAATTGATACGGGAATTTCAATTCGGATGAGGACTGACTAAACAGTATTTAAAATTCATGATAGGGGGGTTTTAACAGTAAAAACAGTAAAAGTTTAAAAAAGGAGAAAGGTAGACATTTTAAAAAGTTTAAAAAATATTCCCTCAATGGGAACTGTAGATTCCCAACAAGTCTTCTATAGAAATCTGGCATCGTGTATTATTTTACGTTCCTTCTCTTGTGAGATGTACTTGACAAAAGTTATATTACAAGCATGTTACTTAAAAAGTAACAAAAGACCTTAAGACTAAATTAAATCTCAACGTAGAAATCCACAAGATTCAGAATTAAAGTATGAGGAGTTTACCTTTAAATATACCTTATATCATTATTAATTAACTGTTATTATTATTAACTATTATTAATTGAAATAAATACAAAAAATTTTTCTTTCCTTATAATCATTAATAATTGACCTATTTGACCATAACCTACTTGCATACTGTAAATACACCATAGTGTTTGATCCAGACTATATTAATAAAAGCCAAATAGATAGTACAACGGTGGCCTTCATTATGTTAGTACATGAATAAACAAGTTATTTAATACCGGAAAACATATGTTGCTCAAATTTTATTCGTCAAACGAACAACCAAAGATTTTCTTCATACGTATATTATATACAGAAATATCTATATCCAATATACAGGAAACGTAGGTCTTCAGTCTCAATATTTATTACCTTAATCAACAACCAAATTCATTCACACGCATACACACACACACACGTATATGTACTAGAAGTAGCTGATTCAGTGACAGAATTGCAGGCACGTAGCTGATGCTAGAACGAGGTGTCGAGATTGAAAGCGCCGACACACATGTGTAATGATATCCTCAATGTGGAAATAGTAGAAGCTGGCACGGAATTACAATCACATAACGCACGAATCGCGGATAATTTGGCAATGATTTTTCCGTGGTCCGAGCAATGCAAGGATTTTTACAGTCGATTAAACCATGACAAACATTCAATTTGTGCCCAGAATAAGTTCTATTCGGAACACGGGTTCACGGGGATGGTTCGACGTAATCCGAAAAAGCTTCTCTAGACTCCTTTTTAGTTTTTCTTATTTCTGTTCCCGCATTTCGATGTTTCCAAGGAATAAAAATGAGTGGAACGTAAGATTCTTTCTCAATTTAATTTTAGATTACCGATATATTAATTCAAACGCCGATTATATTCATAAAAATCATTTATTTTATTTAACGAATCAAATTTTCTATTTTTGAGAATTTTACCGTTAAAGGGTTTGGAGGAATTCTACTACAAAGGTTATCAAATTCTACAATTGAAGTCTGTTAATAGAAATTTTTTAACAGAAGATCCCGATTCATATAGAGATTACGACAGAATTTTACCAGAAATTTTATGCAAATGACTCCGCAGCTCATCGCCCGATAATTGTAGACTTGATAGCAAGTCAAAAGAACGAGTCCCTAATTGAACGAACGCGAAACAAGAAGAGAGAATCGGACGAGCTATTAGACGTGTTAAAATCCAAGCAATGCAATGTAAGATGGTTAATCAAGCCATTTCAATGGTTGAGTTTCCGTATCCAATGAATACCTCCTTCCTTGTACATCATATTTTCGAAAATATTACATTGGATCCCGTCACGGCGTTGTAACCGAATCGACTGAACCGTGTCTTTGGCAGGATTTCAACCGCGATAACACCCTTCCTACATGGAGGTACAAAGCCTTGCCAAAAGGTAATTCAGAGAGACACGAATGAATATATTGTGTGAGACAGCCTTAATAGACTCGTACAACCAGCACCCACTATACATAAAATGTTTTTATGTCATAATATTTAGAAGTATCGAACCAGAAACTTTAGACTCTTCTTAACTTATAACATATGAAATATTCGAGTACTTTAGATCTTTTACTTGGGTTGTATCAAGAAGTAGACATATCATTAGTTATATTATTAGTAGTTATATCATTTTAATACAGTTCGCATAAAATGGAATGTCGGTCTTTGCATTTTTCTTTGCAAACAATTTTGAAAAATCTTTAGTATTCGTTTTTGTAACAGTGCAATGAATATCAAGTCTTGTCCCTTGTGAATTTAAACATCATTTTTCATTCGCATATTTTTTTACATGTAGATACTATTTATTTTTATTTAACGATATCAGCCTGAAAGAATTCTAGATTTTATAGAATAAAATCTTAGAATTTTATAGGATAAAATCGCACGAAAATATTTCTCGAGAATATTATTTAATAACAAAAACGTGTCAATTGCAAAAATTACATTAATACACTTAGTCCGATGAATATTTAACTTTAACCAGAGATTCCTGTGACCACACAATTAAAAATTAATATAGATAAATCAATTTCAATTCTACAGGTTGATCTTTTAGTCCTTGCAGGTTAAAAATGTGATTAAGATTTGAAATTTTATTTCCTATTTTAATTTGCAACAACTTCCATATCTGTTTTCGCTCGAAGGATCTGACAGAATTTATAAATGTGAGATTCAAGAAAATTTAAAAGCATACATTCTGCGCGAACGAGATTGACTTAAATATATTACGTCGTTTATTCTAGAACCTCTTATAATAAAAAAGTACAAAATAATATGCAATTTATATAAAATATTATGCGAATTATGAGTTAAAGTATATTAAAATCGTCCACGGAATCTAATTTAATCAAAAATGATATAATGAGATAATTATTCTGTGGATTGTAATAAAACAATGATTTCGTTACTGTGACAAAAGAAATTTCTTATTGATATATTCATAACAACGAATAAATTTGTTTTTTAACCCCGGTGTATTAAAAGTGCTTTCAAAGTTCATCGCAGGGAAAATTTTAATCCCTCCATAAAACAAGCAATAAAGTAACTTGATGAATCTGTGCTCTCGTATAAAATTGTTTGGAATAATTTTCTAATCAATTTACGCTCTTATTCGTAAAAGTATGATCAAAATATATTATAAGCGATTACACGATTGAAATACGAGGAAGAGATAACAAAATAGTCGATTGTAAGAGAAAGAGACAAATGGCACAACTGGTAGCGGACTGCATCTGATCAGACATTGCTTTCGCTAGACCAACCACATCTACTAACTTCTGATGCAAATATTCTACTGAAACTAATATTCGCTACAAAATTAGTTGAACGAAACTGATCAAAAATATCGATAAAATATCATTTCACAAATTTTTAAAAGTTGGTAATTAAAAATTCTTTAACACACAGCATTTTGAATAAAAGATTGCATAAGCAATTAACACATTTTTTCTTAACGTCTTTTAAGAAATATCGTAACCACATATATTGAAAATAATGAACGAATATACTAAAAAATAGTAGAAGAACAAGAGAACAAAGAAAAATGCACTTTATATAATACATTCGGCGTAATGCTAAAAATATAGGTCACTACAAATTCGATGTCGAATGTTCATTAATCACGTTTGGTATGAATCGATCCATCGATTGTGAAACGACAAGTCGTTCAAGCGACATAACGAATGCACCTGACGACCCAATGACGTTAGAACGAAAGGAATGGCGAAGAATAAGCTCGAAATAGAGGGATACCAATGAGAAACAGCTTTATTCAGATAGAAAAAAAAACAGCAAATACGTCTGTTGATAGACGCCTATCACACCATTTGTAACCACACGATTTTTTAACCGAGTGGATTTATTCGTAACCCGTAACGAAACTTTATATCCATGCATTTCAATCATATTTAACTATTTTGTAAATATTAGAATAGTACAGAAAGTATTTCCTTAAAACAAATTACCTCCAACAGTGATTTTTATCATAGAAACAATACAAAAATTTGTAAACAATGTAAGTTATTTAATAAATGTTTAATTAAAATTAATAATTCTTTTAAGTAACTTATGTTGACGTAAGGTAATGAATTAGTTATGTTACGATATAGTAAAAAATGTATAAACCCTAAAAGTTGCGACCTAGCCCTCCGTAATTAAAAATTTTTGGCCTTGTGCAACTAATATTCTTTTTACGTCCTGTTAAAATGTTCTCCTGGTTGACATTGTTTGGCTCACGTAATAAAAAGCTATACTACATAATTAAAAGGTCAAACCAACTCAAAGAGGGAACAAAAGAGCTGCACGATTCTCAACAGGCGATTAATCGCATTTAACGTGGGAATGGATCGATCTGCGTGAAAGCTTCTGAAACTACAAGAACGTATTCGTCGCGCAAATTATTCTTAATCGCCTAAGTATTCGGACGTATAAAATTTCGACATCTTTAAGAGACGATGTGACGAACGTACATCCAACCGTCTTTTTTTTTCATTTCCACGGCTATGGCTGCATACAAACGAGGCACGATGCCAAGTTGAGAATTACATTTATTTGGACGAGCTGTGTTAAGTACAATTCAACAGCGAATTTCGAGACTGTCCGTGCGCTTCACTTATTTCATCGTTTATAAATTCTACCCCTTTTCGACATAGCTCGGCTGTTTGTGGACCGATAGAACAAAGGTGCTCGTCAAACAGAATGACTCCACTATTGCTACCGTCTCGTAGACAGTAAATATCAATTCACTGCCAGTTTACACGGTACAAGCTGTGTCAACGATCAATCTGTCTTACGTATATTCCACGTTGCCTTCAGTTTTGTTTGCCATTTTTCAATTTTCGAAATAGCATCCGTCAAGTAACCAAATTTATATTTTATATTTCATGGTAACAGCAAGCTTCTCTATTCTCTAACGGATATTTGATTATGAGCACAGATATTGCTTTCAGTAAAAAGAAAAGTTAATTCATCCATCGATTCTGTTTTATGCCATAGACAAAATTTTTACTATTCTGTCCTATCGAAAAAGTTTCTTAATTTTGAAGTATGATAAAAACGGGAAGAATAAAGTTGCAGCTGTTTGGAATAAAAAATAAAGGACAAGTTTATATTATATATGTACAATATCTGCAATGTTCTCTCGTTGTATATGAATTTCGTAATTAAATTCGAGATACAATTGTGCCGAATATACGTATGATCCATGCAATATTGATACAGATAGAACGCAACTATAACTGATAAATACGCGATAACATTCAATCAGAATTTTCTAGTTCAATAATCCATAAAGCTCAATGTTGCATCTATCTGCTTCGTTTAAAATATGTGCAAATTATAGCTGAATATATATCTACATAAAATTATTAATTTAAAGGATATCAAATGAGTGAATAATAATATTCAATTATTCGTCTGCGTCACGAAATATTATACTAATTGTTACAAAGATGATCATTAGCAACAAATAACTGTTAAACCGCACAGGATAAGAAACTTGTGTATTTAGGTAAAAAACTAAGTATGTTCTTGCACACAGAGTCATGTGGATCAGTAACCTCATTAGTTGAGGTTTAACCTCTTTAATGTTCACGCAGCAAAGGAGCTTAAAGCATGTATGTCCTAGAAAGATAAACCGCATAATTTTGGACGAACATCATAAGTCAAAAATGATCAAAACATAAATTTGATTTCACAAACATGTCAATATTTGACTTTCATCACATTCAACATTTTATCGCAACTAGTCCTCGCTTGATAGATTAAATTCGGAGGTTATTCATAACCTCGCAATGGCTATACATTTTTGTAACTAATAGTATATCTATGTCAATATATTTCATACAAAAAATCTACTTTATATATTAAAAATGAAAGAAATGGATCCCTTAAATCTAATCCAAAGCGTCACCTATGACTGAACAATACTAGGTGACAATTAAATAAATACTACTATCGGAACAAATATTATATTACGAAAAATTAATTGTAATTAAAAAAAAATGTATTAAAAATAGTTGCTTACGTTATGAAAAAGAATAGAAACGTAAAACGTATATCTTCTCTCTTTCAACATAAATAGAAACTGCAACTTTTTATCAGAATCATTAGAAAAAATGCGAGCGTTCGTTGAAAATTTAGAAGATTACCAAGGAAAATATGTTCGAGGTAAGCTAAACATCCGTGTTGGTTAACAACAGTGACGAAACTTTTGGAATGGAAATAATGTTCAAAGGATAGCCGCCGTTTTGAATTCAACACGGTTAAAGAAAGTTTGATAACGAAAGTAAAGTTTTACAACAACGCACGATAATCTCTGCAAACTATTTTTCTAACGTAAGTTCTTTTCAATAAGACCAGTGACCTGCCGCGGTCGCCTCGCTGGAAAGAGGACTTAAAAATTAATTTCCCCTCCACGACTAAACGTTACAACAAAATTACAAAGGATTACGCGTGAAAACGTTGATCAAACATTTTACAACATTGTCTCTTTTTTAATCGAGCTGTCCATCGATATAGAAGAATAATCAAACTTTGGATTAATTTAAGTAGTAAACTTTTTTAAAATTTAAATACACATGATAATGATATAATATCTCTAATAAAAATTACGGACACAGAAGCAGCTCGCAAAAATTAGATTTATCTTGTACAAGTATGTAGATGTATACATCAGTAAGACGCAACCCCTTATTTTAAAAGGTACTAAGACTTACACTAAGCGGATTTCTTTGTTGGTTATTGAAAGAAAGCCACTTTTCGATAGCATCTTATATATTCATAATTTTTTCTACTTCTCGAGCAAAACTTTTTCGTGTAACATTTTTATCAAAATCGATATAAACTTTTTCCTAACTTTTACTTACTTTTTCCTTCGTCTTAAGAATTCGCAATTTAGCTCTGTAGTCACGTGGCCTCTAAATATGGGCGTACTCATTTAGAAAGAAAGTTTTGATAAAGACGGAGATATCAAGAGAGGTTACCATTCAAGGGAATCCAGAGTGGCACATGATGGAGGAAAGATCTACGAGCTAATTTCAAAGCGATCTTCGAGATTTTTCATCGTCTTGCCTAACATACCGCCGCCTCCTACGTAATTTATTGGAATGCCTTACATTTGTCAAGTTACCTAAATTCAAGCAATTTGATACCCTTCTATTACTGCACACCGTGAAGCTGTTATTTACTCCGGAACATCCTTCTACGTTTCTACATTTGTTCTCATTAGTCAAACTACTTGACTTCGTGCAGCTTAAATTTGAATGATTCGAAACACTCTATTACGATGTAAACTTGAAATATTTGTCCAAGTTTTAGGTGAAGTTGAGATATTTTCGAATATTTCTTGACTTGAAAGAAACAACAGTTTCTTGATAACGTAATATTATTTACAATGATAATATTTGGGTTAGGTACATCTTGAAATATATCGGTTTATTAAACAAAGTCGACCTTTCTCGAAATTTTATGTTCCTTCATATTATACAAATCACTAAATTTGTCTACAGACATTCTAAAATATATGGGATATATTAGTAGGAGAATATCTTTTTCCTAGAACAAGATAAATGTAGGAAAATATACATTACCAAACCAAAAGTCTGGAATTATAAGTTTCGTCGCTTGTATCACTTTCACTATGAGCGCTTCTATTTTACTATACTGTGCCTATTTTTTATTAGCTCTCCACTTGAACTTAGGTCACTTCAACAGGAACGACTTCAGACCAACCAACGTGACTTATATTAAGACAAAATTCGAGCTACTCGAATTCAAGTAACTCAGCTAATCTGAACGAGTCTATATCCATTTTTTAAAACAGGACCTTGTGAAACTTCGATGCACGAAGTTCTTCCAGTATATACCAAGTATATACGAGGCAACGAACAGTAGATATAAAAGGATAAAGAGGGAAACGGTTGATCGAATTCGAAAGTGGAAAAGCGAAAACAAGGTAGCTACAAGAGGCATGGTAGATTTTTTGTTCAAATACAATTTTGTCGTGGACAAATAAAATTTCGATTTTATTTAACCCACGCGATTCAACGACAACCCCCTGAATTAAACGGAAAATAGTGAATTTAAAGTGAACGAGAAACAATTTCGATTTCGATAGCATTCTTTCAATTTTTCGCAGCGAAGCGCCGCAAATGTGACAAAACGTGATTTTTATTTCGTGAATTTTTCCCATCAATCTAACTCGACGTATTGTACCTATGTAATATACGTATGGATACGTTTGAAACTTTTATTAACCTGTTCCTGCGTGTTATTTACGGTACTTTGTAACGATTAAAGTTGGCTACTGCATACTGGACTCGAACTACTGCTGTCTGACCGTACGCAGTCTGATACCACTTAGAATATTATCCTCTCTCTTGAAATGAATTTTAACTCAAAATTCTGGAAACAAATTCCACATGACTTTCAAGTGAAACGCACGACTGAGGCCCGAAACAACGAACATGTTAACAAATACAATATTTCAATAGTTCTATTGAACAAACTTAACATGTATATAGAACCAAGGTCACCATCGGTTTATTTTAAGATTCTTAAAATATATCCTTCTTTGCAATATTAAAATAGGTTCAAAGCTGTTTTTTTCGTGGTTCGATACATCCCCTCGTACAACAAAGTTTAAAAAAAGTTCATGCTAATGTTATGAACATATTAAGAACAAACTTCTCCTGCATGTGAGTTCATAACATAACGATATAAACAGTAAGTAAATTATCGTATGTACTTCAAATAATGTTTAAATAAATCCTTCAGTACAAAAGAATTATTTAAGACAAATCTCCCGAAAATATCGTTTCTATTATTATAAAACAACAAGTGATAAAACCAAATATCCATGTAAGAAACAATTTCGAACATAAAGTGCCCATCGTACCAATACGATGAGAGCGAAAGGTAAATTGGTACATGACAAACATACCTCTTTAGATTTCGTTTATCGTGTGTTTGTAAATGGCTATGTCAAAGTGCAATGTAATTTTAAACAGAACTCGATTTTCCTTCGGTTGAAGGGACGCGCAATTTCGTTCAGGCCCACTAAAAGCATCTACGATGAGATGCTTTGAATCCTTCACGAAGACCTGTCTAACAAGCTTCCCGATTCGGTGCCACAACCTATGCTTGACACGTGCTTATCAACGTCACAAACGGCCAGTCAGCGTATGGTGATAACGCAGTTAGGGTGCATCCCTGGACGTAGTTTAGAACATATGCGAATACGTCCGAGATGTTGACATCTGTAATGGAGTTACCAGAGGGACTACGGATGGAACGTATTAAAATAAGTTGAAGAGGCGTTGATAATGAAGTCAATTCTCATAAGCCATTAGTCCATATAAAATATATTACTTTGTATTCTAGATTTTTAAGGATATTTCAAAAACTATAATTTCAGCCCTCAATTTTGGTTTCATCCTTTTGATATAGTGTACTAATTGGTTGTTTCAATTTCGAAGTAAAGTAGATACTACAGTAGTGATTGTCATGGATTCTCTTTTTAAAAAAAATTTTAATTGCTATAACTATTGAATTTATAATGAATGTTAATGTTTCTCGTGGAAAATTTCAAATTATACAAAGAAACGTTTAAAATAGAAGAATAAAAGAAGAAAGGTTGGAATAAACAAAACCTTATTTACACTATTATTTACTCAATTATGGAAAAGAAGAATTAAAGAATATCATAAATACCAAACTTTATTGGAAAACTAATCATAATGCACTGAAATTAAAACCGTAAAACTAGCAGACAAGTACTTTCCTTCCCAACAAGGCTACTGTGTTTTCACCATTTTGTAAGTAATACAGTGTGATAGCTTTAATATCGCAGACCATTTCACAATATGACTCATATGGGATCGAGTTACACCACACGTGGAGCATTGAAACTACTTTCTATCTCCACCTTGTTCAACTAAAATGGAAGTTTATCTCATGGTCAAAACAGAACAATTTTTATATTATGTATGTATACCTCAAGTTATGTCAGTAATCTCAATTTCTAAATATACCAACAGTTTTGTTATTGTAATTTTTAATAATGATACAAAGCAAAATATCTTATAGTAATTCATCTTATAACCTATAATAATATTTTATTTATTCTTAAAAATAAGCTGTTTTTTATCCAGTTTTTATTTTCATTTCAACTTTGATGTATTCCAATTTGAAATATTCGATTGATAAATGCAATTGTAATTCTTAACTTGTAATGTGTTGAACTAATTAATAATTACAAGTAACAACATTATTGCTTAAGAATAACACATCGCATAGAATAACACAACCTAACCCATCGAGTGTAATATGACGAAGTGAAATTTGAATACAAAAGTTTTTACTGCGACAAGAACGAACTTAAACAATATATCTTCCATTTTGAAACAACGTGTAAGAGGAATGCATAATCCAAAATGAAACTTCTGATATCTTTCAATATACTACGCGCATATAAATATGAACACTTTTAACTCAGTTTTCCCTGATCATAATATCGAACAATATTTCCAATTTTCGACAAATTATTATACATTAAATACAAACATAGAGTGGACTTTATTGTATATGATTATATTAAACATTATATTAACATATTATATTAACAAATTATATTAACATATATACATTAACATATTATATTAACAAATAGAAAAAGAAAATCATTAAAGATCTAAAGATATTTCAATTTTTCAATTAACAAGTTTAATATCGCGCGAAATACGAAACACAATATAACACTTCCGGTAGAGACGACAAGTACCAATCAGAATACGAATCATTTATAATACAATACGACCACGCTAAATTTTATTACTCATTGTTAGTGTCAATTATCTTCTTGCCTCTAATTTCATATTTTTGCTAATATATTTTATTTCATTCACAAAATATTACGAGTACTATGCTTGTATCATGTGCGTTTTACAAATGCATAAACATCCGCAGTCTGTTCATAATCAAAAACGAAACTTCTCGTTGTACAAATAACGTGGACGATCTGTAAGTCACGCGGCACACACGAGAAAAAGATGATTGAACGAAAGAACGATATTCCGTCTGGCATGCCAACGAGCTCCATAGTAGTAGCAAAGAGGATAAGCCAGGCGATAGAGGCGCACGCGGTACCGGCGACTGACCGACAGACAGATCATCGTTCAAATCAAATTCAATTATCGGCTTCGGCGGGTACACTGTCAATCGAATAAGAAACTCGATCTTTGTGGCTAATCGATAGGGGTCGCAAAACATCGTGACATTCGTAATATTAAACGATGTCTATAAATAAACGTAGAAGAAAAAAGATAAAGGTTAGACAGGATTCTTACCTTTCCACGTCACGGCGAGGTACACGCGAAATCCGACCACGCCATTCTCTCTCTCGAGCACAGCACCGCACTGCACCATATATATACACAAGAACACACTTCAACACATCTCTACCCCTCCCGGACAGCTTTCCTTCCGAAATCTTTTTTCGCTGCTCCCGTATTCCCCTCGTTACTTGTCTATTTCCCTCACACCATCTTTGTTTCTCTATTTTACCGGTCTCTCGTTGTTTCTCTCGGTTGCCTTTCCTTGTCGAATCCCCTTTCACTGCCTCACTCTACCTTTCTATCTAACCCCTATCTCACCCTCTATCTCTCTCTCTCACCGACCGGCAGGAAACCTCGTCGGCCTCCCTTTTCTCCGGCACCTTTTCTTCTTCTCGTTAAGATGGTGAACCGGTGACCGAGTCGCACGATATCCGCAGCATCGAAAAATCGTGACGTCCACGGCGTTGTTCGTCGACCGATACAAGCGACGAGTAGGACGAGGTTAGGAGGAAGAGGAAGAAGAAAAGGAAGCACCTCCCTGCGACACGCGCGCGCACGAGAGAGAGAGACAATCCAGCATCCAGCTACGCCCGTGACAGCGTCTGGGCAACTACTGAGGACGATCTGCGCGGTTCCGGCACAACCATTCGTTCGAATTTTGACCGACAGCGGCGCCACTACTGGTATTATCCCTTTTCGTTAACGGGTTCACTATGGTGCGCACCACCCTCCACGATTTACCGCTGTTACTCCTCCTGATTATGGATGATTGTTCCCTTCTTTTACGAATGGTCTGTTAATAGTGTATCGTTCATTTTATTTTTTGATCTATGAAATGTAATTTTAATTGATTTGGAAACATATATTTTGGCAACTTGATTGTTCAAAAAATAAAAAATTGGCTAGTTCTAAATCAAAAGATGCGATTCTGTATTAAACGTAGAATACTTAGTTAATAAAAATCTCGCTTATTTATATTATGTTAATAAAGAATAGAGGAAGAAGTAGAATTTTATTATATTACTAAGGAAAGATAAAATAACTCTAACTTTTCCATAGAGTTGAAAGAAATCTGTGGAAATGATAAAAAGCAATTTTAATGTCTCCTACTTTTGGTATTACAGTTTCTTGTATTTGAGTAATTTCTATGAATAATTCTGTTCGTCTTATGAGCGCTAATATGCCATCTTTTTTACATATGAACAATACGAAGTAATAAAATAAGTTATTAAAAAAATGACACGTTATTAATTCTTCATTTCAATAGCATATCAACAAACTGTCATTTAAAAATGTGCAATGGATTAATACTTAAAAAACAGTATTTTATATCCTGCATAATCTTTACAATTTAACATAGAATAAAGAATATTTCATGAACTTTATCATTAGACCTTTAACATTTCCGCTTACTCTTCTCAACGAAAATGTCAACGTGTTAATCAACAAGATAAAATTAACAGTGTATTAAACAAGAGTCATAGGTATTAGAAATGATGTAAGAACTTATTCTTATTCTAAGACCTGAAATGACTAAAGAAAGCAGAAAATTTATGGGTAGGTAAAATTTTTTCAATTGAACTGCATAAATTGCGCGGCGGTAAAACCGACAGAATTGTATTTTATCCATTGCGCCATGCCGGTACGTTCGTCGGTATATTCTAAGGTATACGAGACAGAACCTTTTTACGATTTACGAGGGAAAGCCAACATATAAATAGCGAGGAATCGTCGATATTTCGAGGAACGACGCCGTGACTAGAATCGTGAGCCACAAGGAGCTGCTTTTAGTTTTTATTTTATTTCTTTCTTCTAATCTCCAGCATGTAGTTATGAAAAGGTATTTCTTAGTATCTTGAAGTAGATACTTTCATTAATCATGTGTAGCAACAGTTATACCATGCAATTTATTTATATTATTTTGTTATTATTGGTAAGAAGATATTATTTATATGTAAATTAAGCAGATATGTATTGCTTATTCTTCATTGAAGAGAAAAAACTAAATAAAACATATGCAACGTAATCTAATAATTCATATGATAACGTATTGAATTCTCACAATTTGCAGATTTATAATTTTATTATTGAACTTAGAAATAAATATATTACTTTATTATTATTATATAAATATATTACGTTGTTATATCGAAATTTATATTTTTGTGAAAATTATTTCATCCTAATTTGTAATATGACCTCATAACTAATTTAATTATTAAATAATTGTGTCAATTAATTAGATATATGTTGTTACTTACATTATTTATTATGTAAGATAAATCAATGAAGCTTGAAACCATTGGATTTATAGTAACTCAATAAATGCCTTTCTTCGTCGAAATGATTCGTGGTTTTATTACGACGTCAATTTTTTGCTTTTCTTTAATGGCATACATGGTAACACTCTTAGGTGGAAAGTTAATAATGGGGTAATAGACTATTACATCCATATCAACGTGTCGGTTCACGTAAAAATTCTCACATATCAAAATGATTATCGCGAAAACTGTGATCAACTATTGATTGAAATGTTTCTACTTACCGAATTAAGGTAAGAACAAAAATATTTTAAGTCGATTTATATTATTTAGACATTTATTTCTTATTTTATTTTTTATAAATACAAAACGAAAATTTATTCATTTCCCTTCAATAAAATGAGTTTGAAATGCTATATATGTAATATATATGTTAATGCATGTATATGTTATGTGACACAATATTAGAGATTTGACTTAGAATAATTTCTTTTTTATAATATCTGATAATATATGTGTCATCACTTGTTTCTCTTTATCGTTTTTCGTGTATTGCACATAGATTATTTTTCACTCTGATAGAGTTTACAAAGCTACATTTATTTGGATGAAATAAAAGTATCTCTGAAAATAAAATTCAATTTATTGTTATACTTAAACATACATTATCAAGTAAAACATTTTCACGTTAAGTATTTTATTACAAATTTTACAATCACATTTTTTACATCTCAGGTATTACAATTTCATCAAATACAGATACAAAAATAAAACATTTCAACATTTCATAACAGCCTCAAAAATGAAAAAGGAAAATTTTTATTTTATTACGGCTGTTAAATCTGGATTATATAATACTATAATCTTAATTTACGTATCACTTCGTATCGATTACATGTAAAAAAGTAGTTAATTTAAAATGCTATTCTTTTGTCGATATAAATAAGAATACATATAAAGGTATTATAAGTACATAACAGAACAGAATATAATCTAGTAAAAATGTATAAACAAATAAAAAATATAAAAATAACCAAGATACAAAATATTATATTTCCATGTATATAAATAATCTGAGTTACTTTTTCTGCTATCTTATATTAGATCGTAGTAAGAATTATTTTATAGTTACATCTAACGCTATCCTAACAGCATTAAAATAATATTTCCAAAAAGGTAACGTCAGCAAATAAAAAATAAATATAAATATAAATATAACATTTCAATAATATCTACTTTAATTAGATTAATAACTTTGAAATATTTAAATAGTAATATAATTGCTAGATATATTTGTTTTTTTGAAAATATCAGTAAGTTAAACTTACCAAGCGTTTTTATGGGTTTTCACATGATTTTCAAAAGCACCAAATTTGCTATAAACTTTTTGGCACACTTCGCAAGTGAATGTTGACGAACGACTACGAGTATAGTGAACCTGGTGCACTGCTTTTAAGTGGTGAAGTAAAGACGACTTGTGTCTGAAAACAAATTTCTATGAATAAATCTAACAAATCCTGAGATTTGAAAGCTCTTATTCGGAAACTTTATACATCTTAGTCTCCCTTTTTTACCTATATTTTCTAAAGCACATGTCGCAATTGAAAGGTTCTTTCATACGGTGGCAATGAATGAAATGCCTATTGAAATGATATTTTCGATTGAAAAGCCTACCACAACTTTCGCAAAGTATTATGTACATACCTGAAAAGAAATTCGATGACAAACACCATACTTTATTGGGGATAAAATAGTACATTTACCTCCATGCGCTGCAGCTTGATGTATTGCCATTGTACGCGCGCTTGCGAACGATAATAAACATGATGAACACTGAAACCTACATGTGTATCTCATAAAATACAAAATTTAAGACAACAAAAATTTTAGATGCGTCTTTGCATTGTAAAAATCTCTTTTACAAAACTATCGCTATAGTATGATATATGATATACGACGAGATGTTCTACCAAGTTTGATTAACCTGAATGCTCGTTATTTTTAGAAATACGAAAAAACTTTATTTGCAAAAACTGTGTCATACAGAGGAGACCGTAACATATAATAATTTTCTGTAACATCAGACAGTGATAATTTTGCTCTATAGATTGAAGATTTTCGAAAACTTCCAGATTACCTTTATTTTTTAAAATAATTGTTATATTTCTTTATTACTAATGATATAGCAGATATTCAAACAGTTTTACTGGTTTTTTATATATATATATACACATTTGTAACATACAATTTGTTGCATTTTATTACACTTATGTTATTAAAAATTTATTAGAAATTCTTTTATTCTTATAGTGTGTATTCCAAGCGCGAGATAAGGAACAAAGAATGATTGTGGTCTTGTGGCATGTACACAATCAATCCGGAATGATAAGTGAACAGACGTAAAAAATATGACGATTGTAATATCGCGTTGATGCAAACGAATTCAAATGTCCGCTCTACTATTAAGAATATAAAAGCATAACATATCATTTAAAAAAATAAAGGCAACCTAGAAATCTTCGAAACTCCTTCATACCATACAGCTTATTCAATGAATGCTTTGAAAATGCAATTTGAAAAAGAATATTTTTTTAATTTTTCACACTTACTGGAAATAACATGAAAAAATTAACTTACTCGTTCTTTTTTGTAATATGTTTATATTCGTTGCTGTCTTGAATTTGTAATGTTTCTTGTTGTTCTTGTGTACATGTAAATTGTTTAGATATTCCTTCTTCAATATCTTTTTGACATGAATAATTAAAAAATTTTATTAACGTTGAGTCAATATCATCAGTAATTTGCAAAGAGCTCTCAATGTCAATAAGCGGTGAGCATGTTCTACTGCTGTCCTCACTTAAAACATTATCAGTTACGTATGTACTATTCGAGGTATATAAATCTGTATTGTTCAAATTAGCTTGTGAATCATCATTAAAAATTTCTGTTGATAGTCTGTCTTTTGTATAAGTATTAATTTCACTAGTTGTAATCAAATTTGGAGCATAATCCTCATGGCAAGAATAATCACAGCATGAACATTTTGATTTTCTATCACTGAAGAGATCTTCGATCCAATAATCTGGAGACATTACAGGTTTTCTTATTGAAATATCTATTTCATCTTGTTCATTGTCTGTTAAGGACCAATCTGCCATTGTCTCATATGTATCTATTTCATTATAATTCATATCAAGTTCTTTTACCTGATAATCACTATGTTTTGAACTAAAAGAATTATATGCAACATCAGAATTCTCTGTATACCCTATAAAACAATCTAACTTATTGCTGTCATAAGATTCGTAATAAAATGTATTAAATATTTCATTGCTTGAGAAATCAATTGAATCTTGAAAATTATCTGATTCAATTTCTTCCAAAGATGAAGGGGCCTGACCTTTGGAGGTACAATCTGTTAATACATTCTCAGACATTGAAGATACAAGTCTTTCTTGTTCACTTTTAAGAATAGATATTCCTTGTCTTTTATCCTGCTTATTAGCGTAATGCTTCAACTTATTTTTTTGTGCAGAACTGTCTATCTCTGTTGACATACAAACGTTTTTATCCAATATTTCCTTCTCCTTGTCAACAAAGGAGCAAATGTTCCAGGCGTTCACATAGCTAAACTTTTGTTTTCTTCTCCTTGATACTTTTTTATATTTAGCTTCTTTAACAAATGTATTTTCAGACTGAATATGCTTTGATGCTGCATCAGGAACAAGTAAAACTTGTTGCTCTGTTTTTGCTATATCTTCAAAGAAGCAATTTGGTTTTGTTGCATCTACTTCAGATATTCTATGTGATCTTGAACTACTCTTTAAAATATTAGGAACTGTGCGATGTGTCTTATTCAATATTAATATGTCTTGTTTCGTACTAGTATTATGTGATATTTTATTATGTAATATGTTATCAGATTCAAAATTATTTAATTCCTCAAAATGATCTTTTTCTTCATTCGTATTAATTTCTTTAGATGGTTCATTATCCTGCATTATATCTAATAAAACTGTGTTTTGGTACATATTTTCTGAACTTTCACTATGCATATTCCAAATGGTATTATAGTCAAATGTGATAAAATTACTTAGGTCTTCATACATTCTTAATAATATTGTTTAGATATTCCAATGAATCTTTTCATCTCTTTCATTTACATATTATGACTATATTGTACTATTCATTATAGCTAAAAAATGTAATAAAAAGTAACAATTAAAAAGATATACCAGAAATTCTATAACAAAATAGTTTTTATGTTTCGTAATAGAAAATAAATACCAAAAAAAGATATAAATTCATTACATCCTTTAAAATAAGCATTATAGAAAAGGAACAAATTATAAGATAAAATTTTTTTTTAATTAAATAAGTAAGAAAGCATAAAAAGATAATTGTAATATTAAAACGATGGCAAATATTTCTGTCAGAGGATAAATAGTTGCTTTTTGTTTTAATAAGCCGAATATCATAAAAAACTTACCTAGCTTTTCTGACCATAGTTCAAACGATGTTTAACACTGTAATCACAAATACAAACACCATCACCTTTCCAACACTTATATACCGATTATTACGACAAAAAATATATATGTAACTAATGTGACAGATATGAAACGTTTCAAACCGTACCGTTTGGCGACAGAAACTAAACTACGCTCCATGAAATCCTATAAAGAAACTTTAGTTGTGCTTAGATAAGAAGAACGAAACCTGAGAAGTCCTTGAACGATAGAATGTAAACATCCCTAAGAAATTAAAACTTAAAACTTCCGAGGATTAGAAATATGTACGTGCGGTTAGTATTTTTTTCAGTAAGCTTCCATTAATTTTTAAGTCTTCGTATCTTTTGATTTATTATTTTTTTTATATCTTTGATATAGATTTATCGAAATTCATCAAGAAATTCAAAAAATTCAAAGAAATTCAAATTCAAAGGCTTCGAAATTCGAAACAACAATGATCATGAAATGAAGTGCAGATTGTATCGACAATGGCACACACCATACGTTCTTGTAAGTTAAATTAAATATATATATTATTTAAAAGAGAAATTTGGATAGTGTAGAATTATGTTGCTTTGTTGAGAATCTTCTTCAAATCTTCAAAATGCAAACAAGGTTAAATTTGCAATTTTTCGTTTGGAGGTAGATTGTGTGTTATATTCTACAATATTGTAATATTTTATAAAAGTGTAATGTGATAAAGGTGTAGAAAAATGGTAGAAATTATAATTTTTAAGTTGATAATGTGATAATAAAATATTTTATTGTGACAATAAGATTATTTATAATAATAAAATTTCAAAAGTAACTAAAGATGAGTTGTGTGTGATAAAATATGTGTGATATTGAAATAAATAAAATATTTCATGCTTAGTAATAGTATTCAAACAGTAGATCAGCTTCTGTGAATACCTAATATAAATAGGGTTACCAATCGTTACTATCAGCAACATCGTCATATTTGTCATTACTTTCATGCCTTAATACAGAAAATAAGACATCCCTGACTTTTGGCTTGGGATCTTTGGTAATTTTCGTTGGTACAGCTTCTGCCTGTCCTAACATCCATTCCAGTTCTATAATAACACATATAATAAGTTTATATGAATACCAATAGAATTGCGACAAATTACCAGAATAGATTTTTCATTAAATTTCCAATTATATATACCTGCTTCAGTTAATTTCATGCCTCTTAATTCTATTGGGCCAATAATTTGTTTTATCATATTTCCATTGTGGTAGATAAAAATTGTAGGAAGATTGCTATCAGGCCAGTTGGGAATGCAAGTAGTAGAAATACTTTTCAAAAATTTTGTTGCAGGAAATTTTTTTGCTAAGTTAGTTAAATACTGATTTATTAATGAGCAGAGGGGAATGCTAAAACAAAAGTTGTAAAGAGATAAGTTTCTCTTAATATCTCTATTAAGAATTTTGATACGTAATATCTAAGAATAGAGGTGTATTATATATACCCAGCTTTATATAAATGAAGTATAACCCAAACATCATCTCCTGCTTTATTTATTTCTTGAACATAATCTTTTGCTGATATTTCATTAACTTCACCATATTTAGATTTGCTAGCTAACTCTTTCATTTCTGCTATTCTCTTTCTTCGATATTCCAATAGAACTTTTTCATCTTCTTCGTCCTCTAGTTCATCCAATTCATCTAGCGTCTTATTTTCCAAATCATTGGCAGCTATAAGAAATAAGAAATATCTAGATTAATAAATTTTAGTTTGGAATTGTATCAACATGAGACAAATAAAATAAACATTCAATTACCACGCCCAGTTTTCTCATTTATAGTATTTTCCACAATGTCAACGATTTGATCTTCCGTAACTTCTTTCTCTTTCTCTGGTATAATTCCTTTTCTTCTGAGAATGTCATTCCACTCTGTATCTTCATTTGGATCTTGCTGTGTTAATAAATTTAGGTTAACTAGTTTATATATTAAGAACTAACTTGAAAAATAATATGAAAATCTTTTATATTTTATCTTATGCTTTATTGCATTTCGACCATTACAAGTTTATTTAATTATTTATTTTAATTTTTGTTCTGCAATATATGGCATCCCTTATTAGGAACCAGAAATGTTCAAAATGACATAACCTCTATTTAAAAAAGTTTTTCTGTGCTTACCATGATGTAAGATTCTTTTTAAGATATTATTTCGTGTGCAAAAGAATTAATTTGCGCTATGCAAATTGTCAGGTTGATAGAGTTAATATCGTTAAGTGATGGATTTCGCTTCTAATGTTAGAATATTTGTGATTAACAGCTGATCACGTTTCGCTACAATGAGATACGCTACGCAACTGTACTCTTGTTCTTGACTTACGTGCATTTATGGTATCATCAATGACGCATTCACATTCGAATCTCATTCTATTTAAAAACCATACAATTAGTCAGTGGCGCTCCTGTGGCATGTTAAAGTTCCAAAACATATTTTAAATTTAATGTAACTCAATTTATTAATTTCATTTATCAAAATTTCAGTTTTTTATTAGCGCAATCCATAAATTAATTTTTAGACAAATCTAAAAACCTATATATTTTATTCTGCTATGAATGAAATACAATAATGTAAAATAGTGAAATAATAGGGAAAGAAAATTAAGAAAATTACAATAGTAAAAAATGTATACACCTTTGTCTTTAATAATAAATAGCAAATGGTGGTATACTCGATATACCATTTTAATGCAATTAACACTTATATGGAATACAATACTTATTACGTATTTACGCCTATATTCGATGACTGTACATTCAGTCGACTGTAATCAGAGAAACCGGTTGATCGTGCAGCTGTGCTGGTCCACGGCCATGTTTTGTGTCCCGCACCAAATACCTAAAACCAGTTTGGGACATCACCTCGATAATATTTATAGGCATATGGAATAATAATTTCTGTAACGGTACAACGTTAGCATCAAGCTGTACGTTTACGCTTAGGTTTATGCAGATTAGATCATTTCTCGTTTACATCTTTTTCCTTTTCCTCCTCTTTTTTATATTATTTGTTCACGTTTTTTTACACCAAAATTTCGAGGAGTTACTAACAAAACCAGTCTCATTTAAATTTCAAATGAACGAAAACGAAGAACAGGCAATCTCGCGTAAACATATCATCTTGATTGCTTTTTGTTTTGTTTCAAGGAAAGGTATATAATAAGTTGCGTAAGGTTTACAATCAATAAAATTTGCATATAATATTCTGATTAAACGAGCGCGCGCGCTGTTTGCGAATTCTCGACTTCATCGAGCCTCTGTTTAATATTCAAAGTCGCGTCGAATTTCACGAGCATGGGGAAGAAAAAGAGAAAAAGGAAGAAAGTTGCAATCTTGCTTGCCACCGGAGTAAGAACGCGGATTAATTTTCCTTTGAGTATATATATATATACACGCGGTGTATAAAGCTTAACGCATATGTAACACCGCGAAACGTTCAATCCGTTTTCACGGTGCTTTCACGTCGCGTGCATACCTTTGTATGGAACAGTCTTTGTTGTTGGATCGCATAAAAGAAATACGTTTCCTCAACGGTGGCGAGTAAATTACAGAAAATATGTATTTGTATGTATACCCACGATTACTGATGGTTGAAAGTGAACACGTGTTTCTTTATCTTGTTATAATAACAGCATAAAAAAAAATTAGTAAATTGAGTGGGCAAATTCCATTTATAATTCGAGCGATTGAGATCATTTTAATTAAAAATATTTTCTGATCGAAAGCGCTAAGTCGTGTAACGATCTTGATATATAGATGACTATCTTGTGATTGAAAATATGTCAATTTATCTTTTAACTTATCTATTTTAAAATTTGTTAGGTATATATTTCTAAGAAATTATCTTATCGAATTATAATCCTTTTTTTTACAATCTTTTAGGTATATTATACCGAATGACTAAATTTAGTACTCTTTTAAATTATAATTAAATTTAGTATTCTTTTAATTAAATTTAAATATAAATTTCATCAGCTAGCTATTCTTAGAACGATACAAAAAATTCTCCTCCAATTGAGATTCGAATTTCATATTTTTATACGAGATGAAAGGATTTGAAGACGAGCTGAAATATTCATGCAAAAATTAAATTCTTCGAAAGATGTATCTAGGAAATTGACACAATGAGAACAAAAGCAGGGAAATACTGACCAAAGCTTCCCTTGCGTGAATGTATATTGCACGCACCGTCTGTCGTTATTGTTTTCCATTGTTATGCTCTTTTTTTTCGAAAGCATTGTTTGGCAAAGCACTCGTGTTTCCGGTTGCGTGCTAGATTAGAACTTAACCCTGTATTTAGGCGTGTGCAGCTCGATTCAATGGAATGTCATTCATTCGCGCTTATGTATCACGTTGGAGCTAGAGCAGATTGTCACAAATAAAATATCAACAACGATGTGATTTAATGGGATGCGACTATCATTTCATCGGTATTTCCATATTTCCACTATTTAAACACAAAAATGTCAGTCATGTGATTTCTAATATTTATTAATCGTTCCCATTCTAAACATTTCTTACGTTTTCACAATGAAGTTTTTTGAAACAAAAACTTTCGTTTCGAAAAGAGGAAAGTTACAAATATTTTTCTTCTCTCTTCCATTTTTCATCGATATAAGAAATAATTTTCGTGTTGTCAATATGGTCATAAATCATTATGTCAGTCTTCATCATTATAAATCAGTCTGTAGTGATAATATTTTATTCATTTTTTATCAATTTTTTATTCATAACGGTTTTCCCCAAAATAATTCGTAACCTTTTATCTGTATTCGTCCATTAAAATTGGTTCTATTGTTGTATTATTCACTTTTCGAACATCGTACTGGTAAATACGTAAATGCAATGCATCCATTGTCTGATCATGGGTCATCCGTCCATGTACCACAATCTCGTGGTCAACTCCTTCGTTATGTCGATACCTTTTTTGTGGTTAGGTATTGATGCTCCCCAGACCTTCTTTCCTTGAATCACGAAGCGAAGATCGAGCTTGCCAATTCTCGAGGCGTGTTGAAAATGGCAATTGCTCGCTACAAGTTAAATTCATGAGCACACGTAATGAGCAGCTTATACTTTCGTTGGCATTTGGCATTAGGAATATCTATGTGTAACATGAAATTATATTTCTCTTATCATCATACTATTTATATATAAGAACGCCAAGGGGATTATTACCATATGTGAAAACCTTGAAAGCAAGTGGAAGGAAAATTTTAAAACGGTTAACGCAACTGCGATTCGTGATACGAATAAAATACAAGATCACAGTCGGGTTCTGACGCAAACAAGAAATTTAATGACAGTTCAATTAGCTAAGAACAGATCACTGATCTAATTTGCATATCTAATGCAATGTATCAGAAATCGTAACTAATTATGTAGATTCGTTCCTTTCATCAATTCACGCCACTGTACAATGTAAATTTTCATCAGCCGATATGAACGTGATTTGGCTTGTAACAAATACACACGAAACTTACTTCTCGGGGACGTTTAACGATAACAGCTGATATATTTACAGCCTCCTGGTTAGGTTCGTTCGAACACGGGTAGTAAGCGCGAAATGTGAACGCACGTAGAACGATAGCATGAGCGCAGGATGTGCTTGTATTTACAAATCACGGTGTGCGGCACGCACGCACTGCCGTTCGTAAACTCGCGTATCCTGGATCGTTGGTCTTTTTGCAATTTGTTTAATGATCCTCGCATAACTCTGGCAGAAAACGACCGCTAACGAATGCAAAATTTCCTCACTATTAGGAGAGAAAAATTATTCGTATCCTTGGAAGACGTGGCAACTAACATTTTCGTAGTTTCTCACTATCTAATGCTATTCTTTATGCAAGTCGGTAATTGTTAAATTGTTATATTTAGCGCTCTGCGCTGGACATATTGGTAGACATACTGTTACAGTTATGAGAATTGTCTGGAAGTATGCGTAAAATTTAAGTATGTACGGAGGTAGCTAGAATTCGATGATGTAAATTGACTGGAAAGATTGCAAGTAAAATTTTGTGTTAACTTAACGCTAATTTTTGCTATCAATTTGTAATTACTCAAGTTCACGATATCTTCATTAAAAGTACGAACATTCAAAACCGTAAAAGAAGATTAAATTTTTAATTCATACAACATCCAGTCAAATATTTCACCAATGCAGAAAACTAATGTGGAAATCCAAAATCTTACTATAGTATCGAAGGCGCGTGTACCTAAGCGTTTCCTTGTTTGCTCGTCCGGCCAAGAGAATTTGCATAATCACGCGTATAGCACCACAATGCTGCGGAAGGGAAAGGGAGGCATGCAATGACCTTGTGGAGGCTTATGTGTGCGATAGGATCCTCAGTAGAGGCGTTAAACGAAGGTAACGATAGGGAATTGGAAAACGAACGTCTGATAAAATGTTATTCGCTTGTACATACATATGTACGTTCATTTTACCTAGAATGTGACCCACCGGAAATTTGCAGTTAGTTGCATTCCTTGCAGGGTCGACTAACCTAGGGATAACTCTATTCGTTCGTTAGATCGTTAATTGCTCCCCTTTCCAAATGAAAATGTAATTTTCACTCTGCCGCCGATTGGCTTCGATTCGAAGACTAATTGGATTTTAATTATGAATGTTTTAGTCGATGTAGGAGGGCGATTAAGATAAATGTGATATTAACGATTTGTCTATTCTTATTAGATCGAAAGATTATTAGACATTTATTTGAGTATTTTCCATTTTTTTCTGTGATTTTCCAATCATAGATTTTTGATGTCACGCGAACGTTTACACATATTACATTTTTCATTACGGGGGAAGAATAGGATTAACAAATTTACGAAGTTTGTAATTATATCTCGTGTTCTCTGATGTCAGAGGAACTGACTTTCATTTTTTGGAACAAAAATATAACTTGATTGAAAGGCGGACAGGAATTTAATTATAGAATCCAGTTTTCCCCCCTGTTTGGAAAGCAGCACGTCAAAGTAGAACATCTGTATCTGGTTGAATAACACCTTGTCAATCAGATGATAAAATGTTACAATGTAAAAATTAAATTCTAAAATCTGACAAAAAGGCCAGTTCTTCTAAAAATCTTCTGTTTCCTCAACTGCGTGTAGAGCGTCATCATAATTACAGTACCACTCGTATTTGTCCAAACAATACCTCACTTACATTATGAAAGCTCGGTAAGAATTCCTTAGTACAGATACGATTTCTTATAGATTCTTTGCTATATTCATTCTTGGGAAATGAATGATGTTTTTATTGTATCATTGATTGCAATTATTCGTATCTTAGATCTAAATTATTCAAGTCAAGTAAGACTGCGATACGATTCTTTATTAGAACAATGAACTATTTGTATTATATCACTGGTTGCAATCGCACGTATCTTACGTTTGAATTCATCCAACGTTCATCGACTTCTGAATTGCAAAAATACCAAATTTAAGTTGAATCACTATATATATATACGAGTTTCTCAAAATCCAAATTAATTAATTCCACCTTCTAATTTAATCCCCCAAAAAATAGATAGATTTTCAAAAAAACCGGTTACTCCTGCGACTTTATTTGTTATAAAGAGATGATATAAACAATAGCAAGTTCTAAAATAAATTTAACGAACAATATTTCTACATTTATAAGTCGTAACATATGAAATTTCCGATTTTTAACGATCCTATACTTCATCGAGATCTAAAAAAAAAGAACAAATGTTTCGTGCGTAAAATTAAAAAAATTAAATTAAAAAAATTAAATCAATTTAAAAATAGATGATAAAATGATCTACAAAAATAAAGATATATATACTGAAGAAAATAAATGGTTTAGAAAATTAAAACTCACACGTAATATATCCATAAAAGATTTCTATAAATATTCGAATGTTTTTACGAGCCACTGTACAAAACGCTAAGAATCCTTGAACAATTCTACCGAACGAATTTCCATTTTTTTGAGGTTTGAATGCAAAATAGTCGCACGGTTTGTTATCAGTAGGTTTCGAGTACGGCACAACGCGTTTTGCCACACGATAACAGGCGCGCGTATACCTGAGCGCCGCGAACAGCCAATGAAAGAGTTGGTTCAGCGTCGACCATCTTGCGCGGCTCTGCTTTCGAGTTCGGAGTCGCGTGGCGGCGACGTTCGGCTTGCAGTGTACGCCGACTGCCGAGCCGTGACTGACTCTGTGCCTCGTGGCCCTCGTGACTTTCCATTGTGACCGCAGGTCCGTGTCTTTTCTCTTATCGCTGAAAAATTAACGCGACCATTCCACGGGGACCAACCAGTCGATCGTTTTTTATGTGACTCGACTTTGCGACTGTCAACAGTCGATCGTCAATTCCGTAACAACGCGTGTGTTTACCTTCTGCTTCTCTTCGTCCCTTTTTTTTCAAGAACAGACCGCGTGACTGTCATTCGTTGTCGGATGACAAGACGAACGTGTTTTTTTTACATACACACGACTTCCTTATTAGAAGAATTTAGCTGAACCGTCTTTTTCAAGGCTGAGTTTACTAAATTGTGGATAATAGTCGTGTGTCGCGTGTTAATATCTAATTCGCGTTGTGATTGTATACAGACTACGTTTGACATTAATAAACACTGAGGTGTGTGTTGGAAGAGGAGATTTGAAAGAATTTTGCTGGATTCAAGCTGCATTGTGTGTAAAGGTATTTTGTATTGTCTAATTTGACTCATTTTAGATAATTGATATAGATAGACCATATATTAATTAATTAATTAATTACACGTTACTAAAACTGTCTTTTTACTTACTTGTAGCAGTAAATATGTATTTTTGCAGCATATTAAACATTTCGAAGGTGTCACCTATTACGATATTAAACTTTTGATTGTTTACGAAGTTTTATAGATTTCTCGTGTATTTTTAGGAGATATCTTCGAATTATACAAATTGCCCCATCTCCAACTATCTTAGTGACATTAAAATCAATCAACCAGATTGAGCTAGCTTCTTTTTTATGTCATTCCTACGTATAGTTTATGAAACCTTTTATGATTAAAATATTCTATACATTTTCATGTGACGTATATAATAAAATAAATTAACACGTAGAATATGTAATCTAAAACATGTAAAAATATTAAAATTTCAAATCAGTGGACAATAATAATGATATTACACATTATGCAAATTTATTTCATCAAAATGAGGAAAAATGATAATCAACACCTTAACTTTTTTTTAAATAATACGACGTTTCGAATAATGATATATTTCATATAATATATCATATAATATACGATAGAATATTAAATCACCGTATAACCTGTTAAAAAGTTCCACAAGAACTTATCATCAAATTACGTACAATTTCTTGTCATTGATTGAGATCTGAATAACATTCGAGGGATTACATCACAAACAGTTTGTAAATTGCGCGAGTATTCCTCGTTGACAAACGGCCTTCGTTACGGTACGTGGCACTGACATCTTTGCAGTAAAGAAAGCGTGTCGTACAAGCGACGCGTAATTGCGTCTAGTATTTGGTGCAGCGGGACGATCTTATTCGATTTAACCTTGCACTTTCGCCAAGGTACCTTCGTGTCGTTCGTTTATTGCGCCTCTTGTTCAGCGGCAATTGACATCTCACTTTTTACGACTTTCGAAGTGATAGTAGTCTTGACATTACGCTATCAGCATCATTTGTTTGTCGGATAGGTCACTGAACCTTGCAGCACTACATCTAGTACTATCAACTTTTTTATTCGCTTTGCTTTTGCTGTTATGTAAAAATTAGCCGTTGATTTATGGATAAGATGATTATTATTTGATATTGATCGTTTTCATTGATTACGAAAGATTGTGAGAAAAGACGCTATAAAGGAGATTTGAAGAAACTTGGGTAAAATTAAACTTTAATACGCGCACACATAGTCCCCTCTTTTTTGAAACAATGGACAACATATTGTAATTGTATTGGAAGCAACGAGATGATAGTGTACACTATAATATATATACATTCAGATTTGTAAAAGAAAGGAAATACGTAATTCAGTAGAATTATATTTTTAATAGGATTATATATTTCAATAAATCTTTTAGTTTTAGTAAATGGCAGGAAAAATTATACAAGCGATAGCTTCTGTGAAAGTTATTTCGAAAGAGTTAAGAGAAGAATCTGTAAAATCTGCTTTCAAACATTAAAACGTCTTATCATTAAGGCTTGAAAATTTATGATAAAATCATTTAATTGATCACGAATTTTATAGGTATCGTCTTCTGTTGTATACGTATTGTTTATTATTTAATCTTTTGAGAATATTTGTATGTAATTATGCCATATGACTGTTTCATCGTTTTAGATTGAGATATCGTAAATTTACAACTGAATTATTCCAAAGTATGTACATATCATTTTGTCGATTCATGCGTCGATACACGCGCGTGCAATTAATCTTTGACGAAGTTAGTCAAATACAAATACATACTGGTAACGAATTTATATATCTAGTGAAGAGAATACCATTGGTCCACGCGCTGCAATTAACAGGCTGATTAACTTCGTTTGTCATTGTTCAATTTGTTCATTACCCGCATACAGTTTTTATCGATTCAATGACAATTCGATGTTCGAGCGCCCTTCTAGAGAATAATTATTAAATTACTGTTTAGCAATGTATGGAAAGCTTTGTATTTGTTAGAAACTCAACCCCAACTTCATTTTTTCTTTGGAATTCTATTGATACGATAATAAGGAATCAACTTAATACAACATAAATAATGTTAAACCTAATGTAAATAGTAATGAAATAATCCCAAGTATATTTGCAAATTTTTTTTATCGTAAACAAAGAACGTGGAAGTAAATTTATTTAAGATATTGTATCTCGAACGTATGATTAAGCCACGCTTAATAAATACTCGTGTCAATTATGCGAAGTAGAAGGAGAATGCTTCCGAAAAAGAAGGAGATTAACGTTAATCATCTCTCTGGGCGCGAGTGTTTTTCAATTTTTCCACTCCATTGTTAAACGACGAATTTCGTCAGCTACGAGATCCGAAAGACCCACACGTTATTGTCTCTTTGCGAGAACAATGAACCATTTGCCATGTTCGACACTGCATTTTTTCTGTTGCACGTGCATACAAAACGCGAAAGGGAAAAACGTCCTCTATCTGCATACGATGCATCTGTTTATACATTCCCTGATGCACACGTTTATATGTGTATGAATCATATCGATAATAATGCAGGTAACTTATCTTAAAGCAAACGAAAATCGGCAATATGCAAACTTTTAAATTACAAAAAGCGTAGTTCAAGCGAGATTTTCTATCAAATAAGAAAAATGTAAATGTCATATCGTAGATTACATTCCATTGACAGTAACGTTAAATAATATTTATTAGGTACAAAGGAATAGAAATTCGAAAGGAAGTACGTATTCGAAATTCTCGGTACTTATAGAGCGCACTCTTGAAAGAAATAAAAACGATATTTCTCTGAGATACAGATTTGCAACCGTTTAACATATGAAGAAAGTTTTCCAATTTATGAAACGGAAATTAATCGAAATATTGTTTGTTTAATACAAAATGATAAAATACATCATGGGAATAATTTCGGCGAAAAATATATTTCAATATTTGCGCTCGTTTCAAGCTTTACACTCGTATTTCATGTATCCACTCATTCTTTATCTGTTAGTAAAAAGTCGAATATGATCCGAAGTCAAGATTAAACTTTGAAATTTCCGACAAGAAATGCTTTCAATACATTAATATAATGATATAAATACTTCGATATAAAAATTCTCGGTTTTATATATACTATAGAAGATAAAATAATTTCTTTAATCGCTATTCTATCTCAATATTCGATAAAACAATCAGAGATTACAAGAACATAGTAAGTTGCATTCTTCATTTTTTATAGCGATGCAGATTTAAACTTCAGTATGTCACTTGGATTTTTATTTGGTTTTAGGACTACAATTAAAATTAGGAAAATTACAAGTAGCATTAATACAGAAATGATTAATATTAACGAACGTAGCTTCAAAAAGTGATAGATAATACACAATATTCATTAAAAAAATATGATAAAATTGACACTTTTCAAAGTTACATATATCAACGTTACATATATGCAACGTTACTTATGAAACGTTCCATGATATAACACAATAAATTGATCTGTCCTGTTGAATGCTCCTTAAGATACAAGACACGAAAAAACTTTCTCAACGCCCTATACCTTTAACCTATTTACAGCCATCATTTTTCATCGCAGTTCTTTTTCGTCCTCTTCGTCCTCCCACGTAGCAGTTCGGAATATCCCGTTGCTTCATTCCGTGTTGTTTCTCTCGAAATTTGTCCGTGATGTATTAATCATTTTAATACTCGTTTCTCGCGTATCATTTTTACCACCATTACCCTTTATTTGATCCTTGCTCTGGTTTCAATTCCGACGCTGCGACGACCATGTTTTCTCGTTTAGCTACCAACAGTCCTAGCTTCTTCCTTTTACTCACGATGTTCACGTTTTTTTTCTTTTTGCGTGACCCTCGTGCAAACTCTACTATCAATATTTATGCGCCCTCCGCATTGTTGCCCTTTTAATAACAGCGACCATAGTTTTGTCTTGCTCATTACCTCGTCGCATTTTTTCTTATTAGTCTGTCTCTGACCTCTGCCTCCTCTTTATCTTCGCCGTTTTGACTGTACAACCTTTGTTCGCTATTTTCACGACTTTGCTTCTTGCCCTTTTGCTCTGTACCCACGCGACCCATATTTTACATCGTGCTCATTTTTTTTGGCAACCCCCAATTTGTATGCCGTGGTCGTTCTCTATATTTACGACTATATCGCAGGAGTTGGTGGCAAAATTAACATTTGCGTTTTACAAGACCGAAGTTACGACTCAGTATCAATAAATTATTTTGCGTTATAGTAATAATAAATGGACTTCTAGTAGTAAAAATAGTAAAAGTTACAATCGGCTGATTATCCTATTTCATGTAAAATTGTACAATAATAAAAAGGTCTATAACCTGCAGTTTATAATCTCTTAATTTACTAATTTACTAAACTTGTTATTGCGCAAGAGAGTCTGGTATAATAAGGTTACAGTTTTCTGTAATCTGCTTGGGACATATTAGTTGGCAGATTTTTTATCGAATTCATCGTTTGTTATTTAATTGCTCATCTTAATACTAAGGTTATACCTCACGATATAAAAATGGAAATAATACTTCAACTTCCGTTCAAATCAATTATAAATGAACCGAAGTAATAAACGTACGTTATGTTTCTCCAAGTGTATGAATAACTTAAATGTTGGTTATTTCTCCTTATTAGAGATAGAGCGTACATTTTATTGCGGACATTCCTTCTTGACTAGCGTTTATTATTAGCGATTATTAAATAGCATGGCGAACAGCTGGTTTGCAATTTCCTTGAGAACGTTTTGATTCAGATTACGATAAGTTTGTATTCTCTTCTAGGAGAAGTTGAATACTCTGTGTGATAGCACGCGTACTAAGATGTAGATTAAACGACTTGTACGTATAATTCTTTTCTTTGTAGGCCTACCAGAGTATATGTATTTATCGCAGGTATATGTATGTTATCGTGATTATCTTAAATTCAATATTATGTGAGTATTTCAATATCGTAGGTTATTTTGATTTAAAAGTGTATTTCTCATTCATTTCAAGTTGGATCACGGGTAAAATGACCATTGGTGTACCAATACAGACGCGCAATCAAATTATTGCAACATTGGCGCCGTGAAATGTGAAAAAGATTACGTGACTTGTTGGAAGTTTGCACATGGTTAGAAATAGTCATACTTAAATGCTTTGAACGCAGATTTATTTCTGCACTTTTGCATACGGTATAATTATCGCGAGATTTATCTTCCATAAAAAAGCTAGTATAGCTGGTATTATAAACCTCCAGTCTGCCAAACCTGTTCTTTTATCCATTATTATTATTGATCTTCTCAATAACGAAGATATTAATCCCTGTCAAGTATCCATTGATAACGAATACGCTCTTTGTAGGTCGAATTTCTTATCATTGACCCTCTATAACAAAAATAGATCACTGCTAATTATCATTTTCGATTTTGATAAGAGGAATTGGAATTAATAGTTGTAACAAACGGGTTGTACAGGCAATAATATAATAATATAAATAAAAGATATATTACTCTGATAAAATATTACGATAACAAGTACATAAAATAATTCCTTGAAAAATACACTGTTCAATTCCAGAGAAGGTCGATTGTATGCCTTATGATGCTATAATACTGTTTATTAAAATTACCAATATTAATTTTAAAATTTATTTCAGAATTTAATATTATCGATGCTACGTACATTGTAATAAACAGTCTTGTGGAAGTAAGTCAGTTCTCTGAGAATTGAATATTAATGCGAGCAATGAAATCGCGAAATTTATAGAAAGTGAGGTTGATCATTTCGGCTTCTGGGAAATTCACACAACTTTCATACCTTATATACGTGGCGCTGTAAAGCGTTAAAGTTACAATCAAGAGTTCCCGGAATTAACATTTCACTAAGGAAAGTCCAGGATATTTGAAATATGAACCACGTACTTATGGCCTTCAACCTTTAGCTTTCTATAAGCCTACGCAATAAACTCGACCAAATAAAATCCCCAACGACGTATAAATCACGAGCACAGTCGAATACACGGTGGTACGGCTTATGGGGCACACAAAGAGGGTTACGCGTAGCGTCCACGGCGCACCGTCGTGTTTAAATAGTCGAGGTAACTAGGCCCGTCCGTTCTACTTTCCAAACAGGGCTCTGACTCAACGACGAGATTGTTTTGGGCAAAGAATCCGCGCAGGGTCTCCACCGACGTTCACCCCGACTTTGTCGAGACGCCTGTGCTCCCTCGTTGCGAGACGCCCACCCACGCATCGCGGCATCGCCTCCGGCTGCCGTTGCATATAGGGTGTCGTGAAAGTGCATCGATCGTCGCACCGAGAGCTTTGTGGAAGACACGACCTATGAAACCCTTCACGTGGGATAGGTCTGGAGTGATTTTAATACGCGATATTATTCAACCGCCTTCGAGCGACCGAGCAGAATACTCCTCGATCTCATTCACCAACCCTATTTTCTATGTACGCGCCGATGGAAGGGTGACTAGTTTTTAATTGAAGTACCGCGTAAAAGCCGGTTATTTCGTAAAAAATTAACTTGCGTGCTGGTGCTTGTCGTGAATGGATTTTTTAGTTGTTCGCCCATTGCTGGAGAAATCAGTAACTTTTAATTGTTTCGCGTTATAGAGTGGTTGAATATGGACACTAATGATATTAATATCTTGTTTATTAATTGTGATATTCTTTATTGATGTTGCCAATTGACCTAGGAGTCGATTTATTACTTAAAAGTGTTCGTTGTATTGAGTAAATTAGAAAATTTGATTATCTAGTGATCAATTTCCTTCTATTTGAGTTTATTGCTACGTTCTTACCGGAAAGAACGCATTTGCTATGAACAAGTGAACAAGTCCTTTTTTATTTCATAACATGTAGTGAGACAATTAATAAGCTACAAATTTTTTAAGCTACAAACAGAAAGCTGCTATTCTTTATAAATTTATACATAAATATACCGGAACATAGTTTGTTCTAAAACTTCAACAATCAGCAATATGGATATTCAAGATAGAGATAGTGGCAAATGACAAACTTCATTCGGTTATATGATCAGCTTGATTCATCTGGTTTTACATAAAAGCAACCGTACACGGTTAAGAAGTTGTAAGAAGACTAATTCACCTTTTTGTGCTGATTTCCACCGACGATAATCCGATTCGTCCAAACTTCTTCACGATAGAGCTTAGCATAGCGCGACCATTTCACGATTTAACTCAGAACGTTCTCGTATTCCACGATCTCCTCGTCGCTTCGCGAGACAACCGCGATTTACGATCCTTCGTGCTTCGAGCAGGAATTAACGTTTCAATCAGAAACATTACTTTTTTTGGGAAACACGTTTCCCGGGTACTGAAACGCTCGTTTTGAGATCCGACAATCGATGTCTTCTGTTTTACATAGCGAAATATGAACCTTGAATGTGGTAAAAGAGATAATCGAACCCATCGGCGTTGACTTTTCATTTTCCGCTATGTAATCACGAATCGTAGATTGAAATTGCAGATATGAAAGGTGTTTTACATTTATGAACAAAATCTCTTCATCGTTTATATCGGCGATGAATTTATACTCATTTTTACGATAATCGAAAGTTAGATGTGTGGGAAAGAATTGGAAAATATCATTTCACGTCGAAACATATCCACGGGCTAATTATTTATTATTATTTTGCGCCGTATGATTAAATCGAATGAACCTTTTTTTTATCAAGTTTATCGATGAAAATGTTGCTGCAGTTTTTTTCTTTTTTTAATGTAATCTATATAATCTATGTGAGTGTACTCATTTAGAAAGTTTGTATATATGTAATGTTTATCGGTTTTTCAAGAGACGATAGGTACTTGCACTTGACAAAATATTTTCTCATGATCTGCATACATCAAGGCATGCTTGTTTAACTGCGCCAGCATGCAAACAAAGGGTGGGTTAAATTACGGCACGAAGGTGTGCACAATGGATTTGTGTCTCGCATATTTGATACAAGCTGTGATCTTTGCTAAAAGAGTCTTCCGATATAGGTAAATCAAATTATGTTCTTAATATCAGGATATCAGAATCGAATTTTTCTTTTCAAGTCATTATATAATACACGAAGTTTTCACTTTATAAAAATTGTTAACTCTGTATTCGAGTTAAAAGAAACGGATATAAGGAGAAGAAATCAGTGGCGTATATATAATAAAAGTTTCCACGTCGACGAAATGCTTTCGTCTGTCGGAAATGAAACGTGGGATGGAAAAATAAGTTTGAATTCCGATCACGGAGATTGCGGAGCGTTTGAATTTTGTATCGTGTAACTTTTCAACTTTCTCGCGGTGTAAAAAGTTCGACAAAGATGCGTGTGTTTCGATCCCCTCGAGGCTCTCTCCTTGCGATTGTAATCGACGTGGTGGCGATGCTTTTTCCGTCGAAGGCCATGAATGAAGTTTCTATCCGTATGCGTTTCACCGACTTGACCATCTCATTCACACGTTAACGCGATGCGTTTAACTCACCGCGCTGTCGTATCGATATACCATTTGTTTCATGATACCACATCGCCGCGTCGTAAGTATGCAACGTACGCGTCATTGCTTCTTTCGTATGGTGTTCCTCGAGGTCGGAACGCCTATGTGATATCGCTTTGTTCCATATAGCAACTTCAGTAAAAATTCTTCAAGATAATTTCAATTTTTTTTTATAGAATAATATCGATGTTACAAAGTTATTTTTACAGCGAAATAGTTTCTTTAAAGAAGTATTCGTAAAATAGTACTGATACGATCTTATCGAGAGAAAATGAATGCGACCGTGTACCACTTTTAGCGTAATTATGATTAGCTGAAAAATAGAATTATTAGAAATATTAATAGAATTATTTTTTACGTTAGAAGTTCCTAAATTTTTTATTTCAAGATTATATATTTTTTTTAAATGAAATCTTGCAAAAAGATTGATAATATTTTCTTAAAAATTAAATTGTACGATTATTAGCAACAGAAATTGTCACGTTAAATAAATAACACTTATTTTCTACACAATGAACATTCGATATGTCTACTTTTTCAAAATATTTTGGCAGAGCCAAATTTAAAATTTCGAACGCTGCCAGTAAATAGGAAGAGCCACAGGGGAAAGTTAAATACTGACCTATATTACAAAGTGTAACTTTCTTTAGGTCGAGTATCTCACGTTATGGAGAACTCTTTTCCTAGCCTTCTCTTATTATGCGCTTTGTAGGATCTTCACAAATATATCAACTGTGAGATCGTACAGTACTCGGTGAAATTAGCTACTAATGTAACTCCTTAAGAACGATCTTTCTCTCGTCACCGGTGTATAGATATGTATTTTTTTCCCTCTTGCATAAAAATGAAGTTTGGAACAATGGAATTTAGATAGAACTTATTATTGAGAATATAACTTATCGTTATTGAGAAATAAATTTCGAAGCTTCACCACGTTGTTCTTTCGAGACACGTTTATCGTTGAACATTGAAGGGACAAACAGCTAGCTTCGTTCGTCGTTATTTTTTCATCGCACGCGGCATTCCGTCCATTGTAAACACTCGTTTGTGTTCTGTTCCTTTTCTTTGACTAGTGGAATTTTTACCAATGAAGCGAGGAGTTGGAATGACGAGCTCCATACGACTAACCTTGCAAATTAATTTCGTATGAAGGCAGAGTATCGAATATCAAAAAATAACATCGAGTACATTTTCAGATCTCTGAGTTTACGTATTCATCTTTTTTAAAGTTTTCTAAAAATACTATCAAATATTTCACGTAACTTTTATCTTTGAATATACTTAACATAGTTGTGCCACTTGAAGTAATATTAATTTAAAAAAATTTTCAAATTTGTTAAATTCTATGTTTCTTATCTCGAGTTACCGTAGTAAACATCTACGTATCCACGTTTTGTTTCTTCTCTCTGATTTAATAGGATGTTTTCCAATGAAATATTTTAAAATGATAAACCCAAAGCGATTAGTTTTACAAATTAATCTTCTTCAAAATTTCCATATTTCCATAAGATAATATTAAATATTTGCCTTGAATATTATCCGTGGACCAAAAATCGCAGTGCCCAATATAAAATTAATTTAGAGAACATATTTTCAAAATATTGAAATATTTTATTCCAACCTAATCTCAAAATTAGGTACATTAATTCTTTATTAAACTACATTTCCATTGCCAGTAAGAGAGACTTATAATCAACGCCAAACGATCAATATCGATCAGCAAGGGGCGTTAAGTTGACCGAAAAACCGTGCCGGAAGTGCCGTCTGGTAGGATGGTTTTCCGCTCCACTGATTTCCTGTTTCTTCGAGGTCTTCTTTTTCTTCGGTACCGACGACACGTACGCTGCATCTCCATTCGTAGGTATGTAGTTTCTTTCGCGTTCGATAATCGTGTATTTGCTACACACATAACTGCACACGTACACACGTGTAACACCGACAGTGCTTGTCTCGATATAGCTGCAGAATCACTAAAGCTTGGAATAGGAAACGCGATGTGAGAGGAATTTCTAATTATCGGGGGACTGTGAGAAGGTGAATCCTGTGGCTACGAAATCGGATTTATCCTTGATTTGACAAACGATGTCCTATTTTCTCAAACACTTACCGCGTTCCGCTTAATTGAATTTAACTATAGTAAGTTGCATCTGGTTATGTTGCAAGAATGTCTGCTGTGTTCTCCACGAGTTGTTGCGTGGTATGAGCGACAAACGAGAAAAAGCTTAAGATTTTCATAAAACGTGCAGTTTTTCACCAAAGATAAAATGGTTGCCTTTGCATTTTGTGATATAGGATCGTCCTTCTTGATGTAAGTTAAATTTTATTACTGTTGATTAGATTAATAAAAATTGTTCAATTTTTTCAACGATGCATTTTTATATCGTAATACTTCCTAATTAATATTTTGTATAATTTGTATAATTTGTTCCAAGTGCGGTTTTATTTTGCAATTAAAGTTCGTTTCCCGATAGTAATGTTATAGTGTATCACATACGTAATAGATAAGTTACTTGAAATTTTCATATTGGAAATTAGAAATAATTATTCGTTTAATGCCAGCATTCGGTACAATGCATATCAAACGATGTCTCGTTAAAATCTTTTTATACAATCATCTTTTTTATTCCTGTAGTATGTTAAAAGATACATGAATTATAAAAGCTCTGTTTCAAAGAGGATATTTTATTATGGGCGTAAGCCTTGTCTATATGGAAATATCTTCATGATTTCAAGGCGATCTTTGTATTTATAAATGGAACTATACATTTTGCTTTAGTTAAGCGTTTAGCTTATTTCAAGCAAATTTACTGACTTGCGATACGTATACATGTACACAGGGAAGTGGTACACTTTCATGAAACAATATCCAAAACACCTTGGTGTAAATAAAATTTCACTTGCTTGATTCTTCTTGAAATACCTTTCTTTTAATAAAAGACATACGATTTCAAGTGACTCATTTTGTACACTAAAAGTTCACAAATTTACAAGGAATGACGCAGAATGTTCGATACAGCGTACAATGTGATACACATTCAACCGTCTGCTCGTGTTCATTTAAACGAACAGAACGTGTAAGTTTGGACGTGTCGCTATCGTAACTGGCTAACAATCGAAACGTTCGAAACGATTGCGCGCGACCAACAGATTATGGTTGGTACTCGCGGGTCTTTTTCTCGACAATCTGGCAGATACAAAGCGCATGTAGTTGTTCGAGCCGAACACGTAAGTGCAACTCTCCATCGACTTATGCACTCGACGCGCCCAAAGGGAAGCGAATTTGCATACAGAGAGCGCAATGAATTCACGACTTTGCGACTGCGACACAAAAGCTTCTCTTGTCCTGTCGAAGAACGTGAGCGCAAATTTCGTCTACCCTTGCTTGCTCCTTTGCGTAGTAGGTAGAAAATGTTCTTAGAATCGATGGTTGTCTTGTCAATTACTTCAACTTGTTAATCAGATCTTCCTTTAGGAATCAGGAACTTCCACAAATAAATACGAAGTTAAAGATCATTAAAGATACATTAATTTTAACTATATGAGCTTTAGCCCTTGCCAATGAAGGTTACAGATGAAAAATATGCAATCGAAAAAGTTTAGGATCCTTAAATGTTGAAATAGATTTATAATTTTCTCGAATTCTATTTGAATAAATGAGATTTAATAGGAGAAAAGTAATGATTCCATAATTGTATTATTCGTTCCGTTAGGATTTCGTTTTTCATGTTTGCTGAAATCTTCAATTTCACTTGTAAGCTTGCAACACTTGCTTGAGGGAATTAATCGTTAAAAGAATTGTTTTCTTTTATTTGTTTTGAATCATCATTATCTTCAAATTTCTTAAGTGTCACTACGAGTTTTTCTTTGCTCTCTAAGACGTTTTAAGATGCTATAAGATCCTTACTCTTTTTTAATTTGGTCATGATGCATGTTTTTGCTAGGTGTAAGTTAATATTCAAGAGTTTGGAGGTACTCTTGTTCTCACTGTGTTATGAGTATCAATCTCGTGGCGTATGTTTTAAGTCCAACTTTGTACACAAAGCACGTCTTTCATGTTTAAGAGCAGCACTTTGAGCTTTTGAGTAATTCACGCAGGAATGACGCACTGTGTGTACTATAAATAAATTTTTTGATGCTAGTGTTATTTAGCTCGGGTGAAAATATCAAACACGACGTTTCTATATTAATCTTCGCTCCGACAAATAGATCGTTACGCTCTCCTATTTACAAATCTATTATTCGAATTAAGAGAGAATATATACGTACAGTATGGTAAAAGAAATAAGTTCATGTATTGAAATTTATTTAATTTTATCAAATTAAATACCATGATATAGTAATAATAATGATAACCTTCCTGTTAGTTAAGTAACAACTTCATGAATAGTTTCTCTGGACGATTTGTGCCATCGACTTTTTCGGATCGCCTGTTATTAAAAATATTTAGATTGTTAAATATTCCAAATTTTTATCTAGATGTTTAATAAATTATAATTCTAAACATGTTAACGAAACAAACCTCAAAGATTTCGTGAAATTCATTCGATAATACAATGTAGATTAGCGAGAAAATAGTGGGGTACGTCTTGGCCATGAAATAGAGTCCCTCTCTCTTGTCGTCTGTGCAGCACGATGCCTTAGGCAGTAAGAAATTGATCGCTCTAGCCAGTCGATATGGCGTTCGTATCAACAGGAAAGCGACTCCGATAACCACTGAAAAGATTTGTTTTTACTTTTAAATATGTGAAAAAAATTAATTTACGATTAATTAGACACTGAAATTTCAATCTTTCGTCTCTCACAATTTTTACATTGACTTATAGAATTATAACCTGACACCCAATTTACTGACCTAACATAATATAGTGCTTTAGCTTCTTCATTCTCCACCATCCCTCGATTTTTCTCAATATATACAATTCGTAAATAATTAGAGAGCCTAAAGCAATTGATACGATCAACGGCATAGTGATAAACATGAACGTGAAACACACGTAAATATCCGCCATATCCTCTTCAAAAAAGTCATATATATGGAGCCCAATAGCAAGTGAAATAATGCACGAACACCAAATCAACACAATACCTTTAATAGCATTTTTTTTCTTTAATACCACGTGTCCAAAATAGACGTGATCTTGAAAGATACTAATATACAACATGAATACCAAAACCGAAAATGTGATAATAGAAACATCAAAGCTGATCATTAGCACGTAATCCATGTTTAATTTCATGTTTATGTCGAAGAACCATTTAAGTACCTCTTCCAGTGGTTCGATTAATATCACCATGTTTGAACATGCAAAGCTTATGATGTAAAAATTCGGAGACGTTCTCGTGGACGATTTAGAAACGATCACTAGTATAATTAAAAAATTCAGACTGGTTCCCAGAATTAATAATATCAGATTTATCAGTCGTGCGTCAGATAGCGGGATACTTAGAGTGATGACATTGATTTTCGTGGGGCTTCCCCTTGGTGACTTCGTGGTCATAACAGGAATTACTTCCACGTTTAGAAAATGCGACAAATTTGGTGTTTCCATTTATTCTGTCGTTCGACGTTTGTACGTGAAACTTGCTTGAAACTGAAGGCTTAACTTGACTTTGTTAAAATTTGATCAACGTCATTACGTGCCTGTTAAGAAATGGCGGGATTTTTCGAGTTTCATCACTCGCGAGTTGTTCGAACACGATGTTTGGAGGATGAAATCAACGGGTATGCGTCTATTCACGAGTCGAGTTAACACTGAAGAACAGGAAGAACAGTAGATAGAGGTCTCGTTTTTAATATTTTTCACGTCCACTCCCACTTGGGAATTTACTATTCAGAGACAACATGGGAGAGCTGCTGTGGATTGACCATGAGGTTGGTTGACACGCGATATTCTCATTTTATTAAGTGCTCCTTGTTTCTGAGGTGAAATTAAACGTGGTATTATTACTGTTTAGTGTCCACTGTGAATTGTGGTATAGTTTATTCTATAGCTTTTGATATATTTAAATTTTCACACTGACTTCCAGAAATCTGATATATTCACTTTTCTTATATCGACTTGTATCACGCGAAGATTCGTGGCCAGAAATTGCCATATAGTCGCAATTTATTCAGTTATCCTGGTAACATTATATATATTTCTTGAATATTCTTCGAATTACTCGTATTACACGAAGATTCGTATAACGTGGTCGAAAATTAGAGTCAGCGATGATCCTCGTATAACACAGTTCTTCAGTTGCATGGTTTTTAGAAAGCTCCTTCTTCTTATTTTTCAGCTTCACTTTCAATACATAAGAGTAGGTATTATTCCTTTGCTGTTGACTTGCGTGCTGAATGGTATACAATCTGAGAGCTAGAATTTTATGCTCTTTTAAAAGCCATTAAGTTGCTAGCGTATAGTGCTCGTGTAATAGGATCTTAATAAAACGCTACGTGTTTTACTATTATTCAAAATGGAAATTTACAAAAAATCGAATTCGTCTGTTTAACTTCCAACTGATTCGTATCACGGTATATATCGTCGCGATATTGATCGAAGTGTGGTTTCTGAAAAGTCTAGCGCTCATCGCATACTACGAATTAAAATCGAGTAATTTCTAGAAAATGAAATTAATTCGTTTAATTTTAAAATGTTCATTTCTCGGTATGTTTCGTTAAAATATCGATCGGTGTATCATCGAGTCGGCTTTGTCCATTGCGTTCTAGCGTTCATCGCGCAGAATATACCGCGGCGGAACCCTTGACCCTGACACCGCGACTGGAGGAGATTCGTTCTCCTGCCAGTAACGACTCGACAACCAGTGACGAAAATAGTTCTGCACGAGTAAATCATGTCTCGTCCGACACATTTATCCGTTGAGAGAAAGAGAATCGTACAGCCGAACAGAACGGGACAGAGAAAATATAGCCTCGCATTCGACTGCATATTGCAATAAGAGATGTCTTTAGAAGAGAAGAGAGCCGATGCTGTCTCTCATTGTTGGCAAATGGCCATGTGTGTAATATCGGTGAATATTTGTCCCTGATGGATTTGTCGTCGAATTTGTACACGAAGAACATTCGCGACGATCTTTCCTTCGAAAGTGGAACGATTTGACTGTTTCACCTATTGTATGTTAACAATGGATGCATTTTCGCGAGGAAAGGAGAGTTCGCGGGATGCTCAGGCTCTTCTTGAATCGCGACTCGTGAAAGGATACGTCGAATTCAAGGTCGGAAGACACGTGAGAGAAAGGAGTTAGGTAAATGCTAATCTTTTCTTGCGTTACGTTTATAACCAGGTGTAAATTATAGGATATCGTTTAGGATAGGAATGTTTATTTTCTGATATAAAAATTACAGTAGCTGTAGTGTAAGGAGAAATATCTCATTGCCTTTTTTTTTATCAAGTAAGTACCCCGCACTTTGCGAATTACTTTTTTTGTAGACGTACTTAGAGTACGTTTTATGTTATACTCTGAAGTATAATATAGCATTTAGACCTTTCCTACTTCGATCATCGAGTGCTTATTACATCTTCTCGTGTAGTTTTGCTGTATTTTTGTCAGCCTTTTCTGTCAATAATTAAGTATGATAGAAGTAAAGAATCTTTTCCTCAAATTTCCCATAAATGCGTAAGTATCCACGATGTAGTAACAACTTCGTATTTACTTCAAAGGAGATCGTTTTAACCTCACTTCGTCTTTTCGAAATCAAACACCAATCATTTCGTCGTCGATTTTTGGAAGATCCTTCTCACCTTTCCGCTTCACGCCAGAAAACGCTCGAACCTTCCCTCGATAGTCGGCGATTACAGAATCTTTCATGGTCGTTTCGTAAATTACGAATTTCGTGTTGGCGTTCTTGTGTTCACGACGCCTGGCCTCTCGCGCGTTTCGCACTTTCATCCTTGGACCAGGTGTGTGGTTCAGTTTTGTGGGTTCCTCCATGTTTTTTTTTCTCCTTGCTTTCGTCTGGTTGGATCGGGTTAGGGGCCAAATAAGTGCAGTGGCAGGGCCAGGGCCACAACCGGTTCGTTGGTTGGCCATCATTACGACGTAACTCAAGCGACCTCGCGGAGCCTTCGGACAGCACGATAATCAGGAGGCTGTGTATTATCATCACGAACGTCAGCATTCTTTCGTACTATCATCGTCAGGTTTATAAAAGCGTAGTACGTTACGGTCAGCGTTGAATTTAGACTGAATTTTGCTGTCTGTGTGTGTTTGTACAGTCAAAACTGGGCGTCGCCTTTGTATTAGCATTCGATGCATGTTTTTCTGTTGATTGTAGATAATAAACAACGGTAAGCATGCAAATAGGGAAAGTCCTTATTTTAAATTCACATTAACTTAGTTGCACGAAACAAAAATTTGAAAGTATATCTCTACTCAGAGTGCTTCAAAATGTAAAAAATGTAACGTGTTTCATAATAGAATTAAATGAATTTATATGTACGTGTTTCCCTATTTATAAGTACACCATTATACGTTTATCAATATCATGTAGGTTTTTAAATAAAATCTAGCGTTTCTTTTCTCGAGAAGGATGTTCTAAAGATTGGGTCCAATTTGCGGGATCTTATTTTTACTTTTTATTTTTTCACTGTTTCGTGTAGGAAGGAAAGTAGTATAAGAAGACAGAAAATTGTATGGTACTGCGGAAGAATAACCTGGTATTTAGAAACTAGCTCTATTCTTTTTTTGTGAATGATCAACTGGAAGATACAGGCTAGCTTGGTCTACGTTCTCGAACAATAGAATGAAATGTATATTACCTAATAATGACATAAGGGTAACATTAATCGAACTAAAATACGTTGATGTATTCTTCAGTTAATTAAAAGATGCAATACTTGGCTTAATTAAATATTATGTCAGAAGAACGTAAAATGAAGTTGAAAATAACTAAATAACCAAATCCTCGCGAACGTATTAAAAATCAGTGTTCGTTGTTGTTTTTACAAGTTTCGTAATTTATAGAATGAGAATATAAGCTCATTTTCACTAAGTAGGTTTAATCGTAGCTTGATTGCGGTCTTTACTCAAACATCACGCACGCTCGAAGCTACTTATTCCACCTGTTTGACCTGTTTCGTGCAAAGTTAATCTACGCGATGCTGAATTATTGCGTGCACGATGACATACCGAATGCAATATCACTTAGTACTTTTCATGTCAATCATTTAGTTGTCACGCATTTGCTTGTCTTTTGGTATATCAATATCTAATTTTAACTAATTCGCTTCCAAAACGACGAAAAGCGAATTTGGAAATTTAATATATCAATTATGATAATATAATAACACATATGAACCTAAGAATATCAATTACCGATAAGACACGTTAACGGAATGAATCAATCATCTGATTCGCTCTATTTTATATAAGATAAATTAAGATATCGAATTGAAAGTTCAAAACTTTTTCCACTAAAAATAAAAATTCTTAGCAAAGAAATTTAAGGATGAAAATTTGCATGTGCATCATTGTCAGTATGTACATAAACAAAGTATCCCAAAATTACATCCTAATTCGACCCAAATACAGAAAAACGTCCGAATTATCGTTATGGCCCAACGATGCTAGAGTTGAAGATTGAAATAAATAAAAAATCTCAATCTCTTTTATCAAACATATTTATCAAATGTATAATAATATTATATCAAATGTACAATACATATTTCTCTGTACATACTCTACACATTTTGCCTAAAATTTTAATTTCCCTACAACCTAGAGCGTTGAAATTTCCTAAAAACACCGCAGAATGCTAAGAACCGCCATAAGACGATCCAGTGTCACAAAGTATCAACATTGTCTCGCGAATGAAATTGTTTATCCGTGCTAGAGGAATGCGAGGCGTGCGTTGGTCGCGAGCACAAAACATTTCTATGCATTCGATATCACAAAAGAAAGATCGATCGCGAGTGGACCGCGTCACCGCAACTTCATGCTGGTGCGACCACTTTGCCGCCGCTTGGTCCTCTTGTCAGAAGAGCTCGTAATATTTTACGCGTGACCGGTTCGGCGAGTTTTTCCCGAAGATCGCAATCGCGATGCGCAACTGGCCAACATTCGATACTCGGAGCACAGGTGCATCGTCAAAAAATTCGCGCGAGCGCACCCCCTTGAAAACGCGCGTAATCCCGCGAGACACGATATGTCCCACAAGAAAAGATAGAGCTTATGCCATCTCTGGCTGTGTTCTACAGACACCTCTTTGCTATTCTCTTTTAGCCCACTGTTTGTGTATTGGGATACGTGTTTGCGTTAGATTTATTATCCCTTGAGAAATCGAAGGGGTTGAAGCTTAATAATAGCGATGTAGAATACTTCTTATCGTTTTACAGGTATTCTTTTGTATTAGATAATTATGTTGTGATGTAGAGATGAAGAATAACGAGACAATTAATAGAAGAAATGATTAATTATCGTTGCTACATAATTTTAGCAATAATTGTGACAAATATGATAATTTAGTGGTTGAAGCTTTTTCGTTTGATGCAAATGAACTTATCTTGAAGGTTATAGTAGAAAAATAAATTTATAGAGATTTATATTATTAATATTTGTATTATTTTTATGCGTAAAGTAATTTACTAGTAGGTAAACAAATGTACGTATTGATTATTTTAAAGTAAAGAGCTTTAAGTGCATAAAAGTAAAAGCGAAAGTATCTGCAAAATGAAATTTATGTATATAGATTAGCATTATTATATAGGATTATTGTGAAGACACCTTATGTAATAGAATTATTTAGTTTAATAATCTAGCAATTCTGAAACCGCAAGAACCACAAGGAAGCGGCTATAGATATTGTCTGCTATTTTTCTCGGAACGTCAATTATTACCTGAGCTGAGATTAGCAAGTTTCGTAGACAGAAAAACGTTACTTCTAATAAAAGAACATCTGTAGATAAAATTATAGTAATCGACGCTTTCGAACGTAAACTCGTACAGAAGCGTCACAAAGGCTAAAAGATTAGAGCTGGAACCTGCTAATTCATGGTCGTATAGAAAGGAAAATCTCATGATTGATGCTTCTATATAGCTTACGTTACTTAATTAAATACGTAAAAATAAAAAAGTATTTCGTCCCCCCATTTAGTTTTTCAATTGTAATGTATTTATTTTAAAATAAAAATGTAGACATTATAAGGTAATTTATCCCATATTTATTATAATAAAAATTTAGTAACGAACACTGTGTTAGCAGAAATAAGGTAAAAATCAATAACAATCATTGAGTCTATATTTGTTACGGATGATTTACGTTTCTTCGCTAGAAGATCAAACTCTTCCAGTTTTATCGAAATGAAAACATTTTTTAATCTTACCCTTTAATGGAACCATCGATACGGCCCTGGAACGTGATGAATGCTCGAAAACTTTTTAGCTTACAAACCACTCAATGTGTTATCGGCGGGGAAAGTTTCGGAGGCGTGCTCATATAAGTGGAAAATCCTTAAATCCCCGAGGCGAAAAATGGCTCCACCAAACCTGGAATTACCACGTCGATCACCTTTTCGGAACGAAGGGTTAAAATCTTACTTGATGCATTGAAATTCTTCTCGGCGAATGTACAATAATGTACATACTATAATCGAGTATCTCCGATACGAAACGAAAGTTTTCGGATAGAAATGTAGCCTTCCGTTAATGTTTCAACAAAAGACTGTTTCATTAATTGGCGTTCTGATAATCGTGGTTTTACAGCAAAAGATTGTTATCTATTATTTATTTAATTGGTATTTATCATTTTCTTTTCTTATATTTTATTAAATAAAAATATATGTATTCTGATTATTGCGATCCTTCTGTCGAACAAATACATTCATAATGATTTATTTCACTGATTTTCTTTCTCTCCATTTCATCGGAGGAACGCCGCGAATTTTAAGCTCCTTACCTCCGATTTTCACACTTCGCTATCTTCTTTCTCTGCTTCTGTCATCTCCATTTTATATTCATTCGTTGCGAAGCATTCGACCGATCTCAGTCCGAATTACTTACACATCTTAATCGTGTTTTCATGCCACTGGTTGACAATGTACCCAAAGCGAGGTTCGATATTAAGTTTCTGATGGTTTCTCTTTACGTAAGGAGAAAATAACATTTTCCTAAGTTTATTCTCGTTTATATTCCCTTTTATGGGCTCATATTTCGTTATCCAAATCAAGCTTTGCTTTTCTTCTCTTATTCGTTCATTACTTAATTCATTAATTGACGAAAGCTGTATAGAATTATATAGATTTGAAACTAATCAGGAAAGTCCATATTTAATATTTTAATTCATAATAATTTAATATAATTAATTAATTAATATATAATAATAATTAATTAGACTGCAGATTTAAACAGGCAATTAATAAGTAAGAAATTGGTTTCTAAAGAATAATGTTCGCGAAATTTTTAATCTACTGTATATTAAAGATGCTTTACACAAAAGATTCTCTAATATGATGGATATACGTGAATTCAGTGCAAGTTAGAATCTAATTAGTTTTACTTCCCATCATCGTTCTCAAATAATTATTAATTCTAAAATAAAATCAACTAACCATCTTACAAAATGATAAACAATAATCTTCTTCAAATATATTAAACATCTTCAATTAAGATTCAGGATAAATTTTTAATACTCGTTATTAAGGAAGGAAACGGTCTCTCACAGAACTTCTTTCGACTACATTTTTCTTACAATTTTACCCTTTCATCTTTTCATATTCCGGTCGCTTTTTCGTCCTATTCTTTAATTCAAGGCAGAATACACCTCGAAAAAGCATAGAAAATACTCTTCTTCAAACATATTTTAACAATTTTAATTAGAACTCAAACTAAACTTTTAACGCTCAATACCAAGATAAAAAATAACCTCCCACAGAATCTCTTTCAACTACGCTTGCATAAAAATTTCATTTTTTCATCTTCTTACCTTCCAAACGTATCCAAGAAATCTCGCTTTTACCCTGATAACGAATGGAAGCTTCTTCTACCTTTTTCTCAATTCAAACCAAGCTGTATCAACCATCTTAAGAAATGATAGATAATAAATTTTCTCCAATATATTACCACAATCTCGGTATTCAATTAATGCTCGATGAATGAAAACTGGGACAACTTTCTGAGTCAATTACCCACCAACTACTATAGAAGGCATTATACTTTTCATGAGTATTTTATATATCTTTTAATATTATGCGCATTTTTCGCAGAATTGCACTTTCAAATTTCTTACAATATAAATGTATAAAAATCCGCAGTATAGTTACTGTTAGAATTGTTCTTTTATCTTCGGTCTTGAGAGTAAATAGCGTTTATCTACGGCTTTTCGTTTTATCGTAACAGGATAAAACATTCAACGCTCAACTCTCTCGTGTCTACAATTACTTGGCCTTCGCTGCAGGAACGATTAAGATTCCAAATAAATTTTTAACACTCAGCATCAAAAAAGAGAATGACCTTCCACAGAGCATGCATTCCAACTCTCTTAAAATTTCGCTTTTTCATTCTCGAACCGCGTCCAAGAATCCTCGCTCTTACGCTGACGGCCAGCAGGCGCTAAATTTTTTTTCCATTTCGTCAACGATTCTCCTCTCAGTGAGGAGCATTGCCAACTTTCTTCTTGCGTCTTCGTGTAATTGTTTACGCTCGTGTCGAGCGGCTGCGGTTTGCGATATCGCGAAAGAAGAAATACCATCTACGGCCGCGCAACTCCGCATTGCGGCGAAACGCGATGATGCTGACGCGTATAAATTCATCAGTGCCCGTGTTCGCCATATCTTCGACCAGGAAATACTATTTTTCATTTCATTCCTCGTCGTGTTCGTGATAACGATCCGCGCGCGCGGCACGTGTTTTAATTATGCTCGAAAATTTCGTGTACGCGAACCACGCGTAAAATTGGAACTCTGCATATGGCGATGAACAAGCTTCGTGTTGATATAACCTGGTATTATTCATTGGTAGGGTCGATCGAGCAAAAGGTCTTTTAGTGCGACGTTGAATAAATGAGGTTGATGGAGGACCATGGCTTTGGAAGTGTCGCTGTTGGTAATGGACTTGCAACGACTGATAATTGTGAAAGTGATATGATAGTCGATGAGTCATGTAGATGTGGCTGATGGCTTTGGGAGGTAGAAATTATGCAACTTTCAGTTAGGAACACTTTTACGAGTATTCATTTAAAAGTCACGCTAAATCGAAAATGATGTGGTAATTGATGATTAAATTTGCATCGGTGAATTTGAAAATATGCGATAAATTATCAAGTAGGTGTTGTGTATTGTTCATAGGAAAAAGTTCGATTTCTATATAAATGCAACAATTTGGACTTTTTTATTTTTCGTTATTAACATTATATCATTTAGGTAAAATAATTTGCAGGGCATTAACGCAAAGATAAATTAATTCTGTCCTCAAGTAGAGCACTCATTATCTTTTCACTGATTGAATCGGTACCTTAAGTTATTGTAATTTGCATATTAAACGAAATATACAGGAGCATCCTTTGAAACCAAGTAGCATAAATGACTTTCGTCTAAGGATGGCTGTTTTAACAACTGTAGGTAGTAGATAGTTCGAAGAACAGTAAACGTAGCTATTAATGAACTTTATGACTACGTTGTCAGGGGTTATACCAGTAGCAAGTATGTACTATGGCCCGTTTATATAGCAAAGTAATTTTATTTTCATGGCTGTAGCAGCGTGAGATTCTAGTATCATTATACTGATAGTAGCAATTTGTAATAACTCTGCATTATTACATGGCAACATGTAAATAACATTACTCGCCTAATATCCATCGAAATATTGATTTACTTAAGTAGCATGGACTAACATAGATTTAACTAAAATTTAGTATGCATATACAATAAAAATTACATGGTGTATTATGGGATATACGTTTCTTAAAATTGCTAGTAATTATATTTGGGTTTAATATGATATTAAACTTGAGTAATGTAATACTTTCGCAATGTTTTGATAATACTGTAACAGATAAATTGTATTACAAAAGTATTTTTTCATGTACCTGTATAGCGAAGCAAAGCACATTTCTATGAAATTTATGTTTAATATTCTCTAAACATTCACAATTTCGGCAATTCAAGATATATAAATTTTTACGTAAAAAAATTTTATGAATTCCAAATAGGTGATTTCTTAATAGTTCTTAGCTTCTATTATATCGTCGTTTTTTATTGCAAAAAGCGATGAATTTTACACGCGAGATAAATCAGTTTTTCATTGACAGGACCAATGATTAGCAGAAGCTAGCAATTTCTCAGTTTTCTTTTGAACGAGTTACGGCGTCGCGACGCCTCCCGCGGTCGATTCTTCGCGGGCGTCAACTTGTGCGTCGAAACGGAAATAACCTCGCGATAGCAGTTCGCGTTTACGCCATAACGTACGATCTCCCCTTCTGTCGTTTCCGTTTTTCGCTCGGTCCCCTCTGATTTCTTCCTTTCTTTTCCTCCTTTCGGCCATAGCGACGTCGTCTTCAGGCGGATTTTGCGAGAAAATACGATAATCGTTCCCGGTACCGTATACAGACTCCGGAAGCGGCCTCGGCGCTTCTTTTTAAACTACTTGATTTTCTATGAGAATCTTAGAGTCGCCAAAAATGGAATGGTGTTAAACGCTGTTGGCAGTATAGCTTTTTTAGCTTCAGGTAATTGTAATTCTTCCGTGTTGTGGTTTAGCTTTTTCGTTGAGAAAAGTTGTGTTATTTTATTGTATCTTTTGGAATCTTGAAATTATAGAAAGAAAAGAAAATGTCAGACAATCTTCGCGGATATTGAAAATAGAATAAATCTAAAACATAGGTATGCATGAAACAATAAAATTTGAAATAATTGTCAATATGACAATTACTATACCGAATACTGCGTGTTCTGTGTACGGGGAATAAAAATTTAGAAAAGACAGTTGGAAGTATTACAAAAGTTCACCACGATGAAATGTCAATTCTTGCTCGAGAAAGATAAATATTTCTCGACATTGGATGTGTATGTTTTGCGTTCAGTCTGATTGCAGAAACTTACCCATTATACCGTTAGAGTCGCTGTGAGTCCCGTAGAAATCTTGAAAAAGCGGCTAACGCAAGCGAAGGAACGAAAAGAAACTCGGCTGTCGTGTAGATGGCGGTCGTCTATAAATACGGTTGCGTACATTGTCATTCAGAACGAGGAAGGCTCGTTATGTCGGTACGCATAACACGTACAAGATAGTTTTGGAAGGAAAATAATGCGCCGGAGGTGGTAGGAAGGCTTAAACTTTTCGAATTTCCGAGGTTCTCAAACAAGGAATTGAAAATTTTTGTCCAACATAAATCACAGACTGGTGTTGTAATAATAAAAAAAAGAGGTTGCTGTAGTATTTAATAAAAGAGAAGTTAAAGCAGTGCAATTGTATATTAAAGCAGATCGGGTGTTTCAATAGCTAATAATACGTACAATAATCCCGATCGAACTAATTATGTTTTATTGTTTTTTGAGGGATTTTAAGATACATCTGATGTTATGGTAAACGTAATATATGATAATAACGATAATATAATATATAATTATTAATGTATGAAAAATGTTAAAAATAATTCATCTTCGTTACACGAAAAATCATTTCATTCCACATTTAGGATTATTACCTTCATGAAAAAATGTTATTTCATAATATTAATATTCATTTATATTGTTAAGTATACTTATAATAAATATTTATTTAACACATTAATTTTCTTACTGATATTTAAGGAAATCGAATAAGTGTAGTTCTCGTCCTCCGGTATGGTCTAGTGGCTAGGATACCTGGCTCTCACCCAGGAGGCTCGGGTTCGATTCCCGGTACCGGAATTTAATTTTTTTTGTTTAGTTTTTACGCATAGATACATCTTGCGATATAATATATCACTGAGATAACATTCATACAGGTCTAATTTTTGCGATAAAATCAGGTGTCAGTATTAAACGTTAGTTGTTCCTGTACCAAATTCAGTATCATTTCAATAAAATAAGATTCCGTATGGCTTTTGCCATTTCTGAAGAACAAAGTGTTTGAAGGTTTTCCTTGAATTTGCAAAATCTGTTGCATAGTGGATGGAAATGATTTTAAGCGTATTGATATGCACGCCACGATGCCTCGCTATGATAACGCAATCTGAAATTAAATCTGAGACTCACAATGGTTAGTTTGGGAGCGGAAAATTGGTGAATGTGAATTTCAAGGCTCCGTGTCGCTCCGATACTGTTCACGCTTGATTAGTGAAAACGTGAAAAGCTTCTGAAGGAGTCTTGGTTAAGAGGTGTTGTGTAATACCATTTAATCGAATCTGAAGAAGACGGGAGTGCTCTATCTATAGTTCTCATCTGTGTATTGTAGTTCTTGGCTGCTTATGACTTGTTGTCTCAATAACGTTCCTGTTTCTTTCTACACTGTATCTGTTTACTGATCCTGTCTTAATTAAGCACGGAGTTTTTACTAATTTTGTACACAAAGTACATAAATCATATGTAATTATAACTATAGATAAATACCGTTTATATCAAAGAGATTCAAATATGTGGATTTTTATTCCTGGAGAGTTTCAATTTCATCTTTCGATATATACAAAATAAGATTTATATTTTTATGTATCAATATAATCAAACGGAAGCTGGTACACGCTAATAACTTCCAACTGAAATTGCATTTCCAATATACGTAGCTTAATGCTTATACTACTTGTATGAATCCATATTTTCAACCAGAAAATACATCACACTAATAGGTACTATCATATTTTTTTCTAATTTTTCCACTCAATTTCATCTCACACACAATTTTACCTACATCTTTTCCTTCTCGTATAATTGCAAAATCTCTTCAGCTTACTCAATCAGTTTGCAACCTCAGAATTATACAAATTCATACCATAATCCCGCCAATCTCCACCCTCCACTTCGATGCAAAACGTTCAACCACTCGTTATCGCTGGAACTGGATTCCTCATCAGCAACGATAAGCACGAACAACGAATAAAAGAGCCGGTAGGCTGGTGTATGAACGCGTAATCGCTTGATTGACCTGAATCTCTCTCGTGTGAATCCAGTCCGATTTCCTGCGATTCAACTTCTTTCTCTCTCCCTCTGTTGAAGAAACGACCCTCTAAAACCTTGGCTATACTGAAACGCAACGCGTATCGAGTTGCCTACGTTAGCGTGGGTCCCCTTGACAAGCGAAAAATATCGTGGTCGCATTGTTACCGAACCCTGAAAGCGACCACGAAGACAGCGACGCCAGCTTTAGCACTCGAGCACGTACTCGCTCCAACCACTTTTCTTGGCCCCTCGAAATTAACGCCGACCACTCAGCCGGTACCATTTAGCGTGTCGGGCTATGCCAGTCCGGCCATACTCTTTCTGCGTCCTACACCTTCCTTCCTGCGCCACCGATAGGTATATCATCTTTTCTCAATACAATCGTTTTCTTCTCTCTGTAATTTTCCTTTCGACGCGTGAAAAAATGTGCCTTTCCGTTCTCGTTGCAAGTGAATGATGGAAAGGGTGGCTTGGAAGGGGTCCAAGTTTCTTCTTATTTAACTTTGCATTACTTGTGATCCTTCATTTTTTATAAGGTCTTTGATATACCTTTTCTTCTTCTTTAATTCTCCTTTTTACACAAGGAAGAATGTTTATATACATGTACGTATATTTAGCTTTGAATTATTCGTAGCCTTTTCTTTGTTACATCGTATTCACTATCATTGTTTTACTTTCCCTTTAATCTCTTTTTCTATATATGACAACGTATTTTTTGCTGCTCGTTCGTGGAATTTCGGAATAATTGTGTAATCTCTCGTTTGTATCACTTTTGAAATGTACCTAACACGATGATCGAAGGAGATGACTTGAAAGATAAAATTCTTTTTAGAGATGTTTATCTTGATGATTGCGGGTTCTAGAAGTCGTTAGCTAGATGGTTATCTCTTTTTCAAGGGTAGATTAACTTTATGATTAGCGTTTGCAGTAATGGATATTCTTATTACAAATTGGCTTAACAATATTTTTTGCGAGCTGTTGAAGTGCTTTAACTTAGTTCAGCGGGATATATCGTAATAGGATTTCATGTAAAAAGAGCAACCTTTTCTTCTTACTTTTAATTTAAGACTCCTGTTCTTTGTTGCTGACATCAAACATACGGTTGTTGAAAAAACTGGAAATTTTTTATTGAGTTAATAAGAATGTCTGCATCTGTGACGTACATATATCGTGGAAGTTTATTTGACGATGGTTTTAGTCGGAAAGATGGTAACCAACGCGTAGCCTGTTGAAGTTTATTTCCGAGTCTCCGAGAGAAAGAGAACGGCGGCAAGACGTTTTACTGGTATGGAAGAAGCCTATTTTTGATGATCGTCGAAGATGACGAGGCGTTCTACGACGTAGAGTTCGGGAAGATATTTCTGTGCTGTTTTTGGAGTTATAATGGAATCAGCGAAAAGGTCACAATGTTGGCCGACTTTTCAAGAAAATAAATATTCACGATATCATTTTCGATTCTTTGCAATTTTCCACGAATTCTTATAGCAAGAAAGCACGCGTTATTTTACAAAAGCTACAAAATCGTAATGCTACAACCTTGTTCTATCTGTTATATATCTAAATGTATTGCGCAAAATGTTCCATTTTTCCAATCTAATTCTGTCGATATAAATAAGAGAATAAAATGTTATATAAATATAAATATTTGTTACAAAATTGCAACAAAAGGAAATAGAAATAGAAATTAATAGAAATACCGCCCGGGTTCTGTGTCGTATCTCAAATTCAATTTAAATAATACAGCTTATCCTAAACCTAGATAAATGTTGAATCTGTTGATGTATGGTGTTTGGTAACTAATAATAACTATAAGCGAAATAGATATATATATATTAATATATATGAAATATAAATATATTATGAAAGGAATCGTTTGAAAAAAGAAACTGCTGGTATGATTATTATAAATAAGTCGATGTACTATATAAAATTGTCTCAACCTCAATAAAAGTCAACATTGATCTTTCCAAAAATACAGAAGTAAAAAATCTGAAATCTGTCATTTTGACAGGTCTGATAGTTGTAGTCGAGCAATCTCATTGATTTTGACTGATATAACTGTATTCATACTCATCCAATAAACTACGGTTATTTCCACTATCTCTAAATTTACGTTTCCTACATCGAATATACATCTTCCAATAACAACGTGATCGTAGCGCAATGTTAACGGTATCAAACGCCAGTATCTACGATTATAATCTACTTTTAATCGACTTCACGCTCATGCATGCAACCTAAATTACTTTGCACATATATATATCTTCAATTATCCACGACTTTACATTTCCATAATTATATTTTAATCTTTAAATACGGCTAAACAAATAGAACCTGAGGCAGAAATTTGTTTCATCTACTGAATCTTGTAACAACTATCCTACCTTGGATAATTTATACATTTTTATCTTATTTTGGATATTTTATCTATTTCTATTCCATTTTGCATATTTTATTTATTTTCGCGCATCGCGTACACATTGTGAATTTTCGCGTATTATAAAAATCCGTAGTAAAATCCCCTAAATACATAAAAATCCGCAATCTGCTCGCGTTTTTTCTCCCATAGAAGTAAAAGACTATTTGCGTGTATCCTTACCCTACAATGAAGCATTTTTCTTATCATATTCTACGTATCATATTCATTTTCATAGCGTGAAGTTGTTTCTGAATGCTATAATAGATACGATGTCGTGTAACTATTTCTAACAGCCAGTATACATGCTCGCAATACTTCGGCGATGAAATTTTAACGATCTGTATTGGCAACGCTTATGAAACGAAGCTACTGATATAGCGAGAGGGAAGCAAACAACGTTCCGATCGGATTGCAATCATTTTCAAGAACCCTGTTTCAATTACACACCTCGGGAAAGTACATGGTTTACATCCTGCATCCTGTTTCTTACGAAGCAAATGAGCAGAGACGGTTCTCTGTCTGTCTCTCTCTCTCTCTCTCTTCCTCTTCGTATTTCAAATTCATATAGGATAACGGTGCCGAGACAAGCGTAAGCTAATATTGTTCGTTCGTGGACAAAAAGGGGACGTGATAGAGAGTGCGAAGCAAAGAAATTACCGGAGCCGATACGTGTGTTACGTGTTTACCGTTACCATGATCCCGTGTGACTCGCGTAAATCCTCACGCAAAAGTGGTATCCCGCTTTTTCTTCGCAATTCGTACGGAATTTTTATACGTTTCGTGAAACTTTAGTTTACTTTACGATATTTCGAGGAGAAACTGTTGTCGAGTTAAATACGCAGTTGTCATTGTCGTGGTTGTTTCTAGAAATCGAGATTTGCGGTGAAACCTAGACTCTGGTGAAAGGATTCTAAGGAAATTATTCCTAACCAGTATGCGGTGATTGATTTGTTTTAGAATAGGATGTTAATATTGCCAGATAGATTAGGGATTTCTTGCTTGAACGTTCGTTAATTGCATGTAGGTAATTTATTGTGAGATAATCTGTAATCAATGTACTGATGATAGATTATCGCTTGATAACAGTAAAAATATTAAATAACTATAGATGATATAATATTGAAAAAATATTGTTACGACGCTATAATAATTTTGAAATTTTAAAGAATAGAAATCTAGAAATTATGAAATATTGACATTTTCTCTTAGATAATTTTTTCATTTTTATCGTTTAAAATTTTGAAATTTTTTACATTTAAATTTTTCAGACTTTAAATATTTGAAATTTTCAACATATCAAGTTCTAAATATTTGAAACTACTATTTCCAGAAAGTTAAACAATTTTTTACATTTGGAACTTAAAAGCTTCTAGGTTATCAAATTTTAATACCTTGAAATTTGAAAATTTTTTGAAATTTTGTAACGAAGGATCTAGAAGGATTTGTATGGTATCTGGAAGCCGTCAGACAGTAAACAACCAAGTAAAGTTTTATTAAAGCTTGCTACTCCTTCAACTAATTATTTTATGAAACTCCAAGGCTTGCTTTCTTCACGAATGAAGTCATAGTATAAAAGATACCTCAAATTATGCTTACTTACAATCAATTAGAAACGTGTTCTTGCTATGCCGTTTACCTTGAAGATCCCGGGTAAAGGCCGTGTTTTACTCGGCATAACGTTAAGGAATGAGGAGAGTGGCTGATGAATATCGATACGATATTCATTAATTCGTTGAACACGATTTCTTGGTATTGTTACTGTCGCTTGATACGCGTCGTATTACGCTACTGTTCGCCCCACGATCACGTTCCCTCACGTGTAATACACTAAATGCATATGAAACGTATGAAACTGAAGTCGTATGAATTGTGGTGTTGACATTGATACTGTTATTACGTTTCTTTCAGTGCAGTCGAGAAAACCGTTGTTCTAGTAGCAAGCAATTAACGATGACAATAACGATGATTCGAGTATAGCAGTTGTATCACAGAGACTAAACTGAAAGGTACATGAAAAGATGCATAAGGCAAGGCACAGAACAAATCTTTACGAAAAATGATTCGATTAATCGAATCGAGTGTAGCAAATCTAGAAACTTTTTAATAAAAATTATGAATTTATTATTTTGACCATACTAAAAGATATAAATTTCTCTTTTTGCAAACATTTTTGTTAGATTTTAATTATTCATATCGAATGTTAAAAGGAAGAATACCAAAGTGTATTTAATTTCTTCTAGATAGTTGTAGATCCATTTATTTATTTATTTATAATTATTGTTACAACATGAACGTTGTGATGAATTTGATGTTTATTCGTTATTGGGCTGTAAGATGAAATGGCATGTTCATTTAATGTGAGCTTACATGCTAAATGTCGAATAATATTATGCACGTTGAATTTAGCCTCGGCACTATTCGCACATTTTTCTGCAATTTGCCTTAATCCGTCTAAGAAAATTGGTCATAAAGCATGACCATTGTCGTCCTCTTTATTGTTTCCGCAAAATTTGTTCCACGATTATGTAGCGAGACTTCCGTATGATCATGGTTTTATGAGCCTCTCATTTTCTACTCTGCAATTTACCTACATTCTGCCGGGAGGTATAAAAAATATTTTCTCCACTGAAGAGACGCGTTGCCATGAAATGTGCCTAGAACTTCCTGAAATTCGGAAGGGAATCTTCCATATCTTATTTCTGCCAATGTTATTCTATCCCATTTAAATTAATACGAACCGTTACACGGTTTACAAAATACGTATGATAAATCAAATTTATGAAAATAGCAGACTGTAGAATATTATAAAAATACCACGAGTTTTCGAAAAATTTTATTCAAAGAAATTAAGTTATTTCTTTTAAAGAAGTTACTACTATGATTCTTTAATTGAAAATTTGAAATAGTAAATCATATAAGTGCCATAAAAGTAAGAAACAATTTTTTCAGTGCAAAAGAATGTAAATTCTATAAATACGAATTCTAAGGACAGAGTGAAACAATTATAGATGGTAGAATAGTTTACTATATTAACATGTCGGAGAAGGAAAGACAGCGGGATTTCCCGTCTGGAATGTTGGGACAAACCCCAATATACTAGTCCAGACTTTTACTATAGCCTCCCTTAAGTAATAAAAATAAGAAATAGTCTTAATGTTCCAATCTGACTTTATGACGATGGGTTTGGGCTCGAAGTGACATGGCAGGTCACCGGACGTAGCCTCGGTCACGGGAGGGACATATACCTGACAGAGGTATGAAATGATTATATGGCTCTCCTTAAAACAAAGATTAACCCAAGAAGCGGGGACAGGAGTATATAAGGGCAGACTCTTTTGAATTGACGGAATTAGAGTGAGAGTTAGAGCTAGTCAGTTAGTTAGTGAGTCGTTGGACGTTATCGGGAAGTTACCCGAATCGAGTAGCACGTTGATACGAGTCCTCCCGTGGACCGTGGATTCGTTACCGAATCTGAATTCGTTGTCACCATCATCTCGACCATCCTATTACCATTCCTCATAGCCTCTTGTAGCGTCCGCATTCGTACCGATAAATATCGGCTACATTCGTGACGGTAAAGTAAGACGATAAAGGTTCATCGAACGCCCCAAACTGCCAACCTGCCTCCGACAAACATTTACAGAATAATTTGCTACAATTAATTAAATATTTTACTAGAATAATTTGTTTTAGCTTTTAACTGTAATTGCAAATGCTAACTATAATTCAGTTGGAAAAATTTAAAGTATAATGCACAAATAAATAAATTTAACTGAATCGATGAACGTTTCACCATTTATTCTTCCTTCAAATTTCTAAAGCTATTAAACGCTGGAATTCCATAGTGTTTAAGTGATAAGTAATATAAATGGTAAAATTAACAGAAACGTGTTGAAAACATTTTATCCTTTACATTGTTTGCCATTTCCACTTCTCAATTTTAATATATATGTCGGAGATGAAAGGACATCGGAGCCTTCCCTCTGGAACTTCGGGATAATCCGTAAAATTGTAATTAAAGTTTACAGTCGTAATTAAACAATTTGCTGTCATCCTGCCCAATTGTACTTGTTTGCGATTTGTGATAATAAACTTGGGCTTAAGGCGACCATCAGTTGCCGAACGTAGCCGCGGTCAACGGGACGGTCGCTTCGCCTAACAAAGGTGTGGGATTATAGTATGACCCTCATTAAAAGAAATACCAATAGAGGTACTTGACAGTAAAACATTCCAACGGTTCCTTCGGACAATGAATACCTGATGTTGAGGCACGTACACAGCACAAGTCCAGTTAATCCGAGGACCCGCTATAAAACCTGGGTTTTTCCGGCAATCAAGATTTTCCAAACGGACAGACAGTCTTTGCCCCAACCTGACCAATTGACAGCGACGTCAATTTCCCTTACTTTCGGAACGAGGGCTATACCCGACGAATCCGATGATCTCGTGTCCTTGGACACACCCCATCATAGTTTTCCTCTGTGGCATCATTGGGACGAAAATTCATTCTTTCTTGAGATCCCACCGACGAAGGGAGCAGCGCCTGATGATCAGTGAGTTTGAGTTAGAGCAAGTATATCTTTCATCCCGTTGACCGTGGATTCGTCATCGAACCTAAGACCAACGTCACTAACATCGCAAGTGATTTGATTGTTGATTGTCGAATCAGTGGTGTCCATACTCGTAGCATCAGGCCGTATCTTCGTTATCACACAACGATGGCCAACTCCAAGGGAGGTCCATCAAACGCCCACAACCCTGTTCCTGACTCCTTCTCCGACATATATATTAAATACGTAGCGTCGTAAATATTAAATAACGCTAAAATGTATTTGATAGGAATCGAGTAATGAAATATCAATTTCCCTTTCATGCAGATGACACTGACGTAGCTGATCGAAGATGGCTTCCATCATGGGGTTACAGCAGCCAGCTGCATCCCAAGATACCGTGGATTATACTGGGTATTTGCAATCGACGCAGTGCCATCAAGTCCATGGAAGTCAGACAAATGGACAGATCCAATCTACACAGAAATCACCGTCCAATGATCATAATTCCAGTTTTACCAGCACGAAAGGATTGCTCAATGGACCTGGTCAAAACAACTGTTTTCTCAACAGCGCTGTTCAGGTAAGATGAATCTCTTTTACGGAATGGAAGAATGATTGCTTTGAATGTTTCATAGTCTCGGAGTATGATTCTTTAACAATTTTTAGAGTTGTTGTGAGACACATTCTTACGATATTTCTTTTGTACTTGGCTATGTAAAACATAGGAAACCAAGTGTTAAAGCGGTGAAAATATATTTGTTTCTGAGTAATTCTTAAATGCATAGATACAATTATACAACGAAAAATATTATACAATTTCTACGATTATATCAAAGATATTACGTATAATATAATTATGGAGTTAGTGTAAAAAGACAATCAACGAAAAGATGATGAATTTGGACAATGATTCAACCAGTATTTAATTTGAAACAGTTCTATACTTTGACAAGATAAAATTTTGCATTTACAAATTACACATTTCCGTTGCCCTCGTAAAACACGTATTCAAAAAATAAAAAAAAAAAAGAAAGAAAAAGATCCTCGAATAATGTAAACTACGACAAAAGATCAACATCCTACTTCAGAAATTACCCACATCACTGTCGTCTGTCACGCATCATCGATCAAACTGAATTTTCCTAGTTTCGACGTGATCAATACAAATTGAATTTCGCGCGCCTCGATCGAGACTCGCGCGAAGGTGGTTGCAGGGTTCAAGAATGGAAATAATTCTCGGCTGCGCGATGGAAAGGAGTCTTCTCACGTACCGTTAGAATTTGTGATGTCGATCAAAACTGTTTTTCCCAGCTTTTGTACAGACCACGACTGTGTTCGATCGTGGCGGCAATCGTAATATCCGCAGGAAGCAATTACACACGGCCTGTCTCGATTAGAACAATCGATCGGAACCGCGGTTGGACTAAACGCTCGATGACCGGGACAAAGGAGGACCCGATCAAGCTTTAGCTTCTCGTTTCAACGGGATTACGTAACGTTAATCGCGCGAAACGCGTTCGATTCAGAAACCGGGCTAGCGCTCTCTAGTAATTCGAGTAGTGGCTCGATTCGAGGTGTACGCGTGTCTAAAGTGCGAAAATACGATCGCATTTTGTTTGTCCTACGGTCGAAATTGTTTTCTTTTGCGTACCATTGGGAACCGTGATTTGATAGTCGAAATGTTACGAGTTTGAAAATTGATACGCTTGATACGCAAAATTGATTGAGGAGATAAATTTACTTGAGTTAAAGAATCTTATTATTACTTTCTCTTTTGGAGGAAAAGTGTTAATTAAATATTTCGATATCATATAGGCAACATTAATTTTCATTTACCGTTAGAATTATTGATCTGTAATATGCTAAATATAAATGTTAAATATAAATAGGTATTATAATAATGTCTCTTTTATCTGAATAAAAATCAATGTTAATTATATCAAAAGCATCTGCACTTTTGCATGTTTGTATAGGCATTATTGGATATTTGGATTCATATTTCTATTAATTTCAATTTTTTACTGCAAATTGGCAAATATAGATTTGAAGTTCATGTAAAAGGGAACGTTAAATATTTTATATAACTTTGTAAAAGGTTATCTTACTTTTATAACAAATTTCGACCATTTAATCAAGAGTAATTTAGCAAGCGTCAGACGAAAGGAATTTTTTTCGTGGCAGAGCTTTCAACTTCGTTATCCATCGAATCCCCGATATTTCTACCAAAGTTTGTTTTTCATTTTTCCCCGAAATCTGTTTACGTTTCAATATCGCTTGTGCACTTCTCGAGCTGCATTCCTCGGCGAAGGCCGCTATGCGCCTTCCCGCATGCAACCAGATAACCGAGCGTGCATTTCAGCGTTTTAAAAACATTCCCTTCTATCCGTTAGCAGTTTGATCAGAAATTTAGAAGCGATGCAGATAAGCCCGAAACAAAACATTTACCGTAAAGGAAAAAGAATAGTGCACCGAAAACTACAGATGAATACGTTTGTGATACCCAAGATCGATATGAAAAGCAAACCTTATCATCCACACAAAAGTCAGTAGATATAAATTGAGAAAGAGTTGAGCTTTTTGAAAAAAAGCTTGTAGTAAAAGTGTACTGTAGCTCATGAAAAGATTCGAGCACTTCTTGAAACCTTTCATGAACATATTACGTGCATTATAAAATATTATAAAATATCTTAGAATAGAAGCTATAAAATATTTAGTATCAGTCGACCTTAGTCGAATCATGAAACCTAATTCATTTTCTAAATATAAAAATTACGAAGTTCTTTAAGATTATAATTATCAATTAAACGACAGCTAATATTGAAAAACTAGAACCAGAACTTTCATGTCACGTAATTTGCCAAATTCACTGTTTTGTCTTTGTCCTTTTTTTAGAAATCTTAATTTAAAATATGTACATGCATATATCTAAAGTAATACGTTACTGGAATCCATTTGTCAACCACGATTTAGGAAGCTCGCAAATCTCAAACGAACGCAGCAACATAGAGCAGGTATAATCCACGCCAATATCGTATCTCTACTCTTCAGTCTCTAAATCACTTTGAAACGCGAATTCGTGAGTTTTTCTGAAACAGCTTAACAGCGAGACGCTTATGAGCTAGTACATTCATAGTTTATAGCCACGAGTAGCCACCAAATCTTGAAGACGTGCTATCTTCGAAAGCCTTCCAGTCAGATGTAAATATTCATGCCTAATAAGCGACAGGACACGTGGAGAATCTTCTCCTCAACCTCTTTCATCGCCTCGTTCGACGCTCGTTTTCTTTTTCCCTTTCGATTCCTTTCCTATCGTTTCGCGTATCTTTTTTTCGCTTTGTACCGGTTCCTATTTAATATCCAACTCCAAAAATACATCCTGCTGTTTTCTCGCTCACGATTACGTTGCTGAAAGGTCAGAATCTTGTTTGCTTCTGGTTAACGCTGTAACTCTTTTTCGAAGGCTCTTGAACCGATTGTTATCTCGTGACAAAGAGAACCCTGACCGTACAACAGACACTGTGTGTGAATAGGATTCCTTGAGTGTTGAAAGTATTTTATGTGCTTTCGTCGCTTGGATGTTTGGCAATTATAGTGATTGGAGTGCACTACTTGCGTAAGAATTTTATTGGAAACTGGTTGACTTTCTAGATTTTTATGAGTTCGTTTCCTGTCACAATGACTATTGTCTGAGAATTCTAGAATTTCTTAGGTTAATTAAATGCCATTAATTCGAATGTCAATGTATGTTATATGTTTTCGATATAAAATAATTTTTGATGTTCATAAAGAGCATTAAATGTGTAACATACATGTAACTTCGAGTTGAAGCTTTCGTGTCATAAATTCCATAAGTGCATAACATACACCAAGCAGTAAAGTCAACGATTATAACCAAGCAATACAACTCACGTTTCCAATAACTCCATTCTCCAACTAAAACTATCTCAAAAAAAAAAAAAAAGAAACGAAACCTCAAAATGCAATCGTATAACACGCGTCAATTAAACGGTGTACGAGATGATGTTCATCGTTGTCAGGAAATAGGAGACTCGAATGCAGCGATTGTGTCGCATTGCAACGACGCTACTTTGGTCTCTCCCTGGTGACGTTCGCTTTTCATTCGTGACACGAGACAAAGGAGTTACCACACCCTGGCTGCGTGCACGTTTTACGCTTAAAACACTTGTATCACGTGTCACGTAAATCGAGGTATTGGATACGCGTACCTCATGCCGAACGAACTATCGATAGCTAATAGTACGATCATTTTATTAGATTAGAACCGTCGTTTTCTTCGTAACGTATTCGTGTGTATTTCTCTAGCGTTGATTCCTATGCCTTGAAAATTAATCTGTTTCGTAGCCAGCCACGTTCGCCTGTTCCCGTTGATCGATGGGTTACTCGGTACATAATTTGAATATGCTGGATTCACAGCACCGTGTAAATCCTATGTAAATTATCATTTAGCTGATGTAACTACTTAACCAGTTTGCTTGTATTCCATAGTTAATCTTGCTGCGGGATAAGTTGGAAAGTTTGTTCTTTTTAGCGCGTTTTTATAATTTGTAATTAGATTTATGTCAAATATATGGTAAGCTACATTGGGATGTTGCAGGGAGTATCAATGGTCTATGCTTTTTACATTTTTAGATTATATGTGTGTATAAGTTGAGAAATATTTGTTGTTTTATATAATTTATTGTAGCAGTAATTTCTGCTGCTTTTTAAAAATTAAATTGTTTGGTTTTCCTACGGAATCTTTTTACGATACAATAGACTGTACAAGTTCTTTGCTGAATTGTTTAAGTGAAAGTTACTGCGTATCTTGTAACATAGAAACATTAGAAGAAAAAATTTGATTTTTTAAGTAATTCTTTAAGGAATTGTGCTACTTGTTATTTGTTTATTCTTGATTGCATTAGGATTTAGAGTAATTTCTGTGTAATATACAACATATAATAACATACGTATACATGTGTACACAAATATATATCTACATAAACAACATTTTAACTTAAACCAGCTTATTCATTACTATATCCTAATATTTAGATTCTTATTCACATTTACTCTTTCTCTCTTTTCTTTTTTTGCCCATAGTTACGCATATTTCCATTTCGCGGGTTTCCACTTTCCATTCCACCAAACCAGCCGCCCCTCATCTGGGTTCAATTTAATTTCGACCTTAATTTGGTTTCAGTTTGCTTGAATTATGGCTGTCTGCATATTCGATGGTTTTTCGCGTCATTAAATCATTACGAGACTAATGGTTTTCGTTAATTCACACAAACATAAAAAGTTGTATTTATCTGAACCTTTCTGCAATTTTTATACTGTAATATTTATACTAAAATTCTTGAGCAACGATATATAATTAACTAAAAGCAATTTAAACGTTTTAAACAGTCCATAAATTTGGTAAGCCCTTAAAAGATTCTTCTAAGAAAACGATGCTCTATCTAATTGTTTCAAGTAGCATACCATTCAATCGGTTCCGGCACGTCCTTCTATTTTCAAGTTTTCATTGTAATTTTACAGCAATGACTTTTCTCGTTCGATTGTTTCTTATATTATTAATGTTTTGCAATTTCGCTCACCAGTGAACGATGAAATTAAACAATCGCGGTCTGTATTTGTAGGGGCAGCGTTCGATAAATGGTAATTTTTATCGGTGCGATTTAATCGTCCCATAAATTAGCAACGTGGATTAATGAAACTCAGGAGTGTATCGCTGGAGGGTTCGTTCGTCGAAACTGTTTCATTAGCCGGCCGGAGCTAACGAACGAATTAATGATATAAAACTCGTTTTCGGCCCGCTATAATGGCACCTTGGGACTAACGGTCCATCGACCACTTTCGTCGCCGATCCTGATAAATGGTTAAACGTTCTCGTTATCATTCTACCCTACCAGGATCGCATAAATTATATTTTAGGTAATATCTCGTCGATATATACCTTTTTATGTTCTGTTTATGTGTCTTCTTCCTGTTCTTTATCATAAAAATGGTATCGAAGGGAAACGCTCGAGATTTCAGAGAAAATGTGTTTCTGAACGAGAACCTAATGTATTATGAAATGAGCAGAATTAGTTTGTCCATGTTGAGAGAGAGAGAGAGAGAGAGAGAGAGAAACAGAGAGAGAGAGAAACAGAGAGAGAGAGAGAGAAACAGAGAGAGAGAGAGAGAAACAGAGAGAGAGAGAGAGAGAGAAAGAACGAAGTGATAATGAGATTTTGAACAAAAAATATCTCTTTATTTGATAGTGAGATTTTGGAATATTTTGAAAAAAAATGTTGAGTGAAATAGAGATAGTTATAATAATTAAAATAATGTAGTGATTTAATGGAAATTATGTTGTAATAGAAATAGCATGCATTGAAATGTTTTAAGCAAATTGTATCGAATATTACACAAAACCTTTAATATTTCCTTCACAACGGATAGTTCGTATTCTTTTAAAATTCCATTAACGAAAATGTAGCTGCAAAATATAACAAATAATTGTCAGGTGATTACTACATTAATAATGTAAAAATATGATAATCATTTAAATCATATTGTTTCATAATCTAAAAGAATCATTATAAATTCGTTCAATAGATTCTTAATAATGCTTGCGTATTGAATACAATAATTAAATATGAAAATATCAATTGATTCAAATGAAGACTGCCGTATTAAACATTATTCAATTTATCACGTATTTATCAATTTTTAGTCTCATTAATTTTACGATTTATTTTGCTAGAACCTGCACGGTTCTCGTTGTACACCGTTAATTTATTGATAAATCCAATTAAAGCAAAGTAAGTCGGATAAGGAGCTGGAATTGCGACCCAGTTTTTTGGATAATTGGAAACGATTGGGTAAAGGTAGTTAAGTGTCTCTTTTTAACTGTTTTTCCTCTCATTCCTATGCTGTTAGGTTTTTCATTAATTGGAGACACTTTTCACTGGGCGATTGGTTCGTCGCGGAGGGACTGTGTCTATACAGTTAACGAAGAATTTGAAGCGACTCAAACGAATGGAAATTAAAAGGCTGAAAATAATTAAAGCCGTTCCCATTACTTCACTGTGATTGCTAGAAAAAAATTCTGATCGATTAAATTTTGAAACAAGCTACAACCTTTCTGAATAATAAAAAATTGTCCAAATCTATATATGTTCCTTTTTAAATACCATAACGATCGATAGACGTTGTCTGGTCTCTACGACTACATGAAAGTCAATTACACTTCAAATCAGAACCATTAGATCAATCATCTTACTCATCTGTCTCGGCAACAGACGCGTCCATTTCGTTCTTTATATGAAACAGTCTTAAGATATTAATATGACAGTCTAAAATATGTTTAGTGATGGTATGCATGTATGCATGTATGTATTTAGGATAATATATTATCATAATTGAAGAGAACTTATATTTCTAGTCGCGTGGCGGGGGAGGGAGGGGTCATTAAGATCATGTCTTTGACATTCAAAACCATTTGAAGGTTAGAATTGGTCATCGAGGTTGTGTAATTAAAGGTTAAAGCCATATAGAAGCTATGTGGGGCCATTGAGGTCGTGTCATTTGAAAGAAGGTTCAAGTTGCTTTAAAAGACACGAAACAACGAAGAATCAGGGTCATTTGAAAGGCACGGAAAATTATCGAGGGTGTATTATTGCTGATTATTCATCGAACCATTCGATAGAATTAGACTGTCACAAGTACAAATAATTAGAATACCATAATATAAATAAAATCAAGTTTGAACGATATTATATTCTGAATTCTTATAGCTACAAAGTAGATGTCCATGCTTGTGAGAATGGTATGTTTAAAATTTATTTAATATAAAAGATCCTATATTCTTAAACTTGACACTAATATAATTTGTATCCCCTTTTACCTGCAAAATTATCCCACTTCGTCGTAGATCTCATTATCTATTCTACTAATGCATCTTCATCATATCTCATCACACTACGTCAACGTTGTTAGAAACGTAAGATAGACAAAGAACCAGGGAACAAATGTAGCAACGTTTTTAGCCCAGCGAAAATAAGGAACGTATTGTATTTTGTATTGTTCCATCGCCAGTTAAAACGCTATCTGGTGACTTGTATCGGTTAATGGAGCTAGGTTTTGCGCTATCTAAAAACACAACAACGGCGATGTCCGCGTATTTGCCGCTTGTGACGAGATAACGTTTCGTCGAAACGAGGCTGAGAGCAAACGTGTACTTGGTGGTATCCAAGACGAAGATTAGGTAACGCGTTACTTTACCTTAATCTCCGTTCGTGTGCTTGCCGTCGTTTTTTAAAGTTACTCGAGAACTAAAAAAGAGCTGGCCAGTCGCACGAGACATGCTTTCTTAGCCGTGAGAAGCTTGTAATTTGCACCGTGTAATTTTACAGTCAACGAAAGGCAAAAGTGATTAAAGAAGGGAAACGCGGATATTCAGCATGTTTAATGGTGTCGAAAGAGTGGATTGGATTTTTTATTACTCTTGAAAATCTCCAGAGTAGTCGAAATGACCAGGCAACTCACCCATAACTGGTCTAATGTTATTCCTGAAATTTTACAAGTCACAAGTTGCAAATTATCGAATAAGTTCTCTCGCATAATAGCAAGAGGTTTTATTAGAAAATTTTGTAAACTACAAGTCAGATGATTACTCTGTTTGTAATAAAGTAGTAAAATTGTGAAAGAGAAACATGTAAACTATAACACGTTAATTCATTAATACCACTGGTCGATAAATTGTCGTGTAATTAGGTAGATGCTATGATTTAATTGCTGATCTGAATAACATAAGATCTGAATGAGATTCAAAATTTAGATCTCCTAATGTTTATGATTTGTGTGAAATAATGTATTCTTGCTGCAGGCAGTTGAATATGAATAAAGGGGTTTGCGTTTTATGCGCATGGTATATCACTATGATGTTTCACTAATCAGATGGAATAAGAAAAATGCGGAAGTTAAGAGGAATGATTTATTTCACCTCTAAGCAACATTTCGCCGTATCGGTGCAATAAGAATATTCTTTCTGCTATTTCTGCTACGCAATACTTCAAAACGCAATAAAAAAAGCTACTCCATTAAAGCTCTGAGAAAATATGAATGAAAAAATGACTGACAAAGTACATCATTACAGAAGTTCTCAAGATAATTCGTTAATAGACGATAAAATTCCAAGAATCGCGCAGTGAAACATACACTGTACAAAGCGCATTATGCCTCTTAGTGTTACTAAATTCTTCATTCCCACTTTAATTTCAATTCTCATCCTCTTCTCTGTCTTCTCGTTAACATCCACTTTCATTAGCATGCACGCTTAATTCCACCCTATTCATAAACTACCTTGAAAAATAAAAATTTGACAAATACATACTTAGAAAACCGTGCACACACGACCTTACCGTATTCGTTAATTACCTTGAAGAATAAAAATTGAACACAATAGCGTCTTCGACAGTGCACACCGTGTAAAACAAACAAAACGGTCTTTTCTTTCCATACACCGCACAAAATACCTCGCTGTTCTCGCCAAGCTAACGCCAGGTAAAAAAAAAACACGAAAAAAGAAAGTGTCTCGACTGGTTAGAAGGACCGAGGTGGTGACATCGGTATATTCATGGTTCTTCAACTCGCGTCACGTCGATCCTTAGGGTTCAAGGTTCCCTCGTGTCGGCACACCACGGAGGATTCCCTTTCATTCTCATCCTGGCGTAAAAAGTCGACTGCAGTAGCGATTTTCCTATCGATATCCCCACCACCTTTCAGAAATCTAGCATAGTGTGCTGATGAGGGGGTTGGGAGGGCGTTGTCGAGCTAGTTTGTGGCACAGTCTGCTCGTAATTAGCGCCACGAGATGAATCAGTTTCCTATTATAATTAGCCGCAAGCCGGAAAGAACGAAGTGGGTAGCTACAACACCCCTTTACACCTGCTCACAGGCTCGTCTTCTGGGTGTTATTGACACTGTCGCTCCCATCGTGCCGCCGTACAATGTACTTTTCCCTTTCCCCCCAGTCGACACCTCGGTGGTTCGAATTAAATGGGCATTTCTCAATTGCGCCTCGTGTTTTGTTCAACTTACGACGACACTGATTTTACTCTCGTTCTCTTTTTTTCGTGCCACGAAATGAGGATGGAGCGCAGTGGAGATCAGGCTGCGGATTTTTCTGCATCTTTATATTTTTATGAATGTCATTAAGGCAATGAAAACCTAAATAGAAATTTGTTTCATCGTGTTCGCGCCTTCGATTAACAAATAATTAGAGAATTTATTCATTTTTTCGAATTGATTCTTCCTTCATAGAATATTCGATGGAATTATTATATTCGCATAATGTATGGAACTATAATATTCATTGTCGTAAATTTTCGACGTTAGCTATCATATATTACGTGAATCGCTAATTCATATTTCGACGTATTGATTTACGGTAGCTTCCTCATATCTTTTTTTGTAAATTACGTAGAAAATCAACAAATTTATTTATTTTCAAACTAGTTCGCGAGTGCAAACGATCGTGTGCTGCTGAATACGGATTGACTATGTTGGGCAAAGTTTCAGATTAAAGTGTACGAAACAGGAAAGAATCGTTTTGCTTCCGTAAACGAGCATGCTCGCGTTTAAATGAAGCTCTTGTGTCTCGTTAGTGAAGCAATCGTCTCTATCGCACGGCTCACAATGCGCTTTTCTTCTGTCTGTCACGACTGCTTCGTCGGCTGAATCGTAGTTTTGTATAGCTGCGCGTTTTTAAGCAGAGAAATTGACGCGATCGTCATGAGACGAAGGGCGACACTGTAGATTTCCTTTGTTGCAGCTGTTGCTTGAATGCAACGAGTTCGAGAGCGAAGAACTCTAAGTTTGATAAGACGTAGAAATTCATTACAAGTTATATATAAATTTAGACAGTTTCGGTTAAAATTAATTATATTATTTTTTTCATCTCTGTAATTTGAATTTTATGCGATAAAGGACTACATATTTTGATAATAATAACGTTAATTTACGTATAAGTCAAATAATATAAATTTTTCCGATTTATACACAAAGATTTACATAATATTGAATTCTAATTAATATTGGACTTGTAACTAGTGAAGTAACTAAATGAAGTAATGGAACCGTACCAGCAGTTTAGTTTCAATTATTTTGCAAAAAGATTGCACGAAGTAAGAAGATATTAACAATCGAATAGAAAACTGATATCACTCTATAGATGGAACAGTTGTGAAAAAAGTGGTCTGATATCTTCGTATTATATATTTAACATGAAAGTTATTAAGATATGTTGTAGATCTCTTATGATTTCATGTATAACATAAAGAAGATTTCCATACAAATTGTATTAGCATGAAATTTTAGCGTTAAATCGTGAGTCACTTGTCCGAAACGGAGAACTGGTTGGCCTATTTCCGTTTGGTTACAAATCCCACGCAATCTCGTAATTTCAATTAGTCCTACGCTTCGGTTTCCTGTTCGAATTATCACGGTGGACACATTGCAACCGCGTTTGCCTCAAATCATTAACGCAATTCCTCTGTTATATCCTTACATCAAAACCCCATCAATATATTACATTACACAACAAAAGCACAAAAATTACGATCAGGGTGGCCAGCAAATACCAGAAATAATTTTGCAAGCCACACGTTCCTCGTGATCAAGAAAACGTTGTTTCTCGAAAACATTCGAAACAAAAGACGACCTGGCTATCCATCTGGTGGCACGTGGCCGATCTGCACCTGACCCAATCTTCCTTCAGGATTTAGTCGTGCGATCGGTGAAACATTGGTGTAAGCAGTAATAACGACGCGTGCCTTTTCTGAAACATCTGCCTAGTTAGATGCACATGCACATGTTCGTTCTGCAGCGAGATTCGCTCGGAGACGATCTGTTGGCATTTTGGATGGTCCCCGGTGCCATTCGTGCACTCCCACTACGCCCACCCGATCATTGTTACGCAAACGAGATCAATTTCGTATTCATTGTGAAGTCTGTTAATCATTGTCTACATGACGGGGTCCTTTGTTATTTTTTCTCATCTCTGATTTATGTTTCAAAGTACCGTGATACGATTTATCATTGTTAATTAAAGACTAGGGTAATTTTTTCTTGTTTTCTCCTTTGTTTGATATGTGCTGTCTTCGTTAATCCTTATTTGTTGCTGATTGTATTATATATCTTTATTTGCTAAGTATTAAACATTGAAAATTTTCATCTTTAGTAGTATGTCAACTTTAATATGAAAATTAATGAAATATTTCGACGTAGTCTGGGTCAGGTTTAATTCGTATATTTAATCAAAAGTTACCGATATTGAAGTTGAAATTAAATTTGTACTTCCATTATGAAAAGGCATAGGCACAGTGATCTTCCCAATGAGAATATAAATTAAAAACCACATCACAGTATTCTATTACACATGACCAGAATGGTCATAAACAATAAAATTACCTGCAATGTATTTTATCTGCAATTAAAGTACACCTTGTCAAAAATCAGCAAATATCCAGATATTTTTAAAGTATATAAGATAGCGTACAAACTATATAAAAATCACGGCATCTGTAAATCGCTGTAAAATAGTCCTTCGTTTCGGATTTCGAGAAAAATCCGCCCGCGGAACCTTCTGATAGACCTTCTGATAAACACTTAAATTATTCTAAGAAGTGAGCTACGTATTTCGTAAACGATTTAGGAAAATCTGATTGCTCGTGACTCGATGTACGAAACGAACCCTTTTGTGACAACGAATCAGTGAATGTCGGGGTCTGAAAGGTCCCGTTGATGTCGCAAATCGCTGGCCCATGAATCCGGGTCTCGTTTCGGGGGACAATAGGCGAAGAAGTTGCGTTTCTGTCGACCCGTGGCTGCCGACCTCGAGGAAAAAACGCGTGCATCGTTAATGGCGGATGGAACCTGCCGTACGCGATTCGGCCTCTCAGGGCAGCAGGTGTCTGGGAAGGGAATTACTTCTCTGACTCATCGCCAGGTGATGTCTACCACGGCGCGAGGAAGGAACCGGAAGCTCCTGCACAGAAGGCGAACCGTTCCTTCCAGACGTTATGGGGACTGAAAGTAGTGCTTTCCTCGTTATCCATGCTTTAGATCTCGAGACAACCATTGGAACAGTCGTTATCTTTTTATAATCGAATTAATTTGGATACTGTATCGCATTGATTAATTAGCTTCTAGATTGTGTGGTTTCTATTTTGTATTCATCCATTTGTTACATTATATATTTTTCTTTTGTAGATTCTGTGGTCTAATTTTAAGGCTGAAACTAAACGGTGCTCCAATTGATTAATACATAATTTTTCGTAAAAATTTTATAAATGCAAGGGTTTGGGTGACTTTTTATATATATTTTACACATCAGCCTCCTTTTCCGAAATTTTTGTGTAATTCTATAGATTTCGGTCAGTTTTACATATAATAAAATATATGAGTTTGGAGACTTTAATTATTACTATGAAATTTCTATACGTAGAATTCCAATCGTATTAATCGTAATTCATATCGTACGTTGTCCAAAGGAAGACAAATGCAGCTAATAAATCAAACTTAATTATTCTGTAATTTTCCTATTTTTCTTTCTTTCCTTCTTGGAATTTTGATTCGATTGTTGATTTATTTAACCGAGTCACTCGATATCAGATATTTTATAAATTGCTTTATATTTTTTCATGATCTCTAAAACTGATTTTTTTATTTCTCTGTAATTCAATTAAATCCAATGATACGTTAAACGCTCTAAAAATCAAACGGAAGTATCGAAAATTATATACGAAATTTCCCTATTATATCTGTCGTTCCGCAACAGCTCGCAAACACATGTAGATTACGTTACGTCTATCGTCAGCAGCGAAAATTATAAATTTTCTGGCAGCGTACATTTTGTACGTTCGATACGTACGAACAATAAAACTCGAGAGGCTCGATTGCACAACGGTAGCCCACTCGAGTGTTAGGAGGGGAACAAGGAGAGAAATAAGAAGAAGAAGCAGAAGAGGAGGCGGAAGAGCTGAAAGAGGAATATACAAGTGGTGGAAAGGGGGCTAAGACGGTGTGCTCTGGCAAAAGGGAGAAGAATAACCGTGACTTCGTCTACGAACCGCGTGTGGGAAAACTCCGCGATGCGAGACTGAGAAACGCGTGCGTTCGATCGTGAATTCGCACGTGCGTGAGTGCGTGTTCGTCGATGTGATCCCGTATACTATACACTGTACACCCACGCGAGTCGCATGCGTATCGTTGTTCGCTTCTCTTCGTTTTCCTATGCGACCCCGACAACCAGTCGCCGGTGAACGTGCCACTTGATTGATTTTTCTAATCAGTCGAATGAGTCGTGTTACGATTTTTAATTCAATCGAGGTTTACAGCTATGAACGTTTTGTTGGGCTTTTCTCATATGTACTGTATATTTATACGTACTATACGTGTATATATATTTATATTTTTTTTAAGGATAAGACTTTTAGAGATTAAGACTTTCGCAGTTGATTCTGAAATCTCTTAAATATGTATTTGTTAACCTTTGGGAGAAATATTTTATTGCTTTTAGTGACTTAGAAGATTGTTTAAATATATAGAAATCCTTGGTTATATTCTTTATTTTATTTTTTAATTGCAGAATTGCGAACGAACGGATCTGCAACGAATTCGTTGTTTATACGTTCTTTGTACGTTAGTGTTCGCAGTTATCAAACCTTGTGGATTTGCGTAGCAGTGAGCTCTTTGTCTTCGGGTTATTTAAATTACAAATTGCGAATGAGATAAAGAATGTTCTTCTAAACTGATAGAAAGGCTACCGCTATTAATTTCAACTATCTAAAACTGGTTGGTCACCATGTCATCATGTCATGTAAATCATAATACATATCTTTGTTAAATGATGTCATTACTGACACTAAATTGAATTCGATCATTGTTCTCCCATAACTAATAGTTTTCTGGGATAATACAGGGAATATAGATTGCAATTTCATGATTATGAAATATATACATAAATGTTATATCTTTTATTTAAAAGTTTTCGTTAGATTAGTTGGTACAATGGTAAAATGTATTGTTTACAGTACAACTTTATATTAAAAAAAACTCATGATATATTTCCTTTAACTCTTTGTAAATCTGTAAATGACATTGATTTTATAGAAACTGTTACATATATACGTTGAATCATACATTATAGCAATTAAACTGATCTTTAATCTCTCACTTATAAGTACAAAAGTATACTTCAATTCTTATTATCGCTTACGCTTTGTCAACGCTTCTACTGCAGTTTCCTCGACATTAATTCCTTAACACGGATACGATTACCGTACCGACAAATTTCCCTTCTTCACGGCGTATCAGCTAATCTTCTCACGGACGAGGTCCATTCACGCCAAGCCTCTATCTAACGTACTGTAAGCAACCCATAGAAAATTCCAAGTTCACGCATCATGTACCAGTATTATCTTTTCATAGTCGTCTCGCTGACAGAGACTTGGTTCAGCAACTCGATATTCCACCCTCGCTCCTTCGCTGCGTTTCTCGTAGCTCTAAATTTTCTAGGTCGCAACTCACGCAACGCTTGCCGCGTTAATTCGACTGTCTTTTCACAAAATCCCTCTTCCTATCTTCTTGCTTCAGCGAATTTTCTTGCGCGGATCAGCCAGTGAAATCTAACGCTCTCGACGCTTCGACGACTCCCAGAGAATCTTTCCTGCGAGTCTTCGCACCTTCCTCCATTTCTTAGCGGACCAGAACTGTCTCACTGATCTCAGGTTGTGAGAATGTCGCCGATGATCTTGTATATCGTGTACGTAATACGCGCGTCTAATCCTCGTATATCATTGATATCTACGGTGACCGATTTTTCGACAGCAGCTTTCGAGAACTAATAAAATATGGTTTGGACATGTTTAGCGGCATACAGTCGTTTTGAATGTTTGAAGAATACGATATAATTAGGGAAATGCATGAATAGATAGGTAAATAAATAGTATAATATAAGCTTGTAGTATTATATTTCTTTTGTTTTACGATTCTGTAGAGGTATAGAGAGTATCTTTTTAAAATTTATTTGGTTGTTTAAATGGCTAAATTGTTCATCAAACTCTCGACATCTGTAATTATATAGTATTATTGAATTCTATTCTTTATTCGATTTTATCGACAATAACGTTAATCGAAGTATCCTTCATCAAGTTCAATAATTCCAGTGTTAAATTATCGATACTAAAGCTCGTTCAACTTCCATTTTCACTTTAACGTGCAACAAGACTCTTCCTCCACAACGCTCCATTATCTCCTCTATTATATTTTTTTCGCTATGATGTACGAGGTAGTTACAATTTATTATACTTAATTAATAAGTACTTCCTTATAGGTGGTTTGTGTTGCCTTTCGTACTTTTAGAACAGTAATCTAGACGGATGACTAACGATTGATTCATTACTGTGCCTGTGCTCTTCTTCTGGTAATTAGAAAAAGTGAGAAACACAAGAAACTTGAAAGAGTTGACGATGATAGAGCTGCTTTTAATAGCAAGGGGAAAGTAACCTGGCATATTCTAATTGATTTTGGGTGTCGAAAGCGTGACAGAAGAGGAATTTCTTAACTTTACTGTCCAATCTTGAAAACGAAATGTTTTAATCAGATTTATTTATTATTTTTATTATTTATCAGAGTTCCATAAAAGAACGATTACTAACAGCGTTTTGCTTATATTTACAATAAGCAGTTAGCGTCATCCCACGTCATCCAGCAGATAGCTAAAGGCTGGTTGCGGGATTTAATTCGCTGCTTGAAATAATTGGAGGATTATTTACTTGAGTTGGCCGAGTTAACAAGCCGTGTAAACGAAGCGGCATAGTATTTTATTTGTTTGCAAAGAGTCGACTGGAAATTGGATTTAATCTATCAAATCTTTATTTATTGGTACACTAATATTAAACGGAAATTAAAATAAATTGATACGAATGCTATTGATTTGTTTGTCGATTTCACTTTAATCGATAGTACTTGTTTGAATTTTATTAAATCGCCAATCTAAGATCCATTAGAGCAATTCTATCAGAGGAACATAATCGAAATTGTTTATCTGCCAATTAAATATTAAAAGATTATGATATTAGAGGCAAAGTACAGTACAGTATATATAAATATAGGAAACGGTCTGAGAATATATGAAATATACAAACGTAAGGAAATATGTTTCATTATAACGAAAGATTATGAGAAAGTATAATAAAGAACACTAAACCTTATTTCCTGTAAGAGCGGTTTGATACTTTTTGCTTCAAAATATTCACATGTGCGTGAATATTCCATACATTTCATTTCTGCTTCTCATTATATACACATGTTCTATCCATTCTCAACTATATTCGATCAAGTTGTATATACATGTAATTCCTCCTGACAAATGATATATTGCTTACCTATACAAAAAGGCAGTAACTGCAAGAAAGGGTGAAACGAATTTCTTTGTGCCTATAAATACTTAATTGTGAGATTTTACCTCTTGATTCAATGGACAAAGGCAGTACGGTATAATATTTTTTTTTAAGTCAATAATGTACTCTTATTGCCTGTACATGGCAGAACATAGTGTGTTGAAGGAATTGTAAAAGTTTATATTAATTCTTCACGAATTGGTTATTTAATAAATACTATCTTTCGATTAGAAATTAATTTGTTTCTTTTTTTACAAAACCGCCTATCGAAATGTATCTCTACCGTTGATAATCGATTCAAAATAATTTTCTTCGCAAGCTGGAAAAAATTCGCGCCTAAAATCAGCCAGAAAAATTATATCTGTTAGACGATATTTAATACAAAACGATGTTTCTCGCAAACTGAAATAGCTCACTCGTTAAAGCGTTAAACAGCCTATATTTCTTTCGCTATCAAATAAATTCAAACCGAGCAACTCAATCTAATCCCGTATTTACGACTACACATCTACGTACGTTCTCCTAAATGATTCATGCAAAGTACTCAACAAACATATAAATCATCACGTCGATCGTGTAGATCAGACTTCGTCATCACGTGCAATACCAAGCGAAGGGTGTAGCGGAACGAATCGAAAGGTTAATGCGCTCGAAACCCGTTTCGTTCGGCCTAGTTCCAAAAGTATGTAAGTAACAAACGTTTGTCGAGTCCATTGTGCGACGGTCTCCGATCGCTTTGGCCTAACAAGAACTCACGGTGAAACGTGTCGAGGTCAGAGCGCACGTTTCTAACGAGGTTCTGCTCCGTTTCGTTTTAATCGATAATTCAGTTTGTATCTCTTGAACAAACTCATTCCCGTGGATGTTATACCTGTATATAAGTACAATGCACACTGACTGCTACCAATGATGTCATCGTATCCGCGTAATCCCACGCCCACGCCTACCCGATTACCAGAAGCTGTTAGCGAGCCCTTGCCATTCTATGAAGAGACCTGGTTGTACGTGGTCGAATCGAGTCACGTTTTACGAGGATTGCATCTCGACCTGGCGAAACTGGATCGCCCCACTTTGTTCGGAGAGCTGAATCTTGGAAAACGTGCGCCGAGTTGCTCGTTTCGAAGTTGCAATCACCCCTAATGTTCGCGAAACGTTCTTGTTCTTAACACATTTTGTACCCGGTGATTTAACGAAACATAAAAGTGAAGAACCGCGAGCCTCTGCAATTAAGAGTAGAACTGCCGACGATTGAGGTGTAAATTATCTCGCAGCGAAATGGAAACGAAAAGATATGAAAACGATGCAAGGTATTTCCTTACTGATAATTAGACTCGGATAATCCGTTTACATAGTTATATTTCAAGTACTGTATTCGTGTTTTGTTTGATTGAGTTTTGAAGTAATTGCTCTGATAAGTCTTCCGTAAAATAAAGTTAATTAAGGTAGAAACATTTTTTTTTTGGATAATATGTCAGCGAAGGGTAAGGAATAAGTTGATATCAATCAGAAATGTTTTAGTGTCTTCTTTTTAATTTAATTCAATTCTTTGTTTTACTGAAAATTACAAAGATATCCTTCTAAATGTGCATAGAGATCCATAAATTTTAATTACCTTCATTTCACGAATTAACTATGATATTCTTTCTGTTCTCAAAAAATATAATATGCTGCCAAAACTACGTTCTAATTAAAATATACTACTTTCAGGTTCACAAATGTCTAAAAAGAGGCTTATCTTAATCTTTTATTGCATTGAGACCAAAATAAAGAAAAGATTGTTCGGCTGAACGCAATGGAACAACTTTCAGAGATTTCGTGAATCTCATTTCAAGAAATGACGTTCTGTAATCATTCTATTTAAGACGTTTATGCCACAGGTTTTTTTCTTCTCTTCTTCTGGTCAACTTCCGCAACAAAGTAATTACCGTGCGAGAGACGAAAAGTAGATTTTTAACAACGAGAGCTAACGTTTACGCGGTATTTTCATCCGCGTCCGTGTACACTGTGGGTGCGGTCGCGTGTTCGAGCGTAGAGTCGTAGAAAGAAGAAAAAGAAAAATGGCGCAACCAGTAGTTAGCTGCTGCTTGATAGGCGTAGCACGGTTCCCTTGCGGTTCTTCTTGTTTCACGGTTATTCGATGCATTCCTTTAGGATTCGAAAGCAATATTCTTGCTCTACACTCGCAGATGCACGCATCCTGATGTTGCTCGCCTCGTTGTTTTTCAACGAACGTTATTTCACCTATCTCATCCTCAAGCGCAAGTCTCTCTGATTTGTGAAACTCTGACTTATCGATCATCGACTTGTTTCTTCCTTCGATTCGCTCCTAGTACACTTCCGCTAATACGATTATAACTTTCGAATTCGATTAAATTGGCCGTAGCTTAGAAGAGATCGTGCGCGGAAATAGTGGAATTTCTTGTTCGTTCTAAAGGATGTGTGTTGAGAGTAGAATGTACTATACTTGTTAAATCGAGTCGGAGAATTTATTCAGTGGAACTTTATTTATGAATCTTTAAATGCTCGTATATATGCATGTAGAAATAAAATGTAGAATAAAAATATGTCTTTGCTATTTTGGCTTTTAGAAATCAAACTTGATTAATACTCAGCTGGATCCTGCTGGGATTTCCATAAAATTATCTTAACTCGTAGTTTACTATACCAGCAAAGAAATGTCCATTTGATAAAAAAAATTAAAGCTATAGTATTCCACAATTAAGACGCCATCGATTTAATGTTACCACTACGAATGAAGTTTGCAAAAGACCACGTACATCTCAGAAACTCACCAAAATTATCCCTCGAAATTGTATAGACAAAACCGACCACATTACGAAATCACTTTGGAAAGTTGCATGGAAAGGATCAATCACAAGCAGAAAGTCACTCTCTGAGATTACAGAAACAAAATGAAGTACAATCACAAAATCACAATCTCGAATATTGCACAGTCAGAATCTCATCCCTCGATCTCTCATCATCTTCTACGAGAACATCAAACGTAACATATACATAATACCTACATCGTCCTATATATAAGATCGACTTGGCAATTTCTTTCCACGAAACGAACGCGTTACCATTTCCGTGGAGCAGACTCGCGTACAAATCTTCGCAGTTGCTCTTCGAGGTAGGCCAGATTCGTAACGATGACTGTGGCAGGAAGACTCTGAAAAACGTTTCCTATACACGAAGAAAAAACAACCAGTGAGACGATGAGGCGTTCCAACTAAAGGGATCCTACGAAGAAACGGCTGGACAGTGCGCATTACCTGCGTGGTTTACGAGCATAGATGCTCTGTGAGACGGTACTAAAAAATCGGCATCCATCGACCAGAAATTACAAACGAGGGATCGCTGGCACGAGCTAAGAGCTTTAGAAGAACGCTCGAAACCGTTGTCATTAGTGGCAGCTTGTTCCCCGGCCGGGAAACATCGAAGAGACATCAGTAATTCCTCTGACACGGAGAATCCTGTTTTTCCTCGCGCGACCGTATCATTGCCGATCTTCCGCAAAGCTTTTGTGTAGTCGTCACTGACAGTTTCGCGTGTCGGTGTCTTTTACCAGGAAATGAGCAACAAAATATACATTTCGCTGTCGTAGTATTGTTACTACCGGGTGAAGCATAAAATTTGGAGCAACGAAATGAAAATGAAAGAGTATGAAAAAATATATAATAAGGGGAAGAACAAGTTTTTACTTTATAAATATACTTTACAGCAAGTCGTTCGGTCTTCTTAAGGAAGAACGCAACGTTGGAAACTTGTAAAATTTCTATGAAAAGTTATGGACCGGTCATTTTCAATTAATTTTAGTAGTTCGAGTGTTAAGTGAAAGATCGTTTGAAATTTGTTTTGATTGGATTAAAACGGAGAGTTTTGTATGAATAATAGTGGTTGGATGCTTTTAAACTACTTTACCGTGAAATTGGGATATATATTGGAATATATAGCGATTGTTTTTCGTATTGTCTTCGCGTAAATTTAAATACATAAATGAAAATTATCGCGGTAAACTTTAAACTTCTGTTATATGCTACTTTTAAATTACTCTTTCACTTTGCGTTCCAACAATATCTACTCACGCTCTCGCTCAAAAGTTTTAATACACCTTTCGCTCTTAATACAAGTTTGATATTTGATATGGATTATAAATCTTAAATAGCATGAATTTTCCAGCAGAGTTGTTAATGTATCTTCTTTATCATATAGAGCATCGAGCTGAACGATCTCTTCCTAAGAGATACATGCATGTATATTAAGAAACGATTTTATAAGAGATTATTCCAGGATGCTTTTTCAAATACAATAACTATCTCGAGATTTTTAAGCGGAGATACGATCCCAATTAAATGCTTTTTAACCTCGAATTAACAAAATTTACCGTAATAACATAGAAAATATTCGAACGAGCCGTAATCCTAATCTCTAACAACAATTTTACCCTGACTCTCTCACGCCGGTAATAAACCCGGACGACACCAATGGACTTCCTCAGATTTTCAAAATTACTTCTCAAAACCTACAGTCAGTGTGAGAACACGCTGTGTTCTGACTCGCGCTACTTCACCACCAAGTTTCTCGAAATCATTAAAACTCTTTTTCCTCATTTTCGTTCGCATTGTAATTCCCCTCTGTCTCCGGTAACTACGGCCGCTTTGTATTGAAAGCTGAAGAGACCTTGCGTCGCGGACGTGTCTCATTATCGCGAGATAAAGAAAATAAAAGCGCGAACGGAAGGTCGAAATCTTCTCGACGCTAGCGAACGATCGCTTTTGCACGTGGGCGTGCAAACGCACAATCCACGCGTATACGACACGAACACACGCACAGTTTCGTGGGAATCGCCGGGGCTGAGAGAATCCTTTAGCGGCTGAATTAACGGCTCGACGAGTAATGATTGTTGTAATTTTGTTGCTCTCACGGCTCGCGCGACGTATTTCGCCGTCAGAGACGATTTGGTAAGCTAATGTGCCGCGATTTCGATCTTAGCGTCGTTAACTGCATAGTTGCATCGCGGTTTTGTCCACGACTTTGCGCAAACAGAAAGCAGGATGAAAGTTATTCTTCGGTTTGTAGGATTTTGTGCCGTCGAACGACGAGCGACGAGACGTTGGCTCAAAGCGTTGCGATTTCGTATCGACGATGCGTATCGCGTAATTGGGACAATATTTGGTCGAAGAAAGGTAACTCGATTAAATTCGAAGGTATAAGTGTTTCAGAAATAAATGATAAAAATCCAGTCTAGTTGTTCTGCTAGTTTAATTTAATTAAAATTATCTTCGCGAGAAGGATATCGTTAAATCTTGAAACTTTCTATAAAATACGGGAAATCTCTCGTACCGTGTTATTATGTTTATTACCTGCAGTTTTTATATCAATGTTCTTCTGTTTAATCACGAGATATTAAAATCAGGAAATCAATAATCCAAATTGATAAGTCAAATTTAACCATATTTTTCTCGTATGATCTTCAAACATAAATGAATCAAGTCACGCACTCGCAAATAGAAACTCGCAACAACGTCGACACGTGAAACGATGAGTTTTATTTCTAAGCATTGCTATCGAACCTTTCTGCGAATTCGTCTGAAACTGAGCGTGAAATAATTTTAACTCGTCGATTATCGCGCTTATTCTCTTGGTTCGCTCATTGCGGCGATACTTGTTCCCAGTTACACGCTGGATTCTCGCCGTGGAATGAACGGTTTCGTTTGTCTGGATGAATCGTCTGGATGAAGATGCGTCATCGCGTGTGGTCGTCCGATAAAACGTGCTGTCATACAGAGGAGATAATCGAAATTCTCCTTTTCTTGAGTTTCGATACGATAATAGACAAGATGAGTTTTGTGGCGAGAAAATTGCACGGTTCTTAAATGGTTTTCCTTTTATGCAAAGGATGTTGGTATCGATCGACACTGGACAATGTTTCTGTCGAATCGAAATTAAACAAGTACGCGCTAAGACACATTTGTAAAATAAAAGGTAAACACAGTATTAAGTAGCTTCTTTCTTTCCTTTTTTGTAAGTTAGATTTTTTAGTTAGATTAGACTCGTTACACTTTGTTCTTTTAGTTGAGAAATAAAAAGAAAGAGATTTAGATCCGTCGGTATAACCAGAATGCTCGAGTGTGTTATCAATATTTCACTTCGTCAGCTTCGTTTTAATTTTATAAATCATACACTTTTCATTAGAAATTGAATCTATATGCATCATAAAGCGAACACTAAATAATGCAATCGACACGTTTTCATTTTGCCCCTAGTTGCATTCAGTAAGAGCTAGAAATGAAATTATTGTAACACATAATCTCGTCATAAAGCAGGTTCCAAAACGACGTACAAGAAACACATAAAATGTAACTAATTTTCACGCATTACATCATTAGCCCTGTGATCGTTAGCAGCAGAATATTTTTAAAAAGTTCCAAAGAATTTCCCAATAAACTAAAATTGTATCGTAAAGCTACGTGCATCTTCAATTACGCCTTGCAAGAAATCTTATTACTCTATGGATTATAATTCAAGAGCCATTCGAGCAAACATACCTAATCGCCACACTCATCCCACATATACGCCTCCGTACAGTTTGCAACATTCAACAAACGATGTTTCCAATTAGCGAGCCAGAGGTACGCAACAAGGGGACCTGTTTAAGCCCATCAAAGTGAAATTAAATCGCAATTAAACGGCGAAACAGCATCGACATGTTCCTAATTATTATTCGATACGAATCGATTAATACAAAACATGGAAAGTTCATTTCTAGTCCTGAGTTTGACGACCGGATCTCTCTTTCTCTCTTTCTCTCTTTGTTGTTTCTCATACACTGTTATGTTCACGTGTGGAAACACGCGATTATAAATTAATCGAGCCCAGAAATAACGAGCCCTGCCACCGACATGGTAGCTGCGTCACGTGGGAGTCGGCGCGTCGTCTCGAAGAAGTCTGGCGCCTCTAGGTCGATCTTCGATCACGACTCTCGTACAACGCGTTCATTAAACTCACAACTTAATCCGCTTAATTTGTCTCGATTGTAACCTCGTTTAACCCTTTCAGTCTGATAAAATACTCTGGTATGGCGAATATCGAATGTTTTTACGTAGACTGAATATTTTTTTCATTTTTACGCGTCTGATTACACATACGTTTGTTATGTACCAGATCATCATCCTGTTCTGATTAAGAGTTTGAGTTTTTAGTAATATAATTTTGATATTAGATGTATGTGTACGTAATGATTCTTAGTATGCAGAGAGTATATCCACAGGCGATTGTGAGCTATATATGGGTTTAGAGCTGTAAAAGGGTTATTAGGTTGAGATAGAAATCTTCCTGTCTGGTAGAATACTATGGTAAATACTGTGGTAAAGACTGAATATTTTTATATAGATGAAATAATTAAATTAAATTTTTATATGGATTAAAAAATATTTTGTAAGTTTCAATGCTTACGATTATATCTCCAACTATGTTTCCATTCTGATGTTGCGCTCAATGACGAGAAGATATTCAGTAATACAATTTTGGCATTGGTTGCGTATGTGGATTGTTAGCCTACAGGAAGTATATCTATAGTTGTTTGTATGGTGTAAAAGAACTATTGAATTGACACGGAAACATATGTAACTTTCAACTGGTATCGTTCCTACTGAGTGAGATGATTAACGATAGCCTGATCTAGGTTGATCAATTTTGGAATAATTGACTTTTATCCGCTAAAGTATTGGTAATATTTGAAATTTTACTTTCAGTAAGTTTCTTCATTTTTGTATCTGGTTACGTGATTGATATTCAGTTTTTCACAAAAGCAATGAACTTAGTTCCATATGCATATATGTTACGTACACAGAATTACATGGAATTCATATTATCGCAACGTGCATTCTAACTATAAACTGACGAGATAATAAAGTTTTGTTGGCGAAAACCTTAATAATATAGATTTTTATTTTCTTAAATACTTGATTAGCACATATAAATATAAAGGTCGACATTCGTTGAAATGATAAATTCTATTTTCTCGTTAAAATAACATAATTGGTTATACATACTTACTGTTGGAATCATATTACGGTAATGTAAATTGCAGTTTTCTCGTAAGTGGAGCATCTAGACAATTAAATGGTAAGTAAGCAAAGGGAAAAAGAAAGGTTAACCAAAGTATAGTTCTTCAGATTATGTTAATTAGTTGCATCGTGTATACGAAGCGCCAGATCCCACGTTGTTCAACAACCCTGTTCGTAGTAAATAAGCGTGCTAGAACTCTTTACACGCTAGACGAAGAACCAATGTTATCTGCTTTAATGATAACATAATGGATGAAAAAATAAACCTTATTTTTAGCTTTGCACGCGAATAGATTCATTTTTAGATAAGTGAAAATGAAAGTCTTGATATACGGTTTAACAAGGCTCGAATAAAAGAAGGTACATCAATTAGGAAATTTACGTTAATTTAGTAGAATAGAATGTTCGTGTGTGTAAAAAAATCTCTTTCATTTCATTTATGGCTCTACATTAAACGCGTATTTATAATACTTTACCTGTACAGATTTATTTTTATACATCTGTAATATGGTATATTTGTGAAAGAACAGAATCAGTACTGTAGACAATAATCTCCACTAGGTGTTTCGTTACTTCTATTTTTATAAAATGCCCAGAAAACAGAACGTTAAGTAAGTTTCACAAATCATCAAACAGTCCGTGCAATAATTGCATTTTCGAATATTACGATACTACCTGAAATTACAACAATTTTTACAAATACAGATACAGATGTTGCTCAAAAGTTAAAATGATAAATTAACAATAAACCAGAAATATTGTAATTCATCTACTAAATATTAATAAAATGTTTAAGAGGTGGAACAAAATGAAGCAAAGGTTATTGTTCGTCGGATTAAGGCGAATAAGCGAAAGGAGAATCGAGCGGGAACTTGGGAGGAGGTTGAGGGGAGGGGGCAACGATATCACGAAGACACACGTGAACTTACTGGTCCCACGTGGTTCAACGAGCGTGACCACGTGGCGAGCAATAGTATAGTAAAGTGGCCGCAAGATAGAAACGATGTCGGCTGAATGGGACCGCGAAGTCACAGGACGGAAGGCGAAGGAGGGTATAGGTTAAACCGGAAGCCGTCACCGGAACAACTTCTATGTACTACGTAGATTCACATGGTCGACGTTCACCGGGCTGGAGGTCACGGCAATTTCCTCGTGTCAGTGCAGGTGCTCGCATCAGATAAAAAAACGTTTTCGCACCGACATTGTAATGTTCTTGGTGTTTCTGAACTTTGAACTTTTTGCTTGGATATCGGTCATGTGGAAATTTAGAATAATATTGAGAAAATAGAAGAATACAATCAACAATTCCTCCTTGAATTTTATCATTCAGTTTGTACTGTGATGATTGGACTGTGGATATTTGTACATTTATGGGAAAATCGAGGAAATACAAAAATGTATATTTATTAATATTAATAAGTAGTAATATTTTGGTCGCATTATATTGTGGAATATTCAGATTAAATCGAAGTATAAATGTCATGTTAAAGGACAACAGTTAAGTGGCGCAATTTCTAAAGTATGTAATCGTTATTTTTGCGGATGACATATTTCAAAAGATCTCCTATGAAGGAACTAAGTTTAAGAAACGTCGGTCTCGTTTTACATTTACTTATTAAGAAATATTTTTCTTTGTCATGCGCTTCGTGCATCCTTCGCTTTCAATGGACAGGCCGACACTTAAGTGACATTAAAGCGTTTAAAAAGACCTTGAACGCGTTCTTCGAAGACGAGTAGTATGCGACCAATTGAACGTTATGCTTTAAGAGTGATAGTTTTTATTTCCTTCGGTTTTATCTAAGGTAGACATAAAGGATTTCCGATCCTACCTATATAGTGTTGTAGATTTTTACGCCTTCGTCCTTTCCGGTGATCGAGCGTGCACCACCCCGTGAGAACACACCCCTTTAGGAATCGAAGATTTCGCAAGTAATGGCCCATGAAAAGTATACTACGCGTATATCTATCGGAAACGCCATGAATTAATTCAGGTGTGTTTCGTCGAGCGTTGAAAGGTTACGGAGACGTAAAGGTCTTCCCTTTGAAGCGTGACACTCTTTGAACTATAATTTGCTAAAGGTTTCTAAATGCTTGTAATACGATAGTTTATTTTCTTTTCGTGTCGAAAGATTCTCGACGAGATTCTGAATTATAGGTTTGGGAAATATTATTCCGATTTCAATTAAAAATTTAATTTATATTTAATTTCAATCATAAAAATTTTTGGGAGGATTTAAATAAATTTTTAAAAAGTTTGCTTTGCTTGTTATCCTAGATAAAACTGTAAGAAATATATTACTTTCAATTAATATTGTAACAAATTTTATGCACAATAATTATGCAAAACATATTTGTATTAAAATTTTACTCGAAATACTGCCAATGGTGTTATCAAGCAAAGTCTACTTGTACGAATTATTATTTCACATAAAATTATTCTATAAAATGTTCGAGAATGGTATGAATGAATAAAATAGGTTAAGTGAAATCATTTAAAAGAATCTTGCGGAAGAGTGTGATTCGATAGAGTTGCGACAGGTGTTCAACGAGTAGTTTTGTAATAGTTGCTAGAGGGTACTCGATTCAATCACGTGGAGAGATTTCACTCATTCATATACTTTTAAATCCAGTGAACGATTTTAAATGAAATAAATTAAGCTACTTCTTACTTCTAGATCGCTGGGTGAAAAACAAAGGAAACATAAATTAGAGTGTGTCGATCGGTATCGATCTCTACCACTACGCTATTAGCCAAACCTCGTTAGAATTCTAATTGTAAAATGTCTAGAACTAAAACAATTTCAAGATAATTATCTTTAAGGTAATTAAATGCTACGACAGAAATTTGTAATTTTACTTTGATAATTTCAAACAATTCGTTTGATTCAAAACAAATAATTAATAAATTTATTGTGTGATTTGAGTCTAAGAGGGATACATTTTGATGATATCGTCATACGATACCGATTCGAACGGTAACAGGAAACCTCGGACTAAAATTCTCAAAGTTACACACTGGAAATTAAAAATCATGGAATTGAAAAGAAACGCTATAATTATAACTTAATTATTTCTATAGTAACTATATATGTATAGGACATATGAGGTTTACCATATATAACTAAATTTTGTATGAGAACTATTTATTAGCATACAACATACATAGATATAACAAATAATACAGGTACATTAATATGTAGATATGTAGGACAATAAATAATAAAAATCCAGGTCAATAATACTCGTATTCAGAACGTAAAATATCGCAAACTACAAATTTTTTATTTCAAACGATGTAACTTATTGTTGAAACGAATTGAACAAATCGCGAAACGTCTTAGCATCTTAATCAACGAGAAAGCGCTAATATTTGTATCTAAATTCACGATTGCATCGATCGTAAAGGCGCCTGTAGCAATGCAAACCGCATACGCTTGCGGGCCGCGGTAAATTTTTCAGGCGTCTTTCCTTTCACCGCCGTTGAATAAACGATAACACTATTCCGTAGTACTATTACATTCATAAAGAGAAATGTCAGTAGCAGACTCTCTCGATAAAAGCTCCTCTTAAATTTGCTCGAACAACATACGAACGTTCAACTCATGTCGAACAAAGCCAGAGACACTAAATGCACGTTAGAGAACAGAAGTAACATAGCTTCTGTTGGAATAAATAATGCATGAGCTTCATAATTCGTACTTTTCTCACTATCAGTCACGTTACGTTACGAACCGCCTTGCAATTACTGTTTCCTTCCATTATTGTTCAGTGGAAGGAAAGAATCGAATCTCCGATCGAAAAGCTGTGATGACAGTCGAGAGATCCATCGGTGAAGATATTCTTCTATTGTAGCTTTCAAGATGTTCGACGCGATCTAGCTGCGATAGAATAATAAACAGAGAATGCCGATGCTGATTTACGCCTACGCACGCACGTATCCACACCCCGCACGCGTAAACAATACCTGACGATCATAAATCATCCTGATAAATGAGCGATTGTATTTTTCAGTGGCCACTTAATATTCCTTTGTTTATGTACCCACACTCTGTAGTAACCCTAAGTAAGTTCAATTACAACGAACCTTTGGTCTATTCATGGATAAAATGAAATTTAAAAGGGTTTAGTTCAGTTTGTTATTGAGAGTTCATTATTGGAATAGTCGGGTTAATAAATTAGGAAAAATTATTACGGTGGATAACATGGGTCACAGCTATAATTCAGAGGTAGGAATGATTATACAGTAAACGAAAGATAGCATCGATGAAAGATCATTATAACGTATTATACGCTTCTGTACCAAGATCATAGTTGACGTAACTACCAAAATTCTGAAAAATGTGTGTATAATGTCATCGAGAATTTGGACGAAAAATATGATTAAATATGTACTACTTTAATTCACTGTATCTTTTAATAAAACTTCGGATGTCGCGGAGAGAGAAGATGAATCCGAAACATAAAATCTGAACTTCATCCTTTCCTACGTTTAAAATATACAGATCCTCGTATTAAAGATAATAACATCATCTAATTTACAAAGAACTAAGTACCGTAAAACAACTACAGCTTCTAATTCCAAATACAATGAAGAATATCTTACATCACTGTACCACGTGAAAGCAATAATAGGATCACAGTCTTTACCATCTTCCATAAACGACGAGGAGTCAAGTTACGAATAAATCAAGATATATCCAGTCAAGGTTTCAGACCAGTCACTTAACTCGAACATGATAGGAACAGTTTAGTCTTTCGAAAGCGATCGCGAGTTTGCCGGGGCTACCGGGAACACGTACGTGTCAGCTGTGAGTAGTACTACGATCACGTAAACCGTGATCCAAGATGGCACCGGCGGTCGGGTCAATATCCTGGCTAGTTGGAGAACGGCGCCGTCGATCCTGCGCCAAGTCTCGGGGAAACACCGCGGGAAGGCGCCACTGAAAGCCTTTTTAATGGGAACTGGTTTCAGCCACGACCATGGACCGCACGCGTGCGTTTCGCTTGACCTCGGCTTCAACCGTCGTCGAAAGAACAAAGGGCCACGCTGCTACTGGTTTCCACGGTTCACGGGAACTACTTGGTTTTGTTTAACATTTGAGACCCTTTAGAAACAGCTACGAGTTGATAAAATAGGTGTTTTCCGACAGACATAAAAAGCTGACGAATAGAATGGGAAGCGGGGGTGGTTGAGTCAGCTGATTGAACAGACATAAGACACGTACTACTGTCTATAAGTATCTAGTTATTTGGATCGAGGGAAAAGTTATAGGATTGGTCGATGGAATGGAAGCAGTAGGAACGAAGTCAAAGTCTTTTGCTTAGCGAGATTGTAACAGTAAACGGAAAATGTATCTGTGGAGTGATTTGGAGAATGTTAAATATCCTTGGCGAAGTGTACAATTTTGCAACGACAAAATAATAAGTCGAAATCGAGGGAAAATCCTTGTAACGGTTCTTACAGTGAGTTTTAACAGATATTTATTTAAGATGAAACTCAAGGAACACGCAGATCTGTTTGCAAGGAACTTAGAAAATCCCTTTAATTTTAATTTTGCATACTGAATTAAAATTGCCTAAAAGATACTAAATAGTCAAGGAACACGCGAACAAACACGGTCGGCGAACTTTATAGCTCGTATGATTTTCACGATTGGTTGCTTCTGAGGAAACCTATCTTTCTGAAGAAACCACGCTTCCGTACCGCGTAGCTTGCGTGTATTTACGGTTGGTTTTACTATATAGCATAACAATTCAGTGTTTCTTGCTACGCCTTAGGGATCGTTGGCATTCGAGAATATAGGTTCCGGGAAGAGGGATGTTTGCAAGGAGATTTGATTCTCGTGGCGAGGTTTCAATATGGCCGGTACCTCGTCGCTTCCCGCCATAATCCGCGGCATTGAAATCTCCGGACTTACCTTTCGAGAAATCGCGGCATCTACGAGCCAATGGAAACATTTCCCGCGTTGACTGTGTTCGCCCTTGAACGCTGCATTTAAATTCCTTTTTACTCTTATCTTGTGCAAGAACGTCCAACGGCGAGCAAATACCAATCGAGTTGTCGCGTAGGTGTGTGATCATTCCGACTTATCTTAGTTACTGACGTTATAGAACGCTTTGTCAAGCGATAGAGGCTTTATTATTTTTATTATTATATATTTACTATGTAATTTTTCTCAAATCCATTTACTATTTTTCGGACACTGTGAAAGAATAAGAGTTTAGTAACCGAGGATATTATGGCGCAAGTCGAAGAAAGAAGGTCTTTGAAAAATAGTAGTTGCGGTACGATAAGATTTCTGTCGCGGAGGTTAGTGGCGCGTTGAGTCTAAGTGGTATTCTTAGCGGAGACAAAGGTTTCTTGATATGGATGACAAAGAGTCGCTTTTGTTGTCTGTAGAAACATCTCTCGACGTAATCCTGTTTCGAGGAATTACTCGCTCCGTTTCAAAGGATGCGAAGGAGGATAACCTCCCACATGTAGCTTCCGACCTACGCAAATTGCGAGTATCGATAGCCTGGATGCTCTGTACCGTGTAGAAATTGCTTTCCGCGTATCATAACTTGTGAATATAAATTCAAACATACGCGAATAACTTTCTCGAGGATTTTCATTTATAGAGTTCCAATTAGCAAACAAACTTGACTTTATTTAATATTTTATTATACGACGACGTACGATGCAAATAGAACAGTAAATTTATAATAAAATAGTTAGGAACTAAAAGCAGTGAAAAGCTTTCAATTTATATCTCCTATCTTAATAGTTACGGTCTGCAGTGTACATAGCGTATCTACTTTCTACCAAAAGTAGTATCCTTCTCTGAGTTACGCTCTACGTTTCTATGTGGCACATCTATCAATCGCTGGCTCCGCTCATATCAACATCGGCCGCGTCATAAACATGGAAGCACGCGGTCCGATTCGGCTCGTATGCAGCACACTTTTACTCCAGTTTGTATCGTGGAACCGGTTTTCTCTCTCGTAACAGGCCACGCTAGCCTCCTTTAGCAGCAGATACACACCGTTCCTCTTCTGGTAAGCAGCGTGGTGGTCACCGTGCTCCTTGGAGAACCGGTTTCAAATCTCGGTCTTCCTTCAACGAATTCCCTCTCTTCGTCACCGTCTCCCCGATTTTTCTCAAGTTCCATGGCCTCCTGCGAGCTACGAAAACAACGCGCCAACGGGTTTCCCTGGCTCCAATCACGGACAAACTCCTTTTGACTGTCTTCCAAACGCGTCATACTTACGTTTACTCTCTTCGCGAAGGATTCCCCTGATCCTCTATTTTCTTTTCCATGGTACACGACGGGTAGATGCAATTAAGCCCTGTCGGAAGATTGATCGAGGGAGTTAGGGTTATGATCGTTGGCAGTTGATGGTGGAAGATGATGGTGAAGATGGTGCTATTGGTTTATGAACGTTGATGACTCTGAAAGTTTGCAGTTAGGTAGACTGTGCATTTTGGAAGCGCTTTGATGTTTATATTGGATCTTTAATTTATTAGGTCGTTTATTTTTTGAGAATGTAGTTGTTTTTTTTTCGTAGGAATAGAGGGAATTCAAGGGATTAGTAACATGTATTTTCTTGTTTCGTAGCAATTTAATAATATACGTATGTATAATCTTCCTTTATTTTTAATAATAATTAAGTGCGAACGTATATAAATTGTGGAACTTATATTTTCCAATTAATTAACCTTATACATAAGTACAGCTATGAAATGCTGACATGTTTTCCTGACATCCTTTCTTTCTTTCCTTCCGGAAGCTCACTGCTTAAGAAATGCGTCCTTAGAGATTGATAATTAATAAAATATACGAATGTGGTGTTTGTATAAACCTGTTTCTTGATCAACGTTCTGATTTATTATATCTAGATGGAATCTAGCAACGATGGAATCTAGTCTAACGTATACTGAATATATCTCTTTAATCAGCATATATTTATCATTCCAGTGCTTTGCAGAGCTGCTCAGGAGTAAACAATTGATCTCGTTTCTCGTTTGAGGTATTCATAGAAAGTTGCGCAATGTAACACGAAGGATAAACTGTTCTTAAAAATAAAATTCTGGTACCTTGCTTATATAAGTTATCTCGTGTCTAAATAACAGCAATATATTTCTAATATTTTATTACATACGAGCAACATAATTTTTCTTAAAAAAAAAAAAAAATATATATATATATATTCACGCATATATTTCTTCTCCAAATCTACGATCAAATCTCGAACATTCGAAACAAGCTGTTCATCTAAAAATCAAATCTATTCATAAGCTTTCTCGTTGTCTTTAGTTCCGCTTTCCAGAATAATATATGCACTCTCCATTATTTCACTTTTTTACGCTTTGAAGACTCCTGCGACTTCTTGAATCCCAGTTCTATCATCGAACCATCGCTTCTTCGAGTTTCTTGCACTTCGATGGCTCTCGAGAGCAACCATTTCCTTCAGTGCTCATAGATCATCGGCTCCATCGTGCATGACGTTACCCGCGATACTCTGAATCCCATCTCTTCTGATCTGGACACACGTTCACCGGGCATTCATTGCAAGCTGTCGGCAGGATTGCAAAATAGCTTTTCATTTGCGCAAGTTCCGCTGCTCTGCACGACTATGCTCGCTCGGTCGGAACCATTTCTTGCGTTTATGAATCGATTGTTGCATGCTGGACGAGTGTACGAACACGCTGCTCCTGATGGGTTGTTGCATACTTTGTTACGTAGCATTTGTTTCTTGTCGTTTCTTCTTTCCACTAAAACTTTAACCGTGCGAAGTTTCTTCATAACATCGTGTGGTTAGTTAAAGTATTTTCCACATGATTCAATGCACTTTTTCAACAAGTAACTAGATTCTAGAGTGCCAAGAATGATCTTTTTTACAGTTTTTCGACTTAAAGTTTCTTTTAACCTCCAATTAGAGACCACCCACGTGTACGACGAGTCTGAATTTTTGTTTTATCGTTGCAATCCAGTAGAAAATGTTTGTACCGATTTCAATTGTAGGAAGATTTTACCAAATAATTATATTAGGTTAATATTTATATAACGCAGAAATTTGTAATAAATAAAATTATCAAATAGATAATCTGTGGTAGATACGAAAATACCGTTTATAATTTAACCCAGAAACAATTTATCTCAGAATGTATTGCAAATACCGTTTAAAGGGTTCTTAGATTTTTTTATGAATCATCCAATGATGACTCTTCAGAAAACAGTTATTCTTCTTCAGGTTTTAAATATCTGGGACAGCGATGAATATATGTACGTCATCATGGACGCCCATTTTTATACGTTTATGGTCTTTTTAATTCGTTACATACTTTCATAGTTTTCTAAACGCAAGCTTGCACTAGTGTGTTTAATAAATGACAATATAATATTGAAAAAGTAAAGGTTAAAAGATACTCTTCTGGAAATATATAATTAAAGTAAATATAAAGATTTTTAAGGAATAAAATTGGTTACCAACAAATTTAATCGAAAGAACACAATTATTTTAATAAACTCTATTATGATCAACCTTAACAATCAATTTCCATAATTAACTTTGACAAGTATAGAATCGATTATAATACAATTTATGCACACTGTCTCTATAAATGTATTTTACACATGAAAAGTAAATTTGGAATTTAAATGAAGCTTCATCAGCAGCACAACTCATGTTTGTCACAGCCGAGCCATAATTTACGTCATTAATGTGTCTGTATATTATAGCGCAAAGGGGGTAACTAACGCTTATTTACTCGATGGTAGAGAACGGGGGCTCGTTCCATGATATTTCAACATCTACCATAGTAATCTTGGCGCGTACGTGCGCGAGTTGACGCTTTTCGTGAACCAGCAGCCGCAACATCGTTCGGGGGAAACCTGTTTCTGCTTCTGCCTCCTTCTCTTTTCTCCATCATCGTTTTTCTTCCTTTTGCTGGAACGAGCGGCGCACGTGCGACCAGCACCTCGATCAACCGAGAGTTAGAAGCCTCCGATAGAGGGACAAGAAAGCGAAAGACGAGGCGCGGGATGCTGTGACTGATTTCTGTTCGAGATCGAAAGCATTCGAGTCCTCTGTTCGAACCTGTTTTGACGCTTAGGGTAAGGAAGAGATGTTAGGATGTGGAAATTTGGAAGGTTTTCTGGGAAGATTCCACTCTTGAAAGATTGGCTTGAATTATGTTAATGAAAATGAACATAACGGTTTTGGTGAACTTTTCACAGAAATTTCGTTTGATTAGGTAAATTGATAGATGCCGATGTAACCTAAAGTTGAAGCGTATCTTCCAGAAATTTCAATGGACGAGAAATAACTCAAAATCAATAAAAATCGACTCATCTTCCGAAGTATTTTACAAATTCATAGTCAACTGTTATCTGTAGTAATAGACTTATTATTGTAAGAGTATTTTAAAGAATTATTTCATTGATAATACAAATACTAATGCTATTGACGATACTAATTCTATGAAATCACTTTGTCATCCATTGAAGGTCGTTCAATAGCCAGGAGGAATGCCGCGATATTTTCAATCGCGTTCGCAGTACCAGACGAATGCATCCGCGAAATAATTAATGAACGTTCTCCGTCGGAAGAAGAACGTCGTGGTCTCGTGATATGGTAGCCAGTTTCAAATAAAACGATGCTTCGGTTTGCTCTATTTATAACGAATCTTATCCCCTCGAAAGGCGATCATTTATCTCCACGCGCTGTTTCTGCGTCGTATTTCGCCTGGTTCCTTTTGCTTTTTGCGATCGGTGAGAGGCGCACGTGCGAATCGCGCCAGAATAAACGACGAATCGCGTTAGGATGAACGAAGAATCGTGAAAACATCGCGAAAAGAGCAGAGATCGCTGCTTGTGCTGTGTGTTCGGTGAAAGGTCTGCTCATGATTGCGCAACCGTAACGGTAATCATATAAATTAACGAGCAACGAGAAACGTTGGATTTTGAGAAAAATAAGAAGAATTTTACGTGGTTTTCCTCCTTCTCTTTTAAGAAATGTTTCAGAAGATTCAGAAGTCCTTTGAATGTCTACAGTGATTTATTGTATTTGTTACCATTAAAATATAGCTACTGCAGTTCAGCTACTGTGTGTCTTTTCCATCGCAGACTTCTTTGATTTAATCGATTAAATTGACAAACATTTTGCTTGTTTTCTAAATCTCCGAGTTAAAACGGATATGAACAAAAATACGATAATTGCGCTAATGTTTACCATTTAGAGTCAAACAACTGAGTTTTAGGTAATTAAGAAAACGCATAAAATTTCTTTTCCTTTATTTAAGAAATTTTCAGAAGATTTTGTGGAAAGATTAGATTTAGAGTACCTTAGAAACGATACTCTAAGTTCTATCTTAGATTAACGAATATTAAATATTTAATGATAGCTGCTTCAAAAGAAAATATGAAACAAAATCCATCTTCTCCTCGTTAGGAGATATCTAGGAAGTTTAAAAAATCGGCTTAATACGTAGATAAATTTAGATACGAAACTGAAGGTTGTATGTTAGACTAATGAACGTCAAAGTTGATGGTAGATAATTCAGAGAACAATATGGAGAAAAGCTTATCGTTGATGGTTTTCCTCTTTCTGCTTGGCAAATGTTTCCAGAAATCTCAGACGTTGGTTTAATGGGTAGAGAGGTTTGCAGATGATTATATGTTACATTGTTGAATGCTACGTCTGACAGGTATGGTGCCATAGTATTTACGTTTATAAAGCTAGCATAGTGGATTGTAACGCCGGAGAGCTTTCTTCGAGGAAGATGAATGTTGTTAAAAAATGTTTGATTAAGTTATACGTACAATATGAATGCCAGTTATTCTAATAATTTATGAATATTTATGTACATTGTATTTTGTTGTTGGCATTTCTAATTTATATTTTCAAGAGCAGTTAATTATCGTAAAATAAATTTAAGAAACATATACCGTTAATAAAAATAGAGCAGAAATATTGCTAAAATAGATCGACAGAAACGAAAAAACAATTAGGTGCCGTAAAATTATAACACACTAAACGTCTCATGAAAATCAACATTTTCTATTTTCAACATCGTCTCTAACACTTAATTAACATTTTAATTTAACATTTTAATCAACAGAATCCACGGTTACTAACATCATAATTCAAGAATCATATGCATCACTAATACTGATAAATCATGTCTGCCGTCGTGTCGTATTCAACGCAACGTGCACGCAGATCGTGAACATCTCTATATACATATGTATATTCAACGATAGAATACTTCGAAAGGTCAGTCGAGTCGTTTATATCGCTATTAGAAGTCAATGAATTAATCTACGATAGTACTGTCCACGATAATGTTCAAACGTTCGATTTAAAGTTATCTGTATTTCTGGAGGACACTATGGCTGCTCAGAGTTGGTAAAATTTTATTGAAAGCAATTCAGGTGCAGGTGCACGCAGATCCAGCGATTGCACTTCTCTCTCCACGTTGGCCAGGCTGATATCAATGCACTCGGTTTACCGCTTCTTCCTGTTCGCCAGCGAACAGCACGTGCGCACGTCCAAGAAGTCGAAATGTCAGTGGCCTGCGTCGCCGCACCTCTAATCTATCGAATCGTCGATTAAATCTTTTGATCAAACGATTGGTTCATCTTAACGCTTTGGCCTTATACATTCAATTTTTTCTTTGCTCGAAGGACACATAAAATGATATAAAAAGAATTTCGATCGAGAGAAGGAGAATTCGCACAGCGATGTTTTATATTTCTTGATTCGAATTTTAACGATGCGAGTGAAGAAGCTATTAGATTACAAACGAAAACTAGAAACAATATAACTTAACAATTGAACTATCTATGCAGATATGAATTTATAGTTAGTCTAAAAAGTATTTGTACAGCATCTAATTTCAACAAAAACGTTCTAGAACTGCCTTTATTATACAAAGTTTTGACAAATAACGAGTTTATAGATATTCTTGGAAGTCTGTAGAGTAATTTTTATTAGAACAAAGTCAGTGAAGAAATCTAAATTTATTACGATTAGAAAATTAAATAGACCAATGAGGTTAACTATATTATTATCAGTTCTTATCATTTATCTGAACACGTCGACTGGGCTAACCCCTCTGAATTGATTATCATAATTCAACAAACCTGAGCTAACAGGTACATACTTCGAACACGCGACCAGACTCATTGATGCGGCAACTTTGATTAACGCAGCGGTGTAGTTTGTCTTCGTTACGATGCCAGCAGATACGCGATTCGTTGCCGGACTCGAGGTCAATCAGCCGCGTTGCAGGTGTTCTCGGGTCATCGAGTCGGGAATAAATGTCAACGTAGGAGCAGAAGCGCTACGCATTCCCGGTGTTCGTCGTCGAATCACGGTGAAAGGAATGAGTTTCGCATGCAACGTGTCCAACCAAATACGCTATCCCTTCGTCTTGTACGTCTTTGTAACCTCTTAGGTATCGTTACGTGACTGTAGAGATTAGATCGAACAAGAAGTTAGGTTCGTGTGTATGCTGAGTCGATAAGAAAGTTCATGGCGAAATTTAAGAAGGAGGAAAGAAAATATATTTTTATAAAATTGGAAATATAATAATTATTAAAGTAGCGAAGTATTTTCTAGAAGAATTCTTCATACTACTTAGCAGTAAATTCGTTTTTGAAAAATATACAGTTTTCATGATCGAGAGTATGTTATAAAAGGTAGAATAGATGATAGTGTAACTGAGTTATATCCAAATCAAACTGAAAGAGCTCATCAGTCAAGAATTGAAAAAAGAACAAATTTTTTTACAACTTAAAAACGTCTTATACTTCACGAAAGTTTAGTTTCATAATATCAGCAGCTCTTTGAAAGATTCCTGAATAAAAGTCGCTTTTAGAGATGCTATACGAGGATCCAGAGAACGATGCTTTTCATAGAACTCGAATATTAACCAGACAACCGAGAGGTCTAGCTTCCAGTACATCTCCAGTTCTCATCGAACGTCTGAAAGCAACTGGATCTCCACTCTGCTACATGGATATCGTTTCAAATGTAAATGTTGGTCGCATAAGATGAAATCGAGATGACCACTACCGGTCACGTAAAATTAAGGCTTAGGTTTTAAAGACAAGAAGATTGAGCCGTAGCATAACTTTATATTTCTTTTCTATCAAACTTTATTAAATAACACAACTTTATAAGCACAGTTTAGGCGACTGATCTGAGAGATGTTGACTGATGAGAGTTTGTAATTTCAGTCCCGAGGTGTTCTCGTATTATTACGGAGGAAAGCTCGGTGTGGGTGTGCCCTTTGAACTAACAACGCGGATTCGTTATTCACACTTTTCGTTAGGAAAAGTGAGCTCGTTGGTGACATTGTTCATGACGAAAACCAACTTTCCCCTTAGGTAAATACCCGCTTTTCCCCCGTAATTTGTAGGGACGTATAATATATCTAAGGACTGTTCCAAGGACCATCCATAAACCAATTATACTTACAGGATTAATGAACTAAAAGTTTAAATTTTTTTTTAAATTTTTTTAAATTTTGGGTTCTTGAGGTTCTTAAGGGTACGCGGTGAGGACCTCCACATATCTGGCCTCAGATGTGGATTAACGTCACAACCGAGAAGTCACAGATCGTAGATACGAACGGAAGATAGTCTCGGCCGAGATACCTGAACGTTAGAATGATTCGTCTGGGACGTGCTTTGAAACGCTCTAGGTAGATTATACGACCCTTGCACCTATGTACCGGCTTGAAAAACTTTTACCGGTCTCCCTTTGTACCTCAACGGTGAACCTGTGCTCCCCTTATTCAATGCATTGGCACTGCTGAACCTGACGAAGCTTCTATGGCACCTGCGTTTCGTCGATCTCACAGGTTGTAGAAAATTTCGTTTCTCCAATTTTTGTATAAAATAAAATATTCCTGATCGATTTTTATAGAGAGTCTGCCTTTCGTGACAATCTGTTAGCTACGTCTTTAATTTTTATCGTAAATTTATTTAAAATAAAATTGAAATTAGAATTATTATAATTTTTAGAAAATTCTAGTTTACATTTTTCAAAGGTAGAATCTACTTCCTAGATCAGAACATATTTTTTTTGTTATTATTTAATTTGTACTTTACCATTTGTCCAGGTGGACATTCGGTAAATTTTTCTAGCTTCAGTTTCAGTTATACACCTAATTATTGAAATGAAATTGAAATACAAATCACTGTAGGAATATTCTTAAAGATATTCATTCGTTTGACAGAACGAGAGGTATACTTTTTATTTTAATTTAATTATTGAAGTTGAAATAGAAATATTCGCTTCCAAGTGTTGTCTGATTGGTAGGTTAGTCAGGAAATTTCTGAGAGCTAGAATTGCAATTCGTAACGAATTCTTCGTTATAGCTTATGCTATATTATATAGAGTGCTTCTCGAAAGTATCAGCAAACAAGTTTGCAATTGCTGCAGAGTGTGTAGTGATTGAATAGGCCAGTTTGTTTAGAAGACTGATGTTATTTTTGTGAAAGTTTACTTGCGTTGAGTTTAGTTTGTTATTCTAAGAGTGTGCTAGAGTAATTCAGCGACATGAGTAACCTTTGGATTCTCTAAAAGTAAAATCCATCTCTTGTAACACTATCTAACCTGTATCTGTGATTCTTTATTGCAAATTTAATCATTGAAACGAGGTTGAAACGAGAATCACTAGAAGGGATGGTGTAGTGTACAATTTAATAATACGAGCAGCTCTTCCATTTTTAAAAAATAGATTCTACGTTCCATAGGACATATATTAAATTTGAAAGTAGCTTTCTAGTGAATTAGGGCATATTTCGTTTTTCATACCACCCATCTTTTTTATGTTACAAGAACACACGAATGTTTCGTAAAAAATTCATGAAATTGCTATCACAGAAAATATAGTATCAATTCGCGTGCTATCGTTACGTGGAAAATGAAATGCTAAAGTTGCGAAAGGGACGAAACTTCAATCGAAGGACACGCACTTACCACCTGCATTGTATCGAAGGGTGTTGCATGGCGACAGATGCGCAAGTGAAACCCTGCAAGGGGTGCACATATCGAGAGCCAGTTGAATTGCCGCCTGGAACGTGCGTGCCACGCATTTAGCTATAATATCGATGAAAAAGAAAAAAAAGAAAAAGAAAAAAGAGCGAGCGGCTGCGTTTCGTACAAAACAGACACCAACTGGCGAGGAACTCGGTGACAAGGTATTTGGTTGCTTGAATGGTATTTTTCAGAGTGAAGAATTTTGAACAGATTTCGATCTCTTTTAGAGGTCTTCAATGACTTCTTCTACCATATTTGATTAAATATATTTTTTCCCCGGTTATTGTTATTGGCAAAACGTGCTGTTGTATCATCTATTCGAGAACAATCTAATGAGAGAAAATGAAAAAATTGAGTGAAAATTAATAAATTATTTTAAAAAGAAATTTTATAAATTTCTGTATTATTTTATATATAAATTTTAAAGTGGTTTCTGAATATTATTAAATATTTATGAGAAAACATTTTGATAATTATTCGATAATTATTTATCAAATCTATAGTTTACACAAAGCTTAAATATTAGTTTACACAAAGTTAAAATATACAATAGAGTGAGAGTGTAGCGTAAAATGCAACATTTTATATCACACATTATTCTGATGTACGTACACTAAGACATACATTGTCAATGAGCGAATTAAATATAAAAATGTAATATCATCAAAAGTTCATTTACAATTCAATGTCGTGACACTTGGAATACGAATCGTGTCAGCTGATACATATGACATGACATTTCCTTCATCAAATTTCGAAGCTTGTTAGTTTCATCAACACACCCCTGCACGTCGATTCTTTCACGCATCGGATATCGTAATATCATTCGCGTTAGAAAGTACTGTTATACCTTCTTACTATTGCGTATCGCGTTTTAATATTACCATTGTGTACCAAGAGCTAATGAATAAACGATCGTCGTACGCGCTGTTAGCAATGCGATACAACCGTAATATGCGTTTCAAATCGTACTGATTCGAAATTGAATAGTACACCATGGATAGCCGAGGTCAATTGATATCGGACTTGTTCCTTTGTGATTAACTCCTGACATTTTATAAAATCGTATCGTGTATCTGTATTTGTTAGAACGAGAGAACAAATTCAAGGGATTTGATTTATTGCTAAATTTATTGACGACCAGTCAAGGATTGGAATTAATAAGTAGAAAATTATTTTCAGCAGACTGACAACTAATTCTCGTATATATCTCAAGATCTTTGAAAAATATCTATACTACAGTTATAATTTTGTTAATTGAAGAAACTCTATGCTATTCTCAACTTCAAAGAATAAAAATTCTTTCATTGTTCGAATTTTGTATTTACCAAATGTCCACCTGGACAAATTGTAAAGTACAAATTAAATAATAAAAGAAAAAAAAAACCGTTCAATTTTAAAGCGATGAAATAGTTTGTATTATTGAGTTCTGAAGAACTATCTTTCCATATATTGCTCTTTTTTATCTGATTGTATAATACATTTCTGCAATTCAATTTAAATTCTGAAATTATAATTTTATAGCTTTATACCTCATAAAGCACACATTGCATCGTACTCTACTCAAATTTATTCTTTACAGATTAGGGTGCGTTAAGGTTCTATAATTACACAACAAATCACATAACACGCCAAAGTATGCGGTAACACAGAAGAATGTATACAATAGTTGCAAACACAATTAAGATTAACATTAAGTGGCATAGGTGTGTAAATACTTTGGGATGTATTTGCAAAGAATCTGGGGGAGTGTCGATAAGTAGGATAGTGGGTTGCGCGTAAAGTTCGTAAGCACGCGGTTCTCGATGACATTCTCAAACAGACATTACAATCGGTCCATCATCCATGCTTCGAACTATTCGCGCGTCTCGAACAAAGACTATTGCTGTTGCACATACCGCCCACGTTGCTTTCCCGTGGAAAATATTACACGCTCGATGAAGCCACGTGTTCGTATTATAATGCGATAAACTGTGATTTCAGGCAACCTAAAATCTTGAATTTTATTATAATCTTTTAGATTTGGACATTTGGTAAAATTGACGTAGATCTAAATAAGATCTTTGTTTATCTAAATTTATATAATGCACTTCAAATCATAAAACTTTTTTTGAAGATAAATGATTTTCTGCTATCCAATTTCAATCGATAAAAGCTTTTCTATATTATTCAAACTTGATAAAATAAAATACCTTGTATTATTGAATTTTTTTTATCATTATTTAATTTGTGCCTTACAATTTGTTCAGCTGGACATTTGGTAAATTTTATTGAATCTTGACAAAATCTAAAGGTTTCCTACTATTTAATTTACAAGTATGAAAAGTTTAATTCTTAAAATAAAAATTAAATGAATGAAAATACAAATTTTGTCAAAGGACTCCTGTTTGTATCTGACAGAGGTATGGAATAATTATATAGCTCTCCTTAAAAACTAAGATTGACCCGAGAGGTGGGAAGAAGAATATGTAAGAGCAGTTCCACTTGGACTGCAAGTTAGTTCATTCAGATAAGTTTTACTTGTACGTTGAGTCATACGTGTATCACATCGTATTTGTCATCCCTTGACCGTGGATTTGTTATCGAACCTGAATTCGTCGTCATCAACATCTCGACCATCCGATCGCCGCTATTACTTGTAGCCTCTTGTAATAACCACATTTGTATCAATAAATATCAGCTATAACTGCAATGGTAAATTCGAGTGAAGGTTCATCAAACGCCCAAAATTCCAACCTTAACCCGACATATATATTCTTTTATATATTCTCTTTGGAGAAACTTCTTTTGTACATCGCCCGTAAAACTCGGAACCTTAGTGACGAAAAGCAGAACACACGTTATCCTACGGAAACAAAAAAAACATTCAGAAGTTCGTCCAATACTTAAGACAATTGTCCGTTGGATATCGTTATGATGCTGGAAGACCAGCGTTGGAGGTCTGCAAAACATCCGAGTAAGGAGAGGAGAGGCTGACACGACCGTGAGACCGGCAGTCTCTTTGTTATCGTTCTTCCTTTTACTCTCCCGAAAAGAAAGTCTTTCATTGTTGTTGGAGCCGACAAGTGGTGTCTGGAAATCCTCAAACCCAGCGCCAGATCTGTGAAAAGCCGGCGTCCTACGTACTTAGGAATATCGTCTTCTAATTGAAAAGACCACCCTCCGGTTAGATCACTGGAAATATACTGCCGCAGTTGTGGTTGCATTTTGGTGCGTTTTAAATGTGCACTTTCGAATTTAAAAATAGAATGGTTGAAGAAGTTTAGAAAAGTTGGAATTACAACATTGAAATTACGTTTCTACTTTGTTATCTCGAGAACTTTTATCCCATTATATATGTATTATAATATTAGACAAAAATTTGAATGGGAAGTAGAATTTTTAAAGAGATTTGAGAACTGTTAGAAAAATTTACCAAATGTCCAGCTAGACAAATTGTAAAGTATAAATTAAATAATAATAAAAAAAGAAAGAAATTGGAGAACTTTCATGCGAAGGTATTAGAACTCCATTTTTATTCTAGTACCCTATAAATATTGTATTAATATTTTAATATTAATTGTGGTGGGAGGAATTTGGATTTGAAATCGAATTTCTAAAGAGGAATTTTATACAGAAGTATTTGAATTTTATTTCTATCTACACTATCACGTGAATATTATCTATAATAATATTTATTCGAAAGGGGAAAACTTCTAAAGAACGGGATTTAGGCATGAAAGTATTAGAATTTCATTTATACTCGATTGTTTATCTTTATACTCTATTTTTATCTAGATAGTACGTGTTTTACTACTTTCCTGTTCACGTAAAGATATTTAGAAACGAGGTTTCCCGTAAAGGATCCGTTCACTTCGCCAAGTACGAAACGGTACCTCTACCAATTATCTCCAATTTCATACGTTACTTCGTACACTAGTTTATAACATTGTGGACCATTAAATTAAATTAGAGCAATTACTGGAAATTTTTCAGGGCATTTATTCAATATTATTCTTGTAGTTTTTACGTGGTTATTGTTCTTAAAACCTTTATCAAACGTTTTGCAATAACTATTTAATGCAATGCATTTTTTATAGATATCAATATACATTACGTGTGATTTATCATATAATAAAGGTAACATGCTAATTCATTAAATCGAAGATACATATAATTTGCATTAAAAAAACAAAATTTGCCAATCTGTTTAGAATAAAAAATTCCTTTAAACTTTTTACATATGGTATCATAAATTCCTATATGATTCTCAAATTTGTATAGAATATCACAGAATTTCGTAAATTATTCTTGACAAATATTTTTCCATTTCACTTCAACTTTCTATTGTGATTGTCGTAATTCTTAGATTCCATATTTAAATAATTATAATGCTTCGTAATAAGTTACGAAACAAAATTGCTGTCCGTCTTTTTCGATCCATATAAATTCTTCTCAGACTCTAAACTTAGCTTTATTTTGTTGGAGACTAAATACGCGCAGAAACGATCCTGAATCTGAAGCTCGGCGCCATGCAAATCTAAAGACCGGTTGCGAGGGCGTCAGCTAAATCTGTTTTGTATTTCCAGTTTGAAACGAAAGGACGCTTGAAAGCAACTCAACTCCATTCTCTATTCTCTGAACCACTAACCACTTTATTCGAATTAAGGTCTTAAATTTTTCCAAACACTTTATGGATCGTGAATCACGCGAATGACAACAACGTCTTCAATCCTCTACTTTTAAAAATATCAATTTTTTCTTCTATTGAACACGTGCCAGCGTTTCACGCGCCGAAGGGTTTACGATTATGGACAAATGGAATGAGCTCTGTTGCAAGAATCAGTAACGCAATGATTCTTAGCCTTCCTTACGTTCTATGAGTATTCAGAAAAATTTGCTGCCGCTTATCGATTCCCCATGTGAATTTACATACGGCCTGTAGAGAGAATAATGCGAGTCCTTTGGATAGTCATGTGTTACGAACAAATGGAACAAATTTGTGTCTTTTGGACATTATGAACGGTGTTTTGGAAATGATACCTTTTTATGGATACTGTGGTAATGGGTTAAAATTACAGTGTTGTACTGTGGTAAGGAAAGCGCTCTCTATAAAACAGATGTTAATTTGCCTCGTTCTTGACATGGAAACTTTTTATAGAAAACTTACATAAAAACAGTATAATTCGAATTGATCAAATTCGTTGAAAAATAATAAAAATTAATTTCTAAATAAATGGGGATGAAAATATTCAAGTTACATAATCGTACACTTGTAATAAAAAAGGACAAAAGAAAATTCTTTTGAAGCTCCTCTTCAAGGGAAATTGTTTAAAATTCGAGTTACGTACGCCTACACTTAAACATAATAACAGAGTTAAACTACTGAAATCATCGTGAAAACAAAACTTCAATTTCTGACTAATATCATCTATAGAAAACCATGTACCAAATCCAAAGAAATTTAATTTCATTGATGGTTAAAATATTTCGCCGAAGAACACACTTTCTGATTAATATTAATGTAGTAACATGTACGCAAATAGTACGCCCATTCACCGACGTAACGAACACAGAAAAATCTCGTATACACGATTAATAAAGTTGGTTCACGATTCACACGCCCACAAAGGAACAAGTCCCTGGTGCAAATTGCCGCGAGACGCTAAACGTAGAAATTGAAGGTAGATACGAATCGACATAGCCCTCGAGGGAAAAAAAAGGAAGGGAACGAACGAAGGAGAAAGAGTTCCCAAAATTACTCATTCTTTCCCGAATCAAGTTGCGTAACAATCTCGTAGCATCGTAGCGTAACGTAAAACGTTGTCAGTGTCGTGATGGGCTCACTCTTCTTCCCTTCCCCTTTACCCCTTTATCACCCCTTCCTTCATCTTTTGTGTCACTATACGACTATACGTTCATTGGCGTCTCCCTGTTCCCCACCACATTGTGAGTCTTTTCTGTGGCCCTGTTCGCCACTTCCCCTTTCCGTCCGTTCGAAAACCCGATTCTCCCTACCCAACCGCCCTTTTCTCCCTCTCTTTTTCACGTTACAACTGACCCCGGCCCTCTCACCCACGCTGCAGTCCTCGTAGTAAAAATGATGGCTGTGTGTAGACTGTAGTAAACAACAGGGGCGCACCCTCCTATATTTTTGCTAAGATTCTTCCTAGGGCCTTTATTCAGGTTAATGTTTTATTTTTTATGGGTTTTTAGGTTGAAAGAATTAGTCTGTCTAAAGTATTAGAATATCTACAGTTTAAATGAAATTTAATATTTTGTAGAAATTATTAACTTTCAATTGCACCCATATTTTTATTATACGTATTAATAGTGTGTGATGTTTTTGGCATATAAAAAACGAGCAAGAATCATCAATGGCGGGCTTTAAGTATATCATACAGTTAGAAGTAATTTATCGTTCTCTAATTGCCAGTTCTCAAACTTATCCATACGCTGGAAACCCAATTCTTTACGTTTAAAAGCAAGCACAGGGATATCAAAGGACACTGCATATCCGACTTTTATGCGAAGACAAATATCAATAAATGTTACATTGTAAAAGACACAATATTTGTCTTCACCAAAATTATCAATTAAAATCACCAACGACACGCCTTTATTTTGATAATTCCCTGAACAAACGTCCAAACCTATTCAAACGTTCCAAGATCAATCTCCCACCCTCAAGAATGAAACGATTCCATAACACGCTAAAAACATCCAATACACGTTTATCTTTATCTCAGTAATTCCCTAAACAAATCTCCAAACCCATTCAAACATTCTCAAACCAATCTTCCGCCCTAAAAAAGAAACGATTATACAACGTGCTAAATAATGCTAAAACATACCGTAAAATGCTCAATGTACACCCAATATGTAAACTGGGACTCTCAAACAGAACTCAAGGAGCCTGCGTCCCTGGAGTCTCCAACTCCATCCAGAAACTTCTTATACTATAGCGTACTACGATCTTACTATACCTCGTACGACAGTGACTGTAGCTTCGTAGCACGAACGCAGGCCCGTAGTGGTGATCACCAGGTTTGGCGCGTTTCCCAACCTGTCCGCAGGAGTCCCATGGGCGCTGCTGTCGGCGCGGTGCGGTCCCAGCCCTATCCGGGCATTGTTGCACCGACGCCCGGCTAAGAGAGTACTTGTTGCTTCACGCGCGACCCTTGTGTATCGTCCTGTGCTCTCGTGTTGTTCATCAAAGAAGCAAAAAACAAAAAGAACGGCTAAATCATGTACAGTGCTAGCGTCCTTAATCCATTGAAAATCGATCGTGGATGATCTCGAGGAGTTGTTATCGGTGGATAGTGAAAGAGACGTCTCGCAACGCCCAGAGAAGGATCATTCGTATTGGCACCGTGCCGAGAAAGGACGAGGATGAAGCAAGAGCAGAGACCAAGGAGGCAAGCCCTTTTCCAGATCGCTAAGGTTTGATCCTTTTTCACGTTACTTCATAAAATATCGCATTAAATCGTTTGTTCGCTAACTTGCCCTTGATTCCCGAAAAATGTTACTAGACTGCGCATGTTTATGCAGATTGGTACCTTTATAAAAACAGCTAGGGAAATATAACGCTCGGAGACGTTTGGTTCACCCGCTATATACCATAACAAATACTATACTTGCTCTCTTTTAATCAAGAAGATGCGTATTTTTGGTAATATAGTAAATATATCAATCGTAAATATTCACGGTCTAAATATTACAAAATCCAGAAGTCGTACCAAGTAATGCGATAACTGTGACGAAGAGAATAAAGCACAGAGAAAAACTGAGTTCGAGGACGCTGCCTAAAGTATATTTATTATACAGTACGTTTGCGTCTTTCTGTGAATTATCAAAATCAAGATATGTAGAACCTGCGGCACACCTAGACAACGTATTCGTTACTAATGGCGATTTATAGCTATCTATGTAACTACGTTATCGTTAATTTTGCAATCATAGACCGTAGATCGTGTAGACACATCTGAGTGGTTAAGATCAACTTTTCTCGGATGCAGTTCGATACGCTGGAATAACGCATATACCGTTACATGTATCTCGATCCCGAGGCTGTGTACCTGTTGATTCGATGTCTGGTCGCGCTCGTTTAAATCACGTCGTGTATACGGGGCTTGCTTGTATTCCGTCCCGGAGGATTTGTTGTCTAGATGCGTTTTGTAGTGTAGCGGCTTTAAGGTTTCAGGAATTTCACGTGAGGGATGGAACTAGAGGGTCAGGTTGTGGTTGTGGTCAGCGGTCTGACCGTGATGGATTTTTAGAGGAGTGGAAATGTAAGATGAAACGGCAGGTAAAATTCGGGGTATAATATATTCAAACTTTCAAGTATCGCTGAGATGTTTGTTGTATTTTGGGATTTATTTTTGTCCGTAAAATGTTCGAGTATTGACATTATTTTACCATCGATATATTCAATGTTTAAGCTGGAAGTATCTAAAGTTACAAAATTAACAATAAAATTTCATATTTGATAATAAATCGTTGAATCGCCGTTAATACACATAAAAATGATATTGTCTTTTAGAAATTTCTATTTATGGATGCGTGAAGCTTTCTTTACAAAGTTTCTCTTACGCTTAATTCCTATGGCCGAACTTTTCATGACAAAAATTATGTAGGTTCTAATTTGTAATCTACTAATAAACAAACGATCTATACACGTGTTATCGAAGTATTCAACATGGGTCTTAATTGGCTATCAAAATATCCCAATTTTGCAATAACAGCTTATTCAAATCAGCCGAATACCTTAAACAATGCAAGAATTCTGAATAGTTTCACCGTGTCCCAACTTCTCGCGATCCAAACGAGGCGTTGTCACGTGTGAACAACTCTCGAAATGGAGAAAACTCGAGTTGACACACATTTAATGGAGCCCGGTAGCGGCGGTTGTTTCGAAATGAGCGATTAAAACTTTGAGGTGGCCAATATTCGTGCGGTTTGTCGATAATAGCATAAACGGTGGGCAACAGCAGCGGTTCATGGAATCGCAAGAAACTTGAAACTATGCGGCGACTCGCGATCGATTTTCCTCTCGTTTTCCTGTCACTCCTCTCGTCGTCTGTGAATGAACGCGTTTCTGGAGCAATGCGATCAAACGCGTTTCCGCGCCACTACAGCTTTTCTATTTAGATACTTTAGCGATTAGTCCATCGCGTGTATGGGGTCGATCGCGTATGGAAATCGCGTGAAATTGTCGGTTACGCATGCAAATCAGATACGCCGGTGGGAAACGAGGCACTTTCGTGATGAAATCAATGACTTATATACAATACGCTCACCGCCGCTATGTGAAGTTAAAGACTTTTTTGTAGGATTCTGAAGAAGTGAAGGGAATCGGGTGAGAAGAGTAATATTATGACGATTAATTAAATGTAAGCAGCGACTCGAAAATGAAGCAATTTTACAAACATTGTGGGTCGCTTATGATTCGCATGGCATCACGTGGATTGACTTATGACCAATAATAATTGATACAAAGATGAAATCGCTGTTGCATTGTTATATCGCATCAGTGTATTGTTAGAAAAATTTTCCGCTAGTAGATCACGCTTTAATATTAATTCAGAAGTATTTCTCATCTTTTTTCAAAAGAACGATTGCAAGATAATTTTGTTTCGTTTAATACGATTCTTTTATCTAGACGTTAAGAACAATAAGCAGTAATTAAAAGCTTGATTAAAACATTTAATTCATCTAAGAAAAGAAAACAAACAATTTTGTATTTATTTTGCGATTTTTAACAGTGTTGCTGATATTTAATATTATGTTGTTACTAATAATCCATTATATTGGCTAATACGATTATGAAGAGTTAGTAAAGAAAATGATTGATAACGATAGAAAGGTAGACAAGCTTTCTTATAAAGAGATAAAATCAAAGATTGAATTTGCACAATAGTGTCTTTTTAATTTATGAAGAATGCAAGTTTCCAGTTACTTGTATCTTTATTTTAGATTAATCTATATGCAATGAAATTCCATTTTACGGTATATATTGAATTATAGCATAACTTGAAAAAAGAAAATTTAACAAGTTTGCAAGTCTGTAGAGGAATACATGTTTCTCTCCTCAAGACCGGTGCGTTTCATGAAGCAGTCCTGAACGAATGCTTCGGAGTCATGCAACAATAATTAGGTATTTAGCACAGTTTGCAATTGTAAAGAGTTAATGTAATTTCTATGAGACTTCCTTTTGCCGGAACGAGTTAATAAAAAGAAACGCGTGATTCAATTAAGAACAACTTGAAAAAATTTGGGAAAGTATAAAGATATAAATAGAAGTTTCATTGATCAGTTGAAAGGCATAAATGGAAAATTTGGAAAATTGTAAAAGTGGACAATTTTGAGATAAAGGTTTTATGACGCTTTTACGCTACGTTAAAAGATACCGCATCAGATTTCATTAAGTAAGAGGATATTGATTGATGACTTTCGCAATGAATTATTCCATTTTCTTGTAACAGAACGACCAGTCATCTCTACAAACAGAATGAGTAACTGTTACCGTAACGTTTCCTCACTAATTGCTTCACACATTGATTAGTTGTCAATTAATATGTATCGAGGTGAGACCAGTAAATATTACCGTTGTTTTATAAACAACGGACCTATAGTTATTTCATTTTTCAACGATTTATCTCTACAAATTCTAAATGATTTTCTTTTTCTATTCTTGGGTAAAAAAGAAAACTAAACATAAGAGGACGTATATGTATAATCTTATAAAATTGATATAATGGCAATGTCACAAAAGTTTCACAGAACTATTCTATTTGCTTAAATAGCTTTTGCTATATAATTTTTATCTAAATATTAATTTTACGGATAAATTGCCATTCGTATTTTACATCGTCGAAATACTCGTCTTCCTTTGACAGGGGAAAAAATGAAGAGGCGCATTGAAGAGGGAAACGATTTATAACAACCAAATCGTGCACTTGTCTCTCGAGCACTGTATTTTGACTTGACCTGGAAGTCATGTTAATACGCTCCTACCAGAGGAAGGACCCTGATTCACCTGTTGGGTCTCACGAGTCTTTCAAAACACGTCCATTCAATGAAAACACTTTCCCGCATATACGTGCACACCACTTCTGGATCTTCCTTTTATGATAACGCTGCAGAAAAAAGAGAACGCCATGGATCTCGTAATACGAAACATGAATGAGGCGGGTTCAATGGATTTCTTAGGTTATACAGATCCTTTGAGAATATAATATCAGCCATTACTCTTATATATTTTATTCATTATTTATCCATATTATATTTAATCTGTGACTTTATAAAATATTTATTTGAAATATATTTGTTAGAATTATTTATTTATGAATACATTGCGGATGTTAATGTATTTCTGACAAATTTAAAGGTATATAATACCCAGATATAATGAAATATTCCAAATAGAATGTTATATCAATATAGAATAGAATATTCAAAGTAGAATCGCTATAATATTTAAAATGAGGAATGAAATAAACATTGTTTATATTATCTAGCTTAAATATTATTAATTTAGAATATTTTCCAAAAGTATCGTACGTTGAAACGCAAGATACACGGAATAAACCAATATTTGATGTTCTCAATTTGCCACATTATCTCTGACACACTCATAAAAATTTCTGCAGTAAAACGAACAAGATCAGATTAAAGAGTTTAAAATCTCAGAATCTGAATTAACTTTTTCTCTTCATTTCAAGGAATCAAGGATGTTACCAAAACTTGTTCTTAAGTAAATATTTTTAAAGAATTATGCAAGCACACTTTCAATCATTTCTACATTTTGCTTAACATTTGTCCTCGACTCAACCAGAGCATCGAGACGTTTGAGGAAAAAATTAATTGGAATTTACAACGCGCCGATTCTCCGTGTTTAATTGAATTAGCACAGTTTCGTAAATGAACTTCGAATCGAATTAACTTCCAATAAATTCGGAGGGAACGCGACTCACAAAAGTAGGTAGCTAGCCGCGTTCCAGTCCCATGTTTCTTCCTCCACGCAAAAATACATTACAGCTAATTAAATCGGATCCATGATATCGCGATAAACGCGCTTTATTGCGATCTCGAATTCTGCAATTAACTTAATTGCATGAAAGGCAATTTCTTTCGTCGTGTTTTTCGCTCGTCCAACAAATTATCATTTGAAGCTATTAGCCGAAAATATCGCGTTATTAGGCCATCACAATGTTTCCTCGTTTTTGTTATATTTCACTTTAACGTTGCACAAAATCCCGCTTAATAATTTTGAAACATCTTTTATTTTTATCATATAAATAGTATAAATAGAAATGTATTTTATTTAATTAATTAATGTTGAAAGAATATTATAACTAAAGTGAACTAGATTTTTTTGTACATTTACGATTTTACACAGAGAATTATTACTAGAAGTTCGATTTTGATTTTAATAATTTTAATTTTAACAGTTACACGATACAGTCAGGTGATATATTAATTTCGTCATTTTATTGCTTGATAATTTACCAAACGTAAGGTGTATGATTTTGAGGAGCATACCGGATATTTTAGCCTCCCAGACCGGAAAGGCGAAAATAATGTTCCGCTATGCTGCAGGACATGGCCGCGGAAATTGTGATTTACTTTCCCTCAGAATAATAATGTGCTCACGATACTGTGGACTACTATCGTGCGTGGTCAGAGTCGCATATCACACAGCATGCTGTTGTATTTACATATTACTTCCTCATATTGCATGGATATCCACACCATTGTATTTTCCATTTGTTCGATATGTCCGGATCCCAGAAATTTATTATTAGTTACTAAATCGCGATAAAAAGGAGTTGCAAAGATGTACAAAAACTGCGTATGAGATATGGTATGAACACAATTCTGTTCAAAAATGTATAATATTATAATCGTAGGAAAAATTTCCATTATACACGACCTTCGTTTTTTCAACACTGATTGAAGATTATTAGATCTGAACTGTTTTAATTTGATGTATATGAAACATAAAGAATACCTCTTTTGTTTGAAATTAGCAGATACAAAATGTTAATTATCATCAAATCGGTGATGACTTGCAATTTGAATTCTTTAAACAGAGGTACTAAATGACTAAAATTAAATTAAGTATGTATATAATACAACTAATAAATAGATATAGAAAGTATGACAGAAAATAAAATAATTCAATTCCAATATGGTTGCAATAAAACAGAAATACTATAAATTGAATCATAGAACGGTATTCCTATTGATCTATAAAAAGGTTATTGCAGAACGTACGGAACTATAAAACTTCCGTTGTTTACAATGCTCCAGGAGAAAATCCACGAAAATATACTTTACAGCTATAAAATATCTAGTTTTCAGAGCGAAAACCTCGCTATGGTATTTTCTCAGAGCTTTACGATATTTTGTCAGCGTGTACGAGTTATCGCCGTGGCGCGGGCTCAATTTTACACGCCTTTAAAAATTCATTTTCTCTTGTTTCAGGTGTTATGGCACCTCGATATCTTCCGGCGCAGTTTCAGGGAGCTTTCTGGGCACGCCTGCATGCGGGAATCCTGCATCTTTTGCGCCCTCAAGGTAAGCCAGATGGATCTTTTCCCAACATTAAAACGAGAAAAAGAGCGGGAATCTCATTAAGAACCGAGATCGTAGGACATGGCTAAATGCGTTCCTTGTGAAAGAACCTGGATAGTAGGCTGTCTCTCGTCACCGGATATTATTTACTAAAGCCCGTGATGAAACGAACAAATTGTCCGTGAAAAAAAGTATTTTTCTGAACGTTCCTTATTTACCTTGCATCTATTCCAATGGAACAAAATTACGTTGGCCTATTTGTAGAATTGGTAGCAAGAATGCGTCGAATTGAATTTATATTGTTAGTGCCTTAAGTTGTTATCTTGCATCGATAACTATATTTTGTATATTAATGTGAAAGTTAATTGCAAGTCGTAGAAATTCTTGCGTTTAATGTTTTGTGTTAATGTTTCTTCGAAGATAGATTTATGAGATTGATAATTATGTTTTGAGTCGTAGATTGGAACGATCGTGATTATATCTTGTAATAGGCGATCGAGTAGTTTTGAATGTCATACAAGATTTTATGTCTCTGGTGCTCATTTATAATTTTGTAATAATTTTTTTGTCTGAAGTAGGAGCTAAAATATTTCTATGTATCGCAAGGAGAAATTACTAATTATTATTGCTAATCTTAAGTAGAGATATAGAAAATGGGGAGTAGGAAGGGCTCGATAAAGAAGCAAGTATTATACTTGCATAAGTGCTACGTTTTCAAAAACGAATGTACACATGGTATCTTGTGATAATAATGATATCTAGGTTTTTAATGTTTGAAAGCATACATAGGTCTCTTTTATAAGTTTCACATTTGCTTTAATCTTTCCTAAAGATTAATTATCTTTAGCTTGTCTCTCTAATTATCTCAAATTGAAGATTTTATTTACGTATATCCTTTGAACCGAATTAAAACATGAATGGTCTAAACATAGACACAAATATTAATCTTCCTTATAAAGCTACATTCTCAGGAGCAAGATTTCAATTTTGACTCATCCAAACTAAACTCTTCTATTCAATTAAATATTAATTGATCTTTTCAAAATCCTCAAAATGACACACAATCCACAGATCAATCTAACAAAGACGATGATAATCCTAGGCAGATCTCGGTTTCATTAAAAACTGCCTTGACATCTTTACGTATCGATGAGCTTCGATGGTTCGCCAACAAAAGCGGACAGCCTTGAGTGGTTTTCGCGTGCAACGGCGTGTCAGAGACTGTGTCGCATCGAGTGATGTCGCTCGTGCGATTCCCTGGCTCCCACGACGATAATGAAAGCGCCAAGAGGGAGGAAACGGGACGCTCGAGATAAAAGTGCATACTGCATAGCCTCCGAAGCTCTCTCGAGAGCTTCAGACGAATAAGGATTGCCTTACGGTTGCCGTGTACCGTGTCCACTTCATGTTACAGCACCTATCTCCCGTAGGTAATCTAATCTTAAAGAAAAGGAGTACCTCTCTCGGTTTTATTGCCGCAGAATGAAGGTTGATGTTTACGTCGTACACATTGTGGCATTTGTCATAAAACACGAAACATCTTGGAAATAATTGTAGCATTTCTTAGAAAAGCTTTTAGAGACGTTTTAAGGAAAATTTTGAGATTGTTCGTTGTACCAAAAAAATTCGTTAAAAAAAATTAAAAAGATTGCAAACAAGATCTTAATCTTTAGTGAATGGAGAGGAGGACGACTAATAACGTTGTTGCATTTTTTAATAATTAATTATCGATTTCGTCGAGATTTTTTTTTAGGACCGTAGTGTCGCTTGTTATTCTAGTTTTGTCAAAGAGAATTCAATGATATTGGCCGATGACACGATGCAAATTGAAAAAAAATATGATAGCTGATTCGAGATTGATTTTCAAAGGTTTCTACAGCGAAAACTTGCAGAAATGGGAAAGGTATTACTAACGATACGTAGGCATTGAATTTTGACGACGATCATCACAATGTGGGAAAATATAATACTTTATAAGTAAAGTGCTGTGACATTAGCCTTTCTTGATCGTACTCTCTATTTTTGGATAACAATAATCTCTTACTATACGTACGTATATTCACTGTTTCAACACGAATGAGTTGCGGTTCTCTAGGTTTTGTAGTCTCTCATTGGGCTCACCGATGAAACCTGTTTGTTCATTAGTACGAAGGTGAAACTGGTAGACTGAAACTGGTTCTTTTAAAGAGTAATTGTTAGTTCTACTAGGAAATTGTAAGAAAGATTTAAAGTTGTTGAGCAGTTCCTGCATCATTGTAACGACAATGAATAAAACTTTATTCTTCTCGCATGCCAAAAGAACATACTGCCCTGAAAGGATTAAACTTCCAACAAAATGTATCAAACCGCCTCTATAAATCGCAAATAAATCGTCAAAATCTTCACGTGATCGAAAGATATTTGCACATGTCCCGTGCAATTGAACTTCGACAGAGGCAGCGATCGTAACGGGCTCTCAGACCTTTCTCCTGCGAGAAACACGTTCTCAGGTGTTCCGTGATTGGTCGAAAGAGCGGAAAGTGCCCCTCCACGTCATTACAGGTTCATTGTAGTAAACGTACAGCGAGTAACACTTCTTGGAAACCCTCGTCCTATGCATGAAACGAAACGTCGCGTCCGATGTTAGGACGTGAAAACCAAAGCGTTGGATCCTCCCAAGTGTTCTCACGGGGTTAATTAGCAATCTCGTGAGTTAATTGCCGGCAGCCAGAGGGTACCGTGTTTCGAAGCAAGTTCGCGAGAACATGTAGGCTATCCTCGGCTTGGCAGCGCTGTATAGTTTCGTGTGTCTTTTTGTTGCCATATTCTTTTTCTTTTGTTCCGTGTGATTTTGAATCCAGTAACATGTTGAACCTAGGTTTGATATATTGTATCGTTTCTTGATCCTTTTTTGGGAGTCTTTAAACGATGGGTTAAAAGATTAGAAAGCGATCGTTAGGCAACAGAAATATCGAATTGGACAGTTAATGGTTGGGTTCTGAAGATAGGACTAATATTAGAGAGAGTTTAAGGTGAAGGTTAGGACTAATGGAACTTTCGTGCAAAAATTTTCGTTTTTACCATTTACTCTGCTTATATCCCGTTGGTGTAGTTTATAATTTGATAATTTGATAACTGTTTCTCTTATTGATTCTGCTGATAAAAAGTGGAAAGGGATAGAGGGCTACTGTAAATACTATAAATAAATTTATAAATATTTGTAATGTTTTGTATATGCGTTACTCGCATATGATTTATATAGAGGAAGACACCTACTACATGCTCTAAAAGTTAGGGTGAAATCAGCAACAAGATGCTTCTTTTAAATCATAAGTCTCCAAGGTGTATCGAAGGTTTTAATTTAGAGTATTGATAGTGTGGCACACGAGCTACCCACAATTTCTAGGTTAAAAAATTAAAAAGGAAGTCATGCAGTCCTGTCACGTTATGGTACACAAGCATCAAATATAAAAGTTTCTTCTGAGAAGAGGAAGTATCCCTGCATACCAGAGAAGGGGTACGTGTACCATCCAAGAATTTGACCTGACATAGCTCACGATGATTCACCAGAAACGTATTCGAAGGGTCGAAACTTCTTCAGGGTTAATACGAACCGAGACGACCCTTTACTCAGCATTTGCGTTACTTCTTTGACTTTACGACTCCGAGACCTCACATACTTACATCTCACCCCTCTAAGGCATAAACATTATTACTGTAACAAACGATTATTTAACGATATTAGACCACAGCTTGTCTTCAAGCTATGAGGTACTTATTCAAAACAATCTCATATTCTAACGAAATTGAGTGCACGTGTAAAATATTATTTCATTTTATTTGTTTCTCGATTCCTACACTTTAATCTCAGACTAACACAAATTTCCTAATTCACGAAGAATAAAATATGACTAAAAAATAGGAAAAAATAATAATTTAGAAGATTTCAGTATAATTATCATTTTCATTTGCAATTTAATCTCAAAAAAATATCGTACCCTTTAAATAAAAAGTCCAACCTAACGTCGGTGTTATATCACTGTCTAAAATTTTTCCAACTATCCACACAGATATTTCCATTAAACGTCAACTTTCTTCTGAAACTTATCACGGTACATAATGCTTAAACGCATACCATTTTTATCAAGCAAGTGGAATCACATTCGATATCAACCTAAATACATAGATCGCATTATGCTAATGAATTTATTTATTATGCCAGCACGAGCGATCCGTTATCGATGCTATCTGGGAGAAAAACAATTAAGGGCTATGGCAGTTACTGTCATCAAGGACAAGGATAATGGCCAGTCATTTCAGCCATTGGGAACTATTATCAAAGACAGTCATTCTTAGAGTCGATTAGATGAACAGTTATATTCTGCTAGACCCTTGTACGTAACACTAGAGTCCATGGAATTTGCTCTCATTTTGTCCAGCCTCGGGAGTACGATTTGTGGCCGTGCGGCGTTGCGGCCGCACTGGTTACTAACACCGTGTAACTTTATTTCCGGATGTCTCGAATGATTGAACTTGTACCTTCTGACTCTGCAGAAAATCCTCCCCACTTGGTTCTTCAGCTTCGGATGCCGTTGCGCAATCGAAGTAATTTTATTCGAAAAATTCTATGAGTTACGAGTTATCAGTATCAATAGATTCTTTTGCACGGAAAATGAATTTCTAACTTCTGCGAAGTCACTAATATTAGTAAATATTAACTTATCGTAGAGAACCTTAGATCATTAAGAGCCTTAGTCGTTGCAGTACATTACTTTTGTTTTTATCGCTGGTCAGATGATATTACAGTGGCACAGTTTTCATGGTACATGGTCAAGTATTACTGAGATTTTTGTCGCTATTAACGGACGCTTTTTGAACAGGTGTTTTCTATCTCAAGGAAGCACATAAATTCTTCCTGTTTTCGGTGGCTAATGGTTTTTTGATGTTCTGCGAGTAAAAGGTGGGTCAGTTTTTAGAAAGTTCATGGTCGAAGATCGTGGTCTAGCATCACACAATTGTCAAAATCGTGGCTTCCATGTGTAAATCTTGTCCTTTTGCAGGCATATACCGGTATTCGTCCTATTAGCTTTGTAATTTCGTCATGGTTCGAATAATACATTAATAATGATTAAATAAGCTTGATTTTGAGTACGTGAATATAATTATACATCACGATATTAATAGTATCATGTTAGTAATTATACGTAATAAATTTCGCAAATTTAAAACAACATACCAATTTCCTGACTGTATATTACTGATAATAACTATGATAATATATCTGCGAATAACACGGGGGAGAAAATTTCATAACTTGCTCCATTTCATAATAAACTGGTAAATCTATTTATCAAGAAGCAAGTATTAGTCACTCATAAAGTTAGGGAACCACTTATGATTCAAAGAAAAATCAAACGGTATAAATGAATTTCCTTTTTTGGTATTTTCTTTTTTGCGCTAACCTGATAATTAATTTCCGCTGTTAAGGCGCACGTTGTACTCGTAGGTGTCGTATCATTTTCCGCAAACAAGTTCGCTCGTTCCAATATTTTAAACTCGTATCTTACAATGAAAGTCTCCTTATCCAGCTCTATTCACTTCTCGTTATTATTTAATAACCACGAAACGTGGGCAGCCACGCTCGTACGCGTAACTCAAGTAGTCGCTTGAGACGCGTAGGTTTCGTAGTATGTATTTCCTTCTTCCTAAACAAAATAGCATATTAAACGAAGTCTCCGCACGAAACGCTTGTTGTATGAATATTTAAACAGAAACGATGCTTCCTACGCTTCGAATCTCGACGATCGTCGCCGGAAACCACGCTCGCTTTTATCGGCTTCTTGAGAATTTCTTCACGATGATTTCGTGGATTGTTTTTATTCGTGTACGAAATTCGTTGTTCCAGACGTTGATAAGAACGTTAGGTCTTTAATCTTGCCCTGATCTTCGAGTTTTCACGTTCCAATTTTGTTCTTGCCTCAGCGAATAAAAAAGGCTTTCAATATTTTGAAAAATGCTCAATGCAAGCGGTTTGAACGTCTGAATATTTAAAAATTTGAATACTCGGATATTTTTTAATCGAAGTACACGAAAATTAAAATATTTGGAGATTCGGAAGTTTGTACAAGTTTGATAACTTGTAATTTGGATACTTGGAAATTTGAATATTCAGAAATCCGAGTATTTGAAGACAGTGGAAATTTAAATATTGGGAAAGTTGAGACTTTGTAGATATAGACATTTGAAAATTCAACATGTTAAGAATTTCAAAGTTTGAAAATTGAAGAATTCAGAGATCTGAAGATTTCAAAATTCGAAGATTTATAAATCATTGAATGAACGATCAATGGCAGAATAATGCTACCACCACGAGAGGACGCGATTCGGTCAGGTATATTCAAGCGTAGCTGCGACCACCTTTTCCGTCCGCTATACTTTTTCGTGTCCAGGCTCTCGTAGGCCCCGTTCCTTTGTGTGTTGGTGACACAGGGTCCAATCGTATCTTGTACATCGGGGCCTGGATACGTAGAACTGGCTTTTGTCCCAGTACTCGTAGTACGGGTCTCTCGTATTCTCGTACGATTCACGTACACCTTCAAGACCACACGGAACCGTTCCTCGTGACTGGAGTAGTTCTACGAGAGGAGCGGTGGACCGCAGGCAGGGGCGTACGGAGTAATTTCAACGCGTGGTCGTGTAGAAGCTGGAGCACAGAGCTTGCTCTCTCATGCAAATAAACTGCCTGACCCAACGGGGCGAGTCGTCTCCTTTTTTGCACGTCTGTGTCGTTATCTAGAACTAAATGTCATATTACATTTGCATAAATGTTGCAAGCAAACTGTTCAGATTTTCTTAAACATATAGTAATTTTAGATTATGAACGTATGAACATTTGATAGGTCGATATTCTGCCTTGTTCAGAGAGTTACGAAGTTTTTGCGTTAATAATATTAGAGTTTGTTATTTGGACATAGAAATGGAGGAATAGGAATAAAACTTAAAGGAACATAACGATGATAATTCTCAACGTGATGGCCTCTTTTTCTTTGGTTAGGATTACGGGCTATTAAGTCTTTTTTTTTTTTGTACTTCAAGTATGTCGAAGTGGATAATGGTAATGTAGTTTAAAAATTCTTGGAAGAACAGGTACTCTTTGATAGTATAGTTCATGTTGGTCAGAATAGTTGTTTTAGAGATTTATAAAGGGGATTACTTAATTGTCCAAGAGCTGGATTTATTTGTTCTTTGCACGTGTAGGTTACGTGTGGTAGATAAGGAATTGTGTCAGCGTGTTTTATGTGCTTTGATAACAACGCCTCGGTGATTAGAACTTTCTCCGATGATGTAATTCTTCAGGTTTAGTTTAAGTTACCTAAATCGTACGCGTTTGCCAAGAATCACTTCGCTGCTACATTTCCTTGGTGAATAATTAGATTGCTTTTCATTTTTGTAAAATTTATACTCAGTATATTTTCTATTTAGTATACCAGTTAGACAAAGCGTATTTGCTTGAATTTTTAAAAATTAGCTTGATTCTGTCTGTGTTTTAGAGCTCATCCTTTAATCTAACCTTCGCGGCAACACCTGTTTCCAACCCCCTTTTTAAACATATGTCCTGGCCCTAGAATAGTCTTCGATAAGAATCATCGTTGTACAGACACAGGTTACTACAAAATTTTATTACAAATTCACTCTCCCTTTATCAACTTTTTTCTTTGACAAAACAATTTTGCTATCTGCTTTTCGCATTCTGAAAACTTCGATTAAGTGAAATGCCAATAAAACACAGTGAGAGATAATAATTCTTTGCTTATTCAACGCAAATTTAAACAAACCCAAACTTAAATAATCCCCGAATTCAACACCAACTTATCTATTCAAAATTCTATCAAACTCTCTAAAATCCTTCTTTCATCCAATTAAAAATCTTCCGATCTTTAAACCAATTCAGAAACTAAATAATTTAAAACGGATACGTGAAAACTATTGTCAATAGTTCCTCGATCCGGAAGTCTGCCAAAATCTTTAAAATATTTCACATAGCAAACAAAAAAGAGCAAAAATACTTTGAATAAAAGTTATCCAGTCATCGAATCATCTTTTACAAAATTTTTTAATAATCAAACTATCACTCGAACAATTCCACCAAATTTTCCAAAATCTCTTGCCGAAATAATAATTACGAAAGGAATCGTTCAAACAAGAATTGTCGAATCATCGAACCATCTCTCGAAAGGAGCACAAATCTGAAGAAATGAGGCCACTGAAGAGCCTCAGGAATACAGTCCTGGTTGGGCCGGCGGTCGGCCAGGTTGGTGAACGTAGGACAGCTAACCAGGTGACGTCATTGGCTTCTCGGATCTATGTAGGGCCCGTGTCGTCGGTAGGGGAAAGAAGAGGGGCCAGCGTGGCGAGAAACAAGAGGAAGAAAGACGAAACGAAGGGTGGGAGTTGTTCTCCGGCACAGTGTGAGCCGTTGCTTTCAGGTATGAGCGCACGGCGCCGCGTGCAGGTAGTCTCGTGTTCGTCCTCCACGTTTCTCGACGCGATCGAACCTTTCCGCCCGATTCAACACGATTCCTCGGTCTTTAACGTCAACCCTCGCGATATCCAAATGTATATTCCATATTCCATATATATTCCATATACTCCATATACTGAAAACATCGAATAGAAGAGTGTTGAAGCGTCAAACGGTGGTATTGTGCTTTCTTCGTATCGCGGGCTGTTTCGGCTACTTTCTTCAATGAAGTATAAAGACGAAGTTTCAACGCGTGAAAGACTGGCGAATCTAAGAATCTAAAAATCCATTGCATGGAAGAGCGTTGTTGCGTGGAATGTTGATACCGTGCGTTCATCCTATCGCGAGGTTGCTTCGGATACTCCTCGATGAAGGATAAAAACGAAGTTTCAACGTGCAAAAGACTATTGAATTTAAAGAAACGTCTTCGGAGAAGTTGATGTTATTGTATGGATCTTTGTAATGGCAGAGTGGATGTTTTGTGGAAGTTGGCGAAGGAACAAGTTACCGTTGATCGTGGTTTCATAGTGTTTACGTGAGCTGAGTCGGCTGCATTTTAACGGAGGCAGCTATTTTTCTGTGGTTTGACGAAGGAAACGCTGGAGATCTCTTGAATAAGTAGCTTGATCGCTGCCAAGCGCGTCTTAGATTGTTTAGAGCGAGGCTGATGCGTCGCAGCTAAGAGACAGTAGGATTGAAACGTTAACCGTGAAACTGGCTTTTTAAAATCTCTCCTGGACTTTGTACGTCAATTTATGAATCTTTTATAAAGATTGTAAAGCGAAATTGACGTGGACGAAGCGTTCAATGAATAATCTACCACTTCTCTAATTTCTATTAAAGAGAATTTGTATCTGAAAAAAGATGTAGATTGCCCTTTGTGTTTAAAGAAGATCGACAGACAAATATCTAATACGTTAATAATTATTCTCAAGAATTTGTGAATCTGAGATTATTAATCGATTTATAGACGTTTACCATCGTTCCTAAGTTTCATCAAGGGGCATTTACATTTGAAGAGAACATAAACAGTTGGATACTTAATACAGGTTTTTCTTATGAATCTATGAATTCTCGAGTGTCGATCGAGACGTGCCAGCGAGAATTTTAAAGAAACCATGTCGGGGAAGGAACGGAGCACGTGGCACGCTGAAGTGGAACGAACGAATCGGGGGAGAGACGCAACGAGTCGTTAACGCCCGGAAGAGAGGTTTCCTACCGAGTCAGGTAGAATATTCTAAAACGCTTCCTCGTTATTACGAATACAATACTCGATGATTTTCTGTATTCAATTAGAAAAAAATGCAAAATTATTAAACATCGTATTATCGTGAGCGGAGAAACAGTTTTATCAAAGAGAATCTACCACGCTCCCTCGAAGAATATTTATCTTGGAAGAAAAGTTCCCAAGCTAAAGGGGAAAGAAGCTATGCGGGATTTATTCAGAGTGTGAAAGACCACTAAGCTTCGTAGATCGAAGCGGTGACTTCACTTGCCAAACGAGTTTATGTTTTTAATCGAGTCTACGACTCGTCTGGCAACGGGTTCTCCCTCGGTACATCCGGCATGCAATTGCTGGATACGAATCCTCCTTGGGTATTCGCGGAGGATCATCTACCGGGCTCCCTTTCACGACGTGGCCACCTATTTCCCGTCTGTAAACGCGTTTCTTTCTTGCCTTTCCTTCCGTAAAAAAGCACCAGCCTCGTGCCATTCAGCGACTACGGATGTTCTCGTCAATATCGTATCCGATAATTGAAATATCGCTTGATACATTGGCCCACACGTAGCAGAAGGTTAAATCGTTCCAAATTTTGCAGCAAGAACATTGATTTATAGGATGATACTAAATTGAGAGCTACTAGCGAAGAGTAGCGTCGAGAATAGCCGAGAAGTGGAAGTTTTGATTAAGTTTTCCCGAAATTATTCTTAATTTATGGAACGATGCTAAAGTAAGAAATATCAGGGAAAGTAAAATAGTACTCGAAATATCTGAAAAAGGTAGAGAATTAATAATTGAATTACTCGAAACGTCGCAGTAAGTCATTTTTAATTGAGAGACGCTGAAGAAGCTAAAATAGTATTAAAAGTATCTGAAGAATAAAAAATATAATTAAGTTGTATCAAATCGATTTTAATTTAAATATATCAATTTATAAAATAGGAAATACTAAAAAGATTAAGATAGTACCCACCATAAGTGGAAATCTTGATGAAATTGAGCGAAAAATTGCAGTAAGTCGATATTAAACTAAAGATTACTAAAGAAGATTACTAAAATGATATCAAGAATATTTAAAAAGTGTGAGTTTTAATGAAACTTGGATTTTATTTTCAACATGAAACTTTTATATATATCTTGTGTTGCTGTAAACTATAATAACATTAGAAGAGAGGTAGAAAGTCAAAGTCAATAGGAAGAATTACAAGGTGTTATTGGAATCGAGAGGAAAAAAGGGATCGACGAGGGACACAAAAGGAAGAGAAGGTCCTGCGTGGCAAGTGCAACGAGCGGATTAAGCGGACTAACGAATCGCGCGTGTAGACACTGCAAACAGAACTATCTCTCCGAGAGAGGATCAGAGAGAGGAACTCGGCAGAGTGAGAATTTGTATTTGCTCGTGACCAGTCGTAGAGGCATGACACTCGGCCCGAACGTCGCTCTTATCTCGATTTTCAAACGCAATTTCGCGCTGGGTGTGTTTCCACCGTTACGTGATTCCGTGTGCTTTGCGAACTCTAGAAGAATTTCGTTGACTGTGCGTTGAGTTTCAGCAAAAATTTTTACCAGAGACAATCGTATAGGTTTTGTTGGCAGAAAAACAACTTTTTTAATTTCGATATACCTTGAAGATTCATTATTTATACGACACATACGATAATTAGAGAGAATTATTTTCTGAATTTTATTCTTAGAAATGATTTTTGTCAGAATTACTGTGAGAAACGTAGTTGCTTATTCTGAACGTTGTAGAAGAAGATAATAATTGAAAAGCAATTTAAAAAACTGTATGAATGGAATAAAAATGAGAAGTGACTAAATGAGAAAAACAAATTACTATTAAATGTTTGAACGAATAGCAATTTAAAGAACGTATAATATATTCGACTAAAGAATGCGTGAACATTCTAAAGAAGTGACTAAAGAAAATAGACTTAGTAAATTTTTAAAAAGGTGATTTTAAAATGAAACGACGAAGATCACGTTTCGTTTTGCGGACTGATCATCGCAGAAGAAAGTATAATTAATCTCAAAGGATTTCTGGAAGAATATCGAAACGAGGGTGCTCTTTGAGCATCGTTTAGTAAAAGATGAGACGAGTAGACTCGAAACGATTTTGAGAGGTGACGTTTTAAGATGAAACGGAGACACTTGTAGTCAGTTTCTGCGGTCGAGAGATATTGCGGAAGAAAATGTTGAAGTGGATAAAAGTTCGCCAGGACGCGTCGGCGACGCCGACGTCGCTCGATCACGAAAAGAAAGACGAGGTAGTGGCAAAGGTCGAAGTTGAAGAAGCAGCGAAAGAAGAGGAGGAAGACAGTGGAATGGAAAGGGAGGATACGCCATCCAACATCGAGTTGAACGATCTACGAAAAGTATGCTAAATCGTATAATTAACGTAACATTTCCTTGAAAGATCCCGTACATTATTTTGTCACCACTTCTTGGAAAAAACTAAAATTGGCTTCAACTTTTATCCTGTTGATAGCTGCAGATCAAAATATGCAAATTTATAAACTTCTTTGTTAAGATAAATCATACAAATTTTTGATTTTCTCACAATTCTCTTGCGTTTCCTTATGATCGTTATTTTCTTAATGCATCGTCGATTTGTCAGAAGGATGACACAACTAGGAGATGTAAATTTCTGAAGAATTCGATTTGAAATAGAAAGTTGGAAATAGAAAAAGATTAATAACTCAGTCATCTAGTCATGAAAAAATTCTCTTTGTTTTAAATTATCACTCTTTCATCGCACCAACGACACAGATACATATTCTGGAAATGTTGTCACGTAACTTAGGTCTGGATCTGTCAATATTTTTTGTACCTTCTTAAAGAAAGTTAATGGACACGTCTTTTTTTCTTTAAAATGCATTAAGACTGGCAAGATAAGAATTAGTGGTTCTGTGCACGGAAGCATTCGAAGCAATACACATGGCTCCTCTTTAAAATGTCGTTAGCGTTCGATTTCTTGTGCTCCTAGCACTTGAACAGATTTCCCATACCATTCACAATTCTGTCTTCTTTCGTCAAGATTCGATGTAGAGATTGGGCAATGTCTAACTGAAATATTTAAAATGGGATAATCAGTAAACCTCAACTCGTAAGAATTTTCAACTCAAAAGGGAGCATTTATTTATTTCTACTTTTGATACAATAATTCTTTAAACGCAGTATTAAATACGAATGCCATCTTTTCATAAAATTAAACGAACAACTTCTTCATCGATAATTTCTTTCAAATCGGACTCAAAATAACTTTCAACATTCTTCCACTCGTACTCTTATGAACTTCAATTGAAACAACTTTCAAGTGTCAAAAAGCACATCAAATGAAACTAGTGTGCCATTTTCCTGTAAATCAAGCTCGCATTGGATCTCTATTAATTATACTCATCAATAGTTGCTTTGAAATTGCATCAGAAAGAATTTTCAATATTCTTTCATTCCCATAGCTATAAATCACAATTAAACCAACTTTCAAGTGTCACAAAGCACTCCGAACGAAATTAGTCCATTGATTTCCTATAAGTCAATCTCTAACAACTCGTTTTCACCAGACTATGCGATCAATCACAATTAAAACAATTTTCAGATATCGAGAAATACAGGGAATGAAATTAGTCCATCTATTTGCTATAAATCAAATTTACGTGATAAATCTTAGAACAGTGTCGCTTTCATTGATCGATTTCACTGACGCGGCAAAGTAGTTTCAGCGAGCGGGCTAGTTTTTTTTCGACGTACCAGACTAACAGGTAACCTGCTTCCAACAGGTACGATACCTTTGTCGATGCACGTGGTGGACGTCCAGACAGACTATCGTCGTCTTTATGTCGACCAAAGTAAGCAGAGTCGTACCATATCTGTCACTTCCATTACCGCCGTCTTCCTCTCGCGGCACTCGATACTCATTGAACGACTTTCATTGAAAAATTTCACCAGGCATTTGCGGTTCTTTGGGTTTGACGATAGCGCGTGCATCGAGTTTCCTTGGGGCGAGTAGGAGTGACAGTTAAAGGACAAGGTTTGCTTTCTCCTGATTAATAACTAGTTTTGTGCCGGATCTTGGATAGTTAATATCTTGAACCACAATAGTAGATTTCATTGGAACTCGATTTTCTATAAGATTTCTATGATGATGATTGGGTTTCTATCATGTATTGAAAGTATATTAAAGATTCCTTATTTCTATATTTGTAACCATTTTTGGTTGATATAGTTGTAATAATTCATACTAATGGATGTTAGTCGTTGTAACAATTATTCGATCTTTAGTAGATAGTGGGAAGAACAGGGGAGGAAATTCTGGGAAATAGAATGTTGATTACGTTCTTGTTTCTATTATCAACTAGGTGCAATAGAATTGAAATGAAATAACTACATAAATCTAAGTAACAGAATCATTGGTTTGCTGGTATGTAGTGGACCGATTCAAAGATTAGAAGAATTAAAGTAAAATTTATTAGACAAAAAGCCTAATGTATATATCAAATTGTTTCTTGTGAAGTAAAAGAAAGATATAAAGATTAAATTCTGCTATTTTTGTGAATTAAGCTTACAAAATATTTTTACAAAATCTATAGATGCATTTTCTTAATTTTCATTTCAATTAATACAACACATCAAGATCGTAACACTTTTTATCCAATTTATAAATATATTTATCTTCGTACTTCGTAATGAGACGTACTTTACGATTCATGCTATTACATATCAGATATCGTTTTCCATCTGAAACCAAATGATCGATCGGCCGATCGATCACAAACATCCCTCACAAAGAATCTTACGCTACGCAGCTATTACACGGTTGCGTAGCGCTGTTTGCTTTTTTGTTTTTTTCCTTTCGTTAACATTTTTCTCGTCGTTGCGTCTGGAAGTGCTGCACGCGTTGAGCAAGCAGCCCGAAGCGGTGCGTACTGCCAACTTTCTACGTATGACCACCAATCGGTCGAGGATTAGTTACGAAACTAACTCGTTTGCCATAGTCTCGCGCGAAATCGCCATTTATTCGCGGTATTTTTGCACAATCTTTCAGAGACCACATCTTTGGATACGCAACACATACACGACAAAAAAGGCGATTAACATATTCAGCGCTAAAACATTTTTCGTAACGTACTTACTGACGCGTCTAGAGAAAAAGCTTCGTTTACTAATATGAGAATCTTTTTACCGCGTATTTATAAAATTTATATCACATGTGGCATAGAAATGACTTGTGTATCGGAATCTGGAAATTTCTGTTGCTACGTTTTAAGATAATGAAAAAAGTGGCAAGATATGGTGTAGTATGCCATAATGTTACGTTAAATAAGAAACTACCCGAATTTATTAAAATTCGAATATTCAACGTTTCGAAATTTTTGTTTCCACGATATTTCTCGAAACACGAGCGAACGCACAATGCAACATTGCACTCACAATTTAACACGATCATTTGCAATTTACAACATTTTTAAGAAATGTCATTTCTTTATCAAGATTAATAAATAAGCGGTATTAAGTCTGAAAGTCGTGAAGAAACGATAACAAGTAAATACATAATAAATTTCTAGCGAATTTAAATGTTCAGAAATTTATAGAATGCATGTAACATGCAAAAGTAGATGAGATATCCAAAGTAAAATATCTAGAAATCTAAACGAGTCTTCATTTAGTTCGTATAAGTTTCTTTAGCTGCATTCATGAAAATACGAATTTGCATAAACGTTCTTAGTCCATAAACAACTATGTACTCCTACTTATACTCTATTTGGCTTGCACGCGTTCAATCGTATATACCCAAGCATAGTGTGGAAAAGAGTTCGCCAAAATTGGCAATTGATGACTCTCTATGACCGAAGACGTTCGCAGCGAACGTTTCGAAATTCGGTTCTAGCTCGTTCCTTCATTCATGTCGAGGTGATATGCTGATTAGGGTAAAGAAACGGATCGCTCGTACGATCGTTTAAAAGTACGAGGATTTCGTTCAGGTTGCCGATCTGATTTACATACACGGGATTTGCATACGTTTACGTAACGGGAAATTGAGAGTGCGTGGGCGTTATGAGTTTCCTTTTACATTCGCCATTCGGGACTTGATGCACAGTGGAACAACTTGGTGCTGTACTTTCGTCAATTCTGCGTTTGCTCATGATACTTGTGACGTATTTTGCTGGTGAAACAGTAACGTTGCGTTGAACGTAATATAGTATTTGACAGTACAAAGTGGTGGCGTGAATTAATATTTGTACAATGTATTTGTATTGTGTTTTCTGCGTGGCAATAGAATTATTCTCGTGAGGTAAAGTATTTGTATAATATGTCATATATTCTCTGTGATAATAGAATTATTTTTTTAAGGCAGAGTGTAAAATTGATTAGAATTTGCCTATAGAACTGTATAGAACTGTATAGAATTTGTTATTTTTCTCGCAGCAATTTTAAACTTCCTGTCCTGTTGCAAGGGCATATTTCAATATTATTCAGGATATTTAAGAAAGTAAATTAAGATTTGTATTGAAGCATCTTTCTAATTAGGATTCACAACCGTATATATTTTGATATACGGACATTTGAAAAACAACATTGATCGATTGCGTGTCATTAGAATATTTTAGAACATGTTGTTTGGGTAATTAATCGACATAGTCTGTTTGAATAATTGAATACAGTCAATTGACGCATACGAATGTTCCGTGAAGTTGTATGAAACTTAAGGTACAGGGAAGAAAGAAAGGCGAGGAGAACCTGTCGCCAAAACGAAGCTACTTTAGTATGGAAATTTGTGGTCCGAATTCATGAATAATAATAAATGACTTGAAAAAATGAGTCTTTTATATGGCTACCAAAAAGCGGAAAATTTATTTCTTTGACGGGGCCTACTTTACCCACGAACAGTTTATCTCTTTCCTTAAAAAATTATTTTGAACTCGAACGATTAAGTATTATTTTTAACTCTCGTTTGTAAAAGATAAATCGCATTGGATAACAAACGGATGTTAAAATGTTAATTTTATGCACATAATAATTTTATACAGATTTCAATTTTTTATCATAATCAGTCTTGCAATTCAGACCCTAAAGTATCAATTTGCATAAAATTTATGCACTGTTCGCACAGTCGCGATATCAATTTTATAAATAACGTTGCACAACGTTGCCTATACTTTTATGACATTTGTGCCGTAATTGTTATCCGATGCTGCAGGGCAAAAGTTTCATACGATATTGCACAATATTTCTTCATGCCTTCTGGCCAGTGCATCTTCTGCATCGGTAACGCGATACGTGTGTCCTACAAACAGAGATATTTACACAGTCTTCGCGACACATGCCAGGCTCTTTGCTACTGTTCATGTCCTATTCTGTCCACGAAGCGACTGGTCTCTTGTCTCGAACGTTCTTATTCATCAGAATGTTCCATCGTTTAACGCCATGTCACCAGAGAATTGAATACTCGAGTTAATGGTAGTGAAACTCTTCGTCATATAATATGTTGAAATACTTACAGTCTAAAGGAGAACGTCTCTTGGTTTAATTTAAAGAAATTATGTAGTGTAACACTTTAGTCAAGCGATCACGTTACTCATCATCTAGGCTCTCTTTGGTAATTTTTTATTTATTTTTCACTTGTAGGTCTTTTCCAATACCCATATGCAACAATTTATTAGTAACATACAAGTAATTACATCATAGACTTGCTCGGATGTGCACATTCGTCTCAATTAAGCTTTTCAATTATCGTATCATCACATCAACAAGCATTCGCCAAGCGAACAAAATTTAAGTACATTTAACAATAACATCACAATGAACAATAAAATACACAAACAGATGCATTATATAAACGATGATACAAATGGCACATTTATTAGCCATACAAAAACTCCTAAATCATCAAACTCTTCATTGAACATCAAAATCATCTTAGCTCCGATCCTCTAATGGCTCCGACCCATTCACTAACGTTTCCTCCACGCATCGCGCTAATCCTCCAAAGCAGTGAAACGTCTGTTACCTTGAGCCACTTCGACGATCAACCACAAAAACTCTATGGGAGTACGACTAGCCATAAAACAATTCTTTTCAACGACACAATAGCAACGTATGTATACTAATATCTCGTTAGTTCGTGCCGCGTAATATCCTAGCGAAAGGCTAAGGCGATATGATCCAAACAGACATTGGAGAGACGCCATTAATCACTGAACGCGTTAAACAATTTCTCGAGCGTGTTTCTCGAAGACAAAAGCGGCCGCCCTCACCCTCTCCTTCTCGAACCCCTATTTTCCGATCGGTTGGCATTAAATTCGTTCGTCATCTTGTCTGTTACAGGACCTTTTCTCGCAGCTGCAGTTTTCGCAAGAGAGCGCGCTGCCGCCCGACACGCTGCGCCGCGCTCTGGCCGAGAGCTTTCTCGACCAGCAAAGGTTCCAGCTCGGATTCATGGACGACGCTGCGGAATGTTTCGTAAGTGGCGATTACCTAGTTCCCTTTGGCCTGTTACGCGCGCGATCAGCCAAGCTATGAGCCGAGTTGAGAGTTTGAATCTAAGCGAAACGAGTTTGCAATTTACTTGTACACGGGCGCTTTGCGATCTTAATCCTTTGGAGATGAGAATCCTTTCGGTACGAAGATCAAAAGGGAAGCATATATAAGCATATATTTCGTAGTTTTGATACAGAAACAACTTTCAAATTCAGTATCTTGTTAAATAATAATAAAAATGTTACTAAAATTGTCATTGTTATTCGTAGCTTTTTGAGGTGAATTTCATGTAGTAGAGGGATGAGGGTAGTTGAAAGTCTGTGAGGTAAATCATGGAAAGAATTAGAAAACGAAAAAAGGTGGGTGGATTTGGAGGGATTTTATTTCAGGGTGGATGTAGAAGGAAAGTTAAGGGATGAAGGGATGAAACGAAAGGTAAAAGTAGCTGTGATTACGTTGCACTTTCGAAGTTTTAAAATCTGGAATCGTTGGAAAGGCGTTTTTTAATCTTCTGCGTCTTAATTTTTGTAATACGATTATGGAGATTTTGGAAGATTATGAATTTCGAATAGGGTTATTGGCGATAAACAGACAGCGGATATTTACATATCTGTAGGACATTTAAAAATGTAGAAACATAGAATGTGCACATACTATTTAAAGAATCAAATCCTTCTTTAGATTCTACTTCTTTAACAAAAAATTTGAAAGAAAATGCAAGGAAGTCTAAGTTCGCATAAACATGCGCAGCCCAGTTATAAACGTTCCAGTACCAATGATCATAACCAAAGTCTCGATACTTCTTACAAATCTTACAGCAACCTTTCACGTTGTTTTTGTCCATTCATAAGAACGATTAGCCATTACTAGCGACTATAACGATGGCAGTCGCATTAATCTTTCCGTTTCGACATTCATGCCGGTGTGTCGCGGTTTCCTTCGATTTTCCAAGTGGTTTACGATCCTGAATATTCCATCCTGCAAACCAGTTTTCCCTCTCTGTTTCTCCTCCGTCTGCGTAGTCTGCGTACTATACGCAGTGACCAACTATCGCGGATTGCCGTAACGTGTTCGTAGGTGAGCCTAAGCAAATACACACTCGGTAGTGTTCACTTTCTCGTTTACACCGGAGTCACGTTTAGCCGGCTGCCGTTTGTACGCGTGCGTATGTCGACACGCAGTTGGAGCTGGATAAAATGAATGTAACGTCGCGAATGCAGTCCTCGGGTATAATAGATGTAAAGACTCGGCGAGCATGCTACTTAGCTATCTGGAGCGTTCTAGACTTCCAAGTACCCATGCTGATTGGATTATGTTTCGCGGTCAGCGGTAATTAAGCGATTCGATCGTGACACTGACGATTTAGAGTCCCTGGCCTTCGAATATTCGCACGATAAATTTTGAATATTTCAATACTTCCATTTCTTCAAATTTCACTAAATTATCGGGCCTTTCGTGATAAAGAACAGAATCCCTTAAGCTGAATTAATTGAAAAAGGACTAGTAGACATATCGATAGGTATGCTAGAATTTTTTACATCTTTTTGAAAGACTAGAAAAATAAATAAAATTATACTTGCATAGAAATGAACCAATTTACTTATGCAGAGTTTAAAGGATGCTATAGAAGAGTTTGCGGAGAACGAGTTTAGGTACACTTAGGTAGTTCTATCTATCTAGCAAAGTTATTTTGTTGCAGTCATTTGAACACGAACAGTTGATCTACTATTGAAAGAATAAATAACTAAAACGATGGTTATCTGCCTGTTGCGAGAACGAAACCAAAGCCGTTAACATATGCATGAGGGAATTAATGTCAATAGAAAAGTACCACAAGTACACTTTTTCCTACAAACGTGACGAATATAAAAAAGAGATATATAACATCCATATTCATTTAGAGGATCTTGTTAGTACTGTTAGTACTGATAACATGCAAGTTCTTTCATTATATCAATCGATAAAGTATATGTTTCAAAGTGGAAATACACAAAAATGATAAAAATTGCACATTTTTATATGACATTTTTTTAACTTTTCACACTAAACTAAATAAAATACAAAGATCGATTTTAGTCGATGTATATCATTATATGAAAGGGATGTGCATTCCTAACCTACCTGTAGATCTGCAAATGGTAATTATGCTAAACAACTATCGACTAGAAGCTACAAGCCCCATAAATTGTATCATGTGACGAATGAAAAGGTGTAAATTTTAGTTACGTCAAAATGTATGCACTTGTTGCTTGTTCGCAATTCACAACATTAATACTCACTAGCTAATTTTCTTCTACCAAAGGATTAAGATTGCCTTTTTGTGTAATAGAAAGCGAGTTGTAAATTCTGGTGTTAAAAAAATTATTATTTACAGTCTCGATACGAGCGGTGTGTAAGAAATGTTGCAAAATGGAGTCTGAGGGCTGATTTAGAACCGCATGAATTTTAACCATACTGATCATCCCATTACTTATATCTCTGGCTATGTCTTTAAATTTCCAATACGGAGCGCTTATGTTTCAAGACCTGCTGCCGTTTGACATTTGCCTAAATTTACGACTGGCTTTATACCTCTTCCAGCAACAGTACCTCGAAGAATGACGTAGAGAAGAATATGATAATATACGACTGGGCTTGCGCGGTTGCTTTTTATGATTTCGACTCATTGCTTTTTAGGTTTCATTTGGTTGGAGTTTTGATATATTGATTTTCCACTCGAATAATATATTTAGCTTTCATTTGTTAATAGTCACGCATACAATATCATTAATTCGGGTGTTATTTTGCGCTATTTATCTGCGATAAACAGAACCGAAATATAAATCATTTATCTGTCGAAAATTTGATCTCTATTTCTACAAATAAATTTATTTATTTTTAAAAAGATATTCACAAAGTTTTGTTCTGTTTTTTTTCTTTTTTTGGGGGGGGGGGGGGGAATATGAACGCTAACTATTTATTCAACCAATCAAGTTGGAACATTCACAGAAAATAGAGTGGGTGTTTATTCTAAGAGATTCACTTTATTCATTGTTCTAAGAGATTCGCAAGAAGCTACTGACAACAAATTGATTTTACATAAAAACCCAGTTTTTTATACAGAAAAAATTACAATTTTTTACAGAACGATTAAAAAGGCGCGATAAATCAAGCAAGTATAGAAATGCACATCCTGCTAGTTACGCTTTGAAATTACAATAATCGATGACTGATTACCAAGGACTCTTCTATTTCTAGCGGTGTATCATCGAGGATACGCTAATAACGGGAGACATATTTACGGGGAACGTGTTGTTTCAGGAAAACATTCTTCTGCGTATACATCTTCACATAGCCAGCGGAGAGGCGGAAGACATGTGCAGCGCGAGACACTGCGTGCCACATCAGAAGTTCGCCATGACGTTGGTCGAGCAAAGCGTTTGCGGAGCTTGCGGCGCAACCTCGGAGCCTCTGCCTTTTACACAGGTCAGTTTAATCGCTGACACTTTCCTCAAAGGGAATCGATGTTTCCAGTGAACCGCCCACTGAACAAATAACGACCGAAGCTTTAGTTGCAATTAATCAACTTTCAAGGGACTTTTAGTTAAACTGAGATTTACATAATTGGATAGAGTTGGAGGTAGAAGAAAACTTCAACAGAGAAGCGATTTTGGTAGATGAATTTAGAGTTAAATGCTTTTTCAATGTTAAAATGTTTTAATTTCTAATATGTATCTGGATATTAATTATATAAAGTATATATACAGAATTAAAATCATATACTGAAAATAAACTGATTGTGATCATGCTTGTGTGAGAACAAAAGTCAACATTTTTAGTAATTGCATAAGAAAGAAAAAATTTGTTATTCGTTGTTATCTTGAGGAGCTTGATAGTTCTAATCTTAAGTAATTATAAACTAGAATTACGAATATGTATGGAAAGGTATAAGATAGAAATAACATTGACAGTTTTTATGTTTAATGAGCAAGATATTTAAAATCAAGTATCCTCAATAGTTAAGATCTATTTTTCTACAGGCCAGGTAATGAAGATCGCTTTTCTACAATTGTAATCTTATCTTCACGTTTTACAAAAACAGGAGAGAAACCTACAAAAAAAGGTTGAATTCTCGTAAACATACGTAACACAAACAACATTAGTACTACAACAGTAGTGTCTTCACAACATCCTAATTATATTTCCAAGTCATTCTTATCATAATTCGCAAGATCACCGACAACAATTTTCTCCATCATCACTTCCCTTCGATCATTAGATCATTATCATCGACCACTCGTCTCTAAAATTCTCTCTCCGCATTTAAAAACACGACATTCATGACAAGCACTCATATACATACGTAACGCAGAATCTGTCGATAGCGTGTAGTTCGCGGAAAACGTGTTTCTTGCGAAACGTTCCATTACGTTTCAAGGATAATCCAGAGAACAGTTTCCTCTTTCGCTCCAACCGTCCGATCCATCTGACCGTACGATATTTTCTTACCATTCAACGTTACTTTTCTCACGTAGCCCACGCAGGTGGACCCATAGAAAGGACCTAGAGAAAAAATATGCTCAGGTAGAACTTTTCAAATTGAGGGCTTGGGACAGGTTAGGGTTGGTTCGTAAATAGAGGAAGGAAAATTTAAAGGTAAATAGATGGGGATGAGAAGTTTTTTGAGGATCAGGTTGAGAATTTGGAATTTTAGACGTGGAGTGGGATTTTTAATTATTTAGGTTCTAGTTTCTTAATTTTTGTAGTAGGAATTGGAATTACTATGATTACTAGACTATGGATATTTCTGGAATTTTGTAATATTCAGTAATTTTAATCATTATTTTTTTTAATAGTAATTTTATAATGTTTTAACAATTCTATTATATTTCTATTATATTACAAACTCAAGTAAAATAACGGAATGTAAATAGAAGTTTGTTTCACCTTGTAGATATTATAATTAACCTTCTATTTTGGATATATTTTATATTTTTCCATGTTATACGCATTCTGTAAAGTTTTAAACTTTTCAATTTTCCAAAAAATACGTAAACGCCCTCAGCGATGGTTTAGAATTCGAATAAGTTTATTGGTGATATTGGCTTATTGATAGTAGAATTCCATACAGTCCGTACTTATTGTGTTTCTGTGAAAACGAGGCAATCGATGAGTTTGAGGGTGGTTCAGGTATTTTAGGCTGATAAACGGGGGAAGCAAGCGGAAGTTGGCCTCTTTGGCTAGGTTTAAGAGATTTAAGCGACTTAGCTAAGAAACCTTAGCGCGTCGAGAAACTGAACGAACGATCGAGTCGCGCCGTGTAAACGGATTAGCCGATCGGAATTTGGCGGCTCATTGGTCACGAACGATGAACAGGAACGGAAAGGGATGGATTTTAGGGGTGGATTAGAGTATAATGTTTCGCCCAGTAAACTTGCAATATGATTGGAAGGGTATAAGAACACTTGGAGTTGGTAATGTTCTGTTCAGTAAGTCGATGGGATTGTAATTGATGTGAAATGAGGATTTGTCGTAGATTGGAATTAATTACTAATTGTTGGAACTACTACTTTATATGAGAAAGGGTTAATAAGGGAATTAATGCTTAATTTCATATAAATAATTATATTTATAATCTGCGGTACCAAAAATTAGGGAACGAAGAAAAAAGCTTTTTATAGAGAGTTTCGTAATAATTTTTTCTCCTATTTGAAGAATTTTATAAATAAAGAGTTAAATCTTCATAATATTTTACAAGAGAAACAAGAATTATTTAAAATTCACAAACTTGAATAAAAACCATTGAAAACTGTAATAATTCCTTCCATTTTATTCAAATTTCCTACTATTTATGATCTTTGATATTATATGTTTATTCAAAGTCAGTTGTCTGTTGCACGAGCACAGCTGCTACGCTATCGAAACAAATTTAACCAACGTAACATTACGCGAACAGCTTGATCAGCATGCGCAAAACGATAATTTTTATTACAAGAGAAGAACCGCAAGATTACAAGGAACCTATTAGCAGATACCGCTGTATGATTTCTTGTTTCGATCTTATTATAACCTTCTTTTTTTAAATATTAAGAATTTTTTTGTTTGGTTAAACTAGAGGAAAACTGTGGCATAAAAGTTCGAAGACAGTGTTAATTAATGAGAAAAATGAATTACGGAGAAGAATGTCGAACAACAAAGAGAAGGGGAAAAATTTTTGCCCTAAGTTTCACGGTTTTGCCAGATTTAATCACCGTGAACGTATGCCCGTGCAACTGTTATTGCGTTTCTAATAAACTGCCCCCTTGTTCGACGAGGTTGATTATTTCCGCCTCGACGAGGAAAGTGAAACTCTCGATTATTCCTCTCTCCGTTCTTGTCACTCGCATTCTACGCTGGGCTATTTGCAACCTTTGCTTCACTCGAAAACGTGTTCGAGTTAAACGCTTCCGCTTATTTATGGAATAAGAAATATAGTTGGTAAATTGTTTCCATTATGCGACAGGTGTATAGGACAGGTTAGATAAGGAAATAATCTCCATAGATTGATTGAAATAAGATTTTCTGTTGCATAATGCATGCAGCATATTTTTTCTTTCAATATATTTCCCTTAAAGGCCTAAAAGCTGATCTTAATTAATACGGGGAAGACTTTCTTCTTAAAATTTATTGTTCTGTATACAAAATGTACAATAATACAATTGGTAAATTACGAATAACTTTACTTCGAATATTCTATATGTTTTTAAACGTTATATGCATTTCGTACCGTTAAATTTCCCATAAACATATAAAAATTCCCGATATAATGATAATTCATAAGAAATTATTATTTTATTAATTTCTAGTTTAAACGACTTCATTGATTATGAATGTATTAAATGAATTAACACAGAACAGTAGAAGAAGCGGACACAAAAAGTTCTTTATCGTGGGAGTGAATATATATCTCACGGTGTATGGAAGAGTTAATTAAATTTCTAGTTAGCAACATGGAATTAGTTGTGGCAAAGTTTCGATAAGAAGGGAAGACCGAGAGCGCGGTCCTGAACAAATGCAATAACGAAAGTCGTATTTCGTTCACGGTACTTCGTAATTACTCCGTTTCTATGATAAAATTATATAATTTTCTGGGAACTTCACACTTCGTTGTGCTTTCATCGTACGCCGCCTGTTTTCCCTTTCATTAAACCAACCCGGGTGATTAAATTCTTTAATCTGTTTCCTTTCACGAGCTATAGAGCTTTTCGCTTTATGAAAATCATGTTCTTAACTCACTAAATACACTTCCTGCAATAACACTCATACTCTTATGTCGCACTTGATTACGAAATTTTCAAGACTTTAGTTTACGATTTCATACACGATATATTCCATATATTTACATTCATCAAAGTGTTGCAAATGTTACAAATTTGAAACGTAGTAAAATTAATCTCAAGAGCATTTTTTCAATAATTTTTTGAATAAAAACAACAATAAGAAATTGTTCCTACTAAATATATATTAATAAATATTTGTGTACGTTAACTAAATTCTACTTACTGTTAGCCAAATACCATTAACCGCGTACGTTATTTATGATAGAATTTTCCTCTGAAATTGCAAACGAAAATCATATCCAAACCATACTAAATCGAGCTACAGGAGATAAAATCCGAAACTCATTGAAAGATTGAAATTTGCGTAATATATCAGGACAAATCGAATTAACGTGTTTCTTAATCTTGTGTTCAGAATAACATGAAAAGTGGACGTTTCTTAATGCAGGGTAGGAACAAAAGCATGATCAGAGCGCATTGTGAGCATAATCGAGCACAGGCCACGAACAGTTCACGTGGGTGGAGTTGGTTCTCCCTTCGTATCGGCTGTTGTCGGCTGTAATTGTAAAAACGCAAAACTCATTGCAATCTGGTATCGGTCATGGCCGATCGCTTTTACCAGCTGGCTACTATTCAGACTCGATGGAACGTTGTATAACATAGGAGAGAGCATGTATACGAAACTTTTACTTTGTTAGAGAATAATGGATACAAGAGTGGCATAGATCAGAAATTGCTATTAGATATTCTGTACAATATTCGACAAAATAATGAAAAATTTCATTTGTTGTATAATCATCAGAATAGAGAATTTATGAAGAATTTTAATGTACAGAAATAGGCAAAATGTACGTGATACGTGATACATCTAAAGTATCTATCTAAACCAAAGTAATTTCTATATGATGAAAGAAATCTCTGGTTAGGTCTTTTTTTGGTTGTGTTCATAAAAATACAAGTTTGCATAAATGCATATTAATGCAGATTAATAATCATACGTCAATCAAGTTTAATTCAAATTTTGGTTTCTATAATCAATATTATCCATCAAAGGTTATCATGGCATGAATCAAAAACAAAATTGATATTCGTGTATTTATGCCATCACGAAAATTGTTACAGAAGTGTATCTATTTAAATAAAGGTTTATTCGTAAAACACATTGATTAATAAATCATCAATTCAATAGTCATTAGAACTAACTGTAGGATTTAATATTTGATCCATTAGCGCAAACTTTCACATTGATCATGTTGAATATTCTTATTTCAATATTAACAAAATGCAACATCTAATTTCAGTTACTAATACTCGACATTTAAATCCGATAATACTAATGTTTACTTTTTTCCCTTTCATTTAATTCCAACAAATCATTCGTCTTCCTAATACACACAATCACGAATCGAAATTTGTTTCCAGATGGTTCATTACGTGTCAGCGTCGGCACTGACGTCGCAAGCTCGACAGACACCTCCGAATTCGCGAAACAGTCCGGATCTCTTCGGTCAGCTCTTGCGAAAAGCCGGAGGCATGGGCGACATCAGGGACTGTCCGGTGAGTAATTTCGATTTTCACTTAAAAGTCGACTTTCTTCCTATATCCGCGTTTTTACAATTTTATGAATCATTTTCTCTCGAACGATTCACAAGTTTGCACCTTAAAACAGTTCCGGTGACTCGCGTTTGATTCATCCGTCTGACGAGATCAGGTACACTCTCCTTTGGCCTTTCTTGGAAATAATATGCCGCGGACTTTCTCTTTGAAGTGGAACGATAACTATCGTTCGAGCGCCGTGGGCTATTTGGTCGGTCGTATGGAGAAGCTGCGGATTCAGATGGAATCCGATGCTACCGAGAAATTCTGTCATTTGCTGGGATTTTTACGACAAAGCAATTAACAAATACTATGGGTCATGGTTAATAATTATAGGACGAACGATTTAAAAATTAGACCAATTAATCGTTCACTTTTATAACTGCTGTTGAGTAATAGTTACTGCAGTTCTGCTTTGTGGTGGATTAAGATATCGTTAAATAATATTATAATTAATATTATGACACACTGCCTGTTTTGATATTTATGTATTTATTAATCAAATCAACTACCGCGTTGGAGCACTCATAAATTAATTATCAAGTTATTTATTAGCGAATTTTGTATTTATTAACTAACCGTATCGATCTAGAATTTGATAGTTATTCCTTTTAAAACTTTAATATTGACCAAACAAAATGTAGAATTTCAATCAAAAAGAGTTTCATTTTGAAAACTATAAAAGCGCGTAAATTACTTTCAACCAGGATATTGTAATAATATGTCATTTTAATTTTTTACCATCCAATGACAAATGAGGATTGTAATTACAAACAGAATTATGAAACATTTTATTTTCTATTTGTAGAGCTCCTGTGGTGCGAAAATCCAAATCTGTCGGACCCTGATGAACCGACCGGAAATCGTTTCCGTCGGAGTTGTATGGGATAGCGAACGGCCGTCGTTGGAGCATATCATGGACGTTTTCGCAACCGTGGGAACGTCCCTCAGATTGAGCGATGTTTTCCACAGTGTAGTGGACTCTCGATGGGGTGCCTCGACCGTGCACAATCTCGTTGGAGTCGTCACATATTACGGGAAACACTACTCCACCTTCTTTTTTCACACTAAACTGAAGGTTAATAATAGTATAGATTGCACGATACACTCTCTTCATTATGCAAATGGATCGACTTAATTCTCGTTTACGGAGGAACTAATTTTTGATGCCGTACATATAAAGTGATTTTGCAATTTAAATAGAGCATAATTATCAGAATTAACGTGTGCTTTTTAACGAAACATGAAACGATTAGTATTAGTAGCGTTGATATTGATACATATGAAATGTGTATATAATGTTAATTTTCGAACGAAGGTACAGATAAGTAATGTCATTTCTTAGCGATTTCTTCGATCAATAACAAAAACTTGGTCATTGTGCCTCAGGTATGGATTTACTTTGACGACGCAACCGTCAAAGAAATTGGACCACGGTGGGAACAGGTGGTAGAAAAGTGCAGAAGAGGCAGATATCAGCCGTTGCTTTTGCTGTACGCAACTCCTGGAGGAACTCCGGTGAATACAGAGAATGCCCCGAAAACCGTGACGCCTTTTCCGAACGGAAATGGACTGAAGACACCCCCGAAGAATAATGTTCGACGATCGATCACGCCCAGCCCGGAAAAACCATCGATCAACAGTACCGCCAGACGTGCCATCACACCAAATCCTGATAGTCCTCCTCACCCTTACACGCAACGCAGGATTTATAGTGATTATCAGAATCTGACAGACATTCAGAACAACATCTTTGGAAATCAGGTAACTTTTCTACTTCGATATACGATATTGATCGCTATATTATTAATTATCCTTAATTAGAGATGGATAGTCTATTTATTAAATTACAGTGTTGTAGAAAAATGGTGTAATATATTTATCTTATTCAATAATTTTGACCAACGGAAAGATTTTGATAAAGCCTCCTTTTTTTTTAGAATTGGAAGTATATAGATATTTAAATGTTGGAATATTTGGAATATTTTTATTGCATTATGATACTCGAATGACGGTCTAAAGTCGAATGATCTACAGTCAAAGACTAAATGTTGGATCGAGATTATTTAATGAATCATTTGCATGTTAAATGATTGGGATGAAGGAGTTGAGAAGAATCCTTAATTTGAGAACACTACAAATACAAATAAATTTTATAATAGAATCTGTATGCTTCCAGATATTAAAAGGAACGATTGTATGAACTCGTACAAATAAGATATTCTTACTTTTGCAATAAAATTTTGACTCTATTCCAAAATATATTAAAACGTAAAAGATATTAATTGTATTTTCGCGATATAAAAAAAATATATTTCTATTTTCTGTTGAAGGGTGTTGATACCGTCGACGGAGAGGCGGAATCCAAGTATATCAGTCGACGTGCCGTGGAAAACGTGATGCAACAGCAGAAGAAACAGCAAATGCAGCTGACACGTAGTCTAAGCGCAGGATCGACACCACAGGATGCTATCAGTATTCCTGACCACTTGAACGTACCACGGAGGCGAGATTCTGGAAACTGGTCTGGTGACCGGAACAGCGCTTCCTCGAGTTCCTCCACCACGATGGATAATCCGTATTTGTACATCGTCAATAAAATGCAGAGGAACTCGGGTGTGCCAAAAAGCCCGACCAGCAAATCTGGAGAACTCTCAAGTAGTAGCAGTGGCCATTACGATGCTGGATACGACTCGTATTCTTTGTCGTCCACGGATAGCCTTCCGCTCCAACAAGGGCTAAAGCATAACCTGCAGGTGCGTGTTACTCTCAACAATATTGAAATAATATTAGTAGCAAATGCTATCTTCACTTTTGATTTAGTTTTTCATAAGAAATCTGTTCTTTCACATTGTATATTACTCTTTCTAAGATTACTCTGTACACTGTAGTAAAAGATTGCTAGGATATTTTTATTTAATAACTCGACTCGTAGAATTTTTTCACGTTTTCCTTTGTTTTCGAATTCCTATTTTTTTATTCTATTAAATTTATCTGATATTTTTCCAATACCGTAATATTATTAACGAAAGGGAACGTAGAGTTAAATCGATTTACTTAACATAGCTTGCCCAGATTCCGGAAGGCTACCAAGCTTCTTCAGGCGACGACTGCGAGCGCCTCTGCAAAGAAACCGATGCACTCTTGGACAAATCTCGAGCTGCTGAGGACGCGGGCGACCTCAGCACCGCGGTCGCTTTGTGCAGTGCAGCCAGCAGCAAAGCTAGAGCCGCCATGGATGCACCGTACAACAATCCTCACACTATCAGAACAGCAAGGATGAAGCACAATACTTGCGTGATGAGGACCAGGAGTCTCCACAGAAGAATGTTGCAGGAGCAGGCAACAGCGAATGGAGAAAAGGAAGGTGAGTCGTTTTATTTTGTGCATTTAGTTTCATTTCTGTTAAATATTTATAAGAACTAAACGGCAGACTGAATGAAAACTGATTTATCGTCATTAACTTTTAAGAGAAAAATTCAAAGAAAAGTTTCTCGGCAGTGTAAGAAAGACCATTGATCCTAGGCTAGGATTAAAAAAATGATAGGATATTATATTTTATACAAAATCATCTAGAGAATTTATAAATCAATTTATAACATGGATAAATATATATGTTTCAGAAGGAGCACCGGAAGGTAGACATTCACGAGAGAACAGCAAATCTGGCCAACACTCTCGACAGAGTTCCAGGGACAAAGGAAATCATTCTCGACAAAACAGCCGAGAACTCCTAGTAAATCCTCCCTCTATAACTACCGACAAACCTGCCACAAAGAGCATCGAGATCTACGCCACGTTACCAAAAAAGAAGACCTTACGCAGCAAGGCAACAGCCGTGAATGTGATCGAGGATGAGGAGTACATGTTGTACGATCGACCAATGCAAAGGACAGGATTATTCAGTCGTACCAAACGTTGTGACGATGATAAGAAAGACAAGAAGCGAGCTCGAAGTGAAGAAAGAAACAAGAACGTCTCTAAAGACTTCTCCATTGCTCCCTCCCGTTCTTCTCCCTCGCCAAAAGGAGCTAAAGTGGAAAAATCTAAAGAAAATGACACGATTGCCAATAATGTACGAAATTCTCAACCGAATAACGCCAATGGTGAACAGAAACAAGGCAAAAAGCAACACAAAATTAGAAGAAAATTATTGATGGGTGGGTTGATCAAGAGGAAGAATAGGAGCATGCCAGATTTACGAGAAGGCCAGGATGGACAAGCAAATGCCAGCGTGGAGGGTACCTCCAACACTTTACCGAAGCAGTCAGTGGACGATTCAAGCGTTGGTTTAAAGGGCAACGAGGTGTGCCAATCTCTAAGCGGCTATTTATCAGAAGGACACCTAGAGTTTACTGGAAATAGTAATGGTAGCCCAGGCAGTACTAGTAATCCAAATTTGGAGAGAAGTCGTCTAATGAGGAAGAGCTTCCACGGCAGCGCCGGCAAAGTGTTACACGTAGCGAAGGTTCCTCCGCCTCCTCCGCTCAGGACCACTTCTCAACTTAGCAAGTCTAAGTGTTCGGGCGAAGTGCACAACGAGCAGCAATCTGAAAAATCGGTCTATCCAACATCAGAAAGTCAATGTACTTCTAATCCACCTCAAGATCAGAATGGAACATATTGGAATCATGTAAACGCGACAAATTCAGCTGGTGGAGCTAATAGAACGTCTAATTACACCGATTACTCGTCCGAGTCTCATTCTCTTCCATTCTTACCCTCTTATAGTATAGAACAAAATAGCGCGAATGTACCAACGTCCTGTCCGTCGAATTATAACAGCAAACCTAGAATTCAGGATGACGTGGTACAGTATGCTAATGGAATCTTGTATGAACCCACGTTTGTGGTTACCAGAGCGGATGTGCACAATGAACAGAGTCCTGTAAAACAGCAAAATCAAGTGGATTCTCTGCCTCCATATCCTGAAAGTGGAAATGTTTCTCATTCGAGACAACCCAGCGAAGACTTTCCTCCTCCGCCATATCCTTCTATTCATTCTGTATCTCATTCGAGACAAGCTAGCGAGGACTTTCCACCACCGCCACCTCCTATTGCTGAAAGCTCTAACCATGTTCATGATCAACAACAGTATCAGGAACAGTATCAACATCAGTATCAGCAACAACAATATCAGCAGTATCAACAACACCAGCACCAGCAACAGATCGTACATATGCAGCAGCGTCAACAGCAGCTGGATAATCAGCATATTAGTAGCTTATTGTCCCAGTTGCAGATGAAAAGGGATCAAATTTTAGCCTGTGAAGCTTCAAGAGAGGAAAAGAGATCCGAAGAACAGGAGGAAGAAGAGAAATCGTCTGGAGAGACTTGGTTACGTGAATTGCAGGCAAAACAGGCAGAGAGGAGGATGAAGAAGCAGGGTCCTCTTGAACAAGATATTCCAAAAGTTAGATCGTCTGCTCCAACAATTTCAGGACCAACGATCGCCAGGAGAACGAGCGATTTGATGATGAATAGTCTTGGCCAAAGTTACGATCAGTCCAGTCGGGATGTGCCCGATTGTCCAAGGGTCGTTTCTTCTGTTAAAGACATGGCTGCTAGATTCGAACAAATTAAGTTGCAACCAGTGCCTAAAACAGAACCAGACCAGAAAATTCTAATGAAGCAAAATGTGAACTGTGTTTCTCCTTCTCCACTATTAGATGCTCCTCAGGATGTACAAGTGGAAGAATCGAGGCCAATGAAGCTATCTACAGAAAATCTGGCGAACTTTACTAAAACTGACAATTCCTCGAGTCAGTCGATCATGAATTCGAGCTTCGAATCTAGTTCCAGTCAGAACAGTTTTATTTCCACTACAGCCCCGAATAATCCCATGCAAATACAGCAGAGCGGATTAAATCAAGCAATCATGTCGATGTCTCTTACGCTGCCACACGAAAACGGCTTGCCTATTGATTATCCAGAGGATGATATCAGCGAAGTTGCTATGCAGAATACCATACAGAATACGACGATTCTACCAAGTGAGGACGATATCGCGCCGAGGAAAGTGAAACGACGAATAGGAAAAAAGAAGAGCGTATCGTTCTGTGACCAAGTCGTTCTCGTTGCAACTGCAGAGGACGACGAGAAAGATTCTTATATACCTAATCCGATTCTGGAAAGGGTTCTTCGATCAGCGATGAACAAGCCAGAAACTGCTCAAGTCCTTCGAGAGATTAGAAGTCTTCAGGAAGCGGAGATGAATAGAGAGAATTGCACTGCCACCAAATTCCAACAGCAGACGCTGCCATTGAAAAGCGAAGCGGACAGTGTTCCTGCAACTCCGTATCAAGATCAGTTGAGAAGCGTGAACCCTATACCTATACCAGACACGATTAAACCTACTTTTGGAAGGCAAAATTCAAACGAGTCGGTGGGATCATTGTCAGACAAGAAATTATGTAGCTCTTATGGTAATGAAGGGCAGGATGTTGTCAGGGATACCTACTCAGGACTTCCCAATGTATCCAAACCACCTACATCGTATTCTCCGCAACTCCAGCAACAGATAAGATACTCTCAGAATGGATACATGCCATATTTGCAGTCTCAGTCAACGTATCCCCAAGCACAGACGTCTCATCCAAGAAACCAAGGCATTACTCTGTCTCAAACCCAGAAACCAGCCAGTCCTTACCCCACTCAAATTCAGTATGTACAGAACAACGTGCAGCAACAGAAAGGAATGTCCCAAAAGAGCAGCTATCAGACTTATTACCAGTTAGAACAACAACATAATCAGATGAACAAGCAGATGTCTCAGCAACAGCAACCTAACATAAACCAGAGGATTACGAATCACAATGCAAGTCCCATAACTGTTCAGCATTCGCAGCAGCAATTTGTATATCCACCAACTCAATCTCCAAGCCCTTATCAGAACCAATACAGCCACAGTTCCTATCAAGGCTATCCCTACCAATCTGTTCCTCAGCAGAATAGAATAAACCAACCTCTTCCACAGTATCAACCACCACCCAATCCTCCAACTTCCTATCAACAACAACAGAGCATGCAGAATTATCAACAAAGACACGATAATTATCAGAGAGCACCGCAGAAGGCCGATCAACAAAATATTTTAGCACCAAATCAAACGTATCCTAATGCATTGCAAAATGGCCAGATTCAGTCGAATATGAAGTATCCTACGTACCAGCATCCCCCTGTGTCTAAACAGAGCAAACAAATGCATTTTGTACCTACGTCAAAGGGTAACCCAACAGTGACACAATCTACGTCTCCGTTACAAAAGCCTACGGTTGGTGGCACTGCAAGAACCGCACCGTGTCATCTCTGCCGGAAGAAACAGGTGTCTGAACCTGCTATTTACTGTTCAGACTGCGACTTTTACATGTCTCGTTTCCGGCCAAAAAATTGAGGTCTCTATCATACATGTTGATAGACAACATATTAATGAATCGACGAGTCGATTTGGTAGCATGTTCTTTCTAGGAGATGTATAGACGAACTACAATTAACGCGTAGGATAGTACTGTCTAAGCTAAACTTCTTTTTTGGTATGTTAATGATATAATAGGGGTGAAACGCGCCCTTCCATTTTTGTACAAAGTTAAGTTAGTCGTAGATTTGATGTAATGGAAGACCTTCATCGTGCAGCTACTAACTAGATGTATTCATGTACCACTGACCGTGTACTTAGCGACGTTTGTAATTTATAGTGAATCATATATGTAGAAGGAGACATGGTCTCATATATGTATCAGTCGTGTTCTTATGTAACATCATTTCGTGGTTTGTACGTTAGGCTAACGTAACAGATATGTTTCTCAAATCTTATATCATTTGTATTCCTCGTGATTCTGTTGTACATAGATTATTTCTATGTAGTCTTTAAGTTTCTTGTAAAAAATGTCGATGTAACTCTCTTAGGGTTAGCTTTACGAGGAAGCGTTTCTGTTTTTCACGCATACGCATGTATGAAAATGCTGCGATTGTATTTTCGTTCGGGAGACAGTTTGTCAGAATTGTGATACTAGCCATGCTACATAGAGTCTTATCGTTAAACATTTAGGAACCGTATCACGACGAAACGATACGGATAGTCGCACAAAATCGTGAGAAATAGAGGAAGCGTGGAGGGAACATGATCTCTGATGAAAGCGTGAAGTTTATATTTTATGTTGATAGGTGTTGATGTTATATATAATTATTGTGTACTTAACGGTTACGTTGTATTGTAACGGTTGTCTATGTGTACTAGATCGATGTACAAATCCACACACCCCCTTCCCTCGATTTTATACGTTTTGTATAAGTATTTTGTTTTAAAAATACTTGATTTCCTCCCGAATGACATTGAATAAAGCGCTGTCGAAATATTTCAACACGTGTTTCACAATCGGATTCATTTGACACCTGAATAGCCAGTATTACTAGAAAAATGTGACGATGGAACAGGAAAGGATATTTTAAATATTTATTTATGAAAATGGGAAAAATTTTAAAAGGAAAAATCTGCAAAGTTGAAAAAATAAACGAAGATGAGCAATTTTTTGCATTTGATATATTTTTATGTCAACTCTCAGCAATCATTTTTCACTACTATTATCAGCAACGATAACCATTTAGATCTAGTGAAGACTTTCTGGATATTCTAGATTTTTAAAAATATCTACAAAATTTTTGTTAGTCTTCAAAGTCTCTAGAAAATTCCACTGATAGGAGAAGATTTTTAAAATCTTTTTGCGTTAAAACAACATTCACTTTATTGCTTATAAATAGTAAAATAATGAAAAGGATACCTTTACTTTGTATTGCAAACCAACGTTAAAAAATAACATGTCATTTGAATCTATACTTTGTACAAATTCTACAAGTGCTTCACAATTAGTCCCACAAGTTGCACTTGTGTTGTCGATTCATGGAACTGTTTTGTGGGCAATTGAAGACTTCGGAGAACGCGGCCATATTCGACAGGGCTCCTACGACGCGATATTTGGCAGGACTGTGTTCGTCGAATTCTATATGTTCGTCATATCCTGACTTCGTCGTGGAACACCAGTACTGTAAAGTGAAATTGTGTTAATTAGTCGCCAAACATTTATGTGGTATTTCTTGAGAGACAAAATTAAAATTCAACAATAGAGAGACGACAAAACATTGTTTTATGATATTTGGCTAAAACTTTGTTTTTAACCGACTGTTGACACTTAAAATATTCTTATGAAACAGTAAAAATTTTCATACTCGATACTTCAACGAATCTGATTCCTGATTCTATTCTCTAACTCTCATCTCTCTTTTCCATCTTCCCACTCACTATCCTATCTTTCTCTTTTTGTCTCTCTCTCCTTCCTCTATCTCTCTCTCTCTTCATCTCTCTTCTTTTCCCATCTTTTCCTCTCTTCCTCCCTCTCCTTATTCCACCTTTCCCTGTCCTCTTCTTGTTCCTTTTCCCATCTTTCTCTCTCCTCTTCCCTATCCCCCCTCAACTCCTCTACTAGCTTTACTATCACCTCCAACCGTCTCTTTATTTTCTCCGTCCTCTCGGCCCATGCTTCTTTGCCTCTCTCTATCTCTACTGCATCCTTCTCTGTCACGCTGTACCTTTCCAACGTGTTTCTGCGTTCCTCCTCCTCTCCCGTCTTGTCAGTTATCCTCGGCCTGCTTCTTGTCGCCATCTGTCTTCTTCCTATCCAATTACCTTTTATACTTTCGTCCACCTAACCTCTTCTTTCCTAACTTTCTGTTCCACACTTTCTCCTGTCTTCTTTGTCACTTTTTTATGCTTTTTATACCCTCTCTTCGTGCTTTCACCCTTTTCTTTCCTTTCTTCTTTCCCCTTTATCTTCCTTTTCCTTTTTTCCCCTCCAATTTTCACTTTTTCACCGGAATCCAAACCGGAAGTCCGAATCTGACTCAATTACTGTAGTAAATTTTCCATATTGGAAATTAGGTAATTTTTTATTCCAACAGACCAAAGCCTGTTTCTTTCGCCAACAATTTCCAATATGTATATTTTTAATAATTAAAAATCCTACAGGTATCAATATTCGACGAATTTAATGGACGTATTATGTATAATATATACAGTAACTCACATTTGCCAAAGATAAGAAGAAAAGTTTGTCGTTGGAAATATTTTCAAAACCTGGTAATTTGCTCTGAATTTTCTCCTTCTCTACTTTCTTATACGCCGAGTACGCAATTCGCACACCAATTGAATCCGCTATGTCTTCATTGTTGGTGTTAGTTCCATTTAACTAAATCCAATTATACTTTATTAGTATATAGTTTCTTTTACTCAAACGAGAATAAAAAGCAATCAGAATATTGCATGTATTTTACAGACTGTCGTAGGAACAATAAAAATCTTCAAAGTAATTGCGTAATTTGCGTAGTTACGCAGTGTACGAGGTAAGTAATTTTCCACCAAACAATTCAGATTATTTTAGTTGATCAAAAGCTTTCAAAACTATGTGTTGACGAAAGAATTTACCTTAATGTCCTCCTTAGTATCATTTGAGATATGCAGGATATAGTTAGAATATTGATCGACAAAGCACTTCGCTCTTTTGTCGTATTCTTTTGACGCGTTATGAGATTTCCATGGAATTTTCTTGCCGTCTTTATCAAACTCTATTCCTAATTAAAATAATATGTAGTAGATATAGTTGTGAATATAATAATGCAATTAATTTAGATAATTTTAGATAACTTTAATTTCTACCTGTTCTATCGAAACTATGGCCTAATTCATGTCCAAATATAAATCCGCGACCATAATTGACAGCGCTGATAATTCATACATTTATTAATAAATTAATTTAAACAGAATTTAACTTAGTTATATAAATCGATATATAATTAATATGATTTAAATGTAATTAAATTTAAATACATTACCGCGATAAATTTAAATTACAAATAATGTGGAGCTTACTCTGGTAAATGTGGAGCGAAATAAGGATCTTGCAGTTGAGTCGCTAATAGAACTAAAAAATGAATATTCAACAAGAAAATTCTAATTTCTCTTCGGTAAAGCTTAGTTCGTTAGTAAAAGGATATGAAAAATAGATATTTTATTTTTATAACACTCACAAATTGTATTGGTTTCTGGATTATAATATGCATTATATGACGTAGGATAATCCACCCAACTGAAAAATGATACAATCAAGAGTAAATACAAAATTATAAGCATTTTCCAAATAATTAAAACTCTATGGAAAAAACTTACTGGCTTTTCTTAACAACCTGCCTTAGTATTCCCACATTTTGTGATTTCTTTTTTAATACGTTTAAGATATTTTGAAAGTAATCCGAACCAATGGAAAGCTGAGAACAATTTATAGAATAATTACATGTGTGTTATGTGTGCGCAAATAGTTTGCGTTTTCCTACAACTTTAAATATTTTCAAAGAGATACCCCATCGTAATATCGAGTAACTGCATCATCGTTCTTGTACCACTCTGGATATCCAATTTCTATCCCATAATCATCTGTCTTTTGCAACATGTCCAATTTTATAGAACTTGGGAGCCAATGTGTTTGTTCTAGGTGGTTTCTTAATTCTTCCTTCATGTTTTTAACCACTTTCGTTACCTTCGAAAAATATAGTAAAATAACAATAATTTCTAGGTCTGTGGTATTTGTTATTTTTGTGTTACTCAGAGATGTAAATCAGATTTTACATCATGAATAACGTCGTCTGGCATATATCTTTTAACGAACATGTAGGAAATTGCGGTCTTCATTTCCAAATCGTTCAAACAAGTTTTCCATCTGAAAATTGACGAAATACAATATCTTTCAATCGCTAGAATCTATTCAAGTTTTTACATAAACATTTCATATATTTGCACAGCAGAATTATTAGAATATCGATTAATAAAAAGTTTGGGGCTGCTACTTTGTAAGGAAGATTAAAAAACAAAATTAGGAACTGAAAAAGATGATTAATATCATTAAATGAAGTTTTTATCTTTAATATATAATTATTTTATTTTCATTGAAGTTCCTGTTCAAATAATATTTCTCAAATAATAATTTATTTACGAAATGATACAAAATAAATAATTTGGAAACGATACAAGATAAGTGAAAAATCCAATTATTATCAATTCGGATAATTATACCATCGTTAAATTCAAATTATCAGAATTCTAAAAAGTTCGAAAACGCTTCAATATTCGTTTATCCACATGATATAACATCATAGAAAAGTAAAACGACTAAAGAATATACCGAGGGGTAGTGTCGGTAAAGTTGTCTGACGTGGCAAGCCTTATGTTCCTCATCTCTTGCGTGGTATATAACATGAATTTTTTCACCATATTCCATTGAACGTAGTTTACTATAAACAAAGGAAATGATAAACGTAAAAAGTGACATTTCGAGAGATCACGTGTCCAAAGGAAATCTTAAGTTATCAAGTAATTACAGTGTGATTATAAAAACGAACATTTTAAATTACCACGTATTCGTATAAAGTTTCTGTAGTTACCTATCGTACGTTGAGATGTGTTTCCAAGTAAGGTGGCCAGTTGGTGCAGGAATTTGGGATTGTACACCAAAATGGGTTCAGATGAGTTTACGTGAATGTTCGCTTCATTGCATATATGTTGTATTATTTCCAAAAAGTCTATCTGCAAATATTTTATACCAGATTGTTATCCGATATCATTTATTGCGGATTTGAATTGCGATTATCAATTATCAATGTTTGTAGCTGAATACAATTACAACTGAAGAATGGTTATTGATATGCGGGAAACGAGTAGTATAGTTGAAATTAACCCTTAACGCTCCGACTTTTAATTGTGAATATCAACCGGTAACTCTAACTTATTCTCATCATACTTCGACTTGCAAGTTTTTAAGTATCAGATTTTAAAGAGTAAAGCGCCGCACATCGGTGGTGCTTGAGAGGCACACTTGGAATAGAGCGCCGCGCATCGGTGATGCTTGGAAGGTACACTTGGAGTAAAGCGCCGCACATCGGTGGTGTTTGAGAGGTACACTTGGAGCGTTAAGGGTTAAAACAAAATAATAGTTACGTTATGTAAAGAAGTATGTCAGTGCAACATTGATGATTTAGAAAATGACACTTGACTTTAACACTAAATAGAGCAGAAAGGATTAGGAGGTGACGGCTTTAGAAACCTATTGTTTTTACTTACATAGGATAATAACTTATATAAAAATTACTTAATACAAAAGACTTAAAAAGAATTTCGTATTATTGTTGAAATGTTTTCGGAAATTCTCATTTTGTAATTCGAAAACCTGTTTAATTTCAATTACTTTTCGTTATAAATTTAACTTAAATGATATCACAAAAAAAAAAATAACAATTTTACCTTCGTCGAAGATGCAGTAATATTAAAATTATTATAATACTTTTGCAATTCTTCGATCGTCATTCTTTTGTCATTCTTGAAATACTCGCTGTCTAGCTGTTTAACTGTAATCTATAAAAACAGAATAGGTATATTCTTTGTTATTATTATTATTATACCTTATTCTTCTTGTACTTATTTCAAACTATAAAATTATTTATATAGCTCCTCCAAGTGAAAAAGATAATTACTTCTGTAAGTAGAAGTTCAAAGTGAACCATTTCTGTTACATCGGAAGTTAATTGATTTTCATCTAGAGTGTAACCACTTTGTCTTGCAGAAGTGTTAGCTATGTATGTTATATCAGCCATGTATGCTTCGATAGGATCCCTTCTTTTGGAGGGAGGATTATCGATAACTGGATCTATCTGCAATACAAAGTTTCTTGGTAAATAGTAATTCCAAGTATTCTTATGAATTTTGATTTGGAAAGTTTTATAAATAATTTTCGTTTATAATAGTTCTTTAATTATGCAGATTTCTTCAGACATTAATTAAATCTTATCTAAAAAAGAAAAAGATATTTAATATTTAAAAGAAAACTTTAATATACGATTGAAACGCAAAATATCACATATCAACGAGTCTTTCGTATTTTCTTCAAGCTTAAGAGACTTTCTACAACTGGAAAAATTCTATTGCTTCGAAAATGATCTAAAGAATGTGCTATAAAATACAAGTAATTATATTCATATCTTGCCCTCAATATGTAGCGTTTTCTATTATTCGGATCAATGCCATATCCAACAGAATAGAAAGCTTCGCATTCCATTGATGATATATATTCCTTATCAATTTTTTGCCATGGCATTTCATCCCATTCGTTTATTGGCATCGCCATTGGCCATCCTCCAGTACGATTCAGGATTCCTTGAATTGGCTCAAAGCCTCTTTTCTCAATTGCATCTACCAGGATATTTTCAGAAAAACTTTCCTTATATTTTGAAGGCGGAAGCTACTATTTTCACTTATTTACTTTTACTTTGCTATTATATACAATACGATACCATAATGTTCATAATTATTCGAATTTGTAGTTCAATGAATTAGTTATTCCTTGTGTTAAAGCAATTATATTTCCCGGAGGGAATGCTCAAAAATCCTTCAGAATTCTGCTATCGTAAAAAATCCAAGCATTAGAAAAACGATTATTTATTCGAAGTTTATTTATTGATTGTTAATTAGAATTTTTTTACGCATCTTTGTTTCTTTGCAATTTTTATACCTTGAAGATATTCGAATTTTCCGAATATTTTAACTATTTCGTCGAATTTATTTATGACGAAGCAAATTTTGAAATCAACAAGGATACTATTTGTATAAATACGTTATGAATTCTTTCGAATAATTATGCACATGCTAAGGAAAATTTTCAAACGAACAGCACTGCAATTTTCCTACCTACGTTCATGCAGGAACGATAAAATTCTTTAACCATTCTAACAGGCGGGATATCGGTAGAACTGATGTGTTCCTCAAGGAGTTCTTCAAAGAGAAAATTTAAAAATATATGAATATGCGCATTATGAAACAAAGCAGTAGATTGAAACAATAGCGAAGCAATCATATTTTCTCCATCTGCTTTTTCTAACATTAAAATAAGTCGAGAAAATATTTTCTTGCCTTTGATTCGTTTTTTGGATTTGTCGAAGACAATGTTATTGTCAGACCACGTGTCCCTGCCCTCTGGTACAGGATTGTTCTTGCCCCATGAACCGCAAGCGTACTGGTAGAAGTTTTCGCAAGGATTCACGGTAGTATCTATGTTTTGCTGAATTCGCTTCGCTGTGTAATAAAAACGTAGGAAAAATAGAAACACGAACCGGAATATCGTTATCTTAAGTAGCAATCAATAAGCAAAATATAAATAAAATTTCACTATTCTCCATTTTTATTCGTGTTCGAGTTTTTATTAATTACTTAATGACATTTGATTCCCAAACGTTGCAACTGTAAATTTATCACAGAATTTTATGAAACCAATAAGACGATTTTAATTAGGAGAACTTTCATTAAATTGAAAACAAAGAAAAAATGTATTTTAAATATTAGTTTTATGGAAATGCAATAATTTAAAAGAAGAAATCGAACGAATCAACCAAAGGAATTACTCGGTCAAATTAAAGAAACAGTCAAGAAAGAAATGACCGTCAAAACACATTAACTTCCTTCAGCTATACGCCAACATACAGATGTCGTAAATAACAGAGAATTACAAGAAACCTTTGGAAAACGTGATATAAGATGATTTTTCACTCTTATAACGCCTTGCGCGTTCCTCGAGAGTATCTGCAGATTTAAAGATTTCTCGTTTTCTCTTTTCCTTGCGTTATCGTTCGATAACGTATCGACAGTAGAGAACACAGCTTGTTCACTTACATAATGTAACTCATTTACAAGAAAATTACTATTTATATAAATGTTATGTCTCGAAAGCACGAACGTACCGATCTCGTGGCAGTGCGCGGTCTCACAAATTTGTGGCTTTTGACTTTCATCCGGATCTGCTTTCGTGTCATTCATCGTATTCGCCGTTCTTCGGGTCCGAATGAACGACGACGAAGGAAGCAGTGGTATCGCAGTAACGACTGCCAAGTGACATCTGCAACAGATTAACAAGATAAACAATTTATAAACAATTCAGTATTAAATGATTGAAAAAGGATGCCGTGACAGAGTCTAGAAAAATATGTTTTGATGCGATTGATGATTACTGTCTGTTGCATGATCCGCTGATATTACTTTGCGATGCACTCCTATAATATTACAGTTCATTGTAGTAAAATATATAAATTATAGTATCAACAATTACAATTATCATAATTATAATATTATAGCTTCAAATTAGGTAGTTCCGACTGATGTTTCATTTCGATGAAACATAGTGATGGTACCTACGACTGATATTTGCTTTTTAAATGCAGACATTTCCGAACTATATTTCTATCGTTTGACCGACAAATAAACGAAGATGATTTATTTAGCTCGTACATAGCCACATAATTTTTTTTTTGTAATTGTTGTTTAAAACGCGATTTGATTTGTAATTTCGTTAGGATGATAAATGAATTGTTCGTTTATTGCGCGCTTGCTTACTTACATTAGCCACAGGAGCTGCATGGTTTTCAAGAGAGTGGAATACTAGACTGATGTATCCGTCGTGGTAACAAGCTGTCCAAAACTCGCTAAAGCAGCTGCCTTTCTCCCGCGGAAGCACCTCGTGCACTCCTTTTGAATTCGCAGACACCAATCACTATGCTAATTTATGAATTACGTTTCAGGAAATAAGCTATCGTTAGATATGTGAGAAATAACTTATTTCATGATTGTCACGGATTGATATTCGGATAATAAATAGGAATGATTCAACCGAATCAAATAGTTGTACATAAAATTTTAATTTATTGGATTATTATCGTCTCGTGCGATGAATCGTTCTGTTTCATATATGTTTAAGTACCTATTAATTATGACAGAGGGCTCCTTTATCATTTGTCACAATTTAGGATTTTTTTCTAAGATGAATCCTTATAACTCTAGAGTCACCTTTTTTAAAACAGGGATTCTTTCCATTTCGTTTCAAAAATAGAGTAACTAGCTCATATAGTGCAAAGGCATAATTGAGTTAAAAATTGTTTGCATTTATTGGATTTCCACATTATTGTAAAATTCGCATAATTAACGGTATGTAAAGATATTAAATGGAAAATTAGAAATCCTGAACTAAATATATTTTATTAAAAGTAAGCTTAATATTCTAGAATTATAACGTAATTAGAAGATATGTATATATTTCATGACACGAGTAAGCGTTAAAGTATTTGTTTATAATTGCAGTTACAAAAATTGATTGTACTTTTTTATGATTTGTTACTGGTCATACGTTATTCAGTAACAATTCAAAATAAAAGGTTACATTTAAGATGAGGGAATGTATGCTGGATCGGCTAAAAACTTTTTGCCAACCTATTCTACTTTCAAGTTTTAGTAGAATAAGGATATACTGCGGAAGCTGGCCTTTTCTTTCTATTTTACATAGAATAGAAAAACTTACATGTTTACGTTGTTGAAACAGACTGTCCCTGACATTATATCAATGACTTGTTTCTTATTCGCGATTTGCATATAATACAGAAGAAATGATATGTGCACTAGATTTTTCTCTGCTCAAATTTCAATTAATTGCCATATTATTTACATATTATTATCATATTTGATACACCAATGTATGTGCTACATTATTTTCAAGCATATAATTTGGAAAATGGGCAATTTTAAAAACGATTATTAGTATGAAATATTGATTAAAATATCTACTTATATACACGTGATCAATATCTTTTTATAATACGTAATTGAAATATTTTTAACTTTTAAAGACACGTAAGTGCCAAAGGCACGAAGTGGAATTGAGCTATAGGATCATATATTTTATTTACAATAATTTCTCATCAACAATGCTGGCATTGTTGGCGGTAGTTAAATATGTAGGATGCACTACGCATGTAAAATCATATGCTCATATTGTTATATCTTTTTCCATATCAAAGTATGAGAAATTATAAGAAAATATCATTGAAGAATAGTGTCAATCATCAATCTTCTCATAATTTTTATTACTTTATTATCTGACTATTATTAATCTAAATTGGTGTTGAGATATATAATAATTGCATATAAAAAGTAGTCAAACGAAAGTTAAATACTATATAAAAGATGCAAAGTAAATTACGAAAAATATTAAACAATTAATTAATTATTATCTTTATTACAAGCCTCTTATCGTCATTTGTTATACTCAAAATTATCATCGAAAGGAAACACGCATTTTATCGACCGTGGAAGCGTGCGCGAAACCGTGTCGGTATTGTGCCGACAAATTGGGGCATCGATTTCACGTGGCTCGCGGCACGTAGTTGGCACATGTGTCGCGCCAGCTGATTGGCGCTTAGTCCTTGACGAAGTGTCAAGTTTGGCGAGCAGGTGGTGCTCGCGTGCCACCGCATTCGTAATGGCGTGCGACGGCTAGGAAAAGGGCAACAACGCGCACGAGTGTTCGAGTTTTCGTCTGTTGTAAAAACGGGAAGTGCGTTGGTGCGTGCGTGACGTGACAGTATCGTGAAAATGACAACGGCGTCGAGCATCCTGCCGTCGTATCAGCGGTTCGTGAATGGTGTGCCGGTGCCCTTGTTCTCGAGACGGTCGTTCCGCCCGCGTGAAAAGTATGTGATCTTGTTGGTGTTTTTGACGTTCGGTGTCGTGTGTTTCGGTACGTTCTTCTTTCTGCCGGATTTCCGTGCGGGCACCGGCGGCGTCGCAGTGAACAGTGTTTACCGTGTGTACCAACACATGCAAAAAGCGGGACCGGAGCTGCTAATACCGGCGCCACCTCGTCTGCAAGGGGGCCTTAAGGGGTCTATGGGTCATCCGAATGCTGTGCCACCTGGACACGAGGGCATCGATCATCAGGATGTACATCTTCTCGAGGACAAGCAAAAGCTGCAGGTCCGCGCGTGTGTCCATGCCTCGACGTTTCTTTCGCTTCTTTCGATTCTCGATTCCATTCGACTTTCGATTACCTAGCCTATTTGAAACCTAGCCGCGCTCTCTGTCTCTCGTCTGTCATCGTGTTCGCCTTGGTTATAATCGAGTGATACCTTCCTTGACATTAACTCGACGACTTTTATTGCTACGCTGTTCTTGTTTCTTAATTTTATTCCATGTGCTCCGTTCTTTCAGCTGTTACACGCTTTCCCGATTCGTTTGTTTACATGCTGCTATGACGTATCGCGGGTACACGTGAGCACGCGTAACAGAGCAAAAGTTCGCACGGTGCATGATTTCCGATATTTTCCATCGATTCACGGCTTCGTCTTTCTCCGTTATTTATTCGACCTGGTTCCCGTAATAACGGTAACTGTTAACGTGTTTTCGATCTCGAGGTATATACTCATTAACCATCATGATGCTAGGCATCGTCCATTTTACTCGATGATCGATACGTCGAGAATCGCAATTATTATGGAGTTTGGAGTTCCGTTTCGTTAAAGTTCCGCGTGTCGCGTTTGTGATTTCTTTTTTTGGTTCCTTTTGCGCTGTAATCTGTATCGTAACATGTGAAACGCGTGAAACGTCTTGCGTGGCCGGATATTTATGTACAGTGGAATATTGAAGTCCGAATCGATGGACTCGATCGTATTCTATCGCCCGGGATTTCTTAATCCTGCAGCGGTCTTTGAATTTTTATATCTCAGCCTTGTTCTTTGCATTACCAAACAAACAAGATTTGTAATGTTATAAAAAGACGTTTAACATAAAATCAAATCGAGAAGTCATGAATGTTAATAAGATTTTTTCATACTATGTTCAAACTGAAGATATTTTCTGATGTTAGAAAAGTAATAAATTTATTCAAAATGGCCGCAAGAACGAAACAGGGCTAAGCCGAGAAACGTATGTCGCTGTTTTATGTACACTATGGTTCATAAATCATGGAACGCTTATTACGAGGTAGGCATTGTAGGCATGTTACAATTGCAAAATACAGTTGATATCTATTATCTAAAATTAAATAGAATATTACAAGGGAAATTAAATTATATTATTACAGTATAGTTTGAGTGTATGTGTGCATCGTGTGTACTAAACGGCGAGCAAATTACGCGCATTGTGAAACACGGCTGTGTGAAACGCATTGGCCGGGATTGAATTATCTAATTTTTCGTCGAGCTGCGGGTCGGTACCGCGGTCGCGAGAACGAGTTTTATCAACGTTAATAGACTCTCGCCCTAAAATTTCTGAGCACAATTTCCGACGCATCGGCGCGACCCTCGTTGAGACACTTCGCTTCTATCGCCGCGTACATATGTAACATGACGCGTAACAAAATGGTAATGTTTGTGTCGTTTATTTTTAATCCTGTTACGATCCTCCATTTCTTTGTTTCTTAATCTCATCTTCGTTTTTATTGATTAAAGGGTCTGTATCGAGTTAACAAAGCGTAAAGTTAAAACGAGATATCACGTTTATGGATAACGATTCTTTCTTATTTTCCTCAAGCTTAAGAAATTTTCTAACAGAAGCGAAAAAGAGAAAAAAGAAGGGAATACGGTTAACCTCATTTAAAACATACATGAAGATATAAGCTGTTTATTGATTATCGTACTTAAGGGCCGAATGTTGCTTCTAGTTTATTACTTTAAAACATCGCGATATACGTGTATAAAGTAACTTTAAAGTATGATGACATTAAAGCGATAGAGTAGCGTGTAAGTCAATTAATTTTAAATGTAGGAGGATAAATTGTTTTCTATTAAGAGAGTGATAATTGAATTATAATTATTAGTCTTGATATAAGAAACTACAGAATATCTATTTATTTATATCGAATGACGTAAAATGACTTCTATTTCACATTTCTTTCGCAACTCGTTTAAGATAGGAGAAACAGGTCTCTTATTAATATTAAACTGATATTAAAGTTATAGTTATTGATTTTAATATGTAGCGAAATAAAATTACAGATCATAGAAAATTAGAGAGAAGTTGAATTATATGATATACAGGATAATACAGGAACAAAGTAACATTGTCGATTCAATTGATTGAAATTATAGAAAATCGAAAGTAGAGTAACGATACAAACAACAAAAATATTCTTCAATTTACTTCTTTTCTCTTTTTTCTGCCTTCAACTAATATTTAACACGGTGCATTTTTTAAGAAAAATTGTAACATAAATAGACATGATACATTTTTTAAGCAAAATTATAGTTTAAATAGATACGATATATTATTTCAGCATAGTTGTAGCTTAAACACGGTATAATAACTTGATATTGATATAAACTATGCTTACAACAAACTTTTGTCACAGTTTACGATACCCATGTGTACCTTTAACATTTCAAGAGCGTCCCACGGTGTTTATTTACTCGTTGGGAGCGTTACAAATCTACATGGCATATGTAGAATGTTGAAGAACGCGGTGAAAGCGATATTAAAAAAAGAAAAAACATCAAAATCGGTGCGAGAGAAACCGAAAGACATATCTCGTTTTATCGGCTAATTAAAGTTGACGAGCGTTACATTGCAGCTTGATTTACGAGCCGATCGCGAATCGGTGCCCGTTTTTGCATTTGCCTGAAACGCCAACGCCCCTTGTTACCGTGAAATAATAGAATTTATCGGGGATTCGCGTTCAATCGCGTCGCGGACATACGTTCGACGAATGTTTAACGTTGCGAAACGCGTTGCTCCGTGTAAACTTTGTTTGCACCGTTCTCGATAACCGTTGCCAGATTTTCATTGTAAATTTTCCCTCGCGAACGAAATTTTACAGACGTGACCGTTCGTGAACGTCAAGTTTTCAAACGTAATAATTTTTTGTGAAAATTTATTCTATAAAATATATCTTTATCGTTTTCAGGTTATTATATTGCTAGAATTATTATAAAATTATGGCCGTATTATTGCTCGTGTGTTATTACCTTTTACTACAACTAGATCGTGGACTTTTATGCATTTATGGGAAATTTATGTGAGAAAAAATACACATAAATACATGCAATACGCGAAAATATATAAATGTCTAGAATAGTGGATTTGTTAGAATTTCTAGTAGCTGAGAAAAATTGATTCAGATGTTATTTCCTTAATTGCATCGATAAGAGTATGAATTTTGCATAAATATCCATCTATTTATAAAATGTGCAATTGCGTAGAGAAGTAAAATAAAAAGCCAAAGTTCAGTATCTTAAGGATAAATAACATCTGCTAAACAGGAAGGAGGAAAAATGTTCTTATAGAAATGAAGTAAGAAATTAGTATTTTTAGAGCTATAACACAATTCAGTATATAATAAATATCAATGTATGTTTAATTTTTATATGATGAACCATAAATTAAAAATAATAATTTCTTATGCGATATATGATATTATTAATATGGTTAAATTTTTTTCTTAAAATTTCTCTTAGTCGTTGAAAATTTCATGTTATGTTAAATAGTTATACAGGATGTAATATCAACACGAGCCGCAGGATATTTGACCAACGGTCGTTCATGAGTTGGACTTATTGAAATTGAAGCGCGATTCTGATGATAATTTCATCGTAGAACTAGAGTAATTCGACTGTAATTCAGCAGTCGCTCGCCAGTTTAACAGGTTTAATAGTCACACGTGCTCAGTACATTATATTCAAATTCAACCTCTTGCCTTATAGCGTTCTTTAACATTGGACCGATGATCGAGCAATAGGTAGCGTTAAAATTGATTCGTCAGAAATGTATGTGTTTATTCTGGAAAGTTTGTTTGTCGCTTTCAATTCGATCGATCTGATGATTGCAAAAATACGGGATTTTAAACTGAACACCTGTGTATTATGTTATCGACGTGTACTTTTCAATCAGACAATTCCCTGCTACTGTTACAGATGTAAGGTTCACATCGATTCGCTATCTACATGCGATCTTTCCAATTAATACGCGTCGTTTATGAAGTCTAATTTGCATAATGAAGCTTTGCTGTGTGTTTTTACCTGTGCAATAATTGGCTACGATATAGTAAGGTTACGGTTACGATACAGCGTAGTAACTGAATTCAATGTAGGTCAGTTGGTAAGAACGAAAAGACCTATAACTGGTCTTTAAGATTTGTTTAGTAAAGATGTAATCTGATTAGGTAGTCAGATATAAAATTCAAAACTTTTCTAACATTATATTAGATATTATTATCAAATGACAAACGTTTTATTGCAATGTTAAGTTACCGCTATTAGATGAAGAACGTTCTTTAATTACCACGGATTGTGGAGCATTAAGAAAGTATCCTTTCAATTATTTAGAAAATTAGGGTGTCTATCATTTTTTAAATGTAATATTGAAATAGATATTTTTTATTTTATAAATACGACAATAGAGCTAGGCGGTTGTATTTAATTACAGTGTATATATTGAAAATATATTGAAAATTATAGTGTTCGCCATTTCTTGAAAGTAATTGCTTACATAAAGATGAAGTATGATTAAGATTTGCGAAATTCAATAAAATTAATAAATAGAATCTATATGAATAAAGCCAGGTACAAAATTGGACAAATTCGATGAACTTAAATAATTTGATGAGAAATAGGAAATGTTTTTTTATCGCTTCGGAAAATAACTTTCTTCTAGTTTCATAAAATGAAATTATTTAGGTGTTTTTTGTATTTTCCATATTTGTCAGATAAGTTACACTGTGTTTCAAGGATTTGTTGATTTGCATGCCAACTTTTTACGTAACTTTCCAGCTAACGAACAAGTTTAACGCAGTGAATATACTTGACGTTTCGATAAGTTCATGTAAGAATCTCGTATCTCGAAACATTGTGCAAATTTAATTTAATGGAGGAAAATTATCGCCGTAGTGTAATTTTTCTCTAAATGATGATAGTAGATAAAGAGTGTTTGTTCGCTAGTCGATGAAATCCGTTGTATTGATTCGATATTATCGAGCGAGAAACCGAGGCCTGATAAAATAACTGTTACATAACTATGATATATAACAGAAGAAATTCGGTAAAATAATACTTAAATAAGGAAGTAGTAGAAATTGGCGAGTAAGGTAGAAATGATAAATAGGCTAGATATTTATTGTTATTTAAAATACAGAGTAGAAATATTGACTTCGCCTGACGTAAAGTTACAATGCTTGTATATAACGTAAATTATTTCGCAGATACGCGAGAATTTAAAAGGAACAGTAACTATTAATCAAAGTAATGAGTGTGGTTAAACTATACGTATAATTAATGGAAATATGGAATTACGATAGGGAATTTTACTTAACGTAAGTTACAAGCATGCACGTGTGTTAGTTCTGTTTGTGATATTTTTGTTAATAGACTGTTACGAGTACCTACATAGTGCATAGTAGAGGAAATGTTGTGTTTTTGGCATTTGATAAAAACACACTTTTCTGGATTTGTAAACAGTATGGTATCTTAGATAAGGTAAATCTTCATTCGTAATCGTTTCACGTGCTCGTACGAATAACGTTCCAGGTATAACTATATTTACAGGCAGAATTCATATTTGATATACTAGAATTTTACAGATTTTACGCTACGTAAAAGAATTTCACGGTGTAATATAGAATGTATTCGATGTTATTTTTATGGTGGATAGGATCGTAATCTTTGATAAAGAAAGTGATGGAACGAATGCAAGAGGGTCAAATTAACATCAATTAATCAGAAGATGAGCAATCTATAAATCATTCGAAGTTGTAACAATTCTTTAAAATTACATCTACTTTTCAAACAGAAACTAAGATAATTTTTCATCAGTTTAAACACCACGACAAATTGAATTAAAACCATTTTTCACGTCAAACGGTGCAATACAGTTAGCGTTGGAAGCGTTTAATCGGAACGCAACGAAAACGAAACAAAGTGTTATACATTGCAACGTTTCACCTTGCGTTCTGTTATAACGACGACTAGACGTTCGAGACTGTTGAGAGCAACGTTATCCGAGAGAAGCGAAGCGAAAGAAGCGTGTTCGAGCCGAGATTGCGTTCGGATGGCGGTATTCGAATAAATGCGCGGTCCAAGATCTCTCGAGCTGTCTGGGGAAATTTGATTTTCATTCGTGCGGTCTGGAAAAATTTGATTTTCATTCGAGCGGTTTGGGAAAATTTGATTTTCATTGGAGCGGCGCGTATCACGGCTCTTCGCGTCCTTAAGACGAAAATTTTGTATAAACCACAAGTGAACGTCGCTCGAAACCGGGAAAATGGGTAATCTGACCGAGCGCACGTTGATAAACTGTATTGTAAACGACTGGGAAAATAAATGGAATCGTTTGTTGAATAAATGGGAACGTTTCATGATTCAAAGAGACTGTGTCGCATGTTACTGACCTCTTCTCCAACTCAAGCATCCCGTACTTTGAATAATTGACATCGATGTTCCATTTCGTGAAAATTTTCTAATATTTCTTCCAGTCATGGTATCGTTGTTTCGAAAATTTGCCTTACTTTTTTACTCTTGATCAGATATCCACTCTTTTCTTCTTACGAGTTAATGCTGAATATATTTAATTATTTATGAAAATTGAACGAATTTCTCGGAACTTTGCTTTTTCATCTCTTTACACGCTTGATCAGATACCTATTTCTTTTACGTTTTGAGTTAATGTTCAATATGTTTACACTACGCTTGTGTTTGATACCTTTGGAGTTTAGAGAATCACCGGTTCAAATAGCTTTGTAACTGAACAATTCGTTATTTAAGATATGCATGGTACCTTATTATAATTTTGTCATACAATTATTTCCCTAAATACAAGTACTCCCAAAAAATATAAGGATGAGATTTCTCTGAATATATAAAACGAATATCTTTTTCGGAACAGAATAAATTTCACTGAAAATATTTTTTCGAATATTCGGAAAATAGACATCTGGATACATTATGATAGAACGCTCTCTACATAAAAGAAGATTCACGTTAATAGAGAAACTCAGGCTAATACCAATTTTACAATTTGTTTCATTAGTTTTTGTAGCTTGAAATAAAAGAATGGAATGTCTGCCTGAACAGTATTTTTGATTAATATTCTTTCAAGAACAATCAATTGTACGCGAGATCCATTAAAATAAACATCATTTACTTGCATAAATAAGAAACGCAATCTCAAATTATTCCAAACATTGAACCGAAGTACATCTTTTTCACTCAATTTTCTCCTCTATCGCTCTATTCATCATTCCCTGTTTTGTATTCGTTCCGCCCTGTTGGTCGTTTCAAATTCATAAATTAGAAAATCAGACATTCAGTTTCTTTCTTAAATACGCTCGAAAACAATCGAATCACATATCGAGAAGACAAGCTCCTTCGATCGGTGAATTCTATAAAGAGACAAGCTCAACGAGAGATCATCGGTTTTCTATCGATTTTTGATTTTTGTCCTCGAAATTCACGCATTCGATCAATTAAAAAACCGTCGTTCGAAAAATCTCGAATCGCAATTCGATCTGGCCGGATTTTTAGGCGAAAATCGACGAGGAGTATCAGCAACAGAAGACGCTGGAGAAACCGGAAGTGAATGGTGATTCGCGTGTGCGTGCGAGTAGTTCATCGTCTTTAGTGCTTCACCGGAAGGATGACGTTCTGGAAACCGTGCCGCCTGCGTCTGCGAGTAAACTTCCTTTGACGGTCGGTGGAGAAGACAAAGACCCCATCGCCAGGGAACGAAGGAACAAGGTGAAAGAGGTGAGTATTTTTTTTCATTTAATAACAAGGCATTGGCTCGTTCCATAATAGGCTGCGGACATTTATGCTATACTTTTACAAACATAATTAAAAATGTAATGTAGGCTCAGAAATTTGTGCCACCTGTTAAATATTGTAACGAGTACTATATTTTTAGTGTTTTATATATCTTCACATATTGTGTGTATTTTGTGCATTTCTGCATCTTCAAATTTTCTATAAGTGCATAAAAATGCGCAATTCTTCGATGAATAATCTGTTAAATTTTTCTGGTATATGAGATAATAATATTAATACTTCTGGTATTAAATATATATATGTCAACGCGACCGATTTAAATATATTTCGTATTATTTGTTTTTTTTTTTTAGTAATTTCTTATTATTTAGTTATCTACATATTTCTACAAAATGTGCAGTAATTTCGATATTGATAAAAAGTGAAACCAATCTGAAAATGTGTGTAGAAATTGCAAGATATCTATTGAAAACATATGTACATATAACATGTGTGTAATATGAATAGCCATCTTAAACGTATAATGAGCGCTAAATATGGTTCAACTGATTATTAAGACTTATTAATATAATGTATATCTGACTGTTTAATTATTTTATGATCTTTACAAAATACGTACTTGCACTAAATATCTTGTAGCTCTTAGGTATATTTTCAGATATGTTCTGAATATTATCAATGTAATTATGATAGTTGCGTCTCATAACAGTGCTAATTAAATGTCAAAATGTTCCGTGTAACACACATAATGTACTCATGAAAGATGATTGCAAGTGTTCGAGTATATTTGTCACTGGCGTTGGAAAATCGGTAAATAAAATTAGCACACCGCATCGTGTGCCAGGCGTTAAGCGGTACGCGAATATGTTGGAAAATAGACTTCGACGCGTTTTCAATGCGACATAAATTTTCAAGGAAACAGAAAAACAGAAACGGACAATGTAACTCGTTTCGCGTTGTAATTTGCATGAATTCGTCGGTTGTTTTTGTTTTCGTGGGAAATTGTATGGTGGAATCGAGATTGATCCATCAGCCATGCAATTCGCATAATTCTCCGGTGTACACCGAAACGAGCGTTTAACGGGCCGAAGTTATTTTTTTTTCTGACTGAATTCAGAGTATTGCAAGCGAATTCAATTGTTCTTTTTTATTAGGTCGTCCTGGAAAACGTAGTGCGTTTTCAAAGTCTATTTTTCGAACCGAAGCAAATAATGGAACGTACAAACAATCGGAAGATACATCATGCTATTGAATGTGGAAACATATTGTATTTTGAATGATGTATTAGTTACAGAATTTTAAGTATTTTATCTTAACTGGAAGTTACCAGTGGCTGTTTTAATACGAGTTTCTTTTAATTTTACACGTGTTAACATTTTAGGGATTATTTATCACTATGAGCATTTTTCATTAGTTTCGTAGTATCGTAAAATGTTATCCATAAAACCAAAAGACTAACGTAGTCAACGTGTCCTATTCAAAATTTCATATTTTAATTCTTGATATACAACTTATTTAAACATAGGAGTATGTAATAATATACTATTACTTTCTCTAGAATAGTGTAATAATCATTCTATAAATTGTTATCCGCGATATTAAAAGGATTTTCGTTGCTTTCAATACAGCGATCGTTCGTATATATTTTCAATCGACGAAAAACGAACGTTTCGATTGGTTTGTTTTTGGTCCACGTAACGGGTTTTAAATTGCTGCTCCATCGAACGAATCCTCTTTATAATAAACGACATTTCGTCGATTCAAACCCCGATCCGCTTTAAGCTGTAAATTTTTCACGATGATTTTCGTCTCTGCAAAGCATCAGGTCTGTTCATCGATCGCGTATTCATCGAATTTCCGGTAGGACGCTCATTTTCATGCTTTATGAATGGCTTGCTGCGCTATTATCTATTTATCGCTCTATTAAACGCTTCGTGCCATTCCAGTGTAAATGCTTTGGGTTTCATCGTCGATTTTTAACGTCATTGTATCGCAGAAATATCATGGATCATTGATTTTGCAGATTTGTGCATCGCCACCGGCTCGTTAACCTGTTTTTTTCACGAATATTTTTCTTTCTTTTATTCCCTTTTATTCCCTTTTTCCCCCTCTCTTTTTGATTGTACGAGCTACTCACTTTCTAAAATTGATGACGCGTTTCTAATTCATCCGATTCAATAGGAGGCTCTCATTCGATACCTCAAGCGAGATCGTACTTTGTGCTTTAAAACTATGGGGTGAATCTATTTCCTTTGAAAGTTGACTTTTATGTGTAACGCGAACCATTTGGAAAATTTGTATTTTCTGTGTAAAGCGATATTTGAGATGTTTGTAACGTACGAAGATTTACAGACAATTCGAGGAATTATTTATATATGATTCTATGTTTATTAGATATTAAAGCGAGATGTTTAAGTACATAACTAGGTATATCTTCGTCGATTTTCAATTTAAACTGAAATTGGCGTCCTACGAATCTGATTATATGATTTATATACATATCATATCTTTGAAGATGTTTCAGTAATAAAGTAATGGCAAATTATCATTATTTTATAATTCGTTATGAACACAAACTGTAATTATTTTTTCATTACCATACAAAATCTTTCTTATCTCATTTATCGCTTAAAAATCAATCAGTGATGATTGAAGTGATGAATCATGAAGATAAAGCTAAGAGCTTCGCGATAAAATAATTCCATAAGTAGCTGTAACTTCTTATCTTGCATATTTCTTTTGAGATAGCAATCTTACCGTGTTGTAGTATATATTTGATTTATTCGACTTACTCTAGATATGTAGTTGTAAGCAAGTTAAAGATATATTTTAGTTATTTAATTATATGTACTTTGAATGAGCTCTCTTTGAATGAATTATATGTACTGAACTCTCTTTGGTAATTTCATATTCATCATATCGCCATACAGTCTGGTATAATTTATTAAATTGCCACGCTTTATTAAATTTGGTGCTCTACAATTTTTTCAATTACTAATATTCGTTATTCTTTCCTTTAATTATATTCCCCATATTTCATTTCACTTACATTTTATACGTAATATTATATTTAACCGACTAACTTATGAATTTATGTATACGTATAGAAATACGATGAATTTAAAGCTCATACAGATCATTCTAAGACTTTACTTTCTCTCGAATAATTCGTTATACCGTAGAAAGGGATATTTTTTGTTACTTAGTCGCGCACAGGCTCGTTTCAATGATTTCATGCACACAATGCCGGCGTTTTCTCGCCTGGTAATTAAATTCAATCGGTTCTACACATATTCGCTAATGCAAGGCCGCAGTCGCATCTAGCTTTGTTCCTTTTATCTTTCATTACGGCTGCTTGTTCATCGCTCAATGAACTGTTGTACACGTGGAAATATGCGAACGTTGTCGCATCAATGGATCTGTAATCGTCTTGGAATTCTCTAGCCATACCTATAATTGTTGACAGAATATTTTGCCAGCAGAGAATTCGAACTGAATTCTTCATTTTGCGATGGATTAATTTTTTAATTTTTTAAATACAAATTCGTAACATTTTAAAATGTAAACTTAAATTAAAATAAAGTAAATTAACCTCCCATAATTTGTCGCATATAATATAATATAAGTATTATATCTAATTAAAGACAATTACAGACAAATTTAAATCTAACAAATTAATTACATTGGAATTCATTATCTTGACAAAAAATCACACATTACAAAAATTGTTCTCTTCATTAATTTAGATTATGGGTTCTTTTCAAAGAATATATAAAGTACAATCTTTTAACTGGACAAATAACATTCAAATAAAAAAATTTAAAAATCGGACTTGGATCTTCCTTCTGTGATCCTCAATTATTACTATGTATTTATTAATTATTCTGGAAACTGTTTTATGGTAGGAACTTTGACAGAAAGCTTCTTAGGATTTTGAAGAAAGCAATAAGCTGTATAAAAAGTTCTGTTAATTCGATTTCTTTTTCCTTAATAATATAAGAAAATCGTTTTTCGCGAGTTACTTTCGCTGATTTTCCGAGTGGATTACATTTTTACAGTTACAGCCAGCTTTCCTAAGAAACGTAGAAGTTGCAGTTTCGAGTTCGTGCTCTTGCGGAAGGATTAAAATTTTGAACCGGAGGCCACGGTCTACGGTTTATTTAGTCGAGAAACTTTCAGTGGATTTCTTCTAACGTTTTCTCATTCAGGAAACTTTTACGTGAGCAGCATGCAATATTTCGGAAGCAAGAAATCCAGGTGACGCGCGAAAGATAAATTACACGTCTAACGATAGAAAGTCGAAAGTTTTTTGTCCCTTTAAAAATAGTAAAATATCTCATACTCTTGGACTCTGAACGTTAAACGAGTAAAATGAAGAAATATTATATTATATATACTTTCACTGAATTGAAGTCGGAAATAACGATTGAAAGCGGAACGAAAAATTTGAGAGCAGAAAATAGAATAATTTGTATCGTCGTCTTCTTGTATGGATTCTTTTCATAAAGAAATTAGCCGTCGTATTACAATTTTTTATATTAATGTTTGTAGTTTTTCAAATAAAACATTATTTCAAGTAGTACTTTGAAAGTATCCTGAAAAGAATGAAATTTCTATATTTCTTTCTTACTAATTTCAAGTTCAAGAATAGTTACAGTTTCTTCTATCCTATGACGATCTCCTCAGATTAATGCGCGATATTGTTGCGTTTGAGATCGATTATACCAGCATAGTTGCGTCTGATAAATAACGTCCAATGTCCCACCATTTCTCTATTACGATTCATTAAATTTGATCGAATGATAAACTCACCACAGTGGTGATTTTCCAAAGGTATTATTCATCGTCCAGTAAGTACCTACACTCTCTATTCCAGAGTTCAATCTCGCGCGAAGTTTGACTTACTCATCTAGTAACTAAGAGCTGAGGTCAACCCGCGCCCTCGTTAAATGCTCTATTATGTAGATATATAACCAAAACCTACGTTCTTGGTACTTAGTTAGTGTCAGTGGCAGTTACTTCATGTCACAAATTCGTCTAGTCGATTAAGCGCCTATTCGAACTCTGTTGTACTTCCTGTAACAGTAAGAAACTATCTTTGGAATATGCATGTAGAATATATAGAAGATCTTACAGGAAGATGAAGTTCGGTGGTCTAACTAAATGAATGCTTAATGAACATTTACTTTTACATAGGACAGAGTAATCAGACTGCTGAAATACGTTTCGAATTCTTTTCTTCTCCTTTTTATTTGGATAACATCGTTTTTATCATGATACTTATGAAAACGGCTGCTGTTACAGTCCAACTGAAAATTGATCATCTGCAAAAATATCGTTAATGTGCTTGTCTGTAAGAGTGAATGATAACAGACTTTTATCTGTCGATAAGGCTTTTCAAAAATATATTTTTCTAAATCTAACATTTGTTAAATTCTCTACTTTATGTAATTGGAAGAAGAAGAGAGAAACTTTAACTGTTTAACGACAGTTCACTTGTTGCAAACACCTGACGATTAACTTCTGTCACTTGCCACCCACTTGCAGTGGGTAAACTCATCTTACCATGTGTTAGGTCGAAGTGTCAAAATTCATTTTAAAAGGATGCTATCGTATCACGTTTTTGTCGATAGACGAACTGAAAAGATTTTAACAGTAGTAGGTTAAAAATGTATGGAGTCCTGTAAAGTTGAAAATGTGGAAAAACGAGCGGTTGTGTAAAGCTGCAACAGTCCACCAGGAGGGAATTCCAGTTTCAATTCCGGCTGCAACGACAGCGGAATTCTCTCTTCGTAGAGACATATCCGGTTTTCGAAGCAGATGAGTCGGCGCTCGGTGTAGTTTAATCGGTTACACGTAAACCGCGGCATCGAATCTATCGGCGCGTCAATTCCGATTCCCATTCCGGTGAACCGTTTCCGCTCGTTGGAATTAAACGCGGCCCTGTGAAAAGTTTATGACGCTAATCATGCTCGTGTCCTAATCGGCCCGGTGGTGGCGACTGAAACGCGCGTTTCGTTGCGTTTTACGCGTTGAATCGCTGTCCGATCGATAGAGACCGGTTTGCTAGCTGTTAGCGAATTATTGTCAGGAGTAATTGGAAATAAGAGATCGACCAATCTCATCCTCTTGAAAAAGAAGGATACCAAAGCCTTCGATGTACTAGGAAATCGTTTTTTTCTTAAAGGATAATGGCTGATGCTTCCCTCTCCATCTTTGGTATTAAATTTACTGCTGAAGATTGAAGTCTGTTAAAAAATATTAGAAATATTAAATTATGAGTTAGTCTTCGAGTAGCGTCGTTACATCGCGTGACTTTAACAACCAAAGTCGAATTAAAAGTAAAAGGTTATAATAAATGTTATAATAAATTACATAGAATTATAAGTTACGATATAAATTGGTAATTAGCCTGATCCATATCTAGCATAAATTGTTGTTACATAGTCATCTATGATAGAATAATAGCAGTTGCTAATTAATATTACGAAAGAAATATCGATCCTTTAATTATTTTTATTCTTAAATTCCTTTTTGTTCCGATCCTTCATTATAACGATATCTCTAATTTGGAGTCTTTCGTAATTATCCATCCATGATCAATTAAAACACGAAGACTAAAGAACTTTATCAACTGAGAAACCTAAAAGAGCATCTGTTAAGCTCCATATATGATAAATTATTCCCTCTTCACGTAAGAATCTATTTATGCTTCAGATTTAAGTTCCGTTGAATACGTGGAACATTTCCAATGCCATATACCGCAAAACATCGTTCCAGACATTCCGCGATTCAATCGCATTTACATTCTGTTTGTTGTCTTGAATATTCAATATACTTATTTCAGTGTGACAATAGGAAGTGGAAATTCTGATGATTTAATCAGGTTTCGCTCGATTCCCTTTAAAGAATGAACGATTTATCCGCGGAGAATCCAATAAGGATGTTCGATTTTCGAGCGAAAAGCTTAAAAAATACGCTCAGTAAACAGGACGTTCACGTATTTGCGATCCATTTGGCCGTGCAGCTTGTTAAATTCGCACGTATTTTCCGCTGCTGGATCGTTAATTCGCCGTTAATGTTTTTATTGGGAGGAAGGTGTATCGACAATGCGTACGCCACTCGCTTGAATATACATATATTCGTAACGTACCATCGAACGAATCAATTTGCCTTTTCACCTTGCCCCGAGGAGATGTGTATTTTCAGTTGGAAACAAAACCGTAAAAAAAAACACCACCGAATCGTTTCGACGCTGATCTTTTTAAATTGGTTTGTGTATTTTTCGAACGCAACCTCGATTTATATGCTCGTTGAACGCGTCTCTCGTTTCTATGTGCTCGGTTTCTGAAAGTCTTTAATGGAGGCTCATTAATGATATCCGTATGTATTTTCAAATAAATACTTTCCGATGTTCATTTCTTACCATAGGTTATTTGATATGTATCCTGAACAAAGTAATGTTTTCAGAGAAAGGAAGAATAGATCTTTAAATATTCGCAGCAATTATGCAAGTATGTAACATTAATATCTGATTGCACAAAGATTTCAGCTGATAATGATCTTATGGTAACGCCACTTTGAAATGTTAATACAATGCAATGTACGAGAGATTAAGATCAATCACAAACGAAAGTTCAAGCACGATGTTCTATAAAGAACACCGTTAGGTGTGGCGCCATGCAACGTGGAACGTCGGACAAGTTTCTAACTCGGGAAAACCGATTCACTATCCTTTCGGAATTAGATCCCGACACGTAGTTCTCTCTTTCAATGCAATGTAGATAAAAATTGGCAACTTCGATCGATCATATGTTATTCAACAATACCTCTGTTAACAACGTTTCGTAGGAACGTCGAGTTGCAGGCAGTTGGGTTGGGTTTCGGTTTTTAGAATGTCAAATGAAGTAATGTATATATATATATTTTTTTTTCATTAATTTTTGCCTGTCGGCTACAAAATGAGATTGATTTACATAGCTTTCTCATTCTCACTCTCATTCAACCTCAGGTTGAATGAAATAATACTGTATTTAATAACTGATATAAAAATACATTCTTATTCTCTTTCTCCAAAAGAGAACTCTGTCGATCAATCTGAACTCTGAACTTTAACTGTCTAATCTGAGCCACAATTGTCGCAACTTATCCTTTATAGATCTCGACTGTAATAGTTACAACTTCACATAATGTACGAAGTTGTCGGAATATTCCCCTTGGCTACAGTTAAGCGTTGCAAATGTAAACACGGAATATTCTCTATCGGCTGCGTATAAAGTGTTAATAATTTCCATGTTTCATCGAATCTCGATTATCTCCGCCGGTGATTGAATCGTGCGCAGTTGGAAGAGTCGCGTGCTCGTACGGGTTGAAACGGAGACTGAATAACTCGAAACAAACGGCTAGAGGGTACTCGTGATGCGTGACACGTAAATTCGATTCGACATCGGAGCGAGCTCGCGGCACGTATGCCTGACCTAGCCGTGGAACACGGCGGAACCGTTAACCGCACGGTGCCGTGAACTTTTGCCGCGAGTAACGTGAGCGCAATCTAATTCCGAGCGAGGAGAGCCCCGTTCACCGGTTGCACGCGGTTTCGTGCACGCACCGGCAAGCGGTGCACGACCTACAACCTATTTTGGAATATTTCGCCCGTTGAATATACCGCAATTTCCCTCTGCGTATGGTGTGTATTGATATCCTTTCGTTGTAACGACACACAATACCGCCGCGTAGCCAAATGCGACAATCACGTTATCATCCACGTTGCGTCTCGTTCTAAACGAGCCAGTATGCTCTCCTGATCGTTATTCGCATATTTCGCCACTCTTACTTTTTTTTTTTTGTAGTGTTTTAATTGCGCGTTTCTTGAAATTCGAAGCGCAACTTAGATCGTCTTAGATGAAGAGGGAGAATTTTCTGGGATTTCGGAAGGCGTAGAGAAAATGGGAATGTTGAAATGGGAATTTGAAAATCAAAAGCACGAAGATCGGGCAGAAGATTTTCCTTGAAACTGTCGGAACGATTAGGATCTTCGGAAGATGACTATAAACATGTTTAAAGAAATATTTGTAAGAAACGTTTATGAGATTTTGTTGCGAGTTAGATCGTCACGGTGTCCATAACCGTGTTGTATATCTGTCACGATTTTAGATTAAATACAAGCTGCCGGGTTATGTGATTAATTACCAGTCGCTAACTTTGAATTGAATTAGTATCCGAGTTGTCAAAATGAATTTTCTTTACGGTTGCCTGAACGAGAGTTTTGCTGGAAGTTTTCGTAATTGCGAATGGTTGAGCGAAATGGTTGAGCATGTCTGCTCCAATTAGAGTATAATAGATGGAAATGGTAGGGATGATGTAATTGGGCAACTGTTATTGCTGAAGCTTCGCTGTAAACTTGGGTGAATTGTTTGATTGCCGTGCAGGGAAGGTGATGGAGATGATGACTCAAGTAATGGTTTGGAAGACCGATTGTATTTCTGATTAGCCGGTTGTTTTGTCGATTGTAACGTATTATTTCAATATAAATTCAATAACATCAAAATTAATTCATTTAAAAACAGCATAGACATTATGTTAGTCATAAAGTTAAATTGCAAACTCGATTTAATTAAGCTTTCATTTCAGTTATGTGTTCCGAAGGTAACTTCACATATTATCGTGCTACGTGTTCACATACATTTCTATTCATCGCGTGCCGAACTTGGTCTTAAGTGTGCGTGACAAAATGCAGAATCGTTTCTAGGTTACGTGCTATTTCGTACAAGGTAACATACAACTACTAAAAAGAATCTATTTAATTCGTTCTTTAATTTAATTTGATTAGTCTTATGAATCTTGCGTAAGCCTACTCAAACTATTATACAGAATTTCTTAAATACCTGATTTAAGTTAATTATTAACAGATATATAGAATAATGTATTCTGAATTAGTTTGCAAAGGACTATAAATAAAAGGACAATTTCGAATCTATTTTATTTTTATTTTGATTATAAGTAATAGATTATTTTCAGCAGAATATTATCTCGGTCGCTCTTAAAAAAAAATCCATTTCGATATGATCAGGGAGTTAACCATTCAAAGAAATCGCCAATACCATTCCTCTGTCTTTCTTCTGTGTCGTTTATCCATCATTTCTGCCTATTCAATCCCTGCTACTTAGAAAGGCGTGAATTGTGATGGTCGGCAATTGATTTCCATCTCACCGCGCTCGCTCGTTCTTCACGGTCTGCCTTCGGGATTTCACGGATCTGTTAACGACACGCGTCAATACACGAACGCGTAATCGTTCCACGTCACGCGACCAATCGCCTAAGCGGCAACCGTCGTGAAATCTCTGCAAACCTCGTTTGACGATGCGTTTTAGACAAAGTGAGAGTGAAAAAGAAGGTCCGATGTAATCTGTAAAACTACGTCGCACCACGCATATTTCCTGTGATTATACAATGCTGAATCGCGATTTCGGTTTGATTATTACCTCGTAATCAAGCCCTTTTGCCACTTCATTCGCGTGCAACAGTGTCTTATAATGCAGCACAGTCACGACACATCGGGGCGTCATAGATCAACCACTCGTTTCCACTTTCACTTTGGAAACTCGTAACGGGGTAGTTTGATTTTTGTACGGCCCTAAACGCGTCTTGATCACGCTAACCTGTTTGGCGAAATAACCACTGCTCTGATACTGTCAGTATGCGTTTACCTTATTGTTAGTCGTTAGTTTACTTTAGAGCAATGATGGTATTTGTCTCTCGTGGCTTTTGGCGTATGGTAAATAGATATAATTTTTGATATGCTTAAGATGGAAGCTTGACGATGTTGTAATGGATAAATAATGCTTGGTAAATAGTTAGTGGGTGAAACGATTAAAGCTGTATGTATTCTCTTTCATAGGTGTTAGGACATTTCCTGGTTTCACATGGAGCGTGACAATTAATTTAAAGTACTAACGAAACGATTCATCGATTACAATTTGATATAATATTCGTGGAGGGTTGCAATGCAATATACGGTGGCAGATAAAAGAAAGTTTAACATTGAGGCTATGAATTTTAGTAGATTTTTATTATGTTGATGACAGTCATCTATGTTGTGGTACTTATTATAGCTATTCATTGTTCTTATTAGATATAAATCCATTTTGTAAACTTATGGTGTCTTTTTATATTTCATATATTATAAATTTTAGCTAATATTTGTTCAGACGATGCAACTAGTAAGAATTATAATACAGTAAGTTATAATAATTGTATGTTGTGATATGTTCTTTAAAAATCTGCAAAATATCAAATATCTTTGCTAATTGACAAGCATGTAAGTAATGTCTTATGTGTAATTAGAAAAATTCCGTTCGACGGGTTACAAGATAGCTATCAAGTGGTATTTGAGATTCAAGTACGAAACGATGGCTGTGTTGTAACAATCATACAAGTATTTATGTAATTCTTCATGTTCGTACGCGTTTACAACGTAAAGACACTATAACGTACACGTGTGTTCTCGATGCTACGATGCTTGAAGTATAAACCGGTTAAGATTTATTTGGCAGTGTGACAGAAAAACGAGCATCCATTGCCAGCGGAACTCGTCGACCGCGTTTCGAGAAAGCTAAAACCCTATACTTTATCGACTCTTAAGTGATTACATGCGGTCAGATTTATACTTTTAAAAATTTTTCATATTTTGTAATGTGCCTTTCGGGGTAGGTAAAAACCTGATTGAAATTTTATACACCCTACTTATGATCCATTAACACTTCGTACAAAATATCAATCTTTTACATTAACGTTACGTAACATTACAATTTTACGTGACCGAATTATTGTGAGATATAAAATACATTTTCCATTGAATTTTCTAGTATTAACGAATTTATAAAATTCAACTGTTATTAATAGAACGAACCTTTTCGCTTTTTTAATCATAATTATATTAATCCTCTCACGAATGATTGCACCTTCACTTTTCTTTACGAAATAATCCAATAAATTGTTTTTATTATTACTAATTGCTAAAAAGACAATTTGTCAATCAAAATCAATGCCTAAAAACCTCAATCAATGCCTAACAATCCTTAATAACATCCTTATAGAAACAATCAAACAATCAAATCAATTTCCCTATTCCAATAGAGAAATATAAATCAGTTGAAAATCAATCATAAATTTTTTTCAAATCACACTCATACGCCACAGCCACAACTCAGCCCACAAACGGGTTAGGCGTTATAAATTTTCCAGCAACGTCGCTATAAAACCCAGGTCAATTTTTATTAGATCCTGCGCGAGACGAATCTCGAGCGGATTCGCAAGAATTTATCGCGGATGATATCGCGTCGATGGAAGGGCATAAAAGCGATTTTAATGCTTGCTACGATGGTTTCTTCTTCCGCGCGTGCACCGGTATACACGTGGTCGTGACTACAATATAACAGCAGTGAAGCCCACGTAGACATACGCGTTCTCCGATATCGACTCGCTCGACGAGCATCGCGTATCATCTGTACGTGTACGGAACACGAGATGGAGACGTTTTATTGGACGTTATCCTGGGTCGTTTGTAATCATTTCGCAGGATCTGCCGTGCGCCGCGTGGACTTGAAAAATGGAAGTCCAAGTAGCATGGTATCGAGGAAAAGAGAAAGCATGGAAAGGTCTGTGAGGTGTGAGAGACCAGCAAGCGAGATATATTCAGATTTTTCTGCTCCCAGTGAATTCTTTCGTGTTGTCTGTTCTGTTGTCTATTTTTTGTCTGTTTTCCGCCCTATTCGATCGTTCGCCTTTTCATGGTGGAACAGACAGCTGTGATTAGGAAGGAATAACAATTTGTGATTTGGTGATTGTATTAGTTGTACTTTATGTCGTATCGATTAAATTAAAAGTAAATATCATTTTTTGTAGAAATTTGATGTATGTTTTGATGGGATATAGGGAATTAATTATTATACATATTGATATTAATATAGGGAATAAAGGAAGGAGTCAAAGAATCCGGACTTTATTATGAATAATATCTGCTCACATATTATGTGTTTATATCAGCAGTGTGCTCTAAGCATTTTCAATCGCGTCATGAATTTACATTGTATAGATTCGTTTTACAAATTTGTATTAGTAAATATACTGACTGCGTAAACGTGTGCTATTCGATATCTAATCACGAGAGTCTCTAATCACTAGTTCCTCAAAGCAACTCTAGTACAAACACACGACCCATCAAGTTATCACGAAGAACGTAATTTAACCTAAGTAGCAATTCCTAAATAAGCTAAATCTTCAGTCTCAATCAGAAATATAAGAACTCCTATTTAATTACAACAAATGTCTATAAATATCTTGTAAAAATCGCCAATGAATTCTATTAGATTTTACATATTCTTCAAACATATATTCAACGAACAATTTATTAAATATCTTCCTAGGATATGAAATAACAATTATCCTTCATAATAAATTATTAATTAAATTCTTAATTGATCTTGCTAGATATTATATGAATATTATCATAATTCTCAAGTCTCAGTATATGACACAAAGTGTCTCAGTAATCTTCAATTACGTCAAACCTTATAATCATGACTTATTCAACTAATTACAACTTATAAAATTGAATTAAAATTCGTATTATATTTCTATTTCACTGTAACAATTAAGAGTTGGATTTAATAATCGCCCCCATGCTCCCGAAAAGAGGTGCAAGAATGATGGATTGGAAAAAAGGAGTTTATTCTCTGGTATTGCTCGTTCATATTGTCTCCAGTAGTAAAGTAACGTAGCGTGAATAAATCCGTAAACAAAAGTGGATTATGACTGTTTCGCACGAGCATTGCGCGCTCTTTTCATCGCGGCCGGCATGCATAACTTCTTCGATTAAGCTCGGTTGCTCGAAGTACATCGAACGAATTTGAATATCGAGCGTTTCGAGTTATTACGTCCACCAGAGGCTAGTTCGTTTCTTTTTTTAGCGCCATCATTGACAGATAGATATTTCGCGTTCCTGCACGTTTTCGGGTACGTACAGTTGCTTACGAAAGTATCCGAACATTTGCAGACATCCTTTACGAATATATCGCGTGTACTACACGAAACATTTTGAAATTTCATTAACTCTATTATGAAATCCGACCATCGTGATTATATTAGTAAAGTTTGAAATCAATTCGAACATATGTACGCGAAAGTTACAAAATATCCAATGCGAGGATTGTACTGATAAAGTTTGAAACAAACCTGAAAATGTATGGTAGAAGCTTACCGGATATATAATGCAAATGTATATTTCACAGACATCATAAAAGTATTTAAAGTCAAATATCCATTATATATTACATATTATCGATGGAGTTCAATATTTAATGTTATCTTTAATACTTGTTGCGTCACTTCTCTTGTACGTAGTTGCCTATTCATACCGTATTCTAATTTTTTATTGAACATACACCATGCAATAAATATCTTGTAACTTTCGCATACACTTCCAGATTGGTTTCAGATTTTACCAATATAATATTACCTATCGTGATAGTTGTGTTTCGTTATAATGCTAATGAAATTTCATAATGTTTGATGATAAAAGTTTGCTATGAGAAATATTCATATACTTTCGCGCGCCACTGTACACAGTGCACTCTTTCCACCATCCCTTAACCCGTTGATTTTTACGCTTTTTAATATTCCGCTTTCGTTCAATCGTTGCCGTTTCGTCGATGCTGTCGGCGACGTACAAACAATCGAAGGGAAGTAAACAGGCGACATGGGACGGATAGAGCGAAAAATTTCGCGTCGCATCGCCGGAATTTCGTATTAACGAGGCGTGGCCGCGTTTTAATAACTCACGCGATTATTTGCATCGAAGCGTCTGCGATTCGAACGAAATTTCCCTTCAATGTTACAACGAAACTCGTTCGCTTTCGACCGCGTTAATTATCGACTGATTGCCAGACGTTTTCTCCGTCGGCATCGGTTCTTGTCGACCTCGCTTAAAATTCCGTAAACGCCGGTGTTTTCTTGTTTTACTCGGTTCGTTGGCGATGTTTGACAACGTTCGCAGGCTTTTTAATATTTATTGTATCGTTGTTTCTTTCGTCGTGTATTTTCATGGTATAATATGGTAAAATATGGTGTACTTAAAATTTTAAATGATCGGAGAACCGTGGTAGAGATTGTAAATTATGTAAAGGAAAGTATGTGAGTTTTGGTAGAATATGCTTGTGAGGGTGAATAAATGCGTTACAATCAGTTTACTGAATTTTATCGGATTTTATAAAGCGTTTTCTTATTTTAGTAAAAACTACAGACCTTGTGTTGCCTCAGTAAATATTAAAAGTCTCTTTCCCATGTAGAAATTATCTTTTGTCTGATATATTTTGTCAAAAAACATATTTTATCCAAAGCAAACTGATGATCCTTTAAATGATTTTTGCATTAAAGTTCATTTAATGATTCTTTCATGAATGCATCACTGTTAAAATATTCCTGAAATGTTTCTACTTTTTATCCAAATTAAATTGTTTTCTCGAGAAATTAATTTGGACTTTGTTGAGATATTGTTGAACTAAATATTTCTATAGAATTTCCGATCGAAAGAATCGATCGATCGAACATTTTCATTCGTACTTGTTTCTTTTTTAAATAAAGAGAAACATTTCTCAAACACACTTATTACCTAATAGCGACCAGGATACGTGTTCTCATTTTTTGGCCTAAATTTGCGGTAACAAGCTTTATGATTAGCATACGAACACATTGTGAATTTTAAAACGAACCTTATCTTGCGTATTGATAATTGCACAATAACGAACAACAGACGTAACGTCGCTAATGAACGTGGAATTGTACGTGAAAAAAATTCACTAACAACGGCGGAATAATCAAGCGACGTTATGGACAGGCTACAAGTTTCCGATAAAAGAATGGATATCGCTGACTATAATTCTCACGTTGAATACGTCACGATTCTCGATTCATTCCCATGGTTGTCACGTTCGTACGAAATGTCAGTAATGATCGATATTAAATAACGTGGAGAGTTAGGGTGAACAAAGGAAAGGCGAGGCAGGTCAGAGGCACGTGCCTGTTAAATGCAAATATTCTCCGGACAGCTTTCGATGCGTTACGTCCCTTGTTATTATCCTCTGAGTTTTCGTAGGTGCTTGTTTAGTTGCGATATGCCTGAATTAATTTAAAAAGAAACTGTAATAAACGTAATTATGGTAGTTGCTTGTAGTATTCTATTGGATTTTAGTTCCATTATAATTGTGTAAGTGGATAGTAAGTGTCGTGATGTAGAATTATTTAGCGAATAATGTGGCTTATATCGTCTTATCAATCATCCGTTATACGCTAAAATTACGTGCATAATATTCTGATTCATGCTAGTTTGAATTAGTTTGCACATTGGCTATACAATCGTGTATGCAAAACATAGTCACTTATAAGTATTAAAATTATGACAAAAATGAAATGACAGGGAAAAGAAGATTATTTATATCTAAAATAACCAACCTAACTAACCATGTGTGTAATATATTAGAAGATATCATTTAGCATTTCAACTCTTTGACTCGAGAAAGCTAGAGAAACAAGCGATCGAGCGCAAACAAGTCGCAAACATCGTCGTTCGTAAGTGGCAATCTTTCAGTCTTCCTCCTGACTATCAGTTAATAGGCAGCCTTTCAGTTCGTCTTTTTCTTACTCGCTACGGCTCGTCGTCTGGCCGAGGAATTTCGCATTTTTCGGCTTCCCTGAAGTAGCCAGTTTAGAATCTTCTTTCACCGCGCTAGGTAGGTATTCCGCGGCTAGAATATTGTTGTACGGAGAAAGCCCTCATTTTTCACGGAAGCCCGACTCGACGGTATGATGTTTATCTCTGGGCAGATTTGCGGTTAAGAACATTACATCGAAGATTACCTTTGCACCGAGATCGCTATGCTGCGAACGTTGTCGAGCGAAAGCATCAGAAATTGTTTGCCGTGGAATTAGAATGGCCTCTTCCTTTTTCTGTTGATGGAGATACTTTGATGTCTAGCAGAGTAATAGAAATGAGATGAAGGGGAAGCATATTCCTTTTCAAAAGTACGAGGACACTTATCATTTCACGTGAGAAAAACATGATAGCGAAAGAAAGGAAGTAGGTTTTGGTATAAAGTTAGAATTAAAGCAACAATTTGTTATATAAGACCACGAAATTTTATACGAAAACTAATGGTGTAGTAGCTAATTTTGTAACAATTAATGTTTCTGAAGTATTTAGAAAGGTGGTCAAGACATTTACATATTTAATTTCTAAAAAACAATGGATGTTCTTCTGTCAAATTTTTAATAAACATAAAAATAAAAGAAATTAATAAGTTTGAGAGACTTCAAATTGCTTACTTCTATGTTTATTTTATTTTACTTGACAAGGATCGTATCCAGTGTGAATACGTGCGTTCATAGATTGCCCACTGGAATTGGTATGATTTGCAGCTGTTCAGCTCTGCACACGCTCAAGTCACTTTACAACGATTACTCGGATCGCTAGAATTATGCACAGATTAACTGTCGTTAAATCATATTACGAGGCGCAATTAGACCGGACCACAACACGATCTGAATCCATTTCGTGTGGCCACCGTGAAAATAACTGGCCGAATCCGCAGAGTCCATTCAGCTCGTGTATTATTATCCTGCTGTCGGCTATGAATATGTTGGCAACCGAAATCTCAACCGCACAATTATGCCTATGTCATTCATTTATTTCCTTCGGCTAGCGGATCGAGCCGCGAACTAAAATGGAATGCTATGGTATTTGCACTTGCGTACATTTTCAAAGCTTTAATCGAATATTTCTTCCATTAATCATGATTGTCAGCAACGCATTTTATATTTGAACGCGATAATAAACGTCTAACATGTTTACGGTTTTTTTGTTGGCCTCTGGAACTAAGAAAAGAGATATACATGTAAAAGTCTAGGAATGATTCAGCAAAACCTATTGAAATTGAAACGAATGGAACGAAATGTAAGGACTGAAAATGAAATGTCCGAATCTTCCGAATTTAAAATAAATATTTAGAACTAGATATATACGAAACAAATTTTGAATACCTCGATTTGAAGCATTCAAACGTACATCCTGTTATCTTACAACCTGATAATTTGATTAATTCTATAATTACTTAATAATAGTTTTGAAAAGATTGAAATGTTAATTAACCATATGCATGTATTATGTAGCACGTTCGATTAGAACCTCTACCTAATCCAAACAAGAAATATCTAAAAGAAAGCTTCATATACACCAGTAGATTATAGACAGATAATTCAAAGACCCAAAAGACCTTCAGTCAAGAGCCTCTATTCAGCCTATTCAGAAACCCAAAATAGTGTCACGAATTATCTTCGTATTTACCCTTAATTAGCAGCGTAATCACCTCTCGGTCGTGTCATGCCCTCTTAATTTTCTCTTACTTGGCACCAGCACGTTTAAAGAGAGCAGAGCCAGCATCAAATGCAACGAAAATTAGATTCAAGTGCCAATACAAAAGCAGCAAATGCAGATGTCGAAATATTTCCATTAGACTCTCATAGGCTGGTCGAAGAAAATCATAAACGAAACGGAGCTATATATTGGCTTGATTATTTATGTCTTATTTGAAGAACACAAAATACGCCTGTCTGAATGTTTTAATAGGAGATATGTATTTATAGAGAAAGGAAATAACTTACTGCTCCATTAGATAGATTTTATCACATTTATTTAACAAAACGTGAACGAACCGATGATTCAACTCATGACTCATCCTATATGGAAGGATTTTTTTCTATCAGAGATTTTCTTGCAACCGAATCGACGCTTCGTTCCTCTTTTTTTTTCTTTTTTCTTTTTCTTCTTTTTTCGTTCAATCGCTAAGCACGACAACATTTTGCGTGTGACCTAATTCTGGTCGAGGAGCCGGAAGTTTCATGCAACACTTTCGCTTTCGGAGGCGAACATTCCGTTAGGTTGGCTCGGATTACCGCCTCCGCAACGTGGAATGATCGATCCACGAAGATGGCGCTCGTTGTCGATACCACGTACCGTACATTCGTACTTTCGCTCTCGCACCGTTGATTCCATACCTAGAATATCGTATCGTAAGAGCCTTCAGGATGCGACCTTTCTCGCCTCCAGTTCTTACCGACTGTTGGTGGCGAACCGCGAAGGACGCGTCTTCCATTGCTGATGGTATTTACTTATTTCCTGTGTGACGCTGCATCTTCGAAAGATGGCATGTCTGGCGAACGAATTCGTTATCTTGCCTAGGAATATTTAGTTGATGGGATAACGAGTTTATCAGTTGCAATTCATCATTGAATTTTAAGAAATTACCAGGAAAGTCTAAGAGGTTAGTAGGATACGCTAATGTCTGTAGCGAATGAGATACGTGATATATCTCGGATAGAAATAAATGAATATTATTATTACAAAATTCAGTCGTATTCGAGTAAGTCATATTCGAAATAAATTTCATATGTTAGGGGGCGTACTTAGCACATTTAAGATAGACGTAAATGAATGTTATAGTTACAAAACGAAACATGTGATATTAGAATTAAAGTATGTTTTTTGAAGATTTTAGTATAAATCCATATTTTAATGTAGTTTACATTTGAAATTAGTAAATCTGTCGTGATTTATAGATGCAAGTGTAAATCTTTCTTCAGCAATTCCAACGATGATCTGTTCAAATTAACGAAGACAGGTAAATTCTGGCGAATGAATTTAAAGCTCCCTTCGGTGAGAATAATTAAACAGGATGAAGTACGTTTGTTATTTATTAAGAAATTTTACAAGGCTATTCAATAGGTTGTTTCAACAACGATGAGCGAACCAACCACTTCCGGGTCACGTTATGTTAAACGTAACTTAGTAATGGCAGCAGTGGTGTGTGTGGAGTGGGTTAAACACGATGGAAGTCTGCACTTTGGGGTATAACTGATGTCTAAGGGAGTTTGTAGCGTGTAAATTTGTGTCTAGGAGAGCTGAGTGGATAAGGTTGATGAATAATGAGGTTTTACATGATTAACGGATTATTTCCTGAATATGTTTAGAGATGTACTTACCTGGCAAATGAAACCTTCCTTATGGAAGATACTCATAAATGTGAATTATTATTCTAATTGTTCTGGTATGAATATGGAAAGGTAGTAGGACATAGAGAATATTAATTGGGTACTAAAGTCAATTTGCTGTAAGATATTATTATATTACGAACTATGACACAATTAAATGATAAGATTGATCGATAAATCAAAATAATCATGTTCCGACTGTCGAAATAAAGAAATTAATTGAAATACGGACGTCTGTAATCTCAGCCAGGGTCGTATGGAAAAAATGTTTAATTTAGGAGCAACAGTATATTAAAGTGAAAATTTATATTTATATTACAGTTTCTCTTTGTCGTTTTTCAGTTTATTGAAATAGCAATTAATATTCGTAGTTTTTTCTGCTTTTAAATGAAATATCGCTAGTTATAAATCACCAGCTTTGTTTATTGTGCGAAATTCTAGAATGAAAATGAAGAATATAATAACTACGAATTTATGATTCATAATTCGTACCATGTTTTTTGAAATATTGTGAAGTTGTGATGATAGGAGAGAAAGAGACCGAAAAGGAAAGACATTATTTCGATCAGATATTCTGATTTAACCTCTACAATGTTAATTGCGCCAGAACCAGAACCATAAATCTTCCAAGTCTTGAGGGCAACTATTCATAAGAAATACATACATTTTCGTTGCAGAAAAACTAGCCATTAAAACTATCAATTTCAGATTTGGTTAAATATCCTAATTAAATAAACCAGTGCCATAAACTTACTCGACTCTCGAAAGTTACATAAGAAATACGCACCATCGTTATACAAAAAGTGAAATAGTGCAAGCTCTTAAATCTTCCGACGACTCAGCCACAGCCACGCGGGAAAGCCCATTTCCATCGAGTAGTTCGAAAACAGATTCCGTGCAATTTATGCGTCCAACATTTTGAATCTTACGAGAGTTTCGATCTCTGGACACAGCGTCCGCCGTACATCCGTTATTCTACGGTTGTCCATTCCATGGGGACGCCGGATATTCCAAAGATGGCACCGGGACACCGAGACTACGGACTCTATAGCGACTTGATGGCACGCGAGCTTCCCTCTTTGACTGGAATATTAATATCCTGCCGCTGTAAGCGGTCTAAGGGGACGCATAAAGCGAGAGCCGTGGGACAACTCGGGAAAACTGAAGCCATGCTGTTCTCTCTCCATGTCCGCTAGTATTGCCATGGCTTGTTAGAAATTCGTCGAGACATTTTATGAGGCTGCTTGTAATTTAACGGCAATTAATTCTGTATTAACCGCAACAGAGGAAATTCGAGACGGTGTACAGGACGGTTGAAATGATATTTTTTGGTTCCTTGATGGCTTGACTGGATGACAAATTCTATACCACGGGAGTTATCGATGATTTACGATAGCGAACGTAATATAACTCTTATAGAGGTAGATGAAAAATGAAAGTTTCATCGAAGAGATGTACGTTTAAAGATCACGAATTAAAAGATGGAAAGATGAAAGAGGCATTCTTTTATTTTATTTGTTAGAGTCTGATATTATAGAGTTCTAGCTTAGATATCCTTTGCATTTATTAACAAAACTTTTTCTATTACGTAATTTATCTGGTACTTAATTTTCGTCTATTTATTTCTGCAAAAAATAAGGAAAAAGAGCAATTAATAAAAGAAATCCAGAGAAGTAAGAAAATAAGAAGCAAGAAGCACAGAGATACTCGTGCAATATTATAGTCTCTGAATCAAACGACTTGACAGATTTATGAACATTCGAACACTCTGAATCTGATTCAGATTCATATGATACAGTGATGTAACTGAAAGACCACAGTGACTTTTGAAAAATACGAATTCATTATCTTCAGTTCATAGAACCGAACAATAGAAAAGATAACAATATTGAAGAATAAAGTAACAATTTCGTCTATAGAGATAACGATCTCTATAGTGTGATCAAATCGCTTGATCGTGGATTTAAATGTCAGACAGCTGCTTCGTTTCGTATTTACCAGAGCCTTGAAGAGTATCTCGCGTTAACAGGTCAGTAGTTTTTTTCACGAACACGTTGAAAAACAACGAAGTTATTTTTAATGAACAGCAACAGGATAAAATCGATGGCTGGATGCGAGGTGAAAATGTTTGAACGAGAAAAACGAAGGTGTTAATAATGAGGCTTGTAATTTATCATGCTGTCAGCATGAAATTCTTCTTTTCGTTCTCCCACCTTCCTTTTTTGTTTTTTTTCGGGTTGCTTCGTCGTTACGTTATTTTTTAAACGAAGCTGTCTGATAAATACAGATTGTTCAAATTAATGTTTCAAACAATTTCCACATCGGTCACGAAAGTCTCGGCCATGGAGCCAAGGCCTTCATTACATTCAGCTTCTCACAGACATAAGGTCGATAGAATTGTGGAAACATGTTTTAATTTGCATTTTATACTGATGTCGAAACAGCCGAACAACCTAGGACGAGTTAAGAGCTGCGGCGGACTGATTTCCTGTGATTACGTCTCTCCGCCCACGATTAATTCGTAGGATTAACATTTCCATTATCCTCCTTTCCGATGTAATGTTTTAAGCGATTTAACAGATGATAATATATTAAGCTTTTAGCGAACTTTTTTATCTTGTTGCAAAATGCTTTCGTAGTACGTGAAATGTTTTAATAAGTGTAACTTATTTTAAAATGACAATTTTTATCTCGGTGTAAGCATATTATATTATTTCTCTATGAAATTAATATAAAAAAATGTGAAGCTATCGCTTTAATTAAACTTGATCGATAGCCAGACAAGATTTAATTGATTCTTGAAAGGCGCGAGAAAAGGGAACTCGTTACCACGAACAAGTGATTCGTCATGTTCTGAATTAGATTCCCGCTGCTCGCGATATCAGCGTGCGTAATACCTAAATCATTCGAAATAGGTGTTAATTACGTAAGCGGATAAATTTATACCGAGATTGCAATCTGATCACCGAAAACAGTGTTCTCGTTCGACACGGATATCGCAGATTAATTATTGCATTAATAATTTCTAATGGTAATAACCAGTCATGGTGTTTCTGCATCCTCGAAATTCTCATAATCCACTATGGTATGAAAACGGATGACTAGATAATATACCTTAGATATCCAAGTATACGTTAATTAACTTTAAACTTTTCAAATCTTCCTCATATTGTTGAATTTCCTGGTAAATCTAAATTATTGCTTTTGTGTCATCAATTTACTTGTAGGAATAAATACGCTACAAACGAGTATTCTTATCGGGTAAAGAAAAGGAAGAAAAAATAGTTCTCTTACGTATCGACAGCGGAGACAGTTTGCCATTGTAAATTATGAAGAGAGAAACACCATTAAACGGACCTAATCACGGGCTATCGAGTTTGGAACTGCAAGGGGCAAATCTAATGGGCAGTACAGAAGCAGGGCAACTGGTCCAGACCAAGTGGCGGATTTGCTGCAGTACTTCGGAGCTCGATAACCCGTGATTAAGTGGCTATTCGTAATGATACTTTATGAGCTATCGCCTCGAACCGATTCCATTTTCCACGCGAGTTAACGAACTACCGATCCAACCAATTTTAGCTTGCACGCGCGACACTCGATCTCGCGTTTCTCGCGTTTCTCGCGTTCGTTCCTCTAACTTTAATCGGATCCGGGACGCTAGTAGACTGCACGTTAAAAATAGGAAATTGTACCGTTCACTTCGTGTTCTGCTCTTCGTGTTTTCTTCCACTCTTATACAGGTTTATTTCGACTATTAGGTATGTTTCGTCGTATGTTATTATTTCCTATTTTTATATTTCTATATTTTTAGACGTTAACGTCTTTTAGTTGACATTCCTAAATATGAAAATATTGAAGATTTTGTCGACGAGATACTTCTACGTTCTTAGAAACCCGGCTGCAGAATATAATTCAGTAAACAATTTGAAGAATTGTTATATTCTCTACATAAATTAATGCAAGAGTTGGACTAACGTAATGAATGAGTTGGTATAGAAAAACAATTTCAGAATATGATCCAATAAAAAGTTTCGAAAACTGTCTCTATGATATCTCTTACAATTGTACTTCAAGGATGATTCCCAATTTCTATATTCAATACTTCAGAATTGGATTAAAGAGATAAGAAATGGTATTTGTTACTAAAAATCTTGCCTACGTCTAATGAATCCATTTCGTGTTGACAACACACCCTTTTGACTCTTTGACAACATCGATATAGTCCATGTCGATTCTCCCATGCCAGAACCTTCCACGTTCATGAGAAATTCACGAAATCCTATGAAAATTGCAAACCTACGAAATCTGGTCTGGATCAACGTATCTCAAGAGGCAGCGCTTGTGAATAAACGTCTCGTGGTACGACTGGCCACGATATACTTGATTTACTCGCTCTAGATATAGAGACGGTATGGCGAAAGGTGGTAGAGAAGGGCAGAAGATATGCACGAGAAGTGACCAACGTTAGCCTGACGTCGAGGTTAGGTTCCTAACCGAGTTTATGGAGCAATGTCCATAACCGAGCTATACAAATATAGCGTCTAGCTTGAAGCATTCAGGAAAGCGATCGGTCGATGCTAGAAGCGCGACGAAGAACGACCAGTGCAAGCATTATAACTATTCAATGGACAACCAACAGTGCTATGACCACGGCAATCGAGATCGAGTGGGCGGCTTAGCATTTTCTATATGGAAACTGCTCCTCGCAGCTAGATTTTTTATCCTTCCCTTGGAGTACAATGAGATTTTGTAAGTAAAGTTGACGTATAAAGTATAAAATGGATGTCTTGAGTGAAGGGTAGTTTCGCAATTTTCGATGTAAATAGGAAATGAGTCGTAGAAAGTTACGAGATATTTCATGGTAGGAGTATATAAAGTTATTGGATTTAGAATCTTCGTCCTTCGGGATGTTCGATTCAAGTTGCGAAGTATTTTCTGGAAAATTGCTGTGATTATCTGCTGTGTTGTCGTATTAAATAAAAATAAATAGTTATTTGATTATTTTAAAAGGATAAATCAGGGATAATCAAAAAGGGTTGGGAAATATCGTTGTAGATTAATAAAGAGACATTTTTCGAGAGAACTAACTCCGCACAGATTCAGAATTATTAGGAACCTAGCAACTTCCTCTATAACTTTCATTTCTTATTTCTATTCCAAGATTCACGTTACCGTAGCAGAAGCAAATATCATGTTTCTTCTTCCAATGCACTGATTTAGAACTATTGAAATAATTAACAAGAAATTCCCAACAATTTAAATTTTATACTTCATTTCATATTTCCATTCCAAGATCCACGTTACCGTACCAGAAGCAAATATCATGTTTCTTCTTCCAGTGCACTGATTTAGAACTATTGAAATAATTAACAAGAAATTCCCAACAATTTAAATTTTATACTTCATTTCATATTTCTATTCCAAGATCCACGTTACCGTACCAGAAGCAAATATCATGTTTCTTCTTCCAATGCACTGATTTAGAACTATTGAAATAATTAACAAGAAATTCCCAACAATTTAAATTTTATACTTTTATTTCAACATCTTCACTATCGCAACAGAAACGAACGATACGTGTATGTACATCTACGATTGTGTACGATACACTGATTCAGAATTATAAAGGAACATACTGAACGCAACAACACACTGGTTCTTACAAAAATTTCTATTCCACGCTTCTATCTCAAAATCCCCACTACCGTAACACGTTTCAAAGATCCTAAGAACAGCTCGAAATCCGCAGATCCGGAAAATCTTTACACGAGCGAGCGACGAGAGCCTCGAAAATCCACGTCGAAATCACAGAGTGTCCGTGTTCTGTAATTCGAATTCTTCCTTTTCTTCGATTTCGAAGAAGCGGTACGATGCAATTCAGAGGAAACCGGGACTAGAACGAACTAAAGAAAAGCGTGGCTAGCGTGATGGGTAGAAAGAGAAGGAAGAGGAGGAACTGGAATGGGAGCAAAAATCAAAGCACTGGTTCGAATGGGAAAAAGCGGAGGATTCGGAGGAGAAAGGGCGGAATTTGAGGTCTCTCGAATCAGCAGAGGTCTGGCTTGATGCTGCGTAAGGGTAGAGGGGCGGCCATTATTGGATTACGGCGGCTCTGGCACGTTTCGCCGCGTAATCCTGCAGTAGCGTAAGGGTTACCATGTTATAGGGCTACACTGACTGCCCTTTGCCTTTTCATTCACCCTACGGACACGTCGCTTCGTAGTTGGATACCTTCGTACCCTCATATACACCAGACATCTGTAGCTTAGAACGCGTTTACGAATTTTGGTTGGTTATCCCTTCCGGCGGAATATCGTGCCTGTCGACGCCCTTTGAACTCCTATTCACGCCGAATATTTAGGGACAGTCTCGACGTGCCGACCATAAGCGCGTTTAAATGGTTCTGGTCAACCGTGGGAAATTAACTTAACGAGTATTCTGGCCTCGCGAAATAATTGGGAATAAATGAAGCAACGGGGAGAATTTTGGAGACGAGGGATTTTGGAAGATGAATTTTGTGGTGTTCTGATAAATGTAGCGTTTTATAGAAATTCGTTTAAGAGGATATTAAATTTTAAGAATATAGATATGTCAGACTGAAACTTTTTCCATTGTCGGTTTTACATTATGGAACTTGGGTTACTTTATTCTATAGGTATTTATGAAATCGTATCTTTTTAATAGAGAAACGGGGAAAGTGTATCGAATAGTATCTTTTTGATAGAGTAACAAAGAGTTGATTAATTCATGGATTTTTAAGTTATCGTGCTTCTTCTAACATTTTAATTATCTAGAAATGTTTTAACAATTAAATGATTATCAAGAACAAAAAGACACGCTGCGGCCTGCGATCGAAAGTTCCTTAGGAATTTCGATCGGGAACGGTAAATTATCGAAACATTAATTAACCCAAAATTTCGATCACCCTTGCAAGAAAGATTTAAAACTTGAAATGGTTATGAAAAAGATTCTTGCATTTTTATTTTTTTCCATTTGGTAATACTCGCAAAACTTTGCAAAATTCCCTTCATGCAAAAGCGAAGATATTCGATTGCCTAAATATCGTATGCCATTATTAATCAAGATAATCAAGGTTCCACTACACCACCGTTCAATTCCACTCTGCATGCAGAATATCATAGCACATATTTTTTACTCTGAATCTTTACTAACCTTTTCTATCTTTCGCCATCATCCAAACGCATTGCGAATCTGTCCATACGCTCGGCTAGAACCGTATATCATGTAGCATCGCGTAAAGTTTATCCATGCTTGCAAAATAATTGAACGCTAGAAACAGATGTCCGTCTACCCTGTCAGGATCCGGGGAAGCCGCGTTCGGCTGACGGTTTTTCGAAGCGCGGCCGTGTTCGTACATCAGAACCTGCTCGAAACGTCGTGTATTCGGTGAGGCAGAAGAACACCGGGGGGAACCATGTCCAAGCCGTTCTTCAATGTCCGATTGGTACGTCGTACGGGGTGGCGAAACGGGCTGCGATCGAAGGCTGTTCGGGAATACAAGAAATTACAAGATGCCTATCCGATGGTGGAAGGCTAATGGTACCGACTGAAAGGCCAATAAGAGTGGACTAAGTGCTGCCCTGAATCACGGGCCGAGTGATGTACAGACAGTCGGTGCCTGTGACGAGGTAACCCGAGCATTCCTGCACGTACTTCGCTTGTCTCTTTCACCGAAATCACCGGTCCACTCGATCGAACCCCTTTCGAATAAATGTCCGCGGGACCGCTCGACCGGATCCAGGGCTAAGAATCTCCCGGACATCTGCTGACTGGGCCCACTATTTTTCTTGATTGCTCAATCTTCAATGCTATGCATCATCGAGCTGTTAAGAGGTTCAGTCATATTTGTGGACAGCTTTATTGTCGTGTTTGATATTGATAGGTTGTGGAAATTGGGAAATAAGTTTTGACTTTGGAGCGTTACGTGGACGTGTAGTCGATGTTAAGCTGTTATTTAGGCGATCAGACGTTTTAATAACGTTTATGGGAAATTTTATGGTACTATTTGATATTAAACGGAGTATTAGAGTCCTGTAAATAATTTTGGGTTTAAAGTGTTTTTTGATTTATATTCTGCTGTATACGATTGGACTGTTGAGAGATTTTCATGATATTTATTCTCACAGATAAAATTCTCCAGTTTTATTGTTGTATCTGATTTCTACAGATTGTAAAATTCTATGAGTAGGATGTAGAAAATTGTGAATAATTTTTGTCACGTGTACATTTACTTCATTCATGTATAGTTATTATTTTCCCCTAATTTCTTAAGATAATCGTTTCATTCTTTCCACTATTTCTACTCTCTCAATTTCCTTGGGCAAATAAAACAGAAAAGATTTATCCCACGGTATGCGCAATAATGCTTCTTCCCACTTTTCACGAAGAAGCATCTTCGATTCCCCATCTTTCCATCAATTCAAGTACAGGGTGTGACGATCGTCTATTTATCAGATAGAAAAGGATCGACGATTTTTACCGCGATCAATGCTGATACCGGTCGCGGTTTCTGTCGAAGGATTTCACACGGAAGTCCCCGGAGCCTGACGAATGCGTTTTACATCTCCTCGCGCGATTACCTCGCGCACACTGCGATCCGAAGTCGGTGGACGCGCGAGGGGCGCGCTTGCAAACGTCAACGTGACAAATGGCGGCCAAAAGTGGACGAGCAAGACTGCGACGTGACCCCTGGTAACCTCGCCATCAAGCATCCGAGAGACTCCTCGAGGAATGTCGTGACGCCTTCTGCGTCGCTTGTTTCTCCTTCCTCGACGTTTCTCGCCTATCGCAAAAAATTATTTCGCTGCTGGGGAAAATCCGGCCACCGACGATCCCGTGTCTAGCAAACGTATCGTGCATTTCTGTTTGTGGCGTAAGTGTGCGAGAATGTGGGTGGAATGTAGAGGGAGAAAGTTAACTAAAGAAAGTTAAGTGGGAGTTGGAGCACACGTAGATGTATCTTTTTCTTTCTGAAATAGGTTGACACATATCGTGTTTTGAACACGCGAATGAATATTCACGTTTCTGTGAATATTTTCTGTACGAATTTGAGATATGTGTCATGAATATATACGAAATGTCTGAAGCAAAGTACTCGTGCAATTATAATATTTAGTAGGTGAAAAAAATTCTCATGTAGATTCTCATGTAGATTTTTTTACTAATGTTCGTAAAAATATGAATTTGTATATAACATTCCTCTGTTGTTCAACTTCTCACTCTTCTAGCGTTCATTATTCACATCACTGAAAAATCTCAGATACCAGCCATGGAAAAGTCGTATAAATTGTCCGTTATCAAATTTTCTCATTTTGCCATTAATTATCCAAATTATTCGGAAGGATACCTTGAGAAACATAGTAACAGTGGTACATCTTCGAAGGAAGATTTCCAAGCGATTAGCATGGCAAGAGATTCGTTGAACAATTGTCTTAATTTACCTAAACTCGTCGGCTGAATCGGGCGTTTTCTTCACGCCGATTACCGGACGAAATCTCCGACGATAACGCGAGGCATCCGTCGATTCCGTGGAAATGCAATTACGCGACTGGCTGAAGCTCGTCTTCCGTCGAAAGAAATCTGACACGGCCGAATTTCTCCGGAGACGGTCGGAGAAATTACTTCACTTGGTAGGATTGCATGCTCGTGATATAAGCGAGCGGAAGCACTTTTGCACTGTACGAACCGCGGGTTTCCTTCTTCGTGGAACTTTCTTAAAATCTCGTTCCGCTACCTCCGCTATCGCGCCACGAATTTTCCGCAACATTTTTCAAACTTACGTCATCTGAGGTAGCTGGGATTTTCTGTTAGTTGTTTTAATTAATCAGGTTGATGGGTGAAAGAAGTTCGCCGAGTTCATTCAGAGGTTATGGGGGATTTCAGGTATTAGAGGACTAAATGGGATTGGGTTTTATTGCTGCGATATAGGCAGTCATTATGATCAGTTCCTTATATTGAAAAATAAAGAGTAACAATGATGTTATATGATGTCATATATTATTTCTAAGAAATGTTTCTTTATATTTACGATTATGTATTTATGTCATCTTAACGTAAAATAACTCCGTATGTTAAGACTGACTCATTCTGCGTGGCTATTTTTACAATTTCTTTTCATGTTATTTTGTTTTCTGCTCTTCTTATCTTTATATGTAACCTACAAAATGCTTTAATGTTAACCTCTTGTTAATGTGTACCCTCTTCTTGGATAAAACTTTTTAATTGTCGCATTAATTCAAAAAGAAAATCCATGAGAAAATTCGTGAAAATATTTCGGGCAGATAAAATACAATATTAGAATTAATAATTATCTCTTCATGCTTGGTGTTTACATTTCATCATTTAAACCAAAGATTTAGACAGAATCACGAATTTTCCCATTATTTCTGCAAAGATTTTTCAAGCAATGCTCTAATAGCAGGTTAGGTATCGCGTAATGGATTGGCCGAGGTTCGCTGCAGCTTGTTTTTGGTCCTGTTTGCTTAGACTAAATTTTAACCCATCAACTAGTCGGCTATCATATCTACGAAATACGAGAACTCGCTTTACTTACCTGAGGCGGTCTCAGAGGCAAACATCATGTGCTTCTGTATTATCGCATGCAATTCTGCTCGGGCTTTAATTAAACTAGACAGTAGTTTAAATGACGATTCGCCGAATCGTTTGCAAAGAGGTTAATCCACACACGTAATTAGAGAGTGGAAAAAGAAGATATTCCGTGATATTATTACATTTCCTGTTAAAGGAGCAAAAAGAATGTTTACCGTTTCGTGGAAAGAACGAATGCTCTTGGTTTATTTCATAATTATCTATTTGCGTCAAATGGTTAAATTTTACGGGTAAAACGTGTTGCACGTGAACAGAGATAACGCAAGTCACGAACATGAAGTTACACTAGAGCTTTCTTCGAAATAGAGCGTGCTATAGAAAGACAGATAAATAATTTTATAGTTATTATGCTGTTATATTGCTGCACTGTTGTATTGTTTGTTTGATAGTTTACACTTTAAACTTCATTTTAACAATGTGCTTCGCTTCTAGGACGACTACAATGCTTTTATAGCGCTCTATAGAAGTTAGTACATATTCCTATTCATTTTATATTCGTCTCTAGATAAAACAGAGTGAAGTAATCCACGTTCTACAGTTTAAATAGATACACAAAGTTCTTTTATTTGTAGGTACATTAGCTCCTAATTCAATCTAGATTAGTTTATTAATTCAATTTATTAATACTATAGATATTTCAGCATAGTTTGAATCTCATTTCCAATGTTGTTAAGACATTCGATTTTACTATTATAATAGGTTACTATTGTTAAGACATTAATTAGTGTTCAACAAATCTGATAGCTATTTTATAACACGTTTAAGAATTATTTACTTTCTTTTTCATTTTATACATATATACTAAGAATTATTATATCTATTATATAATATATTTTTCTTATCATTGGCTATACTTTCAGAATTATAAGAATTCAGAATTTAAATATATCATTCTTATACCTCAACGATATAGAAAGAACAATATACACTACATAAATATCGTATCCACTACCCCCCAAAATTGCTACTACACTAAAATTATATATATACATAATCTCCACAAAGAAACGAAAAAGAGATCCAAACCACAAACGTACTCATAGCACTCTTACCGATATTGACAAGTACCATAAAAGACAATCCATACTTGAGGCTCAACCCCTTCAGTGTGCATCGAGCTCAAATGGTTTGTTTAATCCTTGCGAGAGGAAAAAAGGGTCGAGGGACAAGTATCGTTTAAAAATGTCCTTTGGCGCTAAGGGGAACCGCGCGGTTCATCGCGGGGCGACGTCGAAAAAGACGGACGCTTCGAGCTCGTGACGCGGACCAGCGAAGATAAACTACGGGGAGGCATTGTTTGCATCGTAGCCGAGCAAAAGTTTTTTCTTTTGCCGCGGTGAACCCTCTTTCCTTTCCCTTTTGGCCCCAGAGGTTCGTCCGCGCGAGAGATACTTCCCGGCTGGTCGTCGCTTCTGTCGCAGCTCGCTTGCAAGAATTATTATGCTGTCCCGATGTTATTACCGGTTACTTGTCTTCCTTCTTGCCCCAGCCGGATAGAAAAAGGAAACGCGACGCTCAGCGTTCTGGTTTTTCCCTGCCGTGCGCAGCGAACTGCGAGTTTTTCCTCTGATTTACGGTTTCTTCAGGACCCGAGAGCGGTATTACGGGAAACGGTATTGTTCCCATCCTGTGTTGTTTGCAAATCCTATTTACTATTCGTAGAAGCACAACTAATTTCCTTGAGAAATTATGACTGCTTGGTGTATTGGTTAAATAATTAGAATTTTCCAAAAGGAAAAATATTTCTTCAGTCTCTACTTATGATTTTTTCTGTCACAAAGATCTATGTATTTGCATAGGTATTCTCAAATTATGCTTGTCCTTCTAATATTTGATCTTTAACGTATTTCTTATTTTAATAAAAGAATGGTACAGACGACGTTGTCGTCTTAATGCAATTCATGGGAAAAGACACGTATACGTGTTCGAACAAATGTTCTAGAATGCATCGTTTACTTCCACAATATTTTCTGCAACTATCTTGTATTGTAAGTTATTTCGTGTTATGTTATAATTGCGCGTGTCAATTGGCTGAACTACAAGTTCTACCACTTGGCGAATAATTCAAATGAAACCGCCTCAATTCCAATGCAGATCGATCAGCCTACAATTCCCTTCGAATTCCGATTACTCTAACTACTATGTGAGCGAAAAGTGGAGGGTCAAAGGTCACGGGTCGTCCAATATTCGGGACCGACAGGATAGGAGAATGCAAGGGACGAGCACATGTCGGGAGCACAGGCCGTCAGAGACATGGAACTAGGTGAGAGGACTTCTGGGATTAAGCCATTTTTCCGGTACGTGACTCCGTGGCCGGATCGGGAAAGAAGTTTCGAGGAGAAGGTAGTTTCCGCGGGACGTTCAACGTATTTCCCCGACGATGTCCTCGCCTCCTTACACGATTACAATAAATTTCCTCGACGACGTTATTTCCGCCTTAATAACGCGACTCTTCTCGGCCGAGTTCTACATAAATTTTAATGAGAACTCGCCCGGATTCGCCGTGTAGCTAGCGCAACGCGATTTACCGTTAAATTCTTAACCGTGTCTCGCGAACGATAAGAGGATCAGAATAATTTTACAAACTATACTCTTGGTGTAAAACCGTGGGTGTAATAGAATATTGGTGTCTTCGAGAATTTAAAGGGTGTCTGCCCAAACTGCTAGATTTTTCACAATCGTGTCTTGTAAAGAAAGAAAAAAATAATTTTTCAGAGCAAGGTATTTTTGGTGCAAACGCAACGCAATATGATCTGCAATTAGAATATTGATAATTTTCTATATTTGAAAAGTATTTTCAAACTGTTGGATAAAATGATATAGAGTTGGTGCTTACTTCAAAACAGTACCTCGCGAATGGTGATGGGATTGGAACAATCGTAGAAAATAAAATCACTGTAAAAATTACTGTAATATAGTGTGTAATATTGGTAATTTTAAACAACGTTTTCGAATAATTAAATGGAATGCGTTGTCTTCAACAAACACGAGCCAACTAAATTTTGGTGCAGATTCCAATCACGTTTTCCCTTAACACTCAATAAAAAGAATTTTCTCGAGAGTCCATAATCGCTGCTCCAGATGGTTATGATCTTCCCGGCGGATTAATTGTACTATTCTATCGTACGTGCTTGAAAAATCTTCCCCTCCTTTTTGAGCGATAAAAGACTAGTGCTGCTCTTAACACAAAAATTCTATAAAAAGAGAGATAAAATCATTCGTTTTCCTTACTTTAAGTGTAAAAATGCTAGTATTGTTTTTATATCAAACGACGATTATAAAAAGTATTCCTAAAAACATAGAGCAAGTACGGGAGAAGTGACACACAGTTAAAGAAATGAATATAGTATCGAAATTTTATCAATTTTTCCAAGGGTTGGTATTTTTAATAAAATATCGGTTTGTAGTAACGTTATGCGTATTTTACTTTCTTTATGGTAATTATATTTAACGAAATGGTAATTGTATTTACCTAGAGTAACGATAATTTGAAAAATCTGAAGGAAATCAAAACCGTAAGCAGAATTATAAAACCTTTGTCCACAAGATGCATAGGAGCAATTGCGCATTCACTAGATTGATGACTTTTCTGATTACATTCAACGTAAGGCTCAACCAGTCACAATATCTGCCACTTGAAAGGCGACGAATCTTCCTGTATCGCACATATCACGGGAGCAGCAATCGAAATACCAAATTCTGATTTATTACCAAGTGAACCTTCGACCATAATAACAGAAAATAGGTATATTCAATGAGACCGAACTAATCAGCCCTTATTCACCTCCGGTATACATAATACTAGACTACTTGCACGCATTCAAACTGCATATCTCTAGCACACAAAGAACTTGGTAATAAAAAATCGTCAAACACAAAGGAAATCAGTTTTCAAACATGTCTAACTAAATTACGTTACGAAGTTCCATTCGGTGGGTCTCAAAGAAATCGTGCATTCATCCCGCAGCGCAGTCAGGTAGCAAAAGTTGAAAATAAAAATAAAAATATGCCGCATTACGTGGAATTACAAAGTACAGGCACGAAGTTCCATAGGAGCACAGTATACACGAAGGAGCCACCCGTTTCTGTACCCGAGTCGTAACCTGGTCCGGAATCGCGTCCACCACTTTATTAGGGAGCATGAAAGACGTTTTCCCATGCACATGGCACGAAATCAGCAGTCAAAGGCCGCGCAGCACGTCATTACGTTTGTGTACCAGGTAAACGAAAGAAGAGTTCAAGAGGTCGGAATAGTCCGGTGGAACTCGTTAATCCGGCCGGTGCAAGGCACCCAGAAGTGCTCGGAAGTGCGACGAAGTGGCACTGCACGCGTCTCGACGCATTCAACTTAGAATCGTCGCGATTCTAAAAGGACGTCCATTAGTAACTAACGATATACATACATGCACGCGTGAGTTCATTCTCCTCATCTGTACAGACAGCTCCGTCGTTTCTTTTTCAACTGGCAGGTCGAAAAGGAATCGTGGAAAGGACGAGAGACGGTCTCTTCGACGTGTATCCACTTTTTGTTTTTATCCCAGCGGCTTTTTTCTGCGTGGAAACAACACCTGTTCGACGCTGGCTCGCCGCGCGAGAGAAACCTGTCCGATCGGTGCATTCAAGGGAAGTGTAGAGATTCTGACGACGATGCGGTAGGTAACGCGGTTTCCGGAGATAATGGAGGAATTCCCTGTTCGGTTAGTCGCGTATTTATCGTTCGATGCAGGTAGTTTCAAGTCCTTTTTTCGTGAAATAAATGGATTTTGGGCACGTAATTGCGTTATGTATAGCAAGCTGTGGTGACTGGACGGCGGACATTTATCCATTTCTCTGAAAATGTATACTTTGTAAGGAAAATTTGATTATCTCGTGACTGAGTTCAAAATATATTGAGACTTAACGACAAAGACTGTATCTTCTTCTAGAACTATTCGATTCTCTAGAATTCTAAATAACGAAGAGATATTTATTTCCTAATTCTTCTTCTACTAATTAAACGATTAAACCTATTCTACTTTGGCGTGTATCTCCGAAATTTGATTGCTTCTGGCGAGAAAATTTGATCATCTTATAACGATCGAATACAAATCTAGAATGTAGATAATCGTCATTTCTCTCAGAATTGTCAAATTCTTCAGAATTTTATACGATTATGAATTATCTATTTTCTAATTGTTTTTGTTAAAACGATTATATTCCATCCTGGTATGTGTCTCTGAAACTCTACAAACTTTGCAAGAAATTATATCGATCATCTCGTGATTGATTCAAAATATATCGACAAATGTCTCTTCTTTTTAGGACTGTCCGATTCTTCAAAATTCTAATTGATTAAGAAATACTCCTTTTTTGATTCTGCTTCTCGAAGGATTATACCTATCCTGTCGTAAGAATACCAATCTCTGGCTTGACGTTTATTTCACGCCGCAGCGTAGCACCGGTTGCCGCATCGCAAGGAGGTAATGACGAGGTGCGGAGAAGTAGGCTATTGTCTAGATCGCGCGGGACATATATCAACGTCGCGAAACAAGGGCCCGAGTACTCGTTAACAATGGCGGAATGTCGCATTAATATTCGGGACGCCGCGCTCTTCTGTCTTTAACGCGTTGGATATGTCGACTGAGAATCGCTCGCGATAACTCTTTTTCATCGTGCCGCTGTGTTCCGTTAACCATTAATTCCCTGTGTTATCTGTTGCGCAGGCTGGACAGATGTTTGATAGGTGTACGTTGTTCAACAAGTAAATTTTCATTAGAATTGTTAATATCCCCTCTGCGCTTATGAAAGATCGTTTCTCTCTTGCATCTCCTGTACGAATACATCCACTAATTTCTATCTTCGGTTTTCACCGAATAAAGTAGGATATTCTCTCTGTGAACAGGAAGAAGGATACTGTAGGTGGATACGACATAGCATGGTCGCACGCTTCCGAATGTCAAATCATGTACATAATGTAATAAATGAGCCTACCAAAAGCAAAATTGATCAACTCCACTTTGTACCAATTTCTCTATTTTATTATATTGGTACGCGATTAATATGCAATTCTCGAAAAATAAATCACTTATTTCCATACACTGATTTATTACGAGAAGATTACATAAGTGGTACGTAAATTAACACTAATGTACGAATAATTTTGCAATCCAAGATTCAAATTACTTCTACAAGATACATACTGTGTGACGCGTCAATGAGGATGACGTCGTCACGGATGTCGTCAATAACTGATGACATATGTTCCATTGATAATATTATATTTAGCTTTGCCATTTCTTTTCATCGAAAGGAACGATTTAGAAATTATGCTTAGAAGATTAAAGCCAATTTACGACCGCGCTATATCGTTTCCATTTAGCATTCCTAATTCCATGCCTCACCAAACCATCCCTTTAAAAACCGAACGGTATCACTGTTAATGTAGGTCAATCGTTTTGAATGATCTTCCTGTCGATGACAATGGTTCACAGTCATAATTCGATGGCAATTGAAACACACCCAGATCTCTATCTTCCCTCTTCAAGCACCTCGATTGCAATCCCACTTTCGTTTCTGAAGAATTGAAACCGTTAATAAGCAGTCTGGTGTACAGGTTCGATAAAGAAAGAAAGAAGCAAACAAAAATACGCGAGATCGTTATTGGTGGCTTCGAAAGTGTGACGAGGGAGGATGGAAGCGGGTCAGTGGCAGGATGATCGCTAGAAAAGGATATAGAGACCGGCTAAAAAGAGAACTCGAGGACAATGAGGGACGCCACATTAATATTCGTGGCATGCGGCGCCAGGCCTCTCTCGTTCTCACTTTCCTCTTCTCTCTGGCTGCTTCTCCGCGGCTTGTCTTCTGCCTGAGGCGATTCGTGCGCTAGATTGCAATCGCAACAGCTTCGTTAATTACTAGATCCTTCTTCCTTCCCCATTGGTAAGGGGGAATCGCCCGCCATAGCCCATCCAACCACCGAGAGCAGTTTACACACGCGGATCGTTTTCCTGGGATTCACTCGTGACAACCAGAGACTTCCTGCGGATCTTGTCTGTGACCACGATGACCGCGCGGTGTCGTCGTGGTCCGCTCGTTCTCTCACCCTTGACACGATGCCTCCCTTTCACGGGATTCCAACAAAGCCGGAGAACAGATCCTTCGGTCGGCCTTTGTGTACCGCGATCCCTTGGTTGGATACGAGGACGCTTACTCGTGCCTAGCCCGTTTTTCTCTCTGCACATGGATAATGTTCTTCGCTGGGTGTATTAACATTTCGACGCCGCCTTTGGATTACCGGCGACACGAACAGAATAGGTTCAACGATTTGATCTATTTTACGAGAAAATATCGATTTGTTATTTTAGCGGTATCGGATTTGCTGATATTTTCTGTGCAAATTGCTATTTTTGTTAATTCATTTGTGGTTGATGCGAGGCTTGCTCGGACTTCGTGAGGAATTTTATGTATATTAAATGTAATTAATATATGAATAAACGAAGAGTGTGTGGAATTTTAAATAAAATCTTCATTCAAGACGTAACAATTTAATTTTTCAGAAAGCTTCACGATACAGGAATACTGAAATTACTGATCAATTGTATAGAAGGAACTTCGTAGTAGAAAGGATTGCGATATAATTCAATAATACTTTATAACACAATCCATTTCAAACCAAAGCCAGGATAAAATAAAATTAATTTATACCATGTATGATCCTGCTTACAATCATTCCATGTATCTACCAAGAATCAATCGTAAAAAGGAGCTAATAATAATTCACTCAGAAACAACGAAAGATCACGACCGATGACGGTAGATCATTGATCATAGCTATCCCTACGAGCATCGCTGTCAGACTATCCGCCTCTGTATCATACCAACAATGACTCGAAGCCAAAGTACAAGCACGAAGAATTTCAATTATCTGTTTCACATTAAAGCCCTATTTTTTCTAAAAGATTTTTAAGGAAAAAATATTTTGTGGAGACAGCTGAGAAAGTTTTTGAATAAAAAGCCCATTGGACAAAATGTTTTTTCGGAAAACTTTGCAATTTATATTTAACTATTCAACTCGTAATAGCGCGGCGATTTCCCCCGAATGGAACATTGCTCTCATTTTTTCTGCACTATTTTTCCTACTATTGCTAGGCGTCAAGTATGAAGTGTCTCTTATCGTCTCTCTCCTCCTCTGATCTTCTCGGGACCGACATCGCAAACGATGGAAACGTTTCTTTCGTTTTTTCGCGATTTCTGTTTATCGCTGCCGTTGAAACGACGCGACGGTACCGAATAGTGTTTCCGGTGAATTTAATTCAGAAGATAGCAAGGTCTGATGCAGACGCAAATAGAGAAAGAGAAAAGGAAGTGGATATAAGCGGCAAATACATTGTTCCTTCGTCCTAAAACATTCTTTGATCCAATGGTTTGAATGTGCTGGCTAAGCACGCAATATATTCTGCTTATGCGTGTGTTGGAAATCACCTTACCAGTGACTGACGAGTAATTTCGAAAGAATCTTTCTGTGAAGGTAGGAAAATACGTTATTTTCTTTAATATTAAGAAATAATGTTTGATTAGGTTTCAACTATACTGAGTGTAAACAGGATCGTACCAGCAGTTATGACAATCGTTTCGTTACCACTTTGATACTGCAAGGTGAAAGTTTCATGCAGATCGAGGTTTTACGAAAGAAATTATTCAAGAAGGAAATAAAAATCCTTCAGTAAATTCCTGTATTTGGATTTTATATTATCACATCATCGAATAAATTACATAAGATGTTTCTGTTATTGTAGAAAATAATCTGTTTTCATTTTTCAATTCAATTTGCATTCGACAAAATTAAAAGTAGATAATTATGGTATAAGATAAGCATCAATCGCACAAGTGCTTTGGCATTGAATTGGCAAAAGTTGAGAAACTGAAGTCAACCACTTTGGTTTGTGAATGGTTCTTATTGAATAACATTTCCATCTTGCACAAGAAACGATCCATTTAAAAAATTACTCTGCTTTTTCCTCAAGTCGAGCAGATATACGCAACCCTTCGAAAAATAGCAGTTGGCCAAAGAAGATCGACATTCGCGCAAAGCCCCATTATAGCGAAACATTTTCATTTTTATCTATTGGACCGCTCAGCGAACGTATCCGATTATGTTTTCCAGTGAGACGTCGAATCTATTTTCGAGAATCGGTCCGTAATTCGTCCGATTGTATTGTCGGCTAGGAAATTTATGCTTATCCATCGAGCTCTCACGGTGACGGTAATATCGTCTCTCGAATGGGCTATTGCTCTTACTTTTATTCTCTCCGTGAGCGTATCAGGATGCAGCAAGTAAGATCGTCTGCCGCGTGCTATATCGTACAAGCTATAAAAAAGAGAAGGAAGACGAGTACTGTTCCTTATCGTGGTTGGGGGTATCACCGCGATTCTTGCAATTCGCGAGCACGGAGAAACGAGTTTCGTCGAGTTTCCACGTTTCGTTTCGCGGCGATCCCTGTTTATCGGTCTTGGCAAGATTGAACGACGCGAGCATTCAGCCATTCGGCAACTTCGATAGATTCGATTCGACAGATAGGAGGGTCTAACCTGCCACCAGGGGAATGAAAATTGCCCCCGGAAACCATTTCCATATGGTGATTTCCAACGAGTAGGTTTATGGGAGAAGAATGCTTCTGTTTTGCGTGGGAGAATGGATAATGCGAGTTTAATGCCCGAGTAATTGCTTCCAATTGCCAGGTCATAGGTTTTCAATGATTGATTGGTTGTTTGATTCGTTATGTCATTGTTTCGTATATCAGTGGGAGACTTTTAGAATTTTCAGATTTCCCATTTAGATTTCGATCGAAGTTATTTAAAAGATAACTGAAAACTGAAAGAGTTTTACGGTCTTACAACGTGCACCAAAGATATTAAGAAGAACCAACGGGTTCCTTTAGAAAGTAATTCTGTTCTACGTACGAAAATAAAGCTGCAAAATCGAAACCTTATATCTAAAGAATCTCCCCCTATTATAACTTTCACAATTAAAAACTATTGGTATTCAAAGATGCAAATAAACGTACTAAACAATTTCATCACTTTCCTAAATTTTTGCAAATCCACCATCGACAAAGTATACGTAAAGATCTAAACAAATCTATTAAAGAATTTCACCACAAATTTCCCAGTCTCCCAGATCCACCCTGTTCACCCCCTGTGAACCCCCTTCCATCCATAACCACCTTAACCACACACAAAAACCTTAGTAGCCCATGGTTCAGCGTTCGGTTGATGCTGTTAAAATTCCACTAACAAAGTCCGCTTGTGCTTGGCCGCTTGTCCCCCGATCTCTACCCCGTCTTTCGACCCGCGTCTTCTTATGCGCGCTTATTTCTCTTACCCCCTTTGTTCCGGTCGCGCGCGTTTTTCCAGCGGTCGCATGCCGGCCTAGCTGTCCAAAACGCATATCATCGCGATCCTTTCGGGATGATCCTTTTTAAGATTCCTATTGGACCGTCTGCCGGAGAGCCAGGATAATAAATGTCTTTCTCTGTCTTGTCTGACCCGAACCGTGTACCGCCGAGCTCTGCCAGTTTCCAAGCATCTACGACCACGTGGACAGATAATTGAACATACATCAAGGGGAAAAGAGGCTCGACGACACGGCGAAAAAGGATAACCTCGAAAACCGAGCGAAGAAGGACAGACAAAACACGAAGACTGTGACTGGAAAGAGAGGGAAGAATAATCCGACCGGGGGGTAATTTGAGACCTAAGCGATGGCACGACGATATAAATTCAGTAAACACCGTCATTAGGACCAATCCGAAATACCGGGCGTCTATTAAACCTGGAACTTCAGATAATTACCTGTACTGGACTCTCGATGTCTGTCCACCTTCCTGTCGCTTTTACGAACGCTTCTCTGCTGCATTGTTGCGCTTCTTGCTATCCTTTTGGCCCCCTCTCGCAACGATTCTGGATCCCTGGCTATTCCAGGTTCGACGGTCATTCGACTCTTTGTAGCTCGAAATTGTTTCTGTCTTAACGTTCCGTTCTTCTTGGTTCGCGCCGTGTCGAGGGACTTGTTCGATCGTCTTTTTGATGTTCGGCTGCTGCGTTGGCGGGATAAGATCAGTCAGCAGGATTCTTTGCGATAGTTTACACGGCTGGGATAGGAGACACGGTGTAAGGTGAGGGTAATGGGGTGTGGTGCGCGCATGTAAGGCGCGTTGTTCGACCACCTTTTAAAAGTACGGTTTGATGGTGGTCAAGATGTGATAGATTACACGAGTAACGAAGAGTGGAATTAATCTTCGGTGTTAGTGGTGTTAATCGTGATAAGATCCAGATAAGTAAGACGTAGATACTGTTTTTGGAGTATTAGAATATTTTTTCTTATAATCGTTGTTTTTTTATCGTAACTTTTATTCTAGATCCTTGAAAAATATTTAAATAAAATATGGTCAAATATAACTATATCTTTTATAATTATTCAGTGAAATGGTCAATGAAAATGATCCTAGAAAACACGAGATTCAAATTGTTTATATTATTTTCCTGTTTCTACTACTTATCTCGATTGTATAGAATGTATAAAACGATCGTTATTTAAACAGTGATTGTCTCCAAAAATGCAACAACATGAATCAACTTGAAACCAAAGATAAATTACTAGCACGTAAAACTTTCTTTTTGCGATGGCTATCCCTGGAACACACACTACAACCAAGTTCCAAGTAGATGAGCTTCTATTATTTCTCGGCCAGTACATAATCCTTTCGAAACAACTTGATTCAAGGATTACCCATTTACCATGCGTTCTATAATTTGTACCAAAATTCACCTCATAATTCTCTGTGATTAACCCCTTTATTCATCCCGAAACTAGATCCAACTAACGCCACCCTGCGGTAATCGCGAAACGCTACACATCCACTCAATTGGCTCTCTGCTTACAACGAATTAAAATATTCTCAGTCAATCTAATTAAAGAAATTGAAACACTGGTCAACCGCAATTGCTCAAATTCGTTCCAATAAATTCACCTGCTTTCTTTGAATGGGTTAATGGTCATCTCATCACAGAAATAAATGAAACTGTTCAGAAACTTACAAATTCTGAGTTATGGTGGTGCATATTATGGTTCATACACACTGTTAGTTACGAAGTTATAATTCTTTTCGTAATACTTGGTATATAAAACAATTTTTCTGTCGAAATTTTACTTGTTTAATTACATTTTCAGACATATGAATTTGCACAAAAATTTGTAATACAATAAATGCTATAAAAATTATTTTCATATACCTCGCCTTATCAATCGTCAGTTAAAAAAAGTGTAAGCAATTAAACAGAGTATTTGATAGAAATACCTGTGTATACGAGTTTGTGTAACATGTCGTACCTGGATGCCATTAGCAGATGGTGCAGAGTTCGCGAAAACGACTCCGGTGGAATTTGCTCGCAACTGTATACGAACACCAGGGATCAGAAGATCAGAGGAAGAGAAAGAGGAACGGGGGTGAATAAGAAACGCCAAACTATGTTTTTAGCCGGGCGTTACATTTGTCGGATACCAAAGACTGGGGATTCGTAGCCGTGCTGCCTCGACGAGAGAATGTTTGAAGAATGTCGCGAACTTCTATAATGTGGCGTTGGACTCTCGGTTGTTTCGAACTGTCCTTATGTTGCACCGCTTCATGGTGTATACGCCTCGGTCCATACCATTGAGACACTTAGGTATGAAAAAATAAAAGAAAATAAACGTAGAAATGTTTAAGCAAGTCGTAGGACCATTTTAGCTTTGGAAAGGTTTTGCCACATTGTGACACGTTGCTGGGGATATAAATTAAACAAGAGTATTTTATTATTAAAAGAAAATTTATTGATAGAAATTATGATTTGTATATTCAACCGAACGTTAGACTTTATCATAGTTAAGTATGAAAAAATGAAAGAAAATGAACATAGACATTTTTAAGCGAGTCGTTGGACTATTCTGGCTGTGGAAAGGTTTTGCCACATTGTGACACGTTGCTTGAGACATAAATTAAACAAGAGTATTTTATTATTAAAAGAAAATTTATTGATAGAAATTGTGATTTCTAAATTCAACCGGACGTTAGATTTTATCATTATATTATGACTTTTTTTTTCTAAACATAGTCTTTTTTGTTACCTTTAATACGCAATATGTGAATTAACAGAATTTTCTGAATTCAACCGTAATTACAAATATCGTAATTACAAACACAGAATTTAATAAAATATTGAGATGTAAAACGGTTATCTAAATTGTATCTTAAAGCAATAAGGAATGATAGATGTCATTTATGCACTAGCTTTTGTCGCATTAGCATGTTATGATTGGGAGTCGACGACAATAAAGTGGAAATAATTACGCGCACGATACTCGATTTCCAAGTAATAAATGGTTACGAAGTTCGAGGAAACGCAGGATCATTCCCCTGCGGCGAAACTGTCGTAAGAAAAATCCTGGACTCGCGTTTACCGATTCGGGACGCTTATGTCGTATGCGTGCGGAAATTGTCGGAATATACTAATCAACGACAAATACTGATCCAAGTGCTTGATAGTACGTTTCAACGTTATTTCAAGGAATAACCTATGATATTAAGTGTTTCAAGCAAAAAATACCAGAAAATTCTTATATTAGAAACGTAAATGAAAGGTACGTTGATGCGTTTTTTAATAAAATTCCAATTTATTTATGGATATACATAATATAAATTTAGTTATAAAAATCATTTCTATTCTTAAATTCTAGTAAAACTGTATAGAATTTCTTTCGTGTAAATCTATTCCAAGGAAAATTTCATGCATCGAATTTATAAATGTAATAGAACGTGTCCCATGAAAAGATGCAAATATACAATTTAATTTCCGATTCAATGGATAAAATTACTTAAATAACCTCAGCCGAGACAGGTGTACGAAGTTTGATTTGAGATAGCAGGTGTAAATTGAAGCGAGTTTATGTATAATTTCGAAGAAATTGAATTACTGAAACCAAACCTATGTATTATTACTTCGTTTCTACAACTTCATTTCGTTGAATGTCAATATTTAAAATCACTGGAAACACCACGAATATTCATTACTAGAATTAAATACGAGCAAGCTATTGTATGCACGTTTAAACATAACTCTTTCATATTCTCTTCAAAATATCCTCTCCAGAAACACGAAGTACATATTATGGTATTATAATCCAAAATTTAATCTTCATTTTATTTAATTATAATTTGATCTTTAAAAAGTAACTGTTTGATAAAAATTACAATCACAGTAACTAAAATTGATTACAAATTATACTTTTCTGAACCAAAAAGTACTACTCTAATATTTATATTAGCGTTCTATTTAATTTTTAAATTCAATTGTTTAATCGAAACCATTCAGTCGCGATGTACTTGTGTTTCTATTTATATTAATCAAACTATCAGTCAATCAATCAAGCCAAACCTGTGCTTATATATCTTTCACTGAAAATAGATTATTGGGTGTATCAACGATGCTATAATACGTGAATAATATCTGACTTTCTAAAGCTTGTGGTAACAACATTCTCATAAACAATGAATTATCATTTGATCAAAGGCATTTCGATGAAATTATTAATAGCAATCGAAGCGAATGGAATTAGCCGCAAGCTTCCCAGACAGACAATCGAATTACATAAGTATATCTTGATTCTCGTATAATTTGTCGCGCTATATGCACGTGTATAATGTGTAATCTGACGAAAATCGGTCTCTCTAATTCGAGAGAATTCAACGTGACTCGAGATTCGATCATTAAAAGCTTTTACGCTTGTAATTGCAAGAAGCACAAGCGTGGAGAAAGTTCTTGAGGCCACCGAAATTCATTTCCTTATCTTATCTCGGAGAAAATTGCACGCAAATGGACGGACTGATACGAGAGCCTTAATTAAAGCGATGCACTGACCTCGAGTTCGCCACGTTCATTTCGCGAAATAGGAAATACCGATCCGAAATCTAAATTCACGAGGATCGACCGCAAGAATTATATTCATAGAGAATTATTAGGAAATAAACATTGGAAGATCGAAGATACCGAAATCGAAGTTTGAGCGCTCGAATTGAAAAATTGTAAACATTGAGCATTTGAAATTTTAGAGATTCGGAAAATAAGAAATTCGAATCTATGTAAGTTTAAAACTTCAAGTCGAAATCGTAAAAATTGATTGAAAAATATTTAGAGAATCTTAGAGAGTTATTAAAGTACGAATAAAGAATGTTATTTGAGAAATTATTTAAAAATATTGAAATCGAAGTTTTCATGTAGCTGTTAAATATATACTATTTGTGTCTTGTAAATAAAAGTTGTACCATGTGGAAAATTCCAGCCCAAAAGAAAGATTAAGTTGATACAGATTAAAGAACTTTGAAAGGATTAAAAAGGCGTGAGGAAGATTGAATGGGATTTATAAGACGAGTTATAAAAATTAAACCTGCTTGAAATTAAAGATGGAGGCTTCTAGGGCTTAAAAAATGGTGAAAAGTATTATAGATAGATAAAGAAGATTAAAAAGCGCTGAGAAATATTGTTGGAGCAGTTTGAAGGTGATTCGAGAGGAACGGTAAAGATCAAAGAAGATGGATAGTCAAAAAATAGTGAGAAATATTGAAGAAAAACGTGCAGGATTGGAAAATATTGAAGCAGATAGAAGAAAGATTTTGAAACGTTAAAAGGAACTGATGGGAGGTAAAAGAGAAATTAAAAGATGCTGGGGAAGATTGAGATATACTTTGAAAGAAGTTCAAAAGAGCTGAAAGAATCTAAAGAATTAGAAGAGCGTTAAAGAAAATCAAAGGTTTAAAAGAATTGCAAGAGGATTAAAGTGCACCCAAATCTATTGAATAGTAATCGAAACGGATAAAAAGATCAAAAAGAAATTAATAATATGTCTTATAAACTATTAATTAATGTTTCGCATCTTGCAGAATAAGAAACATAATCCTTCCTTATGGTTTTTAAATTTCAAGATTTTGAAGATTTACAAACTTAGAACTTTAAAAATGTTCAAACTTGAAGGTTTCGGAATTTTGCAAATATTTGAAACTTTTAATTCGAGATTATAATTTCTGAAGGCTTTGGGACCGAAAAAATGTCGTAAAATCTTTTACGACTTGAAATACGAATTAGAAGATCTCCGCCAATTTGATTTAAACTTTACTTTGAAACGTCTTTAAACATATCGGGTCTTGTTGAGTCCGTGTGACACAATTAGATGATTCTTGGAGCAGAGACAGTACTGTCACGAACACTCACAATCGATTTAATTAACCTCCTGACTCGCGTATGGAAATTCTGAACCGCTTATCCTCGATTTGCTTCAATTAAAGCCAGCCAATACACGCGTTCACGGCAACTTATGATCAGGTGTTGCTGTAGTGAATAAAGAAATTCGCGGCAAGTAGCAAGCCTATCACGAGTCAGTGTCACGTGGGAAATCTTAGGATCGGTATCAGTCGATGTCTCCAGCGAGCAGTCTAATTTTACGCATCGCTGGCCGACTTGACCGCGAATGGAAAGGCCAAAACGAATTACAGACGGCGCATACGAGATATCTTAGCCCATGTTCGATGCTTTCGTTGCAATGTCACGGCCAGTTCACTTTTCTTTTTCCTTCGCTCACGCCTCGCTGATTTCTTCGGCATTTGCATAGGAAGAAGGAGCAGACGCAAGCTGGCTCTCGCAGAGGATCGAAAAATGAAGTTTCGACACCTTATCGTTGCAGATTTTACCAAGTTTCTTCTGCTCTGCGCGATTTTATACATCTTCTTACGTCTTCTTTGCGTGTGAAAGATTCGTAGAAATACACCGCAGTACTGTGCTAAGGTCCGGCCGCTCTAAACTAATCCATGAACATCTAATAACAAAACAACCACCTCCTTATTGCCAATCTTATGGATCACCTATTATCGTACAGCATATTTTACTGAATTGTTACAAATTTTCATGTGAAAAAAATAGTTACAACGTCGAAGTCGACATGAAGTCTGAATGATTCAGCATTCGTAATACATTGGAGTTTTTTAAACGGACAAATCTAGTCGGTTCCATGTAAGTAACTAAGTATTATTCAGGTTGGTAAACATGTAATCAAAAATTGATATTTTTGGTCGCTAATGATTTTATTGTTAATGGGACTATCTTAAAATAAATTCATAAATAAGTAAATTAACTCCGAAAAATTCTTAAGCTACTTGTTAAACAAAGATGTTTTAGGAACAAGAAGAATTATTGGTAATTTGTCGAAAAGGTGCTAATTAATTTAACCTGTTTTAATATTTTGCACAAGTTTCTTCTTCTACTCTCGACAACAAAAGTTCGTAGTATAATCATAATAGGTTTAGAAATTACAATAATAAATTTGATTATTTATAGCAGTGTTTTACAAAACTTTTACTCTCGTGTGGTAATTTTATAACGAATATTTGAGTATTTACATCATATGCATGTGACAAGCGGGACGTGAGTTATAACGTGCACGACATACGTATGACAGTGAATGCTGTTTACATTTAAACATTTTAAGCTACGTGTTTTAATGTTATTTAATATTAAATTTGACAAACTGAAAATGAAATTTTCATATATATAAAATTACGCTAAATTGTAGCATTTTTCTAAATCTTTTTCTTTTTAATATAAATATTTTTATTTCTGTAGATCGTTTAAAAATTGAGAGCTTTCTTCCTATTGGAAATCGAAAATTCACATGTTAAACCATAATATCTATATTAAAGCCATGTTAGAATAATTTTAATGCGTAAAATCGAAACATCAAGTATCTACGGTTAACGTATTCGGGATTATAATTTTTCTATAAGGAAATATGCGGTAATTGAAGCAGTTTGTTCTTGCCTGTGCAACGTTATTACGTAAGCGGATTTAAAGTTCGAAGTTTATTACTCGCCTCCATTGGATGCGTAGACGAATAATGATACTGGCTGGAATATCGTTGCATAATCTGCATGCAATTCGTGAGCGGAAACTTAGTATTATCCCCCGAGCACGGCGTTTCATTGCTGTGATGGTGGGCAAATTTCTTCGTAGATGGTAAATATCAGATATTGAATCAACCATTTTACACGCTTCTTTTTGTACTCGCGAATATATTTATTAAACAAATATATTTAATAAATATTTAATATTTAACGAATCGAACAGATTTATCAAACAATCGATTCCATTTCGGTTCCGTTAAATTTATTAAAATTTATTGTAATTTAAATATTTGATCTATTTATTTATTTTAATGTTTGAACTTCTCCGTTTAATTTTTTGAAAAGATGAATTTCATAAGAAAAATGAATTTATTTTCTTGCGACATATGAGAAATTAACGACTGTAGTTTATGTAACAAAAATCTTGCTTGCTTTTTTGCATTTTATATTTAATCACGAGCAGCCGCATTTTCCTTGTTGCCGTATTTGTCGAATTCCAATCGGTCGATCCTTGTTCAAATAAGGTGAACAGGTTTGTCGGATCAATCGGTCAGAGCAGTTTCCTCGCTTTCACGACGAATTCTCTTGAACTAATTAAGTTTTCTTTTTTAAGTTAGTGTTAATTAACGAGATAATTACGCTCTACTCGTTGGTCTGTGTAGGTTTCATTCTCATTTCTTAAGGAGACTTCCGCGATTACTCGCTGGAAACTTCTCGATCGGAATAGCTTTTGATCTCGTGTCATCTTTCTTCTCTTACCTATTTTCTCGTTTGTAATTAGTAGTCCTCAATAATTTGAATTTTGCTTTAATTTAAAATATCTCTATTATGCTTCGCAATCCTATTATTAATTTCTCTACGATTTTCAGTAACAATTTCCTAAATTCCCATTTTTCTGCCTTGCCTGTCCAAACATAATGCATCGACGAAACCTTCAACAACCACTTCCTCATTCTCCAACAATTTTTCCATGAAAATTGAAAAGTTTCTAGAAGCATAGCATAGACAGAATTTTTGGTTACTGATGACGTTTAAAACCGAAAAAGCTAGTCTTAAATTTGAGACAGTCTCGCGACAATTCCTTCATTTATCGCTTCCTCGTTCTCCGACAATGTTGCCATAAAGTCTGAAAAGTACGTAAAAGCATGGACAAATTTCTATATGCCGACGATGACTGAAACGAATGTGTAGGCTTGAGTTTGGTACAGTTTCGTGGGACAGGTCCCTGAGGAACATTTCCGGTAAACGACGAAACGGGAAAGTGTGTCTTTCGCTTACTGGATGAAAACAAATAAAGGAAAACTCATCATCCGGCTCGACTGAACGACGCCGATAAAACGAATCGACCGAGATAAAGGACGCCTCGCGTCTTCCTTTTTTCCAAGGATTTCTTCAGTGAATGTAGCGCACGATCACTCGAAACGTCGTCGTTCGATCCTCTTCCCCTCGACTGCTCGTTTTTGCGGTCTCCTCCTGGATTTCGTCCTCAGGAAATTATAGTGCTTGCACATCCAGCCGTTTCTCCGAATTTCACCAATTTCTTTGCCTTCTTTTCTTTTTACCTTCTTTTCCTCTCTTTCTGTTTCTCTGTGCTCGTGATACTTGGCCTTTCGTTGCAATTAGCGACGCAGTTTTACTTGGAATTCGTTATTGCAAAATGATGATTGCTTTTGAAACTTGTGACACGCACACATTTAGTTGGCTCGAAACGTAGTATACGTACATATTTATACGTGTGTAGCTATGTGCTTCAAGCCTCAGACTAAAGGAAATTTTCAAACCACGTCCACGCAAAGATATTAAAAGATAAATGCATCCTGGGATATATTATACGGAGAAGTGTTGGAAGGCAATGGGAAACGTATGAAATTTTATTGTAAATTTACTGGGTTTCACGTGTAATTTAATATAATAATATAATTCGCAGGGAAGAGTTATTAGCAAGATAAGTAATAGAAATAGAAATTGTGTAGATTCGCAGGATAATTACATCAGCGTAGCATTGTACGAAGTAGGAGCTCTGCAATTTTACACGCGTGTAATTTTAATTATTTAAAATTGGACTGCCTTTGAAAATCGGTAAGTTAAAAGTTCCGAAAATATTTGGAAATTGTAAAATTTGTGAGTTCGTGAAGTGTTGAAAGTTTGAACGTTTGAGAGTTTGCGAGTTTGAAAGCTTAAAAATGTTTAATATTTAAAATCGACAGATATGAAGATTCGAAAAGGTAATCCTAAATATTTCAAAGTGAAAAAAATCTGAAAATTTGGAAGATTGGACATTTAAAAGTGTTGAAATATAAAAATGTGAACGTTTGAAAATTTGCACAGAGTAAATAAATTTTGTGCATTTGAAAATTAGTTTGCAGTTTTTTTAAATTCTCCATCTTAAAATCCAGACATAAAACTCTGGAACATCTAACGTGACGAAAGTTTCACCGTACTATTACAAACTTAGAAACACGTAACACGATACCAAAAAATTTTCCATTTTCTCATGTGAACACTTACTTTCTGTACGTTCTCATGTGTCGCGAGTTCTTTCTCGCGCAGAGCTTTGCCCTTTCTTCCGACATTTTCATCGTGACTGAAGGTTTTCAGGGGCCTTAAAAGCGACTGTAGAACGCAAGGGGGTGGCACTCGGGTCATGGGTTGTCTCGAGTGGTGCTTCGTACAACGTAAAGTACGTTCCTTGTGCATGAAAATACCGGGCCAAGTACTGTTGCTTGTTTCCCTCCAGAATTGGCTAATAGAAAAAGAAGAAGACCCTCGAGAAAGTACTTATAAAAATATCTTCCAACCTTTATCACCCATCCTCTCATTCCCGATAAAGAAGAACGTACACGCTCCCGTTCACAAGTATTAAGACATCTACTTGTCTTGTAAAGAAACACGATTATTAATCGAAATTGTCAGAGAAATAATTGATCAGTCTGAATTTTGTATCCATGTAAAATTAAAATTTGGAATGTTCCACAAAGACATGCAAAAGCTAAGCTAATGAAAAATTATTTGTTCACTCTTACAATTTACAGTCTAAACATTGTGGAAAAACTTTACCAATGTAATTGTGATAATAAATCTCGTCATAGTGTTAATGAAATTTCGAAATATTTCACACGCGTAATATATTCATAAAAGGTTTCTATAAATGATCGAATATTTTCGTAAGCAACTGTGCATAAAATGATATAATTTTATCGTACATAATCGATGAGAGTTCCCTTATAATATTAAATATATGGCATTTCCAGAGAAAGTAATAATTCTTTTAGGTGTATTTTATTTTTCCATAAGTGTCTTGATACTTTTGAACGGGCGCGTAGGGAACAGAAAAGTGATGTGAAACGAATGAAAAATATCGTTGAAAACGAACGCGACATAGTCTCGTATTTCTCTGTCAACAAGTCATGAAACATCGACATCAACTAGAAATGCGGCCGCTGTTTGCAAATGATACGATGATAAAGATGCAAATGCGTATGCGAGCCGGTATACAGGCTTTATGCAAAGTAACGCGCTCTGTTGCATCTCTTGTGGCTGCATCCCGTGACCGGCTCATAAACTAACACATTTCGGTTTCCTTTGATCTGCGTGCACAGGTCACTCGTTGTTCCCTGGCTTTTGTAAACGCCGATATACCGACGGGATCGCCCTAGGATAATTGAATTTTGTAATTACAGATGAATTTAATTACCATCAAAATTAATTACTTAATATAATCCTTTACGCCTAGAGAAATCAAAGACGCGGTCTGTCTTTTGTATTTTCGTTGCTTTGCGGTTTCGCCGTGATTATGACTTGTAAAATAGATCCCATAGTGTAAGCATATGTGTTAAGCAAGTCGAATTTGATCAATATGCATTTCGTTTATATTTTGTTCAGGCAGTATCGGGATCACATCGGTATTTTTTAGATTTTATATTATGTCTGGATAAATTGCCTTATGTCAGAGTATCTAATATTAGACGAAGACAGATCTTGAAATTTTACTAGTTATTAATTTTTTTTTTTGTTTTCTACTTTCTCTTGGTATCTTCGATGAGATCTTATCTAATTATACGGATCATTAAATAAGAATCTTATACGTTATATGTATAAACCTCAGTATCTTACTAAGATAATTTGCATCTACAGCGATACAAAAAATTAGCGATCAGAAAATTTTGTTACACTTTTCTTGCCATTGTACGAGCGCGATTATCACGCGGAAGTAATGATTCGAAGAAAGAAAGATTGGTGGATCTCGCCGTCTATTGTTCGCCGCGAACGTTGTCATCAGCACGAACGTTGTGACAATAAAGATGCAAATGTGCATATGACACAGGCTGACGCCGCTGTAAAATATAATCCTGCGATTAGCGCCAGCTGAAACTGAAGTGGTTTCCTCGCCATAGACGATTCGTCCTCTCGAAACTCGTTTACGGTTTGTTTGCTCTGACCTCGTCTTTGTCAATGCATTTCGAACACAGACCTAAAAGATAGTGACATAGTTACGAGGGGTCGAGATACAACATGGAAATGACAAAACTTCGCTTTCAGTTATCTTGATACGCTGGTGACATCGATACATTCGAAAATAGTAACCTCTTTTCTTTCGATAAATTTTTAACGAAGAAATTCTAAACTCGCTTTTCCTTAAACGAATTACTACAAGTTCCGTTGAGCATTGACAAGTTATCCTCCAAAGTATTACAAAACCTAATTGATCTACGTATTTCTCAATCTCCAACACTGCTACATTGGTCTTTGGCAACACTTGGCTCAAGGAACAGTTTATACGTTCGACCACAATGATTTACGTGGCTCTCTGGATGCTGTTGGAAAGTAGGCCGATGATATCCAAGCCTGAAGAGTCGCAACTCACCAAGTGGATTACGGAATTACCGGTTTCGTGAGTGGTTGCTTCGAGTGGACGTTACGATTCTTCCATACCCGGTACACGTTGCATTGTTACCTTTTCTGAAATAGACGCGTCCTCAAGATATCGTGCTCTCATAAGATTTCCTGCGTCAAGCAAGTTTTCTTCTGATTTTTCATAAAAATTGGCTTATCTGAAGCTTTCTTTCTCGATAACGAGCAAATTGTATTTTTCACGTTGTTACGATTGTTTTTGCGATGAATTGTGTATTTAATGTTGAATGAAATTAGTGGAAACAGGAAGACGACTATTCTATTTACTAAATTCGCTTTTAATCTCAATCATCATGCTATTAAAATCTGGATCTATAAATTTATATGCCTGGATTTATAAATTTATATTTGGATTATTAGAAACAGAGTTTGGAGACTTTTACTTTGAAAACAAGTAAAGAACTGTGCTCTGCAAATTGTGAACTGCGAACAAAGTAAAACTAAAGTGGAACTACTTTCGTATTCAAGTGAAAACTAAAGATACACGTATTTCTAATTTACGAAATATTGTATATTTCAACGTAAAGCTAAAAATGCTGACAGATAAATGATCGTGTACCATTATATGCTCATTGAAACAAGGTCTGGATTGCTCATAATTAGACTGATAGCAAAAACAAAGGAAACGAAACCAGATTTTCTTGTTTCGTTTCGATTCAGTGAGCATTGCCGAAGGATCTGCTAATTGAATTGGCCTTTAAAACAGTTAGTGGTTATCTATATATATATCTGTTTTGTACTCAATTCTCACGCTGCAAATATTTACCATATTTCAATATTGAATATACGACTTCAAATTAAAGTTAGAAATATTTCCATTTCTCAATAACCGTACCAATGGAAACTATACTTTACTGATAATATAGTTAGTCGGTCGAACTACGTAGAAGTCAAATTTCATCAATGTTCATCGTTTTGTTTCTTTGAGAAATTAAAAACCGATCATATGTTCTTGTACTAAAATTAAAAAATTTTTTTAAATCGTGATAATTAACTTTGTCCTCGAGTTAATTAATTCTTCATGAATATTTTTGTTACGGACAAAAAGGTCTTCTCATATTTCACACAAAACTATGTTAATGGAACTTCGATTTCCGAGAGTATCAAATATTACGAAAATTATGGATTTACCAATAATCTACCTTCGACAAAACTGTTTCGCTCTTTAACCGCACCTGCATGTTTCATAATCAATTTCGTTCAAGTATTTATTATACTCCGATAAGCAGTACTCGAGCAGCTGAAGTGTCCGTTTTAAGAGAATTACGAGATGTAGGGCATCGACCATCCAGGCCAATAAAAAGATCGATTTAATCACGGAAGACCGTTTTTGCCTGCACAGAATGAATCTTATCGAGCGTTTCGCATTCTCATTATCGCGTAATCGTCGAGTTAACCGTTCCGTCTCCGCGAATTTAATATCAGAAAGGAACTTCATGCGACCTTTTCGCAACGAACAATCACTTATTCATAAGGCAAACCTTGTTACACGGTGATCCGCGACTTACAAAGCCAGTCGTACGCTTACTATTCATCTTAGAATGTTATTAAACGGGTGAGAACTTACGCAATATCCTTCGAAGTCTCTTTTGGCGATTGATCGAACATGTAAAAAGATCTACCTTGCTATGGATGTACGAAAATCGTAATCTGAAATGTCGAATATAAAACGGTATATCAAGTGGTACAGATTAGAAGAGATTAAAATAGTTGGCAAGAATTATGTCTCTTTTGAGAATGGGTTAGTTAGGAGATAGTGGATGTTTGTGCAATGTATGATTTTGTATGCGTATCGTATCGAAAATATGTTTTAAATAAGATAAATGATATGAAGGAAGCAAATTACATGACGAATACGTACCAATGTAATTACTCGAAGCTATCTAAACATTATACTCGTTCTAATGTCTAAAATTACAGTAATACTAATATCTCGGATATTCTTTATCTTAAATTTTTTATAAACTCACTCGTTTTCTTATAAACGACACTCTGTATCCTGTTTATTGCGTTTATCTGTATACAGATTATCCTACTTAGCATCACTATATTATATAGAAGTTAGTATGAAAGAAATTATTGTTAGATATGGCGTCAACTGTAATGAAAAAAAACATAGCAATGTCTAAAATTACAGTAATACTAATATCTCGGATATTCTTTATCTTAAATTTCTTATAAACTCACTCGTTTTCTTATAAACGACACTCTGTATCCTGTTTATTGCGTTTATCTGTATACAGATTATCCTACTTAACATCACTATATTATATAGAAGTTAGTATGAAAGAAATTATTGTTAGATATGGTGTCAACTGTAATGAAAAAAAACATAGCAAATTTCCGTATTCCAAAAGAAACTCTTTAAACCTAGAATTGTCGATCATTAATCTGATAATTAAAAATTTGTCCTAAGAGTCTGAAATTCCCAAATCTCCATATTTTTAATACATCACAAATACACATAATTTCTCACTTTACAATCGTCAGCGACAAAAGTAACCTGACGTCTGACGACACGTGTCGCGAGATTAAAAGGCGCGGTTAGAGGGTGAAAGCTTGAAAAAACACTCGCGAGTAAAGCATTGGATCGTGGTTCGTCGCGTTGTTCGCGTGTGTTCGACCGGTTCCACGGCTGATTACGCCGTGGCAAATCGTGTCACGCTAAAACGCCGCCTTATGGCCGATCTGGCCGTTTCCTCTTCGCGGTATGCGTACAATAAAGCGCGAACCACGCTGATCCTCGTCACGCACAAATGTGCAAATATTTGTCGCGGTCTCGTTCGTGCAATTGCGTTTCCATTGACGATCGCTTGGCGAACGTTTCACAGAGTTGGAAAGTGCCGTAATGTTTTGGCCCGTTGAACAAATAGGTCGAAGTTTAGGTCTCTGAATACATGGTTGAACATTGGTGACTACTGTTTGACAAAGTTTAGGCATGTTGGTTTAAGGATTGGTGGATAGTGGCTTGTGATATTTAGTGCAACCGATATCATGGATGTGGTGTAGTTGTGGAAACTTGTTTGTAATTTAGGATTCTGATGCATATTCGTTAATTTTTGGTGTGACGAAGATTATTTGTAGTTTCGTAATTTTTAAGCTGGAAGATCGTTTGAGGGACTCGGTAGAAAAATAGTACATGTGTGCTTTTTCCAGAAACGAGTTAATTGCAGGAAACGTAACAAGATTCGTATCTAGATATAGAACTCTCTTGTAAATTCCGAGATTTTTATAAATACATTTTTATAAATATATTTTGATTAATAAATATATGAAACTGTTAGGATTTATATGCGTTATTATAATGAATTGAATTAGTTATACAGTAGAAAAGCTCCTTCATTTATGAGATATTAAAGAAACGAATTTACAAATAAACAATGAATATAAACAGAAATTAAAAAATTTTCATACTTTAAGTGTGTTATATTAATTTTGATGTAATATTCTGGCTGTACAAAAATGAATGCGATCGAACGTGAATTTTCTTTGATTCTGTGGAAGACGTCTGTGATAAGAAATTTCGAGTTTCTCGGGTTGCAACAATTTTTTTGTCCGGACGTTTTTGGTGAAATTTTTAAAGTCACATAGAATCGAGCATGCAATGTATAAAACATATTCGTATCCGTAGCATATGTTCTGCGGTATTACCGTAGGAGCGTATCGAACGTGGGATTTTCCTCTGGTTTTCGCCAGATGTGGCTACCTTACTGTCGGGCATTCATAAATTTATCATTCTCTTTCTATCTTTTCCCCCGGAGATTTTTGTTTTATTATAATGCCGGCTACTTACTATTCCATACCATTTCGTTGAAATGTACAATCTGTCCATATTCATTTTTCATTGATCAATCATCTGTTAAGCCACGCGTATAAATTTCATAGAATAATTTGTGTAATACAAAAATTGTGTTGAACTATGAAAATATGGGTAAAATATTATAGCAATTGCCATTGATTTATATATTTAAGGAATGAAAGAAGGTATTGGAAACAGTAAAAAGTAATGCTTTTGCTACAATTCTATTATATTTCACTCGGAAAATCGTTTTCATTAGATACGAAAAATTAGTTGAAATAGGTTAAGTATTAGGGTTGTTTCAATGAGAAGAATGCAAAAATAATTCCATATTGCATCGGCCGGGAATCGAACCCGGGCCGCCCGCGTGGCAGGCGAGCATTCTACCACTAAACCACCGATGCTTGTGAAGGGTTCTTTTTAATAAAACTTTATTACTGAAGTTTGTATAGACTATGAGATATAACCTATATTTTGTACAATTAAAATGTACAGATATAAAAGAGTATTTAAAATAACAAGAACAAATTTGAACACTATTAACAATAACTGATTCTGGTCAAATCAGTGGATGTATTTCTCATTACACCCCTATCTTCTCGTCACCAGTTACAAAAGTGACATGTACATAAAAACGATACAAAATATGACAAATTAATCCAAAAATCTTTTTCTCGAGTAACCTTAAGATACATTTATTCTAGCGCGTAATTTTATAATTAATTAACCAAACAATCAATATTCATTCATACAAACACTATTCTTCACACAATGCTCAACAAATATGTCGAAGAAAAAAAAACACCAAACTTATTCGTTGTAAAACTTCATCGACGGCAAGTGTTTTACAATTTTAATTGCAAGTTATTTTCAAAATTACATTTTCGCCTTCCAGGGCTAAAGACTGTTTTCACCCTCCGTTTAGGACTACTGAACAGAAGGAATATCAAATAATAATAGATATTAGGTTGTCCGCAAAGTTTCTTTCGTTTTATAAGAAATAATAGACGCACAATGTTTTTTGTTTTATATTAGTTTATCGAATTATGCACGAACATAATAATAGAAATAGAACGAAATGGATCATACCTAATTCAATAAAATAATATAAAACAGAAATTGTTGTTCATCTATTATCACCTTATGAAACGAAAGAAACTTTTCGGACAACCTAATACATATTTGACAAATATCTCTTCAAAAATTACTTTCCGTACAAATCACATGAAAATGGACGTGTTCAGGTTCGGAAGGTTTCCTTGTTATTCACAGTATCGCTAGAGAGCTTCTCTCATCCCCTACTTATTACAAGAATCGTGTGACACAAAGCATGCGGTTGAAACGAGAGTGGTAGCTGTCGCATAATTGCTTCTGGTTGCAAGCCGCGAGTCGGAGGCGGCTCGATGGAAGAAGAGCTTTAAGGGAGGATGAGAAGGTGAACAGAGGCTGGTACGAGAGCTACTCGCTTTGCTCTGGTCTAGAGCCTAGTCGAACTTGAAATCCTCTCTGCCGTAAACGCTGGTTATCTCTAATCTCGCATCAGCTAGCCGAGATTCTCGCGATACGAATCGCGAGATGCGGAAGTTATCGGGTCACATGGCGGGGCTGTTATATCCAGCATGATAATCGTGACAGCTCTCGATTGTTCTATGTCCAATTTGGCATTTAACATTAAATAGAAGCCGTTGATTAAAACGTCCTTTTCTGGTGAACAAGCTTTTTCGAAACTTGATTGTCAATTTGATCGTGGACAATTTTGCTTGTTGATTTTGGGTCAACTGATCGCAGACAACTGTCGCCTGGAAATTAATTGTAAGGTTAAAGGGTTAGAGTTTTATAATTGCGATAATTAACACGCGAAAGATGGTATCGTATGATGGGCGATAGGACTAGGGTTGCTTATACCTTAGGGTTCAGATTAATTTGACTTTGAATTGTAAATGATGTATAATGGTTGGTAATTAGTAGATATATAGGTATTAATGAGGTAATTATGAGAGGTAATTGTATAAATATGATAAACGAGGTGTGTTTAACCTCGTTCTATAATGACAAGCAACAGATGTGGTCTATAGTTCGGAGATTATACAGCAAAATGTAGGGTGAATCGTTTCTTCAGTCTTGTTCCTTTAAATTAAGAACTATTAAATATAAGTTATATATTTCAGGATTTCAATATTCTTTCATCTGACACGATGTTACGATAATAAACACCTAATGCTCACTGATGTACTTTTAAAGAAGAAACCATAACGCAAATTATTGTAACATAGAAAACGTAAAGATTCAAAATAAAAAATTTTGACGGCTAACGCTTAAGAAGCTTATCGCACTGAATATTTCTATCTCTCCATCTTCTTTAAGTAGCTACACAGAATGTCTATTAGTTAATACATTAATCTGTAGACTTTTATTAAGCAAATTAGGCTTACTATCAGCGGCACCTAGCTTTTAAAAGCATCCTACTAAAATCAAAGATAAATCATCACACCTAAACCTAGAAAGCGAGTTCCGATCGATGACACAAATCCACTCTCATTTAAAATTCTAACAGAATCACCGAACCTCACCGACTGAGAACCTTCACCCAACAAGGAAAGACCTTACACGTCACAAACATGGACGGCCTAAAATCTCCACCCGTATAATTCTTACTTCTTCAAATCCAACCTTCGAGTCGACTTCTAATTCCCCGTTTAAGATCTCTAATTCCACGAGAGATGACGATCGATCGGATTTACCGGTCTCGATTCTTTCGGAACGAGACTGGCAGATGGAGGGATCGCTTTCTAAATCTTCGAATAGAGAAGGCTTACACGGTCAACATCACGATACAGTGTTCGGAGCTCGACGCGATTCCGTGTCCGCGTCGAATGCTGGCGAGACGACGGTGGAAGAGGAGATCTGGACAAAAGAAAAAATCACTCGGCCTTAATACGCGGGAGAATGGCCGTATAAACCGTCGATCCAGCAGTTCTGCTAACTTCCCCGTCAATCAGCGTAAGCCTCTTTTCGGAGCTTAAGACGATGACGATGGCGGATCCAGCCGAGGGAAAAGAAACAGCAGGTAGAAGCCCGTAAATGTTTTCGAGGATAATTTGGGCGGCGCGCGAGGAACGCCTCTCGAACGTGCTCGTGGTTCCGGGTGGTCCGTTGCTCGAATGAAAGGGATTTTTTGTCACTGCTGTTAGTTGATCAAATTTTTCGAATTTAGTCTAATCATAATTTGGTACGAAAAGATGGGAAGGTTTACGTTTTCAGGTAATAGTAAATTGGTTATATTACAATGGTATTACAAAGTGCCGTTTTTATGAAGTTCGAATTTCGCGGGTTAATACGGTTTATTAAATTTGTCCAATTAGCAAGTGCAATGAGAAGAATGAAGTTTGTTATAAATTATACGTATCAGGCGTGAAGAAGATTTGTCTCGTTATTGACTACATATGAATAGTCGCGTGCTTTTCTTATGTGAATGTAATTATTAAATCCTTCGGAAGACCGAATCTTTTCACTCGCGAGAAAAATTGTATCTTATCATTGATAAATAAGACACTACGTACGGATAGAAAATTGACAGATTTATCAGAACGATCAACGTTATCTACGTTCTTATACAATTTTACAATTTCTTATAAATTCTTTAAGTTACCAATTTATCTCCTAAAGTGGCTAACAGCGAGGAAGCCCGGCAGATTAGGTCCCGATTCGATACCTCGATCGAGCCATTACGCCTTTCGTTCGACAAAAATCCATCTCGACAAAAAACTTCCCAATCAGCCACCCGTCGCGATGAAAGCTCGTCAAGCTGACGTCTGAAAGAGAAGTGCGCACTTTTTGAGCGTAAAAACACGCGTCACTTTGTCTTGCTCCACTTTCCTCGATTATCTCCTTTGAGTAATTAGTCCGCGATATCTTGACGAGGGGTCGACGAACACCGCTATTAATTTCTCTTCAACGTTTCTATTCTCTCTGTAATAACTATCTACAAGATATTACGCGCAACAAAGTGCTCTTCTTGAAGCTTTTGTTCAGGTTCGACATTTGGAACAATCTCGATAGATTTTCACCTGTGAATCGACAATCTTCGCGTTGCAATATGCCGTTTATAGAAAGCTTCGTTCTGCTATAATTTGTCACAGGTGGCTTGCCCCAGCGTTCAGCTTCCGGAAAATCTCGAGTCTGCCGTGGAGATCCGTTCCAGCCACTGGCTTCTTCGTTTTATTCTCCTCCTTCCTCTCTCCTTCTCTTTCTCTCTCTTTGTCTACTACCATCTTGATGACTGTCTCTGTTCCCGTTTGGAAGACAAATGCGAGCGAACGGACGACGTCTAACGCTCGTCCTGAAATTTCATTTCGGTTTTTAACGATTATCCTTATCCCTCCACCGGGAGTTTCAGTATCCGTAATCTTGCCCTCGGCCTCTGTAATTAAATCCTTCCGCTTTATTCCACCGGATTGCGACGGGATGTGTGTTTAAATATTTTTTGCTGCGTTCACGAGTTAGTTACTTGTTGAATGGTGATTTAATTACTGAGGAGAATATAAAGTTTATGGTCGATTTAAAGTGATAAGCATTGTTGTATGGAGGTTTATATACGGACGAGAATTTTTCTGCTTATATTTTTACATATTTTTGTGTTTAGATATATTAACACATTTTGTGCCAAATATGTTATTTTTCTACGGAACCTGCTCCTTTATTTTGGCTTAACTTCAGCTCGAATCTTTGTAGCTGACAAACCTTTTATTTATAACATATAATATGTTTCATTAATTATTATTATATTATAAAACGAAGGCGACGGACTTTTATGAAAATTCGTACTTTTATGAACAGAAATGAAAGAATTTAACCCAAATAGAGATTCGTTTCAGTTAGCTACTAAAAATTATAATGAAAACTTTGTATTGCAGATTTTATGATGTATTTTATTTGCACTTTTAAACTTTGCACGAATACATAGAAATCCGCAGACTAATTATACGTTGAGCCAAAAATAAAATGCGATATTAAACGGTAAAAGCGAAAGTCCGTAGAAAGTCATAAATTTGCTGCACGCGCAAACGCACAAAGGTTTGTTCTAGAAAAATGTAAATAAATTTGAAAAAGATTGTTTAAAACTGAAATAGCAGTCGATATCAAGATAAAGAAGACATATCTTTAGATTGATAACACAAAACTTGTTAACATTTTTATATTTTTATTTTATATATGGAAAAAAATGCGGTTCGTTAACTGTTTTAAGCTTGCCTTTTTCATCGACATCGATCATTTTAACTTATGTGTTTTATTATACAACGCAATAATATTTGGAATAAGCATATTTGAAATATTCATGTATTACACTGTTTTATACATTCGTAGCTCCAAATTTTAATACGCAACAGGTAGATTGCGAATTACGAATAAAAAATTGACGATAACGAAGATGAACACGGGTGTGTCGATTAATAAATGTTGAATCACATTAAACAGAATTTGCAATAAATTATTTGCGAATATAAAGTTGTCCGTAACTAAACGACATTCGGCTAAATGATATGAACATCTGCTGCTTTATTTAATATATATATTTGAATTTCGCACCGGCATATATTTTTCCATCTTTGACACATACAGCGTAGTAAAAATTAATGAACTGAATCCAATTACTGACAGATGCGCAGATTTCATAATTCTCACGAATTTCCTCGCTTTTCATGCAACTTTCGTAAATTTCATAATCTCCATTTTATAACGAAACGAAATTTACAGAAATCTAAAATTTCCAGTGTTTTAAACAACTTTCACAAACTATATAGACATCGTAAATGAATCCTGGAAATTGAATACTATAGCCATTCATATGAAATTCTGAAAAATCCTTTTTTTAATTATCCTCTTTTTGTTCGAATTTAACAGTATTATTCTATACTATACCATTTCCATAAAATATTTTTTGAATTGCAAAAAAGATATTTTTTCAATTATTAATGATAAAAACAGTTTTTTTATCGTAAAGAAGATAGAATGTACCATAATTCGAACAAGTTTTACCGAAAATAAATACATTTATCGTTTAGTTGGTTAATTACTTGTTAAATGTATGACATTATAGGTGTATACCTATGAAATATCAATTCCGAAAATCTAACCATAATAGATTCTTTAGAAACTCCCCTCCAAAGATGTTTGAATCATGTTTAAAAATGTTGTTTATCATTCGATATTGCGTACGAACTGAGATAAATTATACGCTGAAATCGAATAAGAAAATTGCATAAATGAACAAAGATGCGAGGGTGCTGAGTGTTTCGAACGTAGAACAAATTTTTTCGTAACATGTCGCGTAATAGAAAAAAGAAAAAAAAGAATTGGCAAGATATTACGCAAAGGTTAAAAAAAACATACAAAAGATGAAAATCAAGAAACCCCCCTAATTATAACAATTCGACTCTAGACAGGCCCATTAACATTGGAGCCAATTTCGAACGCGTAATATCGATTCTCTGAATTCAGGGTGGCCAAGTTAAGTTCAGGTGGTCGCGAATTAACGGCCGACGAGAATAATAACAGCTTGGATCGAAGATCGCCGCTAATTGCAAGGAAAACGACGGCTCACAGAGTTTACGTTTCATCTGTCCGCCGAAAGTGTTTGTCTTCCGTCGCGGAGCATCTTCGTAAGAGCAGGAAGACGAGCGAACTTCTACCGAGCTCGCCTAGGAAAGTTGCTAATTAGGAAAACGATTTTCCTCCCATCTCGCACAAAATGAGTTGGATCGTGCCTTCGTATGTTAGAGAACAGACTGGCTGTTTGATAAAATTATTACTTTTTGGGAGGAATCGGTGAGTGGAAGTATGATATAATTACATGATGTTGGAAATTTTCCTTAAAATTGTTTAAGATGTTAAAGGCGGCAGCAAAGAAAGCCACGACCAGAAGAAATCGGGCACGTAATGTTACAATAAATACGATATGTTACGTCGCGTGATATAAACCGTGCGACGTCTCTCGTTATTTGGCCGCTAAGAGTCCGCTGGCCGTTATTCAGACCCTCGATAAACCTAAGAACCCACCATGAACTTAGACTTTTTAACTTAAGTAGTTTTAGGTGCGCCTATTCATCTTTAATGTGCAAATCCTTAATTCCGTAAATGTTTTCGGTTTATGTATGGTCCATAGAAAAGTCCTTAGGTTTATTGTGCGCCCTTAGAAATTACGGAAAAAGCTGATAGTTATATAACGGGAAAAGATGGACATTTACCTTGTTTCGACCATTCGCGGAGAGACGCGATCGCGAGAAAGCACATCAACGGGAGTCGTAAATTCCCGTTACGATTAGATAATCGACGCCACGAACTGATCGATCCCTTGATTTCTGTTACGATAATAGGGGTGGTTCAATTGAGGTTATACTGAATTAACAGGTATAAATTCATGTTTATTCCAACAACTTTGTACAGAAGGTAATTACACTGATGCGTATGTACAAGTTAAATAAGTGATTGGTTTAAGTATAGAAACCCGGTGATGACATGTTGACTATTCTAACGATGAAGAATAAGTGAAATACTGTGACGATGCTGTGTCGGAGGAAAGTTAGTCGTGGGTGGATCTAATTTACAAGAAAGAGTTGATTTGTCAAGGGCAAGGTTTCATTGGGAGAGTGAGGGAAAGACTTCGCTGTCAATTGGTTAATTTTCTAGGTTGGTTGGTGAGGAAGAGTGCTAACCGTCCCCGAGAGAGAGAGTTGCTAGTGGGAAGCATCATACGTGAGAAAACTAACTTTCCCGTAGTAACAATAAGCTTTAGAAACGATTCAGATGTTTGTTCGATCTGAAGGACCTTAGCTTGCAAATTCTTGAGATTTATGATGGATCCTTGAGACTGTTGAGGGTACACAGTAAGGATGAGCGTACATCTGGTTCCCATCTTGCCCGCGGTGTGTGGCCTGGTCTAGGTAGAGTGTTGCCCGACGTAACATACCTAATGGAAAATACGCTTTTCACAATGTAAACTGATCCTCTGCGCAAAAAACCTCGGATCAAAAAATGTTCTTATCTTTAATCAGTCTCGCTTGAACTTTGCCGATATGTGGCCGTATTAGCCAAACATTGAAAATTAATCGCTTGCAATTAAAATTGATCAACAAATAGCTTATTAATATGAAACCTCTCCAAAATGTCCAAAACCTCTCACACGCTTCTACACAAAGGCCATCTTGTACACAACTACACTTCACAGTGTCAAGATCAGAAAAACCAGAAGCACACACACTATCAGATTTATCCAACAGATAGATATATCTTCGTAACAACAGTGGTACAGAAGAAACACGTTAAGCGGTCCAACAGTGGTCATAGATTTTTATTAACGCTGGTATCTGTTGCCCGTGCCAAGCAAGAAGACGGGAAATGATTCTTGAACGGGATAATCTATTTTGTGGCAGACATATCGTGGATTTCCGCGATCCCTGTCGCGGCCGATAAAGCCGCTTCCCAAACCACCACCACTGGCTGACCGATAACACGACATCGGATCGACGTTTAAGCGCGAGGTCACGAGGACGAAGCAAGATAAGGTGGAATGGCTGAACACGTAAATGGCGCTAGTGCTGGTCGAAATGGATAAAAGGGTTCGATCAGGCCAGCATTTCAACTCGTATGCCGGATTATCCTCGAGGTTTCGCCGGATTACGGACGAGTCTCTCTCTTCGAGGGATCATCCGGTGGTCAGGCGGCTCTCTTCTACGTGAATCCATCCGTAGAGTGCTACCGACTTATCCACATATCGTCAATGGCTCGTTATTTTCTAGATTCTTGGGGAAGTAGGGTTTTTTCTTTCTCTCGATAGACTTCTTTAGAGAGAATGGCAGTTTTTTGGGCATAAAGAGTGCTTTGAAGTGTTTTCTTGTTTCTTCTTGCCTTTCTTCTTTGTGTTGCAGGTGAGATGAGTATCGATTGGATGCAGTAAGATATTACCAATTTTATGGTATTTTATTTTAGAATTTTCTTATGAACTGTTCGAAAATCACGTCGGGCAACTTCATTTCTTAGAAAGCAAAAATAGGCGATGTTGATAAATACGATGATAGAAACACTGTTGTATCCCTTTACTTCAGAATATACTGAAAAATTGTGTGTGACACTTACGATAAATAAACTTACTGCGTCATTGGCCTTTTTAGTGTACAAAATGAATCGGTTTCTTGAAAAACAAATGACTTCCTTGCTTATGGAATTGATAAGTATAAACCCAGAATGGTGTATGTTATTTTAGCCAAGTTTTTAATTAATCAGTTTTAAATTTCAGCCGAATGATATAATTTAACTGAAAACAATCGTAGTATTATTTTAAATTGAATTGTAAAAAAGGTTGAAAGAATACGAATGTTTTCGTGATTCGCTACATTTTCTTGTTTATGTTCTATTGTAACGTGTAAAAGAATTTGGGAGTAATTCTCGATAAATAAAAGCAATTTCGACAATATATGGTGTTCATTAAGTATGTAATTTCTTCTAGAACATTTTTTAATAGTAGAAGAGCACCATTATCATTTTTAGGATCATTACCAAACTTAAAATTATTGCGTTTGCATTCGAACCGTACTAAAATAAAGATTATGTTGTTAGCTAAGTACATCGGAAAATAGATTCTATAATACCATTAATTCGTCAAATAATTCGCAATCAATCAGTGAATTGCAAAAATAATTAATTTCAAGTGATCTTCAATTAGTTGTGTAGCGGCACATGAATGAACGGAAGATTCGAATCGGAAAAGACTCATATTGTCGTGCCTTGGAGTCCCAACATTGTTTTGGTTTGCTAGGTTCAAAGGTAAATAAATTCCGGGCAAAATATTATCGCCGATATTTGTAATCGTCAAGCGGAGTTATATTTGAACTTTCTGTAATAACACCGATTGATATATGTAAATAGATGAACGTGCTCTCTAGGATAGTCGAATAGCGAGCGTATAGTTGAACAGTAGCATTGAGCGTACGACGATTACAACCGGAATGCACTATCTCTGTACTTGTACTTAAGATGATTTTAATATAATCGACTATTATAATTTTATCACTCGTTTCTTTAATAAACCAATCAACACGTTTAATATACGCCTTAGTCGCTTAATACTAAAACGTATCTAAACTTTAAACAAATTAGCAAGCAATTTGGTTCAATTTACACGGTTTGAAGAAGCACATAACAGTTAGGTACTGTTACGTTATTTGTTAAACTCTTTAAGATTCCTTAAGTGGTTCTAACGAAGCTGTCTTCCAACATTCGATTGTGAAATTGGCCAATGCTAATCGATCGATATTATCGTAACTACATAACTTCTATGCTACTACATCGTACTACATCTTCTTTATTCAATTGTAACGCATTACCTACTTGTATTTCACACTTAGACTTCTCTTTGCCTAAGTTGTTAGAGCTGAGATTTGGAAATGGAATAACAATCTCGATAACTCTAGATTATTCTATCTCTTCCAAAATGATATACACAGACAAATTTAAAAATATTTCTACTCGCTATTTTGAGACAAAGCTATGCAGTGGATATAGTGAATAAAAGTTTTGCCTGACTGTAGAAGATTAAGCCTTACATTTTTCGAAATTTTGTTGGCATACAGTTGAACGATATTTATAGAAGATAGAAATCTTAAATGAACAAAGAAAGTTAGAATTTTGAGGTGTAAGTGTTGTCGGTGATAATTGTAGCTGCTGGCTGTAGACCAGCGGCGAGAATTGTACTGCTGCTTTTTCTTCTGATTTAGATGCGTGGAAGAAAAATCGGTCGCCAGGATTTGAGAACCCGGGCCCCGAACGTTTGTAAGCTAAGGCGCTAACCACTGCGCTGCCGTTGTTCTGTATTAGTTAGTGTCGAGTGGTGGTACTTGTGCTGTCGAGTACCGCCACAATTTGAATTTTTCCAAATTTAATCAACTCACAGTCACCTGGAATTTACTGATTATTAATTATAAATACGTTTATCGTAAAAAAATATTGATCGTTAGCTCGTACGATGATCTACATCGTAATAATAGTGACAAATTCATAAAAGTTCTTTCTATACCTAACATGATTCTATACTTTTCTAATTTCCTCGGCTTTCTTCTTGAAGGCACGTGAAAACATTAGAGCCATCGATCTTCGAAGAATCCGGGTTTCTTTAATGTATTTCATACACGTCGAATGTGTATCCAAAGTTCTAGACTTTGGTGGTTTGGCGAAGAGTGAACGATGGTTTCGCTCCATTTTCAACACGTCTAGCCTCGGTATCGTATCCCCAGTCTCACTGGAAAGTAAAACCGAGCGGCGGACGTCGACACTGTCAATGGCCTTTCAGTTTTTACTGCAACTCCTTCCTCCGCCAGGTTACATCGGGAAATTTTTCATAGATCGTAGATATCACTTTCATCCATTTTAATGAGGCAGACAGTAAGGGACTGTAATGAATATAAATCGATGTCTAATCCGCGTGCAACAAGGTAAACGTGAACTTACTTTACTTTGAGAACGTTTTATACATTCCTGTGCATTGTGAGAATATTCCAGAGGATCGAATAAATCTGTACGTGTAGTTATTTTTTGTCGTGATTAGTTAACTTTTGTAATCCTCCTTTCATGATCATTTATGCTACAAGTGCCGAGAATCTTCTACGTTTTCCATTCTTGTCTCTTGAGGTTAACTGAAGTGCCGATATATTGACTTTGATTAAAATTATTGCCACTCTTACGGTGCATCATTGTCTTTTAAATATAGTTTTTTATCTAATGCAGAAATGTAGGTAAAAAATATGTAGAAATTCAAAAGAAGTATTGCATAATTTTATTTTGAAGCAGCTACCATCCAAATTGCAAATTTCTTGATTATATACCAGTACCGATATCCTACTAATTTTGTTATTAAATTGAAATTAATGTTACAATACAAGCCACATTATTATCGATAATAATTTTCTTTATTTCATTAGATTTTTTACTGTGAAGTGCTGTAAAATGAAGAAATCCTAAGTTTATTTATTTTCAAGTTACTAAGTTCCATGTAAAACCTACCAATAGGTGTCAAATTCCTAACATGTAGCGTACCAAAATAGAAAATTTCTTACTACCGTACAAACTTCAAATTATTTCTTTACCTTTCATCTTAACAGTATCCGTTGAGATCTCAAAAATTATCCAATTACTTCAAAATATTTCTACATCGTTACTCTTGCTGAAAATCCTACAAATACCCATTACTTGCACAGATATCTCTAAAAACAGCTATACACAGTCGTCAATCTTCAAAACAAAGCAGCACATCACCACGTAACAACGGAACACGAGAGAAAATCATAGAAGTAACTGAGAAACAGCAGAGAAAGCAAAGTTTTTCAGTGCTCGTTCTTCGGTCTCACGATCTCCCATCTCGTTACACGAGAAACGAGCAACACGGAATCGTGATTGCGAAAAGTCAGCTCGTTTCGAGCGTCGAGTGGACATCTCGAAGAGATTTGCAAGCAAACGGGAAGAGAACCAGTCCCGTCAGACAGCTCCGGAATTTAATATAGCCTCGTTAGATCGAAGCGTGGCACTCGCGATGAAAGAAATCGGATCAGGCCGACCGAGTCAAAGTGACAACGTCTCTGTGTACGCGCTCTCGCTGGGATTAATCTTCTCGAATCGAGCAATCCCTCCAAGTGGTTCCCGCGGGAACGTCTGCATCGATTCGCGAGACTATAACACCGTAATGCGTTTAAGCACTTTTTCTCGTCGCTGGTTGTTGTCGTACTATGAATGCGGCGAGGCAGAGGAAAAGTGACGGTGAAGTTACTTGGTTCGATAAGTTTGAACGTCGATGAATCGGTTTCAACGAAATCGCTTAAAAGGATGCTATGTGCACGATGATATGTGCACGAGAGCTTTCTGTGAGAAAATCGAGAAACTTCGTTAGTATATTTGGATTGTTATTCCAAATAGAAAATATTGTACACGTACACTATTGGTTGGTTCGCTTTTGATTTTGAGTTATAAAAATGTATTGACATAAGGTACGAACAATCAGACTCGTTCAAGCTACTTTTGCTGAATTTTGTTCTACGTATTGTTCTAAATGACTACAACGTTTCATTAACTGCATTCGTCAAATATCGATGAATTATTCCTAATGCTAACAGCAGTTTCATTGATGTTTATTGTCGACTATTTGCTCAACCAGACTCCCCATTTACGTATCTTTAATTTATATATAAAGAAAAAATTATATATAAAGAAATAGGCCCGATCGACAGACTTAATTAATTCGCTAGATGTCTGTGTATTTTGGTCCATACTTTAACAACTCAGTTAAATTGATCTGATGTTTACATAACATTGGGTAAATATAAAAGATCATTTATATTAATATATTCAGTTATATGTTTCACGTGTTATTTTAAGCACATAGATATTTATGTATATGTATACATTAAGCTACGTACATAACCAAATTCAGTGATACAACCAGTTCTGACATCGGAAAAGAATTTCAAATCTTCAAGATACTTTCTCGGTGCGGTCGTGCCGACAGCGAGTGGAGTTATCGGCGGATTCGCGACAGTTCACTGTCGAATTTGCTGTGAAAATAAGAGTCGTTCGATGTACAATGTTTCTTAAAACACTAGTAACGTGTCTCTCACAATGCTGAAGGGATCGACCCCGTGAGAAATACGAAAAGTCTCAGAACATGTGGAAATTGGACGATATTGATTTCCCTCGAGGTACGTGTGTAAAAAGTGGACAAAGAGTGGAACGAAGCGACAGGAATATTTTATGATATCAGTCAACTTCCCTCCTGAATGAATATCAAGAAAGGAGAGAGGAAGGAGAAAGAAAGAAGTAAGAAAGGCCACGCAGTTTATGGAACAGAAAAGCATTTTCTCCAATATTAAAAGCGCTTAAAACTCGTCACGATAGAACTACTACCACATTTCACACCAGTTTCACAACGTTTTAATAGATTTAACATATTCGAACGTGCAAGTGAAATTTCAATATGTTTTATATAGCACAATATATGCATTGCAATTATTGAATTCAAATAATTAATATTTTTTAACAATGTACGCTCCGCAATATTTTTTCAATAGGAGTAGCGCTCTATAGTATAATAATCAAGGTTTTGATTGATACATGGTTTATTGAAAAATAGCAATTCGATGAAGCACAACTAACGTCGAGTTCAATAACTGTAAGAGTACGAATATTTCCGTGATTCGTACATAAAAGTATAATATATAATAACTAATACAAATGTTGTTAAGCCTTATACCGTTCCAATTAATCTATTAGATACATCTTTCCATAAACGTTTTTAAAGAACAACTTACTAACAAAAAGATGTAAATGTTGTCATAACGTAAATCGATTTCTAAAAAAAAAAAAAACTAAGCTGCGGTTATTCTGACTCTCAAAGTACAAAATTATTCACCAACAGATCTGCATTTAACTAATAAAACCTGCAGATAGATTTTATGATTCAAAAATTACTAGGAAAAGCACGAATCTCGTAAAGCAACCGTGTATCCGAAGTGGAGAAAACATTGGAGGAATGCAAATACCGAGGAAGTCAGCCATGAATAAAGATGTTCGGCGCACGGAAGTTCTCGGAATCGGGTGGAAGATCTGGCAACCGGTGATTTCGGCGTCGCGACGTCCGCCGACGTGCAGCGTCCGTGTCGGGGCCACGTCGATCCCGCGGCCGTGACTCACGTTAATGCACGGTTTCACGGGGTTTTTCCTTTTAATAGTCGCACCATGGCTCGCCGCGGGCGGTCTCGCACGCGATTTGCATCGAGGATGTCCGTTTCACGTGCCACGTGGCTGTTTCACCACGCGACTAACGCTGTTACCACCGTGGGACCTACTGCGGAGCAGAAATGACGGCTGTTTCGCTAGGGCAACTATGTGCCTGGTAAAATATTCGTCGATGTAATTGGAAATGAAGCTGCGGACAAGTGACGGATCGTTTTCGAGGGATTTTGTAATTTCGAATCGAGAGCTGTTGTCACGTTTCGTGCAGAGATCGATGCTTTACTTTGCGATATTTTTGCTGCAGGAACTTTTACTATAATTTCTCTGAGAGACTAAAAGGAGGAAGGTATCAAGATTTTTCAAAAATGTGATTTTAAGACATAGATTTTTTTAAATACAAGAAAGTACATAAAAATATATGTATGTTGTATCATATCGAAGAAGGTAAATGGAATCGGTTAGGGTTAGATGATGTACATACACATATCGGAGATTTATTTTACGTTTAAGTTAGATTCTTTTATGTAGAATCTAAATTTTCTTGGCTTATGAGAAGGTTAAGCAGATTATGATTTAGTTCGAGAAGGAGGAACAGGAATTAATAATTGCTATGAAAATAATATTGTTTGATCTATGTGCGACGGTGGAATGGCAAACGAACGGCAAGATAATATTTATATACATTGGGATGTAAATTTGAAGTTACGCAGAGTTATGTGTATAGACAGTGCATGGAGTTTTATCTAATAAAATCCCTGAACAAGGGAACATAGAGATAAGAGAAACAAGCTGCGCGATGGAAAGATGAAAACAATAGCACATTTCGTATCATACACATAATAATTTCCATTCGTGTAACTGCAATAACGTTCACTAACCAAAAATCGTAAAGACGCAACGAATTTTCAGATTGCCTGTAGCAAGCAACTAAATAAAGTACGATATTAATAACGAATTTTAACATCTCATCAAACATCTCACAAAAATATTTATTTTCAATAATTTTTGTCAATAAAGAAAATTTCGGGAGAAGCTTTATGGACTTATCATCGGTTGTAAAAGGCTTGTATCTGAGAACCGAATAAATTGTCCTCTTTCAAATTACATTATATTAAACTGCATCATTTAACCGCTAAATGACATAAAAACAAAGAAAAAAAATTAATAAAGTTATACTTATCGTATTTCTCCCCTATAATATTCATATCATCATAGACTTATTCATCGAAGGTCAAAGCGACTCTTGAAAGTCGAAGCTAGTGGAGTTTGACGCTCGCACGGAACGAAGCTCTCCACGCAGTGTTAATTTCCGCTTCTGCTGGCTCGACTAAAACCGTGAGCTCGTTTAGCAGTTCATTAGCCACGCCGTTCCTCGAACGGCAAATTATGCAAAAGGCAAAGCAACTCGGCTCCTCTTTCCCTTATCCTTGAACGACGATGGTCACGTTCCAAGCCGCCTAGACTCCCGGTATCTTCTTCATGATCTTCGACGTTCGCGTCGCGGAGTCCCAAAGGCGGAAGTCGGAGCGCTACTGCACTGTTGAAAATCTCTTCACGTGTCTCGAATAGTTCGACACTTTTCCAAAACGCTGTAATTTCGTCGTACACTCTTGGGAACGATCATCGTCCATAATTTGTATTGTACTTTGATTTCGTCGAATTTAAACGCATTAGGCTTGAGTTTGATGTTTTTCGATTTGAGGATTATACGTACGTACGTAAATTTGTTTTCTAAAAGGAGTTTGGAGAATTTGAAAGCAACAAAGAACGATGGTTTTAGAAAAAGATAGTTTTATCGATAAAGGTATGAATTCAGAACTCTTTTTTCAAAATTGAAATGATAAAATTGAAATATCGAAACATATAATGGCAGAAGAGCTACTCCACTTGATAAAGTTAATCTCTTCTTCTGTATGAAATACAAAACGTTCTACAATGTTGTATTAAGTATTTCTAATTATTAAAAACAGGACTTCTTGCAAAACTAGGATTTAGAACTACCTATGAATTTACACTTTAATATCCTTTCCGTCAGTTCTTGAGTAGACTGCTTCCTTTCTGCATGATATAATCCAAATTTAAGATATGATCATACATAAACATTGAAACACATTATAATTATAAAAGAGCTAGTTCGTTTCTTGTGAATTTGTTACGAGTTATCCTCTCCTTCTACATTGAATACAAAATGTTCCGCAACGTTGCCATAAGATATTCCAAATTATCGGAAACGAAACTTCTTACAAACTGCAATTCTGAACTATTTGTAATTCGTTTCTGACAAAGAACAACTAATTGACTAATCAAAATCACAGATGCAAAATGCGCGAAAATTAATATAACCTAAATCATTGGCACGGAATTCAAAAACAGCAACGAACTTGCGACAAAATTTCTAAAATAGATCAATCGTTGGCTGAAAACGTTCGTAGAATGACAAATAACCGAAACTGAGCGTCGTTCCTTTTGAGATTCGCCGTGCGAAATTGCGTTTATGCGGAAGGTGGCGTAGGATGTGGACGATTCGCGGTGCATGATGCATCGTTCTTCGTGATTTAAGTTGTTCCGCCGTATGCACTTGCACCGTGCCGTATTTATTATTGTCTCTCCAGAGGCGGACATGTTTATTATGATTGCCCGCCCGACATACGGCCCGCGCTCCTTTGAGCTTTTAATTTAAGCACTGCCGGTAGTAACGCTGACTCGTTAATGGGATACGATTCTTGCCCATGAGATTTAAACGTCTTCGATAAGTGCACAGTAACTGTACCCTTGGTAATGGACGTCGTACATATATCCTTGTGACCAAATGGAAAATCCACCGGAAGATACAGTGGAATTGATTTTCAGTACGCCTGCAGACTTCGAGATTTTGAAATTAGAAGAGACGAAGGAATTGTTGGAGAGTAAGAAGTTTTGCGATGCTAAAATGGAATAAGATTAATCTTAACCTTCTCGCTATAAGACTTCCAGTGTTGAAGGTATTTTTGAATATGCAAATCGAATTTTCCTTAAGAAGAAATAATTCACTACGAGTTTCTCTTTCGAAAGCAAAGCGTGTTAAGAACAAATTTTATCGTACATTTTCGTCTTATTATCATACGTAGAGCAATCTATTGATTATTATATGTATATAGAATAACTTGTGTTCAGTCCGGAATTATCCATGTTCAAATAATACAAGCACATTTAAGAAATTTTCAAACTTCATTTTCTCGGAAACGAAGCCCCGGACAAACAAATTTTATTCTACATTTTTAACCCAATTTTTTCCACGTAGAATAACTCCCTAACCGGTTCATTACGTTATGTGGTATAGTTATAGTTTTTATTTAAAACTGCAAATTACAATATTTGGGTTTAGAAGCAGAACATAAACGATAATATGAGTTTGTTTTTCGCAAACTGTAGTATATTAAATCTGTCATATAAAGCATATTGAAGAACGAAGTAAGACTATCAGAGAAAAAAAGCACTATCCATTCGTAGGAGAAACTTTTCATGTTGTTATGATCAAGGTCCCCAATACATTATACTTAGTACCCTAATGTCTTGTTATTTCTAGAGAATCTAAAAGATTCTTTAATTAATTAATTATAGGTGAAAAAGATTCGAAGTGCTTGATACGGGAAAGGTTGATATATAAGTAAGTTTCAAGTAAACTCGTTTGGTTACTTGGAAGAGTTAGGGGTGTTAGGGTACTGACAGTAATAGGTGCAATATTTTCTCGTAACGAAAACAGAAAAACGATGGAATTAGTGCTTAACCGCCTTCAAATTGACGTCTGCAATTCTTGTTGGTTTTACGAGCTGGTTCTGAACGTAGAATTAACACTGGAACGTGACTGTCGATCGTAATTTGCGAAGTATGATTTCGAACGGACTATTGTATTTAGCGAACAATTTAATTAAGTCGGTCTTCCACTGCTGAAGTAAATTAACGTGAAATTTGAAGTCACAGATTGATAACAGAAATTATAGAGACACGAAGAATGAACGTTTGAACGTGAGCATTGATCGTAATTTGCGAAGAACGATTTCAAATATATTATCGTAATGAGGAATTTTACTGCATCGATTTTTGTGTATTTCTGGAGTAAATTAGCGTGAAATTTGAAATCATAATTTAATAGCGGTAGTCGTAAAAATGGAGGATTAATGTTTGAACGTGGGTGGTGATCGTAATTTATGAAGAAAGATTTTTATCACATCATTGTGTTTAGTAAATTAGCATGAAATATGAAGTCATAGATAAATGACTGAAATTATACGAATACTAATGGCTGACAGATAATTTAGTGCATTTTCTTGTATTTTCCAAACATATTTTACAAGAGTGTAGGTACTCGTGGATGATATAACAATGTGCGAACCAAATATCATTTGGTTCAACCATTATCTGCAATTGTAATATATAACATAGACATAATTTTCTAACAACCTTTTAATCATTGCGTGAAAGTCCAAATCAAAATTTGTTATTAAGGTATCTGAAAACATCACCAAAATGTTAATATTTTACCGTAACAGGTAGCAATTGATCCGCTTCAAACGAAAGTAAAATTAGGCAATCGAGTCAGCTTGCTACAAAAGACGTATGAAATTAACCATACTTCCAAATGATGTAATATAAAATTGAGAAATCCAAACAGAACCATATTTCAAGAAACTTTTTAAAAGGTGCAATCACAACGAAGAAAAACCAATCAATGACTACATTTCCCGATAAAATTAAATATCAACTATAAAAGAAACGTAAAACTTACCAACTTTGCTACATAAATTCCACCACTTAATATCGTCCAACAAAGTGAAACGGTACACCATGTTAATGACACTAACAAGACAAACGACGGGCAATCTCTGACGTTCCATTGGCCAAAAGTAAGTAACGTTCCTTCATGCAACCCCGACCTACGAAAGTTGGCTAATTTTCGTCGCTCTGACGTAACAAGATCTAGCGCAATTTCCTCGCTAACCACCTGCGGAAAATTTGATACGCGATACCATAATGAACCCGGTATTCTGCTCGCGGAAATTAATGTTTACGCCGCGACTTAGCGGCTGCAGCCCTCTGTACGGTGTTGGTCTGGCGTGAAGGAAGGTGCAGAAACTACGCAAGTAAAGCCTCGTGCTTTATACGCGAACTGCCTCGAAAATTCCGCGCACGATTTGTTGCGAGGCTAAGAAGCCTCGATCCCATCCCTTACACGTCCTTGTCCCAGCTGCAACCCGCTACCAAGTTACGTTGATATGCAGAGTACGAACGCCAATAAACTTACGTCAACCGTAAGTTGTCACTGTTGCTCACTGTGGACACGTTACGTGGGTAACGAGCGATGAACACAGTTGGACGTAGTTGTTTGATCGTGTTTAGGATCATTGATAGGTTACCAGGCCTGATGGTGAATGCAAGCGGATGTTACTAAATGGTGAAATTGATTTAGGAATTGCGATTTCCTAGTAGAAATTGGGATTTATGTGATAGTTGATTAACAATGGATTGTTTAATTTGTAAATTACAGTTTGTGATTCTTTGCTCATCAGCCGTAAAACTACAACAGAATGTTTTTCTTATTAAGAATAAACGGAAAAGTATATCTGGAAAAGTATTACCATCTTAACTAAAACCTAATCTCAACAACTCGGTCATTCAACACCATAACAGTTTTTGTAACAACCTTAGAAAGGAACTCTCACTTAAAGGCAAGAAGAACTCGCAATCATTGTATCAATTATCCACAAAGCATTTCTCGAACGTTCTAAACAACGGGAGGTCACATTCCATCCGTTCTCCAATCGAATAGAAATGCCGGCAAGACATCTCAGTCATCAATTGTCGGTGTCATTGAAAATACGCAAGAGATCAGCCGCGAGCATCAAACGACTTTCTAATTCGTTTTGGATTCACCTCGGCGAGAATAGCCGGAAGCTAAACGTTTTAGTAATGGGCTAATTAATTAGCATAACGCTGCATTAGGAAGAAGCAAGTGACCGGTACGCGATTCTCGTGTCGCACGTCACGAGGCTCGTCATCCCGTCACGGAATGCCATTCGTTAAGGCAACCACGCTGGTCACGTTCGACTTGGACGGTGCATCGATCATGAAACGTGAAAATAGCCGGCTGTCATGAACGGGACGCTGTCATTATCGGTGACCCCTCGTTGATCCCGCGACTGTCAACGATGTTTTCCGTCCGCGTTCCGTTGCAAGCTGAACGAAAGCCGCTTTTGATCCTTCTTGCTGAGTCTTTACACATTCTTTACGATTCATTTATAACGCAACGCCACGCTGTTTTTCTTAGCTTTATTTTTGGTTTTTATATCCATTTTGTGCGTGAATGCGTTGATGAGTTGGTTGTTTGATCGGATGGTTTTGATGATGGATAGCCGTTTCGGTGACATAAAACATAGTAGGGGTTTTAGTGGTGTCAGAAGCAGAGAATGTCCATACACATTAACATTCTTTAAATTTGAAATAACCAGAGATTTATGTCGATAAGTCACTAAGTATTACAATAAGTATTTTATAATAAATATTCAAGAAGAACATTCGAAGTGAGAATTTTGAACGAAACATCTGAAACTTGGTAAACGGATGAATATTATATATAGGGATGAGGTAGGAAATTGAGCGTCGTAGTTGTGAATGAAATACGTACTGTTGGTATTTTCGTAGTCTTGTCGTTACCGTTGTTCGTGCCAGTTCAAGTGCTATCAGTGTTGTCCTTATCATGATTGAAGTTTGTTACTAAGTTCGTGGTTTATTGACTTGTCCTTGTGTTATGAAAATGCACATTCGTACTTCCGCTCCTCTCGTGTATTTCGGTAGTAGAATTTGCTAAGTAAACACGTATATCTCTTGTGTTCGTTCTTATATTTTGATTTCATTGAATGACAACAATATCGAAACATAAGTGTAATACAATAGTTTGCCAACAAACTAAACCACTATTTGTCGCAATTCAGTTCCAATTTCCTTTTTTCTCCTTTCTTTCGTGCATTCAGTTTCTTTTTTCTATTTTTCTTTTTTTTGAAAATGAAGGACAACGCCAAACTCCTTAAATTTTTTCTCCACTTTCAATCGCGTCGAAGAATGGTTGGGACGCTGGAATACGAGAGCGAAGACGGGAATTTTAATTTCGCCATGGTAGCTGGGGAAATTCGAGGGAACCGTTGATTCAGGCAATGTCCTCGTAACGGAGGTGAGAGCCGCGAAAATTAAGGCTCTCGGCCGAGTATATCTTGTCGAGCGTGCTGCTCGCTACCACTGCACGAACGCAGAGCGAACTGTAACTTGTTTACTTAATGCAAGTGCCCATTCACTTTCCAAGTGTCCTCCAGCACGCTGCACTTTCGCGAACGCATACGGAACGGTAGTTTGGCGTCCTGGTGCAGTCGGAAGCTCCTTTCCGTTTGTTGGAAAGTATCTGCAGCTCCCTCCGCAGTGACTCGTTACAGACGATCGTCTACTCTAGTGATCGCGTGAAAATTATCCAGCGTTCCCATGCTTATCCGTTTCTTTCTAACGAGTACTCTTTAGGTTTGCTTAATCATTCTTCTTCCTTTTCTCTTCTCTTTCTTTTTCTATGTATTACATTGCACCAACATCGTGATAATTAGCGACACTTAATCGTTCATTCTAAATATTTCATATTCAGACCAGAGATTGCGATATTTGTAGTCGAAGACTATAGCAGAAGAACATGATAAATAGCTTGTGAATTATGAAAATTGTTGGATGCAAAAATACACAGAATGCACGTAAAAATGCGAAAGTATATAAAATAGAATACTCGGCGTAATATTTATTTTGACCTTCATTTTAGAACAGATTAAATGGATACAGTAGATAATGTTAAAGTATAATTGAGTCACGTAATAAATTTCCGTTATTATTACTGGCGATTGCAATTTAATAGGACAAGTGCCAGTTGATCACTAAATAGAATCTATTGTCTCACTTGAAATAATAATTATAATTCGACGTTGCTACACGTGTCATAATATTGATAATTCTCATTTTAGTACAGAATCGTTATTTTAATATCTTAATAGCAACTGTTTCTCAGTGATAGAAGAGAACATGTTTTTTTCGAATACTTGAAGTTCTTCATCTAGAGATTTGAAAAATGATTGAATATTGGATACGGATAAGATTCATTCGCGAGAAGAGAATCCTGCGGCGATCATGTGGTGAAAATCTGCTTAAATTTTATTATGGTCGTAGTTCGTATGATTCTGTCGTTTCTCGAAGCAAGCAGTTACGTAGAGGTTATCGCAGATTGCACGCACTTGCGACGAGATTTTATTGCGTCCAATCTCCATTCGGCGTTATTATTCTCAAAATATAGTCCATCGATACGAGCAAGCTTCCACGCTTCTAGTTTCCACGTATTTCGCGTTCATTGGTTTCCCAAGATATGAAAATCGAGAAACGAACCGTGGAAAAAATAAAATATTTAATTGTTCCACGGTTTCTTTCTACTGTTTGCATTAATTTTTCTTAATGATTAACTGGTACACCTTATTTCGTCTTGTATCTCCGAACACGTGAGATTAATATTCTCCGCAATTTGTGAAATTAATTTCTTTAAATTTCCACAACGCATGTAGATCTAAAGTCATATTTTATTACGGGTAAGAGGATAATTAATAAATTCATTTGTCTTTTCAATTTTTAAGTTTCATCTAGCGGTGAAAGATAGTTCTATATATTCTACAGATTTACAAATACTACGATTTCTACGTATGACAGTTTAGATTTGAGATTGTCGAAACACTTTACTCTATATAAATACATTATAAAGTGTAAAACTAAACTGCACATTTATTCATAGTTCTCGTTATTCATATCTGGGGTAAAACACTTCTTTATTTAAATTATAATAGGGATTATAAAATAAAAATAAGAATATTCCTTGAAATATTCTTTAATGATTTGTATATTCTGAATTGTATTATTCTTAGTTCTGGTTCTCTTTATTCCACGTAGATACTTCAAGACTACTCACGTATACTCATAAAAGCTAAAATATTTTTTACAACTATTAAACAATAAACTTATGCGATCATAAATAGAATTCCAAAGAAGTACTACAAAGCACAGTTTACTGATAAATTTCTTGTAACCCTAACTCTCCCGGAATTACTTGTACAAAGCTCAACTCAGTCGACTTAAATGGATTATTAACTTGCTAGCGAGCAACTATCTCGTGTTCATGAATTTATCACCAGTCGAATTTAACCCCGATGTCGAGGCATTGACGTGTAACGTTATGTATTAATACAGTCAGCTTGGATTTTAGAAAGCTCGGACGCTAATTACGTATAAGCGGGGTCGTTGTTTTCGTATAATTAAAACTTGTGCCCTGACGAAGAATACTAATCCGTTGGTTATAACCATACGCACACTGTCTGCCGTCGCTTTTGTTGCTCGTAACGCGTAATTAGCAGGTTAAATCATAGCCAGCGGATTATTGGACTTCATTCCGCAATTTCCATGAGAAATTTTCATCGGTCCGATGTTGAAAAGCGAATCAATTAAGGAAAACGCGAATATCTTTCTGTCGTGAATGTCGAATCCGGAGTAATTAGTTGATGAGAGAAAACATACATATGTGTATTATATATATATAAACACATTTTTCAATACGAAAATATCGCAGACATCGAGCCAAAATTTAAAAATCTTGTTGTTTATGTATATATTGAAAAAATAGTATTAATTTTTGTAGCGTGTAAATACCGAAGAGGAAGAACAACTTTTGTCTGGCAAATATTGAAAGAAAAACGAAGTCAAAAACGTATTTTATTTCATTGCTTGTTTAGTTTGTACATATTGTATCTTGGTTTATTTATACGGAAAACGCATCATTTTGCCGTTGGGTTGTGGAAAGATAAATATCAATATTGATATTTGGTATTGATTTCTATTATATTTTTAAATAATCGAATCGCTATACAGCCAAATTGATCAATTCTACTTTCTACTCACTTGTTTAAGTGCATTGCTAATGTTCAATTTCTTAAAGAACGATTGACATCTCTACGAATTTACTTGTTGCAAGAACATACTATAAAACTAAACTTACATATTTCTACCATTCTATAAATCAAAAAGGATTTTTCAATTCCGTCTTGTTTGGAATATCCACATCATTAATCGACGAACAGTTTGACGCTAATTACACACAACTCATGTTGCGACATAATAGCACAAATACATAAAGATTCTTACGAAAAGGAAACGCGTATCTTTTACGATTCCCGCGGTAATACGATGCTGAGAATGATAAATCATGGCATGGTCAAACCGGTTCACAACACTAACAAATTTCGTTCTACTCGGTGTGCTGTTTGTAACTGAGAACGTTGCTTTCCAACTATTTGTATCGTTTATCCATCAACTGTTTTATTGAAACTTTATTAATCGAGTGGTACACATGTTGAAAGATAAGTGAATAGTGAACGCGGAAATTGAAGATAATTCGTGTATGGTTTTGTCAAAACAGAATTTTTTCCTGATCCGTTATGCAAGCTACGATGAGTTGGCAAACTTGCTTATTAATGGATGTCATACTCTACAACAGCATTGCTTCCGGTTTGTCTTGTAGATACGAGTTCGATCGTGATTGAAACGATTTTAACGATATTTCTCGATAATATATCTATTGCAGGAAGTTGTTAGGTAATTCGAAGGGCATTTTTATTTAGTTTATAGTTTGTCCATCAGAGAAAGTAGAAAGTGATTTATTAGTAATTCTCTACTGAAAAATGTAATCAAATAATACAATTTAAAATTTACATCAAACGTTAGAATTCTATTACATAGGATATATAAGTTACGATTATAAGTTAGGAACTTTAAGTATATATTTTGCTTACCACAATAAATCTGCGATTACAATTTGTCTTATTTGTGTTTGCATTATATATTATTTAATAGATACAGTACAATTTTCTAATTTTAGCAATTGTTAACAAATATGTAACTAGCTCAAGCTCCGTCTTCATTTTAGGTTCATTTATATCTTAGCAAATTAAAAACTATTGAAGAAGTTACTTCAAGAAAAACTCTACATCTTTACTTTTGTATATCCGTGACCTGGAGACCGTTGTTACGAAGAGAATAGAATTTAGTGAAAAAAAAATTCGAAATAAGGAGAGGTCCATATAATTGTGCCCTTGAATATAAATTATGTTTTGGGTTACAAGATCTAAAAACAAAAGAGCTATAAGTACATTTCTATCGCTGTTTCTTGCAGCCTTTAGCTACAGCTACAAGGTTAGCTTTTTGGTAATGTTCTTCGCTATAAATATATGAATCTGCTCCCTATCATAGCTTCTTCTATTCTATTGTAACTTATACTTATACATTTATTTATTTCAATATATTTTTCTATTACAAATTCATCCACTCGTTCTTCTATCAGTCAACCTCAAGAAAAATCAACAGACTATCTACAATATTCCAAAAATTGTTATCAATTACAAAATTTCAACAATCTGTCGCTAATTACGACATACATGATTAGCATTCATATACCTGTTTCTCGATTATGAAACTCTAAAAACACACAGCAACTAATTGTACGTATGACTATAAAAAGATGAAAAATGGCAACATATGAGATTATAACTATCGTAAAACGATTTCACGAAATAGTCAATAGGCGTCGAAGCAATCGTCGTTTCTCCAGGGGCGCGTATCGTTTTCAAGATAATTGAAACGTGTCTCCGCGGTATTATTTATTGGCCGTTATAAATCGAATTTACCTACCACTGTGTGCACGTTCTATCGAGATCCGATTTATTGCACTCGTAAAAACCCTTCCATCCGTTACCACTTTGTGCCCCGATTTCTCGCAGGATATCTCGTCGCGTGAAACGTTCTCTGAACACTGATTCCCTGGCAGTCTTCCCTCGTTTCCTTCCGATGTGGTTTCACGCCATGCTTCACGATTGTTCGTCCGTGAATACGTTTTTGCTCACCGAAAAAGAGAAAGGAATTTGCGGACTGGATGCTTTAACTCCGAATTCCGAATGAGCTTGCTTTCGAAGGTTCCTGCGCATGGAGAAAACCATAGCGAGTTTAGGAATGTGTGGGTTTCTTTATGGGATTTATTGCTACAGGAGGACTCGAATTTTTTGAACTTCTTTCAGGTAAAAGTAAAAATGTTTAAACTGTAATGTTTGGTTAACAGTGTAAAAATAACGAAAAATTAATGATTGAAGATTTCAGCAGGACGTTGTTTTTAATTGTAACGTAATGTTTCAGTTTTGGCGTTCAGAAAACGGAAAAATTCCTCATATTTTATACAGGTTTTTGCTCTCATATCTGTATAAATTTAAGAAATTCGTTTAACGAAAGGAAAGTGTAATTGTCAAAAATAGTAAGATATCTGTTATTTCTTAATTTTTCAGAATTATTGTATAAATGCTTGTCTCTGATATATCTTTCACTTTTTTGATCTCTGCAACAACCCTCGAGAACATAAACGACTAATTTCGTTCTACTAAAAGTTTGCTGCAAAATTCGCTAAGAATTTATCATCAGACACTCACGTACATACGGTACTTTCGCCTTAGGAAACATAAATTAACCAATAACACGCTACTGCCAGTAAAAACATAACACATCGTAATCGTAACTCACAAAACCATAGGTACAATGTATCAAATCGCAGCTACATACATATTCCAGAATAGCACTCCAGAGAATATGCCAGAATAGCAATTTCACAAATATATATAAACCTTATCGATTAAATTCGAAAATCTCTGCTTAAAAATTGACAGAAATGATGATGAATGAGAAAAAGGAATCAGAAGTACTCGCCCATAATTTTCCGATAAAACCCTTTCGTTCATACGGTAATGACAATTTTCGTGATCTTGTTTCGCTCATCCCATCGATAAATTGAGAAGTTCTACAAACGACTTGCCTGTTACAGCAGTTTTTGACTGGCTGGTGAAACACGATGAAGCAACAAAGCGTTTGGCGCATGGTGCTTACAGTGCTCAACTTTCGCGGAATAAATAATCCGCGAACTGAAGCGTTATCTTCGAGCGGAAGCCGAAAGTTTCTCAACAAGTTGGCTGAGATTAGTCTTGAAACGAGATTGTTACGCGGCTTGGCATTTGACATCGTACCGTTGGACAATGCGGTGTTTGAACGAGGATTCGGAACAAAAATCAAAATTCACTGACCACGTTCACTGGTCACTTTCGCACGTTCGCGAACCACGTTCGATACGTTCGCACGCTTACAGGCCATGTTCTCACCGTTCGTATCGTCTCGTGGAAACATGCACTTCCATTTGATATAACCACTGTTTGCTGTCGTTTCCATTGCTTACGTGGACAAGCAACGAAATAATATACTAGATAATATTTAATAAGAAGCGATGGCGTAATTAAGTATTCAGGTGGTGTAAGAATCTACGCTCAATATTATAAATACATTCGCTCGACGATGTTTCGCTACCGATTGTTCATACATGCAAAGTACAATTTATTTTAAACGATCGTTAGCCTACGTTAAAATTACGCAATTCGTTCTCCACGTATTCGAAATAGCTGGATACTTAGAATTTAATAGAATTCAAAAATTAGGGTAAATCCGTTATAATCTTTTCATTTATAATAAAATATAATTTCTAAAAGAATTTTATTCGATGTGGTGGGAGCGAGTGTTTGGCAGGCTGGAATAATCGTTTCAGTATTTTTTAAAATAATTCGTACATTTGAAAATTATACAGTCAGACTACGTGGTATCTTTAATCTTTCTCGAATACATTCGTGTTTCAAGCAACAAAACAAATTGCAAATTATATCTAGGAAAAAAAGATAAAGAAGATTATTCGAGCGTGAAAATGCTAGCTCCTAACTTCATCTCGAATAAAATTCTTTTGTACACCTTCACCAAATTTCCAATTTCGTGTATTCCCATTGTCATTACCTATTCCTTGTCATAACCATCGAGGTCCAATTATCATAACGCGAAATCGCATTCACATTTCTGGCAGACGACGCATGCATTCGCGTCCTCGCGGCACAATAGCCGCGTGTATCGGCCCCCAGAAAGCATTTTCACGCGGAATTGAGCGGCAACGAGCGCGACATCTCTTCGGTACTTTTCTTCTTTTCCGACTCGACCTTCTCTCACCCCCTTTTCCTGCATTTTTCCGCACGATTCTCGTCTTCGCGCCCGGCCGCTGCTCGTTTCTCTTGGATACATAGAGGCACGTCTGAATTGTCGTAGATTTTCTATGGGCGCCGTGTGGACCAACCGGGAAAATTCGCCCGGGAAAACCTGTTTATATTCACGGCCATGTGGCAACTGCAAAGGGAGGAAAAATCGTGAAAGTTTATCTCGTTTGTAGCCACTGCAATGACTACCCTGTCGCGGTTGTTCCCCTTGAACCACTTTCTTCGTTTTTTTTCTATCTTCCTTCACACATTACCCTTTTTTTTTCTTATCGAGCACATTTTCATATTCCCTGTTTTCGTAACACTTCTAATTTTTCCCTTTTTCTCTTTTAAGGATATACGCGCATAGGTAGTATTAGGAATTAATTCGATTTTGTCTCAATTTATGTCGTTTTTGGTTTTCTAATTTTATGGGCTGTCTTGGTGGTGTTAAATTGATATATACGAAATGAAGTGTGAATTCAATAGACTAATATCACCTATTAAATCTTGTCTCATTGTCGATTATATCAACTGGGCGTTTATGTGAATTTAACTTTGGGAAAAATGGCATGAAAGTGAAAAACATAAATGTAGCAAATGTAGCAAGTCGAAAACATTCTCTATGTGTATTCTCTACATGAATTATTTTATGAGAAACTATAACAATTCTATTGTAAGACCTTTTAAATTCCAAGACAAATATTTCCTATAAATCCGAAACAACGAAGCTAATTAGTCACTGAAAAACTACATTTAAATCGTTTGAAGAATACTTCTACTAAATATATGATATCTCGAAGACACTACACGTGGTATTTTGATAAAACTATTATGTGCGAATTATTCTTACAATCGTTGGTAATATCTAATATCCGTCTAATATTTGTTCTTAAAATTTCGTTCATCTATTGTTAGTTCCTCTTTCGACAAAATAAAATACGTGTTTTTCGTTCTTTTTAATCGTTCTGATTTTCCAGCCGTCCACTTTTAATCGTTTTTTGACTATTCTTTTATAACGGGTCGTTTTTTGCTGCTAGTCGATATATGTATACGTATGTTTTATTCCCTGGCTTTATTTTCGCGCCCCTAATTCACCGGCCAACAGTCTTCCCGTAGTTTTCTTTTTCCTTCGAACACAATGAACCGACCTGCAGCACGCTTAAATTGCACGATTCTAACCACGCGGATTCCCCATCCGGAAATTCGCTCACGTTTGGTCGACTCGCTGCATACTATGGCGAGTTTCCGGTCTTCCTCCTCTGGTCTAAGTTTTCCCGTGGATTGGCGTGTAGTGTCTGTTCTGCGACACTCTAATTCTCCGCGAACTGTTCTCTTCTTGCTGAGCTCTTGGAAATTTCGTACTCGACTCACTAGTTTGCAGCAATCTTGCGGGGAAAACTGATCATCGAATTTTATTGCGGAAAATTGTGTATCAAATACAGATCGACATCGAGAATTGAAAATAAACGTATGTCAAAGGCGAAACTTTCTTTGCACTAAAGATCTAAAATTTCCAAAATTGCAATGCTACAAAAATAGTAAAATTCTTTAAAGTAAAGTAAAAATCCTCTGGTATGTCTAATGAAATTGTCACATGAAAATGTATAAAATTTCGTACTTGGTTATACAATATTTGCAATAGATGTGCCAATAATTTAGTAGTCAGTATGAATTTCAATTGCAATATATGATTGGAAGAACTGCAAAATGTTCATTGAAATTATGTGATATTAATGTGCAATTTATAATATTTATAATAACAGAAAAATTAATGATATAACGTATATAAAATTTAATTAATTCAATTTTGTTATTTTTGTTCCAGGTAAGTGTTAAAGGAGTTTCAATTCGAATTACACGTGATACGAAGTATTTCATGTTCGTGATAACAAGATTAAACAATTATGGTGAGTAGTAATATATGAATTAAAAGAATTGTTCAATGAGCATCGGTTGCTTATAGTAACTTGCCGTACATTTTAATTAATTTTAATCGTCCTCTATAAAAGTCAAAAACGATCTACAAAGAATAGATTTCCACAACAATTTAGAGAAATTGTTTATTTATTACATTTTTAAAATTGTTTGAAGTATTACATTTTTTAATATAGCTTTAAATTCGCATAATAAAACACAGCAAATATAATATTTTTCAAACCTGTAATACAACAACGAATTCAAATTGCTTCATCTCTCCGTCCTAACAAAAAGATCAGGTTTAACATTAAAACGTTATAACCAGATTAAAACTTGCACGAGAAGCTGTTCGATTTGATAACCAATTTTCGGTCGGTTAAATTGAATCAATCTCGTCCTTTTAATTAATCAAACGCTCGGTCTTTTTGCTTGTCTGGTCGCTTTCAGCGTGTTCGGTTCGTATTAGCGTTTTCGTCGAATCGATGGCTTAATTAAGAATTTCGTTGGATGAATACCGTAATTAAAAAACGTGACAGTCTATCGAGTCATCGTCGACTATTTTTCAAAAGGGCGTTTCGATAGCCATCGACCGGTGGTAAAGGCGCGTAACGGGCCGCGAATGATTCTTTAAAAATAGGTATAACGCTTTGATAATCATGATCGTCATATCATCAAACGTATCGATGTGACTGTAATGAACCGCTGCTTAATGAAGCCATCGTTCAACCATTCTGTATGTCGATGGAACGTCTCTTAACGCGTTTGCAGTCGAAGATCATTAATTTGTATGATTTGATCATGATTTATAAGGCTAGGCGATACCTCTTCTATCGTTGGTAACTCGAATCACTTGATTTTCATCTTTTTACAACTGACAACTGAAAAAGTTTCTCTGATTAGGAAAAAATTCAATTAGAGAAAAATTGTACGAGTTACGTAGATTCGTAATTGATAAACTTTCTGAGATTCTAAGAATATTTGAAATACGTCATAATGGCGTTGTTGAGACGTAGAATAAGTTTTTAGTATTTATTCCTCTAAATTATTTTAATATTCGTTATTGATATTCATAAATTTATTGTCAGTTTATTTTCTGGTGGCACACGGTTTAATGGTGTTGAAAACTTCTTAACACTTTGATGTCTCTTTCAATATTATCAATGTGTTATAAGATAAGATCAGAATAATAAACGATTGAAAATAAATTGAAATAAGATGAAAGTAACTTATCGAATATAAAATTTAGAATAATATTCTTCATCTTATCGTGAAATGCAATTGCAACCGGGATAAAGTAAAGAAAGCAGAGGTGGAATATTCTATATAAATCTGCGATTCCTTCAGTCGTAATGTCTGCAAATAATTTACATTTACCCGTTTTGCTTAAAAGCAACGCCATGTTGTGAAGCTTAAAATTATTAGATCTGAAAATTTAATGCTACGAGAGAAGAAGAAAGAATTTCTCTGTTATATTACAATAACTGTATAAATTTAGTACTATGATAAGTTTTGTCTATTTGTTATAGTATTCAATAATTTCTAATTTTTTTTAACATTATTCCACAAATATATTGTTCAATTAGTACTTATTAAATTAACTCTTTAGTATGAGAAATATCTTTTGAAAAATGTTATACATTACAGTAAAAATATACTAAAATAGTATAATATTAGGGAAGGATATACAGAAGATAAATTTTTAAATTATCCGTCGTTAAAACAGTAAATTCATAGATTAATTAAAATATAACCACCTGATGATAACGCGTAACTTTTTAACAGCTGTGATTCAACTTTGTTTTACGAGCGGCAAGAAAAATATTTCCTGTCATATTATACGGGTTAACGAGTAATAAAATTATCACATTGTATACATAATGTATAATAACATTATCGCACGTGTGAAATTTATTTTAATGAATTGTAATCTACTAATTTGCATCTTCAAATTTCTCATAAATGCATAAATGACCATAGTCCAATTATTATTAGATTATAACCATCCAGAAACGTAAGAATGAAGGTACACATTTCTGAAGTAAGTTTACAGAGTAAAATACTAAATGATAGTAGAAGACACTTTATAATACTTTGTCAAAGAATCCGTTACTTCATCGCCATTGGCCGTCTAATGGAGTGGAGAGTTCGTTAATTGAGGATCGTCTCGGCCAATATAAATGTCTCGTTGGGCATTTAATGAGCGAGTCTCGTACGTGTTGGAAAATAGGGAAACATAAATACACGGATGAGAGCGGTGAATTAATCTTGGTCATCCCTCGTCGCCGCAATTTTAAATGCCTGCGTTAATTAAGAGCCGTGCGTGCTAACACGTGACTCCTTCAGCATTTAACGCGTCGTTTTGCCACGCGAGTAACACGCAGACCGTTTCATTTTATCCTCCTCGAAGTGTTCGTGTATCTCGTATTTTTTCACAGCACTGTACATTTGACAGGATAATGAATGCACATCTGCAACACTGTTGCATACTTTTGCATTAAAATAAAAGGTAAAGAAGAACTTGATTTGATAATTGAGAATTCACGATCTTGAATTACGAAGTCCTATCTCTTTTAATCACACAGATATCTAACTCGTGTTTTCTAAGGAAAACATTTTTATTCACCGTACCGCAGTAGCTATGGATATAGCGAACAGTTTTGCGAAATATCGATTAAACATTTCTCCTGAAGGGAAGTAGAGGTCGTTGAGAACGTAGAAACTGAACGTCCTAAAATCTGAATATTCGGTGGGACCATATTTGTTATATGCTAATTTATTTGCTAGCTATTCATACTGTACGCTAAGTTTTTATTCCATATACTGTTTCACCACGCTACTGATAAAATTTCAAAATGTTTTATGCAACACATACCTTCATTCATCGCTCCTTCCATTTACTCAGTAATTTTTCCTCGCATAATAACGCGTTATAGGGGATAACACGCTCATTATACACATAATTCTCAATTTATCCGCAACTTTTCGTACAGCTGACCCAAACTCATCCTCGCTCTCCTAACGCGTTAAATCCAAACTATTTCCATAGTAACTTTCGACACTTACTGCTAGAATAGCATAGCAATTACGGGCGAGTCCAATTAATTAAAGCTGAATGCAACAACGGGCTACGGGTACGCGTGCTCCGACGACGCCTCGATCGCATAGTTTCGCAATTATTTCCACGAGCAAAAACGCTTGGCACGCTGGTGTGATCAGCGTCGAGTTAATTAACGGGTAGTAGACGAGCAGAGGGTGAAAACGAAAGTTAAACAGTGTCCGAAATCGAATCTGCTGGAACGGTTGGTATAATCGAGGCAAACGGGCCGAATAATTCGAAGGGTGGAAGGGTAGCGGCAATTAATTCGTTATGGCACGCTCGTTAACGGGATTCTTGGGTCCCCTTTTGTCTCACTTTTCCGTCTCTCGAGGCAAAGCCGGTTTTCGCGGGACGCGTTATTAATCACAGGCCGTAGGATTAGGCGGTAGGAATTAATCCGAATATTAATCAAACATCCTTTTCGGGTCTCTACCCCTTCGTCTTCGTGATAAATTGCGGATTCGTCGTGTTACTCGCGCCTTGTTTAACCACGCAACCTGACGGTTGGCCTGTCACGATTCGTTAGCATTATTTAGATAAATGAGATCCCTTTTGACGGATTTGTTTTGCATGGAACTGCACATTCGGGAATTGAACTGCCAAATTTGGCACGTAATTCGCGTATTTAAATTTAGTACGCATCTAATTTTTACGTTAATCTTGGCTTCTGAGAGTGCGCTGTTGTTTTTTGGAAATCGAGCTTCCTCCGCATTCACTTATTTGCCAACCCTATAATAGCTGCGTTAGACCGAGGGTTCTGCAGATTTTAGAATCGCAGAGTTGAGAGTATTTCTGTTGTGATGAATTTCTATATATATATATGTCGGAGATGAAAGGACACCAGAGCCTCCCCTTTGGAACTTTAGGAAAAGACCTTAAAATTATAATCTATATTCTTTAGTCAATCCGATTGCATTTGTTCAATATTTGTAATAGTGAGCTTGGGCTCGAGGCGACAATCAGTCGCCGAACGTAGCCGCGGTCACGGGATGAACGCTTTGTCTAACAAAGGTATGGAGTAATTCTATAGCTCTCCTTAAAAGAAATATTTGTAGCGGCACGCGACAGTAAACATTCCAAGACGGGGTTTCTGTCCCGTGGCTCGCCACACGCAGATCCTATTCTTCGCCTACGCCGACGCGTCTTCACAGTACATGATCAGCTAGCTCAAGGGTCGTTATAAATATTAAAATTTAGTTATCTAAAGTCTCTCAAACAGACAAACAGTCTTTGTCCCAACTACGGGAAGATAGGGGAGATCTATTTTTCAACGAACGACGCTTCCCGCTAGCAACCTTCCCTCAAGGACGGCTAGTATCCTTTTCTAGCCACCAACATGGAAATTGACCAATTAACAGCAACGTCAATTTCCCTCATTTTCCGAACGAAGGCATCTCTCCACGAATCCGATGATCTCGTGTCCTTAAACACAGCCCATCATAGTTTTCCTGTACAGCATCATACGGAAAGTCATTCTCTCGTGAGGTCTCATTAGCGAGTTACATAGCGTCTTTACGCTCGGTGAATATCTTACGTTTTAACAAAGAGCTAGTTTAGTAATACTTGTATCGTAGACAAGTAAATCGAGTCCAACTTAGACTTTGGAAGAAAGTACATTTGTTATCCCGTTGACCGCGGATTCGTTTTCGATCCTAAGACCATTGTCATTAGTGTCTAATCACCGCGGTTACTTGTCAATTCTAGAATATCCACACTTGTACTAATAATCATATTTGCACTAGTCAATGTCTTCTCTATTGCATAACAACAATGTGTAATCCAAATGAAGATTCGTTTCACGCCCCTAACCCCAATCATAATGTGAACCCGACATATATATTGCTTGTTATCATTGTGGATTACAGCATACGCACAGTTTGCTTTATCACACATAGGATTATCTATATTTTGTTTAATAATCTATCTAATTTATCTATAGATATCTATTCTATCGTATCTATAGATTACCTATAAATATCTATCTATTTTAATGAAATTATATATCTTCCACGTATCCGCGTATTTCTACAAAAATTAGCAGCACAGATTTTAAATTGTTAAATCTCTCGAAATATATTCCACGATCTCGTAGGGAACTTTCAAAATCGCAACCTCCACAGGATCGATTATAGAGTTTGGGCGATAAACAACGTGTGTGCATTAAAAAAAACGCACATTCTGTACGCTTGCGCATCTTTACATTACCTATAAATATTCGTTTTTATATAACAATTATATAGTTATTACAATAATTTATAACGATTCATAAAGAGCCGCAAACTAAACCTAGTATCAAGGTTTACTATTTAAACAAATATTTTTCATTTCCTTATTAATTTAAGTACGCGGAAGTTTTCTATTTCTATGCAACAACCTCGTGCTACAATAGAACATCAATCAGATTCGTTTAATTTCCCCGCATTTCTTGTTACAATCGCATAGCAAGCACATAACCCGGTGATATTAATAATTAATAAGTCTCGGGCAATTTCAACGACGCATAATGTTTGCATAATGCCGCACCGCGATCAGTGATATCGCTGCAGCAGCGTCGCGGGTACGAAGATAGATAGTGGATGGCAGCCGCGATTGGAAGTGACGTCGTTTAGGACGATTCCGGACCCGGGTCACGCACTCCGGGCTCGCTGCTAGTACCAGCAATATCGTACATCTCGGCCAACGGTCAGCAAGAGTGATATTTATGTGGAGCCAGTCGCGGTAAATATGAAAAGGATGAAACAGGCCACCGCTAAATTTACAACTACCGCGTCACCTCGGAAGTCTCGTTTAATTTTGTCCCATTTACGGAAATTCTTTCGCGCAGCCGTTTAAAGAAAAATGCCACTCATTTTAGTAATTCATTTCTTCAGCTGAAAAGATTATTTTAGACCAAGTATAATGGTCGTTTCATGTCTTTTATTTCCAAGAATTTTTAATAGAAATTTTTATCAAATAAATTTGATGATTGATACAGTATTGGTGTTAAGGATAGACGAAGAGATTATTTTAGAAACTAAATTGAAAATGTGTAATGAAAATATTTTACTGGATATACTGGATATTCATAAAAAATGGAATTCGGTGGATCAGTTTGATTTCTGAGAGGATCGAATGTCAGACATAGTATTGGAAAACAATTTATCCTTCGGATATAAAAACAAATATCGGATTTTTCTGGTTTACAAATTTTATAGAAATTCTTCAATTTGATCAAGTCACCGATAATTTTCGAATTAAACGGTTCTTGAGAAGCAGCGACAGATTTGAAGTAACATCGATCGTCGCTATATTCATTCAAAAGGACAAAAGCTTTTCATTTGATAAATGAGATATCTAAGACTTTTGTTATAATGATCAAGATCTGAGAATAGATTGATGAGAACTGTACGAAACTCTTAGCAACAAACAATGAAGACAGGATTGCAGTTTAATGGAATATAAGGACCCGCTGTTAGATACGCGGGTCAAGAGTAAGATGAATAATGTCAAGCATCGTTGTCGCTATTATCTCATTTGTCATCCACGTCGCTCGTGACAGTAGGTACACGGAAATATCACGATGGCAGGTGCCGTTATCTGATGCCAGCCCGGATCGATAAAGCGATCTTAAGTAGGTTACGTTTACCAAGGGTGGCTCCTTGTGCGAACAAAAATATCGCTTAGAAAAGAAAACGTACCAAACGTATTCCGAACGAAACAGTTAAACCATTGAATGAGGACGAGAGTCGACACTTTCGTCTGTCTACCATACGAAAAGAAAGATTAAAAATACCAATATTTCCAACAGGTAGATTAATAAATTCCTACTTTACAACGTCCATGTACGTTTCATTCTTTTACACCATAATAACAAACTCACACATTCAACTTCGGCAAACTATCTGAAAAAATTACCCTCAGAAACCCGTACCATTGCAATCAGAAATTTGAATCATAAAATCAGCACCTCGCCACGAAACAACATAGCAATTGAACGATCGAGAAACGACTTCGTCCTGGTGATTTAAATCGATCTCCATCGCACCCACGCGATCCAACTATCTAGAGGAAAGATAATGCGTGGGATGATGTATAATCCTCTGGATCCTTCTTCATACGGAAATGCATCTTTTAATTCGCTTTCCGGGCGAACAATGCCGCGAGTCAGCATGCAAATAACGAAATGGGACTAAGGGAGGATGAAGTCGTTTAGTGGAAGGGGTGGAATCTGTATGGTTGAGCCACGGTGCAGTGCTCTCCGGCGAGATGCTGCAGGATACAGTACAGTGCGACGAAGGGATAACGGGAATCCGCGATAGGATACGCTTCAATTATCCTCGTTCCTTTCTTCCCTGCCCAGGTTAGAGGCGAAATAACAATGCGTCGTAAGATAAACACGCGATAAGCGAGTAGCATCGCGAACGAAATGAAACTACACCGGCACTGTATAAAGACTGACTACTTCTTCTTCCGCCAGTTCTGCCACTCTCATATACCGTTTCTACGATCTCTGGTCCGCGAAAATCGAACTAGTCGAGCCAAGCGTGTCGAGAAATTTGATAGAAGCTCCGGCTTACTTTGAAGAATAAAGGTGATCTCAAAACCAACCTAATTTCGAGAATTCGTCGATTTTGAGATATCTATAAGAATTCAATTTAAAACGAGCCATGAAATTAACGAAAAGATTTAAATTAACCCGAAACATATAAAGCAATATGACATTTTTAACCCTTTTGAGGCGAGTTTTTCTTTTTTGGAATGTTATAAACACGGATTATAATGCATTCAGAAAATACAGATTTTTTTACTGTGTAAATATTTCGAAGAATCCTCTATTTGTACAATATTATATAATAATTATATAATAAAATACTCAGAAATGGCCAATCTCCAGACGCTAACAATAAAACCAACTTCCTATCGTAAACAAATTTACGACACAATCTGTAAACCTACTTTTCACCCTCTATATCTTTCATTTTTTAGCCGTTCTTTCGTCGTCACTCAAATTTCCCTCTCATTGTTATATCGTGCATTTTTTTCTTTCCTCTATCTTCTTCCATGGCCCCGTTTCTTCCATCGATAGTGTGTTTTTCCCAGTTTGCATTGGTTCTCGCTCTGTCTTGCAGCCATGCGTTCTATTTTTCGTCTTCTTCATCTATCTTCGTTAATGTTTGTCCGCTTTATTTCTCCCCGGTCGTTCCTCGTGACGCGGCCCCTCGTTTTTCTTCCTTCTCGCCCAATCCTCCTTCCCTGCACTTCCTTTGCCAGTTACTTTTTCGTAATTTCCTATTGCTGATACAGAGTTTCCTGACACAGGAATTTCATCTGCGCGCCTTGTCTCCTCTCGATAAACTATGTTTATTCGTTGGTATTCTCTTTTTGACTGGCAATGATCTTTCTCTCTCCCCCTGTCTTTTCTTTAACTATATTCCTCAATTCATATTTAATTTATCTATATACAAAATAACTATATCTCTCTACATTATCGTCATTTTTATGTCGAATTTGAACGAGAATCGTACTGTATCTCTTAAATCTAAGACTAATTATTAAACCGTGAAAACGATTCTTCCAATTCCACCGATACTTACATCAATTAATAAACAAAAATATAGAGATCAATCTCTATTTAGATTCCACTTCTTTGATTATAGAATAAAAACATAATAGCATAAAAAATTGCAAAAATGTACCACGTCTTTGTATTAAACTGTTAAGTATAACACAAAACAGTACTTGACCGTTGCAATCCATTTAACCCGTTGCAATTCTCGTTCATATCGTTCGTTGCTCCGGCAACGTTTGTTTAATATCCATCGAATCGGCCGGCAGGTCGATTCCTCGAGACGTTTGCGGTTCGATAGGTCGTGCAAACTGGACGTGTGCCAGATTCCCAACTGCAAGACAGGCAACGTATCTCTTACATGGTTGAGGCTGTGAGATATTTAAACAACGATAGAAAATTTGGACGAACGATCGACAGAAACGATCCCGTCGAGACAATTGGCAAATGGGCATCGTCCGACGCGAACTCACGAATCCCGAAGCGGGAGACGTTGGTGAGAAAAATGGGCCAATTAGTCTCCGCCGGTCTCGAGGAGCAACTGGATGTTGACGAATCGGACGTTGTGGCAACTTGCATTGTGCACCAAGTGACCGATAGCCTTCCGTTCGATACGTGCGTCTGTAGGGGATTTTCTGAGGCTAAAATGCATACCAAATTGATGTACCTTGGTAAAGAGGTACAGTTGGTCTATTCATTTGGCTAGAGCAATAAATAGTGAATAGAAATAGGAGAAATGATTCGATAAATATATGGGTGATAGCAACGTAAAATATGAAGTTTAGATAAAAGGAATTCTTTGAGTTGAAGGTTTCGAGTTGGTATAATTTTACAGCAGTCAAAATAAATATCAAATATGATTTTATGAGCTCGAAGTGTATATTAGGTTGATATATGTAGGTATATCACGTACGTTGATTGACTTGCTGCAAACACAGAATGGGCTAACAATACACTTAACGTAGGTATCTAGCTTACGATTAATTAAGGCTGAAACCCACGCATCGCACGATGTAAAACGGTGTCCAATGATGTCCAACTGTGTACAACCGTGTCCCGCGGCGTCCCACGGTGTCCCACGGTGCAGTCCAGTCTAGATCATCCAAAATTCTCTTGGAGGCTTTTGGTGACCCAAACTGGATTGTTGCGTAGTTCTTGGCTTGGTATCGCTTTCCAAAGATTAATCAGTTGATTAATCTTTGGAAAACGATACCAATTACCAGGTCTCACCACGAGGAGGTGACTACGCACGAGACCCGCCCATGATTTATTTAACATTATGCATCGGTCTCGACATTCAACCTATTGGCAAGGATGTCGAGTTCTGACTCTACTTGATCATGGGCCTGCGTAAAGAGATAGTTATTTCGTAGCCTAACTGCGAAACACATATCTCCAACGCAGCGCTTACATGAATCTTTACAAACGTGAAACAAAGCTTACACAACGCAATATCTATCTCCCACGCAACGCAACATTCATCTCCCATACAACGATTACATCGATCAGTACAATAATTCGCAACCCTACTGGCCGCATTCGGTATCAAAGACACATTTGTCTAACTTGGAACGAAAGAAAAAAAATGGGGCTACTATGGAAAAGGAGCCCCAACAATCAGACGGTGAAAGAAAAGCCGCGGCGCGCCCGGAACGAACGAAATCACGATCTCTCGAGAGAACTAACAAACCTACATGACGTACCCCCGTGCAGCGGATAACCCTAAGGTTCAGCGGAAAGCCCAAGCATTGACCTTCGCCCGATTCCTGTCACGTCGTCTGGATCTTATCACGGTCGATGGCACCAACCGATGATACTAGCGATCCAGCAAATAGGCCTGCGATTTAACACACTCCAACTGAACAAGTGAAGGCCCGGGGAGGGACCGCTGAACAGGATTACAAAGGCAAGGCCCCAACTGAACAGTGGGGTCCACCCCCGCGGGTTCGTCACTTGAACAGGATTACGGAGGACGTGAAATGCAGGTCTCTGCCCGAGTACCGAAGTACCAATCGGACAGTATTGCGAATCGCAGGCATCACCAGTGCGATGACAACTCCCGTGATTCGAGGCAAACGACGAGCAGTCGTCGAGTAGTCATCAAGACAGAGGTGTGCTTGGGGCGACTTACGAATCCAAAGAGTTGCCCAGTGCACGTTGACCCGCACGTACCCGGAATACGCGCGAGCGAGTACGTCACGCTACGGTTTGAAAGAACTGAGCGACCGTGAACCGATAAATCGTGGGAACAATTTTTCCAATGTGGTAACCGAGGGCATCACGAGAGACGAGATTTTTATTTTTCGTTCCAAGATAGATAAGTATCTTCGTACAGAATGAGCTTACAATGCACATAACATAGGTATCTATCTTAAGATTAATTAAGGCTAAAACGCTCGCATCCCACGGTGTCCCGCGATGTCCCACGGTGTCCCACGATGTCCCACGGTGTCCCACGATGTCCCACGGCGCCCCCGCGGGGGGGTCTTAGTCCGGTCTAGATCACCAAAACTATTTTGGATGATCAAGACCAGACTATATTGAAGTAGTTTTTAGCTTGATATCGTTTCTCAAATAATAATACTAATATTCAAAATAGTACTTGGTGTATTATTATTTGGGAAACGATACCAATTACCGGGACCCACCACGAGGAGGTAACTACGCTCGGGTCCCATTTACATAAACAATTTTTAAGCATTGGAAACAGAGATGTAAAATTATTTTATAATAAAGTGACATTGTAGCGGCGACATTGTTTTGCCCAGTTTAGATGTTAGAAATTAATGGTGTAATTGTATAAAATAACAGGATAAATGTTAAAAATTACTAGTTTAAATGTCATAAATTAATGGCTTAAATGTATAAAATAACAGTTCAAATATTGTAAATTAGTGGCCTAGATGTTGTAAATTAATAGCTTATATGTTATAAATTAATAGCATAAATGTTATAAATTAACAGTTTAGACGTTATAAATTAAATCCTTAAATGTTATAAATTAATTGCTTAAATGTTATAAATTTATAGCTTAAGTGTTGTAAATTAATGGTTTAGACGTTGTAGATTGCTAGTTGCAATGTTGTTATTTGATTTTTTTTTTATTTACCTTATATTTAAATTCTTCTTCGATGTTCACTCTCCGGAATTTCGGGCACAAAAGAGCTCGCGCGCGACTTCCGTGTTCCTTATATACCTTGACAAGGTGTCGGTTTGTTAATCAAACGGTAACGATCTCTTGACGTAAAGGACGGTTTTTCCATTACCACAAAATCAAATTGAACAATTTCTTAATTTTATCGTAAATTGGCAACTTCAACGATTTAATACGGTATCCATTTTTATCATTTTAATAGTTTCTGCAAACTAAGACTAAACTCATACTTCTTTAATACTAGTTTTCGACTATCAATTAGTTTGAACAAAATTCTCTTAGAGGCTTTTGGTGATCCAAACTGGACTGTTGCGTAGTTCTTGGCTTGGTATCGTTTTCCAAAGATTAATCAACTGATTAATTTTTGGAAAAGGACGCCAATTACCAGGTCTCACCACGAGGAGGTGACTACGCACGAGACCCGCCCATGGGTTATGTAACACTACACATCGATCTCGACATTCAACCTGTTGGCAGAATGTCGAGTTTTGACTCTACTTAACCATGGGCCTGCGTATGGAAATAGTTGTTTCGTAGCCTAACTGCGAAACACATATCTCCAACGCAGCGCTTACATGAATCTTTACAAACGTAGAACAAAGCCTACGTAACGCAACATCCATCTCCCACACAACGATTACATCGATCAGTACAAATATCGTACAATAATTCGCATCCCTACTGGCATCATTCGGTATCAAACACACATTTATCTAACTTGGAATGAAAGGAAGAAAATGCAGCTATTGACACTGTATATACCATTTCGTGTCTCGCAGAAGGGACATACGAGTCGCTGTACTAAACTAGTTATCGTTCTATTTTTGCGACACTGTAAGATATTGAAGATACTGAAAAGTTATAAACTCTAACGTGATCTCAATAAGTATCCCTTAAAAATGGGTAAACAAGAAAATGTCCGATGAATCAGATGATAAAGGAAAAAATCGCGGCGCGCCCGAAATGAACGAGATCGCGATCTCTCGAAAGAACTAACAAACCTACACTACGTACCCCCGTACACGAGATAACCCCGAGGTTCTGCGGAAAGCCCAAGAATTGACCGTAACTCGATTCCTGTTTCGCCGTTCGAAACTTACACGAGTCGCGGTCGATGGCGCCGACCGATGATGCTAGTGATCCACGGGTAATTCAGCCGTGGATCCAGCACATAGGCCAGCAACTTAACACACTCCAACTGAACATGTGGAACCCGGGGATGGACCGCTGAACAGGATTACGAAGGCAAGAGGCCTCAACTGAACAGTGGGGTCCACTCACGGGGAGGGACCGCTGAACAGGATTACGAAGGCATTGACCTCAACTGAACAGTGGGGTCCACTCCCGCGGGCCCGAACAGAATTACGGAGGACGTGAAATTGCAGGTCCCTGACCGAGTACCAAAGTACCAATCGGACAGGACTGCAGATCCACGACTGAATCCCCAACAGATTCGCCAGCATCACCGGCGCGACGACAACTCCCGCGATACGATGCGAACGTCGAGCAGTCGTCGAGCAGTCACCAGGACAGAGGTGTCCTTGGGGCGACTTACGAATCCAAAGAGTTGTCCAGTGCACGTTGACCCGCACGTACGCGGAATACGCGCGAGCGAGTACGTCACGCTACGGTTTGAAAGAACTGAGTGATCGCGAACCGATAAATCGCGAGTACAATAAGTACTGTGTGGTAAGCGAGTGAAGGGAGACGAGATTTTTCTTTTTTTCGTTCTAAGGTGGATAAATGTCGTTGTACAGAATGAGCTCACAATGCACTTAACGTAGGTATCTACCTTACGATTAATTAAGACTAAAACGTACGCATCCCACGATGTCCAACGGTGTCCCACGGTGTCCCACGATGTCCCACGGCGTCCCACGACGTCCAACGACGTCCAACGACGTCCAACGACGTCCAACGATGTCCAACGACGTCCAACGACGTCCAACGACGTCCAACGACGTCCAACGACGTCCAACGACGTCCAACGACGTCCAACGACGTCCAACGACGTCCAACGACGTCCAACGACGTCCAACGACGTCCAACGACGTCCAACGACGTCCAACGATGTCCAACGATGTCCAACGATGTCCAACGATGTCCAACGATGTCCAACGACGTCCAACGATGTCCAACGATGTCCAACGATGTCCAACGACGTCCAACGCTGTCCAACGCTGTCCAACGACGTCCAACGATGTCCATCGATGTCCAACGATGTCCAACGATGTCCAATGATGTCCAACGACGTCCAACGACGTCCAACGATGTCCAACGATGTCCAACGACGTCCAACGCTGTCCAACGACGTCCAACGATGTCCAACGATGTCCAACGATGTCCAACGATGTCCAACGACGTCCAACGCTGTCCAACGCTGTCCAACGATGTCCCACGTTGCAGTCCAGTCTAGGTCATCCAAAATTCTGTTGGAGGCTTTTGGAGACCCAAACTGGACCGACGGTTTCCCACGGTGTCCCACGTTGCAGTCCAGTCTAGATCATCCAAAATTCTGTTGGAGGCTTTTGGAGACCCAAACTGGACCGACGGTTTCCCACGGTGTCCCACGTTGCAGTCCAGTCTAGATCATCCAAAATTCTGTTGGAGGCTTTTGGAGACCCAAACTGGACCGACGGTTTCCCACGGTATCCCACGTTGCAGTCCAGTCTAGGTCATCCAAAATTCTGTTGGAGGCTTTTGGAGACCCAAACTGGACCGACGGTTTCCCACGGTATCCCACGTTGCAGTCCAGTCTAGGTCATCCAAAATTCTGTTGGAGGCTTTTGGAGACCCAAACTGGACGGACGGTTTCCCACGGTGTCCCACGTTGCAGTCCAGTCTAGATCATCCAAAATTCTGTTGGAGGCTTTTGGATACCCAAACTGGACCGACGGTATCGCACGGTGTCCCACGTTGCAGTCCAGTCTAGATCATCCAAAATTCTGTTGGAGGCTTTTGGAGACCCAAACTGGACCGACTGTATCCCACGGTGTCCCACGGTGTCCAACGGCGTCCAACGGCGTCCCACGTTGCAGTCCAGTTTAGATTATCCAAAATTCTCTTCGTGGCTTTTCGTAATCCAAACTGGACTGTATTAGCGTGGTTCTTAGCTTGGTATTGAATTATTGTGCAATGCTTGTATTTATGGATGTTGTGGTTTTCCAAAAGTTAATCAACTGATTAATCTGCGAAAACGATTACATCTATCAGCACAAGCATTGTACAATAATTCGGTACCGTACTGGCAACATTCTGTATCAAAGATACATTTGTCTAACTTGGAACGAAAGAATGGAAATGAAACTATTGACACTGCATATACAATTTAGAGTCTTGCAGAAGAGACATACGACTCATTGTACTAAACTTATGAAAATATCGAAAAGTTATATACTCCAACGTTACCGCAATATGCTTCTTTTAAAAATGGGGAAACGGGAAGAAGACTGAACAATCAGACAATGGAAGAAAAATCATTTGGGTATCTAGCATACATATTTAATATGCTATGAAATGTTCATATATGTAATTGAAATCTACTTTCTGCTAATTGATAAATTTGAAGCAAACTCGTTTACTTGGTGTGGTATATGAAAGAAACAGGTATTTTTAAAACGAGAACATTTTATACATGAAAAATAAACTACTAATAATGGTTAATTATAGATCAAATTACTATTGATTAAATTTTAGCAAATATAGAGAATCATTTGTATCTTTTTAATCGAAACTAGGGTTACGTTGAAAACAAGAATTTCAAGTAATTGAATTTAATCTGAATTAAAAATTCACTATGAAATTCGAATATTTATAAAATTCTACATTACTGTTAAAAGATTGAAAATATCGCGGTCGAAGAAATATTAAAAGTTATGGTTCTAAGAACGAACAATCACCAGCGGAAATTCCAATTGCAATGAATTAAATTTGAAAAAATATTTGAAGCCTTCATAGCAACTTTAAGATATTTCATTATAATACTTTGTTGCGCATGAAATCGCTCACAGTTTCAAATATGTAAATCTATATATAATATACATTCGTAATAAATTTCTGTATTTTAGCAGTTATGGTAACGTTAACGCTGACAAAGAAATATGTCTTATAGCAGTATTTTCAGTAATAAACGTGGTAATAAGGGGCGCTGAAAAGGAAACAAAGCAGTAGCCAGAAGGGCTACTAAAATTCAATCGTATTCCACTCTATATAAACCCGATCAACACGCCGAGAGTGGAACTGAATATTCTTGTTTCGCAACACTAATTTACTACAAATATTTATGAAGCAGAAAATTTTCAAAATCAAACGCGATGAGTGCTTCGTTATATCTGCAATATCAATTAATCTACCATTAAAAAAAAAAATTAAGCCTGAAAATTCCCGATATTTGATACGCAACACTAATAAGTATAAATCTATGCACTCGTATTTAAGCAATACGCAACATTAATAACGAGAGATCGAAGTGCAACCATTTAAGAGGTTGCTGATGTACGATCACACTTGCACAGCTCTTGCAACTGAACGTGTGATCCAGGAACAGTGTCCGACAATTGCAGTCGGGGGTTAGGGCAGTTTGTGAACGCAACACTACTTAACAAAACGCGATCATTTATTATCGCAACGCTAAAAGGAAAAATAAGCAGAACTCGCGATGGAACAATATCGCAACGCTAACTCTTATAGTGAATTTAATAAAAATTACTATTTACTATATAAAAAAGCTACTTTAAATATTCTGGTATTGCTACGTGCAATACTATAAAATTAATTAAAAATTAACATATTTATAATCTAATTTTAAACAATAGAAAACAAGATAAATTCTGATACGTATAGTTCTATAAGAAATTATAAAAATTCATAATAAAATTTGCAAAAGAAAATCGCGATATCGTAATTCGCAACTCTAAAGCAAACGCGGTTATCATTTTATCGCAACTCCAATTCAAACCGTAATCATTTTCTCGTCACATTAATAAAAAGCCACGATGTCATCTCGCAACTCTAATACAACCCGTAATTAATTTATCGCAACACTAATAAGAAAAATCGCGAGCGGGGGGCTGACATATCGCAGTGCAACCATTTAGGAGGTTGCCGATGAACGATCACACTTGTACAACTCTTGCAGCTGTATCGTGTGATCCAGGGACAGTGTCCGACCAATGCAGTCGGGGGGTTTGGGCATTTTGTAAACGCAACTCTACTTAACAAAACGCGATCATTCATTATCGCAACGCTAATTCTTATAGTGAATTCAAATAAAAATTGCTATTTACTATATGAAAAAGCTACTTTAAATATTCTGATATTACTACTTGTAATACTATAAAATTAATTGAAAACTAAAATTTTTATAATCTAATTTTTAACAATAGAAAACAGAATAAATTCTGATACGTATAATTCTATAAGAAATTCTAAAAATTTATAATAAAAATTGCAAAAGACAATCAGGATATCGTAATTCGCAACTCGAAAGCAAACGCGATTATCATTTTATCGCAACTTTAATTCAAACCGTAATCATTTTCTCGCCACACTAATGAAAAGCCGCGATGTTATTTCGCAACTCTAATACAACCCGTAATTAATTTGTCGCAACACTAATAAGAAAAATCGCGATTTGCCCAATGGGACGATGGACCGATATATACATCGGCCAAAACAGCAAACTACTACTACTACTACTACTACTACTACTACTACTACAAATACTAAAATCGAGCATAGTGACAAAGTAGTAACAATAATGACTTCCCATGCTCTGGATGACCCAGAGGATGGGCAGCCATTAGTAGTTGCCCTCTTGAGTGGCAGTTTGCCGGGCCTCTTCGGCTTATAGCCTCTTCTTTCTTCGGGCGCAATGCCCGCTGAAACTTAAATCTAAGCTCGAGACTTCTAAATCGCAAACAAAAAAAAAAACTTATAAAGGTAAAATAAAAATATAAACCGCGGAAGCTGATTGAAGTGCACATGGACTGACCAACGATCACAGCAGTGATCGTTGCCCACTCGCATGTGCGTGCTCGAGCAATATACGTTCGTTTCGAGTCCACTCGCGACCGCGACCGCGAAATTCGAAAAATCGAAAGGCAAAACCAGAGACGAGAGCATGCTCTACTCGTGCCAGTTTCACCTTCGATTTTTCAAATAATTTTCCAGAAACAGGTTGGTCACACGAAAACGCGCCTACCCGACCAGAGACTGTGCCAACCTGCCCGGCCCTACCTACTTATAATTAACAGACATACCAGAAAGTATACTACCTATCCTACCTAGCGCTATATTTAAAAATGGCAAAACAGGCACACCAACACATTCGCTCCACGGTTCTCACACAAACGCTCGGGCGCAAAGGTCCTACACTAGAGAGGACGTCCCGGGACGCCTCCGACACCCGAGCTTAACACACACCATGCACACTCTAAGGTACGTACCGTTTTCCTGAAATCGACTGACGAAGGCTAGTGACCATTGCGTAAAACGTGATAAAACACGTCTGAGGAAATGATATCGTTAAAATAAACGTAAGTAAACTTGGAATTATAATTGTAATTTACGGCAATATTTAAAGCGTGGTTACACTTAATCGCGTGGGCGATATTATCACAAATTGTGATCGTATCGAGACGTAAATTGAATCGATATATGTTTCGACATTTTTAATATTTGATGTTTTAACGAATGAAAAAAAGCGACGCAGTTCCACGGCCTAACAACACACACACATAACGTGGAAAATACGTCGTGCACGGTACACTAACACATCGTCAGTCGCTGACAAATTATTACATTACTTAATTCTAGATCATCGTGCCCAGTGTCTTTCTCCCATTCAAGTAGCACCTGGGCACGTGAATGAGATCCTGACAATGGGCACGGAAAGGGTTAAACCTGAAAATCCTGATCTAAAAGAAGTGATTAGTTTGTGTAATTTTTATTTAACGGACTAACGTTCTTTGATTTTATATTTTACTACTTCGTATCTGATGAAATCTACTTTATTAATTTAATAGTAACTAAGTAACTCTACTTTATTAATTTAATAAATCAAAACAAAACTTTAATATTGCAAAAAAGGTAGCGTTAATTGAAAAAGACTGAGACTCGATCAAATGGAATAATTGACTCTAAATATATTACTAAGAAAGAAATATTCTCAGGCGATCTCTTTATCAAAGCACATACTCGAAAGTGCAGAGGCAGTGTTCAAAATTATTGCTTTGATTCAAAAATCTGCCTGTCGCGAAGTGTCTTCTTGCACGTAAAATTTTACACATTTTTGTACGGGAAAAAATGAATTTTGACTCATATTTTAAATTCTAACCGAAATGAAATAAACGAACGTGACTTGATATTGTCACGATTAATTCATTGCTTAAAATCAAGTATGTTTATGTTAAACAGATATATTCGTGTACATATTTGCCATTTGCAAATATTTATACGGAATGTTAACATGCATATTTATAAATAACACGAATATATTCTCAAGTGTATGTATTTAAACTAATTATTATAATCGCGCTGTGCAAGAAGACCTATCCTAAACTAATAAATTTAAAAAAAGAATGTTACTACTCACGGGTATAAAAATACCCGCGGTCACTATGCTCGCAACAAAATTCTACGTAATACAACCGGTCACCCGTGCCGATTCGGACCTTTCATCCTACGACATGATTGAGTGACCGGAGGAACAAAAATGCATGCGACTCACCGTTCGATGCGGAGAAACAGAGGACGTTACCCTGGATGCTGCGGTATCCCAGCGAATATCATCAGGGAGACTAACATCAGGCAGGAACCGTGTAAAGTCCAGTGGTGGAAATGATGGTTGTTTAAGGGCGGGTGGGGGGGGGGGGGAGAAGCGAAACTTCGTTTCGACAATTTTCTTCTTTTTCCTATCGAACGTTTATTTAGAAAATACTGCTATTTTTTTACGCTTAAAAATTATTATTAAGAAATTGGAACAAGTTTGAAAAATATTATTTAGTTGAAAACTGTGAGATATTTTTCGATGAGCAAATGCTCATGAATAACGTGAATGCGATGCAATCGTTTGCAAGAATAATATTGTTCGCAATTAGAATATATACTGTGAATTTTCGTTATTAGAATACGAAATATACATTCCAATAATACACTACAGTCGCGTGTTTTAAATAATAGAAAATATTTGCAAGAATTCAAAAGTTCACCACTAAATATATTTAAAGAATGCTGTTTCGAATTATGTTATTTGAATCTACCTGTTACTAATTTGCAAGTTTATGACGTTATAACTCAATTTGAAACAATAAGATAATTCGTTAAAAATTGGTTTGAAATAAGAGAATGATTTCATACATCGGGATCTTTCAGAAGAATCAATGGACTCACGCGACGCACTCCTGTGCACAAAATAACCGCAAGATTCAGTGGAAAAAAAGGATAGATTTTTATATTTCGTTCCAAGTCAGATAAGTATCATTGTACAGAATGGGCTCAGAATGGATTCGACATAGCCAAGACATATCCCACGGTGCCCCACGGTGTCCCACGGTGTCGCACGGTGTCCCACGGTGTCCCACGGTGTCCCACGGTGTCCCACGATGTCCCACGATGTCCCACGATGTCCCACGATGTCCCACGATGTCCCACGATGTCCCACGTTGCAGTCCAGTGTAGATCATCCAAAATTCTTTTCGCGGCATTTGGTGACCCACACTGGACCGACGATGTCCCACGTTGCAGTCCAGTGTAGATCATCCAAAATTCTTTTCGCGGCATTTGGTGACCCACACTGGACCGACGATGTCCCACGTTGCAGTCCAGTGTAGATCATCCAAAATTCTTTTCGCGGCATTTGGTGACCCACACTGGACCGACGACGTCCCACGGTGTCCAACGATGTCCCACGGTGCAGTCCAGTCTAGATCATCCAAAATTCTCTTAGAGGCTTTTGGTGATCCAAACTGGACTGTTGCGTAGTTCTTAGCTTGGCATCGTTTTCCAAAGACTAATCAACTGATTAATTTTTGGAAAAGGACGCCAATTACCAGGTCTCACCACGAGGAGGTGACTACGCACGAGACCCGCCCATGGGTTATGTAACACTACACATCGATCTCGACATTCAACCTGTTGGCAGAATGTCGAGTTTTGACTCTACTTGCCATGGGCCTGCGTAAAGGAATAGTTGTTTCGCAGCCTAACTGCGAAACACATATCTCCAACGCAGCGCTTACATGAATCTTTACAAACGTAAAACAAAGCTTACACAACGCAATATCTATCTCCCACGCAACGCAACATTCATCTCCCATACAACGATTACATCGATCAGTACAATAATTCGCAACCCTACTGGCCGCATTCGGTATCAAAGACACATTTGTCTAACTTGGAACGAAAGAAACAATATGAGGCTACTACGGAAAAGGAGCCCCAACAATCAGACGGTGAAAGAAAAACCGCGGCGCGCCCGGAACGAACGAAATCACGATCTCTCGAAAGAACTAACAAACCTACATGACGTACCCCCGTGCACCGGATAACCCTAAGGTTCAGCGGAAAGCCCAAGCATTGACCTTCGCCCGATTCCTGTCACGTCGTCTGGATCTTATCACGGTCGATGGCACCAACCGATGATACTAGCGATCCAGCAAATAGGCCTGCGATTTAACACACTCCAACTGAACATGTGGAACCCGGGGAGGGACCGCTGAACAGGATTACAAAGGCAAGAGGCCTCAACTGAACAGTGGGGTCCACTCACGGGGAGGGACCGCTGAACAGGATTACGAAGGCATTGACCTCAACTGAACAGTGGGGTCCACTCCCGCGGGCCCGAACAGAATTACGGAGGACGTGAAATGCAGGTCTCTGCCCGAGTACCGAAGTACCAATCGGACAGTATTGCGAATCGCAGGTATCACCAGTGCGATGACAACTCCCGTGATTCGAGGCAAACGACGAGCAGTCGTCGAGTAGTCATCAAGACAGAGGTGTGCTTGGGGCGACTTACGAATCCAAAGAGTTGCCCAGTGCACGTTGACCCGCACGTACCCGGAATACGCGCGAGCGAGTACGTCACGCTACGGTTTGAAAGAACTGAGCGACCGTGAACCGATAAATCGTGGGAACAATTTTTCCAATGTGGTAACCGAGGGCATCACGAGAGACGAGATTTTTATTTTTCGTTCCAAGATAGATAAGTATCTTCGTACAGAATGAGCTTACAATGCACTTAACATAGGTATCTACCTTACGATTAATTAAGACTAAAACGTACGCATCCCACGATGTCCAACGGTGTCCCACGGTGTCCCACGATGTCCCACGACGTCCCACGACGTCCAACGACGTCCAACGACGTCCAACGATGTCCAACGATGTCCAACGACGTCCAACGATGTCCAACGATGTCCAACGATGTCCAACGACGTCCAACGACGTCCAACGACGTCCAACGACGTCCAACGACGTCCAACGACGTCCAACGACGTCCAACGACGTCCAACGACGTCCAACGATGTCCAACGATGTCCAACGATGTCCAACGACGTCCAACGATGTCCAACGACGTCCAACGATGTCCAACGATGTCCAACGATGTCCAACGACGTCCAACGGTGTCCAACGCTGTCCAACGATGTCCCACGTTGCAGTCCAGTGTAGATCATCCAAAATTCTTTTCGCGGCATTTGGTGACCCACACTGGACCGACGATGTCCCACGTTGCAGTCCAGTGTAGATCATCCAAAATTCTTTTCGCGGCATTTGGTGACCCACACTGGACCGACGATGTCCCACGTTGCAGTCCAGTGTAGATCATCCAAAATTCTTTTCGGGGCATTTGGTGACCCACACTGGACCGACGATGTCCCACGTTGCAGTCCAGTGTAGATCATCCAAAATTCTTTTCGCGGCATTTGGTGACCCACACTGTACCGACGATGTCCCACGTTGCAGTCCAGTCTAGATCATCCAAAATTCTCTTAGAGGCTTTTGGTGATCCAAACTGGACTGTTGCGTAGTTCTTAGCTTGGCATCGTTTTCCAAAGACTAATCAACTGATTAATTTTTGGAAAAGGACGCCAATTACCAGGTCTCACCACGAGGAGGTGACTACGCACGAGACCCGCCCATGGGTTATGTAACACTACACATCGATCTCGACATTCAACCTGTTGGCAGAATGTCGAGTTTTGACTCTACTTGCCATGGGCCTGCGTAAAGAAATAGTTGTTTCGTAGCCTAACTGCGAAACACATATCTCCCACGCAGCGCTTACATGAATCTTTACAAACGTAAAACAAAGCTTACACAACGCAATATCTATCTCCCACGCAACGCAACATTCATCTCCCATACAACGATTACATCGATCAGTACAATAATTCGCAACCCTACTGGCCGCATTCGGTATCAAAGACACATTTGTCTAACTTGGAACGAAAGAAACAATATGAGGCTACTACGGAAAAGGAGCCCCAACAATCAGACGGTGAAAGAAAAACCGCGGCGCGCCCGGAACGAACGAAATCACGATTTCTCGAAAGAACTAACAAACCTACATGACGTACCCCCGTGCACCGGGTAACCCTAAGGTTCAGCGGAAAGCCCAAGCATTGACCTTCGCCCGATTCCTGTCACGTCGTCTGGATCTTATCACGGTCGATGGCACCAACCGATGATACTAGCGATCCAGCAAATAGGCCTGCGATTTAACACACTCCAACTGAACATGTGGAACCCGGGGAGGGACCGCTGAACAGGATTACAAAGGCAAGAGGCCTCAACTGAACAGTGGGGTCCACTCACGGGGAGGGACCGCTGAACAGGATTACGAAGGCATTGACCTCAACTGAACAGTGGGGTCCACTCCCGCGGGCCCGAACAGAATTACGGAGGACGTGAAATGCAGGTCTCTGCCCGAGTACCGAAGTACCAATCGGACAGTATTGCGAATCGCAGGTATCACCAGTGCGATGACAACTCCCGTGATTCGAGGCAAACGACGAGCAGTCGTCGAGTAGTCATCAAGACAGAGGTGTGCTTGGGGCGACTTACGAATCCAAAGAGTTGCCCAGTGCACGTTGACCCGCACGTACCCGGAATACGCGCGAGCGAGTACGTCACGCTACGGTTTGAAAGAACTGAGCGACCGTGAACCGATAAATCGTGGGAACAATTTTTCCAATGTGGTAACCGAGGGCATCACGAGAGACGAGATCTTTATTTTCCGTTCCAAGATAGATAGGTATCTTTGTACAGAATGTGCTTACAATGCACATAACATAGGTATCTATCTTAAGATTAATTAAGGCTAAAACGCTCGCATCCCACGGTGTCCCGCGATGTCCCACGATGTCCCACGGCGCCCCCGCGGGGGGGTCTTAGTCCGGTCTAGATCACCAAAACTATTTTGGATGATCAAGACCAGACTATATTGAAGTAGTTTTTAGCTTGATATCGTTTCTCAAATAATAATACTAATATTCAAAATAGTACTTGGTGTATTATTATTTGGGAAACGATACCAATTACCGGGACCCACCACGAGGAGGTAACTACGCTCGGGTCCCATTTACATAAACAGTTTTTAAGCATTGGAAACAGAGATGTAAAATTATTTTATAATAAAGTGACATTGTAGCGGCGACATTGTTTTGCCCAGTTTAGATGTTAGAAATTAATAGTTTAAATGTTAGAAATTAATGGTGTAATTGTATAAAATAACAGGATAAATGTTAAAAATTACTAGTTTAAATGTCATAAATTAATGGCTTAAATGTATAAAATAACAGTTCAAATATTGTAAATTAGTGGCCTAGATGTTGTAAATTAATAGCTTATATGTTATAAATTAATAGCATAAATGTTATAAATTAACAGTTTAGACGTTATAAATTAAATCCTTAAATGTTATAAATTAATTGCTTAAATGTTATAAATTTATAGCTTAAGTGTTGTAAATTAATGGTTTAGACGTTGTAGATTGCTAGTTGCAATGTTGTTATTTGATTTTTTTTTTATTTACCTTATATTTAAATTCTTCTTCGATGTTCACTCTCCGGAATTTCGGGCACAAAAGAGCTCGCGCGCGACTTCCGTGTTCCTTATATACCTTGACAAGGTGACGAGATGTTCAAACGGTAACGATCTTTTGACATAGCAAAGGACGGTTTTTCTATTATGACAAAATCAAATTGAACAATTTCTTAATTTTATCGTAAATTGGCAACTTCAACGATTTAATACGGTATCCATTTTTATCATTTTAATAGTTTCTGCAAAGTAAGACTAAACTCATACTTCTTTAATACTAGTTTTCGACTATCAATTAGTTTGAGAAAATTCTCTTAGAGGCTTTTGGTGATCCAAACTGGACTGTTGCGTAGTTCTTGGCTTGGTATCGTTTTCCAAAGATTAATCAACTGATTAATTTTTGGAAAAGGACGCCAATTACCAGGTCTCACCACGAGGAGGTGACTACGCACGAGACCCGCCCATGGGTTATGTAACACTACACATCGATCTCGACATTCAACCTGTTGGCAGAATGTCGAGTTTTGACTCTACTTAACCATGGGCCTGCGTATGGAAATAGTTGTTTCGTAGCCTAACTGCGAAACACATATCTCCAACGCAGCGCTTACATGAATCTTTACAAACGTAAAACAAAGCTTACACAACGCAATATCTATCTCCCACGCAACGCAACATTCATCTCCCATACAACGATTACATCGATCAGTACAATAATTCGCATCCCTACTGGCATCATTCGGTATCAAACACACATTTATCTAACTTGGAATGAAAGGAAGAAAATGTAGCTATTGACACTGTATATACCATTTCGTGTCTCGCAGAAGGGACATTCGAGTCGCTGTACTAAACTAGTTATCGTTCTATTTTTGCGACACTGTAAGATATTGAAGATACTGAAAAGTTATAAACTCTAACGTGATCTCAATAAGTATCCCTTAAAAATGGGTAAACAAGAAAATGTCCGATGAATCAGATGATAAAGGAAAAAATCGCGGCGCGCCCGAAACGAACGAGATCGCGATCTCTCGAAAGAACTAACAAACCTACACGACGTACCCCCGTACACGAGATAACCCCGAGGTTCAGCGGAAAGCCCAAGAATTGACCGTAACTCGATTCCTGTTTCGCCGTTCGAAACTTACACGAGTCGCGGTCGATGGCGCCGACCGATGATGCTAGTGATCCACGGGTAATTCAGCCGTGGATCCAGCACATAGGCCAGCAACTTAACACACTCCAACTGAACATGTGGAACCCGCGGATGGACCGCTGAACAGGATTACGAAGGCAAGAGGCCTCAACTGAACAGTGGGGTCCACTCACGGGGAGGGACCGCTGAACAGGATTACGAAGGCATTGACCTCAACTGAACAGTGGGGTCCACTCCCGCGGGCCCGAACAGAATTACGGAGGACGTGAAATTGCAGGTCCCTGACCGAGTACCAAAGTACCAATCGGACAGGACTGCAGATCCACGACTGAATCCCCAACAGATTCGCCAGCATCACCGGCGCGACGACAACTCCCGCGATACGATGCGAACGTTGAGCAGTCGTCGAGCAGTCACCAGGACAGAGGTGTCCTTGGGGCGACTTACGAATCCAAAGAGTTGTCCAGTGCACGTTGACCCGCACGTACGCGGAATACGCGCGAGCGAGTACGTCACGCTACGGTTTGAAAGAACTGAGTGATCGCGAACCGATAAATCGCGAGTACAATAAGTACTGTGTGGTAAGCGAGTGAAGGGAGACGAGATTTTTCTTTTTTTCGTTCTAAGGTGGATAAATGTCGTTGTACAGAATGAGCTCACAATGCACTTAACATAGGTATCTACCTTACGATTAATTAAGACTAAAACGTACGCATCCCACGGCGTCCCACGGCGTCCCACGGCGTCCCACGGCGTCCCACGGCGTCCCACGGCGTCCCACGACGTCCCACGACGTCCCACGACGTCCCACGACGTCCCACGACGTCCCACGACGTCCCACGACGTCCAACGACGTCCAACGACGTCCAACGACGTCCAACGACGTCCAACGACGTCCAACGACGTCCAACGACGCCCAACGACGTCCAACGACGTCCAACGACGTCCAACGACGTCCAACGACGTCCAACGACGTCCAACGACGTCCAACGACGTCCAACGACGTCCAACGACGTCCAACGACGTCCAACGACGTCCAACGACGTCCAACGACGTCCAACGACGTCCAACGACGTCCAACGACGTCCAACGACGTCCAACGATGTCCAACGATGTCCAACGATGTCCAACGACGTCCAACGATGTCCAACGACGTCCAACGACGTCCAACGATGTCCAACGATGTCCAACGATGTCCATCGATGTCCAACGATGTCCAACGACGTCCAACGGTGTCCAACGCTGTCCAACGATGTCCCACGTTGCAGTCCAGTCTAGATCATCCAAAATTCTGTTGGAGGCTTTTGGAGACCCAAACTGGACCGACGGTATCCCACGGTGTCCCACGGTGCAGTCCAGTCTAGATCATCCAAAATTCTGTTGGAGGCTTTTGGAGACCCAAACTGGACCGACGGTATCCCACGGTGTCCCACGTTGCAGTCCAGTCTAGATCATCCAAAATTCTGTTGGAGGCTTTTGGAGACCCAAATTGGACCGACGGTACCCCACGGTGTCCCACGGTGTCCAACGGCGTCCAACGGCGTCCCACGTTGCAGTCCAGTTTAGATTATCCAAAATTCTCTTCGTGGCTTTTCGTAATCCAAACTGGACTGTATTAGCGTGGTTCTTAGCTTGGTATTGAATTATTGTGCAATGCTTGTATTTATGGATGTTGTGGTTTTCCAAAAGTTAATCAACTGATTAATCTGCGAAAACGATTACATCTATCAGCACAAGCATTGTACAATAATTCGGTACCGTACTGGCAACATTCTGTATCAAAGATACATTTGTCTAACTTGGAACGAAAGAGTGGAAATGAAACTATTGACACTGCATATACAATTTAGAGTCTTGCAGAAGAGACATACGACTCATTGTACTAAACTTATGAAAATATCGAAAAGTTATATACTCCAACGTTACCGCAATATGCTTCTTTTAAAAATGGGGAAACGGGAAGAAGACTGAACAATCAGACAATGGAAGAAAAATCATTTGGGTATCTAGCATACATATTTAATATGCTATGAAATGTTCATATATGTAATTGAAATCTACTTTCTGCTAATTGATAAATTTGAAGCAAACTCGTTTACTTGGTGTGGTATATGAAAGAAACAGGTATTTTTAAAACGAGAACATTTTATACATGAAAAATAAACTACTAATAATGGTTAATTATAGATCAAATTACTATTGATTAAATTTTAGCAAATATAGAGAATCATTTGTATCTTTTTAATCGAAACTAGGGTTACGTTGAAAACAAGAATTTCAAGTAATTGAATTTAATCTGAATTAAAAATTCACTATGAAATTCAAATATTTATAAAATTCTACATTACTGTTAAAAGATTGAAAATATCGCGGTCGAAGAAATATTAAAAGTTATGGTTCTAAGAACGAACAATCACCAGCGGAAATTCCAATTGCAATGAATTAAATTTGAAAAAATATTTGAAGCCTTCATAGCAACTTTAAGATATTTCATTATAATACTTTGTTGCGCATGAAATCGCTCACAGTTTCAAATATGTAAATCTATATATAATATACATTCGTAATAAATTTCTGTATTTTAGCAGTTATGGTAACGTTAACGCTGACAAAGAAATATGTCTTATAGCAGTATTTTCAGTAATAAACGTGGTAATAAGGGGCGCTGAAAAGGAAACAAAGCAGTAGCCAGAAGGGCTACTAAAATTCAATCGTATTCCACTCTATATAAACCCGATCAACACGCCGAGAGTGGAACTGAATATTCTTGTTTCGCAACACTAATTTACTACAAATATTTATGAAGCAGAAAATTTTCAAAATCAAACGCGATGAGTGCTTCGTTATATCTGCAATATCAATTAATCTACCATTAAAAAAAAAAATTAAGCCTGAAAATTCCCGATATTTGATACGCAACACTAATAAGTATAAATCTACGCACTCGTATTTAAGCAATACGCAACATTAATAACGAGAGATCGAAGTGCAACCATTTAAGAGGTTGCTGATGAACGATCACACTTGCACAGCTCTTGCAACTGAACGTGTGATCCAGGAACAGTGTCCGACAATTGCAGTCGGGGGTTAGGGCAGTTTGTGAACGCAACACTACTTAACAAAACGCGATCATTTATTATCGCAACGCTAAAAGGAAAAATAAGCAGAACTCGCGATGGAACAATATCGCAACGCTAACTCTTATAGTGAATTTAATAAAAATTACTATTTACTATATAAAAAAGCTACTTTAAATATTCTGGTATTGCTACGTGCAATACTATAAAATTAATTAAAAATTAACATATTTATAATCTAATTTTAAACAATAGAAAACAAGATAAATTCTGATACGTATAGTTCTATAAGAAATTATAAAAATTCATAATAAAATTTGCAAAAGAAAATCGCGATATCGTAATTCGCAACTCTAATGCAAACGCGGTTATCATTTTATCGCAACTCCAATTCAAACCGTAATCATTTTCTCGTCACATTAATAAAAAGCCACGATGTCATCTCGCAACTCTAATACAACCCGTAATTAATTTATCGCAACACTAATAAGAAAAATCGCGAGCGGGGGGCTGACATATCGCAGTGCAACCATTTAGGAGGTTGCCGATGAACGATCACACTTGTACAACTCTTGCAGCTGTATCGTGTGATCCAGGGACAGTGTCCGACCAATGCAGTCGGGGGGTTTGGGCATTTTGTAAACGCAACTCTACTTAACAAAACGCGATCATTCATTATCGCAACGCTAATTCTTATAGTGAATTCAAATAAAAATTGCTATTTACTATATGAAAAAGCTACTTTAAATATTCTGATATTACTACTTGTAATACTATAAAATTAATTGAAAACTAAAATTTTTATAATCTAATTTTTAACAATAGAAAACAGAATAAATTCTGATACGTATAATTCTATAAGAAATTCTAAAAATTTATAATAAAAATTGCAAAAGACAATCAGGATATCGTAATTCGCAACTCGAAAGCAAACGCGATTATCATTTTATCGCAACTTTAATTCAAACCGTAATCATTTTCTCGCCACACTAATGAAAAGCCGCGATGTTATTTCGCAACTCTAATACAACCCGTAATTAATTTGTCGCAACACTAATAAGAAAAATCGCGATTTGCCCAATGGGACGATGGACCGATATATACATCGGCCAAAACAGCAAACTACTACTACTACTACTACTACTACTACTACTACAAATACTAAAATCGAGCATAGTGACAAAGTAGTAACAATAATGACTTCCCATGCTCTGGATGACCCAGAGGATGGGCAGCCATTAGTAGTTGCCCTCTTGAGTGGCAGTTTGCCGGGCCTCTTCGGCTTATAGCCTCTTCTTTCTTCGGGCGCAATGCCCGCTGAAACTTAAATCTAAGCTCGAGACTTCTAAATCGCAAACAAAAAAAAAAACTTATAAAGGTAAAATAAAAATATAAACCGCGGAAGCTGATTGAAGTGCACATGGACTGACCAACGATCACAGCAGTGATCGTTGCCCACTCGCATGTGCGTGCTCGAGCAATATACGTTCGTTTCGAGTCCACTCGCGACCGCGACCGCGAAATTCGAAAAATCGAAAGGCAAAACCAGAGACGAGAGCATGCTCTACTCGTGCCAGTTTCACCTTCGATTTTTCAAATAATTTTCCAGAAACAGGTTGGTCACACGAAAACGCGCCTACCCGACCAGAGACTGTGCCAACCTGCCCGGCCCTACCTACTTATAATTAACAGACATACCAGAAAGTATACTACCTATCCTACCTAGCGCTATATTTAAAAATGGCAAAACAGGCACACCAACACATTCGCTCCACGGTTCTCACACAAACGCTCGGGCGCAAAGGTCCTACACTAGAGAGGACGTCCCGGGACGCCTCCGACACCCGAGCTTAACACACACCATGCACACTCTAAGGTACGTACCGTTTTCCTGAAATCGACTGACGAAGGCTAGTGACCATTGCGTAAAACGTGATAAAACACGTCTGAGGAAATGATATCGTTAAAATAAACGTAAGTAAACTTGGAATTATAATTGTAATTTACGGCAATATTTAAAGCGTGGTTACACTTAATCGCGTGGGCGATATTATCACAAATTGTGATCGTATCGAGACGTAAATTGAATCGATATATGTTTCGACATTTTTAATATTTGATGTTTTAACGAATGAAAAAAAGCGACGCAGTTCCACGGCCTAACAACACACACACATAACGTGGAAAATACGTCGTGCACGGTACACTAACACATCGTCAGTCGCTGACAAATTATTACATTACTTAATTCTAGATCATCGTGCCCAGTGTCTTTCTCCCATTCAAGTAGCACCTGGGCACGTGAATGAGATCCTGACAATGGGCACGGAAAGGGTTAAACCTGAAAATCCTGATCTAAAAGAAGTGATTAGTTTGTGTAATTTTTATTTAACGGACTAACGTTCTTTGATTTTATATTTTACTACTTCGTATCTGATGAAATCTACTTTATTAATTTAATAGTAACTAAGTAACTCTACTTTATTAATTTAATAAATCAAAACAAAACTTTAATATTGCAAAAAAGGTAGCGTTAATTGAAAAAGACTGAGACTCGATCAAATGGAATAATTGACTCTAAATATATTACTAAGAAAGAAATATTCTCAGGCGATCTCTTTATCAAAGCACATACTCGAAAGTGCAGAGGCAGTGTTCAAAATTATTGCTTTGATTCAAAAATCTGCCTGTCGCGAAGTGTCTTCTTGCACGTAAAATTTTACACATTTTTGTACGGGAAAAAATGAATTTTGACTCATATTTTAAATTCTAACCGAAATGAAATAAACGAACGTGACTTGATATTGTCACGATTAATTCATTGCTTAAAATCAAGTATGTTTATGTTAAACAGATATATTCGTGTACATATTTGCCATTTGCAAATATTTATACGGAATGTTAACATGCATATTTATAAATAACACGAATATATTCTCAAGTGTATGTATTTAAACTAATTATTATAATCGCGCTGTGCAAGAAGACCTATCCTAAACTAATAAATTTAAAAAAAGAATGTTACTACTCACGGGTATAAAAATACCCGCGGTCACTATGCTCGCAACAAAATTCTACGTAATACAACCGGTCACCCGTGCCGATTCGGACCTTTCATCCTACGACATGATTGAGTGACCGGAGGAACAAAAATGCATGCGACTCACCGTTCGATGCGGAGAAACAGAGGACGTTACCCTGGATGCTGCGGTATCCCAGCGAATATCATCAGGGAGACTAACATCAGGCAGGAACCGTGTAAAGTCCAGTGGTGGAAATGATGGTTGTTTAAGGGCGGGTGGGGGGGGGGGGGGAGAAGCGAAACTTCGTTTCGACAATTTTCTTCTTTTTCCTATCGAACGTTTATTTAGAAAATACTGCTATTTTTTTACGCTTAAAAATTATTATTAAGAAATTGGAACAAGTTTGAAAAATATTATTTAGTTGAAAACTGTGAGATATTTTTCGATGAGCAAATGCTCATGAATAACGAGAATGCGATGCAATCGTTTGCAAGAATAATATTGTTCGCAATTAGAATATATACTGTGAATTTTCGTTATTAGAATACGAAATATACATTCCAATAATACACTACAGTCGCGTGTTTTAAATAATAGAAAATATTTGCAAGAATTCAAAAGTTCGCCACTAAATATATTTAAAGAATACTGTTTCGAATTATGTTATTTGAATCTACCTGTTACTAATTTGCAAGTTTATGACGTTATAACTCAATTTGAAACAATAAGATAATTCGTTAAAAATTGGTTTGAAATAAGAGAATGATTTCATACATCGGGATCTTTCAGAAGAATCAATGGACTCACGCGACGCACTCCTGTGCACAAAATAACCGCAAGATTCAGTGGAAAAAAAGGATAGATTTTTATATTTCGTTCCAAGTCAGATAAGTATCATTGTACAGAATGGGCTCAGAATGGATTCGACATAGCCAAGACATATCCCACGGTGCCCCACGGTCTCCCACGGTGTCCCACGGTGTCCCACGGTGTCCCACGGTGTCCCACGGTGTCCCACGGCGTCCCACGGCGTCCCACGGTGTCCCACGGTGTCCCACGATGTCCCACGATGTCCCACGTTGCAGTCCAGTGTAGATCATCCAAAATTCTTTTCGTGGCATTTGGTGACCCACACTGGACCGACGATGTCCCACGTTGCAGTCCAGTGTAGATCATCCAAAATTCTTTTCGCGGCATTTGGTGACCCACACTGGACCGACGATGTCCCACGTTGCAGTCCAGTGTAGATCATCCAAAATTCTTTTCGCGGCATTTGGTGACCCACACTGGACCGACGATGTCCCACGTTGCAGTCCAGTGTAGATCATCCAAAATTCTTTTCGCGGCATTTGGTGACCCACACTGGACCGACGATGGCCCACGTTGCAGTCCAGTGTAGATCATCCAAAATTCTTTTCGCGGCATTTGGTGACCCACACTGGACCGACGATGTCCCACGTTGCAGTCCAGTGTAGATCATCCAAAATTCTTTTCGCGGCATTTGGTGACCCACACTGGACCGACGACGTCCCACGGTGTCCAACGATGTCCCACGGTGCAGTCCAGTCTAGATCATCCAAAATTCTCTTAGAGGCTTTTGGTGATCCAAACTGGACTGTTGCGTAGTTCTTAGCTTGGCATCGTTTTCCAAAGACTAATCAACTGATTAATTTTTGGAAAAGGACGCCAATTACCAGGTCTCACCACGAGGAGGTGACTACGCACGAGACCCGCCCATGATTTATTTAACATTATGCATCGGTCTCGACATTCAACCTATTGGCAAGGATGTCGAGTTCTGACTCTACTTGATCATGGGCCTGCGTAAAGAGATAGTTATTTCGTAGCCTAACCGCGAAACAGCTATCTCCTACGCAGCAGTTACACGAATCCTTACAAACGTAAAACAAAGCTTACACAACGCAATATCTATCTCCCACGCAACGCAACATTCATCTCCCATACAACGATTACATCGATCAGTACAATAATTCGCAACCCTACTGGCCGCATTCGATATCAAAGACACATTTGTCTAACTTGGAACGAAAGAAAAAAAATGGGGCTACTATGGAAAAGGAGCCCCAACAATCAGACGGTGAAAGAAAAGCCGCGGCGCGCCCGGAACGAACGAAATCACGATCTCTCGAGAGAACTAACAAACCTACATGACGTACCCCCGTGCAGCGGATAACCCTAAGGTTCAGCGGAAAGCCCAAGCATTGACCTTCGCCCGATTCCTGTCACGTCGTCTGGATCTTATCACGGTCGATGGCACCAACCGATGATACTAGCGATCCAGCAAATAGGCCTGCGATTTAACACACTCCAACTGAACAAGTGAAGGCCCGGGGAGGGACCGCTGAACAGGATTACAAAGGCAAGGCCCCAACTGAACAGTGGGGTCCACCCCCGCGGGTTCGTCACTTGAACAGGATTACGGAGGACGTGAAATGCAGGTCTCTGCCCGAGTACCGAAGTACCAATCGGACAGTATTGCGAATCGCAGGCATCACCAGTGCGATGACAACTCCCGTGATTCGAGGCAAACGACGAGCAGTCGTCGAGTAGTCATCAAAACAGAGGTGTGCTTGGGGCGACTTACGAATCCAAAGAGTTGCCCAGTGCACGTTGACCCGCACGTACCCGGAATACGCGCGAGCGAGTACGTCACGCTACGGTTTGAAAGAACTGAGCGACCGTGAACCGATAAATCGTGGGAACAATTTTTCCAATGTGGTAACCGAGGGCATCACGAGAGACGAGATTTTTATTTTTCGTTCCAAGATAGATAAGTATCTTCGTACAGAATGAGCTTACAATGCACATAACATAGGTATCTATCTTAAGATTAATTAAGGCTAAAACGCTCGCATCCCACGGTGTCCCGCGATGTCCCACGGTGTTCCACGATGTCCCACGGCGCCCCCGCGGGGGGGTCTTAGTCCGGTCTAGATCACCAAAACTATTTTGGATGATCAAGACCAGACTATATTGAAGTAGTTTTTAGCTTGATATCGTTTCTCAAATAATAATACTAATATTCAAAATAGTACTTGGTGTATTATTATTTGGGAAACGATACCAATTACCGGGACCCACCACGAGGAGGTAACTACGCTCGGGTCCCTTTTACATAAACAGTTTTTAAGCATTGGAAACAGAGATGTAAAATTATTTTATAATAAAGTGACATTGTAGCGGCGACATTGTTTTGCCCAGTTTAGATGTTAGAAATTAATAGTTTAAATGTTAGAAATTAATGGTGTAATTGTATAAAATAACAGGATAAATGTTAAAAATTACTAGTTTAAATGTCATAAATTAATGGCTTAAATGTATAAAATAACAGTTCAAATATTGTAAATTAGTGGCCTAGATGTTGTAAATTAATAGCTTATATGTTATAAATTAATAGCATAAATGTTATAAATTAACAGTTTAGACGTTATAAATTAAATCCTTAAATGTTATAAATTAATTGCTTAAATGTTATAAATTTATAGCTTAAGTGTTGTAAATTAATGGTTTAGACGTTGTAGATTGCTAGTTGCAATGTTGTTATTTGATTTTTTTTTTATTTACCTTATATTTAAATTCTTCTTCGATGTTCACTCTCCGGAATTTCGGGCACAAAAGAGCTCGCGCGCGACTTCCGTGTTCCTTATATACCTTGACAAGGTGTCGGTTTGTTAATCAAACGGTAACGATCTCTTGACGTAAAGGACGGTTTTTCCATTACCACAAAATCAAATTGAACAATTTCTTAATTTTATCGTAAATTGGCAACTTCAACGATTTAATACGGTATCCATTTTTATCATTTTAATAGTTTCTGCAAACTAAGACTAAACTCATACTTCTTTAATACTAGTTTTCGACTATCAATTAGTTTGAACAAAATTCTCTTAGAGGCTTTTGGTGATCCAAACTGGACTGTTGCGTAGTTCTTGGCTTGGTATCGTTTTCCAAAGATTAATCAACTGATTAATTTTTGGAAAAGGACGCCAATTACCAGGTCTCACCACGAGGAGGTGACTACGCACGAGACCCGCCCATGGGTTATGTAACACTACACATCGATCTCGACATTCAACCTGTTGGCAGAATGTCGAGTTTTGACTCTACTTAACCATGGGCCTGCGTATGGAAATAGTTGTTTCGTAGCCTAACTGCGAAACACATATCTCCAACGCAGCGCTTACATGAATCTTTACAAACGTAAAACAAAGCTTACACAACGCAATATCTATCTCCCACGCAACGCAACATTCATCTCCCATACAACGATTACATCGATCAGTACAATAATTCGCAACCCTACTGGCCGCATTCGGTATCAAAGACACATTTGTCTAACTTGGAACGAAAGAAACAATATGAGGCTACTACGGAAAAGAAGCCCCAACAATCAGACGGTGAAAGAAAAACCGCGGCGCGCCCGGAACGAACGAAATCACGATCTCTCGAAAGAACTAACAAACCTACATGACGTACCCCCGTGCACCGGATAACCCTAAGGTTCAGCGGAAAGCCCAAGCATTGACCTTCGCCCGATTCCTGTCACGTCGTCTGGATCTTATCACGGTCGATGGCACCAACCGATGATACTAGCGATCCAGCAAATAGGCCTGCGATTTAACACACTCCAACTGAACATGTGGAACCCGGGGAGGGACCGCTGAACAGGATTACAAAGGCAAGAGGCCTCAACTGAACAGTGGGGTCCACTCACGGGGAGGGACCGCTGAACAGGATTACGAAGGCATTGACCTCAACTGAACAGTGGGGTCCACTCCCGCGGGCCCGAACAGAATTACGGAGGACGTGAAATGCAGGTCTCTGCCCGAGTACCGAAGTACCAATCGGACAGTATTGCGAATCGCAGGTATCACCAGTGCGATGACAACTCCCGTGATTCGAGGCAAACGATGAGCAGTCGTCGAGTAGTCATCAAGACAGAGGTGTGCTTGGGGCGACTTACGAATCCAAAGAGTTGCCCAGTGCACGTTGACCCGCACGTACCCGGAATACGCGCGAGCGAGTACGTCACGCTACGGTTTGAAAGAACTGAGCGACCGTGAACCGATAAATCGTGGGAACAATTTTTCCAATGTGGTAAGCGAGGGTATCACGAGAGACGAGATTTTTATTTTTCGTTCCAAGATAGATAGGTATCTTTGTACAGAATGTGCTTACAATGCACATAACATAGGTATCTATCTTAAGATTAATTAAGGCTAAAACGCTCGCATCCCACGGTGTCCCGCGATGTCCCACGGTGTCCCGCGATGTCCCACGGTGTCCCGCGATGTCCCACGGTGTCCCGCGATGTCCCACGGTGTCCCACGGCGCCCCCGCGGGGGGGTCTTAGTCCGGTCTAGATCACCAAAACTATTTTGGATGATCAAGACCAGACTATATTGAAGTAGTTTTTAGCTTGATATCGTTTCTCAAATAATAATACTAATATTCAAAATAGTACTTGGTGTATTATTATTTGGGAAACGATACCAATTACCGGGACCCACCACGAGGAGGTAACTACGCTCGGGTCCCATTTACATAAACAGTTTTTAAGCATTGGAAGCAGAGATGTAAAATTATTTTATAATAAAGCGACATTGTAGCGGCGACATTGTTTTGCCCGGAGTTTATTTGTTCTTACATTACTTATAATCTAACGGTCTTGATACACCGAAGCAAAGCAACAACGTGATTTGAAATGTCCTCTGACTCATGTGCAGCTACAGATAAGATGTGGTTGCCTTTAAATTGCACTTGCGGTTAAATTGCACTTGCTTCCTTGATTCCATGAATATGGTGTTGTTTCCTTGGTTTTGAGCAGACATGGAAAATTACATCTTAAAATTACACTCTGTGTTACCATTGGTTTTATACGAAACAGTGAAATGAGAAATTAAATACTGTATTTAAAATTAAAAAATAATGCTATATAGAAATAAAATAGCACTTTGGGGACTTGAAAGATTTCGTTAATAAAATAAAACAAAATAAATCATTAATTCACTCACTACGAATTGATGGTATTGATTTAAATCAATGAATGTAGAGTTGCTTCCGATCAACGATACAACTGTTATAAATTCAGAGCATAATTACTTTGAATTAATGGGATGTATTAATGTATAAAATAACAGTTTAAAAGTTACAAATTAATGGCTTAAATGTTATAAATTAATAGTTTAAATGTTAGAAATTAATGGCCTAAATGTATAAAATAACAGATTAAAAGTTACAAATTAATGGTTTAAATGCTATAAATTAATAGTTTAAATGTTAGAAATTAATGGCTTAAATGTTAGAAATTAATAGTTTAAATGTTAGAAATTAATAGCATAAATGTATAAAATAACAGTTTAAATGTTGTAAATTAATGGCTTAGATGTTGTAAATTAATAGCTTAAATGTTATAAATTAATAGCATAAATGTTATAAATTAATAGTTTAGACGTTATAAATTAATTCCTTAAATATTATAAATTAATTGCTTAAATGTCATAAATTTATAGCGTAAGTGTTGTGAATTAATGGTTTAGACGTTGTAAATTGCTAGTTGCAATGTTGTTGTTTGATTTTTTTTTTATTTACCTTATATTTAAATTCTTCTTCGATGTTCACTCTCCGGAATTTCGGGCACAAAAGAGCCCGCGCGCGACTTCCGTGTTCCTTATATACCTTGACAAGGTGTCGGTTTGTTAATCAAACGGTAACGATCTCTTGACATAGTAAAGGACGGTTTTTCCATTACCACAAAATCAAATTGAACAATTTCTTAATTTTTATCGTAAATTGGCGGCTTCAACTATTTAATACGATATCCATTTTTATCGTTTTAATAGTTTCTACAAGCTAAGACTAAATTCACACTACTTTAATACTAGTTTTCGACTATCGATTAGTTTGAACAAAAAGTAGGAAAAAGCCTAACAGCAGTCGTTAACGTTACTGTGAAATTAGTTAAGGTATTAAATAATCAGACAGATAACATTCATATCAATTACTATATTATATTATCGATATTCGTTCATTTACTCGTGCTAATTAAAAAATAAAATGTTCTTTTTTCTTGAATATCACCTACATTACTGTTTGCGATATTTAAAATTCTTATTTAATGCTTATTTAAAAGAAGAATTAGATTAGATTGAATTAATGAATTAATGAATTAGTGATAATGATGTAACACGTTAGCAGACGTAAGCTTGTATGATAATTTATGTACATAACTGTATGCAATAAATGCAGAATTTCTCCTATAAATTTAGAGATTTTCTTGAAATCGTAAATTGTGTGTCGATGTAATTAAATATAAAAGCGTGTGTAGCTGTTTAATCGGTATTATAAAATTTTATTTTTTCTAGAAAGTACATAGATATATAACGTGTACTTTTAACGACGCTTTGTGACAGTTGCACGCGAAAAGAGGTTCGCGTATAATGGGATGGGTGTATGATCTGTTTTTTCCGAAAGGGATACGTACGAATCGGCGTTATAAAAATGTTGGAACGATTGACGTCCCGTAGATTTCGCTTAATATAAATGCAAAACATCTGAGGGCTGAAAGAGTTGCGTGATCACGAATTCTGATCGGTTTTTATCTCGGCACTCGAAGCGAAATCGATGAACGAAATCGCACGTATCCGAATAAAAAAATGGTTTCGATAATAGTTTACGAGTAAAAGGTATAAAAATCGATACAGATTAAAAGCATTAAAACGAGAAATTTCGTTTTAATTATGGAGAGAGAATTCTCTGGCAGCGGTGGTCCGTGAAATTTTTGTATACATATAAATAATCGTAGATTCTGTTTCTGAAAAATAAATCAAACTGTTTCATTATCAATTTAAATTCTTCTTCCTATTTATTGACATATAATGTAATTTTTATCGATCTTTCTATTTTAACGCAAACTCTTCGTACAAAATGCGAGAGAATTTCTAACGTTAATTGATCATTCGTTTCAAACACATATTTCTTCTTATATAAAACATGTATTAAAGTGTACTCGATTTGTTGCATTCTCAAAACAAATGTTATATCTGAGCAACTTGAAAAACATTTACACATTCATTTTCTAAACTAAAAGCAAAATACTAGTCCGATATAAAATAAATATTTCTTTCACATGATTTTCAACTAATACTATATTACATCTATGTTTAATTCCAATACCATCTCAAACTTGTATTTTCCTGACGAAACGAGGATATCTCTCGTCTACCAAAAACTACCATGTGCAGCTATCGCAATATCCACGATCGAGCTGGAAACCATTGCGGAACGATCGATTCTCGAACGAACGAGAGAACGAGAGAGAACGAACAAAATTTTATCACAACGTAACTCAAACATCATTCGATCACAATGTGGATTTAACACGAGCGTATGAGGAAAAGGAAGACTAAACTCGTGATTAAGATTCTCCGTGCAATTTGTATAGACGCACCTCGACGCTTCTATCTGATCTTTATGGGCGCGATAGCGCGATAACAAGTGCGTATAGCACGTTAATCTCGCGACTGAATGGACGACGCGACCGAATACAGATGTTATCCTCGTGTGTACGAAGCTTACGGACTAGAGAGAATGACGACCAGAACCGATCAGCCAGGGATCCTTGCTCCGAACAATAATCCATCCGGCTTTAAGCTTCACCATCTTGTTATAAATGAGTTTCTTTGAACCGAAAAGTGAGTAAAATTTGAGGTGATTTATGGTCTGAGATTTATTACGTTAGAAATACGAAATTGTATTTGTAAAAGTTTTAGAAAAGACTTTTTAGAAAGAATTTTTCAGAAGATTTAAATTTTGAACTTAGGATATCGACGTGCTTTATTTCGTTTCAATTATTTTATCATTAATGAGATATTATTTACATGAAATATAGAGACATAGAAGAGTAGAGTTCGCAAAATTAGATCTTTTAAGAGAAGTTTTCAAATGTTATTTAAAAATTACTGCTTAAAGTTATTTGAAAGATAATTTATTTGAAATTAAATGATTTGATTATTTGTTATTCGTTGGTACGTTTATTCGATATTTGATTTTGACAGAATAATGGAGATTTACCAGTATGCAGATGCAAATGTTCCTTGCTAATATCGTTGAACAGTCATTACGATTGTTACTACGTCTTTTTTTCTCAGTTTTAGAAAGAAAATTACATCAATTAAAATACATTATCGTAGCTTGCAGAAAATAGCTCGTTTGCTAAAAATTACTAAGATCAATCTACCAAACGCAATGATATACCACTTCAGAGATTCCTGGGACTTTAATCAATAATACCGTAGCTGAGAAACTGGCAATTACCAAAATCCTCGAGAAAGTATTAAATTATCGTTAGCAATAATACACCTTAATTCCACAATAGCCCCCTTCGACATTCGTCTTCGCTCAAACACCCTTTCGACGAACCACCGACAAACTTCCCCTTTTTCGAATCGCAAGAACCGTCATGAATGTTTCAACGACTTCATCTTACTCGAAAAAACATCTTCTCTGAATTGAGAGCGGTGTAAATCAAGGATCAACGATCGTCGAGAGAAAAGATCGGTGACGAGAAAACGAAGAAAAAATCGGTAGGAAGCAGCCGATATGGAGACAGGTCGGTACGAAGACAGTTCGAAGATGGAATAATGCGAAGGAACGAGTCGGTGCACGATTCAAATTAGCCGGAACTAACGAGCAGATGGAATGCGCACCCGCGGAGCGAAAGAACAAAGAGGAAGGAAGAGAAGGAAGACATGGAAGAGAGACGAGAAGTTGTATCATTTTGGTCTGGTCGTATTTGAAGGACGATCGAGAGGCTGGTTCGGCGACTACCGTCGTTATTCTTTAATTAGGCCGGGCTACATGCCGCCGAATCGAAGGTTTAACGATCAGATCCATCGATCAGCGGATCCGTTTTAACGTCATTAGTGTCACGACGGAGTGACGCGACCACGAAAACGAACAACACATCTAGACGAAGAGAAGATAATCGATTTAACGGCTATCACAACATCGGCCTAAGGATGGACCTACGTTGCGCTGCTCTGATTAAGAAGTTGCTGGAAGAAGCGGTTGCCGGTTGAATCTCAATTTCGAAGCGGTTCATTGTTTTTCGACACTGTGCAAGTCTGAATCATTTCGAACGTGATTCGATACTTAACGTTCTTGAAGAAGTCTTCGTAGATCTTGAATCCTTCGTGTTGATACACGAAGATCTGGATGGGATTGGTTCTATACGCGTTTCACTTTCACGGCGTCAAATTAAGTAATATTTGAAATTTAATATACTTGAACTTAAATAATTGCTATAATAACAAGAACGGCGGTGTGCCAATACTTTCTATAGCCACTCTACGTTGAACACTAAACGCAAATATTTAAACAGTATCTATGTTTCAACGATATCCACTGAATTATGATTTACATATGGAATTATACAGTCCCAGAAACAAGGGTTAAACAGAACAATTAAACAACTGAACCTCGCGTAACCACAAAAATGCTTTATAAAACTCCAACTTCCAAATGGAATACACACCTTAGCGTTCCTGGAAGCATACGCTACCAAAGCCCATGGCTCGGTACGAAGCGAAGACTTTTCCAGCGTCTAGTCTAGTCCGATGGTTAGCCGTCGGCGAGAGACGGGGCCCCGGCGTTCGACAGGAATTCGACGCAAAGGAATTCAGTCGGATCGAATCGAGCGTCTAGGCCCTTTCCGAATGGAGACACTCTCGGCTCGGCTCGGCGTCGGCGGATGGGCTCAGACAAGCATCCATTCGAAGGCATCCCATACCATCAGCGTCCCGGCCAAGCCATTTCCCATTCCTCGAGAACCGTGCTGTACATTTCCCAGACGTGCCCCTAGCCGGCAGTCAAATGCCAATACGGCACTTATCCTTGAACCAAGCCCACCCTTACCTTCCGTTTCACCCATCCCTCACACGACGTAGGTACACTCCTTGGCTTGCCATCATCCCTATCGTTTCTCTCTCTTTCCCTCTACCCTTCTTTCTCTTTCTTTCTCTTTGTCTCTCTTCATACGCCATCGAAAGCTTTTAAACCATTACCGGAGGAATGACGCATCGTGGATCGCCCCGTAGAATTCTCCCGCGTGTATTCGTCGTGTATCTTCGGGAGTACTTCGACAGTATTTATGGAGATGAATGCGCCGCGATGGGAGCGGAATCATGCAGCTTCCGGTCGCTGTCGAGGCGGTATCCGAAGCCGATCGATGGCGATTTATACGGCCTGCAGGAATTAACCTGTTAACAGGGACGGGCTTCAATAAGAAATTTGTGTAATCAGAGGGTCAGAGGGTGATGAAGATAAATTAAGTTTCGAGGGGTTGATTTCTGGGTGTTGTACATATTTTGGTGAAAGTATCGATAGATTAGAGGTGTTGGTGGAATTCTCTGTGTGTATTCCGGCGGAAATTTGTTTCTTTATTCAATTTTTAATTAAATTCCATCATACGGTTGATTTGTTTTTATTCAATTTCTAATCGAATCTCTTTTCAGAATTTTTTGCTTCGTTCAATTTTTTTATGAAATTCGTGTCACATATCTTTTTATACCATAGCAGTACAATTCGTTTCCAACTGAACTGAAATGACAGGAAAATTATCAACGTTCGAGAAATTGACAATTTCGAGCGAGAAGTTAATTTACTTTCTTCGAATAACAGGATAAGGATGGTTAACGATTGTTCTTGGGGAGAGAGACGTGTAGTTAGGTTAAATGGTCGATAAAGCGTTGAAACAGTTTTCCCTGCAGTGTTTTGTGGTATTTAGTCGGTGGTTGAGGCGAGTTTCTTGAGGTCTGCTTCCGAGTATCGCTGGTGGTTGATGCGGTTCTTAGGGCGCGAGCCTTTATCTACGGTGTGTGATGTTAAAATCGATATAAGAATTCTAGAATTAGATACTTTGCGAGCATCAATTGCAATGTAACTACAATGGATAGAAACGTTATTCCTTTTACGGTTGGTAATATATTTCCTGATTTAAAACTGGGACACGCGTTTCTTGGTTGGAGACTTTTAACAAACGAATATATGCGAAAATATGTGGAATATTATTAAAATTGCCCAGCGGTGAATCTGAAAACTATCAGGAATATACAGTGAAATGTAAATGGCGTATTACGATAAGAGGAGGAGGGGCAGTTGCGTTCGCGAGTAGATAAAATGAAATAGAATCGTTTTAAAACGAATAGATTCAACTTTGTGAAAGATTCATCGATTCTTGCATAAAAACGAAATCGTAAAACGGAATTCCGCGTGCCGATCGAACGATATGCACGCGAATATTTCAATCTGGACGTTGTGAGAAACAATCCTGCGCAATACGTTAAAACGTAACAGGATAATTTTCTCGGATTGTTTTCATAGTTCCTCCTTCGCGATTTCCTCAAGCCGTTCTTTTAAAATGATAATTCCTTGTAGCTGTTGGAACTTTTGCAGATTGAAACTTTCTCTTTGGTTTCAAAGGAATAATACTAATTTTAGGTACATTATAGTTTTCTAATTACAGTAATTTCACGAACAAGCATATGTCATGTGCGCTACATTACGGATATTAATACATGGCAAATAAACATTTTCACAATGATCGTTGTTAAATAATAAATTAGAAACCCCGGCAAAGTACTCTAATATTAATTTTACTAATGACTCATAAAAGATTCAATTCCTACGTGAGCATACATTAGCCACTGAGTATATCGACCATGAAGTTACGTACTATAATTTCATACAATAATTAATTAGGGTAAATTAGGTTGTTATATTTGGAAGAATATTATAACATTTTGTTCAGGTTTGCGATATTTGAAATCCAAAATATCTGCTATACATTTGCTATTTAATATTGGAATACTTTATCAACTGTTTCGGTATTTAACAATTTTTTTCCAAATAATGAATTTTTGGGAAATTTGACTATGCAAAAATGCACATAATATTCAGTTATGAATAAAATATCCAAAATATTGTACAGTGTAGAGTTTTCGATTGGTAAAACAGTTTTATATGCATTAACAACTTTGATTTTTTTAATTACATTAATAGAAACTATGAGAAAAGTTCTCTTTCATCGCATTATCGTAATTCATGTAAATACATCGAAATTTTATACTAAAAGGACGAAAGTTTCGAAGCGATGGCGCACCTAAATAACTTACTTAATCCATTTGTAAAGGACAGTAGTAGAAAGTAATATATCGCATATGTTTCCTATCAATGGAAGAAAATTCACCAATATTGATCAAAATGGACATATTGGAGCCGTACATGTTCGACGTGTGCTCAATGACTAACGAAACTAAAGCAAAGAGAAGGAAAAGAATACGAGCGGTTGACGCGATTAATTAGCATAAAAGCGGGCTGGAAGATCGCAGAACTCGTCACTTGGTGGTCAAATGGAATGGGGGACGTGAGCTGACCAGCGGTCAGCCAAGCATTGGTTAATGTTTTCAACGTGTGTTAAGGGTGATTGAAAAGAGGGTGTTCCCGTAACATTGTTCCACCGCAACCTAACATTTCTAGGGTGCGGTCAAAGGCAACAAAGCAACGCCCATGCTGGAACCGGTTTCACTTGGTCTGAAGGATATTAATTTCCTCGTCGATAAATCAATCGGCCGGTGTGTCGTTCTCGTTAGGTTGTAAATTGTACGTATACGTAGCAGAGTACGCGCAAAAATAATGGCATGGTAATTGGAACTGCGCACTGGTCATTTTAATTTCGACCGTTCGTTAGCCGAAACCCATTCGTTGCGCCTCTCATTACGTTTCTCTACATTTTTCTCTTTCTAACGTGTACTCTTTTTTTTCTTTCATCGTCGGTATTACCGGGTTTAAAGTGATTATTTTTTATTGAGAATTCGAACAGTGCTTTTCAGTGAATAGTCTTAGTCGATCCTTGATATTACTGTTTTTACGGAAGGAAATTAAACGTTACAAACGTATAATTTATTGCAATTGTATGCAAATAAGACTTCAAAATTTCTTGTTCAAAGAACAGAATTCGATCGTAACAAAAATAGATTCAAATAATTACTCGCCTAATAATCTATTCGCGTATCCACTTACTAAAAAATTACATATCTAACACGCTGTAAGTGTAAAACACCTATCGCGCAGGAACATGAACATTTGCTCCTTCGATCCACGGAGACTTCCACTCGATTTTATACGATTCCTCGGAAACACCAGTAATTTTGCGATAAATTACTCGCGTCCAATTAAGAGGAATAAAACTGCTATTCGGATAAAAAAGGAGCGAACACACACACACACACATATAACGGTGGACGATCCGCTAAAGACGAAGGGTCTTTAAAACTTTCGTCGAAGTTGCCGGATACCGCGTAAATGTTTCACTGCTTTAGACGTTTCCGAGCAGGAAGTAGGTGTTGAAGATTTAGTTTCCAGCGGCGTGGACGAGAGGAAAAGGATTTTTAAGTACTCCGTCCATCGACGGAAACCCGCAGGAAAGTGGAAATCGACCGTGGGGGATCAGACAATTTCCTTTCCCGTCGAAGTAACTCCCACTCTTGGTTTCTTCATCTCTCTCTTTTTAACCGATGAAACTTGCGAGTTTACTTTAAGAACCGGCCCCGGCTTTCGTACTTAAGCACGATACCGACTCAAGAAGTTGACAGAGAACTGTTTTCCTCTTATTTTGTATCGGGAACGAGCGATCCGATGAATCTGCAATTTTATAAGCTTCTCGGTGTCTTCCTGTTGTTGCTGCACGACCTGGCAATTATTGCGGCATGGTGTCTAACGTGTAGGTTTTTAGATAAAATTGTTGAGTATTTTCGTGAAGTATAACGTGTGATTGTAATTTAGAATTCCTGAGTATATTCGGAGGGGAACCGTATGATACGTTATATGTACTTTCGCTAATAATAGAGTTGATCTCGATCAAATTGTAATGTGGAATATAATGTGTAGTTTTAACTTAAGATTCTTGGTTATTTTTACGGTTTTCTGGGAAAAATTTCATAGTGTCGAGGAAATTAAAATGAAATATTTTACGTTATAGTTTTTACATTCAATTATGGTGTGAAGTATGTAGATTTGAGTGTCTAGCAGGAAATCTTAGATAATACTGAACAAACGAATCATGTTATTCGATGATTATCTATATAAATATTCTTTTCTTAATGTAATGGGATAACAAAAACTTCATATAAATTCTTCGAAAGAAAAATGAAGATAAATTTCTTTACTTCACAGAATCCATTAATTAGTAAATTCTTGTTTCTTCTATAGAAGTCATCGCTACACCTGGAAAGGAAAGAATTTTTCAGTATTAAAAATAACGTAGCTGCTGCTGCATTTGTGCGCCATATATGCATTTAACAGAATATGGTTGGGCAAATATACCATTGCATTCTGCTTCTGATTACACCAAGGACAGAAGCAAGGATAATATGCAAGGAAAGAGGTTTTTAATAAAGCCGGATCTTATACGAGTATTCTTTGCAAGATAAGCTCCTTTTACTATAAACAAAAATATGGTATTATGCTAGTAATTTGTTTACCTTTGTTGCCTTTGAAGTTACTGCTTCAATCAGATTCAAAGAACACTGAAATAATTTTAAATTTATACACTTCGCTATACATTTTGATTTTGTAATGCAAGTGTCCCTAATTATTTATCTTTTGCGCTCATTTACCTTTTATCTCGTTCAAAGATAAAAAACTTGAGAATTAAGATATATAGACATATTTCTAGGAAGAATCAAGAAAAAGTTGATCAACCGATCGATTCGTTTATTCTGTCTCTTGCAGAAGGAACTTTATCGACGTGCTTGTTATTTTCCGATTCGATGGAGAACGCTGTTTAGTCGAACAATTTTATTGCCGCTGAATTAAATTCCTTCTCAGTTAGATCTGAGAATTCCAGGCGAGAATACAACGTCTGCCGCAAAGGAATTTCCGTATTACTCATCATCCTCGTGCATGTCGAACGTTCTTTTTAGAGACGAGCCTTGTCACATTTTTCGACGCGTATGTAAAATTCAATTAAATCCTATTTGATAACATCTCTGTTCTAAAATATAACTCTTGTTATAATATCTGGCGCGGGTGAAACAAATTTCTGCTTACAATTAGTTTCACTTCTTTTAAATTTAATATAAATTTGCATAAAAATGTACATTGTAATCACGAATAAATTAATCTTTTAGATAAAAATCTAGTAATCTGAAATTAATCCAATTTAAAAACCGATCGTAAAGAATATTGATCGACAGATACAAAAAAGATTCCAAAAGATTCGGCGAAAGTTTTAAAGCTTAAAAGCGTAAATGTAAAGTATAAAATATCGTTTCGTCGCATTTTGAATATTAGACTTCGCTGAAGCTCTTCTGTCAGTAACACCAAGAACAGAAATAATAACCGTATAATTCGCGACAATTAATCATCGAGTGAAAAAGAAACGATCCACGATAATAATGGACGATTAACCCGAAGCATCGTAACAATCAGCGATACTTGCTAACAGAACCGGTAAAACTAACAATTCGGTGAAGAATAATCCTGCGTGGTTCGTGGTTTACAATTATCTCCAGGATCCCGATGCAGGATAATAACCGGCGATAAATTCGCGACACGTTCGACGTGAGTGAAACATAATCGTGGCACTTGCGAAGAAAACGAGTCCGTGTGTCGTCCATCCTGCTAATCACGATCGCGCTTTTTCATCGTTGCAAGGGTATCAATTTCCAACGCGCGGCTATTATTTCCTAGAAATCAGTCGCAGCTTCCGTCCTTGGACTCTCTTAATTGCCGCGCCATTGTCCTTTTTGCTTTAGCTTTTGTTATTGCCATTTTTCCTGCAATTGCTCGGACGGACAATGGCCTCGGTGAAAACGGTCGAATGCCAGGCTTCGGTCGTTTCGATGAGATCTCGATCCAGTGATCCAGCGATTGCACGTTTCTCTCCGGCTGCTCGACTTTCCCGTCTCTCCTTTCTCTATCTGCCTTTCTCTTTCGCTCTTTCATTTGGTCATAGGAAATCCTGCACACGTATCATTCGCGTATCCAGCCGGAATAATCGAACAAACGATTTCGTTCGGGCGCGATCAGCAGAAGGTCCGCGATGCGAAACATGATTTCCAGATCGGGCAACAGTTTGTCGTTCTTCTCGGTTTGGATCGAGCGCTAGTCTCTGGTCAGTGGACAGTTGGAATCTGGACCGTGGATTTTACGGAGATTTTGTTTTAATCTTGATTCGCAAGGAATTGGGCAGAGTACATGGGATTATTGAAAAATTGATATAGGGATGATGGTAGGGATTTTTGATGGTATTTATGATTATTGTTAGGCAGAGACTGCATTGGCAATTTAATGATTTTATTTGAGAGACGATAAGGATTATAATTATTTAGGTCAGTAGGAAATTTGCATTAAGTTAAGCAACTTGCCTTCCAATCCGAAGAAATTTGATTGCAAGCGACTTTTGGTAGATGGTGATATAGTATTAGGTTGTCCGAAAAGTTTCTTTCGTTTCGTAAGGTGATAATAGATGGACAACAAATATTATTTTCGTGCATAATTCAATAAACTAATATAAAACAAAAAACATTGTGCATCTATTATTTTTTTATACAACGAAAGAAACTTTTCGGACAACCTAATATGATGGGGTAATATCCGAGTTAAAATTAAATAATATAAAGGAAATATAAAATATATAAAGGGTAAAAGAGAAAAGATTTCAGATGGTATTATTGGTACTAATTAGATGTGTATCTATACGTCATTTTGGAAATATTTCACGATTACGTGTGAGAAATTTGAATAATTGTACTACCTGCTTTTTTCTCTCTCCACACTTGCCGTTAAACTCATCAATTCTTAAGAATATAGTAATAGTAATTTCACGTATAATATTAATTGACAAATGATCGCACGAACGAAGCTGAAAACCAATAACAAACCGGGAAATTTTGTTTGCAAAGGCGTGTCAAAGTCCTGGCTATAGTAGCATGATTCATAAACATGTATAAAACAGCGTGTGATAAATCAGCCGCGGTCGCTGCTATACCTTATCAGTCACACCGTATTCAAAGTGGCTCATTCTGAGCCGGTGCTTTCAACCAGCCAGTTGCATGGTTTCACAGCGGTATTCACTAGAGCAAACAACAGGCATTGGCCACTTGGCTACGAATAAAAACGACGATACGAGATATTTGCTGTTGAAAATCCATGAATCGTTTTTCTTGGACGATTCAAGTAAATATTATTCAGTTTGATAAATTTTTTCTGAATAACAAAAAATTGATACGATCTTCCATTTTGAAAAATCTAGGATGCCTCATTTTTCTCCGTGAAAATTTCCTTGGAAAATAGATTGCACGTTAGAAAATTAGCCACCTCAATTAGAGTAAAACCGGAGCCAATATCCTCGTTAATATCTGAGGAAACAACTTTTGATATTTTATTTAGGCCACCCAGTATAAAATATATATGTATATATGTATGTAGTTTTAGTGTTAAGTATGACCTAGTTAAGATAGAATGTCGAATATTGATTGAACCGTACAGATTTAACAGTTACGTAGTAATACACGGTAGGCCATTGATGTTGATTAATGACGTGGAAAGTGAATTAATGGAATTAATAAGAGGGATGATGGAACGCAGTAGGATTAATGAGAAGATTGATCGATAAAGTTGCGCTAGTTCTTTTCGTTTCAATGTACCATATGTACGAAGTTGTTGCTAGAATATATCATACGAAAAATAACTTAAATAACGTTTTTATTTACCACCTAATGATAAAATATAACAATACGAAACCATATTACGAAGACTTGCATATGATAACGTACAAGAACTGAAGACTGACAAATGTGTCCCATATTTACGATTGATTTGTGAGAATTTGTTAGAAAAAACGTATGCGAGTCAGGTAATTAATTTAATCTTCATACGTTTGCATAGTAGAACTGAAAATGAAGGTCTCCCAATTCCCTGTGTACATAAATTTAGTTAATTGTAATGAATTGTATCGATTATTACAATGTTTCTGTGTATTCGTATCGTGTTAGTATGTACACAGTGGAATTAACTTGATGAAGGTAATGAAAATATCGACCGAATTAACTCGTCGAGCACAAATAAAGCGATCTCCAGAATGTATGCCTCCGTTCGTTTCCACAAATCAGGTTAATTCTAATCCGATTGATCGCTTCATCAGTTTTGAAAAATATAATACAGTTTGTCAAAAAGTTAAAAAAAAGAGCGAGAAGAGCGTTATATACATCTATATAGTCTGTTCAGTGAGTAGAATAAGTTAATTTAGTATTTTTGTATTGTTTCGATCATTTGGCCCTACCTGTACCTACCGTACGATCTAATGCGATCAACAACAGAAAAACAAGCTTAAAATCTTCGAAACGGCTAAAACGCTTTGATTTATTCTATTGATTCGAAATGATACTCGAAGTGCACCATGGTAATTAAAGAATGTATCTGATGGAAACCATCCCGTGTCATAAGAAATAATATAAAGTTTTTCAAAGGACAATGTAACATTGGTACGAATCAGATGAGACGATAAGCTCATAATTCACACAAAATGATCAGTAACTGCGTAAATCTCTTCGCTTCCATAAAATCTCCACCGAAAAGACAATAATCATTTCTTTGTCCTTATCTTCGAAGAAAGAAAAAGAGGAAGGAAAGGAAAAATAAAAAAGGGAGAAAAAAAAGAACAATTTAACCGTCGCGATTATTTCGAACTTCTCGGTCTCCGTTGAAAATCTCGAATTCGCTGGATACGCGGTCGGTTCTCGGCGATACGTGGCGGGTCAATTTTTCACAGAGCACGTCGCGCTTAGTCGCGTATGAGTTTCCGCGCGGCTTGGCCATCGGTCATCCTGGTCCCGCGAGATGCATTTAAGTGTACACGCAAACGCACGTGCGTCCATGGCTAGGTTCGCGGCGCATTGTCTTACCTCCATGGGCTGACCCTTGCGAGGTCATAGATCACGAGCTTCCTGGTGTAGTCCCCGATATAAATCATCGAGCACCGCTCGGCCTTAGCGAATTTATCGTTCACGTCCGAGCCACTTAATTTATCAGCCAAGAAGATACCGTACGCAACGGAACGAGAACTCCTCTCTGGGATACTTTCGGTTTTCGTTACGATCACTCTGCAAACGGTTGTTAAAGTAATCGTTAATTGTAAACCGAATTTATGACGCGGATGTGACCTCCCTGATATTTTTAGTTCTAAATTTTTATATGCATTTTTACCGTATCTCGCGCTGGTTAATTTAGGATTAACGGAGAATGTAGAATTTCCTACTGTACGTCAATGGCAATTGAACGATTGGTACTTTCAGTTCTGCCTAATTTGTTAAATATTTCAATATGACAACAGTCGTGCGTTACAGGCTGAAAGATTTAAATTATTGCGTTTATCTTTATTATGTTATTATTACATATTAGTTACGTCGTAATGTGTGCCAATGGTATGACAACAGAGTGTATAGGATTCGTTATTTTTAAGTAAGACGAAATCTCGTAAGATACGCCACCCACGGACAGCATCGATGTACAAGTGCTTGCAGCTACGTTTCTCTGAGGTAACCGACCTCCGAGGAAGAAGCTTTCGTTTCGTGCTTCCTATTTTTCGTCCGCGGTACTATATTGACTATACATGTTCGTGTATCGACGTTTTTTGATATATGGACACGGTTCTGCGAGGTTGGGTGAAGTAGTTTAGAGGAGTCTTTGAGTGATGTATGCTCGGTGGAACATACAAGCTGTTATGAGCTGATTTCTCGGGTTCCATTGTGGAACATGGGAAAATTCCTTCGTATTCGCTTGTTATTTTCTAACTCTTTTTCTACAATTCTTTTTCTTAACTAGATAGATTTATATAGATTGATTTAATTATTAGAATACTTAGGGATAACGGTGATTATTTCGTCATTAAAATATCGCATAATGTACATGCAACATATATATAGGGTGTATTATTTTAGAGAAAACGAAGCCTCTTTTGAAACAGATTCCAAACTTAAATATTTAGAAAATGTTGAAGATTATACTTGTCAGTTCCTGTTCTAGAATACGTAATTGTTACAGCATAATATACAGTTCAATTATAAATCTCTAATTTATAATTCATTATATAGTTTGAGATTCGCTTAATCACAATTGCTATAACAAAACAACATGACACGTTACACATTCGACAGATGCTTGGAAGAGTATCCAAGTATTTGCTTAATCCATCCTTCCTATCAATTACTAAGTGTTTTTAATACAAGACTCAAACCTCAATTTAAGATATAAAAGTCATATCTTTTTTCTATCCCCACAAATACAATTCCACTTTGACAACCTACTACAAACGACCTAGCATCAAAAACGCGAAAGGACTCGATCAATCCGTCGTTTTCTCGGCTCTTCTCGCATCGTATTCTAATAGCAGGCTACGAAAAAGAGAATCGAGGGAGGAAAAACAGGAGGCGAAGAGGCTCTACGTCTGTCCCGGAGGTAGCCAGGAAAATTACGAATATCCATCTTCTTCCGGACGTTTCTACGAAACGAGAACTCGTGCGCCACGGCCTTGGCTCGGATGGTGAAAGATGGCATTAGGTGAAAACGCGGCTGACCATCAATCTCGAGTTGTAAAATATCTATGAGCTGGATTCGACGGACGTCCCTTCGAACCTTGTACACGGCGAATTTCATTCAGTTGTGCGTCGAATGATCCCGAATCGCCAGTCAAAGGGAGGGGAACGCGAGATTTAACGTTCTAAACCTACGGTTGAATCCTTCGAGAACTGGGAAGAATGGCTGGCGAATGATATATGGTAACGCGGACGGTGAATAATTTTGTGCGGCATCAGTTTATTTGAAAAATGGACACACCGAGTAATCTCTGTAACTTTTGCCACGTCCTATGGTGTTTAGCGAAAGACGGTGTCTATCAGTTTTTTTTGCTTGCCACGGATTTTGAACTTTCCTTATTTTCGGATCGGAGCAGAAATTTTTGTTACTTGTGATATACGCACTAGTTTTCACAGTTGGGTTTGTTGGTATGAAAGCGAGTCAAATTTCATTCGATCAATTAATGTCCACTATAATTACATGAAATTTCATTCGAACGTTTTGCAAACTTTTCGCGAAATTCTTCCGAGGCGTCGCAAACAAATTACGAAATATGTAACAGTTGTTATCCTTCATAGGAGAGAAAAAATGTACCATCAACGCTCCCGATGATCCTCGTATCTCATTTCTGATCGATTCGATCATCGGATCCATCGACAAGAGTAATCGCCTAATTGCTCCTGAGCAACGTAATCAGGGGATTCCTTCGAAAGAAGAGGAGGCTTCGTTTTACTTCATAGGCAGCGTTTGCTCGTCGTGTGAGATTTGATATCCCATCAATTTTGCAAATTGTTAGAGTCCCTGGTTAATCACATCGTCAATAGTGACAAAGAGAAAGATATACCTAAGAGGAACAGAGATAGAGAATATTCGTGACGACGGTCGCTCTTCTTGTTCAACGAATCGTGACTCGCGTTCCGTTTAATTACAAATTACGCCCGTAATGAGCAATTAAGTAGCAGCTGCCAGTGGGCTAATTAACTAAGCGTTACACATAATTGAATGACCGATATGACTCGCCCTCCGCTTTGACATTTGCATACCAAATTATTCTACGATCATACCGCGGATACACGTTAGCAAATCACTCGCGAAAATGACCCAACAATAAGTACATGCCAATTCATAAATATTAAAACACTGAGAGATAAACAAAGAAAGATTTGACAAATTATTAAGAAATCATTGAACTCCATTTGGTAACGTAAATTGTAAGTATATAACTCATACGTTCGGCATTGTATTGCAACAAAAACCAATTACACGAAGATTACAGGGGAAGGACATGATAAATCACATCTTCGTATGAGAGCAATTTTAAAATCCAATCCGCCTTGTCAGCCAATCATATATTACCAAACCTGTCTGTTTTTATTAAATTTGGTTCTGGCGTTTCCTTTGGTATCCATCTAAAGACGATATTTGTTCGAACATTTTATTATTTGACAAAAATTCACGATGAAGGTGCTATGAACTTTTCGAATAATCCAGTTTACATAAATCACATCACCTAAATATCTGTCTTATCTATCGTTGTATGAAAAAACTTTCCAGGACAAAGTTACACTGTCTCAAGGGGCGCGACGGCGGAAAGAATTCTTTCTGAAGTTTAATTTTTTCTTTTTTTTTTTTTTTTTTTTTAAGAGATTTCAAGTTATGGTGCTTTCAAGAAATGGCTTTCACAACGTTTCATCTGTTTTGAATAACTATCTACTATCTTGAATAAATATTTACGAATTAAAAAATCAAAAATTTGCAGAAATATATAATTGCAGCCGATTAATCGTTTCTCTAGCAATCTAGATCAACTATCACGTTCTGCACGAGACTAAGTTAACAAGTAGCCGAATATTATTTTACCAACCGAATGTGTATCTGATCGAGCTCTTTTTTCTTCTTCTCAACGTTTCCAACGCTGATGGAACGTCTTTCAGCCGCCAGATATATAAATGAAACTCGTTCTTGCACCGATCTTGTCGGATTGCTCGCGGAGATACTCTCCGGTTCCTCTCTTTCGTCGTCGTCCATTTGCAAATGAATTTCTTGCTGGGTGAACGTCGACGACAGACGGATACGCGCCGGCAATGGAAGTTGTTGATCTGATTTAAGAAGTGGCAAAAGTATCCTCGAGCGAGGATGAAATTTTTACGAGCTGTTGAATCGGTGTGCTTTAAATATTATACCTATCTGTTGGCTGTCGGAATTATTAAGTCGATTACGTCTCAATTCATTTTTCAAGACGAACGTAGTAATTATATTTTTGTGCCGCTGTTTATTGTAAATCGTTTATTCTAATCTTCTAGAGGACGAAGATAGGGTTAAATAGGACCAAAGCTGTGCAGAATCTCGGAATATTATTTTCACAAGTATTACTGTACAATCATCTTCCTGGAAAGAAATTGACATTTGAAAGGAGCAATTCTTTTATGAAGAAACACCATGTTAAATTACAAAATACTAAATTCAGCAAAGTTGAATCCGATGATTCAGTAAATCTTTAAATATCTTTCAATTAAAAATGATCAAGCATTAAAAGCACAGTTGTAGGAGTAAAATTTTAACAAGGGCTCTATTGAATAGAATTAAAAAACATTGATACTACAACACCGATCATCAGATGATTTCGGTGTTGAATAAAATTAGAAAATGTTAGTACATAGCATGATGGCACTGTGATATAATTTTTATTTCATACCAAAGTATCCCATTCGCCACATAACTATAACAATCTCGCAGTAAAATAATCAAATCTGTGCCAACCATGCGGAGTTAACGAAAATAACAATATAACACAGAGAGATCGCCCATACCGTGCAAATACTATCCTGTCTGAAACAGAAACACGTTCGTAAAAGCAGGTATCGAGATTACAGTCGCTTCCTCAGTTGTGAAACCACAGGCGTCCTTACACTTTACCGAAGCATATCGCGTCTCCGCCAGGTTTCAGGTTTCCGGAAATTCCCTTTATCCTCAGATACCAAGGATGGAGTTCCTTCTGTTCTTGACCAACGATATCACGAGAATCTGGTCGCGTCAATTAGTTAATGGCGTGAGGACGCTTAAGCGAGCCGGTGCCGAGCAAAAATTAGAAAACGCGATGCGAGCATCGCATCGTGTCGATCCATTAAGCATATTGCGTCCTTTCCGTGTTGCGAGAGTCCTGAAAAAAAGTAGAGCACAAAGAGTACAGAAGTCGTTGGACGAAAGAAACACCTTGGTAGGATATTGAATCGCGGCAAGAAATACTTCAATTGAAAATGCTTTGTCCGACCACTTCATCGATAGCTTTATATATATGTTTTCTACGTTCTATTTTGCAAGCTTCATTTTAGATGAAATTTTGGATAGAAAATTATATAGCATTGTATTATTACTAAAGTTGTGGATAGTAATTATTAGACTGCGAATTTTTCTGCAATTTCATGTTTTGATAAAGAAAAGTAAAGAAATGGAACTCGTCGAAGATAGAGAGAAATCAATTTATCAATTTGAATAAAGAAGCCACGAAATTATCCAAATGGTAGAAGTCCACGATTATTTCAAGAAGCAGCACTGGCTGACTTACGTTCGCTCTTGGAGCTATTTTGATTCTCCACGGCGCGGCCAACCGCTCGAAAGCCACTCTTCGCTCGATTGCGAGCGCTCACGGTTCGAGAGGATTTTAATTAAATGCCCGGGCTGCCTCCTCAAAGATCCCATTAGGCTGAATTCGTCGTCATTCACGCGCGTCGAGCGTTGCTCGCGAATTCTACCATCGAAACATTTGTTTCGTCAGAAGAAACAGAGTTGGTATATATTTAATCGAATTTCTTCGTGAATGCTCAATTAAGCCTTATTAATTTCGCCAAAAGTATTATTTAGAGAGCAGTTTTAATTATAAATAAAACATGCTTTCTTTAATCTTCATTTTCTTATAGTTCTTACGTCACTAGACAGTGAAGGAAAAATAAATTTTAATGACGCAGGCACTCAGGAAAGTTTTCGTACGTCGTATGAAAAAAAGCTTTATTTTTTTGTTATTCCAAACTATGGATTATATCAATATTTTGTGAGCATCTTATCTTGATTTTAAAGCAGCTCTGCACTCATCTTGTTTGCTTAGAATACACTAATGTTATTTTATTTTATCTAATTAAATTTTTAAAATAAAATAACAATTGTAAACAAAAGTTTATGTAAATAAAAATAGCTTTATTATGAGATGTACGAATAAAAATACGTTTGGCGGACGACTGTATTTCTCTCACGTGGATTAAATTCCAATTTTATGGGAAACAGGTAAACGTAGGATGATTCAATATCACAGCGTACAAATTAATCAAGACATCTCGAAATTAATTAATTCTTGGTCTAACGTTGATTTTCGAGCGTTCGTAACCTATTTATTTCATTGAATTACTCGTTTCTCTTTTCCTCTCGTTTTCCTTATAACCTGATTTACAAGTTTCGGTTCGATTTCCCCGAATAAATGGCATTTTACATTAACGAATTTTCGGCTCGAATTTTCCTTCTGTGTTCTACCGTGGATGCTTAAATTTTTAACTCTCGAGAGAAGTTTTAATTCCCCCTCTCCTTCCTCCTCCAGTCTGAATCGAGCGTGAACGACTCAAATATGGTCGAAATAATTGGAGCTGGAGAAAACTGGATGGTCGATGTTAGAATTTGAAATTTGAGGGAAAGAATAGAAATTAAAAATGAGAATTAAATAGAAATAAATTGTATTTTTGTCCCAGTTGACTGTGTATTGTTTAAAAATTCGAGAAAGTTGTACCGACCTGTTCCAAATTTTTATCATATGCGGCATAAGCGGACTCGCTTATTCGTTTGTTGGTATAATTTTATTTCATTGAAATAATCAAAAAGGTTCATAACATTCCCTCACAAAAAATATCCAAAGTATATACTAAGTTTAAAATATACATTTGTATTTTGATAAAATTTTATCGAATAGATGTACTATATTTTCATGGAAACATTCGGAATCTGTGAATGGGATTGTCCTTCAACGAGAAATTTCTTTGTATCTCGACTTACCAACATTACCTTCTTTCAATTTTTTATTAAACTATTTCAAAGAGGTCGAAACAAATTTCATTCCTATTCAGCTTTCATTTCTTAACAAAACTCTATATAAAATATAGAAGTGTATAATTATCAGACTGCGTACGTTTCTATGCTTCCACATTTCTACGAACGTGACTAAAGAAACGAAACCTAAATGGACCTACATTTGCTTTATTTGCTAAATATTGTACAACAGAATATTTTACTTGCGATATTTCACGCACTTTTATGTGCGCATGTCGTACAGTTTCACACTTTTAAATTTCTCATAAATGGATAAACATCCATAATCTGTTGATTATCATTAATTTCAAACATAAAAGCGCACATAAATTATTTTCTGACTGTTTTTTTTTTTTTGTCACTTTTAACACATTATTAAAAAGTTAATAACCGCCTACGGTCTCGATAAAAAGCTTTTCAAACAAATCTTTTACACAAATCTGCATCATGTATAATAAAATCATCATTAATATGTAAACCAAGCGCAACATCACCGATAAGTTACAATGATGTACTTACTATGCAGCAACGTTTAACGAGGAAATTATAAAGTTAGGAGTGATTTATACTTTCTTAGCAACAGATTATCGGGCGACGAGCTAGGCTCATTAATCGCCTCGCGTTACATCCTAAATAATCCTTCTCGTATGTTGTTACATGACGCTTGAACGCCGCAGCCAGTGCTAATTTGCATCGCGTCAGAATTACACTCGACGGTACTTGAGTTGCAACATAATGCGTGCAATGCATCGCGATGAACGCTGGGAGCGTGCGATTTTCATCTTGCCGAAGGTGAACTCTCAACGTCGCGTCGTCGCGTCGCTACGCGCACTTTGACCTGGTCGCGTTTATGCTAACTAGAACGATGCCAGCTCGAAGCAAGCGTGAATAAGGCGCGAGTAAATTGGATTCTGAGTTTGAAGTGGAAATATTGGAAAATAAGTAAGTTGACGGGAAGCCTGAGCAGTGTGATTATTTATATTGTAGTGATCGTCTGTATTGACTGTTTATTCAAATTTTCATTGATTACTTATATTATTTATTTTAATATTATATGATCGTTTATTGCTATTTGCTTAAAAATAAAAATACATATTGGGGGCTAGAAACTCAAGATAGTACTAGAAAGTAGTTGACTATTTATGTTAATTGTATATTAATATTTATTGCATTATATTAATTACACTGAATAATAATTGGACTGAGAAATATGTAAATTAATTACTGATAACTTCTTTTTTAATTGTCAAGTACCCTTTGTTCAATCCTTCATTTGTTTAATAATGGGGGTATAGCTCGTAAAATAGTTAATTGATAGAAGAGATGTATTTGATACAGAAATCTGACAGATTGTTAGTTGGATAATTAATTACATACAGGTATAAATTGTATGATTTTTTTCAAAAAAATTAGAGATAACTAGAGTTTTGTAAAGAATGTACTTCATCGACTATAACAATAAAATCTTTCTAAACAGCTTTCTGAAATCACAATTTCCTTGACTTTTTTCTAGAATAAAAATAGTTACCCTAAAAGAAAAGTAAATAATTTTCTCGTGAAAAGACTAACTATATAACTGATTATAAAATATTGCACTTTTATTGCAGGCTAATGTATAATATGATATATATAATATGACAACTTTTCTTCATTAGTTGAGGACACGGCGAAATGACACGAAACGCGACGTATCGCTTGGTTTCAAGCCAAAAATACTTAACTGGTGAAGCCGCATACAAAATTCGTGTCCTATTCCGTGTCAGGTATTTTTGATATATTATTAGCTTACTCGTTAAGGTATCAGCCGATACATTCGATGAATAACAAATATGCTGCTATTAACAAGTGTGCGATATTGAACATGCGAAACTGGGCCATCGGAAGGATGCATCCCCTCCGAAGGGTCGAATATTCTAAAAAATACATGCAACTCTATTGCTATAAAAGCTGCTTAATGGCTTAAAGATATCAGCAAATGACTATACATACATCGAAAGTTTTCACACAGAAAATAAGATAACAAGAAAAAAACGTGAAATAAATAATTAACTGTATTAGGAGTTTCAAATTTAAAATATTTATAAATTTATCAAATGTGTAATTATATTAAGGATTCTTTCACTTAAGATTTCCTATAAACATAATAGTGTGTAAACATAGATTTGTTAAATCGCGATAGTCAAATAAATGTAACTCGGCAAAATCTAAAATTCTGTGATGTAACTTTAAAACGATCTTCTATTACCTGTTTTTCTTTCTTTTAATTCCATTACAAATATGAAGAAATATATATAATACAAAATACAAAATAATGTATAGTATTAATATCGAAACGCTAATTATATATATAAAAAATTTGTATATATATATATATATATATATATATATATAAATCATACATCAAAAATCATTAAATCAAATAGTCGTTATATAGAGATCGTAAACATCCGAATAACTTCCGTTTTATTTAGGATTGGCCTCAGCAGTTGCAACGATGTTAAACGGACGAGCAAAACGTGCAAGTGAAATACGAGCGTCTGACCAATTATCGAGCTATACTACTGGCGTTTAGTCGAGCATATCGAGTGCTGCGGAACAACTTTAATGTGTGAATCAAGGCGTACCGTGGGTCTATAAAATTACTAAATTAACAAATAACATTTCGCCCTACGTTGTAGAATTCGGTTGTTCATTATAATTTTCGCGTGTGATACCGCAGTGTAATATATTTTATATGTGATTCCCATGGGAAGCTAACCGTGCATTGTACCTTTACAGAGAATATTAACGGCGGTCATTAAGTTGTTCGTATGTGATAATAATTTTACAACGATATGTACCACGAAGCTGCAAAATCTCCGCGTTATATAATGGATTTTTTGCATATTTAATTACAAGGTCTCAGCAGTATCGTTGATTATAACTTGACTCTTACAATCGACCGAGATAACAGCGGTACGCTTTTATATTGAAACCTTTTGAGACCCAGAATTTTATTACGAAAAACAACTACTCGTAGATTTATTTATATAGTACCTTCTCTTTATCTTTTGTCCCTTTGTCGGAAATAACACAAGAAATATTTTTCACATAAGTTTAGATAATATTCCAGGGATACAGCTTTTTTACAATAAAAATAGTAAAAATAACAGTTTCATAATACAATTAGTTAAATTAATTGTCTTATATTCAAACAAAATTAAGAAGTGTATCCTTCTTTTATAGCAAAAGTAACAATTTTACAGTACAGTTAATCCTCCGCTACAACTCTAAAATTAACTATCTTATATTTTAAAGAAATGTTACGTAATAATTTTATAAAAATGAAGATCTCACGTTTCGAACGAGCTTCTGACTACTATAGTACTTGCGACATTCTCCTCGCCCTCGATTACACCGACTTCCTTAAACACACGGAAGAACACCGGAATTCCCAGTTGTAGATACGAGTGTCCGAGTGCGAAATCTTCGGAGCACCGGCTCGGAACTCTAGTAACAGCCGGCGACGCCGTTTAACGTCGTATTTATGGGCACGACCGTGCCGTACCTCTGCGCTTATTCACGCTCCGTAAAATCACACGGTTCGTTGTATGGTTGCTTCTTCGTTTGCACGCTTCTTGGTCCCAGGGATAACTATTGTACTGGAAGCAGTGGAGAGAGATCGATGGAAGAAATTAACGATCGTACTAACGATTCTCGAATATTTTCTAGCATCGTTGTTCCACGAGGACTAAAGTAGCCTGGAAGTGAAACCGGAGGCTGCATGATCGGGCAAATTATTGATCAGGCATTTCAGGAAGTCGATTCTCAGTCTTCCGGAATCGCGTTCTACTGAAGTGGTAATCGAATTTCTTCGAAATCCGTCGAGTTCATCCTTTCATCTTTCAGAGGATTGCATTGTTATGAAAGTGGCTGATGGTTTGCAGGCTTGAAACTAACTTAAGTTGGTTGTTGAAGATTTCCTATGGAGTTTCGTGGATTAATTTAACAATTCTTCTTTATTTTTTTCATTCATTCAAAGTTGCATTCACCTGTGAGGATTATTGGCGACTACTATATTATACAGTTACGTTACATGAGCTGGTGAATTTGCATAAAATAATTGTTCGTTGTTTATAGCAATATACTGCATCTACTCTACGTTGATCTTGGTTTGTTCTTGTTGGTTCAAACGATGCGCTTCAAGTAACATACGTACAACTAAAATATCGTATAATTAAATTAAAGAACATTACAGCTTTAACTTGTAATATATTTTACAATCTGTTCCAATCATACTGTAACGCGTGATAGGTCGATATTAGAATTCTGAAATGAATTTCTAGTAAAGAGTAACATAGCAGATTTCGAGTAGGAGAGTAATATATGATCTTTCAAATGCATGGAAATTAAGTTTCTCTCATTTATCCTCTGCTTTTAATCGACCGCGTGATTTATTGCATATTTTTTAGCGCAAAATTTATTTGAAAAATAAGTTACACAGATAAAGCCACAGATGCTCTTGTAGTTTATGGCGGGGGATTTAAAATTGTTCGATGTAAAAATTCCTCTTCGTTACTAAAGAAAGCCCTTTTATGATCCCTGATGCTTCTTTATCCCCGTGAATATTTAAACTTGTAATATTTCTCCTCAAAGCTGTTTCACGTGCTCTACTCGCGTCCTAGAATTTCTCCTCACGTGTAGAAAATGTTCACCTGCGTTTTAACGGGTAACACCAAACTCCTTCCGTCGATCCAGCAATAAAGAATTTAATACCTTTTACAACAACTCCAATTAGCCAATCTATTTATTTAGAACTTTGTCAAAGTTTTAAGCTGTTGACAGCGTTATTACGGAAAGTTGATACTTCGCCAAGAGCATCGAACAAACTTTCTGTAATCAGAATACCTAATCAACGATCCACCAGAACTGCTTTATCACTTTCAATTATCATTCCATGGAAATTCTCATTTATTCATTTCTATCTTAAAGAGGGAAAACATCGTAACTCTGTGTAAAGTAGAAATATCTTTAAGAATTTTTGTCAAACAAGCAACGTATTTGCGCGTATTAAGAAAATTTATTGTTTATTATTAGACAGTGGATCTTTACGCGAACACATATTCTTATAGATACAGATACAGATAAGAATTTCACGTTGAACGTGGAAAGATGTTTTATTCGTCTAAACGTAACAATTCCGATACTTTGTGTAATTTTACGTTTCTGTATATTGTACGTTTTTGCATATTCGCCTAAATACATAGATATCCGCGATTTATTTGTTATAATTAATACGTACAGTGAATATAACTAGGAAAAATCTTTATATCATATTCAAGTTGATTTAACTTTTAATTATTATTATTCGAAATGAAAACGATTAAACTATTCCATGTTTATATATTACTGCACATATCGTACCTAAGAGTGCAGGAAAATAATTTAAGTCAAATTTATCCATTCATTTCTGATACAAACTCGATATTCTCTCGTTGGCGGTGATTACGCCATACATTCAATATGAAGCAAGAAGATATTTAGATCAAAGACACCTGCGTTTAAAATAGCAAAATTCCAACTTTTGCGAAAGAATTAGATCATTTCGCTGGCGAAGAAAATAGGAAGAAATCTTTAACAACAGAATCTCCACGTAGTAGCGAAGAGACTAATTTTCTCACGGTAATTGAACCACGTAATTTCTTCAGCACCAACGACAGGATACTTTTAAACGAGAGAATTGACGTGCACGGACATTAAAACGCAAAGCTACCCTTCGTTTCTTATCTTAACGAGGGAACTGTGAAAGTTGAAGAAAAAAGAAGGGGGGAACGAGAAGCGTTCGGTTTAACGAGCAAAGAGACGCGTTAGAGATTATCGTGAGAAGAAACGTTCGATCCATTATCGGGTTGGGATCCGTTCGGGAATTTCCTCGACGAGATCTTCCTTCTGGGGCACTTTTAATTAACGTCAGACCCGTTTGGCACTCGATTCGACACTTATTTTTCTAGATACACCAAGCGTTCCCTTCTCCCTCCCGCGCTTTCCCTCTCTTTTTTTTTCTCTCTCTCTCCTTTTCGTTATTCGATTCGCGCTGCAATCGTCGTAGATTGAATTTTACCGGCGCGAAACGTCAGTAATTACGCTCTTTAACTTCGTTCACTCGTTTAATATCCACCTGGCGGATTCCCACGTGCTCTCGGAATTTTATCTCGTTGAAATTGTTCCTTTTGCTTGTCGTTGGATGGAGAACATTTTTCTCAGTTTTGTTTACTACGTTGAACAAAATTGCACCGAGTGACCTGCAATAAGAGACGAAACATGTTCTAATTGAAATTTCATAGAAATTATATTTTACGTAGAATCTCTTTACTTTGCATGATCAGAGGGCTATGTCGTGTATAATTCATTGTCCCGTAATCATTAGAAAAGACTTTTAATTAATTCGGTTTCTAATTAAATCTTATCATCTTAAACACGTAAATGATAATCTTCTGATGATCGTCTAATTTTATTTACAGTGAAGCAATGTATATAGAGATTGAATATCGAATAACAAGATGAAAATGAAATTAGAAAAATTGTCATTAGAAAAAGCTAATACAGGTAAAAAATTACGTTAGACCATTGAAAATATCGTAGGTGGATTTAAATCCTAACGATCTATGGAATATTTCACGCAAATATAGAATATTCCAGATTTAACGAACCAATGAAAATGCATTTTTATTTCGAATAGAAGGAGTCGTCGATGTTTGGTCAGCGAGAAACAACGTAACTACAGTGGACGGTAGATCGATTTTTTCGAATTTTCAAACGTCAACACACCCTCAAATGCAAAACAGTTTCATCGTTATTCCCTTTGCTTTGTGCCGATAATCGATGGATGGAAATTCTCGTATTAGAAGAAAATAAAAGAGCGGAAGTAAAATGGAATGAATTAAAGTGCAATATCATGGCGTTTTTTGAAGGAATTACATCGTTATAGCGTTCGCACCAATTATTAATTTCAAAACCGTCCTACTTCTACCTCGTCCACTATTGTTTAAAACGTTTCTCGTCTATGCTCGCGAAATAGTACTTGCAACCCAGTTTTCTGTGACCCGATTCTCAGTTAATAGGACCGGTGCACGAGTGCGAAATAATTCTCTTTTGAAACGGTACTCTATTAACGAGCTTCCAATCAGTTTTTCAATTTCTTCAAATCGGACGTTCAACGTTTCCATGCGAAAAGGGAAAAAGAAAAAGCGAAAACTGAAAGCACGGTTATAGTCGGCCGAAGAAAGAAGTCGTTCGATTCTGAATTTGTTTTTAATTCTCGAATGGAAAACGTTGCTTTGTTATTGCGTTTTATGGAAATTTTTTATTCTGATATTGGTAGCTTTATTCGTTTAGGGAAATAAATATGTATTTCTAACATATTCGTGTAACGTATCGATCATTTTAATCAAGTACGTTAAACTTTTATCGAAAATATTCACAATATTAATAATATTCGAAATATTGAAACTTCCATTGAAAATAATCTTATAGGTCATTAAATGTTCTTAAAACAATGAGCATATAAATATAGAAATTTATTGGATATTAAAGATGTAAATATTAAATACTTTCAAGTATGAGAAAAAGATCAAATGAATTTCATAAATAGCGAATAAAATAGTATAAGTTTCTCATTAAAAATATACCATAAGTCATTCATTACTAACCGTTCAATATCGTAATATACCTCACAAAAAAATCTACCGCTGTATTAATATTCGATACCAATAATTTTACGTAAACAAGCCAATATCAAGCAAATACAATATTAATAAAAAAAAGCTTATAAAATACAATTATTATACGAAGAACTAAATATACATTTTCACTTTCAACTCTCATTTTTTAAAAGTTTCCGAAATAATTGTTAATAAATCCAAGCAAACTTTCTCGAATTATCCTGATACCACTAGCTTCTTAACGCGAGAATCGGAAATTCAACTAAGCTACGCGGTTCATTTCACGTTAAACGAATGCAACGCTTTCTGAAAACGTTGAGCGGTCTGTGCAAACCCGGGAGAGGTTATAAGAAAGCCGCGTAACTCGGTTACAAAAGCTTTCTGGCGAACAATCCCCGGTGTTCGGGATCGACCCTTCGACCATTCGCCCAGAGCCCTTTTCTTTGCCGCGATAATACGAAAACTCGATTTCCCGATAAATTGTTATCCTCCTTTCTAATTTTATTCTCGGGGCTTAATTAATTTCCTGACGATCCTTTTTTTCCGGCGGGAAACGCGTTATCTGGCGCATAATCGATAGCTTAATCGCCAGTAATAGTTCTCGGTATTAACCAGCCGCGGGGGTAACCACCCCCGAGGCTCGAATAAAGTCGTTTATCCTGAACGATCGAGTCCGTTCGCCGGTTGATGCATTCTCATTCGACACTTTCCCCATTCAATTTTTCTCCTCTTCTACCTTTTTGTCTGAAAAGTTACAATCTCCGCGGATTTTTTCACCTGTTGGTTCCTGCAAACGATTACTTTCTTTCTTTCTTTCGATATTGTTTGTATAATATTAGTGGCTTTCTTTCGATGCTGTAGTTAGTTTACCTGGAATTCTAATTTTTTGTATACAAAGAGAAATTTTGTGGTAATAGAAATTTTGTTTCCGTTCTATGGTATGGAATATTGGATCTTTTAAAAATGCTTTCGTATGAACGATTGGTAAAATTTCGATATCAGTTACTCTGTAAATGTAAGATTTATGGGCTCCTTATTTTCAGACGTGAAATCAATCGATTCCACTCTTAGTAAATTTCTCAAAAACAAATGACTCGCTCTCGTCAATTCATTTCTCGCAAGATGATGCATAAATAGATGTAGTATCGTGGAAAAGGGCCTAAGAAACATCAAGTTAACCATGAACAATGTCGCGAGAGGCGAGGCGCCGTCGGGTTCATCAATGTATCCTCGGTCTTTCAATTGTATAGTTTTGTAGAAAAGTGACACTGGCAACGAGCGTCTGCGGAACACGTGCGTGGTGGACCTAGGAAAAAACAAAGGGATGCTAGAACGGTCAGAATGTGAGTTGAGAAGCGACAGTGTCGGTGGAGAAGTCAGAGAGAGTCAGTGGATAAGCCGCAGAGTGTGAGTGGAGAAGCCGGAGAGTATGAATCGGGAAGTTGAGAGCCGAGTATGATAATAAGACGTACGACGATATTGTAATCAGTTTTTTGTATTGAGTATTGCTTGTTAAACTAAAAACTTAACTCCGAATAAAACATCATTACTTGTCCTTACTCTAAGACCCATTTAAGTTACCACATATATTTTTGAAGGCTCGTCAGTGCTAATTTCACTCGCTGAATTTCTCTAGCGAGTCCTCTAGGTCTTTGAGCGTTAACACTGTGCGCTTAGGCTCGTCTTGCCGTCTTGGTCGTCTTATCACTGGAGTTACCCGTACTCCGCCATCTTGATTATTGAGATCGCGATTTCCTGGACCGTTGACGTCTAAGAACGGTTCTTCTCCTCCATCACGCCCGATCTCTCTCATCGTTATCATCGTCTTCTCGAACACCGTGTTCCCGCTCTAGATCCCGGCTGAACCCCCATTTGCAGTATCGGAATACTTAGGCTGTAGATGTCTCTGCTGGGTACGGCCGCTTTACTTCTCATTTTTGTATCGTGGAAGAAAAATCGGAGTCCCGTCGCCGGGATTCGAAACCCGGGTTCCGAACGTTCGTAACCTAAGGCGCTAACCACTGCGCTGCCGTCGTCCGACACTAATTAGTGTCGAGTGGTGGTATTTGCTATCGAGTGCCGCCACAGGCCTTTTTTCCACGATACTACATAAATAATTGTAAATATCGAAGAAAATTTGTAAATGTTCATGGTATATGTACTACCTCGTCAATTGTTTCTGATCTGCTTTAAATTTTATATGATCAATCAGTGTGACATCTAAAAACGAAGAAGCCAAAAATTTTTGCTTTCTTCAAAAATTTGGCGACTAACAATGGATATAGAAAGATGAAATATCATGCTAATAAAATATAATACAGCGATGAGAAACAGATATACAATTATAAAAATATAGACGTATACATATACGCGTAACTTCTAGGTCTCATGACTTTATTTAGAAAGGATGAAATATTTGAAGAAATATTAATACTGCTACTCTAAAGCAAATAAATTAATATCATTGTTCAAAACTTTGTTCGAAAATTAGATACTTGAAGATAATAAATCTCCGACAATTCTATGAGTATATTCTCTGTGGAAAAAGCATTTCCAAAGTACAGATGTGATTCAACATTTCTTTGTTACACTGACCATAAGGACGACCATCTTTTTCGCGTCGGATCCCATAGGGGGAAAGGTGCAAAAATTAGGATCAACATGGACCGCCGTGGGATCTCTTTTATCATTGTCGGAGTTACCGAAGAAAAATAGTTTCCGTAAAAGTGTCTTGTCCGAAAAAGGGACGATCCCAGATAACGAGCAATGCCATATGTAATTTTCATTTAGTTGAACTCATGTCTAAAAGGTCTGAAAACGAATATTCTTCTTTTAAAAGAAAAATATATATTTCTTCAGTTTGAAATTTATAGAAAAAATTCTTCCTGCGGACACGATGCCCAGGACGCGCAAACGGGAAAGTTTCATATCCAGAATTCGATAGAAGAATTTGGAATTTTCGTTTCCTCCAAAAATAAAATTTTCAGAGAGAAATGTTCGAGGGTTCTGTCTTAGAAAAACTGAATTGAAATTCGACATATCTATTTTCGTTGATACTATTGCGATTGTCGTAAATCGAATAAGGAAAAAAACTGTTATTTAGAGAGCATTCTCTTTCTAGAGAATTATTCGTGTCAAGAAAAAATTTGATTCTTATATTAACACTGACATTTTGATAAAACTAGTTCGGAATGTAACGTATTATCTTCCAGGAAAACATCGGAAAAATTGTGTTTCTATGACAAATAAGCGATAAAAAGACAATTTCTTCCAAGAATAAATTCAATCCTGAAAGTATTAATAATTGCTATCCAATATTTCACAAGTTTTGAAACTCCTCAATTCCCAATAAGAGAACCAAAAATTAAGCCTTTTTCAACCACATTAAAGTTCGAACCAAATCAATCACAACCGCCACATTTTCAATTCCCCAAAATTCACCTTCTCCCATATTTCCAGCCCTCCCCTAGATCTCCCCAAGTTTCATCCCTTTCGTGGCTTCGATAAAAATAAAGCGCCATAACCCGTGACATAACCGGAATTCCGTCAAAACGTTGACCTCGACCAGTTCCTCGAGATCGTGATTTGTATTCCATCAGCGTGGTTGCAGCGGAAGTTTTCGTGGCCGTGAGAAGCGACCATAGAGCCTGGTGGGAGGAAATCGGGGAAAAATCGAGCTATCCTCGTGTGAAATCGAACGAATGGGACACGAAAGTGGAAAAATCGAGGATTTCAGAAGAAGCAGACGGAGAAGAAGAAAAAGAAGACGGAGAAAGGGTGTTAGGGATGGCGTGAAATTTATTGAAACGCATTAAAGTTTGTTGCTTTTATGGTCCGGCGTGGGCCACGTACACGGCTGCAGGTCAAAGAAGCTCGTTGATTTATGCGAGTTGGAAAACTTTATTAACTTTCTGTCAAGAAACGTGTTGCCCGGACAAAGTATAGCGTCGGAGGAGACGAAGAGAGAGACGAGAGGAGTTGAAGGAAACGACTGGAACTAGAAACGTTGCGCTCAAACGACGAGGAGGATCGAAGGGGATGAAAGGAAGGGTAGTTTGCGGTGAGACTGCCGTGGTACGAGCTTTCAAGGGTTAGACTCGTAATTACTTATGGGCCTTCCTTTTTTATCATGTGCTCTCGGATATTAACTGCACGAGTTTGGATAGGTTTGGATAGGTTTTGCGTGGACTTCTTATTCCACTGGGTTTCGATGTATTTTAGGGGTGGAGAGTGCGGTGTTTTTAAGTTCGTGACAAATGGAGTAACCGGAGCCATTTAATTCGTTTTCGGAATCGGACTTTATTTTGGAAACTTGCTGTTTAGATTTGATTCCAAATTCATTTCAGTATATTTCCTATCGTGGTTGTTTGGCTGTTTTCTAGATCTTGGACAGATGGAGTGCGTAGTTGTTGAGTAGTATTGGTGGATCGCATTTCATTTTCGGTATTTGGTGCTTAAATTTGATTTGAAATTCATTTCAGTATATTTTCTGGAATCTGGACAAATGGGGTAGCTGTTGAATTGGGATTGACGAAGACACTTCGTTTGATTTTAAAGTTATTCCATTTCGGATATTTAATGTACAAACATTTGAAATGGTACATATACAGGATGTTCCATTCTTGGGGGCTAAAAATTATCTGTAAACTTTATGGCCATAAATAAGAAGTAAAAATGTATAGTAACTAAGACTACAAGGTTTTTTTTGATTTTTGAGTTCCTCCTCAATAGTGAATCATCGATCCTTCGTATTGATTCATCTTTTATATACTTTTTCTCCATGCTTTCTCACAAATTCGTATTTTCGTTGTGACATACGGATTTATATAATGCAATATTTTTATTTATATCCGTAAAATGTTATATTGACAAACTTTGGTCGAAAAAATTGGAATACGCTATATATTAATCAAATTGTTATTGACAAATTGATAATGGAAACGAACGTTGGATGAAATATGGTTACTAAAATCCCATTTATTTACTTCGAGAACGTTTTAGTTTAATATTTGACGTAATAGAGAGACGGAAGCTCTCACTGAAATATGTATTAACGTAATAAACAGTTCACATGGAAACTTCATTTCCAGTTCACTTATCGAGTTAATGATTTTACGGTCTGGACTTTAAAAATCCGTCGCATGTTCCGCGTTGTCCAAATACATACACAGTCACACATAATTTAAATTGAAATTTTGACTTTAATCTACCGTTTAAATTTAGAATTTTTATCTAATCTGTAACTTTTAATTTTGTCAACGAGCAGTCACAAGCGCTTTGTATTATCGCAAAAACCTTTTTCGATGCAAACAACAATTCTTTTACAGTCGTAAAATGTAATAGGAAGTTGCGAAAATTAAATCAACTTCACTATGATTTCTATTGGAATTATCTTTCAAAATTATGCCTCTCAGTTACAAACTCGATAAATTCGATTTCTCGTTGATTTTCAAACTTTCTAAATTAATAAAATTTTATTCGCATTTTCATTTATCTCAAACAAACTGCGATAATCATTCCTTTTGGTTCGTCATTACGCCTGGGCGTTGACAATCCTAAAAAACTGGACAACTTTTTTCGCACACCGCTCAAACGGATCTGTGGAAGGAAATCCGATGTAAAAGAGAAAGAATGTTCGAAATAAACGATGCTTCGTGACTAAACTTCACTTCTCGATTCTCTATTTTAAAAATTAGTATAAAACTACTCCTGCTTTTTGATTCTGTTAATTAGAAAATTATTGTAATATACGATAAGTATTACTGGAAAATTGTATTTATCGCGATGATAGAAACATATGGTATCGGGCAAGGAATTAAAAGTAAATATAAAATATTACTTATAATTGCATAAAAAACCTAGTGTATGAAAATAGAGATTATAAAAATTATCTACAAGTTATATTCTATTCTGCCTATTATTTTTTAAATGGCTGATTTAACAATCTTTTATCATCATCCCACTGCTTTAGAATTTTTCAGTAGCTGTTTAAATGAGCATTAACTATAATAACCCGTAACGCCGTGTCGGATGCAAAATGTTGTTTTTACCATTTACATTTACATCTAACCATTTACATTTAATAATCTTCAGTCGGAAGATTTGGAACTAGAAATTCAGATTGAACTTTGTAATGTAAATTTCAAAGTTGTGAAATAAGTAAGCAAACACATTTGTTTTTTAAGTAACGCTAGAATTTAATATTCATTTTTGAATTGACAATCTTGAGGTGCTCGATAGACTGCGGCGTTGAACTTGCGGTTCGTAAGTGCAGCGGAAAAGAATACCACAGCGAAGGTTAATTCAAACCGCATGAAAATGATGACTATGCCGCGGCAAATGCGATCTCGAAGAAAGGCAACCGAAATTTTCGTTTTGCGGTAACCCGAATGAAATTAACGCTGTTGGCCAACCAGAAAGTTGGTCGATTACTTCGAGCGAAATCCGTCATCTAAAAAATCATTTAAAAACGATTCTAACTTACTCTGTTTATGTAATTATTATTCTTTTATGTCCAGTGTATATCATTCCTAAGAGACATCATTTTCATTTTTGAAATTTTATCTCCGAAATTAAAATTGCAATTAAAATTAAATTAGCATTGTTTCGTCTTAAAATTTAACCTATTTTGATTGAACCGTATTTATTATCAAGCACTTTTCTTAAAATATGAAAAGGTTGAACTTGCAAAATCGTTTTTTTCTCTATTGCATCAACGGAAAAGAAAAATTAACCCGCAGTATGAAACACGAATAATAATCATTAAAAATTTTAACAAGCAGCTTTGCAAAGGTCGAAGATAATTAATTTACATAAGGTTTTTTTCCTCAACATTTATCATTGATTTAACGTAATTTAAAACAGTTTTACGCTCCTTTTACGTTTGTCTTCCCGTATGCGAGTTCACAGGATTCGTTAATCAAACTAATTGCGTCGTTTTTATTCTTTCAGGTGAGTCTGTCAGTGAAGTTCAAAGCTATCCGCGCACTGCGATGGCCCGGCTATAAATCGTTTAAAAATTGCAATGGACAATCGACGTAATCGATTAGAGACAAAAACTGTGCGTGCGAGAGATATCGCTACATAAACGAAACGTAAAAGTAAGTCGTTATTAACAGATTTCATATTTTTACATTTTTACACATCTCGAAGCTATCTATTTTTCTTAATTAAGAGAAGGAAATGAACTTTTTATCCAAATAACATGTATGTGAGGTAAAATGTGTATTTAGATAACGGGAAAGTTAATTTAGTTTTATTTAAATTAAAGTAAAAATGAGGAGAGCCAAGAAATTTACGGTATGTACATAATTGTAAACAATTCTTTGAATGGAATTTAATTCCAATTAATTTAAAATAAGTAGACAAAATGTAAAACGACGAAAGTTCTTCTTTTATGAAATTAATTGAGAATTAACTGAGAAAGAAAACAGATAGAGAAATATACAGAATACACATAATTACAGAAAATTTCTTAAACTTAATTTTAAACGTAAATTTCTAAAATAAGAAAAGAGACAAACTTTGATATAAAGTTCCTCAATGTAAAATTACATTTATCATCGACCGTCCTAGCACTAAAACTGCTCAAGCACGCAAAATATCTATATCTCTTTCTCACATTTCTCAATTAGTATCATAAATTAATCAAACATTCGATAAAAATTACACGCGTAATTAAACTCGTTCAAAAGCTTCGAATAGAACGAAACGTTTCAAACACGTTTCCGAATGACATCCGCCGTTGCCTCGCTTTATTTTTTCCACGTCGCTGTTTTTCTGCTAAAAAAAAAAAAAAAAAATAATAAATAAATAAAAGCAACCACTCGAGCCATCCAAATGAGACGAATAAATAAGAAATGATGGGAGAAAAGTGGGCGAACTAGGAGCGTTAGAAATTTTCGCGAATTCTCGCAACATCATCGCGGCGAAAAAGCCGCTCATCAGGATACGTTTGTGCATGGACCTTCCGCGTCTTCTGATTTCTATTTGCCGAGCTGAAGTGTACTGCGCGCTCGAACTTCGACTAGAGAAAACAAGAAACAGGGATGACGAGGGATGAAACGGGAGACAGAGAGGAGAACAAGGATAAGAAAAATCGTGCTTGCCGGCGCGTTCAACGTGTTTCCCTCAATTGCTATTTCGATTTACTGGGCGTGAATGCTTCAGATACGATATTGCCGCTGCAGAACCGGCACGTAACCCCTCTGTACGTTTCACCGTGGAAACGTCTGTGCTCGGCAAACATAATATTTAACTTAAGGACATTTGCTGCAGACGCCTGTGTACATAGAGAGCCCTTGATCCGGGGGTAAATAAGAAGTCGGCGTAGCGCGATGCAGAACCGTGACTCGAAGAAAAATTTACTGTGACAGCGGCTCACTTCATTTACCGGTTTATGAAGTATTTGTAACCGGGGCTGCGGAATCCTGATGTAGATATTGGATACTCCGGTGTTCCTGGGATTGCGGGGATCGTGTGCTTGATGATGGGGTGGAAGAGATTTAGGTATTTTGCGAGGGTGTATCGTATTATTTGCTACAAATTCTGGCTGTTGATAATTTGTGGTTTATGTGCGTTTCATTTCATTTAATACACGGGCAATAATCTATTTGTACAAAGGATAGATACGTGCAATTATATGTACACGGAGTCGTAAAGTATGAAGCGAAAGAAAAGAATGTATTTTATTTGTAATGGTGTAACGGAAGGGATGAGAAAGAAGGAAAGTGGTGAATAAATGAAAGAAATGGAAGAGAAAGTGGTTTTGTGGAAGCTTTTTCTTCCAGTTTTTTCTGTGGTGAGAATATTACAGTTGCATGACTTTTGTAATTTTCATGTTCTAGAATCTTGGTTTTATTCAAGAAGTAAGATAGATATGTATATCGCCTAGGGTATAGCTATTTTATTCAATAATAAAGCTAAATATAAAATTCATATAGGGAGAAAAATCAAGCAATGAAATGCTATTGATTTTAACGTGTACTTGATCCATATCGATGTACTCCTCACGGTTATGCGTCGCGATGTCTGCGGAAACTGATAATCTTCTCTCACTAACTAAATCTGAATACGACAGATTATAGATCGACCCGATTGTGCGTAATTATGTCGACGATAATTAACGACCGCTATGTTTAATTATAATTCCCATTGTTCCAACAGTGCTGATATCTTATTTTATTCCGAGCCTATAGTGCCGCACGTGAAACCAAGAGATACAAGAAAATTAATGCGTAAGCGAGCTGAAAATGCGATGCAGGAATAGAAAAAAAGACGCTACATGGAGGGTCCTTGTGTCCCTATCTAATAACCCTTGCATATTTCTACAGTAAATCCAAAGTGTAACTCGTATCAACAAGCGGCGTCATTATGCATGCCTGATTAGACAAAGACAGAAGGGGTCTTTATACAGCGTTTTTTTTTTCTATTTTTTTTTTTTTATTTTCATATCGCATCCACTTAAGCGGTAACGTATGACTCGTGTAATCTATCTTTGTATTTGTACGTAACAGAGAGGTGTGCGTAGCTGCCAGACCGTGGGATTTATCAGTACATTACACGTTACACGTTAGATTTATCTTATACGTCGTCTGTGCTTCTACCAATATTCGTTTCTTAACAGGCTCTTCCCTATGCAAAACGCTACAAATAAAAAAAATTTTCCTGCTTCAGAATTGTGTCAAGAGCAAAGATAAGTACACATTGTTTCTGGCTGTCATTCTCTTCAAAAAAAAAGAAAGAAGAAAGAAAGAAAGCGCGAGAAAAAACAAGAAACGAAGCGAAGGGAAGAAAAAGAACGAGGCACCGGCAACCAGCCAACGAATGAAAGAAAGAAAAAAAGAAAAAGAAAGGTTCGAGACGCGCTTGTTTCGCGAACGTATGTATTATACGGTGTTAATGACGATGAGTGAAGCCGTCTTCGAACTCGAAATCCGGCGTTGTTTGCTCAATCCTCGTACTCGTCGTGCCTCGACTTCCAACCGCTTCTATAAACACGGCCGGTTCTTTCGCGTTGCGAACATCATCGACTTCTTCGTCGACATCCCGAGGAGAGTCGACTTAATGCTGACTTTCTGCGCACAGCTCCAGCGGAACTGTTTCGAGAGAGCTCACGACCATTGTTAAAGCATTGGCGATGCATTTTCAAGAGTCGAACATGCTTGGAATAATACCACGCGTGGAGATTTGTGATTGTCAGGATTGTTCGATTCTTCCGTAAACGCTGCCAATTATTTTCGGGATTATGTCAATGAATCCTTAACCCTGAAAAACTGACGCAGGCAAACGAATCTCGGTTATGACAATTTTAGTGGAAATACGAGATTCTTGACTTTGCTATTCTCTTCATTTCTAGTCTTTTGGATATCTCTAAATTTTGATGGAGAAGATTATGGGAAAAGATAAGAAGAAAATTTTATTAGAAGTCTTTGCCAAAGATAGTTGAATTAATATAATTTAGAGATTGTATTCCGCGTTTTCTTATTTTTACCTCTTTAACCCGAAGTTTTCCCGATACTCGCGGAAACCGCACCGTTTTAAAAGTCAAAAGCGATGTTTTAATATTTGATGTATGTATTTGGTTTGAAGTCATGAGATGGAAAAGTAAATCAAAGCGAGTTCCTTTGAGGAACTGATGTACATATGTGGTTTATAGATGATGTCGTTTCGTGGTACGTAAAGTTGGAGCTCCTTGCCCGGCAATATGAAACACTTCCCTTTCGAGAAGAAAATGAATTCTGCGAAATTGCTATTTCTCCTTTTACGCTTATACAAGATAGAAATTTAAGCAGGAACATGAATCAAAAATGAAATGTGACGAAGGAAGCTCCTTTAATACACACGTATAAAAATCGTTAATTTATCACAATAATTTCAATCTCACTTGAAGATCTTTGAATAATTTTATATGAAAATAAAGATTTTAGCTTGACTATATTAAGCTGATTGACTATATCGTAATATTAAGTTTCTATAATAATTTGTTGCATCATTTAAGATTCAAGAGGAAACAGCAATCGATTAGAAGCGAATGAAACTTTTCGACTCTATAATATAAAGTGTTCCAGATATAAGTAATTCTCGTATTCTGGAGAAAGAAAAACGCATCAGACAACGGCTGAACGATCTGATGGCTCGATACGTGGATATCTACAAAAAAAATTCCAATTCCCGCTTATCGATAAATGAACAAAACCACAAGCGTGCAGTCGAGTCTCGATCTCGATTTAAATCACCTTTGGTACGCGTAAAATGTAGATTTTATATATTATATAGTAAAATGTAGATTAACCGTATCGATTGCAAGGAGCGTATCCAGTGATAAATCACAAGAAATAAAGTTCTTTAGATTTTTAGTATTCCCTTGTTATTTACGGTTTGTAAAGGGTAAAGTAAAAGATAAATTCGATTGAAATGAATAAAAGAATTCAGTGTATGAATAAGTTAAAATGAAGAATTGCGACGAGATTATTGCGTAATGATCTAAATAAAATAAACGGTGTTGTTTAGAGCGTACGTAGTTTGCAATTAAATTATATAAGATACACAATTAATGAAGCTCTTGTGCACGTATTTAGAAAGTAGTTTCTTCTGCACTCTGAAATATAACGTTATAATATCTATAACATCATATCTAGTGTCTAGAATCAACAAATTCCCATTTATACATCAGAATTAAAAATTTAAAACACAACGACTTTCAATTTTAGAGCCAGTTTTATTCGTGAAACGTACTTGCTAATATCTTCGCATTTTTCGTAAATGTGTCATCCTCATTTGACAGTCAGAAACGTGTTCAAACTACAAACGCAAATGTTATCTTCTCGAACATTCCATTGATGTTGATACGTAGCCTACAAAACAATTCACATCAAAAGAATCTCAAAAAACGACTCATCAATTCTCTAAATCAAAGCACGTCATACCCTTGCAAAAAAGAGCTTGCAATCGTTGTTGCAGCAGAATAAAGTATCGTGAAAGAACCCATCAAACTTCCATCAACCTGCCAACGAAAACCAACAATCGTCAACTCAGAAAACAAGTTGGAAACCTGCCTCGTAAAACCAACACGCTCTATCTTCGCAACAACGTTTCCCTTTCCGAACGTTTCGTTTCTATGTTCAGAAAAACGCGGCGAGAAAACATAGTCGCTGTGTAAAAAGCGACTCAATCTTCCGCTTCGCGATAAGCAAACGAACACTCGCTGAGAAACACCGCGTCAAAGTCGCGGGTCGCGTTTAAAAACAGGCTTCCGCTCGGTTTCGCGTGGTTCGCCATGGATAAACATCGATCAGAGCCGCGAGACTCGCGGAGTTGCGCGCATATCCACCGCGAAGGATCCACAAAAGGACGAACAGAGCTTCTGAACGCGTAAACGGGTGAGTCGGCAAGTTCGTCGAGGATCGACGCGTGTTTATCTTGCCAGTGGTCGTCAGAGCTGTTTGCATTCGTTCCGCACCTTCTGCCTCGCTGAAATAATTTCGTCGAAGTGAATCTTGAGTGTGTTCTCGGTTCTCACAAACGAGTAATGTTTCTCGGCGCTCTGTGCTGACTTTCGATTTCATATGGCTTAGTTGTAGGTGTGGCTGTCTTTTATTTGTTGATGATTCATAGGGATTGGTACTTACAATGAGTATGATCGTTGCTGAATGATTTTGTTACGCAGATTATAGAAAGATTTTCTATTGGTGGTATGTCGAGATTCCTGGATGTCCTGTGTACAATAAGAGACAATTCGCACAACTGTTTCGAAAGTTTTTCAGGAAAAGAAGAAAATTATTTGGAAGCTTATGAAAAAATTATTTGCTAGATACATAATGTTGGCAGGGGAAGCTGAGTCTGGGCTAGTGGAATCCAAATATAATTATGCAGACAAATTTGTAGCATTTCAGAAAATGAAAGTCAGATCTACAGCGAACGCGTTAACTCAAATATTCACAAGCTTCAGATTGCACTCCTAAGAGTCCCAAATTATCGATCATCTAATCAAATATCAACAGAACGATTCCAAGGAAGATTGTCAGCGATTTTCTACTAAATGATGGATGAATGTGATCAAAGTGTAAAGTAACGAGCGAGACATAACGACATTGAGTTGAAAATCGTGGCTCGATGAAAGGAACGGTGAAAACGGTTTGCAAAGTAGCAGAGCATAAAGGGCTGCTAAAGGAGTATAATTGTTTCCATTGTGTAGAAGAAATGAGAAGGCAGGAAAGGACCATGAACGTGTCCTGGCATCCGGTTTGAACCGCTAGTGCGTACCGACTCGTTTATTTCTCAATGGTGTTAACTCGTGCTATCGTTGACACCAGTCGAGCCCTTTGTCTGTGCACGTTTGATATTGCTTGTGAAACACGAGTCTCGCTTTCTTCCAGCAGAACGATGGGTTGTACCATAATGGTGCGTTTCGATGTATTATTTCCTTGTTGCTAAATCACAAACGATGCCTCGTTTGTTCTACAGCTTCCTAAGCTATGGAAACGTTCTTGGAATTCTATTCTTCTTACGAATTGAATTGTACCCTACGCCTGTTTATTGCTTTTAGAGATTCGCGGAATCGCTGCTTCATCCAGAAAAGCAGAATTTCTATGCTATTTGTATTATATCGTGGAACATAGTAAAATTATCTTAGATATCTTTTCTCCAGATATTGTCTTTAGAAATGTTGTATCGTTTAATTTATCTCTAAAAAGAAGTTTATTTTTTGTATGTAATATATTTTTCGCTAGTTATTTTATTTATCATATCTTATTCAATTTATTTCAAATTAGTCCTATCACTTTAAATAATCTTCTCGTTCGTTCAATACCTGTTTCATAATCAGTAGACATAAATTTCAAATACGCGCAGCACGAACATATAAATGCACAAAGTATGTTTCACATATATTTGACGCGTGACAGGACACATGAATGCGAAAGATTATTCTACGCGTGAAAGTAACTCGAAGACCTAGGATTACATCTTTTTTAAATCGAAACCTCGTTTCTCGAAAGATCGAGTTAACGAATAGTATGTTGACACATTAGATTGAATGCGATTATCTAAATATTTTCAGGTTAAATTTGTGTTTTAAATGCAGATTTTGGTTAACATTTTCAACATTCCTGGTACAATTTCTCATTCATTTATCATTATATCCTGTGTTTGCTTGTGAAACTACAGAGAATGATTGAGATATATTATGCTGCATAGATAGATATAAATTACACCTACCGTACGAAACAAAATGACCGAAAGTTAGTTTCAATAATTTATTTTCTTTATAATCTGTATTCGTCTAAACATTGCGATGCATCATTTAATTTTTAATGACATTTTAACGAAAGAAAAAAGCGAAGTAAAAATATTAATATTTCTATTAATAAATCGCTCTAAATGAACATTTTGGAAGAAGGTGTTACTAAATATATTAGTATCACATGACAGCTTATAATCTTCAAAAAAATTTGAGCGAACAATCGAGGTGTGAAGAAAATATCCGTGACCACAAGTTGCAGTAATTTCATCCGTTACCGCAAGAGATCATTCCATGCGATCTAACTCTTCCTTTATTCCACCGCAAATTATACTAATCTTGCCTAGAGTTGTAAGAGATACAACGGTGATCGTTGCTGCATCACGTAGTCAACCGTGTCTATTCATCCTGTCATTAGGAATTACTAACTTCAGGGCAGTATTAAACTAAAAAGAATACGAGCAACGTGATCGAATCAAGTTTGTTTCTCAGAAATCGAGTAATATTCCTACAGATATAAAATGACAAAAAACATAAAGCGATATCGTATAATTCATATACATCATAAGTGCGACAAAATCTAGAAACGCAAAAGTATGAAAGTAGAATGTCAAAAATAAAAAAAACTAGTGCAAAGGACTTTAGGAGAATAATCTCACTAAATTAAGAGATATGAGAGGTGGGTAGGTCGTGGATAGTGCTACTGCTGGTGTATGAGATTTTGCCTGATGGGTTGCCTTCTTCTCAGTTAGGAATTGTGAAAAACAGGGTCTATCAGTGCCGGGTTTCGAACCTGAGTCTTGAACGTTCGTAACCAATTACGTTAACCACTGCGCTTTCTTTTTATTTGTTTATTTAGCCCAAGATACTGTTTTAGATACATATTCACAATAAACGGTGAATTTTTGTAATGATATTGTTTATTCGACCAATCGCGGGGAGACGTAATCGCAAGGAGAGACGTCAACGGGGGTCGTAAATCCCCGTTACGATTATAACAATCGACACCACGAATTGATCGATCCCCTGATTTCCGTTGAGATAATAGGGGTGATTGAGGTTGTATAACCCTGTGATTCACAGAATTATAAATTATATGTTTCCTGCACTTAGATTACACTGACGGAGAGAAATAAGTAATTAACAACTTGTCGCACGAAGCTAAGATAGATATGTGCGTTAGAGCAGGGCTCTTATAATTAGATTTAGTGGATTAGTGGACGTAGCACTATGAGATTTAGGAGAGGAAATGTATGCTCGACAATACCGAGACCGACTCTCGCGTTATGCTTAGACTGCCCCGTTGGGCATTAGCGTATACTTAGTAGTTGACTTTTCCAACGATGTAGAAGAAGTGAAGTTGAGTGACGATGCTGTGTCGGAGGAAAGCTAAGGATGGGTGTGTCTAGCGCACGGGACCATCGGATTTGTTGGTGCCGATGTTAGTTAAGAGAGTGAGGGAAACAGGTTTCGCTGTTAATTGGTTAACCGAAGGGTCTTAACCGCCCTCGAGAGAAAGTGGTTAGTGGGAGGAAAGTTGCAGCGCACGTGAGAAAACTAACTTTCCCTTGTCCCGCCGTGGTAGACAATAGTCTTTAGAAATGCTTCGGACACAGATGTTTGTTTGTTTTGAAGGACCTTAGCAGGCAAGTGACTCGGGTTTATGACGGGCGCTTAAGGATATTGAGGGTACGCCGTACGGAAAAGCGGACATCTGGTGTCCGTCTGGCCCGCGGTGTGTGACCTGGGCCAGGCAGAGAGGCCCGGCGTAACAGATATGTTAGGCAAAGGTACCGATACGCGGCGGTACGACGTAGCCATGCTGTATTATGTGTGGGCGCTTTACATTTTTCGTGTATAATACAATTTTGGGGTTTAAGCCGCTGGAGAGCGGAGCTTTTTTATGAATTTTTTTATTTTTTTCTGTCCTGAAAACTTGGTCGCAAAACAGGACGCTTCGGTAGTCTGCTTTTTGGGTGCTGTATAACTTTGGGGAGGGGCAGGATGAGGGAGAGGGGGTCGGGGGAGGGGTTCGGGGGAGGGGTTCGGGGGAGGGGTTCGGGGGAGAGGGTCGGGGGAGAGGGTCGGGGGAGGGGTTCGGGGAAGGGGTTCGGGGAAGGGGGTCGGGGAAGGGGGTCGGGGAAGGGGGTCGAGGAAGGGGGTCGGGGGAGGGGTCGGGGGAGGGGTCGGAGAGGGGGAGGGTGGGGGGATGTCAAATAGGTTTATTTACAAATATTTACAATATTTACAGTTTACATCTGTGTTATGCGGTGTCAGTATTGTCGGTTTAATGTTCTCTCTTATTTTATTATGGATTCTGTATCCACCAATTCTAACCACTGCGCTGCCGTCGTTCGGCTGAGCATAGGATCTTTGTGTAGCAAGCCACGGGACAGAAACTGTTGGAAAGTTTTTGATGTCGAATGCCGCTACAGATATTATTACAAATTAACGTAGAAAAGAATTCCAACGATAATAGGGAACATCATAAGAAAAAATCATCCCAAAAGGAAAAATACCTCGAAATACAAGAAGAGGCTTTCCCGAAGTAAAAATTAACCAAAATGTAAAAAGGAATTTTTCAAAAGGTAAAAACATCCTTAAATGCAAAAAAAAAGCTTTCAAAAAGTAAAGAAACGCAGCTTCGGAGTAACTTTGAAAAGCTCTTATCTGCTCAGTTTTCTGTTACTCGATTCATTCAACTATCTATAATACATACATAAACTTTCGTCTGCTGATCGATTTAACAACCTCGCCATATCACGAAGTCAACTACAGAACGCTATATCTCAATCCAATCCACCTTTCACCAGACGCCTACGAAAATTCCGGAACTATCTTTGAATAACATCGTCAAACCAGATCGCAACACTCATAAAATATATTTATCCAGGTATTTGATTAAATCGGTAGCGACATGAATAACCAGTCATAACCATGTCATATCGTAGATCCTCGTAGATAATCCGTATTAACGACAAAGAAAAACGGTGGCCCGTAAGTCATAGGAAAAGTGGACACTTTACAGGTAATTGAAAGCTATTAGGGATACGTTTATACCCCGTATTATCACCCATGGCACGCCAGTGTTATGGTATACGAACGTAACACGGGGAGAACCGGTTCTCGGAATATATTATGGCAGCGCCGTTTACCGTATTGATTGTAAATCTCATCGAGACACCCTGAACTAGCGTTGGGACTGATACAGCATCGATACGTATCGATGCCAACTTATGGATTCCGATTCTATGTCGTATTAAGGACGTAGATATTAGATCAGGTTTTCTGAAGTTTGAATTTGATGGGTCAATATCATCCGTCATCGTCGATCGTCGATCGTATTGGTCGTATTGAATGTTAAGAAGAGAATGGTTTTATAATAAGAACATCGAAATCTTGTTATTGACCATAATTGAAATACTCCTGCGATTTTTTTTATACGAATTTACATTTTTGAAAGGAATCACACGGAAGTTATAGGAAGTATGAACTTAAGATAACATTTGGAGCTAATTAATGACATTTTCTAGTTCGTCTGGTCAATTTTTTAATGCCCCAATTACCTTAAAGGAAACTGTAAATAGAGAAACAGTAACAGCTCTGTTACTGTCAAGAATTTTTTGAATTCTAGGATTCATAAGAGCTACAAAGTCTACAAACACGTTATATGAATTGGACCATTCTTTTCTTTAGAATATGCAAAATAAAGCCTTCATGATGTGAGGCATTAAAGTCCACAGAAAAAAAACATTGAATTCAGTTTTTTTCATACATTACACGATTTCATAAATATTCTCAGTAAAATAATACGGAAACTGAATTGTCCTGAAAGGTGATCTCCGTATCTATGAAACGCGTATTTGACAGAGTAGAAAACAATTTCGTTAGTAGCATCACTCGAACTATTTCTATAAAGCTGCAATATTTTCTTAACCTCTCAGTTATTGAACATTGTTAGCTTTGTTATCAAATTGTTTGAGTAGTTTCAATAGGTATGGTATCAGTCCCATCGCTACCCAAGGCTCTCTCTGGCTGTATTGTCCACTCTACATCTGATGAGTTAATTCCGCTCTGGTAACGGTATTAAACGGTCCCAAGGTACGACAGGTTGCGCACAGAGGGTTTGTTAAAATTCATAGAACGTCTCTGATCTCAGCGACCGATTAGCTCGTAAAGTACACCAGGTGTTGATGACCGTGGCCCTCGTGGCCCGACGTGATTAAGATGAAATATCCAAGGATAGTTGGCGAAACTGCGCCAGGTGAAACGACGAACCGCTAATTGCTCTTTGACCAGCATGGATCGGACGAAGCCGTGGAGACTGTTGTTACTGGTAGTTTATCCGGCTGGGTTGGGTAAGGTTAGCTTCTGGAATCGAGGCCGGATTATTAGGAGAGGCTCGTGGATTAACGTCGAACGGTCGAGATCGCTTGATCCTGCAACTTGCCAGAGATTAGACTAAATGGGTATCGTTTCGGTACAGATTAAGTTTGTTGGCTTGTGGTTAACTTGATGTAAGGCAGTGATTGAGCGGGTGAGAGTGAATCGTTAGGGTGATCGATGGATTGTTGTAAGTTTAGAAGTTTCGAATTGCTGATTGTTGAAGAGATTCCTCTTGTGTATTCCTCTTGAGACTAGATATGTTCGATATATTTGACCGATATTGGATAGTTCGGATAAAAGAGATGTTACAGAGATATAAAATGAATGAATTATATCATCGAAGACTTAATTTAGATTCTTGTAATCCTTCAGATATTAAATTGACAAATTTATATGTGACAATTGTATTAACTTATCAATTAGACCGGCTCTTAAACCAAAACCTTCCTAAACGACGACATTAACGTTGATAGATGCCAATTAATTTCGATGGATTTGAATCTGGATTTTAATAGAAATATTAACCTCTAGCAAGAGCTATGCAATTTTCAAAATCGTTCATAATTATTTTTTCTCATAAATTAGTTGAATATAATTGCACATAAATCTACAGCCAGTCAATTGTACACGTAACTTTCTTTTTTAATCTTCTAACCATTTTTATCTCTTTCCTTTCTTTCATAATGTGACTATCGGTAGTTCCAATTAAATAATTATTTGCATCTTTTTGTCGTAACTATCTTCTTATTGTAACAAGGCATTAAAAGACAAAGGATCCCAAATAGCGTGAAAAGGGATGATTAATTAACTCACTTTTCTTATTTAACGAGTTAGCAAATACATATGAAATGAAAGAAAACTTCTGTGTACTTTTCATCCACTTCATGGAGTTTCATCTCCAATTAACTATTCGAAGTACACCCCGGTGGCATCCATAATTAGCAGAAGTTTCTTCTGCAGCTGGAAAATCCTCGTAGTTACGGAGGATCGTCGCACAAGTAAATAGAGATCGACGAAGCCTGGACGGCACAGCTGAATCCGGGATTCGCGATCTGGGTGGCGGAGACGACGTATTCCCGAGTATCCCGATGTTTAGACTGCTTAAGTCACTTGGACTCCGACATATTTATTCATGTGGGTGCTGTGTGGATACTGGTATGTAAATACGAGTTACACGAAGCCACGACGCCAGCCACCTGAGCCGGTCACGCGTCAGACCATTAGCGTTCTTCCCCGGTGAAATCAGAAAGCGGTATGGTGCCACCGCAATTGCAGCCCTCGCTGTCTAACTCTGTCGTTTTTCCTAAAGCATCCGTGTCGTTGCGTTATTACGATGTGTCTTATCTAATTTTCGTAAGATCGAAATTTTCGTAAGATCGAAATTTTCGCTGTGAAAGTGAAACGACGCTTAAAATCGTTACTATTGTCGACTGAAATATTTCAAAGAAATATTTCAAAAAAATCGATACTTAATTTAAAATATACAATCGTACACTATTTATTTTTCAAATAAAAGAGTCAAATAAAAGTTCTATGGAAAATAACTCAATACTTTAGCATAAAACTTTCATTCACCCCTAATGAATTATTCTATTATTAATAAAGTATACCGCAAATAAAAAGCCATCTCGAGTTATACGAGAATACCCCGATATATGGCCATGAAACTTCCATCTACCTCTAATCGATTATTCTATTATTGATAAAGCGTATAACCATCCATGAGAAATACTCCGATATTTTACTGGAAAAAATCTCATCCAGCTCAATCTGCCTTTACTACGTTAATTCCCTCTCAAAGACAAAAGAAATAGAACAAATCACGCTTCTAATGTTTCTTCTAAATTTCGAAACAGTGCCCGAAAATCATGTACCATGACGGTTAATCTACCCATCTACCATTTCAAGAGAATAAAACGTAATACTGAACGCGTTTAACTGGCGTGGAAAGAATGGAAAATTTTGGTCGTTTTGCAACATCGTTGGATTTCGAGCGGCAGCGTCTGGAGCGTGACGTGCGAGCGCATTAATTTATGGAGTGTCGTTAAAGCGTGAAAACGTTGGTTCATTAACGATGGAATAATGTGTCGGGATAACGTATGGCCAGGCATATCTCTCGGGCCGGGGCGGAGGCTCTTCTTAAAATATGAATTGGTAATGCAGCTGATGAATTAAAAAATCCGGCCGAATGCAGCTTTAATGGTGAAATATATATCACGGGGCGATTATTGCGAGAGCTGCGGTACCACGGAGGAAGATTAATTCCTTCCGGCGTACGTGCAGATTGATTTTTCGAAGAGAGAGAAAAGGGAAAAGGAGAAAAAAGAAAAAGAAGCGTTCATCATCGCGCGTGCACATCGACTGCTACCTTTAACGAGAATGATAAACGATGTAATTAATGCTGGCGGTCGATGAGTTGCACCGTACGGTGCTAATGTCCCGGCAAAGAAATGTTTCCCCGCCGTTTCAACCAGTATTTTACGTCTCAATATTTTATTGCAGCCTCCAGCGGCTTGATCGCAACAGAATTATGGAGCCAAATTAAAATTGGACGAATGTACTGCTCTGGGTTCGGTTAAATGCCTCGTAAAATGTGAAACAGGGGAAAATGTTATGTTACGGGATGTCAATGGGGATGGATTATGTTGTTTGATCTTTACGATGATCTTAAAATCACGGTTCTTAAAGTCACGGTCATGGCCATGAAAGATCATGGTAATGGTTTTTGTACCTTTATCTTGTCCTTGTTTCAACAAACGAAGAGACTTTTAACGTTTTGAGAAAATCTCATAACATGAAATATAAACAAGAAACTATGTATATCAGTTATAATCCTTTCATATCTCACATTTAAGAAATTCCATAGTGAAATTCCATAGAAAATTCCATAGAAATCTAGTGCCCATTTCGTTACCTCGCTAAGTCCTAGCACATATGAGCAAGAGCGTGGCTTCAATACGTAAGAAAAACTGCAGTTCGTTACTCGAGTAATTCCATTTACCCAGAGAAACATCAGACGCGTCCTTATAATCATCATCGCCGTGTATGCAATGAATTACCTTCTTCCTTTCGCGAGGAACGAAAAACAGAAAGAATCCTCGGAGTGAAATTCGCGTGCAACTCACGAGGGAATACTCGGCTCAATCAGAACCGCGCAGTCTCTGTAAATTTGTATTTCTAAATTGAACTGGCTCTGGGTAAATAATACCGAAAACTTTTCTCGATGAACAAAGTAGCTCCGTGGAAAGCTGGGTCGAAACAGAGAGAGAGGGGGGTGGAGAGAAAGACAGGAAGAAGCCAGAAGTATGAAACGAAGAAGGAAAGGAAAAGAACCGGGGGGGGGGCGGAAAGTAGCCAAGAAGCTCCTTTGAAGTTCGTACATAACGTTGAAATTTCTGTTAAAGAACTTCCCCTTGACGCAGCCCCGAGTTTTTTTTAACTTGAACTTGTCCGATCGTATTTTCCGCTGTATATTTCCGGTGGCGTTGCCCCGGGCCGTTTGATATAACCGGCTCTCGATTTATTGGAAATGAGACTTAACTCGTTCCCGTGGCCGGATACCCGAGCTACTACCGGAGCTAAAATATTAATCTTTCTGCCCTCACTCCAAGCGCGAAAAGGAAACGAGCTCTGAAAGCGTCTCTCGCGAAACGTCGAGAAATGTGAATGGAAACCGACCAGATGGGAAACCTGTTTCTCTAATTCATTCGGCTTCTGTTCCCACCGATGATAAATTGGATCTTAGATGACGGCGAAACGAAATTAAAGTTAACGACAGATGGCTGCTGGGCTCTGTTTCGACCTGGTTCTTCTGTAATTTCATTAAATGTCCACAGACTGTAACGAGTCCCGCTGTAGAATTCGATTGAATAATTATCAACTATGCCTGGGAATTTTTGGCCTCCCCAATTGATTTTCCCTGCGTTTTAAATGAATTAGTCTTAACTAAGCTGATATCTGGTTAACACAGAAGAAAAGATTGGTTGGTCTTATTTTCCAACTTCGAATGTTGGTGGTTTTCGAGATATTTGTTTAAGTTATGTGCGTAAATTGCATTTTTAACGAGGAGTTGGCTTAAACTATCTTCTTTTTTTTGTTATTTATCATATACACGACGAATCGTATGGACCATAAAGCAATGCGAAACGTATAACACGATGCGTTTTTATTAATTACATCTTCAGTATTATGATCCTGGCAATAACCTATTCCTTATGAAAGAAAACCCACAACCTCCGGAAATTTCACTGCAAAATCATGTTAGAATCGTTATTCAATCCTATCGTAAAAATTCCCACAGTACAATCTGAAACGTTGCCTAACCTAAACACCACTCTATCTGCAACTGCAAAAAAGTAATAGACATAGAAAAAATGAAACAACTTCCTAGTGCCATTCTGAACATATACTGATCGCAAAGATCCTGGACAACTTATAAGCGTAACGATGGAAGTATTAAAACAGCCGCGTGGGCTCCGACGAAACTTATCAACGACGTTGAAAAATACGCCGATTACGGATCTAATTACGCGAATCCAGCGGGTACACGTCGAGTAGACGCGATAACGACTCGAGCCTGGCATTGCGGCTTGCGAGTTCCGCTTTGTTGACAACGATGAATCCCTGCTAGGAAATAATATTATCGCCGTGTTGCCGAGCGATCGCGAAGCCTTCAGGTGACAAAGAGCAACGAGCGCTATCTAACGATGACCCTTTCACTTGGCCGGAGTTAAGATCGTTCCTAAAAGGACCCGTCGTTGTCGTCGTTCTACCTTTCTTCTTCCTCTTCTTCTTCTTACCTCTTTTCTCCTGAAGGCAACGCGCGATATCGTACATAGCCGCGCGAGATAACCGAGTGGAGAACGTGGATGCCTTAAGGGGTTGTGCACGCCTTAAAAGTGTTCCTGGAAAAAGTTACAGGATTATCGTCGTCACGGGAATGAAAATAGACCTAGGTGAACTACTCCGCGGAAGCTTACCAACCTCTCTGTATACATGTAGTTGGAGTTGCTGTAGCCTGCGGGGATATTCGTTCTGAGGGGGTAATTTCGGTGATTCGATTTGGGAATTTGGAAGAGATGCTTCGGTGGTGATTTTAGAGGGTTAAGGAAACTTGGATAGGACTTGCGATGACGTGTATTGGTTTGGATACTTCAGCGTCTTTCGACGAAGAGTATTATCTTCTAAGTTTTTAAGGGTTTGAATCTAGGATGATTATATTGGAACTTTAATAAGATCAACCTGTAATATTGCATATTATTATGTGAGTGGAAATATTAAACTAATAATTGAATAGCAAAGGAATGGTTTCGAAATTAATTTATTGGATAAAATTTATAATTGAACAAGAAGTTCTTTTGAGAAAATTCCTTTTACGAGTGAAATCAACAAAAACGTACTTTACTTATCGTGTCTCTTTTTTTCTATGTTCGCCGTCTGTAAATAGCGTTAAAAAATTCTAGTGTACCTTGCTGCTGCAATTAATTCCTCGGAGAGAAAATTAATACCACGTAATTTTAATATCTCGAACACTTAGATGTAGAGTTTTTCGATTTTCTCGCAAAGACCCTTTAGCACACGCTCTCATTGCGTCCATTTTAATCTGTTCAAGTCCAATTTCAATTAGCCCTTTGAACAGTCGGGTCTCTGTAACACAAGAGGAATTGGCTTTGTGCTTCCCTGGGTACTTTTGATGTTTTGCAAAGAAAACATCATGACTCCACTCTCTCTGTAGCACCTACTTTTGATTCTTCCAAGAAAGAAGGCTTCTCTTTCTCTTTGTACGCGTCGCTACTTGTCTTCCTACATCGCAGAATGGCTTACGAATCTGTAACGTGCACGAGTAAAGTTATTGCAAACAAACGAAATTTTTTTCTGAGAATTTTCCCTGGGAACAAAGCCTGAAATTGAGGGTTTCAAGCAATAAGAAGACGAAATCGAAACAGGTAACTTTTTTAGTTTGATTTTTATGTTGCTTTCTTTACGAACCTGAATTTTTACTTCTATCGCATTCCTCTCGTTTTTAATACCAGTTTCGTTGTTTATTTAACACTCATCCGGCTTTTTAAACTTTAATTTTCTGAATTTGCAAACGAGTTTCTTACTTGTACCGTGCATGTTATATCTCAGAGGAAAAGTTCTAGTTGTCTTTGGATGCTACCTGCTCAATTTGTGTCATAACATCACTGTCATTGTAACCGTATCCTTGTCAAAATGGAACTGGCGTTTCTCCTCTGAATGCCCCTAGCTCGTCGTAAAACATTCAGTATGTTAAAGAAGTCCTCTGCAAGGTCGAATAGATATGAAACATGGCATAGTATACTTTTTATATTTTTAAACTGTAAAATATATTTATGATTTTTCGGTATTTACTTCGTTTCAGAAAAAAGTTGCGAATTAATTAATTTACCATATGACGTAATATGTGTCATTCGTAATATACAAATCCTACAACGATCCCCCTAACAATTCTATATGAGAATATTTTGAAAGTTCCCAAATATTCGTAGTTGCTCTCGCATGAGAAATAAAAATTGTAGTGTGTGATGTCCTTCCCCTGTGAGCTTCAACTAATTTCAAATCAATAAGAACCTCTAAATCCACCTCCTTCTTTCGAAACCACCTATATATACCCATTCTTGTCCAGCTACAAGTTCCCAACCGCGCGGAGACATCAGTGGAACTCGAAACAAATGCAAATCAAGCAAAAGGAAATCCAGCAGCAACAGCAGCGGCAGCAGCAGCCAGCTCGTAGACTGGAGAACGGACAGCCACGTTTAGTTCTCGAAAGTATCGACGAAGTCGAGTCCACGTGAAAGGAAGTAGCTTGAACAGCGTCGTGTGTGCACGTCCCCCTAGCGTAGCCTTACCATAATGGAGCCACGTTTTCTCTGTGGCGCTGGGAATTATTTACTCACGCTGGGAATGCGGAGGAGGGCGACGTTGTAAGAACAGCTCGAGGTCTCACCTACCGACGTAGTTGTAATCTGCATCGAGATTCACCGCAAAAGAAAGGGAAAGAGAGACAGAAACACTGCTGCAGCGGCCAACATCTTCTCCTCACCCTCTTTTTCTTTCTCTTTTCTTCCCTTGAGATATCGTTACGCAGATAAAACCGCATTGCTGAAAGGCTGGCAAGCTAATCGACCGCTCGCGCCGCTTCCTCGAAATCTTTGGGGCGCACGCGGAATACCGATTCTGCTGATCGAACAGCGCGCTCTCTATAAACCAAACGACGAGCTTCCCTAACGGGTGTCAAGATATTGATAGCAGGCAAATATAGGCGAATTATTCTCTTTCCTTCTTTTTTTACCTCGTCCGTATGATTGCAATACCGCCTTGCGGGGATTTTCTTAAAATAACCGATGGATTGCATTGGATGCAATGTTAAACGATAAAGAGAATCGTATGAAATGGACTTTGTAGACAAAAACGCGTCGCAAGTTCGTCAGTAAAAAATTTATTCGAGGAGCGTTCCATCGTTTGACGAGGGTAGGCGAAGTCTGGTTTCGACATCGAGCCTGAAGGTTCTCCGCGAGAGTGGCGTTCAAGAAATCTTCCTTAGAGTCCGCTGCAAAATGACACGCACAACGCTGGAGTCATCGGGTCTGCGCACATGGTCTATTGTAGTACCAACTACAAACGATAAATAGGTCTGAGTCTGCCAAAGTTGGATCTGTCCAAGATTCTCTAAGCATCTAGCTTGTCACGCTTTCAATTTTTTAGGAGATAATCGTGCGATGAGTTGCACTTTTACGCCAACGTTTCGTGAATGTTCCAGCTCGCTTCACTTGGATGAAAGTTTCAGGTATACAAACGTGCATTAATCATCGTGAAAGCTGAAAATCTAAAAATGGTCTAACTCGTTGGTTGCGAAGCTTCCGGTATAACGCAGTAATGTTTCATATTTTGCTAGCCACTGTACTGTAACTGCATTCCCACCCTCGATATTTTCGAATCAACATAAAAAACACCCTCGCCAGAAGTTTTCTCACTTGGCGCTCCCCCACGAGACACGCATTCTCCTTACAAAACCGAAACCGGCACGGTCCACATGCAGAGAGAGGGATCCAGGTTTCACATAATGCTATCAGAAGCCGGCCATCCGGCTCTGCGTGTGCAAGAAGACAACCGAGAGGCAGAGGCGCGCCAGAAGGCCGGTCTGCTTGATGAACGTGGCCGTTTATATCTACCGGCTTGGAACCACCGAACGAGCAGCCGGCCGACGCCGAATTCCGCCGCTTTCCAATAATTTTATTTTTGCTTTTAATGCGCCGTCCGCGATGGGATCGTACAACGGCTGCCTGCCGGCCAAGTCGATGGCGCTTCTTGATACTAGATAAAACCATGGAACGACCGGTCGCCCGCTTTCGGGCCCTTCTCTTCACCCGACCGTTTCACTCTTCTTCCTTCTCCCGACGTTTGCCCTTTCGCTCTCTTCAACAGATGTGTACAACAGCTTCTCGTTCTCCGTCTCTCTTCTTTTGTCGAGCTGGTCGAACGCGCGTAACCGCGAGTCCGTGCGCGCAAAAGATGGCATCGGCAAGCGAAGAACTCCAACGAGATTGCCTTTTCGACGGCGCTGCCACGAAGCCTACCGAAAGCATCCAAAGCCGATCTGCGGATATTTATTGCTGCGCCCCTCAGCCATCGCGCCGCCGTTTTCCTTTTTCGAGTTGCCTACCTCCCCCGGTTCGCCGCTCAAGTGATTGATCTGAATTCTTCGCCGGATGTTTCGAGATCGCGTCTTTTAAGTAGAGTTGCTGTTTTTTTCCTTTTTCTATTTGAGGTTGATCAAAGTTTTCGACGATTACGTTGCAAGTAGAAATTAGAATAATTGTGGATATCAAGTACTTCGTTATCAATCTTTGGACAGCGGATCTGGATTACCAATTATCAATTAATAATTACATATTTCAGATTTGCTTCTTACTATCCTAACCTCGCTATTTTATTCGTAAAAAGCACACACGAAAGGTACCAAAGCTCAATCGAATGGTAAAACGAAATAGTTGAAAACTGTACATTTTAATAATAATATCTAACGAGATATAAAGGATTAATATAAATGATGATCGTGTACCTTTAAAAAAGAATATATGTCAGAATATGTGAGAATTGCGCGTATGATACGTATCTGAGGCAGCTTCCATTTGCCATTCATTGAGTCGTGTTCCATTACATTCTATTGCATTCGCATTACGCTTTTACAGTTTTAACGTACCTAATTCTAAACGCTGTTTCATTTCCCTGTCGAAATTTCCTACCTTTCCGTCGTTTCAAAAATACCACAATTCGTACACTCTGCAAACCGATGCAACGTATCCCTTCCAGTAACCAATTTCCCATTCATAAGCAGTACTTATATCAAAATCCATACATAGATCTGTACGAAACTGGTTGTGTTCGGAAGCTGGACAGAAATCTGTAGAACGGGTGTTAAGGGATTGGTACGAACGGTTCCTCATGAATAACAAATGTGCTCGTTGGTTATTTCTCACGGCGGTAGGAGCGTTTCCACGAACGCACGAGATCGTTGGAAAGCAGAAATGAGGCGAGGGAGACGGGGGCGTAAAGAGAGAGTATCGAGAGGGCGGTAAATAATATCCACGCGTGTATACAGGCGTCAAGCGATAAATCACCGGCCGGTGTGACAGGAAATTGAACTTTCGCGAATACTTATGCCCTCGTGATTATTCATGTCGATAGCGTTCTACTAAGTGAAAACGAGCTCGAGGGAGTTTGAGAGGCAGTGAGGGGATCCGTGTCATATTTTAGTTCTCGGTAATAAATAACGAGCCGATGTTTTCCCCATATTCGGCCAGGCGAACATCGACGGAGAGACGACCCATGAAAGATGCTTTCGTATCGTGTCCCGATTCTTTTGTGTCTGTTCGTCTCAAGGGCGAGCAATGAGAACGAGTTTGTCATAGAGTCGTAGTGCTTCAAGTATTACTTGGTAATATTTGCATATTATTTATCGAATCAGTGTCTTGTAAAAATTGAAATAATATAATCATTTTATCAAATAATGTTACGTATTTGTCAAATGGTCTTTTCGAGTCTTTTCGTGCGAAGAGAGAGGGAGGAAAATGAATTTGTCTTCTAGTCAAATTGGTATAGTCTCTCAAAGATTTACTTGATAATGTTATGAATCTGTCTGATAAAAATTAACGTAATTTGATCATTTGGTCGATGTACATGAAACAATTATTATATGATGCTATAGATATTTATAAAATGTTTATAGATCTTTCGAGACGACTGTATCTACCTATTTCATCAGATATACAAAGTTCACGCAAATCGTACAAAATCTTGGTCCGCTTTATTTAAATAAAGATGTTCAATTTTATAAAGCGTACATAAACTTTCGCGCATAACTGTGTATACCTTCTTACGTTATACTCTACTTCGTCAGATATAACGTTTACGTAAACCATAAAAGACCTCGAGCAACTTCTTTTATGTAACTAAAACGTTCATTTTCCTCGGAAAGTTGTTCCCATCTTCTAGAACATAAACGAGGAAGATCTTCATGATTTCAAGAATATAATCGAAAAACAAGAAGAAGGAAAGAAAAATGGAAAAATAAAGATCTGACGATGAAGATCTTTAGGAATTCTTTGCTCGAAGTTGCCGTCTGATGACCGCCGGTTTCTCAAAAATAATGAAACCCTGGAGAAGGCGCCCCCATTACTCTGGCCAGGCTACTTCGTAACGCGATCAGCTTTGGTCGCGGGCCAAGTCACGATGACGACGACGACTCGCATCTGCGGCTCTAGACCAGCTGAATTTATGTGCGGACTGCTTCCAACCCTTCTGATACGCGGAGGCAGAGCACGTGGACAACGATAGTTGTAAACCACCTCCTCAGAAACTTACCAAGGGGAACGCAGACTTTGTTGACTTAATTACACCGTGTGGAAACTTTGCGTGCACAGTGATATTCCTCCGTGACGAGCTTTTCTTCCTGGATGTGCTATACTTGTTACATATTTTGTTTTCTTGTGACTGCGGATTTCTATATATTTATGGGGGAAAAGTGAAAAGATACAGAATGCACGTAACACGCAAAAATATATAAAATACATAAGTGAATAAATGAAATAAACAAAAAAAAAAATAAAAATAAATAAGGAAATATATATCATTACGATGTTATCAGCATCAGTTAAAATATGTAATAGGTAAAACAAATTTCTGCTTGCATTCTATTCCTTCATTTGTCTTTATAAAATTATGAATTTGCATAAATATTCTGTATACTTATGACGCTTCGTTGTTCTAATTCTACTAGTCCTTTTAAGATTTTGCTGTATGATTTTCAGTTTCACTGTTTTCTTCACGTTTCTGTGAATAGTACTACTTACAAAATATTTTACTTTCCTATAGTTGTCGTATTTTTAAGGGTTAGATATACATATTTCGTGAATTTTTATGCAAATTTCTGTTGCGTAGTTTTATTTCGTTGTTTTGGGGTAAATTTATCCTTTTTACGTGTTATGGATATTGAAACTGAGGCGAGGTGTTTCGATTTGATTGTGATATAAAATTTTATAGACGTTGATTATGAAATAAGGAAAATAGGATGGATCGAAAAATAAGAAACCTGAGAGGGAAGTTGTGTGGAATTTATCAATTCTTTCTTACTATCACAAATGTACTGTGTATCGAAAACCGCGGATTATTATATTACAATGATAACAGGAACAATAGTCAGTAAATATTACAACAATAAATAAACAATTACAATCAAATATTAATTTTTATAAATTATATCGAAATTTAATGGAGTATGAATATTAGTCTACAAAATATATGTAGATTAATGAATTACAAGCAATATCAAACAATTCGCAAGCCGTCTAATTTTTTGAGACCACGCAAAATATAGTTATAGAAGAAATCGAAATAGATTTTAAGTCTCGCATTTTATATTTATCGCAGAAGCTAAGATACATCAACGCTCAGAATACGAATGGCAATCTCTGCAATTCTAGTAAGTCTCGCAAATCTAGCAAGAAAGTGCTAAAAATCCTAAGTCAGATAAAAACAACACTAAATTATACGATCAGTAAATCTGTACATAATTATATTCAAGGAAATGACTAACGATAAGTACCAGCAAGACTTTCAAAACAAGACTTTTGACATGTAAGTCAATTTTAACGAACTGTTATAACATCGTGCAAGTCTGAGAAAGTGGCATTCGTCAATCGTTGAACGTCGTGAAGACGTTTCAATTAAGTCTAGAACGCGTCAAGCATTGTTTGAAGATGTTGCAGGTTGTGCGTGCGTATCGCGAGAGGCGAAGGATTAAATCCAAATCTAGCGAGCTGCTATCCAGAGCGGAATGACTGTAAAACCGTGTTGTCAAGTACGATCCGTGCGGGAACTCTGCTTGTTATCGCAGTCTTATTACATCTTAAGCTGGTTGTCACTCCAGAATGATACGGCTGCTGGCTTCCAGTTTCCACCGTGGAGCTATTGTATAGCTTGTTACAAGCGACGTGTAACGCGCCTTGTATTCTTACCAAGTTTCCTAATGCACCTTGGATTTATTACCCTGCAGATCCGGAGACCTTAGAATCGTAAAGGAAGCTTAAGATCCGTGAGAGTTTTGCAGCATTTAGACCAACGTTATCTGTAACATACGCGTAATCTTTCAAATGTGTTTCTCCGTATGGCGATTTACTTGCAATTCTGTTTTGTTGTTCAACAAAAAATAGATAATGTACCTTTAAAATAATAGATAATACTCTTTTAAATTTAATTTGTTAAGTGATTTTTAGTAGAAATTTAAATGATCGCGAAATTAATAATTGATCGATAAATAAAGAAATTGATAAGAAAAATGCAAGAAGATCTCCTAAGAGATTAGAAATACGGTAGATACGTAGGTTCATTTAGATTACACTTTTTGTAGCTAGTTGTTACATTTATTCTTGAAGTACTGTCCAATAACACTTCTTGTTTAAAATAACCTTTCTAATATCTCAGAAAACCGATTTTTATGTTTGACTTCCTTTTCTCCCCTAACCCCTAAACGATCCTATACCGTGGTGATTTGTAACACATGTCACCTACACACAACGTGTGCCATTGACATATACGTCAGTATATACATATATCTTATACATGTATTCCATATTGCGTTTGAAATAATATATTCTACACGAATCTTCAAAATAATTGCGAACTAGGAAATCCTATAAGCATATGTCACCATGAAGAAAATATCTACAAATTTTTTTCAATATGACAGTCATATAAAAATAATTCTTAGAAATATTAATGCACATGATCATGTCGCTTACTGAATCCAACGTGACTGTGCACATTTCTCTCTTCTGACTTAAAAGTCTCAATTGGAAAAAACTCCATAATCCAGAAATTACATATTCCCCAACCCAATTATATACTCAAAAATTACCAAACCACATCGATGCGCACAGTGAACAAGGACATCGATCTTCCATTACCTCCAATAAAGTGTTCAAGTCTCCAATTTCAGAGAATTTGTTTCAATCCAATTCACAAACCTGCACGTGTCACGTTGCAATTGCTCGACGTTAAATTTCGCCGTATTTGGATATGAACACCCAAATATCTTTTTTTTCTTTATCTGTATTTTCACAAAAATAAATAAAAATAAATGAATTCCTGGGACCGAGTTACACTGTTTCTCAACGTTTCAAATATTGCGTCTTGTACGGCGTTAGTCTTAGGATTGAAAGGGTGAAAAACGCGAGGACGCGCGAGGGCTAAGATGAAGAAAACAGGGTTGGAGGGGAAGAAGGCAGGCGTGGTGCATAATTTGGTGGAAGGAGAAAAAAATGGGGGCCCCTGGACGGTTTTTCGAGGGCGTATTAACCCTATCGATATGATGATGCTGCGGTTGCCTCGGTAGGTACTGTAATTACGGTAATGTTATGCGCGCTAATTGGAGGATTTTGCGAGAGAGCCCGATAAAAACGAGATTACCGTGCAAGCTGCGCGCATGCGTACGCGCATCACTCGCGCTCTTCGTTCTTGTATCGTTCGAGTATATCGGCGGAAGAAATTGGCTATCGGTTCACTTCTCGGCCCCGGGCCCATTATCTTTGCGCAAAAAGTTAGTAAATCATGCGCGATACAATCTTGCGGGATCGTGGCTCCGGCGAAGCCGCGCGTCGTTTCAGCCCTGGTAATGAAACAACGTCAATAGGATAATGCTTCGTGCCGTGGTTTTTTAATTAATCCGAATGAACGAAAATCGGCTCGCCAAGGGTCGGTTACCAGGGGCGAAGCCGTTTGCGTGCCCCGCGCTCGTTAGCGATACGAGTAATTGCGCCCCAGACAAAATCTTCGTGTCCCGCCATGGTGCTCAGGCCAATTTTGTTGTTCGAATCAATTAAACGTTCCGAACTGTTTGTTAGAAGCAACGTATAGTCTTTGTTTATTCTGGATTCTTCTGTTTCTTCGTGGTTTTTCTATTTTTGTTTCCATTTTGACGATTTGAAAACAAGGCGAATCCTTTTCTTTCTTTTTAAAAATTCCCTCGATCCAGTAAGTATCGCTAGTAACTTTATTAAACTAACTGACATTAATCTATATATACGTCAAATTAAATGAAACATTTTAAAAGATCTCAGGAATTTAAAGACGTTTGAATATGATTTTATACTTTTCTTCATCTTTTAATTGTACTTACAGTAGCTACAGAAATAGAAATATGGTACGCCATTGTATTTATTATACTATACACGTACACACTAATTAATTTGATCTAAGTACATATATTACATTTAACATCATCTACTAGTGCTTTAATAGGACTATCGTTCGACACTAGTTCAAGATCCTCCTCATAGGTGGCCAAGCAGTTAAACGAGTTCCCGCAGTAGAAAAGGTACACAGGCCATTAGAAATAGGCATCGTCGTCGCTGTGAAATTTAAGACCATACTTTGTGGGATCATTTCTATAGTATATCATCAATGAACATTGCCTAATTGATGAATCGATGCAGCCATGATGACGAGTCATGGCACCCTTTCCTGAGCGTGAGGAAGACTCGAGAAGTTGACTTTGTCTCACTTTCTCAGTCATCGATGATCGTTCACCCCATGCACTGAGTGCATGGGGGATGGGAAGGGTGCTTTCTGAGTGGTTTTGTTATCAAAATATTAAACTTAAATTACTTTATAAAAGCGAGTAGGAAGTTCAAGTAAAATAGATTGAAAATAAATTAATTATAAATTTTTAAAAGACTTGAAAAGTTCTCTTTGATCCGGATTGAAAATTCACAATTTATCAGTTCGACAGGAAAACATATGGTAACTTAGCCTTCTTCTCTATTGAAATTATAAACAACAAAGGGATAATCTATGATATTATTTATAATAAATAATAGGTTTTGAAACGTTAATATTGGGAAGTGAACGAATGAATTAGTAAAATTGGCTGACACAAGTGAAAAGTTGTATAATTTAAAAATAAGATTCTACGGGAGCTATCGTGGAAACGATGATTGGTTAATTTTAAAATGATCGTAAGTAATTATTCGAGCGAAATAAATGAAGAGAGTGCAGGGTACCGTTGAAAATTTAAAAAATAAAACACCAGTTCTCTGGTAGGCAGAAAGTTCTTTAATTAATGCTGGGACACTTCTCGCCGTGGAAGCAGCGAACTTCCGCTAGCCAAACTTTCCAGCATCCTTCCAATTAGTTGCAAAGTAGAGAAAACATGTAAACCGTTCGGATGAGGATATCACTTGCATCAAAGAAGAAGAAAAATAATGATCTTCAAATATTTTCCTCGGAAAAATCTATTATAAATTTATGAATATACAATAAATAATAGTAATGAATATTAATTTTACAATATAATAATAAAATAATTATACAATTTTATTTTCTATTCAAATTTTATAAGGTAGAAATCATGCAATTTTCATTTTTGTTATTTTATCGAATAAACTTCGTTTCGATAGTTGATTGCAATCCAGTCTTATAGACGTTAAGCTGAAAAGCTAACAATAAAAATACGAAAAGAAGGGATGGATAAAGGATTGAAGAGAAAAATAAAATGGTAGAAAAGAATCGAAAGAAGGCAAATAGAAACAAGACTGTTCGAATATAGTAACGTTGAACTGGAAAGAAGCACAAAAATCAGAAACCTGTAATAAGATGGAGAAACAAACGCAAGTAAAGATTGGACAAACATTGCCGTTAGCAACGCTTGATAAAACAACGCCGAAAAACAAATGAGTAAAACGGATGTAAAATAAATAAAGAAGAAACTGTGACAGTTTCAGTGAATAAATCTCAAAGAAAAGTAAAAGGTCTGAACAAAAAAGAATAGAACAGAAGATATGTTTTATATTAAGGACAAGTAATTAATCGTTATTTTTAGATTTATGATAGGAAAAAAGATCAGAACCGGAGGAACAATTTTTCCACCTTTCAATTAATTGCTTATTTTATTCAATCTTTTTTTTTTAATTACACGCTGAATTTTTGTACTTCTTGAATTTGATTTGCTAGAATATCTTTTTCCGATTTGAAAACAATTTTATAACAAATTGCAATTGACGTCAATTTATAAGTTATTTCTATTAAAAAATATATTTTCTAAGACATCTAGCTTGTAAAATTTTGCGCTAAAAAATGCACAGTAATTTATTTTAACAAGTCTTCTGATTTTCGTTTCTGTGACTGATCTAGCTTTTCAAATAATAATCAGGACAACAAATATAACCAAAATGACAATTAATTATTATGTCATATCACAAATTGGATCGATTTAACTGGTCCGGAATAAAGGACATAACGTCTATGAATATAATTGGCTGCGACCACCAATTGATTAACGACACGTCTATTTGTTTAATAGATATTGCGGTTATCTCTGCGAATATTATTGAACTCGAATGTAACGAGACAACAACGATGAAACTTGAATGATTAATTAACACGTGATCAACTTTTTGACACGTTTCAATATTGGATGCCATTTAGTGAAATGTATTTTACTGTAAAGTAATTAAAATATACGTTTCATGTCTGGATATCAATGAAATATTTCAATTTATTAAGATCTGAAATTGTACACATACCTACAGTATGTACATGTGTATGGCTCCACTTTTTATTTAGAAAATATTTAAAATCAAATTACAAACATACTTAAAATTTAATGTCAAATACATCACAAATATGGTTTAATTATAAATGTACTTCAAATTAAATTACAAATTACTACACTATAGTTATTACATCAATTTTCAAAATCAAATAGCTGCACTTTTAACATTTTGCCAATTTCTCAATTACCACTCCAATTATTGCTATATAAAAATCTACTCTCCAATCAAATAGGTTCCAAGAAAATCCGCATCAGTCTTCCAAACAGAAACACTACCCTGCATTTTCATCCCCTTTTATAAAATCTCAGAAAAGTCCCCAAATAGCTGAACCACCTACGAAATAATGAAAATCCAGCCTCACCAAACAAACAGCCGAAACACTGCAAAACAAACGACAAATAGAAGGTGCGAAACGAGTTGCAGAGCAACAAAAAGCAGTCGAAAAAGAGGGCAAAAAGATAGAAAGCCGAAAGGCAATGGGAACAAGGGGTGCGTACACAATGGTGGAGAGTGGATGCTTGTAAGTGTAATGTATGTTCGCATTGTTTACCGGCGTCTTGGCACGTCGCTGTGGGCCATTGCACGCGGCCAAACAAGCGGCACACGTGTCCACCCACTGGTGCGTGCGGGTTACTCAGCGACGCCCACGCGTCCACCCGCGTCCACTCGCGTTTCGACGCCGAACAGCGAAAACACCAGCGACGAAACCGTTCGCTGAACCACTGGCACTGGCGTTCGACTAATTCGCCGTTGTGTCATGCAAATGCCACTGACGAAAGAACCGGGCCACCGTGACCGGATCGTTCGAGCATTGTTATCATTGCCGTCATGGATAGACGAGTAAATTGAACGTTGGTGCTCCGTGCGTCGAGCAAATTCGGCCGGGTTATTCGAAAAAGATAATACGAATAGTATTAATAGCAGAACACGAGAAATCTCTATAATCTTAATACAGTAATGTATAAGTAACTAGAATTTGAATTATATCGTGACAATAAGATACCTACGGGTATACGTAATATGCAATTGTGTGGTAATATTAATTGAAAGTGACACTAACGTTGACAAAAGTGTTGACGTGTTTTTGATAATTGCAAGGAAAAAAGAACTGACAAGTAAAAATTGAATTAGGTGTTATCTTTGGGTAGGAGCTGCCTTAGACTGGAAATATGGTCGAAAAAATGAGAAAAAAGAGAAATTAGTATCAGAACTATAGAATCTGGAATAATTAATTGATTCATATTTTATTATATACTAATGTCGTAGTAGTAAATAATTGTGGTATATTCAAGAATTACTATACGCGTGTATATTCATAACTATTTAAAAAAGATGATGTAGGGCAGAGAAGTAATTATCAAATAATAGAACGGCTTCTATAGAATAGTTCTTGAGCCAACAAGAAAAAGAATATCTTCAAAGAAATTTCTTTGGCGGATTTCTTTTCTTTTTTACTCTAAAGTACAACACTCTAAAAGTTGCGTTTCCAGGACGCAATAAAATCTAAATCCGAACGAGAATTCGTTATACGCAGTTCAATGAAATTCTCCGTCCGAAGTTTCAACAAATTCCATCGTGTCAGAGTATCTGATGAATTGTTTATTCCAATTTCGTTCGACGCGTGGAATACAACGGAAAGTAGCCGGGTACGATCGTTGAACTTTCGTTGTTTTGAGAGCACGTTACGCGGATGATGGAAACAGGAACTTTCTGTAGAAATTTTTTTTTCCGTCTAGGCAACTGTCAGCGACAAGAGCTGCAACTGTTAATTAATTGTTGAATCGTAGCTAGTGGCCGGTCCTAGTAGCTAGTGGCAGATTCAATCCTTTAATTAAAATGCAATCACGTCGACTCCTGCAACTTTGCCACGATGTTTTCATCCCTATGTCTGCAGTTACGGGTTAAGAGTTACCATGCGTTTTGAGATCAACGTATACTGAAAGAAAAAAAGCTAACAACGGGAGCGATATAATCTTCTATATCATCTTCTATGATTTCTGAAGGTAGGAAAGATAGCTATTCATTTTTCAGCCCAATGACCTTAGTACTTTTTTTGTACAGAACTAAAAAATGTATTGAATGGTGTGGAAAAAATGTATGGTTCCATTTAAGAAACGCTATTCAATTACCTTGTATATTATCTGTGATTTTACTACAATATCTTTCTATAGTTACAGAACGCATAAAATCATTCGACACTAGTTCAAGATCCTCCTCATAGGTGGCCAAGCAGTTAAACGAGTTCCCGCAGTAGAAAAAGTACACAGGCTATTAGAAATAGGCATCGTCGTCGCTGTGAAATTTAAGACCATACTTTGTGGGATCATTTCTATAGTATATCATCAATGAACATTGCCTAATTGATGAATCGATGCAGCCATGATGACGAGTCATGGCACCCTTTCCTGAGCGTGAGGAAGACTCGAGAAGTTGACTTTGTCTCACTTTCTCAGTCATCGATGATCGTTCACCCCATGCACTGAGTGCATGGGGGATGGGAAGGGTGCTTTCTGAGTGGTTGTTTATATGTAATCATAAAATATAAATGTTCTTATAAATAAGAAATATTTAATGTTAAAAATTGGGGATAGAAACAATGTAGTTAGTTTGTATGTAAATAAATTAAAAGTTTTGTATCTATTTTATAACCGTATGCAATTTGTGAGGCCAGAATTATAACACTATTGCATTTTATATAAGTCCTATGTAGATATCTATCAAATCGTATATGCACGGCATAAGCCAAGGAATGTGTACGTACAGTAATGTTGATACATAATGAATGAAGAGTTATATATTGATACAAAAAATTATCAGAAATTTTTAAACATGAGAAGAATGATAAAAAATAAATTTCAACATTTTTCGCAGTCGGTAGGACTCGAACCTACGCTCCCAGAGGGAATCTGATTTCTAGTCAGACGCCTTAACCACTCGGCCACGACTGCCGCTTGCGTTACTTTTTCTTGTGAATGAACGTGGATTGCAATATTGTACTTTTAAAAAATAATCAAATGTTAATACAATTTTTAAAAAATAATTTAATTCACTTTTTTATAAATTAATCTTTCACGTGTCGTCAATCAACATTGCGTTAGTAAAAAAATGTAGTTTATCCACGCAATTAAAATCTACTTGCAGTGTGTCGTTCTCTTGAAAAAGAACTAAAAACGTGAACTTGTCGCTATTAATATAATAGCACAATTAGAAATTTTACAAAAATCAACCTCACGGTTACAACAATCGACTAACTAAAAACTTGCTCATAATTATTGAAATCGACCCACCGTCAATTACACACAAATTAAAAAGCTTAATTACAACAAACAACAGAATCACGCGCCGAGTTCCCGGTTTAACAACAGATCTAATCTGTGTTACAAAGCTGGGCAATTCCAATCAATTTCCGGGTGCACGCGATCCTGGGAGCGGTAATACCCTGAAATACAAGCAATAAAGAAGTCAAAGCAACTGATTAACAAGCTCATGGGGTCACACAGGGGGACTGGTGTTTTATCAACGTGAAATCGGTCAAACACAGCAGCCGTGACAATGCTATCGTTTCGATCGAACTTACACGCGAATAAAATACAAAGCCGGACAAAATTGGACGAATCAGTCTGGACATCGATGGTTAAAAACAGCGTAGTGAATCATCGCGTAATCACCAACAGGGGATGATTGGCTGATTAACGAAAGTAGCGTCGATGATGCAGTGTGTTTCAACGCCGCGATCGTATAAATTTACCTCTTAACTTGCTAATACAATCAGGCACAAAAATAAGTCCACTGGTAGTGGAAAATAGGAAAATCAATGAAGTTTCATTAAATACGCCTTACTCACACAAAAATGTAAGTATTAATTTCAATTATTTATTACATAATTTTTACGTACTACAAGGATATATCTTTTACTGGATGGAGACAAAAACATACATAAGTGAGAATTATTACTTTTGCAGAGAAGCACTTATAGTATTTAAAGCGCAACTATATCGTATTGTATCATATTTTGACATACAGTGGTGTGCAAGAATTTCCGGCCACGACTAGCGTTTAATCTTACATCCGAAAAGCGATATTTAAAAAATGTTGAGTAATATTAGATATGAGATATACTTAAAATTCTTTGAAATATTCCATTACAAACATAAAGTGAAACATCTAACTGGCCGCAAAATTTTGCACGCCAATGTATACTATTAGAATCTCAGGTAAAAAGACGGGAAAGAATTGAAGTTGACTTGTACTATTAGAACTGTTGGCAAACGACAGGAATATATTAGCATACACTTATCCACTTATGCAGTTTCATTTAAAATTTGACTTGTACTCTTTTACCCTCTAACTAAAGATTACAATAAATAAAACTGAAGTATATAACGTTAGTACTAATTCGATCAAACTTCGTGGATACCTACATACTTCCACTGCTTGTCCACTTATTTTTGCCCTCGACTGTATCCTCTTCTGCTCGCGCGACTAATGGCAGCGGTATTTGCACGGTAACCGCGCGTCGTTAGTTTCGTCCAGACGAGGCTAAAGGCTTTATTTAATAGCAAACAGGAAACGCGTACTGAGCACGTTGTAAACCCGCGGGCTCACGTGTCATCAGGGGGGAAGGGGTGGTATAAATGTTCGACAATCTCGTATCGTAGATGAAATCGGTCCATGTTGTGGATTATATTTGAAACAGAGGATTTTTGAATGCTGAATTGTTGCACTGGAATTTGGAAACGGAGGTGATGGATCGCTGGAAACATGGGGTAGTTTCGTGTTTGTGCGCGATTTTATTAGTGAAATAATCCCAGAGGAATGTAAATCACGTGTTTTAATCGTATGGAGGTTGCGATTGAGCTGATATGTATTTGAGGAATCTTCTACAAAATATTCCTGAATAAACACGTTGTAAAACTTAGAAATAAAAAGTAATCGAAAGCTTTATAACAAAAAGGGCTACGAGTCTAAGGTAAATATGTATGATAGTATGTATGGCATTTTATGTCAGGTATATCTTTTAGTTAGAAATTTTTATTTTGCAAATATAGAAACAACGAAATTTCCAGAAAAAGCCATCGTAGTTATCGATACAAACGTATTTATAGTAGGTATTAAGAAACTAGAATTAAAATTTTCCACGTGATTTATACAATTCACCATTTTATCTTGTAAGCCCTTTGTCTAACGTTGTGTTGCCTTAAACAATAGGAAAATCGTTCTTATAAAATTAGCTTAATAATATCAGTAAACTGGCAAGTTACAAGTTTCATCTTTTCCCAAATTCCTTTCACTATACGTATAATATAATTTTGAGTTATTCTTACACCTAGAATCGCACCATAATTATATCACCAATTATACGGCACCCTGTATACTTATTCCGTCGAAACAACTCGCGCCTTCGATTAAAATAAGAAACTTTCCCGTTCTCTTTAGAAGATTTCTTATCGTTTTTCATACCTCGTTACATTCTCTTTTGTCTTTTTCCTTTTATCATCTAGCGGAAATAGGACCTCGAAACCGTCTTAAATATTCTCGAAGCTGCTTCACCTTTTTCCATTCTTGCTCAATGTCGTAACTCTCTTTCCTGTCGAGGTTGGGATATTCAATCGCCGCGACACAGATAGAGCTTCGGCCCGGTTGAAAATACGATGTCATCGGATTAGCTTCTTCTCGAAGACACGTATACGAATCGACGACGAATCGAGAAACGATTCAGACTCATCGAGGCGTTAAGCTGATAGCTTGAAGCTTGGTCGCAGCAGCACGCAAATGAGAGACATTCTACGGAAGACATTCGCGAGGCTGAACCAGAGATTTGCTCGTGATGATGTGGGATAATACGAGCGCGTTACGGTACGATGTCGTTTGCGTTATTCATCCGTTAACACGGAGGTGAGAGATATTTTGGGATATTTTTCATATTTTGCGTAGAATCGTGGAATATTTATTTCGATTATAAATTGAATATATCGATTAAATTTTTTATTGTCGTTAATTGATTCTCCAAACGATGACCGTTTTTTTAACAAGATTGTCATACCATGTTCCATCATATCAGATACATACGTGCATTGTTTGAAATTAAATTTCAAAATTCATTACATATCATTCGAAACACTTATGGCTCATATTTATTCATATTGCAATGCGATCAGTTTATGCAGAATGCTAATCGGTACATCTGCTTGAAGTGTTGATACAATTCGCATACTATTCGTCGAAATTTGCATTAGCTATCGGAGAACTTCAAAATATTCTCCTTAGCTGTTTTTATTCACCAGCCGTGTATTTTGCTTGCCGCAATTCCCTCGCAAAATTCACCCCTTCATTTCCTCTCCTCTTACTGTATCTCTTTATTGCCTACCACCTTATTCGTTGCCCTGTCTGTTACATTTTCCCTATTTTATTTCCTCCAGTACCTTCACCTTCACACACACAGACTTCCTCCTTATTATACAAGGTGTCACAAAATATGTGGATGATATTTTCAGAGTACATCCTGAATATTCGACGCCGCTTATTTTTCAAATTATAAACCATTTTAATATACACCAAAGAATATACTAATATGAGTAAGTATCAGTCAGCGAACTCTTCTTTCTATTTCGTTCGCAGCTCACAGAAAACTTGTACGTACACATTATATGTGTTATGTAAAACGTTTTGAAATTTCATTTACTACGATGAGTAGAATGCGAATTTTTATGCATTTGGAAAATTGATGGTTCCAAAATACATGGATTACACATAATACGAACAAATACGTAAAATATCGAAACTATAGTAATATTCGTCATAATTCTTAGCGAGTAAAACAATCCTTTTAAACAAATTGCATTTTTTAAATTATATTGATGTAAAAGATTCCTACAAACGATCGAATACTTTCGCGAGTCCATGTATTTTGCATCGCCCTGTAGAGAAGCACACGTACATACACAAACCCCGTCCTTCTTCCTCTTTCTTATTCTCACACACACTGTTTCTTTATTTCATCTTCAACGGACTCCCCGTTCCTTATCTCGTGAGAGACTGCTTCCACTTCTCTATTTCGTTCCGGAACCAGTTTCAACCCTATTTCTCCATCTTTTTCTCTCTGAAAGTAGCTTCGTTCTCACCTACGGCCCCGTTGTCTCTATTTTGTGGCTGTTCCTCGCGCGTAACTGCGACCCTGACGGTTATAAACGATTCCGGCGTTCCGTGGGGTTGCAATGGATTTAAGTCACGTTCGTCCCAGCTTAATCCGGGCACATTCTTTCTACCGGTCCTTCCACGAATTCCTGGATTCGCAGCCGACGACACGAACGTAATTAAGACGTAACGCGTGGCTTTAAGACCCGGTACACTCATCCGTTTCTCAGACGTGTTGAGACTGTACGGAATTTGCTATATCAGCTGCAACGAAGAATATAGAAATCTGAAGCCAAATTTATTCGACGAATAAAGAAATTCGCCCGATTGAAGGTCCCTCATTCTAAGTGCAATAGCAAATATTTCAGTATCTAATCTAAAATTCAACAATATGAATTAACTGATTAACAACGCAAACGACATACTAAATCATTAACGCGTTGACTACCATGCGAATTTGATATTTTCTCCCCTGCTGCTGCAATAGATAGTAAAATATAACACGTCATAACATTTAACTTCTTCAAAATATTATATCGTACATTTTCTACTAATATCGACGACAAATTTTTGGTGCATGAAATTCGACTTATTTTTATCGTTCCAAGAAACGTAGTAACGTGGGTCACCGATGACCATCTCAACGTGTTAAGCAACACATTCCATAACTGCCAACAAGTGACATATCCATTTCAAATGTACACCATCCTACCAAATTCTTAACACAGGTACAAACTCCACAAAGCACTCAAAATTTCAAAGTCAAATGCATCCAGCAAAGATAGACGCTCGTACTCTTGAAAATGCATTTTGTTTCAAATCGATAACTCGGTCGGTTTCGGAGGCAGAGGGATGCAAAGTGTTTGGCGCTGAACGCAGAGAATTCTGAATGGCGGCTGAAATTCCGGGAATGGAATGACCTACTTCTTTTGCTGGAAATGCGTACGCGTGGCTAGTAGCAATAGTGGAAAAAAAGCGTCCAGTCAAACGCGCTACTGACCAGCGCACGCGAGTCTCGCCTGGGGTAGGTCAGTGGCTAGTGCGAGAGAGAGGACGGATACTGTGCGAGAAAGAAAGAGAGAGTAGAGTAAAGAGAATTACGATCCGGATTGAACGATATTTCCGCAACGGGAAGTCGTGTCGGAATAAGAAAGCAAACACCATATTAAAGAGAACAATCTCCCTCGTTTAATAGGGTACGTGGAATTGCTTTTAATATTCAACGTTTACGGTATATGAAGGTTTAATTATTAGATTTTTTCTTTTCATCTTTTATTTGTTGTGGGAGATATAACGATTGAATTTTGTTATTAGAATGAGTGTGAAAGGGTATGCTGTGTATCGTAATTTATAATACAATAATTTAATGTAACCTAACACTATAATTTGTACATGATACTTGAATGAGTTGAAGCGTAGTTCGTTGTAATTAATGACAATGATTTAGAGAGAAGATTGTAATTGGGCTACTGGAATAGCAGAATGTAGGTGTTCGATATTATTATATGAATTGATTTGTAGAAATGAAATATTTTTTTTATTATCTAATTTGTACTTTACAATTTGTCCAGCTGGATATTTGGTAAATTTTTCTAACTTAAGTGAAATATTTGAGCACTTATCAAACGAATTTGTTATACGATTATAATTAAAGGGTTTGCACCAATAAGGAGACCACTTAAATATCTATATTATATGACATTTATTATAACTGAAAGAAAAATATAAATTTCATATTCAAATGTGTTACCATTTATAACTAGGAACGTTAGATTTAACTCGAGACGAAGTTTTCAGTCGATTGTTCTAGACTTACTCAAATTACTGAAAATCGGAGCTGCCTGCTTCTATTGCAACAATTTCCTTCATTTTCTGAAACATTCTTCCAAGAATGAAAAAATAAAAACCAGCCTAAAGAAATCTACATTTACGTACCTTCCTAACTATACACACAAAAATCCGTTGTCTCTAATTAAATCCAGCCTCTACAAAAACCGCCGAAAGAAGAATAGAAAATGGTGGATAAAATTGAAATTCTCTTGCGAGAACCGGTCGGATTTGTCCGCGAACGTCGAGCGTTTTCGCCGGACACGGACGTGAACAGAAAATTCGTTCCGGCCGGTAACAATTTCGGATAAGGGTGGGCCATAGTCCGGAATTACGTACAAATGGATAGCGTTATCCACTCGCGGCACACCAATAAATCGTTTTATCCAGGACCGCGTTGTGCCGGCGTTTATTTAAGTTCAGCCGGCGGGGCCATTTTTCTGAAACTATTCCGAGCGGGGCCATTACAGAGCCGGAGGAGAGAACCGTTTCACAACCGTTTCGGCTATCGTCATTGCGATACGATGCAACTTTTGTCCCATGGGAAACCCTCCCTACTCTCTTAAATACAACCTAGTTAACCTGTTTCCTGTGGATCCTTGCCTCGTTTGTTTCACACCCTTCTCGTTCTATTCACCCATTTCTGCAATTTTCATTAGTTGCGAAATGGTGCAGGCTACACACTTCAGTTTTTCGGTAGGTTTATGTTTACGAGGATAAATTTGGGAATCTTCGTCTTTCTTGGCAAGATTTAAGCTTCAATATTTATTTTAAAATTCAAAATATATTTGTGATAGGAAATAGAATGTGCTTTTGATATAAAGATGGTAATATTGTTTTGTAATAGATACGGAATCGAGTTGATTTATGCAATAAAACGTGTAACATTGCATTAAAAAATAAGTTTGCGTTCTATTTGTTTTTTAACCGTTCATTTACAAAGAAAATAGGTTGAATTACGTTCATCTTGAAACCAGTCGATTTCTATCCGGAACATTTCTCACTACGACTATTATCGACGTGTGTGTGTGCACTGATCTCGAATATTTAAATTTTATTTTTCCTTTGTTTCGTGTTTCTCTTTCTCGGAATTCTAGACTTCTGATTAGTCGAAAAAATATTGAAAATATTTTAATCGTCCTTTTTTTTACACCAACCGAACACTATTTTATACCAATCCACTAAAAGCACGTTCTAGAAATTCAACCAAACACGTCGCGTCGATAATATTTGCATTCATCAATTCTAAAAAAAAAAAGCAAAGAGAAGCTAAAAAACGAAAATTGCGAAAATATAAATTGTTCTACATTTAATAAAAACCATCTGACAAAAATAAAAAAACCGCTATCTCTCTTTTTTTTTTCCTTCCTCTTTTTCAATATTGGACAAAGAGCTTCCCTATCCTAAATTTCTATTTCGCCGAATGAATTTTCGTGAGATGGGAAAAGTGTTACGTTAAAAGGTAATTGCTTCTCGATCAAATCGCATTACACCATGGTGTTGCCTTCTTGTAATGCAATTATGGAAATTTCAATTAAATAATGTAACGCTGCCGGCGGACACATATTAATTGGCAAAGCCAAGGGAACGGATGTACAACGGATATTTCTAGAAACAAAGGTACTTCTTTCTTTTTTATCGTGTTTAAATATTCTATTAAAGTAGCAAGAATCGTTTCACTTCAGCGGGAAAACCAGCCGGTACCTTTCTACCTTTTTCTTCTTTATTTTGTTCCTCGGTGAAACTGGTTAATCCACGAACCGAATAAAATCGTTCTTTCGTTCCTCTTTCCGGTCACCTGATTTTGTATTTATATTTGCCGTAAGGAGCGTATCGTCGAATAACCCTCTATGATTTAATGTGACCATGCCATGGGCGAACAAAATAACGGCGGGTCTGAATACGAAAATAGTCAGCGTAAAATCGAGCATTATCTTTGGCGAGGGGAACGAGACCAGCAGTTCTGAATAATTTGTATAAACGTTTACGGGTATTTATAGAATTCTTTTTGAAAGGGACTTTCTTTAGAATCTTGTAGAAATGGACGTGTAATTTCATTCGTTGTTGCTGTGTTTTGTTCGTTGTTATATTTGTTCCTTTTGTGAGCTTGCGCGTGCGTGTATCGAGCTTTCTCTACCGTCTTAATTTCAATCTAGAATTTTTAATTATTTCCTGTTTCTGAAAACGTACATATTTGAAAAATACAGATTCAAATATTAAGAGGATAGAAATTCTGTTTATATCGTTTGAAATATATTTTATCCGTCATTATCGATCTTCGTTAGAATATCAAGATACATATTTTTATTTAAATAACAAAACCTAGTTTATTAACAAATTATGATTTCCACTAGTAATTAATACTTGCTTAATCAAGTAAGATATAAATTCTTAGCTTTTCGAATTATTTTAGTCTTTATTTCTTTTTATTAAATATCTTAATACACGACATTTCTAATCTTAGATCTAGCTCAAGTTTAGAAATATAAATTATATTGTATCGTGCAAAAACTACCTACAGATATAATCGTAAATTAATTATAGAAACCTAATTGGGAAAGTACGAGAGCGTTCTGCAAAGTTCGAATTGCCACGAAAAAGTTATTGTTATCATCGAACGTAACTTTCACCTCAAACGCGCAAGTTCTCCAATCGATGGCAATAATCAGGAGCAACAAGTGCCGGCATCAATCGACTTTCCAAAGCACAATTACAAATACCATTAATGGCTCTCTCGCTCGAAAGTCCTTTATCCTTCAAGAAGAAACATAAACTCGAACAATTTATACCTTCCCGCGATGGAACGGGAATTTCCTTTATCGATTTCATTCAGTCAATTAGCTCAATGAAATCCTTTCAGGAAATAACAGTGTCGAACGTTATTAGAATTGGCCGATTGCTTCCTCCTTTTCGTTTCTGAAACAACTTCATAATATAATCTCGAACTTCTGCTTGAATTCTCTATTGGGTATTTGGTAGTCATTAAAATATTAATATGATACCGTTCCTTTTTTACAGCATTAGTATGATTTCTTTTTAATTAAATTGTGATAAAATCATGAATAATTTAATTTTTAAAGATCGTAATTAATTTCATTTCGTTTCAACTCCATAAATATCAAAATTACTCAAAATATTATTAATTACGGATCTGTAATAATAGCAACTGAAAAATATTTTTCTAGTAGTTCTAATTATAAATATTTAAGTCGATAATTTATTATATAGCGCTGTTTGAGGAAAAAATTCTAATTATACGAACTATATTTATGCTTGTTTATAAATGTTTAACAGAAACATCGAATACAAAAAGTAATACGAAGAAAAATTCCAATAATAATTAAATCAGAATATCAACATTTTTGCAAATTCTACTTTTACTTTATACGTATAATAAATTAAGAAAGTGCAAGCGTGGATAATTTTTTTTCCAGTACCGAAGTTTTTCATTTTCCAAAAACCAAGATTTGTCGTAAATCCTGGAAAATTCTGTTAGCCGTTATTCATATCAATAACAATACTTGACGTTAAATATTCCAATAAATATATCAGAATAAAAAAATTGATCAAGCACCTATTTCGAATTTTCCATTCGCTGCTATGGAACAGAAATAAAATACGGCCTATAAAAATATGATTAATATTCTTCTGAACGTCACACACACCGATCGCTTATTTAACAAATTTTTCACTCTTCGGCCTCGCCTCTTCGTACTACTATCGCCATTAGAATATACAGGGTGGTTGGTAACTGGTGGTACAAGCGGAAAGGAGGATTCTACGCGAAAAAAGAAGTCGAAGATATAGAATAAAAATTTTTCGTTCGAGGCTTTGTTTTCGAGAAAATCGACTTTGAATTTTTGCTCAGTATAGATCTCACTATAGATCGTTGTCTCGATGGAAAAATTAAAAAAAAAAATTTTTTTTAAATTTGTATTCTATATTTTCGACTTCTTTTTTCGCGTAGAATCACCCCCTTTCCGCTTGTACCACCAGTTACCAGCCACCCTGTATAAAAGATTTTATACACTCCTTCGCACTGTGCTTTGCATATATACATATTTATCTATCTAAATTTTCAATGAATACCTAAACATGCCTAATTTACCTATAAATATTTTCCAACTAATACGTCTATCCAAAACACGATGACTCGTGAAGATCAAAAAAGATCTACCGACTATCCACATCGATCTTTATACTCTAAAACGGAAGCTTCCGCGAGAGAAACGCATCTAGTTCGTAAAAATGATTCCTGCAAACACACGTAGTAACTTGTCCGATTCCGTGGTTGCTAGGAGGCCGTAAACTCGAGCGTAAACACCTGTACGAAGTAGCTTAGCCATTTCTCAAAGCGTAAAAGGCGTCGTCTTCGAAGGACGAAGAGGAACGTCTCCGGTGTAGGTTCGTCGAGGATGTCGCACGAGCGCGTACAATGCAACCCTCTGGTCTCCGATGACACCAATGTAACGATCGTTATTGCTACTTTATTGGTCGTAAATCGTTGTCGCGGCCTGCACATCCTGACCATAGAAGGATACGAGCGTATGTTTTAACGGGCGTCGCAATGGGCCAATGTCTTTGTCTCTCTCTTTCTTTCTTTATGTTTCGAAACGAAAGGAAACGAAACGAGCTTCACTCCTTCGACCACCAAACGAGACGAAAGAATTCTAACCGCTTCTTCTTTTTCTTGAAGTTGAAGTACGAAACTCTTGACGCTTACTGTTACCTTCTAATTGGTCCTCGGTAGGAATGCAAGTGCGACGTGCGTGCGTAAGTTCGCAGAACCGAGCTCTTGTCTGTTTGACAGCGGAGGATCAGGTTGAATGGGAATAGCTTGGACTAATGCGAGAAGGTTGCTCGTGAGAGGGTATTGTTGGCGGAGATGCTTTTTGGTTGGGTTAGGTTTGCACCGAAGCTTTGCATTTTTACATTTTTATTTTTAAAAGTTTACGTCGCTTGATTTTTATCACTTTCCTATCGTCTCGTGAGTTCATTTCATATAATAAGCATTTCCTTTTCGGTCCTTGCAACACGAGTAAACAGTAACTTCGTCGTCATTAGAATTTGAAAAATATTCGTTTGTACCATTTTTACAAATGTCTGTTTCAACGTTAAATTTCTTATTATCCTCTCGAGCATTTAAAGCATGAATAAAAAAACAACCTTATAAATAAGGATATTTTTAGGATGTGGAACATTCGATAATGTTACTTAATAAATTAATTGTTATTTTCCTTTTACGTTACAGGTGAGTGAAGCACTTTGATTGGAATATAAAATTCATTACCGAAGTCACCGATTCGTAAGTTATATTACATTATTAAATTTTACTCTAACAACAAATTATCGTACAATATCTTATTTAGTTACCAAAAGATTCGCATAGCGAACATTGCACACTGAGAATTCTCGAATGACGCGGTAATTAGCCGCGCTATTCAAAACTCTGTTATACGAGACTACGAATTCGTACATATGCGATTATTGTGTTTCGCGTTATTGTTTACAGAATCTGAAACGGTGTAATTGAAGAACCATGTTATACTGTACTGTCTATAATAGAAGTACATATCGTGTTATTCGAGAGTAATCAGGTTATTTACCAATTCATGTTTAACGATAAAGTACACAAACGCCAGTATATTCACATGTCTTGTCCTTTTGGTTCGGATCATCGGTTTGTTACAAAAATGATACAACTAAGAGAATTGCATTCTTCAAGGAATCATCGCAGTTTCCTCTTGCAAATAATTTATCTATTAAAAGATTATTTAAATGTAACGAATGATGTCTAATCTTCTTTAATAGTAACTGATGTTTAGATATGATCGATATTCGTATAATCTTCTTTATTTGATTATTTATATAGATATTTTATAGTATATTTTTATAGATATCTGAGAAGTAACGATTTCTTAGATATATCGTTGTTCTAACAAAGTACCAATATTATTCTTTTTTAATTTTTTATTATTATATTTATTTTACTGTGTTTGGAACAAAACCGAGATATTGACGTAATCATAAGAAAATATAAAAGTACGAATCGCCGACGAATAGTCCAAAGTTTCGTCAACTTCCCGATTTCCTGGCCGGGTTGCCAATCCAAGTAGCCTGGTTGTATCCCTCGCTCGAACTTCGAATAAATATCCAACCTGGGGAAAAGTCTCGCGGCGAAAACTTGCGGCGATCTCGTGCTCGTTTTTCCCCCAGACCGCGAGAGCCTCGTCCCGGAGAAGTCGAACTCGGAGCTCCCCTCGTTCGCTTTTATTAAAATCAAACCAGAGACCCACCGCTGAGCCAGCGAAACTTTTATACTTCCCGTGAAATTGTCACCGTAATCAAAACACCGACTTCTCGTTTCCTCCTGTTTTCCAACGTTGATTTCTTTTTTCCTGTGTTTTACTCTTTAACATCCGGTCGAGACGGTGAAATTGTTTTTCCTTGAAATGCTTTTGTCGTGTAAGAATTGATTTTTCTGGTTTCTCGATTGATTTTAGTTTTCGAACGATTGGAAAGGTTTTCAAATCTCCTTCCCTACGTTTGCAATTGCATTCGTGGTATTCGCAATAGACGTAAGAGAGAATTGAACGGAGAATCACAAGAACTCGGCGATTCTTCTATTTTTTGCCAAATCTAAGAAAATTTATTAAATCAAGCTTGCATCAGCGTCTTCTCCAATCTCTTTATCAGAATGAAAGTTTTCTGACATCTTAATCAATACGATTTCCAAAAGTTCTTAGATTCTAGAAAAAATGCATGAAATGTTCCATGAAAATTCGAAAGATACCTTTGATCCAATAACTCTTCCACATCCGTAAAAGAAATATCTCGCAACGCATAAAAAGGAGATTTAAAAATATTAATACAACAGAATCATAAGATATTTTATATGTTACAACATAATAAACAACATAATAAACATATATCTCAGTATTTTATCTCGATACATAATTAAATACAAATTTCAACGCAACATCGTATCTCCAAAAACACATACATTTCCAACAAACTGCAGTTCCATCAACACCTCTTAATTCATACCAGATGGAAGCTCGAAAACAATTTGTCATATACGCAGCTTACTTTGTAATATCCTCGAAGGTTTTCCAGTTGTAGTTACATGAACGCTCGAATATCATTTCTGCTTTTGATTGTTTGTCGTGGGAATTTATTAATACAATCCGTTCTATTCGTTCCCATTAAATAATTACGTTGTAACGTTGAACAAATACGTCCGGCTTTGTGTGCATAGTCGGTGAAAGAAATACAACGAGGACCTAAAATCGATCAGGAACTAAAGCTGATATATTTCGTGGATTGGAAAAAGCAGGAAACATTTTAATTATATTTTGAATTAAAAGCTTCATTCAAGACTATACAATATATATATTTTCTTTTCTTCTACATTGTATGAAATAATTGTTTCTAAATTTTAACGATCGATACATGACATCTTATTTTGTATAATTCAATGGTACGCGTCATGTTTCGTAATCATTGTCACATGTCGGAGCCACTTCAATGATACTCAGAGGACACATATCCAACCTGACTTTCTTTCTAGGTTACAGTCACTTCTGTACTCCAATAATGTGCAGCTGTTTACCTATACAAGAAGTGCTTGGAACAGCTATATTCAGTCTAAATGCAAACCTATCATAGTCTTCTTCGTGTTATGGAATTTTATAATATTTCAAATATCCTATATATCTGTTTAACATTATATGCGATCGATTTACTATATACAATCGATTATATATACAGCCATACCTGGATAAAAGCAATACCTGGTCCTATTTTTGTTAGTATTATTCTTCTTGCTAACAAATCTGATTAACGCAATAACACGCTTATACATTGAAAAACAATTGCTTGCGTTTCTTAAAAATCTAATATTTTTTCGAGTAGCGTGACTTTCGTAGTAAAAGTGTCACAGCTTATCTCCACCATCCCTTTCTGCACCCTTTCCATATTATTCACCACCGACACCATCTTCATTCAACCGTAATCGTACAATCAGCAGAAGATTCGTCGTGGCCGGTGGCGCTTTAACGCGCATAAAAATCGCGGCATGGAAAGCGGAGGTTAATTTGATGTTATCTAACGGTCGGTGAGGAAACGAAGAAACGAAACAAGGCGAATGGACTGGGACGAGCCCGGCCAGCCATATAAATTACGTTCAGGACGTCGCCCGATGTAAATGCAATACAAATTGGACCGGGCCACTTATTATTATTCATTGGAGACATTTGTTAGCTTATCTGACGGTTCTTCGGCTCTCTCCTTCGTTTCTCGTTCCGCTCGACTTTTTCCATGTGCTCCAGTCTCTTTCTCTTTTCCTCTTCTCCTTCTTTTATCTCTGCTCTTCGCGAGCACTCGATCGCTCGCGCTCTTTCTTCAGATTCGATCGTCGTGCCTTGAAACGCGAGTTTGTTGTTGATTATTACCTGTTAAATGCCACCGCCGAAACGGTCCGGGACGCATTTAAATCGCGTTCATTTACAATCCGTGGCGACGCATGCAGAGAAGCGACTTTGTAAGCCGGCTGTCGCGCTCGATCAGAGTTATCTTTATTGTTCCTGGAAGGGATCGGCGAACGAGAGGAATATAAATTTATTCCAGACTCTGGTCCTGATTCGCTGCTGCCCAGTCGAGTTTTGCCCATTTTCTGCGCAGTTTTCACGCTTTCGGTCGATAATTAGAGGAATTGGTCTATTCGTTCTATTTTTGTGTGTGGATCATCTAGGAGAACTTTTACTTGCTCACAGAATTTACAATTTTTTATACGCCGTAAATTGGATAAAAATTCTATCTCGTCCAATCCTGCGATTTTTATCGTCGAATATTATATTTTGATTTATCGTGGATAAAATACTATAAGTATGATTATTTATGCCGCGAGTTGTAATATAAATTCAATGGAAACAGGATGTCTTTGTAATTTCTTTCTTTTCAGTATTTTTCTTTAAATTTAGAATTAATCCCTATTTAACAAGTGTGTTCCGTGTTAATGGAAAAAGGCTAGTTACTTTTTTGGATAATCGTTTCCAATGAAGGTTAATTGTAATTACACCTTCAATTTATTTACAATTTTATTTCAGGACAAAATTCATGTTAGTATATTATATAAAATATTTTAACGTGAAGCAAATCGACAAATTTCCAATCTAATTTATGCAGCCAATGTGAATTCAAATTCACGAAGAACTCCTAAAGCCAACTTTCAGGTACTAAATAATGCCTAAATAAAAGACCAGAAAATATAGAGTAATTTCAGTCGCTAAATGAACGCTACCGGTTGGAGGTTCGCGAAATCAGAATAAACGTTGCGACGTCTGTTACAGAAAGAATGGAAACGGGTCACGGTTACCGGTATTTAAGTTTCGAAAGCGTGGCTGGGAAATAATGGTTATTCAAACTGGCCGCGACAAAAGACAGTATTATAGTTACTCGCATTTGAAATTCAAAGACGCAGGACTTTAAGGGGTGGTACGAAACACAAAGCCGCGATTCTTCTTCGGCAATTCTTCTTTTAACGAGATAAGTGTCGCGTCACGACCGACCAGGACGAAGAAAAATAGAACGAAATGAGAGATGAATCTTGGTAAATTTTAAACGTCAGAAAATTCTCTCATTAACCGATGAAGATGCCGCTCTATTACCACAGTTATACAAAGTGATTCACGGATGCGTATCAACAGATCGCGGAGTAATTCTACGTTGCCGCTTTAAAATTGAAACGTCATACGAACAGATCTGCTACGTAGTTTAGTTTTCGATGTATGGGTGATTAAAATGAATGTTTAAAATCTTTGTTCGGTAACGATACCAACCGATATGAGTCAGGCAGAACTTTAGCCGGTAAGTGTCAGCGAGTATCTTCTTCTCGCGAGTTTGTAAATGTTCCAGAAGAAGAAAATTTCTACTGTAAATTTACTGTAAGAAAATACTGTAAATTTCATAAGAGATATAATCTGGAAGTCGTTCAAAGCCGAAAGGCATGGACTAAGATTAATAAAAAAAGAAAATTCTGTAAATTTCGGATAAGGTGAAAATACGGAGTATCGAGATACGTTATGAATCATCCTGTATAGCGTTTGAAGGCTGCTTTAATCTGAGAAACTAGGCAGGGACATTGTGGTTGCATTGCGACCGACGAACCGTCGCTTTGTGCGCCGCGAATCGACTCGAATAGCGTGGCGCGCGGTCGAGGTCATTAAATGAAGTTAATTACGTCTGTATAATCCGCGAACAACTCTGGATTCTCTGTTCCGCGCAGTGAAAGCGCCGCGCGACAATACCGATTACAGAACAAATTGCTTCGCTATGCGAGGCAACGTCTTAATTGTGACTCTGCGTAAGTACCTAGGTCGTTTGTGAATGAAACTGCAGGGATCGGTGAATTAACCGGTCCAATCAGTGACATTATTTGCAAGATGAATTCATTCTTAAGTGCTAGAAACTCGACTAACGACGCTTCAAGTTGGTTTGAACGGAGTGGATCTTGTGCAAGATTGAGAAATGTTTGTCTGCAAATCAGTTTACAATTTCTGATAATCCATTATTTCTATCAATCCTTTCAGAACGAAGTTTCTTAATAGACATCGTCAATTTCATGGTATGTTTCACTTCAGATTGGTACATATTTAACGTCGTTTCTTAGAAATGTCAGTTTGACGAATTAACGTTGTATATTCATTTAAATAAATGCTTGTCAAAGATTTTTATTTTCACGCAATGAAACTGTAGATATTATTTTTCTCCATACATCCTGCATATGCAAAACGATATCATGAATACTATAAATATTTCTATATTAAAAATGTGTCATATGTCAGGTGTGCGCTGAGAGTAATGCACTGCTAGCAATATAAAATACCTGAACAACGATAAAACAAAGAGACGTATTACTATTTATAAAATATCAAAGTCTTCTTCTTCGTTTCGCGATCATCTTCATAAATGACGAACTTTTGCTCAAGGTTTGCCGGTGATGTAACCGGATTTAAAATTTCTTTTCTGCAATTTGCAGAGTTCTGATTATTTCTCTTCGAAAGATATTCGGTATCCTTCCTTCGTTCGAGTGCAAAAATTTCATCGACTTATTACTACGACAAACTAGTTGCATAATGGAAACATTCAGCTCAACGCAATTACGTTGTAAAAATTAAATTTAATTAAATTACAAACAGTTTGTTGATTCGCGAATCTTTGTGGAGCATCGGCTTGTTCGACGAGTCTCGTATTATCCACTTACTCGTGCACAGCGACGTACAACGTTGCCTCTAACATTTTCGAGATGATATCGCGGAACAAGTTCGTCGAGAGTCGAAGAAAATAATTTCACTGAAAGAAGGAGGTAAAGGCGAGGCAAGATCTGCACGCTCCTTTGATGCCGGCGAGCAGGAAGCGGGTGGAAAGCAGCTTTGCTAAGTCGAGAAGGATAATTAAAGGCGCAATTTACCAGCATAATTACAGAGTTAAATCTAAATTATAGAGGTAACGGGCATCGACTGGAATCGTTTAATTGGTAACAATCCGGTTTTCCTTGAGACATGATTCGAGCGTTCCTTCGACTATATTGTCCACGCTCCGGCAATTTTCTTGGACAACGTCTTCGTGGAACCATTGCTACTTATTCTTACTTTGCTAACATTTTACAGCGACAATCCTAATTATACGAGTAGCCAATTATACGCCATATTCTCTGTCGCGTGTATTCTTTATTTTTATCATAGTAATTTATGGTATATAGGAAATTGAGTTAGTCGTTGTATCTACCTGTTTAGAATTTATTACCCTGTTTATGCAATCAATTTAGAAAGTTGTTTTCTCTCTTTAAAGAGAACTAAATCTTCGTGTTTCGTAATCATCCGTTTCATGTGAAAATCATTGGAGAAAGATACAATTTTGGTCACATTTTTTCGGTTTTACAGAGAAACAATCATAAAATTCAATATGTTGTCGATCAATTTTATACTATCAAATTCTCTTCTTATTTGATTTTGTCGATCTAATTATTTCGATTTATCGATGCGTTGTCAATGCCTTTGTTACACGCTGGCCATTGTTGTAATTAATTAATTGCAGGCGAAAGCAAAACGTGGTTCCTTCGTCCACATCTGTTTCATACGAAGCTACACACACGTAAACCCGAGAAAACCGCGGAACAGTTCGTGGAAGGAAGTAGCAGCAGTATGCGTTTTGCGTACGGATGCTCTCGGCCAGAAGCAATTCCCATGCATGGTCGAACTGAATAATTTCCGGTGGTCCATTGGCCCGAATCTTTGCTCGTGCATGCAAACGAGAGAACAAGCAATATTATAATATCTCTTCTAACGTTATATCGTTGTGTGAAATTCTGAATTATATTTATTCATCAAACGTGAGTTTTGGTATTTTGATAATTGCATAATACCCTTTTAAGATGAAATAAATTTAAGGTATAGGCCAAGAATATCACTCTAGAATAAGTGACAGGTGTTCGAATGTAATGATATTCACACTGATATTACGGTTGAATGTACTGAGATATGACACTTTTTGCACTAGGGTCAGAGAATTCGAGAAAAAATGTGAAATAAAAATTCAAGGTTATAGGGGAAGATATGTGTTACATTTCCTGACTTTTACGATTTGTTTTAATTTAAATAAATTTAGACTTAGAACTTCAAGAATGAAAAACTTTCCGATCCTTGGCAATCTTTTAATATTAAAACCTATAGGACTGATGATAATACTGAAGATTTTTTTTAAGGGCAAGTCTAAGTGCATATTTATTAATTTTATACTGAAATGTTGCACAGATTAAACTAGATTGCAATGAATCTTTAACAAAGATCTTTAATACAGAATTTTGATAGATCTTTGATATAGCGAAGTTATGAATTTTGAACGATCTGTCTTACTTATATTTTATAATATCATGTTAAGTAAAACACAGAGACATATCGGTTAGATTAATTTTAATGCAGTGATGGAATTATTTTATTGCCACTAGTATTATCGTTAGCACCGATGTGCAGAGTAATAAAATTTCATGATAAGTTAGATCACTTTATGACCTGTATTATTTGGATTCCTGTTTAGGAAAGCTGTAAGATCCATTTCGTATACTCTGGCTAAATATATCTAGGAATCGTCTTTAATCAGGAAAAATGCTTTGGTTGAAATGATGTTACGTAAACTCGCATGAAACGTTGCAGAATATTCTATTAACCGTGTAAAATATTAAACGTCGTTCCAGTTTTAAAAATTAAAAATTCGGACGCTTAATGAAGAAAAATAGAAAAATAGAAAGGCAACGAGCAAAACTGAAACACAAAATGAATACAAAATGAAACAAGAAATGAAAATAACAAGGAATATTCTCAGATCTCTGATATGGAAATTTCGAACAACCCAACTTAGTGTTAAAGAGTTTTTGAGTGATGAAATCTATTAGCGTCTACAAAATTTTTGTGAAATCGAAAAATCGAAGGTCTTGTGCTTTCCACGAGAGCAATGCTTATAGGCAGAATGGCATAGTTACTATAGTTGAGCTGACATTTATAAAAATTTCATAAATTCGCGATTGCTATTCTTAAATCAGTCAACGTTGGTATTGAGTCGATTACGTTGATTCACTTAGTAGTAGAAATAAGTCACAAAACTATGTTTTTAAATTAATTATACAAACCATTTTTCTCATGACTTATTTTTCCAAAATTTTATCTGAAATCTCAAAAATTTACAAACGTAGAAAGCACGATAAATACTTGTCTTCAAATTATTAAATAACTCCAAAACTATTATTTATCAGATACAATTTATTACAGAAACATCTAGTAAATTATTGGCGATATGAATTTTGCACTTTGGACATTGTTAGATAATTATGAATAAATAATTATTTCAGAAGGAATTAGAACAACTCCACTACTTTGTAGAATTGTTAAATTCTAGAATTCTATTCTTATAAATTTGGGAATGAAATTGATCAGTTACTAAAAGAGTGTGTTAAATCGTGTGAAAGGACATTGAACCAAATAATAAAGTCATCTAATATATACTAAATTCAAATAGTTGGCTAACTTTTCTATTTGAAAGAAAATTATTTACGAATAAAAAAGTAAAAATCTGTTTCCTACAAGAGACCAACTTCAAATCTTCTAATAATCCTTCGATAATCAATCCTTCTTTTAATACTAATATTCCAATAATGAAGGTCTCACTAATCACCGACCATAAATTTTTCTCAAGAATTTTACAAACATCCGGACGCAGCAACGAATTTGTTACTTGAGTTGTGATAAAGAAACAAAGAGATATACAAGCGAAAAAATTTCATATCCATTTTTACTTCAGAACTGGGAAAATTAGGCTCTTTCTTACTTTATATTTTGCTAGTTCCATTCCCATTTTCCAGTTTCCACGGAAAAGTGTCGACCTATCGAACGATCGAAAGAGATCGTAGTGGTCGTGAGAGTGCATACCTTAATCGCATTATCCCGTCTAATGGTAGGCTCGTTCTAAAGAGAGAAAATCCACCACCCCTTTTCCACCCCTTGATGTTATCTAAAGAGAAGCGTTCGCTAATTAAAGTAACCCGAATGTGCAGCGCTTGCGCCTTGCTTGCATAATACGCGGCTCGTGTACAAATTCCAGCCATTCGAAGAAATATCGCAGTCGGATAATTGGGATATTTAATGAGTCTCGTCCTGAGTCGAGTCTCGGCTATTAGATAATTGATAAAGTATCGTGGATTACGATTGGTTGCAGTATCGTAGACGATACAGGTTTTAACGATGAGTGGTTTATTAACCATTCATCTCACGTTGTGGTTTCCTTTGGTAATTGGATGCTTAGAAATATAATTGGAAACTAATTTTAATGGTAGTTTAATAGCTCTAATAATTATATTTAGTAATTTTAATAATACAAGAGTGTTTAGATACTAATGAGAAACTTCGAGATTAAAAGACAATTTTAGCGATTGTTAAGTAGTTTTAATAGATAATTGTTTTTCGTAATTTTAATAGTGCTTAATAATTACTAGGGCAATTAGAGATTTATGGGAAGATTAAAGATTCGAAAATAATTTTAGTATTTATTTGATAGTTTGAATAATGATATTTAGAAACTTTAATAGTCCGATATGTCTATGGGTTTATGGAAAATAAGTCTCTATTTGACTCCTATTTCTCTAATTCATGTTCATAAAAATATGATTTTGCATAGAGATTCGTAGCCTAGTTGATACACGTGTGACAAAATTTTAGTTTTATATAGAATTCATAATCTTCTGAATTGAAATTATTCATAGAAGCTTTCAGGATTCGTTGGAAGGAATTTATTTAACGTTGTCTTCTCTCTCTCTTTTAACTGATTATCAGCTTAACCCGAATTTCTTACTGAAATGATGTGATACTTATATCTCGTGAAAGATATGTAAGAGTTGTACGAGAATTTCTATTAATATAATTTCTTCAAAATTCAAATAGATTCAGAAAATTTACAAATGATTTTGAAATTTACAATTTCACAAAACGATTTTCAGAAAAATTATTCTCTAACTATTTCTTAAATTACATTCGTGGAAACACATATTTACGTAAATATCCGCCGTCTACCGATAACTTCATCAATGAAATTACATCGTTCTATTCAAAGACGGTTGTTTACATCTTTCGAAGAACTGATATCTCCGAACTAAACGTATAACATGCAATCACATAGTATTACGTGCTATCACAGAGTCTAATCAAATTACACGATCGTATATTACATTACGGCATCCAGGTTACGCGTCCAATTCCCATATCAAACGCAACATCGTAATCAACCGATATTCCGGTAAAAGAGGTAACGCGCAGGATCGAGCGTATCGCTATACCGACAGTTAAGCATCGCGTCGGTGCATTAAAAGAATTCTAAATTGAAAGCAACCGGTCGTTAAGGGGCCGTAAGACCCCTAAGTGCGTCGTTTGAAATCCAGATTTCCAACTCTGCAACTATACGCTCGGGATAGATTGCTAATCCTCCTATCCTCATCTTTTTTTCTCCCTCTCTCTCTGTACGGTTCTTTGGAGAAAAGAAGAGTCCATTGAAGAACAAGAAACACCGATCGACTGAAAGGCCTCTCTTTCCTGTTCTCGCCGACCCTGTCGGGCATTCTTTGCTCCTTAAGGGCGCGCGGAACGTAGAAATGGCAGAGTGGAAACGGGAAATTGTCGGCACTCGATCCCCCTCGGACGTAAACGAAGACGTAGTGAGGCGTGCAATGATCAAGTATATCTGGGAAAAGATTAACGACTGGTCGGGGCCACGTAAATCGAGAGAAGAGAGGATCGACGGCACAAGAGAGCAAGGAGGGCCAATTACGGCCGTCTCCTCGATCCGTCTCGCCTCGATTTCGACTCGATTCCCCGATTTAATCGAAGTTCGACGGGCCACGGACGCCAACTTGGCCGCAACTCGCGCGCAGAAAATGTCTAGAAAGTTGCTCCGCCCCGGACCACCACGTCGAGAGCGCATCCCTCTGCGAATTTGAATGCGAGAAGGGATGAAGGCTATGATGTTTGCTCGAAGAAGTTCGCGTATCGGTGATTTGCAATTAAAAGTTTCGATCTCTTACTATTTTCTTTGACTTTGTATGTACAACGTGTCTCAAAAATTCTGCTAGGACTTGGTTTATGTTAACTTGTCAGGGGGCAAATAGTTTGTGTTATTAATCTACCGATTATCGGTACCACCTAATATCGGTAATTTTTCATTCGAGGCATAAGAGTTCGTGATTAGATAAGTGAAATATAGACGTTTAATCGGGTATTAAGCAACGTTTCTTCCAACGAGTATGTAACAAACATAATTGCGTTGGAGAAAATTCTGTTTGAAAATATGCTGCGATATACGTGAACCTAAACTATAAATTAGCGACATGGTATCCTACACACAAAAATAAGAAAGTACGTAGTGTCGAAAGTGTAGAATCAATTGGCTTCCGAGGAAATAGAGCTTTTAACGCAATTTTTCTTCTTGCTTTAATTGATCATTTACTGTCGCATCAACCACTCTTGTAAGCTGTCAGTGACTCTGTTGAAATTGTAAGTTAAGTTCTTATTTTTGATTTTTGATAAATTATTTTGAGTCGCAGAATCTGCCTCGATTTATTTGTGGCACCATTTTTAGGACATGCTCTATATATGATTTAGCTCAGGTTTGGTAGCCAATGTGTTTGAGTTTTAGGAAGGATCGAGATAGATTGAGATTGATGTCCTTGTAGAGATCGATGGTTGGATCTTGAAGAAAGAGTACACGAGTTTCGAGAACTTGACGATGGACTCTATTTGTCATTGTTAGTCTGTCTTGCCACAGTTTGGATATAGAAAATGGATGTACTAGATTAGACTAGGATATCGAGGATTTTTATAAGATTTGGTCCCTAGAAAGTTTTAGTAAAAAAATATAAAACCATCGTACAAGTGCAAAATAATACAAGTTTCATAGTAGCATTACTGAAGTTATGGGATTATTTATTCCATCAAACTTCATCCAAGACGAAGCCAGGTCAATTTAAGTTCGGTAACTAACGATTCTCTGATAAATTTAATTTCAACCATTTGTCACGAATATCGTCAGAATATCAATCTAATCGACAAGTAAAAATGTACAGAGTTCACAGAATACTTGAACTCTATTAATTTTCTTTGTCTCTCAGATAATGCTACAATATTCTTTGAATATTGATCAGAAGAAAGTGGATCATCAATGGTTTATCAAAAATTTATAATAGATATATAAGATAAACATAAATATAAAATAACACATTGGTTTCTCCGTTGATCTTTCCATTCATTTACATACGATCACTCTATTCCAAAATGTTGCGCATTTCTATAAATATCTATAGCATTGGCGTCTACGAAAATTTCAATTTATTACGTTAGAAATTTCTGTATTTATTTCCTTTCAATTTAGTTAATGTACTAATTCTCGTTCAATTTCTTTCTCCTCCCAATGTTCGTACAAGTAAAAATTCAGTTCTGTTATACATATAAAGAAGACAAAATCCATTTTCCTCGATGCTTCTTTAATCATTATATCAAAAAATCTAAAACGCCTTACACTTATATGTATCAATCTTCCCATTCTCATAAAAGTAAAGAAATATTTTTTATCTTCCATCTCCATAAATTTTTCTACTCAAGAGAAAAAGCTCCTTCGTTCCACTCCCTTCGTTGTTTCCTTTTTCCCTCTCATTTTCCGTTTCTATTAAATAGAACGTCTTTATCGAAAATCCACTTAACCCTGATCCTGCGCTCCGTACAGCATCTAACCGGATTTCGCATTCGCGAAGAGTACATATACGGCGCGAAACGAAGGGAGGAAGGTCTTCGACGTTAACGAGATTGTAATATAACGAATTTGCTTATCGAGTTGCATCGGGCAACCAAGTCTGGTAGTTGCATAAGGATGTCGTTCTCCGGTTGTTTGGACGCGTGTTCCGATATTGTTCCAAAACGGTCTGAAGGAGTTTCAACTGTTCCATTATCGCAAACACGTAATCCCGTAAAGGTAGGAGCCATTCTCGTCCACGGAACGATGTCGACTGCAGTAAGGAACTTTGGATTCAGGGCTGGCTGCTATCAGCCCATGAAAACGAAGTAGTTTCTAAACGATTCTGAAGGCACGGTCGCGCTTTCCTCTTTAGTTATACTAATTTTACGATATACCAAGTGCTTGACCTGCCGCGTTCCCTGTTTATCCTGCGCAGTTTTATACTGGCAGCCGACGTTTCCAGAGAATTTACAAAGTTACCGGTTGGGCAGAGTCGGTACAAAATGCTAGAAAATTCAATTTGCTAGTGGCATAAAGGTTTCTTTTCTTTTAGAGGACAATTGGATGGATTTTTGATGGTTTAGAATGATTTGAAATTAGAGTGTAATTGAAGTAACAAAATTTCAATGCTATACATAGTTTAAATTAGAATCTCTAAAAATCGTGATGGTTTCGCTTGTATAATATGTAATATATAATACATAACAGATGAGGAAGATAAGTACGTATTGAAACACCAATGAAAAGTCAAAAGGCCAAAGATCACATCGCAGGTTCACTCATAATTTGACGACTTCCAACGCGTAAAAGACAGCCATCTTCCTACCATCCTTAATTAACCAGCAACTTCCTCAACTTAGCCTCCAACACATTTCCTACATCTATATTCCAACATTAAGTCTCTTAATAGCGTATAAAGCATCTTCCATAAAAATCATCCACCAATAAAACCACCACATTAAATTAAACGCACTTACCAACGAGCTTTCTTAATTTTATCAAAGAAGAGATATTCATTACGAAGAACTCCTCGCCATTACGTTCTCTGTTGATTCCCTAAAGAACTTCAATTCTCTCTCTCTCTCTCTCTCTCTCTTTCTTTCTCTCTGATTCGCTTCTTCCTTCTTGGACCACGAAAAATTCTTCGTCACGAAGGAACTCGATAGAACTCGAAGGAGAAGAGGGAATCGAAGGAGTGGAGAAAGGAACGATCTCGTGGAAGCAGGCTCGTCGCGAAAGGCACTTAGTGGCTTCGCCTGATATTAGCATATAAACTAGAAAATGTTTTATCGCGCCTCCGCGAGACAGAGCCTCTCGGGGACGAGCGCGGCGTTTCGCCGCGCAGCGAAATATTTATTGGCCCTTAACGGTCATTAGGGAAGTCCGAAAACAAATGGACACACTCGACTCTGCCGCGAATGCCGCGATCCCCTTTGATACCAGCCAAACGTCCCGTTCTTTCTCCTCGTTACAACGCCATGGATACGTTCTACAGGTGCGCTCGAAGCTTTCGTGTTACTCTTCTCTGATTCTTTTTCTTCATTCGCTCCCTTGCTTTCGTTTTTTGTTCTTTTCTTACCTCTTCTTCTCTTTTCCCTTGTCATCGAAACAGTCGTTACGGTGAAATGTGTTGGGATTTTTATGGAGTATCGTCTTGTGGGTTTTTAGCGATGAGAAGGTGGAAAGAGGTGATAAAAGAAATTGGAATGGTACTTAGGGAGCTTCTTGAGTTATCGTATACCCCTCTTGCAGTTGATTAATCATATAATACGATGTTTGTGGTTTACGTATCTTTATGCCGGGATTGGTTATTATGTGACGATTCTGTATCTCTTTGATTTATATATCTTGTTTTTATGGAAAAATGTTTTATCTAAAATTTATAATAATCGTAATGTAATCACGTAACCATAGGTTACTGAATATCTGTTTACTATGATTTTCTGCATATGAAAATATCTATCGTTGTTTTACGTTCTTTTTAGTGGAAGATTTTTAAAAGTAGAGTGATTAATTTAAAAGTACATGTATCTTTTTACTATGAAAAAATTTTGGAAAATGGCAAGTCCTTGTTTTATACTTTTTATAAGAACAAAAGATTCCTTTTCATCGATTTATAATTTGTTACAATTATACGTCACATGTGATCATTCTTTTCGCGAGACGCCAATTACTTTTAAAGCAACCTTTAAAAAAATCGATTAAATAAAATACGTTTAATTTAATGGAATAATATAAAATGTTGTATAAATCTAAAATATGCATCTACCTGTATCTTATCAAACTGATTAATTATTCCTTCTCTGATCTTTCCTTTTTTCTTTGCAGTGCTGCTGTCAAACGCAGATCGCTTTTTATATTCTCCACATCTTTCTCACACTCATCGACAGAACGAATCATACAGAGAAGCGAAACGAATATTCGAACGAACATAATTGTACTTTGAGCTTGTAGGAAAAAAATATAAGGGACAGGAAGGGAGAAGGAAACGTATCGTTTGATTTTTATTTTTTCTCATTCGTAACGTTCTTTATGATTCTTTACGAACGCGTATGTAGCAGGGACAAGCTGTCGCTCGAGCTCGATGAAGATTGAAAACGATACGGCCATGTAATTGGATTTTCTTTTTTGCCTTCTCAGATTGGTTAATGTTCGTCTTTTTCATCGAGCTCAGCGTCGCTTCAAATCGAAGCGAGAAATATGATCGATCGATGTCGAATATTTCAGACTGTTTCGCGTGGAACGTCGAAGGAATCGCGATTGAAGTTTTTGCTATTGCTGTAGAATCCATGTACACGTGTTCTGAGTGATTGAATGAAAATAGCCAATGCATCAAACCTTTATTTTCATGGACGTACGAATTATTTCGTTCTCTTTCCAATTTGAATGTTTTATTGTTATTATTGGCTAGCTATTGGATACTAGCTGCCGGATATTTCGTTATTAATATTGAGTAAACACTGAATATTTTATCATTAGTACTAGACAGATCTTACATATTTTATTATTAATACAGAATATATATCGAATATTTTAATATTGAATTTTTTTTATAAATAGTTTTGCGATATATTCAAAATATATGTATGTATTATCACGTACTAACTAGATAGCTCGTGAGAAACCACGTATTTGGATTATAATTTTCATATTAACTCTTTCAGAATTTCTTCCTTTGTAGCTCATGAGAAGAATAGATTTTCATTTATCGCGAATAAGAAAAACATGTTTCCTCCAATGGTTTTATAAAAAAGACACAACGCACTAAAATGAGACACCGGTTTTATCTAAAACAAATATATTTATCCTTTAGTTATTTCATAACTTATTAAACTGCAATGTTATGTTCCTGTCACATGATTCGACTGACAAGCGGTTTATTTAATCAAACGCTAATTAAAATTTCGTTGCAGCAAGTGAAATTCTATTGCATACATCGCAGTCAACTAAACTGCTGTACACGACGTAAAATTATAGAACAAAACAAGACTGTTGGGATCGTAATTCACGAAGAAGCACCGCGTCGTGCAAAGAAGCAACGTAAAAAAAATTGGTTCTTTTGTGAGAAACGCGTATATATCTGTTCGCATAAATCTGTCGCTTAAGTGGTGTCTCTTATTTCAGTGTACGTCGCGTTGGCACCGGCAACGTGCTCGTGTCACGGATACGCAAATAAACTTTAAACGCAGCCAACAGGAGAAATTATTTCGCGGATGCCTTTCCCGTACGATGTTTAATCCGCATATCGTCATTGACGATAATTAAAGATTTGTATCTCCGTCCAGTTCCTTCCTCCTTCTCTCTGTTTTTCTGGATTAAAACGCAAATTCGGTACATTGTCACATGGGCAAAAGCTAATCTTCTTTCGAGTAATTAAATTACGCGGAATTAAATTTCATAGGAGTACGCTTGAAGATTGTAACATTTCTCTGCCAGGAATGAGACGTCGCTATTGAAGGTGAAATATAGAGGTATAATAATTTTATTTTATTCGTACATTCGAGATCTGTAGTTACGTTTCGAGTTTTCAAGTATTCAAATATCCATAAAGTGTCTAAAGACAAAAAAATGTTTAAAATTAAGAAACTTACATACAAATTTTAGCGACTTCCGTATTAAAGTTTTAACATATTATTAACAGTTATCTTTTATACTTCTTGTATTACTAACTTCCTCTTGCCCGCCAGTGAAAATGTGTTGTAAAGAAAGGATTCAGTGATTAGCACGTATCTCACGCCATAATTTCAATTTAAAAAATGGTAGAAATTGCAATTAATACAATAACAAATGATCAGGAATAATTTCTTTTGAAATACTTCGTGAGGAGATAATTACCAGAAAAGATTGCTCGATTATTTTACGATTGTGTTTGTCTTTATGGCAATGAAATTGCAAAATACAGAGTATATACGGGAGACACAATTAGATAATGCTTATGCAGAGTCCACACGTGCACTTCTGCCTCTCAAGAGATTAATAACTTCGTTCTAATATTTATCAGCACCGTCGTGCATTCATATCAACGAAATATAATTAATTACTCTGAGTAATTGTTATTCACCGGTTGTTGTTGCGCCGACGAATCGGTGCACGTGTCGTCATTAATTTGCCGACGATATTTTTCACGATGAAATGTTTTCGTTACGTGCCGATAAATTATGTTTAATGACGAACATCGTAGACAATGGATCGCGAAGTAATGCTAATTAAATTATAAAAATAATATTAGTTACATTTAAGAAGTAATCGTCAAGAATAATATTACAAATCAAGTCTATTCGTTTAATGAACGGAGCATGTAATATACGCGTTCGATGAGAGATAGAAAAATAGAAGCATATTATCGTCAAGTTCTCGAACTTATCAATATTTGTTCGTAATGTAGAACATTAATCTTAGAAGCCAGATTAAAACACAGATAATCTGACCTTAAAAATAAAATTTAATATTGGTTTTTCTGTATCATTTCTAAATTGAAGTTATAAATTTAAATTGAAGTTATAATAATTTATTCATTGAAATTGTTCGTTCTTCTACGATGCCCACCGATATCCATACAAAATTTCAACCTGAAGAAAATTTTATTTAACGAATTTCGTCAAGATTGAAAGTTAATGTGGTCGATAAATGATACCCATATCGTATAATACAAAACAAATTTTATTAGAAGAGTTTTACTCACCGATATATTACAGTACTATGTATACTTGACATCTTGTCTGACTTTCTCGTCCAAGCTACACTATAAAGAAGGGTTAAATCTCGTCTCTGTATGATTGAATGATTCTAGAAAAGTTTGTTTCGAGCGTGACCTGCGGAGCCGCGTGCGTTCTGTTTCAGTCCGGTCGCTGGCGTGTCGCCAGGCATCTCGCAGCGTATTTTCAGGATCGTAACATAAAGCTGAAGATTTATAGCGGCGATGCGACCCGCTCAGCCGAATGTATGTTTTTCGACGTCCGCAAGACCGCCTTCGGAACCTTGCGAGCCACCGAGTCAGAGATCAGCCGTAAAACTTTGATCTACAGCTTGCACCTACCTTGACCTTGTCACGTTCATGTCATTTGTTTCGCCAAAAAAGACTCGCGCGTGAATGAACTTTGTCTTAAAAATCGATACCAAAGGTTATGATGACCCTCCCACGCTCGACGTCACTTCAACTGTAGAGCAGTAACTCGGTTGAACTTTGATAATCAAAACGCTAATTAACGTATTGATCGATTATCGAAACGTTTATTAATGGAAAATTTAAAAATAATTTCTTCTAGAAAGAGAAGAGAAACAAGAATAGAAATTGAAAGAAATCCTTGTTTGCATCTTCACTAACAATGTTAGCGGGTTTCTTTCGCTGAAAACAAAGTTATTCGATTACCTGAACAAAAATGTTCGTATCATAAATATAAGATCATCCTGTGTTATGATTCATTTAGCTAATCAATATCTACAAGATTTACAAATTTTTTAACGGAGGAATTTACATTTTTATTTGTATTTAATATCTAAAGAAAGAGATATTCTTCGTATTCCAGTTCCAAACCTGAGAATTTTCAATCCTGACGATTCTTAATGAAAATTAAGAGAACGGAAAACATATAAAAATTGTTCTGACGAGGAAGCACTGAAAATTTCGTCTGCATAAAAAATACTGATCAGTTCGTCTAATTATGTACCTCTGTCAGATATCTTTTTCGATTTTACCAATGTACGTCGACCATTTGAAAAATAGTATACGATTCTTGTGTTCTGCAAAACAGCGCTTTCAATTTTGAGATTATATAACCTTATCTGTAATTATAGATCGAAATAGATGATACGGTTCAAGCTGTAATTGAAAATTTGAATTGAAATTATACGAGAAATTGAGTTAGATAGCGATATCTAATCTCAAATCTTACCTCTGACGATGCTCCATTTCGAGTGTCCATTCGCGTTCAACTTTGATAGGGATCATTTATTTTTAGACGATCAAATATTGTAGCAATGTTATACTGTTAAACTGAAAGATATACGAAACTTAATTACAAAATGCTGTTAATCGAAGTATAGATATTGGAATTTCAATTGCTCGTTATTGTAACCCATAAGAAGTTGGTCAATGTATATACTATTTACTATATACGTATATATGTATGTTAGAAATTTCTCCAGGTAACTTTTTCACGTTCAAAATTTTAGGGTAAGTGTTGTACCCTTCCTCACTGTCCACTTGCCAAAAAAACATCGCTTCATAGTAAACTCTAGCTAACTGAGCAGTCATAATCGATGCCTCATAACTAGGCGATTTCTAGTCACAGGTTATCGACTTTTCAGACATTCACTTGTGTAACCTACGGAAATTTTTATTGAGTCCTCCATTCCACCATAAATTATGGTAAGGCTAAATAATGGCGGGCTACCTGCCATTATATCGTCTTGAAAATGCATCGCCGCTGACACATATACTATGTAGAACCGATGCGTGTTATTTTTAATGATATAAACTTAGATATGGGTCATATGGAAATACAAACATTCATAAATATTTGTCAAAATATTGCTTCATCATAACCTCTTTTTGTATTAAATATAGATATTGATGTTATGTGCTATTTAAAACTGAATTGAATCCACAATTTCAACGGCCCATTAGCTCAGTTGGTTAGAGCGTCGTGCTAATAACGCGAAGGTCGTGGGTTCGATCCCCCCATGGGCCAATTTTTTTTTCCAATACCTGGCAATTTTTATACATTTAGAAAACAAATTTCATTACATTTCTTAAAAAAACCATTCATTTGTTGCTATTTTTGTCGTAAAAATTCAATAGAAAATTTTATGGTAGCAGTTCCGAGTATTCTTGCCCACAGAAACTACAAATAGACACTAACCTGATTTCTTCTTAGTTAAAACAGAAATCTTACCTCGTTCACTCACATTCACGAAAATTGATACATATATCTAAAATCATTATACTTGTTCAAAATTGATACACTAAATTTATCGAAAATTGATACGATCTTCGCACGTGACAAATTCAATTTCAACGTTCAATTTACTTTCAACAAAGTTAGACGTTGAAATTTCGCAAAACTAACGTCGGAATGTTATAAAAAATTTAAAGCAACTATTCTTGGTCAAAAGAAACATTAAAAAAACTAAAAAAGAAGTCGATCCTGCCAGGATTCGAACCTGGAATCTTCTGATCCGTAGTCAGACGCGTTATCCGTTGCGCCACAGGACCTTTTTTTTTTTTTTAAACTGTTTATTAAAACCCAATATACAATTATAAATACATTATAGTGTTCACAATAAACGGTGAATTTATATAATGGTATCTTAGGCAAAGGTACCGATACGCAACGGTACTACGTAGCCATGCTGTAATATGTGTCGACGCTTTACATTTTTCGTGTTGAGTATATCTTTTGGTTTAAGCCGCTGGAGGAGCAGAGCTTCTATGTGATTTTGTTTTTACTTGTTTTTATTGTCCTGGAAACTGGGTCGCAAAAACAGGACGCTTCGGTAGTATGTTTTTGGGTGATGTGGAATTTGGCGGGGGGGGGGGGATGAGGGGGCGGGGGAGGGGGATGTTAAATAAATAAGTTTCTTTTAAAAGAAGGAGGATTGCGAAGATTACAATGTTTGCACCTGTGTTGTGCGGGGGCAGAATTGATTTTTATCGGTTTAATAGATTTTCTTTCTTATTTTATTATGGGTTCAGTATCCACCAATATTTTTTTGAATTTTTTCTATGTTTGTCTTTGGTGTCTTTCAGGGGGAGGGCCATGTTGTATCTCCATCTAGTGTCTGCGGTCTGACCGTCTAGGTTTTCCTCGTAAAGTATAGTTTGGGTCCCTATTTTTCTCTTTATATGATAAATTATCGGGATGTTATTTTGGTCTTGTAGGTAGTTTTTTCCGTCAAGGTATGGGAAAGCTTCCGGCGGGATGTAGCCTGTTGTCAGAGTGTTTTTGTAATATGTGTCATTTGGAAATAAGCAGCTGAAGATTAAACTATTTTCTTTTATCTTTGCCGCTTGCGCGAAGTGGTTTCGTATTAGCTTTAGGATGTGACAGTCTATGCGGTGAACGTTGGCTAGGTCGTATATTATTTTGTTTTTTACGTATTTTTTGAATCCGCTGTGTTCGGATCTGTAAGTGCTCAAGCAAGCCCTGATGCATTTTCTTTCGAATATGCGAATTTTTTCCATTTGGGAGGCTGATATGTTGTACCAGATTGGGCAGCCGTAGGTTATGATCGGTCTGATTAGTGCTTGGTAGCATAGGATTTTTACTTTGTTGTCGAGATGTTTGGAGTGGAATAGTTTTTTCATTTTCCAGAATGCTTTATTGGCCTTGGTAAGTTGAATTTCGGTGTGCTGCTTGTAGTTTAATTTGTAATCTATGTTTACCCCTAAGTATTTTACGCAATTTTTGTGTGGTATGAGGGCCCCTTTGTCTGTTTTTTCTCTTATCTGAAATTTTTTGCAGTGTTCTCTTTCTATTGGGCCGATTTCACTTGACTTGGGTCTAAACAGTATGGTTTCGCATTTACTTATGTTGATTTTTAGTTTCCATGCGTGGTAATAGTCGTTTATTTTCTCAAAGAGTTCTTGGAGTTCCGTTTTTATAGTTTTGGTTTTGCGGCCTGTTACGTATATGATTAGGTCGTCTGCGAAGGCTATGGAGCGTTTATGGGTGGATGTATTGAGCTCAAAGAGGTTTAGTAAGTCGCTGTTGTAAATACTGAAAAGTAACGGGGAATTCACTGTACCTTGTTGTAGGCCGTTTTTTATGGAGAATTCTTTGCTTGATGAGTGTGAACCTTCAGTCATTACGAATGTTCTGTTTGTGATCATGTCCCAGGCTATTTTAATCAGGTGTTTAGGGAACTTTTTTTTGATCAGTTTGTAAATGAGACCTGGGATCCAGACTGTGTCGAAGGCTTTTTCGAGGTCTATTAAGCAGGCGGCAACTCGTTCTTTTGCGTTTAGAGCCCAGCAGATGTCCGACGTGAGTTTGTTTATTGCGTGAATTGTGGAGTGTTTGTGTCGGAAGCCGAATTGATTCTCTGGGATTATGTTATTTTTTGTGCAGAAGGAGGTTAGGGGGTTGTTTATGATTATTTCGAATACTTTGCTTATGTTGGGGAGGAGACTTATGGGTCGTAGGTTTGCGGGCGATGAGCCGTCTTTATCCTTTTTTGTTATAGCTATTAGTTTGGCTTTTTTCCATTTTCTGGGGAAGTATGTGTTGTTTAGAGCATTGTTGAAGAGTACTGTGTAGTACCATTTTATTTTGTTCGGTAGGCGCTTGAGTAAGATGTTTGGGATGCCGTCGAAGCCGGAGGATTTTTTGTTGTTTAGTTTGGAGAAGATTGTGTTTAGTTGATTGTAATTTGTGAAGTAGTTTATTTCTGGATCTGGTTGTTTGGGGTTGTCTGCGGTGTTTTCGTTTGAGAATGTGCAGACTGTTTTGTTTAGCGTTTTATCTAGTTTCATTTCATTTTTGAGTTTGTTTGTTTCGGCCATGATAATTCTGTTTAGTTGTTCTCGGCCCATGTGTTCGTTTTGCGTATGTATTTTGGAAAAGTGGGTGCCGATAATGTCTAGTTTTTCTGTTGTTTTAGTTATTATGAAGTTACCCTCGGTGTCTTTGATGGTGTTGTGTATCGTTATACCTGCTTCTTGGATGAGGGAGGCATTTTCTGGGGGCAATTTGAGAGGTGGGATGGGGTTTTGTTCTTTTGCTCTAAAGATTTGATTTATTTGTGGGAACATGTTTGCTGAGTCGTTTTTGGAGATGTTTTTTATTTTGTTTGTCCAGTAATGGTTTATAGAAATTGCGAATTCTTGTTTCAGTTGCGCTTTTATTCTGTGTAGTAGGAACTTTAGGAATTCTAATTCTTCTCTTTTGTCGTAAGAATAGTTAAATTTTATATTGTTTATTTTGGACAGTATGTAGCTTTTATCTCGCTGTAGATCTTTTATTTTATTGTTTATATAGGGCTCGCATGAATTTTTTTGTTTTATGATTGGCACGGATTTTTGGAGGGCGATTTGTGTGTGTTTTTCTATTTCGTCTAGGAATGAGTCGATTTGTCTGTTTGTTAGGTTGACGTTGTTGTAGATCTCTAGGTCGCAGTTTTGTTCGAGTATGTTTTGGAACTTTTTCCAGTCTGTCTTTTTGTAGTTGTACCTGGGTGTCTCGGTCTGGGTTTCGAGAGTTAGGAAGTCAGATGTGTTTTTGTTAATTTGAAATACTAGGGCGTTATGGTCACTGTCATAGGCTAAGGTTTTTAGGGTATTGTTTGGACGTAGGTTTTGGAATTTTAGTCGCGCATCTGCTAGGCATATGTCCAGGTATGAGCCTCCTTTTGGGTAAGAGGGTAGCTCGGAGCTGTACAAGTTTGTTTTGTAGTGGATGCTTTTATTGTCTAGCCAGTTTCTAATGAAGTTGCCTCTCGTGTTGTTTATTTCGTTTTTCCAGCTTGTGTGTTTTGCGTTAAGGTCTCCTGCTATTATATAGTAGTTTTCCGGTTTGTTGAGCTGCAAGAGTTCGAAGAGGTTATTGAATTCGTAGTTAAATTCTTTCTGGTTTCCGTAGGTTGCGTAGGCTGCAGTGATGAATAAATTTTCCTTATTGCTTATTTTTATTTTTATGATCGTTGTTTCTAAGGTTCTGAAACGTGTTATTTTATCAATTAGGATCGTTTTGTATTTTATAGGGTTTTTTATGAGGATCGCTGTTCCTCCTCCTTGGCTGGCGTTCGGTCTGTCGTGTCTTATCATGGAGTAGTTTTTGAAGTGTACATTGTGTCTTTTGTTTAGCTTTGTTTCTGAGATGAGTACTATATCGGGGGCTTCTTTATTTAATAGGGTTAGCATACTGTATCTTTTTTGGTTTGAAATTAAAGAGTTAGCATTTATTGCGATTATTTTCAGATGTTTTAGGTTAAATTTATTTGTCTTTTGCTGTGATGGTTGGTTTGGCGTGTTTTGGTTATTCGTCGTCTGTACTAGTGAAAGTGCTGAAGATGGCGTCGATCCTTTCTTCGTGTGTTAATAGAGTGTTTTTTATTTCGTTTAGTTGCATTTGTTGTTCTTTTAACGCTTGGAGGATACCTTTTTTAAAGTCTTCGATAACGTTTATAATGTTTAGATGGGGGGAGTTATCGATTGTGATTGGGCTTTGGCTTGAGCGCGGATCTAAGTTTGCTGATTGTGGGGAGATTTTGGTTGTTTGATTTAGTGTTGTTTGCTGCTTCACTACGTCAGAGAACTTTAGTTCTGGGACGTATTTGCGGCTTATTTGGGCAATTCGTTGTGTCTTTGCTTCTTTGTCTTTTTTTATTTTATCTGCTACCTTTTTACGGAGCTCTGCGAGTTTGGGGCAACCTTTGTATGACGCGGGGTGTCCATAGTTTTTGCAGTTGACGCAGAATATTTTGTCTTTGGTTACTGCGTTTTCCTTTTTTATTGTGCAGTCGCCTGGGCCATGGGGCTCACTGCATTTAACACAGCGGTAGTTTAGGTTGCAGTTTTGCGCTGTGTGGCCTATTCGCTGGCATTTGTGGCACTGAGTTATGTCATCCTTTTTTTTTATTATTTTTTCCCATTTTATCTTGTAGTAGTTAAAGTAGTTTATTTTTAGAAGGTTGCTTGTATTACTGTTGGGGGATAGCTGTATTATGTAGATTGGGAGCAATATATTGTTCTCCCTTGATCTTTTTGTCGTGAATCGTGTGACTTTTGTGAATTTTACGTCGTCTATTTGCAAGGCTTGTAGGTCTGTGAGTATTTCTGTTTCGGTGTAGCTATTGTCTAAGCCTTTTAACAAGTATGTATGGTGTTTCTCTGTTTTGGGTGTGTACGTGTAAAAGGTTGTGTTAGCTGAGAGGAGTATTTGTTTTGCTTTGTGGAAATCGGGTAGGTTTCGGAGGTAGAGTGCATGTTTACCTGCGTGTATTCTTTTAATATGGAACTGATTGATGCCCGCTACTTTCTCTATGAGCGTTACCGTGTCCTTGGGGTCTTGTAGGAGTATGTTTATGGGTGGTGGCCTGTTGTCTTTTGTGGTGGGTGGGGTGCTCGTGCGTTCCTCCGCGGAGCATCCGGTGGGGCGTCCGTCCGGTGCTCGGTCCCCCCTTGGCGATGCTGGTGGCGCTGGGCCTCCTGGGTTGTGCGATGGGGTCTGTCGCCCCTGCAGTGTTGATTGTTTTGGTGGTATGGTGGGACTGTGTTTTCCTATTTTGCCTCTTAATGTTTCGTTTTTTTTTTTTATTTGTTCTAGCGTTGAGCTCGAAGTAGAGTAGTTTGATGGTCCCGGTTGTGGATGAGGCTCTGGTTCAGATTCTAGTATACTGAATCTGTTTTTTGTTATGATTGCTGGAGGCGAGGTTGCTCTTACGGGCTTCATGTTTTTCATTTCTTTGGCCTTTTCTTCTTGGCTGGAGTGATAATCTACAACTGTGTTTCCTAGGATGTTTACTAGTCTTTTCGTCCTGGCAACCAGGTTTGGTTGTGGGTTGAGTTTCCGCGTCTTTTGAGCGGAAAGTCTTAAATTATTCTTGATTTTGTTGGCCGTTTTTTGTGTGATTATTTTTCTCTTAATGGCTTTTTTTATTGGGTCCACGGTGGGTTCCGTTTCGTTGCTTTTGGCTTCATTATCGGTAACTTCTATCTTTTTATACAATTTTATTTTGTCTTATCTTATTTTATTTTCTTTTTGTTCTTATTTGTATTTATGGAGATGATGACGATGCAGTATTTTTCACTATTTTGTCACTATTTTGTCACTTGATCCTTCTATTTTAGTGGATGTTAGTCTACTCTGACGCGCGCTCCGAGGGGTCCGTCCCGCTCGGTGGTCAACAGTCGACTCGCGCCACAGGACCGCGCGGTTCTCGAATTTACAATTTCTAGTTCGCTGATTCCTGGCGAATGCTTTAGGCTAAGTACTTACGAAACGTTCCTTTCTAACATTTAACCTCGCTGGCATCAGGAAATATACGACCCGATAAATTATCAGCGTAATAAGAGAAACTATTTCCGCTTTGAAGATTTAATAGCAATTGTTAAGAGCTTTATGATCAAAGAACACGACATTGTCTATGGATGTTCCGTAAATTGCGTTTTAAATATATACTGTTATAGCGTCTCTTTTACCACGTAATAATTAACTTCTAGCGACATCATCATCACACAGTTGAAGTTAAACCATAGAATGGTGCACATGTACGAACGAAACCCTGCTTCACTCTTATAATTTCGTTGTTTGTTAATGTTTTCTTTCAACAAAAAAATACCATAATATTACTTGAATATATTCTTTCCAATTAAACAATGAAACTCGAACTTACTGTTGGCTTTAATCGCACCTAGGAATATGCTCCGCTGTATGACACTCACCTATGAATATATATATTGAATTGGCAACTAAGTGATTGCGGATTTTACCATTAGGTGGTATTGACAAAATCCGCAATCACTTAGTTGTCAACCCAATATTTACTTCTACATTCATCTTCGCTTTCACACCCAACCGCGCCAAATTCGTAAATTCTATAATAATGACGTTCGTCCGTGCTGATGATTGCGCAAGGAATGCAAAGATATTTTAGGCGTCGTAGTCGCGAACCATTGAGGTCACTAGTCCATGAAGGTAGAGGAGTTAATTTATGGCACCCTCAAGTGTCTCCGCTTTCTCTTCCTAGAACTTAAAGTAACAAATATAATCATGATAGTCTCATAAAAGTGCTAATGAAATTGCAAATTTAGCATGACAATATAACAGTATAACACGCACGATACGTATATTTATAAAGGTGTTCGAATACTTTCGTGAGCCTGCGTATATTATCCTGAATCACGTGTATATTTCTATTGTCACAATATTTATCGGAACTACATGCATCATAACAGTATAAAAACCATGGCAACTTTTTCGAAGGATACTCGTTATCGATAAACTCCCTGCGGGTTCTCCACTTGGTTTCCCGTCTCGTTTTGCTTCCTTCTCGTGCGGCTCGAACGAGAATGTCGTGCATTTATCGTGGGCGTGGATTAATGATTATTAGTGTCGTTAACGGGACACGGTGCTTTGATACAGCGTGCACGCAGGAATAAAGTGGGTGAATGAGATATATATGTAGGTGGCTTTAGACAGAGATTGAGTGTACAGAGAGAGGTGGTAGAGATTTGTAGATCGTGGAATAGAATTCGATCCTTGGGATAACATCGCAGGAATTGTAACGATAGTTGTCATTAATTGCTGCGTGTTATTTAATTGTTGATTTATTGGAGTGTTTAATTATCGATTATTGGAAGCGATTGAGTTTGATTTGCGTGCGCGATGCAGAGAATAGCCGTGACGTGTTGATGGGATTGCGGGGATGATTGAATCACGCGAGGTAGAAAAGCCAACGCAGCTGAGCAAATTTATTTTGTAATAATTCGTAGCGATGTTTAAGCTTCTATTCTTACGAAATGTTTTCTTCTCTTTGTACATATTTTCCGAATATATAGATAATGCAAAGAGATCGAAAGTGGTAGCTTTGGAATCGATACTAATAAGCTACCGACGTTTGAAATATGCTTCAAAGTTGTATTTAAAAAATCAGAATACAGATGTGTAAAATATTACATATTGCAAGGAGAAAGGCAAGATTTTATATATTTCTATATTTTCAAAAAATTCATTCAAACTTCCAAGAATACACTGTCGTAAATCGGAAATATTTCTGTGAAAAATCAGGGACTCGTAATTCTAACCGATTCTGACCAACGACAAACGTATATTTTCCAGCAAAATTACTTATTAATCCCCTTCAGAAACCATCAGAAAAGATATGTTTCTATAATTAACAATTATGAAAATTATACGAATCCTTAATTATTATAAAGCTTAAAAATTTGAAAAGAAAATTGGATAATACAGTATATTTCCCCTCGTGGCAACATAGTTCAAGGGAGACTTCATAAAGCTCGTAACCTCTCGAAACGAGTAATTGGGTATTTACGAGTCTCGCAATTCCCAGAGCTCCTCCCCCGGCGCGAATATTACTCTTACGCTGTACCTGTATAAAAGCTGTTGTCGTTGAAATGAACTCTCGCACCAACCACGTTCCAAACATTTCCGCTTTTCGGGCCAGCTTTCCAGGTCTTTCCTTGCCAATGGATGATCGTGATCGGGCAGCGTGGAATATTTTAAGGTTCATTAAAGGCGCAATAATGAAGAAGTCTCGAGCCGGTTCTCAAATAACTTCCGGCTGGCTCTGCCGTAAGAGAGAACATTCGAACGAAACTTCGACCCCCGTTTTCCGCCCCCCCTTATTTCTTCCTCTCTCCTCTTTTACTTCCTTCCTTCTTTACTTCCTTCCTTGCTTCCTTCCTTCCTTGCTTCCTTCCTTCCTTCCTTCCTTCCTTCCTTCCGGCCTCGTTGTACTTTCCACCCGTTTTTCGCCTACTCGAAACTTCGTCCGACCAAGGCTTTCGGGCTGAAATTAAACCCGAACTTCGAGGAAAAAATTCACCAGCCTGTTCGCCAAGTGGCCGTTCTCCTTTTAGGGAGATGAAAACGATGGAGGGTTCCTTCTTTCGAATCAAATAACTTTCTGGATCTTTGCTGGAGAGGAAAGAAGTTGCGGGCAGTCGTTTTTGAATTTTGAATATGATATCTTTTGGTTTTGGTAGCCTGTCGACTTTATGTTTTGTCGTGAAAGTGAATTTGCGAAAATTGGTGTTAAAGGTAACGGTTAGACGAATGTTTATTTAAATTCATGTTTTTGGGGGTGTTTTATATCGTAATGAGTATTTTATTTTTTGTATATTTTCTATATATATTATAATATCGTATATACTATGTATCTACGTAGAGATTTTTGCACATCAAATTTTCACCAAATTTACTGGAATAGTATATTCATTTCGTAAGACTTTGAATTCTAAAGTGGAATATTTATTTCGAAAGCTAGCAAATTCCAAAGTAGGACAGCTCTATTTTAAGAGTAGAATAGTGTAGTGTTTCGCGAAATACGAGTCAGTAATCTACGAACGCGTAATACTTGCACAAACACCATACAATTGTTATGCAGTTACTTCAAGTCATGGAACCTTTGGGAGCGAGTTGTGAATTGTTGATGAAAATAGAGAAAGCTTAGTTATCTTACTTCTTAAATATTACATATTTGAGCTAACTCTGACGATGCTGACCGAGTGTAATACCGGAGGAAATGTCGGTTTATTCCGACACAATGCATTTCGTATTTAGTAATCTCAGAGAGCATGAAACTTTTTCGGTACCTTGCGTTTTGACTTGATTTTTGGAACTGTTTTATAATAGTTTTAGTTCCCGTAAGATATTATAACGAAAATTCACTATAAAATGAAGAATCTCCGTATAGGTATGCATAATGCACATGCAAATTATTCATTTTGCTCTGCGAGCCTCGACAGATCAAAATGTACTATACCGTAACGTTTGATTCTTGTGAAAGTACTATATCGCATTTGCGCCCTTTTTCTCTGACAATGCTATCTAAATCATTCTCATCGTTGAAAATTTTTTATTCCATCAAATGTATCTCGTTATAATCGTTGTAAAAGGTTCAGAAAAACGTGGATAACTGATTGTCACCATGACAATTAACGCGTTAAAAAGATCCTTATTTAGCGAAGCTATCCTCCATCCTAATACCCTAAATCTATCAATTCGAGTACATCCACGCTTCTAAAACTAAATTAGCCCAAAAATAGAAAATCAGCTCGGTTCGACTACCTCAGGTGGATCCAATTAGGGAGCGGAAAAAGGTAGTATGGCGCGACAGGTTCGCAGTAGAAATCAAGCGTAGTGGAGGGTGGCGTATCGATTTCGATGCACGCGCGTTCCTTCAGCCCGTAACGCCATTAAACTTTTACGATTTAAGTTTCCGCGGACGTCGAAGCTCAGAGAAGCCTTTCTGCCAGCATCCAGATACAGACGCACACGTATACGTATAGGAAGGTTGGAGACGACGATACGTTGATACCAGGTCGAGTAAAAACAAGCCTCGTCGTGTCCCTTCGTGGCTGAGGAGACGCGGTGAACGATGAAGCCCACGGCTGGTCACGTGTTGGACGTTATTCGTGTCGTGGATCTTAAAACTGGCGACTGTTGCGGAGAGGCTCGCGAAAGAACGGGAAACTCGTGACGGCGGAGGGCACATCGAGATTCCAGATCGATGAACCGACCCTTGTTAACCTCTACACGACCAACAGCTTCCTACCTCGGTTTCAGAATGTTTTCATTTGTTTTCACGTGTATTCCTTACTTCGCGAATGGGTTACAGGTTTATGATGCTGATGGTTGCATCTCGGGACGATCAGGCCAGTGACTATGAAATTATGAAAGTTTTGCAGTTGCAAGATAGCACAGTAAATTTTTGCTAAATGGTAAAACAAGAATATTGTAAGTAGAAATATTAATAAGTAGGCACAGTGAGATTCTCTGTATTTAAGCGCAATTTTAATTGCGCACGATCAAATGAGTTTTCATCCACTTTTAAATCCATTTATTTAAACGTGAATTCCCATTACCGTGTTTCCACGCGTATTCCTCGCTTTACGAGTGGATTGGAGGCTTTTCATGTTGACGATGGAATTTTTGGACGATTAGACAGATGCGTAGGAAATTCTAGAAATCTTATTTATGATGGGGCTGTAAAACAGTAGAATAAAATATTAATAAACTTTATAGAGAAGTAGTAGGATTGTAAGTTAGTAAATATATTAATAAATACAGTAGAATTGAATTTATGCACATGAATTCCTGTTACATGGGTGAAAATTCATAAGAAGTTGGAAGTATAATACTGACGTGTTGCTTGCGTATGTATGTCCCTATATATATTTTTAGTAAAAAGCGATTGCGTGTAGAGATTATGTAGCTATAGTTCATGAAATAGAGATGTGTAATGATTATTTATTTGTATGATTGATGTAGCATAAAGGTCATTGACTATTTCATTTTTTAACTACTACTTTTTTTATTTCTTCGATAATATTCCAAAGAATGGGTGTATTACAAAAAAATAAAACGAATAAAGGTAAATGAATCATATTCGACGAATGAGATGAGTATTGCAGTATTCAGACGAGAATCGTCGAAGTTTGGATCGTGCGCTCGACTTGACCATTGTTTGCGGTGATTCTTGGCGCCTCTCGGGTCTCTTTCATAATTTACCATAGCAGAAGGAGACACAAAATCGTAGTTGCGCTTGTACCTGGCTTGTACGGTTCACAGTTTACGGTGGCAGCCGGTCGTGAAACGTTTGTACGCTCGGGGACACCCATGAGCAGGATCCTTAGACGATTTCATGTTCATCTCCATGTAAATTATCTGTTTTTTCTTTTTTTTTTTTTTTCAAAATTCGAAAACTAATCGAAACGATGTATGAATCATAGTACAATATAATGGAAATACAGACGAAGCAAATTTTATATATAGAATAAAGGAAACGATAGATACGTTTATTGAAAATTCAAAGATGCAAAAATATACAGAATGCACATAATATGCAAAAATATGTAAAATATTCGAAGTAATATTCTTTATAATATTTTTGTTTTCTTATTTGAGAAACTTCAACGAATGTTTATACATACACGTGCGAGTAAATAAGTATGCAGAAAATAAGTATAACAATTTCTCATCCAAGTTCCAGTTCTTCAATTACATTCGTAGAAATGTGAATTGTCGTAAATATCCGCGGTTTACTCGTTCCAATGCTAGTGAAATTTGAACAGTCAGCACGATATTGTGTTCATAAAAAGTGTCTATAGCAAATGTTTGAAATGATTTCGCGAGTCACTGTACATATATACTCTCTTTGAACTTCAAGTATGCATCATCGTCATAAACGTTCCAAGCTCTGTGTCTGGTTTAAACAAATAAATTCCTTACTCCATCTTGCCGCATCTTCGCTTCTCAATTTCCCCTGCGGCTTCTCTCGTAACGCGCCGCAACGAGATTTTCTTTTCCAAGACCCGCTATTATTGCTCGGTTTAACGTCAATATTTACCAGCTTTCAGGATCCCTATTTTCCTATGTCCCACGCCGGCCGAGTTTTCCTCCTGATCCTCTATAGTTCGCGATGAAAGAGCTATTCCGCTCCGTTCCGCGTGATTCGCTGTTTTCCGCGTTGAACACGCGTTACAACCGTACTTACGCCTCATGTAAATGATACTCTCGCATCCGTTAAACGCTGGCGGCACTTTTGCCGCAGGAATTTGTTCCAACCTCCGCTTCAACGTTTCGAATGGTCCGTGGAATATCGATTAGAGGTCACGTATCGATCTCTCGATCTCCTGATACTGTCATTCGTGGAGTCGAGATTACCGTGCATTTCCGAATCTTTCAGGCGCTTATTGAAGATGTGGATGGATAGAATTGTCATAGTCACTGATTTATAAATTACCGTGAAAGTTTCAGCTATAGGTGTTTCCTTAGTTTCATTTTTAACGATTTATAGAATTTTCATACATTTTTAAACGTATCTGACTATTTCAAAAAAACGAGAATACTTAATTACGATTACTTTCCTAGATGAGTACGAAGGTCTTCGGTGTAGTTTTTATCAATTTTTTATCTTCGTTGACTCGTAGGATTTTTATATATCTTTAAACGCTATATTTGAGTATTTTACTAAATACGTGGACGATTACAATTATTATAATTAGCTTCTTGCAAATGAGAGCGAAGGCTTTGAGCATTTTTCTCTGCATTGCGACACTTTTAGAGTGTCCGGGAATTTTAAATTTTATACTCCTTTATAAAAATTGTAGAAAACGTGTTTCGTCGTTCTTTGAATGTTTAACATTTAACGAATGTTCGAATTTAACAAACGTAATATCTTGTTAGGAAGTTGAGGAATTCTATCGAGAAGCGAAAAATCGATTCCATGGCTGATCATTGGAAACCATAAAGATATTCTCGGTTGAACTTTCGTTTGGAGGGCTTCCGGCAAACTACATGCGCCACGATTAAGTTACACCTCAGGGCTTTCAGGTGGTCTTCGAAAAGTGCAGCTGGAGCATCGTTTTTGTTTGCGCGACAGCTTCGCGTTCATTCTTTAGGATTTCTTCAGTGCTTCGTTCTAGGTTTAACTTGACAAATTTTGTATTTAAATCTCAAATTATGCATTAATACGTTTTAGGATTGTAATATGAATTTTATTATTCTAATTCTATGGTAAATTTTGCGGCCTGAAACTAACAATGACAGAAGAATGAAAAATTAATAGAAAATGGATTAAAAAGTTGTAGAGATTCGTGGAATTTGCGAATAGGCGTAAAATATTCTTATAACCAAGCTATGGTAATATTTATTCCTGTAAATATGCTTCCATTGCTTCATCCATTTATTTAGTTACTCTGTCCAGCTGCAGAATTAAAAATTATTCATGCATTGGTACAATAATAAAATGAAATACGATCCAATGCTATGAACACACAGCTATATTTAGCAAATTTCTTTCTATCTACTAATCATTACACCATCGTATTTTATAATAAATACATCATCTTCTCAACATAAACCAATCTCCTTGTAACGATAATAAGGAAAAAAAATAGTAACACAGAGTATAAAATATAGAATACTAATGTAAATAAATGAAAGTAAATAATAATATAGAACAGAACATACAGAATATAAGCAACAACACGTATCAAATAAAATCCTGTTACATAAAACATAAGATCCTTGTGAGCAGTACAACAATCAACTGCAAACTTCTTATTTGCGATTTCGTTTTTAGTTTTAAGGAAACGAGGAAATTATAGGCTGCGAAATTGTTAATCTCTCGATCTCAAACTACCTCTGCCATATCCTGGCTATCCAGTCCTCATCCGAAGACCAAAGCTCGAATACTCGAGATATCAAAGACACGTGGAAATATCCGCTGTCCATCGCGAAGGTCGATCGTCCGATTTTACAGCTCGTAAAAGGGCAGCGTGTCCGTCGCGACGAAGCATCCCACCTCCGTGAAAGACGTTTGAAAGCTCGGTTTGTTCGTCGTTGGAAAAATTCTAGCGACCACGAAGATCCTGCAGCGAGGTTCGAATAAATCCACGAAGGAGGTCCGTTCGCTGGTTTACCGCGGCCGAGAATTTATGAAGTCGATCCTTTAGGCGTGTGCCTCCCGTCTGGGAATTTGTCAGAGACGATCGAACTAGAGGGAGCTGAGACGAAATAAAAAAAAATGAAAATAAAAAGCAAGGGAAAAAGGAAGTGAAGAGAAGGAACGAAACGGAGAAGGGAGAAGACATTGTACAGTACCGCTCAAAAATATATGGCCACTCACTTATTTTTGGCAGAATATAAATTTGTCTTAAATTACAACTAAAATAAAATAGGATGAATGAGAAATAAAAAGTCTGCTTGGTTATAGTTGTTGTAAAATATCACGACACGATAAAATTTCTTTTTACAAGCTAATATGCAATAGAAAGGTTGACATTTATAACGGTCAAGCATTATGCAGCAGATCTTTTCTTATTCAAAGAGTTCGTTATAGCTTGTCTGGCTGTTAGACTATAGGCAAGATAGAGAAAGGTTTTCCAAACTATAACATTCAATACCTCGATGGATGCTGTATCACGGTTCCACTGCAATAATCACGTGACAATTATTGAAATATTCGTCGTTGGCTATCGTACTTGGCAGCGATAACAACATGAATGTAAAAATACAATGCAAACAATATTTTTTATCCCAACATCATAAAACGTTTCTTTCGTGATTTAATTACAAGTTTTACAAGTCATCATTGTTGTACCCGAACAACTACGTACGATACATCTTCTAATTCCACAAGAAGATACTAACGAAAGTATTGCTTTTGGTAAGCCTCGTTGGTCTTCCATCGATTCCATATATCCTTAGTAACAATCAGCTGTCGCTAATAAAAATCTACTAAAATGTCCACATACTTATGAGCGATGGTGTATGCAAAAGGAAAAGAAAAAATAGGGAAAGGGGCAAAGGAGAGTGAGAAAGATGGGTTATCGAGGATGGAAGGATTCAGCGTGCGTTTATAAATATCGCCATTGTACGGGCGCCAAGTGCTGTATTTTTCATTCCTTATTTGTTGTCGCAAGTCTGTGGCTTCGGTCCCGGTTATACGCACTGGCCACGATCGTACATTTTCGAGCGTGCAATTTGCGACCGGTTGGCTTCCACCGAGAAAGCCGATGGCACCCACCGATGGAACCGGCCCGCTTGACCTCTGAAACGATCCCACGACACGAGGAACATCTCGTTTCGAGGCCGTGGATGCACGCGTTCGGTGTCGCGTGAAACGAATCGACGAGGCGAGAGCTACCCGAATGGTAGTAACCAGAATCCCTTGTATGAATTAGGTACCTCAAATCGGTATTGTTTTCGCATTAAATTTTCCCTCGTCGTATTATTATTAAGTGTATTATGAATTTTAGTTAGTTTAGTTTTCCTTGTCTTGGCTAATATTAGTTGTCTCTGAATTTTAATCTGCACACGATATCATCGATTGTAGGTGATTAACGATAGGTAATGGATAACTTTGTTATACAAATTTAGTAAAATCTATTCACGATACTTTACGTTACTTCGTTTTATCGTTGTATTTATATCTTGGTTCGTATTTTATATTTTATGTGACGAAGAAGAAATAAACCGTACACGTTGTTTTGTTATTTATGAACAATAAAGACGTGTTAAAAGTACATTGTATTTTGAATACCCTAGGGGAAGTTTTGGCACAAAATTGAAAGAAAAAGTCACATGTATCGACAACAATTCTAAAAGACATTTAAACTACTGATTTCGATTGGACTGATAAAAATAAAAAATTGTGTGGAACGTAGATATAAGGTTGTCCGAAAAGTTTCTTTCGTTTTATAAGGAAATAATAGACGCACAATGTTTTTTGTTTTACATTAGTTTATTGAATTATGTACGAATATAATAGTAGAAATATAACGAAATGGATTATACCTAATTCAATAAAATAATATAAAACAGAAATTGTTGTTCATCTATTATCACCTTATGAAACGAAAGAAACTTTTCGGACAACCTACTACTTACGAGTAGAAGTATGCATCGAGTTATTGGATCTTCTTGTTATATCGTGTTCAACATTCAACAATTATTTTAATTAATTTAATTACTATTGTTTACATATTTACTACTATATGAAACTCTCTGAAAACGATACTTCTTCGTCATATTAAAAATAGCTAAAAAGTAAACAAAATTCGTACTAGTAAATTGCGGAGATTGTCATATATCTATCGATCAATTTGACTGAAAGCAACGATCGATACACATCCAGGAGGCAGTGCAGTATCGTTTCGTAAAATCGACAACGTCTGCAGTGTTCATCATGTCGCTAACATCGCGTCCGCCGCATTAAAACAAATTTGGCGGAACTCACGCGTTCTCCGCGCCGTCAATAATAATGGGCACACGCGACCAATAAATATCGAAGGGACCGCGGTGACCGCCGATAAATCACTTTATTTCAAAACCAGGGAAAATGAAGCGGTCGCGAACAAATGTTCCGCCGGGAGTGTTATCTCCGCGACGAAATAGCGTGTAAACGGGAACGAATTAATTCACCTAGTGAATTTCAGCAAAATGTTCGACAAGTCGTATCGACGCTTCGGCGCTGTAGTTTTTCACGATAATTCGCGATCAAGGCGAAAAGCGATTTTTAAGTCGCGATTTTCTGCCAATTTGCTTAAACTGATGCAAGTGATTGGATTGATCAAGATTTGACCGGTACACTTCGTTGATTGAAACATCAACGAAAAGATAGTTTTTTTTATTTTTGTTCGTTTCATCTCTATCACGTGGTGCAGCAGATTTTTTAAAGTAGAAGAATTTTTACTGAACGACACATAGATTATTGATGAACTGTATCATTTACACGATGCTGGATACATGCAACGAACTCAAAATATTAGAAATAACAAATAATCACTTGGATCCGGAGATTGAGAAGCAATAATCGTCATAGATAAATCGCTTGGCAATGATGCAATGATGGTAAAAAATATGAAATACGATAGTATGGTGAAAAAGAAAATTTGTTTAATATGTATGAGAGTATGTGTAATTTCCAAGTCGTATTACAATATAAAGAATTGACTAGAATTGTGTGTCTTTCTAATTCCTCCGTAATAAAGCGTTTGAAATATACAATATAAACATACAATAACATGTTGTTTAATGGTCATCCTTAGCCATTGAAGATCAGCAATGGAAAATCAAGCAAGAATTCAGTTCCTTTCTACTTCTGACTTACAATTAATCATTTAGTCGTACCATTTCCAATTACTTACACGTATACTGTTGGTTCCTAACATGTCTCTGGTTAAAATCAAATCTCACACACAATTGAGCCATTGAATTTCCATCAAATTCGATTTGGTTCCTATCTTACCGAAGCAGTTTAAAGGAATACCGGTACGAGGTCTGCCTTTGGGTCTTCGATTTGCATTGGTATACGCGCTCAGCGGCGATCGTGTCGCGCTAATGTAAACTGGATTCAATGGTCCTGGCAGATCAGCACAGGTAAAAACGATTGTGCACTCTGCACGCGGCCATTTTAATTCTGTCGCGCGACACAGAGAACCGACATTAGCCACGGCATCGCGCAGCTTGTGTCCCGCGGATTCGCCCGAACGCTATAAATAATAACGCAGACCTTTATTGGCGACAATATTTCACTTGTGATCGGCCACGGTGGCTGGAAAGCACGGATCGGTCATTAGACGTTCTCTCGGCCGGACATCATGGGGAAACATAGAATTACTTCAAAGAACTTGGATAAATATTGGCGAACACCGTTGTACATCCTTCTTAAATTATGGTTTCTGTAAAAAATGTAGGTGCGTGTTCTTTGATAGCGATTGAATATAAGAAAAGTATATGGGAGAGACGTGGTACGTCTTGTCTTTCGTCTTTTACCGAAAAAAATAGTTTCGAAGTTTAAAATATTGTCGATCAATTCCATTTAATCGCTCTCTGTTCGATCTCGGGATTAAATTGGGAGTAATTAATATTTCAGATATGTCGATTGTCATAAGAACAGTCTTGATTGTTTGTGGATTTATTGCGTATTTTTGAAAGATTCGTAGCTTTAAATTTAGAAATTTTCAACTGTTTCTATTTTTCACATCGAAGTATTCCCTTGCAGCTACGAATTAGTATCAAAAATTGGAAATCTATGGGCGATAACTTATCATCTTGTTTCCTTGTGGTTTTATATAATACCAAGAGAGGTGAACATCTACAAATAATTTAGCATTTTACAAACATTCATCAGGATGTTAATTATTATCTTCTGAGTAACAGACATCGGATTAAAAAATTCTTGAATTTTTCGTAGTATATGTTCTAAATGTACAAGATGAAATATAAAATTAAAAATTTTATTTCCTTTGAATATTCTTTGGGATTCTCTAGCTTTGAACATCAGCTCCGTCGTTCGCGTTCTCACTTTTCGACTCTACAAAAAGCTCTCGTGCTCATATTTCGCGGTCAGCGAGGGTCGCGATGAACACGGAGCCATCCCGATGATTCACGGTCATGACTCACTTTGCCGCCACAGGACTGGTAGGAGTTCGCATAAACGGGAAGGTGCTCGGAACCAAAAGTAGCAAAGGAAAATAAAAGAGAACGTAAAAAACTCTATCGCACAGATTTTATTTGAAAGAAAAATCTGACGTGAATTTTTGACGCATTATCCGACAATCCCGAGATGAAAAATTTCGAATTGCAATAAAGAAAAACCGAAAGAAAAATGTAGTCAGAGAGTGAAAGTGTGCAATGAAGTGCAAAGATTAAAGTCAGAAGTATTTCACTTTTTTACACGTTTATTTGAAGAATAATTCTTTCATAATTTCATTCGAACAACTACAACGCATAGAAAAAATAACAAGTATAGCAAGTTAATGACTTAACTTCAGCGTAACGTTTAATTAACATGACAGAAATCGTAAAATGAAATATCGTGCTGCCACTTCGTATTGTTGCGAACAGAATTTTAACTACTACAACTAGAAGTCTGACTTTAATTACGTATTCTATATATTAAAATATAATCGTTAAAGAGGAAGGAAGAGAAAGAACAAACGATAAAATACTCGAAGAAATAAAGGAAGGAGACGCGTCCGAGGTATTTATCGATTCATGAAACGTGCAGGAATGAAATTTAAATTTCTATTCGAAATGAATCGTGACTGGTGTTTGTCAACCGTTTAATTACTGCAGAATCCATGAATAAAGCTCCATTGATTCCAACGTGAATTTCATAGCTGCACGGTCTCGCACATAATTATTGTTTCCATAATTATTCGGTACGATTTGCAAATTATTCGGATAATCATATGGTTTGTCGTTAATTCACGTATTTTTTTCTTCGTACCCGAAACGTTAGCTGGCTATTTTACGAACACGTATTTCGAGATAATAATTCAAAGGATTCACCGTGCTCCGCGAAAATCTTCTGCAAAGCTCCTTGATTAATTTCGAGAGTAATTTCGTTAAAATGTAATGAACACCGATCGCGTGAAATGTTAAGCGAATAAATTCTTTAATCGGTAGATATTTATCGTCGTGAAAGCAATTTGCACTGGAAACGAGCGTCAAACCGAAAATAATTTATCAATCGATGAAATTGTCGTTGTTTAATTCGTGCGGTCTTAATACTTCCATGATGCTCTCTAATCTTCCATTTTGGAAATCTATTTAAAGTTTAGGAAGAATTCATGAAATTTAAAATGGATTGGTGGTTTTCTACAGATTATCTTTTTTTTAGAAACGATATTAATGGCCAGAAGTTTCTCTCACAATAATTTATTAATTGATAACGTTAGCGAATTCACAAGATGTAAGTTGTGCGTTATTTAAATTTCACTTTCGCAATCTGATAATTGTGCAACTTTATGTTAAATGGAATAATCGAACGACTTGAAATTTGTATAACATGGTTGTAAATCTTCATTTGCTTTATAAATACTAAACTAAACTTTACTTTTAGACAGGTATTTGTTAATACCAATAACTTACGATTTGTAACTTGTAAAATTTCATTAATAATACCAATTCAATCCTGCAAGAGATCCTTAATTATCATAAGTAGATTATGCATTTGTATGCATTTATCACGCATTTAATATGCACATAATACCCTAAAATATATGAAATATCCAAAGTGTAGTATTTGTTACATTATTCAATAGGTAAAACAAAAATTTCCGTCTAGGTCTCATCTTTTACATTATATTCATAAATATATGAATTTGAATAGGGATAAGAACATCGCCACTTTAATCCTAACACTCCACTGTAAAGACAGAAGATTTTAAAGGTGACTTAATAACAGACATACGATATCAAGTCGAATACAATTTCTAAATTCATCATCTTAAATTACAACCACGTCAAAATTTCCTTCAATATCGGTATACATGAGTTTCTGTGCCACAAGGATCCATAAGATGATAGGTCTATTCTGTGCCTCGTGGTTAAAACATCGACGAGGAGATAAATTTACATATATTTCTACGCGGTCGGTATGCGAGGAACCGAAATGGCAGACGAGCCAGGACGAAGATGCGAGAACGCGGTACGTGGAGGCACGCGAGGCGAAATTCACGCGTGTCGTAAATCATCGTCGGTCGATTCCGCTGCGTACGCAGTGTCGTCGACGTAACATCCGTTCCTCGACGTTCGTTTCCACCGATAAAACGTACGCCCACGCCAATGCGGTTCGTTTATGCTGGCATAAAATTCGCCCGGGAACGACAGCTGTCTCGTCGTCTGACTGCGTGATGAAACGAGATTTGTCTTGGAGACCCAGGCGAAACTGGCTGGGAGTGGATGCGTGAGCCAACCATTCGAACAACCACAGATGTATAACATTCTCTGTGTCCACTTTGTAGATCATTATTATTTTCTTTCTTTTTCCCTATGTTTTTTTAGCTTCGATTAAATTGGATCGAAGGCTAATTGCATGGAAACGTTGAAGCAGATGAAGAATTATCGGAACCTTGGAGGAAAATGAATTTCGCGATTATTTTATGTAGCGAGACAGGTTTGCTTCTTGGTACGTGTGTAGTCTTTTTGCAGTTCGATAATGTATCTTGAGACGAGTAGTTTCGAAACTGTACAAGAAAACGTTTCGAGGTTTTAGCAAACGAGATTTTAATTATAATTAGATATGTTGTTACGTGGAAGAATGTGTACTGTAAGGGAATGAGATAGGGGAAAAATGTATTTTCTAGAGAAATATGTAACAAATTTTTATTTCTGTAGGGGATATCAGCCGGTCGTGACATATCTTATAAATGTTAGAACTTCAGGACCAGTTATGAAAATTTGTTGTATAGTAAGCCTTAGTTACTATCCCTTCTCTAAGTCTTATTCTCATTATTTTTTAAATATTTCACCCAAAATTGTAATTCTATTTTAACTGGTCGATGTGTCTTTCTTGTGTCTGTAAATAACAATTACATTTTCTTCATTAATTAATTCTACTCGTTACGATATTAAATAAGTATCATAAATTAAAAAATACCTTCCTGAGATTATGTTAACTTATCGATGACTTTGAGAAATGTTCAATATGCATAGCCCTGAAACAGAGCAGCCAAGAGTTGAATAGTCATCGCCAGGTTCTTCATTCGACGATCAGAATCATAAATCCTGTCAAGCACTAGATGTTCGCTTCTCAAACAAACATTCTAATCCTCTCTAACCTGATCCTATAAATTTCTCTTTTAAACTGCCAATTTATTTCTTCGATGACACATGAACGCGTTCCACTATTTTAAACAAAATTTAGACAAATCCAAACAAATCAATTTCTGAAACCGATCTCGAGTAAACACGATCGTAACCGCGCGTTTCTTTCCAAATCTCCTGTTAAAATCGCATAAAGTCACAGCGGCGGAATTTATGATCGTGCATCGAGTAACTCGCTGGTAAACCAATTCAGCGATATCTCGGCGTAAACCTGCGGTAATACCATAGCTTCCCCATCTTTTGCGGCGCGGAAGATAGTCGGAATTAACGATTTCCAAGCAAGGGAAGAGGTAAATATCGGGCAGAAGGGAAAGAATTCCGCGGTCCCGGGATAAATTACTGTCTCAGCAATAACGTTGGCATCGGTTTAGCGATGGGTAATGGTGAGTTACGCGTCGTTTATGTCCCGTAAAGCTTCGTAGAAACGCACGGCGGCATTTGTCGCGTCGCGATGCCGGCATGTGGCGGCCCGTTTCATTTGCCGCCGATAAAACTACCCTTAGCCTCGCTAGAGTATTATCGTGATCATCGTTTCCAGTAATTTACGGCGGTTTTACACCGCGTCTATGCTCGAGCAAAGAGAGAAAGTTTTTGCCGACACGGGAACGTTTTCGCGGTGCGATTCGACCAATTCAGGTGGAACGCTCGATTAATTTGTTCGTTCTCCTTCGTTGATTTCGGGATCGAAGTGAATCACAATACTCGGGTTTCGCGTGATGTTTGTAGATCGTTGTGTAAATTTAGAAAAATTTGTTCGATTTTTTTGTTATTTTTATTCTGTAATGTTGTGAGAAGAAAATTTTCTTAAATCTTTTTATTTTCAGTTAATAGATATTTAATTTGGTTATTAAGTTTGATTAATTTGGATTTTGAAATCGAAGTAAACGAGAATGAATTTTTGGACGATGTTCGGAGATCGCTGTTTCTTTTTATTTTACATTAATGGACACGTACAGAGCATCTGTTGGTCTCATACACATCGTGTAATTGACCTAGGTTATTATCAAGGAAACCATTAGTTCATGTCAATCTTGTACTTTAGAAACATGGGAAAATTTGTTGAAACTATTAGCAAGAATTTTGGTACCATAATATAAATTAAAATTAATTATAAAATATAATGTAATAAATTGGTCCTTGGAATTTCCCAAGCTATGTAAATCCTCTTAAATCAATTCGAGGTAACTTAAATAGGAAAATGCAAACAGGCGACCCAAAGTCTGATATGAATATCAAAATTGATTAAAATATAGACAAGAAGAAGGATTCATTTTACTATCTCAAAGTGATAAGATTATTATTATAATATTGAATTAATATACCTTTAGAATGAAGGAGAAAAATTTCAAATGAAATAATTTTCAAAAGTTTCGATAATTTTCTAATGATTTCTGAAATTTTCAAGTTTGCCTCATCTGTCTATAATGTAGGACCACTATGGTGGGAATGTAGGTGAAACGCGAAGTCATAAATGTCCCTATATACAGATGTTGAATTTCGTACTGTGGAATTGCTACTACAGTTAGTGTAACTTCCTGGTCCCAAATCGAGACAGGTCTGCATAAATTGGGATACATGAAGTTGTCATCCTCTCGAACAGAATATTACACGCTGTAAAACTGTACCAAGATGTACTTCGTTTTTGGAATTAAATTTTAAAACGTTAATTATTCTCGAAGCGCTTCAAACTGTAAGAAGAAAATGAATCATAAGACAGAAGTTTAGTAATGTAGTTTAGTATGAATTTATAAAAAAAGAGCTTAAGGATGAAGCGATATACAGAATGTACAAATTACAGTGTTTAATAAGTTAAAGAAATCTGCATTTAACTTTTATTTCTTTCCAAGAATATGAATTTGCATAAACATCCGCGATCTATTCGTAACAATGCAGTCACTGCAATGTTCTTCGTTCAAATAAAAAACAAAAGATTCAAGATACGTTTCATTAGGCGCTCGGTGAATCTTTTTTACCATATATGCTTTAATAAATTAGCATCAACGTCGAGATTATTAATTATCGTAAGGTTACATAGCTACAATTAGTCGGGATCGAAGTCAAGATCTAAGGGAGCCGAAGTCAACATAAAGCTTATCAAAATTTACGCCTCTGTCAACCAATTACCATCCAAGAATCATGCGACAGTCAGCCGAACAAGTCGCCCCTTGTTACTGTCAGCCCATAAATTGCACCGAACGAATTGCACTGGTCGCTGTAGCTGCGAACCATTGCGAGTTAATTTCCCATTCGAGCTAGCAGAACGCGATCTCAAGCGAAACGAAGTCTCTTCTCTTCGAGGCGAATGTGCGATCGATCGATGTTAATGTAGAATATAAGCATTTCTAATTTTTACAACCGATCGTTATCAATTATTAATCAGATACCACGTTGAGCTATTAAAACATCGAAGATAAAATATCTACAATGCTTTACTAATTTGAAAAAGGTCGTAAGTTTGACGAACATTCCATTAATCCTATCATATTATGAAATCGAACGAAAATTTACAATATAGATAATGATTTTCCTAGTTACTCATCTCGACCCATCAGTTTTAGCCATCGGCAAACTATAAACCATTGGTCTACAAAATGTATCTATCAAGACCAAAGATATCGCTAACGATGTTTCACAACTACTATTATCTGTAGCTGGAAAACAGAAATGATCGATATCCTGCCATATCTGATAACATCTCTAACCAAGGCTTTAAATTCCAATTTCTCTTTCAACCTACCTAATCTACCGATACTTATCGCAATTCATCATGAATGTAGGGTAATAAAAATTTCATCACGGTCTGGTTCATCGAGAACCCAACGTTGCGTTAATGCGACATCTTGTTTGTAATTTCTTATAGTGAATTCACATTATTAGTTCTTAGTCGTTCTAACTGTTTTCTCTTCAATTTATAGAATTTCTTTCTCTGCCTCTGATTTATGATCAGCTTCTGTAATATACGTATGTATCTATTATTCTGATAGATGTTACAACAATTTGTCAACTGCCGTCTCAGACAAATTGCAGAGAAGTAAAATAGAAAATGAGAAAAAGAGAAAAGAAAACCTTGATAAAACAACTTACTTCATTTATGGTTGTTCAATAATGTCGCGTTTACGCAATTTTTACACATTGCGTATTACAGTGTTTGGTCCCTTAGTGATTTAATCGATTGCTTCGTTGACAAAGGATTTGATATTAAGCATTTTCTATTTTCCACTACAAGTATCTTAAAATCAAACAGTTGGATGAGGAATTTTACGTCGATCGAATCCAGCAATGTTATCAAAGCCACGTGAAACCTCATCTTCGCATTTCGGGTTTCATTCGACGAAATGATCGCATTGCTGAATCTGATACCATGACATCCACACGTAATCATCCGCCGATAGTTTCAGTCTGGCAAACTTATCAGCTGTCAGTGGGCTTGACTTTGTAACGCGACTGGATTTATTGCGTATGCTCATGTAGCTTTTAAACGCCTCCATCGTGATAAGCTGGAAACTATCTTTTCATCATATCTAAACGAATATACATATTTCTATGACTTTTATATTCTTTTTTTGTCATGGATTTCCGTTTTGATAAGGTTAAAATTTCGTCTTGCTGATTTCTACTGAAATTTCTAAAACAACTATTAATTGTCATATGACATTATTTCAAATTCATATTCATATTTCTAAAATATAATTATAATTATATACTATTAAATATACTTACGACTAGCATATACATAGGTAGTCTTAAAATGAGGAAGATAAAAATGCTACGTTAATTTTAGTACACAATAAAGGTACGACAGTTGAGAAAGTATTAAAAAGTATTAATTTTTATCGTACGTTTGGAATCAAAGCAATTGAGTCGTAAACTTTTCAATTGACAAGACCGTGGATGAAGTTTTATAGCATCAGCGCCATTGTACTATATATCGTCCCGTATTTACCTTAACGAACTAATAAACATGTCGTTGGCAATTTTTAACGACCGCTGTATTAAGTTAGGCCGGACCTGATGAAGAACAGAAGCGCGGAATTGGCTTTCTATGCCGGCAGTATCAAAACTGGCGACAGCTGTTAATGATTCCGCCACCAATGACCCGTTTGCTTCGTCTTTCGCATTCGAGAAACTGCCGGCATTATAACGCCGGTTTATATTCGCCCTGGATTTAACGAACAGCTCCGGTGTTCACTTAGTAGACTATTACTGCCGTAAAATAACGCGGGATATGAACGTAACGCGTGAAATACGCTGTGAATCACGGTTTATAAACATCGTTGCGCGCACGTGGTTTCAATGAAATTACATCGCCGTGTCGAAAACTATATATATCCGAATGATGCTGAGAAGTACTTACTACTAGAAGTATGTACTTACATTCTGCGAGACGCGAATACGCTTAATTTAGAATGTGGCGGAATTAATTAATTTTTATACTTGGTAGTATTTCCTCTAACATAACGGTGCACCAATGTTTGAATATGTCTGTCAATAGAAATATTGATTTCAGATTTATTATTCAGAGTCATGTGAGAAATAAAACAAATATCAAACGGCTCCCTGAATAGAATACGAAACAGAGATACATATTTGAAATACGTTTGAATGATGTAGCGCTCTGACACTATCTACATAACACTTGGTGAAGCGCGCGATAAATTATGTCTCCCTTTTCGAAGCTGGATGAAAACATATCCGTTTAATCTTGTATTTCAGCTCTTTCTGTCGATGGTGTAAAAAATGTAACAATAAAATTGAACAGAAAAAAATTTCGAAGATAATTTCCATGTAAAAATGTCGACGATACGATGAAAGAAGTATAGATGAAAAAGAAGAATCTTTTCAATGTGTTATATACGTTCCTTGTTGTAGTGGTGGAAGCCTTAACCTACGTTTACCCGGGACTCGTTTTCCAGTTTTTCTGCAGAGAAACAAATGGCTGTATAGAAAGAGGAAGCTCTGCTCATAGTAGACAAAAAATAGACATCTGCGAACCAAGCGAAGAAGATAGAATAGAAACTTCATTGACAAAACTATGCGGAAGCTATTTTGCTTTTTCTTCTATGCAAGACGTTAAGTAGTCCCTGGGAATTTGTTAGTGAAGTTGCTTCTTGTTTGCTAAAAATGATTAAATTAAGAGCTCTCTTGTATTATTAGTTACAAATATAAATAGTAACAAAGATGAATTAATTTCAATTTCAATTTTGCCTTGGTTCTGTTCACATCTTCGCATTCGTATCTTCCTTCTTTATGATATTATTAAAAATAGCTTGAAATATACAAAAGGCGCTAAAACTACATTGAATACTACATCCGAATATTCAAAAGGAATCTACATTTTGACAATACCTATTCACATGTAAAACCATATGAAACATAAAGGACCAAAATACTTCCAGATAAGCAAAATCAACAAATGTAAAACATCAGACAAAACCGAGAAGAGAACTCTTTTACACCAATTAGCAGGTTAATGCAATGCCCTCGAAACAGAAAGTCGTCGTTTTCACCCTCGACGGCCAGTGGAACGCGACGGTTCCTTCGAACGGCGGAGAAACGGCGCGTCGTATAAATTCGCAGCGGCGAAACCGAGGAAGAAGGATGGGTCACGGTCCTCCGTTGGCGGAATGGCCGTCCAAACGGATATTTATCTCCGGCGTAATTTATACGCGTCATTTTCGGATTCGTCGTCCCGAATTCGATGCGTCCGCTTTGAGATTTAAGCGTGCCGCGCGCGCGGGCCCGCGCAGCCCCCGTATACAACTCAAAAGCTGAATTTATTGACTGGCGGGGCCGATAAATTGTTTCGTGGGTCCGTGGCGGGGCGCTGTGGCAGACGTTATTGAGCCATTAAATCGTGATTACCCGCGTGTTATTGAGTGCGGTGACACGAGGACGAGACGTTCTTTCTTTCTTCCACTGACCGTTCCCCCTCTTCGTCGCTTCGGCTTCTGCCGGTTGCATCCCCACTTTTTTTTCTTCGCTCCTCTCCTGTCTTCCTTTTTTTCCCCTGATCTTTTTCGTTTCGTTTTTTCACTCGCTTCAGGAACCCGTTTCACATACCGAGACTTTGTTTCTTTTCGTTTATTGCCTCTGTCCCGATGATAGATTTGCGAGTCGCCGTTCGATGCGATCGGGGGGGGGGGGGGTGAATGCTCGATCCCCCAGAGATAAGATCTCCGTTTAATTGAAACGAAGTTTAACGAAGGAAGTGTTTCGAGGATTCTCCAGGGGTTGTTGTGGACGAATAATTGGAAAAGTTTCTCTTGCTTGCAAATTTTCGATAGTCAATATAGCTACTTTTACATCTTGGATCTCTTGAAAAATTCTAAATTTTAGAAAAATGTGTTACAACGATGAAATATCGCTCTCGTGGTTTCGTTAATTTGTTGTATAAATGTTTGTGAAATCTTTTAAATCTATCTTTCTCTGGTGACGCTATCAACCTTCTCAGTTACGTGATACGTATTAAAGCTGTGGAATTTTGAAATTCATTAATAGAAACTTGAATCTCTTGATTAGGTTGATATTACGTATAATTTTATAATATTATAGTATAAGAATATAATAGTATAAGAATACGAAGGTTTGACCTTTTCAGAGGCAAATGCATCAAAACCTGGAACTTTCAGTAGTATTTTCTTAAAATATACAAAAATTTGCGGAAATGAAAGTTAGGTTAGTACACGACAAGCATAATGCTGTAATACGATAGTGAAAGAAACGTAGAGGATTAAAGAAAAAAATTTGATGAAAGATTATATAGAAAGATACGAATTTCAAAACCTCTCAAAGATACGTGAAATTGTACTGGATCTGGATTATAATTCAGTTATTCCAACCATTATTTTTCTATTTCTTACAATTTTTTTTTTCAATAAAAAGTATGTAAGTAGGGAAAATGTGAGTTAATACATGACAAATATTATTAATATTACATTTTTCATACTTTGAATTCGAGATTTGATAAAAATAAATATTTAATAGATTTCAATATTCCTCGGAGATATGTTAAACAACATTACGTACCTAAATTATACGTATTTCAGCGATTGCGTGCTTCCTTTAATTTCAGCTTTTATTAATTTGTCGATTAAACGAATGTACTAATAAAAGGGTCATTACAGAAATGTGATCTGCAGCTCGAACAAAAGCAGTTTGACCGAACGATTTACGCGATATGACGTTGAATCTGTTACTGCAATTTTATGACCTGTAACGAGCGAAACGCATCAATCTGAAAGGCTGATTCCAGCAACGAGGGTAATTACCGCTTGAATATTGTAGCAATTTCGGTGCCCCGGGAATAACAGTAAAGCATTGCACGTAATAATTAAACATAATTTAATAGCACGAAAGGACATTAACTTTTGTCAAACTTCCTCGTTAAGTATACGCTCGTTTACGTTAAAAAAATATTCTGTTTAAAGAAAGATTATGACTGGATCAGATAAACTTCAAAGATGATTATGAATTTAATGTTATATCATTGGAATTATCCTTGTTATCGCAACATTGAAATAGGGTTAGGAATATAATATTATTCTTCCGCTTCGTATCAGTCTAAATAATGTGACAAAGCGTAAAATTGATTGCCAGTCGTTCGTAACTACTTTAACTCGTATTAATCACCGGTTTAATGTCCTATTTTAATGCAAATCGTCTGCATTATCAATCAATCACGGTCCGAACAGCTATCATTTATTTTCTTATTGTCTCTAATTCTTCGAATATTATGTACCATGTTTGTTTCTGTATTGTTTGTACCGTGTAGTTACTAATGTATATATTTTGCACTTAAATATACTTTATACTTTAACAATATAAATCACTGTCACGTAATTTATAGCGAATAACAAACGTAGTGCTATTAATAACGTAATTGAATCCTTGTTCATTTCGTATCGTATCAGTCATTATCAACCGCATTGATTCCAACTGATCAATTCCTTAATATGCAGTGAGATTATGAAACGATGAATTGACGACGTGACTGCTTTCGACGTTCAAACGTCTAAACAAATTAAACGATCAAAGCCTCGAACTTTTATTTTACTTGGATGAATAAATTTATACAGTTTCTACGCGTTCTTTCGCTGCTTTCTCTCTCTCTCTCTCTCTCTCAACAAACTGAATCGTGCTAAAAGAAACTCTTTCATACACGTACTTATAAATTACATTGCAGAGCTGAATTAAAGAGTACATGGTGGTTCTAAGTGCACTACAAGACGTTGATAATCAAAGAGGAAAGAAGAAAAAAGTAAAAAAGGGAAACAAAGGAACAATGGTAGGGCTCAATGAAGAATTTGCAGCGGCGTGCGTGCCGACAATAACTGAGGGCTATAATTGCAGTCTAAATATGCATGCTGGATGCGGCTATCGGGGTTGACTGTTCCATATTCAGCGATTAAGTGTGATGTACGAGTTTTGAGTGTCGCGGCATATCAAACAGGCGTAATCGTACATGTAGTAATCCCTCGCCAGCTGTCTCCCTTCCATTCGACGATTCTACCCCTCCGCATGATAAATTCCCGCGCAATTAACTAAACTGTGCACGACGCCGATGGAACGTACGTATCGTGAATGCTAAATGAATGACGACGCGACTTTTGTCGACCTCGATCAGAGTGCCGTTTTATATCACGCATTGGCTCGTCTGTCTCACGGAAACGATCGATGCGTTTCGATTCGTGGAAATTAAGCTTCTTCCATAATAGAACACAATCCACCGTTTTACAGTGAAATCTCTACGATACTAGAAATAGCAGTTCAAAAATGTGTAGTTAATTGTAGGTTACAATTAGAAACGTGTCTATTCGCATGCTATTGATAGATACGTGTTACAGGAATCTGTTAAATGTCTCACGCAAATTGCAGAGAAGTTTATAAGAATAAAAAAAAAGAATAATAGAATAAAAATAAAAAATAACGTAATAATCGTGTTTCTTTGAAGAAAATACAGAAATGAGAAAAATATAATAAACGCAAAGCTTCGAGCTTTTGGAACAGTCATTCAATTTTGTTATGGGACTATACAATGGGACTCGGGAAGAGAAAGATACCTGAGGGTGCCATAAATTAGTCAGTAATGCGTCGTAACTCAAGCAGATTGACTATTCTGCAACCTTAACGCAGAAAAACGCATTCTTTCGTAGAGCCGTCGACGCGGATGATCGTTTAAAAATATTTTTTTTTTTTATTATTTAATTTGTATTTTACAACTTATCTAGCTGGACATTTGGTAAATTTGTCTAACTTAATTGCTAAATAACATGTGGATGGCTACTTCCAGCGGGATACCATCTTCGAGTTTGATTAATTTAAAAATATGTAGATGTATTTCATATACGAACATTTAGTAGTATTTTAAGTACGTATAAAAATCTCTGGTTCTATTATATCTAAGTGGTTTATCTGTATCTAGATAGTTTTGTTTATACTTATACAAGTTTGCAGATGCAGTCGATCTGTCCAGTGATGGATCAGGTAGACGGTTTGGTCATCGCGTGACAGGCTTTGAACATCTGGTTTCTGCATCTTCTCACTCGGCAATTTCATTAGACGTTTTCGCTTGTATGGCAGTCCTTCCTTTTACCTTCCCTTACGTTCTCCTTTTGAGAATCATAGGTCGATGCAAGGAAAAAAATTGAGTAAAATCTTCCTGACAATGGTAGCAATGACGTAACTTGTTACTAATATTTGTTGCATATTTTTAATGTATTTGCATTTATTAATATTAGAGGAACTGTTTCTGAAATTGTTTATATTATAATAGAAATGTTTAGTTGTTAGAGCGATTGAATTTAAGAAGAGTTTTTGATATACAATAAAATAGTAAATAGATATAACAAATGACAATCATCCATTTTGATACGATTGTAAAGCGAATGAATTGTTTATTACAAAAATGGTGAAAAATATTGGAATTACGAACTCAAATAGCTCTAAATAGCGTGTCGTGAAATAAAAATGTTACAACGTCGGATACTCACCAATATAGAATTAGTACACAATCGGATAATTACATATGTGTATAGATAAATTGATAACCGGTAAAGTAGGCGGGTTTGTCATTGAAATCCTCGTTAGTACAGTGGTCAGTATCCCCGCCTGTCACGCGGGAGACCGGGGTTCGATTCCCCGACGGGGAGAGAGAGAAATATTTTTATTTTTAACAATGACGATGTAATTATATCTTATGCATAATGCAAATATGTAAATATTCATAAAATAGTAAATTTTTGATAACAGAAGACAAAAAAGTAAAACTTCTGAAAAAAAAGATTCTTCAGAATCATCAAAAGTTCTTCCGTTATATTCACCTCGAATTTCACCCGACTGACCGACGTCGTTTAATCAGCTGAAGACAAATGGACGAAACACACAGCGTAATAACAAACTATGCATATAATAATCTCTGTAAAACTTCCTCAATAACAAAATTAAGATCAATGTTCCTCGGCATTGCCTCGTTGCAAAACCACATTCTTCATCACACCGCGTCATCCACCAAACAAAATACGCATAAAACACAATCATCCGCCCAGTTTTATACTTCGTAGCATAAAATTCCAAACGAAATCGCGAGAAGTCACCATGAAACGACAGCTCCTCACGAAACCTTCGTTAATTCTCTCGTAATATCCACGTATAGTATAACTCAGTAAATTACTATAATCATCGATATTATGTATCTGCTTACGCGAGAGAAAGAGACTATTATGTGCCTCGTAGATAATAACGATCGTCTCGTTGTCTCGGATCGATGCGTGGTATCGGTAAAACCCTTGTATCAATGTGAATGAGAAAGCCACGGTTTCCAAGAGGAAGAACGTAATTAGCTGGATGTAATTGCACCCATAAGGATCCCTCCTGAAGTTTCGAAGTCGCAGCGAGACATCATTTCTCCTTTAAGTCCCCCCCCCCCGCGCGCCTCTCTCGCTCTTCCTTCCTTTCCACCCCAGTGAAACCGACTTCGGGGTCTTGATCGTGTTTACCCGTAATAAGCCTTAATCGGGGCTAGATTTAGTGGCGCGCGGCCTTTTTTGAATTACACCCTCGTTGCACGCAACGATCGAGGGCCGCGTATGTATACGCCCCTTTGGAGTGGAGCCGCGAGACCGAGGGACACCTCGTGAATCCGCCTTAATTTCGGCCGCCTCCGGCGATCATTTCGCTCAATAAATCTCGTTTACGGAGAGAGTCTTGTTGGCCACGTTGGACGAACAACGCGGTCGCAATTTGCGGTATTGTCGGCTAACTGGCCGGACAGAATTGGCTTTTTCGAGAGGCTCGACGCGGACCCGGAACAGACCGCCGATCGTTGATCGCGTAGGATCGTGAGGGTAAGAGGTTTAGTTTGTTTTCGGTTGGATTATGCGATAGCGTTTTCCGCGATTGAGGATCTCTGCGTGATTTTGCACGTGTAACAATTTAATTACTGAATCACATGTGCGTGATATTCTTAGACAAACGTATTTTCTCACGTTATATGAATAAACTTACAGAGTTACGTTTATATATCTCAGCCTAATCTTCATACCGTTCTACATTTCCAAGAATTCGAGAAAGATTCCGATAGATTTATCAACGTCTCTAGTACAAGTATAATATTAGATTATTCGTTTGTTTCGTCTTTTGGAACGATGCCAGCAAAAATAAAAACTCTTGTTAGGCAAACTTTCGAATAAAATTCCACGTCTTTTATCAAATATAAAAGATGAGCAATCGATTCGTGATAAACGTTATAAGTCAAAATAGGTATATTTGACTTGCAAATAACGAAACACTTATTACTGTAACGTTTTCATTACTCGCGACAAACTTTAACCAATGCAATTGTAAGCACTAATCTTACAAATTAGAAGTCTTATCGTAACCATTTCAAAGAATGCAATTTAACAAACAATCCGTATCGTCCTGTTCCACATACCATTCCACTGGCTTAATAGTTAGTTTCAGAAATAGTATTGCGAACAAAGTTGGAGTTGTTCCGCTTCATGGAACGTGGTCGCTTAATAGTTAGTGGCCGTTTTGTTGAAAGGTTATCATAGTGACCCAGTTGGCTTATCAACGAACGAACGAACCATATTTAAAGATAAGAATCCGTATTTAAAACTCGATGCCCGTAAATAGAAAAAATTATGATATGTGAAATTAATGGAATGCACACTGTGCATTGTGATCGTTGTTCGATCTTAATCTTATTAGTCGATGTTATGTATCATCAGATTGTACGTAAGCAATAGAGATGTAAACTATAATTAGCCCAAAAGATCGATAGAGGAGATTGTAAAAATCGTTTGTAGATCAGAACCTAATCACTTGAAAATTAGCTCGCTCATTCCTTATACGATTCTACTAGTATGTCTGCTGCTACGCTAGACGCTAGAATTTGGGTGAAGGTACGTATAATTTTAATTTCCAATTAAAATATTTCTTTCTTTTTTTAAAAGGCAATTTTAAAAAAGCGGTTCAGACTATCTTGTAATTTTGATCTGTGTCAAGAAGGTATTGTATTACATTGCTATATAGTTCTTTCCTCCTACGAACTGCTGTATTCGATGTCCTTTACTTTTTTAATGAAATCCATTCGTAATGGCAGAGTAAGGAAACTACTAACAAAGATTTCATAAACAGACTTTTATTCACGTCGGATCACCTAATATCAAGTTTCAGGAAAACTGCACGTTATATGCATTTTTTCATCTTTATCTCAAATTTTCATTCGAATGCCGCATTGCGTGTCGCGACCAAAATCACGTTAAGTTTCTCCTTCGTAGTAATTAGTTGTAATTAAAACTTATTGATAAGAATTTTAAAACTTAATTAAATCTTCTTCCAACTAACACACCTATTCGACCAATATTATCATAATGGAATGGTTAAAAACGTCGAAAACACGCCCATCTCCTCTATCATCCTATCGTGTTATTTCTTCCCTAAACTGACAATTTTATCGCTTCGATACCGATTACTTGCGATCGCAAGCAAGTAATTAACCGGTGCGCGGATCGTTGAAAAATTGGTGGCGCGTAATACCCTATCGCGCAAAAACGAAATAAAACGTGACGTGCCGCGTAAATATTCCCTGTTATAACAATCCACGAACGACAACGCCCGAAAAATCTCTTTTCCCTTCCCTGTTAATATTTACCTTATAGGCGGAGCCTGTAATCTTCGAGCGAAGATACATTTTGTGATCAATCTTGCGGGAAGGGTGAATTGATTTCGACGAAGAACAAAACTTGGTTCGTTACACCTGTTGTACAGGGTGACGCTTTCGCTAGTTAAACACAGATCACCGTTGTCAATTTCGTACAAATTTATTGTGATCGATGATTCCTCGTATCTTTTGTGAAATTTTAAACGCCCCAAAAACGAAACACATGTTCGTCGTATTATGCGTAATGAAGAAACAAAAACACGTCTCAAGATTGTGGACAATGTGTAATGAGCAATAAATGTAAGAGTTGGTCAAACTCATGTTAAAATCAAATACACAAATGTATCATATTTTTCTCTGGTAATCTTTATATAGAAGATAGGAGGAGAAACGAGGACTATTCATTTTCTTTTGATTTTGTAATATATTTTGTCTCTGAGAATTGCAGTAGCAAAACTACCATATCACAGTGATTCTAATGTTCAAAATGTCTCTGTAAAAAACGGGAAATCTACTCTGCACTGCAACAGAACACGGATGAAGATAATTAACATTCTATCAATCGTTTTATTTTAAGGTGTATAATTAAGATATAATTTGTGAATAATATAAAGTTAAATTCTTTAAGTGTTGTTCCTTTTTTAGTGAATCAAAGTATTGAAATTTAATTTTCTCGATAAAGCTATCCTGTGGCGTTTCGTTACTTTTCTCCCTTTACTCTTCATATAACGACGCGATATTATCGCCTTGCATCGTTGACGTTGCCTACATGTTAACTAATATACAGGATCACCCTGTATATAGCAGAGTGAATGAAGACTCGGTTGAGTGACGCGCGTCCAGCTTAATGACAGTGGCAACTTTGTCCACGACGATGGAATCTGTCCATTCGAGCACAAGACCTTCGCGCCGCGTCGCCATTATTTCTTGTAGCTTCTTCCGCCCCTTTTACTCCCTTATCGTGGTCGTTTCGCCACTCCTATTACGGCGAACCAGTGTTATTGCCTTCTTATTAAGGGAATAATTGCGATGTTTTACGATCGCGTTCCCGATCAATTATCCAAAGAAACGGAGCAAAACGAACGGGACCGCGGATGGTGAGAGTTGTTAACGAGCCTGGCTGATCGTCGCGCGAAACAAGGGTCAGAGAATGTCCCAGGTAATTTCCTCCTCGTGGTAGCGCAATTTTTGATTACCACTTTTTGGTTACCGAACAGGATTAACAGGATGTTTGTATTGAGATTGATAGGCTCCTTGCATGCTTTCTTCCGGCGTTTATGATACTCGCGATTGGTAGTTGGTAGGATTTAGGATTTCTTTAGGTTTGTTTTTCGATAGTCAGTTGTGGAATCGATCGACGAGGGAAGAGGTATGAGACGCATCAAGGATGTAATTTGGATGGATACGCGATGTTCTTCAGTTGTTTGGGATAGGTATAAAATTTTATGTATCGGTACGTGGGAATTAAACATTAGCTTTTTTTTTATTGAATTAGGGAACTGCACACATGTGCTGGACAGTAACTTTTTAAGGGGCATTTTCTTGTTACAAATATCGATCCTTAATGGATTGAATGAAATATTTGGTATTTCGGTTAACACGCATATATTTTATGATTTTTAAGTGTTTATATTAAATGTTCATTAGCTTGCAGATTCTGTAATACAGTAGACATAGATACGTGGATTTAAAAATTAAGTTGTTAATGGGAAAGAATAAATTAATCTGAGAAAGCAGCTTACATTTTATATGTTACGTATAATATAATATTCTGAACGAACTTTTGGTATATTAAAACTCCATATGGTAATTAAAAATTAATAGCATTAATAAATTCTGTTGCGTTATACGTAATAAGAAATGTGAAAAAACCCTCTCTAGTTTCCCCATCTCTTTGCAACCTGCAATTTGTCAATTCGCTAATATTTATTTTTATCTATTGTTTATTATACTTATACCCTATAATACTATACTATCCTCGCCTATCGGCTTAGGTTGGACTTCCAGTTTTACATTTTTCTCTTATTATCCATTCACCAATATTATCAGCTAGCAAATTATTGTGCAAGACAGTCCATTTGCCTTATCCTGTATAATACATTTTTACAGGTCGGACACTCTCCCATTTCCAACGATCCATGCATTCCACGAAGCGCTGTCGGAACAGCTATCAGAAACATTCTTTAATTATTTGACGTATTCGGAAAGAATCGCTTCTTTGACAAAAAAGAAACGGGGATAAGAACCATTAGCGAAAGTTGTGTTCGCGAGCGAAAAATTTGTCTCACGGTCGCGGTGCTAATTCTCGGTCGTGCACGCGTCTAGAGTTAAGTGGACGAGAGGGGCGCGGCCAGGGAAAAGGTGAAGTGTTGCCACCCAAGTAGAAACTTCCTTCGTTGATTGTTCCGCGGCTCTCTACTGTAGTAGAGGTATACCGTAGCGGAGGTTGCACGACGTTGCTCCCATGGCTCTTCTCTTGACCGTTCCCCGTTTGGCCAGGCCATATGCGAATCGGAATGGCCCGTGAAAGAAAGAGAGGAACGGTCGTTAATTATCCCATTCCTGGTTGCGAGTTCGCCAAGTCTGTTGTTCGTTTCCTGTGACAATGGCCAAAGAACCTTGAACGAACAGCCACTGGGGATGTACAACAAACAGAATCGACGGGATCAGGAATACGTCTAGAAGCTTACGTTTCGTGGAATGCATGTGTGATGATGTTTATTATAGAAGTGAATCAGGCAGACAGTTTCATGTTCGGTGGATCGATGTTGAATTCAATCTTCGATATTGGTTTTTCTGAGAGTTTTCCGAGGGACCCAATATAGATGCTATTATTTCAATAGATATATGCGATAAACACTATGGTTATTATAGAAGTTTCGGTATCGTAGAATTATAAAAGTATTGCCTTTGTATATTAAATATCGATCGACCAGGATACGCTAATCGTTATTATGATTAATATATTTGTTTCTTTGTTCCAGGTGAGCGAAATGCAATTATGGTTTCATTTCTCGTAGCTCCTGCTATCGTAAGTAAGTTACAAGAAATCTATTACCGTAGAAGAGTGCACATATGCGTATTTTTAATTTTCTAAAGTTACAGTTTATTTCAATAGTCCAATATAGAACTTAAAAGTCATAGATAACTACTTAGAGTAATATTTGAAATATATCTGATAAAACGACCTATAAACTCCGAAATTACACAAAAAAAAAAAAAACTAAGCTCTCCAAGGTTCTCCACAAACGTCGTCTACACCTCTCGCGTAAACTACCTTTCATCCTCGATTAATTACGTACCACATAGTCGTCGAGAGACAAAAAAGAAATGATTAGACCCGAGACCTTCCTGTTCGATAAAACGCAGTTAGTAATTGGCCGAACGATCTTCTTCCGTTCTTGAACGCGCGTTTCCTCCTCGTTGAACGACAGCGACCTTTAAACCCCATACGTATCGCCTGGCGGTGGTCTCACGTAAGAGTTCTTCAAGGGATTGGCCAGCAGATTGCCTGCCGGTCTCCAACCACGCCGGAAAGAAAAGTTCGCTGACGTCGTATAAGGTCGTGCAAGGCACCTGCAACAGCTTAATAGTTTATGGCAGACCCGTGGACTCACTCGTCGACGATATTTTCCACGGGGGGTAGCGGTGAAACGACAGTTGGCCGTGGGGTAAGGCGCGATAAAGGGGAGTTTCCAACGTTCGAGTTCGTTAAAAGTACGAAATAAAAAGGAAGTCGTCGCGATAGCAAGAAAACAGGGCAATTATTCGAGGTGAAGTCTAGGACATTTTTATTAAAGTTTCTTATCAGACGTCGCGTGATGTAGGTATAATGCCACGCTCGAAGCGCTTCTCTCTGAGAGTTCCAAAGCCATTTTCTCGCGTTTCCGGCGTGCGCGCGTGGAAGCTACCTTGCGTTCGGATCGTTTCAGATGTTTGTCATGCTTTATAAGGATACTTGGAGATTTAAGAGCGTTTCCAAAGTTTTTTACACCTCTCCGTTGTGTTTTCGGACGAGGCTTGGCCGTTATTGCACTTGAGAAGCTTGAGCGTTCGAGGTAATTTTTATGATGTTGAAGGTTATGGAGCTTCATGTAGCATTCTTATATTCGTTTAAACGTTGCTTGTTAGTTTATTTCTTTAGAGTTATTAAGCTTGTTAAATATTTTTACGCGTATCACTGTAAGAATAAAGTACAATACTTTCGAGAGTCATAAGTGACTCTGTCCGTATCAGACCGCATGTTTTCGAAGACGTCTGGAAAGGCTGCGTCATGCTGAAGTATCCTCTGTACTATATACAAAAGCATAGGATAAGAGGCAAAGAAGGTCGGAGGACGTGCCACGAGACACTTGCATTTTCGTAGCAGACTTATTCTTTTCTGTGACGGCGAGCAGGCCATATCGTATTGTAGTCAGACATTAAATGACCGTCTTGAAATAGCATTACAAAGCGTACTTTTGACTGTATATAAGGAAACGTGGATTTTTACAAACTGTAGATTTTTTTACACTACCGTTCTCATTTTCTTGTTATTTCATATTTTTCTGTTTCGACGCAATTTTTCGTTGAAAAATTTATAAGTGAAATTAATGCGATATATGTTGTATAATGGTATCCCGCTGAAAGTAGCCATCCACATGTTATTTAGAAATAAAGCTAGACAAATTTACCGAATGTCCAGCTGGACAAATTGTAGAGTACAAATTAAATAATAAAAAAAATATCTATATATGTTGTATACTTCTATTATTTATCACAATTCTTTGAATATTGATTAATTAGAGAAAATTGAAGATAGGAATTATATTTCTATGATATTATATTCTATGATTATATTATATTCTATGATTTACTATACTTGAATTTTTGATACACTATTGGATGTCTATGTTCTATATATTAAAGAAATAAAATATGTTTATTATAAATCTTTAATTATTCATATTAAATCAATAATAAGTAAATACTATAAATATAGATATCTGCGTTGAATTTTCATTTTAAAGCAGTACCAGACGTGAAGGCCCATTAGCTCAGTTGGTTAGAGCGTCGTGCTAATAACGCGAAGGTCGCGGGTTCGATCCCCCCATGGGCCAAAATTTTTTATTTTTTTTTTTCATTTTCATTTAATAGAAAAGAAAAATTACTCGTTATAATTTCACTCCCGAACATCGATACTATTTTTATCCTTTTATTTTTCGATTTATTTCGTGTGCAGAGACGAGAAGTTTCCCGGTGGTAACGTTATACGAAAACTTGGCGGTGAATACGTGCTCGTTCACAAGGAGGTGCGAAGTAAGAAAGGAATTTGAGTTTTAGTCGAGTGCAAAGAAACTTCGGGAACGACGTTCGTGTGTCTAATTGAGTAACTTTTCCCCGATCGACATGGCTTGTTTCGAGAGAACTGAAATAGAAGTATTTTCTTGCAATCCTGTAAAGAGGAAGACATCGTTTTCGTAATAGGGAAAAGTTTTTTCGTCTAGCCAGACTTAACGTCCCGCTTATTTACTCGATGAATTTAGGTGTCTGAAGTTCCACTATTACTTGGTCTACCTGAAACTCAATTTGATACAGCTTTAATTAAAAATAAATTTAATTAAAAGTAAGTATAATATGTTGCCTGAACAATATTAATTTTGAGTTTGTAATAATTAGATATTTTAAGGAAAAGGGAAATAGAACGAGAGAACGAAATGGAATTCTGGAATTTTCATTATATTTTTTATCAAATAATTTTATTTGAGTAAAAAATAAGTGTAAAATGAGGAGTAATATCAATTATAAAGTTTTCATATATGAAAAGAAAAGAAAAAAAACCAAAAGAAATTTCCGGTACCGGGAATCGAACCCGAGCCTCCTGGGTGAAAGCCAGGTATCCTAGCCACTAGACCATACCGGATCAGATATGAAGTCTGTTTCATGTTATGGTTTTCTACTGATAGTAAGCATACAAACTTCGCTCTTTTATTAACCTTTCAATATAATTTTACTACTCCAGATTATAAAATCCTATTAAATTTACTGAAGCTACAAATATCTAACTAAAAATACTATCAAAACGGTCGACTCTCTGTGGTCGGCATATTTTTCTGCTGACACTAGCAACTAACTAGTAGGAACATTATTAATAAATATTCATCACTGCCATAGAGAAGTCAATGGAAGACAAACTTGGAATATCGGCGCTGTTGCTATATCCAACTTTGAAGAAAAATTTTAAATGTCATCATAATGGCGACATTCCATCTCACAGGGTTAATTTAAAAAAGAAAAATCGTAGAGAAACAGTTTCATCCACTTTGTTTCCACGGCTATTATACACCTAGAATTTTTGTAACGCGCGTTTTTGTATCTGCCCGTAGCATGCCATAAATCCGGGACAGCGATTTAAACGTGGCTGCCGCTGTCGTCGGATTTAAAAACAGTTTACGTCCCCGTAGCGTCGTATCGGTTGGCGACAGCCCGCTATTGGTCGATTGTTTCTGGCAACAAATAATTGATTTATTTTGTTTTTTTATTCCATTCGTAGTCCTCTGCCCCCCCTTTTTTTGTTTTGTTACCATCGGAAACATCGATGGCGCGGCGTATCGACATCGCGAGGAAAGGTCCATCGTTCGAGCGGAAAGGACGCCGGACGTACGTCGGAACGAGCGATACGCGGTGGAACAATTATCGGATATCCACGGTTGACAAATTACACGGTCAACCGGCTACTAGTTTTAATGAAGCTCTATCGAGCAGCCTGCTCGCGTGTCTATCGGGAAATGAAAAACGAAGTGTTCCACGTGCGAAAGGATACCTGTTCTTTCGATCGATAGCCTATTCTGTTTTTACTATTAACCTTTCAAAATTGATATTAACATTGTACGACGATATTTATTCTCTGATCGTAGTCCGCGATAAAAGAATTGTTGCAGACCCTGCAAATATTTACGTTGTAAATTATACAAATTTAATTTTCGATACATACATACGTTTTGTACATTAATTTCTGCCACGTAGATACGATGATGTTAATATGAAATTTGTTTTGCATATAAAAACAGAAATATCATGAAAAAGCGACGCGTCAAATTAATAGCACACTATTTTAAATAATGAAAATTTGTTGATATTCGTCGAGAGGAATTGATAGTTAATAATTCGTAGAGCCGCCAGAATTTCGTATAATTGAAACGGTTCGCTTTGGAATTGATTTAAAAAGGCTTTCAATTTTCTTTTTTGTTTTTCGTTTCCAATTCTAATAAAATGTATTCTTTCAATTGATTTCTGCTATTGAACTGTCTGTGTTTAACATAAACAGCTTTAGCAAGATTCCTCAACAATTTTCCATTATATTTATATGAGGGGAACGTGCTGGCCATTTCAAAAGTGTAATATTACTCTTAAAATATGTTTCCATTACTTTTGCAGCATGGACCGCCGCGTTATCCCGTTGAAATATAAATTGTTCCCCAGAGATTCGTGTTGCATATGTTTCAATTTGTTCTTAAATAATTCCGGATATTTTTGATATGCAGTTTACGCCTATAAATATATTATGATAAATAATATTGATATTTATCAAATTATGAGAAATATATTTTCGATAAATTTTATATTAGCTCAAGCTTTTTGTGTCCTTTCGCAAATCCTGATAATAACAATACTGCCTATCAGGGCTGTCCAAATTAAATTTTTTTCCTCGATAAACGATACTTTTCTCTATTTCTTTTTCCAATGCGTATGCTCCTCAGCAAACTGCAATCTTGTGTTTTTATGTGCCTTTGTTAGAGGAGGTTTTCTTTCCAGTTTCTTCCACTGCAGATGCTTACACTGTTTCAGGACACGTCGGACATTTCTGATATTCGTTTTTATCCCAGCTGCTTCAGCAATCTGTCTTGCAGCCATCGATGAGTTCGATGCTGCTCTTAGGATAGTACTTTTCGCGAGCACTTAAAACTTTGGATCTTCCACCATGTAATTTCGAAGTAAATTAGCAATAACTCGTGGATTAGCTATCTTTAAAACAGAATAGTTTTCTTTTTGTAATGTTGAGATTATTTGTATTTCCCCGTCTGTTAGCTATTTTCTACAGTGGCTGCTTACGCGTAATATAAATAGTCTTTTGCCTTCTCCATTTTATCCTGATCTTTCATGAAGAAAGATCAACGTTTCAGCTACGTACATTTCGTTCATATTCAATAACTTCACATTCCTCAACCAAAGCGCATCTTCCATAACCTTCTATCTTAAATCACCGTCTCGTTCGTCGCATAGATCATTCGAAAGTGGTTCACGTGAACAGATCAGATCTATTCCTCGGCGAATTTATCGCCTTGGCCGATGTATTTCCCGGGTATTACGTCATTAAAGACGCATATTCGTATTCTCGTAGCGGTGAGCGTCTGGCAGCGTCGTTTCATCGCGTACGCCTGTGAGAAAATGTTTTTCTCATAGCCAGTAGCCGATTTTATGGAAGCTGCTGGTGTGCACGACACTTCGCCCTGTCTTTCGTAGAACGATCATTTTTCCATCGACTCGTACGGGCCGTGTGTTCGCAATAGTTTCACGATATTATTGTGAAAGGAATTCGTGTTATGAATTCAGGGGAAAGCTAATGTATTCTCAACCCCTCTTGTACGATTCAATTATTTAATGTTATTAGTTAATTTAAAAACTACAAGTTATTAGTATTAACCTTACGAGTGTTTACTAAAAATAATGAAATACATATGTATTCAAAGAGATATTCATTTTTTTAATGAACTGCTTTCACATACTGCGAACTTGTGAAAAAGAACTTTATGATCTAACTTTTATCCTGTCAAATCATTAATGTTAATTGGTTAATTATTGTGTAAGAAAGACTTTGTTATTTCGTTTTTTCTTCAATTTTATTATCCTTTCCTATGTTTTCAGACTTCAGTTTTTATGTCTGGAAAGTCGAAGATTACGCTGTGCGCTCATTTAATTTATGTGATCACGTTACTTGTACGCGTTATATCTACACGACGTGCACACACGTTTCTTCGAGTCGTTATTTAACTATTCATCCATATGTCACGGTATTGTGTAATATGCATGTAATGAGTCGTAAAAAATAATTCGTGTTTTCGATCTAGTAAGCTCAAGTATAAATTAACGATGCTAGTAACTAGCATGAATTGTGTTTACATACCCGTGCTCCGTGTGCTGCGATAATGTGTACAGCTTTTTTACTTGCTAATTAAATAAAATCATATCTTTTCTTTTAACAGTATATATACAAGGTGCGATGTTAAGCGATGCAATTGCAAACCCAAAACTTCAGAAATTTTAATGTATCATACCAGTACTCCAAGTCAAATAATCATTTAATCTATTTGAATACCAGAAAAGATTTAGTTGAAGTAGAACAGCTAGCTTACTTTTATATTTAAATATCATGCCAAAATTCGAATAAAGATACATTGTTTTATGATATCTTCTTTGCTTAATCGAAGATAAATTGGACGGAAATTTCCTTAACATTGTGGAAGCTTGCAAATTTCTATCAGAAATGCATATTTCTCAACGCATCCTCGCTCCCTTCGTACGTGCAAGCTTCATGCAGTTTATTCCGAAGACCTCTATCGATCATCATGTCCCATACGTCAATTTTACACGCTCCTGTCTTCCACCTACGCTTTCTCATGCTACCTTCCTCTGTCTCCACGAGGATAGAACCTTACTATGGCAAAAAGCACCCGTCACAATCTTCGGGGAGCACGGGTTTCCAAAGTGGAAAGCTTTTTGTTACGCTAGGCGTACGGGCTGATTATATCGAACAATTAGTCTTCGAAACTGCCATTTATTCAGGAAAAAGATTTTACGTCGTAGTAAATAAAAAGATGGAATTCTGATCATCTGTTTTGCTCAACGCGATCGGTGTACTACATTGGATTTTATTATCTCTATTATAGTTGATATTTTTATATCTGTACCCTTATGCTATATTCTACATTATTTTATATTTTACTTTAGTCAAGTACGAATCGTCCTTGCAAGATCTTCTTGTGAATAAAACGTGGTTGTTATAATGGATAAAAAATTTTTCTTCTAAATGTTCTATTAATCTCAATCTAAAAGAAGCTTGTAAATTCTAATTCAAACAGTAGAATTTCTCAATTTTTTGGAAATTCACTCTTTAAGAATCTACTAGATGTTTCACTAAAGGAAAAATGACTTTCAAACTAACTTCCATTTTCTCGAATAATTCTCCACGATCAACTTCATATCACTTGCACCTCTTCCATGTGGGAACTTCATCAAATTCATCAAACTGTATTATACCTCTCTCCTCATCAAGCACGCACACACACACGCTCTATTACAACTTCATTTAATTGATTCCTCTTCTCTTATTCAACATGAAAATTCCACCTAACTAAACGTTTCGCCATTCACCAACACCTTCACACGTCAAACTGCCTCAAAATAATTCGCTTCAAAATCAGCCTGTACAATATGCATTCACTTCGCTACTTTGCTCGTAATTTGCTCATCGTGAAACTTTCCCCATCGTGTTTCAAAATCGTCTCCTTTATCTTGGTAGCTGGAAGCCCGAGAGCAAACGCATCCCACGCGATTTGTTTTTCCTCGGTCTCGGCTGCATCAAACTTCCTCTTACCGCCGTGAGATTTCCGCCAGCGAAAGCTCGTTCTCGCCTCGCTTTCATAAAATTTAATAAATTCGTACGTTTGACCTCTGATTCGTCGAGCGATCGCTAAACGGCGAAATTTTATTACTTTCATTTCGAGATTTTACTGTAGCGAAGGAACAGCGAGTGTTCGTTCGCTTGGTCTAAACGAATCATTACGATTTCTACGAGAATCTCGGAAAGCCCCTCGCTCGCTCGCTCGCTCGCGATTAAATCTCTCTCCATATTGCACTCATCTCGCAACGAGTAGAGCTAATAAAGCGGCGTATCGCTTTAGATCACGCTCGCGAGTTACGGGATACCGTTATTAGCGGTCTAACGAGACTTAGGCCATATCGACGCTTCCACCTCGAGAATACCAGCACAGTGGTTGATTAAATTACTCGAAGCTCGCAAGCTGTGTTTACGCCAAGTATTGTTTCATTTGGAAAATTCAGAGGATCGAAAGAGGTGATGTTGCCGGTAGTGCTGCAGGCTTTAGATTTACGAAGAGTTTAAGAGTGGATGCTGGATCGTGGGATTTTCATTGACTATGCAGTATTTCGCTCATTCACAGTCGCTTTTAAATCACTTTTAATAGTACAAATATATAGACTCATGAAACAACGTAGAAAATTATTATGTATATGTTATGTATACCGTGTTTGTAAAAAAAACTATTTGACCGCACCTTGGTTTTCCAATGAAGCATTTTTTTTTTGTCAGATTCTACGTTTCATTCTCATATAGCTATATACGTTTCTACATAAATACGTTTTATAGCCTGCGTATATCGCGGGTGTTTTATAAAATTTTATGTATTCGTTTCATTTATCTCAAAGATATTTAAATATCGGTGTCACGTCTTTCTTTGTTTTTATCTCTGTAATAAACATCTTTGTAAAAATAATGACTCGGTCAACATCTGAAACATCACTTAAATACCCATATCCAAAAAATTTAATAACACCCATACGTGAAAGCGATGAAGCTTTCCGCGGGCGTACGAGCCACGACAAAGACGCGAGGCGGTGATCTTCACAGAAGCACAGAAGAAAAATATCACGCAGCTGGGAGTAATTAAAGGAGACGTTCTCTCTTGAACAAGCGAGATGCCTGCACGTTGTCGTCGAGCGAGACGCGAGCTCCGGCGACAAAGTTTATTATTCCGCATCAGTCGAATGCGTGGCGTGTCGCAGGAACGTCGCCGTGGAACGAGGGAAAGAAACTAGTTTCCCGGTCGTGCTTACTTTATCCGGCCAGCTCTTTTCGAGCACCACGAAACGCTCCTCTCGTACGCGAGAGAAACGGAGAGAACGACACTCTCCTCGTAATATTCCGTACTCGTGCGCTCTTATAAAGGCACACACTGTTAAAAAGACCCTCTCTTTGCCGCTGGGGCGAGGAGGGCCTCACATGGTAACGAGACTTTCGAGGGTCTTCCGCATTAAAAGGCGCGTTTCTTCGTGGCAGACGAAGAAAACACAGAATAGAGAGAGATGCAGAGGAGAGAAAAAAAGGAGCACGCAGTTGCACGGCATATTTGCCGTGCATCAAAGACCCGGAATGCCCCGTAATGGAATTGAGAGGAGTCGGGGTTGGGCTTCTTCCTGTTTACCAAGCTGATTTCTTGATTTTTATTGGCCCCACGATTGCAGGCGAGGGAATTTTAAACAGCCTCGGAACCTCGAGAACGACGTCCAGCGTATAAGATTCAAATTGATGAAGAGCTGTCGGCTTTCCTTTTCTTAGCCCTTTCGAATCTTAATTACTGTTTAATTGATTAAACGAAGGACTTAATTACGCAAAGTTTTATTAAATTTGTCTGTTTGACTTCAGTCTTTTCTTTTTTTTTGTCTTTTTTCTTCTTGACAATTTTAGCTTGTTGCTAGAAGAAGAAATTAATCGGTGCAGCCGGAGAAATCTTTTTTAACGTATCTTTTATCATTTTATTAAGAGGGCGTGAAATTGTACGTTTTTATTTTTGTATTACGTCTATATTTATGATAATAACGACATACTTTATTGAATAATCGAACTTCATTTTTCCACGTTCCAATAATAATTATCTTTAATCGTTGGACTTTATAGTTTTTAAAGTTTAAAGAATCACATAACCATGACTAATCGCCAAAGGCCTGAAGGTATCTAAGGTCTTGCGATCGAGTCCAATATTCTGGACTCGATCTAATTCCACTGTAGGCTTGACGAGTACTTCGAACTCATTAATTTCCGTGCTTGTAATAGTGCATTATAAAAAAAGGAATTAGTAATATAGTGTCGTTTGAATCATTGTAATATCTTTTGTAATAATTTCTGTTTGAATCTGAATTTGGCATTTGAAGCCTTTTAATATTTCTATGTAGATACTTGAAATTTCCCGTAGCCATGATATTTTATTACTTTTGATTGTTTGAAGTTTCGAAAAGTTTTGAAAATTCTGAAAAGTCTTGGAAGTACATATAACTTTATCTGGCAACGCAATAATTTTATATTAATAATTATATTCTTTTATCTATACATATTCATTATCTTGAATAGCTCTAGTTTAATCAACAACTTGGTCCTTCAATTTTTTTTTTATTATTTAATTTGTATTTTACAATTTGTCCAGCTGAACAATTGGTAAATTACTTTAAATTGAAAGGAATCAAAACGACAATGTCATTATGCAATATTTAGGGACATTGAGCAATCGTGGTAAATATCCTTCTTACTGTCTTTCCTATAATTCGATTCAATAATTCGTAATTCTGTATGTGAATTTTACATTTTTCACGATGAAATATAAATTTTCTTTTGGTACGCATTTCTACAGTCCTGTCTTTGCTCGTGGCCGACAAATAACGCAGTGAATCACAACATAGAAGCAGAGAATAAATTGCATAATTCTGGTGCAAATGACTGTTCGTCAACGCTCGGATTATTTCCATATTCAACTACGTATGATTGGTCATGTACACTGCTCTACGTGGTAGGAGGGATAGAATAAATCTAGAAAGAGAATTTTGAAAGAGAATTGTCGCGTTCTTTCCATCAGTCATATCTCTTCTACACACGGTACATGTGCAACAGTTTTAATTTATATTCTCCGGCATTTAAAAAATTTAGTAAAGAATCTAGTGAAAGTGAAAACGTGAATTTTATATGCTGCATGATCAAATAAAAATACCGAAACCATTCTTTAAAACATTAAAAACACAAAAGCTGTTTGTTAAAATATTGCAAAAAACAAAAACACTTATCCATTTTCGTTCAAAATTCGGATTACTTAAGATGTCGGCTATTCTGATTGACAATCAAAACTGAATTTCAAAGTGTATGTCAACATCGCCTAATTCCAATAAATGAGAGCACATCGATCAATAAAGATGGAAACAATCAGAAAATCGGACGAATCTCAATGGATATTTAGCACTAGGCAGCTCTTAGCGACGCTAAGCCCGCTACTAGCAGCGTTCCTGATCGGTTTAACAAATGGTTTTCACACCATTCTTTTGACACAGCTTATTCCTACATCCACAACAGACACGAACAACCACGAGATTTGGATAACCAGCAACGATGATTGGTATCAATCGCCGTTTTTTGGCGCCATGTTTGCTATCATAGGCTGTTACTTGTCAATAATCGCCATGGAAAAGCTAGGCAGGAAGAAATCCATGATGGTAATTTTTCAAATATCTTTAATCGGATGGATCGTCATTGGGTTTGCAAGGAATATTCTGTACATCAAGATTGGAACAGCAATTTGCAGCTTAGGTGTTGGTCTCTTTAGTCCCCTAATACCGGTTTACATCGGTGAAATAACAGATCCTTCGTTAAGAAGCTTGTTCTTAAGTATGATAAACACGATGATGACATCTGGTGTTCTAATGGCCGTGACTTTTGGCTCTTTTCTTCACTGGAGAATCGTCAACTACATCTGTGAGGCACATTTATTGATATGTTGGTCGGCCTGTGTTATATCTCAAGAAAGTCCAATCTGGTTGATGAACAGAGATCGAAAGAAAGAGGCGCTGTATCATTGGGTCTATCTTCGAGGATGGAAATCAGAAGGAGAATATCGTGCCATGGAAACAGCTGTAAGAAGAAATGTCGAGCAAAGTAAATTCGTCGGATCTACGATCATTTCCAGATTGAAGTACGATCTGTGTTCAAAAGACTTCCTATGGCCTCTGTCCGTGTCGTGTATGTTGTTCTTCGTGTATTACTTCTCCGGATACAAATTAGTGAAATACCATATGCTTGATATTATCTCAACGACTGTTCAGTCTCGCAGCCTCGTTGCTGAAATAATTATAACGTCGATGATCTTTGTTACGGATATCGTTGCTTGTTTTTTTGTATGGAAGTGCAACAGGAGAACGTTGGCCATAATTTCTGCAATGGGCACAATCTCTTCTCTATTTGTATTGATTCTTTACGTGTACCTTAATCTTGAAGTATCGTGGCTGATTATTACTTGTTGCTTGTGCTACTATGTATTTTTTGGAATCGGTCTGATACATTTGCCATGGATATACTGCGGAGAATTGTTCCCCAGTAAATTAAGGAGCTCCGGCAGCAGTATCGTGTTTGGATTTTCGTATATTTGCACCGTAGTGGACACGATACTAGCGCCAGAATCGATCATACCGCTGGAAATGCAGGAGCTTTGTATAATTTATTTTACCTTGATGGTGGTCGGGAGTAGCTTCTTGATCTGGAAACTACCGGAAACAAAGGATAAGACTTTGTTGGAGATTGAAAGGATGTTTGACAACGAATCGGGCGACGACAATGTGAATGTGAATGTTATGATGATCTGAACAAACAAACATCCTTTGTTCTTGTGATCGTGTATGTTTGCGTTTTGTATTTATATTTTGCGAAATTGAATCGCTTGGTAAACTATAATGATCGTTGTAAGGCAAGAGTTAGCCTCTTCGAGCGAAATGCAAAATGAAACATTCGATAATTGCACAAAAATCGGCACGCGAGTTTTGCAATGATGCCGATGTAGCTTTAACTGAGAAATCAAAATTTGTTATTTTTCATTTATAATCAATGAAACCTTTGCCAATATGTTTCTTACATTTTTCCGAGTAAAATCACACGAAACGCGATATAATCCGCAGCATATTTGCTTACGCAATAAACGATAATAAAATACTTATCAATAAGTAAATATAATTCAAATTATATCGCGTTTGATCTCATTTTAATCAGAAAGACCTCAAAAATACGTCAGTAAAAGTTTAATTTAGAAAAAGTCAGAAGTAAAAAAGTTTCACTTTCGAATTGGTTCCTAAATACATTGTCTCAGCGATATCTGACGTTGGATCATGTTACATTACTCGGCGGTCTCTGCGGACCATCGAGCTTCGTGGTGCATCAGAAGAACCTCTCCTATGTGGTGCTTTTTTTTTATTATAGACTGTTTTCTATATTGATTTTTATATGGTCGAGCGATAAGATTTTGCGAGAGTTATTCAGGTTGACAAATAAACTCTGAATGTTTATACAATTACGGTAAGCGTAAAGATATGAGAATGTGTAAAGATAAGCATAAATGCTTAATAATCGAGTGAAGTGTGACAGAACATAAATATGGCATGTGTTTATTATATACACGTTGATATTTTCCTTATAATCGACGCTATCTGACGCATTTGATCACTTGAGTATACATATTTACACGTATATGTGTATTCGAATGATTGCATCAGCGGTAATACTAAAACAGTGTCGGGTAAACATTATTTTTTGCTGTCAATATCTTGAATAAGATGTTAATTATGAAAGAATATTAATTAGAATAATTGAATTTGTTGAACTTGTTGAATTTGTGTAATAGGTACGACTGAAGTAACGTCATTGATAAAATTACATCACATCATAACTATATACATCGCTAGACTCTAATGCTAAGTCTTTTAGTATTTAATTCCTAATTGATGTAGAATCATCAAGAATTATAATACAAATCGCAAGGATAAAATATTTAAGAGGAAAAATAATCCTCTACCCATACACTTTGAAAAATGAAACGTTAATAGTTGCGATTCTATTCTCAATTAACTGAATTACATTTTGGGAAGTTTTTTGAGAAAGAAATTAAACTCAACTTTAATATTGTTATAAAATTTTGTGTAATCGATTTTTCTTACAAATTAACTCTACTGCAGTCGACTAATTTTTCTATAATAAAATCACTGTTGTTCAGAAAATTATGCACATTAACGTGATGTTGCTTTCTTTATTCGTAATGTAATGAATTTTTTTAACGACAAAGGAATATGACAAAAAATATAACAACGTCAACCTTGATTTCTTTTATTTAGAAGATTTTATCGAGAAGATATCCTTTATTTAGTATTCTTTTTCGCTACAAAAATTGTTAATAATTTCTCTAAATGTAGTTAAGAACTCGTAATATATTTAGAGGCCGTCCGAGAGTAATAAAGGTCAGATTAAAAATTTCGTCGATTTTCTCATTTGTAGTTTTATTAGAACGCAACGTTCTATTCTTTACTCTGTTTCCCTTGGTTTTCAGCAACCTCAAATACACGCGCTATTAGAGGCACGCGAACTGGTCATTATCATCGAAACTTTATTTGCTTCTCGACAAGGAATCCTCACTAGATTTTTATCTTTTTTTCTTAATGAAGCTTCTCTTTGTTCCGTCCTTGTTCTTGACAAAGCTTCTTTAAAAATAGATTGCTTCTTTTTATACAGAATATTTATAATCGTGTTATTTCACTTAATGTTTTTTGCATGAAAGGATTATCTCATTTTATTATGTAAAAGAAGTTTCAACGAGGTCAAGATTTTAATAATTAGATAAAATGTAAGAATGACGAACAGCAAAATAAATATCAATATTATGAATCAATGTAATAATTAATAATTAAAGTAAGATAATTTGTACGCGAAATGGATCGCAAAATGTCTAAGCCTAACTTTCTTACCATTCGTGACTTACAAATAATTTGAAAGAATTTTATTATCCTTATTAATATTTAATAATCCTATTATATTACACAATCATTTGTTAGATCCAATAAAATTGGAAATTTTCTTTAATGAAAATAAAAATTTGAAGCAAAAGGAGAAATTTTACTTGATTCGTCGATAAGTTTGCCTAGTTTGCCTACGAAGGATTAATTATTTATATATTTTGTAATTAATGCTGGACTCACATTTAACAAGAAAATTACGAATTTAATTAGTAATAGAGGATATCAAAAATTGTTCGCTGAAAATTTTAATTGTATCCTATTACGGTGGCAAAAAATTTATCGCTATCAGTTATGTAATTTATAACGATAAAGACAATTAGAGTTTAATTTCCTCACACGGAACGTGTCCGAAATGAGCATAATCTTCATGAATGCATAATATCTCGATATACACCATTCCTCGATATACTCATTCCTATAATGAGATTCTTTTTGTTTCTGTCTGTTCTGTCTTTGTATTACGGTGAAAAAAATATTCTTTAAAATTCGTAGACTCCTGATTTTCAGATGAAACATAGATATTGTAATAGCCTGTTTGTATGGGAGAAAAATGCATTGTTTTTTAACGTTCGTAAAAATATTTTACGTAAAGGGTGCGTTGTTGAATGTGTACTGTATATCTGTTTTATGTATAATATTACTTTTTACACACAAAAAAAAAATAAATAAATAAATAAATCTTAAAGGAAGGTAGCACACCATCAAAGACCAAGCTTTATTTATTATTTGTTTCATTGTATCTTAACACTGTAAGGAGTTTTTTACCCACTGCTTTTTAAACTTCCAACGTTGCATTATTCACGAAGTCTGCAAAAAAAAGTACGATTAAAGTAGAAATACATTTAACCTCAGATCGTATATGTTATGTAATTATGTTATATAATTTAAACGTTATGTACTTAATGTGTAATCTAGGAACAAGCTTTTGCACTCCCAGAGGTTTCGACTTTTCATATCAACTATCTAACTAATCAGTTGCTAATCTGTATTATCAGTGGAAGAGAAATTGTTGATTCTTAACTCTATCAGTTTAATTAGTGTTCTGGTTACAAGAAAAAAAAGAAAAGAAAAAAATGAAGAAGTAGAAGTTAAGCGAACAAGAATTCAATATTTACCTGTTGAACGCATTTATTCCTTAAAAATGCATCATTTCTAGAATTATGCGGTTTTCCATTAAAGATAAATAATCTTTCCATAATAATGTTTATTCTAACACTTTTTTGTTTTCTCAGTTGTGCAGCAGCATAAAAACTCAACTGCTGCGTCAACGCCATCATCTACAGTTAGATAATTAAAATGCAATGTATGCGTCAGCACCAGTGAATATTTTAAGTGAAAAATAAATTTTGTATTACCAATCATCGTATTACTTGCACAAGTTTATTTCTTAACAGGTTTGTGAGGGGAATAATAAAAACATTTTCGGATTTCAAAATGGCTAAACCAGGATCTATTTGTACCAAAAATTGTAAAACTCTATCGTTGATTTCAATCGACGATAATTATTACACGATAATTATAATTGTTGGTGCGACTGAAGTTTTAAATATCTTTTCTCAGAATTTGATATAATTATTAAGAACGCTGAATATATTTCTAGAATAGGAAAAAATCAATTTGATGCTCAAGAGCTTATTGTTACGTGAACAAGGCCAACTATATAGTACGGTCGAAAGTGATATTCTGTAACCATGAAGTATTTCCGTCAAAAATAATTTTCGACTGATCATCCTTCTTTCCCTTGTTTCGATGATAATAAAGAGGGATTTAGGAGCTCGCTGAGGGATCCATCCCTGCGTGGTGCTGGCAGCCACGATTTAGAGGCAAATTTGTCGGCGAAATGAAAATGTAACCTCATAACTCTGCCTCCTGTGTGCATCGCGTTATGCATAATCCAACCGCATCCACCGGTTTTTATATACTTCATAAACATTCCCCCGGATTTTCCTGTCGTCTCTCGATGTCATCATCCCACCGCCTCTTTTAAACAGGGAACGACGACGTCTTGCTGGATGCTATCTGTCCATGGTAAAATCGCGTCTGTTTGCATTACGCGTATGTTGGAAATGTCCAATTTTAAGTAGAAGTAACATTCAATGTAAACGTTCATATTGTTGTGTTACTGTGTAGTATAATTTCGATATTCTTTATACTTTTTGATATAATTTTTCTGATTGTCTACGATCCGTTGCCACAATTTTCTTCATTATTGCTCTATATCTTTTCTGTGAATATTATCTGTATGTTGTAAGAATTTTATTTATCGTTGGCGATGATTTATTGTATACGATGATATTGGATGCCACGTTATGCCTTAAACAAGTAGTAACAATCAAACTATAATGCTTTTGTAATATTAAATTTGCCAGATTGCCCATTCTCTCATTTATCTTTGAGAAAGAAAAGAGACGAAAAACGAAATCTCTGAAGAAAAATTCCAATTGGATAATTTACATGCAGAACGTACATAGCAATTTCGAAATGTGCGTTAGATCGCGGGATAAATCGCGTAGCTACCGTTTGCCGTATATTCCGTATGCGTTTAACATGTTTAAATTTTCAAAGTAGCAACGGAATATTCAAACGCACGTTCCGAAAGAAATTTTAATCTCCGCTGGACACCGAGGCTCGCCCCGAACGTAGTCTGCCCAATTTTATCACGTTACATTCGGCCGTTGTACGCGGAGAGCGACGCGAGCAACGCAAACATTTTCCAAAATTCATTTCATCGCGTGGAATTATCGTCGCGAAACCGGACTCCGCACCGCGAGAACAGCAAGTAAATTTGCTCGTTGTAAAATCGAGCCACCAGCTCCTCTCTTTCTCTAACCCTTTTCGTCACGGTAAATGTTTCATAAAGCGCGGAATTTGAAATCGACTAGTTTTATACGTGGTATGAAACAAATCATTGGCAAAGGAAAAGATGGAAAGAAGAATACAGAAATAAAATGTTGAATGAAAGTATCGATATATATGTATTTACATTAATCTATAATAAATGACAGTTTCTTGCTTAAATGAAACATTTCAATGTTCAATAACTTTCATCGAGTTTTTCTATCATATGCGAGATATGGAAGATATAGAATTTCTTTTTTTTTCTATACTATAAACATTTTCTTTCGCTTCGTTTTTAATTTCTATCTTTAGGTGTACATCCTACGAAGCGCCGCTCTTTTTTCTCATATTCTTCCTCTTTTCTCTTTTGGTTCCTTCTTCTTCATTGTCGTAAGTTAATCTTTGGCACGCGTAAAAGATATTTTAACTAAACATTCCTTAAGCTAGGTAATTTTCGATTCGAGTATCTTCATATCTTTCTATAGAGAGTAAAACAAGAATCCTATCTTATCTTTATCTTATCTCGAAGGAATCTTACGTTGAATATATACGTTGAACGTATACGAAGCGTAATTCCGCTTAAGGAAACGTGATCTTAAAATCTTCAAAACGCCATTGCTTCTGAAGCGAACACGTTCACACGTCGTCCGGAAGTATTTGAATTCCGTCTAATGAATTTTTTCGAAGCTTCGCTACTCGGTTGAGTTACATGGGTCGCCTTATATTTCAATATTCTGATCGTTACCATACACACTCCAGAACATGTATTATTCATCGAAAAGAAAAAAAGGAGAGGATTATGCGCGTTCGGCGTGGCTGCGTTGTCCATTAGGAAATTTATACGAACCAGAGGGTGGAAACGTTGATTAAATCTGGCTTTCCCCGGCCCGGGGAAGACCAAAGTCTCTCTGACGGAATTGAAGAAACGATCCTTCGTTTCATTGCGGACGATCGCGACGAAATCAAGAGGAGAGAAAAAAAAAAAAAAGAAAAGAAGAGATAGGGACTCGAAGTAAAAAAAAGAAGGGGATTTTATCTGGATTCACACAGGTCTTGCCAATGGAAAAAGATGTAATAGAATGGTAACAGTTCACACCCGAAAGGAAGGAATAAAGCCAAGGACCAGACTTACCTTCGAAACACAGGCAACGTTATCCCGCATCGAGATAAGACCTTCCTCCGCTGGATTGAATTAAATCTTCCTTCGTGCCAGCTCCTTAATTTAATCTCCCCCTCCCCCATGGTTTTATATAATTGACGCTATTCGTGGCCGGTGAAATTTTTAGATTGCTTCATCGAGCTCTTTCGCACGGTTAGTCCCTTCTTGCCTGTCTCGCTTTTTGTATCTCTGCCTTCGGCTATGCTCGAATATTGACACAATTAGATCTATACTCCGTATCTGAGCGGGGATTTTTTTACTCGTTTTACCACGGATTGCGTTTGTTCGTGGTTTCGCCGTTTGAGCACCTCGTTCTGCTACGGTTACGGGTGTGAACGAATTTTTCGAAGCGTACGTTTTCGGAAAAAGGGAACAAAGCGAGAGGCGAAAGTTTTGTACGATTGGAACGTGCAAACGAAAAGGACAATGTTTTCCACGTTGTTGGATATATTTAAGTATATGTAACTGTATGTGCGTTATGGGAAACTTGTTCAAAACACGTACGTTTGAAGTTGTAGGTCTACAGCATTGAAATTATAATTGGTATTTATCAAATGCTCTCGTGGTGAACGTAAAATAGGAAAAATTGAATTTTTAGTAATTATACGGATGCGCGATTTTTTCCCAATTTTGTCTACTTGACTGTAGTCTTTCTTCGCAGAACGAGGGAACAATCTTTTAATTAAATAGGTAAAGTTACACAAACATATACAAACACAACACGAGTATCATACCTTTGTTCATTTTTCCGAGATAAGTCGAAATTTAAAGATTTGACATTCTTTTACTAACACAAGATGAACATTAATTTTCGATCGATTCGGTGATAAAATAAATCTTAAAAGGAAAAGACTGGTGTTAAATAGTAGAAGTTGAAAAAACTTCTCACTAAACGGCGTAATTAGGAAATTTGCTAGAAAATTGCTACATCATCAACTGGTAGCAGACTACTTAACCGGAAAGTGAACTGAATGGTGGGAACTTCGAACGCCTCGAAGTGTTTTAAATTGTATAGGACGGTAGCAGCGTGGGGTTAGGCTAGTCTCACGGAAAAACGTAGTTTAAGTTTACGAAAACCAGCGGAACGTTATTTCGAAACTCGATGCGAGTGTCGGGACGATGGCCCGGAGGAGCGCAGAAATTGCAAATTATTGCGGCTTCTAACGCCTCCAGGGTGCTGCTACGCGGAGAAAAATCGAAGAGAAGTGGGGTAAGGGGGGGGGGGGAGAAGGCTACGGTGGCTGGTATGAGGGGAAGACACAAAGCCCAGGAAATCCGACTGATTTTATCACCTTTCCGGGAGCTTAAACGGAGTTGATGCAGGAAACGACATTTTCGTTAGCGCGCAAAATAGAATTGATCTCGTCACCGAACAGAAACCTAGAAACCCGGCTACATTTCTCTGTTACGTGTTTGCCATTCTTTTATTCTCTTCATAAGTTTGCCGCGTAGAAAACTACGTCTCGCGAAACGAAATTTTCTTCTTTTCAACTACCGATAAATGGAACAAGACGTTTAACCGTACGAGATATTTAGAAGTTAGCAGATTTTATTTATGGAAAAATCAATATTTACCGGAAAAACGAGTAATCAATCGTAACAAATGCTATTATAAGCAAGAAATATGAACTGTTTATTTTCGTTGAATTTCTGACTTTGATGTCACTCGAACGACCAAACTAAATTCAATTGAATGTAGCAATGAAACTTTAATCGTGAGTATTTCAAAGAGTGTCGTATCTGGCTTTATAATGGAGCGTTTTTTAAAACCGTGATTAGTGTCCTTTTTATTTATATTTTATATTGAGTTTAATTATGTAATTGACTTGTACTAGTGATTATTAATCAGCATTTGTTAATCTCATTATCAATAGCGTTAATAATTGTTTCGATAAATATTTAATTTGATACATAACATAATGTAATTTTCAGAAATAATTTTACCGTATCTTTGAATCGTTATTACGTACAGATACGATATACCGACCTATTAATCGTTCCCTAGATATAATCCGGGTCAATTATCACCTTTTGTACGAGACCAGCAGGTGTTCTAATACTCACATACGAACGATGTACGTGTATACGTGCCGACATTATGGTTTAACGAAGCACCGTAGCGTGCGTAAAATTAGACGGAACAATTCCAGCGAGCCGACCGGTCGTCACGCGCTTAACGAAACTTTAAATCCCCGGCGCGAAAAGGAAACCTAGAAAATGCGAGCTTTATTGGCTGAAATCACGCGAGCAGAAGAACAACGACCAAAACGTGAACTGGGCCCTTCGAAGATCGATCGTAAAATCACTGCGGTGAATTTCGCAGAACTGGAAACGACGTTCGCCGACCGATTGCCGGAAATATCGTAAAAGCCATTCCTCGCAAAAAGGAATATCAGCCAGAAACCTGCCGACCGTCATTTCGCCTTTCATTTTCACCGTGAAATACGAACAAACGTGTACACACCTTTTCATAAATATTACGTCACTTGCAAATTATTTATTACATATAGAATTATTTACGTCAAAATAGTTTTTTTATATTCTTGAACAATCTTAAGTTAAGAATATTAAAGTTATCGATGGCTCTACATTCGAGTAAATTAGTTGAAGTGTTCGTAGAATTGCGTAAATATTAAGAAACGAATAAGTCTTGACATTATTCACCTTAAGCGGATGTAACTCAATTTTATTAAAAATCAACTTCGACTAGGACGTCTACTAAATGTTTGCGTAAATTTCTTAATCAATCGCAAATATCAAATGTAAAACTATACACTATACCGAACATTCTTACTATTCTAAAACTTCCATACTCTCTATCTTTAATTTTCCACATTTTTCCATTCTTTCAAATCGCATCTAATATCTCCCTCCCCCCTCCCCATCCCCCGCCATAAAACGAATCACGGGAAAACCTTTTAAACTCAACCCTTAAAACCATCCGTATTTCTTAAATGCCAACCTCCTAAAACCTACAACCGACTCATCCAACCACGAACCTACAACTTCATCAACAACTGTCCACGAAATCCACCTCTAAACAGTACCATTTTGAACGCTTGGTGCACGAGGTCGAAAACGTTTCCGTGAAAAGGTAGTAAAATGTACGTGGCGTTATCACGTTCGATAAATCAAAGGGTTCGCGAATCGGTTGGAAAGCACGGAAATTTATCACCGATATATCCGAGACTTGCGAGAGAAATGCGTAAACCGGTTGATCGGCGAGGCTTTTCGTCTCCAACCCTCGCCAACCCTCTGCCGGAATCCCAAGTATAAACCTTGCAACGTGTTACGTACGTTTGCACGCCTTAAGACGTTTTCTCGCGATGTTTTACGAGCGGTCGTGTGTCATTGCTACTGTCGCCCGAGCCTTTTCCACATCGTGCCGATCCCAACGTGCACGCCCAACTATGTCTGGGCTTTGCGACCGTCTCTCTCTCTCTCTCTCTCTCTCTCTCTCTCTCTATCTTTGTGTCTACGGCTCGATTCACGGCTTACCGAAAGGGTTATGGATCAGTACTATGGATCAGTGCTATGGATCAGATACTTATACGTGGCTCCGTCGTGATATCGATCGCTTTAATCCGGCGCTTTGCTCAGAAATTTACACGCCAACTTTTCTGGTCTCATCCGGTAAGGGGATGACGAGATATGTCGCTACATAGGTAGGGCGATATCACTTGGTTCTCGGTATTTCTCGAAATTAAAGGTTGAAGTTGGAATGTTTGATGTTGGTTCTCTTATGGTTTTTTTTATTTGTTTTTGGAGAGTGTGGAGCTTGTTTCGGAGATGGAAGAAGAAGATTAATTGGTAAAATATGACAAATTAAGGATTTTTTCTGGGAAAAGACCCATAGGACAAGAATCGAATAGATTACGTTGGAAGTTCTAGTCACAGCTTTTTCTTATATTAGTTGTATTTGAATTGATAATTGTAATGGTTCTTAAAGAGTAGAATGTGGATTTTACTTTAATTGTATGTGAAGTAGAGGGAGAGAGGAGATTAATTAGTTGAATATGGTAAATTAATAAGTGAGAACCTTTTCTAAAAAATTAGAGAAAATGATGGAGTATATTGTAGTATCGAAGAAGTTCTTCGCTTTCCAATTTTGTAATATCAGCTACGTTTGAATTGATAATTTTTATGACTCTTAATGTGGAGAGTGTGGTTTTTATTGTGTGTATTATGCTCTAGAGCTTCTTGATACGTTCAAATTTGGTGGGAAAAATGAAACGGCAGAAACGATGGAAGTTTCGACGAGTTCAAAGGGAGGGCTTTCTCCTGGCTCGTTTCTCAATTAGACAAAATAAAATGGCAGAGACTGAAAGCGTTTTCCTGTCACGTGTACTCGACTGCGAAATTCGCCAAGTGAGCAGTCTCAGTTTGCTGTTCAGCTTGTTTGTTTTTATCTTGACGAACCTGATTGCGAAGAAACTACCACGGATATGGCGTTTCTTCGTTCTGTTTCATCCCTCGTTTTTTCGACACCGTAATTTTTGCCACGTTCGATAGAGTTTCATTAATATTTCGTCGCCGGAATTTTTCTCGCTGTCAAAATTAATTCGTTTTATAGTCGAGTAATACACAATGCAGAACCATTATTTTTCAATATGTAATTTTATTACGTGATTGCGCAATTAAATTCAACACGTCGTCAAATAAGCACGATCATTTAATATTTTAATCAATTTTAATAAATTCTGTAATTACGGTGGAACACTATCCGGTAGAGAATAATTGCAAGTTAATGTCTCTCGATAAAAAGCTAAATATGTAGAGAACATGACTCGTTTAAAGCATCGATCAGCGAAACAAAATTACTTTAACGCGCTCTGCGTTCATTGGAAATAAACATTATACTCGACCTAAGCTTCTTGTTGGTTAAAGCGAAGCGTTTTATTGGCCGGTATCAATGAAAGTTTTTTAAAAGTTTCTCCGTGGAAAAGAGAAACTTTCCGGCCCTGCTGTAACGTCGACGGTTCGTTGCGCGAATCTTTTAACGGGAAATTGATTACAGGCAAAGCATTTTTAATTCAACAGGATGAAAAGATGCGCAGAACTTCTCCACAGGGAAACGAGACTTTGCTGAGAAATATTTTAGCATCGGGAGCGAAAAGGTTTTCAGTTTACAAACTGATGTATTTGATATTTTCGCAATTCATATTTAATACTAAAGTTTTTATTTATACATTGACATTTCGAAACACCAACGAATAACAAAAAATACAGATATTTCAATTTGCTAAAATCTTTAAAAGAACGTTGCTCCAAGCAAATAAAAATTACTTCCTTAAGCACGCGTAGCAATAACTCTCGAAACTTAGTAGCTAATTCGGAGACAAGGTATAACAATAGCCGCTTCAAGGATCGAGAGAGCAGAGCGTTGTTGACGTTTTGCTTAAAAACTGGCATGGCACGCGCAGATAGCGTGGCTACGTGTAAGGACACAGTTTTATCAACGATAAAAATGTATTACAGAATCTTATATGCAGGACCAAACTCTTGTCGAGAGAGATAAAGCCGAGCACGATGCCTCGTGGTACGTGCCTGATCTGTATGCCAAGAAGAATAACAACCGTCTCTTCTCCTTTTCTTTGTACCAGCCCCTTCTTCCCACCATTTTCTACCGCGTTTCGTGGTAGCTTCCAATTTGGATAAAGCAGCGGTAATTTTCACGTGGAACGGTCTAAGCGTTTCCTTTCGTTGCTTCGTCGTCGAATCTTCTTCAGGCTATGCTGAAGTCTTCGGATTAATCGAGTTACTCCGATTTAAGTGACTCGAGAGAACAAGTCTTTTTAAACGCATTGATTAGTGGACTATGAACGTTTACACAAATTTGTATTTTCGTAAATTTCATTGCGGATATTTATTTCATCCACTAAATATCGTATCAAATATTATACTGCGCATATTTTGCTTAATTGTTTATTTTAATTGCTTTATTTTAAGCTAATTTGCTTAAGTATTGCATGCAGCAGTGAGAGAATATTTTGAGTCAAGTAAATGACATACGGTAAATTGACTAATTTGAAAGGCCCCGTACGGTAGATAAACAAATTCTTATACAGTGTTAGGGTAATTTTTAAAGATTAAAAATATGAACCAAGGTTTTGTTTAATAATAATTGTTACGATAAAACGATAGCTTCTTTCGGAAGATCACGAGTTAAATTATCGCGAATTTTGACCCGAAAGGGTGGCACAGGGTTGTGGTTGGATGACGGGAGTAAGAAATGTAAATTTAACCAAACCGATGATCGAAGTTCACGCGAAGTTGCGCTTCGAAACGCGGTGAAATTGTAAATTGACGTGGCGAAGTTTGGAATGGTTCATTTGGGAAAGGGGAATACGAGGTGAAGGGATGAGAGAAGGCAATGAAGCGGTGTCGGATCGATTGATTGGGCCGAAGCTCTTGTGTCTTGGCATGCAAATGCGATCCTTCAGCGTTTTGTCCGATATTAATTCCTTCATTTTGAAATTATTTAACAGCTACAAACATTTGTCATCGAGTTTTCCTCGCCATTATAGGGCAAATTTATAGAAATATTCTGACATTTAGAAACGTTTACAAATTGAACGAATCTCGTCTGTAATTCTTATAATCAACCTCTAATGAGAATGTATTTTATAATTCCAAGTACGTAGTCGTTTAACTACAATGGGAACGAGTCGAAATGTCGAAATTAAAATAGCAATTAACTCGTCTCTCACAAGCGAAATTCTTGCAGAAAAAAGATTTGATTATTCCACTTTTGCATTATAAAGCTCCATGAACATTTTCATAATACCAATAGAAATAAACCTTACTTTCATGAACCTTACAACATAACATAAATACAGTACGATACAAATATATTTTTTATCGAAAAGAAAAAAAAATCGTATTAAATACCAGAAACGATGCACAAGCTCCATATTTGTCTCACCTAGAAAATCTCTTTTTATTCCTATCTTTATAAGACTACAATAACAATACGATTTAATCTTCGCAAATGGAAAGCAAATGGAAATAGAAGAAAAATATTTTTCTACCGAGGAATTACTGCCCAGAATTGTTTTAAATTTTAATAAATTTCCTTATATGGACTACTTTCCCCCTCCGTGCAACAAAAAACAAGAACGTATAACAACTGTCCTATCAAAACCGTATTTCATGCTTGCCATTCTCATTTCGACCACGATCAATCATCGAAAATCATTGGCCACGGTGTGAAACAGGTGTATTCGTAAATGGGAAATGCGCGCTGAAGGTAGAAAAGATACCTCGATCCCTCGAAGATATCCCCAGGTGCAATTCGAAGGTCGATTACCCAAGGATTACTGCAATTGCCAGGGAACCGCACTCCTATACTTCCGGGGGGCATTGATATTCAACTAGGAGCACGCCACGGTAATTTCCCGTGGTCTGAGAGTATCATATCCCCTCCAGTGATGTTTCGCCAGCCCTTCTTAAACGCGGTTCGGTTCGACCAGCCGCCAAACTTACGACTCAGCAGTCGATTACTTTGAAGCAACGTGTTGCCATGCGGCTCCCCCAAGTTCTTCCTGCTACGGCTTCGAACCAGCGAGAAGAACTACGTGAACGTGTGTACAAAATCGTTGAGTAATTGAAGGGGCCAAAGATAGTTCATCGAAGCGATCATTTGCAATTTCGGACACTTTCTTATCATCTTTCGTGTCTTTTTATCTTTTTGAATATTTTGTAGAACTGAATCCTTGGCCGGATTAACGTTACACGCTATGCATTTACATATATTATACTTATTTTATTATTCAAATATGTTATAGTTATTTAGAATCGAAGCACCATGACGAAAATGAATAAGTACATGTGTATATGTATTCGTATGTAATCGCGCGTTTGATCGAATAAACGTAAACGTTAACATTAGCAGAGGTGACGGGGGCCAAAGGAAGTTCATCTCATTTGAAATTCCGAACACTTGCAGACGATCCTTCTTGATGAACAAGTAGATAGACAATAGACAAAGTGACTAACGGCATTCTAAATTCGTGAGAAATAGAATTTTATGCGAGAGAATCACTCGGAAATTAAGAGAATAGAATATCCTATTGGAAAATATCATCGATTATGTTTCATGTTCGTGACGAACATTAATAATCTCCTGAACCGTCTGTTAACGTTGTAAGGTTGTAGAATCCACATTTCGGATCAAGTTACTTATTTTCGTAACTTTCGTATTTTGTATGCTAAAGTTTCACGTGCTACCAGTTGTAAAGTCTATCGATTATAATTAATATCTATCGTACAAAAGGTGGAATTCAAATTCAAATAAAATATCCTAAAAGTAAATCTATCTATCACAAATTTACCACAAACTGATTCTCATCGTCTATGACTCAACGTTATCAACTCGTGCTCAAACATCCAGCACCCCCAACCTTACACCCCAAATTTAATCCACTCCAATACATTCACACACTCTCCACCAATATCATTCGTTCCATCATCAATCAACCACCATAGGGAATCCACTCGAACCCTCCATTACTTCCGCTTTCGATTAACTCGAATCGTCGTTCCAAGGAAGACTCAGTTCGTGATTAAAGCATTCCCCGATTCATCGAATTCCTCGATACTTTCGTGGAATACGAACGCGCCGCGTGGAAAAACGGGCTGAAAATCCGCGAACGAGGCGAGCTCGAGTTGCGTTCGAGGTAGACAGTGATTTCGAGGCACGGGACGCTCGTTAATTCGGAATTCGACGCGGGTTCGCGACGGATCTCGAATCTCGGAGGCGGCGCGAGCCGAGAATTAAACCAAGCGCTCGATTCGAATCTCTCCTCTACCTTCGAGATCGTAGCTCGATAACTCTCATGCCTGGTCCGAGCTAGCGGAAGAAGCACGTGGCTGGCTTCGCGTTATAAGGAGGCCTCCTTCTTCGCGTATACATGGAAAGTTGCGCTTGCACGCGGGACGCATTCGTACGAGGAATTGCAGGACGAATCCTCATTTGGTAGTCGGTCGGCGTGCAAGACCGCCGGAGCCTGGTGCAACGGTATCTACGTGAGTCCGACGCGAGCAACTCGTTCCGCTTAATTCTCATCGCGAACGCCCACAACATCGTCGTCCTGATGAACTTTCCGCGGACTAATCAGTCGCGATTTCGAACAGACTTTTTCGCTGGGAATAAGAACAGGATAAATGGTAGAGCATGGGAGAATTGTTGCCTGAAGAACATGGAATTAATTGGCTGGTAAATTGAGGAAAGTAGGTAGCGATAGGGAGTGTAAACGCGATGAACTTTTCTTCGGCGAATCAGTCTCGAGTTCGAAGATTTTTTTGAAGTAAGAATGGTAAGAACAGGATAAATGCGAGCACATGAGAGAATTGTTGCTTGGGGGATCTGGGATTAATTGGCTGGCAAATTGTGGAACGTAGCTGGTAGTCACATGTGTTTCAGGTGTACAATATTTATTGATGCGTGTTTTACATCAGGTTGTTGTAAACTTGACGAACCTTTCGCGAACAAGCCGGTCGCAATTTCAATTAGAAATTTCTTGACCGAGAATGGTGGAAACAGAGTAAAATAGGAAAAGAGTGAGGGGATCGGACCACCTCGGATTAATTGGCCGAGGAATTGTGTAAGGCCGCTAGTGGTTGGATATGTATTTAGTTAATAGCGTGGTTTTGTTAGGGCGAAATTTATGTAATTTACATAGGTTGTTAGAATTTGTTAGTAGTTAATCTTAATTGGATTTTGGAGTTGCTATGAGAGTTTTTAGTATGAAGTATACGTGTATTATAAATGATCTATAAAATGATAAAAATACTTGTTGAAAAACAAATTTTACATTTGATAGTTATATTTACAAGGACGAAGCTCAATCCAATCGAAATTGTCCAGTCGTCGTAAATAATGTGCCCTACAGTAACCAAAAATTAATTTCAACATATTGCTTAAACCATTCCACTTACAAACGCGAAGTCGATGTCTCGTCTAAAACGAATCGACAAAAACGATCCGGCTGGATGGAACAATAAAATTAGCAATTGTAATGGAGCATGTAATTCAGCAGGGAAGAGAACATCTCCTATCGCGTAATTAGCAATTCGTGTAGATCGATTGGAAGCTTGTATCGAGCGTGGGTACAAGGCTCGATCGAGAAAGAAAAGAATCGAACCTGATGCAACTCGTCTCGCTTCTGTTTTCAATGACGCCAGCTCACTGATAAAAGATGCGGCTCGTGAACCCGGCAGTCCATTTCCGGCGAGAGCTTCGTTTCCACGCGTGTAAGTACACGAAACAGAGACCAATTAATGCGTCATAGGCAGCTGCATTCGGACTGCGGACTTCTCTCCATGTCGATTCGATTCTTTAAGGTTGCCCCGAAAGAAGAAAGGAATTCAGGTGTCTCCCCAGGAATTCAAATTCCTGCGCTGAGAAGTTCACCAGAAATCGTGAAAGGAATTTTCTGCTCGTGGAAACACGCACCGGAATGGAGAACGAAGACGATCTTTACTCTGTTTCGTTTTTTCTTGCAGAAGATATTCATGATATTTAGAAATTTTAACACGTGCGCTATTTATGGTACCGCACATGTTCACTGTGGCTTTCACAGCTCCGGGCATCGAAGTGCAATTTCCAAATGTTAAGAAAAAAGAGGAATTCCCAAGTTCTTGCTATATTTACTTAAATTCTTTCAATACCAAAATTCTTTCTACGTGCTAAATTTTGCCAACATCTTTCGTCTTGAAATAAAATTATACGATTCGAAAGATTGGAATTACTTTCTATTTTCTAGAATATAAAAATTCGAATAGACGTCAGCTAGAGTTCCTTTTAGTGGAAAACTTATCGAGTTCAGTGTTGATATCTGAAACATTCATTCTGAATTAATAACCAAAGCAGTGCAAAATTCAATAACAGTAAACTTATAAAAATATACATTAAAAAAAAGTTTACGATTCCAACCCTAACTAATCCTCAAAACCTCAACAACAAAACAAATCATCATTTCATCTACCAACTAAAATTTCAGCATCATCCCTCGAACTCATAAACCTTTGCCTCTCAATTCTTTCAAGTTTCATCCTAAATGACAAAGTCACGCAAGAGAATACGATTCCCTCGTGTGCAATACAACGCGGCGATAAAACGGAAGGATTCGAAGCGTTCGTTGAAAGGTCGTGTTGATTCGAAGAAACGAAAACTGTAGAGTACGATGGGCACGCGCGTCTGTCGCGACGCTGGCTCATCCGTTTGTATGTGAAAGCGAATTTACAAGGCGGCTTTGTCGCACGGCAGATAATCCAGCTATTGTCGACCGACTGATGTCCGCTATTCGACCAGTCGGTCGAATTGACTTCATTGTCGTTGCCCCCCCCCCTCTTTGTAGTCGTGGGATGATTTTAAACGGGTTATAGCGTTGGTGACGCGAACAGAATGCACAGGATCAGCGAAATGCCTCTCGATTCCACCTTCTGTTTGTCTCTTCGATGCCTTCGAATGAAGTATTAGTTTCAACGAATTTATCCACATTCATGATACTTTTCCTCCGATACGTTGTCGTTTTGGAGTTTGAGTATAATGGAAGAATTAATTGAACGATGGACTAAGTAGTGTTTAGTGAATTAAGGAGAATAGCGTTGACCATGAGATTAGGAGACCATGAGAGAATGAGAATAAGTAAAATTGAGGAATTTGCTTAGTTTGTTTTTAGTTAATTGATAAGAAGATGACAATGATGTTAATGAAGGTGTTAGTAAATTAAATTTAACGTGTTCAAAAGATATATTGATGATCGTGAATGGAGATGTAGAATACGTAATGATAGCACATACGTTACTTTCTAAGATTTACTTTCGAGACGATTATTTGTATCATCTTCGTGCGTTAAAGAAGTTTATGGAAAATATAAAATATGTAGGTATTTATTGAACACTAATAATGAAATCGAGAAATTTGCAAGAAATAAAGTTGATCGGTTTAACTTCTAAGTTCGATACAGATGTGAGAGTATTTACATAGTAAATATGGTCTTATCACTACGCTGTCACACATTTAGTTTGACACGGAAACTTGAAAATGAGATTTCTAAAAGTAATTTCCTGTACATATCAGAAATTGAGCTGCGATGTTATATCCTCTATATATCATATTTGTGAACTCAATTTGATCATAAAATACCTATTTTCGTGTGATAAAGTATTAACCAAATATGAATAATCTACACATACATTTGCTTATAATGAAAATTATACATTTTCTTTATACATTTCTATATATATATGTCGGGTTTACATTAGAATTAGGGTTAGGGGCGTGAAACGAATCTTCGTTTGGATTACACGTTGTCGTTATGCAATAGAGAAGACATTGACTAGTGCAAATACGATTATCATAGAACCGGACAAGTAACCGTGGTAATTAGATACTCGAGAAACTAATGACAATGATCCTAGGTTCAATAACGAATCCGCGGTCGACGGGATGATAGATGAACGTGCTCACAAAATCTAAGTCAGACGCGTAATATTCACTGGTCGCAGAGGGTTACTCTTTTCGTCGATGAGATCGCGAGAGAGAATGAATTTCCCGTCCCGATGATGCCACAGAGGAAAACTATAATGGGGTGTGTCTAAGGACACGAGATCATCGGATTCGTCGAGAAAAGCCTTCGTTCAGAAAGTAAGGGAAATTTGCGTTGCTGCTAATTGGTCAATCTCCATATCGGTGGTTAGAAAAAGATGCTAGCCGCCCTCGAGGGAAAATTGCTAGTGGGAGACGCCGCTCGTTGAAAAATAGGTCTCCCCTATTTTCCCGTAGTTGGGACAAAGACTGTTTGTCTGTTTGAACGACTTTAGTTAGCTAAATCTTAAGATTTATAACAGGCCCTCGGGCTAGCTGAACATGTACTGCGGAGACGCATCGACATCTGGCAATCATCTTACTCGAAGAATAGGGTCTGCGTGTGGCGAGCTACGGGACAGACACCGTTGGAATGTTTACTGTCGACTGTTACAACTATTTCCTTTTTAAGGAGAATTACTTCATGCCTTTGTTAGACAAAGCGTTCATCCCGTGACCGCGGCTACGTTCGGCGACTAGCTGTCGCCTCGAGCCCAAGCTCACTATCACAACTCTCGAACAATTACAATCGGATTGAATAACTACAATTGTTTAATTACAGCTATAGTAAACTCTAGGTTACAATGTTGCGGGATTATCCAAAATTCCAAAGGTTCCGGTGTTCTTTCATCTCCGACATATATATATATATCATTTTATAATAGCACATTCAAAAGAAATTATTGGAACGTTATATGCAATTTGTATTCTACTTTAAAATTAGAACCAACATTTTTACACAATTATAGTTTGCTTTTCTTTCTTGTAGTCGTTGATCCATAGTCACTGTGTGTCCACGTTATAAATCAAGATATTAAGTTATCCAAAGTAAAGATCAACGTTGCTTTGGATCAACGTTACAAATCGAGTCAGTTTCTATGTTTAAATCTTTCATTAAACGATTATATGACGAACGAACTAGAACCAGAAGATTAAATGAAAATCCAAGCCGACAAGTTGCAAATCCTGAAATCGTATCGAAAAAGATTTACGTGAAAATATTTGATACCCGAACCGTCTCAGATATCAAGTATCGATGATTCAACGTTGAATCGCCCGGAGCACGTGCGAATAGTTTATCAAATTGATTGACGATCTAGTAATGTCAGTAATCCGCGACACGTCGTTACGGAGATCGGTGATCGCTAGCATCGAAATCACCCGATTGTTTATGGTACTGCTGTATCCAGCAGACTTACGAGCCATTGAAAGAAGGAGCAATTTATAATTTTACACCTACGTGTCAGCGTTGCAACATTTAATCGGATGTTCAACTTCCTACACTTAAACGGTCCTTCGGTATTATATCACTCGACAAAGGATACATTCTTGATGATAGGTTTCGCCGTTAAAGGAATTTAACACGTTCGTGAGCCACGTGGGTATCGTATTATCCGCAATGAATTTTTCAGTCGAATCATTGATTATTTCTAGCGTATGTAAAATGAATGCACCACGGGTGATTTAAATCGAAGAGTCTATGCAGCAATGTTAGGTAATTTACGCAAGAATGTTAGGCGTAATTGGCGAATAAAAATATATATCGAAGATATTTGGCGATATTAAAGTATACAACTAAGATTCGATAAGATTAGAATAGAAGATGTTTGAGAATATTTGCACATAGAAGTTTAGAAAGGAAAATTGTGCAATCATATGGTGGAAGGAATCTGTGTCTTTATTTATTGTTAAATGAAAATTGACTGATTGCAAAAAAATAATCTTGAATGTTTAATGTAATATTATTTCATTGCTTTTAAACTCATTACTCTTTTAGACATATTAGAAATATTTCAACCAAAAGACAACCATAATCACGAGACTGATAACTATAATTTAATTATTTAATTATTATTATTATTATTATTATTATTATTATTTAATTTAATACACTTTCTCTGTGATACGATTATAAATAGTACTCATTAGCAACTATGTAACTTGATAAATATATTCTGTTGAAGGAAAATGAAAGGTGATAGTGTATTTTTCTTCTTTACCGGAGAAAGGCAAAAATTGACAATGATCGTTCTTATTACGAACTTTTTCATTCTTCGCATGTCAATCATCAATTACAAATAAATAATTTTATCAAAGTGTTGCAAGTTTCACAATATAATATTCGCGACAGTATCCACGGTAATTTGCACATAATAAATTTGCCGGTACCAGAGCAATATGCGAGCAGAGAAAAGACGAGAGAATAGCTATAAAGTGTCATAAATTGTTACTTCACGCACGTTATTATTTCCACGGGTACATACTTTTACACTGTAAAAATGGCTTATCGCGGAAGTTTAAAAGAACGTTACGAATGTCGTAAATCACATTGCAAATAGCCGCGCTATATTTATACGGCCGTTCATATTTTCTGGTTTATTTCGCAAAAATATCTACTGATCTGAAAATTATCGGTGCACGGTATCTCATTTTCGAAGATGCACATTGCAGATACCGGATATTTATGAAACTTCTCGTCTGATTTTTCTAGATAAGCTTAATCCGAGACTTCCACGATGGGGATGATGGGTTTTTGCCTTTAGTTTACTACGGATAATAAATATTTTACAGCCATTAAACGCTTCCTTTGGGTTAACCAAGCGGAAAAAATGTCCAATTTTATTCACGATGATACAACCTTGAATCTTCTCTGCCGTTAAAAATTTATGTTTGCTTAAGCATAAACGCGATGAAGTAGAGTAACAATTATTTAGGTCAGAAAGATATTTTAGTCACGAAAAGTCTTTTGTCTTGTAATTCGCCGAATTATCGACAATTTTTAAGCAATATGCATTCGAAAATAGGTTGCTTAACTCGTGGTTAATGATGTGATAAATAGCGAAGTATATTATTTACTTATTAACGGCTTCATAGCCATAGTCTTTCTACTAGTTTTCGCTCGTCAAAAACAAAATTTCTTCAACCAACGTTAGTAGGCTCAGTTGTAATTATCGTAATTCAGTAGCGTTTGTGTATTACTTTATTTCCGCAATGTTATTTTATTATCTGTTTTATGAGTTGCTATATGAAACCTTCCGGCTGACACAAATAAGGTTACCATAAGTTAGCGGTTAGTCAAATAATTTTCTCGTTTTTGATATACTTTCTTGCCCGACCTGAAGTACTCCACGTTTTCTTATACTTTCATTGCTATATTAAAGACTAATAGTATTTCGTAATACGATAACAAGTTTGATTAATCCGTGCAAAGTTCAGGACTGAGTTTTAAGACGTTGAAACTTAGATGACTCCAGAAATATATCACTATAATTTATTATCGTAATAAGAAACGATGTTTTAATGTAATGGAATATTTCATTAGAAGGGTAACGAGCAAGAAGGATATTCGATATTTTTTTTTCTTTTTTAATAAATAGTGCGAAACAGTTACGTTCGCCATGTTATTCGCGAACATATTGATTCACTATAGCCATGAATTTACGGAGACATTCGGTTATTCCTTCGTATATTTGGACGCAGTCCAGATCGTTAATTTTCCATTAGTGCCTTTTCACTGATAAGTGTACCACCATTGTGCGAGTTAATGTAAATGTACTAACAGTGTATAATGATGCATGGCTTTTCTGGAACGAACGTCCTCGTTGTTACAGTATTTACGAGCGATATAAATGCTCTGGCCAGGGTAATTTTATGCTCGTTTGATTACTTAATGATATTTAATAGAGACTGGAGAGGATGTACTATTTATCTTGAGTTTTTTTATTTTAGCAGACCTTAATTAACCCTTTGCTTTATTAATACTTCTCCGGTAATTACTTAACTGTATTATATTCTTTAAATAATTTTTAATCCAATTGTATTTTTCTCTTTGTTAAAGAAGCTTTTCAAGTTTGAAATTATTATTTACGTGTTATTGTTCTATGAAACTGTATAAACAATTTTATACCTCAAGAGAATTCTATGCTCACATGGGAGCAAAAATTATATTCATAAGGTTTTCGCTTTATCGCTATGAAGTAAGATAATATCAAATATCAGTCAAGGCTTCATAAAAATAAAAAGAAAGGACTATTACGTGCAGGCTGTGCCCAATGCGATTCAGAAGCAAAAGTATATCATCCCTTACGTATAAGCTTCTCTCTATCGTACACAGTACTAGAAAATTTCGATACGTTCAAAGTCTATCGTCGTCGTTTGAACGTTGTACGTGAAACTCATACTCCAGCTAAATACCATCGTAATAATCATCTCAGTTACCTCAGAATACTACAGCCGACAATTTTCAGACATACGAGATTCCAAAAAAAAAAAAAAAAGAAAAAAGGAAAGATAGAAAACTATCACGGCAGTGCAGGCTGCACCGATCCAATTCAAAGGCAAAAGGATTTCAACCCTTGCGTATAAGCCTCTCAATATCGTTGCGTATCGAAATTTTTCCGCGTAATCGGATTGACCAGCCACGAAAAGAGGGTGGGATATACAGGCCTTTTCGTCTGTGGCCCTCTCGCTGCTCTAGTGGGATCCCATTCAATCGCCCCCCCCCCCCGTGGAATTCAAGCCCCGTGCAATCTGAAATGCGATCGAACGTCGGAAGCTTAATATCTGAAACCCATCCCCTTGGCTCGTTTTGCTTCGCCATGTGCGTATAAAAGAGCATCCCCCGCGAAAAATGGATACGATGCTCGAGAGTAGGAAGAAGGGTAGGATGAAGAATGAAGGCGGACAGGGGTGAAAGGTAGGAGTGAAAAGGTTTTCGCACAGACGGGGGACCGAGTGATGGCTACTCGATTCTCTTTGTGCCTTGAACTTCAGAAGTAATTCAATGTAAAGACCTTCGAGTCACTTCAACCGCTATAGCAAATGAAAAATGGCAGAAATTTGATGGAGTTTGCCAGGGATTTTGCGAAAAGCAATAACTATTAAAGGTTATCGATACTTATCGATCGTGCTTACGCACGAACACACACACACTAACGATGGAGTTCATTCGTTATGGAAACTTTACTTTGATTTGAACATTCGCGCTTGAAACAATTGTTCTTCCAGAAAATAGATAAATGCGAATACATCGATCTATGTATATGGACTTCAGATGTTGACACTGTTTTTCTAATTGCTTATTATTAAAGATAAGAGTTTGAACTCTGTTGATTCGAATCTTCCATTTAAAGATTACTATTTATTTAATTTAATGGGGTAATTAATAAGACTATTTTAGTAATTATTTTCTGCTTTCATATTTTAGTAGCAAGTTGAACAGCTTGTTTTTAAACGTAGATTGCTCGAAAATTCTATCCGAGCGAATTTCCTGAAGTCTTTTAATTTCCTTTTATCAGAATTTGAATTTCGCGCCCTGATTAGAATTCCCCCGGCACGTGCACGAATCTTCGCGCTATTACAGCGAGTTTGCGGTATGGGGTGCATTGTCGTGGCGCTATTTGCTCGGGGAAAAGTTTGAGACACAAAGGGCTTGCGGCTAACTGAGGTGTTTTGCGCGAATTCGAAAGTAGGGCAACGCGGTTAGCTAGGTGACCACTGACGGAAATTGGACCGGCTGTTCCACGTTTCCGGGATTGTTTTCGTCAAAGGGGATTGCGTTCTGGTAGTAAGTGTTGTGTTTTAAACGTTGATGGAAATCTCAACTATAGTCGTGACCGTAATACCAACAAAATGTTAGATATATATTTTTAATGTTTATACAAAAATAAGCTTTAATATGAATTTGAATTGAAAGAAAAAAAGAGAGAAATATAATATTTTGCATATTTTCAAGAATAAACTTTATAATCTCAGCGTAATTTAAACATGGAATATTAGTAGATTTTTCTCATTTTATTGTATTTTCGCGCTTTTCGATTTTTTTTTAAATGCATAAAACATCCGCATTTTATAAACTGTACTCAGAATGGTCACAAACCAAAGAGAACAGATGATATCATGCGATTATTGAGTTACCATGTTTGTATCTCGTGCCAGTGAGCAAAAATAAGCTGAAAGATTATTACGGATATTATATAGCTCTATATACATATTCGTCGGAAATTGAATATCGCCGGTGTGTCTTCCGGCTGCTTTTGCCTCGAAAATCCCTCCGAAAAATGATAGGATACGAATAAATACGAAGGAGGGGAATAACGTGGGCGGAGAAAAGAGAAAAGAGAGTTTGCGAGCACGTGAGCAATTTCTGAAATTGCTCGGCCTCTCGGGACTGAATATTTCTGTTTCGACAGTTTCTTCCGTATGCCGGGAAAAGTTGCTCGACTTGCAACCCACGAAGAAACGTTGATCCCTTCAAGAAGAAGAAAAAAGAAAAAAAAAAGAATATATGATACCGTAAATTGCGGATTTACCTAGGCAAACGCGGTGTGAACGAAACATACCGCGGGATTACCGAGATTTCGAACATCGTTGCACAGCTTACATCTTTTAATTCTACACAGTTAACGAGAATTTAATAACGAAAAATTGATGATTCTTTAAAATTGATTTTTTTGTAGTCGTACTAAAACTATGACAGATTACTAGGGATTGGATAGAAATCGTAGATAGAATTTTACAACTTCTGAGAAAGGTTGGTTTGGATTACCGTTTGATTAAAATTCTTAAAATTATTTTTTTTTAGAGGCGAAATTCTATCAAAGTATGATTTATTTAACAGATAGGTAAATTTCTTTTATTCTCTGTTTAATTTTGAAATTTAATTTTGTTCTAAAGCTTTGAGTTTCTCAAGAACAAGAATACTTTTGACATTTCCATCGAAGCAATGAAGCAATGAACGTAGTAAATGAAAGTACATCATCATCATAGCGGTCAGTTTTATTAAAATTCCCAAACCTTCTTGAAATTTCAGTACGTATTACTGAATACTTTTACGCTGCTTTCAATCTTTCAATTATTCTAATATCGTAGCAAAAAATATTTCCAACTAGCTATTCTTTGAAAGTCTAGATCAGTTCCACTTCATAAAATCTAATAAAATCTAGTAAAATCTAAATTCCTTTCACTCACTTCACGAATCTGACGCGTAGCGAAATCAAGAAATTGAAAGAAATAAAAATATCCAAGTTGCATTCCTAGAAAATGAGTCATTTCGCGACAATATTACATCTTGTAATACTCAAATAACGGTAGATATTCGACTAATAGAGGAATAATAGTCGCGAAGACAGCCCCGATGGACAACATTTTCTCGATTGCGCGTTGCGTAACGAAACCCTTGCGTCCCAGCAGGGATTATTGTAGAAGTGGACTTCTCTTTGAAGGACAACGGGACGCGGTAGTTTCAGCGCCACTTTGCCGGAACAGGAATTTCAATCTACCATGAAGTTTCTGTACCAGTTAGAATTTTCACTGCGTCAAAGGACACATCGTGTACTTTCTCTGGACCTGGCGACAGCCTTTCACACAAATTTCCCTTGCTCTGCTCGTGCATTTGGTTGTACGTTTCGCAGAAACCTGGTGCAGATTTATTCGCGAATCGTGAACGTGACATTCCCTTTTTAGGGAAAGAAAAAGGCGATAGCCATTCTGACTCTAATTGCGATTTCGGTTGTGAGTTTCAATGGAATACTGCCGCGACCAGCTTTCGCTTATTTTAATCCGTATGTTCTCTTATTTCTACTATTTATTGATCTATATGTCGCAGGTAAAATTTATTCGAAAAGAAAGAAATAATCTTAATTCATCACGGTGTACTTGTTCCTAATCGCTAACATTAACATCGATGATGATTATACAATTCAGTTTGTATATTTTCAATCGAATGCGATTGAGTTTTGCATGAACGAATCAATTTGAACGAACGAACGCAATCAAGAAATGTTAATTTATGCAGAGATTTGTTTCATTCACCAAATTTGATGTTACCAATTGGTAACAAATACTATTTGCATTCCATGCACTCCTGCACCTTTCAACTTTCCACGAATGCATGAAAGTTTGCGATCTACAAATAATCACCCATAACAATAATTAATAATAAAGTTATAATATTAAAAACATAGTTGCAATAAATGCAACACCACCTACACAGAACAAAAGAAAAAACTCTATCCAGTACATCGCGTGCTATTACCTTCGTCGTTCCACTTTCCTTCTTTGCTCGACTTCGCCACTTTCTTTTCAGACTAACTTTCAGAAAACCCCTCTATTTCCCCTCTCGTGTCTAAAAATCGCGTTTCGTAGAAAGTAGAATCAACGGTTGTCCGGCGCCCAGTAACGTAACACGCGAGGAAGACCGCAGCAGAACGGAACGTTCGCTAACGAATTCGTTGGAAACAGCCACCTTGGCCAACAGATAAGACAGCGGCCTGTAGCGGTTGTTCGAGCAAAGTCTGTTGAACAGCGAACGCCGCCTCCCTTTTCCTCGACGAAGAGAACGATCCCTGCCCGAAGCGGTCAGCAGGTGCAATTAGATGCTGCAATGAGATAACGATTAATAGCCGCCGCGATGTCATGTAATTATAGTGATCGCGTGGAGCGGCAGTCATAATCACGCGCGGTTCGACGAAAGCCCCTGGAACTTTGGAAGTATGGCCGGGCCACGCGAAAACGCGTATACTTTTGCTAATGTCAGTCATTAGCGGGCTTTTTGCCTGGATTTACTTTGCCATATTTGCGTAGCCAGATTGATCGCGACGGTATCACGTTGCACGTGAAATTGTTTTAGATGCACGAGTTCCCGGTTCATCGATGCCATTTCGCGAGTATTCTCTTTCATACTTTCGCGTGCACCACGGCGATCTCGAAAGTTTATGTTTTCGAGCCTCGAGGAAGTTCGTCGGGGATTGGTCGCGCTGGGAAATATTTAAAGATTGTTTGATGTAGATATTGGTTATCGTTGAGGGATTCGGTTTTATGGCGATCATAAGGGATTGGATTTTATGGAGATCATAAGGGATTCGTTCTTTTTGTTCTCGGGATAAATCGCGGTGATGATGATGGGAATTTTGTACCGGTTGGCTTGATCGTTGATCTTTGTTGTGGATTTTCTGATTCATTATTGCTATTACAGTCACATTTGTTATTTGAGTCGACATATTTCACTCTGTATTTATCCGTTCATTCGATACTATCATCATGCGTGTAAAGTTTGTAACGATATTTTAAGAGTAATTGTTAATTAAGCAATTACGTCGTTCAGCCAAGAACTTCGTTATCACGCTCCTCTTGCACAGTTATTTACTCATTGTAATAAATGTCTTGTAACTTCTGCGTATATTTCAATTAATATACACTATAAATAATACTTAGTAGTCTTAAACATACGGTTATCGCAGCTTATTAATATAATATAGAATAATTGACCGTTCGAACGCTTTGATGGTCTTTGTGAAATGTATATGCCTGCAATAAGCGTCCTGTAACTTATCGTATACATTTGCAGGTCCGTTTGAAATTTTACCAATATAATCGCAGTAATCGCGTCTCGTTACAGCGCTAATGAAATTTTAAATACTTTGTATAATATTGGATTGTCCGAAATGTTTCTTTCGTTTTATAAGGAAATAATAGAAGCACAATGTTTTTTGTTTTATATTAGTTTATTGAATTATGCATGGACATAATAATAGAAATAGAACGAAATGGATCATACCTAATTCAATAATATAATTTAATATAAAACAAAAATTGTTCTTCATCTATTATCACCTTATGAAACGAAAGAAACTTTTCGGACAACCTAATATATACAAAAATATATACACAAAAAGCTTCCATGAATGTGCGAATACTTTTGTCGGCCATTCTATTTGGATCTAATTAATTAACGCAAATATGATAATAAGTACGACATAGTGCGCAAATGCTATCTATAGCTATTGTACTTGTATTATTCGAAAGTAATTCCACTGCAAGTAATAACAAGCGTTACAATCGGTATTCCGAACGTACGACATTAGAGAGTAGGAGAAACGCCATTGAATAAGCAGCTAGCCGGTTATTCGGGCCACGTGAAGTACGAAATTGAAATTTCATTTAATTAATGTAATGCGTTTAAAGCACGAACACACACGCGGACGTGAGTGGTCTCGAAGTGAAGCGAACCACGCACGGTGTGTTTATTTGATTTGTGTTACCAGTGGATTTCAATCAATCGACTTTGCATACTCCACGATCGAAACGCTCGTTGCCTGATAGTTTCTTTATCGTTAAAGGACAGTTGCCGATGCGTTACGAAAGGCTCTGTTCGCAAGTTTAATTAATTTCCTATAATTTCCAATAAAATATCTTTTGTTTCGTTTCATGCGTGACTTTTGCGAATTCTTAAATAATAATATTAAATCAGAGAAATTTACAATACATTTTAAAGCGAAATATATCAATTTCTACTTTGATTTTAGTAAGATAACTCGATCATTTCATCATTCGTGATGCTTTGAAAATATCTGCGTAATGATATTAAACGAAGGAAACTTACTATCTTTGGAACGAAATATCGATCATTTTGCATATAATTTTGGATACTCTAAAGGATAATGGTGATATTAAAGAATTTTTTTTCTTTTTTGTTTTCCTGCGAAATGTTAAATTATACGTTATAACGTTGCCATTTGGAAATTGTACAAAGTAATTGTTATTATTATATTCGCCGATAATAATTTACATTCGTCGATAAAATTCCCTAGATTCATTACTAATTGGATGCTTTAATTCAGATTTATTATAATTAATGTAATATATCGAATATCTCGACTTTATTAAATGAATAAGAAATACTTCTCCACCTGTTCTATCGGGCGAAGGGACAACGATTATAAAACAAAATGACAATCGCATTTCCACATTCCATTACATTCATTTATTCTGACGATTAATATGTCTATTTAAAATAGGGAATTTTTATAAATAGAATTCCAAGAAATTTGAAGAAAAAGAAGCACTTAACGCGCACAAAGCGGATTGGAGAATCGAAACGTCGATTTCGTTGGTGCAGTTCTTCCCATCTCAGAAAACGAACGCTTACCTTCTTCATTTCTCTTTCCGCCATTTATATTTCAATTCTTCCAGGCATTTCACCGTGGCGTCCTTTTATTTATTGTTCGTACGAAATTCGTTTGAAGGCTGTGGAGCTCTCTGACGGCTGGCGCGCTTTCCATTTCGCCTTTGCCTCCGTCCGCGTTATTGAATTCGGCGCAACGCGTTTCAGGAAAATTTCGTCCGCCATGGAAGCACCATAAGAGCGTGTCGTTCATTCCCGTTCGGTTTTGTTCTTCGTTATTAAACATTCCTGAACTGTTCACGTTCCGCAGATCGCGTCTAACGCGTATCCCTAAACCGACGTCACTAATTTACGGAAAATTAATTAGCAATAATTCAGTTATTGTCTGGAATTCATCGAATCCAGAGCGTTGACTTGCAGGCGAATTTTCTGTCTTGTCTATAATGTCGTTGCGCTTTAGTTTATTAAATAGCTCGATTCACTGTTATGAGTGCATAATAATACTACAAAATTTTATTGTGATTATTTGATTAATAAGAAAACGCTTCTTTTAGTAGAAATTTTTTTTTAAGCTTAAAACCATAAATGGACGTTGGAACCTTAATGTATCTTAACGTTTGTACAACTATGTGGCGGAAAGATTGGATTTTGTTTATTAATTTATGTTTGTTTAAAATATTTAGACGATCTGGAACTTGGCGTTTATTGTTAATTTCCTACTTTATGTAGCAAAAGGTTACGAATAGTATGTGATAATTATCTAGTCAGATGAAATATTATAATGCTTGTGATGTTTATTAGAATCTGCTCATTAAAAACGATTTAAGAAAGTAATTCTCTATAAATAGAAAATTTACAAAATTGTTCCGGGTATTTGCGTTAATGTCATATTGGCAATATTCTTCCAGATTCTTTTTTAATATTTTCACATGTATATCTCACAATGTTCCGAAATTGAAGTTACTTTCTACTGTTCAAACTTGCAAACTCGAAGCGAGTGTTTCACAGTTTTTATCCCGTTGCACCGTGAGCGTAAACGTTTGTGCGATTACCGGCTAACTCGTCGCGGAAATTTTCATGAAAGATTCTGGTTTCATAACATTTTTTGCACCGACCTATCGTGAAAATAAAAAGCTTCCAAACAATGTTTTCGTTTGTTCATGTGTTATGCACCGGGTAAAATTGCAACGATTCAAAGTTTTGTATAATAAAATCGAGAGAATTTTAGTAGAAGAAATAGAGAACAGTAACGTAAATCTTTGACGAATTGTTGAAATTCCTTCTCACAGCCATAATGTTCAAAAATAGAATTGGATACCGTAAATTGATTGAAAACGTTTGCAAATGAAATATTACATTAATGAATTGTATGGAAACCTCGAATAAAGGCCTGAAATACGTTAAATGCTCTTTTCATCCCAATTTGAGGTTTCCATTCGATTAATCAAATTACCACGTCGTATTAACACTAAAACCATCGACTACTAAAATATAAAATTTATATCGAAGAAATTAAAGTGCAAGGCATAGAACAAAGTTTCTAATGCGACAAGAAACATAAACTGTTCATATATTTACGTTCGTATATTTTACGAGAACTCATTAAAATCTTTAAAAATGCACATCTGTAAAATTTCTATAAAAAATGATCCAAAATTTATCGTTTCGATCACTCTGATAGTTCAAATGCTAGTTAGAATAACCAAACTATCCGGCGATCCAACGCTAAGATCGGCAAGTTCCATATTTCCCTCTTCTAACGCAGAATTATTGCACACGTGGAACGGTGTTGGAAGACGCGAGAAGACGAAGAAGAAACTTTTAAATTGAAACAAATAACCGTGTCCAGGGGTTTCCTGACCGAGGTACCGGATACGGCTCGAGTTTGCCTATGAATTATGACGTGAGCACGCCGACGACGTCGACAGCGGCAGTGTGAGCGTGACGACTGTATCCTGGCCGCGTTTTCTGCGCCGCTTCGAGAACAATGAGCTGGGAAAAGAGTAATGAAACACCCTCGTCCAGCCCTTCCGGGGTTAAAGCAGTATTATCTTTTTCGTGAAAGTGCAGGAAGCAGTCTTCGCGGTTGGCTATTCTTTCCGGTGACGACCTAGAATCTTTTATTTTTCTTTCTTTCTTCTCTTTTTATTCCATCTCTCTGTCGCCTTCTTTTTTCTCCCGCCACTTTCCTGGATTTATCATGAGAAAGGAAGGAGTCGAAGAATTATGGAATCTTCGGCTCGAAGAGAAAACCAACTCCCTGGCGCATCGGTGACTTTCGTACGGGTTAAAGGATTACAAGAATGGATATCTTGGATCGAGGTTATGACGCATTCTCAAGGAATAACTGCTTTTGTGTTTTAGTGGCTGGGAATTTCGTTCATGCACCTGCTGTGGTGAACTAATAATTAGCTGAAGTGGACTTTGGAAACTGACTTGTAGAGGGATTTTGATTACGTATATAGCATGTAACGTATGACACGTTCGAGCGATAAATGTCCGCATTATGAAAGAGAAAATGGGGATGCATGCATAAAAGAAAGATTTGCGGATAAACACTGAGAGAAACTGTTACATCCTATGTAATAATTTATATTTGTAGAATATATTTCTCAAAATTGATCTCGCATATGATGACAGAGTTATTGGATTATTATTTCATTATCTTGCTTCCTATGGGAACTCTGAATTATTTGTCAATTCAAGAATTGTCCTAAAGGATAATTCTTAATCCTTTACATTCGCACGCAACAGAACGAATCGATGAGAAAGTTTAGAAGTTAGCACGCGGCGAATCTCGCGCGAAGTCCGGTCGAAACCGGCGTAGTGCGAAAATAGTCGTGATCTCGCAGAAGGTAACGGATCGGTGAGACTTAGTAGGTCGCGGAGAGTTGCATCGATGCGAAAGACGATCCGAAACTCGCATTTAACGGCGAGATTTAGCTGCTTTGTGCCCCGGAGCTTGCTTACAGCTGACCCAGAAATCTCGAACAATGCAATTTCAGAGGTGTAAGGAAACGCGGATTAATAAAACAACTGGGTTAAACCGGCGGCAGTGTTGGCGGACTCGGAATCGAGAAGCTTCACGAGACCAGCATAATTTTCCTTCCTCTCTGTAACGCTTTTCCTCTCATTAAACTGCCTTCTTACTGTCAAACTTGTCATATTGTTTTCTTAAGTGATTTGAGAGAGCCGGAAGGAACAGTGAATTTAAGTTTGGCTATTTAACTTCTGAAGTATTCTTTACATTCTAACTACGTCCCGAAGCATACAATATTTGAATTAGTATTAGCATTATTCTGATTTACGTCTGAATTAAAATACGAGCGCCTTGCTGGAGGATTTTGTTTTTTTAAGTAGCCAATTAAAATGATTATAAGCTACTGTGTAACTTGAAAATTACGTATCCATCTGTCTGTATATGTCTAAAACGTTGGTTGCTACTTCAATTTATACATTAATTTATCATTTTTATTATTTTATCATCAAGCGATTCATTCATAAAAAACATAACTTTCTTTACTCTTATATTAAAGTGGAACACTGTAATCGAATACTAATATTTTCTTTTTCACGTACGCAAATGGAAGTTCAGTTAGTATTATGCAATTTATTAAACTCGAGACTCGCCTTTTACTTCTTCTATTAAAATGAAAACGTGTAATTTCGTACGCGGAGAAAAATCTAATTATAAAATGTTAAAGATCATATGACCGATTAAACTCAAATTTGGATTCGTCACTTTTATCTTTTAGCATTGATCAATTATAAAAAAAAAGCTCCGTTGCTGCACAGAATATATTTTTTGGAATGAGTTCGAGTTTCTTGTCCAGCAAACGTTATCTCCAGCAGTTTCTCACATTTTCCAACGAATGCAAAGTACGATTTAAATATGAATTGCAACGTGCGCACCGGTTTTGTTTCGTCATCTATGGCACGCTGGTGTATGCATGACCCCACGAGGCGTGTTACAGAGAAAAGCGGGGACAAATGATGTGAAACGTATTCGGAAAAATTGCATCCTAAGTCGATCAATATTCATTCGCATCGGGGTCTCTCCCATTTCTCGTAACAGCCTGGGGAGCAAGATTTTCATTCAAGGAACGCGTTCCACTCTAACCCATCTTGCTGTGTGCATCTTTTCGAATAAATCGCATGCAGATGAGAAGTCGACAATAACCGTGACGTACAAAGAAACTCGTGTATTCACGATGTCGTTGTGCAGCATCGAAACGTGTCGTTGAAAATGCGAAAAAATTCGTCGGACATTGTTTCCTTTTTGTACTTCTTTTTTCAAGTTACGATATATAGCTCGATTCTATGTCAACTTGACTTAATTTTACATTTTGTATTTTTGTGAGAATTTTTGTGAGAATAGATATTGGATGTAAGTCAAGGGTCATCGAGTTCGAACGATTGTTCGCTAGCGTCTATTACGTTATTTAATTTTGCGTGCGGATGAAATGAATTTTTACAGAGATGTGCTTCATTTATTTCGTAAAACTTACTTCGTAATTCTAACTCGGCGCAATCAAAATAGAATAAATCTTTATAGTTACTTTTTGATTCATGGAATAAATTGTGTAATCAGAGTTATCTTTATTTCTAGTATAGTCTGCATATATTAGGTTGTCTGAAAAGTGTCCTTCTTTTACAGACACGTCTTTTACAACTATGCATCTTTATACAAACATGAAACTTAATCCGTCGAACATTGTGATCTTTATCTTAATAGAACAAAATGGATCATACGTTATTCGACAAAATAATATAAAACGAAGTTTTTCATTATTTTCTTATAAAACGAAAGAAACTTTTCGGATGACCTAATATTATTGAATTCTGTAACAAAACAATAATCTATATGAAAATATTTATTTACTTTGGATTTTACATCACGTATGCTGTATGTTTATAAAATGAACAACATAACAATGATCGTTAATATTATATAGTTGATAATATATATATTTAGAATAGGATGTCTAAATTTCTTGTCTTTCATAAATGTTTACAGCAGCAGCAATTCTATGAATATTTACATGAACGTCAAATAATTTCCATTACGTTTGACAAGTTGCTTTCCTCTAAGGGTAAATATCCAATGTCCAGTATGCACGGAGAAAATTGCCGTTATTTAACATTCATTGTTCATCCGATTTTCATTACCCACATGTTATATTACCAACAAATCTCCATACAACATCTATTCCTACTACAATGCTACATTCTATATTATCAAACTTTCTATATGCTCCCTACGTGGTTTATTAAAAAATATGTTTCTCAAAATTTCATTGCCTTTAGTTTATGTCTCGTAACCGACTCAATATTGGACAAATGCCTTGAAAAGGAAAAACAATATTTGAGTTCAAGCAGTTTATTTCCTATCTAATCCACCTTCTTTTTCAACAAATCATCAAACTAAATTATCATACTTCCCCTAAAAACATCTCTAATCTATATCTCAACCGCCCCATTACCCATAGTCACCCCATCACACATCCTAACTTCCCTTCCACCTTCAAGACACTCAAAATTTCGACCCCTACACCATCCTACGACCCTCGATGGAAACAACGAGTCGAATAACCAAGCTCCGCTACTCCACCCCATCGGAAAAGTAGCGTCTTGAACATAGTTACGCCAAATTCAAAGAAAAGTAGACATCAAATCGATCTATCGGCAATAACCTACGGCACCTTATCTCGCGTGTTCCACGCTAAAACGTTTCCCCTTGTTCGAGGTTTGAAAAAGAGATCGCAATATCTCTCTGGTTTCGGTCTCTCGGAATTCTTCGAGGCTCGGGGAATAAGGAAGAAACGTCTGTCTGTCTGTCGGACGGAAGATTTGCCTCTTCAGAATAGGACGCGGTGGAATTCGACGATTCGAGAAACGCGAAGCAGAGGAGGAGAAACGGTCGAATGTAAATCTCGCGGAACAACGCAGGATTCTCTGCTTTATCCCGATCGGGAGTACGGAGGATATCCGGTTTTCGTGGGTCGGCCGATGCTAGGGAACGGCGTAATAAAGTTTGATCGTTGTCTCGTTGCTTTATTGGAATTCGTTTCCACGGCTGGCCACTGTGTCGCCGCCACCGACGTCCGTATGAGCTGCCGCGTCGCGACGCACTTCCGGGGAATTTTTAATTTCGCCGTGGAATGGAATCCATCGACCAGGGCCTCCGCTTTTCCCTTAGGGCAACCTTCGACCAGACGACCTCGGATGGTTCGTCCAATGAACGTGGTTTTCAAGGCTTTCGATTTCTTCGTGTCTTTTCTAGCCAGAAAAGGCGGCCCAGTTCGGTTTGGCAGAATGGAGTGGATAAAAATACTGTGTCGGAATTTCTGGTAATTTGAAATGAAATTAAGAATGGTCATGAATGATTCAGTTGAAGGTTATATATTACGATAATTATTATTTAGAAATATGATGTTTGGTGATCATTATGATTATCAGTTACGTGGATAAAATAAAAGAAAGAAATAGAATTTATTTATTTCTTTTTCTGCATATGTATGCATTAACTATATCGCAAGTATATTTATAAGTAGGCACATTTATCACGTGTACAAATCGAAAATTAGCAACGAGACAAAATGAAAAAGGGATTTCTGTGATTTTTCTTTTAGACAAAAATCGCCGGAGAATTTACTCCTAAAGGAGGGCTGTATTAAGGCAAATTTCCTTCAGAATATGCAATAGGGAGTGGACAGTGCGGAAGCAATCGAGAATTCTATGAATAATAATGCTCCTAGTTGTTTAGTGAAGAACGAAGTAAGTCTCCATTTTATGCGATGACGATTAAGAAAAAAAAAAAGAAAAAATAGAAAGGAAGAAAGACAAAAATTAAAAGGCAGAAAAGACCGAAGTTTCCATGAACGATATCCATTTCTTGTCTGAAGTATGCATACTGCTTGCAAACGGTATCCAATTAAGCTTCGTGTTTCTTTTTCTGGCAACGTAATTGTTGCAAGTGCTCGAGAAAAATTAACAACCCCCAACGATCCTTACTTTTACAGTAGATGTAACGATTACACCGGGTGTATGGCGTAAAATAAGATTTTAGTTGAAGAAAGTATCAGTTACAAAGATATCGATCGTCTTATATTTTATAAGAATTTATTGTAAGATATTCTTAAAATTCTTATAAAACTTTCCGCTTTTATTTAAGAAATGAATTATATATACTGAAAAAACTTAACGACACTAAACATTTTATTTACTTACGCACGAATTCGAAATACATTATTCTTTTTTAACTACGATAGTTCATTTTATCATAATTATTTCAATGTGGTGGGATGTCGTGATAGGTGCGGAAGGAATACTCAGATGTATTCAGCAATAAATATTTATTAACAGTAATATTCGATGAGTACAATTGGCGCAAGACTCGCGGTTACAAGTTCAAGCTCGGGTAGATATGAGCTACGAGCGCGGACGATGATTGCGCGAGATGTCGAAGGCTTAGATTGATAATTGACTCGGACCGTGCAATTGTAACGACCGTTGCGTGTCGACTCTGTGTAATAGACTGACTTTCCGTCACGATGATGCTGCGAAGGAAAACTGTGATGGGGTGTGTCTAAGGATGCGAGATCATCGGATTCGTTGAGAAAAGCTTTGGTTCGGAAAGTGAGGGAAATGTACGTCAATGTTTATTGGCTAATTCGTGTTGGTCGTTGGAAAAGGATGCTAGCTGCCCTTGAGAGGAAGTTGCTAGCGGGAAGCGTCGTACGTGAGAGAAAGCAGATTTCTCGTGTGTTCCCGTAGTAGGTGGTCGACTTAGAGACTGATAAACAAAGACTGTTTGTCTCTTTGGAAGACCTTAGCTAAAATAAATCCTAAGATTTATAACGGGTCCTTAGGCTAGCTGAAAATATTCGGTACGAATGTATCGATATCTGGCAATCATCTCGTCCGCAGGAATAGGGTCTTTGTGTCGTGCGTCACGGGTCAGAAACTGTTGGAAAGTTTACTGTCGAGTGCCGCCACACCAACGATTTCAAAAGTTGATGAACATTGTTTCGATAGTTTAAATGTTTCTAATCAATTATACATATATTAAAACAGTATCCCTTATTCCAATAAAAAATCGTATTTATTTAACATTATCGGGGAATTCTTACTTAGCTCTCATAACGTGAATCAAATATACTATAAAAAATGTATGTGTCGGAGATGAAAGAACATCGGGATTTCTCGTCTGGAATGTTGGGAAAAACCCCAATACCCTAGTCCAGACTTTTACTATAGCTAAGTAAACTTAAGTAACTATCTATAGTCTATAGTTAACTTAAGTAATAAAAATAAGAAATAGTTTTAATGTTCCAATCTGGCTTTATGACGATGGGTTCGGGCTCGAAGTGACATAGCGGATCACTGGACGTGGCCACGGTCACGGGAGGAACGTGTACCTGACACAGGTATGGAGTGATTATATGGCTCTCCTTAAAAACAAAGATTGACCCGAGAAGTAGGGACAGGAATATATAAGGGCAGTTTCATTTGGATTACGAGTTTGTTAGTTAGTTAGTTAGTTGTTGGGTGAATTGCTGATTGAGCTATCGAGAAAGTTATCCGAATCGTGGACTACGTTGGCACTCCTCATCCCGTAGATTCGTTATCGAACCTGAATTCGTTGTCACCATCATCTCGACCATCTTATCGCCGCTATTACTCATAGCCTCTTGTAGTGTCCACATTTGTACCAATAAACATTAGCTACATCCGCGATGGTAAAGCAAGTAAAGGTTCATCGCACGCCCCCCCCCCCAAAAAAAATTCAAACCTGACTCCGACATATGGAATATTTGCGAGTGATAATTTCTCCAATAACCTTTACCCTTCAAATCAAAAAATTAAGACACCTTTCGAGTGTCTCTCGCAATCGTTACGATTCAAACTAACTCTTATCATTCCCCTGAAAAAGAAAGAAAAATAAAGAAAAAATCCCGATAATTCGGGCGATGCAAAAACGAGACTATTGGCGTTATCAGAAAGTAAAAAGAAAGAGACCATAGGAATCGAAATGAGAGCTACAGAAGGGGATGATATAAGTAGTCCGAACGAAACGAAGTTGAAGAATATTCAAACACCACGACGTCGAGAGAAACGATATAACTCGAAACTAGAAGACGGACTTCCTGCTAGACGTGACCGTTCTCTCGACGAAGTCGTATTTTTCACCCTCTACTGCGAACACTTACCCGCGTATGATCGTGCAACGCGAGAAACGACGATTTCGAACGAAGCATCTTGCGAAGGAAATTTCGTTCGCGAAAATTTCGTTAGAAATATATTTTCCATCGAAGACGAACTAGCAGCGCCGTCTTATACAGTTTGAAAAAGTCTTTCGTTCTTCCTTTTTTCTTTCTTTCTGCAACACGACGAGGAAGATTAATAAAAGCTGCAATTTAATGACTTCGAAACAGCGATGAGCAAATAGGATACAGAGTTTAATTAATTAAAATATTATATTCGAAGGATATATTTCAGAGAATATTTATGAAGTAAAGTTTTTAAATTTAAATGTATATTCTTATGAAGATTAAAAATGTAATTCAAGACCGATATTCGTATAAGAAGGAAAGCACAGAAATTATAAATAACTCGCTTTAGAAGAAAAGAAGCTTTTTATTAAAGATTAATAGAAACACGTAATATTTTATTCAAGACATATCTTCCTGAAGCTTCCCTTTTCTGAGAAAAACCAGTCTTCAGGAATTCTATTATTTTTACTACCCAAACTCCGCCGAATGGAAAATTATAATTCGTTTCATTAAAAAAAGAACTTTCTTTGAAACATCGTAGCTACTAATAAATCCTACGAAATTTTAACGAATAAAATTTTCTGTTATCGCTCTGCATATAAAATATCATTTCCGAAATAAAATTCTCATCGTACGTAATTTTTTTAACTACGTCATATATTTCAATTTTCAACCTGATTCTATGCACTGTTCTCAACAATTGATCAATTAATTTTCCAAATCATTTTAGAAAATTCATGAAATATATAAAATTTCAAATTTGTAAAACTTACCGATCAATTCTACCATAAAAATAATAGTAAAATAGTATGAGGGATACAAGTCCTTTTTCGAGTGGCTTCAACGCTGGACTATCGTACTTCTGGAAGAGAAGGATTTGCTGGTACAAAAGGGACTCTGGAAACCGCGTGAAGCGGATATAACCCGAGTAAATATTTGTGGATAGCGAAGGCAGCACGCTGTTTATCCCTCAGCTCGAGGTTTGGCGCGAATACCGACTTGTTTGAGAATTAGGGCGACGACATGGAACACATCGAGCAATTGTGACGTGGAAACTATTCTAACGTGTACAGACAATTATAAGGCACATTGTGATTGGCATAAAGAATATGGAAATCTACAGAATATTTTAACGTAAAATATAACGTATGATGCAGAACGCGATAAATTAATAATTATCAGAACAATAGTAGTTTTATATATATTTCCGTAGTTAATAAAAATATCGATATAGAAACTAGAGTAATTTATAGAAAAATAAATGAACTTTTACATCGATCTAACACATAGTGGCTATAGAAAAACATTTGTACATAGTCTGATTTTCTATTGAAACATCTTTTTATCATTAATTGGTATATAGGTGCTATAATAAATACAACGTACAAATATTTGTACCTGATTTTTCCAAATTTTATCACGAATGACACATTCGTTCATTCCCAATAAATATTCCCATCACAGACGTATGCTTTTACTTCTTGTTACGTATAGTCTCTGTATGCAATGTATTATAAAAATCGAAACAAATGTCATAGCTGCGAATAGTATTTCAACTTAGTGGGATAGAAAGAGAAGACCCTCAACTTTTGTTGAAACTCTACCTAAATAACGATTTAAATTCAAGTTTTTACGTTCACGCGAGAAACATCGGCGAATAGCAAAAGTAGATTGAGACATCGTGGTGGCAGTTTTGTCCGACGTGGAATCGATTAAGTCGATCGCATTGGCACGCTCCTCTTTTAGGCCTGATTCCACTGGCGCTGTTTTTGTCGATCGCGGAGGTCAGCGTTCGCCATAAAGGACGACATCGTTCGCTCGCTTCCCATTGTCCTGCGGCAGCATTTACATCGCGCTCGGAAATCGATTCGTGTCCAAAGTCACGATGTCGATTCTACAGGGCTGTCCACCTACAGAATTCCAGATTTGAAAGTAAAAACTGTTAGATCGTTTCCTGGGTTACGAGTACATGTCTAGTAAATATTCGTGCGTAGACTTTACGAAATACGATTGGGACGGAAAATGTGCTTCGTTCAAGGCGAATTGCAATTATTTAATCGAAGGAATTTTTTGAGACATTAACGTTACATCGTCATTGCGATTATTTGGTTAGAGAAACGCTTTAACGTATTAATTATTTCAGCACTTTCAATTACATACGAGTCGAGCTTCCAAGTCGCTGATTATCCTCATAAATTAGAAGAAACAGAAAAATGATTATAGCTTTATGTTCGTATGTGTCTTTTGATATATATGACTACGTAAACAACGTAAATAACTCAGAGTATGGCTCAGTTTCGAAAAAGGAAAGAGAGGCATTTGATTTACCATTGTCTCAAATTCACCAATTTATATGTAGCTTAGATTACTGCGACTATCAACTTCTAATTTGTAATCCTTAAATTACGAGCTTACGTCAATTTCAAACTTATACAACTAACAATCTGATTATCTTCAAACTTTACCCACAAGTCAATCCATAATTTACATCTCCTAAACGAGCACGGAAACGTGAATATAAAAAGACGAAAAAAAAAAAGAAAAAAATAGAAGAAGAAGAATTTACTCTTCTTTGCAACACACCGTTTCGCTAAGCGCCTCGTAACAACCCCGAAGCGCGCTAACTTCCACGAACTTTAGCGTCTTTCTTTTCGACTCAATTAAAGCCGCAAACCCTGGCTCTCGTCAGTAACAATATTTTTAAAGCACAGCAGTGCAGGTGACTGGGGAAAAAGACAAGCAGGGGAAAAACGAAGAGGAGACCGCTCGTTATCAGAATTTTTATTGTCTGAACGTTGAAACGCGAGGTGCTCGAGCCTGGACCAGCCTGTACTCGAAGCTGCCACGACCGGCACCTTTTTCTTGCTTCCTCCATCGAGAACGTCCTCGAGGCTATGGGGTGCCAGGTAGAAGATTCGGCCTCGAGCAAAGGGAAAGGGAGTCCAAGAGATTCTTTTCCCGCGATATCGTCCGGGCTACGACCCTGCCGCCTATTTGTTATTGTAATCTGCATCACTATGGATGAGACACGGATAATGGGATCCCAGGATTTACCAGGCAGCCGGAACTTCTGGAAGAGAAGAAGAAGAAGAAGAAGAAGAGGAAAGAGCGAGAGGCGAAGAGAGAAATAGGAGAGTGTGCGAGAGAGGCAGATAAGAAGAAAAGAACGCGAGGTCGGCTCTCGCTCTTTCTCTCCGCGTTTCGTAATCGACACGTGAGAAGATCTCCCGTAAATCAGACTCCGAGGTGGAAACGTTAAAGAGCATGAAAATCGTCCTACGTGTAATTCCTCGCACTCGTAAGTGATAACTTATTGGTCATTCGCTCGGGAACGAATCTCTCCCCTCGGGTTTATACGTTATAAATTGGGCTCCATTTTTCTCTTTTTTCGGGACTACTTTGTGTATTCTGGTCGGGGATTAAGAGTTACATTGATATAAAAGGATCCGAGTTTTTTTTTTTTTTTTTTTTGAATGTTTGTTTTGGAAGCTTTTGTGATGTCGGAAGGAAAGATTAATTTCAATTCTTTGGATTTTATCGGTGGCGTTATCGAATCGCTAATAAAATTGTTTCTTGTACTGTTTTCGCCGATAGCTATATAACATCTTTCTCTCTGAAACAAAATTCTTGATTTTAAGAAGTTTTACTATCAAAATGTGTTGGAGTTGCTGGTTGGTCGTGTCGTAGAACTTCGTGATACGCTAATAGAACGTTTCCGCTACCCACGTTGCATAATTAATTTCTCCAACTATTCTTGAGAAGTTCCGATTTTGAGAGTAAAAAGAAATTCTTTGATAATCTTCTCCAACTAAAAAATCTCTGATATAAGAACGTACACTCACAACTCACACCTACTTCAATCACTTCGGACTAAAGGGTATCTGATATAAAAAAACGTACACCCACAACTCACATTCACTCCAGTCACTCCGAAAATCTCCTAAGACATAATGCAAACATTTTTCATGCAAATACAAATAAATCTCCTGTACTTAGGTATATCCTATTAATATTCCTGTGTCACGATGTTAAACCATTCACCCGTGTCTCCAAGACGAGTCACGTAAAACAACGTAACCCATAAAAATCCACTCGATCGTTTCGTAGAGGCATCTGTTTCCATAATCTCAGGAGCCAGTTCAGTTTCCTCCTATCCATCGAAGGAACTATATCGTCGGCGTCGTTAAAGAGACGTTTATTCGCATATTCGATCAATGGTTAAATTACAGTTTGAACTTGGGATCGCGGATTTCTCGGAAGCCGCCCTAATGGTGGCCGGGATGGAGGAGCATAAACTAGTTTGCTAAGAGGCCACCTCCATGCACAGCGGTCGAGCATCTTCTAGCAAACGGCGAAACTGCGCCTCTATTTCATTTCAATGGAGCCTCTGTTATCATAAATCGTGATTTACCGACGTCAGCTATAGATTGGCCTCGGCGCACACGTGCCAGTGAATCGCCCCCTAGAAGCCTCTCCTTCGTCCTCTATGCTCACCGAAACGTTCTGTCGAGCTTGCGGATTTCAATTGAGAACGATCTTCTCCGAGTTATATTACGGCTTTTTATTTTTGAACACATATGCGTCCCTCGCAATTTATTTTCAACTTCCCCTTTCCTGTTTCTCATTCTAGTTTGATGTTTTTTTTTATATAAACCCATAAGTAGGATATTTGGTTGGTATTTTTTGTTGTAATTAAATTCTAGAAAAAGTTATTTTAGTTGTTTGCTATTTTATTGTATTCTATTTTCAGCCGTTAACGCGATCCAATCTGGCGGAAGTTCGCTTTGTGACATTTGAACGTTCAAATAAATATTGGGAAGGTTAGGGAATTTTCCAATTTACACATTTGAGAAGTTTCAATGACGAAATAAATGTTGGAAATTAAAGGGGATTTTTTTAGTTCACAGGAATTCACGTTCGAGGAATTTAGGTTTGTTGAATCGCAGGGTATTATTTCATTGGAATCTTTATTAGAGAAGATTTTATGTAAAAAAATCGAATAAATTAGTTCTATTCAATTTTTATTGCTACATTGTCTGGCGGATTTATCGAACCTTGCTGAATTCAAGGTTTTTGGTTCGTCGTCTGTTTGGGATTTTAAAGTCGAAACGAAGGGAAACCACGGGGTGTAGTAGTTCCCCAAATTCTTCTGGTTTCGTACGGTTGTGAACGTCATCGATGCGAGGAAATAAAATAATAAAATTAGTCACATAATTTATCCGTGGGACGTTAATACTTCCTGCACTCTTGATACCGATAAAAAGTCGCACACAACGCTAACATAAATGTCGTCTCGTAAAATGTCCGGTATCCCGCGTTCTTTGCCTCATAAAGCGAAGGACGCGACGGTTTGGTGTACTGATCAGAGGCACAAGGTCGAAGAGATAACATTTTTATGCATCAGAATTTTAGGAGTTGAGCGCGGAACGCGATGAAAATTCGTGTAAAGGAATGGTTTCGATATTTCCAAGATTTTTATCCATGTAATGATAGTTTTCTAATCAGGACTTTAGGTCGTTTCCTTAAATAATCTAGGATTTGATTAATCTAGAATGTTGAGAAATCTCTCTTTCCATACGAAACTTTGATTCTCATGTATTTCTAAACAAGATTACCTAATGGTGTTGCTTTATTAAAATCGAGGATTATAATGGCGAAGTGCGAGCAGCATCAAAGGATTGTTTCGAAACAATTTTGAAATATTAACATTTATGTAATCAATCTTTCTAACGCGATATATCATTTAGAAAGTTAATGATCGAGTAAGGAAATATCGTAATTTAATCGTTTTAATTTTCTTCGTCTAATTTAATGCGATTTTAATGCGATCTTCCTGTCATATTTTTCCACTTACTCGCGTCTTGTATTCTCTTCTCCTCAAGTTTCTTAATTATGAAAAACGAATGAAAAAGTCGTGATGGCGAATGTTTCTACCTTGTTTTCTTAAAGTTGAACAGTTACTTTGTACAACCATATAAAGACGATACGAAGCTCATCTATTGAACATTTTGAACAAAAGAAATTTGAACATTTTAAACTCGCATAGGGATATTTATGTCGAAGATAAAAAGAGGAACTTAAAAATTCGCGAATCGTCTGTTATTAAAAGAAAAGAATAATAAGAAAGCGAATGCGGCTTATTTGAACGATACCTAAATCTAAATAGTGTTTCCAGTTCAGAGCTATTCGATATTCGATATTTATGGGTTGGTGTTTCGAGACTCGATTCGAGTTGAGGCGAAGAATCTCAAAGACGATAGCGGATCTCTACGAATGTTGCTTCGACGGACGTTTCTAAGGAAATCGATTCGAACGCCGAACGCTTTCTGCTTAAGCTGACGTAAATCTTTCTTTGATATATTATTCGGTATATGAAACATCAGCAAATTGAAGTACATATTTTTTTTTCTCTAGTTGTCAATTGTAACATTATTCGCAAGATTATCAATGCATAAATGAAAAATCTCTCAGAAAACTTCCCACGAACAAAGGCAAATGAAACGATGTTGGCGATTTACTATTGAAATTACTATTACAGTAACGATTTACTATGTACTTTTGCAATTCTTTTTTCGTGCCTTTCTGTATAATTCTATTCATACGCACATTTGAAACTTCGTAGTCCCTTCGTACGTCGTAGGTACTTTCGTATACGAGCAATATTTTTTGCCCCAATTTATTATGTCCAATGTCACATATAATTCTTACTTATTTCATTAGTATTTTACTTCTGTCATAACGAAGCAAGACGAATTTAAACGAACGTCTGGGAATTACACTCGTGTAATTTCATAGAGGCGGAAGAGAACGACGTGCACGTTGAAATTCGCATAAATTAGCATCGCGACAGGTCACGTGCCATCAGTATCCGTTATCCGTGGCGTACAGGTGGTGCCGAAATACGTCATAATTTAACCTCTAATCGGATAGCTGAGTGCGCCATAAGTAGTCCTGAGTGGTTTCCAAATGGCTTTCGATCTCTCTCGACATACTTTATCTGGAATCAACGTGAAGTGCCTCGCCTCGATTAGCCTAGAATCTTTCCAATCGTTCGTTCCGATTCAACCATGCTTTCAAAAGCATATTTTTCACATCTGACATTGCAGAAGTATATTTATCAATTAGTACCACTTCGAATTTTTATTTTTTATTTTTTTTTTTTTTTAGTAAAACTTTGATAAAGTTTATTAATTACTAAGATGTTAAATACGAATATAATGTATAATGTTCTCTTGGCTGATCTTGAATGTAGTTTGTGCGAAATGTTTCTTATACACTGTGTGTTGGATAGGTACTTAATAATTTTGCCAAATGTTTCAAATTGTTCTCTTCGAATCGAGTAATTATCGTCTACGTATCGAATAATAATTTGTGTGACCATAAATTTGTCACTTGAGCTGTTTGTAAATTAAAAAAAAAAAAACAGGAAAGAAAGACAATAATGTAAAATAATATTATCTTTATCTTACGTCGTATTCCTGTAATAAATGAACTGGTAGAAATAAGTATCTCGTTTTCGTTTTCATTTCGATAATGGAAAAGTTAATAATAAATGGAGTTATTCAGTTTGAATTTGAAAAGTAGAAAGATCAGTCGAGGGTTATTTACGATTATTCATGAGGATCGCAATTACAAGATTTACATTTCTGCATGTGTTCACTCGCTCGACCGCCAGTTTCTGTAAAACTGTTATTTTTATTTGTTCTCCTCTTGTACATTTTATTCAAATTTTCCTTCGAGAAATTCAGATCCTTCCAGCGTTAAGCAGATTTATAACGACCATTACGTTTTCGCAAATAATCGGACCGACGGAAGAAAAAAGGTATTATAAAGGCAAAATGCAATGGTACTCCATTAACGGCGAGAACGACTGCTTAGCCACCAGTCAAAGAAGTTTAATCTTTCGAGCAACAACATAAGTGATCTACGAGGAAGGCGTTCAAGCGTTAATGATTCTGCATTCTCGACAGGGCGGGGTGCTAAATGACGCACGAAAGAACACAGAAACCTTCCATTTAACCACCCTCGTCGTAATTTCGTTTCGAATAGTTTGAACAACAGCGAGAGCGAAACGCGCTGCTAATTTGTTTATGCCAACGCTGCAATCATCAGTATTCTTTGATTGCGATTCGTATAATTTATAAATGGATAACAGCTCTGAAGTAACTGGAAGAGTCTTAAATAATTGTTCAGGCTTAAGATATAATCTTGTATAGTACCCATAATGTATTCTAATTATAGCACAGCGTTTTAAGTAAAGGGTGATAATGCAAGTATATGAATTTTATGCGAGACAAATAATCTGATTTATTGTACTTCCTTTATAATTTATTATTATTCTTTTGTTAATTTTACATCGTTCCAAATTACTCATTTTGTTCTATTCAACGTCATATTTTTGCTCATAATAGTACAGCACAGATGGTTACAAGAAAGATAAACTGATTTATTATTCTAATTTATTTATTATTCTTCTTTTATTATTTCTTGCGTTTCTCCATTTTAAACACATTTTTCTTTATTCGAAATCTTCTCAAGCTCATGATTTTACTCCATCATTCATCTTCCTATTCAAAGACTTGTACACTACCCAATTTCATAGATGACCCATACGCAAGTTGACGAATTTGTGAACATATTTAACGTCTATGTTATTCGTTTTATACGAAACATTTTGAAATTTCATTAGCACCGTAATGATACTTAACTATCCTGATTGGATCGGTCGAAATAATTGTGAAAATATCTATAGGAAATACGGGAGAATTTATTAAATATATATTATATTAAACGACGATCGATCATCGACTATATTAATAAACCTCAGTAGGAATATACGTTTGTAATAAATATCCTGTAATTTCTATGTATTATACATTTTCAATTGGTTTCAAATTTAATCAGTATCATCATGTTTCACAGATTTCATTGCAGTGCTAATGAAATTTCAGAATGTATGATATAGCATACTCGATATATATATACCAAACTTTTCTATGATACATATTTAAACACTTCTGTGTGTCACTGTGGATGGATATCAGGTGGAGAACCAAGAGGTAAGTACGTTTCAGCATGGCTAACAGAATTACGAGGTTAGTCCCGCGGGACACGCGAATTCGATTCCCGTGGCGCAGTCCTTCGTGTTTATCGGCTGACCAGATTCCTGACGTGACAGCGGTACTTTAACATCGTTTCTCCTAGTGTACCGTACGTGGAATCGCATACGTTTTGACACGAGCACGCACAGGACTCGATAATCCGGCGTGGACGTCACGCGCGATTCCTCGCGAATAGGATCGAGTCCGCGACCACTTGAGAAACCCGTATACGACTCTCTCTCTCTCTCTCTCTCTCTCTTACTCGCTTGACCACCATGAAAAATCCGCTAATGGAATCGTTAAGCTTCAAAGAGAGTTCCTTGTCGCGTACTTGACCACGAATGATAGGATTAAGTTCAATCTTATAAGTCCGAATCAAATTAGTTATGGAACACTTGTAGAAACCTTTTATGGATGTATTAGCTTTTACAGAAAATTTGTAAGGTTTCGGACAATCAATATTTAATTCTATATTTGGTTTAGATGGAAGTTTATTATATTATGTTATATTATATTTATTATAGGTCTTCGCCAAACAATAAATAATTCGGACAAATATTACAACTTCTAGTTTTAGTTGGATTTTAAATACAGTAATGAAGGAGAAATATTCAAAATTGTAGATAAAAGCATTTCATAGTTGAAAGAAACGATGTCAGTATCGGACAACTGTTGGAACATTCTATTTCATTGCATTAATAGTACAACATAGTAGAATAGTGTTATTCGTCTATCATTTATCTTGCACAAAACGTTTTTAATATCACAGAATTAAATATCTTGCAAGCCTGCGAATAAAATTTGGAAATATTTACTAGTAAATGCAACAGAATCTTTCTAGAAAGTAATCACGAAATTGCAATTTATGACTAATAAATTGTACACGATAAAAATTTACTAAGTTTATCGTGAAATGTTTTATAAAATTATAAAATTGATCAAATTTATCGATGCACAGTATAAAATGAAATTGATCTCATTGAAACGTGTTAACTACGGACTTTTGTAAAAATTTTATACTGAACTTGAGTCCATTGCACGATCGCTTTGGAGTTGTTCGCGACGTTCGACGTTGATAAAAAATACTGGAAATTCATCTCAACGTTTGATTCCTCTTCACTGGATTTCATTTTTCAAGGAGTTTTATTATAACTATGCACTTTGTATTAGAAAAGAGTTATTTCTGCTTTGAGCTTATCGTTCGTGCGAAAAAGGCTTTCGTTTGAAAGAACTTGGTCGTGGGTGTATAAAGGATATTAAATGGGCTTGGTAATTAAAATTTCAATTAACTGAGAAGAAAGATTCCTGTTTAGTCGCAAGAAAATCGGTTCCGAGGATTTCATGAACAGGCTCTTTAATGGCCGCGTAGTAAGTTGATTAATTAAAGTTTTCGAGTGAAACGGAAATTTTCGGTTGTTGAATACTATGTATAGAAATATATATCAGTATAATTGTTCTTAAAGTTGTAAGTTATTATAAAAACGTTATTTGAATTGATATCAATTTATGTTTAATTAATAACTTAGCATGTTCGAAATGTTCCATTAAAACATTAAAGTTTAATTCCGAAATGGATCGATGAGATGGACAAATAATTAAATAAATAAATGTTTCGTTTCTTTTGCCATCGGTGTAGTCTTTCTTGTTGATGTGAAATTATCTTGGAAAAGCGAAAGTCGGGCTGCTCTTATTATCGAAGGAATCCCGGTCCAATGGCGCCGGTCTCACATGTACATAAAAATCCTCAAACTTAATTTCGCACGTACACAGCCCGAACTGGTTAATCCCATGGCATAGCGCCCATGGGAAATTAAAGTGGATGATTGATACAGACAAAAAGAGGAATTAAGACGCGACCACGCGCGGCTTTGCGTTGGTAACTATCCTGCCTCGAGAAGTTACTCTTTTCTTTCTCTTTAATCTTTCTTATATCGACTGGCTGCCGTTCTCTTTAACCGAAATCAAAGGACAAAGATTTCTTCTCCGTTTGTCGAGTAATTCCTCTTTAAATTCTTTGTGAAGGACGTTTTCAAAAAGGATGGATTTAATTTGATGGTCTTTTAGAACGTGTAATTTAACAAGTTTGAAATCAAGAAAATTGCTTTTGACAAATCTTTTTCACGGTGTATTTGTTCTATCATTTGCTGAAAATATTTTCCGGAGAATATCCTGAAAGATTTTTAGATACAGCGATGTTAAGAACCGTAATCATTTTCTTCTCAGAAAATCCCGAAACATCTTACCGTCTCTTGGCAACAATAATTCCAGCAGATATTGACAAATATATTTCTGCTTCTTTCTATAGCCACATTTTAAACGAAGAATCTGTAGCATCCGAACCTTCGAACAAATTTCACATACGTATGTACATACATGTACATACTTAATACCACGAAGGCCTGGGATTTTTACGAATGCATCGCATTCAGACGAGAAAAGTAAAACGCTGTAATTAAGGGAAGATTTTCACGCAACAAAAACGATCAATTGCTAATAACTCGTCGCTATAAATAGTCCCGGAATTTCTATGAGTCTGGCTGTCCCACCCACTTTTGTTAGCTGGCTTTTCACACGGACGACCCTCCATCCTCTTTCGTGTCTCTTTTTCAACCTTTCTTAAACTCTTCCTTCTTTTGCTTCTTTCTTTTTCTACTCTCCTCCTTGGTCGTCTATTCTTCTGGTGATAGAAGGGCGACTGGGTTACGGAAAGAGGATCCGGACGTAGCTAAGTACGAGACTCTTCGCATATAATGCGAAGGACACTTGTGCGACGGGGAAGAATTCTCCCTTCGTTTCACGTTTGTATCTGCATGATCGGATGCATCGTTCATAGATCGATGGACCAAAAATAATAAATCTTGTTATCATTTGAGACTTTTGTGCAACACCGTTGATATACTTGGGAATATTGATATATCGGGAACATTATCAAGTATTAGGTTGTTCGAAAGGTTTCTTTCGTTTTATGAGGAAATAATAGACGCACAACGTTTTTTGTTTTATACTATTTTGTCGAATTACGTACGATTCATTTTGTTCTGTTGAGATAAACATCGCGACATTTCACAGACTTGGTTTCACGTTTGTATGAAGGTGCACTGTTGTAAAAAACACACTTGCGAAAGAAAGATACTTTTCGGACAACCTAATATATCATCGAATATAGCTGGACATAATGTTGTTGAATGTATCATTGAACATAGCTGGATTTAATATCGTTAAACATATAACTGAAACAACAGCGACCAATTTAAAAATTTACTGATAATAAAGGTGCTTCTTCGTCGAATAACGAGATGAGAATGGAAATTCTGGAACGGGACGTCCGTGACGTGGAAAAGTACGATATAATCGCGAGCTGGTTCCCGGAAAACAACGTAGCTAGTAATTCAGCGCGTGTTTTACCGTGTTTATACTGTGTTCCACTGGAAAATTGTTCCCGGCGGGTGCATCGCGAACGACGCCACGCCGAGAGAAAAGAATACGGCGTGGGAAATCATGCGAATATTTTATGGCATATAAAAGCGTTGAACAGTTACAGCCTACTTGTCCTACACCTCGGTGTCGTAAAGCAGCTATTAAAAGAATCATGGCCTATGAACGGCTGCGTCTCAACGGGGATATATTTTTTCGTGGAAGCGAACCTTTAAGAAACCTTATCATCTCGCCTCGCGTATTTTGCTTTCTTACTTTTGTTCTCTCGCTTGTAAAATTAATCATACCGAGAAATTTTAAACCGTTGAAGCGGATGATAAGTGTTAAATTATCGGAACCATTGCGTGTCTCATTATTGTCGAAATCACTGTGTGTCTCTTATTGGCAGTTTATGAATTTCTCTTTCCTCGGCGAAGTAATTAAAGAATGTATATTAACGTTAGAATTATCAAATCGGTGAAAACGACTGGTAGTAGAGTTTTTGTTTCGGTAGTCGTTACAGTTATGTAAGTAGAGTTAATATTCACTTTTATTACGACAACGAAAAATTGAAGAATCCTCGATTCCAAGAAAACAATGCATCATTTTAAATTAGAAACAATATAATGTCTATGATAGTAAAGTGAAATTACACATGTGTATCTGACAGCAGCCATCAGAGTGTTAAATATTAAAAGTAAAAATTGTTCTCATTCTATCCAGCTAATATTACATTTTATTATGAGGAATAAATATTAAAAAATGTAGCTTTGAATATTATAAAAATATCCTTCATTATCGTTGCTTGAAAACATTGAAAATATAAATAAGTACATGAAAATCCGCGGTCTAATTATCAGAAATAGATTTCCGTCCGATCCTCTATAGATTTAGTAGCGCATTAAGCTTCGTGTTATTAGCAAATTAACCAATGAGAAATAAAAGAAGCAAAAGATAAATAAATAACGCAAGGCTTTTACTCCAATTATCCCCCGTTCCTTGGCCCCTTGGTATCGTTTAAACGATCGAATTTCATGAATTTCTGTTTTAGCATCCTCGTAAATTCCACCACATAAATAATTTCCCAACGCTGGCTGTTTTCATAATTAATGACTCACCCTGTACAGCTTGATCAATAGTTCGAGGATTCATAATTTCGGGCTTATTAACGCGCGACCCTTTATTATCGAGGTGAAATGTATGCATGGCGCGCGCCTGTTTCCCCAAAGCGACGAAAAAAGAAAAGCACTGTTGAAAACCAGCCCACTTCCAACTCCGACACACCTCCAATTGGCCGATAATAGAGAATTGTGGATCACGATACATTATCGAGCACCAAATGTTACCAGTTAATTTGTTCTGAGCACGTGGCATAATTTACACCGTAATATCTTGCATCATTTTTTACCAAAATTCCGACAAATTGTTCGTTTTGTTGCCGTGTGCGCGTTTCATACGATATCAGAAATTTTTTTACATTACGGCGAATCTGAAATATACAAAATATGATTGATATTGATAATATTTATTTACGAGATATTTTTACAAAATTTTGTACTAATATTCTTCTTGAGAAGATAATTGCAAGGTAATTTTATAATACACCGCTTCAAACAATTAGAAGGTCGTCCTTTATGTTAGTCCGATTTTCATACCCATTTCTTGGTCTGTTAATTTTTTCAATAATTTTCTTCAAATTAATTTTTAATCACTATTTGATAGGAATAACATGTCAATCTGTCAAACCTATAGAACCTTTTGACCTTTGTTTCTTCGGTTAATGCGATAGTACATTTACAGAAACGATTGTTTAATCGTTTTCAACGACATAGTTTGCAATTTTTCCAAAACTTTTTACATTACCCAATATTTTTGAAATAGATAGTTTTTGAAATAGATAGCCATTTTTTAAAACGTATGTATCTAGCAGCAATACAAAAGTTTAATTGAAACATTCAATTTAGAGGAATTCGGGTGTATGTGGGTTAATTGGAGTGGAAGTTTCTACATATTGGATTTTCCACTAACTATAGACACGACTGATAATAAACGATAAATGAACTAAAATTGTAACTATGTACACGTTGATCGATTTTATAGTAACAGTACGTAAACTGTGCCAAAGTTCACAAGTTGATGACATATTAACGAGTAGAAACAAGTCTTTACTACCTTGTTACGGAATCTTCAGACTATGCATTTAAACTATCCATCGGAAGCCTTAGCAGCGACGTTTCACAGGTATACTCATTTTTAGATATCACGACTCAAATAGACTGTCATTTTCCTATAAATTAAAAAAAAAAGCTTTCCTTATTCTCTGCATAAATTTTCGTCAAATTAATCTTCTTCCAACAACGAGCACAAAGAATCGTTTGAAAAGATAGTAGCCATATCTAATCGTCAATCAATCTAATTTTGTCGATACAAATTTTGACAAGGGCATCTTAAACAAAGACCATCGTCCTTTTTCTTCTAATATAACTAGTATCGTTACAGATTTTTTATCCATAAGAAAATAAACAAGAATTTTATCTGAATATTTTTTAACGATAATATATCTCTAAAGAGTATAATCTCACGAAACAGCAAAAAGCCATTCGCTGGATTAATCGCCTGCCGATAAAACAACCCTTGATGTTCATCCCTTACGTGACCGACCCTCGTTCGGTCCTGCATCACGGGACAAGCAATCTCATTTTACAAAAAGCACATTGGACACGAGTTAAATTTGCATCGCCACTGTGAAAGCCACGTGAAACGGAATCGAGGCCAGAAACGCGGCTTTTTTTTTCTAACGAGGGAACGGGATGGTGAAGATTCTCGAGACGTCGATTAAATTCCGTAGAAGGAACGTTCTTTCCATGGAACGGAGGGTACATATATACCGGAATCATTTTATCATTTTATACGGGCTGGTAGAAGTGCCTGGTTGAAGGGTGGAGGAACTCGGCGGCGGCTGCGGGGGATGAAAGGACCAAGGAAGAGGGTCGATGAAAAAGGAGAGTGCCGCGTAAAATGTTCGAGGATATAAAACTCTTTCGGTGTTGGAAGTTATACCCATTAAAGATTAATAAACCATCAAGGTGGAAAAGAGCCAAGATGGTGGCCGTTTCCGGCAGTCAGGCGAGAAAGAAGTAGTTCGTAGGAATTAAGAAAGAGGACTTTCGAGCCTTTACTTCGAATGCCTCTTACGCTGGTTACTCCTTTCTTACATTTTCTTTTACAATTTTCTAGTTTTGTGATTCGAAATAAGGTGAGAAATGTGTCTGCTGTAGTGTTTCGTTATATGTATAATATAATGAAAATTAATATAATAAATTTATAAAGATTAAATTAATACTTAAGTGAATTCTACACATGAAAATAATAAAAAAAGGTTCACATAAACGTATGCTCTATTTGAGCATGTTTTTCAGGTATAGCGAGTTCCTTCTTTAAAACATTGTATCCGTATACGTTCGCATTTCAATGATCTGACACTTACAATCAGTACTCTAATGACATACGTGAGATACTAAGACAAAGCGTTTACGGAATTAGAGTAGATACAGAAGATAACGTTAGATAATGAGTTTTGCTTAGAAATAGGTAGATGAAATTAGTTTAACTACTTCCATCTTTCGATAGAATTATTCCAACATAAAACTCGCTATAACTGGAAAACAAATAAAGCGTATATTTCTATAAAGCTTTCTCGTTATTTTCGTGCGAATAATCCACCGCGAATAATCCAAGGTGGTTCTTCGATGCCATGGGATATCATCCTGTATTTAAAATATTAGATCTGAGATTTTTTAAAGAAGTATTAAAATGTATTGAAAAATAGGAAGGATGGGAGGAAATATTTTAGCTAAAAATTGAAGGATATTAAGGAATCGTATGACATTTATTTGGCGATCGTATTTAAAGTTACTTATGACGGCATAATTTACTTCACTTTACTTTTCATACGCACCGTATATTATATACATAAATGAATATGTAGCAAGGTTACCGAGGTATGATTAATTTTCGTGATATGTAAAATGGAATCGTTTATAGATCGCATTTGTATATTAAGTTGTTTCACGCCATTAAACGGCACAATAATTCATCGTGCCGTATTGAAATTACACTCGTTATGAAAATTTTCTACCATTCAACAACCCCAATGGATTAATTCTCGATTAAATTTTCAATTCTATCTCGAAATCCTGTTCCCTAAAGCGGAAAATATTAATTGGCTAACGAAAACACAGCAATTAACTTGTTAATTCTTTAATCGCGCTAAATACAACGTAAATTCGATTGTTGCGTGTTTGCACGTCAGTTCGAATCGGACCGTGTTAAAAAGATAGGATTTGTCTGTTAATGGCTACTAATATATCAATTTATACCTTGAATGGGAGAGACTGAATTATGGGAAATTGAGGGAGAATATACACGGTATGAGAGAACAGATAAAGAGAGGAAAGTGTAAGTTGGCTCGCCGCCAGATATCCTGAATTACTTACTCTTCTCACTTCTTTCTCCTCTTGCTTTCGGAGCCTTTGTGTCGACGACTTCGATCAGAATAATGAACAGCTTCAAATTCCCCTTTGAAAGATGTAAAAGATTATAAAATATCTGTCATAGAGTTTCTTACTACGTAATGACTGACTTTTTTCTCAAGTACTTCGTTCATTTATGTGTATAATTTTTTTATAAACCGTATTCTTTTATCCACGAGATTATTTTATCTTATTTTATTGATTACATTGTGCTTCAAATAATTCAAGGGAATGGGGTCAGTCGAATTTCTACGTCCCCTCTTCGACGTCCACTATAAATCTGTTGATACGTTTCTTTTTTAACGATTATTATTAAAGTGAATCTCTATTGTCGTATCATAGAAATAAAATGCCAATCTATCAAGTCTTTGATATTTCCTCGCTTCTGTTCACGTGGTTAATGCAATAGAACCGTTCATATTACTATAATACTATATATACTATTATTACTAGAATACTATAATTCTTCCAGCAGTGCGCTTGTGTATTACATTCCGTGTAAAATATTTATCTTTTTGTATTTCAGTCATAATTTCTCATTTCTCATTTTTGCGTTACATAGATCTGTTTCACCTATACAACATTTATTTAACGATACAACAGATTTATATAGAAATTTAGCGTAAATTTCATGACAGGATATTACATTTTCTTGTTTGATATCATGCAGTTGTTCTAAACTAGAACCACGCAGAACTATGTAATCATCAGAAAACACGTAATGTGTAAAGATATTACGTTTACTATGTAAAAAATCTATATCTTACAAGCTACCTGGCATTTATTATCTTCGCTGTTAATTATATTTATTTCCCTATATCTCGTTACATTTTTCTCGTTACTAATAAAACATCTCGCACTTCGATATAAAAATTCGTTATTGAAAATACGAAGCCCTGCATAAAAAAGGAAGCCACAGAATCCGGCCGGTAACGACAACTTCGATTGTTTTATAGCAACAGCCTTCTGCGTGGACAATGAGTTCACGCTTGCTTCGAGGATTTATTGATAATCGCGTGAATGAAACGAGAAACGAGGATCGCGAATAACAATTTCTCGATGCCTGGCACGCGCGACGGGATATGGGCGTTGAAATTATGATGGGAAAAAGGCCGTGATGGGATTTATTTCGTATCCACTTTTATCAGGCAAATTGGATTCGGAAAACGCGCCGCGCATACGTCACGCGATTCGCGATAACGCGATTTTCGATTTGTTTGCGCACACCTGCGACGATGCACACCTCTCCGCCACGGTTCGAACGGTGTTAATGACTTTATTCGACGATACAATGGCCGTGGAATGCCGCAATTTTCAATCGTTCCCACCTAATGAACCTCCGCGACCAACAATCTCGATAAAATTTATCGCACGAAATCTGTTACCTACTATGGAGGCTGAAACTTTAGTGCGAGGGGAACCTTCCCGATGAAAATTGACGAGGATAGTAACGAGAAAATGAGAAACGGAATTATCAGTTGGTTTGCGATGTTCGTCGTGAAATTTTGCAGGAAAATTTACCGTTTAATTTAATGGTAATATCTGTACGCACTCTTGTTTCTGATTTCTTTTCAATTGTTGTCGGCTGTTTTTCAACTTGGCTTTTGAAAAACTTTTACTCATTTAATTATAACATAATTTCCCTCCATAACGATATTCATTCTTTCGATTCCGTATTTCATGAACATCTTCAAATATTCACGAAAACTAATAATACTCATTCATTGACAAAATACTCCGACCATATAAATTCCTGCTTAATTAAACCATCCACTATGTAGATTCCATGCAAAACACACTGCTCAAGTGTTTATGTAATTACCTATTAAAATCCAGAATGTTATATACATACATATGTCGGAGATGAAAGGAAAACCGGAGCCTTCCCTTAGCAATTTTGAGGAAGCCTTCTAATGCTTTAGCCTAGATTTTATCATAACTGTAATTAAGCAATTGTCATTTGTAATTGTTTGATATTTGTGAAAGCGAAAGTGGGTTCGAGGTGACAACTGGTCGCCGAACGTAGCCACGGTCACGGGATAAACGTTTTGCCTGACGAAGGTGTGGATCGGTTGTATCGTTCTCCCTAGAAATCACATAGAATTGTACTTTAGAGATGTCGATATAATGGGATACACGTTGTATTAGGAATCAATCTCCAGACAGAAACTGCCTAGTAAAGGCGTTTGGATCTTTCTCGATGTTTCCAAAGAGTATACAACAAACTTTTGACAGAAATTGCCTAGCAACAACGATTGGAACCTTCTCGATGTCTCCAGCGAGCATATAACAAACAAATGCAGTCGTATAGCGAAAAAGATTTTCATCAGATATTCATTCGTGTGATCGCCTTGGAAAGTGATACATCGAGCAATTTACCGAGTGTCTCAGCAATCGTATTTTTGTGTTTAAAATTATTCTACGCATAGTAAAGAGTTATCCCGTTGACCGTGGATTTGTTTGAACCCCGGAACATTGTTAATAGCGTAAATTAAATTCATTAATCGTAAAACCTATCAATCGTTAATCTCATTATTCGTTAAATTCATTATTCGTAAGACATATTATTTGTTCCTCTTATTGTTCGTTAAACTTATTATTCTTTAATCTAATTATTAGTTAAACTTATCGTTTGTTAATCTTATCATTTATTAAACTCATTATTCATAATATTTTGTAAAATCTTGTTTATTCGCGTAAATATATTCTCTGTTTCGTAAAACAATGGCTAATTCAAACGAAGAATCATTACGCGCCTTAAATCCTAATGATAACCCGACACATATAAATCCATTAACAGTAACCATTGATTTCTTGAAGTTTTATGTTCCGCATACTACGTGATATTTATATTCACAGGAGCTTGTACGAGCCGCTGTACGTAATGAAACAAGTAAATTAAGAGGACAGTGGCCGGCTTTCGAGCCGAATTAGAGGATTAACGGGGCAGCGCGGCGAGCTTCATTTAGAATTTCGATTTCGAATCACCGCGTCTGGAAACCGGTGAGCCCGTGTCATTAGCAATCGTAAAGTACGTGACTGGAACGAGAAAAATTGCCCGTGAAATTCGAGCTTCGCGTGACGACGTTAAGATCTTCGTTCCCAGATCCGTGAAGAGAGGGAACGACTATCAGACGATGAATAAAGGAATGCGCGAGTTCCAAGGTGATGTTGTTTTAAATCGTCTTCTCGTGCCCAGGTAACGATCGACAAATACGGGAATCTCGAAGAAACACGCGTTTCCAAAATGGTAAAAAGTTCGTAGAATCGTAGCCACATGCTTCTTTGTCATTTTTGTAGTTCTAAGAAATATCGTGACGAGTGCGATGTGTACTAACGTATAAAATAAATGGAAATTGGTGGCGAGATTCGGTCAAGATATGACGTCTAACGCGCGATAAAGTACCCTTAATGGACAGCAATCTTAAAAAGAAAAGTATGAAGTAAATATAACGTAGCTGCATAAAACGATATGATAGAAAATAACGTAAGAATCGAGGAATTTTATTCGGGGGTAAATTTGATCAAAAAATGAAATCGAATATCGAAGAACGTGTCCTCAATCGTAATACCTCCTAACCTTTTAATTAATTTCGTAGACTGATACATTATAAAATAAATAGGACGTATATGTATAAAAAGTAATACCGTTTTTTAATTTGGACCTAATCAAAAGTATAAAATGTAATATGTCGGAAAGTACTGTCGATCACCACATTGGGAACTAAGATATATAAAATAGAAAATAGTTTTTATCCAAATACAAATTTGGTAAAATACTAGACACCTGAATGTTTTAAACTAACTTGTCGTTGGTATAAAATGAATATACGAAATAGATGTAATTTGTAATAACAGAATCTGAGAGAAATATTCATTGGAATAGAAATTTATTTGAATCATCAGAATTATTTGCATCGAACAGTGATTAATATTTCAATTGCATAACGATCGCCGATACGTTAACCGAAAATTAAATCTATCCCGTTTTAGCGGTCGTATTTTATTAAAAATAATATAACTGAAAAATTCTAAGCACGTATTCTTGTAATTCTTCCTCTTCCCCTTCGTTGTCGCAAACAGCTACGAAGGTCGAGAAGAAAGCGGACGACCGCGGCTCCACAGGGGCCAACAAATAACTTTGTCAGGGAATCGCAGTCTCCGACGAGAAATATTTCGCGGATTACCGTGGCGTTCGGCCGAAAGCGGAATTTATACAGGAACTTTGGGCAAAAGTGTCGTTCCATGAGGTAACTTTAAGTGGCCTCCTTTGCCCTTTCTCTTAACCTGCGTGTATCACGAAACGTCACAAGACGGAGGTCGAGGAAAACTTCTAAAAGAGAAGAGAAGAGCTTCACGAGAAGAAGGTTTGAAATGGAGAAAATATTCGATGCAGACTCAGAATCGGTAAAGGCAGTAGCAAAGGTTTTGAGGCTACGATGAAACATTTTGTTTTATCTATTTATCACTTTAGGCACTATAGTATTTTACTATTTTTTTTTTTCGCCATAATCTAGCACGAACCAATCTGGTTATAACAATAAACTTATTATTTCCCTAAAAAAATCGTAATCGATTTCGATATTTAGAATTTCTATTTATTATTCAATAACTTTTTTATTTTATTAATTCTAAGAATGGTTGTCGTAACAAAAATGAAATTAGTGATTCTCCGATCTTATAGATTGCCATAGTTCTTACGGTCTACTGATCTGACAACGTCAGGACAGCTACGCCCTGATAAAAGCGGAAATCCAGGAAAGAAAGGAAGCTTCTCGTCGGAGAGTTCGAAAAACCGTACGGAAGCTGGACTGTAATTAAAACAGAAATGAAATTATACTCGGTGCCGCATCTCGGCGTTAATTAATTCGAAGGGGAGACGAGGAAGACGGCAGTTGGCGAACCCGAGAGATAAAAGAGCGGCAATAATATCAGCCAAGAACTGTTGGCCCGGTTAAGTGTGTCGTATTTCACGTTTCACGGCCTGCCATGGATACCCGCGGTTTCGAAATTTTACCACCGACACGCTGGATCTGACTCGAAACGATCGAGTTCGAGAACGTATTTACTTTTGTGAGACCATTGCGTGACGATAAATCGAATGTGGGTCAGAAAGAGTTCCAGTAAGAATGAAGAACCGAGAAATTTAAGTATTACGTTGGTGCATATGAAATAAAAATTTAATCGCACGTAGTTTCCTTCAAACATCGTATAATTAATTAAAGCAATTCCTTTAAAACATCGTATATTTAGTCAAAGTAATTTCCGTTTGATTTAATACGATCTCAACATCCAATCTACATAATTTATAAAAAATTTCTTCGTTTCTGAAACAATTGACGATTAATAGGCAAGCTTCTCAGAAATAACGTTTTATATTCACAAACTTAATGATATTCTGAAAATTATTTCGCCAAAAGAACGTCAATAATCAAAATATCCTGCGTCCTATAAAATGTCAAATATATAATCCCCAATAATAAAATAGAACCTCTAATTATCTTCACTTAACTTTCCACCCGTGCTTATTGTCAATCTTCATTAAACGATAAAATTTCCCCCGACAAATCATTCCAATAATAAAATCCTACATCGACGCAGAGCAAATATAAACTACGAGTTGTCTTCCGATCTAGAAGAGAAATCAGCGTTGAACGTCGAATAAACGAGATTCTCGTCGTTTCTTGGTAACGTTGAAAAGCATCGTCGACGAGAGAGAAAGTGCACATCTGCTCAGGGCGAACAACTAACACAGAGGTGATCGTTCAAAGGCAACATTTTAAAGCTAATCAGCGTTGAAAGATGTTCGACACTCGACGAGCAACGTTTTCGCTCGGTCGCTCGTTCGTTATCATTATCAGACCGATTCGCTAATTGATTTATACGGTTTAACCACGGAAAGGGATGAAACGACCGCAGGATTCACAGTTGAGCGACTTTATCGTTTATTTATCGTGGTGCATCCGACCAGATCGGAAATATCCGTCGATATTGGAATTCAAAACGGAACGAAGACAAGCTTTGGTATTCATTATAACGAAGGAAATCGAGAGAGTAGGGTGCTGATTAAGTTCGCGACCGATAATTGTTGATTGGATTCTGTGTTCACGATGCATCGATCAGTCAGTTCGTTTTCGCCCAACTGCAGTTTCCGGCGTTAACGTTACGTATGTTTCCTATCGTAGGATTGATAACACCGTTTTCTTTCCATTTTTCCCGTTTTGTCGACAGTTGTTGTCGAGAGCTTGTGTCAGGTTCTTTTTCTATTAAGTTGAAACGAAGAAACCTCATGAATGGATTATATGACTTTACATTGGCTTTTGCGTGTAAAGTTTCTGCATCGATACTATTTGTAGAGGTATGTGAGGTTTTACACGCCAATGGTAAGAAGTTTAAATTTGTAAATTTCGTCTTTTAATAAAATCAGTTCGTAAAGTAAAGATCTCGTGTTCAGTGATGGGTACGCTTTATGTTCCTATGTCTGTGCATTTTGTTACTGTTGCGAGGAATTATTCTGATGTTTGTTGTTGATATTATATATTAACGTGTGTATAATCGAAAATTGTGTAAGTAGAATGAAGCGTATAATAGATTGTTTAATACTCGATTGATATTGCTGATCCATAGATGACCGTAACGTTTGAATTGAATTTAAATTAGATTATTTAAGTTTAGCGTATTTCATTCCGACTTTTATTATATACTTAAGAAGAAAATGCGAAATACAATCTACGATCTTGCAAAGATGTAGCCGTTGATGATTAAAGCGTGAAATATAAAAGCGAACGTTATTATAGTTCTTAAGGGAATATTTTTTAATACACAGGGTTGGTATCGCATGTGAAGTGGCCGACGTCGACTTTAATGATCGTCGATCCCTTGAAGTACCCCTCACAGAAAGGATTTTCGCTGGTCGTTTCAGGTTAACCCGTGCAGAATCGTTCTGGCCGGTTACGTCGATTCCAACGGTTCCGTTAATGGCTCGGTTGCTTTGGCTCCGTTTTCATTGCCGCGATAATGAACCTTCGACGATTTCGCTGAACGCTACTCCCATTGCCAACATTTTATTTCAATTACGGAAACTTTTGTTCCGAGCGTGAGCCGGAAACTCGAACAAGGAGTTAATGAGGCGAAAACAACGTGAAGATTAATCAATTGTTTTGTCACTTATCCGAGAATTGTTAATTAATTATTAATTTATCATACGTAAAACGTTGACATACCCATATTTATATATATACGTAACACGTAGTACGTTTGTATTTATGAACGTCTGTCTTAATTTTTACGGTTTTCCGTTTTACTTGAAGCTAATTAATTTGGTTGTGTTGAATTTTTATTAGAAATATACGAATTCTATATTTGTATTGTATATATGTTTATTTTATTTCACTATATATATATACATGTAAAATTTACATTGCAAGATACATAGATCTCTTTTTTACGTACGGATTCACTTATATTTTTGAAATTGATGATTAAATAAATAAAGAAAAATACAGCCAGGCTTGACTATGCTTTTTGCGTCATCAGGTTGAAAATCGCGTTTTTCGTGGTCACTGCCTCCCACGGAGACGACGTTTCCGATCAGGGCTCGGAGTAGATCTATCGATAACGATGCTGAAAAATGATCGTACGTGCGGTCGCGAATGCCACGCGTGTCTCCGGAGGATTTCACGATGAGCGATGACGAGCGATGCTCGTCGATAAACGTCCAGCTAGCGTTCGATAAAACTGACATAGTAGAGATGTTTATGGTGCAGGACAATCAATTGTATCTTTGAACGATCGCGGTTTCTACCGCTTTGAACACGTCACTGAATGTCGGGACCAGACTCCGAGTAAATCATGTTTTTCCTCTCTGTGTATCTTTTCTAATGGAAGCAAACAGAATGAGTTCGTCTGTATTTTATGAGTCTTTGATCAACTTAAGTAATCCACTAAGGGCAAACGTTACATTATCACAAAATTTCATTTACAATTTTTTTTTTTTTTTACAATCTATTACGTTATCGAATTTTGTTTTCTAACACTGCGACTACGAAAGAAGATTCCTAACGTTCGTTTAATATTTTTTCTTCGCTATTTTCTCCATCTAGATTTTACAATTTTATGAAATTTAAAGAAATTTATGTGTTTTTAATTTTATGACAAACCTTTTCATTACTTGCTCTGCGATGAGTTAATCTTGGACATTTTTATTTGGTGTTAAAATTGTGAAACTTACATTCTTTATGGATTTATTTTAGCTACATTATAATTAAAACATATTTCACACACATACATATGAAATCATAAAGTAGCACCGAGGTGAAAAATTTTACCAAAGAACCAAGCTTCGAACAGAAAGACTCTTGTAACAATTAAACTGAAACGACAAAAAAAAAAAAGAAAGAGAAATTTCCTTCATAAAATGGTTAAATTCAAATCTCTTGCAATTGTATCTTTTTTATCTTACTTCATTTAGTATTTGGCCGAGGAAAAAATTTCCAACGTGACCTCTTTCTCCTAAATATTTTGTTCTGGCTCTGGACCAACATTACCTGCTTCTTCCAGTTCATCGAATTTTATTTTCGTCCTGCTCCGCGGATTTATGCAGCGCGAGTTTCGCCACTATGGACGACCTGATAAAGGCGATCGTTTAGGTCAGTAGAATCTTTTAGGTAGTCCTTTTCGCTGAGAGAATATTCGACAGGATATCCAAGTGGAGGCAAAGCCGCGTTTACTACTGATCGAAGCCTCCATAAAGAATACTTTCTGCCCCGGTAAATCTTATTTCGCGCTCTTATTCAATGAAACTCCGCGGAGAACTGCGATCGTCTATTTTCCTGATAAACATCTTCCCGTTTCGCCGCCAAGTTCCGTTCACATTTCACAGCGACCTACTATGCTTCCCCTGGCCTGTTCGATTCAATTCGATTTCAGCCCCTTTAAACGGGGAACCTGTTCCCCTAACCCATAGAAAAGGCGTAGCGATTGTGGTTTCCGTGAACCACACTGGTGGAATGGTTAATGGAGACTATATTGTAGCTGTTTGTCTTTTAATACGGTTAGATCGTGAGAATATGTTAAATTTTCAAATTACACAGTGTTACATCTATAAAGATGATTTTAAAAAGCTTGTTTCAGTTTAAATTGATTGGAAGGTTGTAAATAGTAACGTTGAAAAGCAAGAGGATTCGATTTGAAACGAAATTGTTTGACGTAAATTTTATATTTAATCATACGTTGCATTTATTAATTAATTGAACTGGCTAATTTTTTATAACCGAGTTACAGTTTCCCTTCTCTTTTTACACTGTAGAAAGAATCGAGTGAGTCTCCTCCTATCCAAAGTACGAATAAGATACTATCTGATATTCGTAATAAAAGAGCGATAAAGCAAAAAAGTAATAAAAAGTTGCTACTTTCAGTCAGGTTCAGAAAATAAATGCGAAAATTCATTTTATCTACTTTAACTTTAGTTTCGATTTACAAGTACATTTTTGTACTTGTATTTTACACATCGTTCACTGTTTCGCATCTTCTCACAACAATAGAAAAATCATCATCGCTCAGGAAATCAGAATTCAACGATTTAATACAATTTCATTGTTCAAAACTTAGAATGAAAGAAAATTTTCGTTTAAAAAATAATTCGAGGGATTAAAGAACTGACCGGAGATTTTTCAAAAGCGTTCAATAAACCGTCTAACGATAAATAACACGGGAGAAGTAAAATGACAAGCTGGAGGATCGAGAAGAGTACACGTATGATCCAGCGATTCCCGCAGCCAGGACGAAATCGCCGGACGAATGGACCAGTAGTCGGTTTTGGTATGTAACGTGGACGGGATCAAATTTCCCCTCGTCCCTGCTGGAAAGAGGAAGTGCACGGAGGTGGCCGGCATCATTTCCGGTGCGCCAGCGTTTAGTTTCCGCCGCATCCGGCGGCTATCTGTATCACTGTATCATCGTGCTGCACAACTGAGCTTTCGATGCGCCGCTGCGTCCACCGCTGTGATGTTTCATCGATGACTCGAATCAACGCGTATTGCTGGCTCTTGTACATGCTACGCGTTTAAAGGGTGGAATAATGGCAAACGTGTCTTTTTACCTGCAATGTGATTTTTACAAAAATACGAAGATTTATTTTTATAGAAATACTGGTCCACGAAAATATTGAAATACCTGTAAACCTTTATGAATATATTATGGGTTATGTATTGGGGTTAGGTTGGGGGAAACATTCTGAAATTTCATTAATATTGTTACGAGATTCGACTATCACGATTATATTTAACGAACGATTTATATTACGAAATTACAAGATATTCAATGCAAATATATATCACGCAGAAATAACAAAAATATTTAAACAATTCATCGTGTTAATAAGCCTCGATATTCGATGAGGCCTTTCCCCAAATTTACATAGGTACATGTAAATGATCAAAATGATCAACAAAAATGAACAAAAATGATCGTAAAATGTCTTTTCCGCTGGTCAAGTTTCATCATGCCGATAAAAATGTGTCCGAGTAATCGGGAGTTCGCTTCATCTTCACCACCACCTTAAGAGATTCTTAACAATCCTAACGTAACCCTCAAAGAGCAGTTTCCACCTCCTATTTCCTCATCGCAAACCTTTAGCCGAGGTTATTGAGATATAGGGAAATAACGGAGTATGGCTCATCGGAACTAATTATGAGAAGCTGCGCCAGAGTTACTTTTCGCGTTCTTTTAGGCAAGTCTGTAGCCAAGTACGCCTCGGCGGTATCCACCGGCTGAAATTAGCCAACTAAGCGAAAAAAGACAAGCAATTTCTTGAACGGTGGGTGCCCGCGAAGAGGTCGAGTACGCTTCTTCTATTTTTCCTCTTCCTCTTCCTCTTTCTTCCTTCCTACTTTGGCCGGTTACTTTTTTTCGGAAGGGGAGGGGCTCGGGGTCTCGGAGAGCCGCGTTGCCCCTGGAAAATAAACTGGCCACTTTTATCGATCGACGGTCCCGGCGTCGTTTCGTGCTGGCTATTAAACGCCCCGTCTGCGCTGAACTTCTCTCTCCCCCTCCCCTCGATTCCATCCCTCCGCTCCATTAAGCTCGAATAATCAGCCCTCTCTTCGCAGGCGAGCTCATCACGACGAGTGGAGGCACGTCCTCCTCGGCCTCATATCCGCGAAACAGGATTTCGAGAGCTCATTACCCGTGATTCAGCGCGTGAGGAGGATACGCGCGATCACACTGGCCCGTGGAATTGCGAGTTTCGCGGCCGAGTGTCGCTTCCAATTGTCCATGTTTGTTCTTTTCTTTCCTATTTTTTGCTGTGAGACTCGAACGTGGAAAGTGGCGAGCGATTTGCTTATCGACGTTCGAACATGGGGAGGATTCGAATGGAAATATGGGACTTCATGGAAAGCAGGTGTAGGATTAATCCTGCAATGACAATGGAAATGATAGTAATGAATAGAGTGCGATTTTTAGAAAATTTGACGCAGGAATATATATGTCGGAGATATTTAGAAATATATGTGACTTGTAAATGTCGGAATTTTATTATATTAAATCGTTCATTATTAATATTCATCAATTGCACAGCTTCATCTTCAATCAGAAGAGGAAAGCCAAATAACAGTAAATTCTAAAGCAAATTAAACAAAATAACCTTTGAAAAATCACTTTAATTTACTCAAAATTAATTAATTAATTAACTCAAAATTAATGAAAAAAAATCCACACATGTAACCCTCACGCTCCGAAAACAAACCTGCCCCCAGGTCACCATCAACAATACAACGATTCTTAGCAAGGACACAGTCAGATACCTGGGCATGACCCTGGACAGGAGACTAACCTGGAAAAACCACATCACAGACAAAACGAAGCAACTAAAGAACAAACTCGAAAAATTCTATTGGCTCACTGGCCGACGATCCAAACTAAACATACAGAATAAAATTACCCTCTACAAGACCGTAATGAAACCTGTCTGGACCTACGGAATCCAACTATGGGGAACAGCAAGTAATTCCAAAATTGAAATACTTCAACGCTTCCAATCGAAAGATCCGTTATAAATGCACCTTGGTATGTTACCAACGAAACAATACACCGTGACCTCAAGATACCCACAGTCAAAGAGGAAATAGCAAAATATAGCGACAGATATAGCAAAAGAGTCAACAAACACCGAAACCCCCTAATCACTGGATTGCTTGATACGTCGGACCAGATCCGCAGGCTGAAGAGACACTACCTGCTAGACTTAAACGCTAGATTCAATTAGTTATCTAAATTAAGTAATTTGTACTTATTTATAATACTTACTTATAAATTATACTTATCTATAATAAGTATTAACTTATTATAAATAATTAGCCATGTCAATGCGCCACGCCAGAAAAAATTATTGAAAATTCTCAATGCGAGAATTGATTGTAAATTTTAATAAATAAATTAAAAAAAAAAACTTTAATTTCCAATTCATAGAGTTGATCGGTCTATTTCTTAAATAATCGTATACCAAATTCGATATAGATAAATTCCATATTTTTAGAACCAAACAAACCACCATGAGAAATTAGAGCAAGACTAGCCACCATCTCCCATCCTACATCATGTTCCAAACGATGTTCCATCGCATTTGTCCTAATTGATTTCCCTCGGCAAGAAACACAATGGTCTCTGGAGGAAAGTGTTTCCTCAGAAAATACGTTTCGACACGATTCAAACGACGTATACGTTCGATGACGTAAGTGGAGTGAGCACGAGAGATACAAAGGCTGAAAGGCTACGAAGGAGAGACGAAAGCCTCTACAAAGGACACAGGGAATGGTCCTTAGGGACCTCGTGTCCTTTCTCGCGATGCTTTCCAATGGATCAAGAAGGAAGAAGAGAAGAGATAGAGAGCCTTCCCGTAGCAAAATTAAGAAAAAGCTGGCCTTCTCGGCTTGTTGGCCGGCTACGTATCCGGGTCGTGCGCCCGGAAAGATCGCAGATGTCGCATAATGAAGCCGTTACACGAAGGACAGACCGAGGTCTGCGCACGGGCCAGGCCAACTCCGTCCCCGGTGGTGCATAGAAATGAGTATCCTCGTTTCCCTCCGATAAAAGGTGAGGAAAAAGGGAAATAAGAACGACGACGGGACTCTTGGTTCCCTCCTTCCCTGATTCTTCTTTGCCAGCTCCGCGCGTATCGGGATCCATGAAAGTCAAAGTCCGGAAGCTATCTCGAGTTGGGATACCCTGGCTCGGTGATCCTCACAGAGAAATTATGCGGCCAGGATCGATACCTCTCGTTTCTCTAAGATCTTTCGAGGTTTTCGATATTGGTTAACGGTTTCTATCGTCTTCCTGAATTGACATGTTAGGTTTAGTCCTTCTTCGTTTTATTCCTTGAAAATTATTCGATTTAAGAAATTGAAACTATACAGCTAGATGAGATGCGTTTGTCTAAGTGTTTGAGATTTCCGATCTGAGATAATCAGGATATTGAACCCCAATCTATTTACGCACGAGTTTCTTTATTCATTATTTCGCTTTATCGATAAAAAATATTTGCATTATTTCTGTTATCAAATATATGTAGATAGCTTATGAAACTGGATCTTGTTTACGATATACGATAGTATCTGACGAAAGTAATGAACAGAAACAATAATATATCTTAGAATGAACGACTGCTACCAACATTAATTTAATTAGTTTTAAATAAATGTTTAATGTATACTAATCTTCCATACTATACAAAATTTGTTTATACCTGCAGCTTCTATCGTACAACTCTGTGTATTGGTTAATGAGAAGTATGAATCGAATTTTATAATTGATAAAGTAAATGATTGATGTATATATATCTCTGTTTCTTTCGTTACAGGTAAGAGTTATGCCAATTATCGTCCGGGGTTATGAGAAGTATCATATTACGAGTGAGTAAAAGCTTTGTTAAATATTTTACAGTTTTAGATTTATTTAACAAAATTATAGACACGTTGGTATACGAGAAAAATTAAAAAAAAAAAAATTAAAAGAATATTGAAATGACACAATTTGTATTCCTCGTACGAATAGTAAAACGATGTAAATTTAAGGGCTTGCCTGTTTGCACTGGTACTTAACGAGTTCGTGTCAATGAATTTTCTCGCGCAGGTCTCTTCTTGGTATCGGATAGGAATCGTCGGCGATCCTTTGAGTCACCCGCATTAGAATGCTGACAATTAATTAGCGTTCGACGCGATAATGCAGTGTGATTGTACCTCTAACTGAATTAAGACGGAATTCCAAGATTTCTCGACAAGCGAAGTCATTAATTCAGTCTTCTGGATAATTTTACGATCTCTTTACCGTTTCTTTGATTTCTTAGCTGTCGTATATCGTCTCAGATGGTAAATGTGACGTTTGCATTAAAATCTACACACAGGAATATCGCAAGTTTCTATCTACAAACATGCCTAAAGTATTTTATTGATAAAAGTAATTAGATCGCGGATCTTAATGTTGATATGTTACGAAACATGTTAATGCATTCATTGGAACTTCCTTCCAGGATTAAATATATTCCGGATTATTAAAAAATTCCTTTTTTTATTAGTTATTGATAATTGAGGCATATTGTTTCTGATTATTTTATAAAAAAGACATTATACACTGCCAATTTTACCGAGAACAAATACATTTATCGTTTAGTTAATTAATAATTGAAGAACTTGTCATAATATTTAAAAGATAAAATACATCTCTAGTTTGATTCCATGTTTTTAATGATGACAAATGTACACAGAATATCCAGAGTAGAGATATCATTATTATATTTATAGAATAAAACACATCTGTATCTAAAATTTAATTTTTTAAATATTTGCAATCTAGAAATGAACGAGAGATATAGGCGAATAATAGTTTTATTAAAGAGTATCGATAAAAATAGTAACTTATAAAATATGTACGAGATAATTAGATTTGCTTTCAATGCAATGCGACGCAACAATTGATAAATTCTCGTTTCCTTTTGATTTATCGAATCGGCCATTAATTACACAATATACTAAATAAGAAAATTGGTTTATTGAATAAATTCAATAATAATGTTGACATTATTCATAATACACACCTCATTATCGCACTGTTAAATTTATTCGACAAATGAAGTATTAATCCGATAAACCTAAACTGCATTAACATATAATATAATACAATTTAGTTTATCTAATTTATCTATATGTTATGTTAACTATACGTTATAGCAAATCCATTATTATTTTTTCTTCCAATTTTACTAGGATTTTGTTAAATTTTTCATAATTTTTTAATAAACGCATGGAGCACAGATGAAATTTATATGAAATATTGCTAAAATTTATACGAAGACCTGTGGGACACTAAATGGATTTATACGAATAGGAAATACATTAACTTGTGCAGCAATAATCGTATAATTATAATTTCATATATTTTATCGAATTCCGATGGTCCCGCAATTACCATTTTAATAATCCTGTGTAAATTAAATCGTAATTACTCCGTGAATATCGCTAATTATCAAGGGATTAAAATTCTATTTATATTCTGTGTTCGATATACAAAAGTATTTTTGCACCAGGAAATTGAAATGCATCATTAGGTTTCCTATCACCTTTATGACTTTGGTCATACAGTTACCTTCAAATATTCGATGCTTGGAATCCTAATAAATATAAATTATGTTATTATGTATCGCAGTAAATTATAATTATACCGATTGACCGGAAATATGAATTTCCCGATGGTATATTTACTACTATCTAGACGTTTGAAACCAAACTTTTTTTTATACTTCATATCGATTGATTATTGTATAAATGAAATTCAAAATCTTGATCATTACCCTAATTGACATATATTAAGAAGATTCCGACACTACATCTTCCCAACGATCAAAAAGAGAAAACAATATCGGAATTAATTTCAAGATTGAAAAGTGTTCGGAAAGATTAGAAACGCGGATAGTATAATACACAAGAACGCGTAATATAGTAGTTGAAGATTAATTTTTCCTCTGGAAACAAAATTATCTCAAAAACAGAAGGAGAAAGAAAATGGAAAACCAAGGAGCAATACCAAAATCAATCTGAATATTTAAACGGATCACAGATGGCGATGATTGCAGAAATTAAGCAATAATATTGACTGCTAGTGCTATTAAACCTGTCTAAAGTCTCAAAATGAAAAAATCAAAGATCCTTAAAAACCAAGAACCAATATCAAAATCAATTTGAAGGCTTAAACAGTTCACGGATCGCGACGATTGCCCGAATAAGGTTCGCTGAGAGGACGTAACTTTGGGAGGTCTGGTTGCGCGAGAACCGGCCTCGTCCTTGGCCAAATCGTCGTCGAGGTCATCCGTACTCTCTGATCCTCTCCTCCTTCCTCGTTTTCTGCCGACTCTCTCTCCTGGTATCCATCGGCGTTTCGGACAAACCGGGCTTCTTTTCGTGGACCCAGCAGGCGACTCGGCTCGAACGAGAGGCGAACGAGCATCGACGATACATCACGCGACGGCCACAAATCCCATCCGGCCCACTAAACGGACCGAACCACGAGAGCAGCGGGACAACAACCGATCTTTGACCAACGACGCAGATACGATGGAGAGAGAGAGAGAGAGAGAGAGAGAGAGAAGATGACACAGTGAGTTCTCTACTCCTGGTATCGGCTTTTGAACACCCAGAGAGACCGCGAGCCACTGTATCAAAAGGACCGTGAAAACGTCACCGCAGGACTAACTGATATTTATGAGTCACTCTTACGCGACAAGCTCTCTTGGACCATCGTCAATCGGTTTTAGCCTCAAATTTGACTTTTACGTTGGTTTCGATGTGTAGGCTTTCGAAGGATCTTTGATTGATTAGGAGTTGGAATGGGAGTATGGAATTTGTAAGTGAATGTTTTGAGATATGGTAGGGTACGAGAGCATAGAAGATAGTTTGGAATACTAGTTGGGACCATCCTTGTAACTGTAACTATGATAAATTCCCCTGCTGCTAGTCTTATTAGGTAGTAGAGACTCTTCGTTACAGACTTTTCTAAGGACAGCAAACTCTAAGCTGATATTTTTCTTCAGTTTGATGGCACGCATAGCGAAGTATTTTATTTGGATTAAAGTTTTCTAATTCTAGGATATTTAAACTATACTTTAGCTTAGAATCTGATGGAAACAGTACGCGTTTTCAGGCAAATATTTTGAAATCCAGCGTAGTTCACCCACCTTTCCGGCGGATCCCTCCCTGGCTTAACTTGCCACTCATCCTCACCGACCACGATCCACTTCGAAATGGGTCCGTTTAAGAGCCATGCTCTACACAGTCAGCCGCATACTACGATCAGTTGGAACGTTCACGATCGTCGACCCGAGTCTTCCACGAAGGTTCGAAGCGAGTGGCCGAAAGAAAAACCGAGACGGGGATAAAAGAGAACGGGCCAACGGGGGTTCCCTCTTAGGACGCGTCGGTCGCAAATCAGAAATACGGCGCACGTCCGTGCCGGGGCCCGTTTGGTAGATATCGGGCCGGCATCTGCTCTCGAGTCCTCGTTCGGGACGTTGCTCGTGATCCTCGTGGCCGCGGTAAAAATGCCCCGGTTCTGCTGTCCCGCGCCGTGACTCCTTTCTTCCAACGATGACAGAGAGAAAGATAGAGAAAGAGAGAGAGAGAGAGGGAGTGAGAAAAAAGAAAGAGACATCTAAAGAAGACGAAGATGACACCATCTTTATGAGAACGAAATCAAGGAGGATGGAAGGCAAGATGGGAACCACGTTGCGAACTAAAGCCAACGTTGTGTATATGTGGTCGCTTTTGTAACGTTTAGACCCTCGCTGCTGCAGAGAAAGACGAAGAGCGTCCCGTTCTTCCTCCAGGGACTACAAATAGCTTGTCAGTTGGATCATAATAGAGACCAGGGATCGCGAGATAATCTCACGCTGTGGAGTATCTAGCCTCGTGTTGTGTTCCTGCCATGTCGGGGACCCGCTTTGCCGTTGGAAACGGAATATCGAAGGATTTGCGTGAGACGCCTTTGCTCTTGGTGCTTCGAACCAGGTAATGATGAGATGTACGTTAACTATGTAGTTAACGCTGTTCGATGCTGGGAACTGTTTCGAAACTGATTATGGCTGGGTTTACCTTTCAAAATCACGAAACGCGGCTCTTCAATCTGGTTAATAAAAATGCTATGAAAAGTGTCGTCTTTAAGGAGTCGTCACACCTAGATTAAAGAATAGCGTCAAAATTATCAAAAGCTCGCTAGAAGTATCGTAAGAAATCGATAAACGATCGAAGAAAAAAATTCATAGATGTACGATCGCTTGATCGAAATCTCGAGCCACGACCTCGCTAGGGAGTTTCTGTGGCGAATGTCGAACTTCGTCGGGACTACTGTTCGCTGGGGAAAGATCGAATCACGGCAACAAAGCCGAAACCCTATTAAACGGCCACCACAGTTTAAATCACATTACGATCGAGAAGTACGAGCGGAGCTCGCGACCGATCTACTGACGGCTGTTGTTACGTACATGTACACGAACGTGGAGTCGTGACTCGACCATAAGTCGAGTTGCACGCCATTTTCCGAATGGCGAAACGACAAATTCTTGCTAGACACGTTGCGAGTTGCCACAGTACTAAAGAAGCGAATTTTCAACGAAATAAATGTTGCTTGAAGATGCTATAAAATGAAATTGAATTGTATAAACGTGGACCTGAATGAAATCGTCGATTGAACATTAAACTATCAAAGCGATAGACATCAAATTTTCTTTTCTACAATTCCTGAGAACGTGCACATGCAATGGATTGTGTCTATATGATATTATGCATAAATAAACCTAAATTTCTGAATCGTAGAAAACAACATAGAAATATAAGGAAGAGAATTTTACGGTGAAAGAACTGTGAAAGCAACAAAGGTGTACGAACTTTCACACTAGTTATATTACAAAGGTTATTTTATTATTGCCGCTAAAAACTTGATTTCAATTAAAAATCATCGATATTTCTCCTTCTATAATTTATCAACTTCCATGATTTCTTCATCAAACCAATTAAGCACAAAACCCAATATCCAAAACTCACGTTAATCGTTAACTCTCACATGGTTATTAAATAACCAGGAATTACCTGTCGAAAAACGAATCACGTTATTAATTAATATTCCACTAATGATGGCCGAAACACATCATTACATCGGAATATTGGTTAGTAAACGTGTATGAAATCCAGAGATGGTTCTCTCTGGGCTGGAGAACGGAAGGCATACCGTACAAAGTGCAGCGACCAAGCTAATGACGACCGAGTCCCGACGATCGTACGAGATAATCTTTCGTGGGATAATCTTACCGTGGGTCTTACCAGAGTCCGGTCGATCGTTGCCGCAGCGAGGCAAAACGAAGCAGAGGTTATGAGGCCTCTGACGCTGCAGGAAGTCTAGACCTGATTGCCGTCGTGACCGATCGGCAGGGCCCACCAACTTCCTGCTTCGGTGGCTCGAATTCTTTACGAGCCTTCTCTTCTTCAGCATTGTGTCATCCTTTTTCTATTCTCACAGTTGAATTTAAGAGTTTGTCGCTCGGAATTCAAGAAAACAGTTGTTACAAAGCTATAGTAGGCACGCGATTGCATTTATCATAGGATTTACATACTAATTAATTAGATCCAAGTATATCAAGTCTGTATGACTGCAAGGATTTGATACTTTATTTGTACTTGATCCAATTGAAACATGAAGATAAAATGTAGGATCCTATGAAGATATGCTTTATTGGAAAATAAAACTATGTAAGTGGTCAAATCATAGTTGAATTGTTCGACAATTTTCAGAATCTGTTTTCATAACAAATTTGTGGAGGTGCATAATTTCTTATTCTCATATGGTTTCGGAAGCTTTACTTCGATTCATTACGCTGTTTCTAGGATCCAAGAATCTGGAATCATCGTGAAATCGAAATAAATTTGAACTTGAACCGAGGTAACTTGATTAATTTGAAGAATGCTGTAAAGAGAGAAAATGAAGCAAATAGAGCAAACTAAATATATTAAGCTGCCCTATTCTATTTTGAATCATTTCGCTTCATATTAATTAAATATAATTAATTACGGTCATTGCTAATTCGATAATTTGCATAGTGGGGTTAAAACGTGACAGTTTCTCCATAGTTCTTCCTATTTAATATATGGATGCACTATTTCAAAATTCCGATCTTTCAATTTAACTTCGATATCGCAGACAGTCAGATCTAATCGAGCTTCAGCGATACGAAGTACGGCCGCCGAAACAATTCCATCTCCTCGAGGCTGAACGTCGCCGACGGAAATAAAATACGTTTTTAGAGAATCAGTTTAGTCCTTTTGCTCCTGATTGACCCGTAGTGACCCGTTGTCTACGATTTATTGAAAGGAACGTCTCCCAAGCATTGGAAAGGAGATTGCAATAACTTTCGCATTATCACACAGGTCTGGCAACGATCCCATTGCAAGAAAAGTAAGCTAAGTCGTTCGAAATAAAATCGAATACCTTCGAGTTTCCAATCTTTTTAGAATCTCCTTCCCACCCCAGCTCTTCCTTCTCGAGGATACTTTGATTTCGATCGTTAGACAATTAAAATAAAATTCGAGGAAATTTCTGTGATGATCGTATACGAGTTATTGGAACTCTTTAACGAAGGGGATGATTAGGGGATGATTGCGGAGGCTTAAGGAACAGTCTGATTTAACCGACGAGGAAAATAAGTGTAATTGGTAGTCGGCTCGAAAGAGATTGCAGTTTTTGCACCTCTTGATTCTTCAACTCGTTACGAGCCATTTATTCGTCGTTAGTATGATTGGCTACGAATGAAAACTTACCGGATTTAGTACACCCGACTATGTCCAATTTTCCCACGTATCTCGGACAAGCTTTACGCGTCTAAGAGATCTTTTTGCAGTCCAGCAGAATTAAATTTATGGAGGATCATTGCAAAGAATTAATTCCCTTTATGAGCTTCAAGATCTTCTCGATTGAATTATAAAATATTTTCCAATTTATAGAAGATAAACTTTCAATTTAATATTGGAATGAGGGATCATACGTATTAAATAACAATCATTCTAACCTATTTCAATTAAAAATCATTGTTTCAATTTTAAAAGGTTTTAAAATTAACCCAGGCGTGTATTATGCTATGTCATCTTTTCAGAGAAATAACTGTAAAATAATTTCCGTATTTATTTTGCAATTTTTATATTGTTCACATTTAACGTTGAAACAATAAATTACTAATGAACAGTAGCACAATAACTTATTTAATATATTCAATATAAATTCTAACTAAAAAAACAAGATTATTTAAAAAGGGCATCAGGCAAAATTCAAAATTATTCAGCTTAAATATCGATGCGTAATCAAATTCATTTTCCCTTTTGTCATATTGTATCGTATCTAACGTGTCTCTAAACTCGGAAACCTAAGCCTCGATTTTAAAGTGGGACGTTTCTCTCGTTACGATAAATCGCAATTTATCGCCAGTGGCGGTCGTTCTCGGAAGAATACTTCCTCTTCTTTCGCGGTCCCAAAAGACACGCCGATACTCGTCGCTAATATCTTCCCTGGGTAATGACGTCACAAAGCGGCGAATCCGAAATTCGATTATCATATCTGGCTCGTGCATCGACTCGCGGCCTTCGTAGGGGTGTGCTCCTCCGCGGCGACGTATCGCCCGAGAATCTAAATCGAAAGTGGCCTCGTGGCACGCCCCCGCGACAAATGTCTGACGAAGATCGGGAGTGTGAGCCGCCTAATTTATGGCCAGGAATTTTTCTTCCTCAGTAGGCGGGGCTGTCGTTCAAATTGCTCGCCATTTGTCTTTCCAACCGTCAAAATTTCTATGTTCAACCTTCGTTCGAATCATCCGGTAATCGATTTCGTGTCAGAATATACATCTCGATATACGTCTCGATATACATCTTCGTTTAAGTATTTTGAAATTTGTTATCATCTGGTTGTTTATATGGGAGAGATCGATCGTTGCGAAATTCGATACTTTTCGTTTTAATTTCGATATTTCTTAGGATTTTTATTCAATGTCATTTTCCAATGTTACATTTGTTTTGGAAATTTGAAATTTTAGAAAAATATAGGTCAAGTGGATCCATTCGATATAGCTATTTTTTTAACGATGCTGCTAGTTTGGACAATTGTAGAAAATATACAAAATATAGAATGTGACAGAAACGTAACGAACTGGAAAATTCGTAAGAAGAATTGATTTCTTATAAGCGTCTTCGTTAATTCTTAGCATTTCTAGGAAAATAAATTTGCAGGTTTAATAGCAATAACGTCTTCAGAAATATCTTCGTGTCTCTTTAGAAATATATCTAATCGTTTTTTGTATATCGAAGTATGTATCAAGAATCATCTTGTTACATTTCATCGTATTTCAAAGAATTGAGCTTCAAATATTTTATGTGGAGTCGTAACGCTTATGCCAAGATTGTAGACTAATAGCAATTATATTTTAACAAAATTTTTTAAATCGTCTTAATAACACATTTATCAAAATTCTTGCATCAGATTCTGCATTACAACCGCAGCTCTTCTGATCTGAACATAGAGATCTTCGCTCTAAATTTCACAACATCTATAAGAAATAAACTTCCAAATATTTCCTACGCATTAATAATAGTCGTGGTATCAAGATCATATCATGACGCGATCTAAGGATTTTGATAAAAATGTTAATAAAGCGGACCGTAAAGATTTGTCTACGTGTGGCTGGTGACAGGCGATCGTAAAGGTTCGTTTACACTATCTAGCAGTGTATGGAATATTCATTCCATTCGTACTGAGACAAAATGAAACGTATCGCTGGCGCATGCTTCAAGTTCTCGGACTTCGACTCTGTCGTCGGATAATCGTGATCTATTCGTTCGCGTTTCCCAGCCGACCCACAAACGTTATATTCCTATATACGCGTGTCGGTATTTACATAAATCATGGCGGCGTGGCGCTGCAGTTTTCCAGCGAGCGGCTGGAAATACGCGTTGATCCCTTTTACGGTAAGTGCGGCTATATTTCCTCGGCGAAACGTCACTGGGGTTAAACATATAGAAGGAATATTTCCAACCTATCACGAAAATGCTTAACCCAGAACTTTTCCCTTCCTCTTCTTTCTACACATATGTCAATATTTTTCAAATATTTGCAAGTTTCCAAGTCGATTATTCGCTTTTTTTTTATTAGCGAGATGGATTGGTGTCTGCACTGCTAAATATCGAGTTAAATTGAGACTTATCAACAATTTTTTGTAAATATTGGTAGAGAAAAGTTTTTTATTTTGTACATGTTTTGTTAGATTCCAAATTTTGTGTTTTGCGTCTTGAAAAAGCTTTCGTCGTGTTCATGGTCAAGGATTAAGAAAATGGGAATATCAACACAAAGGAATATTATGAAATTGTTTGCGACTTCATAATTTTAATTATGATTATATCATCAGCAAAAAGATTCTTTTTGTATTAATTGTACTTTCTATGCTAAAAATTCTTATAAAATAAATTATTATTCGTTTCTCTATTATATGATTCATTTTATATCCATATAAATAACATCGCCAAGATATTTGGGTATTTCTGACAACCTTTTACGTATATATAATACATCCGTAAAGATTTCCTACAGTAAGTGACAACATATGCACTTTTGTGATTTGTTATGTTCGAAAGAACCAAATCAATCGAAGACGACCTCCTCCATTATCCATAAAAACCGTTTTCCGAATCTAAACAAGCACTAGAAGGTGAGTTTTCAACGGAAGGCAACCTGTTTAATTTGAAAAATTCGCTATTGGACAAAGCTGGGCAAAGAAATTCGCGTCTTTCATCGATTTCGCCAAGTCGAATGATTCGCCTGGTTTCATCTGGACAGGACAATCGGGTTTCCCATCCCCCCCCCTTTTCTGCTCTCTTTCTCTACGTTGATCACGCTGTCTCCACGCGCGCAGCTTAATTACGAGCGGACAGAAAAATCCGAGTCTCAACTGAAACGCGTGTTTTGTATCGTTTTTTTTTTCCCTCGATCGTTCGATCGAACGTTATCGTGTAAGAGAGGGCTCCGCCTCGAATTGGTCGGAGCGTGGCAAAAAAGCGGACGAAACGAGGACGCATTTGTCCGGATAAAATCTGGCTCATTAATTCACCCTTCGCCTTCTTTTTTCTGTTCCATTTGGATCGGCAAAAATTCGTTGACACAATTTCGTCGAAGAACGAGTCTCACGGCGCGTGCTCCCTTTCAATTGCTCGTTCAAGGTTTATCAGCCGAGTCCGGCGGTTCGGTTGAAACGATTAAAGCGCGAGACGAAGCTTTGATACTCACAGTGATCCAGGATACTGAGCGAAGGGGTGAGTTTCAATCGTACCAGATTTTTAATTAACAAGAGGGATCTTTGTACGCCGCTTCTGCCCAGATCTTTTTCACTCAAACAGAACTAATCCCTCGGTAGAACGCGGAAAAGTTCCTTTTCACCGCCTGCGCTTTTTGAAGAAATAAATTTCTTGCGATTGAAGGCTTGGCTCGTAGAAATTGAACGCTGGGAATCGAGAAAACAAGGTAATCGAATTATTCGCCGTTTAACCAGGGAATCTTTCGCGGTGACTAAGTGCGCGTTTGACGATTTCAGTGTCTGGTGTTTTGTAGTATCTGTCAGTTAACTGTTTAACCTCCTATGTTAAATCCTTGTTAATTGTCCTAATTAATCCTGTGTTAATCGTCGAGTATTTATCATATCATTCCAAGTGCAAAAAATACCGAACAATCGTCTTCCTCAATCGTACGAAAAAGAACTACCACATTTTCCTCCCTTTCATTTCACACCTCTTGAATAAAGTAACCTACCTTTCAGCCATTTCACACCAGCATGTAACATCTGTAATACCTGGTCTGTGCCTGAGTAACCCCGTGTCGGTTCACAGAGTCGAGTGCAATCGGCGGTTGAATTCAACCAGAATTTCCGTCGCCGATAAAAGAAGAAAAAGAAGAAGAAGAGCATCCCTCCATTCGAAGGAAGAAGAAGAGTCGAAGTTCGCGAGTACCCACGTCGTCGAGCAAAAGTCTGACGCTCCTGCTGAGTGACTGACAACGTGTTCCCCCTCGTGTTCTTTCTTTCGTTGTTTCTTCCTTCTCTTCTTTCGCGACAGCCAGCTCCCTTCCATCTGGTTGAATCGTACGAGGTAAAAGGGCCCCTGGCTGCCTCGGTTCTCCCCTCTCACGAATCACGGAATCGCGACTCCGCCGTTTTTACCGTGTTGCTGGCTGTCTTCATTCGTTCGTCCTGCTCAATATGCTGGTGGACTCGCTTATTTAGGGTCGGCCATAAAGGAACAATGATGTCGTACTTTGTCAACGACCGTAGGGTCTGCTTAATTGAGTCGAATCTCGGAAGGCGTGCGAGCTTTTTTGTCAGACCTGGCGCTTCATTCTCCATCCCCTTTCCACCCTCTTGCTCCAACGTTTGCTCGGGATCGAGAGGATGGGTTAGGTTCGTGTGCCCTTTGGAGTACGGTCTTCTGCGAACGAGACACGGTTAGGACTTCTTCTTCTGTTTTTTTTTTCTCTTCTCTCTGTTTTTGGTAGAGGATGCGATCAGGAAGGTGTTGGATGGAGAGTTGTCTTTTTATTTTTTTTTTTTTTTTTTTTAAGTGGCGATTGGAGAGGTTTTGTGGGTAGTACTCGGAACCCTGTTACACGTGTATCGATCCGTTTGAGGTTCAAGTTGTTGCACCATCTGACGGAGCTCTTCTTTAACTGTTGTGAGTAATTTGTGGTAAATATGAGCTTGTATATATAGGTATATATATACATAAGTAATTATTTGCGTGGGCTGGTGATTTTGTAATGTTGAATGGAAATGAAGGTAGGAGTTTCTTTACGAAGGAAGTTGGAAATGTTTATGGATTTAGTGTGTCAAGTTGCAAAGTAATATGTTTAAAAGTTTTGTAAATATTGGCTATATCTTATCGATGATTCATTCAAAATTTAATACTTTCTCCAAATTAAAACTGCATATATTTGCTTCTACAAGCGCATAAAAATGCATTGGCAATTTTCTAAGTATCACTGTCATTTATCAATTTCAATATGTCGCGAATTTAAATTTCAGGAACCGTGAATTTAAGGATCAGAAGTAAATTTCTACCGACAAATTGAACCGAGCAAAGAACTCTTATAGGAGAAAAGCGAAAAGCGTACGTTCCGCCTACCCTTTCATTGCCTGATGTTTTCTGCCGTAAAAACCTTTTAAACCGAACTCGAGATAATTGACGTAACCCAACTTGAAGTACGTTCGATCGACTAACGAATCAATCAATTTTCTCTTCGCTGTCGGCGATCCCAGGAAAATGTTTTCCCTTGCTCGGGAATCGATCACGAATCAAACGAATACGCACTCTTCGTTGTTTCCAGTTTGCTTTCTCGAGTTCTCACGATTTATTTCCGGTCGTATCGCGTCGAAACTTATTCCTTCGTGTAACATGATCGGACAATTACGTTCAGAGAATTTTTACAGCGATGCGGCGCGTATAACGCGATAGTTCGAGTAGTTCGGAAACGAAATTGAATTTGTTACTTGGCTGCTTCGATTTCGAAGTCAAGAGCTACCCCTTCCAGCACAGAAAGAAAAAATAAGTTCACAAAACTTTCGATTCTTGCTTTTGCACTTGTTCGCGATAACGACACTTAGTTAGTTATTAACTACATTATATTTTTCTGTGTAGCGACTGTAAAAAATTCATTCGTTCTTTCTTACAATTTAGATGCAGTTGCCAAATTAGATGATCTACATGAATAAATTTATTAAGGGACATTTTTCGATGTTATTTTATTTTTTCTTAGTTTATAGATTAAACGTCTGTAAACTCGAGAACACTTCTATTGTGAGCAGACGAAGAATGAAATGTCCGAACTGATTTTACCTTCTAAATTGAGAATTATAAAAGAAGTTTCGACGTTAGAACCTAATTACATAATAATACATTAATTTCACATCCGTAGGGAGAGCAGAATTTAATCGAGCAGGATGTTCCTCAACATCTTGAATTTTGAATGAACAGGATACGCTGAAATATTTATTGTGCATTATTTAAGGAGTTTCATCTAGAATCTTGAGGAAATTGAAAATTTCAGAACGTAAGTAAATAAGAAACATTTGATGCCCAAGCTGAGTCTTTATTTCATTGCAGTAGAATTGAAAATTTTAAATTTACCCTTCGAAAATTGAAGTACAAAATTATACATTAATATCAGGTTATTGATACTAATTGTTAATAATTAGAATTTTCAAGGATTCCAAAACTTTTGGATTTCTTCTAGGAAGCTTCAAAATTATCATTATATTATAATATTCCAAAATATTTCCTCTCCAGAATTGAGAAACTTGAACAAGCATATAAAAATTCATAATTTTATGAGTAAAATTAAACAAATGGAAGATTTAGACAGAGATTTCCTTCGCCCATTGCAAGTTACAACGATTATTATACTTTGATTATTTTATGTACTTTTGCCTTCTTGCTGCTTCAAATTTCCCGTAATTGCATAAAAATCCATTTACTAATTAACAACACAGGCACCCTGCCCCATTCGATTCAATTAACGCCTTCGATAATCCTGAACCAAAACCTAACTTCGTTTCTAACGCACAACTCGGAGAAATCTATCAGTTTTCCTGACTGCTCGTTCGAAAACAACGAACGGACAGTGATCAAAGGATACTCAAGAAAGCCAGGAACAGCATAGGAGCTACGAGAAAATTGCGAAAGTGGTTCGGACGTCGAACAATTACGAATCAATCGGTTCGCCGGCGAAATCCAACTCCGCACGAATTCCCGACAGGATGAACAATCAAATCGGAACGAGTGTGCACCATATTCCTCGAATCGAATGGAGAAACGTGAATCAACAGCGTGTTCCATTTACCAACCCCTTTCCAACCCTCTTCAACCGTCCCCCGGTCGATCGATCTGCTCCTTTTTTTTCCAAGAGTGCAAGAGCGCGCACGTCCGTTTCTCGCTACGAATCGGATCCGAAGAGGGTAACGCGACGTGAAGGTGTCGATGTTACACGTTCCTTAGGATCCAATTCGATCCTGACCAATTTATGGCGACTCGTACATTTCGTCGTCGTAATTGTTTCGATCCTGAACAGAAATATTGAAAGTTTCCTCTAGACGAAATATTGAAAGGCTAAAAGATCTTGTGGATCAATGTGGAGACATTCTTGTGATTATAGATACAGCGAATAGGAGTCAAGACATAACAAAACCGTAAATTAGGTCGTTAAGAAGTATCAAATTTGTTGACAGACTCGTTAATAGAGAAATGGAACCTACATAATGATTTGCTTCGTCTACGTCACATTTTTAGGTTTCCAAATTTCCAAGCTTTCGAGTCTTCAGACTTCCGAATCTTCGAAATTTTTAAAATTGTAAATGTTAATATTGTTAATATTTCTTACATATTTTAGCCTTTAACGATTTGAAATATTGCACATACTGCATTCTGTTTTCAAGCTACATAAGAACAAGAGAATATTTAAATACTGAGAATGAAATAACTTGAAAATGTCTTACTTTATCGTTATACACAGTTGTAAGTAAAAATGACAATTTTGTGTAGCTCGTTAATAAAAAAGAAAAAGAAATTCTCCAATTTTTGGAATACAGCGCGTAAAGTTGCAAGTTAAAGAAGGAATAAATAAAATTGGCGGCGGTGAAAAGAAAGAGAGGAAAATCTAACACGGCAGAAGAAGGAACAATCCGGGAGGTCGACTCCAGGGAAACGTCGATCGATCGTAGAATCGTCCATTCGAACGTAAATCGGTACACACGGTGACGCAGCATACCGTGGACGAATTGAACGAGACAAAAGGTCATCGTCAACTGGGATTTCCTGACAAACAGTGACGGGTAACGAGCAACGACGACACCAGCGTGAAGACCGATATTTAATTACCACGAATGCACATTGACCACGTCCAATTCCAAAACGTCTATTTCCTACGATTCGAGCAAGATTCCACTCGCGGTCCCAAGAATTCCTTAATTATTGCGTCGTTTGAAAAATTCCTAGCGTTTCTGACGATTGATTTTGAATCGTATGATTTTCTTTTAGTTTGATGAGATCGAAAAGAGGATGTGAATTTTTATTAAATAACGAAATGCCGAATTTGGTCAAATAACGCTCCTACTTAATAGACAATTTCCTCTTTCATATATGATTTTCAATATAGCGACAGATATAGCAAAAGAGTCAACAAACACCGAAACCCCCTAATCACTGGACTACTTGATACGTCGGACCAGATCCGCAGGCTGAAGAGACACTACCCGCTAGACCTAAACGATAGATTCAATTAGTTATTTAAATTAAGTAATATTTACTTATTTATAATACTTACTTACAAATTATACTTATCTATAATAAGTATTAACTTATTATAGATAATTAGCCATGTTACTGCGCCACGCCAGAAAAATTACTGAAAATTCTCAACACGAGAATTGATTGTAATTTTAATAAATATTAAAAAAAAATATATGATTTTCATTTTTTATTTGTTATGCGTGTAGACATGCCTGCTTTATTTTTAGCACAGCTCGAACAACGTTCATTGGGTTAACCCTCCTTTTATAATTACGGAACGAGAAATTACCAAAAACCAATCAGTTTCAGTTAGGTTGACTTTAGCTTTGGCAAGCATAAATGCGAAACAGTTTGTTTTTCCCACAGAAATGGAATGCAACGGACAGAAAATAACGAATCCTTAAATAAAGAGATTACGTCCAAGAGATTGTTAATTCGAATGGCAAATTAATATATCTTCGCCGGTTAACAGGTTAAAAATCTGACGTTATCAAATTTAGTGACCGATATGTAACAATTTGTATACTCTTTCTTTTTAGCGATTTTCAGGGGCTAAGAGTATAAAAATTATAAAAATGATATTTGACCTTTGTTTAATATGTTTAATAAATCATCACCTTTTTGCAAGCTTCCAAATAGTTCGTCGCTTTTTCTGGAAAACCTGAAACGAATATGCTATAGATTGCAACCTAGACAAATTCTAATTCTCTAAAAATATGTATCCTAAATTACGTATCCTTGAATTTTCCTTAAATGTGACTAGCAATTTTTTAGACAATCCAATACTAGTCTATCAGAGGTATTTTATTCCACGTGACAAGCCATTCTCCTCGAACTACGTCGCAGAACATTAAACTGCTATGTAGATACACGTGAAAACTAGTAATGTACGTAAACACTACTCGATCGTTGAAACGTTTTAACGATACCGTGAAAGTGTGGAAGGCTCGTGTAAAGCCATCGACGTGAATGCGATACGCGATCTTTAGAAGCGGCAGCATCGGTAATACCGATCAATATTCAATTATCGGAGCTCGCCGTGTAAGCCAGAGATCGTTTGTTATACGCGGCTATGTTATTTCACGCGACTGTGTTATTTCTGCAGCACACGTAGAGAGCACATGCCGCGGTAACGTCGGTAATTTCGCCCGATCGGAATGGAGTTAGTTAGTTAGTTACTCCACATCAGTCAAGTATATCGCATTTTGCTCGTCCCAGATTAAATAATGACACACGCTAACCTCTTGCTTCTTCTCTTTTTCCATACACTTTGTTTTACATTTACGACAAATATTGTTAACAATACTTATCGTATAAAACATAGAATATATATTGTAGTATCGTGGATGAGGGAGGTGTCCGTGCGAATTATAAACAAGCGGTTGCGGAACATGTGCGTGGTAGGGTTAAGACAAAAGACATGAGGCCAAGACAAAAGACAAGGGATTGCTAAGGGACAAAAACGAATTAACAGTCAATGTGAGTTGAGAAGCCAGAGAGTGCGAATTGCGTTGTCGAGAGAGCGTTGGATCCGTGGTGACGAGAGTTGCAAATTAACTATCCAATTATTTTAATTATAATACGTTATTGTGATTAGTTCACGTTAAATAATCATCGTTCATCGTTTCCTGTTTAATCAACATCTGTTTAATTCATTTATTGTAAATAAACTAATTGTAGTAAAGATCCTATAATATTATACATATGACGTATAACATATATATAGAAAGTAATATTAGGTTGTCCGAAAAGTGTCTTTCTTTTACAGACACGTCTTTTACAACGATGCATCTTTATACAAACACGAAACCTAATCTGTCGAACGTTGTGATCTTTATTTTGATAGAACAAAATGGATCGTACGTAATTCGATAAAAACGTTGTGTATCCATTATTTCCTTATAAAACAAAAGAAACTTTTCGAACGACCTAATATTACATACAATATACAAATTAAAAATTAAGGATCCCAAAATTGCATCCTACAGTTACCTATAAGACAAATTTCTCCGGTAATCCATAAGAATACCAGCTAAGAGTTGAAAAACCATTACAATATCCAGATTCCGCGATCTTCTGTTACGAAACAGCATAGAATCAACGTCTATTCTATTGAAACAAAAATTACCTGGTACAACGCAATCGTGGTGCGAAGTCACGCGCGCCCACGCTGAGCGTAAATTATTATTTTTGGCACGAAAGCAACGTGGCGGGGATGAAAACAAGCTCTATCGTTGGAAATCGAGATCGACGAGTGTCGGCCGTCAAATCGAATGGAAACGTGGCGTACGTGTGAAAACGAAGATTTACGACTTTATTTTTACACAGTAGAAAAGACGTAGGACCAGAGCGTACGATCGAGCGCCAACGTCGCTGGAAAAAGAATCATCGCGCGAGTTTTCAGCTAACCGAAAGCGGAAGCTTCTCCACCTCCGTGCCATGCTCCCCGTCGTAAACCTCTTTTCTGGTTCCCTTACGTTTTCTTCGTGATTTCGTCAACAAAGTATAACTCTTAGAATTTAATCTCGGAATTAAGATTAATAATCTGTGGAAGACACAATGTTTGTGTTGAAATAATATTACGTGATATTTATTAAACAATTATTACAGGTAATATAAGTGTGTTGTAGAATGTAGACAGTTGGCTAGTTATTTTCAGACTGACTGGCTTAGTGACCCATTTTTTTTCTTTTTTTTTAATATTTATTAAAATTACAATCAATTCTCGCGTTGAGAATTTTCAGTAATTTTTCTGGCGTGGCGCAATGACAGGGCTATCTATGGCTACGGCTACAGATGTCTGTGTGGCGTCTATGCGTCACAGAACCTTCTAGTAGCTTCTCGACGTGCCCAATGTTCCATCCATATCCTTACGCTTCTTCCGCCGAATTCTCGAAAGAGCATACACGCGCTAGCCGCCGTGGTACATCTCACGAACGCACGCTAGTGAGGATATCGCTGGGCAACGAAGGAAAGAATCCGTTCGATCAATCATCTCATCTGTATGCGATTAATATCGTTGTATTCCAACAATAACGATGACTGTGAACAGACTCGTCTTCTCACTTGGAATTTCTCACACGATTTTACTGTAATTTTGATTTCGTTTCTACCCTCCATGCGCTTAATCGTAACGTTATTTTGTTAAATTTAGGCTAAAGACACATTTCAAAAACTTGAATTTCAACTATTTTTGATGGTATAATCGAAATTGATGTTCTATATGGTTGTTGATTTTTTATTTGATTTTTTACGACCCAAACATTTTGTCAATCGATTTTTGAGTACAAACGATTTTATCAATTAATTTTTGTACATGTATTTATTTGTGTTGTATAATGAGAAAGATAAGTGGATAATTGGTTGTGGATCACATTTTGAAGACGCGAAGTTCTAACAAAGTTAGAACGAAATATTTGAAAATTCGCCGAAATTAATCACTAGTTAATTTAAAAACGATGAAACAAATAAATATGATGGTACGAAGTAAGATATTGGAAAATTCCATACATGTAGAAACAGATTATTTTAGAGAAGTTATAGATGGAGACATTAGGAATTCCAGAGTAACGGATATCGAGAAATGTCTAAAGTAAAACTAGTATTCACAGCTTTATAAAGCATAACCTTCATTGGCTGATGATTACTATCAATAATCCTTTACATGCAAACCCTTTTAAATCATTCCGCCTATTTATATTGCCTGAGAAAAATAATATCTCTTTTATCAAATATATCGTTCTTTTCATTCATAATATTACATTTAGATATTCAACTAAGTAGATCCTTTCTTCGTAAATACAAATCAAATGTCAGCATTTTATTGGCGCCGAAGTTATTTATTTTATCGAAGTTGTTTTGACCATAACATTTCATATCCGTTTCAATCAACGAGACATTTCAAAAACGATTCATCGATAAAGAAAGAGCACACTCTAGTTACCGATAGATTCAGAGCTATTTCAAGGGTCGTTGTTTAAACAGTCGTTAGCTAAATAGATTTTCGTTTAACCACTGGCAATGAAACGCATCATCACGGACAGCTTATTCAAATCGTATAAACGATTTTCCAATCGAAGCGAAGGCGCATAGAAAGTTGCCCCCCAAAATTACCCTTAATTCGCCGTTAACGAGCATCAGCGCGCAATTCGGGTCACTGAAAATTCTCGCCGGCTCATCTCGCCTCGGGAAATACGAAATTTCCCCAGTTTTTCGCTTGTTTTTTCTTCCTTTTGTCCTCCGGGGCAGGCATCTGTTGCAAAAAGAGCAATTGGCCAAAACGAGGTGAAAACGAAGGTTCTCCGCAACTCGCGACAGTTTCGTGTGTTTTCAGAGGGTGTCTGAAGCAAGCCAACGTCATTTTAATTGGCGCCAGACTAAAATTAGACAGTTGGACGGATTTAGAGTAGTTAAGGTGAAGTTGTGTCTAGTTAGCTTTGGATGTTTTAATGGCTAAGTGAAACGGTGAAAGTGGTACTTGTATGGTGGGCATTATAATTGATGTTGAATATTGTTTTAACTGCTGCTACAATGAGATGCTTCTATACTAAATTCTTCCCGGTTATTACATTTACAGTATTCGTTGTTGTATTCGCTTTTTGGTCTACAATTTGAACTCTTTGCAGCTGTCAAATACTAATTCAGAGTTGCTGCAATTATACTCATGATCATGAAGTGTGACTAATATCTACGATTATTCTATCTACGATTATTTTGTCACTGTAATAAAATATAAATAGTAAAACGTACATTGTTTAATGAAACACTAATCGAAAATTAAATAAACGTATTATGCGATGCGTTAAATTTTGTCTAAATTTCGTTACAGACTTTCCGAGCAACGTAACACTTTGCAAACGAAACATAGTTACCAAAGAAATACCCATCAACCAGAAATTAGCAACATCGTTCTTACCGAAAACAATTTCTCCGTCTGAAATCACAACAGAATAGAATTTTCCCATTTGAACATCGAAAATGAGAAACCCAGAAACGAAAAACAATGAAAAAGGACGGGAAGAGGTAGCTCCGAACAAAAGAGTAGCAAACGACCGCGCGAAAGCGGTCAGTCGGAGGACAGAAAAGAAAAGGAAAGAAGCTTTCGATGATAGTCGCGTGTTAGGTGAACGACCGGGCTGCACTCGTGCCGAAGAAGCCGCGATTCGAATCGTTGTTGCACACTTTGCTTTGCCTCTTACGTGTACGCGAAGAGACGACCGCAGACACACAACGTGTTCTGTCTGACCACTCGTGAATCCCTCCCGGGGAATCCACTTTAACTTTTTAACGAGGATTTGAAGAAGGACGTAGGCGGTGGCTTCGGGGCGGAAATGGCGAACTGAAGACAACGACAGTTACAGAGCGCGCGAACTCGTGGTGGTTTCCCCTCTGTTCCTTTCGTTTCTCGGGTATTCTTCTGAATGGTACCGGTGGCCCATTGCTACAAATATCACGAGAAAGAACGGTAAACCGGCAAATGCAAAGTCGCAATTCGTGCGTACGAAAGAAACTTGTATAAGATCGTCTATCGTATTTATCTCCGTAACTAATTCAGAAAAACCGACAGCCATTTTGAAGTGTTAGTCGATATCTGAATTTCCGAATTTTATTTTTGTTATTTTATGCTCGCTATGGAAGCATTTAATAAATAATAATAAATTTTGATTGCATAATTTTTTTGATAAATTCGAAGACTATAGACCCAGGCCTTGGAACAGAACTTAGAGTACCTTAAATATTCTTAGAGCTTTAAGTATACGGTTTTGTACGAGTTCCTCATATACGTATATGGATCTAATATATATCATGTATGGATGTACATTTTTCAAACATATGGATCTATACCTTTCAAACGTATGACTCTCGGAGCTGAGATTTTGTATTTCAGGTCCACCATGTCTCCCCATGATACCTAACAAATTTCATTTGGAAAATACAGCCTCTTTCTCTTTCCATCACCGCAACGATTCGGTTGTTCACCAATTTATGAATTTCTATTTTGACGGTGGCTTCGTCGATGTTTTCGAAACGGCGGCGGTCGATCGCGACGACAGAATCAAACAAGACTGAATGGAGAAACCGCGACGAATGGAGGTTTTAACGAATGGGTTTGTTGCACCGTGACACTTCCGTCGAACGTTCCGTTCTTTTTTCTGTTTCTTCTTTTTTCGTCGTTCTATTCCCTGACTTTTTGCTTCTTTTCTGTCTCCTATGCTCGCTTTTCTTTTCTTCTTGCATTTTGTTACGTTTGACAGATTATTTTCATTCGTAACAGTCTATCTTTGCGAAATTCTTGTTTCTCGTGGAGCAGCAGTTTGAACGAATAAGCCCAGTTATAAAAGAGAAGTCTATAATCTACAATCTGTAAGTTAATTGACCAATATTATTAGTTGGTAAATTATCCTGCAGGAGGATCTCGAAGCCCTTTTGTATCGCAAATACTTCCACGAACGAGACTTTTTTCCGTTTCTCTCACAATGGCAGGGAGTCATTACCATCAAAGATACGGCTAGGGCCGGAAGAATTTCGCCTGACGAACACGAACAGACCGAGGACAACTTGGTAAACCGAAGTTCCAGCCAGGAATACGTAGAGTCAACAGTCGTCCAATATATATTCGACCTGGTGAACTCGTACGGTTTGGCGTTAGGACTCGGTAAATAAACTCTGGTAAATAAAGCTACCTCTAGTTCGCATCCTCGCGAGCCGGTGAAGTGCTCCTTCTCGCTGCACGAGTGCCCACCACCGCACAGTCTACTGCACCCTCTTCTTAGGCTACCCCCGCCACTCAACCAGAATTTTATGGGGATTCCGTTAATGGGACCGGCGGGCAGAGGTGAGAACCTTCTTCCTGCCGCAGGTACCTCTTCAACTTTGCCTACTTCCACCATACTCTACGACCTGGCGAACTTTGTCTCGATTTGATCACCTTGTTTGTGGCGGAATTTTATGCAAATTGCGGTCGTTCGTTAATTATCTGTCGATTGAAGTTTGTCGAAGGATTTAAGGTAAGCTGAATTTATATTTTTATGATTAAGCAGTAATTTGTTATTTCGAGGATTGAACTTCGTTTTAGGGCACATAGAAATTTTTACAACCTTCTCTATCATATAAATTAGTATACCTGAATCGTACTTGTTATAGAAAATCGATTATAAATTCCCTTTTAAGGGTCAATAACTAATAACAAATTTAAATCCTATGGAGACCAACACAAAGAAGCTTCATGATCGACAGAATTTGCTTGATCTATAGAAGCTTCGTTATCTGTAGGTTCATTCACCCACAGGGGTTTCTAATTCCCGAGTCTTTATCGTGCAACTTCAATTAATCTAAATCGAGTTCTCAAATGTAGAGTGTTAATATAGACACTTTTGTAAGCGATACCTTTATATTCTCTGATTTGCATTTAAAATTTTGTATAAATATATAAAATTCCTCATTAATTAGTAACGATTCTATTTGCAATGGAAACTAAATTAAGGAAACTTACTATCGATTATTCACTATACCATTCTTAATTTTTAATCTAGAGAATTATTAGTATTAATTTAATAGTATTTAATAGTATTAATTTTTTATTTTGTCCTATTTTCTAACTTCATTTTCTTTCCTGTTTCCTAGACTCATATATAACTAAACGTTATTAATTACTAACAAATTCAATTGTAAACTTCTTCCAATTGAAGCTGCTGCAATTGCAAGCTGAATTTTCTAAAATTTCGGCAATCAAAAGATATAATTAATTATATATAATTATTAAAATCATGCAGTAGAGGAAATTCGAAGAAACAGATACGTATTGTCTCGACTTCTGTCCAGTTCCAAACAAGTACTTACGCACAGAGTTCGATATCGCTGGTTCCACGGTTTTTCCTCGAGAAATCGTCCAAGAAACCTCGTTCGATTTTACGAGCGTCCGTTCGTGACGTTTTCGCCGAAAGCTGCGAGGTTGGTGCCGCTGATTGAAATTCGCGGAAAATCGAGCATTCCTCGAAGCTCTGTGTCCTCTGCGACGCTGAAATTGCCGGACATTTGTTGCAGCCCTGCAATTGCCTTCTCTTTTTCTGACGTTCCGTGGAATACCAAGCCGTGAAACGTCCACTTGAATGGGATACGTCGTGGTCCGTGGAATCTGCGACGAATCGTCCGATTCTCCAGACGGAAGAATCGATTCATGGGATACGGACAGGAAAAATTGGCCGAGGAAACGGATGGGTAATTTTCTAGGAGCATTGTTTCGCCTGATCGTTTGCTCGATCAGATTTAGGATCTTTTCTATCGCTTCCTATAATGTATGTGCAAATTTCTCTCTGACACGTAAGAAATTTAATCGGTAGACCGCGGATTTTTCTGTATTTATGATAAATTTAAAAGTGCAAAATTACACAAAGTGCACATAATGGAGAAAAATATATAAACCATGCAAAGTGTACTTTACATAGTAACAAAAGTAACTATGTAAGTTCCATTTCTTTAATTCTCTTCATAAGACTGCGTAATCAGAAAAATATAAAAATATGAATAAACGATGAATAGAATAATGATAAAAATTTCCCAATTTTTATAGAATTAGTTTTCGATCTTACAATATTCTTATTTGATCTTACGATTCTTTGATATTACAATATCATTGCAAAACGTTGTTAATGTAGAACGACGATCGAAACGAAGAAGGAAAGAATGAAAAGAAATATAATCTTCCTTTAATGGATGTCTCATTATGAAGAAAATAGGAAGATACCGAGAAAGAAGGCAAAGAGTATTTTGTTTTGAATCCCTTTATAGCAGATTTTACGAGGATTCCCTTAATGTCGTTGACTAGGCAGCATCGTTTTCTTGGAAGAAACTCTTAAAACTGGATATTCCTTCGTATAACGTCTAGCCAGTGTACTTGACCGAGGAAGTTCCAACACGTTCTCAGCTTGGATTTATGACGGATAGCGAGACTAACAGTCGTGGAAAATATTTATAACACGTCTTTTATGCATGTCCCCAGTTATTTTTCTTACATTTTAATGCTTCTGTCTTTCGTTTCTCCATATTAAAAACATTTTGTGCCACGTGCACGAGGAACGACGTTCTTGACATTCTTCGCCATGGCAATATTTCACGTATGTATAAGTTTTAAATTCGCGAAAATTCTTGTAATATATCTCTTTTTATCATATAGATAAATTACACAGTTTTTTTAGAAGCTTAGAATTGTTTCTAAATCGTCTGAATTTGATTATCCTATATTTCTAATAGTTTTCTCTTCGATACTAGTAAAATCTCAGAAACTAAAGCCGTATTACGTGTTGCTATCGTAGTACAATTTTGGTATTTCTGCATAATAGATTTATTTCGTTCATTTCGATCACTCACTGAGTGAAACTTACGAAAGTGAACTGAAAGACTTCCAGATTCTCCTGTTAATCACGTCTCGTTCGATTAGCCGTCGAACAAAGGTTCGACAGAAATAATTCCGTGCCAATCAAACTAAATGGAAGATGCACAGACGACGAATGATACCTGCGCGAAGGAATCAAATTCGACAACACGAGTTACCACGCTGAAAATAGAAAGTCGACCAAGCCTCGCACTGTCATGCAGATTTTTAGCCTGATTTGATGGCAATGTAAAAATAGATGTTTCAGCTTTTCGTCTGCTTTTCTTGTTCTCGTGAGAATATCTACGTCCGTGAAACATAATCGAAAAGCTCAAGGAACATTATCACGGCTTGTAATCTTCGTGAATTTATCGAACAAAATATTTTTTCAAGTAGACTCCTTTTTTCTTTTGCCATCGATAGAATATTGAGTTTGTGAAATTCGAGGAACGTAGCGTTCTTCTTACTGATTATTTGTCACTTAGCTTAAAGTTTAAATCTTTAATTTTATTCTTCAATTTTATCAATTACTTCTATGTAGTATACCTTAGGTTTTCTTATTACAAGGCAAACGTAGTCAAAACGTATCGGATTCATTCTCATTTTCTAAAACGTGGACATTTAACAGAAGCCATTGCTCGATAAACTATCGCTTTCAATCGTTCTACCAACGATTGCATTTTCGTGTACCTTTCACCCCCAAAAATATTATCAGCAGAAAAAATAACAAAACACAAGTTCTTTCTAATTACACAAATTTATCACCAGCGAGTTTTTACACTCTCCATCACTGTCCAAAACAAGCCGATAACCACGACATCTCTGACAAGTTCTCAAGATTCATCAGCAACAAGAAAACGAAAACGCGTTGCGTATCTATACACGTGGGTGCTCACGCTTCTCGGCGCCATAACTCGATAATACTCGGTGACACGTTCGCGATAAAAGGTTGGCTGTATAAAAAGGCGAACACCGTACGCGCAGTACGATAAGACTGGTTTTTTAGCTGCGGTAAGTACGAGCAGAAAACGATTTACGAAGCTCAATTGGTTGGTGAATGGAACAGTGTCGATAAATACTCTTTCTTTACATACTGTTCTCATGAAATGAAAATCTTGATTTTTCACACTAGAAATATCATATTATCACACAGATCTTTTGTTTCCGTATAATATTACCAAAAACGTTTTTGGCGTAATTAATTAATAAAAGTATGCCGATGTTATGACAAAAAGTTGACTTTTATTAACATCCAATCATAATTATGTACGTCTACCTACTTATCTTCATCGCGTCACTTTCTAATCACAAGATGTTTCTATCATTCTTCCTTTTTTCGTCGTAATCAGTCAAATGACTGAATCTTCAAAGTTAAATTTTATTATCTGTTATTACTTATTATCTACTTATATTCTTGAAACAATACCAATATAGAAAATCTCAAAATTATTTCTTACAGTCTTCACAACACATTCTTCGTTTACCAAACTATTTACAAATAGTTTCAAACTTGCTCCAAAAAGCAACAGGAAACTTAATATCTCCGATTCTAGGCTAAAATAACGGTAGAAGATTGAAAAATTCGATTGAAAATTTCGAGCAATAACAATCGTAACACGATGAAACATCAAAATCTTGATCGGCGACCTTTCGACCAAGCAAATGATGTTTGTAACCCTCGCTGTCAGTCGCCAAAGGAAGAGCTTCATCTTTCATTCGAACGGTCCTTCTTGTCACTGCGACTCAAGGGTCTCGAAGGAAAGGTCCCTCTGTACGCTACTATTAATGACAACAACGAGGGTTAATTGGATTCGAGGTCACAATGGCCAATCAGAGACGAAGCGCCGAATTAATCGCGGCTTGTCGAGCTCGTCACAGAGTCACAGAGTCCTGAATCCACGCAGAAAACGGGATTATTCCCAGTGATCCCCTTTGACAAGCCGCCACACGAGCGATCGAAGAATTTGCTTGGCGACCCGCCAGTCACGGAGCATTCGATCCAATCACTTTCAGATTAGTTTTCTATCAACGATTATTTAGCGGATGATCTTGGATCTCTGGTGGAGAGTTACTTTTCGTTTCTCCAATGTTCGTCGAATATTTGCCTTCGTTCGCAGAATTAAAGAATGTTTGGAAGATAAAAAGGGATAAAGAAAGTTTCCGAAGGAGTTGCTGAAGGAAGATTTCCTTTTACAAGGATTGATGCTGTTCGTCTTTCTTTTATCGAAGCTTTCTTCTTGGAAGAATGCGAATCTTCTTTGATGGAAGACGAACAATGAAAAGCTAAATCATTATTCTAAAAGAGGCTGCGCAGCGATAGCGTGAAGTTAATCTTAAAGAACAGTTCTTAAAGTATTATTTTGTAGAATTAACATACTCTTTGTGTTACTCCAATATTCAGATCAATATTTTACATCTCGCACTCCGTTGTACAAATCGTAACGTCAACTTGATTCGAAAATCCTGAAAAGATGAAGCTAAGGAAGTTTGCTCGAAGCTTTACTCTAAATATAATTATAGCAGATAAATTAGTTTCACGCCATGACTCTATTCGATCAGACGAGTCTTTGTCCAATTAAAAATTCTCTTTGACGCTACAGCACAAGAACGAATTTCAACAAAGATCTGAAATATCAATCGAAAATACTTGCAAAGAAGACTGTTACCAACGTTACTTTCACAACATATTTCTTTCCGATTCCTGCTATCTAATCAAAGCAACCCTAAATTTACTCTAGCCCAAATTCCTCTTTCCAAACGTCCAACTTGCAAAAACAATGTCATTTATTCCAAAGCTGGCCGGCCCATCCCTTACTAATCTAAAACCTACCTATCGCAATGCCATCCTTACGAACCTGTTCTCGAGTAACATTCCATCCCCTATCATCCCGGTATCGATCAACTGGAAAAACACTCTGCTCGACCTTCGATTTCCATTAATCCCCGTGGAGTATCGAGTGCTGGAACTACACAGTGGGAGAGACAGAGGGAAGTCGGAAGCGCCACTCGGGCGTCCTAAAGCAATACGGGCGCACACAGGGCACACAATGTGGCATTGTTGGTCAATGGAGCTAATCTCTCGGATCTGGCTAGTCGGAATGGAATTCCACTCCGGTGCGGAGAAACAGGCGCGGAGAGAGCGGAGCAGCAAGAACGAGTCTAATGACGAGATGAGAGAGAGGATTGACTGGGGCAGAACAGAACAAGGGGTTGGCCTTTGGCCGGCATTATGCCAGCTAGTGTAATTCTGTGGTGAACGATCGGTTGACAGTTCTCTTCTGGCCCCATAAACCCTCTTTCCAAGGGGCTTCGATGAGGCTTACGCGCAACATCAGCCATTTACTGCACTCTGTTGAATGCTATATCGACCTGGCCGCACTGGTTTGTTCGATCCCTGGTTTTGGTTTAACGCGAAGGGAGAGAAAAGAGAAAGAGACGGAGGAATTGGAAGGATTGGTAGATAAAGGTAAGGAAAAATACGCTAGGTTATCTTCTGAATGTCGGTGGCTGATGCTCTCTTCGAGTGGTATATGCTTTTGAGTTGCGAGAAGGATGTTGCCAGGGTGAAGATAAAGATGAGCGAAACGGTCCATCGTTAATAATTGTCTTCGGGGAGGGAAAGAGCTGCGATTCTCGGTGTGCAGATTTGTAACACGAGCATTCGAAGCTTTTAGAGTCGAGGTCTTTTTCAATTTCGAGAGAAGTAAAGGGCAAGGAATAGGAGATCGTGCAGATAGAAATTTGTCGAGAACTCTTGTATTTTTGGCTTCTTTTTACCGCATAGTTTAACGTTTATATTCATGTAGCAAATATCGTACAGGTTGAACTTCTAAGGAATTGTAGCAAAAAAGCAGTGAAGTAGAGGAATTTGTATGAAATCTTCGACCATCGACCAGCCAATTTTAGATTTTTCAAATCTAAAATTTTTCAAACTGAAGCTTCCATTCTACGATAGTTAGAATGATGAACTCCGCTCGCGAATTTCAACGTATCTCGCATGCTTTATCGACATGCGCGTAACTTGTGCCAGTTCTTCGAACGATCGACCACGTTCAGTTACATCGGTCTACGCGAAAAGTGGTTGCGAGTATCGACAGGAAGTAGCTGGCAGTCGTTCCTGAACGATCACGTTTGAAACACTGTACATGGAACTGGACTACGTCACACAAATATTCAGAGAGTTCAGAATCTGGTCGATTGTTATCTGTGACCCGAATTCGCACTTTCGTTCGCTGGATCGTTTGAAATAAAGATGGCACGGACCAAACTAGTCACTATCCTACGACACGAAGGATTACATATATAGAATATTGACAAAGTGTCACGCTCATATGATAGACAAGGAAGGTATAGATTCAAAAATATTGCTTTGCGTTTTTCCTTGTCTTTCGCTCGCTGAATTTTCTACAATTATAGTAAAAATATCTTCGATACTAAACATTTTTAGACACAAATGCCTGAATTGAAATTGAATCGAGGTAAAAACAACATCCATCGATGCATATAAAGTAGGTAGTTCGATTCGTAGAAATAAAGGAAACCTTGAAACGTGTTAAATCTTTTTAAATCTCTAGGACAGATATTCTCTTCCATCTTCCATTGCTTTAGAACTATGATTCGTGGTTCAGTTGCGTGGGACGCTCTGTGTATTTTTTTTATAACGATCAACATTGTCCATTCTTCTGGGCTCTCCACGAATCTTCTACATTCCATGTACTACAGATTTGCTTCTTCCAAAAGATTCGTCACAAATTCTGATTGCACACAGATACAGAAACTACCAGAGAAGTATTGGCACACCATTGCATATTATTACACCATTACGTACGGATTTATCAAGTCGAAGTATATTAAATTTCGTATCATTTAGTAATACTCTCCTATAACTCCAAAACTTTGAAACCATGAAAATGAAACATAGACCCTGATGAAAGAACGCTTCATTGGGAAATGAGGATGTATGCCAAGTCTTTTCGTAACCAACTGTAAATGATCACAATCCCAGAAGCAACGTAGATGTTAATTCGACTAGGATCGATCAAACGGGTCGGCTACCAGGTCATCTTGATACGGAAGGCAGATTAATGACCATGGCCGGTTGCTTGCTTGTACGAGTTGTGTTTTCACCGTTGGAGAGATATCGATCAATTACGAGTATGTTTCAACCGGTATCACTTCGCTAATTATCTTGTACGTTCGTTAACTAATTACACTTTGGCGTTGTCTGGGAGTATCGACGATGATTTCGCCAAGACTGATTCTTGATGCTGCTTCGAGTTATTGTACCACTTTTGCCCGGCGCTCGTCTAATTATGGGGTTTACGTGGTACTCGTGAATTAGCCAGCACTATTCCGCTGAAACGTTTGAGGCGTGAAAAGGATAGAGATTTTTCTTAGAGCCGATGTTTCTTGGAACCTTAGTGTTCCGAGTTAGAGTTATTTTGATTAGACTGACTGTGGGAAATGTTAAAAGAAACGTGATCGATGACTCGTTGAGAGTTAAATTAATTTTCTCTTCTGTACGGTGCGGTGTGCGGTAATCATACTTCTTCCATCACGTCGAATCCGAATCTTTACAGAAGAAATTACTTTTGCAAATAAACCAAGCAAAAGTGTGTAACAAAGTGCAACATTATAAGTAGAAACATTTTATTTTCACAGTTTTCTAAATTAATATTATTATTCTATAAAATGAAATACTTGCAACATATTCATACGCTATGTTCAAAGAATTCATAGCATTTTAAGCAAAAATGTATCTATAATATGCAGTGGGAAAATTATTTCAATAAAATCGTCAAAACGCCGCAATGTATCTATTTATATACGCGTTATTATAAATTTTCAGCACATAAAAACCAAATATCTAGACCGATCAATGAAAAATCACTCTTTTGAGGTAAAGATCGAACTCTTTCTTCAAAACATCTCAGAAATATCTGCACGGTAACCCAAGTTCAATCGCATTATCTTGGCCGAGACGTTGGAGGTCAGAGGCAGCGTGCGGCGGGCATTTAATTTTCTTGCTGGCCAACGTAAGACCGGATGAAAGAAAGTTGTACACGGACACAAGGACGTTCGCCAGAGAAAATTCCAGACCGTGGTCGGGATATATATGGGTTTCTCAAAGAACTCGCCTCGCCCACGCTGCTGCGCTCGTCGCCGCAGGACGCGACGGTTTCCTCCCAGCTTGTTTTTCGTTCGCCGCGTCTCCGATTGTCTCACCGGGGCACACGGCTTTGCGATCGCACCGCGTTATCTCTGGGAGCGAGCTTTCTCATACGACAAGTAGATCGTGGGCGGTACATTAGTAGTTATCATCGACTTTAACAACTATCGAACCGAGTTACTACTTACGTACTTGCAGTCAACTGCTTCGTGATCGATCGGTTCACGGCGGTTCTAAGAAATGCCAGTGGCGTGACTCTTTGCGAAGAATTTTAATTCGTTCATATTTACGTGCTATATACTACTATATTGGAATTGAAGATACTTTTATATCCTAGTAGTATGTACTAGTAGCCGAAGCAGTTTTTTCTAATAGGAAAGAATATTCGTGTGAATTATTTAAACACTTGTTATTGTTATTTGGGATACGATTTTTGCTATGAGATTTAGATGTTTTCAATGAGGTGATCGTAATTGTACTTTTGCCAGTAATCGTAATTTTTGTGACAGTCGAGTAAACGATAATATGCCTAATGAAGCTTAAATTCATCGTATCACAGGCTCTTTCGATATTTATAGATTTTTCTGAACCAATTAAGAGATTTTGTTTTCTGGATCTTTTATTTCGTTATATTGTCCTCAACTTCTAAGAGACTAAAAAACTTGCTCTTAAGTCAGGTAGTTAAGTCTGTTTCATACCTAAAAGTTTGTTAAACGTATTCAGTTCACTCTTCCTTTTTTCTTTTTTTTTTTTACAAAGATTAAAGTCTCTTCTTAATGAAAAAGCAGTTTTTTTTATCGATCTGTCTTAAATCAATTTTTCAAGATGTTTTAAGTTACTCTTATACATCCAATTTCTTATGAGGTTTAAATTCGGTTTCAGATTTCTAAGTCAATACCAGATTCTTCTTAATAATTACTATGTAAACTATATAAAAAAAATTACCTAAATAAAAAGAAGGAAATTCTTCTCGTTTCTAGGTTTATCTCTGTAGCGGCACTCGACAGTAAACTTTCCAACGGTTTCTGTCCCGTGGCCCGCTACACAAAGACCCTATCCTTCGGACAAGATGATTGCCAGATGTCGGCACATCCTCACGGAATATTTTCAGCTAGCCCAAAGACTCGCTATAAATCTTACGATTTGCTTAGCTAAGATTCTTCAAAGGAACAAATAATCCTTGTTCTTCACATACCACGGAAAATACGGGAAGTCTGTTTTCCGCACGTACGATTCTTCTCGCTAGCAACTTTCTCTCAAGGGCGGTCAGCACCCTTCTCCAACCACCAAACAGAAATTAACCAATTAACAGCAACACCCACTTCCCTCGCTTTCCGAACCGAGGCACTCCTCGACGAATCCGATGATCTGGTATCCTGGGACACACCCCCGGAGAGTTTTCCTCTGCAGCATCATCGTGATGGAGAGTCAGAGTTAATAATCGGCTAGGGTCCCGCTAAGCATCGTGAGCAATCATCGTCCGAACCGACACCGCACACCGATCAGAGTCGAACTATTAGCCGCGAATCACGAATCGATAATTGTAACCACGCGTCGTGCGCCAAGTGTACGCGTCGAATATAAGTGTGAATAAATATCTTGGTTCTTAAACATATTCGAGTGTTCCTTCAGTACCTATCACGACCTACCACACCTCATCTCTATTGCTTAAAACGGCAAGAACTTTCCTGGCTACCCGATAGGCCTCAGTAAATATATCTCTTTTCTATTCAAAACTTCCCGATCTCGTTTTGCTATTTTTTTTCAAACACAATTTCCCATTCTGATTTTAAATACCAAATTCTCCGTTATTTCTCACAAATTATACAAAACAAAGAACCACAAACAAAATATTACGTAAAATAAGAAATTTAAACTGACATCTTGTTTCGCTAAAAGCAATTCTCCAGAACTATTACTTATTGTACAAACAATTCTACGGTTATTTTCAGAAATAGTTTTAAAGCAACTCTCTATCCTTTGTCGGGCAACTTGTCTCAATCCCAGAGAATTTTGCGGTTTAAAACGCGTTCCGCGGTAGACAAAGCGAGGCGTGTCCATTCAGCAGCGAGGTCAGAAAGCCAGGATAGAGTGGACACGATTGCGACCACGAGGCCGAAGCAAAACGTAACGAATGACGAGACCAAAAGTCGTAACTCTGTGCCAATGGCCACTCCCACGTATCATCCTGTGTTCCTTGGAGAACCGATCGTCTCCCCTGCGTGTTCGCGTGTTCACGCGAAATACTCGCTCGGTAATCTCTGCCTACCGACCTCTCTATACGCGTTATCAAACAATGGCGTAGTTAGAGGCGTTTCGTTGAAACGACTTTACCTTTGCAATTAGAATTTAACCGCTTGCAATTATTTACGTAAATTATATTTTCAATGGAAACCACTAAATCGAGAATTTTATACATTCGCTGTGAAATATCGAAATATTTGATAAATTTGAAAATTTATTTTCTTATTAGTCTCTGTTTTATTTTATCTTTCTTTCGTTTCAATGTCAATTCGATTCTCTCTATCTCGTAGGTAATTTTGTATCTTTTATAAATGATTCTTGTAGCAGGAAAAATAAATTGTTCGTTGTATTCTTTGCTGCGTGAATGTTACTTTATGTGAATTTTATTGATCACGCACGGTCAATGTGGATTTGATTCGCTTAAATTACTCTACTGTTTCAAGTGCTTCAAATTGCATACCGACGCCACTGATCCTACGACGGCGCAAGGATATTTCTATTACTTCTTACTATTTCGCAGCTTCCCGGACCGCGCCAGAGTCTCAGCTGGTATCGACGATCTGCAGCACAGACAATAGAGAATGAATTAGTGTCTAGATGCAACAATGACGGGGGCGAACGTTTGTTTAAAGCCTAGGCGGTAATATTTTCTTTGCTTTAACGTTGCGATATTAGATAATCTTCGAATAAACGCATAAAAACAGTATTAATTGCAAATTGATTCTCAAATTCATATCAAAAGTCTGAAAAATAATTCAGTGTCACATTTAAATTAATTCACTTCGCGACAAATTTTATTAGACAAATCCAAAATCTAATGGAATAAAATTATTCCAATACTTAATAAACCAAGACTAGCGTATTATTGTAAGACACTTTCCATTTGTAACAAGAATTGGAAGAATGAAAACGTATGGATTTTCTATTGGCAACAATCAATGATAATTAGTACTTTGTTATTTTGGTGTTAGTAGTTTGAGTATATTTTATTTCATAATTCATTCTTCTAACAATATCATTTTATTAATTACAACATTTTCGTATCGTAAGTACGATATTAAATAATTCATATATCGGGTCATCAGATATCAACTTCATATTCAAAAAATTAAAAGCAATTTCATCGAAAATACCTGTACAATTACAAGAACTTTGTACTGCAAACTACAACACAGACATGTTTCTCTCGCTCGTCGCAACATTGTAAAGCATTCTCGAAAAAACAAGCTACTGGAGCTTAAACAATTACCACAGTCCTGTTAGGTGGGAGGGGGTGCATAAAAAAAAGCGAGAGGCAATTTGTAATTTCCCGCGGCAAATGTCTTGGCACGGTCGTACCTACGACTATCCAGTGAACCCTAGTCGCGTGTAAGCGCGAATTCCCAGCTTCGAAGCACTTTGCAATTTTCATTATTTCCAAGTATACACTCAGCGAATGCAACCAAGCTTCGTTCTTACGTGGAAATTACCTCTTCTCCTCGACTGTTTGTTCTTCCCCGGTAGCGTTCAATTTCGTGACAGAAATGTTGCCGCCTCTGTTCGCGGACAATTCACAGGAAGATGGTGCACACGAAATTCTATTGGTCGCTCTCGTGAATTTTCACTCTGTGTTTTAAACGCTCATTTGATACGTTTCGTGGCCGATGTATGAATTACGAATTCTTAATTTACGAATCGGAGCTACTCGTGCGCTTGTAGATTTTGGTTATTCGGTTATTTGGTTACTTGAAGATTCTAAGGTAGATTCAGCATCACGAGTCAGACAGGAAAGAATGTGGCATTGTATGGTTGTTTGCGTTTCCTAGCTCGATATTCTTATTTGATTTATTATTTTTTAAGGATTTTCAAGCTTGCAAGTTTGTACACTAATTAGCAGTGTTTTTGAAATTTATACGTAGCTTTCTATTGAAAATTTATCGTTTCAAATAATCAGCGAACCATTTGTTGCTTAATTTCTATGGTAAAAGTGTCTGTAAAATTTACAACACCGAGTAAGGGAAATAAAAGATTGATGTATCTCCTGCTAGGAATATTTACTCGTCAACGACAAACAGTATAATTTAATCTCAAAAACAAATAAAAATTGTATGCGATGTATGGTATGTTTGAAGAAAAAAGTAAGAAAAGAAAACGCAATGAATGGAATGTCGGACATACTGAGTTCCTATTAAAAACTAAATAAACGATACAAACACGAATTTAAAAAATTTGAATTGTTCAGTGGTTGAGCCATGTTTTCGTATTATTGTAGTATATATCTCAGCTTTCGTATGGTCAAGATTCAGACGTATAATAGCATCTACGAAGAGTAGACTAACGAAACGAAACAAAACGGGAACGAAAATAGGTGGAAATCTATCAAAGACGTTCCCGATTCAGAAAAATGTTTTCAACGGCCGCTGTTGCTGATGCGTTTCAATTAAGCTGCCGTAAAACTTCTGCTATACCAAATCGTTGGAGCATGTAATAAAGATTCGATAAACGTTGCCCGGCGATAATCAGCTTATCGATAATCGATCCGATCGACCTTTTTGCCCTCGCGAAATTCCTTTGGACCTGATTCTGTCAAACTCCGTGAATCGCGAAAAATTGTCGAATCAACTGACAAATCGCGAACTATTTCTTCTGATGTGAGCATCTAGCCGATTTGAAAACGTATTTTTATTGCAACATGTCACGATAGAGGAAAAATATACGTATATGTGATTACGAAATAAAAGTATTTAATCCTAAAAATAGTTCACTTGACTTTTCCATTTTGTTAAAAATGAATACAATTTTTGATGCGTTCTACGTTATTTTGAGGTCGTGAAATATTTCGTGACAACATCGTTGGTCTGCATTATTTCAGAAAATTGTTTTGTGTACAAATTGAATTTTTCATTGAGATCTATTCGAATATTCCTCCATTTATTTCTGTTATAATAAATGATGGATATTTACAATGTTTTTATTCGTAGGATTTTTATATTATCCACGAAAAACCATGCTGCCTGGCCAGAAATCAAATTCTGTGTCTGGCGAAGATACAGCTGTACACGGTGTTCTATCGAGACTCCTGCTGAGTTCTCTTACTTTTTCTTAATATCTGTCCCCCGCGTGGATTTATGACATTCCAGGAAGCTTTCCCTGATACCGTGTATTTTGTATTTTTCGTAGCAAAAGAGCATTTTGATTTCGTCCGTCGCTGCTTGAAGAAAAATCTTGTTTCCTTTCTTGGTTCTTAAATCTGTCTTATCATTCCCTTTGAAACGAATTTCCATAAATTTCTACACGCATGCGTATGTTTTTTCTTTTTAACGTATGCACACAATTTACCCTGTTTTTAACACGGGACTTTGTATCTTTTATCACATGAATAAGTAAAATAATAATAAAATCCTTGTATATTACAATTACGAGAAGAACATCTCAAATAAAATAAGTTACCAGCCAAACAAGAAGCTGATGGAATTTTTTAATTTTATAACCATTTATCAAAATGATCTAATTGCGAAGAATAATTCAAATATTCGAGAAGAGTTTCGAGGGAAATTTTATAATACTTGACAATTTTTATGCTGTTTATTTTATTTATACCCTCTAATATCCTCTATTTAACAGATAAGTATTTTGAAAGTTACCAGCAATACAGAAATTTTGCTGGTAACTATTAATAAAATTTATGTTCTTAAAAGTACAGTGAAAAATTTAATAAATAATCAAAGTACATATTATCCAATTATAAGAATTTAAGCTCTAAATAAAGGGAAGGTAGCATTATTTTTAAAAAATATTACAGAAGAGTTCCTAAGTATCTAGATCAAGCATCCCTTACGCAACACTAATTTTATGCAATCAGTAAAAATTGATATTTTTACAGGTACGTGGAAGTGATGGTTAAAAATAAGTTAGACCGCTGAATTTATCGTGCATACGATCGATCTTTCAAGCGATTATCTTCGATAATCCGACAACCAAGTGATTGTTGAAGCTTTTTGGCGGAACATAGGTGGACAGAGGCCAAAATTAGGCTTGACGTAATATTTTTAAGTGTACCGCGAGTTGTTCTCCGCCCCCCATCGACCGATCGTTCGTCAGCCGCTGGACAGGTTTTCGGGGCTGTTGCAATTTGTATCAATTCAACTACAGTTAAGCCTCGACTAACGAGCGACTGTCCGACATGAAAAATTATCGGCGATCAATAAAAACCCGTGGAAATAAAGGCATTGTATATTTTGCAAAAATATATCTTGTAACGCTGTTTCGGTGATGGCGGAGATAAATTACTCGCGCAGCGGGTAATTGTTACAGCTGGTGATAATATTAATTTCCCTACGCGAAAAACCTGGCCCTCCTTTCGATGGATTTTTACCAAATGTTTCCTTTCAGGTTATAGTAAACTGTTAATTATTTACTCTGCCATAAACACATTTTTCATATTGTTTTCTGTACCAACTTTTTATAGTTAACGCGTTTCATAATTAAAGATTGGACAAAATTTCCATTGGAAAAAGTCTATAATTAGATTTTAATTATAAATTAATATTAGAAGATTATTATGAAATATAACGGTAGGTCCAGTCTTAACGCAGCTTCGAATCTTACGTTTACACAAATTAGTCCACAGGATTAAGATTTCATCTGTCATTCAAATTTAGGTGTACGTTGCTGTTACATTTTATTTATGTGGTTTAATATTGCCCACAATCACATGTTGCAATGCTGTCTAATCTCGTCAGAGCTCTTTGAAAATTTCTAGCAATTAGAACACTGAAAATTTTAATTCAATAAGTTATTTGCTATCTACCAATTTAATAATTGCGACAAATATTAATTAATCCTACCTAGATCATAGTTAATCTCTTAGATATCTGTGAAAATTTTTGTACAAACTCTTTGAAACTTACTGAGAAAGATTATTTGTTACATGATAAATTAAATCTATTTATCCTAGTTTAAATAGAATCCAACATGAAAGGATATACATATATTTTCTATATTTCCGTGAATGCGAGAAATTTCTATATTTCGAAGATAATCTTATTCAAACATATCGATAACATATTAAAACATAGTATCACTTTTTATATAAAATAATTACTGGCCAGTGGTGACAGGAAAATTCAGCTATAATCAGTAAATGCTCCTCGTTCGAACGTACGGTTCGCTTTAATTATGATACCAGCCGATTGCAATATTCATTCGCCCTGGTAATTGTCCGCCAATCAATTTTCAAGGGTGGCTAGTTATGTAATTGAATATTTGAAGCGAAAGGTCAGAGAATATACTGTGTTTCCATGCTCGTGGTGAGTGGCATTTCAGCTGGCAATTATAGTCGGCTTCGTTACATTGGTTCGTGAAATCCAACGATTTCAATTAGCTTCTACTTTATCCACGATCGATTTAACGTAATCGTTGACTTTGCTAAGAAACAAGGAACCGTGTTACAAAGCCGCATATGCATTTCTTTCGGAATCAAATTAATCGTCGATGGTATACTAACTGTCCGGTTACTCGATAACTGGATTTTGTAATTTTCTTGTTAGATATTCGTGAGTTTTCTCATTCCATCGAGGTTTTTCTTTCGCTGATGCGTGCAATGTTCGGCCCGTGAATATAAATTATTCACTGTTCTGCCAGCTGGATTTTCGTTATTGCTACTTCTACGCAGAACTTCCAATCAGTTTTATTTCGAGTCGATTTTACGAACCGATGCTGCGTTTTTGCACGATAATCTCTGTACTCTTTTCAGCAAAAACTTTCGCCGATGAATTACATACTGCGGCCGCCGTGAAACTTTGCCATTTAACTTCGATTTTACGTATTACGCAAAACGTGTTTGCAAATTGTAATTACTTTTTCGACAATGCGTGATGAATTAAGGCTAATTAAACCGCACGAACTTCCCAATCGGGAAAAGTTTTATATTGAAACCCGGGCTCGGCCTTCTCGCGATACCGAGGCGCTTTATTGGACCAGAAAATTATTTTTTTTTTCACCCTTTGTATCGAAAAATGTTTCTCTAAAGGTCCGTACTAAAAGAGGCTCGTTTGATAATGGCGGTATCTATTTTCTTTTTTTACAAATTTTACCAAAGCACCATCAATCCTTCTCTTGCACAGTACCGTCGTCCAATTTAAGTTTATTCAAACCATCTACGCAGTGAATCACAAAATATTTTTCTTATTTTAGTTATTGATTTCAAGACAGTCCTTAAAATGTCTAATATTATTCGTAATATTTTAAAAACGTTGCAGCAATCGATCCTTTCGGAATATTTTTAAAATCTTGTTTATCGTTACATGTGCCTCTTAAAACAGTGCCACTTCGTCTTGCTGAGTTTCTGTAGTATACTAATACTCTATAATACAATGCTAATTTTAAACGAAACAATAAACACAGCTGATTTATCTTGAGACGATTGCGCAAATATCATCCAACAAACTTAATTTACTAAATTCATAGCACAAATCAATAGCAAAATACCTATACCCGCAATATCGACATCTTCATTGACAACCTGCGTATTTCAAGTTGATTAAAATGTCCTATATTTGCCCCGATGCTAGCTAATTACCAAACCGAGTTCTACCGTATCAGCTTGTCAAACGTTTAAAAAATAAAGTTACGAAATTATATCTAAGAGGAGAAGATCTACGCTCTCCATAACGTGTAACCCCACTTTAAGACACACCCACTTATCTTCCTCAGAATCTTAATTTCCACCTTAATTCGCGCGATAGAATGTCGAGACTCGTCGGATCTGCAGGAAAGAGGGTCTGCAGAAAACTTTCGTCTGCGGTCGAGAAATAATGGAAAGGTGAGGATGTTTAATTGGCCGCGTTTCATACAAATGTATTTCATTTCACGGGCGGACGATCGGCACCGATGCTTTTTCGTGAGCGAAGATTTATCGAGGTGGTCCGCCTTTTCCTCCCGCGCTAGGGACATTATCCAACGCGATGGCGGCGCTTCTCCTTCACAATAGATTCCTTTGTCCGACCTAATAACACGAGATATCGGAGCTGCCCTCCCGTATCCGTCGATCGGGTCACGAACAACCGCGTCGCGATACAATAATACGTCCGATCGTTTTCGATAATACCACCGAGGAGAGAAACCTTCCGATGATTTAGCACGTATCGCCGCTTCGGGAACGCACGGTCCATTGAAAAATTCTCTGCTGGACCCTGCCATCTCCCCCCCCTCTCCTCCCTCTATCTCTGTCTCTTTATTGTTGCAGAAACTCCGAGCGGTCGGCTTTCGTTTCTCTTTTGCTTTCGGGTTCTGTTCAATTTCGAACCTCTTTATATCGGTCAACTGTGAGGCTCGTGCAAAGCGTTGCGAGTTATTCGAGTTGATACGGATTGTAACGGGTGGTGCGATGGTGGAACGTGAAGATATTCAAAAGCTATTGCGGGATAAGGTCGTGTTCGGATAGTTCGATGTCCTTTGTGATGTAGAGGACGGTCTGTAAATTATGGTACAAGTGGAGCAAGAAAATTCTGTGACTCAAAATAGGAAGAGAATGAAGAATAAAAAGAAGGATGGAATTGTGTTGGAGACTTGGGTTTTGAGAAAATTGAAAATTTCCGAATATTACGTGCATTTGCTTAATTCTCAGTTAGATAGTAGTAGATAATCCATGGCAAGTTATTTTATATATACGAAAATAAGTCGGAAATGTAGATGAAAACTTTGATGTCCTGTATGTATAGCGAAATAATTGTGATGTATCGAGTGAAAAAGTAATGCCGATTTTCTATTGTTATGAAATAAACGAGGAAAGCAGAGATATCGCGTAGGTTTGCTCTTTTGTACAAAAATGAGATAGACACAGGAAAACATTGGATTCATATCCAACTAGATGAGTTTTTAATTCTTTATGTGTTTCACTTGTCAGATTTGATTTTTATTTGCAACTATTGTTCAAACGGAAACGAATATAGGCGCGTGTGTTTCAAGCTCGAAAAACAGATAAAATATTTTTGCCATTTAGAATTGGTGGCTTTCTATGAAAATTACTTTGCCTTTTATCCTATGTGTTCAGATTGAAAGCCACCCTTAACAGAATGACTGAATCGGATCATTGATAAGGGCTGTGTTTTAACACATTGTTGACCGGCAATTTTATTGAGAATTTATCTCATGTCACCGGGTATTATTTCGTAATTAGGTATGGAGGTAAAACAATATAAATAAACTTTAATAAATTTTATTTATTATTCAACTTTTAATATTTCTTTTTCGTATGATAAACGGTGTAACAGTTACCTACGTGTAATGGTACACAACAGCTTTTACAAACACATTTAGTACAGTACATTTTATATGCATTGAACAAGGTGTAAAAATGCTAATTTTTTGGGCCACTTTAAGGTTAAACGACGCTGATGCGAAAAAACGCATCACGGGTTTACTCGTGGCCACTCGTCGGCAACGTTTGGCCATGAAAACAAGAGTTCATGAATGACAGAGAATAACCTGTTTCGTTTTAATATATCCACCAAAACTTTTTGCTCAACAATTACCATTACCATTATTGTAAGAATTCAATTACCATCTTTGGAGTACTTAAGATTCTCCGTGAGAAAATAGCTACTGTCAAGAAAACGCTTCTTCGACAGCGTGTAGAGAACGGGATATCGCGGCAAGCTGGTGGTACAAGAATTTTCAACAGTTACCATGTTACGCTCGAGCGGAGAGACGCGATACGATATTGTCGAGTAAAGACGGACGCGGAGAAAAACGAAATGGAAATCAGACCGCGTCGTTAAACCACGCGAGTAGGAAACTACCCCCCGGCTTTACTTACAACTTTCTTACCGTCAACTTTATATCTTGTCCCCTTTCGCTTTTCCCCGTCTGTTCGTTTCGTTTCTCCCTGTGACCCGTCAGAATTCGCGAACAAAAGCGTTGCCACCCGTTCGTGGAACTCGTATTTTCCAATGCCTTTTCACCCTTCTTCACTCTCCACCCTCGACGCATTATCGCGGCTTTCGCGTGCAAACGAAAATACCTCGTAACTTCCGCGACCTTCACGACTAGACTGCGGCTGGAATTTATTTTACGACAGCATCGAAGAGAGGCAGAGGAAGTATTTTTCTATTTTCTACAGGGATGAAAGTGTGTTATACGAGTGGAGGTTTCGGTTCTTCAGAGAGACAAATAGGGATGAGAACTAAAAATAAGATCAACGCGTTAATAGTTGAATAATTCTAATCTACGTAGGATTGAAAGGTAATTCAAATTTCAAGCAACTGCCGCGATTGATATTGGAATTTATTTCATGGTATGTTCACAGAAATGCAAGAATTATTTATTTTGATTTGACAGAGGTGGAGAATGCTCTCGTGAAAATGGTGGTGGTTTCGGCTCTTATAAAGAATAAATTAGAACAACGACTGGATTACTGGGGATGAAAAATAGAATTCAGAATAGAACATTGAATTTAGTTGATTCGCTTGTTCGGTAATAACGTTGGATCGTTTTAATGGAACCCTCATTTGTCACGGTTTCAAATATTTATTGGATCGAATTGGCTTAGAAATAGCACGGGGTTAATTTGATGGTCGCATGAGAACTTAACTGTACGTGATAAAAATATATGTTGTACGTACGTGGTCTTTACAAATGGAGGATAAGTGAGGATCAAGAGAGTCGTGAACACATCCAATTATTGTTGTTAATCTATTATCAGATATAGTTCTTTATTATTTTATGTTGAGGTTGACTGATAGAGGAACGAGTGGATGAATTTGTAATAGAAAAATATATTGAAATAAGTAAAGGTATAAGTATAAGTACAGGTATAGTGTATGCTGGTCCAGATCCTCACTCTTACAGTGTTACAATACAATAGGAATAAGCTATGATAGGGAGCACGTTCATATATTTATAGCAAAGGACATGACCAAAAAGTTAACCTTGTAGCTCTAGCTGAAGGCTACAAGAAACAGCAATAGAAATCTACTTATAGTTCTTTTGTTTTTAGACCTTGTAATCCAAAACATAATTTATATTCAAGAGCACAATAATATGGACCTCTCCTTATTTCGAATTTTTTGTTTCACTAAATTCTATTCTCTTCGTAACAGCGGTCTCCAGGTCACGGATATACAAAAGAAAAGGTGTAGAGTTCTTTTTGAAGTAATTACTTCAACATTTTATCTTCCACTTTACGAGCAAAAATCTGTCCGTAACTCGATATTCATTCACAATTGTACTACAAATACAATATATGGACCGATAGACGTACATATGTAAGAAAATTCTATTTCGTACCAATGAAATGAGAAAATTCCAAGCGAAATGAATTCGATGGTAACAGTTTAACCAACGATCGTCCGCTAAACAGCGTTTAAACGAGGATTCTTAAAGACAGGAACGTAATAATATCGAGATATATGTTTTATGCCAGTCGAAAGCAGATGCAAGAGCAATACGAAACCAGCTCCTTAGGGACGTCCAACGCATTTACCCCCGGCGTCCACTTTACAGAAGACGAACGGAGCCACTCTCCGCCCATTACTTACTCAAGTAGACTGCACTACACCGTGAAATCCCCTTTCTTTTCGCCCCGACGTCGCTGAACTGCTATTTACGCGCGACCAAGGACCGGGAATCTTTTTCTCGGTGAATTTAACAGCCCTCTTCTTCCTCGATCGTTTACGAATTTTCGAACGATTTCCACGGCTACTTTGTGCACGAACCGCTTAACGACTTCAACGGAATGTCATCAGACTTGAAACGACGAAAATCAGACAAAACTCTCGGTTCTTACGGTTTCGAAGAAGATTGAACTCGTAGAGAAAATAGACTTTGCTAAATTCGTTAATAAAGTATCATATTGATCTTTATTATTGAATCCTATCGATGGGATTTGTGAGAAGCGTTTTATAAGAAGTTTTAAAATAAATCTAATTCTTTCAGTAGTGAAATGCACCCCATGTTCTTGTAAATTATAAACGAATACAAATAATCTATAACGATCTTCGATACAATTAAAATTACTGCATACCAACGTAATTCTACCAATCGCAAACAACATAGCCAAAAAGTTGTTTCAATTAATCGTCTGTTACACGATAAATCCACTGTATCGTACAGATGCATCGAGGTTCAAATTCTCCCTGTATTAACATATTCCATAATACGAAGCTTTGTTATCTCAAAATTCTCATAGAGGAGTGCACACATAGCTCCTATTGCTTTCGATAATGAAGCCTCCATCGTGTCAAGAATTTCTACCGCGCGGAGTACTTATAGTCAAATTAACGTCGTTACGATACATCTCGCGTATATTCCCAGGAATGAACCCTCCGCTATACCTTCCCGTTATTAGCGTCCCGAACACCTGCTGATCTAGCCGATGTAGAATACCGCGTATCGCGCGTTTACTCAACCCTTGGCCGCTCGTCTTTTTGCCATGGCCGCAACATTGAAGCAACTCCGACACGTTGGATCGTAACTAACCGGCCAAGTAGCTCGAAGGAGCTCGTCGAAGCTCGCCAAGAATAAACGTATTTCAAACTGATTTACACAGCTAATTCGAGAGGTATGCGCCAGGATGGTAATCGAAGCGATTTCAGATTACACCCGGAGTTCACTATTCACCGAAGGAGGAAGCCGCGTTGACGGCAACTTGTGTCGTTCAACCGCGTCCAGTTACTTAACAGTTAGAACTATCGAAGTCGTCGATATCACCAATTTGTGGTTTTTTGTGTGAATTTTATAGATTTATGATCGTGCATTTTGGAAATTTGTTTCCGATGATTGTCTTTACTTTGGACGTTTCTAGATATTTTTGGACTATCGGAGAGAAAGCGAAACGACTAATCCGTGATTTTCCAGACAAATTTTGTAGATTTACAACGATGTCTTTTTGAGATTTTTGTCTCCGTGGTTTTATTGATTTTCAAGACTTTTATTGTTAAAACCGTCGGTGGGGAATTGAAATAACTCGCAGTATTTTAAAAAAGTTTTACAGATTTACAATGTAAGATGCATTTTTCCCTATTGATTTTCTATAGTTTGAGTATTTGTATTATTAGAATTATCGGTTGGATAAAATGAATCCTTTATCTTACGACATGAAATTATATTCGCGCGAAATTGGACGCAATTCTGACTCCATAAGAATACGTTGTAACGACATTCAAATCAATTCCTAATAATAAATTTCATTTTCCATATTGGCAATTATTAAGCAAATTTTCCAACGGTATAGTAAGAAATAACTTTACTTAATTTACAAATAATTAAATTACTGATTGCTGATGTTACCAGCAATTAGTTCAGAGTAATAGGTATGCGAGAAATTACAAATATTGAACACCTTACAAACGTAATTTATTTTATCTAAATACTTCAATTAATTCTAATATTGCAAATCCATGTCGATTTGTGTGTTAACGTGAAACGTATTATAACCGCGCTTCTCAAAAATTCTTTTCGTAGAGATAGAAAAGATATCGAGAGCGTCTCCGCCTTTCCCGTGTTAGAGTACTTCTTGTTGGTTTTCATAATTGCGATACAAGTTGGTTTTCAAGGGGTTCGTAGATAAATGAAGATTGATGATAATTATAAGTAGAAGTTTGCTGTAATATCAGAAATGGCAACATGGCAGATGACCTCAGTGTTTTATACATGTACGTGACGCATAATAAATGAACCAAGTGCACAAAAATAAAGAAAAGAAAGAAACGATTTGGCTTGATATCTGTGATGTACATACGTATAATTATGAATGAGCCAAGCACTCACAAATAAAGAAAAAAGTTAGGCTTCGTATCTGTGATTTACATCGTTATAAATGAATCGAGCACTCGAAAATAAAGAGAAAGAAACGATTCATCTTCGTATCTGTTGCACGTATAATTATAAATGATCGAAGCCACTCAGAAACAAGAAAAAAAGATTCGGCTTCGTATCTATGATGCACAAAGTTATAAATCAATCAAATGCTTTAAAACGAATTTAAACAAATATGATTCGAGTCCGTGTCTGTAGTACACGTAATTATAAATGAATCAGCAACTTGAAAACAGAAAAGGAACGACTCGACCATCGAACAATTATTCCATTCTCTCTTCCTTGATTCTATACCAAACTAGTTAAAATTTTAACGAAACGATCAGCTACGATATCACTATGAAACAGTTATGCGACAGATTTATTCCTATAATCTTGTGCTAAATTTACTACAATCTTAACGAAACGTTCACGAAGAGCGTCAATAACTCTCTACTAGAATTATAAGGAAACATTTCCGAAGGACAAGTGATGCTACAACCATCGAACAATTATTAGCAAGATCTCTCACGAAGAACGACAATGCGATCATCGTCAATCGATTATCTGATAAAAATCTGTAAATCGTATATCCTATACTATAATTCTAACGAAACGTACTTGCACGAAAAAAAGTAACCGCTATCGAGCGATTATCCAAAAAATCTATTTCCTCTTGAAGTTTGTACCGGTATGCGAGAATTTCGCAATAACAACTGTTATCAAGAAATTATTCAAAAAATCCGTTTCCTCGATATCGCGTTAAACGCGTGTTCCAAGGAAACGTTGTTGAAGATTAGTAACGCTAAAAGGCAAGGAAAGATGAAGAAGAGAAATGTCCATAACGGATCACCGTGCGTAAATATTGCCGTAAGGACTGGTCGCGGTTGAAAAAGAAAAAAAGCGAAAGGCAATTTCTCCGCGCAATTATAAATATACATTTTAATTACGCGATGCGTTTAAGCTCGCCGCACCTGTGTGGCGCTGTAATCCTGTCATACAAATAGATTAGATGCATCCTGACAAGAACGAAGGTACTGAAAGCTACTTGTAACTCTAATCTCTCTGTTGCGTATGAACGCATCAAGGTACCAGACAGTGCCTGCTCGAAACACTGACAGACTGCTATATAACTTCTCTTGTTTTGGCGCGAGGAATTATCGAGCGTATAAATTACAACCGTATAAAGTTGTCGGAAGTTGTACGGTACTTATGGAACTTGTTGAACAGCGAGGGATAAGGCTGAACGGTCGGCTTGAATTTTTAGCGGAACTTCAGCCAGTTTCCCGCGGGAATTTTCGTTGGAACTCTCGCAGCGTATAAATAAACTAGCCGGTTTCATCCGCGTCTGCAATTACTAATCGCTACTTCTGAAAGCTACCGGCTTGGACGTTTATGGAACTTCTTTTATTTCCATTCGTTTTTACTTTGAAAGAACAAATTGCATCCTATAAAGTTTAATCTATCCGTTTTATTTCGCTTTGAGTAATACGAAACTCGTAATAGCCGGTTTAAGTAGTTTAATCTTGGTGTTTGATTTTAATCTTAGTTTAATGTAAGAGTACTCGATCTTTACCAAATCGCATCGAATCGCTCGCATAAAATTAACTGCGTGTTATTCGCCACCGGATCGTCTGAACGTAATTGTAAGTCCAGAATGCAATTGTTTTTTATCGTACGAAGAAGATAAAGATTTCACGATAGAAAATCAAGATTAAATCAACCAGCAAACGGAAAGGCAGTTTAAAGTCATCGATGTCCGTGTGTCGAGAGATTGGCTGGAAGACGTGGGCGTTTAAACGCAAGCATCCTTTCCAAGTCAACATGCTCGCGTATATACACGTGCTCGCGAACGAGAGTGACACGCGTACACCCCCGTTCAAGTATTAGGACACTTAGAGAAAGCGAGACTACCCTCAACAATGATTAGAATGACGTAAGAATTATCAGCTGGTTTGAAATTTATGTGAAGATATATACGCATAACTTTATAATAAAAATCATTTTTATAATAACATTTCTCCCCATCTATGTCAACCATGTCGTTCGACGATCGTGTTTTCGCCTTTCTACTTCAATTGTTCCGAATTAATTCCAAATTTCGACTTTATTTACAGCGCGAAGCAACACATATGATTTTTAACACACAATTATTTGGAAACATAATAATTAGATATAATTCTCACAAATCCGTGCGTCGTTATCTCCCGTGAACGCAAAATCGTGGTTAATTAATTCAAACAAAAATTCCGTCGCTTTTAATAATGCTTATCGATAACCAAAAGCAATTTCCATCATCGATAACGATTACCTATAACCAAAACGCTGCAATTATTACCGTAGCTATGTGTTACCAAAATTACTCAAACTACGATACTAATTATTATGCTGTAACCTTTTAAATTTTTATTCCAACTGTTATTCTCCTTGATCGTTCAAGCCAATTGTCGCATTTTGCACGAAACCAGAAATAGATGTTCTAATATACTTCTGAACGTGAGTGTACGTATGGCACGCACAGGCACTCGAGAAGCAGACTGGTGGCTGTCGACGAGCTGGCAGCCGGCACTTCCCGCGATATATCGAACGATACGCTCGGACTACGGGCCCTCTATCTCACCTGGAGGCTTGCTCGACGTCTCTGCGTATCTATATGCGCCGCTTCGGCGAGGAGTTACGAGTGGCTACCAGTTTCTAGCGGCTGAAAGGCGTGCGTGGAAGTTTATGCGGGATGCAGCGCATTGTTTCGGCCCCCGATGCGGAGGATGTCGGTGGAAGTCGAAGGAGGCGGGAGAAGATTGATCGGGCCTCTGTTACGCCGGCCTCGATAACGCTCCAACAGGCTTTTTGCCCTCCACGGTTGCCCGCCGATTCGTAAAATTCACTCGATAGACGCCGATATAGGAGTGGAATCGGTTTTTCGCTCGACGTGTCGCGCACCCGGAAGCGGTTGATCGACCATGGAACTCGTGGCAGTGGGTTTGTCATCGTTGAAGGTACTGATTTTTGCGACGTCCTGTGTACTGACAGTGGGCGTTTGTCGTGGAAAATAGATTTGGTAGAAGGAACAGATTTGAAAAAGTGGAAGTAAAATTCAACCTTTGATACTGTTGCTGAATGGTAATTACGAAAGTGGTCTAAATGAAAATTTAATCTTTTGCTTATTTTGTATTATATCGTTTGATTGCGCTATATTCCGGAAGAGTTTTTGTCGCACATGATCGTGAATTAAATCGACAACGAAGGTGGTCATTATCGGTCGATGGACTGAAATAGTAGTTCAATGAACAGCCCCATTTGTTTTGCAGAAAAGCCTTCGGAGTACAGGACACCATAAAACGGAGCGACAGGGAGGATCACGCGGGAAAATATTAGCTTTCTTAATGGGAGTTTCGGGAGAGAAGCGAGCTATTTATTCTATGGATACGGATAGCCGTTTACGCGAAAGATAAGGACTCGTTTCTACCTGCAGGTGTATCTCCAGGCCATCGATAAAAAGTTCTTCGCAAGATATTACCCTCCTTTCTAAGTTTCGAAATATTCGAGACTGCATTACAATATATAAAGCGAAGAATTATTCTATTTTTTAGTACATCAAGCAGCACGTCAGATCAGAGAGGGAGAATACAGTAGAGTGCATCTACAGGTAAAAAGTGCATAGTAATAAATAAATTATTACGACTCTAAAGAATTAAAGTTACTACGATAATACAGAGCACAATGGTATTATAATAAATCCAGAGTTACCTGTATGCGAAAAAAGAATTTGTACTTGTGAATAGGAACGTATTTTCCATAATAATTTACAACAATATTATTCGGTTCTCGTATGATTTTCAACTCGTCACGTAATTATCCCTTCTAACAAACTTACGACCTAAAAACTAGTGTTGCGAAAATTGCACAGTCATCTGTAGAAAGCAAAAAAAAGAAAAAGAGAAGAGGAAAAAGCATATATAGCTGCGCCCATTGCACAAATTTCCCCAAAGAAAAGCCAGAACGCGACGATCCGCCTTTTCTTCTCTTCCGACGCATTTGTTCTCTATAGAAACGGGAGAATTTACAGGAAGAACGTAGTACGGGGATCTATATTTCTCTTCAGGATCACGTGCACCATCAGTCATGCAAGGTATTCTGGTGTCGGCGACGCAACGCCCGAGATAAACTCGCCTATCACTCGTCGCGAGCTACTCGTTCACCAGTTACGAAGGGAACCCGAGGAATTCGCACTTTTGCAAGCGGAAAATAAATCAGTGCGAAACGCGCGCCGTTGCAAACTTCTGTTGCATCGGAGAACCGGTGGAATTTCGCGAAAATTCGTTTCAAGTACTCCGGCCTTCGTTACAAAAGGGAGAAGAATGCTTTTGTAACGCGCGTTTTATTTATCGCGAGGGCTGGATCGTTTCTACGAGAAACCGATTTAACGGGAGTAATTGTTTCTGCTTGTTCTCTTCTGATTGTGAGTTTCTATCAAGCGGAAAGTTTTCATGTAACTCGATTTGGTTTGATGATCGATTATTTCATTTATCGGATAAGGATGTATATTATTCTTCGAACTATCTGCTATTCGTGACGATGTGTATTATGGAGGATTCAAAGGAATTGCACTATGACGAACACTTTTTAAGATTTCCCATAAGCTGCAATTCTTCAATAGTTCAGATAAAATAAAATAACATGATTCTGACTACCTTCGTACTTTTGGTGATATACTCGCGAATATATAGTTTTAATCTACTTGAAATACTCCAACATTTTAATAGATACGTGCAACATTGAGGCTCCCAGAAAGCAAACTGATCAATCTCACGTAACGATATGAAATAAAACAGAAACGTCAGCAAACGTCAACAAATCTTCGCAGTCTTCCATCTCTCCCCTAACTCGAATCAAAGTAGCAGTACATACATCACCGATACCCGAGAGTGCCGTCAAACCAGCTACTCAAACCTTCTCCTAATCTCTGCACCACATCACAAAGCAAACCAAAAAAAGAACAGAAAATTCCAATACAAAAGCCAGCAAACCGGGTCACACGAAGTGAAACCGAGCGAAACCTCGACGACTGTCGACAACCGACTTCGTGGCATTGAATGTCCTCGCGTTACCTACGCGACTAGGCATGACGGAAGTGCGGCACGGAATCCAGGGCGACAGTACACACACAGGGTTCGTACGAAAGGGTCTGGGCCGTGGTGATCAATCACCGGTGCCGCCCGTTGAAGCTCGACCGTGTGAAAGCTCGTGACGAAAAATGACGCGGCGGGTACGCTTGCAGGGCTTATTCACGCGGCGTGTGCACGTCCACTCCTCCGATTACAATGTCGGCGGCGGACAGAGGGGGCTCCTGTTTCCCGCAGACGGATTTACGGCAACAACGACAACGGAGAAACCGGCTGAATATTTCTAGCGAATAGCGGATCAGCGCGAAGCATCGGTCACGCGGCGAGGCGTCAACCAGCGATAACATCGACCATTATCTCGTGTATCATTCATTACCACGGAATATCGTTAGGCTTCTTCGCCAACGTCGACGAGGGTAAAGAGTTTACGCGCGCCGATCGCTCGTAAACCGTACGCAACGCGTACACTGAATCACGAATGTACTCGGATACTTACACCTCGGATACTTGTTAGTATGAGAAAGTTTTCTGGACTTATCATCGTGCCTTTCACAAAATGTACTGCAATTGTATCGACGTCGTGACGAAACGCGATTGTACCGGTCGATTTTGAAAATGCATTTTACAGGATATTTTTTGTAATTAGTAATTAGCGTTAATTACGGTCTCGCTGATATAACGAATAATCGGCTCTTTAACACTAGAACTATCGATAATTGACACGAAGCTATTTCTACTAAAACAAAATGAGACAAAATGACTGGTCTTTAAAAAAATACGTAATAATAGAATATTTTTATATTTATTGATTTATTACTTTCTTACAGAAGGAATTCCATGTTATGTAGTAGATTTTTGGTATTATTCAATCCATCTGGGATCCCTAAATGAGGGTTGACACATTTATAAAATTGTAGAGCCAGCCAATTTGGCTGGTGTGGTATTTCTAGTGTTAGCATCTAGCGATCTAGCGATCGATCCGGAATTTTCTTCATAACTGATATCATCATATTGAATGATACACAGTAAAAATTTTAAAAACGTGTGGGTAGTTGTACAAAACGAGGAAACTGGTTAATTGGGATTCGATAAACAGATTACAGGATCCTTTTACACTTTAACAAATACCAGTCATTTTGACTGGTATTGGTATATGTAGCTTTAATATAAAATTATTTTGAGTTTGAATACATAAAAAACAAAATAATATTCATTATATTATCTTTTTAGTTATCGTTGTAAAAGTCATTACATCATTGCAGAAAAAAAATATAACATGCAGTAGGAATTTTAAAATAAAATTGTAAAACCAGCCAATTTGACTGGTGTGGTAGTTCTAGTGTTAAATACTAAAATGCTGTGTGAAGCATATGCATGTACTATGTATCACGTAACTTGTATGTACATTTTCAAATTTGTTTCGAACTCTGCCAATATACTCGCGATAGTCAAGTTTCATAACTGTGCTAATGAAGTTTCGAGATGTTTCAAAATGTGCGAGACACGTGATATAGTCGAAAAATGTGTCTACAAGCGTTCGAGTAATTTAGCGAGCCTGTGTATTTACGCGGAATAAAGAAGGAGGCAAGTGCGAGAAGCGAAACGGTGGTGTTCGTCGAGTTTAAAGGAGGCAACAGGAGGGTGCAGAGGAAGCAATACGGAGTTGCTAGACGCGTCAAAGACACCCATACTTTTGCCGGCTGGTTAATAAATGGTCGGGGTCGTCTCGGTGAATGTAACGCTTTGAAACGCGTGCTCGCGAGCATCGCAGAACGTCGAGACGTTTTGGTCTTCGGCCGAATGAAACGGAGTGGTATGTGAAAGAGCGATGACGAGATATGGAGTTGCGACGACATTGTTGTGGGGTGTTCGAAGGAATCCGGTGACGAGGGTAGTGTTGGAAGAAAATTGTTGGTTCATCTAGAAGAGTTAAATTTGGAATTTGTCGAATGCGAAAATCACATGGAAAAGATATAATATAATGTAATAAACATGGTCGTGCTCTAAATTTGATTCTTCGTCTTAGCAATCATCTGGTTATTTTACATGCAATTATGGATTTTTATAATTTATTTAATTGTACATTCACGATATCGTACGATCCGATGTCTGCGTGTACGAATAAAATTACAAAAATTTATAATAATTACTCGAGACATTTTTCGTCATGATACGATATATGTGTTTTCTTATATTTAATATACACACATCTGTCTTTATTCTTGTATTTCATCGCGTATTCAATAAGATCGATGTTACTCGACTAATCAATTGTACTATAAAATGATCGGTTGAAAAGTGAAAATCCGATATTCCACTCTCAGTTTCAGAAAGCCAAGTGCTACATCAACATAAATCAATCTACATATACATACAGGATCGAGCAAACATCAAGGTTTACTTCGTCAGCTCGAACGAAGGTATCTTCGACAAACATGCAAACGTCCTATAACGAGTGACAACGCGTCAACTGATCGTGTCTAATCTGTGTCGCATCTGGTGGACGATCTAAACGGCCGAAATGATTAGCGATCAAACGATCTAATCCAGGAATAGAGGTCGATCGGTCCACCTTGCTGTCCGATCGTGATCTCGTGCCTCGATGCAATCAGCACTTCCTATTTACCTGTCGATAGAACCTGATGAATCGAAGGGAATCTCATGACAGAGATTGCTAGGATAAACGGAAGACGAACGTCCAAGAGAATACGTTGATCCTTGGAATGCTTCACGAGGCTAATGCTGAAAGAGTGATGGGACAATTCGTCCAATTATATTCTAAGTAGAAATTCTGAAGATTTCGAATACAATTGGATCGATTGTTTCATCCGTATTCGTTAATTAAGAGGTAAATAAAACATTCAACGTCGAGTATAATTAAAAGAAAGAAGCAATTTTATTCTTCGCGTCGTAACACCCAAATACAATTAAAACAAAAAAAAATTCTAAGAAATATTTCACTACAGACTCGTTTCCTACCCCCTAAATTAACAACGATAGAAAGAAAATCGATCAATGTACTCGGAAGTAATCTCCAAATTTTAACACCTCGTTCAACCTTAATTAAACTCCAGTACAACACCTTGAAATCAAGTCAACCAGCAACTTCCATAAATACTATATCACCCAACACTCCCTCTGTGCAAATTAAACGAAGCGAAAAAACGTACAAGAGGACGTACAAGAAAAAAAGAAAGAGGAAAAGAAGAGGTCGAAATACTCGAGCAGTGTTCAGGTTCAAAGACACAAGGGAATACGGGGCGAGAAGGTGAAGATGGAGGAAAAGAAGGAGGCGGATCGTTAGCCGTTAACCATCGCCCAGGGCGAAACGTTGTCGTAACGGGGTTCATCGTGCCCGTCCATTACTTACGTCGCGTAATATTATAGCTTCCTCATTAGAGAATGTAAGGGTGAGCGTAAACGAAACTTGTCCTGGGGGCGCCGGTTTGCGGAGGTCACCACGCCACGACGTAACGACAAAGGGTCGCCTGAAACAATCGCTTATTTTTCTCCCTCCTTCGTCGGCTCTCATTGTCCATCTTTCTAGCCCAGTGATTCTTAATCTTTTCCAAACCACGGAATATTATTGAGATTACAAGGAAACCTTGCGTGTTACGGTCTAATTTCGTGCGGCTCAATAATCGGCGCACGATGCCGCCAAAATCACTAAGGCAACAAGACCGCTAAAGAGAAGAATAATATACAAATTACAAATATAAAATATGAAATATAAAATATTATACAAATGTATTATTCAGATTTATAGATAGTATAGCGATAAAAGAGTAAAAATGCGAGAGAATACGCGAATAAGGTAGCTTTAATTATCGTGAACCAAGTTCAATATTTAGCTGTAAGATTGAGTGTAGCAATAAGGAAGAAAATTTTAGTTAGAAAAGGATATCGTAGTAAAAATTGTAACTTAAATACTTTGTTCATAAAATTGGAATAACAGTGTTCCGAGGGACGCCGCTTAAGAACCACTGTTCCGGCCGAACGATCAACGATAGAACATCTTCGACCAATACGCGTATTTCTTATTCGCTTCGCTTAATTCGTTCCGCTTGTTTCTCTCGTTTTATTAACTGTTTGCACGACTCCTCCGCGACTGCTCCACGTGTCTTGTTTGCCTCGCTTCGTGCCAAAGCAATTGCTTTTGTCTCTGTCTTCGATGTTAGAGACGGTTGACTTGGGTTAGGCTTGTTCAAGTACATTTGCTAAGGGATTAGAATGTTTGGTCAGGTATGTTTCTTGCTTGAAGGTTTTGAGTATGCATATGATAATCATGATTTGGAGAATTTAGGGGAATGAAATTCTCGAATGGACGGAGTTTTAGATTATACTTCTTGTTAGATGGGTCGGTAAATTTATAAAGTTGATTTAATAGGTGCATGGTATGGAAACACCGTCGATGAGTTAGGGAGAAATTCAATCAAACGGGAGATTGTGTATAATATCACGTCTAAATTTATTATTAAATTAAGAATAAAATTTCGAGTACCTAAGTATATCTTCAATTCTCAATTAACGTTTTATCACATACGAGCATCAGACACAAACGTGTTAATTGATATAACGCTTTTCGACTTATCTATTTCTAGCTCCAATTCGAATATTTTTCCATCTTATACACAAGATAATTATCTTCTTCTTTTTGAATAAAGTCGTCTTCGATAAAACTGATCATAAGATTCAAACAAACGAATCGAAACTCATTAACCACGAAATGAACATCCATGAGAAGTACTAGCTGTTCGTGGGTAAAAATTAATCTTCCTACCCGTCGTGATTCCAAAAAATAAAAAAAAAAAAGAAAAAAAGGAGGAAATACATAAACTCGATTTGCATCGTCGTATGACGAGGTAAAATCGATTTCGGATCGATGCTCGCCCGCTCCAAACGCAGAGGTAATTTATCCGAACGAAAACCGGAAGTCCCAACGGCCAGCGAGCGGAGGCAGCCGAAATTGCTATGCAAAACGAGATAAATCACGCTTACGTCCGCCGCAGCTGCAGCTGCGAAGCACGAATTCGTTCATCACTCGAATCCGCCCGTTTTCTCCACCGGCTTTTGGTTTTGTATCGCTATCTGAATGCGAAAAATGCGGCCAAGGGAGAACATCGTTACGGATAAACTGGCCGTGGATTAAGGATTTCGCGATTACGAAAATTCACTCGTGAGAAATCCTAGAAATTGTTGCTTCATTAAAATTATCGAGATTTATGAAGCACGCTCTATGAATAATTTGTGTTTTGTGGCCTGGTTTTGTTATTCTTTGAAGGGATATTCGATTTGTGGCGACACTACCGGAAATAGTCTGTATTAATAATTAGTTATGAGATACTCATTTCGATCCATGAAAAATAGGCTAATTTTATTAGCTTATACGTCGGTCAAATCGGTAAAATTTTATTTCATCGTAATTTGAGGAATATTTCGGAAATAATTTAATTATCTGTTTAATATTCTAATTTTACTAATGATTATATGATAAGTAACGTGTACAATATGTACAATATGAAATAGATTCTCCATTTCCCGATAAAGTTATAATAACATCCCCTCATCATGGAACGAGTGCGAATTTTTTGTATCTATCGTAATTAATAATATGCAACAAGTATACACAGCATACGATATCTCAAACCAAACCATTCAAATTCTTATCTTTGCTTTAATTGCTCCGTAATTAATTATCTCAATAAATCTAGTAACATGCAAAGAAATCAATAAATCAACAAACACAAACAAAAGATTGATTCAGAATCTACGAAACTTTCGAAATATCGACCTTACAATTCGAATCACTACTTTCTCAAAATTATGAAAAGCAACCTGCGAACAGAGAAAAATAGAAAGGGTGGAAAATAATCTTTGAGGCAACGTCGAACGGAGTGGGAACGTAAACGACGAATACAATTTTCAACGTCGACCCGGTTCAGTTTCGTTTTAGCGGCGCTCACACGTTTTCTCTGTCACGGGTTGGGACGTGCGAGTGCATTTCCGTGAAACAACTGTCATCGGCCACGCGAGCAGAGTGCATTCCGGAAAGCGGTGCAATTTCAGCGAGAATATCTCAACCCCCTTGGAACGAATAAGACGCGGAAAGAATCGTCGATAGAGAATTGTCGCGTAGCTGTCAAAGCGCCCAACACTGTTGCGCTCCAACACTGTGGAGAAGAACGTTCGTTCTACTCCAGAAATCGAACGCGGCAGACGCGACGCGTCCCTCCGGAATCGAAGCTGCAAATTATTTTCACGTTTTCGATCAAATTGTTTTATGTCAACATAGTTTCTCAGAGTTTCATTTACTTATTCGTTAACAAGGTTAACTTAATTACATTACGCTCTGAATAAAGAGTTGAAGCGTTAAACGACGTGAATCTCGAATAATTAGATTTTTTTTTTTTAGATTCTTTTAGTGGCAAAGAATATAAATTTCACGCAGAAAAAAGATACATATAGTTGGCTGCAAAAGTATAATTTTTTTAATTTTTATTTCTCGTCGTACAATTCTGCTTTATTCTCACTAGATCATCACTGTGATATAGAATAATAAAATTTTGTGGAAAAAATTTCTTTTAAAGGTCCTCTTTTTTTATCGTTTTGTAATCCCCCATAGAAAATCTAAAAACTATAGCGTGGAATAACACTAAAAAATATCATAGGTGGATACTTTTATGACTAATTTTAAGCCTCAGAGTAGAATACATTCACATCAAACATAAATTTTTACGAGAACCAGTGAAAAGTTCATTCCTCCAGGTACTGAATATTTTTACGAAATTTTATCTGTCTGTCAGGTGTTTCTCGGAAATTTCAACAATGTCTTAAGCCCTGCTTAATTCTAACGCGTTAAGCACGAATTTCGAAACGTCTCAGAGCAAATCTAGATCTCAGCTAGTACGAGAAATTTATCGTAACGTGTAATACGGGGATAGTTTTCGTTAATTAAAGATATATGCTTAAAGATATATCACGCGCGATATATCGTCGCGCTGTATCATTATGTTGTAACACAAGAGAAATTAAGGGATTTGTGTGATGGAATCAGAGGCATACTGAAAATTCTTCAGACCACCATACTGTAAAAATGGCGCGTTTTCTCATCGTTCTCCGTTAAAGGAATAATTTTCGCATAAAAACGACAGTATAGATACACGTTTGTCGTAAAACATCAATCTGCTAGATAAGCCGACGAATTTTATGCGACAATTTTCTCGCTCGTAAAAACCGCATTAAAAGACCAGTTTATTGGAACCTTATCACAGGTAAACGCCTTGTATCCATACGTTATGTCTTTATCGTTAAAATTTCCCCTGGTCTTCATCGTTTGCTTGTTTCCCATCCATGGCTGTTGAAATTACAAAAATGATTTATGTTTATTTGTAGCTCGAGTAGAATTTGTTTGAAGTAACGGAAGTGGATATAAGAAATACGTATACGTACTACGAAGTTAAAAATTTCCTATATTTTTTGACATTATTAAATTAATTCGTTCTTCCTCTGCTTTTTTTTTATTGCATACATGTCGAAAGATAAGAGTCGAAGAGCTTATTCTATTCTCTATTCATATTTAATTACAATACAATATGAATTAATATAATTATAAGTTTCACGATATTTGCTTAAAATCCAAATTACCTCGAACGATTATCGTTATTACTTTTTTTCGTCGTTTTATTATCTCGTAATTTTTGATGAATTTATTGAACTATTGGTATTTATTAATTAAATCTGCGCTCCTTCAATTAATTGCCGAGAAAATATCGGAAAAAGAATGCGAAAAGGAAAGAAACAACGGAGGTGAATTACCCTGAAAGCGTAAAAATCTCAAAGATTCAATGTAAAATCCAATTAATTTCTTAAAAACACGCTACCAAGATAACAAGTAGTTTCTTTTAACAAATTTATACGACAGGAAGCTTCGCTCTTGCTCTTCTAATTAAGAATAGAATTTCCCTCTTTTGAGACGTATTTTCTGCTCGATGTATCGTTCGCTGTGGTTTGTCACGCGATTCTCACGAGAAGATAGAATCATTGTAATTCTTTGTAACGAGAGAATCGAAAGTCGTCACGATGACGATTCGTGGAAGTCGAAGCGTTCACGACAGAATCGTCCAGCGGGGAAAACCGGTCGAGCTGGAACTTCTTACAGAGGAGAGCATTCCATTTCAAGCAAGCATTCCATTTCGGAAAGCAAGCAACAAACTCGACGAACACTGAACGTTGACCTTACCCGGAAGAGTGACAGCGACAAAGAAGTCTTTCGGTGAGGTTAATCGATTGTTTTAATCCGAACGCCAGTCACCGTGGCTCTTTGTTGATCGAACCGTAACGCGTCCAGTCATTTTTTGCTGAACCATCGTTCCAATGTTCGAATCGTCTTTCGTTAATTTTGTAGGAATGTTTATTATAAATTAACAGAAAAGACAGTATGATAAACACAATATTGTAACACTCTCACGAAATTGAATATAATATCGCACTTCACGAATTCGCTTAATACTATTCCTACGTCACAGCAAAACGACGAACTTCTCTCGACCACGATAATTCAACTCTGACAGCATTACCACGCTCATTTGTCCTTTAACAAACCTTGGTAACGCTCACAACACTCCTTGACAACATTAACATATCTTAACAACGTTTATAAACAATCAGCCACGTCTTTCACTAACGTCACACCATCCCACAATTTTATGATTAATCTCAAGAATATCGTAACTTTTTTACGACAGGAAAACAACATTTTATGCGTACGTATGTAAAGGAAATTGAGTATGAAAAAATTCGCAGAATCGAGTTCGATTTCATCCCATCTTTTTTCAGTTTTATTCTAATAACTTTGAAATATATTTTCTTATATTGTAGATTAATTTAATGGAAGCGTATCAGTACAGATATATTTTTGATGGACTGTCGTACCTGTAGCGGCACGCGAGTCAGGACAATTCAAATCCTGTTGTTGTTTTGCCTCGGAGTATCAAGACTGTTAGGTTACAAGTATTGTAAGGATCAATGAACTCCGGTCAAAACAATGTTGTCACTACATACAACCGTCAAACGCAGTTGAGTTCAAATTTTCCGGCTGTCCCCCGACCAGTATAAATAAACAGACGCAATCACGAGCGAAAGAGTTCATCGAACAGAGTCGAAGAGTATTAACGTATAAACAAGCATGGCAGCGATCTACAAAGTTTCTCCGAGTATTTATCGGGTATTTATTTCGTGACTTATACTTGTACCAGCGGACTCACAATTTGTCTGTAATTTATTTATTTGAAAATATATTTAACGGATTGCGACTGCAATAATTCGCTTTCGTTATTTTCGTTCAACCAAATAAAGACTAATCCTCCACATACCTATTAAGATTTGCATGAGCAGGATGACTGAGTTTCTTGAAACTCCTTCAATTGCCATTTGATTCCATTTTTAATTGATACAAAATAACGTTTTAGGCGATTATTTTACGATTATTTCTATTACATTATTAGCTGCTTTCTCGTTATCTATCTCTCGAAGATGATTTATTATTGCAGTATTGAATAAATATACGAGGAATTTTAATCATTTCTTGCATCCGGCTGTAATAAAAGAGCCCCTTTTTAAACTTCGCGATACACTCGACCGCTCTCGTAACTAATTTATATGTTTAAAGAGATTCTTCATTATCACGTAAGGATAAACTCGGAAATATCGTGAATTATATATTCATTCGCTCTCGTCGAGACGCAAACATTTAAAATTTTAACGGGAAAGCATTATATTATACGTAGTTAGTGAACCAAAGTCTCAAATTTTGACATGAAAGTTATAATTGACACATCAAAATTTCCGATAGTTTAATTCTGCAACGTGTGTTGCACAATTTCAAATATTTTATTCAAAACTTCGAAAGGCCCGCTAGAATTACGGTATTTTTATTAAGACATTCTCACAAATATTTGATACTCTCACAACTATAATGGAATGGTTTCTACAATCAAAGTTTTTATATATCCCATATCCAACGAAATAAGAACTCATATACTCTGCATTCGTAGAAATCGTTCAAACTGGTTCGGACGAACTAAAATATTTATGGACTTGCAAGGTAACTATCGACACAGTAAATTTAGGATGGTTAGTTATTCAAGATAGGAAATATCTTTAGCTCACGCGACCAAAAATATCAATAATTCGTTTCGTGTCTATTTGTCAGGTCTATATGTATCATCTCAACCTTCTCTTGGAAAGCAAAGTTCGCTGAACCTCTTCGCCATCTTGCCAATTTTATTGAAAATCTGTTCTTTCATACGCATCCTGATGTAGGATATTAAATAACAGAAAATTCCTTAAAGAATCTTCCAATAAATGTAGCAAGTTGATGCCTCAATAATTGAACTCTACATCGTAAATGATTGATGATCATTGTCCGTAAGATAATAAAAATATATAACTTCCAACAATCCAATTTCCTTAGTGCCTAATCAAAGATACTCTCCATTATCCTAATTAATCACAAAGTATCCGCGATCTGATGATCTTAATCTCCAAGATCTTCCAAGAATCAGCGAAATCGTAAAAAAAAACTCTTGTCTTCGTAAGCAAAGGTTCGCCCATCCCTCTCGGCACCCCGATAATCTTCGTCAGAGAGACCTCCCTACTCGAACACGCTGGCGGTCGGCAATGGCGTGCGAACCACGCGAAGATGGGATAATTTCGCGCTCGTGCCGGCTCGTCACGCGATCCACCGGACGCTCCTTCGCTTTCAGGGGCCGCCAAAGACATTTGCATACTCCATGTGGTGCACCGGTTGCCGCTAGAACGCGCGACACCGTCCCACCGCGGAGCTGCATACGTGCCGCTCGTGTCGGCGCCGGATTTTGCGGCGATCGTGATAGCGAGACCCGCGTATCCTTGCTCGTTTATCGGCCAGATCTTTTCGTCGGCACAGACTCGATAGCCGGTGTGTTACGTTTTAGCGACCGTGCGAGCCTTTCCGCGTTGTTTCATCGTGTTCTTCGAGTGTTCGGCTCTGTTCGCTTCTCAGTGGAGTACAAGATGGAGGAAAAGATAGGAAATAAGGTGCTTTAGAAGTGGATGTTAGGTTTTAGGATGGTTCGCGTTCGAAGGAGATCTTTCACGCGTAAGTTTGGTCTTGCGTGAAGAAGACAGATGGTAGAATAAGGGTAACGAGTTTTGGAAACTAAGGGGTGATTTTTGGGGCAGATTATTTTTTATTAAGGTAGTAATTGCGTATTTGTATGCAGATTTCTGGCGATTTTCTTAGGAAATTGGAGACTCGAAGGTGTTGGGGGTTATATTAGGTTGTCCGAAAAGTTTCTTTCGTTTTATGAGGAAATAATAGACGCACAACGTTTTTTGTTTTATATTATTTTGTCGAATTACGTGCGATCTATTTTGTTCTGTTGAGATAAACACCGCGATATTTCACAGACTTGGTTTCACGTTTGTATGAAGGTACACTGTTGTAAAAAGCACGTTTGAGAAAGAAAGACACTTTTCGGACAACCTAATATAATTCGAGCGGAGCTTCGAATGTTAGAAGGATAACATTGAATTTTAGTTATGCAGATGATTTTGAAAAAAACGGTTATACGAATATTGGTATTCTTCTAACTTTATCTTCGTTGCACTTGGAAGACCTATTGATATCTTTTCTGCTTTCTTCCTTTCCTTAGCAACGCAGTTTAACTCCTTGGAGTATCGCATGCAGCTGAATTGGAGTAACATGCTTTGTTCTACCGAAGAAGTATCACGATATATGTTCGTCAGCCTGCTCCTAAATTCATCCGGCGGGCAAGAATTGAAACTTTGTAGAACATCCGAAAGCCTGATCTGGTTAACTTTCTCTTAGCACGCGATGCCCCGATCGATCCTGCAGCTGTTTTTACGATCGTTTATCGAACCCACCGGGCAAAATATTTTCGTAGCAGGACCAGTCGCGTCTTCGAAGATAAATAGAAAGGAAACACGTGCCTCGCAGGAGTTCCTGTTTCGAACTTAATTCTCTGCCGCAGCGCACCACACCAAACAGGAAAAAATACAAACTTCGATAAATAGATATCAGTTGCCATAAGATCTCTCATTTCAAATGCAAACGGCATTCTTCATTCTTACCTCTTAATTTCGCATTTTTAACTAATTCCATACGACAATTAAAAATTATCTAATCGTATCACTTAACTCTTCGATACAAATGGCGTGGCACGACGTCAAAGGGGAAAACATAGACTTCGCGAAATATAAATGAATTTCCTAAATCGCAAACTTCCAGTCCAAGAGCTATCAATTTTCGATTCTCCTTTGGAAGACATCCAACACCGATCACCTTTCGACCCTCGCCAATCAGAGGTAGTTCTCGGCTAAATGGAGCTGGTTCGTCGCGGCAACGAGACTCGACACCAGCCAAGCTCTCGACCTCGAGGGGACGTTCTTTGGTCCCAGTTTCACAAGCAGACCACCCAGTCGCGACGTGTACACCGGAGGTATCCTCGCCGACTCTACAAGAAGCGAACGTCGCTGACTTAGATTTAGGCTCGGTACGATATACAAGTTGCGCGTACGCGAAAAACATCGTGGTGCGGGTTTCTCGTGTGGACAACCGGGAGCACAGCGTTATTCCCTCGTGACCGGCTCGCCCCCTCGACTCGGAGTGACGTGACGCGAAACGTTTTTTGCAAATCGCCAACGTCCATCCACCATATGCTGTCCAGAATTCACAACCGACTCTTGGTAGCTGCCACTGTACCGAACATCGCTTCGAAGTAATGTTCCAGACAAATCTTTCGTGGATAGGCGAACCGGTGGATGATGGATCGAAAGATGGATCGAGAGGATCTTCTTCGCGAAGAATTGCTTCCATTGATAGATTTGATGTTGGCAGTGGGCGTTAAAGGAGCTTGGGAAAGTTCGATTAGCTTCAACGATTTGTATTTTGTTGTTTTCATTAGTTGATGTATGTATTTGTAGTAATAAATGGATCGAGGATACTGAAGTATTTATGGGAAGTGTAAAGATACATTAATTTACCGAATATCCAGCTGGACAAATTGTATAGTATAAATTAAATAAAAAAAAAAAAGAAGATACAAAGGTGTATGGAATGTATATAAAGTTACAAATATCCAAAATAAAATACTTGTTATGGTATTTGTTGAAAGACACATTTAGATTAGGTTAAGAATGTGGGAGTTTGTATAGACATTCGCAGTCTCGTAATAAATTGGCGTAGAGATGGAATTACTAGCGCTTCGCGATCCTCTGGCGAGATTCTGAAATATTTCGATTAAAAATTTAATCCTGAGCTTAGAAGTTATAATTACAAGGTTTGACTCGTAGCACTCTGTCAGTATCCCAGTCGCAGGATTTATAAAGATTTTGTTTAAAATGAATCATATTAAATTTCTAAAAATTTCAGTTCTGTTTAATTAACGTCTAATAATAATTAATTATTCCCCGTCACATATGCGTATTACTATTCCAATGTCACAAAGATACATTCACTCGAGGCAATAAAACCGAAACTCATTCAAAACGATCCATAAACCAACGATCGCGATGAAAACCCAAGCTTCAATTTCGCAATGAAATGTTCCTATTTTACTTTCATAAGTCCTAGTATCCGCGAATCCAATTACAATTTCCTATCTTCCAAAATGTCGCCCTGGCACCAGCTGTTTCCTGAAGCATCGGTCTCATGAGCCGAACAACGTTATCGTGGACACGAAAGACAAAGCAAGAAGGTCGAAGCAAGAAAGTTGGTCGCCAGAGTAAAGACGTAGTATGCGGTCAGATCGCATCGATTTTGGATAAAAGTAAATAACCGTTGACAGACCGGGAGCGACGTCATTTCTTAAGATCGACCTTGTTGATGTTCGGAAGCTAAGAAAGTGCAAGGAAGTCCCACGGTACCCATATCGAACCTCTCCGACTCTATGGCCTATTTGTGAAATGGCTACAGGTCTCCGACGTAAAAGAATTTATTTCTTTCCATACCTTTTCCGTGTCTAACCCTATCCCACCTTCTTTCACCCTGGTGTCACTGGTGCACGTCACATCCCCCTTTCATCCCAATTGCGTTTTACCCTTCTTATTTTTTTCTCTTCCTCTTTTCTTCTTCGTTTTCTTATATTTTTCTACTCTTCTTGCTAGTCTTTATGTTTATTTCTCTCTGTACATTTAATGCTTTCCCTTGATTTCGTTAAATTTTCCCATTTTTTCCAGTCTTTAACTTCGTTTGCTCATCCAATCTCTTGTTCCCTTTTTCCATCTCCTTCCATTCTTTTGTTTTCTGCTTCCATCTTGTTTTATCCTTTGGTTTCGCATCTGTATCTTCTATCCTTTCATTTCCTTTCCTTATCCTTTCTAATTTATCCGTCCACTACATTAGAAGAAAATAATAAGAAAAAAACGAGAGAAAGGAAATAGATCGCGCATCCTGTTTGGATCGATCGAAACGCGAGTCGAAATAAACTATGTAATAACTATTGTAATGCTATGTATAATCTTTAATATTTAAGAAAATAGCAATATTCTTATTAAATTTTGATTTCTTTAGAACAATTCCTCTAACATTCTATTAAGTAAACTCGCTAATGACAAAATGTTTTAGCCAACTATTATGAGAACAGATACGAAGACGTAATCGATACCAGCGAGAAAACGTTCAGCAATCTGTTTGGATACATCGAAAGTATGAAAAACATCGAGGGAAAGTATTCTATCTTATTTTTCCAAGCCGCAAAGCTCCGATGTGGCTTGTTACATCTACGTGGAATTTCGATAGGGAATAAAAGGAGCATCGGAGATTTTCTTTCGTTATTTTCAGCCATGTTTCAGCCAGGTTCTTATTCTATATAGAGAGACAGCCAATAAATGGTATTCCAGTTTCCCCTCGTTGTACGCTCCTTCGTAGCATAGGAAATTAAATATTGAAGTACGACGGTGATTAACTTTACGAGAGTAATTGAGATCGCGTTCTACAATCGAACGTCAGTACCTTTTCGTTCTACTGTAATTTAAACTTCACCTCGTTTTATCGTCCTTCTGTTCCTTTTCGTTCAAGTTTCTTGACGATACCACCGGTCAGAGAAGCACGAGTCTCGGAATATTTTTCACAGAGAAATTCCATCGCCTTGATCGAACGCTTGAACGACTTATCTCGTTCCTTGTTTATTGGCCAGCAGACCAGCTTATTTATAGGTCTGAGTTAATTTCATGTACTTCCTGATGAATTTCTTGATTGCTTTTACGATTTGATTGCCTTAAGGATAGAGTTGATCTATAATGTGCAGAGAAATGGTTTAGAAGACTCGTTTATTTGAACAAGTTTTGTAATCGAGGAAAGGCGATGTGAAAGGACTTTTCCAAAAATCAGATAAATACAGGGAACGTTGCTAAACGTTCGTAGTTATTAACTCGTATGCGACTTATATACGGACAAATATTTTTCCGAATTTTCTATCTAACAGTTTTGTTATGTTCTGTATATATTTGATTGAAATTTCATGTATTATCTGCTGTTACCCGTATTACTATGTGGTCGATTATATTATTTTAAAATGAAATGCTTGTTGCCAAATTTTTTGTACTCTCAACAGAAAAAGAAAGTTCTAATTTTGCATTACGGATAGAGATCCTTCGTTGAAAAATAATTTCCTTATTACTTAGCATCGTTCTTTTCCTTTTATCGTGCAGACGACGCACAATGAGGAAAAAAGCAAAAAATAAAGAAAGGATTAATTAAAATTTCAGAAACCTATTATCATTATCTTCTCACTTTTTCAGCATAACAAAAGCTTGCAGCAAGGTACGGTAGGAGTATAAAAAACTTCGTCGGAGAAAAAATACATTATTGTGAAGACTTATCCAAGAAGACTCTTTTGTGTTGCGTCGTTGTCCAGAAAGAACAATACAAAACCACTTAAAGAAGTGTCAAAGGGAAGAACAGTGGGAGAAGAATATATGTATATTTATGCAGATTATCTATGCCTGTGCTCAGCGTGTAGCCAAAAATATTTCTACAAACGAAGAATTTATCGGACTTTTAATCTTAAGATCCTTCCAAAAGATTTATTATGATTCGTCTCACGTTCTTCAATTTTCATAGTTCTGGTATTAACCAACGATGTTGGTTCGTCAAGTGAAAACTTGAAAGAAACCTAACATTCCCATTTATTTCTAAAATTTCAACGTGTCTATTCTTGCAAAAAGCCCAAACTCCTTTTTCTATGCACTCCGTCAAATCAGACTATGATGCTCTCATCAGCAGTATCACTCGAATTTTTTATCCAACAAACCATCCTTCTCAACAACGAGAGATTTCGTATTTCGTATACAAAGAAGGAGCGGAAGAAGCAGACCGGGCATCGTATCCGGCTCCACTTATTACCAACTTCCTTCGCAGTTTTATCAGTATCATGCTGCAGGAACGTTTTTGCCAGGCTCTTTAACGTCACAGAATGTTAAGCCCTTTTCTTTCCTTCGCTGATCCATAGCCAGCGACTTATCGTCGAGTCCCTCGAGACTTCTTCGACCCGAGGAAAGAAAGTGACGCGAGATTACGAGAGACTCGCTTATTACTGTTATTATCGTAACGTTTTCGCTGCCAGCCGGACCGGAACCTTTTTCCAGGGACCAATTAAAAAATTGTTATCTCGACGTAGCTTTAATTTCGGCCCGCTCGTCACACGGGGCCCAATCGCGATTTAATCCGAGTTTCACCTCATCCTTTGAATCATCGAGCCGCATTCTTCTTTCCTGTTTTGTTGCTTTTTCGATAATGGCCGGTCTGTATCGTAAAAGTAAAAGATCGTCGCGAGCATAGTAGCGCGGAGAACTTTTGGTCAGCCACGATATAGCAAGAAATTTACAAAAGATCGTAAATTTAACGTTCGACGTGTGTAACGGTGTGCTTATGTTTGTCGTTTAACGGTGGATGCCTTCGGATAAAGAGAGTTTGAAATTTATATCGAGTTACGTTAAAGAAATTAATTGGAAGGAAGAGATAGGTTTCGTTAAAAATGAAGTTACTACTTGGATATTTCATTTTTTCTCGAGATTGAAGAATACAATGGAAGTTCAGGGATCTTGTTACTTTCATACTTGTATCGAACGTTCTATTGTGAATGATTATTTCTATAGAAAGAACCTTATACCACTATAATTATAACTGTAATTACAATTACAATTATAATTGATAATTGCCGTATCAAGAGCAAGACGGAACTAACGCAAATACTCGGCTCAAACCAATGACCAATTTACTGTGCAAATATAACGAACGTAAGTACAAAATATTCGGTAAAGCAACCAATTTCGTTAGGTTACCGACGTAATTTACCAATTCCCCATTTTGTTTTATAGCGCCTTTCCCAGAAACCGTCCCAATTACGAATTTCGAAGAAACAAAAAGACAACACCATTATTTAATCTCATCGCCTTAATAACAACCGTTGTTCCGACCGTAAAGCGAAACAATTTCCAAGAATTTCAACTGTGTTGCCGCGTAAACGAAATTTCCCACGCGTCGGAAATCTGAATTGTGATTCCCGGAGGGAGAGGGCTGGAAGGGTTGGAAATCGCGGCCACTGACATTAATCACGATCGTAGCGGAGAATCCGCCACGTCGGCGGCAATATCGTCCGCAAATGTTATTTTACCGTGGCTAGGTCGGTAATTGTACAGTAATGTTACCTTTATTAATATCGACGACGGTAATGACATCAGACCGGGGCAACGGCGTTACGATAATGACGGTAATGACTGTCTGTCGCGGGACGGGCCGATAAAGCGATTTTCAACAATGACCAACACGCCACAACCTACGTTTTTGCCTGTCGAAAATCAATATTTGCGATTTCTGTAACGCGGACATTCGGGGTTCAGCCGGTGCGGTTCGATTAATTAAATTATTTGAAAGCGTTTCCGCCGACACACCGCGCCACTTCAAATACGCGTCCCGTTCCCATTAAGAATTCTCTTTTCGATCAGATCGTGAGTAACCGCTGGGAAAATGACGGCGCGGATTAACGCGATACATCGACGTTTTAATGGAACATTTAACTAATCACGATTGCGTTGCTCAATTCCGTTTCGTGTAAAGCGTAAGATTGATTGGTGTGAAAGTTATTTTGAAATTGGATGGAACCGCTGAATCTCTTTGACCGATCTCGCGTAGTGGAAGTTTAAAATGATTGTGCAGATATTGGATTTTTATTTCCGCAATTATTTTCATTTTTGTGTAGTTTCTCCCTTTGCTATATAAGAATGGCTGTGTTGCGACCTATCGACTAGGCAGCGATCAGTCAGGTGCAACTGTTCGATTGAGGTCGCGAACCTTGAACGATATTAACGCTCAAGGTGGAGATAGAGTAAAGATGCAGAGTAATCTTGTGTTTAGTTGGTTTGTTTGAACTGTGTAGTATACGTGGAAGAGTGTGAATCGTAAGCGACAGAGTTTAGCTTAGGTGACTGCCTGATGACTAGTGCGTGATGAGTCTTTGCTGGTGCTTTACATTCTAACTGTCTGTCTAGGGGATGTGTTTTAGTTAATCTTTGCTGTGAGGTGTAATTATTATTTAATTTGTACTTTACAATTTGCTCAGCCGGACATTTGATAAATTTTTCTAACTTAATCGTAAAATAACATGTGGATAGCTAGCTCCAGCTGGATACCATCTACGAATCTGTTTCTGTCCAATGCTGCAACCGTCCAACTGTCGTGGGCGTCTTACGCGCACCTGGTCGAGGGTGAGTAGCGTAACGTCCAGTTGACGTTATCGTCCTTGATCTAGTGTCGCGTTCTCATCGGGTGTTGAGGTTTAGGACACGTGGTTCACTTTAGAGCGGACCTATCGAGCACTTAGCGTGCTACATAGCCTCGCGTCGTCAACCGCATTATAAATCTTACAACCTACAATGTGGAAATTTTCAACTTAAAAAAGAACAGATGCGTTGTCCATTTTGTAAACTAAAGAGCACCCAAATCCTGAATAGGCTGTGCGAATTTTCACATTTTTCTGGATACAGTTACAGGGTTTAAAATCTGAATGGCTGAAAAGATAATACGATTTTGCGAAGCTCCAACGAATTTTTAATAAAATAATCTGTTAAAACTTTTGACATCCGCCTATCCAATTTTTTATCTAATATCTCATCGTATGATACAGAGATGGGAAAATCTAGAAAATAATGCTCTATTAAAAAAAAATCTTGATATATGCATTCAATTATTTAACGAATAAAACTGTTGCGGTTGGAGATAACGGCAAAGGATGCTAAAGCGATTAATATTGATACGTCGTCCCGCGGTGCGTATATTTCCCAATAAAAATTCGACCGATCTATCAAAACGCAGCCGGTCTATAAAAACGCGTAACAAATGTTTTAAACGAAGTTCGGTGAAACCTGCGATACGAGATATTTTATAACTCTCGCGGGATCCGAAGAAACACGTTCGTTATTCTGAACTGATCGGCGAAAAAACGAACGCGGTCATAATCGCACTGACGGAGAAACTTTGTGTCCTATTCTTCGTGAGTCGTAATCAAGTTCAGGTTAATCGGTTTCTCCTGAAGCAGCTTCGCCATCCTCGCTGACGGCAGAAACTATTCCGAAACTTCCGGCTGAGACGTGTTCAAGATGAAGAGAACAACCAGTCTTTGAACTATATTTCGGAGGTTATGATAGCCCCAAGTGCTTTCACTTGGCGAGTGAAAGTCGGCGAATAGGTCAGCCCTGGAATTTTGATCCATATATCTACGTTCGAAAGGGCGAAGATCATAGTTCTATGTCAAATTCAATATTTTTCAACTTTTAAATTTATCCTTGAGTTTAATTTTGCCTATCTTAGGTTGATTCTTGAATTTCATTTTCTTAATTTGCAGGTTGATTTTGGTCCAGTTTCGTTTGACATTAAATTGCGTTTTTTTCTTTTAATGATAATACAGCGGATAAAAAACAATAACTGAGGATCGTGTGGAAAAATGGCGGTCCAGATGAATCGTACGCGTTTTCTTCTAGAGGCAAAACGTAAAAGAATATTAGTTAATTTAAAATGTAAAACATACGTGTATACAAATAGATTACGTATATTTATGCAAATTTTTATGCATATATGTAAATAAAAAAACTGGAACCTAGATAGACAATAGTTTTCTTGATTAAATATTTTAATAAGTACACGTAATTTACCTATTTTATGTAAGATACTTGCATATCATATGCATGTTGTTTCATGCATCATGCGCGTGCAACTTTTGCATCTTCAAATCTCCCATAAATGCATAAAAATCCACAATCTAAGTTGCTTCTCGCTCATCAAAAACCATCAACCATTAATCTAACGAGGATATTTCAAACATGCAATTTCCCTTCAAAATTATCCAGCAGAACGGAGTAAAAACCCCCCGTATAAATCAGTTCGAAAACTCATTTCATTCCCAAGGTTGAAACAGATATGCAATATGCATGGAGAGCTAAACGCTCGCTAATTACAGGAAGTCTGACTTGCCGTATGAAGCATCGACGATCGTTTGTCCAGTGGATTCGTTCCGTTTCCAGTATAAAACCTGATTTACGATCAGAGTCTGGGTCGTGAAAAATTCGAGGAAAATGGGACGCAGCTCGCCGCCCGATTTGACCGTCGATCAATTGTTTCGAGCTCTCTCACGCGAAGCTCGCCTAATCCTCTTCGAACCCGTCGATTCCCGTAAATCTACTTTTCTCCTCTTAGAGGGAAAGATGGCGTCGAAACTATCCGGGAAACTTCAGCCGCCGGATGTATCCATGATGAAGGCGACAAGGATGCGGCATTGAATCACTCTCCGGAAGGGCTTAAAGTTGTCCCACGTCCGGACCAGAGAACGTCGAGAGAGACTATCGACGTGCTGGAAATTAACGGGAATTTCGCGACAAAGGAATCTGTGTGAAACGTTTCGTGCGAAAGTAAGACACCTTGAATCTCGGTGAGAAAAATTATTAAAGTAACCGTTGTTGGTTTGATACTTGAAATCAGGATGAAAAAAGAACTGTATTAGGATATTTGATCTTTTCGTTACCGTAAGATCATATTATAGTACGTAATCTTTTTGAAATTGAAAGTATTTCACTTTCTTCTGTGCTGAGAAGACTGAGAAGGAAACTGTAAATGCAAGAAGAATATAAAATAAAAATGAAGGGATGGGAAAACTTTTTACTATATCTAAGAGAAATAGTAGAAAATTGTATTAGCGAGACATAAGAGTAATTCTTGAATTGAACATTATTTTTAACGTGGAAAGAGACCGTTGCGAAGTACGTGGTCAACGATATTCCACGACAGTGCTAAAAGTCTTGAACTCATAAAACTTTTTATATCAGTACTATAAACTAGAATGGTAACGTTATCTAACCACATAACGTTTCTTAGATGTACAACGAGCTAACAGGTTTGCAAAACAGTTTTAAGGACCCTTCAAGATTTATCAGACCTCTATTTAAATGTAAAGAAAGAGGGAATTGTAGCTTACGATATAGTTATACAAAATAAAACTTAAAACATTAAAAGATTACGGATCTATCTAGGTCAAAAGAAATCCCCTATCTTTCAAGAAACATTCAGGCAACTACGCAGTATATTTAATATTTAATTACATATCATTGGTTCGTTGAAGGTGCAACACATTTTAGGGATCATCGATTTTTAGATATCTGTAAAAATGAATTCTACAGATGAATTCATTGAACATTCTTCGAAGATTTCTCTTTTCCTACTTATTTCTCTATTCTTCTTTCTCTTTTCTAGCAAACCGACGATACACACGTGTACTTGCATAATACGTAATCAGGCAAACAGGAAGCTGAGGGTAACTACGGAAACTGTATGAGAGCCTCTACACGAAGGCAAATGTGCTTCGCGCAAGTTATAAATCCTGCTTATTACGCATAGTAAATGTGTTCAACCGTTAGTAGATATCGAGGAAATTTTACGAGACGGCGGAGCTTTAGTTGGAAACTGGAGCACGTACGCCTTAAACGAGCTTATTAAAATTCTGCTAATTACAACAGTATTACGACGGAATAGAATTACCTCTCGTATATTAATAAAAATTTAGCCAAGAATCGTTTAACGCGAAATAAATTCTTCGTTGAAGCAAAATTGCACAATGATTATATTTTCGAAACGATTGAAATAAGATAAATTTCATGGCCCGACAAAATCCCAACGATATAAATGATTTAGATATCAGTGTCAGAAAAAATTGCGCGAATACAATACGATATTTTTCAAAAAATTAAATGATACTGTGTAGTATATTTCAATCTATTACACGCTGCCAGCTGTTATACTTCCACAAAATACATAAAATTTATGTGGCAGTCAACGTGTTAAACCCATCCACCTCCCTCAAATATCGATTAATTTTCATTTTGTTTTCCGGCTACTCCAGAGACATTATTATATTTGAGAGCTCGTAAACGGGGTGAAAAGTCCAGCCGAATGACGCAATTTTATTGAGATACTCGAGTCCAGTCTCGGTTTATGCTTGTCCCGATCCGAGAATAGAAAAGATCTCCTACCAATCTCATAGCTCGAGCGCGGATCGTTTTTTATCCGACTGTTAGCCGACTCTGTCGAGCTGTTTTACGATTTCAAGTTTATGAACTAGAATTCACCTGGGTTGGAATCAATCCCACCATAAACTTTTGCTCTTCCTGGAAGCGGTCCACAGCCTGTGGATCCCTTGTCAGAGCAATGTCGACGAAGAAAGACGCCGATCCTACGAATCCATGCACCAGGAATCATATTCTTCCTTGGAACTTAATCTCGCGACCGGCGAGGGGAGTCGAAATAAACCATGAGCCGACGAATCAATGAAAGACGGCAGAGGGTTTCTTGGGATTTACGGGATATCCCAGATAAATTTGCGCGTCGTTCAGATTTATGGTTCTACGTTGATCTGCGAAGTAATATAGAGTTCTAGATTGGACTTTTTTCGAATTCGTTCCGTTGTTGTAAGTCAGGTAATTTTGGTAGGTCATACGAGACGCTCGTACGAAACAAGATCGTACTAATTTGAGCTCTGTTGCACGATTAAACTGTAATAATATTATTAATGAAATTGTACAAGTCATAAATTATGAAAATTTATAGATCGTACAAAAGAACCATTCGAATCCTCGGAAATCTACCGTTGTAAATCTATAAAATATGACACGAAATATTACGAACTGATCACTTTGGTGGTTCTAGCGTTAATACAGTTATTCGTCGATTAAAACTGTCCAACCATATCTATACGAGCAAAGTGACGAACAAAGTGGACAATTTGAGAACTCAGGGAGCAAAGTAATCGACTAATTGTCCTCCAGTGCGAGTTGCTCTAAGACTACAGGCCCGCGTACCGTATAATCCTGTTGAAAGGATCGATTTCCGCTAAACCGGCCCGGCGACCGGAAACTAGGCTGGAAACTTCTCTAGGACGTGTCTTCGCCGCGGAGGACAAGGATATCGCATTAAACCACATTACGTAAACCCTTATAGTTTAAGCTTAAACCCGACGTGGCACAGATGCACCGGCCCCCGAGGATTTCACGGGCTCCTGAAACTTTCATCAAGTCGTTCGTTAAGCCAGCTCGTGGTTTATAGACATATCCCGCGTGCTAAAGGAAAACCGTCCTCGATCAGGGCTTCCCGCTACCCAACCCTCGTTTCTTCGCCCTTCCGCTACCCCTATTTTCGCCTAACCCCGCTGTAACGCATGGCCAACCAGAGGAAGATGTATCGGAGACTTAACGCGTAGTTCTCGGCCAGGTCGTCCGCAGAAAGGGCTTAACGCATGAAATTTCCGACGAACAGACAAGAGGATTATTACGGATTACTGTTTGGTAGCAGGAATACTGATCAAATACGATCGTCCCAGCGGTAAATTTCCTCGAAGCGTGGAAAACCCGTACTGTTGCGAATTATCAACTAGGTGGCGATCAGTCAGGTTGCAACTGGGCGGTTGAGGTCGCGAACCTTGAACGCTATTAACGCTGAAGGTGGAGGTAGATTAAAGATGTCTATTAAGCTAGTGTTTAGTAGTTTATTTCAACTGTTTAGTATACACGGAAGAGTATGTGCTGTATGTAACGGAGTTAAACTGTAGTAGCCTGTAGGAGGCTAGTGCGCGATGAGTCTATGTGATGGTGACTGTTCGTCTAGAGGGTGTGTTTTTGTCAATGTTTTCTGTGAAGTGGCAATCTATTCTATCTATTTCTGTAACTGTGTAATGCTCGAGGCTGCGTAGCGTAACGTCCTGGTCTAATGTCGCGTTCTCATCGAGTGTTGAGGTTCACTTTAGAGGGACCCGTCGAGCACTTACGGTGCCACTTAGCTTCTTGACAGGGTCCGCATTGTAAATCTTACAACTAGCGAGGCGAGACTTTCCAACTTCTCAAAAACAGCAGAAGTGCTGTCCGTGTCGTAGACTGAGGATCACCCAAAATCCCGAACACGTACAAATTTACCAAATGTCCAACTGGACAAATTGTAAAGTACAAATTAAATAATAATTAAAAAAAACGTACAAAGCTGTAGTATACTCAAGGTTCCAGATATGTGACTTTTAAATTTATGAAACAAATTATATGATCAGAACTGTATTTACTAAATGCTCTTATAATGTATATAAAGCAAGAAAAATAGAATTTAAAAGTTGAAGCGTCGTACACAAATTAATAATAATATACTTTGAGGGTGTTTATTAAACACCCGTTTAATAAACTATATATTAGAAATCGCAGAGTCTTTGCAAATACGGTTATCGAAGAACTTCACTTAGGGTTATTTTATCGAAAGTATTCCTATATCATAAGATATCTTCCTAAGAGAATTCGAGATCCATTTCGTTTTTGGAAACGTTCCAAAGGAGCACGCCGCTAAAACCTCCCATAAATCGATTGCTTCCAATAGCTTGCTTCCTTGAAATTTCACAAAGTCGTCCATTAAAACTTCTCTCGCATTCCTTTTTAATCAAATCGTTTCGTTTGTTGTCGAACTTCGCCTCACCGCATATTGTACATTGGAGTAATATCGAAATTTTTTACGAGAAATTTGCCAAGAAAAACACGATATATATATTCTAAACGTGTCTGACCACCGATCTTTCCATTCCACTGATTCCTCAAATTCTGATATTAATTCTTCCAGAATAAATTCTTCTTTTATATAGTTTCAGAAAAAGAAAGAGAAGAGAAGTCTGCTGTTTTAAAATAAAGGATATATTTTAAATTATATTATATTAAGGAACATAAGAAACACGACAAGTTACAACTTGTATTCGGCATTTTGAGTGGTCCTCAGTTTGCAAGACGGCGCATCTGCTATTTTTTGGGAAGTTGGAAATTTAGGCACTCGCCTAAGTTTAAACTCCATTACGTACATTTCATACTCTTCTGTTTATACTAAAGAGTGCAAATAAACTATGAGCCGCTTAGTTGATAGTCGCAACAACTTGTTACTTGTTAATTTACTAATATTATCTACTGATTGGTAAATTATTATCCAATAATTTGACTCACGGTAAGAAAACATTAATATAGTATTGTTTTTGATTATTATATAAATGTTATAGTTTTATAGACCAAAGATTTAAAGATTCGTTATGTACGTTTCCGAATTTAGTTATCACGTTGAATTGTATTATTGCGTAGCGACAAAAAGAAGCGACTATGTTTTAAAGGAGAAACAGCACATGTAAGAAGTTACTTGAATTTATACAGTTGTTTGTGACATGTTTAAGTTTGCTGGAAGTTTAGAACAGAACCGACTGCTCGATTCAGCAGCGAAATACAACTACATAACTTGATCAAGAGTTAAAATACAATTGAATAACTTCGCGGTTAGAGTAGCAAGCATCTGTAGAAATACGACTGACTCGAAGATGAATATATATGTGAAAACGTCTTTCTCTCTTTTACGAATTATTCTGCGAATTGCAAACTCGTAAGCCACGTGGACGAGACAGGCGTACACGTTGAAATTACCGCGCATTTATCACACGGAGCATTAAGCGTATGGTTTCATTTTCTAAACCTGTATTTCGAGTAATTTCGAGCAATTTCTGATAAAATCGATAAAAATTTATACTCTTTACTAATTTTATATTTTCTATCCCATAGCAATAAAGAATTTATATTCCTTGTTAATTCTACATATTTCTTAAATTAATAAGCAAAATTAATTCTTAAGTAAATTACTAGTCGATCGATATCGCTTTTAAATCGCTCGTACAGATTAAATAATCTATTTTCAAAAATCTATTTAGTGCATTACAAGAGAAATTACTTATCCACGATTCGAGTAACTCTATTTTAATATAAATCTTCAAAGATGTGTTAAAGTCTCTGAACTGCATCATCAAAGACCCGTGCAGTCGCAAAATACAATATACAGAGCTGCTTTTGTCTCGTCCAATATTCGTGTAACAAGTCGCAACGTGTTCATAATAGAGTCAATTATCCAAATCCGTGTCGTCTATTTTCGAAGACCAAAGGCCACGTTGCGCGTATTACAGAAAACCAAGGCTCTCTCATCGGAGAGATGTTGCAGCATCCTTCAGAGTGAAGTGTGCGGGTACTTTGCAGTCTTTCTGGTCGCGCCGCGTCGTCTGTCGTCTGACTGGTTGGAGCAAAGGGTCGGAGACCTGGATGATGCTAGAAAAGCAGACAATCAGACATGCTACGAATGCCAGGCAAGCCGAGGGATGCCTCTGGCTACGAAGTCAGGTTTTATCTTATTTCAACGTCCGGTTCCTCTTTCCCATCGTTTCATCTCTCTCTTTTTCTCTCTCTCTCTTTTTGTGTCTTTGTCCGTCCGATTCGATATTTGCGTGCCAGCTCGCTAAAAACAGATTAGATGCTCTTGCGGCAATGAAACGCTGATTTCTATCTGCATCCGTGGAGAAATGGAAAGTAGAGGGAAGTTTTCGGATTGCATTCTTGTGACTAGCGATGGCTTGCCTTATGACAGCAAATTACCTTGAATTCGTCGATGAAATATGTCATACTGACGTTAATAATTTTCTTACAGCGAAATTTTTCTGAAACGAACTTTTCAAATACCAACTCATTTCCACCGAACGTCTTTTTACTCGAACAATATTCCCATCTTCCGGTCCGAGTTTTCACGATATACAGAAACTATCATTCACAAATTACTGCAAACTTCTGGTAATTCGCATCAACGTTAGAATTCCGTTGCCTTAAAACCTCCGTAGTCAAACATCTACCGAGATAAGGGAGATTACTATGAAGTAATTTTAAATTAACAACGTGGACTACCTCAGATTCGATACAAACGCGGTTGAAAAAAAAACAGTTCCAAATGTGTAATTCACAAATTCTCTTCTAACGTTAAATCAAAAAATTGTCCAGCAATTCCATCCGAAAGCGTTCCGAAAAACCTATAGCCTACGAATCGAAAGAAGCTCCTCGTTACTAAAACTCTTCAAACCAAAGGGACACCGTAAGTACCCCAAGTGTATGGCTGTCGGCCGCAAACGGAACCGGTGGCAGACTGGTTACCCCGTAGAAATTCAATCACGAACATACAGGGTCGTACAGTAAAAGGGCCCTCCGCGCGCCTCATTGTATGTCATTGTTTCTCAGAACGCTTGATTAAGGTCCGTAAATATGGTCTGGCTGTCGGGAGAGCAGCGTTGTCTCGAATTAATGACGGGGATACTCTTCGTGTGTGGAGGGTTGGAAGGGGTCCGAAGGGTCGTGCGATATCGCGACGAAGATCAGCGGGCCATTGTACCAGCTGTAAATAAATCCCTAATGATCCTCGCCAGGCCAGCCCTGGTCCTTCTCGACTAATTATACGAACCGAAGGAACATTGCCGGTGTCTTATAACCGGCGCACGCTGTTCCAAGGCCAATTAGTAATTAATAATGGCTACCGAGGAGGATGTCGCGGATACTTGTCGCCTCGATCGAATTAAGCCTGGTATTAATCGGCCCTAAACGCCTTGCAAGTGGTCGACGCTATTTAGCTCGATTGGCCTACACTTTGTTTATACTCGGCCACGTCGTGAGAAACCAGCCGTGTGAAAATAAGAAGGTGGCGAAATATTGGCTGGGTTCGTGTCGTCTTCTATTTATCTAACGAGCGGGGTTTTTCGTTTTAATTCGTGCCTCCTTCAGACTTCGCGATAGTATGCACTCGATATTTTATTCCGTTCGATTCATTATAGTTTCAATGTGTAAGATATACGTCTTCGTTGTATTTGAATTTAATGAGAATAATTTAAACGTACGCCTTTTATTCGTATTTGCTTACAGAAAATAAGACCTCAAAGATCTTTAAGAACGTAAACTTACAAATTGGAATTGTTACTTTAATTCTGTTTTATTTCTGTTACAGGTAAGCAGATTAAAAATTTGGAACAACCACGCTGCCACCAGACGACGATGCAACCAGATTGTAAGTACATGTGGAGCAAGGAAAACACAGTTTCACTTTTATGCAACGCTTTATCCAACCACGCTCGGTATCGTGTTCTTTAACTACGAGAAAATGCCCTTAAATATTAACGTCGATGAATATACATCAGAGGAATAAATAGTTAAAGAATCAGGCACGCCTCGGCGCAGGTAAGTGTTTCTAACATCAGCACGAAATCACTTTCAACCATTTGAAAGCATGGAAACGTCGAGTTTCTCTAAGAATCCCGCAGAATTACGCGGTAAGTACGTCAAAGCGGTTCGAGTCCCGCAAAGGAGGCTGCGATTCTACCGCGCAACGTTTCTCCCGTCGACGACAGACCTCTCGAAAGCTCGTGCTTCCACGATGCGACGCAATTTCACCGCTGCTGAATATTATTGCCCCGAAATTGCACGTTAACCGAACGAAACGGGGTCGTTTTATCGATGGAACCCGAAACCAGAAGGAAACGGCGACGACCTACTTCGAGATTATGCGGCGCATCAGAGACAGAGCGTGCAAGTGCCATGTCATCGAGGCCGCATCCTAACTGAGAGACGAGCTCGATGAAGTCGCGCTGAAATGACGAGCTTACACGCTTCAACTCGAAACACAGGGCAATAGAGTAATCGTGCAAGAGGGGCGGCAGGATGGAGGGTTGGCAAAGTTCGTACATTATGAGTTTTTCGGCGGTGAGCGGCGAAAGGAGCTATGCTACGAACCAAGTACAACATGCTACGCCGGAAATTTAGAGCGTGTACCTTTCTGCTGTAGTATGGTTAGGGGAAGAAGACGGAGGGAGTGCACGTGACTATATGCGCAGAGAAATGGGTTTATGCGAGCATGTAACAGACCGCGAAGATATAGAACCGAGCGTACAGTTAAGTAAACGATACTGCACGGGAGGTTGAGATGCGCAGGAATTTTTAAGGCGCGGTTATGAATTTGGGGGAGGTGATGTGTAAGGGAAGTTGTTAAGAAATCGCTATTTTTTCGAACTGATCAATTTCAATGTTAATTTGAAAGGCAGAAAGAGTCGAGAACGTTTTTAATACTTTTGAACGTCCGTTTTCTAGTTAGATCATATTTGCAATTTACAATTTTCCTCTTTTATTAACATGAAATTAACACCTAACTATACCTGAAATATCAAAGAAAGTCGTTTTAAGATTTCTGTATTTTTGGACTAGTGAATAATAAGAGAAATTAGTTCGCGTTAGTATTTTTTAAATAGCACGTATAATTTGTTCCAGCTAATTTCAACCACTATACTACACAAGGTCACTAAGCCAAACCGTGTAATATCAAAGTATGGAACAGAATGTGAACAGGAAGAAAAGAATCAACGTTTGAGTAGTTTAATTCAACAATTAAATCCGCACGTAATTAATATTCGAACAATAAAAAACAACTTGATATTCATCTCGAAAGAACAAAAATGATAATTCAAGAAATTTCCCATGGTCATACCATTTATACCTCACGTTCGAGTGATTCGTAAGGGTAACGATAGAGAGATCTCGATCAAGCAACATCCTACTAACACGCGGAACACGATGGGATGGCAACCTATAGAACAGGGCGAATAAATTGGCATGAGTTCGCGTTATCTATCTCATACGCCCGTTTTCCACCCCTTACAGTCTGACCGATGCCCGGTTTTGCGCATAAACTATTTGCCCGGACCTCTGAAAATTACCAAGTAAGCATTATACCAGCCGCGAGAGATCCGTTTCGAACTTTAAACTAAAGCCTGCGCCTCTGCAGATTGCAAATAACTGGCATTCGTGGCGAACAATGAACTGACCGTGCGCAGATAAGCCTTATTCGGTCCCTGTTTCAACCACGATTCTGCTGACTTTAACGTAGAATTGCCTTAATAGAGAGCCTACTCTTACGTTCCATTCCGAGTTTTGTCTCTACTACTCCGCAAATTATATCTAATTAGCACTGAATGGTTCTACGTAAAAGTAAATTAATTAGAATGTGCCTGTTGCTTTCTTTTCTGGTCACGAGAATGCAAATTTCATTAGGCCCAGATGTCATATATAGCAACAATTGAATAATAGCGGTGAGATGAGGAAACAATAGAAACAATGTTTACAAAATTTTGAAAGGAAGTAGTTGGGGAAGTTTCGAACAAATATTTCTCAAGGTACGTGAGATTCGAGACAGAAATTGCAGATCTAAATTTGGAAATTACATCTTTTAGGAAATGATGTACCAACGATTTAAACGCGTAAAAACGCGTGAGGAGCTTGTTTCGAGCTTAATAAAAAGAAAAGAGAATTGTAAATTTTATAAATCGACACAAGTCAAGGTTTCGTTTCTCGACTCGAAAAGCAAACTGTAAATCAAGAAGCCGCGGGCCGACGAGACTCTCGTTTTGATTTTTAAAAAATGACGCACAGTATAGCGAGCGTCGTTTCGGTGCTACGTAGCGTATGAAACTCGCGACACGCATCGATACACGCGTGCGTGTTTCGGCGCATTGTCAAAAGTTCGACGCGTTAACGAGATACAAACGCGCCTCGTGTTCCGCCCGGGAAGAAACGATTATGTCTGCTAATTGATGAATTATAGCGTTTTAACGGCCACCTGATTTCACGAACGAACAATAATAACGAAGGAATCTATCAGAGTGTAGAATCAGAGTGTTTGATAAAACTTAATTCGCTAGTGATACTCTTCAAGGCAAATTTTTCTCTTAAAATAGTGTAAATTTCTCTAAGATTCATAATCAGAATTTTGCGATGGACGAGTTCCATCGTATCAAGTCTAAAGCTTCTAATAAAAATTATCTAATATGATAAAAGTGTATTTACTGTTTTCTTGCACTTGTACCTTTTTGCCTGCAAAAATGCATCTTCCTGATTACTCCAATGGGAATAAACGTATCTCGCCTGCCTGCGTTTCTAATTAAATTACCAAAATGAAAACAAAGAAAACGAAGAGAAGAGATTGGTGGCAATCTCGCTATAATTAGAATACCATAAAATCACTCGATCGGAGGTAAAAGTTCATTGAACGTGTCAATTGAGCCAGGTCCGGACTGGCCGTAAACGCGATTCCCTCGATCGTTACGAACGCTTGTGTTCGTCGGTAAATCGACAACCATATCTCTGCTAATATCCAATCTTCTCGAAATTAAGCGAAAAAATGTCGGCATTCTTCGCGGCGCGGCGTATACGAGGGCCCATACGCGGGCTCGATTCGTGCCGAAAGGCTTAATATTCCGTGACAACGATGCACAAAGCTATCATTGCTTCCCGGTGATTAGTCTCGCACGATTCAAGGTAACGCGGCGTCGCCTGTATTCCTCGAGGGTCCCGCGATATGTACACCGTTTGTGTCGTATATACGCATTAATGTGTGTAGATGCGTGCGTGTGTGGAACGTTGCCACGAAAACGAAGAGTGTTCGAGCGTGCCGGGACAATGCCGTGGGAGCGCTTTGAAACCCGCGTCTTGTCGATCCAGCGGGAACGGCGAATGAAAAATCTCCGAGCTACCCATCTTGAGACGCTACTCAACAAAATGTAACCCGCTCACGGCATCTTTCCACCACCGAGTACCGTTTTTATCTGTCGCTGAAGCTTTGTCGAATCTCTCGCAACTTCCAAGCATCTGGATCCTCGAGCCAGTGTTTTATGGGGAAATTTGTGGATTGTACGGATTTTTATTTTGCCTCTGTTTCTCGGTGACTTTTATCGAATGTAAATACTTCGCCGAACTTTCCGCAGCTGAAGGCTCGAGTATTCCCGGGTTGTTTTTTGTGAAAATTTATGGTTTGTAGAAATTTTTGGTTCGTAAATATTTCGAAGCAAGTCTCTTCGGAGGGATGAGTTTTGTCGAATGTAAATGTTTTGTCAAGCTTTGTCGAAGTTCGGTGATTTGGGAATTCCCGTGTCGTTCTTCGTGAAAATTTATGGTGTTCGGAAATTTTTATCTGACTTTAGTTCACGAAAATTTTCTGAGTGTCTCTTTGATGCCACGAGTTTCATCCAATTAAATGCTTCCAACCCTTTTGGTATTCGGATATTCTCGGGCGTAATTCTTTGCAAAAATTCATGGTTTTGTAAGAATTCTTGTTTAGTTTTAACCGTTGAAGGAAAAATTTTCTTGGCGCAACGATTTTTATCGAACGTGAACGCTCCGTCGAACTTTTTCGAGCCTCAGGGATTTGGAAATTCTCAATTGTTCTTTGTGGAAATTTCTGACTTGCAGAAATGTTTATCTGATTTTAATTTATGGAAATTTTGGAGACGTTCCTTTGTAGCGATGAGTTTTATCAAATGTAAGTGTTGCGTCGGATTTTTTCGAAGTTTAGGGATTCAGGAATGGCGTGGCGTTAATTTATGGCTTGCAGGAATCTTTTCCCGGGCTTGATCGATGAACATTCCAAGTAAATTCTCTGTCGAGTATTTTTAGACCTTTAAAGATTTCGAATTTTCAAACCTGTTATTTTCCGTTCAATGTTTCGATACAGGTTTTTGAAGCAAAGAATTTTGTCGTACGTAAATGCTTCATCGAACCTTTTTGAAGTTTTACAACTTCCAAATTCTCTCTTGTCATTTTTCATGAAAATTTCATGTTGCAGGAATTTCGTCTGGTTCTGGCGTCGATGGACGTTTCAGTACAATCCTTTGAAGCAAGAAATTCTATTGCTCGCATGTAAATACTAGAATATACAGACTTTTAAAATTCATAGATTCCTCCTTTTATACTATTTTAAACCCGATTTGACAGAAAATAACCAATCAGATTGAAACCACATAAACAGCTTCAATATGACTACAAATAATTCCAGAAATAATTCCGCAAACCTATCCACATAAATTACTACAAATTTTAAAGAATCTAAACATTAACATAAGCACGCTACGCGTGATTCATCTTTCAACGCCTTAACAATCGTCCAATTAAATAAAACCATAAATACAATAAAGAAAATATTTTTAGCGAACAAAAATATTCCATACTCCCACGTTATTCTCCTCTCAACATACGCACACACACACACACTCACATATATATCTCCTTCCACATCTCATTAAAAGCAAAACCGGGTACTACTTCGCGTTATATAGAAACCAATTTGACGCACTCTGAACCGTACGTATCCGCCGCTTGAAAAAATCCAAATCTCGTAAATATTCGTTCCAAAGGAGGCTTTTCTTCTCTCTCTCTCTCTCTGCCGCTTCCTTACAGCATCGGTGCTCGTGCGCAACGTATCGACGGAAGGATTTACAAGTCACCCGTAAACGAAAACTTCGAAGCGGCGCGCGGCGTCCGCGAACGCTTGAATACCGAATGAGCCTGGAGAATCATAATTTCGTCGGGTTTAACAAGATTCCTACTGGCTGAATTATGTTTTCGCAGCGGTATCTACCCACCGTGTGCACACGGTGATTAATCATCCGGCTCGAATCTCACGCGTGCACACCCCCCGGCGTTTTTAGTTGCGCTCGCCGGTTTACATTGTTCCTCTTTTCCATCGTCGCTGTTGCCACCAGCGACGTCCCTTTGTCGCTGCCACCTCTATTAGAAAATCCTCCGGCCCTTTTCGTATTTTCACTCGCCTTTATCTACGATCGTAATTTTTCTGTCCGATGCTCCCCCTGCCCCTCTTTCTATCGAGGATTTAAAGGGAAATTTCAGATTCATGTCGGTCAGGATTTAAATATCCCAGAGAGCAATAATTTTATTTCGCTTAGTTTTAAGCTAGATCCGGGTTTTTGATTATGGCGAGATAAGAAATTTTAGATTGTTTACGTATTACGATCTGTGATAAATAGTCTGTGGGTGTTTAATATGTTCATGAAGAATTCAAAGACTGTGTGGCAACACACGCGATGTATTTTCCTATGGAATATACAAAATACCCAAGGAATGTACATATAGCGTTTCGGGAATGAAACAAATATTTGTCCACGTTCTATTTCTTTTTTTTTTTATGTGCAAAAAAATATAGAAAATGTTCGAGGTAAAATACTCGTTGTAATAACGTTGAAGGATAAAGCGAAGTTCTATTTATTAATATTATTGAAGCAATTTAATAAAATAATGCTGAACGATTGTGGTATTTTATAATATAAAATCTTGTCGTTTGAAATTTCGTGTTCGAAATTTGTATGAATCGTAGTCACGTGTTTGTACGATATCGTTATTAACATGCTATTGCATTGGATTCTAGGAAATAGATTCAAAGTTTCGATATTCAAACATGAAACTTTTAATCTCCTGTATATTTCCCCGAAATTGCAATATCTTTTCGTTTCATCGATGTTTGGTTTGAACGTGCTTAAAGAGGGATATCTTAGCTAGCTGATGAGCAGATTTTTTGCTATACGATTGCTACTTAAAGAGACCAAAGCGTATAGGAATGACTAATTACGTTTTCATCACATTATAAAACCCTACATTAGCTCCACAGACATGGAATAAATTACCACATTTAGCAACGCGCCTGTTGCTTGTTAGGGGCACGTCTACTCACCATATTTCTTACTTTAAACATTCCATGAAACAGCGTAAATTACGTCGGATTACTCACGGAACAATATAACAAGCAGTTTCAAGCCCTCTTTCTCTCTTTCCTATTAAGGTATTTGTTAAAAAGTTACCTCACGTGAATGTTACGGTTAATTTCTCATTCGGCGGAAAATGTACAATGCCTGTCTCGTATTCCACAGACTACGTATTGTTTGTATAATGCACAGTCGAATATAAGGCTGAATCCTCTTGTGAAACAAGTATTTTTTACCTTTGTTTAAAAAGAAAGAACATTATTCAAAAATACAATCTCGTTAATTTCCATATTTATAATACGCTATCGAGTATCAAAGTTTTATAACGTTCTAGAGAATTCTACACTAAAATCGAACGAATTACTTTACGAATAATATCCTCGATATCCTTCTTCGACTCATTTGCTTTAAAAATCCTTCAGAACAAATTAATAAATTCCCTAGGAATTCAGAAAGAATCGCGTGTCAAAATCAATCCAACCCTCGAACAAAATATTCTCCAAACAATATTCCAAAATTCTCTGCAACTCGTTTACTCTGAAAGTCCTTACAACATACCATTAAACGTAGAGACTTTTAAAAAGTCCTAAAACATTCCACGTTAAAGTCGAATCGACCCTTGCAGAAAATATTCCGCAAATAATCGTCAAACCCTCCCCAATCTGCTCGCGTATCAAAATTCCCCTCAAATAGAATTAAACTCTTAACACAATTTTCAATTAGCACGAACGTTACACGATTCACATCGACGCAACAGAATCATCGATCCTGCGAACACGTCGCGATTCATCGGTTTTCAAGGCATGACGCGTTGACTCCTGGTGGAAAATCAGTGGGCCTCGCGTAATCCATCGCCTGATAGTGATAGCGATACGTGATAAAGAGGATGACGTTCGTAATTTTTCATTGATCCGAGAGGAAGCGGCGCGTGTTCCATTAGTGCACGCGATCAATCCTCACCCGTTGACTAGGAAATTGCGAAAAACGCAGCGGTTCCGGGCGCGCCCCAGCCGCCCCCGTAATTGGACATCCTCGCCGCCATAAAAATAGCCGTTTCATTTTATGGGCAATTAATTTCAACGGAGGACGCGTTCTCGCGAGGCGTGCTCGCGGCGAACTCGGGCCCCAGCTCTCGTTCTCTCTCCTTCCTTTTTCGTCATTCCATGAAAACGGCGTAATATCGGGTCGAACGAACGACTATTAAAAAAAAAAAAAGGAGCGTGGCTGTAAATTTGCGTCACGTCGGCCGTGGACGATTGTGCACTCCGACTTCTCTCTCTCTCTCTCCCCCTCCCTCCCTCTCTACCCTCTTCAACGCGTAATCGCGTTACGCGAGAAATTAATTCCGGCAAAGAATGCATTATAATTTCTCCGGATGTTCTGACTTTTTCTTTCTCTTCCTTTTCTTCCCGATTTTCTGTGATGGTTCGAATGGCAAAGACAAGGTTTTCATAGAGATGCTCGAATTTTTGAATAGCTTAATATTGATAAGGCTTTTCAGGAAATAGTATTGGTCTAATAGTAGAAGCTGCGGAGTAGTCGAAATTTTTCAATCGGATCAAATTCGTAGCTTTTTTAGATTCGTCGAGCGATTCGTAATTTTGTATGAAAAATATATTAATTTATTACGATGTATATTTACATATTTGAATGATTTTGTCTTTTCCCTTTACATTATGTATTTTTACTTTCTTTGGAACAAGTTTTATATGTGTTTCAGCCATTGCTAGTTCTAGCACATAATATAATTACATGTAATTATATAGATATAATAGAATGTATTTAACAAAATATAGTAATATATAAATAATTTATAATACATTATGATTATACTACAGCATATTATTCAATATACTTGATATTATTATTGAATTGATTTGCTCTATAATATAATTACATATATCATATATTCAATATAATGATTATTTCCACTCTGCAACGACAGGTAGTATCTTTCTTTTCAATGAGTGCAAGATGCATGATGAATCTGCTACCTACGTGTTTAACAATGTACCTGTAGATTTTTATTCTTTGAAGGGATAGAAAATGTAAATTTATTCATCTTGAATTAATAAGCTGGTAATACCCTTACAAAGGGCGTGTACTTTGCATGAATTTAAATTAAACCATTATTAGACTTCATACGTATTTTAATATCATAATGACATTAAGGTTTTCTTTCTATTGTAGTACGTCGAATAATTCATATACTTCTCTCTAATTTGCGATATGATACGCTCGTTTTAGCGTAAATTCTATTGTACAGGTCGAATGTAACAAGTCCGTATTTCCAATCTCTTTTCAATTTTTTTTCTGTGAACAGCCACTTCATGTACCGGCAATGTTTTATTCCAAATGAAGGAGAATTTGCATAAAGCTGCAATACTAATTTACATTAACTCTATTCTCCATAGCATGTGCATCGTGGATGTTCACGTTATTTTTATTGGTTTTTCTCCGATTCTCCATTCGTGTCTGTGTAGATTATTTTAACGTTCGTTAAAAAAGATATTTTTGTTATACATAAATTTACTATTTCAGTACTGATAAAATTATACAGATAGCGTCAAAGGTTCGGTATATCGTGGATAAAGAACATAATTCTATTTTCGAAGATAATTGCATCAAATTTTACTTTAAATCCAGCTGATTACATAAGCTCGTTTCTTTTTAGTACCAGGTATATACACACACAAAAGTATCCAGACGCTTACTTTATATTGGACCGGATGTGTTTCAATTACCAACTTAAGAACAAACGAAATTGCTACGATTTCACTCTTTGTAATCGCTGTAACTACGTACAATGGAATATCACAATGAGAATTAAACTTACTCTTCAAAATGTTCAAGATTAAAAAGTAATATTCATAATTTGTCAAAGCATGTAGAGTTATTTTGTTATTCGACAAACTCTTTATCTTCAGACTTTGTAATTTTTTAATCACAAACCAAATTAAGATTTACAACTATCTACGTATTTTTCGAGTCGAATTACGTATCAAGGTTAAAGTTTCTCGCGAAACGTTAAAACGCGAGCAATCTTTTCACTAGGCTGACTTTTCGAATATCATCGAAATATGGTTGATCGTCGAAATTTTATCGCAGCAAATCGCGCTACTTATTCGCCCGCTATTAGTCGTAATTCGCGCTGCTAGCTCGACAAACACGAAAATGCGCGATCATTAACTCGATTCCCTTAACGAAAGTGCAACTTCGTACGCTTTTAAACCCGCTTAATGACGTCCTGTGCCTTTTCCGCTCTCACGAGTTCGAGTGTGTTTTTAATGAGAGTTTTCAGCCGCGAAACACGTCTTTTAGTCTTCTGGCTGTGCACGAGCCTCGCAAGAACACACCCAGAACGCTATTATAATCGAAAATGTTTACAATCACCGGCTCGAATGTTCTGGTAATAGCATAAATGACGGAAACATAAGGAAATGTAAGCACCCATCTAATATAATAATTTCCCCCGATCGTCCATTAAATTATAATATTCTCTTCAGTGCGATCACGACGACTGTATATTTCGATTTGAATTACTTCTTTCCTACTTCATTTAATTTCCATAATACTTGCATCTTCAAAAATTTAACAATATGTTGACTATTCGTGTGTCATAAAAATATTTCATTATCGATAAATTCTAAGCTTCTTGAGTAATTTTAATGTTCGTCACTGCCATTATTAATATTAGCATCATAAAATTATTAATTAATATCTCTTTTTGGCATTCAAACCAGATGAAAGAGTTTGTTTTTCTGTCGGTATTTGAAATATTAGACAGGGTAATATTTTTTAAACATATTGGATGAAATATTGTTATAAAATACTTAAAATTTACTATGATAGTACGTCAAAGTTATTTCTTGATATTCGTATAAGAATTCCAGGGAACTACACGACGCTGAAAATGGAAAAAAAGGAAAAAAAAAGAAACAATGTTCGAAGTCAATTTCCCGCCGAAAAGTTAGAAAGCCAATTTACAATAATCGTAAAGAACACGCCACTTACGAGCCAAGCGTTATCAGAATGCATACCTTCAAGATCGTAACAATTTCGTTGCTTTGGATTCGAAACTTTGGTTGCCGGTTCCTTTCGCTCGTAAAATCTAACCGCGGTGTTCCACATCGAAACATTTCTCCCAGATCAATTTCTTGATTCACGAGGTTCGCTCCATGAGAACAATTCTATTTCGAACCTGTGATCTCATTTGTAAATTGCGCTATAGACGAACAATCGCGAGAGTGACTTTCACTCGTTAAGAACTTGTAATCTGTTAATTACGATTCGACCTGTGGCCTTATGAAGCCGTTCCACGCGATCGCATGAACGATTAACTTAAAACAACGGTTGAAGCTAATTTTACGACAACTATGAGTGGGAACGATAGTTGGTTTTCTAACTGCTTGTTACTGAAAACAAAGTGTTGTTACGATCGAAGAAAGTTTCTAGGTTTTTTTAAGTTTCATGAATCTGTAGAATTTTACCATTTCATAAATATTGTTTATATTTGAAATTGTTTATTGTCTACTATATTTTTCATATCTTAATTTCCTATTGTTCGACTGTTCGAAGATCGAAGAAATTTCATTCCAAAGGGTATCAGGATGGAGGAAACTTTTGGAATTTATCGAGTCTTGTAAATATTTCAAATTTTCTGCCGAGATGCTTCTTACGCTTGTAACAAGTATAGTAATCATTCCAAATGTTATTGGTATATACGATATTTATCATGTTTTTATATCATACAAAAACGGGATACTCTAGTATCAAACGATTGAACATAATTAATTCTCCTAACTAAATCGATTTAAGTCAGTAATAACTAACAATTCATAGTAGATAATTCCTTCCATATGAAACAAACGTCGATATAAAAATTCACGTGAGTTTTTTTGAGAATATTCAAATAGGAACAGAGCAAGCTTACAGAAACGTCAAATATTTGAATGAATGGGATCCATCTCCGTCAAACGTGGCCTGTCTGTTTTTCCTATCGTGGTTTAATCGCACCTGATCGTTTAATCGAATTCTTTGGAAGCTGAAACGACTGCTGTTCTATTTTTCTGTCAATAGATTCGACCGACGAATGAACAAATTTTGGCCCAATAAATTCTATACTTTTATTGTCTCGTTAAAATACGTTGCCATATTGAAGTGTATTCCCGGAACGATTTGAGTCTCCATTTTGAACATCCCAGTCGCTTGCGAGAAATGTTCATTGTGAGAAATTGAACTAATCCTCGCCCATTCGAGTTCAACTATAGCGTTTGGTACTAATATACGCAATAAGAACACCAATAATCAATAAACAGTTAGACATACAACCGCAAGCATCCTCCTATATCACGCAACTAAAATAACAGAAATCGTAACGAACACTAAAACTCCCCCATCTCTTGCAATTAGTAGAAATTGCATACCAAACCAGTTACTAAAAACAAGTCGCTAAAACTTAATTGTCCACGCGAGAAGAAGCAATGCATCCCGATCGGCACTATAATTTTCATATCTTTTCTTTCTTGGCGCTGAGAATTCCGAGCGCTCCAGTTGCATCCGCGAGAACAAGAAATCGTTGGTCCTAGCGAATCGATTTCGCGCATAAACTTCATAGCGCTGCCGCACGATTCGACTCGTCTGACCAAGGACATAATCGAGCGGGCAATATTCGCGCGTACCCAAGCCTCTGCGTCCTCTCTCTCTCTCTCTCTCTCTCTCTCTCTCTCTCTCTCGATGCAGGTACGACGAGACGATAAAATCCGGCGAGAGCCAACGCAAAATCGGCTGAATCGACTCGCGTGTGGAACAGCCGCCGGAACCACGGACCCATGCAAATTGCATTAATATGTCGTGTAAACGGCCGGCAAATTGCTTCACCATCGATTTCGGTGCGCCAGCAATATCGTTAGACGCGAAAGCCGCCACTCTCCTCGTCGACGCGTGGCGTTGCTTCCATTTCGTACCGGTGACCGCTAACATTTTCCCCGGCTATGTTTCCTTTTTTTGTCACCTTGTCTTCCTCCTTTACTGTCTGTTTTATATATGTAAGCGGTATATATGTCGTGTAATTCGCGTAATTCGCAGCAATTTTCACTGTTTTTAAGCACTGTCTCGAGGTTTTAGTCGGCTTGTTTTAAGAACGGCGATTGCTGGCTGGTAACAAATTTTGCCAGCGCGAGATTAACGTCGTTACGTTCCTTAGGCAATTTTCGATCCAACTGCGGTTTTCTATCGTGAACACTTTTTCTAAACAGGAGAAAGAAGTGTAGAATGTAGTACCGTTCCAATTTCACGCAGAATTTTTTCCTTGAAAACACGTTAATAGCGATAGGCGAGTTTTGATTTATCGTTCGAATTATGCATTTTTTTTTAATAACTATTTCTTTATTCGAAGGTCCCCTGTCTTATATATGTTGTACGATATTTATATTTTCAGGCAAAACTGATGTACTCATCAATTTTTATGTTCCGTTTAACAAACTAGAAGTTTCTTTGTGCGTTGAATTAACAGCGGAATTTCGTAGCAAAAATAATAGAATATTGGAAATTTCTTTTAAATTAAGATGCTGCAAATGCTAGAAGTTGGAGTATTTTAGTCACGCGTGAAGAGAAAAGATTCAAATAAAAATTTTAGGATACTACAATGAATATTAATATCAAGAGAGAAATTGTACTCGTAATATATTAAATGAACAGCATAAATGAATTTAATTAAAAGCATATCCTTTTCTCCCCTACGTATACTATTTTACTTTACGTATATTTTTATAATGTAAACATTTAATCATCAACGAATTAACCTTTCTACGGACAAAAATATCTTGTGTAAAATTCCTAATATAAAACGAAGAGTAAGTTGCAAAAGGAAAATGATCGAAACGAGGATAACTAAAAACAGAGCAATTGGATTTTACTTTTTAAACGGAATTGGTTTGAAAAACCGATCGAAAAGAGGGAAAATAATTTTCTGGAGGGCGAAAGAGCAACATAACCGCGCTGCCATAATATAATTCAAAGAATATCGCGTGTTTATTCATCAGGCGAATCTTCGATTCGCCAGAACCAAGTACCTACCTCGTCGATTTCCAATATCCAATTCTCTAGAGGAATATCTGCTCGAGTACTCAATGAGCGGCAGAAATACCATTCATCAAGGATCATTAAGCAACGACTGATGCTGGTCGTAATCGTGCGCAGAACGTCGTAGATTGATAATTCTCCACGTTCCCCCTCGATTTCTCACGGAAGTACGGGGACGCTATCGAAGGGGTGAGTTCCACTGCGAATCCAACGTTCAAGCAACAGGTTAACATAGTTTTTTCCTCTTCCCGAAGGGGATTCGTGTGTTCTGTTTATTTAGTATTTATTAAACGATTATTTATTATTATACGCGTGCACGTGTTTAAGAGATACATCCTCAGTAAATTTCATAAATTCTATTAACCTAAAATTATTGCCTTAAAGCTTCTTAAAGCTTAATTGAACCTTTTTTACTTTTAACAATCCTCCTTGAACCTTTTTAACAATCGTCCTTGTTTCGTTAATCTTCATTCTGAAATTTATTGGTCAGCTCATATTAGCAGCTTATTTTTATATAAAATATCTTTATCTAAGGAAAAATTAATTCATTGGCGATTACAAAAAATATTGGTTGCTGCTTCAATAGCTTAAGTCTAAAACACGTACAATTTTTGACTAATAACACAATCAAAATAGTGTTCATTGTTCTGATAATGATTTATATCTGCTAACAATGGCAAGGAATTCCTACATAGCTTTTATGTATAGTATGTAGTACAGAGATGAAGTATAATAGAAGAGGTGCATTCGTTTGAAATGTATAAAACTTTAGTCATATTGTTTAATCTACTTCTGGACATTGATACAATGTAATAAAGTGATTATAGTAAATAGTAATAAAAAACTGGAATTATAGAATTTTTAGTTGAAAGAAACAAATTCTCCCTCTCATTCCCTGTCTCTCTTTCTTTCTCTACTCTACATGTTACTATATCCTAAAAAATACTGGTCTATCCATAAAACATTTCGAACGTCATAAAAGCCAAACCAAAATAAACTATGAACATCGAAACCAGAGCGACCCAGTGGTACAATAAAAATATCCACGTTCCATCCTCGGAAACAAAACAATCGATGCGAGGGAAAAGCCGAGACGAACAAAAACCATCCTCCTAAGCCAAATATAAAAAAAGAATCGACGAAAAGAATAATAAAAGATAAAAAAGACTGATAAAAGGTAAAGAAAATACCGACTCCTCCTCAACAAAGAAATCGAAATAAAAGAAAGAGGAGTAAAAAAAGGGGGAGGAGTAGGGGGAAGAAGAAATGAAAGACGGAAGCGAAGCAGAACAGCCGGAAAAGACAAAGAGGGGGATGAAAGAGAGAAAGAAGGGTTAGACGTCGTGTGGACGGCTCGAAGAACAGCAACAAGTGGCAGAGCGACGACTCTTCTCTCGGTGGAACGACAGAACAGAGTCGACGAAATCGGGTAGAGAGCAGACGCGCGACCTTTGAACCGGCCTCCGCGAGGGCCGGAAGCGAAAATTCATCGCGGAATCCGCGCGGAGCTCGTAACGGCGGAAGGAGAGTACGGAGGGCGGTAAAAAACGTGTTCGAAAGTCCCGAGTTTTACGTCACAGCCGGCTTTATTTTCCACGTCGCATGCTCTGACTTTCAATGAAGAGAACCACCTACACTGACAAATGCTATCCCTAATGAATCTCGTGAATTCCTTACGAACCATTCCTCCGATAATAAAAATTGATTCAAAGCTATTTTCTTTAATTATCGCTTCATCTTTGTTCCTTTTATCTTCAGAATTCTTAGTATGCAATTTTCTTTTATTTCTGCGTCGTTGGATATTAGTAGACCGCGGACTGACATTTTTATGGGCACGATTAAAGAAATATAATTTAAATCGAAATTCGTTTTATTTATCAAAGATTATAACGAATATTATTTTTGATATTTGATATAATTTTCTATGCTGTATACGTTCTGACCACGTTTGCAACTTTAAATTTCACATACATAATTGCATAAAAATTCACAGTCTGGTGATTAGTAAATTGCGATTTCATTTATGAAAATAAATTGGAAGTTTTAGATGAAGATATAATTAGAGGTTTGTGTGCCAGGTAATTTGAAAGTACATTTCCGTAGAGAAAAATATCTTGCTACGCGATAGCAACGCGTTTATTGAATGTGACATTTCTTGGTTTATTACGTATTTATTTTTGAATGGTGCTTTACAAGCTTTTAATTAACTATTTGCGTTTCATATCGGAATGAACAGATTGGCATATTAAACAGCAAAACAACTCATGCAATTTTGTTGCAATTTTCTGTTTTCGAGCGTAAAAAGTTATTTATCAGATAATGAGGAACGAAACGTAACAATCGCAAATTAAAATCTTTAAAATTCATGTTTGAGACAGATTTATGGTCTCTATGATGATGAATTATTTATCAAAATTGGCCATTAACCTTTGCAAATGTTGTATATTGCTTATAAATATAAATAGAAGCGGACATATATATATATATATATATATATATATATATATATATATATATATATATATATATCATTATAATGCGCTAACATGAAACAAATATCTCATTAAAAATCTATGAATCCCTTCTTTCGTTTCTTTTATTTGAAATTAAATTTTATTTCGTATCTGCTATTAGTTTGTTCGTAACAAAGCTGCTAATCCCTTTCTTCTAGTGACTTTCTTCTACATTGAAGACTTTCGATAGGGATGAAGATTTTGTAATAGAAATTAATGTCCTTTAGATAAATTAGATAAATTAATTTTTTACTGGAGCCTTATATTCACTTTTTGATTTCCATCATATCGTTCCCTATTTTCCTTTTCTTTCTCTCTAATAACTTTCCATATCCTTAGATTAAAAACGAAAACTAACTATAGATAAATATCTATAACCAGTAATATATTTCAATTGCTATAACAGTAAAATAATAATAAAATTCGTACATTTATCTAAAAAAAGAACAAATCAATTTAAATCAAGAATGACTATACCAAGTGGAAGCAACGTTCGCGATGTACATACTAAGACAAAGCCGTAACGAGAATAATGGTTGCCCCACGAATTTAATGAAAAATTTAATGGAGAATTTAATGAAGAATTTAATGAAAACTCGGGTCGTATCTTCTGGTCCGGAGGACGATTAATCTTCTGACAAGGGCCTCGTTGAGGGCCGATCCGATCGTCTCGGTTCGTTCTGTACGTAGCCATGCGCGTCGGATTCCTTCCGCCGGACGAAACTCATTCCCGATGACTCGGCGGTATGTTTTCGAGCAGCATGGGAACCACAATTAGGGCTCACGGGCCAGAAATGGCGGAATAATCCCACTGCTTTGTTCGCCATTTGGTATTCGATCGTGATTGCTTCTCCGGATAAGAAAATCGACGACGACTTCTTCGTTTATCGATCGCATCTCCTCCGTGGCAAGAAGCTCCTTAAAATCCACGGACATTTGTATACAAGCTTGACGACACGTTTCCAAGCGTGTCGATTTTTTTACGACAGATTTCTTCAAACGGGACTTTATTTATTACTTTCTCATTGGATGAAAGTAATACTAAAATACTGTCTTTCCTAAAGTAGTATCGCGTTTGTAAAGTGTCTAACGACAAGAGCTTTTATATAGTACTATTTAAACAAAAATCTTCATCTTAGATCTTCATTTATTTATTACGATTTTCTCAGCACGTTTTCATCGCTGTAAATCCAGAAATTGCCTTCGAGCAAATATTTCTCCTTTAATATTTATACAAATTAATAAGAGCTGTTAACCGTCCAATAATTTCAGCATTCACAATGTAACCGATTTATAAAGAGGTTCTTGAAAATTAATTAATATTCTCCACTTGCAGCGTTTCCTAATTAAAAGATCCAACTCTCTTATGCTATAACTAGGTTGGAGATGGAATTTGTCTGCTAAATACGTTATTCGAACCGGTGTCGTCAGAAGAGAGAAATACCGCGACAAGTATCGAGTTTCCACGTTTATTTCGAAAATTTTGTCATCGTACGGAAAACGAGGTCTGACCTGGAATTTTACCTCGCAATCAGCTGATTCCTGAATTCGTGTGTACATCTAATTATCGACACCGAGTTTGCGCAAAGTCAACTTTTCATGTCCCCGTTTCGAATTTTAAACAGCCATTCGTACGAAACGTAAAGCGAGTTTCGAACACGCTGCTACGTTCACCCTGTCAATATATTCTTCAAGTTCTAATCGAATTAACGATTCTCGATCAAAGGTTCTTTCGTTGCGATACAAAAAATTTCTATGAAAAAGAAACAAGAAAATTTACTTGTATTACTTCTTCACCGAGGCCCATCGTTAATCTTTATCAATGAAAAGCAAAGAGATTATTTAAAAGTAAAGATATCTAATCCCGGATGATTTTTTCTAATTTTTAATTGGAAAGAAAGACAAGCTTCGTCTTCCTAAAAACGAACTCTATCCCTGCCTCGGCTAAATCTATTGAATTTCGAAGGATCTCGTCACCGGTCAACTCTTAATAGCCCAAGCGCCCCGTTAAGCCCATCGTCGCAACCCTAATTGCACGAAAAAGAATCCCCTTGGCTGCTTATTACAAGATCGCTCTGTCCCCTCTAATTTTCCTCCTCGTTATCGTCGATTTCGAAACTTTCAGCGAACACTTAATTGGCATGTTGTTATATCGATGGAATAAACGAATTGGGTTAGATACAGACCGAGGAAAGCGGACGATAGAACAAAACCGAGAGAAATTAAATCGTTACAAAAACAAACGACGCAAAAGGAAGGAAAATTGAATAGACGAGAAAAGGAGGAAAAGAAAGATAGAGAGAACAAATTCGTAAAGAATTGAAGGTGAAGGTAAATCTTGGAACGAGGATGAAATAACGACGGTGGAACAGGGGATGGCAAGGATGGGAGAAGTGGAAGAAGTAAGGAAACGCTGGAGAACAAGAATAAGTTTCTGTAATTTTACTGAGCAAACAGTAGTAATGGGCTTGGGGAATTCTCCAGGACTTCTAAGTGGCGGACTATCGGGGGACTGGCTTGCGACTTCAGCAATTCCGTAATGACACTTCTCGGATGTAGCTTGGTACGTGTTACGAAGCTTCCAATTAGCGTTGCTCTCGTTTACATTAGAAATCGCCGCTCGCCGAGCGTAAAACTAGTCGCTGTTCGCCGCCTAAAGACAGCACCTGGCGCATCAAGATCGTTAATTACTTAATTACCCGGGTACCGTGCGTCCTAGGGCGCAATTTTCGCTGGCTAATGGTAGCTGCGAGAACGCCGCTTCTACGCGTCTCCCAACCTACGAAAATCTTGACGAAACCAACTCTTTGCGGGGACACTTGTTTAACGCAAATCCACTAAGCGACGAAAAAATTACGGTTCTCAGAAAAGATCGAAGTTTCAGTTGGAATATTTTGTCGTTTTTCATCGACATACGACGAGAAAGATGGTTTCGTAATTTCTGTTTGATTGATTAACAAATTTAACGATGTTTAGAAGTTAAACCGATCGATTCCATCCGAATCATGATGTCAAACCGATTTCTTGAAAAATTGACGCTTTCTAGTTATGTTCTGCGCGATGCTTCTTACTACGTTGCTTCTATCATTTATTTCTGTATTTATTAATTTAGTTTTTAAGCTGTTGGCTTAACCATAACGATTATATATCGTATTATTTGGTTGTAGGATTAAACGTTAATCGTTAAACGCACTTTAAATAGCGGATTAAATGTATATTTTGTTACTCGTATTATTTTGACCAAACTTTTTCCTTTTTTGAAACTGAAAAAAATTTGTTTACACGCGTACCTACACGGGCGGAGGTAGCAAAAATTTTCAATTACCTCACAGCATCTGCATGTTTTAATAAAACTAGCAATATGTGTGCTAATAAATTAAGCCCCACCGATTCGTACGCTAATGGTATATTTCAAAATTAAACTTCGTTCGCGCGCCCTTTATGAAAAATTCATATTTACGCCAAAACTTTTTTCAAAGAGGTATATAAATTAAACGATTCTCTCATAAAAGCACAATATTAAACTCGATCTATAAAAGAAACTTCTGCACGTATTAACACTCGTGCAACCATATCTCTCTCTCTCTCTCTCTCTCTCTCTCAATCAAACCTGTTTAGTATTATTCAAATATGTCACTGCGAAATTTCGATATTCCCTTATAAAACATTCTTAATACAAATAGAAATCCATTAAGAATAATTAAAAATCCATAAATTCCACAAAACAAAGTCACTACAAAAGTCGTCACAATCTTTTCACAAGAATCAATTATTTCTTTAAAATTCTTTCATTAAAATAAAGTCAAAGTTACAATCACTAAAACACTACAATGTATATAAAAATCTGTCGATTCAACAAATCATCGTTAATATACAGGACATCGTACTTTTTTTACAAAAATTAATGTTACATTAGATGGATAACGAGTTCATTTGTCTTTTACTAGTGTATATGTTATAAAGAACGTACTAATGCAAGAATGTTTCTTACGAAAGACATATATTTATAAAAAGCATGGGATAAATATGTTATTCCCCGATTATATGCGTAACTCGATTTTACACAAAAATAACAACGCTTTATGTGCTCGTTTGAGGAAACGCGAACGGACTTATTTTAATCGACTTAATATTTTATCAAACTTATCATTAGAATAGTATCAGTATCTTCAGTATCAGTATCTTTAAAATACAAGCTCAAAATATACCAAATCTATAAAATGAAATTGATTTAGCGATTTCAACAAAGATCACAGCTCCGTAAAATTACTAACGCTTCTGTTTCACGTATCGATCGCTGAAAAAACGTACAGAAGGTACAAGGAAGACGTATCGCGACGCGAGACGTGGCGTGGAAAGAAAACTCACGATCCTGGCCAGAAAGCAGCAGATTTATGCGAATGTTTAATGAGAGTCTCGGTAAACGAGACTCGGGCAAACGAGATTCTGTCGGAGAGATTCCAATATCATGTATGAAGCGGAGCAAAGTACACTTGAGGGGTAGCTACTTCCTGCCGGCGCTGCACGGCGGCAGCTGCTTTTGTATATTCAATTTAGGGTAATAACCAGCGCCGCGGGTAATTTGCTGGCGTACGCAGACTTTATGATCATGTTACTGATCGTGTAAAAGAATGAAAAATTTATTTATCATTAATGGATATTTATAGCATCGATATCCCACGAATGTGTTTATGCCAGATTTTCGATAATATTTCTAATGTATGGATATTCAGACATTTACCTTGAATTGTAAGTGATAGAAGCTTGGAGCTATAAAATACGATTTATTATATTTATTGTATAATACTAAACTCGTATAGTGAAAACTCCTTGATCTTGAGATATTTGAAAAAATTGTCTTTAAAGGTGTAACCATTTACCAAATTAAGAATATAATTATGCAATAAAACCTATTATATACAGCTATGATGATCACGAAAAGAAACAAAATAATTGAAATTTGATTTGTTCACAATTTTAAAATATAGAACATATGTTCTATAAAAAATAAGCAAATATCTAGATATTTTTGTACGGTAGTGTATTATATCACTGATCGATCAAAATTTCTTAATGTACAAATTCACTGGGCTTTGGTCAAAAAATAATCGTAAGTGTAATGGGAATATCGCAAAAGGGTAGAAGCGTTCACATTTAATCGACGATGTGCCGTACAGCAGTAGTATCCGGTTTCCAAGGTACGTAAAAAGATCGACGGATAAAGGGAGTCCAATAATAAAATAATGGCACTGGCACGCGATCCATGGGGATATCAGTGGTCGCGTGCACGATGCGAGTCTGTGCCCCGTAGGAAATTATTTCTTCGTTTCACGTGCGAGCTGACTCTTTATCGAGGGATGATCTATTGCGATCAAGGTGAAATTACATCGACTACCCCACAGGTGCTATTCACCTGAGGATGATAGATTCCTCGGTAAATAAAGAAGCAAGCCTTCCATTTCTTCCTTCCCTTTTCAACGCCATGCTACCTGTTTTATTATCTATTTTTGTCATCTGATTTTCATATCGGATTACCAATCTATGGTGATGTGAAGACCTAATAATAGCTTCTAATCTTGTGGAAATCACAGTGGATTTTGTAAATCGAAAGCCTGCGATCATTTTCCAAGCCGTACCAATATTGAATTCGAAATTAGTGACATAGATGTCAATTGATTTTTGATTAAGTGACAGAGTTTTCTGTAACAGAATTTTTGGTTAACATATTTTCTTTTTAATTTTTTGGTGATTCGAATAATGATGTTAATCTTTCGACTGGTAGAGTTTTACGAAAATTTGTCGGTATTAAAATTACAAAAATGAATGTCTGTAGTACTATAGTAAATGATAAGATATATAATCTCTATGACTCCTAACAGACAATGTAAATATGTAATCTGTCAATTATGTGAACAGGTAGCACGTGCTGCATTTAATTATTAATTCATCGTTCAGTTATAGTCTATAAACATTGAGCGGATTTAAATATTGTTAGGATATTTATGAACAATATCAATATTCGATGAACAATATACGATGTAAAATTTCAGTCCTCAAGTGAATATTATTTAAAGTTATTGAAACCACATAACGTTTCTTATTAAAAAGAAATTAAAATATTAAAAGACTGTAATATAAAGAATTAACATGAACAAGGATACCTTTATTCATTTTTTAATATAAAAGAACGACGTGATTACATTATATTTAAACATTGTTCTTTCTACCTTAATTGTGCTTCGTTTATTAAAATTTGTTCATTCCTTCCTCTACCGGGTTGTTTAATATTTATTAATTTCAAATGAATGGAAATTATGCAGCAATTATTACAAACGCTTTCATACGATGCAATGATCTCATCTTGAATGGAATATTTATAACGGGATACGGCGCTTTATTTCCAGAAACATGGTAAATTGCTTTCGCCGCTGATAGTGTCTTCGTCGAACATGTCTATTAATTACGTTAATTATCCCGTTCTGATGAATACAGGACAAAGTATGTTTCATGCCTCATTACCATAATTTACAGTACAAATAAACCATGGAACGAAATACAAAGAAATTGTCGGATTCATGATAAGAAATTTAAACTCTGGCAATCAGTTTGCTGCATAAATATACTGTCTATTAACACAAATTTATGAAAAAAACCCTGAAAAAATCTACAAGTAATCCATACGGAATTCGAGAACAGAACATCAAGCTGTAGAAAATTTTTATGAATATGCGTTGCATAAAACTCTTTGAAATGTTATTAGCGTTCTACTAAGACACCGTCATTATATATATTTTTCTTCGCTAAATTCTTCGTCAATTTCTTAAATCATCCAACAATTATCATACTCCACACATAAAATATTTACCGAGGAAAGAACATCCCAGAGTTTGAGAACAACATATGACTGTTAAACATACGCACAAATCCCACTCGACGGCCGCGTTTGATCCTTTCTTTCGCTAAGAATCTCATCGGTCCAACGAGTGACCAAACATCAAACAAGCTCTACAAACCGCGCGTATACCTCTAAAAAATCTGAGAAAACATTCGTCCGCCAAACAGACGAACGATGTTTAACAACCCTCTTCGGATTGTCTCGCCTGGCAGAGGAAAAGAGGCCGGTCGAGAAGCGACGAAAGGTCGATTCGAGGGGTGGTTTGCTCGGAAACGGGATACACTCGAGTATTTTTTCAACGGGGAGCCGCGAAATAAGGACCTCCAACCTCGTGAAGAACGAGATTCCCTCGAAAGGAGTGGAACCGGTTCTGGAGGCACGTGGCAAAAGCCGAACCTCGAACGTAAGTCCCATCGAAGCAACGCAAACGAAAGTAGCTCGTACGCTGACTCGAGTTCCCTCTGTTTGAGCTTATCACACGCGTACGTCCCCATTGTTTGCATGGTTAGCAAAAAAAAAAAAGAAAAAAAAAGAAAGGGAGGCCGCGAACAGGCAAATCGAGGGATGTTTTTTCTGACGACAGGTAGAGAGAGGGGAAGAGAGAAAAAGAGAAAGAGAGAGAGAGAGTGAGAGAGTGAACTCTCTCGCGGTACGTTGCTTTCGGCGTCCTCGAAACACCGATCGAGATTGTTTCTTTCTTTGCGTCTTCAACTCGAGATATTTCGCCGAACGCCAGGACAAACAGTTTCGCGAGTCAGCGAGACGCTTTCCAAACGGAATAAAGGACCAACTCCCAGTAAACACTTGTCACTTGTCCTTTGTGGTCTTTCTTTTCCTTTTTACGTGGATTGTTTTTCCTCTGTTTCTTTGATATGAAGAGGTTTCGGTAAAACCGTGCCCGATGAAGTGTTTCTGGAGTTGTGCAAATTGTTTGTAGCAAATGTGGGAACAATGTTAAAATATATATGTAGTTTGTACGTAATAATTGATTACATAAGTGGTAATTATTTTTGGATTGTTTATATCTTTTCTGCTATATGTAATTTTTATTTAGACGAATGGTGATCCGTTTTGAACTTTCGTGAGTTATTTTTCCTCTGTTTCGTCCATATGGAAGAGTTTCGATAAAATCGTGCTCGGTAGAGTGTTTTTGGCAAGAGTGCAAATTGTTTTTAGCAAATTGTATAAGAGTGGGTGATGTTTATTGAATTTGATGGATTCTGAATTTTTACAATGTATTTTTACTTGTTGGCAGGACATAAAAAATAAATAAATGGTTATTATTTTTTGTGGCTTATATCATTCTACTTTATATACTCGATAGGAGATACGCGTTAAGATACACAATTTAATTTCCATTTTTTCCGTTGATCAGTGGTCGAAAAACAAAAAACACATGCTTTTCCATCAGTTGCTGTCAGTACGTTAAAAGAATAGGTCCCTTTGATTCATAGCGATCTGACAGGTGCATCTATCCGGAACTTTATTAAAAACACTGGGTCATCATCGCTATCATCGATTCGCGTACATCAGTCCTCGCGGGTCGATCGAACGCATCTAGTGGACCTTTCGAAACGAATTCGTCCTGGGACGACCTAAATGCGGCCAACAAAAAGATAGAAAAGATAGACTGAAATAAACTACATATAAATAAAAAAAAAAGGAATTGGAAATTGAAAAAAAAGATGAAAAAGTGTTAAACAAATAGGTGATTCTTGCGAATTCAGAACCGGTCGAATAGAGAAGAAAGGTAAAAAACAAAAAGCAGTGACCAACGATGTTTCGATTACCGTCCATCCTCTCCAGCACGAAAACGAACCATTCGGTGCAATAACGTCCGTGTAATGGTTGTTTCAGCTTTTGTCTCTCTTCTTTTGCGAAATAACTGCACGTTGTGAAATCGGTACACAGTCGATTTATCCCCGTGCATGTAGCACCCCATGACTCCTGCCATTTTTTCTTTTCTTCAAAGTTGAAACTTCATTATTCTTTTTTCTTCTACCGCTTCCTTTCTCCATTACCCTCCCAGACGTTCCTTCTTTTTTGACGATCCCTTTTTATTCCACTCGCGATCGTCCTTTTCCCCTTTTTTTCTGCTTCTCTGTTGTTCATTCGTTTCTTCTTCAGCTTCTTCTGTCTGCCCCTTTTATCTCTTTGTCTTTTCTTTTCTCTATCTCCATCCGCCACTTTGACCCACTTGCTGCTTTTCTGCATTAAACTTTTCTTCTCCTACTCTTTGAACTTTCTCACAATCGACCTTAGTGTTTGTCTTTCCGTTCGATCGATATTTCATCGATCGCGTTCTCTGATTGTCACTCAGCTTCTTTTTTTAGCTTATTTTTATGTTCTATACACTCGAGAGATTATAGGCATTTTTCCTTTAATTGATAATCGAAAAGTTGCGACGATAAACGATGAAGTGTCAAAGAAACAGAGAACGATCTTTTTAGAGGGATAAATTTCACTAATCCGATGTATTTTTCACCATTTATTCATTCCTTTAAATTTGTAAATGTATGTTGAAAATTCATAGCGTGTGAGTGATATACGATGCAGATGCTCGAATCAATAGAAGTATAAGTTTTTGTTTCTAGTGTATATTCTCAATTTTGCTACTTGAATGTTTCAAACAGATGGAGGAAAATTTTAGGAAATATTTGAAATGGTAGAAACTTATTACATTCTCCAAAATAAAATATCGCGCTTCGTTTTACAACCAATTAAAGCGTCGGTTATAAATTCGAATTAATGGTTTGCCGTCGCTTAAGGCTGGATTATTAAACCGTCGAGCAAAGAGTTCTTGTTATCAGGATAATTATCACAACGGCAATTTACTTTCAAAAATACCTCCACGAAAATTTCGTGAAATTCTTTGAGAGCGACACTTTTGCAGAAATTTAGCAAAGCGCCACAGGCTGGTGCATCTTTCTTCTTATTTCGTGTCTGGTTACCAACTTTTTCCTGTTTCAACGAGCAGACAGAAGAGTAACGCATTTCGCGTGATGAGAGTGCACTCGTGATAATTTATCCTATTGTAGGTGGAAAATTTAGAAGGGACTTAAGAGTCCGGGTCATTTGAGGCATTTTAGATAATGAGACGGTCTCTGCTAACTAGTTTCCCGGAAATGAAACGTTTCTAACCCTTTCTAAATGTGATGTGAAATTGTACCGATCTACTTAAACGATATTCTTCAGGACTGAACTTTTTCATAACGATATTTTGTTTTCTAAAAAAGTTTCTACAGAATTTTTCGAGCGTATACGTGAGGCTGTGTTAGGCTAGCGATGTTCCTAAAATTTTTCTATTGATCAGACCATCTTTCACAAACTTCCGCAAACATAATACCGATATGTAACAGTCAAACTATCGACTAAAGCATAAAATTCGGACCGAGGAGATCAAAATGAAAAATATCTAATGCAAGTGAACCTAATTCAAAACCTTAGTCGTCTATTTTTCAAAAAAAAAAAAAAAAGAAACTTTAAGTCCCAAGAAATGTATCGTTAAAAATCCATAAAATTTCTGTGAAAAATTATGAATTGATCATTTTGACCGTTCTGTTACATGTAGCGTTAAAAAAGACACATTTTTCGTGTTATTCTTCGCAGTTTATCAAAAAATTCAGAGATCTTCTGCAGGCTACGTTTCTCGACGAGCGATTTCATGTCTAAGGACACTCAAGACCTTGTGGCTACCACCACGTTTCATCGGGGCACTGACTCCATACGTCCATAACGACCCCATCGGATTTGGCCCCGTCGACGTCCACCTTAGCAATTCGTTTTCTCGAGTTCTTCTCCTCCTTCGTTCCTTCCTTCGCTCGGTTCTCGCTTTTTGGTCTGGAGCAGCGAACTTCGATGGCTTAACGACGACTCGACGGTGTGTTCAAGCGGAAAGTTCACAGAGACCTCTTAAGGGAATTTATGGATTCTTTTTTCTCGTCTGGTCGAAAGTTAATCCCGTTGAAATTGATCGCAATTGATCGTCTATGGGCTCCCGTGAATCCCGCGGCTCGTCGTCCGGGTACCATCCTAAATGATTCGATGAAATTTGGAAGAAATGAAGGTTTCTCCGTTTGAAATATATAATTTTCAAATGTATAGGAATTTGAAGAAAATTTTACTGTTTCTGTAACTGGAACCTTATTTCCTTTCCCCAGATACAGTATAGTTTTTCTATAAATAAATAATACAAATAAGTATCTTTGCATTTAGCTTCACTTTATCGATCATTACTTGAAAAAACTGTAAAAATGTTACTCGGTCACCACTCGATACCATATACGTACTTATCATGACGATACAATATTCTTCGCTAGATGTGAAGAGGATAACGAATATTCGATGAAATAGTAAGTCGTCCAAATGCAATGTGTCTGTTAATAACAACGTACATGTTAAAGAATTAAAGCAAGGGTATTTTTAATATTATGCGCTGAGTATTATTAATGTTAGATTAGATATTACTAAGTTGTGTTAACCATTACATTTTTATATGACACACGAGTATGTGTCTACAAAGATCGTCTTTCATCCGTTGAAACAGTCATTTCTAAAAAATACTACGCGACATTTCAAAACACTACGATACAAATGCTTTAGGTATCGTCTCCGGAAATAATTTTCACCAGCAATCTAATTTACCAAAGATTACGCATTTCCCCGTTCTCGTTACGTGAAATACGTTCAAAGCGTTCATGGCTAGTCTCATAGTCAAGCGTTTTTCCTACAGGAGGCACAACACGGACGAAGGTTTCAGCAGATCGTATCGAATAAAGCGTCGAGATCGCGATCGCGATTCCGGAAGCATCGTCAGATATAAAGCAGTTCTCTCGGATACTCAGGACTAGCCGGTCCCGCGAAAAGATAAATGGGTTCGTTCCCTCAAAAGTAACACGTCGACCCCGTTTTATCAGGAATTCGTTCGTTCACGTGGCAGGTTGCATTAAACCCAGCCGTGGCGCGATAACGAACAGCCGGCACTGTTATTATTCTGTAATCCTACGGCTGTGACGTTTCGAACGGATTGATTCGCGGCCGTGTATAATTACGCGAGCCTTTATCGCGCGCGAGCAAACGAAGAAACGGAGAAACAACGAAGGGATCGGTAAAGTGGGGAGGGTTAATGGAAGCGGAAAGGAAAGGGTGTGTCTCGCAGGGAAAAAGAAGGACGCGGTAACGAAGAGCCAGGCAACCCGGCAATTCTGATCTCTTTTAAAACTTTGTTAACTCACCAAGACACGCTGTACATGCCGAGACATTTTTGTTATTCCCCTGATGGAAGTTTTTAAGGCGAACAAGCTTTCTGGGAAGGTAACTTGTACATATATTGCAGATCGTTTTGACATCTTGAAAGCTATGATGAAGATAAAGGGGTACGTTGTAACTTGTACCACTTAAAGTGGATTCATTGGTTAAAGGTAGTTTAAAACGATTTTTCTCGGAAAGAAGTTTTTGTAGAATATGAAAGAATCCATCGATGAGTGCGTGCAAAAGTATAGTGTATAATTTAAACAGGACGTGTAGTTGCATTTTTCATTGCCACTGTAATGGGATACGGCCGTCATGATGATGTTGACAAGATTCCAAGCCAAACTGAAAATATATGTAGAAGTTACAAGACATTCGTGACAAACGCATATATTTAGTAGAAAATTAGTAGACAGCGCGAATGATCATCTTAAAGATACAATGAATGTTAAGAATGATTCTATTGAAACTTGTCGATGTAATAAGTACTTGACTGTTTAAATACTTTCGTGATCTTTGCAAAATATATACTTGCATTATATACATTTTTATGTTTGTTCTAAGTCTCATCCACATAGAGTTAACGAAATTTCAAAATGCTTAGTATAACACACATAATATATTCGTAAAAGGTTTCTACGAGTGTTCGAATACTTTCACGAGCCGCCGTATATAACGAACAATACTTATCCATCTTCTTCGGTACCGAACAACAAAACAAGACACAGATAGAACAGAAGAGAATATGAGGAATGCAGAGGAACGGAACGAAGGGGCACGCAACCCCGAAACATTAATCTCCTTAAAACTAAGCCAAGTATTACGCGATTAGTTGCTGCTTTAAATTCGTTCGGACGGAAGCGGCGGAAGCAGTGGATTTACGGACGGCAACCAGTTGTATCGCGGGTATTACGAAGTTATCGAATAAAATATGCATTCCGGAATCCATACTCTCTCTCGTACGAAAGTTACCTCCGAAAATTATTCGCGCGCTTGCGTTTCTGACCGTGGTTTGAACACCGCGGGCATAAATAAAGGAGAATTTGCCGAACGGCATATATCCTTGGAACGTTAATCTTCTTAAAACCACGCGGCAAGTATTATGTGATTAGTTGCCGCCTTAAATTCGTCCCAGCGTAATCTTTTTATAAGAGGATTTCCGGTTTGCTCTCGTGGTGCCGCGTATTAATCAGTTATCGAACGAGATTTGTCCCGCTCGATTGTGATATCTTTACCACATCTGCTTTTTTATCGAACGATTATATGGCTGACGAGTTTCTTGAAATTAAATATGAAGTTAATTCCTTCGAGGAGAGTGGTATAATTTCGGTATTTCTACTTAATGATTATTGTAAGATGATACAAAACATTATACTGCCATTGTAAGTATTGTAAATATAGATAATCTTGTGAAAAAGATTATCTATATTTACAATACTTACAATGGCAGTAAAATCTATTGTTAAAAATGTGAAATTATGAAATGTGAAAAATTGTTTTTTGTATTATTGTGCAATAACGTTGAGACGTTCGTTGATTTTTGTACTCAAAAGAATTCATAAATGAAATAATATTTTGAACAGCATGAAGAATTCAGAAGGTCCCTTACCACATCAATTTTCTAAAATTCCAATCTTCCTGGAGCAGTTTTAACAATTTGGAATTGAGATCTCTTATCATATATTGGAATTTACAAGTTTTAAGGAAGCTGAACATTTATTGCGCGATGATTTTCTAAATACTACAATATCGATTAATTGTTATATCTTATTTACTTAAATTATAATATTTGATAATATTGGTCACTTTTATCCTCTTTATTTTAAGTTATACGAGCTCTTAAGTTTTTTTTAGAAATTCTATAGTATAAGACGAATCAAATTTCTGAACTTTTGTTACATTTCCTTAATGAAACAAGTTACTATCGAAATTAGGAACTATGTACACATTCCACTATACCTCGATATGTCAGTAAATGTGACGCGTGTGTAAGTTTATTAATGTTTACCAAGGCGCAATTTCCTATTGGCCCAGGGCGTTTCATTAGCGTTAGATGTCTCAAGATAGTCACGATGTCACATGAATTACCAAACTGTCTCTTGTACTGAGATGGGAATGATCACTTTTTGCTATTATCCTAATCGCTTCGCTAATATATCTTGTATTATTAAGATGAAATAGAGAATTGTTGTAGGTACTCGATCATTAAATACACGTAGCATTTTCGACGCGAGTATTGGAATTCATATTCGGTACTCGGTACGCGGAACCTACAGCCATTATCAATAATTTTCGTAATTTCAGAATTTACTTTTTAACTGAAAACAATATTTACATTTTAAATAATATTCCAGGAATATCATAATATCTTCATAATTACTTAAAAATCTCGCTAATCCTAAGTACTAATTATCAACGCAATAATCAACCTCTAATACCCACCTCTTAGTAATTACAATATAAACAGGCAACTCGACGACTGTCTCCAATAATAATCAAAACAATTATATCGTTGTCGCTACCGCCGCTTTTAGAAGAACAAAAGCGCCGACAACGCGGTTCCCTCGTTTAAGCTTCGTTCATCCTGGTCTATGGCCCCACGGAGGAAGGAACAATTTAGGGGCGGAAATCATCGATTACTACGCAAGGATTAGTGGTTTGGTCCTCGGGCCAAATCTCCCCTACACGCCATCGGTATATCTTGCATGTCTCCCAATATGACCCTAAATTAGATAGATTCTGCAGGCTTAACGTTGCGAGAGAACTCGACTGATTTGTCTGCAAATACCTTTATCCCTCCCTGTTTCCCACTCTTCCTACGTTGAGTCTCTCTTTCTCTCTCTCTCTCTCTCTCTCTCTCTCTTTCTGTCTTTGTCTTCCGTTTACGAGCAAAAGTTATATTACCCAGGCGTTTCCCAACGTCACCACGCCGACGAATCCGCGCTAATTTCGAGCGAGCGCCTGGGGATCCTTCGAGAAGCGCATTTCCGGAATTCGTGAACCCTTTGATGTCGAGTAAAGGTGAGCAAGGAGAGGGTTCGAAGAAGAGATTCTCCTGTCGAGATAGGTTTTTGTTCGTCTACTACTTGATGCGTCGGGTACTTTAATGGATGATTCATTCGTTCGCTCGTGGAATCGTTGTTTTATCGAGGGTGCTAATTTCATTTCGTCGAACTGAAAATTTATAACCACGTTAATGTATTACGTAAAAGCTTCGTAGTAAAATGTAATAAATGAATTGAATTACTGTGCTTAGGAACATTTCATCTAATGAGATCGAATCTGTGTATACGAATGAAAAAGCATTTCACAGTTGATTTTAATTAACTAATTCTCCGTTCATTATCGTTCATTAATTCGTTCATTATCATCGTCTTCGATTATATTAACTTAAAAATCTAACTCCATTAAATTACACAACGGATTCTCTAGACCACAAAACAACCGCAAACACTGCAACAACTTTAACAAACTTTGTTCGCCCTAACTATAAAGTTGAACTTGATTAATTAATGTTCTTCGTTTATTAACTCCTTCGTCATTCATCTCCTTATCCTTATTACCTTAAAAATTCAATTTCTGTAAATTATACAAACTCCCATCCCAAACTACAACCGCGACAACTTCAAAAAACATACAAGTTTCACCCTAACCATAAAGCGCAAACTTCCATGGAGTTGATCTTGCTTCGCGCAAAAACGCGCATCGTTAATTAACGTTCTTGCGTGTCGAAAGAACGAAGGCATCGGGTAATGAGTCTCAGCCGACAGAGTTCCGGCAATCCGTAATATTTACCATAGGGGTGGTTCGCTGAACTCCACGATCGCATTGCTTTCCTGGCTTGGAAACGCCGACCACCGCTATCCAGGAGCGAAATCTGTTTGAAGGGGCTGTTTTGCAAATACTCCGTGGGAGGATAATACGTAGGGACATCAGTGGAATGATGAATGCGCGTAACAGCTGCTACAAGCTCATGTGGAACGAGGACGCGTGACATCCTGCTAAAAAGCTTCGACGCGTCGTCGAAAAAGCCACCCTCTTTTTCATACCATTCGAGGGTTAAACGAAGGCGACAAACGACCAAGTGATTAAGCCAGTTCTCCTCTGTTTTTTCTCTCTTCTCTCTCTCTCTTTTTTTTTAAGTCCACGCTAGAGGGGCTTTGATTTGACGATGCTTCGATGGGTAGACACGCGAGACGGGCGTGTCTCTCGGGGAAATGTGAAAAATCGATGGCCCCTTTTTAGGTTCGTGATTAAAAGAAGCAACCACTGCGTGACTGTCGAACGCGTTATCCGGTCCTCTTTGGCACGCGACACGCGACTATGTGAGATAGTAGTAGTGAGAGTAAGTGAAAGGGATGGTTGTTGCGGTAAGGTGAATCGGTAATTCTGATCGAAGATAGGGGAAAGATTCGATATTAAGTTTCCTGATGCACGGAAACTCGAAACTTGATTGCGTTTGAATGGAATTAGGATCGTTAGAAGTAGTAGTTTTGGTAGAGAAATCTGTATTTTGATGATTCGATGTGGTTAAGTGAAAATGGAGGAAGAGTTTATCGTAGTTAAAATGTTTTAATCTTTTGGTAATGTAACACGAGAAGGAACACGAGAGACTCCAGTAAATGGTTATATTACTATAAATGTCATTGAAATATCTTCTTAAATATTGTTATGTGTAACACAGTAATTGTAACACAATATTAATAATTATTATTAATTATTATTACACATCTATAAACATCTTTGTGTGTGTCTGATGCAAGTAATGCAATAAAGTTTGAGAATGGAAAAATAATTATTATCTACATTTTTCAGTCTGAATTCTTTCCCCTTTTATTATATTGTATTATATTTATTAGAGGGCTAAACGATCAAAATTTTAATAATCTTCAATTTAGATCAGATTTATATTACAAATCCTAATACTTGTGTAACAATTACGATGATATACTTCTACTTTCGTACCATACTTGCGGTTACTGATAGGTTATATTTAACAGTAATACACTTGACATATAGTTTGCTACTGCGCACTAACCTATATTTTACTTTATAATAACAAAACGATAAAACGATTAATTCACGCGAAAATCGAGGCACAATTGAAACCGTCAATAGAATTCACAAGTTTCACTTCGAAATAAAATCAATAATATTTACATTCTGCGAAACACTGTTTTCGTTCTCGAAGATTGTATAATACGTATAATTGATGCATATAATCGAAATTCATATATAATACGACATACGAGTAAGATACATGAACAACACTTACATAAAGAACGCTGTCGTGGATACAGGATCTCGATTGATTGCACAGTCTTGATCTTTACACTTTATTCGCACTAAATTACAAACGAATTGCGCATAAAAGAATTAATACGATATGGAACGTCCACTCAAAGCGTTGTACGTTGCGAACTCTGCCGGTAGGAGCCGGTTTTCACATACATGAATGATTTCGTATATCTTCGGCCATGTTCGACATTTTCCGAAGAAAACATCGGATGTGCGTGAATTTCGTACGTTGACACAGAATGAAATATTCAGTTTTGGCAAGTGTGACTACGTAATGTGTAGTTTTATTAATTCATTATTTGTTTCGGAAGACGCTTATTTACATGTAAGTAATTCATTTCTTATCATATATAAACTGTACAATGTAATATTCTGTGTTTATAAATCGTTAGCTATATTATGCATAACGTTTGTTTATACAGCTCGATATATTAATTTATGTAATTATATATGGGAATGTATAAAGAAGTTTCAAGCGTAGCTTTAATGAAAATTTAACCTCGATTACAAAATGTCCGCGTAAACATTTTAGAGTATCTTTTATTTTTAATAAGACTGGTATTTGATGTCGGTTATGAATTTTAAATTGCATACATTCCTTAATAAGAGTATCAGTATGTCATAAAAGTATCGTTGTGGTATATATTCTATTTAAATTACATTAATTATTCAACTCAATTAATTTCCCAACTCTTAAAAGTATTATTTTTAAAATTTCATTAACGCTGTAATAGGACGCGACTCTTATACTTATATTGATAACATTTGAAACCAATCTGGAAATATATATAAAAATTTCTTGTTATTTGTTACAAACATTAGCTAACCTAACCTAACCTGACATTCTCCGCCTGCGTTCCTCTTGCAATATTCTTTCTTTTCGTCAAAATCGTGACGTCAATCACCAAAATCTAGACATACCAAAGAATCTAAAAACGTAAGTACTTACTTTTGTCATAAAATTACTTATTCAGATTCTTACATATGAATACAATTATTATTAATGTATTTCTAAAAGGAATTGCATAATTTTTAATATTTAACTGTTAGAAATCTGGGCAGAAAATTATATCATAGATTGCAGATTCTTTAATTTTCTCAACGTCAAGGAAACAAAGCAATATTGATATTTATGCAAGAGGAGAGGACTAGAAAATATAAACATAATATTAAACCTACTATTTTTATCGCGTAAATATAACAGATAAGTGAATAAATTGCGTTACATTTTAACAATATCTGCCGTAATGTATTAAATTTGTATAACTGACGATTTTACTGGAACATTTTATATTTCAGAGGTGCGTGTAAACTGACTATGGTTTCGCGTGTAACATTTTATGACTGACTGTAGTTTCGCGTGTAACTTATCCAAAGAGGGCTAGAACAACGCGACAGCGAGCAACGGTTAGGATATCAAAGCCCGGTTGCTGAGCTGGTCCACCTGGGAGCTCGGTAGTCCTGATACTCATGACTCAGCACACATCGCGGTCCTCTCGACTGTCGTATTTCTGTCCCAAGTTTACACACCGCGATCAAACACCGTGATTCTCCGATGGGGCCTCCTCCGATGCTCGCTGGATCCATTTCCAAGAATTGTTCGGCCACTGGCGAACGCGTAATCCGTCTCGCGACAGTTCTCTCAGCGAAGTTTCAGAAACTTGCTTGTTATCTCGAATTTCTCACCAGCTTTGACTCGATTGAAAAATTGTATCGAGCTCTTTGCTCGATTGAATTTTTACCGTGACTGATGGTCGCTTTTTACTCTGATCTCGCGATGATTTATTGCATTTGTATATACACAGTCTGGATGAAATAAACGATTGTAGCAGGCAAGTGGTATGAAATAGGTTTGTTGCATTTTTGCATTTGATTTTATGTGAATTTATTGAGTACACTTGGTAAACTTGTTGATTTTTATGAGAATTGTTTTAGAAAAGAAGAAAGAGATTCGTCCACAAGAAACTTTTGTGCATGATAGTGCACAAGTGTAAAATTTAGTAACTATATCTATTGGGCAATAGACATGTATATAAAAGAGATATGTATTGGACAAACTTCCTTAACTTCTCGTCCATTTCATCGTCTTCTTGAGGAAAGAAGTGAGTTATAACGATATTTCATTTATATACCAGTTTGTACATTATGTTTTATGGAAAGTACATAAATTAAGGCAACCTATAGAAAAGAACGCTTGTATATAACACAATGCCTCCTTAGGTAAATCCACGCGTTTCCTCAACAAATCTTATCAACATTTACGAGGTTCTTCGGAACAGAAAATACTTTGGCATTTCGCATTTGGCGCACTTTCGTGCGCCTGTACCTTCGTGGCCCATTGTGCCTTCAGTTTCCTTTGTGAATGGAGTACCTTACAAAGAAGTTTTCCCTCTTTCGCATTGTTGCCCGATGCGCGTGGAAAATGAAAGTTTAATGCTAGCCAGCGTTGTCCATGGGTCCGTTTGCACAAGCTGCACTCGTAATGGAACTTTTCGTTTGAAAATTCGCCATCGTACAATGCTATACTATCTACAAGGTATTCATTCTAGCTACATAATAGAAAATCATCGTTATCATCTTCGATTCTTTCGATGCTCAAATCTATTATCTTCTACCACGAAGAATAATGAACTATTGTAATTTCTGTGTTTCATTTTCTTTGTACTCTTAACATCTTTCAACAATGCTGTTCTCGTCGAGTCTGTATGGCACAGAATGAAAATTATATTTCATCGCATATTATTAAAATATGGATAGTTTGTAAATATTTGGTTTTAGTGCTCAGTATATCAAATGTTACTATTTTTTGTGTATTCTACACTATTCATAGAGAAAGTATTTTAAAATTTGAAAGAAAGGTATTTTAAAAAATACAGATGTAAAAGAGAAGTGAGAAGAATAGCAGGGTTAAGATTAGGTAAATATATTTCTAAGGATAACGAAGCGTAGGAAAGTCTTGTAGCTTACGCTAGTGAGTTGTTATGTCATCGTAATATCACGTTTAAAACTAGGAACAGATGCTAATATTGACTAAGAGTGATTATCAGAAGAACAAATTGACTGAAAGTCTACTAAGATGACAGAGTAAGTAAGTCCTTATTTGCTACGTAAATTCTTCTCCAAATTTTAATAGTTCAGAATATTTCCAAGGAGTAGAGAATCAGAGTCTTTTATAACTAAAACGTAGGATATAAATTTTATTATTGGCCTGTGATCCTGTTCAATTTTTATACTCTACGTGTGAAGTCAATTTTATTGCCAGAAATAAAATCTGCTACGTCTCTCCATAGCGCGCAGTAAACTCTGTTCTTCTATACCTGATAGCCATATTAAACTTGCTACGAAATTTGTGATGTGTACTATAAACATATAAAATTCGTGTAATGTTCCGTTATTAGCGTGTACCATAAATCTAGTCAACATTCGTAAACTTCTACCGTATTTCTTAACTGGTTGTAATAAATTGTTCCTTGGTAGAATTTGTGGTACTCTAGTAAAAAATTTTAATCTTGATTTATAGCCGATAGTTATAAAACTCGATCTAGTTGAAGATTACTGAGCCATTTAAATCTCATTCGGATTATTGAGATTACTTAAATTAAAACAATTTTAATTCTCCTTACCAATATGCATCCTAATAGTTATTAATAATTTATTTCCAAAGCGAGTAATAAATTATTAAATCAGATTCGTCCGAATCAAACGAAATTAATAAATTGGTACAAAGATTACCAAAGATTATATAATCTGCACAAGATTTCAGCCTACTGTATTACTTGAAAATGAAATTATGAGAATACTTCTCATGTCTGAGTTAAGGATTAAGAAACATGTGGAAATATATCGCTTACGTTAAGAGACGACCTGTTAGAAGTTCAACGATTCTCTTAATAAACCTAAAGCTTAACGAGGCCTGGCGTCATGGACCCCATTATCGCACTTGTCGTCTCAATTGTACATCTTGCAAGATCTTCCAACTATATGGTAAGAACGTGGCTAATAGCTCGCAAAGACATGGCGCAACTTTCGCTGCTGATGTTAATTTAACCCGTGACACTAGCCATAAAAATACTCGCATCATTAGCACGATCTAATGAATTCTGATAAAGTTTTCCTGTTTGAAGGAAGAAATGGTGACGAAATCATTGGAATTTCTTTACAAGAATTGCGATGTTGAAAGACAAAATTTAATAATGTGAATGAACTAAAAAAGATTGTAAATGAAATGTTTTACTGATGCAAGGCCAGTGCTTAATGAATTAAAATACTTCTTTCGACTTAATTGCAATAAAAATGCAAGAATTCAACTCCTTTAAGCCAACCATCCATATTTTCGCGTTTGTAACAAAGAAACAATAGGCGTTATCATTGACAGAGATCTGACATTCTTACTATCCAACATAAGGTTCACTGACTTTTAATAGTTCACGCATGGGTGAAAACAAAAGCAAGCGCTTGTCGCTTCGTTAACAGTCTCGCCATGAGCCACAGAGCATGGCTGTATCTATTAGACCAAGTAAGAACGAAAGTAAAACCGAAGTTCTGTATAATTACGTGGAATTATGTTACGATTACGAGAAACCAGCAATTACAGTGCAATTATACAATAGGCAGATAATTAACCGGACAAATGAGGGAAATTGATTGCGGTCGGTCCGATAAATTGCTATCTATATATCTGTTTCCATTGTTCGGGTAAACTGTTACCATACCTTGAGCACAAGAACTTTTGATTACATGTCTAGATGATGAAGAATTAGAGCAACAGTGTTCACGCAATTGGAATTGCAGATGCTTTGTAAGTTAGTATCGTGTGTGGTCGCTTACTATCGATTAGCATCATACAGAACATTTTTTATTCATTTATTATTAGCGTGTGGTCCTGATACTTCTATAAGCAAATGTTTCAAACAAAAAGCTTGTTGGTATCAAACGAATAATTTATTGACGTGAAAGAAATTTTCAAAAGTATCACTTTGTCAGAAGACAAAAATCGTTTCGTATTTTTTTAATTTATTAAATGAAGAAACGATACTTGTGAAGTTTCTTTTACGTGTTATGGAACTAAATGGAAATCAATGCTCGAAATGCTCTTATTCATGGTACTATTTATCAATTAACATTCTCTCATATTTTCACGAATACAAAGAAATCGTGCACACTGAATAAGAAACGATAAATCAGCTACATGGAGCTCCTCTGTTCAAAAATCAAAAAGGTGGAATGCAAACAATGAACGGCGCATATTTTGTTTTATTTTAAATGAAAATATAATATTTTATCAGGACGTGATACCAGTTTGTTTTTCATTTTATTTCCGCTTTACAATCGAAGCTAAATGTTTTTTTTGGGGATGAAAAACAAATAGAGATCGTTGTAAAAGAATGAAATTAAACAAAATGCAAACTTCCTGTGCCGTATGTGTTTCTGATATAGGTTAATTATTAGAATAATTATTTCCCATATTTTCATTTACACGAAGAAACTTCGAATATCGTGAAATAACAATTCGAATAGCAAACGAAACAACAAATACGGTAGAAAATTTAATCTGCGCGAAAATAATCCCTCCTCCTATGTTCTCGTGTGAACATTTATTTCCCGACCAAATGGAAAACCATCTACGTTGGAAACTGTTGTCAAAAGTATCGAAAGTACGAAATGGAACAATGTGTGCACAGTGCAGCTTTTAAGCTACACAATTTTCGTTTATATACAATATTTTCGTAATGGAACCAACGAAAGAAACGTGCAATTTCCATGCATATCGGAAGAAATGAAATTTCTGTTTTTTTAAAGATACGAAGAAATTCGGGCAGTTATTAAAAATATTGTTGAAGATATTCGTGTTTAAATAGAACACACTTCCGGCAAATGGAACTATTTCGTTCCTATACAATATAGTTAATAAATATCTTTAAATAAAATTCTGAGAAATGAGGCGCTATCAGGATACTATTCTTATACGTAAATTGTCTATAATCTTGGACCACTAAACAAGCATTAAACATTCTATAGAATATAACGAAAAAATCATGAAAGAGTCAACATTCTATAATTTTCCAGTATTAAAACATAATATAACGTAACAAAAATGTAACAAACTCGATAGAGACTCATCTTTCAATCCAAATAGCTGCAATTCACAATTTTTCCATCAAACGATCTTCATAATTCTCGACATGAGATGAATTTCACTGTTCAAAAATGTTCGTGCTAAATGATGCAGGATAATGAACGCGTCGGTATTTCCCTGTTTGCGTTCATTTCCGCATTCAATGGTTGCTTACCTTTGTAGAGAGCCATATCGTATGTGGGTCGGCCGATTAGCCTTTGATTTACGGAATCAGCATACAAACATCATAGGAAAGGTATTTGAGATTAAATGCCATAAGCATCGAAGCTTTAGTCTAGCCGATGATAGGATTGCTCGGTACGGATAAATTCGACGAACTGGAATTCCGCAGGATTCCGGTTTGACGCACGCTGCTCACAAAATACTGTCGGCTAGTTCACTTTAAAACATTCATAAAAACTTTTATTCTATATGAATCAGATTTATCGGGAAAACTTCGAAATTTCTATCGAAACAGATATCGAAACGAATAGAGAATAATAGGAATAACGTGTACGGCCTGTTTTGTATCCTATTTATTTTTCCGACAGTTCATTTCTTGTCGTTGACCTGTATCTGCATATTATCGTCGGTTACATTTACATATTATTTGTCGTAAATATTTTGCCAAATTTGTATGCTTATTGCTATTATTAGCATATTTAAATATCGCCCTATATAAATATTTATTCAAATTTCGATATTTATTCCGGCTTATTCGGCGTTGACATTTTATGCAGGAATGTCATCGCCGATAATCGAAATTAGAATAGTGATCATTGCAATTTCGTGTAAAAACAAAGCAACCAATTTACATATTTTAAACTAAATGTATTATATTATAAAACAGAAACAAGCAAGTTACCTCGAAAACGAAATATGCATAGATACAATATAAATATACTGAAACATTTTTGCGAGCCACTATATATAAAAGATACTTTCTATATTTTAATGGAAGAAAATTTTTAACATGGATGAAATCTTTTTATACAGATTACTTCTGTAACAAGTCTCAGGAGAAATATCTTCATGAAGTGTCCTTCGATGGTCTTTGGTCCAAAAATGCGAGTATCTCGCGGGTCGTGTGAATATAAAAATTTCGATAACGCAAAAATTCGACTCGATCAGACTGTTTCTCAGACTCGAGAGATATGGAATCATCAGAAGCTTTTATCGTTGGCATTTCCACGACATTGTGGCACTCGTAAAAAGGACACGCGCGTCTCGTCGCGTCAGGAGTTTTTTTTATTGTCTCGAGCTGTCCTAGCGAGCTGCGAATTGCGATTGCGTTGCAAAACCGTAAGTACCATTTTACGTTTGATGTTTTATTTGCTGGGTCAGTGTGTGGTTTTAAGGCAGCACATCATTATTTCCCAACTTTGCGACTTTTCTACTGACACTACTAACTGGTTGTTAGCTATTCGCTGTAATAACACCGTGTTTGATGTAAAATATTAAAACATCATATACTCAAAATAACTCGTAGATTATTTTACATATTGCTTTAACTTTTACAATCACTCTCTGTATTTCTCTACATTTATTTTTAATAATTAAAAACATGTACGAAATCGTACAAAATTAGAGGGCCGCTTTCTGTATTAATTTAATTTTTATAATCATATTTTCCACTGGACAAGAACACAAAATGTTCACAACTATCTAAAGATACAAAGAAACTCGTTCTATACTTTTTCAACTCCTTTCCTTTTGTTTTCTTGGTTAATGTAATATAAGCATTTATATCAACGTCTCTCTAATTGTTCTGAATAATATACATTCATAAATCATATTTCGCGATCTCCAATTATTGATTGAGATCAAGATTAGAATCGGAAATAAACTATTACAAATTCAATCAGTATTTGTCAAATCGCGACCGTAATCTGCATATTATAAGATAGGAGTTAAAACTTAAAACGCTAATAGCCGAATAATACCACACACGTTTTGACGTACGATCGCATCCGACTTCTCCATACGATATCACCTAGCATTGCAAAAAAACTTAAGCATAACACGGCACTTTCATCGAACGGAAAGATCCAATTCCTGATCCGGTGAGATTCCATCAGCGGAGTTTCCCCTGGCCGGCGGCCGTTTAATCGAAAATTGTAAAAGCTAAATTAAAATCGAACGTAGGATCGGACGAGTTCCTCGCCGGTGGAAAATAGAATTCCCGAAAAAAATCGTGGAAAGTGGTGTGCGAAGTATCCGTTCGCGACCGCGTTCCCGGACGAAAAATTTCAATCAGGGCCGCTGGCGCGAATAAAGAGATAAAAAGTAGGAGGATATAGAAAATAAAAAAAAAGTACAAGAACGGGAAAGGAGGGGAAAAAAAGGAAAGCGGCGAAACGAATCGACCAAAGTCCCCGTCGCACGTGTTAGCTGCGCGAATTTACATTTCCATTAAGATTCTCTCTCGACCATGCGAAACGACCGACGCTGAAACGGAAGGGCCAAAAACTCGAAAGAGAGAGCCGGTCGCGCGCCACCGAAGTCACCACGGCTTCGGTGTAATAAAGTGCCATGGAAATCCTTTGTGTTCCGCGGGACGCATTCGTTTAACTTTGATCCTGCTAGAACAGACTCGATATTTTCCTCCTCTTCGTCGCCGTGGTTCAACACCCTTTTCCGTTCTCGTCCCTTCTTTTTCTTTTTTTCATTCTCTCTCTCTCTTTCTCTTTCTCTTCTAGCTCGATAGAATCCAACCAAAACGAAGGGTAGTGACTCTCATAAAAAATACAATATTTTTCTTTCATTCGGCCGTTTTCTCTTCCTTTCTCCATTTGCCCGGATCTGTAAATTTAATTCGACACGGGAGTCCAGAAGGGCCGAAGCCACGAGTCGCCTGATTGCTTTGCTCTTTGAGATTTTAATATGAATTACAAACCGCCGGTTGTCCTTCTTTTTTATTCCTTTTCGTTCATTTATTGCTGGCTCGGCGCCTTCTTCTTTTATTTCCTTCTCTTGGGTCTTCAGATGTTTTTCCTCGTTATCATCGATGACTTAGACAACTTGATCTTGATACAAGGTGAATCTAGTCTGTCCGATATTAAGACGTGAATCGTTGTCATCTCATTTGCGGCTGTCAAATAATTTTTTTATTACAATCTAATGGAGAATGATCTGTAGAAAATTCAAGTTGAAGTCAGATTATTTGAAACATATGATTCTAGTAGCGTAATTATTAGATTACAGGTATTTATACAAAATTTACAAATGTATAGAAACGTACGAAACGCGCATGAGATGCAAGATATACAAAGTATCTACAAAAGTATGAATTTGAACAAGCATCAGTAGCTAAACAACTATACTTTGCATCACTCAGAGAAATCGTATATGTTGACGAGCTCGGTTGTTACTACATCGTAGAAATTACATCGAATAGAAACAGAAAAATATCAAACTGAAAGTACCTCAGAGAACTATCATCTACCTGAAACTATTTTAAAACGCAACCAGTTTAAGCCATTCTGAAAGTCCATTCAATACCCGCAATTACCCTTCGAAATATCGATAGGTCAGCATTCTCCACTGGATTACACGAGCAACGTAAAATACCACTTTCAATTGTTCCTGCAAACCAGCTAATTCCTCGTCATCAACAAAGGAAGAATTATGCGTTGGTATTATTGCGGTTGCAGTGGAACGTCGGTTCTTTACGATAAGTGACACTAGATAGCTCGAAAACAAAAGAGAACATAGCCAACCGACGGAAGAAGAACCAGACGAAATCGCGAACGAGCTGAATGTACAGTCGGCGATAAAAATAAATGGACACGCTGGACAAATGGAAACGAACGAAAGTACTATCGATGAAGTTTCGTTAAATGCGGCTTGTTCACAGAAAAATATAAATATTAATTTCAGTTATTGTCTAAGCAGTCTATAAACTATGAAGGTATGTAATAGCTAAAATTTAAGTATATAACACAAGTATTAGTTCGATGAAACTTTATCGATATCCACTTCTACTACCCATCCACATATTTTTGTCTCCGACTGTATATCATTTAGCTGGAAGCTTTCATTCGTCTCTAGTTTTTTAATCGTGAATTTGTACAGCCTATTGCCATTCCGGAGCGAAGCATTCCCCGTTGTATTCCACTACTTTCCCCTCGTGACTGTCGTTTACTCATTCACCAACACGCACGTGTCGTCCTCTTTGTTGGTGAGCGACGCCACGACGCCAGTTAACCCTTTTGACTCTGCACGCCTCTTTGTACCAGACTGCCGCTTCTTTCTGACACGTTTGCTGGATTAATCGCGCCATTACGAGGACAGGAAATGGCTTACCGGTTAATTGAGCGGGTGGTGGGACGTTTGCTAGAGCTTCCGCAGCATGACTCAAGGCGACTCGCGTGTCTCATGCTCGTTTGTTTCGATCTGATCGAGTACGTTTCGAGTGATAGTTATTAGGACCGTGGATTTGAATTGAGAGTAGAATTTGAGTAAAATTTAAGAATCTAGGTTGTTATGGTAGTTGAAAACGTTTGGGAGGTAAACTTTGTAGGGATAACTTAGGGAGTTGTAGATAAGATATATAGAGATATATAAATATTAGGCTGTCTGAAAAGTTTCTTTCGTTTTATGAGGAAATAATAGACGCAGAACGTTTTTTGTTTTATATTATTACGATCCATTTTGTTCTGTTGAGATAAACACCGCGACATTTCACAGACTTGGTTCCACGTTTGTATGAAGGTACACCGTTGTAAAAAACACGTTTTCGAAAGAAAGACACTTTTCGGACAACGTAATATAAAGCATATAAAATGTAATTCGTCCTACTTAGCCAACGTTCCAAAGAATTGAGTTAATTAGTTGGTAGAATAATCACTAAGTGGAAGATTTATTAATTATATTGAAATAAATTAACATTCATTCGAAAAATTCCTTTCGCGAGTATAATATTCGACAAAATCGAAGGCTTTTTTTCATACGATGCATCAATATTTAGTATGCTCGCGTAAGACGATCGATTTAATTTCGTTTTTCCTGAAAGGATGGTAAACTCACGATCCTGGTAGAGACTGTCGATAAAACTTAATATTCAATTTCCTTCCTTTCGGCAAACGTGCTTGAAACGCTTCCTCACTTTTGCAACGCAATATCGGCAACTTGTCGCCGCACAGAAATCACTCGATGCAGTTTTCTGTATGTTTCATTCGGTACGAGAAATTTATCTCGATCCCATAGGAGCACCTGTTTCTTTTCTCCAGTTCCTTCGAGTGGCTTCCATCGCATTGCGGTATCGGGCTAGAATATACGCGGTGATGTTTGCCTTTCGATCTGCTACCAGCACTCGTTTTTTCGACCGTTTCTTCAACTTTCAACAGAAAGTTTCCGATATCAGTGACGCTGATTCCCCTTGTTCAAAACACGTATGTACACGATTCTCCTCATATATCAAATTACGTCACATGGAATAAGGTAATCTCCGCAATATAAAAACGATACAAGAAAAAAGAAAAATTTCTATAAAAGAAAATGTAGCACAAGAATGACGAATAGACAACTACAGCAAGAGGAAGATAAAACAAGAATACGAAACAAAGAATTTCAGCAACACGGCATATAACATAAAGACGTAGAAGGAATTGTAGCAACAAAAAGGACGATGAATTCCACAAGAAAAGTCAAGAAACTCGAACAGTAGGAAAGCAATGTCAAGGTATCAAAATGAAAATGTCAGTAATAGAAAACAATTGAGACTATCAAAGAAGGAATTCCAGCGGTAGATAAAAACATCACGCGAATGATTCAATTACAATGATTAATAAAAAGGAACAACTCATCGAGTTCTAACTAAAAATAAATTCCAATATACAACAGAGGAATAGAAAGATAGTAATACCACACTATTTACGTGTCCGATTTTCACTTTCTTCACTTCATGAATATTCCGTAGAATAATCGTTTAACATTTGGACAGAACGCGATGAAGATATAATCTCTACACGGTTAGATGGCCTCGCGTGTTCCCAGTTATTAGATCGAAGTTCGGCAAGCCGCGTCCGGCTAATCGTAAGTAGATTCCGATAAACCTGTACGCGCTAGACCCCATCTAAATTTCCTTGCTTGGTTTTCGCGAGGACGCGCCGGCGTGAAAACGATTTCCATCACGCACGCGTTCCACTCTTAATTTAAGCGTGAAACCACCGCCGCACCGCCTGCTAACTTACGATCCTATTGCACGACACGATCGCGACGGGACGTTTTCATTTCGGGATTAGCCTCGGCTGTTTTGCAACCACACGTTGGAATTAGTTTCCATTGCTATTTCTTGCGGACATGGTGGGTTCCGGTTCCTAGATAGCAATTCGATATTGCTACGGATAAAATTATTTAGAGCCTTGGATATGTGGTTACATTGGTAAATATTTATGTAATGAGTAGTTTTCGTATCGATAAAATTAACTGAATTACAAGAGATGTAGTCATTGAGTCAGAGATGGAATTGATTTTTTAAATTTCAATTTTAGGGATAAACGGCCATCTAAATAGTGTATTACGAAATATGTAGTTTTAGGTTTGCAGATGGGTAGCATATTAGCTGTACTGATTTATTGCGTCGACTATATAATAAACTTACGACGCATATTTAATATCGCGCTTCAAATCTCGATATTGCACTAGATATTACTATTTCTCATTGCGATAAAATTTGTTTATTTTTATTATTCGTTCAATAAAATAGCACTCTGGTTCAACATTTCAAAGACATGAATCTTCCAAAGATAGTAGGTATGTTCTCACTATACAATACTTTCGTATCCTGAAACATCCTTTAAAAATGAATTTTCTCCAAAGTCGATGATCCGGGAAATATTTAGACGCTAATAACCATTGGATCAGTGAGCTGTGTCCATTTATTGCTATTCACGATCCCGTCGACACTATGGTCCGTCCATAAACGACAAGCCGATGTAATGGCTTATTTATCTGGGAAAACCGCATTGCAGCGACGTGGCAGGATTTTCAATGGACTCGGGATCGCAAGTTTCGCCATCGTGAGTATCGAGCCACTTTCATTCGCGTTAATGCAAAATCAAGATCAACCCCGAGCGACAAAAAGATGCGACTCGTGAAAAGCGTCTCCGATATGAATGAAATTCGACGGCCGGTCGTCTATTCAACGTTCCGAGAACTCTCAGCCCTTTGTCAGCCAGATATAATTCAAAGAATTTTCTTGCACCAGTTTACCCATATACCCGGCACAACGTCAGCTTTTATCACGGCTTGTTACAATGGATTCCTCGTAATTGAAATCTAATGCACTGAATTCGGATCAGCCAGCCGAGCAATGTTGATATTTTTTTACTTTAATTTCAAAGTGAATAGGTGTTTTTCTCGCATGTTTTTTTTCCTTTTAATATTATTTCGTGTCCGTAGAATATTTTACAAATTTCGTTACGCTCAATTTTCAATCATTTTTCAAACGAATTTCGTTACGACCTGACGCATTATTTCGTAGTTGAAAAGTCAATTATTTCGATCTCCAACAATTCCGTTCTGGAACTTGTAAATCTTGTAACAAATGGAATTATTTTGTTTAAAGTAAAATTGAGACGATTGACTTATTAATTATAAATGTGATGTCAGTTACTAAAGATAATCGCAAATTGATTGTAACAAGGTTTGGGTAGAAAAATTAGTTGATCGAAAAGTGAACATAGAATTTCAGAAGTCTTAAAAATTTGTTTCTTAAATTTTTGTCCTTGCTTGAAGTGTTGGGTTAAGCATTTAAATACGAAACCCGTTAGAATATTTAGTGTTCCCCTTAATATTCTCAGTACGCAGTGTAAGCCAGAATCAATAATCAATGGTGATCCGTATTCGAAAACAGTTTCGTAACTTAAAATAGAACGTACACTTTGATTCGCTTGAAGAAGTTGGTGGAAGTTTGAAGTGGCGAACGAAGCCAAGTTGTCCAACTAATTGTATAATCGAATTCGATGATCGATCGGTTTTTCGCAATTTATACTTGGACAATTGACCCACTTCATGAAACGTTTCTCTCCGCTTTATTAACCACCTTCATCATCGTATTATGTCATTATATGCTGCGGAAAACGGAAACTTCCATCTCGTCGCATACTTGAAATACTTTCTCATAATTTGCTTAGTAATTTATTCACACATTTAATACAATCCGAAAAAGTGGATTAATAACTTTTAAATATGGTAATAAAACTTTTAACTTTATAAAATGAAAACCTTAACTTTTTGAGAAATTGAACAAAAATTGAGAAAACTCTAGAATGTCAATCTGAAACATATTTTCTACATTTTTCTCTACCCACTACCACACTCAATTACAAAATTGTAGACATTTTTAAAATATCTAGAAACACTATTGTAGAAGAAACTTGTCACGTAATTATACTGACATTCGTCATATTCGTCATATGATATGTATCATGATTATATTGTATGATTTTTATAAAATTCATATTTTCAGGAGCATAATTGACACATAACTAAAAATAAAAGAAATCATATCTAAATAGTAGTTTCTTTCATTTACTAAATAGTGGAATTATATTTTGCTTTAAATATTTCTTCGTATAACTTACATTTTGTAAAATTCTTATAATCGATGTACATCTCAAACATGAGAGTAACCAGCGGCTAAAAAGCTGCGTATATACTGCCTCCTCATTCACCTCTACAGAGAAGGAAGTGTAAACTCCGAATAACCAGCTTGACCGCAGCTCCTACGAGCAGAGACAAATTATGTGACAGTTTCGAGCCAGTTAGCATATCGATAACCTCGCCAGGGTGTTCGATAACCGGGAACGTTCTCCTCACGAAAACACGTCGCCTTACTATCAGCATGCTCCGTACATTCCGCGCCGAATGCCGCATTCCAATTTACTTGAATGTAAATCCAAAGTTCGAGCGTCGGCTGCTTTCGCAACTGAACGTAAATTGAGCCCAGATCTGGTAAACCGTGTCGAAGTTCCATGACCGATCTTCGCAGTTCTTGCGCACCTGAACACCATCGAAAACCTCATCCATTGACCTGTCGAACGATCTCAAACTATGTTCGATCTGTATCTGTTAAGTCCAACAAGAGGAAATAACATTATAATAAGAAAATAGATCGTGTCTTCGAATAATAATACGTCTTTTTTATTGTTAATTATTATTATATCATATTGTTATAAAAAGGAGCATAACATCGGACGCGTAAAAAAACATGACGTAGGTGAAAATTCAGATTATCGTTCTTCACTCTTATTAGTTTTAATTGAAAATTAAATCAGAAGGAAAAGATATTACAAGTTTTTTAAATAACATCTTGGGCAGGATTCATTTTTATTTCATTAAAAGTTCCTTTTAGTTATGGATATTTATGACGTTTTGAAACTGAGTTTCAATGTTATTTTGAGGAATTACATAGTATTATGGAGAATGTTTAACAGTATGTTAAATAGAAGTATGTTAAATCAATAGATAAATTTGATTGTAACATGGAGTTGTATTAGAATTGAGGAAGTACATTGGGTTGTTGATAGACTCGTGGTTTTGTAATGAAGTGATTCTGAGATTTGGGCTAACTATTGAGAAGACTATTTGGTAGAAGAAACCAAAGAGACTTTTAATAGGTGAAATTAGAATTTCAATGTATTTGTTAGCAATTAATACGTTTGCTGTGTTCTCAAATGCTTCGATCTTGAAACTTTGTAATTCAACAGATTGTTTCCATTCTTTATAGAAGCTTCAATCACGCCTAACAATGTCAAGTTTAAAAATTCTTGCTTAAGATACAATTTATCAACACATTCATCCACCACCCAAGAGGACACTTTTAACAAGTTTTTCAGACTCTTAAATCCTCAAATTTATCTCCCTCAAAGATTTCACAACGCGCTTAAAAATAAAAATTTCAATGTGAATATTGAAGTCTCGAACTCTAGAAATACAAAATTGTCAGAGTCTTTCGTCATTGACATTTTCACGAAGACAGACGATCTTCTATGATCTTCATGATACGTTCAAAGATATAAAGTTGAATGTTGCAGAACCTCGTTTCTCGGACTCGCAAGATACAAAATTATCAGAAGCTTTTATCATTCACGTTTTCACGACGTACATCTTCCTCGAAGATTTCACGTTACGTTCGAAAATAAAAATTTCGACGTTAGAAAGTTTCAATTGTTAAATTCAGAAGATACAAAATCATCAGAAGCTTTCGTTATTCACATTTCCACGATATAAATCTTTCTTCCTCGATCTCCTTCAAAGATTTCATCGACGAATTAAAGTATAATACTTATTAACCCTTTGCGGTCGTATGTTCAGCCACCACATCACTTTTACCATTTCGATCGTACATCTGCTCGGTCACTACAGCACTTTTACCATTTCGATTGTATATCTGCTCTCTGACAGCCACTGCTTGCGCATTTCTTCGTCAACGCGCTTCTTAAAATTTCATATAATTCTTAAAAAAAACTTTTTAAGCTACTTGTTACATACGAGATTATATTTTATCAACGTTCGTGGGATGCAAATGAATTCTGACCAGCACGGCAACCATCTCCGAGCCGAATACGAGCGCAAAGGGTTGAAAAGCTCGACGATGGGACACGTTCCATCACGGCGAGCAGTCGGAGCCGTAGTGCGCGCGAGTCGCGGCCAGCGGCAGCGCAAAGAAACGGTTCGTAGGGATTCGGATCCGCTCGGCTCGACGAGTCGTGGCGCCGAGTAGCGAAGTCGTTCGACTCGAGTCGTGTATGCGGCTGCAGTCACTCGTGGAATCCTGAGTCGTGTCAGTGCTCCGGCGGACGCGATCGCGCGCGAGTGTGTCGTTCAGTAACGTTGTTTCAACGCTGGAAGAACGAAGTGAACGGAGAAAAGGGAGTAGAAATACTTAGAAGGATCTACCCACAGGTGCGTGTTTCCGGTGTAGTGAACGAGCAACGAAGAACAACAGGGACACGAGTCACAGCGATAATCAGCACTATATTTCTAACGTTAAAAACGAGTCACGCGCAAAAGTAAAATTCTGCTTCGCGTTTGTTGTGATCTTTTAATACGTTTTCAAGAATCCAACCTTCGTTCCCAGAGGTCGCGGAGCTGTAAGAATGTACTAGGAAAACCATAGAATTGGAAACTAAAGTATAATAGTCGGACGAAGAGTATGTTCTTGGATGTCGACTTCTTCGTTGAAAATTCTTCTGTGTGCTAATAATAATAATAATCTTCCGAACGATTCCTTCTTTTTAATGAATCGTTAAGAAGAGTACGTACAATTAGTAGTTGAAATTGATAGCTTTATACGTATTGTCCATTTTCCGTCCTTGGCGGCTGTTACTACTGAATTTCGTACCGATACGCGATCTACGACACGCTTATCGATCGTATCGCGTTCCCATTGTGTTCCTCGATGCATAAAAGTCTCGTTGATGAATCGTCGACGTTAAACGTGTAGGAAATATTTCGCGAGATCGAAAGTCTGACGACTACGTTATTTACTCGAGGTAGTCGCTAATAATTCAGTCATTGTTCTTATTTGTTTGATATTAATATTCAATCATATCGTTGCTCTGTCGTATATGATTGCGGCGTTTCGTTTGACTCGCCTGTAACTCACGTTCGAGACACACGTGTCTGTGATTTCACGCGACGGAAACGTATCACTGGCAACGTCTTCGATACTACGTCGAGCCTTCCGGCGCGTCAACGGAGGAATTTACTTGCTCGTGGGACCAACATCGCCAGCTAGACGTTTTTCGAAGAGAAATCTCGGCGGTGTCTGTGCATCCGGTAAACAGGTTATGCATGGTCGTGTCTCGACAAAAACTCTGCCAGGCTTAGTCGAAACGTTCAAATAAGCTCATTGTGTTTATGACTCGTTCGGTGTCGTGAATTATGCGTGACGATGTGCGATTGAGAAATCTTCGCTGAAATTTAAAAAATATAAACAAGCATCGTGCCCTTTGCTCGAGAGAGTGCATCGTTATACGTATGTATGTGTAATACGGAGTGCAGAAGTCGCATCGGTTAGGTCGTTCGATAATCCAGTGTGTTCGGCAAAGTGAAAACGTGAATGATAATTGGCGATAGACGAAACAGCGATTCGATATTCACGTTTGGTGCGTTTAATTAAAGGCTTGTTCTTTCATCGAAAGAAGTACAAAAGTGAAAGAAGCTACGAAAAGAAGGAGGAGATATTCGTGGAAAGCTGCGGACCGTGATAAGAAACAGAATTTTTGAAGAAGTATTTGTGACACGTTCGTTGATATCCAGAAGAATACAACGATTTATTCGGCTGGCTTGCTTCAATTCTCGTTCATTCGCGTCTCCAGAAACAGGTAAATTCATGCAACGATTACATCTTTTATGTGACGCGTAAATGTCTCTTTGTTCAATGCTCGTCGTTCATGAGTTCGACTCGCGATTATCGGTTATTCTTGTTTCACGACTCGATGTCATTGCATCGATTCTATAGTTGGAAATTGAAAAGTGACGACAGATCAGTGCATTCGATCGAAAATCGATCGTTCTCTTCCAATGCTGCTGTGTTTTCTTCCACATGTACGGTTTCCACGTGTCCCGTGCGGATAGCGTAATTCACCAGGGAAATTGATTACAGGCTCGAGGTAACGCGGATAACTCGTCTTCGTGACTTTTTCCGTTCGTTGCGGCTGCTGGCTTTGTTGTAACGCATCGTGGTTACGGGATTAAACGAATATATACGGTTAGCCAACGGAAAGTGAATTTTCGTGAAACTTTTTCGTTTTCCATTGTTTCGGCTTCTCCTAGCGATTGGTTTATAGTCGAAAGCGAGTTGTTTTAATCTGTCTCGCGTTGCTGATCAAATTTATTGCAGATTAGTCAGCGATGTCTTTGTGCGAGCTTCTTTGTGTCGACAAGGGGAAATTCGTGTTGGAATTCCCTTGGCCAGGAAGTCTCGTTCGTGACCAGTTTACTCGTATTTAGTGTTCGGGAAGTGTATTGAGAAACGGAGCTCTCGATATCTTATTGGCTGTATCTTTCGATCTCGGAATTTCTCGACGCGTATCGATGCATCGATCAACGGAAGGAAAGAGGATAATGAACGTGGCTTATCTCGCCGATTTATTCAATGCTTCGCGAATCGATTTATTTCCCGATTTCGTATCGGACGATTTATGTCGGGGACAAGAAATCGTGGCTGTAAAACCAGCGATCGCGATATCTCCTGGTTAATTAACATTAATTTCGGCCGTTTCTTCGCTATACTCGTTTTCTTGATATATTAAGTATTCATTTCGTACATTGTTTGATAATTCCAAACGACTGTATCTGGTTTTAAATGAAGTTTACTCCTGTTATTTATTTCAGTAGCGTGATACCGTTAAATCAATATGTATGTAACATAGTGTTTATAAATGAGAATCACGGTTCAAGTAACAGCAGGATATCAGAATTTTGCTAGCCTGTAAAACCAAGTACAAATTACCTCGCATCGTTATACTGTCTCGTCTAACTTGAAAACAGGTTAAACTACTTACCATTACCACTCTGTGAAACACATCAAATATCAGTCTCGGTTGAAACGAAACCGTAAATAATTTCAACTAAAAGTGGTGCAATTTCAACTCTGTTCGATTATAAGCATCGTTCAAAAGATCAAATAATCTCTCTAGTACTTTATAACTTCGTGCTTATAATTTCAAGAAAATTTAATTGTATTATTCTATTCGATAGAATAAATAGAAAACGAACTATCGCGAGTCTCTTAGCTCTCAACGCAAAATACTCCGAAACGATTACTTTTCTCCCGACATCAAACGGAACAAAGAAAAAAGAGTCCAGACATCGTGTGCCCTGAGTATGATCTCAAAAGTTCGGAATCCCTGGCCGACAGAAGCTTCTTTGGTGGAAGTGTCGGCCGAGAGAGGATACCGGTTACCAATGTCGACGAACTCGAAGAAGGTTGACCAAGGCCGTTTGGGTCTATTTATAGCGAGCCAGTAACGAAGTAGACATTTGCCGGGAATCGTATTTTCATAGATCCTCGAGGAATGTTCTCGCGAGGGAGAAGTTGGACTCGATCTCGCCTCGGGAGTCCTGAATTATTTTAGCGACGCCTCCCGTGAGAGACGCGCTAGAGATTGCTCTTCCTCGCTAGGGGAGACTGACTCGAACGAACGAAAGATCGCTTTATCAGCGCCCACGGTATCTTATCTAGGAACGCAGGGAGCACGACCATTCATGAAGATACGTTGAGTCGAGTTTTCAACAAGAAGTCAGGTTTCATCAAAGTTTCATTATCGCTATTTTTCTCCTATCGCAAAAATATTGTTGTGCTCCGATACGTTTCTCCATAGATATCGCCCGTTATCATATCACGCAGTGATTTTTAATTTCTTGAATTACATACATAATTTCTTAGAATTTGTTTTCTTAGAATGACGAAATATCTAACAGTAAATTATTTTGCCTTGTTGTCTGACGTCGTTTACATAATATACATATATTATGTATGTTTGTGGTCTGCGGAACTGGAACAAATGATATCTGGTTTTTTGATTGCAACGAGACAGACATGCGCGAGGGAGATGATTAGTGGTTTAAAGAGGAAGTTCAACTGTCGTATTTATGTGCTATCGAATAAATATTGTGTCTCGAAGCGTTTTTTTTTTTAATTTTTAATATCCGTTAGGATGACGAAATATGTAGCAATAGATTATTTTTGTTGGTTAAAAAATATCTTGTATATATGTCGGTGATTTACTGAACATTTATTTTCTTATACTAATTGGATTGGCACGAGTAATTATGTATAGTGCATTGTGTAGTTGCAAAATTCCTTAAGATAGGAACGCGTGCCTTCCTTAGATCATATCAGTTTATCATTACGGTAAAAGAAATATTAGAAGAAATTAAAGAATTACAAATTTGACGTTCCATTCTAATTGATTCATACTCAATGAGTTATGTTCAAAAGCTTCATAAGTTAACGTACATTCATAATTCGAGTAAATTTTCACATTTTCGTAACCATCGACTCTTTCGTTTCAATATATTTTCATTAAAGTAATCTTTAGTACGAAACAATGTATTTTGTATCCTAAGAACTAAAAGATGGAACGAATTCGAATATCAAGCTCAGTTTGATATGAACTGCAGGGATTAAAGAAGGTCCATAAATAATCATCAATTAAAGTCCAACTATTTGGAAATACTATTTCCATGGCTTAATCGGGTTAATAAAACGTAAGATATATTCACGCCCATATAATTCTATAGCAGATGCGAAAGGACGGATAACAGCACATTGCACAATAATAACCAGAGATCATTTGACCCAGTTGCATGTCATCCTATATAAATATTCTCTTTGAAATTGAATTTTTACAATTTAAATAGAACTCTTCGCCGTTAAATTAAAAAAAAATGTATTTATAAAACGTAAAATACACAAAATGCGTGGGAGCATGTTAAAATTCAACATCTGTCCTTAACTATCGATACTACCGACAGTTGGTGATTTGATTTCATAATTAAAGTAAATTCGATTTCAGGATATTAACCGCAATAAACAAATTCCTCGATAAATCATCGAAACAAGTGATTCACACAGTACCTATATATATACTACCTATATATAGCCGATAGATATCTGGATAGTTTATTTTAATAATATAGGGCATATTATTTATATAGGGAATTTAATATAGGGATTTTAACCTAGATAGAAGCAATAATTTTTGTTTCGACGATGTAGTCTCACGCGTTTATAGCTCGGTGAATATTGCGCTTGTCGACCGATTAAAACAGTTTTATTGAGCTTTGAATTGATTACACCTCGCGCACGCATTATCGCTGATTAACGCGAGTTCTGTGCAAATGTTTCTTCTTGCACGACCACACGTAGAGTTTAGAGTGAAATGTATTAATCGAACGACCACTCGTGCACAACAGTTTATAAGGAATAAGTGTTAGTTTTCTCTACGTTGTGTTAACATCTACGTTACAATGAATGCAATTACATAATTTGTTTCTGCGATAAGTTTTAGTAATCAGAATTTTTATATTTCCATTTTTATGGTGTTCTTTTATTTTTCTCTCTTTATTCTAATTTAATACTTTTTGTTAATCCTACCGTGATTTTCGAAACTTTTTATGATTTTCGCAGAAGATTTCTAACTTCCTAATACAATAGAATAAATTAGAATTTATGGAATCCAAGCAGGAAATACCGCGAATTATTCTAATCTGACAGATTATTTGGCAAACGATAATTCATGAGTATTTATTTCTATTTGTAGTTACGTGTCTCAGCAAAGTAAAGTATAATTTTCATTACCGACTACTACGTTGCCGCTAGTACTACATCACAAATTATTGTACACTTTCGTTGCGGCTGAAAACCATCGTTTTGTCCGTCAAAGTCAGGTGCAATTAAAGCGTGTTCACCGTGGAAACCAGCGGTGACAAAAAGACCACTTTGATGTTTTCGCGTCGCTTTTTCGTTCTCGCGTATTTTGTATTTCCGGCACTTGTAACAAGACAATTCCTGCTCGCCCGCGGAAGGACGAACATTATCGCGTCGGTGTTCGCGCGAAACCGGAAGTATGGACGTCGGGTTCCAGCCAGACGTTCGTTTCCACGTTTTCTGACGCTTTATAGTTCTATAATCGCCGTATCGCGTGATATTCCCTATAATTTCACGAACGCGATTGTCCTCTGCTTAATAATCGGTAATTCTAGTCTGGGTTCATGGTAAATAAAAATCAAGGTTAGTAAATAGTGCTCGTTAATTAACGCTGATCAGACTAGCAGACAATGAAAGAAACAATGGGAATAGATAATTACACGATATCTCGTTAGAATAAATTTATATGAGATTATATAATGTGAATGATGTAATTAATAATAAAATCAAAAGGAAGCAATGCTTCCAGTGAAAGATTAGGTTTTTAATTGTGTTTGCTTTACTTTAATAACAAAAAACTTCATTTTCAATTTATTTGAAACTAAAATAAAAAATATACTTCGTTTTAATGACAAACCTCGCTCTACTTTAGTAACAAAAAACCTTATATTTTCGATTTATCTCAAATTCAGGCGAAAAGTATACATTGCAAAGTATCAGTTTCTTTACATTTGCCTAAAAATGAGGAAATTTTTAACTTCGTAGGATATACACGATCAAGTTAAAGATCGCCGACGAGTAGTAAATAGATATTTGAAATATTGAAAGTAAGTACTTAGTTTGCGAATGATATTCATAGACTTGAAGGTAGAAATTACGTATGTAGATGGTAGATTCACATGCTACAGTTAACAATTTCGAGTTGAACCTGCAATTAGTTCATGTGTAGACGCCTCTAATGACGTTTATGTTTGTCTTCCCGTGCCGTGCAAACTCACGCTGAGACACCATGACATCGCGTGTATTCAGACAAATAAACGAGATATTTTTCACCGTCTTTATCACTTTTCCAACGAAACAGCGAATCGTAATTTTATTCTCAACTTTATTCGTCGGGCACAACATATTTTTCCTATATTTGTTAATCGTATTACATAATTATTTCAACTTTTCAATCGACCGAGCGCCGTTGGCTCGGCGTTGTAACGAACATGAAATACTTTTGTTGCCATAGATACAATGCTATGTTCGGTATTCGACACACAGTGGACATGCCTATGAAAATACATTATTTTTTTTAATCGAGCTGGAACGAATTTCACGAGCACGAGCGACGAAATTTTATTCGGCTTGTTTACAACGGCCAGATGCGAAGTAACGGAAGCTCGTTCGTCAATTTCGCGACAAAAATGTGCAGGCGATCAATGTTAAACGTTTACCAGCCATTCAAATCAGCTTTTCGTCACAGCCGATGAACAATAGTGAAATCCCGGCTCGTATCGTTCGTTGCCATTTAACATTTGGATTGCAGGATTATTTTGCGATGCGTGAACGAATACGATACATATTTTGTTTTTCACGAAAAGAACACAAAAATGATGGAAGAATCGGTGTTTTATTCAAATATCCGGATAAACGCGGTGATTTTCGCTGTGATATTATCACGAAAATAAAGTGAAATGGCTCGTATGACTTTTATCTTTCGATGATTTAGATCATTTTTTTGCCATAAAATAATGCCACCAGTAAATGTTAATCGTAGATAAAGTTGATATACACTGTATTATTGCAGTATTATGTACATTCTCTTTAAATATCACTGCAGAGGTATATAATATCCGAGGAAAGTGATTGTACAGTTGACGTGAATATAGCGAACGTCGAACACAAAAAGTAATATCGATTCAGTTTTTGATTAAAATTTGAATAAACTCTTCGATTGTAATATTAAAAATGGTACATCGAGTATTAAAATATAAGTTTAGTGTATACGTAGTTCTATTCATAACGAAATTATGAGACACAATAAATCTGAGACACAATAGCGATGAGAAAATAACAAGTCAACAATCTTTATAAAAGTTCTTCTGAAACTGGGATACTTAAACCAATATCTAATCACTAAACGTTATCTAATCACAATCATAACACATAATCTAACTGATATGTTAACTTAACATCCTAATCTTTGTAACAGAATGCTATTTTTCTTCTGATTTTTTCCCAACTAATAGCAAACCCCATAAGCTCGTTATTATTACAGAACAGGCACGTAGACATAGGTTTAGCGTTGAAACAGATCATATAAAAGCGAACTAAAAACAGTAAGATCGTAAGAAACGCATCTTCACAGAAAAACAGCGTGGCTGATCCAAACTGTCTCGGCTCTCTTTTTGCCTAATGAAATACCATTCATTGGCGCAATTTTCGCACAAGATTCTAGATACTGTCCCCTATGGGTTCCGGCTTTGCTGAATATCGTCTTCCTCTCCGATATTTGACACTTTGAACAAACCTTGGGATTCCTCGCGCGGTGCAACATCGTGGCGGCGCGGCGGGTAATTCGAGAACCAAACCGGTTCGTTCTTATGAAATTTCTCGATGCTGTAAGCCGTAAGCTCTCGGCATTCCTGAGTGAAGCGTGTAACGTGGCTTTTCATTGAATTTCGACGCGGGCAATGCTTGCCCAGGAGTAACGTAAAAAGATAGAAAGAAAGAGAGAGAGAGAGCAACCTGTACTTGAGTGGAATCACGTTAGCTTCACGTGGAAATAATTAAACGAGGCAAAGAGGAAAAGTAGTGGATTTCCGTCTCTAGTATTAAAAATTGAAGAAACTCGTCTCGTTGGATATCGAGCTATTTTACGAGAGACCAACGCTGCGAATTGGAGTAATTGTCGGTTCATTAAAATACCATGAATGGAAGATCGTTCCGCGTTTATTTTTCATTTCTGTAATTTTTGCAGGAATGCGTTCATGAATGTAATTTATATGTATTACTGGCCGTGAGTATTGGAACATTTAATCGTCATACTTATGGGAAAACTAATAAATTCCATTTTATTTAATGTGCTACCTTATTAAAACGAGTGAAATAACAGACTTGCGGTAGTATAAGAGGTAGAAGATGTATGAAAGCAGTGAAAAACATTCAATGCATACTAAATATCATTAAGTGTTTACTAATACTTATCACTGGCAGTGTATATATTATGACAATTTATGTACAATAACAATAGAATTATGACAATGTATATCATGAATGAAATATAGATGTTATGGAAGTGGCTTTAAAATTTCGGACTGTAGGAACCATTTGTATTTCGTATACCAAGGCCAGTAGTCTATTATCTGGCTACGGTAGAAGGCCCTGCGAACAATTAACAAGATAATCTTCGTACCCACGGTAATAACTTTGTCATTGCTTGAACTATAATTTGCATTACGTGGAAGAATAACACGATTGTAAAAAAACTTATACTTTACGATCTCTTTTTATTAGCAATTGGGTAAGATCGAATATCTTTTGTTAAGGTCGAGCAATATTTTTCTTTATTCGGATAAAAATTTTTAGTTCTGATATAAATCATACAATATGCAATAACATATGCAGGCTATGGAATTGATTTTACCATTTTAAAAGAGCATCCACTATATTACTAACACAAATTTGTATAAACGTAATTAACGAAACGAGATCTGAGTTAATGTTTATTTCACCCACCAAATAATATAACAAACATTTTATCTATCTCTTCCATACTATATGCATTCTGTGCATTTGTATATCACTAAATTTTCCATAAATGTAATCCCCAGTCTACCAATTAATTCAGGACCAATTAGCACGATACTAACGCGACGAACGACAAATACCGTTAATTGAGGAATGGAAAAAATGGCACTACAACCCTCGCGAGAGGCTCGCGAAACGATTCTGTTTTCACTGGGACGAGAAAGGACCCGTTACCAGCCGCTCCATAAATTCATCCTCCAGTCGTATCCCCATGGTGGAGCTCTGAGGGACACAAGTGCTCACGCGTGCCGAATATGAAAGTCAAATACGTTCGCCTGCCAGCAGGATTCGTCGAATGATTTCACGAACGGACCAAAGGGGAAACCGGCTTCACACGGAAGAACCAAAAGAAAAAACGAAAGAAGAGAAAAAAAAAGAAAAAGAAATATCTGGAGGAATTGGGCGGACCGTAAATTCTCCAGCGCCCACCCTTAAAACGTGCTACGATGGCAGGGGAAAAGAAATGGAAAAACATGGCGTTAAATAGTAACCCCTGGGAAACTCGAGACCGTCACTACGTACGCATATTCTATGTGCGCGTACAAATTCGTGAACAAGATAGCGTTGAAGGGGAACGTTGGATGATACGAGGGTGTTCTACATTATACAACGGCTTCTTTTAAAAGTGTATATACACATTGAAAAAGTTGGAAACCCCGGCGAGCTGGTCCGAAAATTTAAATTGCACCGCGCAATTTTATACTGCCCGCTCTGTTTTCCCGTTTCTTGCGACTGCTCGCCTTTCACCGATTATTCTTTTTGTCGTCGTGCTTGCACTTCCCCTACCCTTGTTTCTCCTCTTACGTTCTCTTTGTGTCTCCCTGGCTCGCACAGCCACTTTTCATGTACATGTAACTTTTTCCTGCTTCTCGTCTTTCCTTTTTGGGGGGTTCTTCTAGCTGGTTTTTCGTAGTTTTGGCTTTAACGTATTATAACCGTTGATCTCGAGACCTTTTTTTATCAGAAGGCTTGTTCTGTAATTTTAGAGCGACTTTGGTATTAAAGAATTTAAATGTAGATTAAATCTTAGACACTTGGGAGTAAATATTTGTTATATGGGCTTATATAGAAGTCTTTTACAGAAAATTACTATGTGTATAGTTCTTCAATGGCAACTTAATTAATTTCACTAGACATATCCAGAACAAACGATTTGTACGCTTAATAGTACTTAATCAACTTTCCTTATTATTTATTATTTTTCGTTCACATAAAAAAAAAGAACGAAACATCGTTAATGGGACAAATAATCAGATTTAGTTAGTAGGAGTTCGTTTAATTAGACAGTAATTTTTAGATCTGATAAATTGAACTCTATTTGGCAATGTAGAAAAGTATACTGACTATAAAATTTATATAATTAGAAAATTTAAACACAAAATAAAAATCCAAGAATTTAATGCAAAATCATCAATAGATCTTTCGTCAAAATTTTAACTAAACATTTTAACTATGGTTTCAGAGATTTTACTAAATTTCATATTACAAATCAAATAGACAAATTAATTGAATTTATGGATATTTATGAATATTCGTTAATATTCATAAATACAGAATGAATTTTTTTCAATGCAATTCGTCTTGAAATTTCTCTTCTACTGGACACAAATTAGTCTTTGTGATTGAATTCTCTAGGAATGAAAGAAATCCCAAGCTCATATAAATCGATGGAATTTCAGCTAGATAAGATCAAATTTATTAGTCTATGCGCAGTATGCGCTTATTAGCAATGCAGTAGGTTCAGCGCAATGGAATTACGCTAGCAACAGATTAATACGATTCGTTTGGTTGCTCAATGTAGTGGCATTCCTCGAGTTATTGGCGTGAATCGATAGCTTTGAACTTTCTTTCACTGACATTTTATGCTAATTGAGACGACGCGGCGCTCGTACGGTACCAAAAGTGAAAGGTGGCTCCGATCGCGAGCCTCGATTTGGAATCTGAAACGTGAAAGGTCTCGGTTCGTCTCTATTTCTGAAATAACACGTCTCTCTGATATTTCCTGGCTGTATGATCCACGTCTCTTTTTAGAATTATTATCATTATTCGTTCCTATTTATAACCACCATTCATATTATTCTCTAAAAATACGCCTTTTTGTATCTTGCAAATTTCTTTCAATTAAGTCGAGTAGGATGGCTAGATTGAATCCAATAGTCGAAAACTTCAAATAATTAGAGCTCTTTCGTGTTTAACGAGCTTTGCGTTTTATCGATCAATAGCACATTAACACAGTTTCTACTGGCGTGACTAATAGGTAAAGATATACGCATAGTTATAAATGTTACGAATGGAATCAGTAAATTTGTATAATAAAATTAACGTATTAACATATTTAATTATTTTCCTTATTGTAGCCTCTTAATGCACACGTTATCGTAAAATATCAATTAAAAATGGAAATGAACGTAGACATATCTTTTATAAACTATAAAAATTGCTAAATGACTGGCGTATCAACATTGTCCGTATGCTATGTAGAAAATGTTTTAAAAAATAAATAGCCACCTAAATTGTCTATAATATATTATAAAAGTCTTGTTTATTGAGCTGTATATAACATAGTAATATTTAACAACAAATAAGGACCACACAGAAGATAATTTAATTACAATGTTTTATTTGCTACGATCTTTATAATTATTTCTTATTATACGATAAATATATATACGATATAAAAAATAAGTGTTTATATCTTCTACAAGCCAAAAGTTCATCTCGTAGATATCTCCGTTTTTGAACCACGTGAGGAAGATCCTGTCACAAAAATTCATCTTACCAACAAGTGTTTTTTCAAAAATGTCAAACATTTTTTTGCACATCGCTAAACGACTTCACCAGCTCTCAAATTACAGTCCATTGCATCATTTCGGAGAAATATTCGTGTGGAGCTCCGAGAACTCTTAAACGGAGTCGTTAAATACTTCTTCGAATGGGGACTTCGATCACGAGTCGAATCGAACGACTCGTTATTCTGTAGTTCCATTGGAGCACCGATCGACTCGTCGTGTTCAATCGCATAGCGTTAAACAACCGATCCACGTCCGTATCAGTCACTCACAGACGGTGCACGTGCACCACGTGTCGTGCAAACGCCAACTATTTGTGTCGCGTAGCCGTGAGTCGCGTAGCAGATAAACCCTGTCTCATCTGCAGTGATAAGCCGTGGAAAATAGTTCAGTTTCGTTGTTGGACGTCCGAAAATTTCGCTCGATCAACCTCGCGAAATTTGGAACGGAAAATTTGCCACCATACGGATACGAAATATTCGCGGACCAATTGCCGAGGTCAGAGAATGTAGAAGATGAGTTTTTGATAGATTCTAAGTTAATCTGGCGTTGATTGGTTTGTGGACGAATGTTAATGATTCGTTGGTTATATGTTTTTAAGAGTAGAATAGGTTGCATGCGGATTTTTCTTTGTAGCTAAGTATGTGAGATAGTATGGAATATGAAAAATATTAAATGTGAAAATATCTACATACTTTGACAAAGTTAATTACAGTTGTCTTTTATTGGAATAGGGACATAATTATACTTATATATATTTTTTTTTTTCATTTTGGGTATTACTTCGACTGTAATCGTTTATATATAGTTTGCAAGAAATAGTAATCCGTGTGAATTTAATTTGTGAAAGTTTATCGGTTTATCGCAACATCAATGTTCTCAATGCGTGACACACTGACATATGTATAACGCAGAGATTAACGTATTAAGCACGTGGAATTGGGTTAAGGGGTAGATATCGCGTGTGCAACACGGAATACTCAAGTTGTATCCGGTATTAGCAGGAAGATGTGTCAGTGACGACATTACATACGGCGATACGTATGGTCGTAGCTTGTAAGAAACTATCTGTCCCTACACTCCTAAATGCTCATTTGCATGATAATAACCTTTGTCTCTAAAGTGCGTTATCTACATTTCGTCGTTGTTACAACGTTGCTCGTGCAATTTGCCGAAAGTTTACCTCTGATTTCTAAACAGATTTAACGATAAACTATTCTTTGGCATCGCGAGTTTTAATACGCATTTTTGTCGAAGAATATTACGAGATAGAAAAATAAAGAAGAAAGATGAAGTAGAATTTCATAATAAATGAATGACATTTCACTTCCCGTTGATTAAGACGTTTGTTGTCTATCAAAAGTAACAAAAAGTACATCTTGTGTGTATATAAACGCATAATTCTGATTTATCAATTTATAATCCGAAGTATTGAAACTGTAACGTGACGTATATAAAGTATTATTTTACCATTTATAAACTCAAATATTTACACAGATTGATAATGTTAGTTCGTAATTTATCTCTCTATCCACGAATGCTGGGTTTATAGGAAAGTGCAACTTTCCACTTCAATCTTTTTCGTCTTGTTTGTTGCAAGAATACCGGTTCTTTCACTTTCTCTTAATGAAAGTAATTAATCTCCAATCCCCACAGAAGCATCTCGATTTCTAAGTTTTCGTGTTTCAAAAATACCGCAAAGGTCGATATACGAGCTGTGGATCATTGAAGATGATATATGAGCGTATAGGCGCCGAGTTCAAAGTCATTCGTATATAATTATTAAACAGTTTGTAGAGACTCGAGTGAAATATATCCTCAGAATGAAAGAATATATTTCAAACGTTACAATTAGAATATTGTTAGGATGTTGTAATTAAATGTTTTAATTAGGATGTTTTTTTGAATTCCAAAAAGATGCTGATTAAGTAATTATCTTGTGAAATTCTTAACTCTAAAAAATTGGATTTGAACTATCTACCGCCTTCGTCACATCATCGTTAACGATCGAAACCAAAATAAAAATACATGTCAATTCTAGTTTGTAGTTTCTTTGCTAATCGTATGCGTGTTATCGACGCATGTGCACGTTCGAAAATAACCAATGACCAATTCCAGCAACTTTTCCAATCATACCTCGAGCAAACTTGAGAGGCAAGAAAAGACGGGAAAGAATCGTAATGAAAGTTAGGAAGGGGAACTTTCGTCGAGCAACTTTCGCCCCGGTTAGTCCAAATCCCTGGTTCGTTTGCACGTCTTCATAGCGGAAGTCTAACCGTTGACCCGGGAACAATATCCTGAACTGCTTGATTTATTTTCGTCGCTTGATTAACGCGCCGCAAAAATACATTTCGCTGTCGCGAGCAGCCGTGGCGAAATTTTCCGCGAATATCGCGCAAAGAATTATCAAGTGGACGTTGGGTAATTGATCACGTGTATTAATTATAGCTTTCGTGATTCGAGTTTCACTTAATGAGCTGCATAAAGATTCGAGATACGTTTTTGTATATGTTGTAAGAATCATAGAAAATGGTTTTCATAATGACTATGTCTGATCTTGTTGAATGTAGAATTTTTCTTTCAGAGAGTAGATTTTATGAATTTAGAAATATTTACAGTGGACGTAATTGTTGTAATTTACAACGGTTTCCGGTCAAAGTAGACCATAGTTCTATTCCAACGTAGCTAATTTATAAGTATCTACATTGGTAAAATCCAATGTAGTATTTCATATGATACTGTGCAGACAAACTCTTTATTCCAACGATATAGAAAATTTATGTATACATTGACCGCAGACTTTCTCACAATCGTTGTAATAAACATTTTAAAACAGGCTTAGTTGCTGACATTTTATTCTCGATATTTGTGTACAGAAAATTTTTGAGAGACAACGGATTTACGTACGTACATCGTAGATATGCTACGGAAAATCTGTGATAATAATATCAAGTAATATCAATAGTATCACAGAAAGTAGAGATATGAAATAACATTTGTTTACTTATCACGAAAATCTCCTATCGGTTTGTAGCAATTTAGTAAAAAACACCATACCTTTTATCACTCTAGTGAACACAACACGATAAAAAAATAACGACTTTACGTTTCAAAGTCGCAGCGAAGATGTTTCTATTGTAATTTTTGTAGATTTTCATTTACGATCGCAATTTTTTGACCGTCATACGTTTACTACTTGCAAAAAGACAAGATTCGAGACTCCAGTAATCCCGTCGCGTTATGGTAGTTTCAGCGTATAAAGGAATTCGGAAATTTTCCTCCGACAATAAGCCAATTCGTAGCTGAACGTGATTAAACGAAGCAGGAAGAATAGTTGTGGTGTCGTGGAACAGTGTTATTTTTCATCATCATCGCGCGAAAGTAAAGGAGGAACAAACGGTCGCGTCGGTGCATTCGCGAGGGTGTACCGCTAAACTGCTTTCTCGAGTAACCTGGAAACGATTCGCGGCCAGACGAGATGGATGGAGCCGCCACGCTCCCCTGCCAATACGTCGATAAATCATTCTGACGAAGCGAGCGAGAAGTTTTTAGCGAACGAGCCGCCACGGTGCAGCGGTGGTCCGAAGGCAACGAAAACGACGACTTTACCGGGGGACCCTTTGTTGGATCGTATCCTTCTGTCCTTCCTTTTTTTCTTCTTCATTTTTCGTTCCTTCTATTTTCTTGTTTTCTTTTTTTTTTTGCTTCTATTTTTTTCATTTGGTACTTCGACCTCTGGAACTCGCTTGGTTCATCGCGAAGAAAATTAACGGTTACGTTAACCCGCCGGAACAGGCGTTACCATCCCCTTCCTCACTGCTAAGATTTATTGACGCTCCGAATCAGTATATCCGCAATAAACGTGAAATAAATGGAGGAAAACTGGTAATTTTAACGGTGCCTCGGTAAGAGGTTCCAAGAGGGAAATTGTGCAACGAACAGATCGAGTATTTGGCGATAAAAAGCTTGTTTGGGGAATTTTCTGTGGAATTTTGGAGATTTTGCGTGGACAACTGTATTTCTATTAAATTCTGATGCGTATGGTATCGTATCTCGTAATTTCATACGCGTACGTAAAATTACTGTGACGATGAAAAGATTAAAATGAGATTGACAAAAGGTTATATTATATTCGGCAACAGAAACGAATTTGAAGGATTTTCTATGGGATTTTGGAGATTTTAGAAGGATAATCGCGCTTCTATTAATTTCTGATGGGTATCGTACGTGAAAATTACTGTGGCTGTGAAAAGATTAAGACGAGATTGACAAAAGGTTATATTACAGGATTATAAGAATTAAAACTTCATGGTGTAACAGGTATTCCTTTAAAACAAATTTCTCGTCGTTTCGTAAGCATTGGAGCTACTTAATTCCGCTTGGTTAAATGTCACATCGATGCCGATCTTGCGATGACGAAACGTCGAGATATTTTTCAAAGTCTTAATTTTAATAATTACATAACTCCAGCCTGGTAAATAGCCCCTGCCGTAAAAGCCTTAAATTTCTGTTTGACGAAAAATTAGGTTGACGCTACTACGAATAAATAAGAAGATTAATTATATGAAAATAAATATACGGCATAAAAATGTCATATAAAACACGAAGGAAGGAAGTATGTGTAAGAAGATTTATGAACAAGAGGTAGGCAATGGTTTATTTATTTATCTAAAAAAAAAAAAATACAAGCGTGTAAGACTAATGTAGCTTCCTCTTGACATTGACTTAATACTACACCTCGATATTACCTTGTATGTTGACGCAAAGTAAATAATTCAATCAGAATACGTGTCTCTGTGGTATAAATAATGTAAGCTCGAAAGCTGACAGGCTTTCAGGAATCGAATTTTTCAAGTAGGTCACTGTTCTACCGTGGTAGAACGCTATAGGACGTAATTTTGGATTATAAAACTTCTACCTCGCCAAATAATTTTTCTGAAAGCTGCATAAGTAATAGACTATAAGAAATTCTACTTTAATATGGTTGACAACTGGATGAAATTTAAATCTACAAAGGAGACTTGAAATTTACGAATTGTGAGATAAAGTTTGAAAACGTGCAAACTTTCTTATAAGATGTGTTAACGATAAAGAAAAGAACAAATTAAACAGAAAATTCACCAAAAATAACAAGCTATAAAATATAGTTTGAAGAAATGAAAATTTTCCTGTAAAGTATACCAAAGAAAATTGTTCCTCTCTTTGGAAGTGAATTTTCATTTCATCGAACTACGATATATCGTATAACTTGTGAATTGTAATCTTTCCTATCGATCTAAATTGAAATTAAATTATAGGATGTTTGAAGCTTTTACCGTGACAGGTCTGTCAGCTGTTTTAGATTTTCCTCGATTTGAAACTTCAGTTTCTACAAATATTTGATATTTTTACGCGACGCTTTTCATTGTTCAAACAAATGCCAATATTGCCGTAGCTTCGATTGCATTTTCCCGGGGATGGCGTGGGAACGAAGTAGATCAAAATCGAGTAAAGTGTTTCACTGTGTTCCGAGTTGAAGAAGTAGGCCACCGGGTCCTCCCAGGGCTTGACCTTACACACCTTTGTGAGGAACGTATCTACGATCGCGAGTGTATTTCCTTTCTACGCTATCTGTTTCTGGAATACTCGAGAGTCTCCTCAGAGAATCGAATTACGGTGGTATTTCAATTTTACAGAATGTTATTCTATGTCACATGCTTCGCTGATTAATCATTCACATTTGGTGAATTATATAGATTAACCTTTCTGAATTGAAATTTACGAACGTGGAAAGTCGGAAATTCGAAAATTTGAGAACACCTCGAAGTTTACACTAACCCTGCAACAGCAGTCACATTACTACAAGAACATATCACAAAAATAGAAAAATGGCTTCAAGTTAAACAAATTAAAACAAACCCCGATAAATACAACCACACTGCGAAAACAGATACCACCAAACATTATACTGAACGGCACGCACATAATACAAACAAGGCAAGTCAAATACCTAGGACTCCACTTAGATACACGATTCACATGGAAACAGCATATTAAATCAATAATAGACAAAATACAGATAGCAAGGAGACAAATGTATTGGTTAACAAGTCGAAAATTCAAACTAAGTATAGAAAACAAGCTAAAAATATACAAAACGATCATAAAACCAATCTGGACGTACGGAATACCACTTTGGGGAACAGCAGCAATGAGCCATATAAGTAAAATAGAGACAATCCAAGCTAAAATTCTTAGAACAATAGTAAACGCCCCATGGTACGTTAGAAACGAGGACATACGGAAAGACCTTGGAATACCAACGGTCAAGGAAGAGATTAGCAGATTCGCAAGAAGGTACAGAGAAAGAATAGCAACGCACCCGAACCGGCTGGCAGCGGAAACGATCAACACAAGTATAGGAAGAAGACTAAAAAGGAAACACCCAGCAGATCTCATAAAGGATATATCATAACAAACACCCCATTGGGGGTAACCACCCACATGATAATCAAACAGCTAAAAAATTCTACCAAATGTCCAAATTGGACAAATTGTGAATGTGAAATATTAAATAAAAAAAAAAACCTCGAAGTTTGAAAGTAATCTAAAGTTTCAAGATTTGCAAATCTCTGCGTTAAAAAATTTGGAAATTTAAGGCTTTGAAGATTCGAATATTTGGAAACTGTAAAATGTTTGGCAAATTAGAAAATTGAGAAATTGAAAATTTAACGATTGAAGAGATAACGTTATGGCGGAGTATTATAAAATTACAAACAATGGTACCCACAATGTCGACGTGATTCTAGTATTATGCATCGGTTTACTATCAACAGTTCACCGTTGATGACTGAAGACATAACAATTAATAACAGATTGGAAGTGAAAAAGCTTATTGTAAAGGTATAAAAATGTAAGCTTGATTTATTGGCTGTCGTAAATGATGTAGTTTTAACGAGGGAACCCAGTATACCATTAAAACGCAAACTCAATTTTCTTATTTATTATATTGTTGATTTCATAACATATTTAAAAGCGATTTCTTACTGCCGACCATTTGCTCGTACAGATATCATCTACTTTCCTTTTTCGTCTTGTAGCTCATCACGCTTGATCCTTTTTTATTTTACGCTTCTCGTTATCTTGAAGTGCGTTGGCAATGAAACGAAGAAACGTGAGATCTTTATTAAGCCGAAGAGTTATTTTCAATTACATCCTTCTGGACGTTTCATTTATTTATTATTATCATTATTATCTTAGATTATTCGTTGCTATATTCCGATAATACGAGATAAGTTTTATAAAATTTTGCTTAATATATCTTTTAGATTAATCCTTTCTAGAAACAAAAACATTGAAACAGTTTCGATAACTTCACAAATTCTATGATAATATCGTTCAGCTGGAAAATCATAAATTACGATATTCCTGTTTCTGAACTAACGATCTTCGTCTTCACACCATTTTCTGTATCAATAAAAGTATTTAATCAAGATAAAAATCCAAGATAAAGGAAACACTCTATATCAGACCGAGTATATAAACGAAAAGAAATCCTGGTGAAAAGATTGCGAAGGATTTCACATCTGGAAAAGACGAAAGGACTCTCGTCTCCATTGTAAGTCGAATCTCTGTCTTTAACACCATTGAGACTTTTCCGTGTCAACGGAGATCAAGGGAATGGGAGCAGTGCTCCGTATCGGTCGGAAGCATTATCAGCCTCTGGTGTTCCGGCCAGACCAACGAAGTTTAAGCCTCGTTGTCAATTGAAGAGACGCGAATCTCTGTGTTCTCATTGTTTACGCGGTCCAGACCGGCCTATCGCCGCGGCCAAGTTTTCAAAGTGGGCCGCGTGCGACCTCTGTTATCGAGAAAAGTCTCTAATCGCGACTGTGTCTACGTCAATCGATAATTCGACCAGAATGTTGTAAAATTCCAGTCGACGACCCAAGGTCGTCATATCTCGTGCGAACGTTAGATAATTTTGCATTACGTAAATGTAGCGAAAAATCGAAGAAATTTTTTTTTTTTAAATGTCTTTCACAATTTAGAGGGTCTTATAAAGGGTGAGTGTAATTTGGACGAATGTTTGAAGGGATAAAATTGACAAATGCGTAATATCAGAGCAAAGAACGCGGAATGTTAACAATTCTATTGATATTTGATATTCTATGTTAGTTTCCATTTGCAGTCAAGTCGTCTAACTAGGTTGATTAAATTATTTCTTCGTTAGAAACGATTATATTATTAAAATATTTCTAATGAAGAACTGAAAAGATATAAAGAGATATTTATTTCAGTTACAATATTATTTTATTCAGATACAATAAATAATTTTAATTGTTAAATAGGTTGATACGATCGATCGAATTTTACAGATTATTGGAATCGATTTCAACTTATGTTTTTCCCATTGTAATTGAAGCAACACGATGAGCCGAGTCGGCCGCCTTTAGACCGGTTTCAAAGCGGACAGCATGCAAAAAAATGATGTGTCGTTTAAAAGAGCGCGACTAATAACTGTGAGTAGCCTGCCGTGCAAGCCTGTTATAGTTTACTTTGATAAGGATGCCCTCACGAGGCAATATAGGAAGATAGGACGATCCCGAGCACTTCTTTACGCTACGTTGATACGATTCATGAATTGCCTGCGTTACAGCTTAACAGGTTGCTAGTCACTTTACTCACCTCTGTATCATAATTTTTCTTTCATTTAAATTTTATAGCCTAATTTGGAATTCTTTGATTTCTATATACTTTTCTTTTTTTTCTATTCTTTGCCATTTTCCGTGTAATTTTCTTTTTACAATCTTCTAAAAAATACTTATAGAATTCAGAGATTGATTTAAAAATTATCTCTATCTTAAAAATCATCTAATTTGGAATCCTTTTTATTTCTGTATAATATTTTTCTCTCTTTTGTTCCTTTGCACGTAATTTACCTCTATGCAATCTTCTCTTTTCTTCTTATGTAATCTTTCATTCTTACAACTTTTTACAAATATTTTTGGACTAGAGAGACTTATTTGAAAACATGTTTTTTAATGTCCAAGGATCTTCGCACATTTAAAACAGCTGTTATCTAAAGGAATAATTGTAATTAATCCGAAAGGAACTTTGATCGACGTAATTTCCCGCCAAATGTAGAACGTCACGGGACATCGGGATGTTTCCTCGGTACTTCCTCGACCGCCTGTAATAACAGGCAATTAACGGAAGTTCTTTTGTAATCGCGCACACGGACCTCATCCAACGAGAAAGATATCTTATGAACCGCTTGACTCGCGTATTGTTTTATACAAAATTATTGTGCATGACATTCTCGTAATTTGAGCCTCACGTTTGTTATCCAAGTTACCGACGCTGTCCGATGCAATTATTTTTCCGATTATATTTCCAACGATTACGGTTCGTTCTCTCGAGATGTTATCTATTTTTAATCGCACGTCTGTCAAATTTGTGCGAAAATACTATCTATTTCAGAGAAGAAATTTATTGTTATTGTCATCGTCAATTTCGACGGGCTTTTGTATTAAGGAACATAAATATATAAGAGGAAGAAAGGAAAAGAAATTGAATAATAATTATATCACGAATATTTACGGGAATTTATATTTTCGATGAAACCTAAGCCAGAAGTATTCCTTTAACTTTTCTAACCGTTCCAACGAATGCTCTATGCTGAATATTTTGTATATTTTTGCATATTATGTATGTATATTTTGTGCACTTTTGGGTATTTAAATTTCTCATAAATGCAGTTTTTCATCGGGGAAATAATTAAAAAATATTATAACGAGGAAAACAAATGTATCTTAATTCTGATTGTTACTTATAAGATAACGTACAATGTACTACTTACTGCAAGATAAATTGTTTTAATAAAAAAACATATACAAAACATCTATGAAATGTATATGCGCAAATGTATATAAAGTTAGTTTTTCGCTGAACATCAGAATGGGGTTTCTTCTTCGTTGAAACGTTCGATGCAATTGTAATATGGACTTGGTATTATTCGTAGAAGAGGCAGAAATAATTTCTGCTTTGATTGATTCGGAACTTTGGGCGGGAAACAAAACTGAAAGCTTGAGAGGAATTTAATTAAGCAACACTTATCTTGAAAAATTGCTTGCTCGTTTGGCTTCTCGTAATTGACGGGAAGTTTGTTAATTTCTAACTGTTTCGTTGAAATTCGAAGCGAAGAAGCTTCGCTTCGCAACTTTCAGAACATTCCTCCGTGCCAATTATTCGTAAACGCAGAACTAACTAAACGAATGAATTTTCCTTACTGAAAGCTTATTGCGTAAAGAATAATACAATATAAAGAGATGAATAATTTATCTAAAATTTGTAATCATATACTGTAGTCAAATTTAGAATAGACAGAACATACCTTGTTTTCAAAACAAACATAGTGCCTTTTTTTTTAAATAAAGATCAGAACAGCAGAAAGAGACTCCATTTCATGCTCATTACAATTTTGTATGAAATGGTGCAACAAAAATTTGTTCAGCAATAGAACGTCGTAAAGGAAAAATATTCTAACGATGAGAAGTTGTAGCAAACTCAAACAGCATGGTTAAAAATTTACCTTTTTATACCAGTTTCTTAAAAATTCCTCTAGGGACGCTATGTATATCGAATAATACGAACAAGTTCGTGAATTCGCAACAAAGAGTCGTCTAAAATCAATGGAGTACTCTAATAATAAATTCAAGAATAAATAAAATATTGTATTCAGTGATCGATGATGTATCGCTTAAAAATCAATGAAATGTGAAAATTTCAAAAGTAAAATTACTATTTCGCTTTTTTATCCACCTCGCAGAACTTCGCTAGAAAAACGTTAAATTGAGAATACGAACAGATTCAAGCGTACACAGTTCAGGTATCCAGGAGGTGCCTTTTGAAATTTCTTTAAGGCGACGATTCTCACGGGCTCGACGCATTTTTTCATCCGACCAGATGACGACGCCATTACGTGGCATATAAACGATAATACTTCCCAGCCAGTTCCTTTAACGAGATAGAATTCCAAGGCTTTCAACATCGCGAGATCTCGCCAAGCGGAGCTGATTTGCATTTAGCGAAAAACAAAACCGTTCCTGGCTATAATCGTTCGTTGGTCGGGTTCGTTTCCTCGAATTCGAAGTCGCGCGTTTCGTTTGCTCGCCTCTTCCACGGCACGTTACGACGAACAGTTTACCTGAGTTGGCGAATTAAGACGATCCTCGCTGATTAGCTAGATATTTGTGCTTGTACGTCTGATAAGAACGCGAGGGACGGTTTGATTGGTCGTTTCGCGAGTCCCTTTGACGCCGTGTTTGCGAGCTCCAGCTTCTTTGCAACCCTTTGAAAACGTCTCTTTGCCTTTTACTCGGAGACTCGGGGCTTTACCTGAGTTTTAGTCGAGGGTTTACTTGGAGTCGGTAATCGCGACGAAAGAGATTTTCAGGGACCCCGGTAAACGTAAGAAATTTCAAACGATGGTTTGCTCGTTTGTTTATTTATGACAGCGAGCTCGATGGGCTTGAAATTATATAAAAAATGGAAATTGCATTGTTACGTAGATAGGATGAAAAGTGTGAACGAGTGAAGTGAAAGTTTTAATGATAGAAGTGCTTGATTTAATTTTTTTTAGCTACGTATAGAGACAAAAGAAAGTTCGTAAGATAAGATAAGTTCGTAGGAAAAACACAATATATTTATATAACTTTACATCACAGAATGTTGTTGCAGTTGATGCAGTGTCTGATTTTGCGATCGCGATATTTTCAATACGAACAGGTTATTTTTGAAAAATAATCGTATGTATTCGAATATATAATCTCTGAATCGTCACATATCATGTTCAGTTGCACATAATACCTATATTTGCACACACTTGCATTGTAATAATACATGCTAGATTTATTCGAATATTTGCTAGCATCGGACAATTTAATCAACGACCCTTAAAATTAATATCTTCCTCGCTACTTCAAGAACAAAAAGAAAAAAAAATGGAACACGTGACAGACGTCATCTTCCAAGTTCACGAAAATAATTGCGCCTTCCAAGTTAAAATAAGGAGGAGATGTAACTTAAAAGACAAAACGGAAAAGGGCAAAAACGAGGAGAACACGAGGGGTTCTTAATTGCTTTCCATAAGTTCGCGTCGTGAAGGTTGCAAGAACTTGCACGTAATCTCGTAGAAGTCGCTAAATAAAATGCATAGCTGTCCCTTTTTTCCGTCGAGTTCTCATTTTACGCGCCCGACTTGAGAGGGTTTAGCACTTGATGCACACTGTATCAGCATCGTGTGCGCGGTTTTTTTTTGCCTTACCTTGCGAAAGAAAAATACGCATTAAATCGCGTAAAACGAAAACGCTCGATTTATCGTGCAAGCTGCTTCCGGCATCCCCGGTTACTTTCACCACCGTTTTTCTCCTTTTGCGATATCCTCTCTTCTCCTCCGTTTCCTGTGAAACGTTAAAGCAGCGCCTTCTGCAACATATGGATTTATTACAGGCGAAATCGTGTGATGCGACTTACAAACTGCGTTAAATGCAACGTATCGAGATTTCTTCGAAGTGTTGCACTCTGGCTAACGAATATTCTTAGCCATGTTACTGGATCGGTATACTTTGAGGCTATAATTTTTATCGAATCGAAATTTATTTGATTTCATTGAGATCGAAGACTACGCGAGAAGATACGTCTTTTACAGAAGAGCAATTTTAAAATTCGATACGTTGTTGTATATAGGTATTATTCGAATTGTGTTTTTATTTAATTTTAAAGCTGAACGCTTCCACCCTCTTTATAATTGAGAGAACGTTGCTCGTCTTGGAAACTATGGCTTTAGCTTTTGTAAAATATCATTGGCTTAAGATCTATTTTTAAAAAGCTTAAAATCTTTAGCTCGTTATCACTATCAACTATGTCGTATTTAAGTATCGTGCTTCGCGTCGTTTAGTTTAACACGGGAAATAAAATTGCGTAAAAATCATGATGTCAGACGAGAAGGTTTATTCTTACAAATTAAGTAAGTTTTATTTGAATAATTCTTAGATGAGATTAGATCTTCCCTCATGGGCGGATCTCTCGAACGTAAATGCTGCATATTCAGTACTCTTTGATGAGTTATGTAGGTTGCAATAACCTACGTATGAACTTAATTTTGCGTGATTATATAATGAGATGTAACGTATAGGCAATAGAATCTTGAAATTAGCTGATGACGTTAGGGTGTTGAAATAGCCCCAATTGCTACTTGACTCTTGTTACAGATGGTGCTTTAAAGATCGTAACACAATGCATATCTACATACATATAATATGTATATATAGCATCTAACTTAAATTATTAATTTATAAAAAGGTACAGATTATTTTTCGAAGACGAAGAATTATCGTTACGGTATAAATTCATTAATAAAAATTTCTTCCGAATGGAAATTCAATTTTCAAAGTAAAAACATCTGTACATCTAGACGCCGAGAACCAAACAAAATTACACCGATATACTCAGAGAAACTCGGGTTTCCAGAGCTGGCAATAAAACAGAGAAGTTGTTTTCGCCATTTCCATCGATTGTAGATTTCTTTAAAATAGCAAAAACTGAAATTACTCGTCAACCACCTAAATTATTCGATTCGTCCTTCGAAAGAAACTACCTCTACCCTGTGTGCAACCAACTTTCCGCTCTTACCATCTCTCACTTCGTCCTTGTCGATCCTGACCTCTGACCCAGCAAATCTCCGACCCATGAAAAACCCGGCATTTTACCAATTTAAAGTTTGGCCAATTTCGGTCGTAACGACACGCCGCATGCACCCGTCGTCGACAAAAAGGCCGACAAGGACTCGTGTCGAGAACTGGGTCGACGCAGATTCGCACGAGAAGGTCGCCGGCTACGTTTAGAAGAAGAAAAGGGGCGCGAAACGAGCCGCAGACGGAGTTCACAAGCTTTAGAAGGGGAAATTTCACAGGCGACAGGGTATAAAAGATCGGAAGAATGGGAATCGGGTAACCTTGTCACGCGATGAATGACAGCCAAGAGAGAGAGAGAGCAAAGAAAGAAATTTATTCCCCGAAGCAGACGTCCTTCGAGGGCAGCGAGAGCTCTTTTTAGCGGTGGTCTTTTCTCTCATCGCGAAAACGCCGCCTAGTAAAATGCTAATTACCTAGCGGTGGTTGTTTCCTGCGCGTAAAGATGCATAAAACGGGACGAGGGTAGCGACCCCTTTCCTACCATGTATATTCATACGCTTTTCATGTTCCCTGCTTCTACGGGATGCACTTTGACCCTGTGCCACATCTCTCGGTATGCCGGTTCTTCGTTTCATTCCCGTCACTTGTATTTTTCATGGCGTACCTTAAATAAGATTTTCTCTCGTTTTCTTTCATTTCGGCCGACAGTTGCTTCGAGAGGAGGTGGGTTTTCTGGGCTAGTTACGATGGAATTTTCGATTCATAAAGTCAGACGATGTCCGTGCTTTAAAAACCGCTGTTTACGATACGAGGAAGGTTTGTTAACTCGGGAATTTGTAGGGTTTACGTGTGATTTTATTGCTTTGGTAAATGTATCATCATTCGTGGTTGTTCAGTGTTAGTTCGGTGCATATTTTTTACTGTTATCTGAGTGGTTCTTAAAGAAGAGAAATAGTCTTTGAAGTTGTTGGTTTCAGTGATAGATACTCCTCCACTCGTAATGTTTTTATATGAAACAAACTACATACAATTTTATTTCACTTTTTTATAAATCATACTAAAGATCGTATAAATAATCATTTATGTAAAATTACAAGTTAGTACCAAGAATAATTAACTTAATCTCTTTTCTCGCAGTCTTTAAAAAATTGCACCATGTATTTTTTAAGTCTTCTAATAGTGCAGTGATGTAAATCTACATAGCCTCTTGTGACACTCGAACGAAGGAAAAGGAAAGTAAAACGCGTTTGATCCGGGACTTGTCAGAGGATTTGTCAGTAGGACTTTTTAATAGACTCGTGCTCCAGATGTCAGGAGTTCAGATTATAAAACGTATTTATACGGAGAGGATAGTTAGACTTTTAAGAGAACTTTCAAGAACTCTATGTTCGTGTGGAAACTTCTGTTGGCGAATATTAAGGGGCCGTCACACGAAGGAATCGCGTTTCAATCTGCAAGCTGTTCATTTTGTTTTTGCGTTGAAACGTTTCGCTGCGTACGTCGCGTCGTCTGATTGAGCGGCGCCGAAATGGCATCGAAATGAAACGTCAAATGCACGATCTTACTGTATATGCAAATAACGTAAAACATTTTCACTAGGAATTTATATATCTGATTAGACTTGAATGCTTTTGCGACAGCGATATGACAATTAATAATAGTGAAAATATACAGAATAGCGAATAGTAGTTAATTTTTGTAATCGATTGAAGGGAATCTAGCGTTGAAGATAAAGAAATTGCATCCTTTTTTGATTATGTATCTCTGATGTGTTCTCGTTCGATAAATTTAACGAACATTGAGATACCGCACGAACATTTTACTTCCGTTACAAACTTGATCTCAACAAAATTCAACGAAGATTCTATTACAATGAAACGAAAATGTAAATTCTACCAGCGGGGCGACTTTTCGTGTAAAGATATTCATCAATTTAAAATAAAACTTCGCTGAAAATTCCAATTATTTCTATTAACCTTTTCTATGCATTTAATTAATTCTTCGGACACTTGTGATCATTCGGAACATTCTGTTCACCACGATCGATAAGTCGTCAAACGAACCAGCTGAATTAATTAAATTCCCAAGCAACAAGAATGTCATCGGAACACTTGGCTGGTCGAACAACGTTTTACATGCGGGCTCCCATAAATTCTCCGTGTTCGATAGATTCCAAGATTCCACGATCAGAATGCAATGACGTCTTTGGAGGAAGCGAACGACCGCGCGAACGAAACTCCTCGAGAACCGATCTGGTCGATGTTTGTCTCTCTTGAGAACTAGCTATCCTGTCTCAAGCGTTCCTGGAATGCATGGCATTCGTCTGAAGGCCGTTGTTTCCCGTCTTCTGTCTCCCCAGTTTTCGTTTCCTTAGGGACAGCCGCTCAGGATCAAAATTCGTTCCTTTTCAGTATGCTGGTTAACCGCTAACGGTTACGTCACCGATTCTTCCCGTTATTCGATTTATAATCCGTGATGATGAGATTTGCAAACTAAAGCTTTCTCATAAGCTATTTAATATCGTATAGATCGTATAGATATTTTATTATTAGATTTTGTATTAGTGCAAAGATTACAACGTTCGACAGATTAGGTTTCATGTTTGTATAAAGATGCATCGTTGTAAAAGACGTGTCTGTAAAAGAAAGACACTTTTCGGACAATCTAATAGATCGATATCTATAACGTTGTACTATTATTTGATAAGTATATATACATATATATATATTATTAAATTATTCGGTTGTTTTTCGGTACCGTAAGGAAAGGAAATGCGGTATAGCGAGCCTGATGAAGATTGATTCGCTTTATGAAGCACAAAGTGATTTATAGGTGGTTACTAGGTCTTCATTACGTTTAATTAAGTTTGATGGCTGCATTGTGTGGCCTGTGAAATGCGCAGAATCTTGCGTTGAATTTGAGATGTAAGCGAGGCATTCTGTGTAGAATTGGTATCTATTCGAGTTACATATTCTTTATAGTAACTTCTATATACTTCGCTTCCTTAATAGTTTCAATTTAGTGACTTAAACTTTGAAATTGAATTTAAACAAACAAATTTTCAATCTGCTCACACGTAGCTTCAGTATTATTCCAAACCTTGTATCTTAGATCTGTCAGACATAAATGGAATAAAATTCCCCTGCAAAATATCGAGAATTGAATTACGATTTTTTAAATCGCATTCTTTAACTTACGAACGACGATCCTATTACACGATAATAAATGTGAGCGAATTAAAGTATGAACAGTTTGCAATAGTTTACAGATCTTCCAAGTGTACCGAAATCAGTGACGTGAAATAATGGTGACACTGATGTACAATAACACCGACATAAGGTTAATTAGAGAGGAAACCGGCTAACCAATGTTCCAACCATATTTCCCGTCCTGCCACTCGTCCCATGCTTCTTCATTAATTAGTATGTCAGCTTCTCGTTCCGCTTATTTCGCATGCTCGAAAGACAATATCACCGATAACCAACAAGGTAGTACAGCATTTGTCTTATTACACTGTCCGAAAAAATCTAACGAATTACCTTGCTTACTAATTAATTAATGGATGCAGTACGTATTATGTATTCGTTTGGAATTTGTCGAGACCTCGTGATAAATTCGTTTTCAAGTTCGATGATATATTCGAAGAAAGAACTGGTAAAATACAGGCACTTCTAATTCTTAGTGTTAGAATTTAATCTTGGAATTAAGATTAGTATTCTGTGAAAGACACAATGTTTGTGTTGAAATAATATAATGTGATATTTATTAAACAATTGTTACAAGAATTATAAATGTGCGTTCTGGAATGCAGACAGTTGGCTAGTTATTCACAGACTAACTGGCTTAGTGACCCATGGCCCTTGAAAAGGTTTAGAGCTCCACTCTCTATGCAGTAATGAGTGTGACCTGTGTGGGTGTCTGTGTGGCGTCACATGTGGCACAGAACCTTCTAGTAGCTTCTCGACGTGCCCATCTAGAATGTTCCATCCATATCCTCACGCTTCTTCCGGCGAATTTTCGAAAGAGCATGCACGTGCTAGCCGCCGTGGTGCATCTCACGAACGCACGCTAGTGGGGATGGCGCTGGGCAACGAAGGGAAGAATCCGTACGATCAATTACCTTATTTGCATGCGATTGATATCGTATTCCAACACTTATCTTTTACTCCTGAATTTTCACACGTCCACTTTACCTCTTTTCGTTTTACACCCGTACGTATGATAAATACAGATACAATTAAAAATTACGAAATATACATTTAAAAGTTATACAAGACAAAAGAAACTTCGTCTATTCCTCATACTTTTTTTCGTTTCACAACTGAACTCCATGTAACGTGCAACTTTTTTCCTTCGTTACTTGTGTAACACAACCGTTCCAACTTAATTACCTCGAACGAGCCGGAAATCGGCAAAAACGAAACTTCATCCCGTGGCAATTTCCATTGAGCCAAAAATAAAATTCAATCGGCGATCCTAAAAGGATTGAATCCTTCGGATTAGTCGCCTGTTATCAGTGTTCGCATCGTCGACTATTATTATTCATGGAAGCGATTACAAGCTACCGGTAGGATTGCACCGATTCTCACATAATTTCCGCCCTTTTTAGAGTGTCTGAGAAAAAAAAGGAAAGGGAGAAAAAGAAGATTTAAAAGGGAAAGAAATAGAGGAAACGGAAGCGGAGTTGCGAACTACCCCGGATGAAGTTCGTCGACGAATCACGTATCCGACTCTTTCGTTGCATGACTTATCAGCCAAGCTGTCTTTGCCTTCCTCCAATTTTATTTTCTTCCCCATCGAACGAAATTGACGGGCTCATTACCGTTTTATGTTCGGTGAATATCGTGACGGGTTTGCGCGCGCGAACCGGAAGCACGTGTCTTTCGCCGGACGAGAGACATTGCTATTCACCAACCATGGCCTAGAATACTCGTTTTCTACTCCTCGTCACGGTCTCGCGATCGTGCACGTCATAGATTCGTTCTTTCAGGTTTTCCAGACTATTCCCATGGATCGACAGCTCCCGTCAATTTGTCACTTGGAAAAATGCCTCGATCGTGTCTTATCGAACGGACGCGCCTCCGATGGCTGACCTGGCAGCGCGGAAAGTCATCCCGATGAAAAGCCACTTCGACACTGGGGTAACTCGAAAGGGTGGTTCGATAGCTGGGAAATGCTTCTTTTAAACCGTTGAATTGTCTTTCGCGGAGCTGTCGTTTCGATTGTTTGCGATGTTTTAACGTTACAGTAGTATGGTTCGAGATCGCAGTAATAAGACTCGAAGTGGAGTTGGAATTTGTTGTTGAATTTGAGCTCGAATTTTTTAATAAAAGTTAATATCGATGCTGAGACAAAGAAGAAATAGTGGTTCTTTTGAAACGAACAATTTTTAATTAATTTAAACTTTAATAGGTTCGAAGATTGAAAGTAATAGAAATAAGAATTGTAATAATAAAATAATGTCGAATAGAAATTAGGTATTGAGATGAGAGTAAGGGATAGAGATTTCTTTCGAAACTAAGAAATGTTTGATCGTTTCAAGGATCGAAAGTGTTGCAATAGGAATAAGAAGTACCAGCGAGATTCGACGATTACCCAACAGATTTCTTAGTCGTAAATCAGGAATTTAAAAACAAATAAAGATAAATGTCAAGCGTAGTTTGTGTGGTTAAGTAGATTTCAGTCTTTGTGAATGTAACAAGGGTATAATTCCTCGAGATATCACCGTCATCTTTGTCTTCCTGTAGTTAGAGACGACACAGCGTGAACACGTGACGAAGCATGACTCGTGATTTTTATAATACGATTCATGGAACTTAATACATAGATGCATATCTGGCAAGACACTCAGTGCAACCAGAGATGCAAAGCTGAAAGTCTAAAATAAAATTTTGTTCCTTTGAAGCCTAGTTTTCCAGGAAATCGAACTAGAAAATTCCTCAAAGATGCGTCTACCGGACTAACTTTGAAACTAAACGTTGTATAAATTGGATCTTCTCGAAAACAAGACTTCAAACAAAAATACTACTGTACATTTTTCACTTACTCGCACATGCACAGTCCACCACCTGTCAATTTTTCATTCGTATCCATTTAATAGTCAATCAGACTCGCTTATACTTAACGACCACGCAAATTCGATTCTCTCGAAAACGAAACCTCGAATAAAAAAAAATTATCGCGCATTTTCGACTTAGTCTTACAAGCAAGGTAACCTTAATTAATTAATTAATTAATTAAGTATAATAAATGTTATTTCTGTATTTAGAGGTAGGATCACTGTCACGTCCCGCGACCCGCGCGTCCCGTGGCGCGATAGCGGAATCGATGGATTCCTTCAGATCGAGACGGTTGAAACGTCAATTTGAAAGTATTTGAGCAGTATTTGAGGTGAAAGGCAGTTAAAATCACTAAAAGCTATATCTTGCGAAAACCCATGTTTTTATATTTGTCTAATTATGTTTCTATAGCGATGTTGGGACAATTTAAATTGTAAACAAAATCGGCAGTTGAACCAACGTTGGGGATCTTCCCAAACATTTTCAAAAGAAAGACCCCGATGTTTTTTTATCTCCGAGAGATATAAATAAGTGTAGCGACTCAGAGAAGTGAGAAATAATAATTACCGTTCGTCTATCGAGTAATAATAGTTATCGTTAGTCTGTCGAATTACTTTGTTTATCGGAAAGTTAATCATCATCTTGTCAACCGAAGAATCGTTATTTGTCAGCCAATTATCGATATTGAAATCGAGTAAGATCTGAATAAACCACTACATATTTTAAACTTGTTTACGAGCAACTTTAATCCTCTCCCGTGCCAGTATTCCTGCACATAGCAGATTAGCCGAAAGTGGAGCTTATCACCAGTTGAATTTAACGTCAGTTAACGCTGTCTTCTCGTTCGGCAACCGAATAGAACAATCACAATAGCTATTATTTTATTCTTTGGATAAAAAATCTATCACACCGTTCTAGGCCGAAAAACTTTTATTACACCTTCTTACATGGACTAGGGATAAAAACAAAAGAATATCTTAAACCTATCGATTATATCTAGAACTATGTTACTATTTATTGTAACTAGCGCATCTGCATATGGATGGCGAGCGCGAACTCACGTTATCATTTTCAACAATAAATGTATTAACGATAACTCAGGGATGAAGTAAATTCGTCAACATCTAAAGTAAAATATCCGTCAATATCTAATATGAAACGTTTCAATGCAAAATTAAATTCTCATTCGATCCGGCTTGTCGGATTAAACTTATAATTAACGCGTCGCGTTAATTACGACTCTACGACTGGAACATCGGACACTAATCGCTGTTTGCATATAGCGTTATAGCCGCCAAAGTCCGAAGGGTGTCGAAGGTATGCACTCCTCTCTGTTAGGCTGATCATTCAACGGAGAACGTACAGTTGCTGTACAGTTGAAATGAGTTTCGATTTCCAGGAAACGCGGCATCCTATCGCGGAATTGGTTCGAGTAACGGGACGATAGGCATCGAGCCAGTTGCGATTAAATTACTCGCTCGATGCTTGTAATCTCGTTAACGGGACCTCGCGAGTGGAAAAATTGTTTCGATTATGAAAGTCGCCGCCAAACCAATCGCTTTCAACCAATCAGAATATCGCTAATGACTAGATAGCATGTCTATTTTGCTATCAATAAAATTGTGTCGCATTTTTGCTACCAGTATCTTCCGATCACATATATTGCAATTAAATATGTACTTGTGAGGATTGGTCTCGTTACACGTTACATAGTGTGCAATCGTTAGCTATCGAGTATCGAGTAGCTAAGAGTAGCTAAGAGTATCGAGATTTATAACTAAACATCTAAACAGCTAAACATCTTTCGTGAAACGTATTTCATTTAAGAGCCTCGTAACAAACGATATCTTATACCGTAATGAATGATTCATTGCTCACATTCCACGAATCCATTCTGGCGATATTATGCAAATGAAAAATCTTCATTTAGTTCCACGCCAAAGGAAAGAGAAGCTTTCCATTGTTCGCGAAATAGCATTCTATGTTTTCAAAACCAACGTTTCATTGACGTAACTGGAAAATAGTTATCTTTCAGGAAATGAAGAGAACCAGTTTCATTTACTAATGCAGTGACTAACCCGTATTAAAAATGAAAGATGCTTTGTATTACTTTCCAAGAAACATAAAAAGATCATTACAGGAAACGTAGGTGTGTTTTGAAAAAATAAATCAACCCAGTAGTGTCGAAAAATGTAAATTTAAGCTGAGAAATATGCAAACAACGAGAGAAATGCAAGAAATTATTAAAGAAAAGAAAATTGTTACTATTGCACAGGGTTAGCTCGAAATTGCAAATTTCGCTATTGTCACGTTCTTTTTCGGAATTAACGATATCAAAACTGGATTCGCGTAACACGTTCTGGAAAAAAACCAGTAAACCAGAAAATTCAACTCTTTGCCACTGGAGATACGCGAGATCGATTAAAATTCGCAGGTCTCCCTGTCGATCGTTAATCACGGCGACTATGGCGTCCTGATAACAGCGATGGTACATCAAGAACGGTATATCCTGATACGAAACTCTCCCCAGGCGGCGAATGTATCATTCGTACACGCACACGGCAACTTCGTAATGATGTCTAATTTAATGTCCGCACGCGACACTGAACGATCGTGGTCATCAGTTACGCGTTGCAAAGTTTCACTGGTTTCACCGTGTCCGGCGACGCGAAACACGGCAACCGAGCGCCGGCAGTCCGCGTAGAAAAATTCAATTTTCATACCGATCGATCGAACGATAGGTGAGGCGAGGTGGAATCGCGCGGATTATTTCGAAACGTTGAATAAACGATTTATCGAACGAGCCAGCATTTTTTCTCGAGCGTCGAATACTCTCTTGTCTCTTTGATGTTTGAATTTTTATATTATTTTATTTTATTTTACTTTTCTTTCAGAGTGTTTGCAAGCGTATCTTTACATCTGTACGTCAGAAAATGAGGTTTTCTCGCAATACATATCGTAATTGCAATATTCATTTCCGGCTATAAACGTGTTTTCCAGATAATGCAATACGGATATCGAACAAAAATGATGTTCTTTTCACGATGTTGGAATTTTTATTCTTTCGTCGTGGTATCTAGGGAAATATTTCACAGTATGTACAGAATGGATAGTGGATGTGTTGAGAGGTTCTGCACGAAATTTAATATTTTAATGGTCGTGGTAAGGGTTGGGATGGAAATTAGGAAATCAAGTTATTTGCATGAAGTCTCCCAAAATTCTGCGTTGAAATTAAACCTGACGAGGGAAATGTTCGTTTAGACTAATCGTATTTTCGATAAAATGATGTTTCTCTTTCGTCTTTCGATCTACTGATTTTATAAGAAATACAAGGAATTTACAGTATGTATACTGTATATTATTGTATTTCAATTTCACATTGAAGGTTCATTTATTTTCATCAAAATCAAAAGTTACTTTTCGCTTTTCGACACTTACATCATGTACAAAGATGTACGCGCGATTCATTGTGCCAAACTAAATTCATGAATTCCATTTTCTCTGGACAACTGGAAATCTTTCTATTTTAGTACTAAAATAAAAAATGATTAATGTTTAATCTGTTCGAAACGCAAAAGATTTCACTATCTTTCTGATTATTGTACGTGAATCTACTTCCTCTTCCATGCTGCAATTGAACGGAACACGCTTTCCATTCCTCTCCCTTTCATCCTTCATTTTCTCGCTCTGTTTCCCACCCTCCATTATTATTCTATGCACATTTTATTTTCTTAAACAACAGAAAAACAAAATGTGTTCTCGCACAGAAAGTTATGCAAAAATGAATGAAACCGTTGCCTATACGTTTCTTGAATTTCATATGCATATGTGAAGCGTTTCTCGTTTCGAAAGCGTGGCAGACTCAGAATTCTTAAGATCGCGGTCGTCTCGTGTAAATAATTAACACGTTAACTAAGGGCATTAACGCGTAATTGCTAGTGACTAACAAAGCTAGGCGGCCACGTCGGTCTAGCGCCTTCGCTTCTTCGCTGAGCATTATGCGGACAAACCTACCCAGCCACTTTATGAATTCCGACCCTGTTTACCTTCTTCGGATCCTCCCTCGGCTTTGCTGGAAACTCTTTCCGTGAATTAGTCGAGTCTCGGTATTTCAGATGCTCGTCAGTGGCGTGGTAAAAGGTTTAACGAAATTTTTGACAACTGTGTTGGACGTGATTTCGCTGTAATATTTTATTTCATACGACGAGACGTTTAATCTACGTACACGATAGCGTGAACAATGTAAAAAAGAAGAAAGTATAGAAATTGATGGAAACGAATAGGAATGATATTTTAGAGATCTTTAGCCTTTTCTTTATATTTTTGGTAATAGATGTCTGTAGACAGTTCTTCACGATTCGAAAAATCTTTTGTTCTGTTAGTGATTAGCTCCTTTAAATTTAGAATTTCTAGAATGAACTTCCAGCGTAATAAGATTTTCTCTTTCCGTTTATGATAATCGATGCTTATGGATAATTAATTTTACAAGTTTTATAGAATTGATGCATAATTTAAGAAGTTGTAAAATTGATCGAATACCACTTATTGAGTTTGTTTCTTTATTCGAAATATCCGAATGATCTGTGTGATTTTGCAAAAATTTTCTTTAACCTCATCGATGCAGTAGTTCTACTAATTACACATGCGCAGCTTCAATCACTAATTAATTATACGTGTGTCAAACCATGGATGGTTTGTAGTTCAATTTGCGCGAAGCTAAGTCCGCGTGGTGTTTTAATTAAAGAAAGTCAACTTTCTTAGCAAGCGTCGCGTGGTTTGTACAAAAAAATTCGTCGATTTATTAACGCGGCCGCCAAGGGAAGAGAAAAAAATTTGCAAAATAATTACGCGGTTTCTTTCATTCAGAAAAGCCAAACTCGGTCGCTCACCGCGTGCAGGTAAAAGGAAAAGAAGACGAGAAGAGAAAGAGAAAAAAAAGAAACAAGTGGCACGAAATTAATTAAAACGATACAGCCTTAGAAATTGAAATAAATTAAGCACGTCTCGGCGGCGCTCGCTGGAAACAAAATTTCCGCGAAAAAATGACGGCGCGCAGTTTCTTTTAATTAAAGAACCTCGGCAGCCTCGAGTTTCGCCTTAGCTACTCGCTGCAGGCCTCTATTTTATTCGCTGATAAGTAGTGGAAAAGAAAAAGGAAACACAGCTGAACATTTTCGTAGGCATACGAGCTTCGAACAGTTGCACCAAACAATTCGCATGATAGAATGGTAGATGAAGATGTTATCACACTCTTTTATCTTTTAAAAACCATATTCTTCTTCGATATTCATCGAACAAAACAGCCTACTACTTTTCATAGTCGATTTGTTCTCATTTCTGTTGAAGGTAAAATAGATTTACGAAAAATACTAAAAATAACGTACGTATTTTTTCTCGTATCATATCACAGGATTGTCAAATAATAATACAGTCAATTGAATAATTGTAATTGAAATGTATTGTTAATGAAAAATTGATTACAATTTATACGGTATTTACGTAGAATACTTTTTTGACCATAAATATCTATCATAATTTATAGAATACATAACTCTCTAGTATGCTTCGTGCAAGCTCAGTATGAACAAACACTATACTTCCCCTATAAAGCCACAAGAAAACAAATTCACCCCTCTCAACCCCCTGTTATCACATTTCATACATAATAATATAACATAATAATCCTTCCATTCCTATGTATATATATGCACACGTATGCCACTATATTAGTTTGCTGATAAAATATTGGAATAGCTCGATCGACAGTGACTGGCGAAATCAACGCAGACCAACTGAAAGGGTTAACAGTCTTAACAGTCATTTACGTTTCTCGTAATCTCGAAAACGAATAGAACGAGCCGAACGCGCGACGTAACTCCTTGCACCCTGTTCTAGCTCGTTCACACGTTCAAAATCCAATCAGTAACGTTTAACGCTTTCAACGCGTGGATCTCGTTCCGAACGACAACAGACGAGAGCAGAGGAGAAATGGAACGATCACATCAGGCTGGGTCTAAACCACGCAGATCGAGGGTGCTCCTCGATTCACGGGGGTGGCACGAAGAAGGGGTGGATGGCTCGAGTATCCATCGCGAGCGCGATGAAATCGTGTTCCGCGCTTCCCCGTCCAAGTGCACTCGAGCCGGCCGTGGCACAAAGGCCGTTGCTTCCCCTCTGAACTTCCAACTCTCTCCAAGTTGCGCGCTCGAACCCTGCCGTTATTTGCTCTTCCGATTCATTTCCAATGTCTACCCAATTTCCACGGCGTATTGGACCCGGCTGCTGCATCGCTACCAGCAGCCGAGAAACAGCTCGGAGAAAGAAGAGAGAGAAATAGGTAGCTAGCCGGCTTTGTTCGCGCGAGTGAAAAGGCGAATGGAAATAACGAAGGGCAGAGGCTTGACCGGACACAGAGACCCCGAGGTAGGTAGCTACAGAGAAAAAGCTACGGACACCGATAGTCAGCCCTATTCACAGGGATCCCAATAAATACTCGTTTGTCCCGAGATATTTGATTTTCACCGAACAGCCATGGGAAAGTTGCAGTGGTAGAAGTTGGCGCGCGCTTTTACAGCGGTATAAGATCACTGGTTCGGCTCTGGCCATTTTCGTGATCCATTTCGCGATCGGCGATAATGAATGCAACGTTCGTCCATTCATCGTCACGCTGGGAGTTTCGTTGCCCCTCGTCGTGTGCTCTTGCTACCTGGCCTTTCTTCGTTTTTTCTTGCCTGAACAGCAACGAATACGATGGGTCGAAAAGCGAAAAGAGATTGCCACTTGGCTCGATTAATAGCGAGTACTTGGCGATAGGATGGAACGAAAAATCAAAATTTTTTTTAATTTTCTAACAGTACATTTATTTTTCAACTAACATTAATTATTGGGAAGTTAAATTAATTATTCAGAAATGTATCGGTATTCCAGAATGAATATGTCAAATAACGTTCGTAATGTAACGAGGAATTCTTGTGAAATAATAGCTTCTGTTAATCTACATGCAAATTCTTATTCGCAAATACTGTTACATATCGAATTCACGAAAACGATAAGAATAACTTTCCACTGACTTGCCACACCTCGACAAATTTATTAGTCAAATTCAGATTTTAGCAGCTTAAATATCACCGTAGAAGATAATTTTGTTCCCTATTAGAAATCACGAACAGCGTAACAAAATTTTACCCTTATATTCTCGTGTATCCTAGCCTGCGTAAGCTTTCATTTAATTCCCTTTTCATGGCCGTCGAACACGCTCGGTGCGTAAATTGGGAAGACTCGAAGTGCTCGATGGTTTCGCTGTGTGTTTGCTTTCGTACTCTCTGGTAATTCTGGTCCGGATTCATGGGGTTAGGTTTGCGAGTTAGAACAGCGTTCCGATAACTCGTGATTTAGGACAGGAGGCTCGAAGATTTGGCGAATGGTTACGTTTCTTGAATGAGCGTTGATTGATGATTGTTGGACAGTGTGGATTCGATTGAACGCGAATTGTTCTATGGGTGAATGCCGTGCCCGGCTTTTCGGTAACAGCGGGATTTGTTTCCCCAAAAGGGTGTAAAAAGTAGTTTCAGTTCGACGAACTATTCAATTACTTGATAATATTAGGTTAGCGGATTTTTTTTTCAATGAAACTTTGAACGTAGAGCTTTTTAAACCTTGTGTACTTTATCTATTATTTAATTGTATTAATTGCATATTATTTGTATTTTCGACCAATCGCGGGGAGACGTAATCACGAGGAGAGACTGGAGTCGTAAATTCCCGTTACGACTCCCGTGCTTAGACTTAGACGTTAGATTTAGACGTTAGACTTCGACGTTGTAAGTTGACCCTTCTAGCGGTGTAGAAGAAGTAGTTGACTTTTCTAGCGGTGTAGAAGAAGTAGTTGACTTTTCTAGCGGTGTAGAAGAAGTAAGTTGGGTGACGATGCTGTGTCGGAGGAAAGCTAGTGATGGGTGTGTTTAGCGCACAGGACCATCGGATTTGTTCATGACATTTTTGGTCAGGAAAGTGAGGGCAGTATACATTGCTTCTGATTAGATAAACGAAGGTTGGTGGACTAGGAAGGGTCTTAGCCTCCCTCGATAGAAAGTTGCTAGTGGGAAGCATCGTACGTAAGAAAAACTAACTTTCCCTTGTCAAGCCGTAGCAGACAATAGTCTTTAGAAATGATTCAGAAAAAAGATATTTGTTGGATCTGAAGGACCTTGGCTAGCAAATTACTGGGATTTATGATGGGTCCTTAAGACTATTGAGGGTACGCAGCAAGGATGAGCGGACATCTGGTTTCCGTCTGGCCCGCGGTGTATGGCCTGGTCTAGGTAGAGGGTCGCCCGAAGTAACATTATTAATTGCATAAATTGAAAAGTACCAAGAAGCGATGAAATCACACGGCTTATTAAATTTACCTTAGAATTTACCTGAGAATCAAACATCGATCTCGTCCTTACGTAATGAAATTAAGAAATCAAGTTGTAGTTGATCGGAGGCTCGTTTGTAGAAATCATCGGTCGTAAAATTAGAAAATTCGTTGGATATCGTTTTTGCAGCTTGTTTTAGTCTAAACGGAGTTTCCTTTATTCCAAAATGTCGCTGAGAAATTCGCTGAGAAATTGTTCAGGCGTTTGGAAGTAATATAATAAACAATTCATAAGTGGAGAATTGGATCGCATGCAATGGACGATTCTAAAATTGTTATTTGTCAAAATATTTTCAGATCTTATTAGAAGCAAAATGTTTCTCCAACGAAAGTAAATTGAAACATCTCTTATATTGACAATTTTCATTGGGAAACAACCAGTTTTTTCCACCTGCGCGACTCGTTTAATCAACAAGCTTTTTGTTAACCAGGCAAACTCTCGTCTGGTCTCCAAACAATTTGTAATTCTCATTAGTCATTTTTGGAAAAAGAAAAGCCCCTGTTCATCAGGAACGAGTGTTGTTGTTTTGCTGGTGATTCGATTATGGTCAGGGATAACAAACGGAGCAGCGAAGAAGGTTGGTAACCGTGGAAGTTGATTGGTAGTCTCCGGATAAACTAAGTTACTTCAAAGTTCCCTGGAAGCTCTCATATTTCGTGACATTCTTTTCGCTAACGTTACAGTTGTAGAATACTTTTGCTTGCGTGAGCTTATCTCTGTGAAAGCGTACACTTAGTGTGAATGTGTGTTCGTGAAAATTGTGACCGTGTTTTAAAGCAATTGTTTGCGTACGGTTTACGAGTTCTCCTGTCCCGTGTCTGTGTCTTTCTTGTTCGTCCAGGAATTGAAAGAATTTAGACTAAATGAATTATTACAATTATAAATAGATTCCTATGGGAATCTAATAAATTAATACTTTATAATCATAGAGTCACTTAAAAGTGAAGTCGATGAACTATATCAATGAATTGTGAAGAATTGAATATAAAAAATGAAACAAAAAAAATGCTAAATATTAGTTCAGTCTCTGAACAAACAGATACCAATCACGTATCGTAATACTAAGGAAAATTTCTTTTGAAGTAAAATTGTTTAGTTTAGGTTATGCGTAGTTCAATTATTAAGTAGGTTACTAGCGTTGGCGTTATTACACTTTGTGCAAGAACGGGTAGGTAGATATTTCAGATATTTCAAGGAGAACGAGAGATAAAAGTTGAAGTGGACGGAATCAGAAAAATTGCAACCGTGTAACGAATGTCTGGTATAAACTATGCACAAGATACGTATTCCTTGTAACAAATAATTTACAGATATTTAGAAAATGAATGGGACAAATATCACTTGTAAGTTACAATCTCTTATTTGTATATCTATCACATGGAACGTTTCGTAATAAAAGTTCTTCTCGATTAAAAATTCTTGGAATTTAACAGTATCGATTATTTATACTATAACCAACGAATAATTACCAAGATTCAAGCCTGAAACCATTAAACGTAAAAAGAATATTTCCTCATTACTCGACCAGAACAAATTGTCAAGTATATCGGCGTAATCAACTTCTCGAATCAAAAGCTCATCATCCCAACTGTCCCAATCGTTTTGATGCATCTCTCGCTCCTCCTTCTCCTCTGGGGTCGTTTCGTAGCCAGGCAGGCCAAGGCAAAAATTATTTAGAATTACCCGAATCTGGCAAAACTGCGGGCCAGATTCGCCGTAGCATAATGCGATCCGAAGAGATCGACCAGCGAATCGGACGTTCACCTTTGATATCGGCGTCTCGATCTCTTCGGGTAGAATCTCGTGGGTCCCTCGGGGCGCTTTAATCCGGCCCTGGCCCGAAATCTCACTCTTATTACCGGCCCACGAAAAGCTGGATTATCACTGTCTTTATCTCGGCCTGGACATGCCGAAATTATATCGTCTCTTATCGATGCTCAACGAAATGTCAACCCATCGATGCCGGTAATCGTCGATCCGTGCCGGTTGCGGCTCCTGCTGCTCCTACGTCTTGAAACGGATATGATGGATCGATAATTTTTACCAATACGATAAAGAATGTGAAATAAATTTTTCAGTCGGATATCTATTGTTTGAAGATTTTTAGAAGGAAAATGGTATTATCAGGAGAAGTCAATTTTTCAGCAAATTACCTCATCGTGTATACAAATTTTAAAAAGAATATTTATAAGATTTGATCACTTATGAGTGAAATTATTTGGTTTTTTACAATGTATACTAGGTGTACAAGAAATTTGTACTAGAATCGAATCTCGTGAAACTTCTTGCCTACTATGACAATGAAGATATATCAAAAAATGTTATTCGATCTTCCTACGTATAAAAAAATTCGTCATGTTATCTAGAACATGCATTCTATCTTTATTTCCTTGAACTTCATTCATAAACAATAAAACAAACGAATATTTTTCAAACTCGTAATTGCAATCCATCGTAAGCGTTGGTCTGAGACTCCGGCAGATTCACGGACCATCAAGTCCCTTAATGGCGGACGTTCTTCCAGGAACATTAGTCCCAAGAAATATCCTTTTTCGTGGACCTCCAATTTGGCAGTGCCCACAACGCTCTTCCTACGCTTCTTTCGTCATTTTTTCTTCTGCAACTCACTCTCTCATTATCGCCACAGTTGGTCGAGTTGCAACACGTGGAACAGGGATTGGCGCAAAAGCACAGAACTTAGGCGGTGAGTCACTATCGGCTCACGGAGGGTAAACGTTTCGAGCATGTCGAACGTGTTTCGGGCTTTCGTCTCATCGATTTCACGGTTCGTTCGCGATCGGCTGAGGATTTCGAAGCGTGGACCCCGGCAATAGCTCGCGGCACAGATTCTTCATGGTGTTTTGCAACGTTACCCTCGATTCCACCGCGTTTCTTCGCCGGCGAGCATCTCCTGTAACGCGGATTCGAGTTTCTTCAACCTGCGTGGACCAGTTCTTAAATGTTTCCAGCGATTTACCGCGAAAATTACGTTCAAACGTATTTTCATCTGCACTTGTAGAAAGATATTCGTCGTCCTTTTCTGGTATTTTACGGCAGAAAGATTAGCTACGTGCGTATCGTGATTTGAAGGGGAATTATTAGCCTTGTTTGCACGATTCCAAAAATTGGTGGAATGACGTTTGATTTTGGTGGAAATGAAAAGAATCGGTAGAAAAATGGTTCCGCACATCAAAGAAGATTATTTACTTGTATTTCTTATTCGATTACAAATAATCTATCGGACGATCGATAGGATACAGATTCAAAAATGTGTGTATAAGTATGTGTAGAACATAATATAAGTATGTGTAATATAACATAAGCTTGTTGAAGAAATTAACCGTGTATATTGTTCAATAGAATCTACGATACTCTTCAACGAATTTCTCGAGTAAAATTCGCTAATTATTATTGTAGATATAATACCTGTAATTTAATCGAATAATCAAGAGTTTAATCGTAATTTTCCATCCCGTGCAGAATATCCTGCGGAATATACCATGTTTGAAGCGATAACTATCAGTTCAATTGATACGATGTTTAATGTCCTACAAGAAGTGCAGATAGTTTTGCAAGAAATATTTTTGATATGACGAAAATGTTTAGAAACACAGATTCATAAATATGTATTGCGTTAAGCATTCATAACAGACGTATGAAATGTGAGGGACGTGCATTTAACGGGATATAGTAATGCATTTCGTATTAATACAAATTAGGTTAGTAAATTAAGATTTCATTTGTTAAATAAACGTTATAATATCGACTGAATAATGTACTATATATATCTACCTGTTTTCATTTTGTATCTATAAAGAGGTATAATGAATTTATTAGACAAATAAAACATTAATTAGATAAATCTGGGTTATATTAACATAGAACGCAAACATCGTTTATCTGTTCTCGCTTTCCACTGTATTAAGCCTAAAACCATTATCATTCTCTTCACGTTCCATTTAATATTTTTTAATTATAACGCTATGGCTATCCCATATTCTATAACGTTACGACATTATGCTCTCGGGTAATAACGTAGAAAAATGCAAATTTCAAAAAGTGGATCACCTGGCGAGTCTGAAAAGCTTATATATCTCGAATTTTAATAACCAGGTATTCTCATTTTCTCTATACTCTTTCTCTAAAAAGCACTAGCAATTATTGCGTTAATTCACCCAATTTTCTCCTATATTCCTCACCGTGCTCGTATTGCTTTTATCAATTTGGTCCGCACCCCTGAGACTTGAAGTTTCCCTCATGTTTCTCAGCGTTTCATTCTCTCCACAATTTTCGAAGGACTCCAATTTTTTACCAGCCACTTTAAAATCTCGGTTTCGCTCAACATTCGCGTAAGGTCTCAATTTCACTCTGCTTTCGCAGAATACGGATCTCCATTGCTCTTCTCTCTCTCTTAGACCACTGTTTTTTCTCACCCTGCTTTTCTGTAAAACCTCAATTTTCGTTCACCTCTGTAAAACCACCGACCCCAACGTTTTAGCTTTTTCTCAAACCGTGATTTTTTTTTATCCCGCTGTCCCACTTCAGTCTCGCTGGCTCCCCTAAATATCTACTCTTCGACCCTCGTCCGGATCGACGGTCCACGATAATTGTGTGGGATCAACCACCTGCGAATTTCGTGCGAAACTCGCGTTTTAGTGTGCTCGTAACTCTCTACAGAGATTGATTTAACAGATTAGGATTATTTTACTTGAATTTAAATCGTATTATTGTGGTAGAATTTTGTTCCTAAGGAAGGGGATTGTGTTAAGAAAGCGTATAAAATGTGTTTGTAGAGCAGATGCAAGATCAACGTATTAATGTACCAATACATAAAATTTACCATTTGAACACGATAAGAGGCGTTAATTGGATTTCATACGAATATCGATTTCACAATCGTTTCATTATTTTCGTTTCTGGTTATTTCACAAATCTTAGAACTCCGTAATTTATGTTCTTATAATTGACATTTATAATTTCCTAATATCCTCGTATCGTTACATCTCGATGGAATAACATACTTGTAAATATTCAACTGTCGCATCCCTTATAAAATATCTCACTTTAACACGCCATAAATCCACCACTAGCATATGTATCCTTCTCAACAGATTTCACAAGGGTTTTCAACGCTCGTCCACAGTCGTTTCGTACAAATATGCTTCCGTTCCCGACTAACCTACCATCCTCCTTATCAGGATGATTCTCGCCAGTCACGATCGACCGTGAAAGTTGGATCGAGTGTCGCGGAAGGCGCCGCGATTTTTCGACCTTGGTGCTATTACACACGGTAGCCGCGGATCGATCACAGAGAACGAACGATCGATCATTCTTGGCCCATGGGTCGCGACACTGTTAGGGGGATTTTGGTGCATATAAGTGTCAAATTTTGATGATCGATGGCCAGCAATAATTTGCTAGCGAACACGACGTCACACGGGAGAGATACATCAGTGGTTGGATACGCAGGCCAACTACCAAGAATCGATCTGAGCAAGTTTTTTCGACGAAGTTTGGCGAAAACATCTACCAAATGGTCAGCACAAGTTTGAGACGCGTTATCTCAAACGATTCCATACGTTGACGATTTTTATTTTTATTTTTATAATAAATATTATCCTATAAATGAAAGTTGTGACAGGACCCTCTGACCCTATTCATTTATAAAGCAGTATTCTTACCTATCGCGCATGTGTTTCGCGCAATTCAAACAATCATAAAAAATGTATCTTATCGTACACCAGCCATGAGACGCGCAATACATAAAATGGTAATAAATTAACTATTCGTTAACTATTAAATGGCATAATTCACGGCACGTTAGATCAAATTGCTTGATTTCAGGATACTTCCTTTCTAATTAAATCGTCGTATACGACACACCGTATGTACAACATGAATTAGAGCCATAAAAGTTGTGAAACTAAATTAAATCTGTTTCAATCTTCACCCACAGCATAATACTCGTCTATGATTAGTAGAAAACCATTTGTCAATCAACAAACGATACATAGAATTTAATCATTCAAGTCAGCATTGTACAATCAAAGAACTGTCCAATTTCTATAACATTGTTTCTATTGAGATATGTATAATTTTGTGTGCTAAACTAGATTGATCGCGTAGTAGTGACACACGTATGTGAATATGAGTGTGTGGAAGTATGTGCGTACGCGGCGTCTCGAAAATCAGATGAATGTAACTGTTCCGTTAGCAGTGTGGTATAGAAGATGGTGAGACAAAGAGAGTGCTGAGACGCGTGCAAATGTATATCGACAAAGATCCTGGAAATCCTTTATTAAATAAATCTAAAACTATTTTATTATGAATTCTAAGTGTAACCTTAGTGTTCCTTTACTTTTATTTCGGCGATTAAGATCCACAATTCTCAACAGTTTTATCAAGCGAATTTTCCCAATTTGGTTCTTCCGTATATTTGATTGTCAACGTTTCTCCTCAAGTGGCTATTCTCCACTTATTTTTCACGTGTTTCGAACGTGTCGATTCTCGAAGAAACTCCGCGTGACATTCAATTCCAACGTAGAATTTCGTTTCTTCTCTCAAATTTCCACGATTTGCACGAGGCGTGACACCAGGTTAGTTACGTACGCGTTTAGAATATATGTCAAAGACCTGCAGCTGCTGGGATTCAAGATTATTGAATATTCACAATCCGAATATATAGCGAACGATCGATGCTTTGCTCGGGGTTAGGTTCGCTACTCGCGACTATAACTCATCGTAAACTATGGACTTCGTGCGAATAACTAGCAGCCAGTGTGTTGACAATTGTGGGTTGGCTTTCAGCGGATACTTCAAACTAAACAGGACACCGAGTGTTATCTATTCGTATCTATTAACTATATAGCTTTTCGTGCTTTAAGTTCTCTGCTTTACACGTGTACACAGCTATGTACCGTATGCTGAAAGCCGCGTTTTCTATTCTTTTTATCGTTCGATGATTTAAGATTTTGTTCGATATTTAAATTGCGTAATACTGTAGTTTACGGAATTATTCGAACATTTGCAGAAACCTGTGACAAATACGAATAGGTTCGTGAAAGCATTCAATCATGGTAATTTCAATCATAACGATTAATTGTTGTACCGTTGCGTTTAATCGTGTTTATCTATTTATATCGTATATACTCGTATTGTTAATACTTATCGATTGATTATTCAATAATATTACTTGTTTGCTATGTAATCGGTGTTAGAAGTGAGAGAGTTAATGTTTGCAATTAGTAGTAGCATTGATCTGGGATTTAAAGCTATATGAAATTGTATAATACATAATCATCTTGCAATTTCACCAAATATTCTGTCCAAGATGCTACAAATTTATGCAGACATACAAATTTTTGAATAAGAATATAACAGTTTTTTTTTGCATTTGATTCGGCAACTCCACTTTCTGTTAATTTCTTTATGACTTACTTTCGTAAGTTCGTTCGTCACGGGAAGATAACATAATTAGTAAACTTTCAGCTGAGTTTAAAGAACAGTATTTGCATTCTCACCACTTCTCCGTACTTTGGAATTTATGGAGTTGATCAACGTTGCTCCTGAACGTCTCAATTGATGTCCCAATAATCAGTCATTCGGATAATCTAAATTCTACTGCTTTATCACTATCGCCGTATAAAACTCTCAATTACTCACTTTCGCCGTAACATTTCCCGCTTCTCAACTTCCAAACTATTTCGAATCTTCTCTCACTATTACCACGAACTTTCATCATTACGAAACACGAAGAAGAAGCAAACCTGGGCAAAAAATTACTCGCAAATTACGCGCGTTACCGATAAACTATTTTGCACGATACACAAGCGTACGTGGACGAAAACAATGGAATATCTGTGAGCTTAACGAGCGTGCTTGCCATTTCGAGTGGAGCACAATGTTGCAATCCGTAACGCTGTAACGAGATGCGCGCGCGCGTACGCTTCCACACTCTTGTCGCTTTGTGTGTCACGCGAACTAAATTAATTTCACGATAAGCGACGTAGCTACTTGCCGCGAATCTAACGGGTGAATGCAGCACTACGCACACCTACAATCTCGTTTAATTACGCTCGTACGATTTCCAATTGCGCCCCGGTTAAGTATAATTATGGGAAACCGTGAAACTGTTCGACACGCGTGGCAGCCATGCATCGTAGCAGAGATTTCGAACGTGACTTCGTACAGGTTCACAGGATTTTGCACGGCTACGCGCGAGAAAAATGCAATTGTTGGCTGAACTTCGTTTCCACCTACATCCAATTTCTGACTCTTTCTTAAACTTATATTATGCGCTCGTTTTCACGGAGTTAAAAAATACTGATCTTTTGAGAGAGATTTAAAGTTTATTGAGTCCAAGAATACAGTTTTAGGTACATATTCACAATAAACGGTGAATTTTTGTAATGGTATGTTAGGCAAAGGTACCAATACTCGGCGGTACGACGTAGCCATGCTGTATTATGTATCGGCGCTTTACATTTTTCGTTGTATGATACAATTTTTGGGTTTAAGCAGCTGGGGGAGAAATACTGATCTCTTTAGGGTGTGGTGATCGTTATTTTAGAAGTTAGAAGTGTAAAGTATAGATGACTTAGTCATACATGTAGGAATGTTATATTATAAATTAACAGAAAAAACAGTATGATAAACACAATATTGTTGCACTCTCACAAAATCGAATATAATATCGCGTTTCGCAAATTCGTTTCTCACTAATTCTACGTCACAACAACACGACGAACTTCTCTCGACCACGATAAATTCAACTCTGACAGCATTTACCACGCTCATTTTTCCCTTAACAAACCTTGGTAACGCTCACAACACTCCTTGACAACATTAACATATCTTGACAACGTTTATAAATAATCAGCCACGTCCTTCCCTGACGTCACACCATCCCACATACATTAAGTCGTGAAAGTATATCAACACTTATCGTAGAAGACTTTTATGTTCACGTTGAATACGTTATACGAAAGATTTTGGAATTTCATTAGCGCTGAATTTGAAACAAATCTGGAAATGCATATAGAAATTACAAGATTTGTTGCGCAAATCTACTATAGTAACATATGTAATTTTTTTCATTTCTTAAAATTTGTAACCTTATAGTATAAGAAAGTAAAATTTATTTTAATCACAATTGTAGTTTGCTCAACGGTGTGCTGCAAGATAATCTCTATATAGAAATTTTGAATGCCTCCATAAAACTCAAATGACAAAAAAAGAAAGAAAAAAAATGGGTCACAAATCCTGGGACGAAGATGAATCCAATCGTTCGTTTATTTCAGAATTTGATGTGGAAAGATTGTAAGGGTTTGTAAGCTGCTTTGGGACAGTACAGGTTTATGGCAGGAGGATTGCTGGAACGTAACAATAGAGTCGTGAAGCGAGAGGTATTGGCGCAAATGGTTTCGTTGGTATGTAGAATGGAGGAATGGAGATTAGGTGGGAAATTGAAGTTCCAAGTGAATATTTTACGAATTCATTCGGTTGGCGATCGTGGTATCTGTTATCGAATGTACCAGGTTTATTTGCAAGATTCTGCTAAAGTAATTGTGCACAGGGTATCTCGCCTAATCCGAGTACTTTAATTCTTTCGATGAATTTTTTTCAACGACGGATGCAATTCTATAATTATATAATAATATAATAATACGTGAAGCGAAGCATAATCTTCAAAATGGGCTATACAATTAATTAATTATACAATATAATTGTCTTATAAAAATGATCAATTATTAACTAAATAAAAAGATAGCCGACTTTATGAAATTCTAGAAAGAAATCAGTATTTCCGAGTTCTAATGAAACTTATTGAAAACTGGATTAAAATTAAGTCTTATTCAAAATTTGAAAGTTTTAAAATCGAAACAACCAAACCGAAAAATATATGAAAAGCACAGAAAAATGAGAAGATAATTGCCATTTCGCAAATCTATAAGTCACGAATCTCAAGTTTTCAGCTTATCGCGCGAATTAACTTACGAAATGAGGGAAACAAAGAAAAAAAAAATACTGTCGAAAGAAATATTCTCTCCACGTACGAGGAATCAAATTCACGCCAGTGGAAAAATTAAAATTCCAGCTGTTACGAAATGACCCGTGACCCTGCGTTGGGAATGTTGGGATCTCATGTGGACGAACTTTACTCGCGTCACGTAAGCCAAGTATCGCGTTCCTGTTCCGTGTCAGGCTCGTCTATTCGAGCCACGTGTCGACACGAGCCACGAGATGACGTTCTGTCATGCTGGTGCAAATTGCCGCGGTGCACTCAGGAACCACGAATTTTGAGTATCAGCCACCTGGTGCGATCACATTGAAATTTCCACCACGAAAAAGTCGTCTGTCCGCCGGTGGATGAAATTGTCAGATGTAGTCGGATTTGTGCACACGAACATCCTAATTGTACCAAGCAGAATGGGCAAAATCTGCTTCTTCAAAACACTAGCGACATGAGGTGTAAAAAACCATACGGATCAGCGTACTGGAAAATGTTTCTCGATCCGAATATTCCCGTTGCATGAAAGTGAATCACTGATGTGTGTTTTTACAGCAGGTGAATTGTAAATTTTTTACGACACTCTCTGTGATATTTTTAATTATGTTGGGATATAATCGAGATTCTGTTTGTGGGACTTGATTTCAAAGAAGTTTTCATGAAATTTTAAAGAAGCACTCTCTATAAGATAGAATGTGGAAATAAGCGAAGGGTAATGGTGGGGAGGAAGTTGAAGAAAGAAGTTTCAGAAATAAAATAAAAGCGCAGAAGCACCACAAAAGAGTTCCCGCAGGAAATTTCAAGAAATCCTTTTATACAACATATCACAAACAACAAAAGAACAATATCTTTTTAATGATCGATATTTTTACCACGGTAAAAATAAAATATACGACACAGATCATCAAAACTCTGCATTTCACAAAGTAATACAAACCTCGTTGAAACGATCGTTTTAATCAAAATTTCACTCATCAGCGACGAGGCTAAATCGAAGCTAATTCTAATAAATTCTCCATTCCAAGTCGTTAAAACTTCGCATTCCACGATATAAGACGAACGTGAGAAAAATTTCATACAAATTATTCCAATCTCGATCTCGTTTAAAAACCAAGTATCGATCGATCAATCCGCGATAGAAGTTATTTTGACCGAGCCAATTCTGCCCATAGAATTTCTTCAATAATTCTCGATGACTAAGTCGAAAGGGTTAGATCGACGAGCTCGTGCGACGAACTGAATCCTCCGGCAGAAACGAACGGAGTAAGCGAATCGAGAAGGAAAAGATACGGGGTGAATTGAAACGGACAAGCCGCTTATACGCCAGACAGCAGGGGCAGGCGGATTGCAGCGGTGAGGCGCGGCGACGCGTTGCTACGTCGACAGAGATGCACACGTCACGGTGAAGCATTTATTAGTGAATGCCTGGCGAGGCGGTGTATTAGAATGGGAATGAACTTCGTTCTCCTGCATCACGAGAAGAAGCCTTTTGATTAATGGCGTCGTTTTGTTCGGGCACTTATTACACAGCGGCTCATGTGACGTGTCGTTCGCTAGAATCACGCGTGTCAACTGATGTTTGCGCGCGTTAGCCTGATTAACGCGATTTAAGGCGATCTCGCTACGCCTGTGTATGTGAACAGCATGGTGAAACGCGTTTCATTACCGTTAATCGGTGGTAACGGACTGTAGTAATTGTGTGAAAAAATTGCAAGGAATTAGAAAGCGTAATAGTACAGTAATAATAATAATAATCTGACGAGATATGTAACTAAATTTCATTTCGAGAGTATATGGATTATTGGAGATATTACGAAGTTTCCCGACAATCTGATAGACTGCAGAAAACAAAATTACCATTAGAGAAATAAAATCAAAAGTTTCTTCTTTATATATTGTATGTTATTGGGTTGTAAGTAAGTTTACTTAAACTCAATATTTTTCTTTATTTGATCCAACTTATTTACGTTACTATCCAATATGTGAATAGAAAGTAATATTAGTCAACTGAATACTAGTTGAAATAACTAAGAATCCTGCCACGTGAATCATTACACGCTAACCTACGACAGTTGCGATAAACTTTCATCAAGAGAACAAAGATATTCTGTGATTCACGTTTCAAATAAAGTGGGAGTAAAAGGCAATAAAAATTCAAGACAATAGCTCCTTCTCTGCGATGAAATAGACAAAACTTTCTTCCCCGTTCGATTTCCATGTTTATGTACAGCTACAAAAGATTCTTGCACGCTATCATTGCATTTATTACAACATGTATGTACTATTTAAATAGGTCCAAGCATGTTAAATTGACGATAGTCATCTATCCCGTGATATATATTTATTCGCTACTCTTATTAAATATAAATCCATTTTGTAAAATTATGATGCCATTTCATACATACGATCCTTTTCTTCCGTGCAATTTCTTTCACTGTATTTTTTGTAATCGCTGTGCTTCCGTAGTAATGCCTACCTCTAAAAGAGTCTGATGTTACCTCACACTACCGCACGGAACTCACCGAGAAGCCAATCGAAAAACGAAAATATCGCGTTATTAACAAACTCCTCTTCCTAACAAGCCGGTAATCGATCGTTTTAAAATCAATAAATTTAATTGCAGCGCGTAAAACTCGGCCTCGGTTAATACGAGGGGTGATTCCCTTAGTCGATTCAAAAACATTCTCGCGTGCAACTTCGGGCACGCCTGGCCCGGATTTAATCTCTCCACGGGGAAGATACACACTCCTTAATTCCCGAACCGGTTCTTTTAGACAATTATTATCGACCAATTAGCATCCGGCGGCGCGCCGCGTGACTCATCTCGGTTCGATGGGCGAGCTCTCTTACATAACGACGTATAAATACACGCGGCGCGCGGCGACGCTCGTTCATTAGTCACGCGAACTTATACGACCGCCGGTCGTACCATTCGGAATATCGTCGGCGTGTTCAACCTTCAATTAAATAATGACCGCGTAACAAAGATGTCAGCTTTATGCGTTCGTTGCGAGCTGCTTGATTAAGGGGCACGTGAAATATTCGACAAGTATTTGCACGTTTACCCTTTATATTGTTCGATACGAGATTCCTCGCGGCTAATTCGAGAACGCTGTTGAGCATTTCTTCGTGAAATATTTGATAGCTTTCACCGTACGATTAAACACGATCTTGTCGTGCAGAAGTTTGCGGAGGGTGAGTTTTATTCGTTGGTACTTTGATACATGAGATTGGTTTTTGTGGTTGGAGAAAATTGTGCACCATTTACGAAGCATTTGCTTAATTAATTCGAGACCGGTGTGAAGAAACTAGGGTTTGGATATCTTCGTTGATTCTTCGAATTGATCGTGTTGAAAAACCGTTCGCTATTGTTGTACAGAGTTTCGTGTTCGAACGTTATTAAAATGTACGCGTTTATTCGACGTCCGATGGGTTTGTTATATGAATTTAGCTTACACTGGGAAAATTCAATTTCAGCAATAAAATTGTATGATACCGTGTCGTTACAGCCTCGGATCACTGAGCAATACCGAAGTTTTGATATTTATATTGTAAATCTCTTCTGCTTTAATATTCAGTTGTGATATAAATTCGTTCTGTTTTTCATATTTAATTATCTAGAGTGATCGCTGAGAGATATACAGGGTGGTTGGTAACTGGCGGTACAAGCGGAAAGGGGATGATTCTACGCGAAAAAAGAAGTGGAAAATATAGAATAAACATTTTTAAAAATTTTTTTTTTAATTTTTCCATCGAGACAACGATCTACAGTGAGATCCGTTATAACGTACCGAGCGAAAATTTAAAGTCGATTTTCTCGAAAACAAAGCTTCAAACGAAAAATTTTTATTCTATATTTTCGACTTCTTTTTTCGCGTAGAATCACCCCCTTTCCGCTTGTACCACCAGTTACCAACCACCCTGTATAACTCTTAAAATATAATTTTGAAGTATTCATGTTACATTTGCGAAAGTGAAATTCGTAATCGGTCAAAAATATGAAGAAAATCAAATATTTATATATTACAGCGCCCTATCTGTCCAATACCAAATCGACGATAAAACGAAATTTAACGAATCCTCTTTTCCCATCAAATATGAACTCCGAGAAAAAAGCAGGATTTGTTATATTTCAGTCGAGTAGAAGAACGAGCAATTTGTAAAAAGGAACGAATTGTCAAGAAGAATAACCGCTAGATACACGATACAACATCTGATCCATATAGAATTGTCGTTCACACATTAGCAATTCACGAAAAACGAGCACAGTTCGGATGAATCGGCTGAAATGGAACACGTTAAAACGGGATACGTTTATTGGACCGGCGAAAACGGTTCTGAACGGTTCGAAGAGCAAATCTGGTCAAATAATTCTCTTCATAAATCCAATGGGAACGTGGGAACGCGTGTCCATCTCTGAAACGTACTCTGGTCTCGTATCGTTCCTGACCCAGGTTTCCCGCCTGAGGTTACGATCGAATATTTCACTCTCTCGTTTTCTCTGGCTCGTCTCCGGTTATCCTTCTTTTTCTTTTTTCTTTTTTTTTTCCTCGTTTTATTTTAATCGACCACGAAACGAAGCCGCGACGCGGCGTTTCCATGCGATTTACGTCGTTGTCGCGCGCGCCGCCGGCCTTTTTCGATAAATTCGCGGCTCGATTCGCTGCTCTATTAGCGCGATAAAAGGGCGGATAGTCGAACCACGTGACGACTAATCGTCCAGGAAAATAATTTTCGCGCTGATTGTCTGTTTAACGCGTCACGACGCTCAACCTTTTTCATGCTCGATATTGCATGCGCTCAATATTGTATTTTGGTAAGTTGCTAATAGATCGCAGTTTCGGCAAATCCGAAAATTGAAGATTACAGGAAATACGTATAGTATATAGGGATATATAAAATATTAAAAATATAGTACGCGTTATGCTCATTTATATTTGCCATGATTACAATGTATTTTGATATCTTATTAACAGACTTCGAATTTTCATGTTCTTAGGATAAAATTTGGAAATAAAAACAGAAATGCGTAGAATACGCGCGATACGCAAAATATAGAAAACATTAAAATTTACGGTACTCGACTATAGTCTAGAGATCTTAAAAGCATAATTATTTTCTAGATCGTTAATTTTGATTTCCGTGTTCCTTTATCACACTGACAAAAGTGTTGTTATTGTGAAGTCAATATTGACGATCTACGAGTGAAAAATTTATCGCAGTATGACGTTGAACGATCTCTTCGTCTGTCACGGTATTCTTCGAAACGAAACTTATGAGTTAAAAAATTATAGCGGGCGCGAACTATCCTTGGAGAAGTTCGGTTTCCAAAGAAACTGAGTTTAGTAGAAGATTGAGAGCCACTGACATACGATGGTCTGCGAGAAGATCCAAATATAATTGGCACGCCAGTCATCCGCAACTTTGAAGCTGGTATCGAAATCGCGAATGCTGTAATAATACATTCGAAGGCTATGAACAGTTCCGGTCGGTTCATCGACCGTTCCCGGTCGAAACCTTCGCCCGTTTCTTCCTGCCGGCTTTCATTCTCCTTTTACACGAGGGAGGCTTCGAGATAAACAACTTCGATTAGCGATTACGAGCGGACAGGGGTCGACATGGTCATAGAGCACAATCGATGCAAGACGAATGGACGTTCGGCTCGCGGCTGGTCGCAAGACCTGTTTTCACGATCGAGAAAACGCATTGGGAGTTGAAAAATGGATACGTGACGAATGGCGTTTCCTTTTCCTCTTCTTTTCTTTTCCTTCCTCGATCTTTTACGGTGAGTTTTGTTGCTGATTTTGGATCTTTTGCCGATGGAGGAGGAAGATTGGAATTTTAATTTGATATTTAGCGAATAATAATTGGGATGAATTCGTTGTTTGATATTGGTTGAAATATAATATTGTACTGACGAAATACAGCATTGTAGTATTAATAAACAAATTAAACGGGATTTTTAAAGAAATGTATACGAGATTGGAGGTATGTAACTTTCGTGTTACCATTTTAACATTTGCAGGAAAATTTCCATAACGTTACGCGTACGCATTACGAATAATCATAAAACATACTACAACCAATAACAGCTTTTCAATCATTCGATGGGAAATTTTTAAGCTTTTGCACCATACCGATAATAACATTCGGATTTTATTAATGAAATAATTTCGATCCGCCTCGTTTGATTTCTCTTTGTTTATGACATAACAGAAAAATGAAACTTGATGCGACACACGAACGCGTTACAGGTAAATTACTTTAGGGAGGCAATTAATTTAATTAGTTCAATTAAACGTATTGCTACTTTTAATAACTTGTTCGCGATACGTTATGCGATACCTGTCATTCTGATATCTGATAACAGATATCACTTAATTAACCTAATCACGTTTAACTCTGGTCTCACCGTCACTGGTAATTCGGTTGTTATTAATTTAATGAAAACGTTTGCGATAACTGCAAACAACCCGCGTCACGTTGTTATTTCTCTTTTTACGAGTTCTACCAGGGTGAGTATTATATTTGTAACTGTGTAACAGTAAAATTTTTAATACTGCACTGGCTCGTTCGTATGTTTTAATACACATTTTTTAAAGTTATCACGTTGTAATATTTAGATTTTCAACATTGATCTGAACGTTGCGAGGAGGATGTATCATTTCAGTATAAAATAATTTATAAATCTGACAATGAGAGTTTTGTTACAAACATATTTCCTATTTCTTTATTCGTTTCTTAAATTTTATTCTACGCAAATAACAATCGTTCATTGAACATTTAGATATATTCTATAATTTGTTCAATTTATAATTCCAATTTTTGTCGTCTCATTTCATTTCAGTATTCTCATGCGTACAATGTGAATGCTATCTCTGTTATTTTAATTTATGCAATGTGAATATTGTGCGTGTATGCCTGCGGCTCACAACATTTAACCCAACGATAAAACGATACATTGATAGAGAAAAAGAACATTAAAGAAGGACGCTTGATAATAAACTGCACGCAGAACATGGAAAGTTTAACGTTTTACCACGAGGCACGCGTGGCACATATAAAGTTCGTAGTTTCAGAAACTGGCGCAAAGTTGTTACAATGTAAAGTTATGAACCGTTGATTTATCGTTTGCCATCGTTCTTCGTAAAAATTGTACGCGGAGCCCATTTATCGTTCCGATTGATTACGGCTGTCGTCCAATTTCACTCAAACGAGGACGCGAGGAAATCGACGAGTATCTGCTGCTGCTGCACCTTCTCATTATTCAATTTGTTAATTCTTCGATAAAATAGACTTTTTCCGCGACAGAATTTACGAATTTATATGTTTCTCATATTCCACAGCTATTCTAAATAGTTGGAATATCAAGGCCATTTTACTACAATTAATTCTTATTATTTATTAGATTATAATGACAGGTCTATTGTAATGGGAATTTTTACTAAGCTAAAATTTTTATTTCCATAATACCGTGTTTAAATATTGGAAGTATTCAATGACGCAGTTCCGTTTAGTTCTCCTAAGTACATAGAACAATTATCTGTATTTAAAACAATAATGAATTATTCTTAATACGATCAAACTATTTACAAAATATTCACGTTTCTTTGAAATCGAAAGATTGTCAGCGATCGTATGTATGAGAACGATATTTGCCCGTTTCTTCTAAGTATTATTTATACCTGATTTGTTTTATTCTGGTTTTAAAGTACGTATTTCAAAAGTTCAATAAATTCTACATTTCGTATCTGCGTTTCATGCAATCAGATAATTTGAAAATATCGTAAATTTTCTAGCTATCTTCAGGAAGTACGGTACACGAAGAAAAAGAAGTTCATTATATAACTAAATACTAGGAACCTCCATAAATTTCTCCTGGAAATATCTGCTTACTTTCTCCTTTCACAACGTGTCTACCCTTTTCACGATTTCACGGTTAGCAGGTGCATCGTGGTTTTTCAAAGGATCGCTCGTAAAATCGAGAATGGATTCTGGGGCGACATTAACAACAAAATGTCAAGAGTTGCAGGTCGTCCGAACGCTAAGCTGAATACCGGTTATTCTCGCGCAGCTGTCGAATAATGTCACACATGAAATACGAGTACACTTTCGGGCGTCAGGACGGCGAAGAGAAGATGTCGAACGAATCTTGGGGGAAATGTCAGAGAATCACCACGGTGCGTGACACGAGCAGACAAAATATTTACGTAAATATTTACGAGCGCCTGTTGTAGGGAATTTATTCTTGCCAGGGCGTTTTCAGGGTGCATGAACTCTGGCCCGTTTATCGTCGTCTGTTCGCTACATTTGCCAATCTTTAGTCGAAACATGCACTTCCTCTCTCTCTCTCTCTCTTTCACTCTGTCGACTTCTCGTCATCGACCAAGAAAGATTATAGGAGGTAGAAGGTATTTTGGCAAAGAATTTTTCCTAATATTCGCCTAAATATCGTTGTTTAGCGATATTTTAGAAGATAAAAAAAAGTTAGAAATTTTGGAATTTAGATCGTCGCTTAAATTGCTGATAGAAATATTTAAATAATTCATAAATGGAAAATTTGAGAGAAATTAAAAGTTTCTTATTATTATTATTAATGTGGTGGAGGGATATTTTGTTAAAAAGGAGAGTACATACTTACGATAATAATAATAATTTGATAGAAAGTTTTCTTTCGCCTAATTCTTTAACTTTCTAATATACAGATCAAGCCACATGAAAATTCTACACTTCTCACCAATGGCCATGCCAAAACATAATTTCTCTACTTGGCACGAGATCAAACGAAACAATTTACAAGCACCGGCAAGTAGCCCTTTTTGGTTCACACGACCAACGCACGAAACCAACGATCTCCCAGACCGTTCGTAATTACACGCGATCGATAACGACGCTGTTCGCTGTCTAAATTAAGAATGTTTTCGCTCGCTATCGGGCCCGTTGCGTTCCGGTAATTTTATTTCCGTGTTTCGAGCTGGGTCGAGAAAAGTTACAACACGCGTCGTGAGTAAAAAAGATAGGGTGATGAAGATAGGGGGAGGGAGCGGGTACTCTTCTTATCTGAGAGACGTGGTGGCATCGTTCGCAGCATTCGAGTCGACGTGATTAAGTGCGTGCGTGCGTCTGCGAGCGCAAGCGTGTAGGCGTGAGCATGCTCGCGACCGTGCGTTTACACGCGAACCAAAGAAGTCGAGGAAGATAGTCGCTTCTAGAAGGAAAGAGAGACGATGTTTTGGAATTTAGAGAGGAATTCGCGCGTGTATCGTCCGTTTGTATATTTATTATTCGTATTTACTCAACACAGTTCTTCCTATGTTCCCTTCTATTGCGTTTTAGCCGCTTAGCTAAAATGCTATAAAATGTTGAAATCTCCTAAATGGATGCGTTTATTCTCTTTTCGTATGTTGATACGAACGATAATTTTCGATTGAAGAAACTTTGAAGATACGTATATATTGAGTTTGAAATTGTGTGTTGTATCAGGCAAAGATTCTAAAATTAGCATAAAATAACAAACATGTGCAACTCAAGGATTTAAAGAAACCGGATTTATCGTGATTCTTTTAGTCGATGATCCAGCAAAGCGGAGGAAAATCTTGATTACTGTGACATCAATTTTTATTTAATACAAATGTTATTTCAAAGTTGTCGTGAACAAAAAATCTACCAACGTAGAAGAGATCGCTATGCGGTATTAATTTCGAATTGCTAATAAAAATGGTAGGACATTTTGCATACTACAACTAAGAATGCGAGTTAAAATCTTTATCTAAATTTAATACACATGGATTCAATAATATATACAACACACACGTTCGCATATGCTTGACGATTTAATTGATGTGATTTAAAAAAAGGTATACATAATCCATCACCATGATATCGTTCGTCTTCTCGTTTGTTTTTCTTCTTCAAAACGTGAACGTGACGCGAGCGTTATTACGTGTTGATTATGTAAGGGATGAAATATTCCATGATGCAAATTTTCATCCCGTAATAATGACTTTTTAAGCTCTACATACTTACGATACATGTTTTGGGACACATTTTAGAATACATATTTTATGACAGATATTTTAGCAGCCTCTATAGACGAGTTTTTGAATTTTTCATCTTAGGATATTCGATTCATGAATTATTTTTTATCCACGTAAATTGAGAACGGAAATGATTAAATATTTAATTGCAAGAGTATCGAGAGTACTATCGTTTCACGACGTTTCAAACAGTGCTTGTTGTTAGTCGAAGAGAAATTCATCCATACCTGATTTTAATTCAATGCCAGTACCTTAAAATCTAGAAATCTCCTTACATACGATAATTTCCTTACAGACGGTATCTTAATTTTCTTCAGACTAAGAAAATTAACCATCATGTTATTTAATGTTTTCTCAAAGAAAAAAGTTAACATTAGTCGCGCGTAATTTCTTTACAGTATTTATACTCTTTTTAATTCCGCTCTCTTTTAATTCCTTCTCTTTTCAGTTTGCTTAATTAGTTTCGGTACCGTTCGATATATAAAAATTACGAATTCTACGACTCAAAGATTCTTGAAATTGAACTGTCACAATTCCTTCGTTCGCAGTTTCTTTCAAGTTAATTTACGCATTGAGAAGTTATTTACAGCTGGTACAGAGAACATTAAACATGAAATTTATGTTTTCAACGATTTTCTGTAAGTGCAAGCTCTTATAAGAAAATCACGCCTAATACATTTTTTACTAAACATTTCTTTACTCCTAAGAATATTCTGCAATGATTTTCTCGTCATGCAACATTTTATCCACTCCTATGCGAAACTATAGGAATATAAAACGCACATTTGAATTTTTCTTGCAGGCCTTTTCTAATAGAGATATAAAGAAGTAAATAATTACAGCAAATGAAGAACATGGCCGAGCGCGTGAGTAGTAGGAAGGTTCGATACGTTTCAGGTGATAAAGTTAAGTGGCTGGTGTAACTTAATAACCTTTGAATATGCATTCGAAAAGAGGAAAGTATTTTAGGAGAAATTTGACTAACAAATTTCATCGAACTTCTGCATCTTGCGACGGCTTCTTGAATAAGCAAATTAAGACGACACGTCTAACTACGTAGCTTTCTTTCTTATAGGTTTTCTTAGCTTGTACACGTGTTTCATATTGCTTATAATTCATGGTTCCTTTATTAATCTTGTCTCGTTTGGATAAATTCCATGATCTCAATATTAAATTAATCACAACGTTTAAACACGATCGCTGTTAGCAGAATACGAAATAAATATTTAACGAGTAAATTAAAGTAAAATCTCGAGTGACAAAATTTATAATTTCGAATTATTGTTCAGCGGCCAGTATGCGAGCTGTTTATTCGATTAAATAGAATTAAATGTACTGTGGTCTGGTTTTATGGCTGGTCACAAATAGACCCCTCAGAGGTATAGTTTTCCGAAAGCGTGAAGTTTTCTGGCTTGGCGATCTTCCAATTGTTATTTCGACCTGGTTCTCTTGTGTTTTGATTCTTAGGATATTAGACAGGTGTTGGTTGATAAATAATTACAAACTATATAGATGGTCTATTTTCTGATAACTTTTTCGTTCCTAAGAATTGGCGAACTATCTCTCAAGAATTGTATATATTTAAATAAGAACAACTATCGAAAATCTTTCGTTATGTGCGTCCTTTGAACGTGAAAGGAAAGTTAACTAGAAGAAAAGGCTTTACAACCATTGATACACTTCTAGTATATTTTAAAAGAAGATATTCCGAGGAAAAATATGTATGTACAAAATATTGCTTCTTACTTTGCAAAATATCTTATACTCGGAAGTTACGCTCTTTATTTTATGAAACTTTCTCTTTCCCAATGGAATGCTTATATTATTGCGTCATTAACATTTTCTCCATGAATTTTAATATCTAAATAAGGGACGTATAAAGAGTTACTCCCCCTTTCTCTCTTTTCAATAAAGTTTCAGCGTAGTTGAATATTTAATCGTCTTTTCATTCAAGACAGAATTGACTTTGGTGATCGATAATCTACGTATAGTGGCATTGTTTTATAAAATTACTTGTCTTTGTGCTACACGTATGAAAGATGCATTTGATATGGAATTGAGTTTTTAAATTGCTTCCCTACGAACTATAGGGCACGTGATTTACCATCCCTTTCCACTTGTAATCATCCCAGCTAATCGTCTTAACCAAGTCATTCGGAAAATCTAACTTAGGTTTCCGGTATCGAACATCATAGAAGCAACATTGGTAACAAAATTATTAAACCCGCGATAGTATTATAGAGAGAATTTAAAAGGCCAGCTATTTCTCTATACAAATTGTTAACCAAGTGACTCGTAAAATTGAACCGAAGTTGGCGATATCGAACATGATACAAGCAACGTCGATAACGGAATTAATAAACCCTGAATGAAATCGTGTTTCGAGAGCAGTCTCATCGATGGGAACATGGTAGCCGCGGTTTAGACGGCATCGAGAATGAAGGAAATAATGAACTCGGTCAGAAACAGTCCGGCTGTGCCGTTCAGACCGTGTGACAGGTTAATTTCGCTGGACGGGAAGGAATTGGAGACCAGCCGTTTTCGCTATTCCCGGAGAAACTTTGATCGAGAATTTTGCCACATGCGGTTTGCGGCCAACAGGTTGGTCAGTCACCTCGAGTCATGTAACACGGCGAATTGGAGCACGATTCGTGCCAAATTTAAATCTCGACCAAACTCTGACCGATACGTGCACACACGCTTCCTTTCAGCTCGTTCAGACCGCGAGCTTGTTCATTATTCCTTTTGGACAACAGTCCGCCGACAGAATAGTTGGCAAAATGGAAAACTCGAAACAATCGCGTGGCTCATCGAAATGCACATTCGCGAAATACAAACGCGTTTTCTATTCCTTTTTTCATTGAATTTAATGCACTTTCGTGTTCAGTTTGTACGAAAACGCGATGCAATGGGATTTTATGGTTTAACGCATGCTTTACGTTTGGTCAATGTTTGCGTGTCTTTTTGTTTTGTATTTGATGTTGATCCCGACTATAATTGGACGCAACTTTACAAAATAACCGCGGTTTTAATAAATAACTTTTATTCCAATTTTACTCTCATGTTATTAAACGAAAGAATTTTTCATATAGAATTACAGCGAAGGATATTACGCGTACCAATATTAATTCTTTGATATTTTGCTCAGATTTAAGCAACCTTTGAGTGATAACAAATTTCAATATATGGAAATGGCGTAATAGTGTTTGAGTATAAATTACTCTAACTACATCAGGAATCATATAGCTTTACGCGAATAGAGCCTAATAGTTAATTAAAATTCTATTAGATGTAGATTTTGAAATATTGAAAAGCTCGTCTAGTCGGACATTTTTTCGCGCTGTTCTGTTTTATGCTATATATACATTGAAACAAAAAAATAAAAAAAAAAAGATGAATTGAAAAAGTTCCGTCGCATTTCCAGTGACTAGTTTAGTATCCGTTTCAAACTATTGCAACGGATAAGTTTTCATTACGCTATAAATGATGCCCCAGATAATATCCAAGCCAACAAAGGAACCCATAGAATTCTATTCTGATCGCTGATACAATAAAATAGAAACAAATTTCCATATCGCTTTACAATCTACTTATATTACTTGGAGGATTGACGAAGTCTCTTTTCGTGTAAATTAGCAACTTCGCTCTTCGCCACTTTTAATGACTGTTATTTCCACCGGAAAACACATTAAAGACTCATCGTGACGAGAAACGAGGCCCGGTGGAAACTCGGTTTTGCGACAGATGTCGAGCGGAACCAAACGAAAGCCCTCACCTGCTTCATCGTGCGTTCTTCACGGGTCTTCGAGGGCGTCTCGCACGATTTCCGCCGGATGTGAATTCGTTAGACAGTCAAGAGACCGCGACGCTTTGTCAGACGATAGCCTGACCTCTTCGAACGAGAAGAGAATCGATGGATAGAACGATTAAATCGAGGGTCTCTTACTGCGCGTCTCACGCTTCGCTGAGTCCAGTATTCGAGATCACGAGACCGTGTGATTTTAACAGGGAATAGGGTGAATCTTTGAATGCTGAGAAATGGAAATTCCAGTGGATAAAAAAGGTATTTACCTGGAGAATCTTTTAGACTCTTGAGACGTATTAGGTCGTTAGTTGTCGAAAGGTAAATGCAATAGATGTGTTTTATGAACAAGCAGAAAGGAGAAACGTTTGAAAACAGTCGAGAAAATGAATTTTTAAAAAACGAGATTTAACAAAATTAACGATATTCCTCGTAAACGAAGTACGATAAATAAATATTATTATATAGTTATGTAATATTGGTAAAAAGTTTTTTAGACATCGCCATAAACTTCTACACACAGCTGTAAACAAAAACGAAAGGTGATACTTCTAGATGTTTAACGAGCTGCAGAGTTAAGGACAGCGAAGAAAGTTTTTAGACGCGAGGAGAATACAGTTTCTATGGAACGGCTGGTGTTCGTTACGTGTTCGAGAATTCGGACGTCTTGTCGTTCTAATTTGTTCAGGGCAGAAATTGAATACACTAGACATCGTCTGACCGTAGATGGGAAAAAGAGAAGCTTTCGATGGAAGAGGTTGTTCCTTCCGCGTAATTTAATTTGCCGTCGTTCCCCCGACGATGCAAATAAAAGGAATTGTTGCTTGTACCGGGATAATCCCAATTGGTGAGACTTGTACGCGCGAAATTAAGATCGATGGGAAGGGAATTGGCAAGGTCTTCCTGTTCTATTTATTAATCATTAATGAATCGTGCTTCCCGGTAATGCAACGTTACTGCTTATACATTGGTAGATTTATGTAATATGATTTGACAAACAGGTTGCCCTAAGTGGAAAACTTAATAATAAGAAAATTTTATAATAAAAATTGAATGTGTTTCAGCATTTTCCATAAGATGATTTTAACTTTCGATTAATATAATTGAGCTGTAGATGATCTGCAAGAGTTCAAATTAAATTGCTATATTTTAGAGTATTGCAATTTGTGTTGTGTGCTTCACATGATACAATATGCATTACGATGATACACAATACAGGGTAAAATAGAACGCCTTAAAATTAAATATCCTGATCTAATACCCAAACTATTACAACTTTATAATCCAACGATACCAATTGGTAATTATATATCGTACGAAGAAGTTTATAGAGCATCCTATACAACGAAGAGAATATCATAAAATAAAATATTTCGAAAATTTCGAAGAAATCTCAGTCGTATGAGTATACGTGCCATGATCTTATACGCGTCTGACCAAATACGGTCTCGCTCTACTGCCTCACCATGTAACCACAGGTATCGATTCGCACTCCTCGCTCGACGACGAGTCGCTGTTTCTACTACTATCGGACCAAAGGGAGAAGTCCTTGACTTAATCGTACGACGTAAGTTAGCGATCCTGGGTGTTGGTGACGTCGTTGTTTCGTGGTTCTCGCCTGAAAGAGCCAACCACGACACCGAGATACTCGGACTAGACATGATAAACACGCGGTATCCTGGGATTAACACGTAACCCGCATTGTCTTCGAGCAAGTCCTTCATCGTGCTTGCAAGCACGAACGAACGTACAGTTGTGGACAAAAGTTTAGAATTACTGCTACCGAAATAAACATATTTATGGAATATGGGAATTTTCATGAAAAAGATTAACAATTTCGAGATCGTCGGTTAGAATAATCGAGTGATGCTTTATATTCGGTGTAGATTGGCGTAAAAGTATTACAGAGTCTTACAATCTGTATTAATCTTATTAATTCTTATCTTATCATTAATGCAATTTTCGATTTTTTCAGTCTGACTCTCGTTTTAACAAACAAAAAGACCTTGCAATGCTTGCAAGAATACGAATCATGCGTATCACTGAGAATTTTTTCATGTTTTGTTTAACTCGTAAAAATACAATTGGATCGAAAATAACTGAAAATAACGTAGATTTTAATTAGTAAGTCAAATTCTAATAATAAAGAATTTTCAACTTAGATCTGCGGAAATAACTTTACAATACATTATTCATATAAGTAGTATAAATACAATAATATAATAGATACAATACATTTTAATTCGTATAAATAGCGAATTAAAATAAGTTTCTATAGTTGTAGATTTTTCTAGGCAGAGCAAGAAACAGAAGAGCTGATTCGGCACAACAGGTTTACCAGTAAACTAAACGCTGCAATTTGTTCGAGACCGATCCCCTTATTAGAGAATCGGCAAAGAAAATTGGATTCAATAAAATGTGGTCCACCATCTGTTCGACCAAGTGTATTTTTACCTCGTCCAGATAATACAGTTATCAAATTTACCTTATCGTTCAACAAAATCTCGGGCTCCAATTTTACGAAATAAGTTTTCAAATTCTCCCCAAGCTTTCTCCTAGTAAATTTCGATCACATTTTGTAACATTCTAAATCCTATACTGTCTGTTAGTAGGTAAAGGAAAAAGATCAAAATTTCACTTTCGAAATTCTCTCCTCCCAAATTTTATTTTTATTGATTTTTTAATAACGTGTTAGAAATGTCGACAGGTGTGTCAGAACTTTTTCAGATTTTAAAAGCCTAAAACCGATTTATATTGGAAGCTAAGATTTTTTACTGTTTCAAGCTTTTAAGAATTTCAATAAATTCTGACGCATTTCGCGATATTTCTAATCAATGATATGTTCATTCATTAATAAGTCAAATATTTGAACTTTGTTCGAATAAAGATAAACATTCAGAGGAATGAGATCCGAAGATGATTTTGAAATAATTCAGAATAACGAAACCTTGCTATTTACTTTGCCTATAAAATATAAAACAATCGATTGGCTTACGTAAAGTTAATCCTCTAAGTTTTATTAGGAAATTAATAAAGTAAATTTACGTAATTTCGATAATGATCCTTAAGAAATCGGTCCGTTTAATGTTAACATTTGATTTGCCATTTTGCCTGAAGAGAAACGAAATTTCATCTGAACAGGTTGACGAAGCTCGAACGGATTCGAAAATTTCATTGCACCAGACGCGAAACTTGCCCTGACAAATTGTGTAATGACTTGTTAAACCAGTTGGACGTGGCTTCGCGTGCCTCATTCGTATCCAACTGTACGCCGACAAACCGTGAAGTTTGGTTACAACTTGCTGTATCTTCGCCGACGACACGACACGCCACAATACGCTAGACAACCAAACGATGTACCTGGTTGTTTCCATTTCCGTCACCCGACATCGGTCCACGCTCTTGCGCAAACTTCTCCGATGAACTCTGACAACCTTCCTCTTCACATTGTTCTTAGAAAGATTGTTTTGATTATTATCCAACGTGCTGGTCATCGTTAGAAAGTACTTTCTGAAAAGATGTCTTGTCACGTTCAAAATTAAATTGTATCATCACAACAATATAAAGTGACACGACTTATCAACACATTCCATCTTCATAGTATCAAATCTTCGTAGTTACATGAGATTACTACCGACTGATATAAAATTTAATATACTTAGACCTAATTAATTACTACATAAATACTGTAACAAATACAAAGCTGTTTCAATTACTTTTTATATTCCACAGTCACTGTACATCATTAAGATTTTCAGCCAGACAAATTAACGCTCAGCAACCCAATTCAGAACACTACTTCTATGTATTTAACAAATGAAAAAGAAAAACTGGTTTTCCACCTGCTCGACGTCACACGACACGTAAAACGCTGGCGATTCCACCGAGGGACGTTGCACAAGGCTCGATCTCTATCGAGGCAATATATCTCGAAGGTGGAATCGTTGATAATCGAGATTCAAAGAGCGTTATAGTTGGCTTTAATGCCTGGTATTTAGATCGAGGCACGTTGTGTCCATCCTCTCTCTCGATCTCTCTTCCTCCCCTTTACTCCTCTCCTTATCCATCTCTCGAGCGCTCTGTTCACATCATGCACACGTATTACGCGAACACAGCCGCGTTCCAGGTGGATGATAACCGTCGAAGACGCCTCAGGCTTCACCTTGACGTGTTCATGCTCCGGTCTTCTCGTAAACTTTCTGGTCCTCTCACACCCCCTCATCCTCTCCTTTCTTCTTCATCTTCTTCGTTACCGGCCTTAGCCGCCTTTCAAACATCCAAATTCGATGGATCGCTCATTTTCCATCGATAATTACCAATTTCTTCATCTGCTTCGAAATTATCCGGTTATCTATGACGCGTCTTCGCGCCTCTTCTTGATTATTTGTTCGCCATATGGATGCTTTTGTAAGTTTAGATGAAATTGTTCCTCTTTCTCCCTGAATATTGCTTATTCTCGTTTAGTCGCTTCTTTCATTGTGACGTTTTATGGTTTTGTGGAATAGCATAAAGTAAAGGAATAGCGATAAGTTTTGGTGGTATTTTGTTATGTAATATATTTGTTGTAACATGTTCCGTTGTTTTATTATGATACAGCAGACTGAGGATTTTTATGGATTTGCGGAAAATTTCAGGGGGCAAAAATGCACAGCATTTATTCAAAGTACTCGTACGTTATAATATATGGTAGGAAAAACGAATGTCTACCTAGCTTTCATTCTTTGAATTGTGTTGATAAAAATGCACATTATGGACGTAAATATTAAAGAAATCAAATAAAGAAACTAAATAAATAAAAAAGATGAAAAGATATAAACAAGCTAAAGAAACGGAAGATGACATCTACAAAAATGAAAGCATAGTTATTGAAGAAAGAAAAGATTTACAATAAAACGGAATATTCCGCATTGCATAATTTTTATATTTTCGTCTTTTATCCCTATTTTCCTCCTCTCTCGATCTTCACTCTGTTCTTGAACATCTTGTAAGACGTATACGAGTCTCGCTAAAAGTCTACAAACTTATATCTGTCAATGTTCTCTCAATTTATGATACACTTTCTTTCTGCTTCAATGTTGAATAGATCTGTTTTAGAAGAGATAGTGCTTGCTGGTTTTTTACCTCGTCCTTTATCATGCCTTTCTTTATGAATGTTTTATAGAAGATACTACTCGTTTAAGCCGTCACTTATTTTCGTAGAAGAGCTACGTTTCATTTGACCGTTATTATCTCTTCGTTGCTTTTCCGAAGATTTTACGACGTCTTTTACTCCTTTTCCGTTTCTTTGTGACGTTGGGATTCTCTTTAGCAGTTTGTTTTCAGCTACGAAAGTACTTTTATTTCGTTGCACGAAGTTTCTACACGCCTCTATGTCTTTATTCGATATATTTTATCGACGTTAAAGCATAAAGAGAAGAAGACTAAACAATTAGCGTATTATTCTACGGTCAAAGAAACATTCGTAGAACTTATTCCAACATACAATTCATTCTCTACATAGTCAGATTCTCACCTCATTTCTGACCTCAGCGGTTTTGAACATCCCTTTAGAACGTTCTTCTACACTTTCGTTTTTAATCCAAATTTGAAACAAGAATCGTAGACAAGTCTCGTTTTAGTAGTCCGTAGTATTTAAATGTTTAACACGATCTCAATAGCTATTGTTTGCCCTTTGTTACACAAAGACCTCATTAAACAGCTCGTACTTGCAGAATATTTCAACGAAATGTAGTAAAATTGCATTTCATCCCTCAACTTTCATAATTCTAAAAGTACGATACTATAAAAGGACGTCACGTTTTAACGCCATCGTACTTTGAAAATATTTCAACACCAAAATTCCATTCTGTCCTCCATAATTTAAAAGGCACCGTAGAACTACATTTTAACAGCTCATACGTAAAATATTCCAACGAATTGCAACATGTCGCTCATCTTCGATAATTCCACAACAGCAAACCTTTTCCTACTTGATCTCCGTCTTGCCAAATCCTGCGCGTTTTAATTACCACTACTAAGTTCCTAACTCGTTTCCTATTCATCTTCGTCTCTCTTTTCCAACCCAGCGCCATTTCTTCGCCATCTTTACTCGCCATTTTCCGCTCGAACAACCCGCAATTCTTTCCATTTCCACTTCTTCCCGATAATAAAATACATTTAAACACTTTTGCTCCTCTCAGACACTTTTCTTTAATACTGCCACCCTCGTCGACGCCTTAACCCTTTGTTATTTTCTCGTTGATTCTTATCCCCTTTCTTCTTATGGCCCTTTCTTCATTTTCCTTATTTCTTTTCCCTTCTTTTCTTCTTTTTCCGTTGACTCGTAATTTGCCGCGGAGAAGCTGCAAGCGCCGCATCCAGCTCGATGCGCCGGCAGATACGACCTTTTGCGAGATCGGCCCGCTCCTTCTTCGGGAGTAATAAGATCAAAAAGCCCGTCACTGTTACACCGGTGGAAAGTTCCCGTCTCCGCGAGGCATGTCTCGCCCCCTCTCGCCTCGACCGGGTGGCTTCATGCAGAAAAAAATGTGTTGCTAATGGTACATCATGTTTTCGTGCATCTCTTCTCCATTTGGTTCTTTCGTTGAATCAGATATAGACTCGGTACGTTAAAATGCACACTATTGACCGTGAGTATTTATTAAGATGTCTACTGGTTACATTTGTCGAAAAATTCTATCAAATTTTAGTACAGTTACTATTTTCCATTGTACAATACGCGTATGATGGAAATGGTAGAGTAGATTCACGATGTATAATAAATATTTCATTTGTATTAATATACTTAATTTGTATTAAATATAGAAATGATCGATGATAGTACTTGTGACCAGCGATGTAGATTCGAGTTTTTTTTTTTAAATACTATTTTTTGTCGTTTATGGGGAATATTTATAAGTTGGAATATAGGAAGCGCGTAAAGGAAGGAAATGATTATTTTAAGTAATTAAATAAATGTTTTATATTTAAATATTTCAAATTTTTACAAACGAAAGTCAAGGAGCAGTTCTCGAAAAAGCCACGTGAAACGCGCTATAGAACAGATTTAGCGAGTTACTTAATATTTTCAGTGAAAAACTGGGTCGATCTTCTTAGTCCATCATTAGTATTCTTGCATACCTTCCCTGAACAAGAGTTTCGCCAACTTTTTCGCTGCTTCGTGATTAGACGTTCGTTGAATTGGTTTAAAAGCGGAATTTATGAACGAAGAAAAAACTTCTTGCTATAATTTATTTTACCTCGAGACTATAAAATTACGTAGCTTAGTTGGCAATAAAAAAATTGCAAAATTGTGTAATGTTGCAATCGTGTAAAATGTAACATTAAGAGCGTTAAAGCGATCTTTCGCAAAACATGGAATTTAAAAGTTCATCTGAAGAGTAACGTGGAACATATTCTAGCTATTATTAAGCTCTGTATATGTTCGTTACGTAGCTCAGGATAGCAACTCGCTAGTTCGCAACTTCGCGACGACAGTTTTGGTGAAAAGTTGCAACTTCATCGAGCAACATCAAAGCGAAAGCCGATTAACAACAAGGCTACGGTATATCAAAGGATCTTTAACGTCACGAAGTGCGTGAACGTGCTTCGCCATTCCAATACTTCTTTCATTTCGCAATACACTGTCTGCGAAACCCCTGTACGTACGCTTTGAAATTTCAACGAAATCTCTTCTGTTGTAATCGCCAACTTTCGTTTCTATAACGAATCGATACTTTTCGAAATTTTGAAAGCATTATGTACTGATACATTCTTTTCATTATTTACTCGTACGTAGATATTTATTTCAAATTGTTTATTATCGTATCTAATTCAAATTAATGTAAATTACAACGGAGTACCTGCATTTGGTAGAAATATAATTTTTATAAATTTATTCGGCTTTTTTGTTTCCTTTTAAGCATCTACATTTCGTCGCAGTACTATCACATATTTTTATATTTAAAATGAAACACATAAATGTCACGTACGTTATAACGACTACAGAGTTTAAAGAGATTTTACGTTAACTGTGTGACCGCTACCAAACGATACTGCCATTCTCTCCGTTACAATTAATCCTCATTTATATACTCATAGAATCATTCTCAGCCTTCCGAATCCTAAACATCGACTCCCAGCAAAACGCGACACTCCTCAGCCTCCACTTAACCAAACCGTGTAACTCTGGCGGATAACATCGCGAGTACAAGTTGAGCAAGCGTGTACAGGGCTTTAATCAGGAACAAACGCGTGCACGTCGCAACGAGTTCGGTAAAAATTCTGCTACAATTCCCCGGAACGAGATTACGGTAATTACCTGCCACGAAGAGCAACAGTTTCATTACGGATAAGGCAGCGTGTGTATCCGGTGTCCATCGTCTCTCTCTTTCATTCGCGCGTCTCCTTCTTCTTCGCCTCTTTCCCTTTCTCTTTCTTCGGCAAGCTCCTCTATGCTTTCTTCAATGACGGAACTGTCCTTGCAGAGGCTTCGTTCGCGTGTTGCATTCCGCTGCCCTCCGGAGAAACCGCATTATCATGCGTCAGCCAGTGAACGAACGAACGCGGACCTTCGAACATTGCGCTGCTACAGATGCCGCGATGGAATTTTAATGAGATCTTATCCGACGTTCTCGGTGAATCTAATTAAGGGTCGCCGAGGCGGTGACGGGACGTTGGACGGATGGTTGTGAGAGCGTGAGAGTTTCTAGGAACACGCGAATCGAACGAGTTCGTTGGAGGGCGGTTCGAAACGCTACCAAAGTGGATTATGGTCTGTTGCCAAGGTTTGCAAGGGTTTGGAGCTGGTTGCTCCGAATTCCGATTTCGCTTTGATGATTAGGAGAGTTCGAACGCTCGGTGTCTGCGCGTGGGAACGGGTTGAGAGTTAAAATAGGAATTGAGGTGGAAGAAAGAAGATTAGTGGAATTCTTTGTTTTCGTTTTTGGAAAGGTAGCTATATAAGATTGTAAGACAGTTTCGTATGTATCTATATCGATAATAAAGGTGTAAATAAATGTGTCAAAATAGCATTCAAATAATAAAGTTTATATAACGTTTGTAACACAGTTTGATAAAACGATTCTGTAAATTGGAACTTTGACTTTTTGTCGATAACTAAATTTGTTGACTTTTCCGAATTTATAAGTAACAGGTACATAAATTTACACTTGTCAATTGGGAATATTAATCGATTATTAATTACACCTCTGAAATGACTTAGAGAAGAGTTTAAAAGCTTATTCTCGTAATAGTGAGAATTGTATTTCGTTACATTCAATAACACGGTAAAGTTAGTAGCAACTTTGAAAGTAAAGATGGATTACTCTATAGGAAGGAGGAGGATATAAATAATTGATAACGTCTTCGAGCTTGCATTGCTACTGCAGTACGGTTAGAGTGTTCGTTGCGTGATTAATTGCTTTCTAATCGCAGCGCACTTCAAAAATAACTCGAGAAAGTTTATTCTCGTTCTCGCGAGGCAATTACCTGAAAGTAATTATCCTCCGTGTAAGAAGGCAGCTGATTGTTTCTCATCGGCCGTGGAAATCTCCGTTTCAACGAAAGTATAAATTCTAGCATAATACTATCTGATAAACGTGTTGTCTGTCCTCTTGTCAAATTAATATTCTTATTGGTAGCATTATATATTCAACAATTAAGAAATTATTTTTAGCATGTAATTGTATGCCTTGACCCTTTTTCATCTGATATTTCGATGCTAATTCTCTGCTATTAACACTTCATTTCACACGACGTTCCTTTGATTTTATCTGAATAATGATCACGAAGCGTAAAAAGGAGAGAAGATGGGAACGAAAGGGACGAAAAAGGTGTTCCTTATTACGCGCAGTTTCTTATTCTACGTAAAAGCGTTTAAACTCCTGCAATTTGCGATTTTAAGCGACTTATTCTTATTACTTTTCGTTCTTCGATACCGATCGAAGAGAACACGGTTCTTTCCTCCTCTGATCGTGTTGATGCAAGCTCGTTAAGTTAACTGCATTTCCCAGGAAGAAGCGTAGAAAAGGGCATTGACTCGTTCTCGCAATTCGTTCTCGGTAATCCCGTGGGTGAAACATTCAATCCCGTTACTCGCCATGAATTTTCACTCATTTAGCGTGTCCAGCAAGCCGAGTTTGATAATATTTTTATGTCATATTGACCGAAATTACATTTCCCTTTTGCAAGATTTACGCGATTTACAAATTGGTAGTTATAGATTCTGTTTCAGATTTGTGTTCGAATATCGCATTACCACGGGGTAGAGAACATATTAATTAAAATTTTAATGCAACGTAAATATAGCTAAATCGAAGTATATTTTTTGGAACAGAATAGAAGTACGGCGATATAATATAATTAATATGCAATTTTTACTGCAACTCTACAGAATTTCTACAGAGTAGAAGTACCCCAAATAGCACGATTATAAATCAAAATCGCTCTTCGTAGATTCAATCATCGCCGTAACAATATTTTAGATTAGATCACAGATTGCAGTAATAAACAAGTAAGATTCGAATCTAGACTATTTCGGTTAATATATTTTCCTATTTTCGATCATCTCGAACTTGCAATAAAAATTCTTACTTGCTCGTGATGTTGTCTAAAATAAAAAGAAAAGAAAAGAACAAAAAGATGGAAAAGCAAGAATAAACGAGAAGTAATTACAAGTAACAAGAATCGGTGCACGAACGCTAGTGATGGAGGATTTAAAAATGAAGAGGAACACCAGGGAAATGGCATTTCCCTGGAAATTTTTTCGGGATTGTTGGGTGGTCGAGCACGTCCACGTACGTGTCCATTCGCGACGCGAATTTGCCTGGCTTTAAAGTACTTCCACCGGTCCAATTTTCCGCAAGAATGTGACACGTAGCAATCTTGGTAACCTCGGGGCCCCGGTGCACGATTTATTGGCTACCGAGTGTACCTTCGACGATTTATCTTCTTTCCCTCTCCCGTCTCCTCTTCTTTCGCACTTATTTCCTTCATACAACATTCTCTTTTTGTTTTTTCTTCTTTTTTCTTTTTTCACCGACTCTCTTCATTCTTACCTTTTTTCTTTCCATTTCCTATCTTTTTATCCAACTCTTCTGTCCCTCTGTTACTCTCTTCCTTTTCTTTTTCTTCCTTCTTTTCTCCCTTTTTCTTTTTCGTTAATACCTCGTCCTTTGTCTTTCGTCGTTCTTCGCTCGCATACTTTTTTTTCCAGGTACTCTCCGGGTTTCATTTGTTTCCCCTGGTCTATCCCTTTTGTTGCTTCGCACGAGCTTCCGTTTTCTTCCGCAATTTCTTCCGACTTCTTTCCGAGCTTTCCCCAGTTTCGTTTTATCTTTACTCGTGCACTCGTTTCGAATCCTTGGCAGCCCTGTTTACACGCGTTTCATAATTTTCTACCGTTGTTACCGCGTTTGCTTTGCAGCCTCCGCTACTTTCTCCGATTCTTCGCTTTCTTCGCCAACAGTAACGTCCTTTCTCCTCTCTTTTGTCTTCACATAATTTTGCTTCTAATGCGACTTAATTGGAAAATTCTCGATCGATTGATTTATTGTCTTCATCGTTGAAGCGTAATATATATGAACTGCAGATTCAGTACATTGACTTCGGATTTGCCAGATTTTACAAGAAGTTAACCTTTCAGCGCTTAATTAAGAATTTCTATAATCATGATATTTTAGACTAATAAAGACAAGTTCATTTTAAACAGGTGGATTTGAATTCTTGCATAGATAAGCGTGATATATTTTATTTCCAATAGAAATGCGATAGAGATTCATGAATGAAGAAATGATATTTAACAGATTTCAAATTTACCAATTGATAAATAAAAAGTTAGACGATTTAACAAAAATGTCTCGTTCTATAAAAAATTCTAAATTGATATATTTTGCAATTTGTAATTTTATATTTTCGTATTTGATATTTCTTCATAATTCTCCACTTCCACTTTACGAGGGTTATTTCGAACAAAATTTTTTCAACGTAGAGTAACGCTAGAAATAAAATTTGACTACGTTTGATTTCAATGTTTATGCCAAGTACAGTATAAAACATAAATAATTACTACAAAGAAGAATTAAGCATATAGATTAAACGATCGACATTAAAATTAATGAATTACAAATACAATAGAATAGAACAGAATAGAATGCGAAACGATGGAACTATTTAACTAAAACACTGATCCTTACTTACAACTTAAATATCCATCTCGACCCTCTCGAAAACCTTCCACAACCTGACGCATGCTATGAAAGCGTATTAACCTACTCCAATCCGATTCCAGCAACCCATCGTGGTAACCATCACTTCGAATTCAATTCACCGACCTGGTGTCCCAGAATTCAATACCCGTGGACTCGCAGCTACGATATTTCGTGCTATCGACAGTAGTCGACTTATCGAGGCTAATTAGGTCTCTGAATAATTAAACGTAGAGATTTCCGAGAGGATGGCACGTGCAAACTGATACGTTCTAAGCGTTTGCGCTGTCTATGGGAATACGTCTTCGATTAGAATTCCATAAACGTAGAAGGTTTAATTGACAAGTTTTAATAGTGTATGCGTTATGAAGAGGAAGATATTCTAGGAATTTAGAAATTTAAATTGTTGTCAGATGTTGTTGCTTGGATTTCAAACAGCGAAGGTTTAAACAAAATAGAAATCGCTTTCTGCGCTTCAGATTGATATGTAAATATTTTATTACCATCGAATAATTATTTACCAGTAAGAAACTATGTGCGAGTTTCGTTATTAAAAGAATCCTCGTTTTTGGATTTAGTTTTACCTAATAATAAAAGTAATCTTTTAACAAATCATGCGAGATTTCCATGCACGGTTATGATCGCGTTCATTCTTATAAATCATTCAACGATTGTAAAATATTTACATATCGAAAATGTGAAACACAGAGAGAAAATGATTTTCATATTATTTAAACTATTAGTCTTTCGAAACTACACATTGAAATCGTGAAATAACTAATAAGCTTTTGAAACACTTACAGCCGGATATTACAGCAAAGATTCCGATATGTTCCAATTATTCCGATCCCAATAATAATTGGTCCAAAGTGTCGAAAACATTTTAAGGAGTATAAATCCGCGAATGCAAATCTAAGAATTAACGAAGGCGGCGACTAGATTCTATGCATAGTTGAGTGGCACGAAATCCGCTGCTAGAAACGAAATACTAGGCGATTAACCCCAGGCGGCAATTACTAATTATTACGGGTTCCGCTGGCGTAGCCTCGCGATAAGATATCAAAGGGCAGATGCAATTTACGTTTCCCGCGATTTTGCTTCTGTTTTCGTTCGTTCGCCGTGCATTTCATACCGCCTGCAGGGAAACGAAGGGGAACGAAGATTCCCAGCTGCTGTCTGTTGCTTTAATCGAGGTATCACCGCGATTAACGTGTAATTGTGGATCTGAATAAAACGAGGAACGTCGTTGATCCATCTTGAAAGGAATTCTCTAACGTTTAATCATTTTTGTTACATAAATTGCTTCGCGAACGTTTCAAAATCTGATCCTTTTGATAGGTGAAAATTTTTTACGATAGCAAACTGGTTCCATTCTAATGTTCTAGAATGTATTTATATTTTATTAACTAAGTCCAGTGTCGGATTTACTACGCGTTCATCTATTCGCGAATTCCTTATGGTAAGCGATTGAACGAACGATTTGCTTCAGCGCAAGTTATTCATAAATAATTCCATAATCCTTAAAGACTCTGGTGTCTGGACGAGCCGCGCGTTGCCGGTTTACCTGCAGACCCATAAAACCTTAATCCACTGCAATGATTAAATAATTAATTCTAATATATTGCAAGGATGATAATGCCCGTATCTCGATAAATAATAAATCGGTAAATCTCCGAAACAATAAGGTTGGAAGTATTCAAAGAACCAAAGAAAATGATAATACAAATATTAAAGTTTTTTTAAATCACACTATCGCATATTGTACACAACCGCGTCCTAATTATCTACTCTAATTATCTACTTTCCTAATATTTTAACGAATGATAAATCAACAAATCTGCGGAAGACCAGATACAAGTAATCGTAGCTTTTTAAATCACGTCGTCATGTATTCAACGTATGGATAGCATCGCGTCCCTGCGAGACAGATCCTCAAAATTGAACTACTTTTCCCGCGTTATAACAAATTATACGACAACGAATGTTCAAAAAATCACAAGAAACAGAATAAAAATGATACAAATATCACGGCTTTTTAAATCATCCTGTCACATATTCGTCGTGTATCATCGACTTCATAAAAGGCAAATTTCCAAAATTTAGCATTCTGTAGAAGGGGAGAATTGCCAGCGGAGCCGGGTACTGGACACACGGAGTATCGAAGAGCGTCGTGGTTCGTCCCGGGCCGCAAAAAGGAAAGAAAACCGGGGATCTGCAGGTGTAACGCCCGCAGCGACCGGGTGATAAAATGCGCGCGGACTCTCGATGCGAGGAGGGCCGGTGAAATCTCTCGCGATGCCCCGGGCTCGATAAAAAATGCAGTGATCACGTTTCGGCAGAGACTTTGGAATCTCCAATCTGCCTGTGTGCCTCTCTGATTCGCACATTGCGTCCACCTCTATCTTTTTCTTCGTTCTATTCTCCGATCGATCGAAAGGCAATCGTTTCTTCAATGGTTTCTCGATGCACGACACAATTGCAGTGCTAAAGAAAGAATTGGACAAGCAGATGCTTCTGTTTTTGTTTTTGTTAAATGGATATCCGAACCACTTGCAGCAGTTTTCTACAGTGATTGGAAAAAGTATTTGCCCAAACCAATATTTTTCAGTGTAGCATTTTTTTTTCTTTATCAGGATCTACCTTTCGGTTTCGTAATATCGAACTTTTGTAGTCGTGTGAAAGTTCCACTAAATGATACAGTTTAACGTAGCTGGCTGTAATTGATTACTATGCAAATACTGTGACTGTTAAACTGGATGTCCAAGTGTAAAGAATTGTTAAAAGTTTATTTGTGGATATATATTTTGATTTTCTATTACTTGTTTAATAAAGAATTCTTTTAATATCAACAATTACCAACTAAATGATCTTTCATTTTTATCTATTCGATGCTTCATAGGCTTCTTCGTTATTTGCTATTTTCACTGCATTTACAATTTTAGAACCTCTGACTGTTAATTTGCCGCCTGGTAATTGCCGCGACGCTTTATATGAACCAGATGCGATCCTCGGGCAGGACGACCGTCAAGGGTCTACGCTACCCTAGCGCGGACCCATCATAAACAGTGGGCCTATTGTACAGTCAGAGTACTTTAGGACCCCACGGAAAAGACTTATAAATCACGAAACTTCTTTATTTTATGCTACATCTCAGGAAGACCGGACACGCGGGTTTCCCTAAGCGTAAGGTCACCCGCTCTCGAACCTTCATGAAGGCAGCCAGCCCATCCTCAAACATACGTCTTTACCCAATGATTAGTTAGGAACAAACTTGAAACACACCTACCACGAACCTTCCTCTACACAGCAACATCCCCAAGAAACACTCTTGCACCAGTATTCTAAGAGTCAACATATAACAGTATTCAGTCAATGACCATTATATTTAACAGGACAGCCAGTGAACTAAAGATAGTTGTATTCAGAGTAGTGAGTGGAACCCAGTGAACTAAATGACAGTAGTATTCAGAGTATTGACTGGAATAAATAAGATGAACTAAGCCTCGTTCTTTACATTTATTATAATCCTCCACCTCGGACGCTAATAACGTTCAAGGGTCGCGATACCAACCGATCAGTTGTGCCTGACTGGTCGTTAGTTAGTTGAGTGTCGCAACACTACTAGGAACGTAATACTTGTCGATTCTTCTAAAATTCCTAGCAACTCTCTTTTTCAATTCGACACGTGTTCCGAATTTACATATCGTTTGAATATTTAACAATTTCAAACTTATAAGTTTAATAAAGACATATTAGTTCGTCTCTCAAATTATCAATCCATTAGCAATAAATTACATCATAGTATCTACATTTGCAAGGAAAACAATGTATAATTAAAATTGATTAATATTTGGTAATATCTAATTCCATAATTATAAAAGTTTTTGATTAATTTAAATATATAATAATTTCATAAAAAATCCCCAGTTGCTTTCAGCCGTATTTCCAATTAAAGTCTGATCGCGTATGACGACGAAACAGCATATGGATATGACAGCGAAAAGGCAAACGTGCCGAGAGAAAGCAAGGATATGTAGGCGCTATTGTTCTTAATTAAAAGTTTAATTGATAACGAGGGCTGATTTGTTAATTTGAAAATGCGATTATCGGCCGTTGCTAATCGAGATCACGGTGTCATTGAAACTGCACGTAACGCGAAGTGCGTTCAATGCATATTGAAACGAAAATGCGTTTCATTGATGGTTGAGCAATTACGCTCTCGCGTCACTTAACAATTGCCATTGTCTTTAAATATCTCAGTATTTCTCCCTATTTAAATTCCTGTTCGAGCACACTCCATTTCGTTTCGCGTTTGATTTTCGTCGAAATAAATTAAAATTCCTAACGAGGCTTACTTTATTTCTCCCAAAAAAGAATATCGCTTTGGAGCAGATTTTATGTATTTTGTATTATGTATAACGAATACTGGTCACGAATTTATGGCATTATTAATTTGGTAACAAAATTGGTATAAATGGAAAACACAATGACAGAGCAAGAGATGAAGGACAAACATCAAACACTATACAGAAAGCTGTTATCAATCTACCGAAGAAAGGAAACAGTGAACCATTATACATTGTTTCTTATTTCACCTGCTTTCGTCAATTACAAATGTTCCAGGAAATTATAATCCAAAGCTTTTGGGTTACAATATGCTTGTCAATAATCTAAAAATTCTGAAAAGCATACACACTAAGCTATATCCTCTTTAAAACTAAAATAAATAGAATTCCACTATAATAAACAAAATTCTATTACGATAAATAGAAATGTAAATAACAGAAAAGACAAAAAATAAAACATAAACCTTGCGGCAAAGATCGATGTTTTACGATTTATGTTTAAATCTTTCATTTAACGCGACGATATACTACGAATTGCGATAAAACCGAGTCGAACTCAAGGAAACGACGAGCAATCGATAGAAAAAAATGAGCCATTTCTCTGATAGTCCATGTTTCTTCGTTGAACACAGTAAATTTCTCTTCGCAGCTGTCGAGAATTTCGAGTCAATGAGATCGAAGCAGCGGGACGCGAGCTGAAAACGCGCGGCTGCCGTCGTTGAAGGCTACTTAAAACGACCATTGAGCATTCGTCAGGGTGCTCGAATTACCCACAACAGGTGGCTCGCAAGTAAGTGCCTCCGGTGTGTTCGCACTCTCGCCTGATTTCACGTCATTCACCCCTGTTTTCGATTTGAAAACCAATCGTCGATTATATCGACGAAAGCGTCGCGTTTTCTACGTTAAAGCTTCGGCTGATCGCAGAAATTGGGCGATCGCAACGTTACAATTTAATTCGCTTCTGTTTCGTACACGGACAATTTTCATTCGATACTATGACATTTTTAAGACGTTTGTTTCTCCTCGAAGTAGATTTTTTCGTTCAATGGTCGATTTGAGAAGTGAAAATTCAACGTTTATAAGCGTCCGCTTAAGGTTTTTGTACTTGATAATTCGTCAATTTTATATTTTTAACTGTTGTCACCTACTTTCCAAACTTCGATACGTATAAAAGAGTCGTACGAATATTCTGATTATTCGCCACGATCACTGACAAGATCTTCTAACGTTCGCGCTATAAATCTTGTCGATATATATTTGATAGGGGGATCTTGCCAGAATTACAACCAGCTGTAGTTTAAAAACATTCTAACCAATAATTTAATTAAAATTAATTAAAAAAAAAGGAAAAAGAAAAAGAAAAATTGAAATAAGGGAGGAAAGATCACTTTTTAGCGAGATATAATATTGTACACGCAGCTCCGCCAATACGAGCGCAACATCTGCAACTCCGGGCGGCTTGTGGGAGTGCAGCAAGTGCCTGGACGAGATGCGGCTGATGCAGAGGCTGGCGATCAGCGGACTCCTGTCCGTGATACTGATCGTCCTTCTGACCGGCACGTTCGTCACGCGTCGCGACTTGGCGAACGTCATCGAACGTGGTGTGGCGCCTGAAGAACGAAACGAACAACAAGTAAATCCAGCCTGGGTACACAGCAACGTGGTCCCGGGCCAGGATGAGCCGAAACCCGAAGATAAGGATCGACGACCGGATTTCAAGCATAGACAGGTCGAGCCATCCGCGGTTGGACCCCCGCCGATTTCTGTACCCGGACCCTACGTCATTAGACCGCCTAATCCACCTCTGGATGACGTGACTAATCAGCGCCGCGAGAAGATCAAAGAGGTAAGCGGTTTAACTGTGTTTCTCTCTGTTTCTCTCCCCCTCTCTGTCTCTCCTTTTGACATACTCTGTTTCCGCATCGTATAACAGATAGTAATCTGCAGCTTCGCGATGATAATTACTGCTATGCCTTCGAATTGCCTACGTGCTTTGATGCGATGGAGGTTTTGTAGATGTCTTTTGGAATTTTTATTTTCGAGAGAAATCGAGAGGTCTGTCGGGAGTAATTTTTATTTCGAGAGTTGCTTACGAATGAGGAGCGCGGCTTTTTTTAGGCGTTCAATGAATCCTTGGGTTTAACTAACGACGTAATGCGATCAGGTAAGAAGTATAATATATATTTTTTTTTAAGAAAAATCGAGAGACTTGTATCGAAGTTCGTTGCTTCTGAACGATGCGTGAGATTCTCGAAGGTTTCAGCGTGAGTTTGAGTTCGATCAACGATAGAGCGCTATGGGGTGAAAGGTTTTGTAGCGATCTTTTGCGAAAAGAAATTCAGTGACCTGCCAGGAGTAATTTGATTCCGGGAGTTAGAATGACTAATGGTCTTTTTGTGAATGGGTTTCAGTGTGAGTTTGAGCTTAATTAACCTTTCAAACGAGATCAGTCTTAAACATTTTGATAATTTTCCGAGGATTGTTCGAGTTTACCTAAGCTCTCTTAAGTGTGCTAATATTTATGAACAGCGTATACGCGATCTCAAACTCACCGAAGAGTCACCCACATTAGGCATCAGCTTTTCCAAGTTAGCGAGGTAAGAGATTACAGAATTAAGTTTTCATTGAAATTGCCATCTCCAAGTCGCATTACCATCAGACACATCGCAAGTAGGTAGCGTGGTAAAGCGCCCTACATACCACCAAGCATCGTTAACGAGTGTAAAAGAGGGAGGAGGTAAGTCAGAAGGAGGCGGCAACTTTCTCCTCGTTGAATCTCTGTGTACGAGTAATTGGATAAAGGTGAGTAATCTCGGTCTACGTCTTCTGCTCGTAATACACGTAATTTTTGGAACGATACCAGGACCCGGTATAACTGAAATTATCCGTCATTTCGTGATGCAGTAATTGAAGCCCTGCCTCGGCCTCAAAACGTTCATTTCGGATACTGGCAGTGATTTAACGATTACTTAATTTCCCTGTGGCCCGGGTTTTTACATCGAGCGATGCTTCCGCCTCCATTTAAGGGGAGAAACCAGCAATTCGTCGTTCAAACAGAAAACGTCGTTCTTTACTGTTCGATACAGTATAATTCCGAACACGTGGTTTCGCGATCGGAGTTCCGGTGGAAATAGACGAGATATCGGCCTCTCGAACGTGCTCGTTTAAAACAATTTACTTCCACCGAATGAGCGTTTGCGTTACGATTAAAGAGAATTTTTATCAGCAACGTGCAATTTCTTGATGCGAGTGTTCATTCTCGTTACGTTTCACGGTTCGGTGTGCGGTTAACCAAAATCGAAATAATCGTCGTTCTATTTTGTTTTTATTGTTCGACGATATCGTGAATCTGTACGCAGGTACATAATAAAAGTACAAAATGAAATTCATAAATGTAAACCATATTTCCCCTCAAAATCGATGGTGGATTCGTAAAAGTCGTTTGAACATCAGAATCTAATCGCCTTAAAGTTAGTCCACTCGTTCGTTATATATTCTTGTTCGTTGATTCTTGTTAAATAGTGTTCGTTATACCTTGAATATGAAACATTTGACCAAAGATACGCACGATTTTAATTTCCAATTTAAAAATTTTCTTCTTTTCTCAAGCAGCGACGTAAAATTAACGGTTCAAACCGTCTTGTACTTTTGATCGTTCCGCGTCAAGAAGATATTTTATTATGTCGTTATATCATCTTTTTCTGCTATAAACTGTTACCACTGAATATTGTTTACTTTTTTTTTTGTGTGTAATTCATTCGTAATCGCGGACCAGAGAAAATACCAACAAAAATTTGATAAGGAAACTTTTACTCACTTCGGACCCTTTCGTATCGAGTTGCAAGATTTTCAAGATTTTGAAGATCGAGTTTTAATCTTTGCCCCGAATCCTCATGAATCGGAGCAGATGAAATTTTAATAAAATTTGATAAATTTGAAATGGTAAAATTTGGCGATGCAAATATTTGCACAATACACCTAATAGTATCTGGCTTTGAACTGCGTAAAGATTTATGGATGCATATGATACGAGAAAATATGAAGAATTTTCAGAATTCCCATGAATATCACTAGTAATCCTTACAGTTAATGCTACGTTAAACACCGAATATTCTCTCCTTTTGCATCCTAAACTCGAGTATTCGGTCCCTTCTCACGTTTCTAACACTAGAAACTCAGTCACTAGCTATGAATATTCATATGAAATTATTGATTCATACCTGTTCTCACAGTACGGAATAAACATCGGAATTTAAACATCGTGCACGTTGTAAAGTTATTCCAAAGTTAAATTTATTCAAATAAAATTTTGTTTTTTACTTCGAATTGAATTTGTTTCGTATGCGTCATCGTGAAATTTGTAGTATCTTGATAGTTCTATAAACTTATATTTATTTATTTCTTTTTACAAAAATCTACATATATGACACATTATATTTATATTATATTACATTCTTATCTTATCTTACGTTCAGGGCAATACTACAACGACGAGCGTAAATATGTCAAATTCAGCTCAAATTAATTTATTCTTATCGCTCGAAATAAAAATTCAGGCATTTCTATATTTATATTTTAAAATACGAGAAATATATTTTTGAATCCTATATTATAGAAAAAGAAATAGAAATTATAAAATTCAAGATATCGAAAATTCTCGTCTTTAATTGTTATACATTTATGGAAAGTTTAGATGCAGAAACTTATGCACATAACACTAATACAAAAACATGAAACATGCAAATATGTGAATAATTGAATAGGTGAAACGAATTTCTACTAAGGTCCGATTTCTTCAATTATGTTCATCAAGACATAAATTTCCATGAATATTTGAATGTCTAAAATTCGAAAGCTCTAAAATGGAAATTCTCGCGACAAAATCAGAAGGAAGGCGCGAACTCTCCGTCTTCAGATCGTTCTTTGCAAACTCGAAATGCATAATCGGTGACTTCTGTAGATCGAAATAGTGCGTAAAATTGGAACGGTCGTGAAATTACGTTTGACTAATTCACTATCTCGGTCGATCTTTCGTGTTATTTTCTCAGCTGTCTCGTTTCGCTCTCGTGTTCTCATTTTCTACGCGGCTAGACTACTCGTATTGGCTAGACACCGCGGGACAAAGGATTCATCGATTTCCCTTTGCGATTCTCTTTAATTTCCGCCCTTTTTGCCGCGTCGTCTCGGGACTTCAAGCGAAACCGCAGCAGCCGACGTAGAAGTCACCGAATTTTTCCATCATGCTCGTTCAACGTCTGCACGAAATCATCGAAATCTTTTGCCGGATTGAGCTTGGTTCTCTCCTTGATCGAATTTAAAACAAACGCAGAAACGAAAGGATACTTTTACGTAGCTTCTTGGACTGATAGTTCGGCTCGGTAAGAAGAAATTCATCTTGAGATAAAAAGTGAAATAATCAGAAATCATATTGGTCGTCTCTATAAATTGAGAGGCAGAAAAATGTAAAAATATCGTTTTTCAAGATTTGTTTTGCGATTTTTTTATATAAATTTGTCGCAATAATCGAGCTTAGTAAATCAAGGAAGCAAGTGACTTTGAAAAAAATTCAACGCTATAGTCGCGTATTTATTATAAATAATACAAATCACATATGTGTTAGATTTAATGGAATTCGTTAGTGATTTTATAACTTGTAGCAATCAAGCAAGTACGTCATACTTTTAAATAGAATTTCTTTAACAAATTTACAGCTGTACGAATTTTTTCGTCCAAGGATAGCCAGCTAATTTTAACACGTTTATTGGTACAAAAACATCGTGAAGTGAAAGATCAAATTTGGAAACGCAGATTTAGTTAACGAAGATTGGCATCGTAAAGTAGGAGATATTTAATAAATGGACGTACAGAATTTCGTAGAATATCTTCGAAAAATGAGGTACTTGTTCATACGTATTCATTTTTGTCGCATTCGATTTTCTAGATCGATTTCTCAATGTATTTATAATAGTTAATTCGATCGTATTATAAATTACGACTCATAACGTGCTGTCATTTGTAGCTATGAACATTACAAAGAATAAAATTCAATTTATCCATAATTCTCAAATCAAAATACGCCTTATCGAAAGTAATTCAACTATTCAAACAATTTAAAACTATACCAAGAAGAAATGTAAAAATATTGTAGTATCGTGGACGAGGGATCTGGGGGTGTCGTACGGATTGTAAACAAGCGGTTGCTGAGCTGTGAATTATAAACAAGCGGTTGCTGAGCATGTGCGTAGTGAGGCTAAGACAAAAGACAAGGGCACAATAAACGAATTAACAACAGTATGAGTTGAGAAGTCAGAGAGTGCAGATTGCGTTGTAGAGATAGTGTTGTTAGCGTTGTTAAGAGAGAGTTGAATTTACGTTGACGAGGATTGTTAATTAATTATCTAGTTGTTTTAATTATTATACGTTTGTTGCAATTAGTTCATGTAAAATAACCATTGTTTTCTGTTTAATTAACAACTGTTTAATCCATTTATCGTTGATAAACTAATTATAATAGTTTACAATACTAGAATATTGAATAAGAAAAAAATCGGCAAAACTACGCAACGAGTTTCAAGGTGAAGCTGCAACAGAATACGAGGGAGGATGTCAAAATTGATCGGATTAGAGAAGTCGGATGTATAACGACTTGCCGTGTGTAATTAATTTAGCAAAGAGCAGTAAACTGGATATCCGCGATAATTCCGTTCGTGGAGCAAGATCCGTGCGATAATGAGTCAATCACATCAAGGCCGTTTGGAACATTGCCGGAGCGATTATCCCTTTGAAAGCTCGTCCGTCTTTCTACTTCCCACCCCTTGCCCTCTTTTACCCCATAGTTGTCCCTATCTGTCTTGTTCCCTTGTCTGTATGTGCAGCTCGGTTCCCGTGTCTCTGTGCATAGGTTCTGTTCCTATAAATCTATTTCGACCGGCTGATTATCATTGTTCGCATTAATCCCTTCTGGACGATAGATTTGTCTGAAATTCTGCTCTCTAATTGAAAGCCATGCATAGGAACCGCTAGATACCGGCAGTCTCCATGCTTAATACGCTTCAATCGATGGAATGTGGCTAAATTATACATGCGACCGCTTCAAATGATTGTCGATGATTTTGAGGGAAAGCTGGGAAATTGGGAGTCTTCTTTCGCGGTTTTTACGTGGCAAATAAGATCGGCGGCCTGCCATCTGCACTTTCGATCGGTAATTTAAAGGAATTTTTCGTCTTTTTTGTATTTAAACCTTGCTTTGCTTAAAAAAAAAAGAGATGGCACGTAACAATAGAAAAGTATTGGATGATATTGTAGAAACTTCAAGAAGAATATTCAAGGATTTCGGGAGATTTTTCTAAGACGCACAAATGTAAAAAGGGAAAATTGACGGGCTTGAACGGTACAGTATGCAGACGACGAGACGATAGTAAAAATAAGATTTCCAACAGAGGATTGGGTTGCGGTTAATCCTTTGCAATACGACCGGTGGCACGCACATAGAAAATGTCGTGGTCTCTGTGGTTTTTGATGATTTTGGGAAAAAGGAGATAAAGCAGGAGTCTGTCGAAAGATACCATAATATATGGAAAGCAAGATTAATTAGAGCGTTATCGTTTAATTACGACTAATGTCAATAGACACGGAGTTTTGCGAAGAAAGAAAACGGAAATCTCGTGAAACGTGAAAATAGCTGCTTTCAGTGACTGATATCAAGATTTTAATCGAGTTTGAAATGCAGGAATTACATATTGATATCGACTCTATTTGAGCTTTTAAACACAGCGAGATGAGTGAAATATCGTTTTGTATTACCTGTTTTATGATTGCTTTATGTACCATGCGAATAATTACAGTTTTGCGTTTGTTCTGTACTTTTTTTTTCTACAAAATAGATATTTGAATTTGTGCGTGAACGCGTGTATTTATATGTGAAAGTTCAGAGAAACTTGCATTTCAATAACAAATTCATCAACAATTTCGTCCTTGATGGGTATTCTATTTATATAATTCGACGCTATTTTTAAATCGATCTAAGAGGAAAATTCGAAAAGGAATCCACCCGTAAAGACGAAGACAGAATCGCAATTATCGAAGAATCGTCGTAATTAAGTAAATAAATGAGTTCGTAACATTACGCTAAATGAAGTAAACCGAAGTAAAAATATCTGCTTAATGGGCGTACAAAGTGAGGAGGGGGATATCAAAAGAAAGTTCCATTAAAAAGTACGCGAAAGTAATTTACACGAATGGAAAGGTTGAAGGGTGACGTGACAAAAATAGAGTTGAACGAACGAATATCGTTGAAAGTGTCAATTGAGTGTACTGATGCGTTTTCCCTATGATGTATCGGAATACCAATCGACAAATCTTGCTTTCTTGATTTAGAATTTAATCGACTTCCATCCGATCCTCTATATCCAGTCGATTCTGGGTTTATCAAAAAACGATCAACCCGCGCTATTATCCAGTTTATCGGGCCGATTTATTGAACTTGGTTACCTCTCTTGTCCGTAGGATATTTTTTAAAGGATACTTTATTTTTCTTCAAACGGTACATTGAATTTCAACTGCTTCGAACAAAAGCTTATAACCACTTATCGATTCACAAATACTAATCAGAGTCGATATATACAAATACTCTAAACATTATTAACAAATTTTTGATTACATATTTTTATATACAGAGTAGCGGACAGAAGAAGGTTTATAAAATATGAGATATAAACATATAAAAGGGCATGATTTTACGAAAGTTAGTTTAGAGTTATATCTAATAAAAGCAACGAATAAATAAAACATATAACACAGAATATATGACTTTTATCAATGTATGAATAATTTTTAGTATAAAGTTACTAAAATTCCTAGCGTATCAATTTAAAACTTTCTTTTACCCGTCACTGTATACAACAAAAACTTGTTACATAATAATCTACGACGTACAACTTGCCACTTATCAATTCATTGACATTCTTAGCTACCATGTAAATTATTGTGCCAAAAAAACTCGTAATTACCCTTTTCTGCGCCCAATAAATACTTCCCTAAATTGGTTGAAATTCCATTCACGAAACTCCCATTCGTCCTAAAATCGCGAATAGATCCTATCTGTTTCTTTTTCCTTTTCCATTTCAACCGAAGCTCAATCCCGTTTCGCAGTCTAATAGCGTGTTATTTTTACGATCGTAGGATATAATTAGTTCTGTAATTGGATCCCAGGAAACACATAGTCGCGAATTCTCCGCGGTAAGCTTTGCGAAACGTTTTGGAGCTTCACGCCGTTATATACGAGAGCTTATAGATCTCCCGGTTGGTCGAGGTACACATCGTTCATTCCGAACGAAGCAATTTGCTTTGCGAGTGGACTCGCGTAATTCACGAAATGGGTAAACCACGTTCAGGATAGATCTCGATTTACTGTTCACGCTGCATCTTGAATAGATCCCGTTTACGGGGGCCGATCGTCGCGCGAATAAAAATCCACCCTCATTTAACTTGCTCCCGGTGATTCGACGTTTTCGATTATTTTGAATATAGATTGCTTGTTTAAGGGTGTTCCACGAGATTAGGCCAAGTGTTTGTTAACCGAAACGAATTTTAAGTGTTTTTTTTAACGTTATAAACATTCGTGTAGGTTTTGTTAAATTTACGGCGCAATGTTGCCTTTTCTCGTTAATTAGAATTTTATTGAAACGTAAAATTATATTATATAAAATTGTGATTTTCGAACAGTGGAGGCGTTAAATGCAAATTATTTTTGTACTTTCCAATGTTCCTTTTCGAACCTTATTTTTATTTGACGTGACGTATCTTAAATTAAATATAAATTTAATTTCTGACACAATCTTGTTTTTTTTCGTTCTTTCGAATTTTGTTTCGATATAAAAATTCAATTATTTTTTAAGTGACTTTGAAGAGATCGAAAATAGAAGCTTGTAAACAGAAGCTCTATAACGATGTACATCCATCAAGCTTCTTTATTCAATCGGCATAAACGTCGATAATAATCTGTCTTTTATCAAGTTCGTGACGAAAGCTTCTTTCGTACGGGTCAAAGAAATCTTAACCAATGTCCGACCCAGATTTCTGTAATAACAGAAACTCGCGTAACATTGTTCGAATGACGTCACAATCGATTCCATACGACGCAACATCGATCTGATTACATTAGCCAAGCAGCGTCTCTACTCAAACGATCGCTAATCCTGACGTATTAGGGATCGTGCTTTAAACGTTGTCTCTAATTATCGGCAAGCATGTAAATCGAGTAGACCAACGTACCTATCTGCACGAGAATATACTGTTTCAATTCTATGGAAAACGCTTATGTCTCTAGACAATACTTGTATAGTAACTATGCTTTCGGAACATCCTACTGATACGTTCCTTTGTTAGAATTAACAACACGTTTATCAGCAACGTTATTGGTTTTACGAAAAGTACTTATTGAGAAGAATCGTATATTTTCAAGAATAAAAGTTATTCTTAGCAGGATCTTTTAAAGGGTTTTATTTTTTTATGGAGTTAAAAAGTTAGGAGTAACTTTGCGATGTAACTGTGACGGGTTGTACAAATAAATTTCATAAGAGAATTATACTTTTTCAGGATGGATTATTTTTATTGTTGGCGACTAAAGAGAATGATCTTGAATTTCTCAGAATTTGGCTATTTGTCACTGAACAACCTGGTATCTATCAGAAAAGTGAATTATCAGAAGGCTTTCCGCATAGAAATCTTTGGGAGGAAGTTGCTTTGGTTTAATTTTTGAATTTAATTTTAAGCTTCGGTTTTAGCTCGAATTTCATTAAATTTAACGTAAATATAAAATATTATCATTATTATTACGTTAATGAAAAGTAAAATAAAATTCTGAAAACTAATGAAGCAAAAGAATAGAATTGTCAGAATAGAAAAAAGATAGGTCAAGCGTAAGAGATGTAAAAAATAATAGAAATAAAAATTTCGGAAGTAAAAGAAGACCACAAGAGTGGGAAAAAACATTTTCAAGCATATGAAAAGAACAATATCTACGAGAAAACGTAAATTCTAATAAATAATAAGAAATAATAAAAAGAAAAAAACAAATACGAAGAATAATGTAATACGAGAACAACTGAAGCAACATAATCCTTGAAGCTTGTTCAATTTTACGGTCTCGCTGTGTCGTGGAAACTATTCTGCCGTCAAGAGAAGCATCTTCTTCGAGTCTGATTACCATTTCCGGTGTGGGGAAGGCGCTTGGTACGCGCGATGATATTCGAACGAATGGACCTTCCGACAAAGTCGCATTGTCTGCCGAACGAGCGGGTCTGGTACAATAGAAGCGGTTCCTTTTAATGAGACGTTGGCTAAGGGCGAAACGATAGACGTCGGAAGGGGCGAAGGGTGCCGGATAGGTATAGGGTGTTGCATAAATCGCGAACATTGGTATCGGTTAATGAGAAATTCGATGAAGCACAAAGCTTACGTGAAATGTATGGTCGATATTCTATACGCTACCATGCATCCAGAATAAACTGAAGGTATTCGATATCTACATTGAAGTTTATTCAGCCTGTGAAATTTGAAGTAAAGCTCGTTTAGTCGAAGTTTAAGCAAATAGAAATATATGGAATTGTAAGACACGCACAGAAACGTTTAATAGAATTGCATTTAGTTACAGAATTAATGTATTAGTTTAAATGATTATTCAAAGCGATATGAATCATATCGCTGATATCATTGCTGATTTGAACCGACAAATATTATTAACGATATTTAATGTAGTGTACGAGATGCGTTTAAACTGTATTTCGATGATCTGTAAAACGTATTTCGATGATCAAAGTGTGGGATGTTCTTATTTGTGTCGCGTAGAAGACACACGCAGGAATTTTGTAGATTCTCTGATATAGTCGAATGTGCAAAATTTTGAGACGAGTTGAAAAACACATATCTAGTGTAATATCGGAAAATAAAGATAGAATTTTTTTCCCGATTGCTTACAATTTATTAATATTAAATTGAATATACAAATATAAATTGGACAGAAAACGATACTTATTTAACGGAAACTAAATGCAATACTCGTATCTATATCAAATAACTTTACAGTTATTTGGCCACTCTCGTCACAACGAATCTAACACACACTCCCTCTCTCTCCAACAACTCTACCAATTCTCTCGACTCTACTCTTCGGTGTCTAACGACTCTACTCTTCGACGACTCGATTAGCTCTGATTCTCGCAACACGCACACTTTTCGACTCGCACATTCTGATCTTTCGGTCGTCCGGCCTTGGATAGCGAAACCGTCCTTCTTCTAACGTTGTCTATTGTTTTCCTCATACCTATGTAAGAACTACCAACTACGTGCCTTTAGTCATGTAGATACTCTTAAATGTAAACGAACCACAGAAAGACGACGTACGCGGTTTTTCTATTTTCAACCGATTTCTAATTCAAACTACCTTACGATATTACACTAGCTTCAGAGGAAAATAAAAAGAATTCTTCAATTAATTTAATTCCACTAAGTTAAATCTTTAATATTCCTACTTACATTAAAACACTTGCTTCTGTCGCAAGAATTTAGAGCTTCGCTCTGCAAAAGAATAAATTACAAATAACCTGTCCACCAAGCAACGAAAGAAACATCCACCCAAGGCAACGTACCATGACAAGCAAAAAATCTCTCCATGAAACCCAAACCACCTTCCGTGTGGACTGCCTGGAATTCCAAACACTACCATTTCTACCTTTTCACCCAAGAGCAACCCTCGAATCGTATCCCAGGCACGCAAGAACACCTTGTACATTTCCATCGTGGTACAAAGACAGAAACGCCGGAGGACAGAGAGAAATCGTGTTGTAAGCGGTCCGTTGCAGGGAGCTTTCATTCACAGATCAAAGAATAAGATCACGGGTGAAATGGCGAGAAGGGTGTCGGTCGCCTGGGCGAAGAATAATTCACGCTATTAGCTGAAAGCACAATACCCGCGATTCAACCCACGACAATAAACAAAGACATAATTATAGTATACCTCCGGAGGGTCGTCGTCGGCGTAGAATTCCGGTCCTTGCATCTTTTGCCTTTTCTGTCTCTGTTCGTCTTTGTCTATTTACAACGTTGGTCGATCCATGCAAGAAACTGGTATGGTCGAGTGTAGTGTTGCTGAAAGAGAAATGGCAAGATTGTAGATCAAAGCTTTATATTATATAGAATATAAATTATATTTTATATTTTATATAGAAAACACCCTACAAGAATTAAGATAATATTCTATATTAAGTATTTTGTTAAAATCAGAATAATATTCTACGTTAAATTCCATACGTATATTCTACATTGCATACTCTGTAGAAATTAAAATGATATTCTGCGATAAATTTTGCATATTTTACACCAAGTACTTTGCGAAACTAGTTCTGATAGAGCTCAAGCGTCCTGTTTCTCATTATTAGGTTGTCCGAAAGATGTCTTTCTTTCGCAAACGTGTTTTTCACAACAATGCAAGTCTGTGAAATGTCGCAATGTTTATCTCAACAGAACAAAATGGATCGTACGTAATTCGACAAAATAATATAAAACAAAATACGTTGTGCGTCTATTATTTCCTCATAAAACGAAAGAAACTTTTCAGACAACCTAATATATTTTATTTTTCAAATTTTACATCTTTATTATAGATCTCTACCATATCTTTTACATCAACAATACTTAAATTCTGGAGGTGGCGTTTGTAAACAGTGCTAGGCGTGCAAAATGCGCGGAATCTCGCGTTCCCATAACATGCCGGCTCTCACGATGGTTGCATAGTCGAGCGGAATCACGGGTTCAACGTGTTTCATCGGAACTCACCGGTGCTCTAGATTGATTAAACCGTGGTCTATGATAGATATCTTGGCAAATTTCACGAAGACGAAACTGCCGGCTGATACCTGCCCAGCTACCTCGAAGTAGTGTCTTTCCGTTGACTTGCTCTATTTGGAAACTCGTAGTTAAGGAACTGCCAGATACTTGACGATCGGTACGACGATTTCGCCGATTGGAGTTTAACTTCTCGGATAAAGCTGGTCGTTGCCGCAGCTTACAGATTTGCTTTCTTAATTACATTTTATACATTCATAAATAATATTCTAAATTTTATACACTCTTTATTTAAAATAAGATGTGAAAGTACTAGTTAAAAATATCTCCATGCATTAGCGATACAAGAATACTATTAAAAAGTATAAATTGTATATTAAATTCGTCCATCGGTGATTCTGTCAGATTCAACAACTTGTTCGTGGCTTTTTCTCATTTTACACATTTTCTATTTTTTTTCTTTTTTGCTTTTTCAAATTTTACCATTTCACCGTTTTAAAATATCCTGTTAACACGCTTTCACCTCTCCGATTTTCTTCTTCTCACCAAAGAAAAATCTTCTTTTGTCAAATCATCGTTGCATCTGTTCACGATGATTATCCTGGATGATTTCCAGTTTTTACATTATCCTACATTTTTGCTTGTACCCTTGACAATGGAAGGAACGACGTTGCAATCGTTGTATCTTCCGTTGAAAGATGTCGTTCCGCGTCTCTCCGTGGTTAATGACATCCGATAACGAGTCGACGCTATAATTGGGCTCGCCCTGCCGTGAAGATTGGTTCTCGCTTCGATGCTTCCTGGCGATCCTTCAGGACGTCGAAGGAGGCCTCCGCGTGCATACGTATCTCGCAAATCTCGCTGCATTCCTCAGGAACCCCTACAAACTGAACGTAATTTTACGGCGAACTGCTGAGGGAAAGTAAGGAAAAACAGGGAAAGATAGACAACAATTCAACTCTCCCAAAAATATCTCACCTGATAAGTAGAACGCTCGTTTGATAGTGATGCGCTTTGAGAAAATGGGTATTAGATGGCTGTGAGATTATTTAAACGTTTCGTTTTACCATTTCTTTCTTCCTGAACGCTTCATTTCCTAAAATGAAGTGAAATAAATATTCACAATATTTAAAAGTTCTCTTTTGAAGATCAAAGATATTGATTTAATCAGAAATTTTGTGTAAAATTTCGCAAAGTTTTAATGGGAATAAAGATCGTGCTGGGAAGCTAATAAAATTATGTCTCTTTGGTATAAAAATATTAAAATTTCAAATCGGCAAATTTCCAAATTTATTAGTCGAAAAGCAAATTATTCAGTGTCGCATATATAGCTACAACTTTTTATTTATATATTTCAGAGATAATTTTCCTAAGACGTAATATATTCTCTAAATTCTATTGCAGCTTTGAGATGTTTAAAATTACTTAAAATTATTACTTCGGACTAGCACAATTCCCTGTTACCTACTTGGTTTACCTATTTGATCCTAAACAAGCTATATCAATTTATCAGTAACCTCTTGAAGCACTCTGTACAGAGTGTCGCTCTGCTTAGCATTAATCAAAGGTTTATCGTCAAGAAACTTAGCATTGCGTGTTATACAAGTTCTGGTTTGTAGCCAATGGCGCCAAAGGATGTTGAACTTTTGGATCCATACAATATAATGTAATATACAGAGTTCAGTGTGCTACAAATAAGATATGAGTGTACGAATATATAGTTGTATTGAACTTGTGCCATCTGTATGCGTCTAACTAGTCTGAAGTTTCGACTAAATTTACACCGTACCGGCGTCAACGACCAGCAACCAATTATTTAACAAGAAACACAATAAATTTTCTCTCTTTTACTTTATGCACTGAAACCTTGTTAACGATCATTTTCACTCTATACGATTTTCTTGACTTTATGTACAATATATCTTCGACAAGTATTAAGGTGTATTCTTTTTTATTAGCTTCATTAATTAACAGCATTTTAGGAAAGTGTCGAATATACTATAAAAATTAAAAAGTCGAGTAGTCAATGATTTTATAAATGTATAATTTTTAAAGACTGAAATAATTTCAGTATTTCGTTTAAAATCTTTAAACAACGTTAAATTGCAGGCAGAATAACAATTATACATGCTGGACAATCGATGAATGAAATATCCATTTCTACGAATGTACACTTCAAATTGGGATCTAAGTATGATCGATAGTTTATAGATATGTGCGATAGTTTCTTAAGAAATACAAATAAAAGTACAACATTTTATATTATTTCATCTGAAACAAAAAGAAATTCTACGTTAAGATTCTAAAACTAATAATATCAAAATAATGAGAAACCAAAGAACAAGTTCAAAATGACTGCATTGGAGATCCTAACTTTGAGACAGTCGTTTATGAGTTAGTTACCTAATGTTTCTTTAATATTTATCCAGATTTCTTCGTTTCTTGATAACCTCGAATTAATCGGCCAAATTTTCTGTTTCTGTTAGATCCTTGCCTAATAACGTCTGACAAGTAATCCAAATATAATTACACGTTACTTTCATGAACCTCCACCTAATAAAATAAGACTCAACGGTGATTAAAACCAGATCGAAATTTTTAGGAAATATTCATGACTAATAACGAGGAAAAAATTCCAATAGATATTTATTATATTTATTATAAGGGAAAAAACCAGACTGGATAAAAAGTAACGAAGCCAAAAGGGTATGAATTCTTTAAAATTCCGAATACCTGTAGTATCTCGGGGAATTTCCCTTTCCTGTTGGACGTTTCGCCTGTTCTTCGTTGCACGTTGTTTGCTCTGTCATCGGTCCGGATCGTAAAATATTTGCGGTGTGATGCTCGGTATTTCCATGTTATCCGGCAATCTTCCGAAGCTACAACGAAGATATTTTTAACGAATATCGCGGCCGACGTCAGGTGAACGGAACACACTTACAGCGATCCTCTTGAACCAGAAAGACGAAGAGAAAAAGGTTTCAACGAGGCGAACAACTTCCGTTTCCATTCCAATCCGTGTGCACGTACAAATTGAAATTGTAAACTGTGCGCCAGCTTGTATCCTGTCAACAGAAATGAAATTCGAGGAAATCCCTTTATTAAAGAAGTTCGCTATCCCGATAATTTCTTAACGCGTACGAACAAATGATGCTTTGTTGTATTTTGGTATAGCTATTTACCGTTTCAGTTAAAATACTTCTGTAAAACACAGGATATGGTAACTGTACATGCTGAGTATCCTATATACAGTGAGAATCAAAAGCGAGTGTAGACAAAAAAAAAGAAATCCACATAATATTGTTAATGAAAACAGTTCTTTGTCAATATTTTTCTCTTTCTTCCTTTTCCTCTTTTATCCAACTTTACTTTTTTCACTACGAATTCTTCCCTCTATTGCAGAATTCCCCGTATCCGTGATATTTTTCGGTGGCGTGGCCAACTCTGTACGAAGATCGAGATAGCCGAGGCATTTAAAGAGTTGGCGTATCCTCGTAAAGGGCATGGACGATTTTTATGATTCGCTCCACACTGAGATATTACGCGGTTTCGCTGGCTCCATTAAATTTTGCAGTCACGCAGAAGAATGCCGACTTGGTCTCCATGTTGCGGTTATTCTCTATCTCTTTCTCTCGTTTTATGTGTTTCCGATAAGGTTAAATGATAGAGTTAGTTCCAACAATGTAGGCACTTTTAGATAAGATATCATTTTTTGAATAATACAAATGTTTTTAGATTCTTTTTAATTTAGCTTTTGCCGCGATAGTAACCGCTTTTTATTCTTTTCGAAATCTGCAATAAAAAGAGAAGATTGTAGGGGGAAAAGCAAAAGTGGATGAAAATAGGGAAAAACAGGGAAAAGCTATGATACAGGCAAAGAGATGAGGAAACAAAGGGAGTAAATAAAAACAGGGAGATATACACGAAAGAGAGAGGAAAGGAAAAATGGGGATAAATACGCAATAAAGGAAGAATATAGATAGAAGAAAAAAATGTAGACAGGCACGTTGCGAGAGATAAATTCGAACCGTGGAACGAAAAGGGTTGGAGGAGTGGAGATTTATGTATGCAAACGAGACGAATCGCAACAGCGGAGAAGAAAGATACGAGAAGAGGAAAAAAATTGATGAAAATAGAGAGAGACGTGCTTTCCTTCCTCTGGCTAGATTTAGAAACGGTACAAGAGAAGTAACAATATCACGAAATGGAAAAGAAAATCGGAAAACTAAATATCGTTATATAGAATGTTAAGAAATAATTAAAATAAAGAGTTGAATTAATTAAAACGTTAAGGAAGTTGAATCCATTTCTTATATTATCATTTAAATATGTTTATGCAAATTCAGATTTGCATGAGTATAACCGAAGAAATAGAACCTAAAGAAACATTTATGTCATCCTCGAAATGCTATAGCAAGCACTGAATCTTTGGTATTTTGTACATTTTTTCATACCATGCGATGTGAAATTATTAATAGTATGTTATACGAAATTTCTCCTAAATGCATAAAAAATCCGTAATCTAATGATAAAATCAGCATTTTCTCCGATATAAATACAGTAAGAATGTAACTTTTGACTTTTTTTACAGTCGGTGTGTATAATTTGTCTTGCAAAACAGTATCGTAACAGAAGCCTGAATTGCTTCAATAACAAAAAAAAAAAGGAAGAAAAAAGTAAAGAAAGAAATCGAACAAACGAGAAGAAGGCAGTAGAGAAATTCGAAAAAAGTAAAACACGCGAGTGAAAAAATGGAAACGCAAATGGAGAACAAGAGAAATAGAAACATAGGGATAAAAGGAAGGGATGGAAGCGAGTGAAAGAGTCGATGCCAGATTTCGTGAAATCACTGTGGGACGCCGACATGGTGGTACTTACGCTAGCCAGGGCAATAAATAACGCAAATTGAAAACCGCGGGAAATAAAGGGAGGGAATAAAACCGCGGCCAGATTAAGCACAGTTACACGTGTATATCCGTGGGTCCAGTTTCCTTGTTGTTTCGCATGCGCGCGTTCGTTCGTGCGTTTATGTGACCAGCCAATATACCAGCCCGAATATCTGCACCCTACTGCACCGCGACGCTTTTACGATTTTACGTTCTTTGAGCGCGAACACATTTCGATCTGACCAATTGGAACGCTCGTGCACGCGATATTACCCGCCGTTTTGGGTTTTGAGACGAATTTTATTTTTCGATGACAATTTTGTTTTCTTTTTCTTTTTAAATATAAATGCTGCATCAGCTGCGAAGTTATTAACAGATACGTTTAAAGTATCATGTCGAGTATTATAAATTAAGTATTGGTCTTTGACGAAGATGGAAATTTTTATCGGTTGCTTTTGTCAAAAATTCTCTTCTCATGTTTATTTCATATTTATTATCTAGGAATTTTTATTTTCTTAGTCTTGGAAGGGTAAGGAATCAGAGTTATAAGACAATTTCATTAATGAAATTATGTCTAACAAGAAATATTATACGATAATTGTAAATGTTAAACCTTCTAAATAGATGTTATCCTGTAAACATGTATTTTTTCTATTATAGTTTAGATTAAATATTGTAAAATTTTTATTATCAATCGCCAACTAATTTTAATTAACTAATTTTAAGGAACCTGTTTATTCGACTCGTATGCTAAACAAGCTGACAATGGATCGTCGAAATGCCGCTGCTAACAGATTATCTCGCCAAATAGCGACTGTTTGACGTATCAACTAACAGGTATTTACAGAGCTCGCGTTCCCTACAAATAATTGCGTGTTGGCCCTAGCTCGAACAGGACACTGCTGTTTAAACTCATTGCGCCAAAATTAATCACCGTCAATGCCATTAACCGCTCCTTCTCTATACCCCAATGATAAAAAATATAAACAACTGTTACCACAGTAGCTGAGGTTTCGTGTGATTGCTCATTGCTAATCACCGAGTTTCGAGTGACAGAATTTAGTGTTTGAAATAAAGAAGCGAAAAACGAACGATAACAACATCTTTTTTATCAGCAGTCGTTTCCTTCTGGATTACACGAACATCGTAAGGATACACTATATAATTGTATAAAATTATAAAAACGTTTGATCTTAATATTTTTATATTATAGTCATTCTATTTACAATCGTATCTAAATTGCATATATATATATTATTATATATTATTATATTATATATATAATAATGAGATAGTATAATAAATAATGGATTAAGTGAATGTTGAGTGGATTAGTGTTAATAAAAAGTCGGATATTTTTATTCAGTTGCAGATACAGTAAATCACTAACTACACTCGCTGTTTAACTAATATTCTAGTTGCTGACGAGGACACTTTCCAAAGAGATGATTTCTCTTCGAACATAAAACACATAATAATCGAAGCTCTAATATGTAACGTACGATAATCTCAAACATTACCTACTCCAAAAATAAAATCACGTTTAAAGGTCTAGAAGTTCCCGAGGTTATTCCAACGAATGTAATTCATAAATAATATATTCGTATTTCTCCATAGAGAGACCAGTTCTACGGTAGATGGACTTTTATCAATCGAATTCCAGTCACGATCGAATCACACGGTGACTGATCTGCGATCTCCGATATACAGAGCTGTTTGCATCGCGCACCCTGTACTTAATCCCGCGAGCACGCATCGAAGTGGCTTCGTCGACTTTTTCTCTTCTCTTCCTTCCTTTTTTTCTTCTTCTAAATTTTTTTTCGTCTTATTTATCCAGTCAGAGCGATGCACGCTCGATCGACCAGCAAGGTTTCTTTCCTCCGTGCTTGCATCCTTTCGAAACCAGCACAGCCCTCTCTGCACGACCGTGCACCGTTTGTATATTAATGGAAACGCGCTGCAGCATTGCTTTGAAAAGAAATTTTTTCTCCTGGCAAATTCCAGGAAAAGAAGATGGGTCCCTCGAGTGACCTTTTGTTATTCAGTGGGATACCAACCACCAGGGATTTACAAGGGTTTTACGCAGGGTGCCTCGCTCGAAGCGATACGACCTGTTATCTCGCAAACTATTACAGATAACAAGCTTTTTTCTTTGATTTATAAGCAGTATAAGCAAGGAATAAAAATTGCGTATGAATGAATCAAATTTCCTTTAAGATTCCAACGGACTCGATATTAAATTCTAACTCAATTGACCTTTTCTCTATTCAACTTACAGAAAAGTATAAATAATAGACTTAGTGAATGCAAAAGAACGTACAGTTATATCATAAGTCTATAATTTTAAAACCTGTCGTACAAGGAGTATACATAAATTGATTGAGAGATACGTAACTGTCCACGTAAGACAACTTGTTTCAAGTGTTGCTGTATTTTTCTTTTAATGAAAAACAGAAGGGTTAACAAAAGTATCCATAATTTTCTTTAGTTAATTAATAATTTCGTAATTTCCCTTCACCGACTTATTCATTACATGAACTTATGTGTTTCATCTACATATTAAAAATAATACGACACAGAGTGTCTATCTATTTTCCTTTACTGGCCGATATGGTTCCGACAGGCTAACGTTCGAATAAGAATAATAATCTACCGTTCGGATAAAAAGCGTTCAGTAAATCGAGATCCTACTGTACCTTAATCCTTCAACGCTAATGTGAAATACGAATACAGCCAACCAATCATCTTTTGTACCAATAGATACAATCATACTTTCGTATTTATAAAAGTACTTGCTTCGTTCCATTTCCTGCCTTGTGTTTTGCATTTCATCGTGTTAAAAACCTATGATTGGAGCTAGAATCGCAGGAAGGATACGTGTATTATTATATAAGCAAGAAACAATTTCGCTAGAAAACAAGATTGTGCATTTTTGACCGATTAGATCGAAGAAAATTAAGCGGATTAAAGGTGGAACATCAAAGTTCACGAGAATCCCTTCACAGAGGGGAAATAATCGGACAGGACCGCGTACGTCGGCCACGAGGCTCGGCTTTGCCGGTTGTTCTTCCTTCCGTATCCCTTCCCGTCGGGCTAATGGTTTAATCCTAACACGGATGTTAACCAGATTACGATCGAAAGGAGGGTAGAGCGTGGAAACCTCTCGTCCTGTACACGTTGCCTGCGTTCGCCGCAGAACAAATTAGCCGCGATTACGTGGATAAGGACAAAAAGGGTCGAACGTCGCGATTCGCACCACCACCGGCCACGATGGCTGCCTTCTGCAATTTTCTGCAACGTCGCTCCCTTCCACGAATGCCAACCTTGATCGGGATTGTTCCTTCCTTGCCTTCGTCCTCCTCTACTCGCAACCAGATTATGGTTTGGATTTCATGCCGCTGGTTGGATGGAAAAATGCAGTATATTTGCTTCTCTTTAATTTTTGTCGAGAAGAAACTTTGAAACGATAGAATTTGATAGTTTCTCGGTTTTGAATTGACTGAATCGTTTGCGTGATGACCGTGAATAGGATTTCTTGTTGAATCGATGAAAATCTTGTAGTTAACGGTGATGTTATTCGATAATTTTAATGTTTAATATTTGGTTTATTAAGGCTTTAATGAAAGGCCTTTAACGATCAATAAGCTGTCAGTTTAACGTGTATAAATAATAACGAAATCAGTCTATGAGACTTTTGGATGAAAATCACGTATGATATTTGGACAATGAATCTGTGAAATTATTATATTTACTGCAAAGATTCACAAAAATTCATACGATCACTCATATAATTTTATCACTCATATAATTATTCGCAAATTCGATTTAAATAATTACGAGCGCATCGTGTGCGCGCAGGCTCGCATTAAAACTCGATCAAAACGTGATTACATCGAATCACCTGGTACGAAGATTATCCCATCCACGAAACAATGTAGCCAGGTTGTAATAAGAACATTCGCGAAAGTTCATCGACGAGATCAACTGCTCTCGCTCCTCAATCTCTCCCTCCATCTTCATCCGTCATGAATACCGCCGCGTCAAAAAAATTCCACACATCCCACCCCTTTCATCGTTCCCTCGTGAATTTATTGTTCTTTTTTCGTTCTCTTCCTCTCCCTTTCTTTTTTCTTTTTGCTTTTTCTTTTTTTAATTCACGATGACCGCAGAGAAAAGTTGGAGAGAAGGACTCACTTCTGTTGGTGCCACTGGCCAGGGCCCACAGATATTATACTGCCCCCTGAATTATACCGCCATAAAAACGTGATGAAGCGGCTGCGGACTGGCAGAGGCCGGCAAATGGCTCGAAAAATCAAAGAGAACGGGAATAATGGTCAACGAACGGCCGGACAGGCTAATATATTCGTTTTTCTCGGTACGATTCGCGTTGCTGTCCACCCCATCCCTTACGTACCAAGGATCCGTCTATTATTTTCACCAGCAATGACACGTGTGAATTCGCATCGAATTATTCTGCCAAATTTCGTTCGCAAATTTTTTCCCTCCTTGTACGTATTTTCGGGATTATTTTGTCTTTCTTTTTCATTTTTATCTCTCTTTAGTAGGGATGTATCTGCGGCAATCGTTTGAATTACGTTGAAAGCAGAATGAATTATTGAATGTTCAAACATCCAAATTTTATTAAATATTCAAGTCATTAAAGGAATTTTCACGGACACTCTGACTCTGATTATACTTGCAATACGAATCGAATGTAAAGACGTGAATATGTGACCTTATACGCGCATCAATTATGACAATTAGACTTGTGACTTTACTAAAGTTTACTTACGTCTACTGGAAATGAAATAAACATTATCTCGGGATATTCCCCGACGTATTTACAGATTTTCTTAAGCTTTAAACAAACCTCTGTGAATACTTATGATATACATAGTATAAAATTAAATTCAATTTAGTATATCGTAAATGTATAGGTTTCCTCATAGAGTACAGAATCTTTCAATTGAAAGAAAGGAATTTCTACGTATCTGAGACTGATCTATTTTCCGAAACCTCAACCTCGAAGCTCGCACCGAAATTTGTTTCAGAAATAAAATATTAAAAAAAAGAGAAACTTTCGTTTCCTGGTACGCGATTCGAAGACATCAGAACGAGTACCTATGTTTCCTGGAAAATCTCAGAACATCGTATGCTTCTACGATGGAAGGGTAAACTCGAAGACGGAAGTGCGTTCTTACTGCCAAGAATCCGTGAAGAAGAGTTGGGAGGGGAGGAAGAGAGCAGAAATGCCTGTCAGAGTAGCTGAAGCGAATCTCTTCGAGTACTTGATGATGTCTTTGTCTCGCCATGCATTAGTTTTTCTTGCTCTCCACAAGGAAACTTATCTTGCAACGTAATTACCCATCTGAACACGTGCACCAAGCGATTTACTTGACTGTTATTACATCCACTCTCGACGTTGCCTTGGAATATCAACAATTGAATTATTGTTTCTTATTTAAGAATTTCGTAATGAAATTTACGAAAAATTTCTTTATCCGCTGTCCATCCTACTTCGAAATGAGTTCTTCCAAATCCTAACAATGTCCAATTTCTCACGATTAAAAGAATTTGATAAAAATTAGAATAAACGATAGCGCAACTATGTTACATCCAATGAACGAAAGTGCACTCGTTATAACGCTATATTCGTAACATGCTATATTTTATTGATAAAGAGTTTGTATAAAAATTCACAATGTAACAATAATTTGTATATATTTAATTTTCCAGGAACCAAATGATTAAGATCGATGAAATTGGGCAATTTATGCTTTGTGTCTGTCGTTTATTGAATAAAAATTCGAGTTATAAATTCATTCGTAACCCTGTAATTTATACCGTTGCTATATATTTATGATTGATTTACATATATTGATTTTGTTTGAACTGTTTGATCTGATCGCACACTTTTTATGTATGCAGATGATGAAACATGGCTGGGACAACTACGTGAGGTACGCCTGGGGAAAGAACGAGCTAAGACCAATCTCGAAAAGGGGCCACAGCGCTAGTATCTTTGGTGCTTCAAATATGGGTGCGACCATCGTCGACGGCCTCGACACTCTGTACATCATGGGTCTACACGATGAATTCAAGCAAGGCCGTGACTGGATCGCTGAGAATCTCGACTTCGATATCGTGAGTACATAGTTTCCTCTTTTATTTTTGTTTCTGTCTCTCGGAAAATTGTAGCGTTCGAGAAGAAACGTGTAAACGTTGTGCACGTTCCAATGTTACAAATGGGACGCGTTATTGAATGACGGATTGAATTACGTTTTTAATTTGTGAGATAGACATAATTGAAAGAGACGGTGGTACAAGTACTGCGACAGAATCAAAGGAAACCACCATTTTCGAAGCTGTTCGCGTAATATTTCAGAAACTGCAATTGCTGTTGTGTCATAACTGTTACATTAATTAATTTACAATATCGTAAAAATGAAGTTTAATCGAAAATCAAAATTACTACTTGCATGGGACGTAACGGTTAAGAAATATTTCAATTACATTGAGCGCGATATTTAAACAATTTAAAGGTTTTTTTTATAAGAAAGAGAAATTCCATTGGAGATCACTAGAAATCCAAATACAATTCGATAATTTCCAAAAAGTTCATATTCTCCATTTTATATTACGAAATCTCAATTCATTAATAATTATTCCGTCCAACCGTTGAAGTGAGATTTTGCTCGCGCAAAACTCGATCGTTTCTTTTCCGTTGAATATATCGACGCGGTACAGATCTCGATAAACGCACGTATACATATATCTGTAAGAACGTTTGACTCACGCATCGAAAGCAATTTCATCGAGTCTCACTCTCGATCGACGCTGGAAATCCCAACGAAACGCAGGCTCTTGTCGCGTGTGTGCAGTAGTGTGCACACGTCCTTTCGAAATCAACATTTTTCCTTGCCAAACTTCGTGAAAATGTGTTTACTCTAGCCGATGGTCGTAAGACGTGACAATTCTCCCTCGTCGATTCCACCGTCAAAGGTGAATGCGACTCGAGACATCTCGACGATCCTTGAAATAGTCGGATGACAATTTTTACGAAAGAGTTCTTGAAAGCAAGTAGAATATCGCAGACAGCGAATGATATTTTCAAACTGTCAAATAGGAATTCTTAATACAATTCCATGACAATTGTGAAAATTCTTCGTTATTGAATCACATGTCATGTTTCTATAACTGATTATAAAAGAGAAAATACTAAAAACATATGTTTAATATTATCTACTGAATAAAATTTACAGGAAATCAATTAGTAGGCGCATAGAAATAACAATTCTACAAGTTATATTATTAGTAAAAATATATTAGTAAAAAATATGTGAAATCTTTGAAAATATCATAAATTATGAACAATACTTTGTCTTCGTTATTACTTTCCTATGTCCGGAAATTTTTTTATTTTTTTGTTTCGCCATTGGGAGAGATTTCTTTATTTAACCATTTACAGGAATTTTATCGATTTCTTTTTATATTCTAATAACGTATAGAAATCAAAGATTCAGTGGGAAAGTGGGAAAAAGAAAGAAAAGACTGCAAATATTAAAACACTAATATTATACGTATTAATAAAATTAATAAATAAATGAAAATTAAAATTCACAAGAATATTCTACAGATTTTTAGATACAGATTTTATGTATCATTTTCTCAGTGCTTAAACATGCTTGCACCAGTTGTTTCAGCCTTTCAAATATAACAATATATCAACTTGCATAGCCTTTTCACGCTTCTATTTAAAAGACTTCTAGAATTTAATTAAATTATTAATGAGAAAATGCGAGTATGGTGAATATCTGATTTAGAACGGTGAAGTTATATTACGAGTTATTCATAAAAAGTATATTTCTAAAGACTAATTCATAAAAAGAAGTAGGAAGAACAAGAGCATTCCTAGCTCTGGAAGAATTCCCACGGTGATTCAAGGTAATCCTTTGAAAATCGTGACTGTTCAAAGGAAGCGAGATCGAACAAATATTCCATGACCTTGACGGACAATGAAAATCTTATCTGCAGAGAGCAGCAGCCACGTTGAAACGCTTTAAATCCTAATCCAAGCTCAGGTACATCCTTCAACCTTCTATATTTTACGCAGCTGTCGGATTAATTCTAGCGTTATCCCGTAAGTCGTCGCAAACTTTCATTTTTTCCCTGTTCGTATCTATATATATATATTTATATAGATATATATATAGATATATATATATATATATAGATTCATTCTTATTATCGAAATATCAAAATAAATGTTAAATGAAAATAATTTAACTGATGTTGTTAATGACAAATGAAAGCTTCGTCATTTCTACAAATATTCTAAATATTATTAATAATATTTATACAATACATGAATCATTATATAAATATTTATGCAACTCGTAAAACCTTCTACTCTACAGTTAACGTAACATCGATTTTTATCTTGAAACTCATCGGGAAAAATTGTAAAACTTCGGACGAAAATCTTCGAAAAAGATGAAGGAACGTAAAAATATCCTTTTTTCGAAATTGATATCTGAATTAGTTCCCAAGATATCGAATTATAGAAATTATGAAAATCATAAAAATCGTAAAAGATATCCAGAAAAATCATAAAATTTTAATTTCTAACAAAGGACATTTAAGAAGATAGGGGAAATCACGCCATAAAAACGCCCTTTTTTCGAGGTCGATATCTCAATTAGTTTCCAAGATACACGGACTTAAAGTTTGGTATTGAAAACACGCTGGAATAGTGAATGGCGGGCGAAATTCACGTGACCCACATTGTTTCTTGGAAACGTGTACTTTGCGTAGTAGTAATAGTAGTAGTAGTAGTAGTAGTAATAGTAGTAGTAAAAAATCGTCTGACTCAGCGTCTGCTGGTGGCCACCGCAAGGACTTTGCTCTTGAAATAGGTCAGTGAAGGTGTGCTAGTGAGAGATCCGAGTGTGCGAGCGAGAAAGGAAAGTAAACAAGCGAAAAATTATTTTCCTTACAAGATCGTATCTCAAGAGCGGATGTTTCTGAATCTGTCCTATTCACCTGGAACAAAATAAAATGCAGTTTAAAGAGAAAGATCTTACGCTTCTAACTGTGCCAATTGGAATATCCCATTGGATATAATTTTTTAAAATACTAAGCTTCCTTTTTTATAATTAAAAATTATTTGGAAAGATTCTTATATCAAAATTTGATGATATAGGGATAGTGAAAGAACTTAAAGTTAAATAAACCTCATTGAAAATATTTATTTGTTTCTGTTTTATTTTAGATGAAGATTGCTTTTCATATTGATTGTTTTTAGAATAATTGAGAAAGTTTGTAGAATAAAATGATGAATAAAATATATACACTGGAAACTCTAGTTTCTTAAATATACAGATAACATGTAGTATGGATTCTTTTCACACAAATCAGAGTTATTATAATCGGGTATTGTGTAAATTGAATGAAATAATTAAATTGTCGAATATTCATACAGACAAACAAAGCAGGAAAGGGTATTAAGCAATGCTACAGGGTGAAATATGAAATCAATGGCAGACAACGAATCATGGTGGTTGCAAAAGGAATTTAATTCCTCTGTTGTAAATTCATACTTCTCGCTATAGTAAGAATAGTATTGTTTCCCGCATACCTCTGGTTTCTATTAATATCAACATTCCTTTGTCGATGTTGTTCTTTCATTCGATTGATAAATGTTAATTCCTCGCTATAATGCATTGACTGACTGTCTGTTATTTTATCGTTTTACAGAACAGAATCATTGTTTTATGGAACTCCGACTCGAAAGCCCCGAAGGGCACAAAATCTTATCTATTTTGCTAAACTTGCGCGAATGCACGCGAAACAGTACTCATAGCATAGCGTAGTACTCGTGTCGCTAATAATTCTCCGCGTTTCACGTTCAACGCCACAGGGACGCGAGTTCGACACGATTCGTCGTTTCGCGGTTGAAATTAACAATCCAACTGCGGCGGCTGGTGCTGCTCGTTAATTAACTTAATCGTTATGTAAATCAGTGTCTCGACCGTTCCTTAGGGGGGTGGCAGAAGCAAAGAGGGGGGAAGCTGGAGGAATAAACTTTGTCCAAGCGTTTTCGTCGCTAGACAACCGGTCCCGTAAGTACCAGCCGGAGAACTTGGCTCGGTTTATCCAAACTTGGTAACAATCTCCGTTACTTCTGCACCGACGAAACTCCTGGTTATCCAGCCACCCCGACGATTCTCACCCACCCATCGTGCCGGTTGTTACACGAACACCAACCTTCGTCTGGTATTAGGGCGTATTCCTAAGTGGATAAGTTGCCGTATTAACCAGTAACCACCCTGACGTTGAATTTCGTGCCTATCGGGTCGCAGCTGCGCGTCGCGGAAAACGCTTGCTCTTCCACTGTAATTGTGGCTGATAGCAGATAAAGAAGCGTTAGTTTGCGTTTTTTTGTGTTTGGTCTAAAACTGTTTGAGAGATTGTTTGCATGGAAATGAGAGATGGAATGATAAGAATGGATCGATTAATATTGTTGGGAAAGTGATCATAGTTTGTGAATTTTGTATCGAATTTCATATACATTGCAAATTTGTTGTTCTAATTTGATTGACATATTGGAAGAACGTCTTTTTAATTGTGTGATACGGAGTACTAAATTTCAGGGGATTTTAATCTTTTCACTTTTAGTAGTACAATTATCAACACTTAATATGTATTTAAATATTTCATATATACTTAACTTGAATTAAACCAACTTCCAAAAGAAATTTCTGTTTGAAGATCAAGAGAATAATGTGAATAATAAGAGTGAACTTTTGTGAAACATTTTTATCAAAGGTTCTTCTATTTGGTAAATTCGATAAATTGTTGTAAAAGTTGAATAATGGCAAGTAGTTGAAGGAAGACATAGATATAGATATATTTATATCTATGTTTAAAAACACATTTTCATGGCATTTGAAGACGCGAAGTCACGATGCCATTTAAATATTTGGTTTCTCGAAGAAATATTCCCGAAGGATTTCGCTTCCTGGTGTGGATAATAGAACGTCAAACATTTTCCTGATCTGTGCCAACCTCAACTATTTATGGTGGATTCCTAAACGGATAACTTGGAGTATTAGTCACTTCACTGCGCTGCAAACTCGTGCACAGAAACTGCTCTATTGCTCTTGCCAGAATTTCTAGATAATATTTCACACCTGTGCTATTCGCTTCCTATTCTTCGCGCTACATTCTCCAACTTTCGCCAAGATAAAATATCTTTTCCCCTTTTTCCAACAATTTCTATCGAACAACCTATTTCTCATAAAAAAAAGATGAAAAACGTAAATGTGTTTGGTTGAACGAAAGATTTTTATATTTTTACGAGGTAGCGCTATAACAACCTACTAATTACAATTAGTGGGACAAGTTACTCGTATGATAGCGTAATAAAAATTTACTTTGAGATAATCCTTCGAAAGAAATATAAAAAAGAGTGTGCAGACACAAGTGATACATATAAAAATAAGGAAAAGACGATTTTCTGATTATTTCGCAGTGTATTTTGTTTTCATAATCTCATTTAAAATTACGTGCTGTGATTAAAATATCTCTTGAAATAATCGGCCAATATCGTATGGACACTTTAATAAGAAGACGCTAGGAAACAACTGTAATAAAACTCATTTAACGTAGAAATTAAGAGATTATTCGTGGCAATCTTTTTCTCGCCAATTAGACGTTAAAATGTGCAGTTCATTCGACAGACACAGGAGATAAAATAAATTTTTTAATTAGTTACATTAATTGTCTTAAAAATATCAGACATTACACGGAAAATACGGGACAACTTCAAAAGTATAAAATTACACCAGTTTCGCCAATAATTTCAATTATAATCAAGACTGAAACGACCAGGTAAAGTACGTTGTTTTACAATTTCGCTTTTCGTCCTGTTGGCTGAAAATGATATCAATTTTTTTTACAAATGGTACGACCCGTAACTGGAACGGGACTGTATCAGACTTAATTTAAAGCAGCGATTCTATTACACAGCCACAGTCCGTTCAAATATTGCAGGCGGTGTCCAAGCTATGGTCACGTTCTAAGATATCGGGTAACCCAATGTGGTACCGTGTCCTACCACTTTCGACACGATTTTCGTGGTTTCGTTTTCCATGCTGACATTTTGCGGCAGGTGTTTCTACGAAGATTACTCGCGAACGCGGTTAAATTGGTTTTATCTCACAAATTCGTAAAAGTTTTTCAATTTAAAATGATGTAACTAATAATTAAACAACGGATTTTTATGCATTTCTTTCATGGAGGGGAAACCTGTTCTATATAATTTCTAAATACGTTCAGCTACGTTCAAGCTATCGTGTACTGAATAATTTTTTATAATATCTTGAAATCATCGGAAATGATTTGATATATATGCATACATATATTTAGGTTTCTAATATTAATAACATTACGTATGATGACATTCACAGTAATTATATTATTCTATAATAACAACTTACCATATTGAAATTGTAATTACAATATGGGTATTTACCAAAAGAATATTAATTAACAGTTTTTTCATAAATCGATAAAGAATTTGTTTTAAGCCAATCTTGATCAATTTCTTTAATTTTCCATTATTTCCAATAATTACAATATAATGTCGAAACTATAATTGGGATATACCCAATCATCCAAGGGAACTAAGCTTTTAATGGAATCTTCGGATTCACATTTTTTTAATGCGACAACTGTCGATCTTTTATCCTAACCCCCTTCAATTTTCATAATTCCGTGATCAAGCGAACCCCCTTCAATTTTCGTGATCTCCGATTGATCACAGCTTTCGAGTCATTCGAATGTTACGAAAACCATTCACGTTCTTTTCTCGTCGAAATATCGCTTTTTACGAAACAATCGCTATTACAATTGATATATCATTTGTTATCACGAATTTTAGATGTTTTCAGCAGTTTGCGATGCAACGAAATTCAATTTTTTCCTCTTTTTGTCGAGTGAGAGAGAGAGAGAGAGGGACGAACTCGTTATCCGCGTTTACAAAGCGGTCTGCCGGAGAAAAAATCGTTTCGCTGGAAATAGCTGACTGCGTTTGAATCTCAATAGCAATAACGGGATAGTTACACCGCTTTAATGGAACAAACTTGTTTGACGCTTTGCTTTTTTCCCCCTTCGTTTACCGTTCGCGAAATGAAAATCTATTACCAGGCCTAAATATTCATCCTGATCGAAAATTATACCTGCGCTCTTTCATTTCTCTGTCAAATATACTTATAAGCGAAACGAGTGGCTCATTATCGTCGGGCTTGTGAGTATCAGATTAAAACAAAATCACATTATCTTCTATTAAAGTATTCTTAAAATATTATAAGTCTTTTTGCTGGTTGGAACAATGATAAGATTGAGATATAAAAATTCGATGAGCACAGCAGGATTAACGATAATTCTATATCTTGTTTTAAAAAATTCATATATATAGTCGAGGACAAAGCTAAGTGGAATAATGATGTTTACTCAAACTAACTGTAGCGTTACATTCTTAAATTTTATTTAGTAGCTTTTAACACATTTACTTATTACCTTTTACCTATTACCCTTATAACACGTAGATTATGTGGTAAATATTGAACAGAAAGTTCGTCTCGTTGTTACGAGCAAACTAAAGAATTTACTTTCTCCTTGAAATCGTGTATCGTTTTCAGTCAATTTGTCCACTATTCCTTTCGATAAGTTTTCGCCATCATTATGGCAATTTCGTTATTTCATCGAGGTAAAATCGCTTAATCTTTTGAAAAAAAGAAACGTTCCAATTCGATTTTGCAGTCTTCCAAAGAACACAAGTACTTTTTCTTCCAGCTCTTTGTAACAAGCAGGATAAGTGGTAGTTTAAGCGCGTAAGATAGATCTAGAGAATACGATAGGTGGGATAGAACACATGCCATCCAAGTTGCACCAGTTTCTATCGATCAATTAGCGCGTGTGGTTTTACATAATCGCGGTGAATATTTGAACTTGTACCAGCCAATGCCAGGAACATTTTGTTTTACACTTTACAGTTGACTGCTAATTAATCAACAATATCAAGCTAGATTAATTAAATTGAGGGTAATAGTCGTTATTCGAACTCAGACCCATCTCGCTACGAAAAACGGCGCCCAACTTTCTGTTCATCTCAATAATTGGAGTTAATATTTACATTTCTGTATAAACGCTTCGTCATATGGAAACTTCGTCGATATCTATCTCCACCAACTGTTCACTCATTTCTATTCTCAACTGTATACAACCATGTATTTAAAAACATATAAGGCTGAATCGTTGATTGACTCTCAACCACTGCATCAACGATCGACGCTCTCCAAAAAATTCCCTCGGAATTCTAGGAGAATTCTCTACTTCCAAAAGTCCCTCCCTTTTTTCAAAAATCACAAATGCGAAGATTCCAGATGCAAGAGGGGATGCGGATGACGCGCTGGAGGCGTGCTTTTCCACGCGTTGGTCAAATCAACCGTTGGAATAACGAAAGAGACAGAGAGACAGAGAGAAAGGGAAAGATAGAGAAAGAGAGACCGGATTAAAAAACAGCGAGTGAAAGGGGGCGCTGCGGGTATTAATCTTCCGGTGGCCGTCCAAGCGCACCCCGTCGGCCTGGTCGAAATCAATTTCAATGCGGCGCGTATGCAAAAAGGATACGGCTGCATAAAACGCGGCCGCGAGTGAATACACCCGGCTACGCCGATATATATTACCCTGTGCAAGATTTATAAAAGAATGAAAACAGTACGCGCGTCCAGCCTGTGCACGCATCGTTGACGAAAAAATGGGGTTGGTGGGAGGAAAAAAAAGAGAGAGAGTATATATATATGGTTCGTCTCTCTGCCTCTCTCTCGAGGTGGAAACCGATCGTGAACGGGTTATATGGACTGGCCCACGATTCGGACGGCCGATAAATTCGACGAGGAAGCTGACTCCCTAACCGCCACGCGAGTTAAAACGAAACACCACGTTGTATTATGCGCTATCCTGAGCCCACGTGGACGGAACGAAAGCTCAATCAACGCCAAGTCCGCTATCTGATGCCTGTTCAAGTTCACAGTTAAGAGGAATACTAGGAGACGATAAAAACGTGAAGTCGATCGAAGTCGAACTTTTGAAGATCTTATTAATCTGCCTTCGGTACTATGTTCTCTTCTCTTGGGTTCTCTCTATGTTTCTCGTACATTCGAGGTAACAAGTAGCTTACATTTGTATTGTATCAGTTAGCAGAATTTGTAAAGGGTAGCTATAACGAAATTTACTAGTTACGTATACGTATATGGTATACAATGAGAAATTAAGTGTAATTACGAAAATGAAATATAAGGTCAAGCATATACACCGACTTATGAAAGTATACGAATATTTATCATAGAAACATTTATGTCCGTATTGTATGTGTAATACGACGTATTTTGATTTTGCATTGGCATTGTGTCATTGTATATAGAAGTGACAAGATATTTATTGCAAACGTTACTTGTAAAAATTTAATTCGCTATAGATAGGCGTCCCGAGCATATGAGTATGAAATATCGACGTACTGAATATCATTAACAGTGACATTAAATATTTTCTAGTCTTCGCGTACATTTTTAGATTCGTTTCAAATTTTATCAGCATAATGGTGATAGTCGAATTTCATTGTAGTGCTAATAAAATTTGAAAATGTTTTGTATAAGACGCATAAATATTCATAAACGATTTCTAAAACTGATGAAAATGCTCTTACGGGCAATTGTATCGACGGTACGTTTCGCCATAACATTCCTAAAATACAACGGTCCTCCTTACAATGTTACGCCAGTGGACCCAATGTATTTGTTGGATCCTCTTGACGCCAGTCCGCATATTTCGTGCACGCATTGTTCCCGGAGACAGTGTGTGCACCGAAGTTGCCGGTGCATTTTTAATGAAGTCTCCCTTTCGGAGAGGAGCGGTTTTCGGTGCCTTTGTGACGAACCGTGGTACGGGCACGCCTTTAAACAGGCTAACTTGTTTTATTTGTCGTTCTCTGGAGACACCTACTGCCATTGAACGCCGACCTTGCCGCCTCCAACTATACGAAACGCGACCGTTTCTTCAGACACGAATAAAATCACGACCAAACGTCTAAAAATATCTGTCGCCTTTTCTCTGTTATTCCATCTCTTATTCTTCGATTTTCACCCTTTCGTTACGATTTTGTTCCACTTATTCTTCGATTTCTCTCAATATTCTTCGCGAATTTCATTCGTCCCGTTGGAAAAAGAGAAAGTTTCGTAGCGATTGAAAGTTTTGTCAAATATTTTCCTTTGTAAACAGACAATTACTAACCGTGCGTTTATAGAGAATTTAAAGAGACAAAAACATGGCACAAGGAACATGGTAAAATTACGATTTTCGTCGATTTCGAAATGGTAAATGGAACATTTCGACTAAAGAAGAACAACGATACGTATAATACGTAAATGAAACAAGCTCGAAAATCTACATACATCCGCAAGTATGCGATTTGTAGCCAGGCGTTTCTCACAAGCGTTTAAACCGATGGGTAGCCGCCCCCGAAACTCGCACCGGTCTAGCACGCAGCTGAAAGTTATTTATCTGCCGGTTTGGAAAGGTTAATCAGGATCACGTCAAATCCAGGTTGCGGATAGGGTTATGAGCTCACGGATGGGTAGGCTAACCGTGCAAATTATGGGACGTAGTAACGTCTCTCCAATTCTCTCCAACCAGAGTTCTTATCCAACGAAACACTGTAATTAGCGCAAAGTCATCGTGCCTTTATGAGTTTCGTGTGGCCGTGGTGAACAGAGGAGAGACGTTGGCCTTGAGTCATCGGCTAACTAATCCTTGCTCTGTTTCTCTCGTGGAATACTTTAATCAAGACGACTCTTAAAACCCGTCATCAGAACCGATTCGATGGCGGACGATGAAATTGCGCGTCAGTTTCGTTTATGTTCTCAAATTAGTCGGATGTTAATCCAACGAATGGCCATGTGTCTTCAGTAGCACCGCGCACCACAGCGATAATGAACAGTTCCTCGTGTGTATATGCCTCTCGTCTGGTTGGTTAATCTCGTTCCGATACGATTCCGAGAGAAACGAAATGATCTTGCCGCGGAGTCGATTCGAAACGATAAGAGGAAATCACTATCGCTTTCGTACTTAAGTGAAACTGCAAGATAATCGCCGAACTCTTATGAGCATAAGTGTTAAGTCGATTGGGTTTACGACAGCAACGTTTAGCATATGGTACTTTTTAGATATCTTGTTTCGGAGCAGAATCGTAAAATCGAAAAATTATAATGCTGTGTGGACGCAAGAACTTCGTTATATGCTACTTTTCTGATTTAAAATTTTCTATGTAGCATTCTTTCGTTCTTTTTTTTTTTTTTTTTTTTTTTAATTATGTAGAACCGTTTGAAGTTCTTCGTGTTCTTTTACCTTTTAAGTAAAGTTAAATGTATTATCGAGACTGTTGCAAAATGGCTATATACAATGAATCGTGGAAGTATTTAAACATTTACCACCAAAAAAAAGATATGCACTTAATTTTTGTTAAATGAAAGTGTAGTTACATCTTTATCCATACATCTAATCCACTTGTCATCCCATACGTTCGAAGATGACTTTCATGCAGATAAATAGTAAATAGAATGCAGTATGGTTTCTTCTAATGAATTATGAAATAATCATTAAGTAAATTAGCACAAATGCGCTATTCACCATTTGCAGAGGAAGGACGAATTAGAAATGCATTTCATTTCAAAGGACGCTTCTTTGGTCCATTCGCCACAATGCTTCTGCAAAAAATTAGATTCTGTAAGTTCGTCATTTGCATTATAATATCAACGTCAATTACAAGCGTTATTTTCCCTCCGATTCCTACATCTACATACATGTACAACTATTTTATAGCAACGAGAGTCATAAATCGTGCTGCTTGAATGCAGCGTGGAAACACATAAAAATCGATAATTCGAGCTGGCAGCTCTGTCGTATTCCAAAGAATGTCGTACGTAAATCAGGATCTCTGTGAAATATCTGAAACTTTAATTCTTAAAGTGTCGCGAGCGTAAAAACGGAGACATCGTAACAGAATGACCGTCGCGTCACTGGAGATAACAATCGATCGATCGTTCAAATGAAAAATGACATGCACGAGCCTTGTAAATACAAAGAATCAGCCTTTCCATTGATCCTCTCGAGAACATCTCAAAGGAGTGTCGCGGTGTTGTGATACGATACCGATATCGGTACGCCTACTCGCGTCCATTTATTGGACTTTAAAGCTCGATGATTCCTAGAATCGGTAAAGTAGAGTAAGGTGAGATTATTTGAGTTAACCAAGTTTCAACATCTTATGAGTCAATGCTAAGTCAAAAATTCAACTTTGTGCAATATAATTAGCAGACTGTGTTTGGATCATGTATTTATGCAAAAAGGTGAAAAATCCACAGAAGATATACAATATACGGAAATATATTATTACGAATCATCCAAAATATATAACTTATTAATTTTAAATCGTTTCTCGTGTTTTTCCTCTTTGGTCTTCAAATGACCTCTTAGTGTAGTCAATGGATCTGGTTATAATATGGCTTTGCAATAGTCGCAGTTTTAAAAACGGTAAAGATGACAGAGAACAGATTCGACGTGGGACAATGTTTGAGCGACTTCTGATTGAAATATATTGAACGGTTACATTCGTTATACACTACCATTGTTTTATGCCGATTTATGGGAAGTAGAAAAAGCAGTAAATTCCTTCACGAAATTCCACCAATGAAATATACGTGAGTGAAAATCGAGAAGAAAAGGGAAAAAGGGCTATGCGAAAAAAGATGATTTCTTTAGATGGAGTAACGCGAGTTCTTTTCGCGTAGACAATTTAATTCGATAGAATAATTGTACGAATAACTTGTTGACTAAATTATACGATATTTTATCCGCTATTCGTGAAAGTAACTTTCAATTCTGGAAAGAGAGATTCTTATTTTGTCAGTCAAACCAAATAATTAAGTATACGGAATTACAATTCTGTAAACGAAAGGTTGAAATAAAGATCATATAACAATTTAATCATATTCCTCGTAACAGATAAGATATTTTTTAAGGTTTTAAATTTCATTCAGAAAGAATTCGATGAAAGGAATTTTTTCCGAGAAATTAAAAAAAAAAAAGGATGATATTAAAAATATAACAGGAAAAGAAAAGGAAAATGAAAGTAACCTTCTACTGTGGTTGTCATCAATTACACGAGCTACAAATCAATGTCTGGCGATCGCACGGTTACACTATCAGCGTCATTGTCTACGCAATCATCGAATGGGCACGTAGGTAGATAGATAGACTGGTAGGAAGGAAGGAAGGACATCGAGAAGGATACCGTAACGCTTCGAGCAATCAGTTATGCTGGTCGGGGGCCCCACGACTGGCAATTTTGCTACGGCTCACAGCGAAACACCGCATAAATCACCGACTTTGGCTCCGTTCCGCTACTTCGTCGCCAGGCAACCGCGCAGAACGTAGATGCACTTTCGATTAAAACAGTTGTTTCATCTGATCATCACAGGAGAAAAACATGGTCAGTAAGTAGATTTTTGTTGGTTTTCTGATTTAAGTATTGCTTTATGTTTCAACGTAATTGAATTATTATGACATATTTGAAAGTGAAGATAATCTGTTAGATCGAAAAATATAAATCTTTTGAAGACAGCTGATAAATTGGCGAAGTTTTATGGAAAACAAAAGTATAATTATTAAAACAAGCAATATCTTAATATATTACTGATACTGGAATATTATGTTTTTGAAATTTTGGACTGGATAAAAGAACACACGCATTTTTCCAAAACCGAATATAAACACAGTTTTGATAATCTTGCAATTCCATTTCTTAAAACGTAGAAAATGTGACTAATCATGCTCTTTCTCTGTGATCTAAAACCACGAATCGAACTTATGATTGATTTTTTTGTGCGATCATCGATCGGGAGTAAACGAATATTCCTTTCCATTTTCGGAATCGTCGAAAAGGTTTATGAGTTTAGAATCATTAATCTTTATGTAATTCTATACATTTCAACATAATAATTCCAATTATTGAAATTATTAAAATGTAGCATATTTCATATTTTTTTTGGAAAAGTGAAATAACTCCTCGTGCATGGATAAAATTCGTCTGACGTTTTATAATTTAGGTACATGGAAGTCATAGTATGATAATAAACAGCACTTTTTTCATGATATATCATTACGCCACACTATATATATTGCGAGATCATTCGTTGCAATTTTTTAGAACTAATAATAAATTCTTAGTTTAACATAAAAATCTGTAGAAAATCTGCAGTTGAACGATATGTGGTGCTTATAAAATAAGTGTACTATTTTTAGCTTGAAACTTCAAAAAAATTTGGATATTATCAAAATCCTTCTTCTCAAATATTGTGATATCTAAATTAACAATTGACAATAATGAGAATACCTGAGAGTCATTTCTTCCTTGACAGATGAGTTGTTGCATATCTCTTGTCCGTTTCTCGCTTATTTCATATTTTTCCGAATCACTCGTTTGTCGTCGTAAATTTATGTCCATAACCTATCACTACTGAATTTAATTACTGGTTCATCCCCTATTCTTTCACCAAATCTGCAATATAGAAAGCCTGTCATTTTCAGTCAATTCTACGATATTCATTGTCAATCGAGTGTATTATATAAGGCTTTATCTCTAATATCCCATTAATATCCTACATTGCGTTTCTTCATAGAGAATCAAACGCCAAATGATCTAGCGCAAAAATAAATTAAGAAGAACAATATTACTTACTCAGAGGTTAACAATAGCATTGGACGAAGAACAGATTGCAAAGTTAATTATTGTGAAAATAAGGACACTCTGCATAGAAGAACCACTTCAGACAATAACTGTCATGAGGAATAGGTATATTTTGTTGCAAGAAGCTGATGTTTCACATATTATGACTACCTGATACAAATCAAATTTGTAAACTGTTGATACTCCTCGACTGTTCGACTTTCTCAAATCCATTGAACAAACTGACTAAGGGAGCACACCAAGAAAGTATTGCTGTCAAGCTCACGATGTCTGCGGAAATACTGTCGTCGCGACAAATTCTCCCTCTTCTAACACCTAAAAAAAAAAAAAAAAAATAAGACCAAACTGAAAAGAAGGGAAAATATGCAGAGGAAAAAAATTGTACGTAGACTGCAATTTTCTCAAAGTGAGCATCTATTATGTATCAATTTCTTGGGGAGGCGTTAATGACCTCGGTCGATGCCGCGGTATGACTGTAATTTCCATGCATTATAAATTACTTCTATAGACTGACGGCACGAACAAATTCAAGAGGAAACAATAACAGTGGAAATAATAAATCGTGGCGAGGTGTAGTCGGATGATTCCTCGAGTTTTCCGCACAGACGTTCTTCAGTGAGCGAAGCGAGATGGACGTGTTCTACGGGCAGTACAACACTTATCGTATTCTACTGAGTGTCTTAGGACTCTGGCCATATCACAAGTCGATTTACTCAACGATTCACAGAATATTGATTTCTGTTATTATGCTCGCCTACCTAGTTCTCCAGGTAACCAGAATTCATTATTTTTAAGCTCTCAACCCATGTACAGCCCGACGTTTTATGGCGAATCTACTCGTTATAAATCATAGTACGAACAATTCGTGGAAAGATAAATACGTTATTGTATTAACACTCTATAAGGATGTGACCTCTTTCTTAACATAAGGAATTAACACAATATGTTTCTAGGTACAATCGCTTTTTAAACCTGATATTACTTTTCGTGGTTGCATCGTAACGTTATCCACAACATGCCCAGTTATGGTCTTTTTCATGCGATATGTCTCTGCCGTAGCAATGTTCCCAGTGGTACGTGATGCTCTAATGTGAACTGTGTGAAGTTCAGATAAGGAGATTCATATATATTTTTCTATGTGGGTACAGAATGTATATATTTTTGACAATCTACGCAAGATAGACACCACGCTGAAAGATGAACTTGAAGTTCAGATACTGATGAAATACGTCGACTGTGCGACTTACATAATCTCCATTTTCCTATGTAAGAAAACATGTCTTATGTTCGTAGAATTTGTCCATGTAGTCGCGATTACCTTAATGTCTGAATGCTTCCTTCCGAATATTATACAAACGTAAAATGTTAAACCTTCATTTATGTGATTGACTGTATTAGAGAAAAAGGTTGAATGGTGAATCCTTTGCACATGACGAAGTTTGGTGTCAGAAATTCTGTTCCTTTAAAACGTTTATATGATAAATATGTATTATTCAAAAGAGAAAAGTGAGAAACTACTTCCATTGTCGCGGTTACGAGACTAACATCATTTGCTGGTACAAAAACATTCGAACGCAAAGATATCATAGTATCACTAAACCACCTTCTTCTCATTTTAGGCTTATGTTGCTCGTGGATCTTATTCGCTACGATGTATGTTTTCGCTCCGATAACGTTGGACCTGCTGCTGCCTTTGAACGAATCTCGGAGACGTTATTTTTCATACTTATCAATGTTTTCACACGATCAGATAGTGTATGTCGATATCGTATACGTGAATATCCTATTTGTTTATACAATTGGATTGTTATGTCTGGCGGGTACGGAACTGACGTTGGTTGTGTTTGCTCACTGGATGTGCGGAATGTTCGACGTAACTAGGTATGAATGAAAATGCCGACTTTCCTCCTTTTCATATGGTCATTGCGTGCAACTGACACCTTACAACACTTACAACGTTACAACGGTCATGATGGTCAGGTAAAAACATTCAAACAATGCCATTTAAACGAAGAACGTGTTTCACAGCGGACCGTTAATATTGCTGTCATAGAACTTCAGTAAATTTATTTAATTACGATTTACCTAACTCTCATTCTCGGACTTTTCTATTTTGTTCGTATGTGCTGTATGTTTCAGATGAAGTTGTTTGTATGTATTCATGTGGTGACAATCTATTTTAGTCAATTGCAGCTTTCAATTCAATCGACTGAACAGAAATGGTTATCTGTGTGATCATTTAATTCTTATAAATATAACTCAATACAGTCATTAGTGCGATAATTCGCAGGCTGTTAGCTAATTAGGGTTAATTCAGACGATAGAAAGTGAAATTCTGTGTTAAGTCACATTTGACTAAAAATTTGTGTACATTTTTAGCTATCGATTGCGAAAAACAATTGCGGATTTGTCTTCGTCGAGGCAGGTCGAGCCGAATTTCAGGGACTTCCGGCACGTTGTGGACTGTCATAGGAATACGATACAGTTGGTACCTTCGTCTATAATGAGTATTCGATGGTACATATCTAAGCTGATCCCACTGTATTTTCCATGCACTTCCTACCAACGTTTGTTGTGGAATTCATTCGCTGGATAAAGGATCATCGATTACGCATTATCGAATTACATGCTGCATTATATTCCACCATGTTCTGTGTGTTTAGTTATTTTCTCTGTGTTTTTGCATCGAGTAAGTATCCTTTCATTCCTGCACGTTCTTGAGAAAAGGTAAAATCCTCAATGAATGTAATGTGTGAAACCATTCTCGAAGCTTCTAGATTTTCGCAATTCTTTTTCTGATAAGTGGTACACCGTAAAGTGAAATCTGAAAAGAAATACTATCTGCCATTGGTTATAAATATATATAGATTGTTTGTACAAATAACAATTTGTTTTCTATAGAACTCAAATATTTCAAACGAGAGTCAACTGAAAAGTGTCCATTAACAGTACTTTTGTTAGAACGAAAGAATTTGCGAAAGAAGATAAATAAGGCCGAACGATTGAACAGAAGTGGAAAATTGACCCGTATTTATCCTATCGTTTTCCAGCTTTCAAATGCTATAACAAGTGCGAATGATGAATCAGAAATCTTCATCTCTAGTTTATTCCTTATCAGTCATATGGTGATTTTGTACCTATGTCACTATTCTGGACAAATTATAATAGATCGTAGTCTGAACGTGTTCAAGGAATCGTAAGCTCAAATTTGACTGAATGCGGTTGTTCTGTCGTTGTCTATTAAATAATTTTCTATTTGTCTAAATGTTTCTATTTACAAAGTAAATTATACTATTGTATTACTAGAGTATTTTAAGAGATGCAACAATATGCAGGTACAATTCTACATGGTATTGCATGCCTGTAGAAGCGCAGAAATTGTTACTCTTTATCATGTTGAGGAGTTCAACGGAAAGTGTGATAAACCTCTCCAGATTTTTCGTTGCTTCTCATGTCGGTTTTTCAAAGGTAATTTTTTCAGTCTGTTACTGTATAATCGTTGTCTGATATCTGCTGATCAAATGTTATTGCGTTTCAGATGCTGAATACATCCTTCTCATACTTTACTATGATATACTCTCTTCAGTAGAATTTCTCCTGCATAATTGACTGTGCGATAGTTGTTGATAGCAGTGATTTGAGTTAATATTTAATAATGAATAATTTAGTAATAAATAATTTATATTAGTCATTGGTTTACATTTCATTCTTCTGGAAATTGTGAAGTGGAATAGAATTTCGATTCTCAATTAATTTTACGTTACCCATTTTTCACTCTTTTCATGTTAAATACATGCAATAAAAAAGATTTTATAGCATTATATTTTCAATCGCGTGTGTTTCGAATGATAGACATAATATTTGCTTTTGCTGAAAATATCATATTAATGTTGTACATTGCGTTATTGGTACACAGAAAATGTAATTGCGAACGAATAATTGGTATAATTATTAAGACAAGCAATGTTTTAATATCTCTGTGATACTGGAATATCGTGACGAGCACTGTTTTTCAATGTTTGAACGGGATAAAAGTACACGCATAATTCCGCAGTCGAATCCAAACAGAATTTTGTAAAACGTAGAAACGTGACTTATGATGCTCTTTCTCTGTGATTTTCATCTACGACCAAAAATCGAAGTTATGTTTGATTTTTTTGTGCGATCATCTATCGGGAGTAAACGAATATTCCTTTCCCTTTTCGGAATCGTCCAACAGGTTTATGAGTTTTATGTAATTACAGCTTTATGTAATTCTATACATTTCAACATAATAATTCCAATTATTGAAATTATTAAAATGTAGCATATTTCATATTTTTTTTGAAAAGTGAAATAACTCCTCGTGCATGGATAAAATTCGTCTGACATTTTATAATTTAGGTACATGGAAGTCATAGTATGATAATAAACAGCACTTTTTTCATGATATATCATTACGCCACACTATATATATTGCGAGATAATTCGTTGCAATTTTTTAGAACTAATAATAAATTCTTAGTTTAACATAAAAATCTGTAGAAAATCTGCAGTTGGACGATGCTTATAAAATAAGTGTACTATTTTTAGCTTGAAACTTCAAAAAAATTTGGATATTTTCAAAATCCTTCTTCTCAAATATTGTGATATCTAAATTAACAATTGACAATAATGAGAATACCTGAGAGTCATTTCTTCCTTGACAGATGAGTTGTTGCATATCTCTTGTCCGTTTCTCGCTTATTTCATATTTTTCCGAATCACTCGTTTGTCGTCGTAAATTTATGTCCATAACCTATCACTACTGAATTTAATTACTGGTTCATCCCCTATTCTTTCACCAAATCTGCAATATAGAAAGCTTGTCATTTTCAGTCAATTCTACGATATTCATTGTCAATCGAGTGTATTATATAAGGCTTTATCTCTAATATCGCATTAATATCCTACATTGCGTTTCTTCATAGAGAATCAAACGCCAAACGATCTAGCGCAAAAATAAATTATGAATAACAGTATTACTTGCTCAGACGTTAACAATACCATTGGACGAAGAACAGATTGCAATGTTAATTCTTGTGAAAATAAGGACATTCTGAATAAAAGAACCACTTCAGACAATAACTGTCATGAGGAATAGGTATATTTTGTTGCAAGAAGCTGATGTTTCACATATTATGACTACCTGATACAAATCGAATTTGTAAACTGTTGATACTCCTCGACGGCTGTTCGACTTTCTCAAATCCATTGAACAAACTGACTAAGGGAGCACACCAAGGAAGTATTGCTGTCAAGCTCACGATGTCTGCGGAAATACTGTCGTCGCGACAAATTCTCCCTCTTCTAACACCTAAAAAAAAAAAAAATAAAATAAGACCAAACTGAAAAGAAGGGAAAATATGCAGAGGAAAAAAATTGTACGTAGACTGCTATTTTCTCAAAGTGAGCATCTATTATATATCAATTTCTTGGGGAGGCGTTAATGACCTCAGTCGATGCCGCGGTATGACTGTAATTTCCATGCATTATAAATTACTTTTATAGACTGACGGCACGAACAAATTCAAGAGGAAACAATAACAGTGGAAATAATAAATCGTGGCGAGGTGTAGTCGGATGATTCCTCGAGTTTTCCGCACAGACGTTCTTCAGTAAGCGAAGCGAGATGGACGTGTTCTACGGGCAGTACAACACTTATCGTATTCTACTGAGTGTCTTAGGACTCTGGCCATATCACAAGTCGATTTACTCAACGATTCACAGAATATTGATTTCTGTTATTATGTTCGCCTATATAGTTTTCGAGGTAACTAGAATTCATTATTGTTATGCCTGCAATTTATGTGCATCTCGACGTTTTATTGCAAATCCACTCGTTACAAATTCGTAAAAAGATAAATTTGTTATTGTATTGACACAATACAACGGTGTGGCGTCCTTCTTGACATAAAGAATTAAGAGAATGTGCTTTTAGGTATTATCGCTTTTTAAATCTGGTATTACATTTCGAGGTTGCATCGTAACGTTATCTTCAACCTGCCCAGTTGTGATCTATTTCATGCGATATGTCACTTTTGTAGCAGTGTTCCCAGTGGTACGTGATGTTCTAATTTGGACTCTTGTTCAACTTTAGTGAATTAAAGTTCAATGAAAAAGATTGATATATATTTTTTTATGTGGGTATAGACTAAATATATTTTTGACACTCTACGCACGACAGACACCACGCTGAAAGATCAACTTGAAGATCAGATACTGATGAAATACGTCGATTATTCGTCTTATATATTGTCCATTTCCCTATGTAAGGAAACATTTTCCATGTTCATAGAATTTGTCGCTGTAATCGCGATTATCTTAATGTCTAAATATTTCGCTCCGAACATTATGTAACCGTAAAATTGTGAAACTTCCTTTATGTAATTGGCTTTATTAAAGAAAACGATGTATGCCGTATCCTTATATGGTAAATATGTGTTATTCAAAAGCAAAAAGTTACAAACTACTTCCGTCGTCGCGGTTACGAGACTAACATCATTTGCTAGTACAAAAACATTCAGATGCAAAGATATCATGATATCATTAAACCTTCTTCTCATTTTAGGCTTATGTTGCTGGTGGATGTTATCCTTAGCTTCGTATGCTTTCACTCCGATAACGTTGGATCTGCTATTGCCCTTGAACGAATCTCGGAGACGTTATTTTTCCTACGTAACAATGTTTTCTCACGAACGCATAGAGTATGTCGATATAGTTTGCGTGAATATTCTAATTGTTCATGCAATTGGAATGTTGTCTCTGGCGGGTACGGAACTGATGTTGGTTGTGTTTGCTCACTGGATGTGCGGAATGTTCGAGATAACTAGGTATGAATGAAAATGCTGACTTTTCTCTTTTTGACATGGTCATTGCGTGCAACAGATACCTTACAGCACTTACGACGTTACAGTGGTCATGATGGTCAGGTAAATATACGATATGCAAAGCATTCAAACAATGCAATTTAAACAGGGAACGTGTTTCTTACCTGATCCTTAACATTACTGTTGTAAAATTACAGTGAATTTATTTTAATTACGATTTACCTAACTCTCATTCTTCGAGTGGGTCCTTCTCAGACTTTCCTATTTTACTCGTATGTGCTGTATCCTTCAGATGAAGTTGTTTGTACGTATTCATATGGCGACAATCTATTTTAGTCAATCGCAGCTTTCAATTCAATCGACTGAACAGAAATGGTTATCTGTGTGATCATTTAATTCTTATAAATATATCTCAATACAGTCATTAGTGCGATAATTCGCAGGCTGTTAGCTAATTAGGGTTAATTCAGACGATAGAAAGTGAAATTCTTTGTTAAGTGATATTTGTCTAAAAATTTCTGCTCGTTTTTAGCTATCGATTACGAAAATCAATTGCGGGTCTGTCCTCGTCGAGGCAGATCGACCCGAATTTCAGGGACTTTCGCCACGTTGTGGACAGTCATACGAATACACTACAGTTGGTACATTCGACTATAATAAGTATTCGATGGTAAATATCTAAACTGATCTCACTTTATTTTCCATGCACTTCCTACCATCGTTTGTTGTGGAATTCATTCGCTGGATAAAGGATCATCGATTACGCATTATCGAATTACATGGTATATTATATTCTGCCATGTCCTGTGTTTCTGGTTTCTTTCTCTGTGTATTTGCATCGAGTAAGTATACTTTCATTCCTGCACGGTGTTGGGAAAAGCTAAAATCCTCAATGAATGTATTGTGTGAGATCACATTCTCGAGGTTTTAGACTTTCTAACGTCTTTCTCTTATAAATGGTACAGCGTGAAAGAGAAATCTGAAAAAGTATACTATCTTCCATTGGTTATGAATATATATAGATAGTTTATACACATACCGTTGGCGTTGGCCGAATATTTCAGATCAATCAGTTCCGCATAGAATTCAAATATTTGGAACAAAAGTAAGTTGAAATGGCTTCTTTATCGTTACTTTTGTTCGGCCCTTTTTACGAGAAAAGACACTCACATAATTGAACGATTGAACAGAATGGAAAAATTGATTCTTATTTATCCTAATGTTTTGCAGCTTTCAAATGCTATAACAAATGCGAATGATCAACCAGAATTCCTCATCTCTGCTATATGCGTTATCAGTCATATAGTGTTTTTATACCTATGTCACTATTCTGGACAAATTATGGTAGATCGTAGTCTGGACGTGTTCAAGGAAACGTAAGCTCAAATTTGGCTAAATGTGGTTGTTCTGGCGTTGACTATTAAATAATTTTCTATTTGTCTAAACGTTTCTGTTTACTAAGTAACGAACACGATTTTATTACTAGTGTATGTTAAGAGATACGACAATATGCAGGTACAATTCTACGTGGTATTGCATGCCTGTAGAAGCGCAGGAGTTGTTACTCTTTATCATGTTGAGGAGTTCAACGGAAAGTGTGGTAAATATTTTCGGATTTTTCGTTCTTTCTCATGTCGGTTTTTCGAAGGTAATTTTCTCAGTCTATTACTGTTTAATCTGTGTCTGATATCTGTTATTCAAATGTTATTGCATTTCAGATGCTGAGTACGTCCGTCTCATACTTTACTATGATATACTCTCTTCAGTAGAATTTCTCCAGCATCATTGACTTTACGATAGTTGTTGGTAGTAGTGATACAAAGTATTATTTAATAATAAATAAGTTACATTCGTCACTGGTGGTATGTTTCATTCTTCTGGAAATTCTGAAGTGGAATAGAATTTGCTTTATATTTTCAATCTCGTGTGTTTTTATGATAGACATAATATTTGGTTTTACTTAAAACATCATATTAATGTTGTACATTGCGTTATTAGTACACAGAAGATAATTGGTTTAATTATTAAGGCAAGCAATGTTTTAATATCTCTGTGATACTGGAATATTGTGACGAGCACTGTTTTTCAATGTTTGAACTGGATAAAAGTACACGCATAATTCCGCAGTCGAAGACAGACACAATTTTGGTAATGTTAGAATTCGTTTCCTGTAAAGCGTAGGAAATGTGACTTATGATTTTCTTTCTCTGTAATTTTGATCTACAACCAAAAATCGTAGTTATGTTTTATTTTTCCGTGCGATCATCCATCGAGAGTAATCGAATATTTCTTTGCCTTTTCGGAATGATCGAAAAGGTTTATGAATTTAGAATCATAAATCTTTATGTAATACCATACACACATTTCAACATAATCCCATTTATTGAAATTATTAAAATGTAGCATATTTCATATTTTTTTTTAAATTGAAATAACACCACATGCATGGCTACAATTCACTTGACGTTTTATAACTTAGATAGATGGAAGTTATACTATCATAATATGCAGCATTTTTTCTATGATATATTGTCTCGCCTCTGTATATTGTTACGACACTCAACTAACTAGCGAACAGTCAGGCACAACTGATCGGTTGGTATCGCGAGCCTTGTACGTTATTCGCGTCCAAGGTGGAGGATTATAATAAATGTACAGAGCGTGGATTACTTCACCTTATTTATTCCATTCAATACTCTGAATACAACTGTCTTTAGTTCACTGGCTGTCCTGTTAAATATAATGGTCACTGACAGAATACTGTTACATCTTGACTTTTAGAATACTGCTGCAGGAGTGCCTCTTGGGGATGTTGCTGTCGTAGAGGAAAGTTTGTGGTGGGTGTGTCTCAAGTCTGTTCCTGACTGATCATTGGGTAAAGACATATGTTTGAGGATGGGCTGGTTGTCTTCATGAAGATTCCCGCGCAGGTGACCTTACGCTTGGGGAAAACCGCGTGTCCGGTCTTTCTGAGATGTACCATAAAATAAAGAAGTTTCGTGCCTTATGAATTTTTTCCGTGAGGTCCTAAAGTACCTTGACTGTACAATAGGCCCACTGTTTATGATGGGTCCGCACTAGGGTAGCGCAGACCCTTGACGGTAGTTCTGCCCGAGGATCGCATCTGGTTCACATAAAGCGTCGCGGTAATTACCAGGTGGCCACTTCAAATCTTAAACATATATAATTCAAGATCATTCGTTTCTGTTTCTTTCAGTACTAATTAGATATACTTAATTTAACGATAGCAGATTCTTTCATATTGTTCCTTATATTAGTCACAGAATTCCTATAAAAAATCTCTTGTTGAACGATATCTTGTGCTCATCAAATTTCCAGCTTGAAATTTCCCAAAAATCTGGATACATAATGAAAATTGCTCTCCTCAAATATGGAGACATTTAAATTGACAAGCGATTATAATGAGAATACCTGAGTCATCTTTTCCTTGATAGGACCAGTCGTTGTTGTACATCCTTTATCCATTTTCGCCTATGTCTAATTTTTGCGAATTACTCGTTAGTTATCGTAAATTCATGTTCATAACCTATCACAACTGAAATTAAATGCTGGTTCATTTTCTTTCTTTCCTTCGCCAAATCTGCAACAGAAAACGCTTATCATTTTCAGTCAATTCTATGATATTCATTTTCAATCTTTTAAATTTTTAACTTTCGACAGTATTTCAACTAATATTCAACATTCGCTAATATTGTGTTTTCAATTATATGTATTATATTAGATTTTATCTATAATATAGCAATAATATCCTACATTGCGTTTCTTCATAGAGAATCAAACGCCAAACGATCTAGCGCAAAAATTAATTAAGAAGAACAATATTACTTACTCAGAGGTTAACAATAGCATTGGACGAAGAACAGATTGCAAAGTTAATTATTGTGAAAATAAGGACACTCTGCATAGAAGAACCACTTCAGACAATAACTGTCATGAGGAATAGGTATATTTTGTTGCAAGAAGCTGATGTTTCACATATTATGACTACCTGATACAAATCGAATTTGTAAACTGTTGATACTCCTCGACGGCTGTTCGACTTTCTCAAATCCATTGAACAAAATGACTAAGGGAGCACACCAAGGAAGTATTGCTGTCAAGCTCACGATGTCTGCGGAAATACTGTCGTCGCGACAAATTCTCCCTCTTCTAACACCTAAAAAAAAAAAAGACCAAACTGAAAAGAAGGGAAAATATGCAGAGGAAAAAAATTGTACGTAGACTGCAATTTTCTCAAAGTGAGCATCTATTATGTATCAATTTCTTGGGGAGGCGTTAATGACCTCGGTCGATGCCGCGGTATGACTGTAATTTCCATGCATTATAAATTACTTCTATAGACTGACGGCACGAACAAATTCAAGAGGAAACAATAACAGTGGAAATAATAAATCGTGGCGAGGTGTAGTCGGATGATTCCTCGAGTTTTCCGCACAGACGTTCTTCAGTGAGCGAAGCGAGATGGACGTGTTCTACGGGCAGTACAACACTTATCGTATTCTACTGAGTGTCTTAGGACTCTGGCCATATCACAAGTCGATTTACTCAACGATTCACAGAATATTGATTTCTGTTATTATGCTCACCTACATAGTTCTCCAGGTAACCAGAATTCATTATTTTTAAGCTCTCAACCCATGTACAGCCCGACGTTTTACGGCGAATCTACTCGTTACAAATCACAGTACGAACAATTCGTGGAAAGATAAATATGTTATTGTATTAACACTCTATAAGGATGTGACCTCTTTCTTGACATAAGGAATTAACACAATATGTTCCTAGGTACTATTGCTTTTTAAAGCTGGTATTACATTTCGTGGTTGCATCGTAACGTTATCCGCAACATGCCCAGTTATGGTCTTTCTCATGCGATATGTCTCTTCCGTAGCAATGTTCCCAGTGGTACGTGATGCTCTAAAGTGAACTGTGTGAAGTTCAGATAAGGAGATTCATATATATTTTTCTATGTGGGTACAGAATGTATATATTTTGGATAATCTACGCAAGATAGACACCACGCTGAAAGATGAACTTGAAGTTCAGATACTGATGAAATACGTCGACTGTTCGACTTACATAATCTCCATTTTCCTATGTAAGAAAACATGTCTTATGTTCGTAGAATTTGTCAATGTAGTCGCGATTACTTTAATGTCTGAATGCTTCCTTCCGAATATTATACAAACGTAAAATGTTAAACCTTCATTTATGTGATTGACTGTATTAGAGAAAAAGGTTGAATGGTGAATCCTTTGCACATGACGAAGTTTGGTGTCAGAAATTCTGTTCCTTTAAAACGTTTATATGATAAATATGTATTATTCAAAAGAGAAAAATGAGAAACTACTTCCATTGCCGCGGTTACGAGACTAACATCACTTGCTGGTACAAAAACATTCGGACGCAAAGATATCGTGGTATCACTAAACCACCTTCTTCTCATTTTAGGCTTATGTTGCTCGTGGATCTTATTCGCTACGATGTATGTTTTCGCTCCGATAACGTTGGACCTGCTGCTGCCTTTGAACGAATCTCGGAGACGTTATTTTTCATACTTATCAATGTTTTCACACGATCAGATAGAGTATGTCGATATCGTATACGTGAATATCCTATTTGTTTATACAATTGGATTGTTGTGTCTGGCGGGTACGGAACTGATGTTGGTTGTGTTTGCTCACTGGATGTGCGGAATGTTCGACGTAACTAGGTATGAATGAAAATGCCGACTTTTCTCCTTTTCATATGGTCATTGCGTGCAACAGACACCTTACAACACTTACAACGTTACAATGGTCATGATTTTCAGGTAAACATACGATATGCAAAACATTCAAACAATGCCATTTAAACGGAGTACGTGTTTCACAGCGGACCGTTAATATTGCTGTCATAGAACTTCAGTAAATTTATTTAATTAAGATTTACCTAACTCTCATTCTCAGACTTTTCTATTTTGCTCGTATGTGCTGTATGTTTCAGATGAAGTTGTTTGTATGTATTCATGTGGTGACAATCTATTTTAGTCAATTGCAGCTTTCAATTCAATCGACTGAACAGAAATGGTTATCTGTGTGATCATTTAATTCTTATAAATATAACTCAATACAGTCATTAGTGCGATAATTCGCAGGCTGTTAGGGTTAATTCAGACGATGGAAAGTGAAATTCTTTGTTAAGTCACATTTGACTAAAAATTTGTGTACATTTTTAGCTATCGATTGCGAAAAACAATTGCGGATTTGTCTTCGTCGAGGCAGGTCGAGCCGAATTTCAGGGACTTCCGGCACGTTGTGGACTGTCATAGGAATACGATACAGTTGGTACCTTCGTCTATAATGAGTATTCGATGGTACATATCTAAGCTGATCCCACTGTATTTTCCATGCACTTCCTACCAACGTTTGTTGTGGAATTCATTCGCTGGATAAAGGATCATCGATTACGCATTATCGAATTACATGCTACATTATATTCCGCCATGTGTTGTGATTGTAGTTTCTTTCTCTGTGTCTTTGCATCGCGTAAGTATCCTTTCATTCCTGCACGTTCTTGGGAAAAGGTAAAATCCTCAATGAATGTAATGTGTGAAACCATTCTCGAAGCTTCTAGATTTTCGCAATTCTTTTTCTGATAAGTGGTACACCGTAAAGTGAAATCTGAAAAGAAATACTACCTGCCATTGGTTATAAATATATATAGATTGTTTGTACAAATAACAATTTGTTTTCTATAGAACTCAAATATTTCAAACGAGAGTCAACTGAAAAGTGTCCATTAACAGTACTTTTGTTAGAACGAAAGAATTTGCGAAAGAAGATAAATAAGGCCGAACGGTTGAACAGAAGTGGAAAATTGACCCTAATTTATCCTATCGTTTTCCAGCTTTCAAATGCTATAACAAGTGCGAATGATGAATCAGAAATCTTCATCTCTAGTTTATTCCTTATCAGTCATATGGTGATTTTGTACCTATGTCACTATTCTGGACAAATTATAATAGATCGTAGTCTGAACGTGTTCAAGGAATCGTAAGCTCAAATTTGACTGAATGCGGTTGTTCTGTCGTTGTCTATTAAATAATTTTCTATTTGTCTAAATGTTTCTATTTACAAAGTAAATTATACTATTGTATTACTAGAGTATTTTAAGAGATGCAACAATATGCAGGTACAATTCTACATGGTACTGCATGCCTGTAGAAGCGCAGAAATTGTTACTTTTTATCATGTTGAGGAGTTCAACGGAAAGTGTGATAAACCTCTCCGGATTTTTCGTTGCTTCTCATGTCGGTTTTTCAAAGGTAATTTTTTCAGTCTGTTACTCTATAATCGTTGTCTGACATCTGCTGATCAAATGTTATTGCGTTTCAGATGCTGAATACATCCTTCTCATACTTTACTATGATATACTCTTTTCAGTAGAATTTCTCCTGCATAATTGACTGTGCGATAGTTGCTGATAGCAGTGATTTTAATATTTAATAATGAATAATTTAGTAATAAATAATTTATATTAGTCATTGGTTTACATTTCATTCTTCTGGAAATTGTGAAGTGGAATAGAATTTCGATTCTCAATTAATTTTACGTTACCCATTTTTCACTCTTTTCATGTTAAATACATTCAATAAAAAAGATTTTATAGCATTATATTTTCAATCGCGTGTGTTTCGAATGATAGACATAATATTTGCTTTTGCTGAAAATATCATATTAATGTTGTACATTGCGTTATTAGTACACAGAAAATGTAATTGCGAACGAATAATTGGTATAATTATTAAGACAAGCAATGTTTTAATATTTCTGTGATACTGGAATATCGTGACGAGCACTGTTTTTCAATGTTTGAACGGGATGAAAGTACACGCATAATTCCGCAGTCGAATACAAACAGAATTTTGTAAAACGTAGAAAATGTGACTTATGATGCTCTTTCTCTGTGATTTTCATCTACGCCCAAAAATCGATGTTATGTTTGATTTTTTCGTGCGATCATCCATTGCGAGTAAACAAATTTTCCTTTTCCTTTTCGGAATCGTCGAAAAGGTTTATGAGTTTAGAATCGTTAATCTTTATGCAATTCTATATATTTCAACATGATAATTCCAATTATTGAAATTATTAAAATGTAGCATATTTTATATTTTTTTTTTTTTAACTGAAATAACACCACATGTATGGCTACAATTCACTTGACGTTTTATAACTTAGATAGATAGAGTTATACTATCATAATATGCAACACATTTTCCATGATATATTACGCCACACTATTTATATTATGAAATCATTCGTTGCTATTTTTTTCAGCATTAATAATAGCTTCTTAATTTGACGATAACAGATTCTTTTATATTGCCTCGTATATTTGTTACAGAATTCCTATAGAAAATCTGCTGTTAAACGATATCTGTTGTAAAATAAGTGTACTACTTCTAGTTTGAAATTTCACAAAAATTTGAATATTTTCAAAATTCTTCTTCTCAAATATTGTGACATCTAAATTAACAATTGACAATAATGAGAATACCTGAGATTCATTTCTTTCTTGATAGGATCAGTCGTTGTTGTATATCTTTTGTCCATTCCTCACTTATCTCTTATTTTTTCGAATTACCCGTTAGTCATCGTAAATTCATGTCCATAACCTATCACGACGGAAATTAATTGCTGATTCATCTTCTTTCTTTCTTTCGTCAAATCTGCAACAGAGAGAACTTATCATTTTCAGTAAATTTTATGATATCCATTTTCAATCGAGTGTATTACATTAGACTTTATCTGTAATATCGCATTAGTATCCTACACTGCGTTACTTAATAGAGAATCAAATGCCAACCATCTAGCGCAATAATAAATTAAGAAGAACAATATTACTTACTCAGAGGTTAACAATAGCATTGGACGAAGAACACATTGCAATGATAATTATTGGGAAAATAAGGACACTCTGTATAGAAGAACCACTTCAGACAATAATTATCATAACGAGTACGTATGTTTTGTTGCCAAAAGCTGATGTTCCACATATTACGAATACCTGATACAAATCAAACTCGTAAAATGTTGATACTCCTCGACGGCTGTTCGTCTTTGTCAAATCCATTGAACAAAATGACGAAGGGAGCACACCAAGGAAGTGTTGCTGTGAAGTTCGCGGCGTCTACGGAAATACTGTCGTCGCGACAAATTTTCCCTCTTCTAACACTTAATAAAAAATAACTATAAAAATAAGGGAAAATATGCAGAGGAAAAAAATTGTACGTAGGCTGCAATTTTCTCAAAGTGAGCATCTATTATGTATCAATTTCATGGGAAGGCGTTAATGACCTCGGTCGATGTCTGTGAATAACTGTAATTTCCATGCATTATAGATTACTTCTATAGACAGACGGAGCGAACAAATTCAAGAGGAAACGATAATAGTGGAAATAATAAATCGTGGCGAGGTGTAGTCGGATGATTCCTCGAGTTTTCCGCACAGATGTTGTTCAGTGGTCAAAGCGAGATGGACGTGTTCTACAGGCAGTACAACACTTATCGTATACTACTGAGTATCTCAGGACTCTGGCCATATCATAAGTCGATTTACTCAACGATTCACAGAATATCGATTTCTGTCATTATGCTCGCCTATATAGTTTTCGAGGTAACCAGAATACATTATTGTTATGCCTCCAATTTATGTGCATCGCAACGTTGTATTGCGGATCTACTCGTTAGAAATTTGCGAGAAGATGAATATGTTATTGTATTAACGCCATAGAAAGATATTGCGTCCGTCTTGACATAAAGAATTAACAGAATATGTTTTTAGGTTTTATCGCTTTTTAAATCTGGTATTACATTTCGGAATTGCATCCTAACATTATCTACAACCTGTCCAATTATGGTCTTTTTCATGCGATATGTCACTTCCGTAGCAATGTCCCCAGTGGTACGTGATGCTCTAAAGTGAAGTTTATGAAATTCAATTAAAGAGATTCATATATATTTTTCTATGTGGGTACAGAATGTATATATTTTTGACAATCTACGCATGACAGACACCACGCTGAAAGATGAACTTGAAGTTCAGATACTCATGAAATACGTCGATTATTCGACTTACATAATCTCTATTTTCCTATGTAAGAGAACATTTTCTATGTTTGTGGAATTTGTCGCCGCAGTCGCGATTACGTTAATGTCTGAATGTTTCCTTGCGAATATTATGTAAATGTAAAATTGTGAATCTTCGGTTATATGATTGGCTTCATTAGAGAAAAAGGTGAATACTGATCCATTTGTACTTAACGATGTTTTGTGCTGGTAATGCTGTTCCTTTAATACGATTATATGGTAGATATATGTTATTTGAAAGAGAAATACGCGAAAATACTTCCGTCGTCGCGGTTGCGAGACTAACACAATTTGCTAGTACAAAAGTATTCGGATGCGAAGATATCACGCTATCATTAAACTATTCCCGTTTTAGGCTTATGTTCCTCGTGGACTATATTGGGAGCGTTGTATGTCTTCACTCCGATAACGTTGGATCTGCTATTGCCCTTGAATGAATCTCGAGGACGTCATTTATCCTACTTGACAATGTTTTCTCACGACCGCATAGAGTATGTCGATATGGTATGCGTGAATATCCTAGTTGTTTATACAATTGGATTGTTCTGTCTGGCGGGTACGGAACTGATGTTGGCTGTGTTTGCCCACTACATGTGCGGATTGTTCGAGATAACTAGGTATGAATGAAAATGCTGACTTTTCTCTTTTTGACATGGTCATTGCGTGCAACAGATACCTTACAGCACTTACAACATTACAATGGTCATGATGGTCAGGTAAATATACGATATGCAAAACATTCAAACAATACCATTTAAACGGGGAGCTTGTCTCGTTGCGGTTCGCTAATATTGCTGTCATAGAATTTCAGTAACTTTAATTGCGATTTACCCGGCTCTCACTCTCGCGTAGGATCCTTCTCAGACTTTCCTATTTTACTCGTATGTGCTGTATCCTTCAGATGAAGTTGTTTGTACGTATTCATATGGCGACAATCTATTTTAGTCAATCGCAGCTTTCAATTCAATCGACTGAACAGAAATGGTTATCTGTGTGATCATTTAATACTTATAAATATATCTCAATACAGTCATTAGTGCGATAATTCGCAGGCTGTTAGCTAATTAGGGTTAATTCTGACGATAGAAAGTGAAATTCTTTGTTAAGTGATATTTGACTAAAAATTTGTGTACATTTTTAGCTATCGATTGCGAAAAACAATTGCGGATTTGTCTTCGTCGAGGCAGATCGACCCGAATTTCAGGGACTTTCGGCACGTCGTGGACTGTCATAGGATTACGCTACAGTTGGTACATTTGATTATAATGAGTGGTAGATATTATATGATGGTAGATACCTAAGCTGAACCTACTTTGTTTTCCATGCATTTCATGCCGACGTTTCTTGTGGAATTCATTCGCTGGATAAAGTTTCATCAATTACGTATTATCGAAATATCCGATACATTATGTTCTACCATCTGGTATAGCCGTGATTTCTATCTCATTGATTTTGCATCGAGTAAGTATCCTTTCAGTCCTGCACTTTGTTGCGAAAAACCAAAATCCTCAATGAATGTAATGTGTGAGAGCACATTCTCAAGGTTTTTAGACCTTCTCTGTTCTTTCTCTTATAAATGATTCACCATAAAGGTGAATTTTGAAAATGGATACTATCTTCCATTGGTTATGAATATACATAGATTGTTTATACAAATATCGTTAACGTCGGCCGAATATTTCAGTTCAATTTGTTGCGCATAGAATTCAAATATTTCTAACGAGAGTAAATTGAAATGTGTTCTTTACCATTACTTTTGATAGAGGGATTGAATTTACGGAAAAGACACTCTGATAATTCCGAACAATTGAACAGAATGGGAAAATTGATTCTAATTTATCCTAATGTTTCACAGGTTTCTAAAACGATAACAGACGCAACAGATGAAAAAGAAATCTTCATCTGTATCTTTCTCCTCATTGGTCATTTAGCTTTCTTGTACATATGTTGCTATTCCGGACAACTTATAGTAGATCGCAGTCTGAACGTGTTTAAGGACTCGTAAGCTCAAATTTGACTAAATTTGGTTGTTCTGTTGTTGTGCATTTAATAATTTTCTATTTGTCTAAATGTTTCCATTTATTAAATAAGTAACGCGATTATAATACTAGTGTTTGTTAAGAGATGCAACAATATGCAGGTACAATTCAACGTGGTATTGCATGCCTCTAGAAGCGCAGAAGTTGTTACTCTTTATCATGTTGAGGAGTTCAACGGAAAGTGTGATCAATATTTTCGGATTTTTCGTTGCTTCTCACGCCGGTTACTCGAAGGTAATATTTTTAGTCCATTACTGTATAATCGTTATCGTATATCTGTTTGTTGAATGTTATTGCATTTCAGTTGCTGAGTACGTCTTTCTCGTACTTTACTATGATATACTCAAGTCAATAGAATGTTTCAAGCATTATAGATCCTATGTTGTTGACAATAGCGAAATTGTGACTTGAAGTCAAATTTCTGATAGTCAACATGTGTATTCCCCGCTTTAATGAATAAACCTAACGTTTCATCATTATGCTGTGTAAAATGCATACACTAGAAGTAACTATTATACCATAGTGTGAACTTTAATAATTAGTATGATATTGTTGCATATTAATATATTGTAATATAGACTATATATTACAATATATGGGAAAGAAGAGAGTGACTACTCTCTTCTTTCTTTCAATTTTATATTGAACGACATGTCATATTTACATTAGAAACTTAATAGCATCTGTTCCACGATTTTTTGATATATTTGCATAGTAAACATTTCTTGGTCGTTGGTCGTTGTTCGTTGGTCGTTGGTCGACTACGTTATGCAAAGTCTAACACTCACCACTGTTTACTTTTGTAACCGAATATAAATTTCAATAACTTGGTTTGTATGCAATGGAGCAAACACTATCCAGCGCAACAAACAGTACCATAATGACAGGTGGCACGTCTTCGAGTGCGAAGTTTGAAGTAGATAGCTCATAAACTTCTATTACGAATATTATGATCTTTTACGAATCGTTGTTATGATTGTATGTATTATGTGTGTCGTACAAAACATTTCAACATATATTATCAGCGTAATGGAACTTAACTATCGTAATTACATTGATAAAGTTTTACATAAACCCGAGAATATACATAGAATCTACAAGATTTGGTACCTTTACAATTTCTTTATGTGCAATTTACAATATTAATAAGCCTCGGTATTCAGTGAAACTTATATGTGTGAAGGTGGCCATTCGTTCCTTCCTTTCTCCTCATTATCCCAGTTCCCTAATAAATATATGTACGCAGTAAATACCTTGTAACATCTCTATACATGCACAGACTAGTTTCAAATTTTACCAATCATAATAGTCCTATTTAATTACGGCACTTCTGAAAGATCACAATTTTGTATACATCACAATACCACTATTGTATTTATTACAGCATCTATTCATATACTACTTAAAGTGCAAGTAAATTAAGTTTCGTATCACTTAATAACACTTTTATGTAACTATAAGAATTTGGGGCACCGAGAAACGCTTCACTTTAGAATAAGGATGCGCGCAACTACTTTCGTGTATAGAAGTTTCCTATACTTGTGTCGTTAAAACGGTGTTAAACAATTACAAACGATCAAACGATCTTTCCGTACATGCTTTCTATTCTGTTCTGCACATTCGATACACTTTACCCCACGATGCAACACACACTGACCAGGACTGGCAAAAGGGATGAGGCGGAACACGCGTGCGCGTTTTCAGGAAGAGCGGGGAAAAGCTGAAAATGGTGCGAAAGACCGTCTGTGCACTCTATAATTTACTTAATTCACCGATGTCTCGAAACACGTCCACTCCACTGTTATTATCGCACCCTTCCGAGTCGCCCGCGGAAAACTTTCTCCTTATTTATAAAGACTTCCGGCGGATGATTGAATTGAATATTTCTGCAGCACCACAAGCATCAAAAATATCTATCAGTTTCTGAGAAGCATGGACTTTCTTGGGAGCAAATATTATAACATTAATCAGCAACTTCTACTGTTGACTGGCTTGTGGCCGTACGAAAAGTCCAAATTAACGATCATTCTTAACTTCTATATGCTGGCGGTCTTCATAGTTGGTTTGATCATTCAGGTATATTCAATCCTCTTTTAAGACGGTGTGCTGAAAACACAACTTCGATATAACACGGTGGAAAAATTGCGATAACCCTCCTATAACACGATATCCTTGTAACATGGTTTCGATTACGACACGAATTAAGCGTGTTATAGAAGGATGGCCTGTATTTCCTTTAATCTTGCAATTCTTTGTGCTTGTTACTGTGGGTTTTCCGGCGGTTTCTGTTGCAAGTTCGATCTATCATGAAATATTTTCGCGAGCCAGTGTAGGTGTTATTCAACTATAAACAGGTAACAAACAATTGCAGCTAACGAATATTTTCACCTCGGTGTACAATATTGACGACTTCATTTCCTATTCTGCCTACGTGATAATAACAACAATGTACATAATAAAATACTGCACGTTTTGCTGTCAGAGCAAAAAAGTGAGTTCTATATACTAACGTGTGATCGTTTGTAGACAATGTAGTGAAATAAGGATTTTTGTTTCCAAATGCAGATGAAGACATTGTTTGAACTCGTCAAACATGATTGGAACGATATTCAACACAACGAGAACGAATTGGATATGTTACGGAGTCGCACGTCTACTGGAAAGCTCATTACGATAGTTGCCACAAGTAAATTTATTTTACGAATGGAGAACTGTCAAAATTTAAAACACTCGAAAATCAGTAATTTATTCGCTTCCATTGTTATTTATCCACGATCTTTTGTTATATGATTTCTGCACTTTTTCAACGTATTAATGAACAATTTTTAACCCAGCTAAGCCTATCACCCCACAAAAAGGATGGCCGTACAATAATTTTCATATTTATTTGGCAATTCCTAGCAGCGTTGTTTCTATTTAACGTTATTCTTCTATTTGAATAGTTCTTCATCATCAACAGAAAGTATCATTTAAAGCCACTTAGAATATCTGTGTTAATTTCGAAACAATGTGATGTGTTCTATATATAAATATTTCTCCACTTTCTGCATGCTTATTTTTAAATTACGATATATTACTCTTAAGCTGAAGTCAGCCGATGACTAGTTATTTTAATGATTCTGAACAATTTAGTATTTATGTTATGGTCATCTTCATAATTTCAGTAATAATTGTCATGACTTCGATTCTGTTTGCTGTATCTCAATTGCTGCCAGTCATTATCGATATCATGATACCTGTAAACGAATCTCGATCAACCCACTTGGCCAATATGACATTTATCATCATACGATATAACAACTCGTCTTATTTTGCATTATTTTCTTTGATTATTGTTAATATTTTGGGAGCAATAGTGATGACAACCACTGAAACGACTTACATGATACTCTGTCAACACCTTGTTGGGATGTTTACAATTGCAGGGTAAGAAATATTAGCTATGATTTCTTCATTCTGCCTATATTAATTATAACATTAGTACTAATGACTTTTAATTGTAATTGAATATTTTACATTTTGTAATTATAACATTTAGCAAATTTTTAAAAGTATTTTTTACTATTTCTTACTCGAATTTGATTTAAAAAAATATATATATATATATTATCATTCTTTTAACTTGTAATATTCATTAAGATATTTTTCATATTTCAGTAATAAAATTGAGCATGCGTTAGATTGTGACAAATATCAAATGTCTCCCATACGTAAAAACATCGTGATTTTCTTAAGAATTGTAAACGCTGTGAACACACACAAGCGATGTCTCACGTTAGTATCTATAATTTTTAATCGTTGAATGATATTTATACGTATTAGCAGGTATAAAACTGCATTGATAAATAGGCGATATATTCAGTATGAAGAAGAACGATTGTTTATTTCATAGTTACCGTTACGTGAGCTAAGTGTAAGAGATAATTATGGCAATTGCATAAAATTATTATAACTATAAACATTTCACGAAATAAATATTTCTATTCTAAAATTTCTAATCACCATGAAGCAAAAGATGCGCCGTTAGAATATAACTACACATTCCCATAGAACTGTAGATTGCCAACTGAAGAACCCATTTATTTTCTTGCATGTAGTAAAATATCATGTCCCTTGATTTGATTCCTTTAAAATACTTCTACAGTAGTATTAAATATTTTCTTCCAACTATACGAGGAGTAAAGAAAATATTTCAAACGTGTTTGCATTAAAAGAATAAAGAAGAAGAAAATATAAATACATTCTGTATGTTGCTTCAAAATATATAGAGTATATATGATTTTTTATGTTGTTAAAGGTTTTTTAAAGGCTTAACGAACACTTTCTTGATGACTTACACAATTATGCTTTTTCTCGGCATGGTTTCTCTTATTGTTCATCTCATTTACGTGAGTAACTGTTGGTCTTCATAAAAAATGAAGATGAGTATTAGAAAACACTTGGAGGGAAGGAATGGATAGAGTCAATTAAGTAGTAAATCTCCAAAACGACAATCGAATTAGTTTGTTTCAATAACAGGTGTACGAACTGATATTTCTGGCGTTTAATATAAAGAAAGCTCTGTTAATGTCATTAGTAATTATCCTTCATTTCGGCATATTGTACTTTTGTAACCTCACCTCACAAAATGTTCGAGATCACCATGCTGCTATTTTCTTTTATGCGTGAGTACTTCACTTTTCTGGTTTTTACTTACAATACAAATTATTTGTATTTTCACGTGTTGTGATTTGCATGTTTACAAGATTTTCTTTAAGTTATTTAACAAAGAGAAAGGTGATGATATAATAAGAAAAAAAATCTAAAAATAAAATACGTGACAGAAATATTTTGATTTAATTACAAGTAAAGAAATTTAAATAAGTAATTTTTTAGTTTCCTAAGAGTGTCAGAATTGTCATAACTGTAAAGTGATAGTTCTAATAACGAATTGGAATAAACATTAAGTGACGTCTTACGCGAATTCTTACGAAAGATTTTACTAACTTTATATAGAATTACAGATTGTGTTTCGCATATTTACAGATACAGCGCGAAATGGTATGAAGCTCCCGTGTGGATACAAAAACTATATCTTTTCTTGATGATAGAAACTACAATCGACATAAAAATAATTCTTGGTTTCTATACCCCATCGGTAGAAGGTTTCTACAGGGTATCTAGAATTTGTTAAATTTTATATCTATTTTTACTGTCATTAACTTTGGGTAATTTTACATTCCTCATTAAGATCGACAACTCTTTTTCTAGCTTGTAAATTTAAGCGTCAATTATCTTATGGTGTTTCATTCCATGCAAATAACGAAATAAGAAATTTCTATATTAGTCGACGAGTTCACAAATTTAATTGAATAAACAATATTTCAATTATTAAACTGCAACTTATATTCTTCCTTTTTCTAATGCGTAACACGAAAAAGAATTCTTTAATTTCAATTTTATAGTAATATTTTATGCGAGTATAAAAACAGCATCTCTTCCCTTTTGTTTGAGTAAGGTCAAGACCCTCGTTTATGAAACGTTTATTTTTTCACGAGAGTCCTTGTATCGATTTTCCTTTGCATACCGTACTTTCCCCTTAACACACATTCGCACCCCTTCACGACAAATCGATATCTTCTGACACACAAAAGGAACTTTTTTCTAAGGAATACTCATCCTCCTATCCTTCCTCTTCTTTTATCGAATTAAATCACTGAATAATATTATTTAACATATTTTGATATATTTCTTTTCCTATAATACAACGAGTACTATGATACAAGAAGATAATTCTGTAGAATAATTCTTTCGCACAAACTCCACGATTATAAAGATCAGTGGCAGATTTAACACTAACAATTACTTTTTATTCAACTATGTTTGATTATGCATATTTATATTTTTGGGGATATATCTAAAGATAATGGAATCTAGGCAGAGAATTATTTTATCTACTAAATTTTATAAATGAAATACATAAAAATATAAAAGAATTTTATAGACACTTCAAACGAGGTACTTTCACCTTCAACTAATCGTATAAAATCTGCATCTGATTCTTCTCCTTAGAAACACGATTTAAAATTCTGCAACAACTTTTGCTCAATATTATCGCTCAAATTTCACTATGATCCTATCAAAAACCAACTGTCTCGTCTGACAATCGATTTCTCAAAATCTGAAAACATTTGACATACCGTAGAAAAAGGTTCTAACGCACTGAACACACAAAAGTTTTCTATGATAAATGTCGAAATATTTTCGCGAATCACTGTGCACAGGTAAGTGTACAACAAACAACGAGCAAAGCTAGTTGAAAAATATAAAGAATTTGCATTTGTGTGAATTTCAGAAAATAGGAAGTGATGTCGAGACATTTGGCGCGACAGTAATTATAATTTCACCCCCAGATATATTTCTTTTACCTTCGGTTGAATTTCTTTTTTCACCCTCGCTACACAAGAAACCGATGCAACTATCGATCCTTGCAAATTGCCCCTGCTGTCAATCATTTTTGCCACTTCTCTCGATATTTTCCCCTCTTCTCCCTTGATATTTTACCATCTCCTTCTCCGTATCTTGCCATAAGTTCAGAAAGGGGGGATTGTATACCTGGCAACCGATGAATCGGAACACACTCGTGCTTCAGACTTCGTAGGAGAATGACGTACGTCAGGAGATCCGACTACTCGTTCATGAAGAAACTTCTGCTGGTTTTAGGACTCTGGCCAACTCCAAATTCGAAGTTTCGTCTATTTCGAATCACTTTCTTTTATACGGTTTACATCGGTTATCTACTGCTCGAGGTAATCTTAATAATAACTCTTTTACATCTTTTACACTACTGGTTTACACGTTCACACGATGCAGATTTTACGTTTTACACTTTACGACCTTACTGCGTATACTGTACATTCAAATGATTCGATGTAACAAGCTATAATGTTATTATAATTTTATTATGATTCTATTACTATTCGATTTTATGTCGTTGTTATCTGCTCATTTACGTTGGACGAAATTTGTTGATTCTCTTATTTTATTAATAGTGACGGTAATCAGCAGTGATCATCGCAGTGAAAGTGTTTGAATAAACTTTCGCGAAAATTATGTTGTTCTATTTCATTTTGTAGTAACACATCGCATATATATTGCAAAAGTGTCACGACTCAAAATAACTTTGTCCTGTGTTGGAAGAACGTCAGAAGAAGGGAGATTCGACGAAAACGAGACCAATTTGTGTTGCGAGTCAATGTATCGTTCGGCGAATTTCATTGAACCATGCGAAAGCATTTGATGTGAAAGTGTTCGAAGAATATGTGAATATATAAAAGATCGAATTTGTAACGGCGGTAAATTTATCCTGCACGAGAAACACTACTCGAGCTTTCAGTGGAAATTTTTCACGTCGGTGCGAACAGACGCGTAAAACACTGAAATTGCTGTAATATCGTGAATCCATTTCCGAATATATAATTACGTTTCCATAAACGTCGAAATTAACTTTGTGAAAAGTGTCTGCATATTTCTGGCAGTTGAAAATAGATTGAAATCTGAATTACTTGGTAATCTGTTAGGATTAATAGTTTTAAAGCTACAGCGGGGGGCCGAATTGATATTTAATTAAATTCGTCAGTTGTGTCTTTAATTATGGAATAGTAATTCTACGTTACACCGATGTAATCCACGAGAGTGCTATATCGCGTATTGATCTGAAATATTCACTTAAACGGAACAGTGTACTTCTTCAAGCATCGCATACGAAAATTATAATTTTCTCAAGCACGCGTATATTTTTAGACAACATGGTTTTATACGTTTGTGTGCGACATCCACTGCGCGGCGAATGTTCTGTCCATTTTCGTACATAATCTGATGATAATTTTCAAATACTTCTTTCATCATAGACATATGGCTGCCGTAAGTTTCCGTTTGCAACGTTAAATTTGTTATTTAGAATATTTACAATTTTTCTTATTATTTTGCTTTTAACAATTACCATTCAACATTAATAAAAATTAACATTCACTATCGTATTGTTAGGTACATACTTTGTACACAGCGATCGAATTCGACTGGAAATTCTTGAAACACGATAAACCGAGCATCGAAATTCTTCAGAAATATGCAGAGTTGGTGCATACTATATTGATGTCGCTGATGAGTATGAAATTCATACCAAAACAAAGATTTTCATTTCTTGTATCAATTTTGCGGTGTATAAATATGTATGAATTTCAGTTCTCATATGTTCCACTAGCATTGTCGCGATATTCATCTATCAGACACTGCCTGTTCTTCAAATACCGGAAGAAAATTATACTAGATTCTGGCAACGACCGTTTGCTTTGAAAGCATTAGGAAAAGCTATAAGTTCTCCTACTCTCTATCTGATCTCCTTGAATGTATTGCTGAATGTTATAATCTTGACAGCTTTGGAAATAAGTTTTATGGTTTTGTCAGAACACATATGTGGATTGTTCAAAATTACAAGGTAAAAATAAAATTAATCAGTAGATGTATGTAAATCTGTTTTATACTATTATCTCACTATACTATAATGTTCACGTTACGAGTAATTGTTTACATTTTATATATTACATTATACATATGTACATTTTATTTCATATCTATATTTTATTATGTGAAGGATTTTCAGTGGGATTATGTATGTATGTTGGACATAAAATAATTAAGTCGATTGAATGTTTTTCAGCATTTTCTATGAATAATATCAAAAATTAAAACACTATATGTACACTGCACATACCGAGTACTATTTACAATACGGTTTAATTTGTAAACTGGATATATTTTATATTAACGATAATGATCATTAATAGAATAAGACAATTGGAATTATAAAGGCTGCTATTAACCTTCTAACCATGCACGATGGAATCATTAACAACTTGGTGGAAATTTTAAATCTAATTGTACAATTTTAATTCTTCCCAACGGAACTGAATATTTTAAAGAATTTCACATAATATTTTTTTTAATTAATTTAGCATATTTCTTAATTCTTTAGAATTAATTTAAAATTTCAAGTAATATTTTCAACAAGTGATAACCCTGGGAAAAACTAATTTTTGCCGTAAGCATGTAGTTATAAAATTAATTAATTGTAAAATTATAAAAAAACTGTTAATTTTTGTGTCACTTTGATGTTTTTAATGTAGCACTATGTTATAAGTATACAGTTAAAGCATTACTAAGAAATTTGATAAAAGAAAATCAATGAGTGATATCAATGTTTATGAATACTCCATTTTGGTGTAGCTATCACTTGAGGTACGCTGCCAACGAATATATTAAAGAAATTTCTGGATGCGAGAAATATAGTGACGTTTACACGAAGATAATATTGGCCGTGCGTGTTCACATAAAAGCGATGAAGTTAGTAGATACCCACGATAATTTCTTATTATATCTACCAAGAATTGGATCTAACCTATTTTAAATCTTTTAAGATATATGCAGGTCATATGGAACATATTTGAAATACATTACGTCATTCTAGTGTGTTTTGGTATCATTGGAGCAACCATGGTGTTGGTGAGCGTGAGTAACATTGAATGTTTATGTCAACGACAGGAATATTAATTTTTTCATTGCGCGTTAATAATTATTTGGTTTATATACAAATATATAAGTGGAGTTGTTCTCTCTCCTCTCTCTCTCTCTCTCTCTTTCTCTCTCTCTCTCTCTCCCTCAATATATCAATCGAATTTATGCAAATGAATTTCATTTTGCAACTGAGAATGCCATTGCTACATACACCACGTACGATGTCAAAAAACAAATTTTTGAAAATTGATTTTCAAATCTTGAATATTTCACAAAGTAAGTAGTATACTTAAGGGGATAATAATTATCGCGTGCTGAATAATTTTTACATTATTTCTAATATTATCCTCCCTCAAAAAAGAAAGAAGCTTTCTTATTTTCCATTAATCATAAATAAGATCTAAGATACCGTAAGTAATTTGGAAGTCCAAGTAATGAAATTTACAAAATTATTGAATTAGTTCTATCAATCGGTGCAAACGAACGACGAGGGACGAATATTAATGATAATACTCTTCCTTTTGTTATCTTTTGTTTCTCACGCTGCATTAACAATGTACTTTGGCCAAAGACTAATCGATCACAGTTTAGGTGTCTTTTACGACGCGTAAGTATTCCAATTATCGGATCAGAATATTATTAACCTTATTTCAATAATAGTAATAACGATAATTATATTGTGCATATTTATACAAATTCATACTTTTTTGGAGATGACTAAGGCAAAAGAAATTAGAAAAAGAAAAAATTTTCTAATGTTTCTTATTTACTTATTTACTTATTTAAAAAAATATTTCTCTTTTATGAAAAAGAAGGATATATACAGAAAAACGGCATGAATTCTCGTATAAATTGTAGATACAATTCTCATTGGTATAAAATCCCTGTGAAAGCTCAAAAATTGTATTTAATGGTACTCACACGAAGTATAAGAGGCTGCTCGTTTTCCAAGGGCAAACTCTTCGTTTCGTCGTTACAGGGTCTAACCGCGGTAACACGATTTGCTTCTGTCACAGTATAGTCCAATCAATGGAGCTATTGGAATGAATTTGATCTAATCTAAAATATTAAAATCTCAAATATTATGGAAAATCAGTAGTTGCGCCTCCTGGAAATTTTCTGCTAAGTTCGATGGAAGTTCGGTGTAGCAAACATGACCACCTTCTCGATACGTTTCTTAAAATATGTCTTCTAGATACGCGTTTTTGTCGTCTCTATTTGTTCGTTTTTTTTAATATGTACGTTACAAAATAGTAAGAAACACGGCATGTGTATTATCACGCGCCCAAAAGTCATCCTTTGATGAACAAATCAACCTTCATTCATGATAATCTGGATTTGGGATCAGCAGTCTAAGTATAGTATGTGTGCAAAATCAGGTCAGCCGATTGCGTCTCACACAATCAGCTTGTTAATTACGACAGGTTGTAATAGTTTTCTATCCTGTGACTGCTAAATGAAAGTTTTGCCACTGGACCCAAATTTGTTACGTATACTTTGCCATGCCAGCTATTACGAGCAATCAAAAAAATATCGACATCTTAATTTTTGCAACTTCCAGAATTTTCTAAACTTTCTATTTTCTAATAAGCTCCAAATTCGAAAGCTGGTTACTGTAAAAAATATACTGTACATCGTGTAGAAAATTGAAAGGTATATTCTGACAAGGAGCCCCTAGTATTTCTTCCACACTAAATTTAGACTGAGAATCCAAATTCAGATTATCATAAACAAAGTTTGATATGTCCTATGACTTTCGGGCACGCACAAATACACATGCTCTTTCTTCGTCTTTTACTATTTTGCAACGTACCAATTATTTTTACGAAATGAACAGAAAATATATCTGACTTTTTGTATAGAAATGCGTTCTTAGGGGAAATATTTAAAGAAACGTGTCAAGAACGTATAGCAAGTCGCATTTGCTATATCGAATTTCCACGAACTTTGCACAAACTTCTCAGGCAGCACAACCCCAAGTATTCATTTAATTATGACATTTGGCAGTGATTTATGTAAAAGCTCTCGTTATATCAAATCAAATCCATCCTAATAGCTCTATTAATTGAACTAGTGTCAATATAAATGCAGAAAGTAGATCTTTGTAAAATTTTTTTCTCACATTACAGGTCACAAACACAACGTTTTCGTATGTTAGGTTCTTCTATTCCCTAAAGAACTAACGTTCTTAAAAAAGCTGATAAAAGATGGAACGGGACATAAATGATGTTTGCCCTAATAACGTTTAACAGCCTGTTACGTATTATTGATGTTGTTTGCACAATATATGAAATTATTCTCGACATATTATTGTGTATAACTGTATTTTTGGAAATTAAAAAAGTTGTTGTAAATTTTCTTTTTTATTTTTCCCCTTCTTTATGGATTTTAAAATATCTCTATGGTATTAGGTTGTATTTATTAATTATAGGGATAATAGATATTTAATTACGCTCGTGAATATCCTTGAACATTCCATTTAGACTCATCCAATTGTGGGCAAACAAACAGGTGATTTCTTCGAAGTAATTGGAAGTTTTTCCACAAACGGTGGAAAATATGGATTTTTGAAGGACATCTAAACAAATCTGCGAATAAACATCATATTAATCATTTGAAAAATTATTTTGCCAGAAACGGAGGTAACACAATATTCTATTAAATACTTTGTAAATCGTTAGAAATACTGTATTTATATGTACATATACAAATATCATGTAATAGTTATCTATTAATTTAATGCACAAATTTTATGTTATGCACAAAATCGATTTCATCCAATTTAATTAATGAAGATACATATGGAACTACTTATAAACCGTGATAGTGGTCGAAATTCTTATCCGCTATGTCAGGAAGGCATATTGATTTTTCATTCCCCTGTCATAGTTCTCCCATAAGGCACATTTTTAACTCTTTAAAATAGATCAGTAGATACAAACAACGCTTCGCGTTTCTACATTATATGGCACTGTCCAATGTCAAACGATCACACCATGGTTCGTAAATCTTAATTTTCCATTAATCGGAGAAAATTGGACTTGTACGAAATCTTTCGTAAAATCCACATTTTCTAGCTACGTTAATTGCATTGACACTTTTAAGATGAACTTCTCTTTCAATATACTCACCGCTGTCAATGCATGCTGTACATCGCGTCGGTACAATTATTTAAGCAATACTATGGACAGAACTATTTTATTTTTATTTTTGTGCTTTTCCAGCATTGGCAGATAGATATCATCGTGCCTTCTAAAAATGTCAAGCGATGCAGGCAGTTATTAGTGATTTTGTCAATTATTCTAACCAAAAGTACACTTGCCTTTTATTGGAACCTGTTGCATTCGTGTCGAAATTTCTAAAACATTAACGTGGCTTAACGTTCTATTAGTTTGATTATCAGCCATGGATTCTCAGCTATGTCCTCTTCGAGAACAGACTCGTACACACAAGCTCTATGCATCACTGGTGAGGATAGGGAACAACTTGTTGCACAGTGAATCAGGAATGGGCAAGTATAGCGCAGTGGGGACGATCATGCGTGAAACAGACGGACACGGAAGGGAAATTGACGTCATTAAATTTCCATAACATTGGAAACAAGCCATCGGCCGGTTTCCCAGTTCCAACTCATTCAAACGTAAAAACACGACAAACGGTTGCACGAGTTCTCACGAAGTACATCATCAACCCCACAACTTCATCCCTAAGGTAAAACATTGTAGAGTTACACACCGGTCGATTAATGGAACTGCAGCTTTTAAAAACCAGCTATTTGTTTCTTCTTCATTTCGCTTACTAATTGCATTACGTTACATTAAGGTTCTTTAACTTTTCAAACGCATCGAGCAAGTATAACGTATCTGAGTTAATACATGAGATAGAGAGGGGATATGAGAAACTTGTTGCAAGTCCACTGTCATAGACGAGTTTGAGCCTTCCTGTAACGATGGACGATCCGCAAAATCCCCGCTACAGACTCAGTAAGATTTTCTTATGGGTGGTTGGATTCTGGCCGTACGATAATTCGTGGCTAAGGAAAATGAAATGATTTTTTGGCGCGGTGATGATGGTCTCTTCTATAACGTGTCCAGTATGTGTCTTTATTTTATTAATTTAGATACTTTTACATTTCCTTTTTTAAGATTCAAGGTTCCTTTTAATTCAACAACTTCGAATTTATAGATAAAGGGCATCGCAGAAATCCTTCGAAACAACTGGCGATCTTTAAAAGTAGCGAGGATGGACGGATGGATGGAATAATTGTCATGAGGAGTAGGCATATCTGGTTGCAAATAGCTGATTTTTCACATATTACGACTACCTGATACAAATCAAATTCGTAAAATGTTGATACTCCTCGACGGCTGTTCGTCTTTGTCAAATCCATTGAGCAAAATGACGAAGGAAACACACCAACGAAATGTCGCTGTGAAGTTCGCAGCGTCTGCGGAATTACTATCGTTGCGATAAATTTCCCCTTTTCTAACATCCAGAAAAAACTAAGTCCAATCTAAAAACAAGGGAAAATATGCAGAGGGAAAGGAAGTTTATGTAAACTGTAATTTTCTCAAAGTGAACATCTATTACCTATCAATTTCTGGGGGGAGGGGGGGGTGGAGTTAATGACCTCGGTCGATGCCGCGGAATGACTATAATTTCTATGCATCACAAATTACTTCTATAGACAGACAGCACGAACAAATTCAAGAGGAAACGATAACAGTGGAAATAATAAATCGTGGCGAGGTGTAGTCGAATGATTCCTCGAGTTTTCCGCACAGATATTGTTCAGTGGTCAAAGCGAGATGGACGTGTTTTACATACAGTACAATACTTATCGTATCCCGCTGAGTACCTTAAGACTCTGGCCATACCACAAGTCGATTTACTCAATGATTCACAGAATGTCGATCTCTGTCTTTATGCTCGCTTATATAATTTTCCAGGTAAACTGAATTGACTATTTTTGTACTCTCAATTTATGTACACCCCGACATTTTATTGCGGATCTACCCCTTACAAATTCGTGAGAAAAAATATGTTACTGTATTAATACTATACAAAAGTATGGTCTCTTTCTCAACATCAAGAATTTACACAATATGTTTCTAGATATTATGACTTTTTAAACCTGGTATTACATTTCGAGGTTGCTTCGTAACGTTATCTGCAACCTGTCGAGTTATGGCCTTTTTCATGCGATATGTCTCTTCCGTATCAATGTTGCTAGCGGTACGTGATGCTCTAAAGTGAACTCTGTGAAGTTCAACAAAACCGATTCATATATATTTTTTCGCGTGGGTACAGACTATATCTTTTTGACAATCTACCACGCTGAAAGATCAACTGGAAGTTCAGATACTGATGAAATACATCGATTATTCTACTTCCGTAATCTCCATTTTCCTATGTATGAAAACATTTTCTATGTTCGTGGAGTTTGTCGCCGTACTCGCAATTATCTGAATATTTCCTTCCGAATATTACGTAAACGTAAAACTGTGAAACTTCGGAAACTTGTGAAATTGACTTTATTCGACAAAACGAGAAATCGCATCCCTTGCACATGACACAGTTTTGTGTCAGAAATACTGTTCCTTTAATACGATTATATGGTAGATATATGTTATTCAAAAGAGAAAAATACGAAAATACTTCCGTCTCCACGGTTTCGAGACTAACACAATTTGCTAGTACAAAAGTATTCGGATGCGAAGATGTCCCCGACTAAACCATTCCCGTTTTAGACTTATGTTGCTCGTGAACTTTGTTCGGAGTGTCGTATGTCTTCACTCCGATAACGTTGGATCTGCTGTTGCCTTTGAACGAATCCCTAGAACGTTAATTTTTTTGCTTAACAATTTGTTCTGACGATAGGATAGGGTATGTTAATATTGCATGCGTGAATATACTAGTCGTTTATACAATTGGATTGTTGTGTATGGCGGGTACGGAACTGCTGCTGGCTGTGTTTGCCCACTGGATGTGCGGAATGTTCGAGATAACTAGGTATGAATGAAAATGCCGACTTTTCCCATTTTCATATGATCATTGTGTGCAACAGACACCTTACAACACTTACAACGTTACAGTGGGCATGATGGTCAGGTAAATATACGATATGCAATACAATCGAACAATGCCATTTAAACGGAAGACGTGTTTCACAGCGGACCGTTAATGTTGCTGCCATAGAATTTGAGTAAATTTATTTAATTGCGATTTACTTAACCCCCATTCTCAGACTTTCCTATTTTGCTCATATGTGCTGTATGTTTCAGATGAAGTTGTTTGTATGTATTCATATTTTTTTTTTTTTTTTCGTGGAGGAAACATTCATTGGCGCTCCGCGTCCTCCCGGGAAAGGGCGCCGGTTAGTGCCGGATTGGTACCGGCTAAAACCTCCACGTTGATCGTCCTGACGATTGGTAGGAGAGCCCCGAGGCCATCTTTTCATATTGCTGTTGGGGTACTCCTTCGTCTTTTCCCTGATGGTGTAATCGGGAGTCATCCTTTATTAATTGGACCGTTAGGGGGGACCACTCCTCCTGACGCCAAGCTGCCTGGGCCGTCGTGCGAGTTCGAAGGGGAGACCAGACCCTCTTCGGCGTGATAGCAGTCTCGATGGGTGTTGTCCTCTCACCCTATCTCTCTCGGCGCGCTCCTTTGCGAGCATGACTTGCTCGCAGTGCGGACGGCGATGTACTCCTGTTTCCCCCTCAGTATTGCTTCTACGATCGCCTCTGGGGCTAAACTCTCGACGATGGAGAGTCGTAGGACACGGCGCGGTTCCTCCCACACCGGGCAGAACTCCAGCGTGTGCTGCGCCGTGTCTTCCTCTTCCTCGCAATGGTAGCACGTGCTAGTTACCTCCTGCCGTATCCTTAGCAGGAACTCCCCGAACGCTCCGTTCCCGATGAGCACCTGCGTCATCCTGTACGTCAGTGGAAGCCCGCCACGATCTCTCCAGGTCTCCCAGTTCGATAGGGCCGCTCCAACGGCCCGATGAGGCCGCACCGCATCCTCGGCGGCGAGCTGACTGCGCCACCGTTCCCAAGTCTCGAGCCTTGCCTCCCCCCGGACGTCGTGGACCGACTGGCCGGCAGAGAGCGTATACCCGCACGAGCACAGGCCCTGCAGTTGATGGTATACCGTCGCAGCGCTAGGGCCTGCAGCTCGAACGGAGAAGACGCCGAAAAAGATATGAGTCGAGTCATATTGACCAGGCTGTCACTGCGGTCCCACTCCCGGGCGCGATCCCACAGCCCGCCACGGAGACTTTTGGCTGCTGGGTTTCCCCTCTGGCCTGGTTCGCCTCTCCCTAACCAACCTGGCCATCCTGGATTCTTCGACAGGATGCCCATATTGACGGCGAATTTAGCGCGAACGCCCAGTCAACGTGAGTCACGCCCCAACAGGCACCCGCGCTCTCAGACCTTCCATCATATCTAGCCTCCGAGTAGCCGGATTGCAGGAGCCGCCACACTCCCAGCTATGTATTCATATGGCGACAATCTATTTCAGTTAATCGCAGCTTTCAAATCAATCAAGCGAACAGAAATAGTTACCTCTGTGATCATTTAATTCTTATAAATATGTAATATCGTGATGTAATATGTTCACAAAGAGTGGACAATAGAGATGTTAATCAGACAGAAAAGACGATTGTGGCTTAACTTGAACTATTCATACCAAACGTACAGAACACAGCGCAATCCACACTCTCTCGGCAACGCCACTCGCAACCTCCGTCTCCGCTCGACTCGCACTCGGCTCCTCGACTCGCACTCTCGTTCTCGACTCGCACTCTGCTCCTCGACTAACTGTTGTCGCATTCTATTGCCCTTTTCCTAGGCCCACCGCACACGTGTTCTGCAGACGCTCGTGGCCAGGGTCACGTAGGTCTTTTCCACGAAACTATGCACTTGAAAAGACCGATGACACATTGATGGGCCCGACGGCGCCTCGGCTCTCGCGACACTGTTCATAGTTCGTCCGATATTTCCCAGGCCTTTCGTCCACGATACTACAAATATATCTCAATGCAGTGAAAAGTGCGATTTTTCGTAGGCTGCTGACTGTTTGGAGGTTAATTCAAACGATACAAAGTGAAATTCCCTCTTAAGTCATATTTGTCAAGAAATTGGTGCACGTTTTTAGCTATCGATTGCGAAAAACAATTGCGGATCTGTTCTCGTCAGGTCAGCTCGACGTAAATTTCAGGGACATCCGGCACGTCGTGGACTATCATAGGAATACACTACAGTTGGTATATTCGACTATAATGAGTATTCGATGGTTGATATCTAAGCTGATCCTACTTTATTTTCCATGCATTTCCTGCTGACGTTTCTTGCGGAATTCATCGATTACGCATTATCGAATTACATGCTACATTATATTCCGCCATGTTCTGTGATTGTAGTTTCTTTCTCTGCGTCTTTGCATCGAGTAAGTATCCTTTCATTCCTGCACGTTCTTGGGAAAAGGTAAAATCCTCGATGAATGTAATGTGTGAAACCATTCTCGAAGCTTTTAGATTTTCGCAATTCTTCTTCTGATAGGTGGTACACCGTAAAGTGAAATCTGAAAAGAAATACTATCTGCCATTGGTTATAAATATATATAGATGGTTTATGCAAATAACTTTAGCGTCGGTCGAACATTTCACATCAATTTGTTTTGTATAGAACTGAAATATTTCAAACGAGAGTCAACTGAAAAGTGTCCATTAACAGTACTTTTGTTAGAACGAAAGAATTTGCGAAAGAAGATAAATAAGGCCGAACGATTGAACAGAAGCGGAAAATTGACCCTAATTTATCCTATCATTTTCCAGCTTTCAAATGCTATAACAAGTGCGAATGATGAGTCAGGAATCTTCATCTCTAGTATATTCTTTATCAGTCATGTGGTAATTTTGTACATATGTCACTATTATGGACAAATTATGATAGATTGTAGTTTGGACGTGTTCAAGGAAGCTAAATTTGACTAAATATGGTTGTTCTGTCGTTGTCTATTAAATAATTTTCTATGTGTCCAGATGTTTCTATTTACTAATTGAATAACACGATTATCATAATTGTGTATTTTGAGAGATACAACCATATACAGGTACAATTCTACATGATATTGCATGCCTGTAGAAGCGCAGAAGTTGTTACTCCTTATAATGTTGAGGAGCTCATCGGAGAGTGTGATAGACCTTTTCGGATCTTTCGTTGCTTCTCGTGTCGGTTTTTCGAAGGTAATTTTTTCAGTCTGTTATTGTATAATCGTTGTCTGATATCTGCTAGTGAATTATTATTTCGTTTCAGATGCTGAGTACGTCCGTCTCATACTTTGCTGATATACTCTCTTCAGTAGAATTTCTCCAGCATCATTGATTGTGCGATAGTTGTTGATAGCAGTGATTTGAATTAATATTTAATAATTGATAATTTAATAATAAATAATTTATATTAGTCATTGGTTTACATTTCATTCTTCTGGAAGTGGAATAAAATTTCGATTTTCAATTAATTTTACGTTTCCCGTTTTTCACTCCTTTCATGTTAAGTACATTCAATAAAAAAGATTTTATAGCCTTATATTTCCAATCGCGTGTGTTTCGAATGATAGTCATAATATCTGATTTTACTGAAAATATCATATTAATGTTGTACATTGCGTTATTAGTACATATAAGATGTAATTGCGAACGAATAATTGCTTTAATTATTAAGACAAGCAATGTTTTAATATCTCTGTGGTACTGGAATGTCGTGACGAGCACTGCTTTTCAATGTTTAAACGGGATAAAAGTACATGCATAATTCCGCAGTCGAATACAAACACAATTTTGGTAATGTTAGAATTCGTTTCCTGTAAAGCGTAGGAAATGTAATCTGTGATGCACTTTCTCTGTGATTTTCATCTACAATCAAAAATCGGAGTTATGTTTGATTTTTTCATGCGATCATCCATCGATAGTAGACGAGTATTCCTTTTCCTTTTCGGAATCTTCGAAAAGGTTTGAGTTTAGAATCGTTAATCTTTATGTAATACCATACACTTCAACATAATAATTCAATTTATTGAAATTATTAAAATATAGCATATTTCATATTTTTTTTTTAACTGAAATAACACCACATGCATGGATAAAATTCACTTGACGTCTTATAATTTAGGTCCATGGAAGTTATAGTGTCATAATATGCAGCACTTTTCCATGATATATTGTTATGCCTCTGTGTATATTCCATGATCCTTTGTTTCTATTTTTTCAGCTCTAACAGGAAATTCTTAATTTGACGACAGCAGATTCTTTTCAATTGTCCCGTATATTTGTCACAAAATTCCTACAGAAAATCTGCATTTGAACGATATCTAGTGCTCATAAAATTTCCAGCTTGAAATTTCACAAAGATCTGGATATATATCGAAAATTCCTATTCTCAAATATGGAAACATCTAAATTGACAAGCGACAGTAATGTGAATACCTGAATCATTTCTTCCATGATAGAACCAGTCGTTTTTGTATATCTTTTGTCCATTTCTCGCTTATCTCTTATTTTTCCGAATTACTCGTTAGTCATAGTAAATTCATGTCCATAACTTATCACAACTGAAATTAATTGATGCTTCATCCTCCATTCTTTCACTAAATCTGCAACAGGGAAAGCTTGTCATTTTCAGACAATTCTATGATATACATTTTCAATCTTCTCAATTTTGAACTTTCGACAATATTTCAATGATTCGCTAATATTGTATTTTCAATCATGTGTAATATATTACATTTTATCTATAATATCGCATTCATACCGTACATTGCGTTACTTCATATAGAATCAAATGGCAAACGACCTAGCGCAAAATTTATAAGAAGGACAATATTACTTACTCAGTTGTTAACAATAGCATTGGACGAAGAACAGATCGCAATGTTAATTATTGTGGAAATAAGGACACTCTGCATAGAGGAACCACTTCAGACAATAATTGTCATGAGGAGTAGGCATATTTTGTTGCAAAAAGCTGATTTTTCACATATTACGACTACCTGATACAAATCAAATTAGTAAAATGTTGATACTCCTCGACGGCTGTTCGTCTTTGTCAAATCCATTGAACAAAATGACGAAGGGAGCACACCAAGGAAGTGTTGCTGTGAAGTTCGCGGCGTCTGCGGAAATACTGTCGTCGCGACAAACTTTCCCTCTTCTAACACTTAATAAAAAATAACTATAAAAATAAGGGAAAATATGCAGAGGAAAAAAATTGTACGTAGGCTGCAATTTTCTCAAAGTGAGCATCTATTATGTATCAATTTCATGGGGAGGCGTTAATGACCTCGGTCGATGTCTGTGAATAACTGTAATTTCCATGCATTATAGATTACTTCTATAGACAGACGGAGCGAACAAATTCAAGAGGAAACGATAATAGTGGAAATAATAAATCGTTTATAACTTGGCGAGGTGTAGTCGGATGATTCTTCGAGTTTTCCGCACAGACGTTCTTTAGTAAGCGAAGCGAGATGGACGTGTTCTACAGGCAGTACAACACTTATCGTATACTACTGAGTATCTCAGGACTCTGGCCATATCATAAGTCGATTTACTCAACGATTCACAGAATATCGATTTCTGTCATTATGCTCGCCTATATAGTTTTCGAGGTAACCAGAATACATTATTGTTATGCCTCCAATTTATGTGCATCGCAACGTTGTATTGCGGATCTACTCGTTAGAAATTTGCGAGAAGATGAATATGTTATTGTATTAACGCCATAGAAAGATATTGCGTCCGTCTTGACATAAAGAATTAACAGAATATGTTTTTAGGTTTTATCGCTTTTTAAATCTGGTATTACATTTCGGAATTGCATCCTAACATTATCTACAACCTGTCCAATTATGGTCTTTTTCATGCGATATGTCACTTCCGTAGCAATGTCCCCAGTGGTACGTGATGCTCTAAAGTGAAGTTTATGAAGTTCAACTAAAGAGATTCATATATATTTTTCTATGTGGGTACAGAATGTATATATTTTTGACAATCTACGCATGACAGACACCACGCTGAAAGATGAACTTGAAGTTCAGATACTCATGAAATACATCGACTATTCGACTTACATAATCTCTATTTTCCTATGTAAGAGAACATTTTCTATGTTTGTGGAATTTGTCGCCGCAGTCGCGATTACGTTAATGTCTGAATGTTTCCTTGCGAATATTATGTAAATGTAAAATTGTGAATCTTCGGTTATGTGATTGGCTTCATTAGAGAAATAGTGAATACTGATCCATTTGTACTTAACGATGTTTTCTGCTGGTAATGCTGTTCCTTTAATACGATTATATGGTAGATATATGTTATTTGAAAGAGAAATACGCGAAAATACTTCCGTTTCCGCGGTTGCGAGACTAACACAATTTGCTAGTACAAAAGTATTCGGATGCGAAGATATCACGCTATCATTAAACTATTCCCGTTTTAGGCTTATGTTGCTCGTGGACTATATTGGGAGCGCTGTATGTCTTCACTCCGATAACGTTGGATCTGCTATTGCCCTTGAATGAATCTCGAGGACGTTATTTTTCCTACTTGACAATGTTTTCTCACGACCGCATAGAGTATGTCGATATGGTATGCTTGAATATCCTAGTTGTTTATACAATTGGATCGCTCTGTCTGGCGGGTACGGAACTGATGTTGGCTGTGTTTGCCCACTACGTGTGCGGATTGTTCGAGATAACTAGGTATGAATGAAAATGCTGACTTTTCTCTTTTTGACATGGTCATTGCGTGCAACAGATACCTTACAGCACTTACAACATTACAATGGTCATGATGGTCAGGTAAATATACGATATGCAAAACATTCAAACAATACCATTTAAACGGGGAGCGTGTCTCGTTGCGGTTCGCTAATATTGCTGTCATAGAATTTCAGTAACTTTAATTGCGATTTACCCGGCTCTCACTCTCGCGTAGGATCCTTCTCAGACTTTCCTATTTTACTCGTATGTTCTGTATCCTTCAGATGAAGTTGTTTGTACGTATTCATATGGCGACAATCTATTTTAGTCAATCGCAGCTTTCAATTCAATCGACTGAACAGAAATGGTTATCTGTGTGATCATTTAATTCTTATAAATATATCTCAATACAGTCATTAGTGCGATAATTCGCAGGCTGTTAGCTAATTAGGGTTAATTCAGACGATAGAAAGTGAAATTCTTTGTTAAGTGATATTTGACTAAAAATTTGTGTACATTTTTAGCTATCGATTGCGAAAAACAATTGCGGATTTGTCTTCGTCGAGGCAGATCGACCCGAATTTCAGGGACTTTCGGCACGTCGTGGTCTGTCATAGGAATACGCTACAGTTGGTACATTTGATTATAATGAGTGGTAGATATTATATGATGGTAGATACCTAAGCTGAACCTACTTTGTTTTCCATGCATTTCATGCCGACGTTTCTTGTGGAATTCATTCGCTGGATAAAGTTTCATCAATTACGTATTATCGAAATATCCGATACATTATGTTCTACCATCTGGTATAGCCGTGATTTCTATCTCAGTGATTTTGCATCGAGTAAGTATCCTTTCAGTCCTGCACTTTGTTGCGAAAAACCAAAATCCTCAATGAATGTAATGTGTGAGAGCACATTCTCAAGGTTTTTAGACCTTCTCTGTTCTTTCTCTTATAAATGATTCACCATAAAAGTGAATTTTGAAAATGGATACTATCTTCCATTGGTTATGAATATACATAGATTGTTTATACAAATATCGTTAACGTCGGCCGAATATTTCAGTTCAATTTGTTGCGCATAGAATTCAAATATTTCTAACGAGAGTAAATTGAAATGTGTTCTTTACCATTACTTTTGATAGAGGGATTGAATTTACGGAAAAGACACTCTGATAATTCCGAACAATTGAACAGAATGGGAAAATTGATTCTAATTTATCCTAATGTTTCACAGGTTTCTAAAACGATAACAGACGCGAAAGATGAAAAAGAAATCTTCATCTGTATCTTTCTCCTCATTGGTCATTTAGCTTTCTTGTACATATGTTGCTATTCCGGACAACTTATAATAGATCGCAGTCTGAACGTGTTTAAGGACTCGTAAGCTCAAATTTGACTAAATTTGGTTGTTCTGTTGTTGTGCATTTAATAATTTTCTATTTGTCTAAATGTTTCCATTTATTAAATAAGTAACGCGATTATAATACTAGTGTTTGTTAAGAGATGCAACAATATGCAGGTACAATTCAACGTGGTATTGCATGCCTCTAGAAGCGCAGAAGTTGTTACTCTTTATCATGTTGAGGAGTTCAACGGAAAGAGTGATAAATATTTTCGGATTTTTCGTTGCTTCTCACACCGGTTACTCGAAGGTAATATTTTTAGTCCATTACTGTATAATCGTTATCGTATATCTGTTTGTTGAATGTTATTGCATTTCAGTTGCTGAGTACGTCTTTCTCGTACTTTACTATGATATACTCAAGTCAATAGAATGTTTCCAGCATTATAGATCCTATGTTGTTGACAATAGCGAAATTGTGACTTGAAGTCAAATTTCTGATAGTCAACATGTGTATTCCCCGCTTTAATGAATAAACCTAACGTTTCTTCATTATGCTGTGTAAAATGCATACACTAGAAGTAACTATTATACCATAGTGTGAACTTTAATAATTAGTATGATATTGTTGCATATTAATATATTGTAATATAGACTATATATTACAATATATGGGAAAGAAGAGAGTGACTACTCTCTTCTTTCTTTCAATTTTATATTGAACATGTCATATTTAAATTAGAAACTTAATAGCATCTGTTCCACGATTTTTTGATATATTTGCATAGTAAACATTTCTTGGTCGTTGGTCGTTGGTCGACTACGTTATACAAAGTCTAGCACTCACCACTGCTTACTTTTGTAACCGAATATAAATTTCAATAACTTGGTTTGTATGCAATGGAGCAAACACTATCCAGCGCAACAAACAGTCCCATAATGACAGGTGGCACGTCTTTGAGTGCGAAGTTTGAAGTCGATAGCTCATAAACTTCTATTACGAATATTATGATCTTTTACGAATCGTTGTTATGAATGTATGTATTATGTGTGTCGTACGAAACATTTCAACATATATTATCAACGTAATGGAACTTAACTATCGTAATTACATTGATAAAGTTTTACATAAACCCGAGAATATACATAGAATCTACAAGATTTGCTACCTTTACAATTTCTTTATGTGCAATTTACAATATTAATAAGCCTCGGTATTCAGTGAAACTTATATGTGTGAAGGTGGCCATTCGTACCTTCCTTTCTCCTCATTATCCCAGTTCCCTAATAAATATATGTACGCAGTAAATACCTTGTAACATCTCTATACATCCGCGGACTAGTTTCAAATTTTACCAATCGTAATAGTCGTATTTAATTACGGCACTTCTGAAAGATCACAATTTTGTATACATCACAATATCACTATTGTATTTATTACAGCTACACTATTGTATTTATTACAGCATCTATTCATATACTACTTAAAGTGCAAGTAAATTAAGTTTCGTATCACTTAATAACACTTTTATGTAACTATAAGAATTTGGGGCACCGAGAAACGCTTCACTTTAGAATAAGGATGCGCGCAACTACTTTCGTGTATAGAAGTTTCCTATACTTGTGTCGTTAAAACGGTGTTAAACAATTACAAACGATCAAACGATCTTTCCGTACATGCTTTCTATTCTGTTCTGCACATTCGATACACTTTACCCCACGATGCAACACACACTGACCAGAACTGGCAAAAGAGATGAGGCGGAACACGCGTGCGCGTTTTCAGGAAGAGCGGGGAAAAGCTGAAAATGGTGCGAAAGACCGTCTGTGCACTCTATAATTTACTTAATTCACCGATGTCTCGAAACACGTCCACTCCACTGTTATTATCGCACCCTTCCGAGTCGCCCGCGGAAAACTTTCTCCTTATTTATAAAGACTTCCGGCGGATGGTTGAATTGAATATTTCTGCAGCACCACAAGCATCAAAAATATCTATTAGTTTCTGAGAAGCATGGACTTTCTTGGGAGCAAATATTATAACATTAATCAGCAACTTCTACTGTTGACTGGCTTATGGCCGTACGAAAAATCCAAATTAACGATCATTCTTAACTTCTATATGCTGGCGGTCTTCATAGTTGGTTTGATCATTCAGGTATACTCAATCCTCTTTTAAGACGGTGTGCTGAAAACACAACTTCGATATAACATGGTGGAAAAATTGCGATAACCCTCCTATAACACGATATCCTTGTAACATGGTTTCGATTACGACACGAATTAAGCGTGCTATAGAAGGATGGCCTGTATTTCCTTTAATCTTGCAATTCTTTGTGCTTGTTACTGTGGGTTTTCCGGCGGTTTCTGTTGCAAGTTCGATCTATCATGAAATATTTTCGCGAGCCAGTGTAGGTGTTATTCAACTATAAACAGGTAACAAACAATTGCAGCTAACGAATATTTTCACCTCGGTGTACAATATTGACGACTTCATTTCCTATTCTGCCTACGTGATAATAACAACAATGTACATAATAAAATACTGCACGTTTTGCTGTCAGAGCAAAAAAGTGAGTTCTATATACTAACGTGTGATCGTTTGTAGACAATGTAGTGAAATAAGGATTTTTGTTTCCAAATGCAGATGAAGACATTGTTTGAACTCGTCAAACATGATTGGAACGATATTCAACACAACGAGAACGAATTGGATATGTTACGGAGTCGCACGTCTACTGGAAAGCTCATTACGATAGTTGCCACAAGTAAATTTATTTTACGAATGGAGAACTGTCAAAATTTAAAACACTCGAAAATCAGTAATTTATTCGCTTCCATTGTTATTTATCCACGATCTTTTGTTATATGATTTCTGCACTTTTTCAACGTATTAATGAACAATTTTTAACCCAGCTAAGCCTATCACCCCACAAAAAGGATGGCCGTACAATAATTTTCATATTTATTTGGCAATTCCTAGCAGCGTTGTTTCTATTTAACGTTATTCTTCTATTTGAATAGTTCTTCATCATCAACAGAAAGTATCATTTAAAGCCACTTAGAATATCTGTGTTAATTTCGAAACAATGTGATGTGTTCTATATATAAATATTTTTCCACTTTCTGCATGCTTATTTTTAAATTACAATATATTACTCTTAAGCTGAAGTCAGCCGATGACTAGTTATTTTAATGATTCTGAACAATTTAGTATTTATGTTATGGTCATCTTCATAATTTCAGTAATAATTGTCATGACTTCGATTCTGTTTGCCGTATCTCAATTGCTGCCAGTCATTATCGATATCATGATACCTGTAAACGAATCTCGATCATACGAATTATTATCATACGACATAACAACTCGTCTTATTTTGCATTATTTTCTTTGATTATTGTTAATATTTTGGGAGCAATAGTGATGACAACCACTGAAACGACTTACATGATACTCTGTCAACACCTTGTTGGGATGTTTACAATTGCAGGGTAAGAAATATTAGCTATGATTTCTTCATTCTGCCTATATTAATTATAACATTAGTACTAATGACTTTTAATTGTAATTGAATATTTTACATTTTGTAATTATAACATTTAGCAAATTTTTAAAAGTATTTTTTACTATTTCTTACTCGAATTTGATTTAAAAAAAAATATATATATATATTATCATTCTTTTAACTTGTAATATTCATTAAGATATTTTTCATATTTCAGTAATAAAATTGAGCATGCGTTAGATTGTGACAAATATCAAATGTCTCCCATACGTAAAAACATCGTGATTTTCTTAAGAATTGTAAACGCTGTGAACACACACAAGCGATGTCTCACGTTAGTATCTATAATTTTTAATCGTTGAATGATATTTATACGTATTAGCAGGTATAAAACTGCATTGATAAATAGGCGATATATTCAGTATGAAGAAGAACGATTGTTTATTTCATAGTTACCGTTACGTGAGCTAAGTGTAAGAGATAATTATGGCAATTGCATAAAATTATTATAACTATAAACATTTCACGAAATAAATATTTCTATTCTAAAATTTCTAATCACCATGAAGCAAAAGATGCGCCGTTAGAATATAACTACACATTCCTATAGAACTGTAGATTGCCAACTGAAGAACCCATTTATTTTCTTACATGTAGTAAAATATCATGTCCCTTGATTTGATTCCTTTAAAATACTTCTACAGTAGTATTAAATATTTTCTTCCAACTATACGAGGAGTAAAGAAAATATTTCAAACGTGTTTGCATTAAAAGAATAAAGAAGAAGAAAATATAAATACATTGTGTATGTTGCTTCAAAATATATAGAGTATATATGATTTTTTATGTTGTTAAAGGTTTTTTAAAGGCTTAACGAACACTTTCTTGATGACTTACACAATTATGCTTTTTCTCGGCATGATTTCTCTTATTGTTCATCTCATTTACGTGAGTAACTGTTGGTCTTCATAAAAAATGAAGATGAGTATTAGAAAACACTTGGAGGGAAGGAATGGATAGAGTCAATTAAGTAGTAAATCTCCAAAACGACAATCGAATTAGTTTGTTTCAATAACAGGTGTACGAACTGATATTTCTGGCGTTTAATATAAAGAAAGCTCTGTTAATGTCATTAGTAATTATCCTTCATTTCGGCATATTGTACTTTTGTAACCTCACCTCACAAAATGTTCGAGATCACCATGCTGCTATTTTCTTTTATGCGTGAGTACTTCACTTTTCTGGTTTTTACTTACAATACAAATTATTTGTATTTTCACGTGTTGTGATTTGCATGTTTACAAGATTTTCTTTAAGTTATTTAACAAAGAGAAAGGTGATGATATAATAAGAAAAAAAATCTAAAAATAAAATACGTGACAGAAATATTTTGATTTAATTACAAGTAAAGAAATTTAAATAAGTAATTTTTTAGTTTCCTAAGAGTGTCAGAATTGTCATAACTGTAAAGTGATAGTTCTAATAACGAATTGGAATAAACATTAAGTGACGTCTTACGCGAATTCTTACGAAAGATTTTACTAACTTTATATAGAATTACAGATTGTGTTTCGCATATTTACAGATACAGCGCGAAATGGTATGAAGCTCCCGTGTGGATACAAAAACTATATCTTTTCTTGATGATAGAAACTACAATCGACATAAAAATAATTCTTGGTTTCTATACCCCATCGGTAGAAGGTTTCTACAGGGTATCTAGAATTTGTTAAATTTTATATCTATTTTTACTGTCATTAACTTTGGGTAATTTTACATTCCTCATTAAGATCGACAACTCTTTTTCTAGCTTGTAAATTTAAGCGTCAATTATCTTATGGTGTTTCATTCCATGCAAATAACGAAATAAGAAATTTCTATATTAGTCGACGAGTTCACAAATTTAATTGAATAAACAATATTTCAATTATTAAACTGCAACTTATATTCTTCCTTTTTCTAATGCGTAACACGAAAAAGAATTCTTTAATTTCAATTTCATAGTAATATTTTATGCGAGTATAAAAACAGCATCTCTTCCCTTTTGTTTGAGTAAGGTCAAGACCCTCGTTTATGAAACGTTTATTTTTTCACGAGAGTCCTTGTATCGATTTTCCTTTGCATACCGTACTTTCCCCTTAACACACATTCGCACCCCTTCACGACAAATCGATATCTTCTGACACACAAAAGGAACTTTTCTCTAAGGAATACTCATCCTCCTATCCTTCCTCTTCTTTTATCGAATTAAATCACTGAATAATATTATTTAACATATTTTGATATATTTCTTTTCCTATAATACAACGAGTACTATGATACAAGAAGATAATTCTGTAAAATAATTCTTTCGCACAAACTCCACGATTATAAAGATCAGTGGCAGATTTAACACTAACAATTACTTTTTATTCAACTATGTTTGATTATGCATATTTATATTTTTGGGGATATATCTAAAGATAATGGAATCTAGGCAGAGAATTATTTTATCTACTAAATTTTATAAATGAAATACATAAAAATCCGCAGTTTACTTTCTCTAATAATTCTGTTGCATTGGAATTAGACACTTCAAACGAGGTTCTTTCACCTTCAACTAATCGTATAAAATCTGCATCTGATTTTCCTCCTTAGAAACACGATTTACAATTCTGCAACAACTTGTGCTCAATACTACCGCTCAAATTTCACTATGATCCTATCAAAAATCAACTGTCTCGTCTGACAATCGATTTCTCAAAATCTGAAAACATTTGACATACCGTAGAAAAAGGTTCTAACGCACTGAACACACTAAAGTTTTCTATGATAAATGTCGAAATATTTTCGCGAATCACTGTGCACAGGTAAGTGTACAACAAACAACGAGCAAAGGTAGTTGAAAAATATAAAGAATTTGCATTTGTGTGAATTTCAGAAAATAGGAAGTGATGTCGAGACACTTGGCGCGACAGTAATTATAGTTTCACCCCTAGATATATTTCTTTTATCTTCGGTTGAATTTCTTTTTTCACCCTCGCTACCGATGCAACTATCGATCCTTGCAAATTGCCCCTGCTGTCAATCATTTTTGCCACTTCTCTCGATATTTTCCCCTCTTCTCTCTTGATATTTTACCTTCTCCTTCTCCGTATCTTGCCATAAGTTCAGAAAGGGGGGATTGTATACCTGGCAACCGATGAATCGAAACACACTCGTGCTTCAGACTTCGTAGGAGGATGACGTACGTCAGGAGATCCGACTACTCGTTCATGAAGAAGCTTCTGCTGGTTTTAGGACTCTGGCCAACTCCAAATTCGAAGTTTCGTCTATTTCGAATCACTTTCTTTTATACGGTTTACATCGGTTATCTACTGCTCGAGGTAATCTTAATAATAACTCTTACATCTTTTACACTACTGGTTTACACGTTCACACGACGCAGATTTTACGTTGTACACTTTACAACTTTATTGCGTATACTGTTCATTCAAGTGATTCGATGTAACAAGCTATAATGTTATTATAATTATATTATGATTCTATTACTATTCGATTTTATGTCGTTGTTATCTGCTCATTTACGTTGGACGAAATTTGTTGATTCTCTTATTTTATTAATAGTGACGGTAATCAGCAGTGATCATCGCAGGAAAGTGTTTGAATAAACTTTCGCGAAAATTATGTTGTTCTATTTCATTTTGTAGTAACACATTGCATATATATTGCAAAAGTGTCACGACTCAAAATAACTTTGTCCTGTGTTGGAAGAACGTCAGAAGAAGGGAGATTCGACGAAAACGAGACCAATTTGTGTTGCGAGTCAATGTATCGTTCGGCGAATTTCATTGAACCATGCGAAAGCATTTGATGTGAAAGTGTTCGAAGAATATGTGAATATATAAAAGATCGAATTTGTAATGACGGTAAATTTATCGTGGACGAGAAACACTACTCGAGCTTCCAGTGGAAATTTTTCACGTCGGTGCGAACAGACGCGTAAAACACTGAAATTGCTGTAATATCGTGAATCCATTTCCGAATATATAATTACGTTTCCATAAACGTCGAAATTAATTTTGTGAAAAGTGTCTGCATATTTCTGGCAGTTGAAAATAGATTGAAATCTGAATTACTTGGTAATCTGTTAGGATTAATAGTTTTAAAGCTACAGCGGGGGGGGGCCGAATTGATATTTAATTAAATTCGTCAGTTGTGTCTTTAATTATGGAATAGTAATTCTACGTTACACCGATGTAATCCACGAGAGTGCTATATCGCGTATTGATCTGAAATATTCACTTAAATGGAACAGTGTACTTCTTCAAGCATCGCATACGAAAATTATAATTTTCTCAAGCACGCGTATATTTTTAGACAACATGGTTTTATACGTTTGAGTGCGACATCCATTGCGCGGCGAATGTTCTGTCCATTTTCGTACAGAATCTGATGATAGTTTCCAAATACTTCTTTCATCATAGACATATGGCTGCCGTAAGTTTCCGTTTGCAACGTTAAATTTGTTATTTTGCAAATTTACAATTTTTATTATTATTTTGCTTTTAACAATTACCATTCAACATTAATAAAAATTAACATTCACTATCGTATTGTTAGGTACATACTTTGTACACAGCGATCGAATTCGACTGGAAATCCTTGAAAAACGATAAACCGAGCATCGAAATTCTTCGGAAATATGCAGAGTTCGTGCATACTATATTGATATCGCTGATGAGTATGAAGTTCATACCAAAACAAAGATTTTCATTTCTTGTATCAATTTTGCGGTGTATAAATATGTATGAATTTCAGTTGCCATATGTTCCACTAGCACTGTCGCGATTTTCATGTATCAGACACTGCCTGTTCTTCAAATGCCGGAAGAAAATTATACTAGATTCTGGCAACGACCGTTTGCTTTGAAAGCATTAGGAAAAGCTATAAGTTCTCCTACTCTCTATCTGATCTCCTTGAATGTATTGCTGAATACTATAATCTTGACAGCTTTGGAAATAAGTTTTATGGTTTTGTCAGAACACATATGTGGATTGTTCAAAATTACAAGGTAAAAATAAAATTAATCAGTAGATGTATGTAAATCTGTTTTATACTATTACCTCACTATACTATAATGTTCACGTTACGAGTAATTGTTTACATTTTATATATTACATTATATATATGTACATTTTATTTCATATCTATATTTTATTATGTGAAGGATTTTCAGTGGGATTATGTATGTATGTTGGACATAAAATAATTAAGTCGATTGAATGTTTTTCAGCATTTTCTATGAATAATATCAAAAATTAAAACACTATATGTACACTGCACATACCGAGTACTATTTACAATACGGTTTAATTTGTAAACTGGATATATTTTATATTAACGATAATGATCATTAATAGAATAAGACAATTGGAATTATAAAGACTGCTATTAAACTTCTAACCATGCACGAAGGAATCATTAACAGCTTGGTGGGAATTTTAAATCCAATTGTATAATTTTAATTCTTCCCAACGGAACTGAATCTTTTACAGAATTTCACATAATTTTTTTTTTTTAACTAATTTAGGATATTTTTTAATTCTTTAGAATTTATTTAAAATATCAAGTAATATTTGCAACAAGTGGTAATCCTGGGAAAAAATAATTTTCGCCGTAGGCATGTAATTATAAAATTAATTAATTGTAAAATTATAAAAAAACTGTTAACAATTTTTGTGTCACTTTGATATTTTTAATGTAGCATTATGTTATAAGTATACAGTTATAGCATTACTAAGCAACTTGATAAAGGAAAATCACTGAGTGATATCAATGTTTATGAATACTCCACTTCGGTTTAGCTATCACTTGAGGTACGCTGCCAACGAATATATTAAGGAAATTTCTGGATGCGAGAAAAATAGTGACATTTACACGAAGATAATATTGGCCGTGCGTGTTCACATAAAAGCGATAAAGTTAGTAGATACCTACGATAATTTCTTATTATATCTACCACGAATTGGATCTAGCCTATTTTAAATCTTTTAAGATATATGCGGGTCATATGGGACATATTTGAGATACATTACGTCATTATATTGTATTTTGGTATCATTGGAGCAACCATGGTGTTTGTGAGCGTGAGTAACATTGAATGTTTATGTCAACGACATGAATATTAATTTTTTCATTGCGTGTTAATAATTATTTGGTTTATATAGAAATATATAAGTGGAGTCTTTCTCTCTCTTTCTCTCTCGTTCTCTGTCTCTCTCTCTCTCTCACTCTCGCTCTCTCTCTCTCTCTCTCTCTCTCTAAATATATCAATCGAATTTATGAAAATGAATTCCATTTTGCAATTGAGAATGCCATTGCTACATACACCACGTACGATGTCAAAAAACAAATTTTTGAAAATTGATTTTCAGAACTTGAATATTTCACAAAGTAAGTAGTATATTTAAGAGGATAATAATTATCGTATGCCTATAATCTTTACATTATTTCTAATATTATCCTCCTTTAAAAAAGAAAAATGCTTTCTTATTTTTCATTAATCATAAATAAGATGGAAGATACTGTAAGTAATTTGGAAGTTCAAATAATGAAATTTACAAAATTATTGAATTAGTTCTATCAATCGGTGCAAACGAACGACGAGGGACGAATATTAGTGATAATGCTCATCCTTTTGTTATCTTTTATTTGTTACGGTACATTAACAATGTACTTTGGCCAAAGACTAATCGATCACAGTTTAGGTGTCTTTTACGACGCGTAAGTATTCCAATTATCGGATCAGAATATTATTAACCTTATTTCAATAATAGTAATAACGATAATTATATTGTGCATATTTATACAAATTCATACTTTTTTGGAGATGACTAAGGCAAAAGAAATTAGAAAAAGAAAAAATTGTCTAGCGTTTCTTATTTACTTATTTAAGAAAATATTTCTCTTTTATGAAAAAAAGGATATATATAGAAAAATGACATGAATTCTCGTATAAATTTTAGATACAATTCTCATTGGTACAAAATCCCTGTGAAAGCTCAAAAATTGTATTTAATGGTACTCACGCGAAGTGTAAGGGGCTGCTCGTATTCCACGGGCAAACTCTTCGTTTCGTCGTTACAGGGTCTAACCGCGGTAACACGATTTGCTTCTGTCACAGTATAGTCCAATCAATGGAGCTATTGGAATGAATTTGATCTAATCTACCGGAAATTTCTGCATAAATCGCTGTCAAATATTATGGAAAATCAGTAGTTGCGCTTCCTGGAAATTTTCTGCTAAGTTCGATGGAAGTTCGGTGTAGCAAACATGACCACCTTCTCGATACGTTTCTTAAAATATGTCTTCTAGATACGCGTTTTTGTCGTCTCTAGCTGTTCTTTTTTTTTTAATATGTACGTTGCAAAATAGTAAGAAACACAGCATGTGTATTATCACGCGCCCGAAATTCATCCTTTGATAAACAAATCAACCTTCATTCATGATAATCTGGATTTGGGATCATCAGTCTAAGTATAATATGTGTGCAAAATCAGATCAGCCTATTGCGTCTCACACAATCAGCTTGTTAATTACGACAGGTTATAACAGTTTTCTATCCTGTGACAGCTAAATGAAAGTTTTGCCACTAGACCCAAATTTGTTACGTACACTTTGCCATGCCAGCTATTACGAGCAATCAAAAAAATATCGACGTCTTAATTTTTGCAACTTCCAGTATTTTCTAAAATTTCCGCGATATAATTAAATTCAAAATTTTCGTAGTTTTCAACATTTAAGAGAAATTTTGCATGCATGGTGGGAAACCCGGTGAATTAATGCTATGAAACATTGAACGTTGAAATCCGATGAAAAAGTACCGAGTTAATAAGCTCCAAACTCGAAAGCTGGTTACTGTAAAAAATATACTGTACATCGTGTAGAAAATTGAAAGGTATATTCTGACAAGGAGCCCCTAGTATTTCTTCCACTCTAAATTTAGACTGAGAATCCAAATTCAGATTATCATAAACAAAGGTTGATATGTCCTATGACTTTCGGGCACGCACAAATACACATGCTCTTTCTTCGTTTTTTTACTATTTTGCAACGTACCAATTATTTTTACGAAATGAACAGAAAATATATGACTTTTTGTATAGAAATGCGTTCTTAGGGGAAATATTTAAAGAAACGTGTCAAGAACGTATAGCAAGTCGTATTTGCTATATCGAATTTCCACGAACTTAGCACAAACTTCTCAGGAAGCACAACCCCAAGTATTCATTTAATTATGACATTTGGCAGTGATTTATATAAAAGCTCTCGTTATATCAAATCAAATCCATCCTAATAGCTCTATTGATTGAACTAGTGTCAGAGTATAAATGCAGAAAGTAGATCTTTGTAAAATTTTTTTCTCACATTACAGGTCACAAACACAACGTTTTCGTATGTTAGGTTCTTCTATTCCCTAAAGAACTAACGTTCTTAAAAAAGCTGATAAAAGATGGAACGGGACATAAATGATGTTTGCCCTAATAACGTTGACATTTAACAGCCTGTTACGTATTATTGATGTTGTTTGCACAATATGTGAAATTATTCTCGACATATTATTGTTTATAACTGTATTTTTGGAAATTAAAAAAGTTGTTGTAAATTTTCTTTTATATTTTTCCCCTTCTTTATGGATTTTAAAATATCTCTACGGTATTAGGTTGTATTTATTAATTATAGGAATAATAGATATTTACTTACGCTCGTGAATATCCGTGAACAATTCCATTTAGACTCATCCAATTATGGGTAAACAAACAGATGATCTCTTCGAACTAATTAGAAGTGTTTCCACAAACGGTGGAAAATATGGATTTTTGAAGGACATCTAAACAAATCTGCGAATAAACATCATATTAATCATTTGAAAAGTTATTTTGCCAGAAACGGAGGTAACACAATATTCTATTAAATACTTTGTAAATCGTTAGAAATACTGTATTTATATGTACATATACAAATATCATGTAATAGTTATCTATTAATTTAATGCACAAATTTTATGTTATGCACAAAATCGATTTCATCCAATTTAATTAATGAAGATACATATGGAACTATTTATACTCCGTGATAGTGGTCGAAATTCTTATCCACTATGTCAGGAAGGCATATTGATTTTTCATTCCCCTGTCATAGTTCTCCCATAAGGCACATTTTTAACTCTTTAAAATAGATCAGTAGATACAAACAACGCTTCGCGTTTCTACATTATATGGCACTGTCCAATGTCAAACGATCACACCATGGTTCGTAAATCTTAATTTTCCATTAGTCTGAGAAAATTGGACTTGTACGAAATCTTTCGTAAAATCCACATTTTCTAGCTACGTTAATTGCATTGACACTTTTAAGATGAACTTCTCTTTCAATATACTCACCGCTGTCAATGCATGCTGTACATCGCGTCGGTACAATTATTTAAGCAATACTATGGACAGAACTATTTTATTTTTATTTTTGTGCTTTTCCAGCATTGGCAGACAGATATCAACGTGCCTTCTAAAAATGTCAAGCGATGCGGGCAGTTATTAATGATTTTGTCAATTATTGTAACCAAAAGTACACTTGCCTTTTATTGCAACCTGTTGCATTCGCGTCGAAATTTCTAAAACATTAACGTGGCTTAACGTTCTATTAGTTTGATTATCAGCCATGGATTCTCAGCTATGTCCTCTTCGAGAACAGACTCGTACACACAAGCTCTATGCATCACTGGTGAGGATAGGGAACAACTTGTTGCACAGTGAATCAGGAATGGGCAAGTATAGCGCAGTGGGGATGATCATGCGTGAAACAGACCCATACGGAAGGGAAATTGACGTCATTAAATCTCCTTCGTTTTGTTTACTAGTTGCATTAAGTTACATTAAGGTTCGTTAACTTTTCAAACGCATCGAGCAAAAAAAATGTTGCCGAGTTAATACACGAGATAGAGAGGGGATAGGAGAAACTTGTTGCAAATCCACTGTCATAGACGAGTTTTAGCCTTGCTGCAACGATGGACGATCCGCAAAATCCCCGCTACAGACTCAGTAAGATTTTCTTATCGGTGGTCGGACTCTGGCCGTACGATAATTCGTGACTAACGAAAATGAAAAGAGTTTTTGGCGCGGTGATGATGGTCTCATCTATAACGTGTCCAGTATGTGTCTTTATTTTATTAATTTAGATACACAGATTAGACATTTCCTTTTTTAAGATTCAAGGTTCCTTTTAATTCAACAACTTCGAATTTATAGATAAAGGGCATCGCAGAAATCCTTCGAGACAACTGGCGACCTTTAAAAGTAGCGAGAATGGACGACAAATAGTTTTTAAATACGCGGAGAAGGAAAAACTCCTGTGTATAATATTGACATGTAAGAAATTCTGTTTCGAGTTTTCAACGAAACACTTCTTTATCTCTTTTATATTTTTGTCCTTCTTTCTTGGTACCTTTTTAATAATAGAATTATTTATACGAGCCACGTATTGCCGTGATATTGTTTCTTTCCTTGCTTTTCCTTTCATTATTTTGCAAAATAACGTTGAGTTATTGGTTGTTGAATAGTCTTGAGTATATTGACTAAATTTGTGTATTACTGTCCATTAATAATCTATTATTCCATCTATCCTAAATATCGTGTAAAATGTATTGTGAAAAATCGCAGAGTAACTGCAAATATTGTCTCGTTCAAAAATCATCCTTTTGAAATAATAATATGTACATATACTTGCCTATAAATAGAAATTTTCATTTAATTCATTGAAGTCAGCAATTTCATATCGTTACAGTTATGGTTTACTTATCGGAATGCCGCTAGCTATTTCCTGCGTATAATAAAACCTCCGGGTATGGATATTTGCAAATCGTCTGCAAATTTCTATATAACTACAAAGTATATTACCGCCAATAAAATATACTCTGACATTACATCGTTCGAGGCAATTTTCTTTTTTTAGGAACAACGACCACATTATGATCACGTGGTCGCGCTGTTTGAGGTGGTTCGGTAAAAAATAATAGTAGTAATTCATTTTATTATCTTAATTTCATTGCAGTATGCACAAAAGACAGAGACGTAACATTCTCTTTTTTTATGTTAACTTACGTTATGCATTAAACGAGCGTCATGTAAAAATGTGATTATTTTATTTGTTTCAGGTAAGTAACGTTGATCGTCTTAGAAGAGAGAATAAATTACCCGTTGAACGAAACCTAAAGCAACCTAAAGGTATCGTGAACATGTATTATTTCCTCTGCTAACGAATGTTATAAAATATCTAAGATATTGGGTCGGCAACTAATTTTGTCAATACCACCTAATGACAAAATCCGCAACCACTTAGTTGCCAACCCAATAATACATAGAGAAAAATACGATAAAATTAAGAAAAAATTAGTAACATTAATAATTGACGCAGTGTGTAATACATATATCGTCGACTATAGGCTAAAATATTTATTTGGTATATTTATTGAAAAATTCTACTTATTTAGTAGAAAACCGAATGAAGATGAAATAAAATATGTTTTCAAAATGATAACATAGAACATATTTTTGGGTATAACTCGAAAATTAAAGCTCACCATCCTATATATGTATAGGAGAATGTTGTCCAAAATGATGATCTTGACAATATAATGCAAGCGCATCAAAATCGATGAAAAGGTAACTATTTGGCATCTTAAACGAAAAGCAAATATACCTTCGTATATATATTTCATAGTAACGATATATTAAGTATTGCAAAAATACTCACGTTCGTGGTGCATTAGCACGAAATAGTCATAGTAATCACATGATTTCCACAGTTGTATGGGAGCGACAGTTTTATTTTGACACTATTGCACCGATCGTATACGCGTCACTTCTTACGTGTTGGCTGAAAATTACTGGCTAACCGCGAAATATTAATTTGACAATTTTTTTTCACTTTTGGTCTTTTCTTATCCTATTTGCGTGAAATTCATTGGCTAAATTTAATCCCACTCCATATTACATATTTAGTTAACTTATCATCTTACAAAGTAAATGAAAATTAATTGCACATGGTAACAAATTTGTTTCTATTACAACTTGCATCTCTACTAAAGTGCTAGAACGTTATACTCTCGCTGAAAATCTATGTGTACCCTCCCAGTTCTTCTCGTCGAATGAAGAAGAAACATCCCCTTCCTTGTCAGCGGCACCAGCATTTCTTCCCTGCAAAAGAAAAATAAAAAATAAAGACCATGAATATCGAGATATACGTGAAAAATTTAGTGGGGAAACGCTGTAGGACGTATTAAAGCATAATTTATTCATACTAAGACGCGAGGAACTGAGACAATTCTCCTCTGATATTACTTACCCTTTGTTTATCGATCGTACTTAAATTACGGTGTCCGTCAATCATTCCCACCCCTTTGTGAGGGAGAATTATCGAAGAAATTATAGCGAGAGAATACTGACAATTTTCAACTTAAAAATAAACAGAGGGGAGAGAACGCGTAGGATGGTAACTTCAGAGTTAAATGTACTTGAACCGTCGCAGACGGACGATATCAAGAAAGGTTATTATAGATATAGTACGATTCATTTACTTATAACTGGACTGTGGCCGTACAAACATACAAAATTCACCAGAGTGCATAGAATCATTTGCGCCAGTGGTTTTTTCAATAATTGTATTTTGCAGGTATGGACTATATAATTTTCGCTATATAAATCTCGCTGCGGTTACCTCGTAATCGCATTAAACCTTGAAAATAGGATACACTTTCTAATTTGCATTTGTTTCCAGCTGCTAATCTATATTAATACCAGTTTTACATCGTCATTGTTTTCGCATGATCTGCTTGACGTAGTCATATCGTTGAGTTTTTGTTTCTTATATAGCACGTTATGGCACAAGCAAGATATCGTAAGTTTCTAAATCTTAATTAAACTCTTCTGCATATGATAGCGTATATAAATGCTATAGTTGTAACTTGTAACCTTTCGAGTGATACTTGAATATTAGATGTGTATAAAAGAAACATCATTTTTCTCAAGTATTTCGAAATATTTTCCGATATTAGTTATCTTCTATAAACATATGTCGAATAAATAGGATTGAAAAATAATTTTGTAATTCTGTCTTTAATAAATTAATCCTCGAACAGATTAACTATTTTTTAATTCTGTCTTTAATAAATTAATCCTCGAAGAGATTAACTATGAATATCATACTAGCTTTGGTGTCATCCAACTGTAATTATCTAGAAATTTATCGTACACGCAGATTAAGAAGATTATAGACATCGCGCAACAGGATTGGAGGACTGTACGAAATTTAGAAGAATTTAATATATTAACAAAACATGCAAAAGAAGGGATTCGCCGTTCGGGATATTTTTGTCGTAAGAAACGATTATCATAATTCCGTGGATTTCACTAATTTACTATAGTATTATATGGAAGTAATATTTTCCAGTTTTTATGTACTCAACGATGATGATTGGAACGGTTTTTTATGCTATTAATTTTACCGAATTATTAATCGTACCAGATTTGCATTCGTTACCAATTTGGATGCAAGCCATCGTCAATCAAGAATGTTTACGCTATATTTCCTACTGCATTTTCTGCACTGTAATGTTTCTAGCAAATGCAACATCTATAGCAGCGGAAAGTGTTAGCACTATGACATTTCAACACCTGCGTAGTCTTTTTGAAATTGCTAGGTAATCTAATGGTGGGATTCTTTGAGTTAGAAGAAGATACATAATATTTATTATAGGAATCAAAAAAATTAAAAATTATCAAGAATTTGATAGATTATCACGATGAAAGATATCAGAGCATTTGATTGATAAATATTCAAACATCAATTTTGTACAACAATTAATTACACACCGTGAAGATCAATTTCACGTAGTAAAAAAGTAATTTTTCTAAAAATTACGCAATGCTTCAATTTAGACTAATTTTATAATTTACAGTAATCGTATAAAAGAAGCATTTATCTACAACTCTTTGCACGATTCTACCTCCAGCAAAACTTTCAAGATGACAGAGAGTTTAAAAAGTTCGATACACTTACATGTGAAGTGTATAAAGTAGGTATCGAAGCAGTTGCACTATTGTACTGTTATATCGATTTTTTATTCCATAATATTTGCATTTATATAATCTTCTTTGTTTAACGTTGTTTATCGTAATCGTTGAAGAGTTCTCATGTACTTGAAACAAACCTACATGGTGTTAAGTTTTCTTCTATGCGGGTTCGGAGTGTTAATTCTAGGGATTTCGCTGTTTCTAGTAAGTAAGAATTCGAAGGAATAATTTAAAAACAATGTTCGAAATATAATTACTGATTAAACGTACGTATTTTCAGTGTTTTCAATCGTATTTACTTCACAGGATTAGCTATGTACTTCTATACGTAATAATTTCCATGATCGAAATCGTTTGCTTATTTCGCGTGAATTATACGACTCAAACGATGCTGGATGCTTACAACAATGTTTTCGTAGAGCTGTACGTATATATTTTTTATTATATCATATTTTACATTTTATAACCGTACAATGACAAGATGTTACAACCTTTACACACCCCAACATAGTCCACTTTCCGCTAAAATTCTATTCTTTTTTTACTGAGCAATGTTTTAATCTATAGGATTTATAATCTATACACTACCTAAAAGTAATTGTAAAAATTAATTACACACCGTGAATATTAATTTCACGTAGTAAAAAAGTAATTTTTCTAAAAATTACGCAATACTTCAATTTAGGCTAATTTTACGTGAAGAAAGAAGAAAAATCTTTCTTGTAACATTTTTTTATCTGAGGCTTTGTTTTTGAGAAAATCGACTTTGGAAATTTGACAAATACACTCGAATATTTTACATTCGGCTAATTCCGGATTGAACAAGAGTAAATAATCGACAGGTTTAAATTAATTACATTTAAAAAACAATTACATTTAAATATAACGCAAAGATGTGGAATAAAATTTTGTCATAAGATATTTCGTGCTTGTTCGAGAAAAATAAATTTGAAGATATATTATGCTCACACGCATGCACACAAGACCATTCGTTCTCAATTAATCCTCGTTTAAGTTCTATCTTCTTGAAAATGAATCCTTCAATGGAAAATTTTCACTTCACGTTTTTTTACTTATTTCCGTATGTATAATAACCTCCTGTTGATTGTGTTTGCTCATACATAGTCAGTCTTTAGCCAAGTTAAAATATACTTGATAAATTTTCAAACTCGATTTTCCCAGAAACGAAGCGTGATATGAGAAAATTGTATCCTACTTATTTTCGACTTATTTTTTCACGTAGAATCTGCGCCTGCACGATTCTACTACGACTAACGCGCCACCCTGTATATTACTGACGTATTAATAAATTACATTTCTAGATATAATGTAGAATGGTACGAGGCACCGTTGCACGTGCAAAAAATAATCCTGTTTATGATGTTAAAATATTCATTTCCTCTTTCTTTCAATATGTTTGGTGTTTTCTCTGCATGCATGGAAGGATTTTCCTCGGTAAGAAATTCATCAGCATCGTAAAATTTTGTCCGCGGTAAACAAGTAAATAGATTTTTATATGTGTTTTAGTTGGCAAGAATGACCGTGTCTTATTTCATGGTAATCTATTCAACAATGCGTTAATCTAAACGCTAGAAGAGATGTGTATTCTGTGTTATACAGTGTTGAATAAAATGCAGGATTATGTCTTGGTTCGCTTGTAGAAGAAATTGTTCCACTTACCCATTTTCGGTATATTAATGTTTGAGAAAGTAGCAATGATAAAGGTTACATATTTATTTACTTCAATCTTGCAATTATCGTTGACAGATATTCTTTACGTTATAAGCGGCAGATGTTTCTTTAAAATTTCCAAATCCATTTAAATTCCCGGTTTCAATGCTAGAAAACGCAAAAAAAAAGAAGATTGTATCAGAAAATATATGCACGCGCGTTCTCCGTACGCATCAGATGCAAATGATCTATGTTGAAATGCAAATATTTTGATGTGCTTTCACTTCGAGCGAAGAAAATAGACTGACGATGGTAAAGAAATATTTTTATCGCAGATCGAAGGAAGTAAAAAAATATGAGAAGAAGAAAATTGTCACGAAGGATACTACTCATTTCCCCCTTTCCCTGACCTATAATTATCTTATATGATAACTTATTAAATATTTAAGACCTATACGTAGTCGAGTGACGGAAGAAAATCGATCGTTTAAGATATGAATAAATAATTCTGAAATTATAGTTCGTGGAGTTCATTTCGCTGAGAGTCAAGAAATTTTTGCAATATTTTGCTGGAAAATTTTTAAGAGAGGTGGAAATAAATAAAATCGAAGATGTAAATGATCAGTAGTTCTTGAATCATTGTACACGATGGTCGAAACACTGGCGTACTATAGTCTCAGCAAAACTCTCTTAAGAGGACTAGGACTTTGGCCGTATCACAACAAAAGATTTAAAGTTTTACAAAACAGTTTCATCAGCTTCAATTTATTTCTTTTTATAATGGCCCAGGTGCTGTAATTATTCTCTTATGTAATTTAACTTTCGTTTAACTTTCATATTTCCTTGAGTTAGATACAATGGCGAGAATATACAGGGTGGTTGGTAACCGGTGGTACAAGCGGAAAGGGGGTGATTCTATGCGAAAAAAGAAGTCGAAAATATAGAATAAAAATTTTTCTTTTAATTTTTTTTTTTTAATTTTTCTATCGAGACGAGATCCGTTATAACGTACCGCACGCGTACCGAGCGAAATGCGAAGTCGATTTTCTCGAAAACAAAGCCTGAAACGAAAAATTTTTATTGTATATTTTCGACTTCTTTTTTCACGTAGAATCACCCCCTCTCCGCTTGTACCACCAGTTACCAACCACCCTGTATACTAACTAATTACATTATAAATAAGTTTATTTCTATTTTTTTTCCTTTAATATAGAATATAAAAATACATTACTTGTATTTTGAAACTCTATAAATCTCCATCGAAATTTCAAATGCTCAATAAAAAAAATATATACACGACGACAATCAAATTTTCTTTTCGATCAATAATTACGAATTAGATAGAGTTGAATTTGATGCGAGAACTCCGCTATTTATCGTATATGTACACTTGTTGTTGAATCTTCTATTGTACAAAATTTCCATTCTTGTTACATAGAGCTGCACTATTTTCAGTGTTTTGTTTTCAAGACTAGGGAATTCATGTTGAAGAATGTGTCGACGCTAATTATGAACTTTAGCTACTTCGTAAGGTACAATATAAATTGGTACCAACTTCCTAGAGTGAGTTTTCAAAAATACAATTAAATTATAATTTAAAGAACATTTTGCAAAAACGAACGTAAATATAGGCCAAGAAAATTATGGATAAAATAAAAGAGGACCTGGAAACGGAAAATGTCGAAGTACTTCAAATTATGAAGGATCATGCTTTTATAGGAAGACGTTACGGGATACAACTTTCGTGTAAGAAACATATTTTGATAAATTGTTGACCATAACGAATTAACGTATTTAAAAACGTTAAAGAATTGAACGTATGAAATAATATATCGCAAACTTTATAATTTTATGTATATGTTACAGTAATTGTATATTTATCATTAATCTTCGTAATACTGTACCCCCTGTTAATCTGTATTCAAGATGGAAGTATGTCATTGAACCAAATTTGTTTCACAAAATTTTGCATAGCAACGGAATATCTAATGCTCGAAGAGAAATGCTTTTTACTCACAGTTTTACATTCGTACGTATCGACAGTGATTTCTATAACTGTTTTTCTGGCAACAGAGTCCTTAATAATTATGTGGCTACAACATGCTGTTAGCTTGTGCAAAATTACGAGGTATAACGAACAATAATTAACTGTCCAGTGCACTGTTTACCTGTTTGAGGTTGCTCGACACATCAGTAGTGATGAGTGTTTTATTTGGAAGCAACAGAACACATTAATATGAAAGAAAATATTTTTTAACTGATTTACAATAAGATTTTTAAAATATTATCACCGCTTTACTAATTTTCTATTTTACACTAATTTACGATGTAATCTGCTGTTTTTTAGTTATATTAATATGAATATTTCAACAGGTGAAAATTCCGTCTTGCACTAGTTAATTAATTTTTTTGTACAAATACTTAATCTGTTCTATAAGTTATATATACAAGAATATGCACATTATACATTATTTACATTTCTTACGTGTTTTAAATGCTGTTTATATTATTTAAATTTCCAGTTATTACGTAAGAAAAGCCACTCTCGAGAACGCAAAAAATCATTTCGATCGTAGAACTAAAGAGGACATAGCAAAAGTCGTATTCGCTCAGAGTAGAGCAATACAGTCAGTATGGCTTTATACTCATTTGCACCATTATTGTAAGACCAGCTTATTAATTAGTTCCGTTCTCATAGATTTTTTCAAGAATTGCAGAATAATAACGTATTAACATATGGCGTAATCCTTCTGTGTAGTATCATTTCCCTAGGAATTAATTTATTTTGTGTAAGTAGTGCATAAACTTCTATCTTTTACACAACAATCTTTCGTTAATTTTCCATGGTCTCTGAAGCTGCACAACTTCGTAAATTTCTAGTAGAAATTCTATATTTTTTACTATTAATCCAGTTTCAATAATAAGAATATTCTTGTACCATTAAAATATGGAATGCCAGGATCCGATATCGTTTTACTTATTTCCCAGTTATCGCAGTCCTTGCTTCCTTTATCCGAAATCGAGGAGGGGTCAATTACCTATTGTTTATTTATTATTTGTCAATTAACGTTTATGTTCCACATAAGTAATATGTGTCAACAATTATTGGATTATTCCAACAATCTTCATACAGCAATGTAAGCATTTCATTTTTTGCTAACGAATTTAATAACTAAATTTAGAAAAAACTTTAAATGCTACTATTTTTTAATGTTTCTAGATTTCACACCAACTGGTATGAAACTTCTTTAACAACTCAAAAATTGATTTTGAATATCATGTTGAGAAGCAGCAAACCATTCTTATTCAGTATCTCTGGTTTCTATGATGGAACACTGAATAGTTTTCTATCGGTATGCTATTTTTTAAATAATGCTCTCTTGTTGTTTGAATGCAACGTGGTTTATGGTTTACTTACACTTTTAGTTCTTAAAAGCATCGATATCGTATTTTATGATGATATCATCGATACAGTAATGGGACTTTATCAACGACGAAGTAGCGTGTAGCCGAAAATTGTGTTGAAATAATTGTATTAAAATGAATGTTAAATTAAATAATTCATCGTAAATAACTTTTAATTGAACAATTAAATTTGTTGTGGAAAATTGCACATGTTCCTGAATTCATAATTAGATCCTTCCTTATCCTTATATTATCTGTTTACGTATATTTTCGAAACAAAGGATTTACTTAACTTCGCACTGTGACGAGCAAATTTAATCCAAAGTATTCTATCACTTCAATGACATATTTCTGTGAAAATACTCACTGCCGCACAAAGCAAGTTCTGCTACGTTGTAACACATAAAATGTCTGATATTTAACATATCATATTTCTGAATCCTTAAAAAAATGCAGTTTCTGCATGTAAAAGTAAAAAAAAAAAGAAATTGAAGTGTTATATGGAAAAGGAAGACCTTCAAATTTAAAATGATGTATAAAATATGGTATAATGATATGTAGCTACAAAAGGATAGAAATATTTCTTGAAAGAAATGTTTTGAACGCTTAACACACAACAAAGAAAACAGACTGAACGTGCTCGAGAAATATTTTCATCTCGGACTAAATTACGATATAAAGAACAAAATTTTTCAGAAGGAAGCTTCACATATTTCTTTTTTTACGACGTATAATTTAGTTAGTAGCGGTACTCACATTTGGTGCACATTCTCATTTTTCAATCGAATAGAACGGAATAATAAAACATGAATAAAAGGCAATAAACAAAAATAGATGCAGCAAATATTAACACCAAAAGCCAGTCGAAAGAAACTAAGAACAGCAAACGATAATGCCAAAAAGCAGGAAGAAAATTATTATAAAATATATGATATCTCAATGAAAAATGAGAATAAACGAATAAACGAAAAGTATCGTACTATTTGTTTATGTCAACGAATATAATTCCTTTCTGATCCTTCCTAATTGAAGCGTATCCAATAACAAACACCATAGAAAAGTGATTCCTACTCCTTTTCTCTTCGACCAGCTAAAAGACACTGAAAACATCTCTGGTATATTTCTAACGCAGACCCCTGTGACAAAAGCTCGTGAGAAACATAAAAGAAAATTATGAAACTTCCCCTTTTCAGTAACGTATAATTTCCTTAATAATGCACTTTACATAGTCGCAGAGGGGTATCGAATCGATCGATAGCACAGCGTTTTAGTATGAATAATTAATCTTTAAATTGTAGATTATGCCACTCATTTGACTGCAAGAGGACAAAGTTTCATAATATTTGCGAAAATTTGTAGGAGGAAGATTGAAATGGGGTGCAAATATAGTCAATAGTGTTTCAATCCTTGCACACGATGGTTGAACCGGCAGCCCTTTATAAACATAGCATTTTACTGCTATCGTGGGTAGGACTGTGGCCGTACAACAATACGAAGTTTAGATGGCTTCATAATAATATCATCTGCTTTATTTTTCTCTCTGTTGTAATTCCCCAGGTATAATTCCTGTTACGTCGTTTCTACTTTTCTGTGTAACAGTGATTTAAAATTTAAGGTATCTGAGTATCAGCTAATTAATGTATGATTAAAGTTTAAAGATTTAATTCCTATTTTTTAATTTATATAATGCATTGAATACTGGCTGTATTTTTTATAAATCTTGTCATGGAATAATGGGACAAATTCTTAAGCTAAACCGATGAAAGTAACTTGTGACTCGTTGTTATCTTGTTTAAATGGAAGAGATTCTGTGATATCTTTTAACTGGACTACAGCGTGTTAGAAAGTTTCTATAAATTATTAAGAAATAGATTCTATAAATTTCTAAATTTTATAAATTTTATATTTTATTTATTATTATATATATATTTTTTTTTAAATTAATAAACACTATTTTCCGTAAATTTATTGAACAACATAAACGTTTAAATAATAATTATATTTTATTTCATGAAATTTTTATTTAAAAGAGAAACTGCAATGTTTATGTGTAATTTTCGTTATTTTCAGCTGTTTGTTCTCAAAACCGCAGAATTTACTCTATATGTCCTATCGAACAGACTGTTCCCTATCATAACGTGCTTGTACGTGGTACTTAGATACAACATGTTCTGGTATCAAATCAACGTAGTGAGTCTCAAGAATTGTAGTTCACAAAGTATTATTTTTAATTTCTCGTATTTTCGTACAATACATTTAGTTAATAATACGATATATTCTTCTTGTAATATGCCAACAATTTTCAGGAAGATTAGTCAAATATTTGTATAATGTATCCAATGTAACTCTGCTTGATTTTTAGAATTCTTTTAGAATACACGATTAATTTAAGGCGACTCTATAAATAAAAATGAAGCAGAGTCGGGTCAAACATATACTTACGGAAGTAAATTGTTTACTTTTGAAGAATTCAACATTAATCGCGTACCTTACTAATGAAATTGAGAAATCTAGAAAAAATACAGCTGATCAGTGCGATTTAAAAAAAAAAAGAAACCTGTAGAGTTGGTAGTGTTGATAACGAACCTGTTAAATTAATGTTGGTAACGAATCTGTTAAACTAGTGTTGGACAAACATGAACTAACGATCGGTAAATATAATGCGAGCACAATTATAAAATCCAGGTTATGGAATTAATGGAACAAGTGAAATACGACTGGAAGATGAACCATGGCGAGCCTCTTAAGATTCTAAAGAAATACGCTGCATTGGGAAAACGTTATTCAGTGGTATTAATTGGTAAGAAATTAATACGAAACGATAAAACACAAAATAATGTGTAACTCTACTCGATTGCAAATTTGTTACAGCATTAATATATCTAGGAACATTTATCTCAATAATATGCCACATGTTTAGCTATATTCTGTGTATAATTGTATCCACGAACATAACTTGCCAGTATAAATTTCCAATGATGATGGAATACTTCGTCGATGAGAAGAAATATTCCTTTTTCATTACGTTGCATCAGTATTTCTTGTTAATCCTGGATGCTACTATACTAGCCGGAATAGAGACTTTAATGGTAACGTGGTTCCAACACGCTAGCAGTTTATTTGCGGTCGTGAGGTAAAATTAAGAAATTAATTATCAAAGAGAAAAAATATAAATTACAGTTTGCTTTTTAGTAAATCCGATTAAAAAGAAAATTATGTTCAATCATTACCGGTATTCGTATTACTAGGCTACAGATGTTTAAGCAAATTGAAATTATTACGAAAAACTGAAAATGAAAAACTGAGATTTGCATTATTCTCTAAGTTCTACAATGTGCATTATATTTTTGATATTTATGTTGTATTTCTTTTATTTTTTATAAGCTCGATCATCTGCTTCAAGATAAGTTATCGTTCATAATTTGCAGTTATCATATTAAGAAAGCAGTTTTTGAAGATTGTGTTCAATCACACGGCTCACGAAAATATTTGAACAGAAATAGCAAAAGAAACGTAGAGAACGTGATAAATGCACACAGGAGAGCAATGGAGTTAGTATTTTCCTACCTTTATATGTCTAGTCACGATTCTTATACTTACAGTTTTCTGTCTAATCGTTTTTATCTGTTACTAAAGGTACGCATACAATTTACGAGACAAATACATGTTTTCTTATGGTACTTACCTTATATTCGTTATCATATGTCTGAGCATTAATTTGTTTCTCGTGAGTAACATACTGTTCTTACTACTCATTAATAGAAGATAAGATATTTCAAAATTGAATGAAATTTTTGAAAAGTGTCTATAAAAAAAGTGTATTTAAAACATTTATTATCACTGTTTTCTTATTCGATTATATTATATATACGAAACCACTTTTTTCCTACAAAAGAAACACGTTTTTCAGTTAACTCAATCAGCATTTCTATACAGAAATATCGAAGAAACGATTATCCACCTAGTTTCTCTCAGCTGCATGCTAATATGCATGGTTCTCTTCAATTATATGGCGCAGCTTACTTCAGATGCCGCTGATAGCATTGTTACAATCATGTGAGCTTCAAAAATATTAAAAAAATTCAATTAACAACAACGAAACAATATAACAAATTTTTTAAATTACTACCTTACATTACTATTACAAATTCACAGATACCACACCAATTGGTACGAAGCATCCGTACCTTTACAGAAACTGTTATTGATAATCATGATAAGGAGCATCAACAGTTTCACTTGCAATTTCTTCGGTTTCTACACTGCCTCGATGGAAGGAGTTTCAATGGTACAACGTTTGCCAAATTTCATAAATCGTCCTCTCGTGTCGAGGCAATACCGTCATTATCGCTGTCCTTGAAATCTATTTTTCAGATCTTGAGAAAGTCAGTTTCATATTTCATGGTGATAATCTCCATGAAGTGACAGGTCCCTTCTTGTCCATAGATGTAATATCTAACTAATAGAAATTAGTAGCATTGATTTAGACGCGTAAAAAATGTATTCAGAAACGCAAATGCTAAACATCAAATGTCACAGTATCGTCAAATAATAATGAAATCACATTCAACAGAATTCTTTGATATAAACTCTTTATAAAAAACAATATTCTTTATTCTTTCGGGATGAAGTTCACGAAGTGAATGAAACCCGACGCATTGCCTTGATTCAACCCTAAGTTCACAGACAAACAACAACACATACTAAGTATCTTATTAATAACAAAAGACTTACGAAAAAAGGAATTATGAAAAAGAGTGTCTTACTGTTTTCACGAAATTGAATTGTTTTCGTAAAACAATCCTTTCGCTTCGGCAGTCCAGTTCGCCGAAATACTGTCACTGAACGGAAACGCGCGCCAGAAATACGCACAGTGTGCGTGGTTGCTGTATATATGTTTTTCTAAGTCTTAAATAACAATAATTGTTGTAAGAACCGTATATGAAATATCGTTTCACTGTCAATGGATTTAATAGATTTTTTAACATGAAACAGTATATGATCGTTTGGATGTTTGAAATATATTGCGTAAAACGTTTTGATGTTGTTTCAACAATGAGTAACTTTGAGAAATGATTAATCCAATATGTCAATAAAATCAACAGCAAATGTTCTGCTGATAACGAAAAAATATATTATTGACTACAGATAGCACTTGTATATGCATCATTTGGATGCCGGATATATGGGGTGTCGGACTCGGGAGTCGTCGCGTGGTCACTGCCTATATGCGGCGCTCGTACCCACAGGTCATCTCGTGGATGCCGCCTATAAGCGGCGCTCGAAGCGAAAGGGTTAAATACGTTCTATAGACCATGTTTCACTCCTTGCAAGGAGCGTGGTATGAAAATGTCATAATTGACCTGGCACTGGGTGCCTTGCGCGCTGGTTGGGCGTATCCCAATCCCTATGGCCCTAGGGGTGCCCAGGTTCTGTATGGCGATAAGTTGGCGCCGAGGAAAGCACCCGTAAACAAAGACTGACAATACTTGTTATTAAGTTATATCCCGCAGGGTGGACTTGCTTATGTGAGTCTATGGGGGCTGGCAAACCCACGTTGCCGCAGTCAGGGAGGACCGTCGGGACAAGCGTCCCGCTTGCGTGAGTCCTCTATGTACACTGCAGGGAAGGTCGCCGGGAGTGTAAGGCGCTTAAGTACGGTTACACTCTCTCTACGTGGCCTTGGGTAGTAACGCACCCACAATCCTGATGCTAAGGATGGGACCGTCGGGATAAGTTCCCGGGTACTTTGTACCTTGAGGCCCCCGCTTACGTGAGTCCCATCTGGAACTGCCGAGCACGGTTAGCAGGTCGCCGGCTGGCAGTGACGTGGCCGTACATCCACACGATAGTTCCACCAATGACTAAGGATGGTACCACGGGGGTCGAGTAAAAGCCCGAAGGAAGTAGCGACCCCCCAGCTCGACCAATTATGGGTTTGGACTCGTGGTGACAGTGCTTGATGGCCAAGATGTTGGCAAGAGGGCCGATTTAGGGGGTATTGGCTCCCCCGAATGGCCTTCGGCGGGTGAGTAGCGTTCCACCTGCTCCGGAACCGTTCTGGAGAGACGGAAGGGCTTAGAAAGCGCCTCGTTCGACCTGAGACGAGCGGCAGCCCCTGCCAGGCTTAGCTAATTCAGGTAGCAAGGTACTGGCTGCCTTGTGCGCTGGTTGGGCGTAACCCCAACCCCTATGGCTCTAGAGGTGCCCGGGTACTGTATAACGATAAATTTGCTCTCAGGAAAGCACCCGTTACCAAAGACGAGAATACTTGTTATTAAGTTATAGTCATTGACTGTTGCTTGACACTCCGGAACGTCGAGGATTTTATCTTTTTATTTTCATAGCTGGTGGAGATAGACTGAAGAAATAGAAAAATTGCGAGAATATTTTATTAGAAAAAAAAGAACGAACAGATGATAGAATGTTTTGTCTGCCGGAAATCGTAGAAGTGTTCAAGCTTTTCTAAGGAATGGACTACACAGATAGTCATCACTATATAATATCTATCGAATTACTATGCTCGCCTTGGATATTTGACCGCTTCATCGTACGATATGCGCGGAATTATGGAACGCTTTCGTCATTTTAATTTTATTGACTGGCACAATCGTCCAGGTATTTCATTTAATCGTTACAATTCTTTTGATTGTTTGTCCGCAACCTATTCAGTATACTATACATTGTTTCTTTGTGTTAATTGAAATGTAGTCGTAAAGCAAAAAAGATAGAATCGTTGTCTTTCAGCTTCATATCAAATTGTTAAAGGGAGAGTTCATATTCTAAAGATCAAGATTCTATTTGAATGTCAGTTAGCAGCATTCGTCACGACGAAAATGAACATGATGAAAAATGATTTGAACATTTTGGCACGGTTAATTGTTATTTTCAATTTCTTAATTCATATTATTTGACTTTCATACATTTCTAAGAAGTTTCTCGTTGTATTAGAGTCAATTATATATCAATATAGATAATATAGACTGCACTGAACGGGGGGCAACATCGATTGCATGGGGCTATGGGGGTAACGTCACAAATCGATAGCGATTTATGGATTGTACCTACAAACACAATAATGTTAGTGTTGGTTCTCCGTAGGCAGTATCGATTGTACGTGCGAAAGAAATTGTATTTCTACGATGACATATGATTCAATCGAGTGCTTGTAGCGCGTATGTAGTTAACTGTAACAAACGCTCTAAACGTTTTAAAAAATACATGCCCCTTCTTTGTTCCTCGCCTGACCAACAAGGCGAACATGCATCTACGTTCTAGTCGTTGCGCAGCCGTTACTTGCAACTTTACGATACGTGCGCACTGTGGAACAATGTCTTTTTTTTTTTGTTTTTCTTCGCCACTTACAGAGGAACAGCAAAATTGGTCAGCTTCGATTTTCGCAGATTTTTTGCAAGTTGATAATATAAAGGTTTCGATGAAACTGCAAAAAGGTTAACTACCACCTGATTTCAATGACTTTTGAATATCTTCCACAGGTTCACAGATACATAAAATATATTTTAACAGAATTTATGTCGATGAAATAACGAACACTTGAAATAAAAAGAGTATAAATTGTGAGCAGTCGCAAAAGCTGTAGAATGAAGACACCAGTTGGTAACGCACAAGATTAATAAAACTTTCATTAACGCAGCCTTTTCATCGTGCCGCTGTTATGCACACTGTTTACGAATGTTCATTAAAGAAAGCATCTATTTTTCGAACTAGGAAACTATAATCAACTTTTTCACTTATAGCTTCCGTTACTGAATCCACTGGAGCGTATTGTTATTACCTGTTGCTTCGTAACTGCCTTGCATGTTAACGAAGCAGCGGATGATGCGTCGATAAAATACTATGATAATACAGTCACGTAGAATTAACATACTCTATATACAGTTTCATAGGTTATTTTAAAAATTGTGTTTACGCTGCTGTAAAGTGGAATAATTTAGTTTACTTTCCATTGAAACATTGGAGTAGGTATAGTATTACATATATACGCAGGTACTACGTAAAGTGGCCGATATATATTAAATAGATTAAATGATTCTTAGCTTTTGTACAAGCGGTATATATACATATAATTAAGTATAGTTCTAATTATAAAAGAGATATATAGAAAAGGAGGAAAGAAAATTTAGAGATAACCAAATATCTCTCGACAGAGAAATATAATTACAATTACGGATCAAGCAAAAAATGTTACCTCTTTCCATGAACGTCATTTAAAATACAATTGCTATCTGTTACTTCGTGCCATGCCTCTTGTGAATATAATATTGCAGAAGAAGTTCCTCCGCTGTAAGACTTGAAGCTGAAAGATTTCAAAAAATGAGCACAAAATGGAAGTAAAAGATTACTTGAAGAATAACGTTCGCAAGAATAGGCTCAAGATAATATATCCTCTTATTCCAGGTACAACACGTTGACGTATAAATTAATGTTGCATGCATTGATATTTAACGATTCACAAGTTCCACTTACCAAATATCACTGTTATCATTACATGTTACAATCACTTTCCGAGACAAAAATAAAAATATTTATCGAGAAGGGAATTATAGAAGATTAGCTTGAAAATCGGTAATTTCACACGTTACAAGATTACGTTGTACGTCTTTTTTTTATTTTCTGTATATATATTAAAAAATCTTTACAGAAATGTAAATAAAGAACACCGACGCGTCAGAATATCCTCGCAGCAGATAGTGAAACTACATTTAGAATTTTCTAGCATAAGAGTGTATTAACATCCTCGGAACGTCCTTTCTCTATGAACTTCACGAACCTTATGAAGTTTGTTGTGCTACGTATAATCAACCCCAAGTTCAGAACAACCTATACACCAACGCACGCTAATACGCATTAATAATAGAAAACTTGCGTGACGGTGGAAAAATATGGAAAAAAAATCCTTATTTTCCTACAGTTTAAAAATACTGTGCAAACTACCCTTACTGGCTTGCAACGCACGCATCATGAAATTACCATAATTGACCCTCACCCTCCTTATTAACTTATAGCTACTATTAAGCTATAGCTACTGTCCATCACTTGTCACTCAGAACTCCACCGTTATTATTTTTTTATATTCACCCCTGTCTAGGAAATATGAAAAATATTCGAAAAATAAAGAAATTGCAGGAATATTTGATTAGGAGAAGAGAAAAGGGAAAAACCATAATCTGTTCAGCCAGACGCGTTCAGACTTTCAAAAAATGGACAACTTCGCAGGAAGTCGCTATTACAGTCTCAATCGAATTCTCATAACTGTTATTGGTCTTTGGCCATTCAGTCGTACGATATATACGAAATTATTGAATGTTCTCATCGTTTTTCTTTTATTATTTGCTGTGTTCGGTCAGGTATTTGTTTCAATTAGTACCATTCTTGCGATTGTTTGACTGTAATTTATTGCGTGGTTTTCCCCGTATTTCGTGAAATATAATTTTACGATAAAGTGGAATTCTTATTCTTCAATTTTATGATAAGCTGTCAGAATGAAGTGTATAAAGAATGTATTTGTATCGCAGTTGGTGAAATTGATAACGGCAAAATTGAGTACGACACTGAGATGGAAAATAGTTTCCTGTATCGCGTATTCCTGCATTTTTGTCGTCAAGTACATCGGATACCTCTATTACATTAATGACGTAAGTTTAGTAAAATAGAAATAACCAATATCGCTTAACCACTTTTGTATTCGAATGAAATAGATTTTTGACCGAAAGTACATTTTAAACAAACTATTTATTTAAAACGGCATCTTATGATACAAAACTGTGTACTTCTCAAATACAGGTAAAATGGATATTTCAAAAAATTGCATACGATTGGAATTCGTTAAAAAATGAAGCAGAGCTGCAAATCATTCACGAATACAGTAAAACCATGAAAACACTGTCAATCGGTTTTGGACGTAAGTCGAAACTCTCCATTCTACAATACTAGCTGAACTACTTCCAGTTTCGGGCAAGAATTTTTCAATTTTGACAGAAAATTCTTACTTATTATCAGTTATTTATTATTTTATTATTAACTATTTCTAAATTTCTTTTATAAAAGAAATCTTCAGTTTCATCCAGTTTTGATAATTAAGAATAATATCGTCTGTACTAACCGAAAGGTAATATTGATTTTCTTTATGGGCATGTAGCAACTAAATCTACAAGTCCATATCGATCTGTACGCGCATATGTAAATTCGGTTTATACAATGACAACGATCGAACGCCTGGACATGTTAGTTATAACAAGCATTTTTTCTTTAAAAAAAAATTGTTTCTACACTGCCCTTTAAATCATAAAATGCTATTCATCTTCGTCTGAAAATTTCAACACTGATCACTTTATTGAATAATTGATGAATAGAATAATATTATATATAATATATAAATAATATAATATTATATAATATTATATAAGTAATAGAATAAATAAATAAATAAGAAAGATTTTTAGCAACGTTTACGATAGTTGTCTGCACTTTGTTCTTGAATGTTAATGCAAATATTTTAATCAAAAACATTGTTACAGTGATTCTTGGTCCAACGATTCTAACATTCTTGTTGAAAACATTCAGTAATGAAATCTTGGATTTGTTAATTCCTATGAATTACACGCGTCCACGAGTGCTCCCGGTAATGATGGAATATTTTATTGATCAGGAAAAATTTTTCTACTATTTAGCTATTTACATCAATATTACTATTAGTTTTGGAGCACTAAGTGTTTTCGTCACTGAAGTAAATTCCATGTCAATAGTATATCATATTTGTGGACTGTTAAAAATTGTTTGGTAAGGAAATTTAATAATGTAATTAACACACTTAAAAATGAACCATTCTTTCTTTGTTATCCATATTGCACATATTTGTTTCCATATTAAACGAATAATAGCTGGAATAACTAGAATACAATATATATATAACCTTATCTGGGATCAATATTTTTCTACAATTGTCATTTATCAGTACTGTATATATCCTGGACTGTATCCAATAATTGTAACGAAAACTATCTTTTATCAGGTGTTGATGTTATCGTGATGATAACATGAGATCACTTCATCCTAGTTCGTCTTACGAATTACCTCTTACGTTAAAGTATTGCGGAAATCAAATAACCGTGTTATTGCCGACGTATTATACTTATTGATTTTAATATTGAAGATAATACGTTCACTTGGAATAAATATCAAAATCAATAATATACATTACATTTGTGCAGTCATTATCACATCGTTTAGTATCATATAACTAATTACTTTCTTACATGAATGAAAATTGCGCGAATTATTTTTAATTAAGCTATTAATTGATTATACTCATAATTTCTTTTAGTTTTTTATTCACTGTACATTGTTCCGCAGCTACCGCATAAATCATATATATGTTTCAAAGATACCAGGAGTCTCTCCTGCGCAAAGGAGTATGATAATTCACAAACAAATAATCTCAATTGTGAAATTACACACAACAACCAAGCAGTTAGTATTCCAATATTATTTCAAACAAAATTGTGAAGGCAAAATAATTTGTCAAGAGTTGTTGTTTTTTCTTTTTCAATTTTTCTAATATTAGTTTATCTTATTCGCACAATTAACTTACACAAGTTATTATTTTAGTCGTTCTTAATTCCAGAATAATCTAAAAGTAACAAATATTTCCTTTTTTAAAGTTATATCGATTTTATACAACTAAGGGTAATGCCATTGTACAACGTTTTTGGCGTTTTCGGTCTGATTACGTTCATTCTTGCTCTCTTTCAAGTGAGTATCACACGCTTGGACGAAATTCGATTGGTTAACAATTATCGTTGATTGACAAATCCTTCTTTGTCTCAGTTTGCGAAAGCAATGTCAACCAGAAACGACATGGAGGAGTTGTTGGCATCATTATGTACTGTAATTACTTCTATACTTTACGCTTTTACCGTCATTCATTTTTCTCAAAAATTGACAGATCATAGCTCCGATATTTTCCAGCATTTGTAAGTAGCGTGTATCTACCTAATTCACACTGACACATTAAAAATACACCACTTCCAAATATTATACTACTTTCGTTGTTTGTATGATATGTATAATTGCAAATATAAATATGTTACAACGTTTAATGATATATCATTATTGTAATAAAATACTTGTAGATACAATATCGAATGGTACGATCTGCCAGTGATGGAACAAAAAGTAGTACTCTTTCTCATGCAAAATAGTCTAAAGGATCTTACTTTTATTATTGGTGGTGTTATAGTTGTGTCTCATGATATGTTTACAATGGTAACTATACTATGAATATACTTGATTTCTTCATATATACTGAAACTGACTTTTTTTAGTATGTTCGAACAGCCTTTTCGTATTTTATGGTTGTTTATTCCTTTGATTAAAATGCTTATCAATTTCTCATCATCTGTCTGCGGAAAACTGGTCGCATATAAATATTTTCGACTGAAAAGTTTATTCTATAAAAGAATAAAACAAGCTCTTTTCACAGGATATGTTTGTATTATTTTAATTTTTATCTCACTGATATCTTTATTGCAAGATATATGTGTGTAATGTGATAATATTATAATGATAATTCAATTAAATATACATTGCTAAAGTAGAACAAAATTTCAATAAATATACGAAGTACGAGCATGAATGGAAGGTTTAAAATAGAAACACCTGTTAATTACACATTCCCTTCCTGTCACCTTTGTACCGCCATTTTACACCATATTCCTGAATGTTCATAAGAAAACCATCTGTTTCCCTCATTAGAGTACTATAATCTACGTTGTTCAATTATTGTTTCCACCTACATCCATTCGCCACAGTGTATTGCTATTGCCTTCTGATATAGAAATATTAATACTGTGCACGTCAACGAAAAGATGGAGCATTTTACAACATATAATACAATTTGGATCGAGAATCGTTCAATTGTAGCGGTAAAGAGTCCTCTACGTGTAGTTGCATGAACATGAACTATACCAGGAACGAGTATATAATACTTGAAATTTGTTAAAACTGGTCGATTATAAAGTTACACATTATAAAGTCACGAAGGCTTTTCTTTATCGTAATATAATTAAATAGCAACATTTTCCAGGTAAAATTAAATATTAGATAGACTTTTATAATTTCTTCAAAATATCCGTTTTTATTGACGAATGTTAATGGATACCGAAAAGAACTAGTAATTTAATTTTCCTCTGATTCAGTAAACTAATTAACGTTTTGATAATGTAATAATTATTCAACTTAATAATTATAGTATTAATGCACTTCAATTCTATTTCACAACCAATTTTATTTTTCACAATTTTATTATTTCACAACCAAAGTTATTTTTATTCCAGAATGAGAATATGTAAGCATAAGAATAAACAGGATTGGAAGATGTCTAAGAACGTAATGAAAGTAATAAGAAAATTGTTCAGAAATCTTGAAATCAACGATATTCGCAAGCAAAGGACATACGAAATCCTGATAAAGAAGATATCTAATTCGAAGATGTAAATTACGCCATTGTATAATCGTGAAATGTGGTAAGAATCCGAAGACGTAAGAATTGAGACTTATGAAATGCAAATTCACATCGCTGTTTATTACAGGTAAAATATATTAGTTGATAAATGAACGTAGTTATCGTATCACGTAGATATTACACTTTGAACAGCTCGTAATCTCCCTTTACCAGATATAAATTTCGCTATTATTATCGTAAATGATCACAAGTATTCATAAACAGAGAACGAAACTTATATCCACGAACATAACTCACGATCAGCAAACTCTGTTACACGAATAAAATAGACAAAAGGCAAGTGTTCTCGATAATTCCGAATATAATGAATAATTTTAGCCTTTTTACTATTTTGTCAAATATTTACCATGAAAAATTCAGGGATGTTATACGTTCAGTATGATATCGATCCTGTTTAAATTCTCCTTTTTGTTTTCTAAGTGGCCTTTTGGTTACCGTTCGGAAACAATTTCAAGCATTGACCAAACTGAAAGATTCGAAGGTGCGGGGACTATCCAGCTCATTGACAGGGAAACGATCGCCGGTATTCTCAGATTCAAAGCGCAAAAGTGCCTCGGCTCGTGAATAGAAATGAACTGAACCTGGAAGTCGTTACCGCGAGGCTGATGGTATTCCTTTGCCTTCGATCAGTCCTACCCGAGATTACTCCTTTCACCAGTGAATATTCCAATTCTTTTTTCCTGTCCTTTCTTGGATACTCCCCTAGCTAGAGCGAAGTTTGAACATCCAGTAATATTTTCCTGTTCGAAACGTTCCTTGTTTCATTCTCCTTCAACTTTTGTGGCATGGGCGAAATATTTTTCTGCAAAAGTAACGATAAAAAATAGTAAGATGATGATGTGCAAGATCGTAAAATGACAGAAACTAAATTTAGTAGAAGTTAAGTGGACTCATTAAATAAGAAACTGTTTCGTTGTTTATTGTTTGAAACGAATTATCGAATTTTCTATGTGTTGCATGGAATTCGTGTGCTGATTCGTTTCATTAAAAATTCCAAATCTTAATCGTATCGTACTGTTCGTTGTTTAAAAGTTTACATTACTTTGACAAACTTGTTGAACTTTCCGTACCCAACCAAGTACCGTGTGAACTGTATGTAACCAACGAAGAATCCAATTAAACCAAACTCGTCACGCTATCTGTAACACAAATTTCAATTTAACCATCTTCGGCAAATTCCCAATCTCGATTTCACCCTCGAAACTCTAAACTACGAATTGTTACGATCGAATTGGCTATACCGCAATACAACGAGACTCGTAGCATCACGCGGGCTCATTAAAATGAGAAAAAGAGGCTCGCAACGAGAAACGAACCTACCCGAGCGGACTTGGTCTCGATAAGAGATCAGAAGTTTTCGAGGCCTCTCATTGCTGCGAAGGAGGCGCGGCAAAAAATGAAATCGCGTCGGAATCTGGCCGAACGCGAAAGAAACCACGCAGCGGCGTGAAATTACAAGCGTCTGGTCCGTCAACCTTGTACGATCTTCGACGAAATAGGGAAGCAATTGGCGAGAAACGAAGCGTGAAGCGTCTGCTCGGTAATCAGCGGACCAGCCCATGACCGTAGATCGGCTTGGTCGATCGCGAGAGATCACGCGGTCAATTTGTGCGAGTAACTAGACTTTCTTCAACGAAGAAAAAGAAAGGAACGGCTACGTGGATGGAACGATAGATGGATGGCGAAAGGGTACGTTACCTTGGACCCGCTACCGAATCGACCCTCTTATCTAAAACGCGAATATAACGTCTCTATCTAGTCACTACCACCCTCTCGTTTGGTCGACTGTTCCCTATTATCGCTCAGGGTGCGAACTTACCATGGTCGTAGCTCCAGGCACGTGAAAGGGAATTATTCCAAGCAGCGTCGCACTTTTAGGTTGGTCTTCGTCGAAAGAAATCACTGGCCCATTCTTGCGGTCGTTTGCTGATACGTAGTTTGGATTCGGAGCTTGATGAACGCTTTATTGTTCCGGTTTCTTGATTCTTTTACACGGAGGATAGAGGAAGACTTTCAGGGATTTCAGACTTTATAATGTAATTGTCTTTCTTTCTTCTTTTTTTTTTTTTCTTACACTTTCGAGGTGGATTTTTATTTCAACAATGAACGTAGTGTTATCATAGGAACTATAATATACTGAAGTTTGAGAATTAGGTTAATTGTAGTTTTTTAAATGGGATATGTAATTTCATTTGTAGCAAGGACTTATCTTGCAACATATCTATCAACTTTTAGGTATCCCTACAACAGGTGCTATGTCATAAAAGAAAAATATTTATATTTCGAGAAAGAAAAGATTCGTATGTTTGTACGATCTTTTCCATTCTTAGAGTGTGTAGAATATGACATCGAAATTTCACTACCTTAAATGTTCTGTTGCATTTATATCTACCGTATTATGCAACGTCCCCTCTTTCAAAAACTGATCCAATTTTGGTACCGCCGGCATCCTTCCAAGGGAGTCGTAAAGGGATGAAGTGGAAAGAGAAAACGAGAGGAAAAATCGGGGAAAAGCTGAAAAAAGCCAGGACGCACCTGTCCCGCAAAGTTGTTCGCATTAATTCGAACTAATCTCGTAAGATCGTAAGGAACAATGTTACTCAGGAGCTTCTCATAGCGGTGCTCTCTTCTTCGACGTAAAAAGAGTGCCTAGATAGGATGCGAAGCTCGTTTCACTGCAATTCCACTTCCATCTCTAATCTTTACTATTTTTTCAAAGGTGAATGCATATGTTCAATAAATAGTATAACTAATTAGAAAAATAGTGAGCTTGGTTATTTTATACCTCAAATCGTAAACTTGATAACAGATAACGAGGAAGGTTTACGATCAATTGGAATATGTTACAGAACTAACGAATAATCGACGAGATAATTTAAAAAATCAGGTTTTATGCTGTTAGTCTTTTATTAAAATAAAGATAAATTACTATAATCTACTGTTCTGATTATGCAGCATACGATCGAAAATTATATACAATCGAGCACGAGGTGATTTCTTATGAAAAAAGATAAGAACAAAATATACAATATGATTTTTTCCTCCAAACTTTAGCTTTCAAGAAATTCTAGATACGAAAATAAGTAAAAGCTTCCACTTACTTCCACGCGTGGAATAACCTCCTGCCGATTGTTTAGTCCTGTCCAGTCCGGAATTCGCCGTGTTCAAGTATACTTGATAAATTTCAACACGAAACATTGTTCTTTTATGAAATTCTACAAAATTGTACAAAAAATTGTACTGTGCATCTTTTCCTATTTTCTCATATCGAATCACCTCGTGCCCGCTATATACGTTTTAATCGATTTAATTAATGTAATCGTTAATTCGTCGCTTATTTTTATCCAAATATTGTTACTACAAATACCAAAATACCCCTCGCGTACTTGCGAAAGGTATCGTACATGGAATAATGATAACAGGTTCGAAGACAAGGGGTGGAAAAGTAGAGCATGCGAAATCCGCGTCGAAACTTGTTACTCACGAAAGTGCTTCCGTGACTATCTGCAAGCCTCGTATCAGGGTCTTACAAGTGGCTGGGAAACACGCGAGTACTTTTCGCTGTGCGAATCGCCGTTTCGTGAACGACCATCCTCTGCTAATCATATCCACGTGATCCGTCTACGAACTGGCCGTTACATCCTTTGGAAACTCTGTTGAAGAATATTGTTTTCTGCTTTCTCGCGTTCTGCTTTCTCTATCTTTTTGCTCGCGTGAAGGTTTCTCTCTCAGGAAGTGATGTTAAATAGGAAAAATTGGATGGTTGTTGATAAAGATAGAAATGGGAAGGAGGATTGTTGGAAAACGACGTTAAATTAATTTCGTTTTGTTACACTCGTTCTTTCGCGTTTCATGCTTAGTGTACACTCTATATATAACATTGTATATATATTAGGTTGTTGGAAAAGTTTCTTTCGTTTTATGAGGAAATAATAGACGCACAACGTTTTTTGTTTTATATTATTTTGTCGAATGACGTGCGATCCATTTTGTTATGTTGAGATAAACACAGCGACATTCCACAGACTTGGTTTCACGTTTACTAAACGTGTTCACGTTTACAAAAAACACGTTTACTAAAGAAAGATTCTTTTCGGGCAACCTAATATATATTGTTGATTATTTAAACGATAGATCTGTTTGTTTTCGACAAAACTGGCCTTTGAATCTAATGTAATATGTTTTTGCAGTATTTTTTTTTTTACAAAGCCACCTGAAAAGATGTGTTTTTACTGTAAATTATTAATCGGTGAATTCATCGCACAGATTTCTAATCTCATAAATATAATAATAGTTTCTTCAATTATAGATCTATTTTTTATCGTGTCGTTCATTTTAAAAATCATTTACATTGTATATAATAATAATAACGATCGTAATAATCGTTGTAGTGATAGTACATTTTTCGTTGAATGTTCTGTTCTTTAAAAAGTAAAAGAGGGTGGAAAGGAAGTAGAGTAGAAAGAGATAACTTGAGAGCCAAGTCTTAGGTTAAAGGAGGAAGTATAAAAAAGCAGAAAAACTTGGAAAAATAGAAGGTAATATAGTGAGCCTGGTCGACGAACGAAAGCTTGACCATTAGAAACAGGATATAGGAAAATAAACTGAAAATATGTGGAGAAAATATAAAGGTGCAACCGTAGAGACTTAGCCAAGTTGTCAAATATGTATGAACACTAGGCTCATGCAAAATCGTGAGAAATGTAGATGAAAAATGCAGGGGGAAATTCGGAGAAGCATGTGTGAGAATATAAACGAGAAGAACGTGACCGTAGAAAAAAATGTAATAATAGGATAATAGGGTATAATAAAAGAAATAAAGAATTTCATATTTTCCAGCTTTGAAGCACTAATTTTTAAAGCTACTTCAATTCCTTCAACATAAATTTTGTTACGCTAAAAAATATTCACGTAATAATGTATAATAAATACCATCGAATATTTTTTTGGAAACTAACTCGTTCATAGATTGCACAGAAATGTATTATTTACAATTCTCGATTACTTTCCTCTTACTGAATACTTTTGTTCTTTTTTTTTTTTTTTTTTTTGAATACTTTTTTTCGAAATCACTTCATTTATCCATTTCTCAGATATCTACAATATCATAATCGAGAACTACTTTTCTTTAGAGTGGAAATAGGTTTACAAATATTACAGTAAGAAACGATAAAGCGATTAATATTTTAGTGCGGTAATAAAGTTTGTGAAAAGAGATAACTAAGGATAAGATGTTATAGAAACAATTATAAAATGTTCAACATTTCGGTAGAATAATAAAATTCCACTGAAAAGAAATTACTAAGGATAAGATGACACAATGGGCACTCTTAGGGCAGCCGCTTTTCGAGATGTCGCCGGTTCTCCATCTTTGCAGAGACAAGAGCAGACCGTCTTTTCGTGTCGAGTGGCCGAGCTTGAAACTTTATTAAGAAGGTCGAATTTCTTCGAAAAAGAGCAAATGCTCGGTTATTACACCTAAATATATCTCTGCGAGCCGTGCTTCCGAGGATGCTTGCCCATTTTTTCCCGCTTTTTTTTTGTTTTAATACACTATTATTGCCTCGTCGTTATTGCCACACGATGCAATATCAAGCCGCTCATATAACGCTATGCTACTTGCAGCCACTTTCACGATACAAAATTAATTCCATGTCAGATTTAAACTTTGGCCTTGTTCGTGTTTTATTCCGTCGACGTGCACACGACTCAGTTTCTCTTTCTCATACTTATGTATCCTATAAAATTCCAATACTTCGCTCGTAAGAATTAAATTCGAAAGAACGATACATATAAAATATTCAAACTGAATTTTGTAAAGCTTTTTTAATTAATCATATTTCTGTATAGAAGAAAGATTGAACGGTTCCTTGGAATAACATTTCGTAGCCATAATATTAAAAACAGGATACCAAAGTATAAATCGATTGAAAAAGAAATTACAAATAAAACGTTCATGAGATATGAGAGAAATAGAAATCTTCTAACCATCCTTCTTTCAGACAAACTTTTTAGTACTAGGAAAGCACGATTCGAAGATGTTAAAGATCTATCAAAAAAAAAAAACAAACTTAACAAAGTCCTCGTATAGAAACCTGCAAGAGCATTTCATTTTAAACTTACTCGTGATCATTTCCAAATTTTTCCATCGCCGGTCGCTCTCATTCCTATCTCAAAATCCGGAGCGTTCATAGTTATGATCTCACGTCATCCAAATTGATTTTCACGGACTGTCGCGACATTTTTTCGCGCCGTGGATGTTCGTGAATCGTTAAGGGGCTGCTCACGTATCTCATAGTTAAGGTACCATTGGAGAGCGCGTTCCGTGGGTGCAATATTGGCCAGGGACCAATTTCGACTCGACTCACCACCTGATCCACCTCTCTAGTCGTAGTTCTTTTAAAGCAGCGCCTCGTCCATGGCCATCGACTTGATTTCTTCCACTATGCGTCCTTCGTTTCTTCCGTCCTCGAGTAGACGACGCGTCCTCGAGACAACGACGGTGCAATAATCATCGCCGTTCCATTTTACTATCCGTGAACCGAGACACGGTGTGGTCGTTCAACGAACGACCCTGAATAAACGGAGTAAGGAACTGCTGGAAAAATCTCGTGCAATGATACTCTTCCTGCAACGAGATTTCTTCTTTCGGGAAATTAGGTGGACATGTTTGGGGACTGCAACTGAGAGCGTCGTTAACTCTGGGAACTACCGAAACTATCAAAATGCATTCTTTTGTTTCTTTTTTTGTTTTTGTTTTTAAAATTAATATTATAAGATCGTGTAGAAAAGGTGAAATTAATCTTGACTTTTATTGAGATCAGAACTCGATTATGCCGAACTACTAGCGTTGAAAATACGAAAAGTAGATCTTTTTGCATGGGAGAATACTTTTGAGAAAAGCTTCGTCGTTTTACGGAAATTCGTTTCCCCCATTGCAAGAATTAACTTTAAACTCTCTTGTGACCGAATGGAAGAGAATTTTGAGAGAAAGAGGAAATCACATTGAGACATGATTAACTTCAAGCTAATTTGATATCGAATGCAGCATTGAAATTAAAACATCGTTTAAAATACAGACAATAAATCCTCGTACTTATAGCGATATATTATTTACCTAAAATTTCACTGTTTTACTAAATATCGTTTCCTCTATTACAAAACGATCTTCAGCTTTCTCTCGTGATGCTTCATAATCTTTGTGAATTGAAAAAGAAATAAAATAGCATGAAACGTGAGATTGTTCTTAGAATCAGATATGCTTCGGTGTCACGCGCGAATGAAAAATATCGTAGTTGGAGCAAGTTCGCGATGATGCACTTAGAAATGGCAGGAACAATGCGATAGCCCGGTTTGTGTGGTTTTAACGTCGTACAGATCGCGTTGTAAGTCTTGCCGTAAGGAACAACCTCAAGCACATTGTTGTAAACTAAAACCGTTCCCGATCCCTTACATTCTCGTGAATACGAAGATTAAAAAATAGAGGACGCGATGATAACAGGATTACCTTTCCCTTTCTCTTCCTCCAGTCATTCTCATGCAAACCCGTTTATGGTCGCCTGTAGGCTACGGTTTTAGCTGAATATTCTCCGTTTTTCCCAAAGTAGTACGTGTCACGATACTTGACGTGTCTAAAATCTTGACAGCGATAGATTAAGAGGGACGATCGTCGAAATCTTTAATTTACGAAAGACGGAAAAATCTGAAGAAATAAAATCTTCTCGGCGAAAGAATGTCATTTCCCTGGACAATTATTTGAGAGTTTCAGTTTTGGTCGTAATTACCATAGATAGGATAGAAAGAAAAATTTAGATCGCAAGTATTTTAGGAGAAAGCTTTATTGCAGAAAGCTTTGGTCGAAGAAAAATGTGGAATTCAAACATTAGATTAGCAAGCTTTATTCCTGAAAGCTTTAGAAGACGGATATGGTTCGAATTTGAATATTCAATTAAAAAGCTTTATTTGAATATCCAGTTAAAAAATTGTACTCTTGCAAACTTCGGTCAAAGAGAATGATTTTTATTTAATTATTCAATTTAAAACTTCACTCTTTAAAGCGCTGATGAAAGGGAAACATCTGTATTCGAATATTTCGTTTAAATGCTCTATGGGCGGAAATCGGGGACAAAAATTTGTATTAAGACGTTCAATTAAAGAATCTTCATCTTTGGTAACTCTAATCAAGAAAAGTTGCGCATTCGAATATTCGCGAGATTAATATTTATATCGCAATAGTTTAGTTAATAAAATACCAATTAATTTAAAAAATATAAAAAATAAGAAACCATATCGAAAATGTGAATTCCTATAGATAAAAATTAATAGAATATTTCTCTTCGAACTCTTCAAGGCAGAAGAAACTTGAAATTCGTATAACATAATCATCGATATTAATTAAACGATTCGTCCTTTGGTCAAACTAAGAGCAAGTCGTGGAGAAAAGAACAAATGGAAAGAAAATAACACGAAACAGTTTGATTGGTATACGATATCAGGTTTCCAATCGACATAACACGTTTGGAATGTATTAATTGGAATGGAAGGAAGAGATTTAAAAGAGCTCTCCAGCACGAATTTATGAGAGAAGTTATTTTTTAATTTAATTCACGCCGCTCGCTCGCTCCCTGGTCGAAGGTTTCGAACGAATGGTAATCAAAATAATTGAAAAGTTACCCGTCGATCTATATTATTGCATTTTAATTGCCAAATGGAATACCATGAAAGGATACAAAGCCTCGTGCACGTACATTAGCCTCTATGGCGACTTTACGATGGCAATATTTCGAACCAGAGTTTCATTAAATTTATTATTTAATTATATCCTACATTGTGGTAATTAAAATTAAAAGCTATAGTTAGATTCATAATTGTATTACGTATAATGTAACTGAAGAACTTCGCTACCTATTATAATAGAGATGATCTCCTTCAAATATTTGTAAATTTAAATATACAGGCAATCCTTGGATAACACGATACTTGTACGATGTAATAAACTGACGATATCATTATTGTATCGACACATAAGTGGTTTACGAAAGTATTTCGATATTTACTATAGAAATCTTTTATGTATTAGGTTGTCCAAAAAGTTTCTTTCGTTTCGTAAGGTGATAATAGATGAGCAACAATTTCTATTTTATATCATTTTATTGAATTAGGTATGATCCATTTCGTTCTATTTCTATTATTATGTTCGTGCATAATTCAATAAACTAATATAAAACAAAAAACATTGTGCGTCTATTATTTCCTTATAAAACGAAAGAAACTTTTCGGACAACCTAATACATATTGTATAAGAAAAACATTTTTCCAATACGATCACGATAATGAAGTCTCGCTATAGTGCTAATAAAATTTGAAAATATTTAATACAGCATACATTATAGAAGATTTCTGTAGACATTCTCAAGTGAGTCACTGTGCTTATCAGTGTCATTAAGTTTTGAAATACATATAAAGGCTTAAATATTAGAAAAATATGAATTAAATTGAAATCTCGATTTAAAATATTCTTCAAGATATTACTAATGTTACTAATTTGACATTAAATGCTTACTAACTTCAGACAAACTTCGACTACATGATGATTACTAAGACTAGCCATAGTTTTGTTATAATATTTAGAAAAAGATGCATATGTAGATCTTCGCGTGTTACTCCGTGTTAGGCTCAATTATTAATTATTAGTTATTACTTGCGTTTGACTTATCTAAAGGAAATCGGACGTTGGATTTGATCGATACGTTATATCGTCGATTAATGCGCTTGATTTCCTGTTATTCCGTTTCTTTCTTCGTCGATAGATATGACCGGTTTGCAGGAAACATTTCACGCTCCGTCGAAGAGAACTTTTAATTAAAATGTCAGATTCCGCGATGACTCGATGACAATCGGGATCTCTATTCGACCGGTCAGGTGAAAACGATATCTCGATAATCTGTCTCGATGCCTGTCCGTAAACTTTCCGTGTTACAAAAGCGATTTCATTCCGTTGGAAAATATCGAGAAACTTTCAGCTTTATAATATCTCTCCCTTACGTTTATATTCCTTTCCTTTGTTTGTTTCTCTTAAATATACGGGAAATTCTAGAATCATATACTGTTAATTAGTTCGACGTTATATACGGCATAGTAGAAACCATACAAATGTGATAATAACGTTCCATCTATTATCCTATAACGTTGCCAGTAGCTGAGGTTCGTGTATACGTAGACTCATCTGTAAATGTTTATTTTAAAAGAGAGAAATAGCGTAATGTTTGAAAAAGACATAATTTTAATTTTAAAATAATTCGATATACTGAGAAACATCGTAATTTGTAGAAAAATGTTACGAAAAAAGCGAAGTATCGAAGAGCCATGAAAATTGGAGGATTAAGAAATTGATTTCTTGGTTGAATGTTAATTGAAGCAAAAAGAAAAGGGAAAAGGAGAAGGCTGAAAAGAATTCAGAAACTTGTACAACACAGGCAATACCAAGAAATCATTCTCACCGACACAGAAGTAATCTATAAAGGATCATTCTACAATCAATCAAGAAGACAGCAAAGAAATTCATTTCTCCGTACCATTAATTATTAACCTCCTCCCCCTTAACGAACGTCGTAAATCAAATGCAATGCGCTCGATCAGACAAAAGAGGAACGGCTGATATCATAAAATCTCCTTCGATAAAACAAGACTTTCTTGTACGTACGTGACACGAAGAAATCAAAGGAAAAGGAACAGAAAGCGAGAAAAGTGAAAAATCTCTAGCGAGAAATAAAAATTTGGTGACTATGCAGTTTAGCAACTTCTCCCAATTTCGACTATCTTATCGCTGTCCTTTTTCGATGAGCAAAATTTCTTTAATTTCACGTATTCTCGGATCGATTCGCTTTATTCAAAATTGATCGAGAAGGTGATAAGTCAGGTGATAATTTTTTAAACGATGCGAGTAATTTTTGAACGATAAAAATTTCCTTTATTCAATCGCAATCCTTCAGAAATCCTAAAATATTACAGTGAATCGATCTGAAACAATATCGTATATTTACTTATTTTCACAAACGCCTCATTAGTGACGAAATAACAATTTTAAAAGAAGATTCCAGTCAAATAGTCAAAATTGAGAAAAGTCGATAAAATAGAACCACCTAAAATTTGAAAATGAGAAAGTAACATGGAAAAAAAATAGCAGATTCGAAGGAGAATTTCTGAAGGATAAAAATCGGGTTAAAGGCCACAATCTATACTGTATACACATATACGTATGAAGAAGAGCTGTGCTTTCTTTTAACAGAGTATAGGCTTAATAAGAACGTTGCACTATTAGATCCTGAGTAAACGGGTTAATCCGACACACCTGTCGAACCGGAAAACATAGCAACGTGCAGCAACATCCGATAGACAGGCTACGTCGAATCCTTTTAACTTAACGACCTCATAAACCAGCCGTCCGCTTGTTACCGTATCGAGCCTCCACTTTTTTTCTCTCTTCATCCTCTTCTTCGTTCCTTCTCTTTTTACCATCATTTTTCTCCTTCTATTTTTATATCTTCGTAGGGCGTGTAACGGTTGATTACCGAAGGCTCCTGAATCAGAGTTACTTAACGCTAACAACGTTATAGTAATATAATTATTAAAGATACGCTAATATGATTAATTCCTGTAATTATTACTAAATCTCCGGAGCCTGGGTTAATACGCGTCAAAGGTGTAGAATGATTCTTTGGTTTAACATTAGTTAGCCACGGTAGTCATCGTTGATGCATGTTTCCAAAATTTTTAGAGCGATTAAAATAAGATACGTTTCACTTGGACTTAAACGATTGTTAACAGCGCGAGTGACACGGTTAACATTGTCGGAGTAAAAATTGCGATAAAAAATACGATATATTTCCCAAAGATTAAATGTTATGGTGTTAGTATAATTTCAATCTATTGCGGGACAAAATATGTGAAATTCACCGGTGTTAAAAAGTAATTGTATTTTCGTTAATGCAAGAAAATAGGAGAAAGAAGAACGTTATTAAACATCTTTTTTTCTTTTATTGTTCCTTATTTGTATTTAATAAGCGCGTTTTGTATTAAAAATAATGTCACCTAAAGTCAAAGGATTAAATAGTTGCAACTAACGATGGAACTGAGCTGACATTTATTAAAAGTTCATGTAAGTACACATCAATCTAAGAGAACAGAAGAAAGGGAAAGATTACAAAATATTTTACATTCTTGTTATTCGTTATTCATATTTGACGAACACGTTTTACGTTAAAAATAAAGTTAGTCACGCAGGATTAAATAATTATGAACGACAACATCGTTCGTTGGTAACGAACATGCAAGCGTCCTGTCGACGTAAAATAATTGTTATATTATGATGGAAATGAATTGTATAGTATGTGGCTCCGCTTTCAATAGCTAACATACGAGTTCTCGATTATTGAGATCCAATTTCTGACGTTAGAGACATTACAGAATGAAATTGAATTCTCCCAGTTGCCTGGCAGTTGAGTAACGCGAATTTTAGCACAGTACATTCGCCAAACGATGGCTCGTTATCAAGCATTATGCCTGTAAAATCTATTTCCGCGGAGGCTGAACTATTTACTTCACATATATCGTTATAAACTAAAACATTTAATAATAATATATGTAATAATAACGAATTCAATGATAAATAATATTAAAAATCAATATTCAATTAATACGTTAATTCAGAATGTGCAAGAATTATATCGTTTATTCAACTATGCAAATTGAAGCAGATTAATGAACAACATAATTTTACATGAAATGAAACGCGAATTACAGTAGATGCGGCATAATTTTACATGAAATACTGTGTACATCTATCATTCTTCCACTTCGACGCAAATTCATCGGAAAATATAACCAACTTCAGTTATATATGAAAGAATGTTAAAATTAATAATAGCAAACTTCAACAACTTACGATCCTGCCTCGAATAGTTGCAAAATGAATGTTGCGCAACGTGAAACGAAAGGGATGTTAAAATTGATAACTACGAAATTTAACGACTCTCAAATTATCGAAAGAAAATATTTTACACAGGACTTTCAATTTTTCTGCTTTCCCACATCTTTGAATCTTTCCATAGTTTTATAACGTCTCTTTCATTTCATGTCAATTGTGACAAAAATACACCAATCCCGAAAAGATAGTACAATCTCGTACAAAACATAAAATAGAAGAAACGTTAGAATTAATAATAACGAAATAAAATAAGAGGGATGTCAGAATTAATAATAATAAAATGTAGTAACTCGTGAATTATTAAGATCAACAATTTTACTTAATTACCTAATTATCTAATTACACGCCCCGTTTCTTCAATTCTTCCCATTTATCGATCCAAATTTCTCACTGTCACGATTTTGAACCTTTGACACGATGAATAACGAATCGTTATTTCTATCGTACTATTCTCTCTACTAGAAAAGTTCTTTAAAAAAAAAAAAACCTTCCAAAGAAGATTATTACCGATAATAACGAGAGCGATAAGGAGAAGATCGTTTGTAGGCGCGTCGATTTGTTGGAAAACGCGTATATCACGGAATTGAATGTTCCGATTACTGGAATCATCGTCGAGACTTATATGTAACCTGTTACGAAAGCGATTACGTCTTTCTCCTTGATACCACACCTCTGTCTACAACATCTCGCGTATTAGGATAAACTGCTGCGATTACGACAGGTGGAGCCGGTCGTATTTTGCAATTTTCCTGTCGGGTGCAAGACCGCGCCGAGATGCAGCAAATTACAGCCAACGCTATTTATGACCATCGTACGCACATTTTGTTGCATCACGCCACTTCAGACACCTCGGACTGAACCGATACGCGAAGAAACACCAGTGACTCTCATATCTATCGATACTTTTCGTTTGTCTTAAATAATTTATACGTCAAAAATATTTTACGTCATTTGTTCATACGTTGTTAGTACGAAGAAATAGAATAAATGCTGGGAGAAGAGTAAAGGAGGGGAATGCGAGCTCCATGGCGACAAAAACACGCGGAAATTTAGGGTACGTGACAAAGAGAGTGTAGAGAATGAGAAAAGGAGAAAGATAGTCGAAGAAAGAGGAAAAGATTGGGCCGTAGACTGGGCGAGGAAATTGGAAGAGAAGAAAGAGCGAAGAGAGAACGGGTCTCTAGTTAAGTGGGTAAATTAGGCAATTAGGTAAAGATTTATGCATTAGATAACAGATAACAGGCGTACGTAATAGTTAATGAGTAATTAGATAGACGACAGATAGTAGATAGGTAATGGTAAAACAAGGGTAAAATAAGGTTGTACGTGCGAATGGATGGACGAGCGTGTAAATGATTAAATGAGAATACAAGACAATAGGGGCAATAATTGTAAATCGAGTTCTTTTATGCCTGGGAGACTGAAAGTAAACCATGCTACTACTGCATTAGAAATATTTTATATAATATATTTACACGTAAAAGATGTCTTATATAATTTATTCGTTTCATCTGTTTCTTCTTTTTTTAATTTTTAGTATTTCAGATGCAACTTCGACTTGGAAGATTGTTATTATTTGTTTGTACAGTTAAACAAGTGTTTGAAGATTCGTTAGTCTAGTTTGTGAATGGGTGATTAAAATATGTTTCCAGTGAAATTCTGTTGTGGAATATCGGTCAGTTTGTTCGTATATTTGGACAAATCGACAGGTTTTTCGCTTTGAGAATATTTTATATTTGATTTTCATTAAAAGCCAAATTATTGGATCAGTTCTATCGAGAATAATCCTGTTCGATCAATTTCTGAAGTTTTAAACGCTAATTACGTATTCTAATATTAAAATTAAAAGATCTAGAAAACATGGGATCGATGAGTTTATCCGATACACGTCAACTTTACCAAAGATAATTATTTGGATATTCTCTATGAAAGATTAAATTTCAATCATCGATTCTAATATTAAAATTGAAAAGTTTTCAAAAAGTGGAATTGATGAGTTCGACCTATATATGGTAGATCGATTCCATCAAGAGTAATCGCTCGATTAATCTTTGAAAAATACTAGTCATATACATATACTGTAGAAAATAGAAATACATCAGTAGAAAAATTACAAAATTTGAATAAAGTTAATAATGTCAATAATATTAATAATAATATAATAAAGTTAATAATGTGGATAAATTTCACTTATAATAAATATCTGATTTCTGAACATTGAAATGCTAATTATATATTCTTCAAGATCCTGAAATTAAGAAATTTTCAGAAAGCGAAGTTGATGCGTCAGTTCTATACGTTACTGATAAGTTCCCCTAATTCACTTCCAGCTACACGTGAACAGTGATGGAAATCAGTGTTAAATATGTGGTTGAACTATCGTAAAGAAAAACAGCTTCCAGAGCTTTTATCGCGACGTCAAGTCATAAACGTCAATTAACCGTGATTCTTTCTGTTGAAGAAGAGAAGGTAGCAACAGTCTACATAAGCGCGAAGCATTATTATCCCCTCATCTGTTTCCGATGCTATCTTCATGTTCTTGTTAATTAACACCTATGCGGCCGCTGATTGTAGCCTCTGGCAGCTCCAAGAACGTATTCATGCGAAGATCTATCGAGAACGCCAACAAAAACCTGAAGAACCGTTTATACGTTTATGCATACTCGCATTTTTTGTCATGTTACTCAATTTTACAAAACATTCTTCTTCTTTGATAATAAACTATGAAAACTACTAAATATATTAAAAATAATAGTATAATTTTTAATATCTTTTGATAAAATGATTGTTTCATATTAATGTAAATATACATTTTATATGTTTTCATAAATTTATCATAATCTATACAATTTATATAAGTTACGGTAAGTTTATAAAAATATTGGAGGATGAACAATTTATATAATACACGAACAAGTTTACTAATTCATAGTAGTAAGTAGATTCAGTCGATAGGATTTTAACTAGTCAGACACTGGTCAAGAATTTTATTTGCATTCTGTCCCTAAGTTTCCTTTCGTTCTGTCGGAAAGTTCTAAAAATAACGTGGAACCTACCATTTGAAAAAAGAAATAATAGTACGATCCTCGTTCCCCAAGCTACAGTTTCACCCTTCTCGTGTTGTTCTTAATAGTAATTTTCAAATTCCTAAGTTTTAAAAATTAGTTCAACTTTCGAAAATTCTATGCTCTAAAATACATGCTATTGTTTCTGTACAATTATTGCCATATAATTACAAAAGACTGTACTTTAAAATACTTGAACAAATATAGCCGGAAATAAGCGAAATAAAGGAAGAGAGGCTACAATTTTCCAAGGCGTTGAGCAACGAGATCAATCTGGAAAACGGAAAGAGAGTTCCAAAGGAGAACGTAGAGCAAAACGGCTGCAGACAGTTGGTAGCTGTGAATAACTTCATAACTCTCTCTAAACTAATAATAATCTTAGCTCATTAAACACAAGCTGGAAACTTAATCGCCGAATTTCCGCCGCCCCGCAAATGTCTGTCCTCGCAATGCACAAAGCCGGATGCGCAAGTTTGCTGGAAACTTTAAATCTCACGTGTTTATCGTATCCTCGGTGTATTCGCCAACCCATCGGAATTGAGTTTTCTATGGTAAAATAATGTATCGAGCAAACACGCGTTATAAACTTACTAACTTGATTGTACTACGTTGCGTTCGAAGTTGTCTATGACTTGTACGAAATTAATTAATTAATTAATTAATTAATTTGTTTTAGGAAAACACAGTCTCATTTATAATTTCGAAATGTTATTGAAAAAAGTGTACAACGCAACGTGTATATACATTGCTAGATCGAATTAATATTGAATAATATTTATCGATTTCGGTCACATTATCGTCGAAGAAAATTTTTACTTCGAAGGTCTTCTAAGGTTGAAAATTAAAAATGATAAAGACGATAATATCTTTAAAGACGATAATTATTTTTTTAATATACTTTATATGCAGTTATGTTGCTTTAATATATTTATTATCGACGAAAGTTTCGCGTTCGAGGATAGTTTTCGACACTTTTTAAAATGTTTCTGAATTGCGTCACGTACGAAGCAAGATTGACAGTATTTCTGAAGAAATTGAATGTAAAAGTTTCAACGAGACAAAATAGAAATTAGCTTTCTAAGATCGTAAGCGACGGTGATTCCGTCATTTGAAAGGCGTAAATTCGTTGTAAATTCGACACGAAGGTGTTAATTTGTATTAATTAAAAGTTAGTTGTAAAGAAAAACAATTCGGTGTAGTCCAAATTGAGATGCTTCTTGTAGCCTCGGTCTTCTGCAGCCTGCGTCGCAGACGTGTTTCGCATAATGATCGAACGAGTCGCGTGCATTCTAACTAATTCGCAATTCCTCCGGTCCATTCTAGTTTCTTTGTGAATTCCCAAATATTTCTGTTAAAAAACTAATCAAATATGTTATATTTCATATTCATTTGCTCGATATATAAATTATTCTAAGAAATCTTTTTTCTAATTTCATAATGTTCAATTTGTATATCGTATATATTAATGTACACTTACTTCCAATAGATATAACCAGAATACCGGAATTGCCTATTCTTTGCGTCAAAGAAAGAAAGAATAAAGCTAAATCAAATCTTACGTCTGTTTTCAATCCATTATAAAACCGTACATTATTTTCCATAGTTTTATAATGCATTTACGATTTTATAATGGTTTTATGATTATCGATCTATTGCAAAACTATGATAACTTTCACTCGATAGTAGCTTCTTACGCCAAATGAAATATTATATTTTCTTTTGTAAAATAGGACATAAATATAACTAGAAATATGTAAGAAATGTGGCTGCCTTTTTATCGCTGCAATCTCCTGGATTGTCGAAAGAATTTATATTAATTTAAAAATTTCTTTCTTTCGTTCGCCACTGTATCTACTGCCTACATTAATACAAGGTGTATCCTATACGTGTAACGATAAATCATTGTCTCGAGATATTCGATCAGCTATAGAAACTCGTCTCTTTGACGAGACCATTTCCACGCATAATGATTATTTACATCGAAGAGACGGTGGACGAGGAGAAGAAAAGCGAAAAGAAAAAGGAAAATGAGAATGGTACTTAACTAAAGAGCGTCTGGAAAAGTAATTGCAAGGCTCGCAATTGCCAGGGTGAGTGGCGGACAGAGCGAAGACAAATTATCGAGTATTCGCTGTAATTAAACTTAATACTTCAGCGTTAAGTATGCTATTAACGACGTTGCGTTGCCGCAAAGGCGCAGTAGCATAATCCCTACGAGCTTCTCGTATGTTCCACGCACGTAATACAGTCCGCATGGTTTCTCATCAACCTCGCGATAAGCTTCATAAATTTTTTCCCAGCTGAAAACACCGGCCCAGTCTTCTGCAGCAACGTCTGTTTTAACTGACAACAAATTACGCTAGAACAATTCCGCTGAATGCTAAAACGTTCTCGTAGTCTTGCAAATCTTTTTTCAGCCTTTGCAAACGGTAATTAAAATTTTTATGCAGTTGTTCCCCTAACTGGAGCATGTGTGTGTTATCGTTTATGAGAGGCTGAATATGTTACATCATTTTTAAGCAAAGAATAGGATAGTTGTTCTGTTGTCGCGCGGAAGCAATAGATCGTACGTTTAAATTGTTTACAAAGAAACTTACCAATGTTGTATTATCATAGTCACGATGCGACATGTGTTAAATTTAATACGTTATTAGATATTCTATTATGATTAAAATGTAAATTAAGTAATATAATTAAATACATGCTAATACGTAGGTTTCAATTATTACTGTTGGAATTTAATACGTTAGTAAATATTCTGTTTTAATTATAATGAAAGTTAAGTAGTATAATTAAATACACTGCGATATATAGGTTTTAGATATTACGGTAGTTTATCTATCAGTTAAAAAAGTGTTTTAAGGACTTACAAGTTCTTGGAAATTCAAGGATTTTCCAAGAAGAAGATGATAAAATCCAATATATATTTTTATTCTATATATCATATTTTATTTATATAATATATTGTGTGTCATGTATTAATCTCCCTTGAAATGGATCTCTATCAAGATCTAAATTATTTTTATCCGTGATTTTATTTAGCGAATATTAGTGTGATAAAGAAAATTATGTTTTTTAGTATCTTTTTATAATTTCATTCGATGGAATAAATCATTCGTATTTTTAGCAATGAAATCGTGAGAAGCTAAGCAGATTTACGTTTCGTTATTTAAAGACCCAAGCGAGAAAGCCACGCGTATGGTGTTGTGTACACTCCCATTAGTAAGGAAATGGCTAAATACGACGTGAAATGTAAGCAACATGAGTTAATGGAAACAAGCAAAGGGAAAATATACAAAGCAGAAGGAAACAGTCTGATTTCACAAATCCATGTTGTATGAAACCATAGCTGAACACCAGGACTCAGGTGTGCAAACCAACTCGGATTTTCCCCTCCTTTTCTAATACTTCCAGTACTATTTCAATTTTGTTTGAAACCAAGAAATATAGAACTATTACTATAAAACTTCAATCTCCTTCTGTATTTAGCCACCGACGTGAAATAACACACTTGTAATTTATTGTCTCGTGCAAACATATAAAAGTGCAATACTTATAACAATATCTTGACATTACTTTGATAATCGATCTTCGAAATTGTAACACGATTGCACAGAATCGTATTGTAACAAGTGAGAATTCTTGGATCACACCTTCAGTCACTCGCATGGCTAACAATTTTCTCGAATTTTCTCTGAACTCTTCTTCTTCAAACTGAACTCTAAAATCGCAATTTCGATCAGCGTTACGTTGTTTTAAACCTAGAAACAGTGACTTTAAAATTGTGGAATTTACTCCTTACGCGAACTCTTACAACAGCCTACGGGCAATAAAATCTTAAAATCGTAAACTCGAGTTAATCGCAAATTAATCTAAATTAGTCTTGAAGCGAGCGAAATCGGAGAAAACCACAAACGCTGAAATCGAAGCTGCAAAAACGAACAAAATCAAACCTGCCCGCTCGCCGCTACACTTTCATATCTGGCAGCCGGCCAGTCGAATTAGCCTCTTTTCCCTTTGCAGCAACGTTAGACCTGCATTAATGAAACCGTATTCTTGTTCTTTTTTTTCCAGAACTCGGAAATATCCCTCTTCGAGACGAACATTCGTTTCATGGGAAGTCTGCTGGCGTGTTACGCTCTCACCGGGGACGTGATGTTCCGGGATAAGGCGGCTCAGCTCGGCGAACGGATGTTGCCCGCTTTCCAAACGGAAACCGGAATTCCTCATTCCCTCATCAATCTCCATACCGGGGTAAGTTCGGGGATTTCGCGGTTACGATGTCGGCCACGGTGCTGACAACGGCATGTTTTAATGTTAATTATTTCTGACGTGACCGTAGTGGCGAAATTTACGCCTCCCCTGAAATATTCACCGGGGCCAGAAACGAAGGATTAACGACGCCGATTGCCGGTGAAACGTATCGCGGGAAATTTCGCGGGACGGAAACCTGCTGCCGTCAGAACTCTTCAGAGCTCGGAACGTACAGGGAGACGCCTTTTACAGTGATTCCCTTTTGGCGCTTTCGCGTTGCTTGAACTTTGTGTGATTAATGTTGGTGGGATTAGGAGTTTCGCGGGAATTGCGAACTAGGGAAACGCCGAGGTAGATGTTAGGTTCGGTTCGCCAAGTGCTGGTGGTCGAAGTTGAAAGGAGCGTGTGGAGAATGGGAGAGGGGCAAGTTGGCAAGTCGCGAACCAGTGAATTTGGATGGTGGCAAGTGAGAAAGCAGAAATGGAAAATTGGATGTTTGGAATTGGAAATTGACAATTCGAAGCGCGGATACGAATCTTTTGCTGTTAGAAAAGTGAAAAGCGACAATTGAGAGTTGAAGATTCGAGGTTGAGCATTGTTATTCGAATGGTGGAAGTTAAAAATTGAAAGTCGAAAGTTAATCGGTCATTGGATATTTAAAAGCGGGAAAGTAGCAGTGGAAAATTGGAAATTGGTCATTGGAAGATCGTGTGGAAGAAACTAACGATCGAAAATAGATTTAATTTTGAATTTGAGCTGAAATCTAAAGGGTCAACTTTAAATACTGTGTTAACTTTATCAACTATGAGTTGAAAGTTAAGACTAAAATATTGAAATTTCAAAATCAAAAAGTCACAGTTAAAATTTAAAAGTTTGTAAAAAATTAACGAGTGAGATACTGAGAGCCACCAATTAAATATTCCAATTAATAAGTCAGTAGTAATTGTCAATGAACCATTAATAGTCAAACATGAATAACCTTTGCTTAATTAATAATTAGAAATGCAAACTCTTACACTCAAAATTTAACCAAACTTGCCTACATCTGTTAAACTCTCTTTCCTCTCAAAAAATTTCGTCGAAGAAGAACGCAAATCTCACGCTGTACAATCAGATAACAAGAAGAAAGGAAAGATGTGGCACTTACATTTCAATAAATTCGTTTTTCTTTGTTTCATGAATAATCATATATGCCCGCGACAACGAAAAAGAGTCGGAAATATCTTTAGCAAAGGCGGTAACTTCTTGATGGTTTTTTCACACGCATTAGAAACGAGAGAAAAGTACATTCGTTGGTTTAAATGAAACGATTTCAGCAAGTCACGTTCGCCAAAGTGACGAGCCAGAATTAATATGCAAATTCTTAATTGGACGAATAATGGAGCCGCATTATTCCGGTGTTCCATCACTTTGTTCATTTCATTATATTCTTCCAACTTTTTTCCTTACTTTGGTCGTCTTTCTACTTTGGACTTCCTCTTATCATTCTTATATTAGGTTGATCTATATGAATCATCGTTTCCTTAAAATTTAAATTTGGCGCGCTAGCACTGTACATTAAATTTTATCCTATCATGAATTATTATCGAACGCGTCAGAGGAGAAAAAATATGCTGTAAATTATGTATCATATTGGTAATATATTATACATATATTGTACATTATAAAAATGGATGTAATATTAAACATTGTGAAGATTTTATAAAAATGTTAAAACTCCATACGAATTTTTGATTTCATATGAGTTTAAACTTCATATAAAAAAATCACAAGATTATCCTAATTCTCTGGATCTCTTAGGCATTGAATATGCATGATTTATAGAAATTTTCGTCATCTTTAATGTTGGTTTATAATTGATTGCGTATTTAAATTTGGAAAATATATCACGAAAATTCCTGAAAACGTACGAAGATGAAAGTCAGTGTCTGTTCAGTCCAGATAATTTTTTAATTTATAAATTATTTTATAAACGTATGTAAAATACAAAAAAGCTTAGGAAAATTCACAATATCGTCATTTCACGAACATCGTCGTAAATTATTTCTGTAATATTATTTTTTCCCCGAATCTTCAATTTCATATTTCACTATTTCTCCTTGTTTTTTCCAAAACTAGGATTTTCGTCCCACGTTCGGCGTGGCAGTTCAAAGTTTTGACTTTGAAAATCTATTTGTTTTATCTTTAACCTGTAATATTCTAGCTTCACCGGAGTCTTTCCCTCTACGCCCATTTTCGTTGCCCTTCGATCCAATTTTTCCGCACCGAGCGACACGAATACCGGTCCCGACGGCTTTTTCCCATTCTCCCTATGGAGTGCTGTAACACCGTGAAAACCATGGCTCGCGAATTCGGCTGGGAAACTTCGTCACCCTGAATGGAAATCCGGCTGAAACTGTTTTGTTTCACACGACACGAAAAGTGCACTAAATAAATGTCGAAATTAAATTCGATCTCTTCTATGCCAAGCTACCGAAAAATTTCAATCAAGAAAACTATTTCTTTTTTGTTTTTTTTTTTTTTTTTTTGTGAAAATCTAATTTAAGGATGTATCGAGTATGCGTTAAATATACGAGTTTATTTCATTGTTAGCTCTTTTTATCTTAAAAAAATGAATCATTTTGATTGGTTCTTTTTATTCCAAAAAAAAGTGAATGATTTTCTATAGTATACCAAAGAAAAATTTACGTAATTACAATAGTATTACAAATTATCTCTCTGTAACACCATATGAGTTGGAATTTGTATATCCATAACTGTCGATGTTCTTAACATTTTGTTTTACTTGCTTCATCACTGTGCCGTTACATCTTATTAGCATACCATTATTTTCGCACAAAACAATCTTCAACACTTATTTTCTATAACACCTGTCAATAACAATTACTAGTTTCTATTCTACAAATATCCACAATTTCTATAGCACATATTTCTAACAAGCATCAATCTCTAGATCTCAAACTAAAATATCAGACTATGATTAATCACAACTCTTTTCACTCATACAATCAAATTCAAATTCGAATCACTGATAATTCTACTCTCTCGTAATCGAGCAAAACGCACTTAACAATCGTCAATTTCTACATTCCAAATTAAAGTTACAAGACTGAACCAATTGCAAATCAGTTGCCTTATAATCGAACAAAATTCTGAACGGTTAAGTCTAACAAAAGTGTGTAAAACCAACGATACCTTAAAATCACAATAATTCTATCCTATCAGACAACACCGAGATAGAAAGCAGAGTTTCACCGTTAGATTTCCCGGTCGATTTTTCGCGAGGCAATCAGCGATCGTTTCTTTCCATATTCCGACGACCTGCCACTGAAAATTCGATTAAATTTCGCACCGGTAACCGAACGTTTTCATTATTACGGTGGCTGGTGGTAATTTCCGTGGCGTAGGTTAATATTTATCTTCGCTGGCGAATAGAACGAAGCGTGTTCGTTTCGCGAAGCTTTGCAACCATCTCTATAAACACGGTCGGTGGCCGTCTTTGTTATTTCGTTTAATTGGATTCGTTTGATTCGATCGCGGCCGACTTTCGTCGCTGATTCCGCCTATCTTGCAGAAATATTACCTTCCTTCTCTCATTTCTAACTTCGTCTCGGCATTTATCATCACGATGCATAATTAATTTCTCCGATTATCTTTGGGTAATTTTCATTTTTTTAATCACTATCGAATAATTCTAATCATTAAAAGATAGAAAGAATAAAACTCTAAACCTTACCGCCACCATCGAACATAGATTAAAATGGAATTTTCTGGTGAACGCTAGTGCTAGGGTTAAGGATAAATAATAGCGAGGACTAACGGAGACGATGTCTCATTGGGAAATTTTCAGGCGAGCAAGAATTATGGCTGGGCGAGCAGCGGGTGCAGCATCCTCTCCGAAATTGGCACGATGCATCTTGAATTCACCTACCTCAGTGACATCACGGGCAATCCGGTTTTCAAGAGCAAGGTCGAGAACGTGAGGAAAGTGCTGAAGAACCTGGAGAAACCGAAAGGACTCTACCCCAACTATATTCACCCGAAGACTGGGAAATGGGGCCAGCGTGAGTTTTTTTTTTTTTTTTGTTTCATTATTATTTATTCGTCCAGAAAAATTTTTCGTTTACCGTAATATTTGTTCCTTCGAACCAAAAAATTCGTTCCTTTCACATTTTTGCGTATCATTAAAAGTAACGGATATATCACCTTGTAACAGAATTATTTGGGCACCCTGTATATGTACTGAATTCCAATTTCTGTTTCTTTCGTCGTACGTGTCTCTATCTGCGTGTTATTCCTCAAGCAACCCACGCAAGAAACCCAACCACTTAATAACAATAATAAATCTTGGTCATACTTGGTACCCAGCATCCCCCGAGTAATCCCATTGCCGCGTTACTTAAATCATTATCCGCATCAATTCCAGCGGCAACGATCGGTTTGCTGGCAAAAACACCAGGTTAATTATTCTTCTCATGCTACATCGCACCTTCATAAATTTCACACGTACCTAATAAGAGAACTATCTTTCAGAGAACCACCGGTAATTCTCACGGTGGGACGTGAACAAAACGACCAGGCATGCGCGAACACAGTTTCACGATAAAATCATTCACCCCGCGAGCGATCATCAAAACGTATCCTCGATCAATATGAAAGACGGAAAAGGAAAAAATAATCACGGAAACACGAACCACGTGAAAATTATCTGGATCCTTCTCGATGTATATAGTTCAAATGAAAGCTACAAAAATTCAAGAAAGCTATAATTTTCACCATTTCTTTTTATTCTGTTTCGTTCTTTGTGCCATTTCTTTCTTCGTTGAATCAAAAATATCCAGTCGCTATTTAATACGTTTTACATAATTTAATAAAAGGAGGAGATAAAAGATACGAGGAAGCTCAGATATTTTGACATATTTTGAAAAATATGAAAATGCTTGGTAGAGTGTTTCAATCACGAAGAATAATAACGTTACTACTAGTTTCTATCTTGAAAAATGTACATCTTCGTAATTACCTGCGTCAGATTATTAAAATTCTAACGATACTCCCTTTCGTCCGCCAAATTCCGTGGAAATGAACAAAACCGTATTTCCCGAGCTACCAGTCGATCTTCAAACGCACTTCGCCGCACAATACCAAAGAAACAACTCGAACAACAAAGCTAAAAGGTGATGTTTTGATCAGACAAAAAGAATCACAGAGAAAAAGGGGATCAAGTTTAAACGCGTAAAAAGAAGGGAAAAATTCGAGACGTGGAATAACGATGGATGTCGGATGTAAATGTAGCCGATGCTTTATTACTGTAATTTCATTTAATAAATCTTCACGCGTCCGGAGAATTTCGGGCAAAATAGATTTTTAATCTGACGGCTATCAATTATATCGGTGGAATAGTTTCGATGGCGACAGTGGCCGAGCAGAGATGAGAAGAGGGGGGCAACGAGAAGCGAGAAGGTGTCGACCCTGTTCCACAAGCAGCCACCGGTGTCCTCAGTTTCCTTTTGTGCTTCCGTCGCCTTCCGAGGAGAAGGTTACCTCTCATGGCCGGCACTCTTTGCACCGTCTCCCCCGAATATCGCATTTATCATACCGTGCATCCCCTCGGGTGCTAAATCCTCCTCTTCTCCCGTTGTTCCGCCGACTTCGTGCTCCTCCTGTATTTTCCTGTCGCGCGTATGACGATCCCTGACGAATATTTATCATCGTCGTGGAACCGACCATCGCCATCCTTCGCGTTTCTTCTCAAATCCTACGGTTCTATCTTTCCTCTTCGTTTTCTTCCTTTTTTCCCCTCTTCCTCCTTCTTTGTCTTTCCCTTAGTTTTCCTCTTAGTTTTCACTCTGCTTGCTTTTTCGTTTGTATTCTTATCATTGCACGTCTTGCACGTTGCGATTCTTCGTTCGTCCAAGTTCCGGATTCATCCAAGCAACCATTAAATTTACGATTCTATCGATTGGTGAGAAGCGAGAATCACTTTATCGCAAGAACAAGGTTTTGGTCAAATATAAGATGTTTGATATATACGATGTTTCGTCATACATCGTACATCGGATTGGCTTTTTCTTTTTTTGTATACTCGTCTCTATTCGTCTTTCTCATTGGGTCTTCTCGTTCATCCAAGCAGCCATCAAGCTTCGAGTCTCCTTAAATTTATGGTTCTATTGAATGTCGAGCGTCGCGAGGCTACTTCCAAGAGGAAACTTGGGCCAACTAATTACCCGCTCAGCTTGTATTCTACCCTTCTGATATCTGAATGGCCAACGAGCAGCTGCGAATAAGACCCTTCCTTCGAGTATGCTTTTGTATTACGTTCTTTGAACACATTTTCCGATATTGATGGTTTGCGATGCTGCGATCAACGATGGAGGAATGTAGATTAGGTGGACGTAGCACGAAGTTCATATGTTTCGAATATTTGCGATGAGAAATATTTTCAGTGATTCTGTGAGTGAATCATCGAGTAGTTGTCGTTTTTAACCCTAACGCGGTTCTCCAATTTTTTAATTTCTATCTTGTTTCCATTTCGGCGTACAAATTAGGTTTGCTGTATTTGAAGTAAACGTCTATAACGTAGAATTATACGCAACAATGTTTTCATATTTTACTCAAGCTTGAGATATTTTTTAATGCTAGAAGAACACAGTTGGATCGGAAATGACTGAAAGAACACAGAACACAGAATGAAATATGTATCTTTCGTTTCATTTCTATGTCGCTATCACGATTAGCGTAGATCTGTTCATTCATTCGTACGATTTAATAAATCTACAAATTTACATTTCCTATACATGGTTGGTGCAATTTTACCCCAGGATTTGTAAAGTTCAAGTACTACAATTGAGTTCCTCTCAATGACTGGACTTCCTTCGCTGAGACTCCGTTAAAAGCTAAAGAGAATTATTCTGATGTTTCTGCAGTTCTGTTGCAAAGAACGTCTAAAACAGAAAGGAGGACTAAATAAGAGAACAGGGAAGAATAATACGTTTCATCCAGAAGTCTGTTAGTGGTTTGAAAAAGGCTATTTATTTAATAATTTCGTGCTTCAAACGTAGAGACAATGTAGCTCAAGTTGAAAGAAGTATTCGTAGAAATTGGATGATTAGAGAATATTCTAGGATACACGTGAATGACACACGGTTGGATAAGCAGTAATTTTCTATTTAGTACAGTATCCATTTTAAATATCGATTTCCCATTTAATTATTTAATATCTAGTTCGAGAACCTAATTGAAATTTTCCCTCCTAACAAAAGTATTCAATATCTACCTCGAGTATCTAATCGAAATTTCATTTCCTATTATATTATCTGATGTATCTACTGCAAATATCTGATTGAAATCTTATTTCCGAAGAAATTTACTTTTCTGGAACATTAACGAAATGGAAGCTTCTAGATATTATAGTGAATAAAATTACAATGAACAGCATCGAAGATGAATAAAAATAAAGCAGGATATGCATCCAAAACACTTAACCTTCCTCTGTTAAAGTTATCCATCGGATAAAACAGTTCAAACTTCATACATCCCACGAATACGTAGAAACCTGCACCGATCTGCCAATATCGTGCCTCGAATAAAATGTTCGAGGGGAAATAAAAGCAATAAAAAATCCTGCTCATCGAAACCTCATTTAAAAGCGCTTGAACTTTCTCTAATAAAATTAACCATCGAATAAAATATTCGAAACATCGTATTTCCAATAAATGCATAAAAACCCACGGTCTATCGATATCAACCGTCAAATAAAATATTCGTAATGGAATAAAATCAATCAGAATTTCAACACGTTGAAATTTCGTCTAAAAACACTTAGCTTCCCTCTATTTCGATTGCAATCGTCTCCCTCGCGTTTCTCTTGCAGCATGAAGAACAAAAAGGGGTTGCAGGAAAACGAAAAGGCTCGACGCTCGCAGCAGCCACGAACTGCAGAAGAAGAGTCACGAGAGTAAAACCGCCCGAGCTTTTTCTTTGTCCCGTGCCCTCTCTCAGACGAGTTGTCGGAGTAGCCCTCTTCTTCGTGCAAAAACCTCGCGGATATTCGCGTGCAAATGCCAGCCTCCACTATCTTCCGTACCTTCGAGGACCTGTAGAGCTTGAGTGCTCGACCATTTCGCCGTTCGCTGTCGTAATAAAGCACCACTCTTCGAATCGTCGATTTCAACGAACGATTTCCAGCGTAGGTCGTCCCTCGGCGTTATTAATCGCTATCTCCTTTGAAAATCCGATTGCTTTGAACAACGATTATACTGGAGAGTCGCGAAGTCGTTGAATGGCGTTCTGTAACCGTCGAAGGGTATCGGTGTTCGTAAATACGATGAGAAAGCTGCTTCAAAGTAATTGTCTCGTTGACTGAAAGTGGCTGAAAACGCTTTCTTCGCCGGTTTGTCCGCTTCGTTTTCCAGTCGAATGGAAAGCCGCCTCGGTGGAAAGCTGAGAATTATGAAACTGGCTATACAGTCGCGCGGCACGGAGATGTCTTCTTGACTGTTATTAAAATGGAAACCCTGTCGACAGGAATCCAGCGGATTTTCGACGTAGCTTCTTTATCTCGCCGCTTTTGAAACGTGTAATGAGCTTAAGAGGACTCGCGAGATGGATTTTCGAAGTTGTCTTAACGAACTTGCTCTCTGGACTTGACGAATTTATCTGATTATGCCAGACATAGGATATAATTGAATCTCCGCCTTATGGAATTAAATTGCGTATTTCTATTATCTTATTTCTAGCATTCGCTTTAATTGCTTTTTCGAGCATAATCTTTAGAATGTACTGGCTATGATTATTTTAGTACGACAAGTTTTGTAAAGACAGTAATGCGTTTGATCAGTTTCGCCAAAAACGGATGCATTTGTCGCCTGGTTAATTAACAATTCACCGAATCTTAATAAAGAAGAGGCACGAGAGGAATAAATAAGTTTACCATCTTTTTATTTCCGAAATAAAACACAACAATTTTCATTATAAAAATTTGCCAAAATTGCTATATATAAAAATATTAAAAGTGCCAGAAGGGTGGATAACGACAGAAAAAAGATCTGTAAATGATACGACGATGATAGAACGTAAGGAAATTGGGAATATTCCTAGTCGGATTGACGGACGTTTGTTTTCTTGTCGAATCACAGATCACATGTCGTTGGGAGGTCTCGGTGACAGTTTCTACGAGTATCTGTTGAAAGCGTGGATTCAGTCCGGCAAAGAAGACGTCGAAGCCCGACAAATGTACGACGAAGCTATCGCAGCTATAGATCAACACATGATCAAGACATCACAGGGCAAGCTACTCTACGTGTCGGATTTAAAATATGACAGGCTCGAGCATAAAATGGGCCATTTGGCGTGTTTCGCTGGTAAGTTTTGAAACAAACTTCTTTTATTCCTCCGTTTAAGCTAATACCTCTTTCTAAAAAAAAAAGAAGTATTTTTACAAAATTGGCCTGTCTGTCTCCAGGTGGTATGTTTGCATTGGGGGCGAAAACCCAGGAAAACGAACTGTCTGAGAGATACATGACGATAGCCGCTGGTTTGACCAACACGTGCCACGAATCCTACGACAGAAGTTACACGAAACTCGGACCAGAAGCCTTCCACTTTATCGAGGGTAACGAAGCGAAGAGTTTAAAGAACGGCGAAAAATACTACATTCTTCGGCCAGAGGTAAGTTCTATTCGTACAGATTTGAATGAACGTACTTGTTTGTCGATCAGAAGCTACATAAGTAAATAATGGAAACATCGAGGTGCGGAACATATCGATATGAATTTTCTATTGACTCGTTGAATGCTCGTTAAAATGTAATAATTAAACGGTGGAAGATGTTCGTGTTCTTTGTGCATTTAATTTGAATATACTCTTCTCATCGTTTTCGTAATTTTTTAAATCTGTTCAGATTTTTCAACCATTGATTCTTATATGATACAATTTAGATTAAGATCCTGTTTCTCTCGTAATTTGTTTTCCAATTATACACTTGGCTCAACAAGCTGTGCATTGGCTCTAAGGATTTCTTGTTGTTTGATTTACCGTTAATGGCAACATTTTTAAAAAGTAACTCTTCATTAAATGCGTTACTTTCTGCATACGCAATATGTTTCTCGCAGTATTAGAAAATCAAAAAGTTGAACGATACATCCACGAATTTAAGAAACGAAATTTCTATCCTATTCTTGTCTGAAATCTGATAAATGCCAGCTTCAAACACAGCTTCAAGGAATTAAAAAAAAACGATTTCCATTTTGATTAAAAATACAAAATCTACTTTCAAAAACGAGCATCTGTTCGATCCATTTTGTCCGCGAATCTATCATTAAACGAAAAAAAAATCCGTGGACGAGTATGATTCGATGACAAACGAAAAAACGATCAAACGAAGCAGATAGAAACATTTTAGCATTTGTTTCCGGGTGTTTCCACCATCGGTAATGCAAACTGAAATATTCAATCCGTTCTTTTTCGCGTGACTTGCCAGGACAAACACAGGCTGTTCGCCAAATTCCAAGGTAAAATATTTTTCTTTCAGACCTTCGAATCGTACTTCGTGATGTGGCGGCTGACAAAGGATCCGAAATACCGTGAATGGGGCTGGGAAGCTGTTCAAGCGCTCGAGAAATACTGTCGCGTTCCAGGAGGCTTCACTGGACTTCATAATGTTTACTTGGTCGATCCTCCGCAGGACGACGTGCAACAGAGCTACTTCTTCGCCGAGACGCTCAAGGTACCATGATTTCTATCGTTATTCCTTTGATTTCTAGCCAAACTTCTAGCATGCGTTGCAGAATTTGAGAAATATTCTTTACTCACTGTAGCGTTTCATAATATAATTATTCTATAATTAGCCATATTTTAGTCACGAAAAACACTAAGCGAACGTTAATGCATTAGAACGATAACCTTTGTTTTAAAGATAAATGCGATAGGTATTGAATCTCCAATTTATAGATCGCGCTAGGTGAAGATGAACCGAAATGAAAAAAAAATTGTATAACGTGAAATTACATTCTATAGGATTTTATACGAAGAAGAGTATTGTACGATTAATTTATAACATTGCACGATCTGTGTATCCAATGGTGTTAATCAGAAGTGGGAAAAGGAAAATTGTACAGAAGTATCTTGTTACGCGATTATTTCGAAGACATTTGTTTCTCCTATTACATAATTATATGTAATTATTGCAATAGGAAATTGTACAATTTAATAGCAATACAGATTGCTAATTAATTGAAAGTAGCAGTTTAAATTGTTGGTAGTAAAGGACCGGTATTAAATATGTACGACATTATTATCGAGGAATAATATGTAATAAGAAATATAAAGAAAAATAATAATAACAATCGTCGTTTCTGCGACTCAATATAACACATTTATTTTCCACTTGGCAGTTTAAACCTGCTAAGAATCCCAACTAAACGTCGTTAACGTTACTATCGCCACGATATCTCACAATCTGTTCCCATTTTCCTAAACGTTAACGAACGTTTTCTTGGTCGTTACGCCGTTTACGTCGCGTTCACAAATTTTCATTTAATCTTCTGCCGAGAACCGCATGGCCGATGAAACATTTTTCGAGCGTTCGCAACGCGTTTAAAATTGCATTATCCGGGGCGTAGCGTGGCCGCGTCGTTAACTTCCGGTTAAAGGGAGTGAAACGCGAGAATTTTCACACGAGCATTGCAACCGTTGCACAAAAATTAAACGATCAGAGGCAAGAGCAAGGGACCTGCGTCTGGCAATTATCGGTTAGAACGACGACTACGCTAAGAAGTTAATCGACTTGTTAACAGTTTGCTTGATTGCTACTTCGAATTTCTCGAGACTCGTTGGCTCTCGGAAAAATCTCATTAGCTGGTTGTTATTTCAAAGCGACGCGTTTTAAATACTTTATAATTGTAAATTATAACCATAGAGCGTAGATGAATAGAAATCTGAGATTATCATTAACATTTATACTAACTGACACTGGTGTGTAAAGATTATTTCTGGAAAACGAGTAAAATCGTTATTAGTTTAGTATACAGTTTTCTAAAACTATGAATTGTAAATTACATTAACGAAGTCAATGATAAATTATTCTAGGCGCGTACTAGTTTTATTTTCTACGTGGAGGGAATGTTAGAAGCTAGACAGAGAAATAGGATTAATATCTGCAATAAACGATACTCCTCGATTGAGTCTCGAGAAAGAGCATCCGAGTGCTATTAAAGCCTCAATGGTTACGATCCATATATCTCTTAATCGTTCGTTAGTGTTTTACATGTACTATTAAATTATATGAAATTACGTATAATACAAGCCTAAAAAATAATAAGAGAAAAAATGTACCAGCATTTATAAACATATAATAGCTGATTAATTATCAAATATTAAAATTAATAACTTGATTCTTTTAACGATCGTATCAAAGAGAATGGTCAAATTAAAAATCTAAAAGCAAACTAACGCATTCGCTGCTGCTAAAATATGGCTATTCCCTCGTTTTTATCGAAGATATATTTAACCAATACTATTTATCTTACTTTGCTTGCCTTTCTAAGCCTTCTTATTTAAACACGCGAGAACAAAAACTCAACAGTTGCATCTAGTCATTACTGAAAGTCTAACGGTTAACTTTTAGACAATTAGCGCGCCGCGTTACGTACAAAACGAAATAATTAGATTACGGATTTTTATACAAATTTACGTTTCCATGAACACAGGTAAATGGAAGTTAAACAGAGATTCATTTCACCCACTAAATGTTATAACGTGTACTTCACTTTGGATACTTGGTATACTTTTCCACGTTATATGCATTCTGTACTTTTTTACATTTTTCATACATACAGATTTTTCGCGAATATACCTAACATGCAAACTTTCTAAACTCGCAATTATGCATAAATATTGAATATAAAAATCTGTAGTCCAATACTTGGTAATAGCTAATAATAAATACATGCACAAGCCAGCAGGATATAATCGTTAAGTGTACGTTCTTGTCTATTTCAGTACCTCTACCTGCTGTTCAGCGACGATGATCTCATAAATCTGAACGACTGGGTGTTCAACTCCGAGGCTCACGTGCTTCCCATCAGGGGCAACCCCCTGTACCGGGCGTCTCCCTCTTTATAATTCAAAGGAAACTCTCACACCTGGAAGAAAACGGCACACCGACGACACAGCAAGATCGTTCTAACAGCTCGAAACAATCGGAAGTCGTCCGCTGTGCACCAGGAAGGGAGAGAGCGACAACGTGAGAGATGAACAAGAAGAGAGAATAACTCGGAACTACAAGAAACAAGAAAGAGAAGAAAAAGCAACGCAAAAATTCAACAGTGTACGCGATAAGAAAATACGAGGAAAAATAGAACAGTGAACAAGTTTCTGGATTTAGAAGGTAAAAAAAGAAAGAAAAAAAAAAGAAAAGGAAAAGAGAAAAGAAAGGGAAAAAGGAACAAATCAAGGAACGCGTTATTACCTGTGAAAAATTATAGACAGATCGATGAACAGTGAAAATAATAGGAAAATGGAGAGAGACTGGAGAGGCGAGACGACGACGTGGATATTCAGCTCGCAAAAGCCACGTGTCGCCGCGGTGAATACAATTAAAAATAATTATTTTAGGTAAAACGAGATATAATAGGGGACAGGGAGAACGTGGAGAAGATGATAACGAACGTTATTTAAGCGACAAACTATACAGATGAAGAATTACACGGAGACACACACACACACATACACACAGAGTACGTTTGTAAATAGCGAAAAAAAGAAGGAATGTGTGAACAAAACTATATAATAGATGGTGCGAGAAAGAGAGAGTGAAAGAAGCGAGAGACGAGAGAATAAGGGAGACGTATGCTTGAGCGAAAGAGACAATTTGAAATAGAGAAAGAATGCGTGTATGCGTGTGAGAGAGGCAGAAACTAGAATGAAAATTTAATCGTTTGCCTGAATGCTTGACCCATTTTCTTTTTTCGCCTGCGACATAAAAATGGTCTAGGCAACCGAACCTATTTCAAGGAAGATCCGAATACCGAACGTTCCAGTCGGATCTCTTGGTGATTATAGCGAAACTGTTCAATCGGTGTTTCTCTTTTCCTTCTTCCTTCTGTTCGAGCTTTTTTAAAAACGTGGCGCTCTAACGTCCGAGAGGTAAAAATTAAAAAAAAAGAAAAAAAAAGCGAAAAATTATAAAATTCTCTGACAAATAACGAAAATGATTATTTGCTAAATAATTAGTCGATGTAATTGGTTTGGGAATTCGTATTTTATGGGAAAGCATTTAGATCGAAATAGGTAATTATTTAACAAGAAAATTTCGTATGCCTATGTTAAGAACGTTTGAAAAAAAAAAGAAAGAAAAAGACACCAGTCCTCCAAGAAGATCGATCAGTGGATCTATAAGTTATTCTTATTTTAATTAACAATTATATCGATCGCTGATCGATCTCGCCACTTTTCAGACTTCACCAACACGAGACCTTCTTCGCGGCTTTTTCTATCTTTTTCTACTTTTTGAATAAACGACACACTGCGCCTCGATCGTCTCGGTGGCAGAAAGCGCCGATGGAAATTCGTTCGATCCGGTCGCGCTACGTATTTGATGCGACGATTTCGTTTTAATTTTTAACCGGCTACGCGAGTGTTTTATAGAAATCAAAGTGCACGGAATTATTAATAAATCGCTATTTGTCTTTGTTTAGAAATTTTAATATATTGAATTACGAACGAAGGGTAACTCTCGTTTCTCTTTAAACAAACTGTTGTCATAATTCATGAAAACATGAAATAAAATCAAAAGACGACATTAGTATTTTTACATTTTATACCGTGTGAATCCATTTATGCTTGAAAAGAATATTTTATTGGAATACCGGAGTTTCATTGCTTGAAATAACGCAGTTATTGAAATTTGGAAATCTCCTTAGAAATACGAGTGCAGAGTTTACAGAAGCTGGAGCATAAATGGGTTACGTTTAAAAGTTCCTTACATATCCTTTTGTTTCTGCGTCGCGTTCGGCTGAATTTTAAGGCGAATCGCCAAGTGCTTCCATGTAACTGGCTGGAGAAAATTTCGAAGAAGTTTCAGCCGAAACTTTTCTATGGAATTCGTAGTTTGAATCTTTATGGGCGTAATATGGAAAAGGAATAAGCGTACGAGGAAACGTAAGGAAAGATTTTACGATTTTCGAGCGTGTTTAACGGCGATGTGAAGCACAAGAGCAAAAGCGTCGGCTACTTGTGCGAATTACAATGGTATTGATGGAAGAACAGGCTTGGTTTATTTCACGTATTTTACATATTTATACGTTTGATATCTTCCTATTATTTTTACCATCGCTAAGATTCCTTACGAAAAATTTCTTAAGTGCTGCAAATTATTTCCGTAAAATACGAAAAATTCAATGAATTAGTAGATTTATCATAAAACACATCTAGAATATTAACAAAGCACTAATAGATTATTTTAATAAGTATCTAAATATTTTAACGCTATTGATTTTAAAATTTATCTTAAGATTCTACTTCTATCTTAGTAAGGAAATATATATTCGATGTGAATTCTTTCATCGATCCAACGAACGGTTCTCAAAAAAGTCAATTATCCATCAAGGAAATTAGAAAAAGAGCAATCTTCAAAATACGAAATTTAAACCATCCATCCATTTAACGAAACAATCAGTTTTCGTTTCTTTGACAAGTTATATTGCCTGAAAAAATCAAAAACCATCCCCCAGTACAATCTTCATCACGATGAATATCAACTAGAGGGTTGCCCTTCGGACAACGAAATATAATTATTATTAATATTATGCAAAGATGAGAAATTGGCTGGCAAAAGATTCGATTTTTCTTTCTTCTTGATAAACCAGCAGGAATTTTCTACCGTTTTCAACAAAATCTTCGATGTAAAATTCAAACATGAAAGACGCGCATTAGCAACGATTCTTTCATATTTGTCCAAACTTCAGAGATTTTTTAACGATAGAGAATCCTAATCGAATCGTCAATTATCACGATATAGAACACGATCACCATCTTTCGTTCTTGCGTCCTTTGCATAGACAACTTCTCAACTTTGTACAATAGAAAAATTCAAAACCACTGGACTGGAGATGTTTACACAGATTCGTATTTTTATGAACGCAAAGAAACGAAAGACAATATTTGATTCACCCACTTAATATTATCTTTAATCGAAAATCGAAAGCTTCTGCGTTGTTACTGTACATTAAACGCGATTGAGAAACAAATGTGGTACACGTTCTTCGAATTGCGGGATTAAAATAAAAATTCGAGTTATGTCTCGGATATTTTTTATATTTTTCCGCGTTGCGTGCATTTTTGCACCATTGAATTTCCCCGAAGCACGTAAACATCCGCAGTCTAGCGATCACCGTTGCATCGATTCTCGCGTTCGACAGCATCATCCATCGAATGTTCGTCTCGTGGAAGGCTTTCGGCCATCGAGCTGCCGGAATCAACGTGCAGCCCCTGATCAGTAGTTTCCGGTGCAAACGTAACCTCACGAGACTCATATTTTTTCCTTGTGTGTGTTAAATAAATCAAAAATCGCGAGCCAAATTCCTACGTCGTATCCATCATTGACCCTATGCAGAGAAGACTGGATCATTGTCGACGCGATTGTCGAATATTTTATTCTACTGAAACTTCGATAAATGTAGCTTCTCCACTCGTCTATGACAATCGAATTTACTTAAAAAGTAAAACCGTCAAACCTTCAAAAACTTAGAATAATACTGTCGCTTTCAGTCAAAATATCCCACGTAGCACTTTTTCATTTTTCAAGATAGGCTAAAGTATTTGAAACTTTTACCCGTGTTTCTTACCTTGCGTGTAAAGTTACGTTATACAGGCTGTAGCGATACGATGACTAAATATTTCAAATTGATCGAAGAGAATGATATAGTTCGAGCTTTTCTAGGTTTTAAATAGCAGATGGGAGATTTTGATCAAGGAGGACAGAATAATCATCGAGTCCACATCGATCGTCTCTATAAATTGTAAATTAGAAAAAATTGATATCACAAACGTTGTTCTTTTTTATTTTTATCTTCAAATTCGCTATCAACCATGTCACTCCATTGCGATAAATAAACTTACCGGAGTCTCCTATTCGTTTCCTAAAAATCGAACTGCTACCGTACGCTTCTGCGTTGTACAATAAAAAAGAAATTCGGAAAAACTAGAGTTGGTCAAGCTAACTTAACTGGCAGCTTCGCGTAATCGTAATTTAGAAAGAGACAAACGTGAAACACGTACGTGAGACGGAATTGATTCAGCCTTCGTTGTCAGAGGGTTAAACGATCGACAGAAGGATGAGTCGCGCGCGATTTTCAACGAAAGGGGAAAAGCGTAAAAGCGACGCGCGAAATCAGTCGCGCGTGGTAGTTTAGTAAACGATGTAGCAACCGATAAACTAGCGTGTATATAGATGAAAAGATTTCAAAAGAGAAAAGTAAAAAAAGAAAGTCATATTCTATAGGAGGTACGAGGCGTAGAAACAGAGTTATATAGAGGTTACTGGATGTGTAATTGTATAGGCTTTGCAACGAACGTGCGCAAGAAAAGAGAGAGAAAGAGAGGATATGTGTGCGTGAGAGTGGAGGTACGCGAGAGATATTGTAAATTCGAGTTGTCAAGACGCGTTTCGAGTTCGAGTCGGATGCGTTCCCATATTGCGAAGCTGCGTTCCATTACGAATAACGAGCAGCGTTCTTGGAAAGATAAAGATAACTTTACGAAATGTAAAAATTAGTTTTGTTCCTTTTCGTCATTTTTGTAGATTTATAAGTTTCAGAGATTTTAATCGGCGACAATAAGAATTAAAGTATGTTGGTTATTTAAAGGTATAAGAAATAGATTACCGTGATATCTTTTTAGAAAAATCCCTTGGTTTTCGTAATTTTTGTAGGTTTCTAAATTAACCAAATACTTCGAAAGTACAAAAACCTAGACCGTCGTAGTATTTCATAAAGATTAATGGGTGGATCTTTTACAGGGAGCTTTTTTAGGATGATCAAATTTTGAACAATTATTTCTCAACGATTAATTGATAACGCATGACGAAACTTCGGATTTCGAGAATTTGAGACAGATATGAATTAAGGAAACGATATTTGAAATTGCAAAACCAAAAATGGAAATCATCGATTCCTGACGAAGAAGATTTATACCATCGCTTATGAATGTCTGAAGCTCTTCTGCAACTCGATGTACGAAGATCTTCGAAGTTTAAAACACTGCCTGACTCAAACCACCGACATTATGTGAGCGATTTTCGTCCTCTTCTTTCAGGAATCACGCGAATATTCTTATACGGTTTAACAAAACGATTGTCGAAAGGGAAACTATAGAACGTATTTTTATAACAAGAAAAGAAAGAACGCAACAAAAGAGTGGGATATCAAACGATCGAATCAACAAATCTTTTTTCCCAAGTATCGACTGTCGTTTTTCGCAATTAAACGCAGCAGAAGGGACAGGAAATATCGAAGAAATACGTGTCCTTGATGGAGGACCGATCTCGTGGAATTTCCCGCATCCGCTTTCCAAACAATCAGCGAGTCGATGACTAAGACGGCCAGAAAGTTACTTAATATATTATAACATAATGATACTTTACGCCTCTTGCCTTTTTCGTTCCTCGGGCTTGGATGGCCGCTCGGAAATTCACTGTTTCGAGCGTTCATCCTTGGAACAGAAGCAAGACACCATATAGAATGTATACACTCAACTATACGGAAGCACATGCGTATGTTTCTCGTACAAGGTGGAAGCGAAATGCTTAAATACGAGAACTGACAAAGAAACAAATGAAACGAGCAGGTGTTTCGATTGTAATTTCTCGTACGTTGTGTGTTTCTAAGAGATTCATTGATCCTTGACACAGTTACGATTATCATTCGTTCATGGACGTTCATTGTTACTGACGTGTTTTGAAGCGATCTGTTCAAAATAATTCATTCGTCGATTCTTCGTTTCGTTTTGAAATGGAAGCTTTCGTCGGGAAGCTTCGTTCAATCCGAATACGAAGAAAGAGATATTTTTAGAAGATGTTTGCGATTTTCATCCGAAATAGACACTTGTAATTATTTATTACGAATTTAAATGTATATAATTATTAAAGAATCGTGTTACTTTGAACATATTTGTCGTTATTATTTATGACAATGTAGGAAAGAACAACGAATACCATCGAAATTTCATTTGTCAAGGAAAAATCGTTTCGACGACGTGGTAACAACGGACAGACCGAGAAAACTTCAGTGTCTTCTAACGCGTGGAACCAGCTCATTCGGAATTGGACGAGCAAGCGATCTTCGTTTTCCTCCCTTTCCGTAGGAACAAATCGATCGAATAAAACAATTCTATTTTGCTGCTGATATTATATACTTACACGAGCAAAGAAATAAAACGACAGAGGGAAACCGTTAGGTCGTTGTCCTGTGTAAAGAAAAAAAAACAAATTGTTATTTATAATAGTAACGAAAAGATTGTCGCTGATCTAACATAGCGACGACGATGAACGAGGATAGATTCGACGGTGGTGAAGATAGTAATAAACGATAATTAGCCTATACATATATTTGTGAATAGATATTTAATAATTTATTGTTAACTAGAGTATTTTATTTGAAGGATTTTCATTACACGGGGTTTCGGGTACCAATAATATCGTTTCTTACGCCAGAGAAAAAAGGGGTTCAAAAAAAAAGAGACAGAGCGAGAGAGAGAGAGAGAGAGAGATTGTGTGAAAGCGATTATGCGAGTGAAGAAAAAAAATAATGAGATTAAAATGGGCGACAATTTCTACGTGCGCTTTTGTCAAAGAATCGAGAGAGAGAGAGAGAGAGATAGCGAAGAAAAGATAGAAAACAGTTTCTTAGCTTTACTTACCTAATTTTTGTAAGCAGAGCGACAGCGGACAGACGCCGGTAAGGGGAAAAATAAAATGGTGTAAAAGAAAACAAATTATATATATTATATATTTATCGTTGGTCGAAGAACGGAGAGAGGAGAATGGGTTAACGAGAGGAAAAAAAACAATAGAATAAAATGTAAAACGATGAGCGCGTCGCGCGCCAGCATTCGACGCGAACTATAATTATACTTGTAAATACAGTACACGATTTAGTGATAATACGGGGGTTTTACTTTTAACAGCTTTATGTGATTATTACTTTGTCATGATCAATGAAATAAATAAATGATGATAATACTTTAATCTATATTTCGTTAATAATCGTTCCCTTACCTTTCGACATCTTTTTAAACTTCTCACTTCAATTTCGATTCAAATGCGAATTTACTTTCATTCTCGAGATCTCTACGTTCAGATTTTTTAACAAAGATGGCAAAGTTAGATTCTTATACGTATCTATCGAAATTCTGACCCTCTTTATTTTATCTGTAAATCCTCGTGTGTCTTTTTCTTTTTAATTCACGTATAAAATATGTCACATTCTTCGATCTTCTTTAAAATATCAATCAATAAGACAACGTGCATTCTTTTGTACGAAATTCCTAACTAACGTCACGAAACAGGTGCAAACGAGAAAAATCGATTATCTAACAAAATTTATACAGGCGAAAGAATCGAACGTGAGACAAGGTCGGATGATTACATATTGTACATAAGCTGCATATATCAGGGAATAGCTATTGGGAATTTCGATGGTAAGTAGAATTATTGTTCAATAATGCAAATCAGGCGCAGCTGCTTCATGTGCTAATTAGGTCCATGGGGGATGGAGAATGTCCATCGACATCGAAGTAACAAATCCCTTTGATGGCCGGCTGAATCCTCCTAATGGTCATGCCGCCGGCTACTGTTAATAACCAATCAGAAATGACCCGTGTACGAAACACGTTGCTCGGTTAATTGTTAGTCGATTCGAAATTCGTATACGACATTAGGTTGCCATGAATTGGACACATTGCTAGAAGCCACGTTATATTTTCAAATATTTCGTACGCTATAAGCGGAACGATGAACATACTTGTGTATTTTATATAAATTTCATTTCTATGCTTACTAAAAATACATCAAGAGCCTTATTTTATTTTAGCATAATTATCGAAGTAATAATGAGAACGATACGTACACTAACATAGCAAATTCAATTCGATAGCGCTTAAGCGAAATACGTCCATTAGCTGGAATGCAAATTAATCTATTAAAGACCGACATAATACGTAATGAAGTAATGCATAGGATTTATATAAATGCAACGTTATCGTAGAAGGCATATAGAATATAATTTACATATGAAAAAGTTTAAGAAAATTGTTTAACACGATGCTATAAGTAGCTCAATTTTTTCGCAACTTCGCAAGATGACGACGAGGAAAGAAGAAATGGCTAAACGAATCTTTACAACTCTCTTCCACAACCTCTATGTTAAAAAGTAGGATGGATAAAATATTTAACATGTCTATACACTGTAAGTTTCATTTTACTTACTATTGATTGTATCGACTACCGTATCTCATTGATTAAATTGATTTTATATTCCTTGTTAATTTAAAAGAAATCGAAATGCGTACGAAATGTATGAGATGTTACCATAATATGCAAAAGTACACAAAATATCGAAAATTATACTATCTAGACGTTGAAAAAGATTTCTACTCGAATAGTAATCTTAAAAATATGAGTTTGCGTAAAAATTCGCAACGTATCTATAACAATAATCAATTGCAAAATTTCACCCTAAAGTAGAACACTCCAGCAAATTACAATCTCTTAACTGTCAATAAAACAGACAAAACCTGCTCGCAGAGCCATAAACCCGGCTCATATATCGTGTTGCAAATTCAACTATAGTTGCAATCTTCCATCTCGCACCTGAACCAGCCTAACCTGAAGCAGTCTTGAAAGAAGACAAGCGTAAAAAAAGTTCAAAGGTCGTCATCGATGCAGCGTAACGGACTCGGCATTTACCCTAAAGGGTAACAAGGGGGTTCGACTTGTTCGTATTTCAGCCACTTCACCACGCACAAGGTTTCCGTTCCCGCCTCCGCGTACAACCTCCGGTTGATCGCCTCTCCGACGAGGATACAAAAATATCGTGAATCCTCGACGACACGCGAAGACGACGAGCGGTCGCGTAGAAGGGGAAGAGTTCGTCGACGACGACACCGACGTCGGTGTCAGTGGAGTAGGCGGCAGAGGAGGAAGAGGCGGAGGCGGACGGAGGAGACGACCGGGACAGAGGATTAGAGAGTGAACCAGTCGCCCTCCTGCCTTTCGTTTCTCCATCGTTCAAACAGCGCTCCAGACATTAACTCCAACGTGTGCATAGACATGTCTCGCCCGTAGAAACGTTGAAACCTCGTGGATCTTCCTCCTCGAGCAAGTGCACCGTGTCTACTCTACGCGTCCTGGGATAACGAAGTGTCTCACAGCAAAGTTTCCCCGTGACAAGGGGGATTGGCTGTTCGAGGTTCGCGGGCAAACAACAACTCGACAGTTCCAAGTGCGTGGCGACGTTCGTTTGGGTTGGACCGTTTTTAACACACAGGACGAATTCCGTCTTCTTTAGTTAAAATCTACCGCAGTGATTCGTGAAAGTTTTCGGATATTTAGCATAAAAGATTTTCATGAATATATAGCGTGTCATGTACTGTACGTATATTTTAAAAGTGTCTCAGTTCAGTTAAAGTAGTTCACTTTTGCGTTGGAATTGATAAACGCAAATAAAAATCAAAGGGGAATTTCGAGGAAAGGAGAAATACGTCGAATCGGTCATTTAAATAATTTTGTGAAGTTTCCGATAAATCGTACTTCCGAGCCGCTAAATCGAAGTGTCGCGCCTTTCAACTAAGAGGGACAGAATTGTTCTCCGGTATCGGAGGGTTGGTTCGATTCTGTCAGGGTTTTAATCGCATTTGCTCGGTCGCTGGTGAACGAACGCGCCACGTGTAGCGTTTCTTTGCATTCTGTGTGTCTTCTTTCAAAATTAAGTACGTACATCGCGTTGTTGTCAACGGACCACGGATGTCCATGCAAATTCTGACTTTTACGAAAAATAACAAATACTCCGTCTGATAATTTTTCTGACAAATACCGAGTACTTTGTACATTTCCTATACTTTTTCATTTGTCTGGCTGAAAATCATTCTGGTGTGTAAGTCAAGGTTTTGAAAATTTGAATTTAGCCAGGCATCCTTACAAGTATCATCGTCTGCCTTTAGTTTCGTAGTCAATTAAAATAACTTTATTCCCCGTCCATATTACGTTTTAATTTACGTTGCTTTTTATAAATTTTCATTACGCGGGTGAAAACATAAAACTTCTTATAATATCAAACATGAAACGCTATCTCGTGAAAAGTAGCAACTGACTTGCATCACAATTACGCGCGTTCTCTACACGTTTACCTCGTCAAATTTTCCACGTGAGCGCATTAAGATCCGTAGTTTGTTAATCAGCGCAATCGAGATAAGAATCGAAACTTCGAACTAGCGTTCTCGATCGAATAAGATCGTCGCATAGTTTCAAGAAACGCGTCGTTCGAACAAGACAGATTCGAAAGGTGTCGAATGCTTTCGAAGGAATTTCTGTGAATGGTTCGGTACCGGAAGAGGAAGGGAAACTGTGCTGATTGGCCGGCAGACTGTCAGCGATTTGAATCCCGCAACCGGAACGTCGCGTTCCTCAGCTCGCGTTTTTCTTTTTTCTCCAGTTTCCCCCTTCCTCAACGTGGTCGGTGCTATTATTGCTGTGCTGCCTAAATATAGGTGAGAGCGTACGCTTGACGCAAATCGAAAACAGAACTTGTAAACGTACGTTCGTCTTTTTATTTCGCCTCGGACGCGAGTCGCCGCCGGGCTTTTATCCTCCTGCCCCAGTGTTTCGAAAACGATCGACGCGATGAAGGCGCCGATACATTGGATACTGGTCCTGTTCTGCGCTCTCGGTGAGTAACACGCTCCCCTTTTCTATCGATTATCGCGACAAATAAAAATACGATACTTGAACATATCGTCCGAGCTTCTTTGTTCCATGACACTAGCTGAGCTAGATTTTTTCATTGATATAATTATACGAAGGTATTGATGAATCGATCAACTACGTTTCTTGTAAATTTCTCTATCTAATCGTTAGTCAGATTAGGTGGAAAATTTTATCTGGCTTCCTTCAATATAAAATGGTACAAAGGTGGTAATTTATTTAGAAAGGAAGTTTATTCATTGCGCGATGATTCGTCAATTAATAACGTTAGTGAATTGACAAGCATTAGATTAGGTATCGTTAGGTAAGTTATGGATTGTTATAAACTTCTTGTTTAACGTTTTCTTCACTTTTCATTTGATGAAGTTGATTAACGGCTTCTAAATGGTTCGTTCAGAAATTGGTGGCGAGGCAAAGTTCAACGAGACATAGTTCTAATTCGCCGATTTAAAATGAAACTGTAATAAAAGAACGTCGTGTAGAGCTGCTTTAACGAAGGCAGCGTCTAGAAAAACAGTCGATATTTATTGTTAGCTGCAATTGTACGCCTGCGTTGATAGTTTATTATCGAAGCGAAGGCTACAAGTGCTTATACTCTTAGAATACTCTTAGTATAGATGACTTCATATGATTAATCGAAGCGATACGGTGGAATGTTTAAACAAATGTAATGGGGCCTCGATGAAAATGCAAGTTATTTAATAACAATTTGATCACAATTACGCATTCTGGTTATTTTTATTGCTTCCTCGCTGCATGTGATAGTATCAATAAAGCGTTTCAGGAAAATACTTTAACGTGCTACTGAAACGAAACATCATTTATAATAATAACAATGTTTTCATATTTAACTCAATTAACTCAAAAATTACTAAAAGAACGAAGCAGAATTAACGACAAAAATATATCGAAAATTAAAAGTGTAGAATAAAAATTGAACTATATTAAATAAATTATTATTATTATTTAATTATCGATTGAAATATATTATTTGATAAAATAAAATATAACAAAAGAAAAAGACGTAGGAAGCAATTTCGTATTTTAGTCTCGTTTCTGAACAATGTAAAAAAAAAACAAAGGTCAATTACGTAAAAATCTTTGCCATTCCGCGACAGTAACATCACGTTCTCCATTACAACTTTAATAGAACCAAGGAAATGTATGAAATACCTCGCATAAATAAGCGACAATCTACTTAACACATCCGGAAAGCTAGTTTCTCGAGACCAATAATAATAAAATAGCAGCGCCATGAACATGACAGGAACTATACAATGGAACATTTAATTAGAAATACGATGGAAACACTTCCAAGGACGAACAGAATCGTAGAATATTTTATATTCTTTCTATGGAGCAGAAGGAACCACGAAGAAAGAAGAGAAGAAAAAGAAAAAGGTTGAAAAGTGCTTTCAGCCGTCTAAATGTAACGAATGCTAAAGAAAATTTCTCACGATATTTGCGTATTAGCAAAGTCCACAAATGTTAACCGTGTTGACAAACTTTCGGTTGAAAGGGTCTGCATTCGTCGATAAACCGCAACCAGGAGCTTTCTGATTAATTAAAGACACGTGGTTCGTACGTAAAATCAGGTTAAGACGCGTTCACATCATATTCCTCAGAGCTTTTAACTATTTCGCGAAAGGAATTAAGAAAACGAGTCTTTTTTAAGAATGTTGTATCTCTTAAGAATTTCTTAATGAACGCGTGTAATCTTTTGATTGCGCAGCAAGAAAATCATGCTGTCGACTATTCGCTAATAAGACGAATTAACAAGATTTCATTGTAACAGCCGATAACGATGTTGGTAGAGAAATATCTGAATAGTTGCAAGTAAAGTCTTATGCTATTTTCTATCGAATTCTTAAGAATTTTATTATTTTGTTAGTACGTTTTATATTAGTATATTAGTTATAATACGTAGATGAATATACATATATGTAAAAATGAAATCAGAAAGCTTGAATTAAAGATTAAAAGCTTTTCACTTGGAAGATACATCTTTCAATTACAATTTTTTAAGGGTAACTCATTTGGACGAGAACAGCGTGTAAATTATAAATGTTGACTTTTTGCATCGACGAGAGAAATTTCTATCGAATGATCTACCTAAATAACAACGATAATTTACTTTACGAGTTACAGAGAAAAATACATACAAATTCGTAGAAACAACGATAATATCATACTACGTTGTTTCAATATTCTACGTTAATCTATTTCGTACAAATACCATGGATGTAGAAGATTTAATTAAACGCTACATCAATATCTTACTTTTAATAGGATAGCAACTGAATTATCTGTGTTTCTAATGTAAATTTCGTCGACTAGTGGAAAGAGCAAACAAAACGAAAGCTGACACGCGCTGGTCAAACCACGTGCATGTTATCATGCTATATCGTCGTCTATGATAAACGTCAGCAAACTGTAGCCTAAGATCCATCGATTGGACAAATGTAATTCTCTTTGTCAAATATTGACGTTGAATCGGATAGGATGTAACGTAAGACCCGAGTAGAGCAACGATATTGCGATTTCTGGACGCCAGACGACGGAAAACGGATGTTACACGTGTGAAAATAAACGCGTTTTGCAACCTTGATGGATTATACACGTGTTTGATTATGGTATACGCGATTTTTCTTACTTTCAGAAGCTTCTGGGTCAAGTTAAAGATAGATAGATCGTGGAAGGGGATAAATCAGGGAAAATTAGTACGTCTGAGTAAAATTGTTTCGGCTCGTTGTTTCTTACGCATTAGAGTACGTTTTAAACGAAACAATTTGATACGTGATATACCAAAAAATTGTAAATCAACAGTCGTCAGAATTTATATTTTTGTATGAAGTTACATTTTTAAGTAATTTTTCGTTTTTCACATATTTCTGCTTGAGTCTCGCTTCGCTCAAAAGCATTAACGTAACATATGGAAATAAAACCTATTGGATGGTATTCTAGAATTATTTTGCAAAAGTATTGCAAGGATATTGAAGAATTTTGGCGGATTTTTTAAAACGCGAAAAGCTGAGGAAAAAAGGTACTGTGTGGACTTGAACGATCAAGCGTGCAGACGACGTCGGTAAAAATAAGGCTGCAGACGAGTGGCTGAAAAAAATGATTTTAATCGTGCGAAACAGATTAGAGAGAGGAAGAAAATAGGACGATTTTTCCAACCTGATGGTAAAAGAATGACGCGTACCCATATATCTACATAAATACTCTCGAAAAAATGTAGTAACACCGTTTAAACGATTCGCGGCTGCGATTGCCACAAGTGGCGTGAAGTTCAACCAAAAAAAAAAAAGAAAAAACAGAAAATAAAAAAGAGAAAGGAGGTGCATACGAAACAAAAAGATGAGAGAAAAAAATATAAGCGGAATTGGTCGCCGCGTTGGAACAGTTCCACGTGCATAAAAAAGATAAAAATCCGATCCCGGAAGGACTCTCGATGCAGTTTTGCTACTCGTTCGCCGCGAGACTATCGATGAATTTACGTCGACGAGTTTTTTCGTGGCTTGTTAAATCACAGCTTTACGATCGACGGAAACGATAGTACCGATCCTCTCGGTTGCTGGCCAGGCATAAAAGCAAAAACATAGAGGGGAAAAAGAATAAAAATGCCGGAAAAGGATAAAGGGAGGTGGTGGATAAACCGATCACCGGATGGACGGTTTGTTCGCGCGAAAATCGAGTTTTACGAGAGCCCGGCCAACGCTAATCCGCCTGTTCGCTATTTTTCCGACGAAAAAAACGGGCTTTCGTCGCGACTTCTGTTAACGCTGCTACTATTAACGAGGATTTATTAAACTGACTAAACAAGAGAGTTGTTCCGGCTTCTCGACGCTCGAGAATCTCTTTGCACGCGTATTTGTGTGCTCGCATAAAAGCGAATGATACCCGCGTATGTGTGGGATTGTGTAAATAAATTGATAAGAATCATTGTGTTTTTAGAACTGGAATTTTTAAAGCTTCCTTTAAATCACTTACTGGAAGATTCTATTACAAGTAAGAAACGACGGAAATCTCTGTAGTTTATTAGATACTCGCGATTAAAGTAAACGATTTGTAATAAAACCATTTCGTGGATGGTAATCGCTTTGCCTCGCCCAAGAGTCGCTCTTAACTGACAGACAAATCAATCAACAGATTAGAACTACAACTATCGACTAGCGAATATATACTGTGCATGTATAATTATGATAAAAGTGTTGCTAATTTTTCCACAATTATTCGTATACTTTAATCATTTGAAAAGAAAAAAACTTGTGGCGTGTCGTTTTGATGAGTTTGATATATCTAGCGTTAAAATAACACGCAGCGTGTAATAATTATTCTCTGGTGCACAACGTCGCGGAAAAATCCGGGTATATTCCGGGTTCTATCGGACCCACCAGATCGGATCATCTTTCATTGCGAAATTGCACCGTTTGTCGCTTCTGCAAATGTCCCGTGCAAATCGTTACGAAGCTGGTCCCTCGTCATCTGTCATACTTAGCGTACCCACACGCGCGTCGTTTTTTATTAACGAGAAAAACGCGACAAGTGTTTAACTACAGACGTGACACACGTGAGCGAGGTGTTAAATGGTTTTCATCCATCGTTTCAACTTTGTTGCACGTGCAGATACCAACGAACGTATAGCACGGTTACGTGTGGATTGCTGCAAACATTATTAAGCTTACTTTAACGCTTATAAATTTTATTTCGAACACTGGACACTCGTGCGAATAAAAGATTCGATGTACTAATAGAAATGTCTCTCGCATAATTCACCGTCATACAACGTTGCAACTCTGATGCATCAAAAGATCAAAAGTTTGTCTATAGATTGGATATAGCCGGAGGTTATTAGCCAGTTAAGTTCAATGTTACATCCTGTCTGAGTGCGATAGAAGGTCCCAGTACTCCCCAGTTGACTTATGACGTTGCTCAGATAATCTGTTATGATCGCGTCATTTAATTCCGTCGATATTGTTGTTTTATCGCTTCCGGGTTTGTCGAACAAGCGATCAGACTGATGCAACACACATGTCCATTGTCTTTTCACCTGTCTAATTTTAACGATTCATCGACGTCATTTCCGATTAGAAAATGTCAAGTATGCACATCTGTAGCGACTTGATTTTACGAGTTAAGTAAATGTACGGATTCTCTGCAAGCTCTTCGCTATCTTTAATTAATTGTAACACGTAAGTTAATTAAATCGTAGCTTGTTAGTTAAAAGGAAATATCAGAGAACAAAGTTGCAGCTGGCAATAAGATATTTAAGTTGCTTCGTAAAATTTCGATATTTATTCCGCTCCTAACGGACTTTTAGTTACTCGATCAAATACCAGTTTTCGTGAGGAAGAGTTGACAGTGTGTAAACGCGAAGTTTGAGATTAAGTTGCCACTTTGTGTCCGAGTTCGGAGATGAACGTGTCAAGGAATTGAGAATTGTTATTTAAACGAAGTTCGCGTTCCATTCAACGATCGACCTGCAGCATGAAGCACGTGGCTTTTGTTCGGTCCAACATTTATTCTGTTTTATTACAGTAACCATCGATCACTGCAACCATAACGGTTCGTTCTGGCAAAGTATTTTTACCACAAATAATCTTGTAATCTAAGATGAATCATTAAACGATGGAATTACGAAATTTACAAAAAGCGGAACGAATCGGTTCGACCTCTGAGAGGTTCGCATGACGATGAAAAAATTCTTGGATTCTTCCACGGGTTAATAATTTATAGGAGATTCGACAATCTGCGGAGTTACGTCGCATCTAATTTAAGAACCAAGTCAGCCGTGAGAAAGAATCTCGCGAGGGTTGATTTTGCAAAAATCTGGGGAACGCCATTAAGCTGTTGATTTATATTTGCACGCATCGTCACGCGTGTTTTCGAGAATCCTTAAAAACCAGTTGCTCGGATATATCACCGAACAGATGCACTGGGGATGATTCACGAAATGTACGACTGAACTCGACAACCCCTTTTTACTATTCACTTTGCATCTTCGTGTATTAACATAATTCTTTGGAGATTCTTTGGTGGTTGAAGGGGGAAAATAGCGTTTTATTCGAATTTAAGCCACTCTTCGTCGTGTATCGAAGAGCGACATGAAAGATGACTCATAATGGAAATTTCGAACTTACAAACTTCAAAAAGGGACTATCACCCAATTCGACGACTCAACTTTTTCGATCGACGGTATTCAGAGGAAATTTGGCCAATTTTCTTTCTACTTCGTGACGAATAGATTGCTGGAAAATATTTGACGTTCTATTATTCCTCAAGAAACGGAGAATCGAGATTCTTTGAAATTCAATCTCGCAACTTATTCATTGAACAGTACGCTCATCTTAAAATTCGATATTCGTGTTGGAATATTTCCAATCGACGCAAAATATAGAAGAACAGTCACATTGTTGAAGAAACGCTACGAAATACTAAATGTTCGTTGAATGAAATTATCATTTGTAGAAAGATATATCTACGTAAATAAATGATCTTACTATTAGTTTACGTAGTTGAGTTGCACGATGAATATCGTTTCCGATGTGGAAAGTATCGATAGGTGTAGGTATTTTAAACTGGAAGTTTCTCAACAAAATAGACACCGATACGTTGCTTTCGCCATCGTATAAGTTTGTTGATTCCAATTTCGTAAAAGCAGTTCGAGGCAGTTTGATCAAGTCTATGTCCGTAAAAGAAAATCGTCGAAAACTCCCGTCTCTGCATATTGCGCTCCGAAAGAGATAAAACGTAGATACTTGCAGAATATCTACCAAACCAGACAAGATAACAACGATCTCGACTCTTCTGAACAACCTAATACAAAAACCAAAGCAACCGTCCGATGTTTTATCATTTTAACGTCAAACTTATAATATTTTAGAACTTTAATTCTATCAAACTTCAAGAAATTGTATCGTAAAAAAAAGATATAACAAAGTAGATTTGACTTGTTTATAAACGACCAATTATATGACATAAAACGATTAGAAAAATTTAGAAAATTAATTTAGATGTTTAATTATTAGGCGGAATTCGAATTTTTTCAATAACTCGCCGATACGTAATAAATAATTATATATATACATAAATAAAAATATACGTACTTAATAAATAATAAGAAAGCAGGGACACTTTGTCTCCTACTAGAGCTGCAAAGAGTTAAATGTGAAGAAACGACATTTATTAAGCTAGTAAGCAATAATCAACGAAAGTACCAGTTTCTTCAAAGGAAGGATTTCAATTCGGAATCTACTGTGCACATTAATAAATTGGAAACGTACGAGCCTACGAACTGGAGATTCATTTATCAGATTCACGTCCATTTCACCTCGCGCGGCCACCGATAAGATAAGCTCCCAAAATGAGATGGAATAATTCACCTGGTTTCGTGTACGAGCCTCTTAATACCCGGCGCTATGCGTCATGCGAGCAGAGAATTTGTGCCCCATTACCTGTTAAGTCCATTTTATAAAGCTGCCGGCTAAATCTTTCATCGTCTGATTTATCATCGCGTCGCTGTGCAACCGGCCTAAAATTTATATCTCACGATGTGCGAAAACGTTCACACGATTCGCTTATAAACGTGTAAGTTACTGCGAGTAGACTTAGGTAAGCCCGGGATTTAAATGACTAAGCAAATTTCTAAATATACAACGGCGGAATTCTTTCGCGCGTGAAACACCAAAAATGTCGCGTAGACTCATCTTCGTGGTAGAATGAAACGACCTACGAGATATCCACTTACCTGCTTAAACGGCACGAGATGGAAAAAAGACGCAACATTATGTTAGGTTGGATCAGGCTTTCGTGGAACAAAGATTTCAGAAGATAAATTTGTAAGGAATATTCGGAAACGGAGTTTGCAGATGTATGAAATCATAGCGATAGTATTTTTTTGTAAGATGAAAGAATAATTGAATGTTTTATGTGTAGAACGGAGGTAAAAGTTTCTATTGTTCATGAGGTTGCTACCTTAAAATACTTAGTATGAAAAAATAATGTAATTACATGTAGAATGAGATTATTGTCTTAAAGTTTTAATTATACTTGTTGCATTCGATCATTCATAGGAATTTTCCAGTTTATCAATCCGATTAAAATTCTATTTGCCCGTGCCTAACAAGATAATAAATCTACAAAATACCAAATCGCATCGATTATCAACACTTACTTTAAATTGTAACAGCGAGTTTTTCATATTTGATACGCTTGCCACGAAATTAAAAAGTCTGAGAAAATTCGCGTAACATCCTCTAACGTTCTAAACTAAAATTATCGTAAAATTTCGATCGAATAATTTGTTTAAACACGTTGTAAAATAAATTGAAGAAAATAAAACACACCACTATATGAAGTTCAACTATACAATTTCGATTATGATTATAACTCGTGATCATCCGTATGAACTTTCACCTAAGAACACGAACGATGAACCAGAGTATAATTCAATTATTAATTCTTTCAAAATTCTCTAATTCGTCTGCGTCCAATAAAAAATGACGAGTTTGTCCAGAAATACGTACATCAAACTACACGTGGATCCAAATATTCGCGAAAATCTTCTCATTCGAGGTATCATTCGCGAACCTTGAATAACACGATGTATAACCCAATAAATCTGTTGGAAATTGCCCCGTGAAATTCGGAACGCGTGAGATAATGCGGCCAAACGGCGGAAAACGAAGCGTAGATGCAAATACGAGTAATGTAGAGATACGGTGGATGAACGGCACATAACATTCATTATGCCGAAACCGAAACGTTGAATTCAGATTCGATTGGCCGGTGAACGTACCCAAGATATGTAGTTGGTCAGGTTGTACTATAAATAACGGAAGTTTGCGAGCACGCTTCAAAGTTATTCCTATGGCGCCTTGGGTCAGACATGCACTTGACTCGACGTTCCTTTTCGTGACATAACACCCGCCATGTGTTCTACAAATGTAACCTCTGACCATAACGTTCACCGATCCGCCACTATTTTTACGAAGATTTCGTCTCATCGTTTTCGAAGGAAACTTAGTAAGCAATCCGTTTAAGAGAAAGAACGAGATAAACTTCTGCGAAGTGGATGAATAAATTTGGAACTCGAATAAGAGATCCAAAGCCACGTGTCTCCTAGTGTTTTCTATTAAAAGTGAAATTCGTCGGATTTATTCTTAGAGAAATCATTTCTTCGTACCGTAATATCTAATTCTTTGAGGAACGTGCAAAGAAGTTAAAAATACACATCGAATTCGGGTAGTTGGACTTATGAAGTCGGAAATTTAGAAATTTCAAATTTTCAAGCGCTCCAACTTTAAATTTCAAATTTCAAATTTATTTGGAAACTTCGTTTATTTATAGAATTAAAAGTTTCATAGTATGAAATCTGCGATTGAAAGTTCGAAATTTCTGTTATGCGAACGCTACCGCGGATAACGTTAAATAAAGTTAGCGGACCGCTTCGTAGTTCTACGATTATTCTAAAATATACGAAGATCGTTGAATTCTAAATTATATACGAATTTACCGCAGATCTCGTTCCACAACATTGTAGATCTAGTTCACGCGGGATATTCAGTAGCCATACAGCTGTGTCATAATCATTGGCATCGATCACCGTGCTATAACAGAAACCGTTTGGAACGAACGAACCGGTGGAACAAGCACAGTGACTGTGCGCATTTTCTCGTCTGTCGCGCTTTCTCACAGCGGAAATGCAACCGATAAACGTCCAAGAACTGACAAAGGTCAGCCTATGAGTAATATCACGCGCGTTTCATCCTCCACACGAAACGCATAAAAGGAGTTTTATGCATAGCGCATCATGCGTGACCATGACCATAACTCAGGACTGAGTTAATACTCTGAAATATCTTCGATGTCTGAACAAACCATAAAATAGTATAATTGTTTCGAATACTTAACGAGCAATTTAAATCGTCGGGACGACTTTATGCGAAATTGCTTACGTAATCACAGAATTGCTACCGTGTACTTAAATAATACACGATTAAAAGATTACATTGCCTTAGAAGATACTCATCAAGAGCAATTTAAGTCTAAACGATTGCTCTAACGATATAATAGTCCCATTAATCGAAGCTCGAACGTTTCCTGTAAGTTCGATTTTCAAATCTGTTGCAACTTTTCGTACGTAAACCGATTTAAAATCTACAAATATGATACATCGTATCGGCCACTCGATACACGCTCCTGGCTATGAAATAACAAATTTGTTAGTTCTACAGCTGTTTACATGCAAATAGTTCAGTGAACGGCTCAGTCTTTGAATAGTTGAACAGTGTTAGCCTAACTACAAAAGCTACTAGAAAGCTGGCCAACTATCTATAATAAACATACCAGAAATTCCTTTGAAAATGCGAATCTCTTCAACTCAGAAGTATACGCGTGTTACGTATCTAAATGCATTATAAATTTCGGATAAGATCGTTCAGAAATTAAAATGTTTATTCATCCGTATAGAAGAAACGTATTAGTAGAAAATTAGTAAAATTAATGATCGACCATCGATTGATTTCTAATTTACTCTTCTCCCTTGTAATGTTCAATGAGACGATCAAAACGAAGAAAGTGAAATTCTACCAACGTCCATCGATATCTCTTTATTTATTTTTCTTTGTTTGTCGTTGAAATTGAAGGCGAATCTTTGCGCAAGATTTAGAACGATACGATTTAGATCACCAGACAGGCTGTCGAAAGACAATTATCCGGCAGAAATAGCGCCACGTATTTTTACGTCCGAATATCCGAAAGTAGACGACGTTACGTCAAAACGGAATTTCTACTGCGAGGGAATATTTCGAGCGTTTAAAAGACACTGCTTCAATTCGAGGTAATTTGCCACTGTTTCACATGACTGTCATCTAATGTATCTTCATTTGCCGCGTAATTTGCTACAGTGGCGATAAACATACAATACGAAATATTAAACCCGCTCGATTTCGTCGTAAATATCGAACATTGTAGAAATCGTAGATGCATCGATACCAAGAAACTTTCGATCCATTTTTTCTCAACGAGATTTAAAACGTTAAAGATTCTCGAATCGATCTTAAAATTCTATCGCTCTCATTAATAATATCATTGACCAACGCTATAGAAGCTTGATACACTGTCGCTGTGCTTGTCGATAGACCTTGCGCACTTTTGTGCAAATTTATATTCTTGAAAATATAATTAAAGAAGCAGATCTTCGATAGAAAATTGTTTTATCTACTGATAAGCATTACAAAAACCACTCTAATACTTCGTACTTTCGATATTCGATGTATTTCTCTATATCATACGTACTTTCTACGATTATGCGCTTTCGGATCTCCTTACTTATACTTATCGATAACATCGGTAAATCGCTACGAAATGCGAAAAAACAAAATCACGGGACAGGAAGGAAACCGACACAGACGTAGAGCGATAAAGAATGGATAAAAAGAGAGGGTGGATTGTGGTATCGGAAAATAAGAGCAAACGGTGAGCAGGGCCGCAGCCATCGAAAGGAGGCAGAACGTAGACGTTTTAAAGCCGTAAAATCCAAAACGTCATCCCCTCCAACTGCGTGTGCGTTACTTTTACGTTAATGAGGGGCAAATTATCGGAAAAGAGGCCTGCTGACGTAACAGGCTGTCATAGAGTCACAGAGGTTCGCAGGACCTCTTTCTCTCGGTCACACTTTCATCGTCAATATCGGCTTTCTCTTTCCGATACGCCGCCACCTCGAAATCCAATAAACGTTGGCTGACTCTGTTTATGGTTATCGCGGAACGATACTGTTGCGTTCCGTCTACGTCGATGTTCCGATAGAATCGCCTGCAAATCGAATATCAAAGCGATGGAATATCGAGTGCGCGGCCCTGATCGATTACCCACCCCATCCTTATAGCTTCATCCCTTGCCATGTACCCGATGAGCTCTCTTCGACCAGCTGTAATCCCGTGTTAAGCCATCCGAGTCGTGATTTTTTAACGACCTGTGCGCCGCTCGTGCGTGAAGAATGGATAGGAAAAAGGATGAGAAATATTCCGAGAGCAGAGTTTAAGGGAAAGTCGAAAGACAAGTTTTGAAGGCAGATTGGAAATTCGAGAGTTGGAAAAATTATCGGTCTTGGCGTTACAAGTTGGGAACGAGGTGGAGAGATTTCCGAAGTTTAGAAAGTAACACATACGTAGAATGTGAAGTGAATTAAAGATTGGAGGATGTTTTAGTAAATGAGGGTATCGTGTATCGTGAAAATTGATTTTCTTTATTATTTTTGGGATAAAATATTTTTGAAGAAAGTAGGTTGAAAGATAGTAGAAACGAAAGGAGTATTTGGTGTAAGTAGGAGTATTACACCATGTACGCTATGCTATGGTAAAAATACCAAATAGTCGTGTAAATTAGGAATAAGAGGCGTCATCGTTGCAAGGTCAACAAATTGGAAAATTAATTCAAAAGTTAAATGGCTAGTTAAAAGTTACAAAAGTCAAAACTTAAATGGAATTGCTCCTCTAATTTCTCACTTATTGGAATTTATCAGTAACTTAGAGAAAGTATAATATACGTGTAATTTATTTTTCTAACGATCGATATTTATTTTATTTTATTTCATCCTATCGTATTAAATAAAACTCGTTTATTCTTTCTCTTTTCCCGGCAATGTACATATCTCGTATTTTACTGAAATCGGGATATTATGCACAACATTCCATAAAAACTTGCAAGCTTATCACTGAAATTTTTTAAAGTTGACTTAAAATATTCAAGAAACATAGTAGCTCGCATACAAGAAAGTTAACAGATAATCTGACAACGTGTAGTACTTGTGCTATAACATGTATATACTGAGTTCATCCTCTTTCACGATTCTGCAATCCTGCGAACGAAGTGGCGCCATGTGGTCAAATGAGAAAGCAAACGAAACAAGTGGGGGATGCAACGAGCGACACATCTTGATGGGCAACTAATTTGATTCTAAAGCATTCTTATAACTCTTATAACTCTTATAAAACTGTACCATAACGTAAAATTACTGCTTGCTTCAACAGAATTTTATATACGGATTTAAAGCAGCATTGCTTTTTTGCGTTTCTTAATACGTTTTTAACTTTATAAAAAACGTAAGAAACAAGCCTTTGTTTTTAAAAATAGTTCGTAGGTGACATAAAGGTTATACTATTAGGAAAGGACATTACAAGGGAGTGGATAAAAGGTTGATTACGATGAAAAATTATTTCAACGTTAAAAAGTAACTTCGTCTATCAGAATGTTTTAGTTTATTGCGAAAAATAATGAAATTTATAGTTGTTAATTTAAATCGCGGCATCGAGACGCGGGAAAGATAAGATTTTAATAACAGGGGGCGTAGCTCAGATGGTAGAGCGCTCGCTTAGCATGCGAGAGGTACCGGGATCGATACCCGGCGCCTCCAAAGTTTATATTTTCTTTTTTATTTCATATTTTTTTCTCCTAAATTATTCTTCTTTTGCAATCTTACCTTTCTGAAGAAAGAAAATGATTTAAATACATTTATTTGTGTTCTACCTCCCATTATCACCACACAAAAAAATGTTTAACAAGGCAATATTCGATATTATTATCCCTATATTACCAAAAACAATTTCCTTCATACAAACAGATATTATCTTATTCGCGACGCGTGATTAAAATATTTTTGTTATTGTAAAGTATATCGAGCCATCGATTTCAAAATTCTCGTAAAACTATTTTCAATTAAAACTATTTTATTACCACATATGTTCATATAAATTCATATATTTTTCGTTTTATCAATATCGAGAAATATGTTATTCATTCATGAGTCTCGTAGAATTCGGTGTAACAAATAGAAAGTTATGAATGGGATGATTGACGCTCGAAGAATAAGAACAGACCAACTACGAAGTACATAGTGATTTTGTAGTAACGCGATATGGCATGTGTGTACAGTGTACACACATAGTCGGGTATGTATAGCGTTTAGACGTTCCTCGGAGCGCTGTCCTAAGCTCGTTTAGCTCCTCTAGCTACCTCTTCGGACAATCTGCTTTCCGGTTGATTCTAAATCATGATTTACCAACAACTGGCAGAGAAACTAAATAGTACTAGTTCGTTTGTTCACGTATCCATCCTAATCGCTTTTCTAATCGGCACACTGAACCTCGTGACCACGCGCTTTCAAACTTGTTATTGCAAACCTGATGTACTGGTATACCTGTTGATCTGATCTATGTTAGATCACGAGTGAACGTAGTCTAAAGTAACACATACACTGTACTTATGTATTAATAGATGGAATTTTTATTCATTGATTATTAATGGACGATCGATATATTTATTATGTATTCATTATTTATTAAAATATAAATTTATTAGTTTGTTCGGTGGAATTTATTTTTCACGAAGTATCTCTTATTAACGATGAGATTTATCATTGTCTATTAATTATTAACAGGTAATGGATATATTTATCATCTACCACTCGTTATTTATTTATTAATAATATATCAGTTTGTTACTTTCTGTCACGATACTTGCAATACGTACAATTCTGTTCTAATGATAAATTAATAACGTGAAAGGTAAAAATTGGGAAAGATATTTTTACAATCATATTACATAAATAGCGTTACATACAAAGAAAGTACTTGAATAATCGTGAGTTTTACGTATATCATATTACATTACGATAGAGTACCTGATCTAATATATAAAGTAATAGAATATCTAATATATAAAAAATATACAAAGTAAATTGAAATTTAAAAATTCTTTAAAGTAAACTTTGATAATTGACAAACATTCTATTAAACAATCCGCTCCTCTTCCTTCCATTACTTCCTTGAGTGTCGACACTCAAAGAATTTAAACCAATGTGTAATATAATTTCTATTTTATTTATAATACATTCTCTATCGCAGAAACTAAATAGAAAGATAGTGGTTTCGTACATCGGAGCGTCATCCACCCTCGCAGACTTCTGTGATCCTGGTTCCCAGCCCGATCTATGTTCTCAGAGCCATTGTTCGGATGCGGTCAAGCGTCCTTTACAAAGCACTCTGCGTGACCTAGTGACCACTATGCCATACTTTATACTTACACAATAAAACACCATGAAACACATCGTTTCTTTCTTTATTCCAATCTTCCTCGTTCGACCTCTACCCTCAATTAACCTTACATCTCACAAAAGCGTAGCCCAAAATTCATCATCGAACGAATCCAATCCGCCCAGCTTATAACTTTCTGCCATTAAAATAATTACGAAAAATTAATACCTTGAAAATTTACCTTCAAAATTTACCTTCAAAATATACATTTAACACGTTGAAACATTACATCCGACAAAATATACAATTTTATAACATATATTCCAGTCATGTTAAAGTTACTTCCTTTCGTCTGCTATCAGTTCGAAAGCAAAATTCAAATTGTCGAACTGGTAATTTTCTTTACAGGGATAATTAAGTATTGATACTTTCAAAGGTTTTCTAACATCTTACACGTTAAAGCTTCAAATCTAAATTTAAGTCTAAAACATATAATTTCACTGTATCTATCTGTATAAGAATAAATTCTGTTCACTTTAATGTTACTTGCTTTTGTCCGTCACTTTGGTCCGATATCTCGCGTTCCACGGTACAAAAGAAATACTCGTAAATCCCCGTTTGACCCGGTTAGGGCTGAAGAAAGCTACAATAAAAAGATCGTCGTTCCAGATGCTTCGTGCAACCCTCTTTTGCCTCGTGTTCTCCTAGTGCTGCGCATGTTTTTTCTTTGTTCAACGTTTCAAAATTTACCACCCTTTATCCGTACGTGTATACGCGTGTCGCGCGTCCACAAACGAACGTCCCCCTTGTCAAGAAACACGCACACCACATGAAGCTGTCACACAAAGGAACAGCGAACACGTTCTGCAACCCTAATAATGCGTGTGTAGATAAGATGACGTAATGTGCGTGCCACGTGTACCTGTCGTGAATGGAAATGCGTTTCCGGGGACACGCGCCTCCGATCGATATGCGCACGCGTTTGCGATTTATTTCATGTCATCGTAGTTGTGATATATATCGGTTACAAAACTTGTGGATCTGCGAGTTTTTCTCTGAGAAAGATTTGTGTAACATCGTGAAATATTTTGGACGCGATGTCTTAAGGTAATGGTAAATTCAACGAGTACTGAGACCTAAATAAAAAATGCTAATGTACATCGAGTAACGATATAACTCGGTTTATCAATTTACTTGAAATCGCTATTTTTAATGAAATGGTGAGTATGTTCGCAGAAAAAGGAATTTAATATCGAAACAATTACGTGAGAATATGTACAGTGTTAATATCGAACGACATTAAGGGCGGATATACTCTGTGAAATAAAATATAGTTTAGAATGTTAGAAGAGGCTACGGGGATATATAAAATTGAAGAAATATCCATTTAGGGATTAATAATTTCAGAAATATTAACTGATACCAGATCGTCGGCGTAACTCTATGAAATTACGAAATCTACAAAATTATTATTTTAATCTGTTTGAAATTAACTGCTCGCTAAGAGAGTGTCTAACATGTTGGAAGACTTAGACTCAATCGTTTCTTCTCTTAAAAGTCCACTATTTTTCTAATTTATTAACAAGTCCGTATTAAAACTCTATTATATAATTATCCATAACTCGAGAAATGGAATTTAACGCAACAAAAATCAATTTATTTCTCCGCTATTCATTTTTAGAACCGTTTGACTTGAAAAGTTTCTGACTTGAGGAACAATCTGTTCGTCGTCCTTTGTTCGTATATAATTTATCGCATACAATTCACTCGTTTTAAAATGTTCGTACGCGTAAAAGTACAAGAACGACAAGCGCAAATATGTTAAAACCGCAAAACAAATAAATTCAATTGGATAGGTACGATAACAACTGAACTTGGAGGAAAGGGTGTTCGGCGTGCACGCGAGGAAATATTTCGAGGAAACGGATGTCGTGTGTGACGTATCTCGAGGATGCTCGTTGTTTATGCGTCCCTTGCACAGTTGGACGGTAGTCAGGCTTTGGCTTCACCACCAAAAAGGAGTAAAGGAGAAGCCACAGGAGCAAGGCGGAGATCATGCTTCCCCGATAACTCACGTTCGTGCAGCAGTGCGTGAGCCTAACCCAGTCTGCAAAGCGCGGTGAAGTTATGGTGGTGCCACGTACGAGCGTACAGTGCCGACTAAAACCTTTACACGCGAATTAACCAAGAGATTAATCGATCTGTCGCGATTGCTTTGCTGTAAAAGTTCGATAATCCATGACACCTTTGCGATCAACAGATACCGAAATCACGACGATATTTGAGAATCAATAATTCGAAATTATTTGTAAATTATTATCCAAGATTTATCATCCGGGGTTACTCTATCCTGGAGTGGAATTTGGAAATAGCAATTGATTAAAATTGATCGATATTTAGTGTCGTATGAAGTATCGATGAAAGTGTTTAATGTTGGATGTCGAATGGAAGTATTATCTGTATTTAGATGAAAGATAATTCTGTAGTCAGGATGTTAGAATTAGGAAATTCGAAATAGTTTTTATTCTACGATTAAATGGAATACGTAAGATGCATTATATCTTTTTGAAATATTTAAAATATTTGATGTCACAAAATATGCGCGGAGAAGAGTCTAATGTTTAGACGTTGAAATTGAAATATCGCGTTTAAGCGTAATTTTATATACAAAATACTGAAATTAAAAAGTCATTGGAGCAGCTTTTTAACATTTAAGTTTAAAATATTTGCCATGGTTAACTGCGAGCAACTGCTACAAACTCTTAATCGACACTGTACGTAATAAAGTGTGCGTACGCGCGTCTTGCGGCCGTGTGTATTTATATATGGAACACATAAGAAGTAGTCGGGCCCTTTGAACACTCTCTATGGGGGCTGATTCCTTGGTAAGGCCACGCATTACCCCTCAGGCCCTTCGATCATTCCTGTCCTTAGAATACTTTAATACACTTTTCACGTTCTATCAGCTCCAACACGCAACGTATAATCGCGTTGATTTTATTTTTTATTATTGATCGAATGAAATTATAAACTGATAAAAAAAAGCTGTATTTCAATCGTGTTATGTTTTTCAGGTAAAAGAATCAAGATACATATATAACATCAGCTATAATTATATCGATACGCTAATAGGTTTCACGTTTAAATCTAAATAGTATTACGTTTATCGTTAATTTTATTTGAAATTTATAACAGCGTTCGTTTAACTTTATTAATAAATTATGGTTATAATTGTGCGTAATACGTAAAATATTTCATTTACGCGCATTACAAAATTCACCATAATTGAACAATACTCTATGTAATTTGTACGTTTATATGGATCAATGGTGCCGATCAAATGAAATTTAAAACGGAAGAATACTGTGTATAACAAAAATTTACCGTCATTACTCTCTTCGTTGTACCATAAATTACAATAAATATCTACAATTAATAAAGATAGTAAAATAAAAAAAATATATATTTCTATTCTTCGATACGATCCACTATGTGTTGAGAATGTAGCGCAATTTCCAATACTTCAGTTGCACGAAACACAGTTATACCAGAGATTTAATTAACATAACATAAAAACATGTGCATACCGAAGAAAACGATTTGCAATAAAAATGGAGTAAAAAAAAAAGCGAATGATACAGCCCATTCACTCATCGGAGTCACGAGCATTCGATTTTGCCCGCGTCGTCGTGCAATGCTACTCCCACGCCTCGATCTCCTTTACCTGATACTTTCCTGGTAAAAATTCTCGTTCTCTATTGTTCCACCCTAATTAATGTTCGCAACAACAACGCCCCTCGTCACGAGATACGAGCTTCTTTGAGTCACATGCGTCCCTGTTAACTCGCGCTGTCACTTATCCAATATCCGTAAGCAAAAAATGGTCATTGACAATGGCCGGAGTAAGATGAATGGGTTCCTTCGTAGTACGCACATGTGTATATCGTGTACGTGTACAACGATGAAAGGAATTGTTACAAAGCGTATATATGCGTAGGAAACTTTGAAACATTCTTCTAAACGCGTTAGATAGTTTTATATGGATTTTTAAGTAGCGCATATTTTTGATGAACAAATTAAATTTTTATGTTGATGCCCTTGGGTTTCAGAGGCGAAGAATTATGCTACCTAACTATACATATACATTTACATGTGTTATATAAGTGTCGTGATGGTAATTTTCTATTATATTAGTTATATTTTCTTTAAATGTAAGTAGAATGTATTTGCAACGATTAAATTAAACTACATTTTTATATTGATATTTTTGAGTTTTGATGGTATGAAATTAAATGTTATTAAACGTTATTCGATTGTAAATAGTACGATATGTTGTAAAATATTAATGTATGTTAACATCATGTTAAAAGCATTCTAATCTCTTACAGCATAAAGTCGAATATATTTTTAACGCATTAATAAAATTACGTTTTTAGCTAATACGAATTCGGATTCCATCGATGTGAAATTATCAAATGTCGTTTATACATTGATATGTATATTCGATTACGATTTACAAAATATAGTTAATATACAGTAACTTTTTGTTTCCTTTGAATTTAAAGTTAACTTGAAAATTGAACGTAATAAATATTCATACGAAATACAGAAATTCGCGATCGATGGAAAATCGACTTAACGTTACACATATTTTTAATGTTTATTTTTCATCACTATCATTATTCTTTATATATTATTGTTGATAATATTCCTATCTATTTATTACGATATTTTAATATGAAAGTTACGATTCCAATTGACGATTTTAACGTGGAAAATACGTGTGATGTGTATTTAGCAAATATTAAACCAGACGTTATCGTCATTAATGCAGGAGGGTTTCTCCCTCGTAAACGAGTTCCAATAAATTATATCATCGAGTGGGAGGTTAATGAGAGCGCGTCGAACAATCACGTGACTCGATAATCGAGCTTTTTTTTTTAAATACAAAATGTCGCATCGCGTATCAGGTTAGCAGGCGTCGAGTAGGTGAACTTTACAAATGTAACGCGTCCAGCTTATCGGTAATACATCGCTGTACCTTCTGTTTTCCTGTGTAATTGCAAACTTTACTTTGTTTACAACGATTTGTTGCAATCCTCGTTGCTAAGAGTGCAAACCCGCAATTGGTGCAACGGCCAAGCTTCAGCGCCGATAGGCCCATTTTGGTCCTACAATTTTACAAAACATCTTCCCGGTACCAACTCTTGTCATTTTTATAAAATTTGTAAAATTTACAAACGTTTCTGATTAAATAAAGAATCAAATGATATTAAAATCCAAAGATTTGATAAAAAAAATCATCGCTAATATTAACACAGCTAAAACATAGAACGAATTATAAAGAACCACGTTATCGTTGTTATCGTTAACTGCATAACATTTTCAAACATTTATTAGTCGATATAGAAAAAAGGAAAAATTACATTAAAGTTCAAACACCCGACGAGAGATATTCGTTAACAGATTTAATAGATACGGTGGATCACAAGGAATCAGCTAATCGCCGATTTTTTCTAAATGATATAAAATATCAACTATTGCAATACAGATTAAACGTTTAACGGTACGATCTATCGTGTGATTGTGGCGCCGATCAAAATCACGATCAGGCACGTTGTTCAAAGTTTCTAGGTTCCTAATAGTTGCGTGTCTCTTCTGTTCTAACCCATTTCTTTCCATGAATGGCGCTGTTCCCGGTTCTTCCTGCCACCTGCTTCCCGCTATGTGCTTTTATTTGGAGGTGGCTCACCCCTTCGTTCTCCACGTTCGCCACGTCATGATCGAACATTAATTCATTGAAGCGAACGAGAATGAACTCCCGCAATGTTGATACTCCTCTAATATCACGGCAACGTGCACAAGCCACCTCCTTACCGTCATTTAATCTGTTTGGCAAGGCTCGTTCGTTCGCTTTTTAAGATCGAACAAACATTTGGTTGGCATCAGTTTAGAGATTGTCGGAGGCGCGACCGTTTCCACGCCGCTTTTCTTCCAGCCACGTCGGCTGGTGGATATCAGAGAACCTCGACGATGGACAGTTCGGTGCTTGCGGTCAGATTATTTTTATCGAAAAAATAAATTTGGATAGATCAAGAGGCGTTAGTTCTTCTTTTGGACAATGTAAGCTTGAGGATCAAATTTGTATAAACTTTTCGGACGAAGTTTTAGAGCTGTTCGTAAATATTTGTTGAGATTACAAAATTAGATGAGGACCTAGCGTTTCTTTCTCTTTAGGGGTTTGCAGTGGAATTCAGATAACGTAGTCTGTAAAATGAGATTCAATGGAGAAATTGACAACAAGGTTTCGAATCTCGAGCGCTCTCCTTTAGAAATATCAAGACGTTCGTTATTACTATCCAAAAATTAACTATTCTATTTCCCGTAAATGCATGAACTTCGTGAAGAATAGTATGCGCTGCAAGTTACAAGTATCCGTTTCTTCAAATAAAGCTTCAGAATTCAGTAGAAGGAAATACGTATTTCATTCTCAATAATCCGCAAACACCCATACAACTTGTAGAAGTGACAACGCAGTGATACATACACGAACATAGTCAGCATAGCCGCGACCAAACTACCCGCTAAACCCATAAGGTTTCACCGTACGGCACCGCCATAGAAACAGACCACCTGTAGCCATAGAAGTTCAGAAGCCAGCTGCGCGAAACCCCAACGTAGGGAAACACGTCGTACTAGCGGCAACCAGTCAATGACTGTTTCGTGACTCGTTGAATGAATATAACGGGAGCAGCCACCCTCCCAGGAGGGTTGAAAATTACCCCCTGCAACCTCGTGCTATCCTGCTACCAAACCGCCCTTGTTTTCCAATAAATACAAAGTGTGCGACTCGTGCGAACCGCGCGGCGAGACATATTCGTCCGATTTACCACCCTCGAGGCGAGGGTGAATCTAGTTCCTGACGTGCCTGCGAGCCATAGAAAACCGATGGACGAGAACGATTATCGAAAATATTGGCCAGACCTTCTGGAAACGATGACAGCCTGCTCCATTTCCGGTCGAGTTTCCATCGAACGTGCGAGAGCGCTCGCGTTCGATTTATCGATTCTCTTCCCGTGGTAGACACCACGGGAAACGGAACCTCTAGGTCTCGTATGCATCCCCGTTCCACGAACCAATCGGGAATTCCTATTCCCGATCGTCGAGCACCCTGTATTTATTGGTTATCGAACTCGTCGATACGCACCCCCGTGCGTTTGATGAACTCTCGATACTTCAAGTTCTCTCAAGATATTTGCCCCGACGTCATTTATCTTACGACGATCGCGTCTTCGACTGGTCGAGGCTGAAACGCGCAGAGAATGCGGCCAGATAGGCATTGGATGAGTGATTGTATTTTTTTCTTTATTTTTTTTTTCTCTTTTTTTAGCAACTTTCTTAGTGAAGCACGAGGAAGATAGAGACGGCGGAACAGGTTACGGACTTGGCTATACGGACTTTACGGCGTGTGTGGTGTTCGAGGTGGTTCCGTACCACTTTCCTTAAATTTTACGTTGTTTCGTGTGTGGCTAATGATATTTTTTCAGTGACAGAATTGGGAATATATCAGGAGTTTTCGTTGAACGAAATTGAATCTTTTCTGTTAATTTGTGTTTCACGTCTTGGTAAATTTGTCGTGTCATGCCTGGCGTCGTTTTGTGCGTGTGTTTTTAACGCGATAAGGATATCGTATCGAGGATTATACAGAGCAATTGAATGATCTTTAGATTGTTGGAGACATCGAATATTTGTTTGTTGGGTTCTAATTGTTTTAATATTGAGATATCCTTATTGGAGGATCATTACTCCTATTAATGGTCCTGTAACCCTGTTCGAAAGGTAATGCCATCGGCAAACCTCCTTGTCGTATTAGTTTCCGATAATCCTCGTTTTCTTCTCCTCCATCTGCCAATGGATTCCTAGGTGTTTGATAATTGGGTGAATTTCTTAATCATTTCGAATAAAATAAAGTATAAGCTTTCCCAAATGCTCTGTGCAATGTTAAACACGTTGTTAAACGACTTAAAAATGTACCAAAAATTAATAAATGTAATAAATAATCGTTAAAAGTTTCGTTGCGACGGAACATTTTCGTAATTCCGAAAACTACCACGATCTTTCTCAAGCGCCAATGCAAAAGCCGAAAATTTACACGTATACGTTCTCTCGAAAACTTGAAAAGCTTTAGAAATTCATCTGGAGCCACGTGTATCCTACCACAGTTACTTTATCACCGAACACCGATAAAGAAATGTCGAATAGGTACTCTCTTGCAATACGCGCACTCCCAGAACTCCGATCAAACACCGACTCGTCAAAAAATTATACTGAAAGATCTTAAACCCGTTGTGATCTCAAATTTTTACATCGCGATCTTGTTTCCACCAATAAGAAGATTTTTAACGTTTTAAGAAAATATTTCGCGCGAAATTGAAACAGGAAAATGACAAGTATCGATAAAAAGACGCTTGTTCCGTATTTCGCCCAAACTCGACGTACCTTCTTCGATAATTAAAAAAAATGACAAAGGGTCGAAATTTAGCGAAAGAACAGGGTCAAAAATCTTGCAAAACCCACCTATCGGAGGGAATAAACAAAATCAACAACAAAATCATGCAAGATCCATCGTCCATGTTTACGCAAACCACAAGCATGGCGCTGCCGCGTCGACGAGCAGAAGCTCTCCCCGACTACAGGGTGGTTTTATCCCCCTTCGACGTGGCGCATGGCATCCGAGGTCCCCTTCCAGTAGCTCTAGAGGTGGAGATGACCTCCATCGACGGATGTTCGCCTGGCAGGGTGGCGGGCAACGGCGACGCTTCGTCCCTCGAAAGGAGCCGATAAAAACCTCCGGAACATCTTTTTCTCCGACCGACTTTCGACGGACGAACGCCTGGAGACAGGCGAGGGACCTTGAACAGAAGGATTGGCCACTTAAGCAACCGGCCATCTCACTACGGCCAGGATCGTATGGTGAACGAGAGGATTCGCGTAGTGGGGTGTCACGGATCGGCCGCCCCGATTTATGAAGTCTTTTTACGCGCGTCTCCTTCTTCGTTTTTCCTTCGACCTTTTTTTTCGTGTTCCCTTCGACGCCGCGAACGTGTGCACGCACACCAATCCCGGGTTATCGATCTCTGCCGATGATGGCTGACAGCGCCACCGCCAGCCACCCCCGTCGCGCGCATATTTCCACGTGCTTTATATCCGCCACCAACTCACCGCAACGCAGTGTTTATCACGACTGACGCGTTCACGGCTCTTTCACATATTGTAATTATTTCTGTCCACCTGTTTCACGCTCTTTAATTTAATCGGATAATTATGAGTTTGGCAATGAGAGTGGTTAGATGTACATGATAGCGAGCTAAAGGATGATTGAGCAGGGGAATGAGCGTTTGATCGGTTGTTTCTGGCTTTAGTTTCAGACTATGTACATATCGTAATCGGTAATGTTGGACGATGGACGATACAGAGCAACATTTCCCTTGGCCCTGAACCGTTTCGCTTATTATCTTTTCAGCTGTGCGTTGTATAGCACGTAGCGCGCGCATGAGGCTGCGGGTACAGCGGATGTACGTTCTGACGAACTGCTGCGATGAATAAAACATCTGAAAACTGAGAATATACGAAAGATGTTGAGTATATTTATAGACTCGATTATATCGACATCGAAGTAGCGGGACAAGCAAATGATGTACGAAAGAATCGGAAAAGGATGTTATTTTTTAAGTTATAAAGAATTTTATTTCACAGGAGGATACCGATATCAATGAATCGGCTGATGGAGCTTTCTCCGTGTCTAACTCATAGTTCATGTTTCTAACTCTGAAAATTGAGTAGACGAAGAAATTGACACAAGATACGAATAGGGTATGGATTACATCTTTTACTTGAGAGTGGCGAATATGAACAGTTGCAAATACTATCTTCGAAATTTACGTTAGAACGTAGTATTTTAAGTATGTTATCTTCTTGCAACAAACTCGTACGAGGCTTCAAATGCTTCGTAAAGGAATAAATAGTCCGGAACAGATGTCCAAGTTAATTAAACGGTTACAGAATCTGGCGTTTTCTTTTCCATGGTCGTTAAATCTTTCAGTCTTCCTATAACGATACGTAATTTTACTTACTCGTTTCTTAAAAGGTTTAATGCAACAGCGTAAGGAAATAACGTGTACCAAATGCAATTGTTATTTCGTAGATTCCGATTACCTGAATAAAAAAGAGGAATTTATGAAAATCGGTCGTTCGTTTCTTAAGAATTTAACGTTGAAAAGTAGAACCGATCGATTCAGTTCTCGGAAGGTTCGTACGAAGAAGAATTCTTCCGAGAAATAGACCGAGAATCGAGGGAGTAGTTTGAGGACCGAAGAAATAAAAGATTAGAGGATCCGAGTAGAAAAACAACCCTCGTGAGAGTGAGCCTCATTCTACTCCTGTTCTCCTGTTGTAAAAAGCCTCGAGCCATCCCAAATTGGTGCCTGTTTGACCGTGAAGTCGATATACATACGTCCCTGCTATGGTCGAACAAAGAGGAATACTGGGAATTTTTTATGTCGACACTTTCTCGAACGCATAGATCGCTGATCCAACATTCCTCCTTTCGTCTGTCAACGAGCTTGTGAATCTGATAAGACAACACGACAAACAACAACGATAGAGGTAGAGATGTCGTTTCCTCGAAGAAAAACGATCAAACAAAACTCGATGACAGCTTCTCCGTTTGTCTCGAGCGAAGGAGAAACGAACACGAGGAGGCCGCTGAGCGAATGATTCGATAGAGGTAGCATACACGAAACTCGGAACAAAAAGTCAGAGGATACAAGAAAAGTGGTCCGTGTTAAATCACGAAATGTTGAGCTTTTGTATTACGAATACGTAGAAACTGAAGATCATCTCGACGGCCTTCCAGATGTAATGAAAGAAATCGCGCATGTTAAATGGCGTTTCGAGTTGCTAGATTATCAAGATAATTTACTTTAAGTGAATGAAAGTTAACGATTGTTTCTGTTAGTTATATTTTTTTTGTTAATTGCATCGTTATTGCTTCCGGAGAATTAATTTCTAACAAAGTTGAAATTAATTAACAGGAAATTTGATACTAAATATTTGCGTGATTTAATAATGTAGAGATCTACTGAATATTTTGGCTCTTAGAACAGTGTGAAGAAAATGGGAAACACGTTTAATCGCTTGGTTGAGATTCTTTGTTAATTTCACAGCAATTAAGTATCTCGTAAGGGTTAATTTTTTGTAAGTTCTGGGATAAGATCTGTTAATATGGATCTGTCTATTTTAGTATTTTTGATGCAGATCGACGTAAAGGAATTTTACAAGAAGTAGTTAGCTTTTCTTGAAGCTGCGTCACAAAATACTTAAGTTTTCAACGGACAGAATCACAGAAATCGTCGATCGCTTCTGTCATACGTTCTGCAAAGAAATGGGAAATGGGATACCAAATATTTTTGTGAATAAAAATTTGTTAACACGGATGTTTATTCGTGTCGATACTTACAATACTCCATATTGACACAGAGAATTTTATTTCTTCGTTTTACGTAATTTCCTTTTCTGCATTCTAGAAAATGTGATGACAAACTGCATAGTTTGTCTCGTATATAAACTTTACTAACAATGCGCGAATTATAAAATACAATTATTCCGGAATATAATATTAAATTGATACGAAGTAACGTGGTCCGTATAAAAATTGGTAGAAACTCGATCGCGACTTGAGTATTTACAAACTTAAAATGAACGGTGGAAGTACAACGATAAGAATAAGTCGCCTGTATGTAGGCGTAGATATAGATAGATATGAAGCTTGAATTACTATAACTGTCGGCGTACCTCTTTAACTAAAATGCTACCCTATTACGATGGAAACACGAAAGTGAGTGACGAACAAATACGAAACATCGACCTAAACAGTCTCTACTGACACGGAAAGGAAAACGCATTTTTTGTTGTATTTCCCGTTTTCTAATGTTCGGTTTATTTATACCAGTAATTGCATCAGTTAGTACAGTTAGCATTAATAAGTTTGCGTACAGTTATTCCTTCAATAAGAAAATGGCTTCCATTGATGATACTTGCGACTACGAGACTTATTAAACAACACTCGTTAATTCTCCGTATAAATTGATCGTATAGTATGAAATATCAAATCGATAGTTCAATATTAAAATATCTTTTTTTTTTTTTAAAGATAGAATATTTAATCCTCCATTCGTACAATTTTATACAATATATGGCGGTATAAGTGGCCGTAAAATATTTCTGTTAAAAGCTAAGTTAGTACTTCGCAATGACGTACATAAGGAGAAATGTGTGCTTATTTGCAATTAAAAAGTAAGTTGGTCGGATCTACCCTCTGTACCATATACTACCCGAATATATCACACAGTTTGCCAACATTCATCCACCATTGTAAACGTTCATTTTCTATATTCTTACTATGAACACACATATATAACACTTTGCATCCACGTTTATAGAATATCTAGAACATCATCAGCTTAAGGTACTTGTCAATAAATATCTACGTAGTAGACAACTTAAAAGCACAAAATAATTAGGCTTAACCGAACAACATAAATAACTTCTAAATAATAACTTCTATTAAATAAAACTTATTTAAAGACAGATTTCTTGAAGAGATATACTCGATAAAAATCATACGAGTCATTAGAAAGACAAAAGTTCCACCGTGAAGAAGATAAAACTTCGTTGTCCATTTAATAGTAATTCGATATACCTAAAAAAATTTGTAAAATTATTTGATTATACTTCTTTAAGGAGACGTACTTGATAAAATTTGTGTTGTTAATTAAAAAAGAATCGAGGTTGGTTCATTGAACAGTTAAAAATTCGTCTATTTCATTGTAATTGACCGTTTTCACTGTGTGAAAACATTACTCGGAAGGAAATTGGAGGGAGAAAGAAGAAGAAGAAGTGGCATAGCTCGAGCAATCAAATTGGTCCAGAGATTGTGTAAGATGAAATAAATACCTGCTGTCTCTGCATGACAGCCGGATTAAGAGATGTTGAAGATCATCTCGGGAAACGATTCGCTGTAGTAGCATCTCGATCATCTGTTCTCGCAGACTCGAGGTCATTCGATTGCTCCACGTCCCTCGATAAAATCGAATGACTCTTGCGATGAGAATCGGCGCGCAAATTTAAGTCTCTAAACTGCGTTCCTTCTCGTTCGTCTCTCTACATTCCTAGGAAACTACAGGAGCCTTGTAAAATAAAATGTAATATACATTGACAAATGGTAATATATTAATTATTATTCGAAAGAAGCGAAACTTGCCTAATTTGTCAAATAATTATATTTTCAGTGATAAAATGTCGATGTCTTAGAAACTGTAGATCTTAACGAGGTTTCCATATTATATATTTTAATCTAATTGGTAATATTACTTTTAACCGAATAATTCGATGAATAAATAAACGAAAATCTTTTTAGATCTCTGTGTAATCATTGATCATTTCTTTAATATCACACACAACGTTAACACTTCTACGTTAACTATTGATAAATGTCTACGAAATAAGTAACTTACAGATGTAAAATAATTAAATGTATAATAAACGTACGTAACTGAACAAACCTATAAGTCTAAAATAATTAGATTATCTATAACCTTAAAAAATTACCATGTAAATATCAAGATACACCAAGCTTTCTAGTTTCTCGTTCCTAATCAAATAATACAAAATTGCTGTGCAATAAAATCTATTATCTCTTATACTTACGCGTATATACATATATATAATGTAGTATATGTATACACAAATAGTTAAATAACTCTCGTAAAATAATATGTCGAAGATATTCTTCGTAAGAATCGTAACCGATTCTCGCTTCACGCGTTCTTCGTCAATCAATGACTCGTGACGCGCGATTGTGAATGAGATAGTAAATCGTGTACTTTACGCCTTACGCTACGCTACGAACGCGCGTACGCGTCTATGTGGCGTATGGTGTAACTTGAACATTCTAATTCCTCGCTTTTCTCTGCTCCTGATACAAGCGAAGCACAAAAGCGAGTAGTGGTATTCGCTTAAATCGGATATCTCGAGTACCCGGCTACTCTCGAGATAGTTCTCGAGATAATATAATTATAGGGTATTGCCTACAATTCTATCATAACCACTACCTTATAAATAGACCGAGTAAAAACAAAAATGGGTATTACCCGAGACACGTCGAGTAACAATGAACGTTTATCTATTAATTACAATGCATGTTACTTTCTCTGATGGACATTTATCTCTATTCTACTAATTTTCCGAATAACAAAATTTCTTATGTCCTACTCGACAGAGAAAATTCGATGCATCGCAAGAAACGCAATTTCTCTGTCCACGGTTCCCTGTCCACTTTTTAAAATCGAAATCATTATTCGCAGATAAAATGTGTTAGCATTAAAGATAATTTTACCGTAGAATTTAATATCTTTAACAGTGTCACCTGTTTTGAACGTTTAAATTTCTGACATCTCGAAAAATATTTAAACACCTATCCCTCTAGGACTCTCGTGTTTCGTGACGATCTCTATGCAATTTTTGTATATACTACGTAAGATTTGGGCCTGATACAGACGAGCGATTTGCGACAAATCGCGACAGCGGCAACGGATTGGAAGGACGAGGAAATACATGCGTATGCATGCTTCGTTCGTGAAACAGATGAACTTTATTTCTCTGTTCTTCCAACGTGTCGTACGCGTAAAATATCGCTCGTCCGCACCGCGCCTTAGCCAAACGCTTGGTTCGCAGACGAACGGACGCACGTTTCTGCTAAAACATGGGAGCCTGATAACTACAGAACAGGAATACGAGTGGTGAACCAATAGCCAAGAACGAGGCGAGACGAGAAGAACGCAGAATGGTGCTCAGTGAATGGAAAGTAGGAAAGTGTAGTTTGATAACGTGGCCTGGGGACGTTTAAACGTGTTGGTAAGACTTCGCTGGATTTAATAGCGAGTTTAAAGCTGTGTTGAAGCGGCACGATTCGAAGCACGAAAGCGGGGATCGTTCAATGGAAAGATTCATCTGAATTTTTGTTTATCTTCTGTTTGATCTCTTAGCTATCTTTTACCGCTATTTGTCATTCTTCCCGCGTTAAGCAATATATGCACCTAATGAATACACAAATAGAAAATAATTTAACGAAACTTGAAATGATAAACAAGGAAACAGAAATGTTAATGAATGTAAATTGTTACAATAAAATATTGTATTTTATGGTGTCTTAATCAAATTACACTTGTTATTATCGTATCTGTGGCTTTCGTTATATCGAATATATCGAGCGAATACTACTTATCTGTGTATATATACACATACATCAAAGCATTCATAGCACGACATTTTTATACATCTTCTTCCAATAGTCGTGGCTATCTTTCATTAGATCTTTCTCCATTTTTAATTCTTGATTAATGTTAAGATAATTATCGTCGCTTCCCATTGGTTCCCAGTTCACCGTGACATCTCCATCTAATACTGACGTTGGATTTCTGAAGATTAACGTATAACACATATGATCGATAATTGGTGAAACATAATTGAATTAAAAATATGAATGTAGTTACGAACCTATCTTTTGCAAAATTCGTCCATAATTTGGTCATAATATTTGTCATTTTCTCTGCTGACGAACCTGGTTCTGGTAAATTCTTAAAAAAATTGGAATAGAACAGGTAGCCTAAATCATCGCCATGTGCAACACCTGCATTTAATAATAATAAATTATTAATAAATGAATAGTAATGAAATTATAAATAAATAATTATTAAGTTAATTAATTAGTAGATAGATCGTTAATCGTAAATATTTTGAAAGAAGATAGAGATATCTGAGTTTTTTAATTTTTCTATGATTTCAATAGGAAAGATAATTTACCGTCGCTAACACCGAAGATGCTTTTCATCAAACCAGTTGGTGCTTCGTAGGAAAATAAGTATTCATAGATGGGAGCCGAAATTCGATTTTTCATGATATCGAGGGATAACAATATTCCAGCGTCAAAGTAAATGTCACTCATCATCTGCAAAATATACGCAATTTTAGAAAATAATAACTAAAAAACGATTTCGTTTGAGAAATCTGTAATTACTTTGGTGTATTCGTTCAAGTTCTCCTTTGACACTTTCTTGTCGCCAAAGTAAAATTGCTTTATGCAGTTTCCAGCTTTTTCCTTTTCATTCGTATCGGTGATATTCAAATCTTCGGGTAGAAATTTCTCTGCTTCGGTGTTCAATACCTCGATACCATCTATCATTACTAAAAAATTCAAATAATATTTGTGACTGAACTGTGAATTTTTAGATTACTTGCTTTAATGACGAAGAAATGCACCGCATTTGAATGCGCTTGTACAGAATTAGAAAATGCAACAGTGTAGAAAATTTTTCTGCATTCATGGGAAATTTAAAGATGCAAAAATGCATAGAATTTTGATTCACTTATGTGGCAATTTAATTTTAGATATAAAATATCTAAAGTAGAATATTTATTATAATGCCTAATCGCATTGATAATTATGTATTTATATAAAAATATGAATTTTTGTAATAAATACCTGCACTCTGTTTACGAGTTTGAAATGTTGGAAAGACGCAAATGTATTTCTTAAATAACTTTTATCAAGATGTGTAATTTATACTGGATATGAATTGAGAAATGAATATCACATACGTTGCGCCATAAATGCACATTCATCGGCGACAATTCCGGATATTACAGGCACGTTCGCTATCCTTCCGTATTTTAATAGGGACCAAGGATCAGTTGGAAGGAACACGTCCTGTCCCAGGTCAACTTCGACAGATGGGATGAAGGCTTGCGAGTGTCCAGATAGGGTATTCTATAATTCCATAAAAATCAAATACTTTTTACTTCTATCTGAGTCTCTTTCCTCTCGATGTCAAGAAAAAAAATCGTGATAATAATTCAAAATCAAATTAATCCATTTAATTCAAAGATTGATGGACAATTCAATATTAATTTATACAATCTAATCCAAAGTCTAATTTCTATTTCTCTCTCTTTTTTTTACTTTTAAATGCAGGAAATATGATCGTTCGAGGAATTATTCAATTATAAAAAAATAGAAGGATAGAAAGTAAAATAAAGATCACAATATTTTTATTAATCGGATACCTGATCTTTCATTATTTCGCTGCTGGCTGCGATGATATCTTTAACGTGAAAGTCGCTTAATTTGCTAACTAGTTCTGCAGAATCTGTCGTATGTATACCAAGGGCATCTCCCAACATGAAGGCCTGTTCTCTTGGATTATAAGTTATCGCCCATGGATTGAGAATTGATCCACTCTGTTGTATAACCCCACTGAATAAACCTACGATGTTACAAAATATTTAAAATTACTAAATGACGCCTAACTTGCGCCTCTAAAAAGTTACCTGCTCAGAAAAGAAACTTTCAAAAATGTTTCAATTGTATATTGTAAATATATCGTATATGTTTCTAAGTATACGAAATAGGAATTTTCACTACCTTCAGACATGGGAGATAGCATGTGATACTGAACAGAAGCTGCACCAGAGCTATCGCCGAAAATAGTAACTCTATTCGGACAACCACCGAAGAAATGTATGTTATCCTTCACCCATTTCAACGCCATAACTTGATCCTTCAACCCGGCATTTCCAGGAGCGTTTTTATCTGCCGTGTTCAAAAATCCTACAATAAATGGCAATTACATATTAAATATCTTCTTCAATTAAAATACAACAGATTTATCGTAAGCAAAAATTTTTAAAAGCTACCGTTCGTTTTAATAAAGTTCATTACACTTACCAAGCGCTCCGTGTCTAAAATTAATGGTAACAAGCACAACATCGTTCTCGACCAGAAAATCTGGTCCAAACAAAGCATCGTCTCCCATGCCACCGTTCCAGCCACCGGGATGAATCCATACCATAACAGCTTTGCGAGCTTCCTTGTCCAAAACTGGGGTATAAACGTTGAGAAAAAGACAATCCTCCTCACCGATTAGACCCTTTTTAACTATACAATAAAATGGACACGGGGAACGATGCCTGGTTGCGTCGTACACTCCTTCCCATGGATCGGCCGCTTCTGGTAACTAAAATTTGTAAAAATATTTAACAAACAATCGAGTTTTAGGCACAGATATCTTATAAATTGTAAAAGCCTCGTTATGCAAATATTTTAAAAATTCTATAGTTATATAAATACTGTTACAACCATACATGGAACATTTAGCTACTTATTCTTATAAATCCTATTAAATTTTGTACAATAACATCAAAGTGGATATCAAGAAATGAAATTTTATTTCACAGATTAGAAACGATTTTATAAAATTGCAAATATTCAAGACAAATTGGATATTGGATAAACTGGATATTAATATTTATTGGATATTGGATATTGGATAATCGGATAAACTGGATATCCTCAGGTGTAGTAAAATCTATCGCAAGACAAGAAATTGAATATGTTCCTACGTATTATCTCTACTTACCCGAAACTTTTGCGCTCCAACATTCGGTTTCGCATAGGGAATACCCTTAAAACTATAATACGGCTTGTTGTGCAGAATAGTTTCGGTTTTCAATCCCTTCAAGATCCCTTGAGGAATTTCCAGTTGCACATCCTGGTCGGCACAAACCCAAACAACCACGAATCCACAAAACACGAACTTGGACAGCCACATTTCTAACTTCTGGCCAGGCTCGGACTTAGAACGTCGCTTATATACCTAGAGTGGATAATTGTACGGAGAATACCAGGTATCCTCTAAAAGGACAGAAAACACGGAAAAATGAATTACATAAACAACGTGGAAACGTGATCGTGATCGAGGATGAACGAGTTTTCGCGATTCCACACAGGACAGATTTTTCCCTTGTTTATCGATCATAATAATAGCAACGACGATGATTTTTCGGATAGCTAAGTATCGGATATCCTGAATTTATCCTAATCGCTGACAAGTCATCGTCCATTGTATCCGAGCGAAAAAACTTCCGGAATTATCGTGGAAAACGAACAAGTCTGTATATCGGCTAAATGTATGTTTTCAACTGAATTGTCATTATATTATGCAGAATTTCGCAATTAGACACGCTCGCGTAGCCAGGCTTTAGAAGGTATCGTGAGGAGGGATGCTAGCGAAAATTATATAATATTTCAGATCTTCTCTGACAACCTAACAAATCATTTTCTCATTATAATTGCTTAATTTCTTAATGTTTGGTAATTTACTTTTAAATGGTCTACTAATTGATTGTAAGTATACAATTGTGTCGAGCATTATATGTAGTCGATTATTAGCAACTCTCAGTCAGTTAAAATCATAAATTGGGTTTTGTGATTTATAGAGAAGATTCGGTATGTTATTAAAATGTTAATGTTTGATTAAAAGTTGCTAAACTACCTTTCATGAAGCAAAAATCATTTTAATCATTTCTTCATTTTTAATAATATTTGAGGACCACAGAAGTAAAACGCTATAAATTACATTTTTGTTTTTCACATGAGAACGATTTTAAAATCCAATATTCTGTCAGCATATCACATATATTACCATAACTGTCTTAAATTACTTAACTTATAAACTTAAATAAAAATAATAAACTTAAATTTCATTACGAGATTCTCTTGATAAGTATTTACATCAAAAATATTGACTTCGACAATCTCAAAAGATATTTATTTCAAAAGTATTGGTTATCATATCTTAGGTATATTAGATATATATTTTTCCAAAACAGTTAACGGATTAGTCATCTATTGCTAAGATACATATATTTTATATATTTTTTAACCATATTATATCAAAATACACTCTTCAAACAACCAAATAACATCAAAATTAACAAATCAACAAAATTCTATTTATTATATTTTCCTCTGTTATCACTATTTATAAGTATACGTTTGGAAAAAACGAATCTCAATTACATAAAATGTGCTATTAACCAAGTACAATTTATGATTCATAATTTCTTAAAAGGCAAGTAGCCCTTAATGTTCTGAATTAGAATCTAACAACTATTTTCGTTACTTACATAAACCCTCATACGATTACGATTCCATCAAGATCATACACGTACGTGGAAGATAGCTTATAATTTTATCTGAGACTATCATTAAGACAGAGGGACGAACAGCAAGAACGTTCTCCGTTTTGTAAACGGAAATAGGGAAAAAGTTTGATAGCATGTGGCGTTTACCGTTGGTGCACAAGATGGAAAACTCGCGGGGGTGAAAATTGTAAAGTTACAATGGGGTAAAACCTACCTGCGACGCGTTCCTACTTCCCTAGTAACATATTTAATATTACTTGATATTTACGTTAAATTATTAAATTAAACAATTTGGTAACCCAGTTACCCCTTGCACGAGATGCAATCTCGACGAAGGGTTTCTCTTCCTCCTCTAATCTTTTGCATCGTATCGATTTTCTCCGAATTAAATATCAGACAGTTCTATTTAGTATTCGAATAAATATATGATTTAATTGGACTGAAACAATTGGATCGTTTGATCAAATAATTAAAGACAAATTTTTTATGAATATGATTGATGTGGAGAAATGGGGTGAAAATGCAATATTATTAATGTAAAATAATAAAGAGCTACCTACGTAGAAATCGATCGAAACGTGGATTTCGGGATGATTGACCTCTTCGGAACAAATGCTTGCCTGTTATGCAAGCACCACTTAGTACCCTCTGGATTCCCACAGGATATGCGTGTGTCGTCCCACAGGCGTTCTTGTTCTTTTATTGACAACGTGCATGTCAGTGATCGATCAATATTTGATATTTAGGATGCGATGAAAATTCATGGACGATGGATTGTTGCAAAAATGTAGATCATATAATATCGCTATAAAATAATTGTATGAAAGTAAAAAAAGAAAAAATTGCAAAATAAAAATGTCTACAGGTTATATCAGCTATATATATATATATATATATATAGCTGTAATAAACCTTGCAAGAATAACAAAAATATATAGAAAATTCAATCTTTCTCATTAAAAATTCTAGATGTTTGAGATTAATTTTAAATAAAAATAAGTAAATAAGTAAAGAAAGAAATATGCATTGGCCTATAAAATATGATTGTGTGGTAAGATTACTGGATAAAACTGAATATGTAAGTTTGAAATTGGGTACGTTATAATGGAGACTCAGAACTAATCAATTCTTGAAATAATAATCTTTCGTTTGATAAACTAGAATAACTATAGTTATCGATGATCTTTTACGAATTGTGCAATTTATACGTATACACTTTGAAAACTCATTATATCTTTAACTAATCATATGTATGAATATTACTTTACTGTAGAATTATTAAAAATATTTCTCATTATATTTCTACGGACTATTTTTATTTAATAAGGCATATACTATATTATTATTTATAATCTAACTTGTTGCATACAATGTATAGCATTAATAATCGTATCTTTAATAAATTTTAGTGTTACTAATATCTGTTTGTATTCGTAAAAATATATTATTGATGGATGTGACTAAATGTTTTAGAAATAAAATTGTTTTTAAACTTGTATGCCTAACTATACATTAGACATTTATAGAATCCAACTGACAAATAGGGGGCGTAGCTCAGATGGTAGAGCGCTCGCTTAGCATGCGAGAGGTACCGGGATCGATACCCGGCGCCTCCAATTTCTAATTTTTTTATTTGTTTCAAAATAAAAAAATCATCAAATACATATTCAATAATAAATATTTAGCTAGAATTTGATATTCTTGACACAAATTAGATATATATGTATAACTCATAGTATGTAATAAATAAGCATGTAAAATGTGCTTGCCTCCTAATAGAGAAAAGCAACATTAAAAGTTATCGTCCAAAATCATTAACTGATTCAAATAAAAATTTATTTTAACAATAATCGTAATTTCACGCAGGCTTGGCAGAGGCATATTATTTTCAAAATGAAGTCATCGTACCATTTCTCAATTACAATGGAGCAAAGAGATCCCACTGTTCGACTACGGCGCACAAACAACCAATCAATAGACAAGATACTTCATTAAGATTGAAACAATTAAGATCAGAAATGACTAGAGTTGCTTCTATCCAAGGACCACCTCTTAATGGATACATCGTCACCTCCGATGACGCGCATCAGGTAATTATAATCATATAGTAATATGAATCATTCGTAACAGAATTACCACTAGTCGGTAAAAAATCTTTCAAAAAGTTAAAAAATGAAATTAAAAAATTTATTTTTATTATTATATCCACGGATTATCATAGAATTACGATTATTCTTTTCCCATATCCTTAAATTTTCAGACAATGAACTTGGTTTATCGTGGCCGCGACGGCCCTTTGGAGGTACATGTAACAATCGTGTGAGATTTCGAGTTTGCAGAGTCTCGAAGCTTTTCGTAATCTCAATGCTTTAATTTAACAAAAAAGAACATATCCCAATAAAAATCTGCCAAGTTTATTCCTTTTGAAACATTTCATTATCAGATATTGAAGCTTTCTTTAATTTCGTTGCAGTGATTTATCTAATAACGAGTGCTGCTCTTCTTTTATTAAGTAAATAATATTATTATTAGTGAAACGAATTTCTTATATAAGGTAATCAAAAATACATACGATTATATCATGATCTCTATCTTGATTAGAGCGATTCCCTGGATCCTCGTGATATGAGGAGAGAATTCATCACTGGGTTCTACGGCAGCGCGGGAGAGGCTGTCATCACTTCGGACAAAGCCGTGTTTTGGACGGATGGAAGGTATTATATTCAAGCAGACCATCAACTTGATTGCAATTGGATTCTCATGAAACGCGGTAGAACAGAAGTAAGTTCAAGATGAATTCTTTAATTAAGAATTTAAAATAGAATTTTGTTTGTTTATGAAAAAAAAGAGAAGATTATTGCATATTTATTGCAATCATTTACTTTCTATAATACTAAATTATTCCTGAAAATACATATGTACGTAATAAATCGAAGCATTCTTGGCTAGTTTAATATTTTGCCGCTAGATGGCCAGCAAACTAAGTGACTTCTCGCAAGTTAAATGGTGAGGAAGATAGAATATAAAGGCTGCATCGATGGTGAAAAGTTAAGACTATACTTCTTAGGATCAGTTCTGTAGTGAACTTTGGTAGAACATCGGCCTAAGGATGTATCGATGCAACCACGATGACGAGGTGTAGCATCTTTCCCTGAGCGTGAGGAAGACTCGAGAAATCGACTTGTTTCGAATTCTCAGTCATCGATGATCGTTCACTTCTTGTACTTAGTATGAGAAGGATGGGATAGGTGCTTTCTGAGTGGCTACATCTTTTTTTATTTTAAATAAATACAAAAACAAAATATGGCTACATCTTTTTTTATTTTAAATAAATACAAAAACAAAATAAATACAAAAACATATTGTATTTTTACATAACTTTAGCGGAAAAGACTTGTTGATCATTAATAATAAAAAATAAGGAAAAGAGGAACATGTAAATTAAATTATTTTACACTTCGTTGCGATGTGGTTAAATTGAATGATAACTGAAAATCATAAATATAATAAATAAATAATATAATATTTTAACGCGTTGACTGCCACGACACCTGTATTTGGGTGTTAGCAAAGTTTCTGGTTGAGCCGCGTAACCCATATTCGGATGTCGCTTATTTGACTACTTGCGAAGAATCTCATCATAGGTATTTGAAAAGATATTCTATAATAATAAAACTGTTGAATTGTTATAAAAGTAATACGAAAATGGTTTATTAAAAAAATTATTTAGAATGTAAACCTTTAAAAAATGTTATACATAGCTGAGGTTGGTCGGAACAATTTGGACAATAAGTTGTTTTCTTCAAATTCTTTCGTGCCTTTGTTCGGTCCATTCGACGTCTTTTATTTGCATAACATAGTTTGCATGCGCGTCTAATGCTTCTTCCGGAATCATTTTTCCGAACAGCGATATTAAGCTGACTCCGTCGAAGACAAGGATTTTTTGTATTTTCAGATAATTCTAATAATTTTGCAACTAATAATTGTCTAAATATTCTAATATTTATATTCTTCCTTGTTGCAATTTTGTAAACCATCAAAGCGTTTACAACAGAAATTCCCAGAAGGAGTTGAATGCCAAGTTTTCTGTACCATTTGATTCCTTTTCTAATTGTGGTGGCATAAGAAACCATTTGGTCGGAATAATCTATACCACACTTTCCTTCATTATATTCAACAACAGCTAGCGGTTTTAATGTTGCGTACCAAAAAAAACGAGAGAGCATTCTTGAGACCACCGCTTGAACGACTCGCATTACTAAAATATCGACGGGAGTACCTAGCAGAGAACGCTTGGTACTGTTGCACGCATGGCCTGACGGAGATTTCTTTGAAAACACGCATGGCAGTCAACGTGTTAAGTAGTTTGAACATAGGTATTAAGTTTTTTATGTATGGTTTCTTTAACCAAAATATAGAAAATTTTGTTTCTTAGTCTTAAAAAAAGATTGTTATATGTATGCTATAAAGATACTACTGTTATTTACAGTCTTTCTTGGAAGTTATTTTATTACGTAATTGCTACATTTTTATATTCATTTATTTTTGTGCCACAGCCCAATAATAAATTCTTTCGATCATATGGTAGGTCCCATCTATAACAGAATGGTTAATGCACGAGTTTCGCAGTCAAAGTTCCGTGCGTATTGGCGCCGATCCAACGCTTGTATCTGCCATCGATTGGGAAACCTGGGAAGATGAATTAGGTAATTAAACACATCCAAACACATTTAACCTATCAACAACGAGTATCTACTTTAAATTTATACGTCCAGCTATATCGTCTGTCATTTACTGCATCGTAGTGGTTCTAAAACGTCAAACATATCAATCCAAATAAACGTTAAATTCGTCGTGTATTTGACTTTATCGTCGAAAGAAGCAAGAAACAACTAATAATTGATTCATACCCTACTTCAGTGAGCGTTGACTACTTCGCTATATTTCTTCTTCTATGCATCGAACTTCTTCGCACATACAGCTTTCCATTCGTTTTAGCTGACTGTGATAAACTAAAAAATTCCATGACATTGATTATTTTTGCGCCATTTCTTGCATTCGAAGTTTCGTCAATTTTTATGAAAATTTACCTCCATCCAAACGAGGATGTTTCTGAATTAACAATAGCGTTCGTGTCCAGCGAATTCGTCCATAAGATTGGTTCCTGTCCGTAACAACCTGGTGGACTTGATCTGGCAGGTCGATCGACCGAATTACAATCCGCATCCAGCGTATCCGTTGCCGGACAAATATTCAGGAAAAGCATGGCAAGACAAGGTCCAGTTGATTCGTATCGACATGGCGTTATATAAGGCCGACGCGTTAGTTCTTACAGCTCTCGACGAAATAGCCTGGCTGTTTAATATTCGCGGATACGATTTGCCAAACACACCTGTCCTCAGGGCGTATGCGGTTGTTACTCATGGATCGATACATTTGTACACACCGCGACACAAGATTTTAAGATCAGTGGACGAACATTTGAAGATGGACCTTTGTTCCCATGCAAATTGCGTGAAGTAAGTGAGATAACATTAATATCTGCTCCATTTCTGTACAATAGAAACTGATAGTAGTACTAATATCATAACATAGATGCTAATCAAGCATTAAGTATAATTGCTGAAATTTTTGGGACAAGTCAATCTTTCCGAGCAATTTGAAAATACGACTTATAGTTCCAATTCAATCATTATATATAAAACTACATAGCGATTGATATGACTTTAAACGATGAATCAGAAAATACACGTGTATGAATTGATAGATTTTACTGTAATTATTAGATTATTATTTACATTACATTTATTGTTGGACGTAAAAAATAACTCTGTACTTTTATGGAAGAAATATATCTTCGTTAATAATCCTTTCACGTTTTGATATCGCACGTTACAGATGGCATAATTACACTTCTATTTGGTACGACTTACGAACAATGTCCCAAGCTTGGAATTTAGTATGGTTGCCGATACGATGTGCTTACAGTCCAGGTGCCTCCATGGAAATATTTAACTCTGTACGTAATAAATTTAGCTACTTATTTGTTCCGAAGATTTATCAAATTATGGTGAAAATTTTAAACAATGAAATATCCCAATTGATTCCTACGACCATGCAAAAAACTGTAATAAAATTCATTCTTCTTCCATCAATCTCTGCGCATTGAAAACGAATCTCCGTAACTTAACCGTTCTACGCACAGCTAAACATATAAAAAACGGCGGTTGAGAAAGTACAGTAGGAATTCGAATACGGTTACCTCCTCGTTCGCGCCATTTTACCGAACACGCTGGGATTCAACTATAGGGGCATTAGAGCGGATAATCCTAGGCAAAAGTACACCTTCTCCGACATGTTCTCCTATCCTCGTAGAGCTTGTTGAGCTTAGCTTGATCCCCACATGACGGGCTGACACACCTCCATAGACGTAGACTAAACATGAACGTTCGTCGGCCGTCCAATGCACGATCTTCTTTCTTATTATTGCATATCGTCAAGGTACAAACCGTATCATTGGTAAATAGATAGAATAAAATAGTCTGTATCATGTTCTCTACGATACTCATGATGGTGAAACGGCTTCACCTTCTTTTCGACATGATAGCCGGTGCTTCGGGACGCCTGGACGCCCGCGGCACCAGAAATCAGGGAGCAGTTTCCTTTCTGTTTCAAGTTCTGTACGAATGATCGTGCAATAGCGTTTAATAGGTTAGATCAGGGCTTCTCAAACTTTTACCGGACCAAGAATCACTTTCGTAAGCGATCGCTTTTCGCGGTCTAATCGAACATCTGATTTTTATGCGTTTATAGGAAATTTCAAAGTTATACGAATAATAGTTACATAGAATACACGTACGTAATATAGAAAGATTCTATACATTTTATACATTCTATACATTCTATACATTCTACCAATGTACTTGATAAGTGAAAGAATTTTTTTACCGATGTAGCACTTCTTTAATTATATTTTGTAGATCCCGCCGGAGAAACGATTGCCAAAACCGTCACCGGTGTTAAGTTTACGAGCGCAAAAGAACGAGGTCGAGGCGGAGGGGATGAGGAGGTCCCACTTAAGGGACGCAGTGGCGATGTGCGATTTCCTAGCATACATGGAGGAACAATATACACTGAATTCGAATGGGTGGGACGAGATGCAAGTAGCTAGACTGGCGAACGAGTTTCGTTACGAACAGGACAAGAATAAAGGTATCTCGTTCCCTACGATCGCTGGATACGGACCTCATGCTGCTATTCCCCATTACGAACCTAACAATCTAACGAATATCAAAATTGGACAAGCGTCGACCCTGGTTGTGGACTCGGGAGGACAATATTTAGGTAACGGAATTTTGATTCTGTGATTAAATCTCATCCTTGTATTATCCTAGACTTTCAAGAAGTCTAAACAAAATTTTTAAGCAAATATTACAAATTTTCTTCGAGCAAACGTGTAAACATCCAAAGAAAATAAAGGAAGAAATTTTCCTTCGGTTAATTAAGAACTGGCAAAAATCATGGAACCTTTCTACTCTTTTTTAACATTTACCTTGTTTCGTAAACAGATGGCACTACAGATGTCACAAGAACGCTGCATTTTGGTACGCCAACAGAAGAACAGAAAAAAGCATACACAAGAGTGTTAATCGGAGCAATACAACTGTCTTCTTTGATCTTTCCAAGCAGTTTGAAATCCAACCAGCTGGACATCGTTGCAAGAGCACCATTATGGAACATTGGTTACGACTACTTGCACGGAACTGGCCATGGAATCGGTCACTTTTTGTCTGTCCACGAATGTTTGTCTCATTACTTTGAAAAAATTAAAGACTCGCTTACGTAGACGATTGATCGAATGATCTACGTTTCTTTGATCTGAATTCAACGTTAATCACGATCTTTACTCGATCTTTACGATCATATGGAAAATGTTGTTAGTTTCGATTAAATTGCGGATATTTATACGTTTATGGTGAGAAATTTAGAGGTGCAAAAATGCACAGTATACACATATGCATAATATGCAAAAATATATGATATATCCAAAATACAGTACTCGTTGCAATATTTAAGCGATATTATACGACATTAATAAAACAATTCTATACCTAGGTTCGATTTCTTCATTATATTCGTAAAAGTATGAATTTGCATAAATATCCGCAGTCTATTTATGATAAAACATTATTGATCAAGATTTAATTGAATTTAGAACTTTGAATAACTGGAAAGTCCTTTGTAGCACGTTTCGAATTGTTATTCATTAATGATTAATATTAATCGTAATGTTAATATATTTCCAGCACCTATTGGTGTATCATACGGACAGCCCGTATCATCGGATAAAGTTTGTGGACCTGTTGAATTAAGACCAGGATTCTTTTTATCAAACGAACCTGGTTACTACAAAGAAGGCGACTTCGGCGTTCGTTTGGAGAACATCCTTGAAACGATGGAAGCAGGCAAATCAGTAGGTACTTTAATTCAAATTATTTAAAAATTAGAGAAATTCTCGGTAAAAATGTATCTCTTTTTAGAAAACAGAAATTTTTTTGAAATTCAGGGACGTCACGTTAGTTCCATATGAACCAAAGTTGATTGACTACGATATGTTAAATCCATCACACGTAAGCACTAATTAACAATTAATTAATGAGCTTTTTTTATCTATATAGATTTCAAAAAATATTTCAATAACTCTACAGATACGATGGTTAAATAATTACAATCGCCGAATTAGGGATGAAGTAGGTCCAGAGTTAAAGAAAAGACTAAAAATGGATGCTTTCAATTGGATGTTGAAGAAAACTGCAACCATTCCAGAAGTAAGACCAGTCGACGAAGGATTGCTTTTTGGCCGTTCTCATTCGACACCTTCTACATTCAAACAATTAAATGTACTAGTTTGCTTTACTTTCCTGTATCACATTCTATTCAGTAAGTATATAAAGAAAACAACATTTAGAATAAAAAAAAGATTTGCCTTCTTGAAATTTATATTTGTATGTTTGTATATTTGTATGTTTTAGATTTTTCAGATGTATGGAGTTAATTAACGTATATCCAAAAGGAGAATGAGCAAATATAGTATGATTGAAAATTAATTTATGCCATGAGCAAGCAGTTTCGAAAACTATGCTTAAATTGGCGTTATTTTAATATACGTATATTAAAATTATTATTTTTATACGTTACTGCCAATTTTAAATATACAGGTGTTGCAATTATAATATGATAGTATTATTATAATATGATGGTATTGCTAAAAAATAAAAACCATTAGGAATATTAGAAAAAATTTTTGCACATAGAAAATCTACTATATGAATATATAAAAATATTTATAGACTTATATTTTGTAAATATATGTAATTTATTGTATGTATAAGGAACAGGGATGTTATCATAAATTGTATTTTACTTACTGATAAACAAGCAATTTTTTAGAAATAAGCTCCAGTTACTTTAGAGAATAAAGAAAGTAAAGAAAAAACAAGTTTAATATTGTATATTCATTTCTTCACTAGTGTTTCTTACGCTTCTGTTTCTATATTAAATTCCTAAAATTTCTAATAATTGAAATACTCAGTATTAAAGTAGGATTAAAATAAGATAACTAATATAATTTTTAATAAATTGTTATTTATTTTTATTCTACATGATACTTTAGATTCTTTTAACTTTTGGGTTTGAGCCGCAAGCAATGCGATCGTGCTGTTTAGATTTTGTATCGAAAAATCCCAGTACATTTGAACGCTACGAACGCCTGACGGTATTTGGTATTTCATTGTTATCTTCTCAATAATTTTTATTGAACAAAACTTGAAATATTTATAAACTAATAGTACGCATATATAATAATATAGATGTATTTCATAAAAATAACAAATATGATGAGCGCTATTACGCCGTTTGTTTCTCTTCGTAAACGATTAGGACAAGCGCTATCGCGCTGTTAGGGATTTTTCGACCCTGTTTTTTCAAAGACTACTGGGATTCAAACGGTTAATTATAATACAAGAATCTTACTTTTTCTTACCCTCCTCTATCTTCATCTGTTTCACATCTGTCATCACGTGAAAGAGTTTATAATTTGTTAAAATATTTTCTGAAACAGTTATTAATATTATATTTTAAGTATTTAAATAGGATTTAGGGAATACAAATTTACTTTAGTAATACTGTATTATCATTTTATATCTAAAAACATATTCTTACCTACTATTTGTTTATCTATTTGATACTCTTGGGATATTCTTTTTATAGAGTATTCTACTGCATTTTCTTGATGTTTAGTCAAAAATGTTACTACTTCTTTTATGGTACATTTACCCTTCCGAGGAACAAGCGATTCATAAAATTCATCTAAAGAATATTGACTTCTATCCTGTGGTAATGGCCTAGATGAGGCTTGTGTTGGTTCAATCTAGTAATAAAAAAAAAATTTATTTCATAATAGTTACAAATAAATAAATACATCCACAAAAGATTTCTAAATGAAATATACCTCTGGATCTTTGGACTGAACGAAGACACTCTTTAAACGATCATTTAATTCATGGTCCTTTTTGTACTGAGTGTCTTTCAAATTAGGTTTTACTAAAATAGAAATAACTTTTAAAAATGTAAAAAGCTATTATTACATGATATAGAAAATGACTAATTCTTAAAACTGGTACTCTTGTTTAAAAAAAAAAAACAAAATTTTATAACATACAACTTTATCTCACATTTTGCCATGCAAAAGCTATAATTAAATAACCTATATCACTTAAGTTTAAGCTACGTGTAAAAAAATAAAAATAATTGTTTTATTTCTTTTACCTCTGTAAATTCTATTATTTCTATTCTATCTGTATCTATATCTATTTCCAAAAATTCTTTTATTTTCAATTCTAACAAAAATGTTAATCTAAAAAATATAAAACTTGAAATAGAATTTGAGAAAGAAATTTACATTTATCTACAACTTCTCTTTGTCTCTGTACTGATGGATATTCAGGAGCAGGAATTGGCTTCTCCTTATCAAGAATACGTGCTGTACGATTTTCAATGTTAAATGAACGAATTGGTCGCGTAATATAAGAGTACACTTTTCCCATTTCTATAACAAAAAAAGAATATTTAATATATATCGCTAAAAGTATAACTTAAATTGTATTTTATATACATATATATTTAAAAAAAACGGAACAATTTTAAAGAAGTTATTGTGTTTTCATACCAACTTTTTGGTTAATATTCTTGTTTATACCAGATTCAATACTTTGATTTCTATGCAATAATATTATTTTATTTGATGAAAGTAAATCTAAATATTAAATTACAAAACGAATATTTTTATTTCAAGTTGTAAAGATATTATTAGAAGTTACTATTGCGCTACTCAGAACATTTATTACTTTGTGACCACATGGTTATAGTTAAGACAAAAGTAATTTTTTTGTTACTGACTTTGTTCTATACTGTTTGGACGTTATTTGGTAACAAAGTTCCAACACATTTCTCAAATGAAATTATACATTTTGATATTATACATATTTTGCAATAAAAAAATATTTCTACAAAAATGCATAAAACATTGAATACTATTGGTGAAAACTAGAAATCAGAAACGTTGTTGATAGGTTATTAACAATATAATACGTATAATTTAATTTTCTATTAGGCCATTCAGTACTTAACATTCCATTATTTGAATATTAACTATGAAACAAAAAAGGCAAAAATCAAGTATATAATAAGTTTATAGTCATATAAATGTTTGATATAGATATTTAATTTACGCAGGTTAGAAAAGTTAGGAAAATAAAATTTTATGTGTTTACGAACACACCTATCCGCCATTAACGGGACGAGTTTCGGAACGTTCAGTAAAATTAGTTGCATGCAGGTTCTCGTGAAGACGCGCTGAAAAGAAACATACCGTATGTGTCAACGATTTTCTAATATACCAGTTAAATGTGATAATTTATGTAAAATATAAAATTAATAGTTCAAGATTTATCGATAACGAGTCACCGTAATATGATTTGCACAGAAATAGATTAGAACGTAACTACGTGTTCAACAGCTTACGCGTAACCGCCAAAATTACGGACAGAAACGCCATCTTGTGCAAAGATGTTGACATTTTACTAAATTAAGAAAAATTACATGATCGCTATTTTGTTCGAGTCCTACGACTCGATTTTCAGTATTTAGAAATATAAAAAAATGCTAACTTCATGTATTAATTGATCCATCGACCAGTTTTGTCAATAATAAGGTGATAATGATGTTGCTAGCGGAAAATCGCGTTAAAGAATTAGCCTCTTGTGTATATCTTTGTGTTTACAAACACAGAACAGACTAAACTCCTTTAGCCAATTTTACTGATATAACACAATTTTGTTTGCAGAAAAGGACATAACACAGGTTAAAAATGTTTTACGCTCATTTCGTGTTGGCCAAAAAAGGGCCGTTAGCACGTATTTGGTTAGCCGCTCACTGGGATAAAAAATTGACGAAAGCCCATGTATTCGAGACGAACATTGAAAAATCTGTAGATGGTATATTACAGCCAAAGGTATTTATAAAATACGCCTTTTTTAATTTTTATGTATATGAACTTATAAATTTCTAATATTCTTGTTATGATTCTAGATTTATGACAATATGAATTTTATGTTTTTTTAGACATTACGTAAGATCTTTTATAGTAGAGTGTTACTTAAATATATATTATCTAAATCTCACAGATTTTTGTTCATTTTATTCTATTTTCTAGAATACAATATTTTTTTATGAAAAGAATTCTTAATATTTCTATAAAATATATGGTTTTTATTTTTTGTGTCACTATTTTATTATAGGTAAAAATGGCTTTAAGAACATCTGGTCATTTATTGTTGGGTGTGGTACGTATATATTCAAGGAAAGCTAAATATCTCTTAGCCGATTGTAACGAGGCCTTTGTCAAAATAAAAATGGCCTTTAGGCCTGGTATGGTAGATTTACCAGAAGAACATAGAGAAGCTGCTGTAACAGCTATAACATTACCTGAAGTGTTTCATGATTTTGATACAGCAATGCCAGAATTAAAGTAAATATATAAGAATTAAATAGAAACTTTAATGAAGATAATTACATAAAAATAAAAGCTTATTCTATAAATATTGTTATTTAATACTAATGCTATATTTCAGAGATGTTGACATTGAAGCACAATTTAGTTTAAACCAGTCACGAGCGGAAGAAATCACTATGAGGGAAGATTATGGCAGTTTAGCTTTAGTTACGCATGATCAAGGATTTGGTGACATGAGTTTTGATGCTGAACCTCCAGAATTGTTAAGACATGCTGGTGCTGTAGAACCATCATTAGATCAGGTATGTTTTGTCACTTTAACATGTTGACATTTTATATGAAGAATAAAATCTATATTCATTTTTCAGACTCATATGTTGTTCACTGATGGACCAGGGATCGAAGCAACTTTAGAGCAAAAGGAAAAAGAACCAGTACCAGGTCCATCGGTAACAGCGCAAGCTATGGATATAGATATGCCAATTAGAGATGATGGTTTTGGTGGTCATCTTGGTCAAGATATTATATGTAAGCAACTTACATTAATATATGTAATTGAAATGATAATTATATTTATAACAAGCTTTATTTCTTTATTTAGCTGGTGGGTTGTTTGAGGGTGGTTTATTTGATGAAGCACCAATGGGTGAAGTACCTGTACCTGAGGTGAGTGCAGTAGCAGAAACACAAGAACCTGGTGTAGTTTCTGGAGGTCCACCTTCTGTGCATGATGAATCAGAAGAAGAAATGGGAGATCGTTTTGGAGGTCCACCATCTCCCATGGATGGAATGAGGTAATTAATAAATTGTATTTTACACATTCAAAATTTATATTAAATAAATGTATGTATATATCATATTAAATTTAACATTTTCTGTATAGTACTGACGAATCCAGACCCGTTTCTCCAGCTGCACCTGGTGAAGAAATTGAAGGAAGAATAAGTGTTGCCAGTCGCCGTTTCACTCCTGCTCCACCCAATGTCCCTGAAGAACGTCCAATGGAACCTATGGAAGAAGCTCCACCTCTACAGGATCAAACTACGTTATTACATGATGAAGAAGAGAGTTTCGCTCTCGCACCTGTTGATACATCTGCCTTAAAAGGTTTGTGATATTATATTTTATTTCAGTTGTGATATTAATTGTTATAATCTAATTTTAATAAAATTAATAGGATTTACAAAAGCAAAACGCAAGCGTAAACTCATTGTGGATGAGGTAAAAAATATCTCTGGTGAAGAAATGAAAGCACAATTATCAGATATTAGTGACATTATTACTACATTAGATTTGGCACCACCTACGAAAAGATTAATGCATTGGAAAGAAACTGGTGGAGTCGAAAAATTGTTTGCTTTACCAGGAAGACCAATACCAGCACGTGTATTATTTAAGGTAATGTATTTCATATTTAATAATCATCAAGTATGTATGTATCTGCCATTTAAAAAAAATATAATTTTATTTTCTAACAATATAGAATTATCAACGACATTTAACTAGCAAGTCTTACGATCATGAGGACTTTGGACGTTTAGTAGGTGAAGAAGAAGGCATGCCTTTAGAACAAATGAGAGAACCTGCAGAACCTGATTCGTATGAACAAACTATTCTCAGTAAACGCATGGCTCGCAAACGAAAAGCACCAGCGGATGAAGAGGTACATCATATTGTTTATTTTTAAATCTTTCTTCTATTATAAAACCTCTTTTTTAAAACTGTATGAGTTTATTAATGTATTTTATTATTTTTAGATAAGGCCACCACCTCCAGCGCCAGCACCTCCTCCAATAGATGTTGCCCCTGAAGCAATGGATGTTCCTAGTATAGTCCCCCAACCAAGTCTTCCCTCTGCAGAATCACCAGTACCTCAACCTGAGATGTCTTTACCAACTGAATCATCAGTATCTGAAATTAGTGGTATTGTGCCTCCTATTGAAGAAGCGGATATGGTTCCTGTAGTTCCCGAAACATCTTTAATTCCTTCAGAAATTCCTGAAATTCCTCCTAATGAAGCTATTACTGCATCTGAAGAACCAGTTGTTCCACCTACACTAATAGAACCAGAAGTCGTTCCTACACCTGTTGAAATGCCACAAATGGAAAATATGGGCTATGATCAGGTTAATTTTATTCCTTAGATATATATAAATATATGATATTATATTACGCAGATATTAACGAATTTGAATATACATAGGCGCAATCTCAAGTACCCTATATGGGATATGATGAACATCATCAACCACCCCACACACCAGCTGTATCAGAAAGAGGACCAGCAACGCCATGGAATCATGAAGATTATGAATTTCCACCATCTGTAGGTCCTGTACGTATAATGTTTATTTACTTATATTAAATTATAATACATTCGAAGCAACTAAATGTATAATATAATCTTTTACTTTTCTAGCAAGAAGAACAACAAATAGATGAAACTTATGAACAGTTTGAAGAACGAGTTCTTAATAAGAGAGCATCACACATGTATCATGTTATCAAAAGTAAACTAGACACCAAAGATAGATTGACACTATCAGAAATGGCATATAAAAACAATCGTAAGCAGGTTTGTATTCTAGCAGAACTTATAATTGTATAATTGTAATACAATTGTAGAAATTTAATTCATGTTATTATTGATTCATTCTTTTAGGTTGCGCAAAAATTCTACACATTATTAGTTCTAAAAAAATTCCAAGTATTAGAGCTCAATCAAGACCATCCATATACTGAGATTGTAGTCAGTAAAGGACCAAAATTTGAGAATCCTGCATTATAAAATTGCTATAGGTATTTCTTACCATACATTTATTGTTAAAAAATGATGGAGACAGAGAGGATTGTAGCTATTTTTAATCATACATAAAATAAGCGATTTATCTAAATTCTTTTGAAAGATAAATTGTAAAATAATATATAAAGCTATTATAACTCTTTGGGAATATCTGCATAAGACAAAAGAATTTTATAAATCATGTTTTAAAGTCCTGATTCAGGAATGTATACGTTTTGTATAAATCAAAGTAGAATTATTTTGGACCTTCTGTATCTTTATTGTGATAAAAAAATTTAATCAAAGATACGCAAATATATTACCATTGATAAATGTTTTACATTGGCAAAAAATCAATTGTCTTCATTAAATTTATTATCAATCCGAACAGGGTTTGTATATAATATTAATATGTAGTAAAAATATATTTTATATCTTAATATTTACAAACAACTTTGAGTCTATACTGCAGGATGGTCCAAAATTACTAATAATTGTGTAAGATAATTTATGAAATTATGATAAAAAGCATTTTGTTAAAAATTTCATAAAATGAAATTATTTGTGATTTAAATCGATGTATTATTTTCAAATTTCTCAAGCTTAAAAATATCAAATGCTTCAATAATTTTTTTTTATTAGCATACTTACACATTAATGCTATTATAAACAATTATTAATGGAAGAATCAAGGGAATGTTTTACGGATAATGCTTTTATGTATTGCAGTCATACTTTAGAATCAATAGTGTGATTAAGTTATTTTTCAGAGATCTATATAAATATTATTTACTATTATATTTTGTTTAAACTCGATATAATCTGTATAGTTACTTTTCCGTATAAATTACTGCAAATTTATGATCTTCTATAGTTTATATTTACACTGTGAACGACATTCCAAAGAGCATTGATTTAATAGTCTCGCTTTTTTGTGTGTTTCAATCTTTTTATTGTACAATTTTTTCATTATATTTTGAAGAAAACGTATTAATTATATAAAAAAGAAATAAAAATTGTTTGACCCTACTATTTTTTCAAAGAAAATAGCGTTATGGTTAGTGCTTTACTCCGACCATAAAAAAATGTTCAATAATTTATTGTTATATATGTATACCAGTTCCATGGAATACATGTGTTAAATCATATTTAAAAAAAGTACTATATTTTATCAAATTAACATGTCTAAAATTTCTCGAAAACGATCATATAACATTGTAAATATACATGCACAGCAAATAACATAACTATCATTACGCACGTAATGGCGTTTAAGGCGTATCATGAAAAAAATCGACTGCTATACCATATACTTAAAATGCCTGATTGTAAATAGTCTCATGATTCACTAATTAATATACATCTGTTTATAAAATAAAAAAAAGATTTCTGAAATATTTTCTTTAAAATTTGAACCCTAAAGTACATATCATATAATACTTAAAAATATTAATTATTTTCCATTAATAAACTGTTACATGTGTAAAAATTTATTAAATTTGAAGATTAAAATTAATTTTAAGATCTTTTTGCTTTAATACATGCCGTGTACGATATACACATGACGTGTTTATGCATTAAATGCTTTTTTATAACAGGTGTATTCGTTGTATTGAATATATCTAAAATTGTTATTTTAAGTTAACAAATTCCCTTTCCGATATGACTATACTTAGTTTTCGAAAATTGCACTTTGAATGATGAACAGCATATTATATATACCTTCAAAATCCCGCCATTTTTTAAATATTAAACATATTTCACACTGATATGATAAATTTTACATGAACTATAAAATTTGTTATGTTTCCAATATTTTAGTATGTTCTCCTATTATTATTTAAAGCGTGAAATATATACACAATATTTTTATATGTGAAAGCTTTATTTTATTTATTACCAGCAAATTCATTCATGAGCGTTAATATTAAATTGTAATCCTTATTACTTAAATTATGAAATAGTATTTGAAGTGAAGAATAATTTAATCTTTCTGGTATAACAAATCATGGGAAAAAGATGTGTAAACCCATTTTAATTCTACTCTTCCAATTCACCAGATTCCATTGCTTCGCGGTATGATTTATCCTTCGTACGTTCTGGATCTAGTTTAATCATATCATCGATTCTAAGGATAGTTATCGCTGCTTCCGTGGCAAATTTCAAAGATTTTATTTTCGAAATTGCTGGTTCTAATACCCCAGCTTTTTTGTTATCTTTAATGGTACCTTCAAGCAAATCTAGACCAACCCTATAAAAGAAAATTAATATTGCTTTACATTATCATTAAAGTATGTAAAATAAATGTTATCATGTAATATTTATTTTAAAATATTACCACTTTAGATCAGCAAGATCTGCTTTTGTTTGACTGGAATTGTGATAAGCACGTAATTTTGCAACAAGATCTGTAGCATCCTGTGCCGCATTAACTGCTAATGTTTTCGGTATAATCAGCAATGATCTTGCGAATTCAGCAATAGCTAATTGTTCTCGAGAACTCTATAAAATATAAATGTTCCAGCCCAAGAATGATTTAATAATCCGTAATATTACAAGAAACTAAACTTACGAGTGATGTAGCAAAATTTTCCAAATAAATTGAAAGTGCTGCTTCAACACAGCCTCCTCCCGCAACCACACTTTTACTTTCTAAAACTCGTTTTACTGCGCATAATGCATCATGCACAGATCGTTCCATTTCATCACAGTAGTAATCATTTGGTCCTCGTAATATCAAAGAACTTGCTGTTCTTGCTTTTGGCCTATTATAAATAATATAAAAATAATTTAGCTTTAAAGTCATTCTTTTTTTTAATCCCCTGCCATACTTTTATGAATATGAGTCGTGATGAGAATTTTGAGCCAAACCTAAATATCACGAGTCAGGCTCGTGGTCCTAATCTCGAGCCAAGTATGAATGTCTCGAATAATGTCTTTTTTCTAAACACCGGGGCGGCTATGTCGCACTCAGTCGCACGATATCATGTTTCAAGTTCCGACACTGTCTCCGCCGCTTCGACTCCTTTCCCGACCATTCGGGCACAACGTTCGAGCGCGGATTTTTCCAAGTTAAATGGTATGGCAAGGGGTTAAATAACGAACTTAAAAACAAACCCTTTAATAAGAATAAGCTCATCGTCGCAAACCATTTCTTGTACTACTTCAGCAGCTTCTCCAAGGAAATTAGAGTCAAAACTTTCTTCTCCTTCCATATTAGTTAAAGAAGTAAGAAACTGAGCGCCTGTAGCTTTTGCAATTCTTTTCAAATCTGCTTTTTTGCATCTACGAACTGCCATTGCTTTAGCTTCTATAAAATACTAAACAAATACAAAAAATTATATGAATTGGCCATCTTTCAAATAAAAACATGCGATAATCTGTATATAATTTAAATATACTTTTAAACAAAGGTCATCAATTCCTCCAGATACAAGAATGACATTTGTACCCGCTGCAAGAATCTTTTGAATACGCTCTTTTGTAATATCTGCTTCACGTTGCCGCACTGCTTCTAACTTTTCAGGATCTGTGATCAGTACCTCAACTCCTAATTTCATTTTCGTCTTTTGCAAAGAGAAATCTAAACATGCAATTTTTGCATTAACTATTCTTTTAGTCATTGCTTGAGAAGCTACAGTGCAATTCAGTGCATAACCCTGCACTATTACAGACTCTCTAACACTTTTCCCATGAGCCTTTAAAACATTAACTGCTTTCACAGGGTATATAAATCCTCCTTTTCCATCACTAACTTTTACTGCATTTGAAGCATCAACAACCATGTTTCCAAAGAAATCAGCATCACTATTAATTTATTAAGGAAATAATCATGGTATTACAACATTCAGTTGCTATAAATATAATAATATGATAATTATGAAATTTAATTTATATAATGAAATAAAAAGGATACGCTCCAATGATTTTACTGGACATAGAAGTTTTTGCTACATTAACTAAACAATCTCTTCCAAGCTCATCTACACTAACAGTTAAATGTTCTTGAATATATTTACAGGCTTCCCTAAAATATAAATGATTGGAACACACATATAAATTATCTTTACTGTCTTAATTAATAAGTTAATAATAATTGTATAAATCTTTTTCAATAATGTGAGACTTACTTGCAAGCAAGCCTATAGCCACTAATTACAGATGTTGGATGGATCTTTTGTTTTACAAGCTCATCAGCATTTTTTAATAGTTCAGCTGCAACTATTACCTGTTTAAATAGAAAGATAAATTATTTCTTATGTGGAAATAATTTATTTACATTATTTTAAAAACAAAAAGTTAAATAAATAAGCTTACTACTGATGTGGTTCCATCGCCAACTTCTTCATCTTGTAGTTGAGCTAATTCTACCAAAACTCTTGCAGCTGGGTGTTCAACTTCTAACAAACGTAAAATAGTTGCTCCGTCATTAGTAACTGTAACATCCTATAATAATTCAAGTATGTAAAGTACAAATTCAAAAAATAATATAATCTTTATACAAGCATACAAGAATGTATTTTGTAAAAACATTTACATACTCCAATGTCATCTACAAGCATTTTATCCAAGCCAACAGGACCCAAAGAACTCTTCACTATATTAGCGATTGCACATGCTGCCATGACTATAAAATAAAAAACAAAAAGGAATAAAATAATTATACTTAATATACCAATTTTATGTATATTCAACAAAATGTACACCTTTTATTTTTGAAATTTTTTATTTAAAACACTATTTTATCATTACATACACATATAATATATATATAATATAATATATATTATTCTATTTATTAATATATAAAAATCTTTCTAAGAATAATTGACAGAAATATCCACATTTGAACAAATATCGAATAAATTGAAGTATAACCAAATTCTGAAATAAAATGCGTTAGCGACATACCATTTTGAGTTCTTACAGGAGCCCCAGACTGTCGAATACCGCCAACAACTAGAGGACTGGCTACTGTCGACATTTTATAATATTTTTATCACTTTTCTTTGATATTATAGGTAAACGATAATCTCGAAATTTCAATTGCCGACTAAACTATTACCACAATGCGATCCGCGTGTGCCGTTGCTGATGATTGATGATGATGATCAGCGACGCCTATCCCAGTTACTTCCTTTTACGGACAAACTTAACGTTATATTCTATTGGTTAAATTCCCCTAAAACAATATTTCATTGGTTCAAATTGGACAAAACATGTCTTCTATTGTTTTCCAGAAGCACTTACCAACATATTCTTAATATACATATGTATGTTATAATTATATAGTTATATATTTACTTGATATAGTTTGTAAATACTTGCAAAGTAAGTATTTACTTATCTTACACTTAATTAATATGGAATCTTTCATCAAATATTGAAATTATAAATTGAAATGTATATGTGTATTTAAGCTATTAGATATTAATTATAAGTTACAATTTATAATTAATGATAAGAGATACATATATAATAAAAATGTCATTGTTAAACATTGTTTTTATTGATCGTGTTGCGAAATTTTGAATTTTGTTTCTACAGGAATAACTTGCAAAAGTTGGTAATAATTTTCAATTAATACAAGTTAGTGAAGTCAGAGGAAATAAAGTTTAGTATACATAAAAGATTTGTGAAATATTTAAAGTAAAAATAATTTATCTTTTATTTTGAGTAATATTTATATATTTCATTTTAAATGTTAACAATATTATGTAATACTCATTGACAATTTCGTTAAAGCCGAAAAGTTTATACTTAAATAACCTATTTAAATAAAGGAGCTTCTAGTGTGTTATTTAATGTTAAATAATTACTTTCAGGTATGACACTCTTAACACAATTGTATGCTTACACTTTAAAAAACTCCAAATCTCTCATAAATGCTGCTTCTACCAATATAGGTTTGTAGAAAATAAACATATTATATTTTCAATCTTTAATATTATATTTCTTCATAAATTTATTTATATAAAATGGGTGCTATTTCTATGTGGTACTGTTTTTAATTTTTATATTAATAGTATGTGTAAGGCATGCATCAAAAAAATTTAGTGGTAGTACACGTATCAGTCCTGGTCATCCAAGGCCTAAACATAGAGGATGGCGAGTACAAGATGGACATTATGTAGAAAAATCTACAATATTAGCTACACAACGTAAACCTCGATTTCATCCAGGACTATATGTAAATATAAAAAAGAATTGTACTCATATGCCAAATATATGTTATTTGCTAAATAAAGATGTATTAATTATTTGTTTTACAGGTTGGTTTTGGTAGAGATGGTACATTATATGCTTTAGAAAAGGGAAAAGTATTTGTCACCTGTGAGAAGATTAATCCAAATCTGGACCGTGCTTGGGCTAGAGCACACTATGCTAACAGAGAAAACACTGTGATATATAAAAAACATTTTAATGTTATTCCTGATCCACAAGATAATAGATTTGTATTAATTGATGCTCTTTAAATACAATTGTTTTATTGTACTTATATTCTGATTATAAATCAAAAATATAAATGAAAAAAACCAAGATTGTTTTTTAATGTTTCATAAGTTTAATCATATAATATTATTCAAGTATTGTTAAACATTTTCAAATGTAGCACTTTCTGCCCATTGGAATGATTGATATTTTATGATTTGGTTTTCAGAAAAGGAAGCATATACTTGTGTTTTTCGAACATGGCAAGCAATCCGGCACTGTGCTGAAAGTTCAGTTATTGGAATTTCCTCTTTTCTATCTTTACATAAAATTATGAATTGGGAGTGAAACATAATGGGATCTCCTATAACAAAAATATAAATAATTTAAATATTTGTCTATCTCTATTAACAATATATAAACAATATATCTTAGATTACCAGGATAAGCCAAAAAATCTCCTCCAAATTTTTCTCCATTTGTTACATAATATCCTCTTTCCCATAAATCTTTATATGTCTTATATCGAAGTTGTTGTTTCTCATTTGAAGGATACTTCCATTCTATTATTTCTATATCATTTTCATCTGTCCATGGGTATGCTGAAAACATATTTCCATAAAATACCTAAGAAATAGAAATAAATATTTTAGATATAAGTGTAGTATCGTTTAATTTCATGCTTTTTCTTCTGGTCAATATCATTTTTCTCCTTACCTGTATGGGTTTGAATCAAAGCTTCAGTTTTGTCTAATTTGGGTAATTTTGCCATTTCTTCCTTTAATAAATCTTGTCTATTTATTTCAATATTATTAAATGCTGCTTGTACTTTTGGATCTAATGATTTCATTACTTTTTTCTTCCTTGTATCTATCCCAAGCATTTTTCGCTTTTTCCCTTCTATAATTTTGTCCATCATACCAATTATCTATAAGAATATATATTATTTCTACCAAATTATAACTTTTTAGTAGGATATCAACATATTTGTAAAAAGTATTCCCTTACTAACCTGTTTTTGTCTTTCTTTCTTTAAACATTTTTCTTGTTCTACATATAATGTATTTCTATATTCTTCAAAAGCTTGTTTTAGAGAATTGGATGGTGGTTTTTGAAGACATGAATATCGTACGAGACGTGCAATATTCTTTTCAAGCAAAAGAGATACTTCTTCTGGTTGTAAGAGTAATGGAAGACCCAAAAATATATCTTGCCTAGGTTTCTTTGGAAGACAACCTATAAGTTCTCCAATTATTCGATAGTCCTTTCTAAGCTTCAACCAGTCTAGAAACCAGATAAAAGTTAAAATTGATATATTGTACTAAAAAATAAAATTATCATTTATATTTACATCTTTAATTTTAAAAGTAATAGCAGGATTGTATTACCTTCTGCACTCCATATAAAGACATTGTTTCTTGATAAAATTAAGTCTATCATTTTTCTAAGATAATCAACTTTTCAAATCTTTACAATTGTATTAAATATATTTATTTTATATGTAATGTTAAACATTACAATTTATTACATGTTTTTCCATGCTGTTTTCAGTAACCAATCAAATTAGATGTTAAATGCTGATCCACATATGACAATTTTTTAGTAACTTTCCTGATCAATAAACACAAAAATTTCGTTTAATTGCCTCACAATCTTGTAAAGTATTATACAACATTTATAAAAAGGATTGTACATTATATCTAAATACGATATTTATCACGATATTATTTTCAAAATTCAAATCTAAATTATTGTAATTCTTCCTGTGACTTGTTCGACAATAATAACGTTTATGTGTCCATTACTTTCTTTGCAATTGCTAAATTTCATCGCTTACTTCGTTAATACCGAAAATATTACTGTACAATGCATCGATTCTATCACATCATATTACAATGTTAAAACATGGCAAAAATATTTGAATTCAACAGATGTCGCTATTCATCATTTCTGAATAATTATTTTGGGTAGAAGGGGAAGGAAGAGGATTGTCGAACATCTGTCACCAAGCGAAGGCTACGTCCGTTTTAGTCCCAAAAACCGCAATACCGTCATGGTACCCGGTTTTATAATTTTTTGAAGAACATCCAATATATTTGTAATCGGAACCGCGTTAATACAGTAGTTTTATTTCTATTCTAACGTTTGTTCATATTTGGTGAGTGATTAAACGATATACCGATTATTCTTGTTTACCAATTGCGTAATGAACAAATAAACCGAAATTGAAGGGCAAGCCCTTCAATTGAAGAGCTGCTTACCTTTGTGACTAACCTTCAAGTTCGAAACGTGCATACATACTTCTTATTTCTCTGAATTAGACTTACAGTGATTATAAAAAGTATTTGTATATATCCTTATTTTCCAATGATACATTTATTTATCAGGTTCTACGTTTCATCTTCATAGTATTAAATTAAATATTATTAAATTTTTACAGTTATATGAAAGTACTATTAAATGATAAGAAGTTTAACACGTTGACTGTCACGCGCATTTTACACATTTTGTCTTGTATGTCGCGTAAATTGGAATATGGTTCTATACCATAACATTGAATTTTTGCAAAATATGATCCAAATTGTTTACAGTGTTGACAATTTTTGTAAGAATCTAAAAAAGTTCTAAAAAATTCTAAAAAATTTAGTAAAACGTGAGTCACTAATGACCACTGTGGCAATCAACATGTTAATATACTTAGACCTAATTGATTAGTAAATGCTATAAGAAAAAGAATATTGTGCAGATACGTTTTGTAGCCACTAAACGTGTTTTAATAATACTAATTTGTTATAATATTTCTTCTTGTTTCAATATGTTTTATAAATTTTTACCAATTATAAGAACATAATGAATATAGTGTTAAGTAAAGATAATTACTTTTCCCATGCAATGGTCTATTTGAATAGTTTAATATACTGCTGTTAAATAAAACATTTAAAGTTATTTCCGTTATTAATTTTTATTATTAAAAACAATTTTTATATATGCTTTCTATTGTAAAATATATAAATATAGAAGTATAATAATTTATATAGTTTCTAACTTAAAGTATGAAAATAATAATATTTATTTATTACTACAATACAGGAAAGATGAGTTCAGGCAGACCAATCAAATGTGTGGTAGTAGGGGATGGAACAGTAGGAAAAACATGTATGTTAATATCATATACAACTGATAGTTTTCCAGGAGAATATGTTCCTACAGTGTAAGTATAATCTTTGTACATACTAAAACATTTTTTGATTATAATATAATATGAGTAACATATATAAGCTGTGTGTGATTAATACCTTGATGACCACGTTGGTCATATATGACCAGACCATGGTCTCCTGTGACACCATGGTGGTCATTAGTACATCTAACGGTACACTGTGTTAAAACAATGTGGCATTCCTGAGCCAAACATATGATTCTGGTATGGCCATCAAAGTGTTAAAAGATATTTAGAAAATATATTTGTGCTTTTAAATTTAATATTCATATGAATTTTTGTCATCCACTTTTTTCATGAAGCTGTGAAATGAGATAGTTAATATTAATAACTTGGATTATTATTATTATTTGAATTATTATTTGGACAAATTTGAATTGCATTATAATTTTTTAAATTCTAAAATCTTTTCAGAACTTGTAAAATATTTCATTTAATATTTAATTTAAAATTTTTTAAACATAAGTTTTATCATTTTTTATAGGTTTGACAATTATTCAGCACCTATGGTTGTGGATGGAATACCTGTTAGTCTAGGGCTTTGGGATACAGCAGGTCAAGAAGATTATGACAGGCTCCGTCCACTTTCATATCCACAGACTGATGTTTTTCTAATTTGTTTCTCAGTAACAAGCCCTTCATCTTTTGAAAATGTTACCAGCAAATGGTATCCAGAGATAAAACATCACTGCCCAGATGCCCCAATGATACTTGTTGGAACTAAAATAGATTTACGAGATGATCGTGAGACACTTACTGCCTTAGCTGAACAAGGTCTTAGCGCTATAAAACGTGAACAAGGACAAAAATTGGCAAATAAGGTATAAACATTTATAACTGTATAACAAAGTCAGATACAAGAAAATAAATTACAATAATTTCCTAACTGGTAAATAATTTCGAACATAATCTATAGATTCGTGCAGTGAAATATATGGAATGTTCTGCACTCACACAACGTGGTCTAAAACAAGTGTTTGATGAAGCAGTACGTGCTGTTTTAAGACCTGAACCCCAAAAACGCAGACAGAGAAGATGCATTATGCTATAAACAATAAATAATCAAGATTCAATATAGGTAAAATCACGTATAAACTGACAGACTGAAATTAATTTTCTCAGAAACAAACGGACAAAATATGAATGTTTTGAAAAAAGGAAGGTAGCAAACCATGCATTTTAATAAATTCCTCTGGCAGCTATAGTTTAATGCATCATAAATTGAGTACAATTTGCAGCTTGCGTTTTTTAAAAACAAGCTGTAAAACTAACATAAGACTAGAAACTAAATAAAAAAGTATGACATTACTATAATTTTTAACCAGTACTTAATGTTTAAATACATAAAAATAATTCCAAATTTGCATGTATCCCAGGTAGTGGTTTCAGACATTAATAATTTCATACATCAATGCACTAGTCATGTACTAACGTACTATATCTTATTGTTTGCCATTATTTTTTTCATAAAACAACAATTTTCTATTTTATAACATAATGATTTAATTCACGTTGAAACGAGACTAATATGTATTGCAATAACAATTTAGAATGTTGGATCTTAAAATTTTGGTCATAAAGCTGCCAGATTTCTAAATTTTTATACCTATGATAGTAAAAACATTCATTTAGTATACACATATGATAGATATAACAATCAATATACTAACAATTTTTATAAAATGTAAAATAGCATTATAGAATTATTTAAACAGACAGTGCCATAGCAACGAAGAAAAAATCAAATCAATGACACAAACATTTTTTATGTCAGTTCTAGACAATATATGTATGTATTTTTTAAATCTCATATTAGAAAACATTAAAAAAGGTGTAAAGGAATTGAAGAATCTCATAATAAGAAATATTTTGTATTTATCTTAAAATTTTTGATAAATATTATGGTTGTAATATTTCTTTGTACTCTAACAGAAAAATAACACATTATGCATAAAATACTGCCAACAAATATTCATGTACGTCTTTTTGCAAATCTGATAGCTTTATATGGCACACTTTATTGTCTAGAATTTGAACATTCTTCTCGTAACTACATAATACAAAACACGTTGTAATGTATTATGTGCATATTGATATTTATTTTATTTTGACTATATACTGAGTAATCATACTCTAAAGAGAATTTATTACAAAAACACTTTAAAAACTTTTACGTCTGAAATTGTATTTCTGTTGTTGCATGTGGCAGATACAATTTTACAGATTGTTGCAGTGGTGCAATCTGGTTAATGAAAGGCTCTAAATTATTTTTCATAAAAACTGCGGAGTGTATTGTGAAAAGAATAATCAAAATATATATTGAATTACATAAGAAAATGTAATACCAGTAACAAACATATGGTGCAAAGTATGCCTATAATACAGAGAACATAGCACAATTTATTTTAAACAGTAACCATGACATTTTTAACCTTCCATTATTATTTTTATAAAATTCATTTAGATCAATCTTTGCATTTAAAAGGTTAGTAACAGATTTTACAATAATGAATACATCATAGAACAACTATTGTTTTTCTGCTTTTATGTATAAAATTAAAACACATCCATACTTATATTTAATTTATTATTGTGGACTTTTTTCTGTATTGTAACATAGTTCATTTATACTTTATAATAGTAAAACATATTTTGATAATATTACATGCTCTCTATAAAAGGACTCAATAAAAAAATAGTGTGATGATAATTAACAAATATTCCATCACTTATGAACTTGCTATTTTTTTATATTTGGAAGAAAGCTTAGGATATAGAAAGATAGGACATGCGTGCCATATGCTTTCAAATTTATAAAAGAAATATTGAATATCATACTTAGTTGTACTTTTATTCAATGTGCATTTCGAATGAATTAAAAATATGTCAACATATTTAAAAAGAAAAATATTCCTAGTGTAAGTGGGGGTGAATTAAGAATGAGGCATATTAATGCTTGCTAAGTGTACATACTGTAGCATAGTGGTAACATGCTCTAAATTTCAATCAAATTTTAAAAATACTATAGCTATGTTTGTTTTTTCTGACACATTTCAGTATGTACACAATCTATTATCAAATAAATTAATCATGTGATTGAAGTATAGAGTGTGTCGTAAAATGTTTGCAGTAAGCTTTTTATACTTTGTTATATGTGCTATGATCTTGAATAACACAGTTATTTTTGGTATCTTTTGCTGCAATATTTTATAAATTTATGTTTTAGTTAAGAACATACAACATATTTGTAGTTCCTGTGTAAAACGATTGTTTTTTGAATGTTTGAAAAAGCACAATTGAAGATGACATTATTATTATTACTGTTCTACAACAGATTTAAGCCATTTATTATACGAAATAATCAGATATCAGCAGCGTGTTATATAATAATTGTATGTAAAGTTTGCATTTATTGTAAGTAGTGCATTTATTTTACAGTTATTATTGAAGATAAAGTTTATTACACAAAAATTAATTGAAAATAAGGATAAAACAAAGCACAATTTTTTAAATAGTATTTAAATGATATTTAATTTTTAAGATTAATATGAGGAACTATTTGCAGTATTACAATGTAAATAAAAATTTTAATCTTTACTCCAAAATTTACTACTTACACCTGAAATTTTTCTTATTTACTACATTTAAATTAATATATATTTGCAATTTACTATAATAAGAATAATTAATCATAGCTTTATCTTAAGTGAGAAAAAAGTTAAGTTCAGGCAGCTAATATAAAATGTGCAAGTAAAATGTTTTTTAATATGTATATATGATATTTTTTTTAGCAAATAGGATCAAAGTTGATAAATATTTGTGTTAATAGCATAACTATGAATCTATACAGGTTGGTAAGATGAATTACACTACTTACAACTTGTGCATTTAATAAAACGTCGATATTGATTTCTCCCTTTTTTAAAAACAAGAAAGTAACAGTAATGGATGCTACAAACCAAAGTTGAATGTTACTTCTAATGTAACACTTATAATCTTTATTACGTATTATTGCATATAAGTATAGAAAAAAATGAATGTATGAACTGTAAAAATATTCTAGTCACCATGAATTTGATTTTATTTATAAATGAGAAGTGTTTTATTAAAATTTGTATTCAATTTATATCTAATTAATAAACATTTTTTATTGAAAAAAGGAAACAATCAAACTGAAATGATAAAGTGAAGGACATGAAAGTATTGATCTAATTTAAGATATTGTCAATTTAAGTAAAGCAGAATAAACCAAACAAGGAGGATAAGAAATCATTAGAATACAAATGTATGTACATGTATTAAGTAAATTTAATCGTCAGTAACTTAGAAACAATATTTATCTATTTTCTTAAAATTTCTGTAAAATTGCTAATTTCTGTACTAATAAAACAGCACAAGAGAACATTATATGAATACAAATAATATTTTATTTATATTCCACTCATAATTAATAATACTAAAAAATTTTTACATAAGTTATGTTATTATATTACATAACAGTTAAATTTTTATTAATAAAATAGTGATAGTCATTGTATTTTCATAAATGAACTCTTTTGCTGTTAGTACAAAAGTGACTACAAAGATAAAAATTGAAAAATTAATTTTACCTATCCTATTTTCTTATGAAAAATTCAAATTACAGTTGAATATTGAATAATAATCAAAGTGTAATTATATAAATGCATGTTCTACATACCACAGGGAAGCATTTATTTTTATTTATATGTATTTCAAAAAGAACTTCTTAAAATAAAGTACACACACAATGAGAAATACTTAATTTTTAGTCAAGATCCTCATTTTATAGTTTAACTTTTTAAAATATCACATGATTGTATTAAAACATTTGAAGCAAAAATTATCATAGAAGTTAAAGAATCTTTTACAAATGTAATACAATGAATAGACTAATTATATGAATAAATTGAATTATATGTATATGTATATCTAACTCATATTTTTATTTTTATTATTTCAGTAGAATTTAAAATGTGAAAAGTAGCTAGCTTTTTACACAAATTAGCTAGAAATCTTGAATGGGTTTCAAATATTTAAATTGATTTCAAATATATTAAATAAGGAATAAGCTAAAGCAAAAATTAAATAATTAAATGGTCGGACATTTTTGGTAGGAAGTGTCGTTCTATTTTATCATGGAAATTAATGGATTATTTTTTTAACAAGTTTTTAAAGATAATATATACATAAAAAACAAATATATATAAATAACTACATATATAAATAACTACGACTTCTCAAACATGTTCAATTAATCTTTTAACATCTATTACATATATCGCTGCAAACATAACCTTTAGTTTTTAAAGTGTATATGTAATTTTAAACAATGTTACATAGGACAATCTGTAATATTATGCGAAGGACAGCATGTACAAATATACAAATATCGTATGGATTAAAAAGTGTATTGAACTTAAATACTAAACGATATAATTTATTTCTGAATTGTTCATACCCACAACAAAATTTGAATTCCATGTTATTTGTAAGATTCAAGAGTAAAGGAAACATTTCAAGAAAAGTAAGATAATTTTAGCACCCTTATATTTGCTAAGTATTTAATAATTTTAATGATTGAAGATATAAAGCACTTTAGTGACCAAATTTTAAAGTATAAATTTATATATACATAGAGTAAGAGTAAAGATGAAGAATCTGATGAAGATGAAGAGTCTGATGAAGATGAAGAGTTTGATATTGATGTTGATGACTATTTAAATACAGATAAATCAAAGGTAATTGTAATTACAGTACCTTCTCTTCGATTGGATGCTATTGCTAAAGCTGGGTTTGGAATATCACGCAAGTAAGTTAATATCATTGTTGTTAAAATATTATTTAAATAAATGATGTATTATAAAGAAATGTTGAACATTCCAGATTGTACATATATATAAAATTTTGATATGCACAGTTTTGATATAAAACTACTTGTTATTATGAATAATCTTAATCGAAATAAAAAATTTATTTATTTGATCTATTTCTCTAAAAATATTTCTTTTTCTTTTTAGTAAACTGGATAAAGATTTTTACAACAGTAACTTACGTGTAAATGGAAAAAAATGCTTTAAGAAAGGAATGATGGTATGATCTTAAATAATAAAATACATTTAAAATATCTAAAAATATTATTATATTAAAATAGAAATACATTTTACATCTTAACTATATAGATGCATGTTGGAGATGAAATAGATGTCATTCAGAGACAAAGTCCTACAAATCCAAACTTTTTGATAATAAATCGATGTACATTACAAGGAGTTAATGCAAATCCCGAAACAGATAGTATTAAAGTAAAATTAATTCAAAATAAATCTTTATTAGTTGAAAATTATAAAGATAAGTGGGACAATAAAGAATAATTGTATGAATAGTAAAAGTACATATATATATATATATATATATATATATATATATATATATAATTAATTTATATATAATTAATATGTACATAATTGATAGGTATGTAATAGGTTTATGTGTAATAGATTTTATGTATACAGAACAAATAAATTTTTAATAATACAAGAACTAAATTCACAAAGAAATTATTTATTAAAATAGTTCTATATAAAATGCAGTTCTTGTATCTTACTGAATGTTCATTTTTGCTAGTGTACCTTCTATAATTTTATTACACTGAAAAAGAAATGTATTCTTTGAAATTATATTTTAAAGTATATAAATTTTGTATCAAATTAAAGCAAAATACTATACACTTACGTAAGCTACACAAAGTACTCCATTTGAATATAAGTTATTTAATTCTTTTAATACCTTAGTAATACTAGATGCATATTTAATTTTCTAGAAAATAATAGTAATACATAAATTAATAATATAAACAGCATTGAATTCTCAATAAAATGAAATATAAGATATTTACTTCCAAAACAAATATTGTATCATCATCATTTAAAAATGGTAAAAGTGCAACTGCTAAATGATCTTGTTGGCACTGAAAACAATACTTTATGATGTTAGTGAATTTTAAGCCATGTACGACTGGACATGAATATAAAAGTTGTAAAGCTTCAATGCATTTTTCAATTTGTTCAGAGGTCGGATTTATATCCATTTTTCTGAAAGGTTCTGAAATTGTTACTTCCCATGCCAATAAATATCCATTAGAATTTACAATAATACTTATATTTCGTATTTGTAGTAAAATTTTTTTTAATTCATTAATCTGCAAACATAACAGGAATATATAAAATATTATTTTTACGTATTCTAAAAATAGTTTAATGCGTGTTATTTACCATTAATAATTTAGCTAATTTAGTTAAATTTTTATCCCAGAGAGAATATTCATATATTTCAAAATCTATGCAAAGCTGTGCAATAATAACAAGTGCTTGCGATGAATAACTTTGTGTTTTCCATAAAATTTGTACAAGTTCATATTTAGGACATGTTTCAAATGTATTTATACTGTAACCTATTCCTAATAATTCTAATTTACTTATATATTTCAAAGATCTCATATAATTTCTGAAATATAAATATTTAAAAATATTACTTGAGATAAAACATAAAATTTTTTAAATTAAAAATATAAAAAAATTAGAAAACAATTACCTGATTGTTTGGTAATCGCGTTTAGTTAAATCTTCCAATTTAACAGTATTGACTATAGTTTGTAATACACGAAGAGCTCTATAGCGTGTTTCAGGACTATAGTTTTCATCTTTTTCGCCAAAACTTATATTTATAAGAAAATTGATTGACAATTCGAGGTCTCCATGTTCTAAAATGTAGCATGCTCTGGAAATGTATTATTGATATCTAAATATTTTACATATTACATGTAAAAAGAGAATGTTTTAAATATAGTGATATACCTCAATAAATTATCATCACAATTTAGAGTTGATTCGGAATTTGTTGTTACTGAAAATGTTTCTGTTATACTTTGATTGAATTTTATATATTTAGTATCTGGTTGTAACCACTCCTGTAATAATTCTATCCGTAGTTTAACCACATTGATAGAGAATAACTGACTGAGAGAATTAACAGCAGTATTTATATCAGGTCTATGATTAGTAACACATTGATATCTTTGAGGTATACTTTCATCTGCATATAATTCACGAACTAATTTATTCGGGTTTCCGATTAATGACAAATAATTTTTGTTGTCTAAGCCATGTACACGTAAAACATGTTCCGATGTAAAACGTAAATATTTGAATTTTATTTTCTGAAATAGAGGCAACCACGATTTGATCATTAAAGTAATATATTAATAAAATTATAGAAAGCAAAATAAAAAATATATTTGTATAAAGTACATAAGAAATATACTTCTAGCATTCCTTCTTCAAATGTCGTAGATTTCTGTGCTGACAGCTGAGCATATTTATAACACTCTTCAACTGCTGCTACTTGATCAGCTCCTAATAATAAATAATACGATTATTTTATTTTGATTTATCAAGACATTTTTTCAGTAAGATATGATTTTTGGCATAATGTAATATATAAAATACCTGGTGGTGTATGATTGACAACATAATATAATGCTGCTGTACCATAATACAATGCATCTGGACCAGTCATTCTTTCTATACATCTTTTTATATTATCTAGCAAACTACTATTTTTTGAACAAAGAGACCATTTATCTATTTTGTGTTTATTCTTCCAAGCACAAGTTACTTCTCCTTTTATGGCTAAAGTACATACAATATGAGGTTGTAATTTAAGAACAGGAGCAATATCTAACCATTTCTCATAAGTCTTTAAATTTAATTCAGGAGCTAAAAATAAATTAATAATAAAATATTAAAATAATTGTGTATAATGTTTTAGCATTTTATACAATTTAACTATTTATTAAAACATAGTAAATAATATGCAATGAAAGAATTTTACTTATAAGTTTCCATAATTCAACTTTAGGCAGAAAAGGTAATCGCCATTCTGCAATAGGGGGTAAAGAAGTATATCCTGGGTTGAGATGCATCCACTCTTCACATTCTATTTGTGTAGCTAAACTATAAAAAACACATACATACATATATAGTATACCTAGTAGTACTACAGTCTACCCATATTCTTACCCAGTGCGAGTATAATTTTGTAAGAAACAAAAATAATTTCTGTGTTCTATATTTTTATCCTCTATAAGATCCATAAGAATTATAAATACTTCATAATAATAAAAATTTATCTGAAACAGTAAATTTACAGTCTTGAATATCAGATTATATTATTATATTATATTTATTTATAATATATTATATATATACTAGAACTATAACATTGGTGCATATGTACAATTAGTATACAGTACAATTAGATTTGTAACATTAGTACTTTCATACTTGCGATAAAACACTTGTAACACTGTTCTTTAAGGCAACTTTATCCGTGATATAAGTAGCAATTGTATTGCATTTTTTTCTTAATTCGTTTACTTCATCCTCATTAATATGCAATTCTAAAACCACAATCATAAAGATATTAAAAGTAAGTGTATTAAAGTTTAATTTCTTATAGCCTTTTACCTTTTTTTCCATTGTAATTATTTATATTTAATTTTGGGTTCCATGTTTTTACTACTGTTTGTAAATAAAGTAATAAACAATCTTGAATATCAAACCCAAAATCAAAGCAGAACTCTTGAAACAAAGGAACCATGTCATCATTATAGTTCATAATACGTTGTAATATTTCTCTCTTAATTGTAGCATCACTTGTTAAAAGTTCTGCAAATATTTTTTATAAGTATATTTTTTAAGCTCATACACATGTGTATACATATGCTCATGTAAAAGAAGAGAATCAAATACAGTAAAAAATGAATTAAAGTAATGAACTGATTTAGACCTTTATATGAGATTAAATATTTAGACAACTTTTGCGTCCAATAATGCAATATTTTATTATTTTTAAATGTCTGCAGACATATTTGATTTCCTGTCAAATGAAAATATTCATATCCAAGTATTGTTATTCTTGAATGGCGAGCGTAATCTGGTTGAAATCTGAAAAAAAGATACTTTTATATTATTATTGTATCTCTTATACATTTATATTAAAGTACTTACGATTTACAAGCAGAAGATATCCATTTACATGCTTCTGAATCAGACAACATAAACAAGCAAGATAAACTAAGCTGAAGATCAAATGACCGACTACATATTATTTTTTTTAATAATATCATTGAAAGATGAAAATATACTGATTTAATTTCTATTAATAAAGTATCACTTATATTTTGTATAATGCAAAAGTCGAAATATAATGTTTTAATAATCTGCAATAAGCAATAATCGTTATGTTCCACTCTTAATTTCTTTATTTTATTGAGCAAGTTCTTCAAAGCTTCTTCTGCATTTGGCTAAAAAATTATATTATTTATTTTATACATTAATATTTCTCCAGAAAATATATTAACATTAATTACCTGATCATAATATTCATCAGTTGCATCACTTGATATGTGTTCTATATCTATATTGTAAATAAAGTACAAAGTTTCCATTATATATATTTGTACATAAAATTAGGATCATTAATGAATTTTATTTTACCATGTTTTAATTTAGCCATATAATTTCTCTGTATAGAGATTGCATTTTTAAATAGTGGTAGTAAAAATTCATCTGTTGCGATAGCTAAATCTTTATATATCGTATACAACTTCCATTGTGATCTTGATAATTCTTCATGCTTTATGTCCACTGAATTTGAACCATATCTAAGATTTTTATTAGAGCACATTTGATATAAATTTGCCCATGTATACAATAGTAACATAGATTGTAATTCATCTAAAAATATACATTAAAGTTATTAAAATATACATTAAAATGATTAATATTTAAATAATACACATACCATCTGAACATACACATAATGCAGCAGAACTTAAGCTTTGGACTGTAACTGCAATGTCTGCATCTCTTGTAATATCTTGCATAATAAATAAACATATTTTATGTATATATTGACATTCATGTGTCATTATATTTAATTGTCCTTCTTTGTATCTAAATAGGAATAATTACTTCAACAAGACTTAATATTATATGTTTGTATTTTTCATATAAATAAAATTTATTTACCTAATAAAATAATTTAATATGTTTATACTTTTTGTCTGCTCTAATAACGTAGATATTGCATCAATTCTTTGTAATTTAAGTAAGTCAGCAACCTTCATAACTTTTTTATAAGAGATAAATAAGTTTTCATCTTTCTCTATGTCCACTGAAATATTAAAAAATTGTAATTATAAATACTTAATTGCTGTAATTGTAAAAAGTATAAAATATAGAGAAAGATTATTTCATACTATCGCACAATCCTCTAACATAGTTTTGTAATATTTGCTTTTTTTTATCTTGATACTCTTCAAGTGTAACATTAATTTGAAAATCTTTCTTTAAAAAATACATTGATTTTATTTCATTTATACTATCAATAACGTTATTGCAATGATGTGATTGGATTTTACACGTTTCTGAAAGCTTTTTTAACTGTAATTTTACCCAACCCAACATCTCAATGTGATGTATAAGAGACTCAGGCATGACCTATATAATAAATATAAAGTTAAATAGTATGCCTGCATTTAAGAAATATAAAGTATCTTTTTAATAAAAATTATAGTATTTCAATGTACCTTTAGCGTTAAACCAGCTCTAACGTAATTAACAATTTGTACACAACAATATACTAAAACGTCATTTTCTAAGGAATTTAATGTCTTGGTTACATTTTCAAAATTCCTGTAAGTTCATTTTTGTTACTAGTTGATTTTGAAGAATTATTTTATGTTCTATGTTTGAAATATCTTACCCCCTAACTAGGTAGTAATTTACACAGGATGAAAATGCTTTTTTCCTTGATAATAAATCATTTTTAGTTATTTGTTCAATATCTGATATCATGCTTTCATGATTTTCTTTTATTATACAGTGTATTAATTTCTGAAAAATGTTAAAATAACCATTTAACCATTTAAACCATTTAAATTGAAAATTTTTTTTGTAAATAATTAGTCGAGCTTACTGACATTATTTATGCCAATGCGTTCATATCCATATTTCTTTAAGATAAGTTTAATTGGAACACAATTATGTTCCATTTTGATTTGGGATATTAAAATATGATCAGAATTATAGCTTGTTTCTGTTAAAGTTACAATAGTTGAAGACCATGGAACTGTAGCTTTTTTCAGTACCTCTAATGTTTGTTGTAATTTAGTCTGTAATTATAAATAAGTATGTGCAAAACTATATTATATTTCCACTTAACATATAAATATCTCTAATTTTATATATATATATGTATATATGCATACCTCTATATCTTGAATTAAATCAATAATAAGAATAACTTTTTTCTCCCATGGAGCTTCTTCACCTGACCACCAACTTTTAGAATTCCTTAAAGTTTTCTATACAGGTATAATTTTCATCAATATTTAATAAAATCTGACCAATTTTAATCTAAACATACCTGTATATACGAAGAAAGTACATAATCATTTTGCAGAGAATTATTCAACATGTATTGTTTTAGAAATGTATTTATAAATTCTTGAATTATATTTATATGTATCTTATCCAGTAATATATATGAGACTTCCATAGGATCTCCAATATACGAATTGAGAGATATTGCTAATCTACAATTTCTATATTTTGATAAACTTATCTTTTTTAAATTATTTAAGCTTACAAAATTATAACATTACCTATAATCAACTTTCAATTTTTGAATATCAGACATAGCTTGTATTAAAAAAACCAATTGTTTTAAATTGGAATCTTTGTTCAAACACTCTTGCTGAAAATATAACGAATGATGACTTTCTTCAAATTTTAATAATTTTATAAACTTTTCTGTAAAATCAATTCCAATCTGGGGCCATTCTGAATGATGAAACTGTTCAAATGATTTAACTTTTTTAATACCCCAGAGCATAATTTCACACATTGCATTAGGAACAAATGACAATAAACTGGGAATAAAGTGTGATAACCATGTCCAAAGGGCAACTAAGGATATCTTCTCAGGAACAATTGCAAATATATCTTTTACAAATTCTATGGATACATGTTTTATTATATCTGGAAGATGTCTTGTCCAAATCAAAGTAGCTGCTTCCATTTCTCCCTATAATAAAAAAATTTAACCAGTTTATTTGTGCTAGTTTATTTTAATTATTTACCATACTTTACCAAACTCAAATGTGTTTTGTATTCTTCCATCAAATTTGCCCGTGAAAATTTAATCCATTCATTCATAATATCTTCATCATAACATTCTACATTTTTTTTATAGCCCCAAATCATATGAAAAGTTTCTAACTTATGTAGTATATCATTAATCGAAGAAAGAAGATTTAAATATTTATTATCTTCCTAAAATCAATAATATAAATATACTTAACATGAAACACAGAAAAATTAATGCAACTATTATCACTTAAAAGATGCTTACAGCAGTACTTTTTATTATTCTCGAACGTGCATACAAATTAATTTTCCTCATTTGTTTATATTCAGGTATAAGTGCTTTGCTACAACATTCTACCACATATTGCACATCTTCTATTTTATCAAATATATTAAAAAGCATGTCTAATTGAAAAGGACTAGAAGTGTTTTTTGCCCAAGGTCCAAGTTGTGATAGGAGCAATGCAGCTTTTGCACAATAAATGGGATCTGTAGATAAATTAAATTTATATGCAAAAGCTTCAGCTGCATCAAATTGTTTTTTTCTCACTAAACGTTGTAACTGATATTCAGGAAGACTTTCTGATACAGCTTTTACTCTAACTGTATCTATATATTCATTATTGGTAAAATTATTAATTCCTTCCAAATATAAAATTATTTCATCATAAGGATCCATAATTTCAATAAGATATGTTATAGGTGGTACATTTATTTTAAACTTTTCTTGGAAATCTGAATAGAACAAAGAATTTAATTACAAACAAAAAGTTATGCATACAAATTATACACATAAAATTAATTTTTTATACCTGGATAAGAAAGCACATGTAACATATACGTAGTACAATCATTATCAGATGTTAACACAAGTATTTGGCATATACCATTATCATTATTTTCAATAATTGCAAAATCTGATATAGGCTTAGAATATACTTGTATACCAAGTAGAGTTTGAGGGCATATTATACTTAAAGTATAATCTGTACGTAAACATAACATTGCACTAAAATGATCAAAATCAGTATATTTTGTTAGGAACTGTTATAAATACATAAATAAAGTAATGAAATGATCCATTTTATTAAAATTTTGTAAATACTTACATGTAGTTTTTTAAAAATTTGACTTTAATATAATTATAATGAAATGTATTAAAATTAATATGCTGTTCACTGGGCCACATAAATAACATATTTGAACATAACATAGCTATTGATACTTCTCTAGTTGTCATATTTGCAGTAGCATATACTACCTACATAATTCATAACATTCATAAATCATAAAAAATACAGACCAAGTTAAATATATTTTTACACATTTAAGCATTGAAGTAGAAACATAACTTACCTCATCAGAGGAAAATCCATTAAATAACTGTTCACATTTAATTTCTTTTGTTATCTCTTTTAGTGGATCATTAATACTAATCTCATTTATAAGAGTCAACTGAATAAGTTTAGGATTAAATTGTAATACTCTGAAATATGAATCTAAATTATAATATAAATTTCATAATAAAATTTCATAATTAGTTATATATTTACCTATAAATAGCTCCATTTTTTGTGGTAAGATATATATCAATATATTCATCAGATTTGTTTTGTAAAAACATTGCTATTATTTTATCTTCAGTTTTTGTTATATTTCTATATGTGGAAAATGAATAATTTTATAAACAACGTAATTTCAAAATGTAGCTATATAATATTATATATATATGTATATATTTAGACTTACTTTGTAAAGATTACTTGTCCTTTATTTAATAAATGAAGACAATATAATGTTCCATTTGATAAAGCAATAAATAAAAATATACCATTATGAGAAATACAATAACATGTTATTAATAATTCAAAACTGACACTTAATAGTATTTTTTCACACGTTTCATTCTCGAATATGGTAATTGACTTATCAATTGCTATACAAACTCTTGAATATTGCACAGATGCTAAGATATTTGGTTCTCTTGATAACTTATAAACATAAAGAAAAGCATTTTATTTAATTTATCTACCTAACTCAAATACTATTCAAATTTATGCTTTTTATCACAAATAATAAATTAGAAACATATTAAAAAATTCTTTATGTCATATTAACTAACAAATTAAGATTGTTAAATTAATAAATAATAAATAAAGAATAACAAAAAAACATTTACAATTATTTGAAAACGTTTATAAAAGTAGTTGCAACCGTTAAATTTAAATTTACAATTTTTACAATTAAAATAAAGTTGATATTAAATACCTTTCCAGTCGATTGTATTGTTGCAAGAGTAGAAGTTTCATATAATGAACCATTATTTTCTGCTACTGTTCTTACCCCAAAATTTACAGTTTCTTCTTCTCTATCAAATCCTGAAACCACTTTATTCCACAGCGCCATTTTACCCGCGAACATTTATGAAATGCGTTACAACTGCGCAGGATCACTACATATGTATACCACATGATCACACATACATATATTGTATTATGCGCAGAATTCATGTCGGATGACATCTGTAGGTGAATGAAGAAATTTATTGGAACCTAGTATATAATCTCAAAAAATTCTTTGTGAAAGAATAAAAACTGTCAAACACGTAAACTTTAGAATCATACAAATTATAATAATAACAAATTAATTTCTAAATATTACGCAATTTGTGTATAGGTAAATAACTTCGAGAATAAATCATTGTTCTGTCTTTAAATTGCTCAAAAATGGATATTTTAAAAGCAGAAATAATGAAGAAAAGAAAACAGTTGGAGGAGAGCAATGTCTTGGTAAATTTTTACAAACAATATACAGCTTTTTTGGAAACTTTTATTTTATTTCGTTTACCAAACTAGGTTAATATTGCAGCAAAATAACCGGAAATATTTTAGAAGAGGCGAACTAATAGCAAAGGATCAAGAAGTGAAGGAAGTACAAGAAAATAATGATGAAGATGTTAAAATTAATACGACTCAACAACAAGAAGACTCTGTAACTGATGGTAGCTCTGAGCATTTAACATTACCTAGACATGAAGTGATTAGAAGGTTACGTGAAAGAAGTGAACCTATACTACTATTTGGAGAATCAGAAATAGAAGCATTTAAACGATTAAGAAAATGTGAAATTCTTGAGCCTGAAGTGAATAAGGTAAGTATCAAAAATACTTGAAATCAATAAAATATTTCAATAAAATTTACATATTTCTTATATGTATAATTTATTTTGTATTGAAGGGTTTTAGAAATGATTTTCAAGAAGCTATGGAACAAGTAGATCAAGCATATCTAAATGAAATACTGGCTTCTTCTAAACCTCAAGATCGTGATGGAAAAGGAGATGTACATGTACCAGATGAAGGAGTTACCTATGAAGATTTACAAAAGATGTCTATAAAATTAAACAAGGGTGACAGGGATTTTGACTTAAATGTCATTACACAATTTATACAATTCTTAGTACAAATGTGGGGTAATCAATTAAATAGTAGAAGTGCCGCTGAAAAAATGAGTACTAGAGGAAAGATGGCTAGTGCTACTTATGCCCAAACAAGAGAATACTTGAAACCTCTTCTTAGAAAATTAAAAAATAGATCTCTGCCAGAGGATATTACGGATAGTTTAACCGATATTGTAAAACATTTACTTGAACGTAATTACATACTGGTAATTATGTCAGTTATTAATAAATTAAATAATTTTAGTAGAATACATTTATTACAAATAATTTATTATAGGCAAGTGATGCATACCTACAAATGGCAATTGGAAATTCTCCATGGCCTATTGGAGTAACTATGGTCGGTATTCATGCACGTACCGGAAGAGAAAAGATTTTCTCAAAGAACGTTGCACATGTAATGAACGATGAAACTCAAAGAAAATATATTCAAGCATTAAAAAGGCTAATGACCAAGTGTCAGGAGTATTATCCCACAGATCCGTCTCGTTGTGTAGAATATTCAAAAACCTAATATTTTTATACATAATATATATAAATAATTATGCATTGTAGAATACTATAATACTTATACACTATACTGTAGCTAAAGGAACTAAAGTTGTATTTAGTAACAAATCGATTCATCTATATCTGAATATTTCCTTGCATTATTTTTAATTTTTTTTTTCTTTGCACCTTCAAATAATAAATATCTTAGAAATATTTGAAATTCGTAAAAATAAAAATATTATATTTTTAAAAAGTATTAATGGAATAATGTAATTTTATCATCACATGTCTTTGATATTTTATACATTTCTTTATGTTGAACTTTATTGTGTTATGGACGTTAAGGACGTTAGTTCATTTGCCCTCTTTACTGCAGCTTCAATTGCATTCATCATAGAAGCTCTATAAATATAATTGGTAATATTATACATTATATTAATATACATAATAATTTCATGCATAGTTTACCTGACTTGCCCACATTCCATAGCATGAATGCCTGCAATAGTTGTACCTCCTGGAGAACATACCTCATCCTTTAACTGACCAGGATGTTTGCCTGTTTCTAACACCATTTTACCAGCTCCAACCAATACTTGAGCTGCAAATTTTGTTGCCATAGGTCTTGGAACGCCCATTTTTACAGCACCATCTGCTAATGCTTCTATAACAAGATATGCCTGGAAATTTTGTTTAAGCTTAATGTTTGGCTTTAAAAAATTGGTAAATACATATACAATAGCGGACATATTTACATAAGCAGGACTGGATCCCGAAAGAGCACCTATAGCATTCATAAGAGACTGAGGAACATGTTCAGTTACACCAATATATGACAATAATTCTTCTACCATCATTTCATCTTGATCCGTTGCATTCACAGAACAATATACTATATATATCATTAAAATATGAAAATATAAGAAGATTACACTCTTATTAATTATATACATGATGCCAATGTTTTCTTTTACCTGTTATTCCTTCTCCAACCATCATTGGAGTGTTAGGCATACATCTAATTATTCTAGGATGACTAACAATAGATTTGAGTTTCTGGAAATATGAAATCAACTTTATAATTCGTTTCTATGAACATAGCTTCTTTGTAGTGTTGATAATAATGATTTTTACATTAGATAAAGTCTCTAATGTAACTCCTACAAGAACTGAAACAAAAAGTTTATAGTGATGATGTACTGTCATTGTTTCTTTGGTACATTTAAGTGCATCATCAAGCATTTGAGGCTTCATAGCTAAAAATATGATTTCACAATTATCCACTACTTCTCCATTTTTTAAAGTAGCATGGGCACCTAACTCGTTCCAAAAGCTTAGAGTTTTAGAAGTACGAGCAGAAACCCATACGTTGTTTGGATCTAAAATACCTATAACAAAAAATTAATGATGTTATTCCAAATTAATTATAATTAACTATTAAGATTGTGATCATTATTATTATAACATTCGATTACCTTTACGAATTAAACCAGCACCAATAGCACTGGCCATATTTCCACCACCAATGAAACCCACCTTAGTTGACAAAAAATGGTCATTCATGGTTATTAATACTTAATAATTAATTTAAATACAAATAATGTACGTATTACTTATAATTAAATATGTGACGTGTATTTTAATTTATGTGACAAGGTATAATATATTTGTACTGTTTTCAAAGTATTCTGGCTGGGACTTCTGACATTTAACGGATGTTATGAGAGATAAATTATAGATTAAATGACACGAGTTTTCTGCCTATTATTTATTAAATACGTTTTATTGGATATTTGATATTGAACTGCTTTCTTATATATTTTCAAACAAATTTTTTTTTATATTTTTAAGCGCGTAATTAGAGTGAAAATTTGGAAAGAAAATATGAAATGTCACGAAGTATGAAAGGAACATAGAAAGAGACTGAAAAGAAGTAAACTGATAAAATGTCATTAAGTAACTATTGCGTCACATAAAAATATAATTTTGAAAATGTTGATAGAATTTTAAAAATTTGTTTTGTCTTTAATACAATTCATACTTGAATTTATGTTCAACTTTATAGCAATTGATGTAACTTTTTTATATAATAGATTTTTTATATAATATTGCATTGGATGATATTTTATAGTTTCTTTGTATCATATATGTAAATTAAGAGATAAACGAATTATGAATGTTTTATAACAGCTCTCTTTATGTAACATTAGATTATATGAAGCTACATTTTATTACATTGACGAAACTATAGTTAATTGGTGCGTTTGACGTGCAATTGGTGCAATGATTGTTAAATGGTCTTTCTTTTCCTATTATATTTAAGCGTATTTCTTAAATATAGAAATGTATGATACAACATGACACAAATTGATTTCCAAATACAACATTAAATAAATTTACTATAATGGGTAATTGTATGCGAAGCGTATTGCAAAAGTTACAAAAGAAGAAATGTGCCGAAAAGTAATGAATTAATATATCAAAACACTCATACTGATGAGAAAATATGTATTTAATAATGATATAATTTTTAGGAGTATTATCTTGCTTATTGTGGGTCTTGATAATGCGGGAAAAACTTCGATTTTGAACTGCATCAGTGGAGGTATCATACATATGTGTATTTTGCTAAAAAAATTGTTTATCTTACTTTTGTTGACAATTATAACTGACTTTCCAAATATCTTTTTAATTTGCGATTTTAATTTCCTTAATTTATTACTTTTCCAAAAAGTTAAATAGTACATCATTTATATATTTTTTTATTAGATTCAGATAAAACCACTTTACCTACGATAGGGTTCCATGTAGTATCTTTAAAATATAAATCATACACTGTAAAAATTTATGATGTTGGTGGAAGCTCTCAAATCAGATCTTTATGGCCAAAATACTATAATGGTGTAAGTAATTAATAAATGTATAACACTTTCGTTAGCTACAATTGCAGTTAGGATATAGATAATCCTTTTATTTCTATCCTTAATAATATTGTTTGAAACCTGTCTTTCCGTTTTCCATCTTTTAGATACATGGTCTTATATACGTGGTGGATGCTAGTGATATTTCCCGTCTTACAGAAAATAAAGTTGTATTTGGTGAATTAATTTCACATGAATATATTTCAGGAAAGCCATTGTTGTTGTAAGAAAATTAAATGTATTGCTTATACTTGCATTGTTGTTCATGCACGGAGTACCATTTGTAGATATAATATGCACCACTTAACTACACTAAAAATACATATATGTAATATACATTTAACTTAGTAAGATTTTCGTGTATATTCTTCATTATATTTCATAATAGGCTTGCAAACAAACAGGATATAAACGGAGCTATTGATGAATTAGATCTCGTTGAAAACTTAGACATAGAACATGCTGCTAATACTATGAAATGTCCCACAAGAGTAGAAATATGTTCATGTATTTGGAAAGGAGATCAGTCAAAAGATAATACTATAGGTATTAAAAATGGATACAAGTACGTAGTTAGCTTTTTATTCTATGTTGATTATATAAAATTTAATTTTTACTAAATATAAATAAATTATATAGATGGCTGCTGGATATAATAGTGAAGAACTATACAAGTTTAAATACTAGACTTAAAAATCAAAATGCTCAAAGTGAAAGAAATATTGAAGTACAAAGCGTAGTATTAGATTCACCATCAAGACTATCAGTCCATTCCAATCCCTTTAAGCCAATCAAAGAACTAGTTTTAAAAAGGGTAATATTATTAAAAATTATTGTTTGTTTGTTTGTTAGACTATGCTTCTATTTTACTTATTATATTATAATTTTAGGAAGATGCTCAAACACCAAGTGTTTCTCAAAATGGTATGTACTATCTAAATATAAAATAATGTAAATACTATAGTACATTTATAAACCACATTTATACAGGTATAGTAGCAAATGGAAAAAAGCTAAAGAAAATGTTTACATATAGAAATAAGACTGCACCACTGACTACTGAGGAATCTGTCACTGAAATTAAGGATATGTCAGAAACTGTTAAATTTACTCAAAACACTCTAGAATCTCAACAGAATGTTCAGACACTTCCACCGATATTAAATCCAATAACACTAGATACATATTCACGTGCAGTTAGATCAAAAAATAATCGTCCATATACAGCTCCAGAGCATTCACATTTTATAAATAAGATAACAGTAATTAATATTCCTAGGCAAGTAACATAAAAGCAATATTTTTAATTGTACAGGTAATAATATGGGACCATTATTAAAAAATATGATACAATGTATTTAAAATTATATCCAGGCAAAATATTTTAACAACGAATTTTTTATATTTATCTAATATAACATGAAAAAAATATTAGCAATGTTTTTTATTATGTGAGCGATTGTTTATGTATATAATGTTTGTATACATTCATTTGTTCTAGTCATGAAATACATATATATAAATATTTTTTTCATTGTCTTTAATATAATACGCATTTCATTCATATTTATATTATAAGACATATTTACATTATATTTTATAATGTAAATATTTATAATGTATTTTTAATATATATATATAGTATATTATTTTAATTATTTTATGATATTAAACACCATCTGTTTTTTATCTAAACTTTATTATATCTTGTACATTTGCATACAGATTCATGTACATAAAAGTTCGGCAAATATACGAATTACAGTATATATGAAAGACTTATAAAAGCTATAGTATAAAGACATTAAAAAACTTTCGATTATAGAAAGCAGTAAAAGTGCGCAAAAATTGTATCGCATAAGCATACTTATCACAATTTATAGTATAATAAATATCGTAAGTAGTTCCATAACATTGTCTTATCTGTAACATTATCTTGTTGAGCAACTACTTTGTTAAATATAATATATCGAAAAATTATACTAAAAATTGTAACAGTAAGGAACAATGTATCTCATATAACATAAAGAATATTCCTTTAAGGAAAATATTTTATACTAATTACATTACATGTATATAGACATACCAATGAAAACATAGTGGTCAAACTATTAAAAGCGATGTTAAATATTGTAAATTGCATTAATCAGTATTTTAAAATTACATACTTTTATTATGAAAGACTGTTATATCACGTTTCTAGACGTTTTTATAGATCATAATAATGCCATTTCAATTACAAATATAGTAATTTTTGCCATAATATTAGTATTTTTTGTTAAATTCTTATCTACTTTATTTAATAATGCCTTTTTTCAAACTATGAAGCAACATAACACTTTATGTGCATCAGCAATTCCAAAAGTATATGCAAATTGCCTTGCTTATTTCATATTTATCCTCTTAACAATAGGTAATATTCGTTGTAATTGCACCTTATATAATCACAACTACTCTAATCAGGCAAGTTATATTTATCTATTACTAACTTGAAAATATTTCATTCTTTTTTAGATAAGATTAGACTATTGCTTGTTATGAAAAGACACAGATTTTGTCCTTCTGACTTTTGTACAATATATTTAGTAGGCATTAAATATATATTTCTTAAGTTGTTTTGCATTACAATGGTTAAAAAATAGCTTTTTTCAAAATATAATGTCGAAATTGTATAGGTCATATATAAATTACTTATAAAATTTTGTTTATAAAGCAGCAATCACAAAGGCAATCAATTTTAGCTATAGTTTTAGCACTGTTGTCTTAATTTTACTTTTCATTTGTACTTATTATATATCTTACTTATAATGGTTTTGAATATACTGTATTAAATTTTTGCATGACCACTATTACATCCATTCTATGCAGTTTTTTTAATAATTTAAAAACTGTTAAAAATTATAGCTTGAGATCTTATTGTTGTAAATTTCTATTATAAATATCAATCTTACAAAGACATAAAATTTGTAAGATTCCTTAATCTAGACAAGTACAAAAATTTATATGTAGCATAAAATCTACTTTATATTGCTATAATGTTTTGTTTTGTAGTGCAAATATTGCATAATATATAATGGCAGATTTTATAAGATAAATGCTATCATTTAAATGCATTACATTGAAGTCACATCAAGTAGAAATTTGCACAGGTAAAATATTATCTTTGAACTTCTAGTAACAATATGATCAATGCTATAAAAGTACATAATGTACATATAATATATCAAATTGAAGTTGGTAAAGCAACAAAAAAAAAAAAAAAATAGAATCAAACATGGAAGAAACGAAAATGCCTTGCCATTCCTTGCCATTTTGCCTTTGACGAGTCTGAATCGCGATGAAAATTTTGAATTAAACCTGAATATCACGAGTCAGGCTCGTGGTCTTAATCTCGGGTCAAGTATGAATGTCTCGAATGGTGTGTTTTTTCTAAACACGGGCGCGACTATCTAACGCATTCAGTTGCACGATATCATGTTGCAAGTTCCGACACTCTGTCTCCGTCGCTTCGACTCCTTTCCCTACCATTCGGGCGCAATGTTTGGGCCCGAATTCTTCCGAGTTAAATGGTATGGCAAGGGATTAATCTTTCAAAAAGGAGGAGGAAAGAAAAAAATGAGTACAATGAAACTGAGAGTAGCAGGAAATAGAAGAAGTAAAGAGTACAGAATGTGGAGTCGACCTTGACCGACTATTGTCAACATTAGACACTGCTCATCGACGAAGTTCGGGGAAAATCTTGAAGACCCACTGTAATATGAGCAAAATTGCTATCAATTTTCCCTGAACTTTGTCAAATAGCGGTATATAATGCTGACATTGACCAGGCAAAGTTAACTTTTTATACCTTGTGGACTGTAGAGCCCATAATAGATACACATTCCAAACTAACAACAGAGAACAATGTTAAAAGAATGAGATGTAAAATGTAAAATATGTAAATATGCGATACCCACTTACTTGGAAAGGTATCATTATTTGTAATTAAAAAAATACATATATATATATGTACTTTATAGCATATCATATATCATAAATCTTTCGTGCATAAAACGACTATACAATGTTATTTTTAGGAGGTGTAAACATTACTAGACGAGTTAACATCGACGTAATGCACGGAATTTGTTTTTGTTGATGCATTGTGATATTATCTGGAGTATTGGATTCAAAATCAACAGCAATTCGCAGAGAAACAAATGTGAGCAAATGTAACAAGTCATGGCGAGTACCATTTTTTCGTAGTTCTAGGCACAACGCTTGCATGAACCACGAGCCGCGAGTAGTATTTCTCCAAGAATAATAACCTATATATACAAATAATATTTTTTAAACTATATTAATTGAAAAAAATTTTCACTTGTGGATATATAAAAATGTAAAAATAATTTCTCCTAAAAAAAAGGTAAAACTATTTCTGAGTTTTTCAGCATGTATCGTTAAATTATTTAATCATGAAAGTGAAACCATTTCATATTATTCTGAATGTCTGTATTTATAACAGACAAATAAATTATATATTTAATAATATAATAAAATATAATGGATTCAAAATCAACTTTATCTTGAAGTTATATTTACCTGGTATTGTGGAGTATGCAATTAAAAAATCTGCGTGACATGGTATACGGAATGTTGTAACTGATTCACCATCAGTTTCTGTACGTTCTTTTAATGTTGTACCAGCATCTAATTTATCCCCTTGACAAGCTTGTATAAAAAATAGTTTTGGTTTGCCAGCAAGCGTAGGGCATCTATCAGATGTAAAGAGAGACCAAATGGAGTCAGGCTTATAAGAAGTATCATGAGCATAAAGTATTCCTAAATCTCCATGGCTTAATATAGCTACAACTAGGCAATCATGTTCAGAATGGTCCATGTCAGCAACTGTAAAAAGAAAGTTATAACTTGAAAAGGTTTATTCAATGCATCTTCATTTATATGTCTTCATGCAAAACCCAAAACATATTTTTCTTGTGATTAAAAACAAAGTTCAAAATTATGAAAAGGAAACATCAACCAAGTACCTCTTTCTAAATTTTTCATTATATCTCTATGTGTGTAATTATGAAAATCATTTACTTCAAAACCAAGATCTTTAAATGTATTGACAAGATTTTCACAATCAACATTTGTTCCACATCTTGGTTTAAGATGTGTAATAGTGAAAAATTCATGGTTAAAAATAATAGCTAATCCACGTTTTGCATGATTCATGTTGTAATATAGGGCATAGCGGTCTGTGGGTGCCGTTTGTAATAAAGGGCCCTTGAGAGGACTGACGCTGTTTCTGGAAAATAAAAAAAATGGCATGCAAAATTGTAACTGATTACACACAAAATTAAATTATCCGGGATTTGTAATTCATTTTCATTGTTTTATGGACACTTTATTATTTTTCTATTAACATATTGTAATGTAAATAATAAAAATTGAATTCATAACAAAATAAAATTGTTTATAATTAACTCTAGGAATAAATATATTTTCTTACAATTCATAATTTCATGCAAATAAATAACATCTATCAATATACAATATAAAAAACAACGAAAATATATCAGAGTGATTGTATTATTGGGACACATTGTACGATTAATTATGTGTACATGATGCATTAAATCTTACCCCGAAAATACCAACGCATCTGCGACATCATCACTGTATTTGTTACTATTGTTTATACTATCACTTTCTGTTGAGTACATCGTTTTTTACTTTGAAAATAGTTCCCACAGCAAATAATGCAGTTTATAGAAGAATAGAGAGTATAATGGCGCGCTATAGCGCGCGTCGTGACTCATATACTGTTAGTTACTACACACTACTACAAACAAACATAGAAACTACAGATACAGATCTGAAAATTCTTATACCGAAACCACACTGATGAAACCGTCCGTTTCCTGAGTTGAAGAAAATCAAGATGGAGGACAAGAAAAGGTCTTGTTCTGCGCATGCGTAAAATATACATGTATATATATTTATATATACACATAGGTACTATATTACCTCAGGCAGAGACAGCGACACTCTACTCATCTGTGTCTGCTTTGCAAAAGGAGAGCTATTTTTCCTCGCCATCTTAACATTTTTCGACTCAACAGACAGATGGCTTTCCCTAGCAAATGTCCGGACCACGGTCAGACCTGTTTATATGACCGTGATAAAAACATTTTGAAGCAAAAGCAAGTGTCATCATGGTAAGAGATTTGAAGGTTAAATATAACGTCTAAAAATCATTATGTTTAATGTATTTTTTCATATACACTACATAGAAAAATACTATACTCTATAAAAAGAAACGTTGTAATAAATATAGTAAAAATAGAACAATATTTACTCGATTCAATTTTGAAAATTGATATCTGTTGATGCTGATATTATATTTATAATAATACTCATGGAAAGAATTTATAAGTTATATTTCCATCACTATGTTGTTATGTCTTATCTTGACCCGGAAATGGTTTACGTTTTAAGTTATTACGATAAATTTATTATTATGTTATTATAAAATTATTATAATAAAATTATTTGGTGTCAAATTAATGCTAACTATTTTATTGAATATGTTGTATGAATACAACAATTATTTTCGTTTGTTCAACAATTTATATTTTACCGCGACAATATTATCTTCAAAATATATTTCTTTTGATAGATTGAGCTGTAGGAAAATTGATTTAAGAATGGTACAAGTGTTCAATATTTTATGACTTTTTTATTGAATGTTTCTAACTGTTATCGAGAAACAATGCGGTGTCTGTCATACATATTATAAACTGGTCTTTGTGTATTAAAATTTTTTACATGAATGTAACCAATGATATCAGTGTTTTTTTCGTAACGTACACTTTTTGTATTACTTTTTATTTTTACACAAACCTGTACCAATCACTTATGGCGACTGTGATAAATACGTATATTTTGTGTATCGATTAATGTAACATCATTATGACTTATCTAGGAAATTTTTGAATGATTTATGAAAAATTTCGGGTAGTAATCGCAAGTAGATTTATAAAAATCTTATTGATATAAAAACATTGTTACTGGTAGAATAAAAATCGAGCCACATAATTTACTGATTTAAAGAGGAACTTGACATTTTTCCACCTCTAAATCACTATTTTAATCAATTAAATTATTTAACTTATGCTTGTATTTATCGTATTATAACATTAACTTTTACTACAATGGAGCGGAATACCTATCCAAAGACGAGAAATCGTTAATTCTAATTGCAGACTAGTAAACTTGTGACCGTTTCTTATTCTACCAAAAGTATAATCTTGTATGTAAACTAAGTTCGTTGGGTTATTCTATAGTTTCAATTTTTATTCTCTTTGGCAATGCTTAAAACACATTTATCTTATTGTTAAATATGTGAAATTATGTTAAAGCAATCTGCACAGCTTTTAATGTTTTTAGATACTCAAAATATACGAACACTTGTTATTTCCGAAATTTATCGATTTCTATAAATCCCGCGTATAATCAAAATTTGGTCCATGTCCAGTTTTCGTGGATAATAAAAAGTTATGAATATCTATAAATGTTATATAGTATTTAAAACTGATCATCTGAACTACATTAAATTTTTAATAAATTTAAAATAATACGCATTGTAACTTAACAACAAAATGAAATTATTAATTATTCTTAAATGCTTATCAACAAGCTCTAAAGCTTTGTTGGATCCATTGAATATGTTCAATGTGCCATAAGTAGGTACAGCTGTGTCATATTACATGAAAATATTTTATTTTTTTAGTGAAGTTTTTCGGGTCTTGGACAAGACAACACACATGACATTTGATCATTTAAGTTTTCAGTGGCGCACTGTAGGATCAAATCATAGGCCTCCTAACAATAGATAAATAGGTATATAATCATTAAGTTGTAGAGACTTATAATAATCTGAACTGACTTTAAACGATATTGCAAATAGGTAATTTAATGTTCCATATTCAAGATTTAAAATGTGATCTCTATTATTTACTAGTAATATTTTTTTCTAAAAGTTAGATCTTTTCAGTATAAAATTATTCATTTTTAGATGAGCAAAATTTATCAATTGTTAAAAATTAATCAATAATAATACAGTAAGCTTTGATTCTCCTTTAACATTTTACTCTTTCTAATATTTTCACAAGAACTTATAATTAATAATAAACTTATTAATAATAAACTTATAATTAATAAGCTTTGATTTTCCTTTAACATTTTACTCTTTCTAATATTTTCACAAAAACTTATAATTTTGTGCAGATATTTATAAAGCTCTACAACTTGTAAACCAAGACCGTGTATCATGTATTTTAGGATATTATTAAGTAGGTATAGGTAGACATTGCCTATATACAATTGCAACAACGTTGCATGTGCCTACTTTCTGGCAATCCTAAGTAAAGCTTACAATTTGAATAAACTTTTTTTGATAATTATGTCTTTAATAAGTAAGTAATAATTCTATTAGAAATAACAGTGCAGTATTTGAACTGTTATTATCCTGTATCCATTTACATGTTATATTTTCTAGTTTTAAAGTATTCTCATACAACGCTTGTATGTTTGGTTCTGAGAAATACGATAATTATTTTACTATTATAACTGGCCAATAAGTATTTGCCACTTTTCTTATATTATTAATCTATTTATCATATATACAAGTAATATACAATAATCTCGCTTAATGTAAGTATTATTATTATCCTATTTTCAATAATATTATAATAGTTATATGAATAGAAACTTGACCGCATCTAATCCGTCAGTGTGCGCTATTGTTGCACACTGGAATATAAATACATTTTTATATAAAATTTGTATAACCTACATGAATCATTGTAAGTATATCTTCTTTTTAAATCACAAAAGATATAAATGTCATAACTACTACACAAGCTGGGGGCCATGGGCGGTTTCACTCTGGCAGTAGTGTTATATACATATAACTCTAAATCTGAAGTTTCATTGAACGAAAAATCAGTTCCTTTGAGAATTTGTGCTAATTCTGTTATATAGAATTTATTTTCTAATACTGATTCTGTGTAAAAGTTGATTTCATCTAAACATTTGGTGTAATATAATTTATTATCTGTCTCTCCTTTTTTATAAACTTAGGTCAATGTTAATCTAATTGTTTTAATATTACAAAGTTTCTCCTGCTTTTAATAAAAATAATAACTAAAATGATACATTTGTTTTTATTAACATAATTATTAATATAATTCTTCTACATTAAAATGTGAAAATAAATCCTATATATATATAAACATATGTATATGTAGGTATATAGGTTTTGATGTATCTTTCGAGATTTTGTATGTTATAAAAATATCTTGTTATTTTCATCGATTATGTATTTCATTATTACATCTTGATAAATTTCTTTAAAAAAATTTCTATGACTTAAAAGAAAAAGTAGGAAATTTTCTTATATATTTTCTCTTTTTTTTTGTTAAATCTATATACATAATATTTATCGAAGTAGCAGTGTAAATAACATTTCATCAATAAATTCAATATCAATGTATAGATTTTTAAATAAAAAATTATTTGCTTAAAAAGCGAAGTAATATATTTCATTCGGCATAACTTAAATATTTCTGAATTACGTATTTCTTTCAAAAGCACAAGAGATACACCATACCAAATATAATTCCCAGTGTGAAGCCCGATATGCCCTCGATTCTGTTTCATCTGTTGTCACTAATCATCTAATCTAAAGGAAAGGAACACTATATGCGCTATATCCATCAATAAGCAGGGTAATTCACAACAGATGAATGTCTTACCTATTTTTTTTCGATTAAAACTTATTTACAAATGTTACTGTACAATCGTAGTTCTGTTGTGATGTAGGTCCATCATAGCCTTGAATGCGAGTAGACCGGTTCTGAGGTAAAGATTGTATTGCAGGGAAAGCTTCAAAGTGAAGTCTTTGAAATAGCACAGCACATTTTGTCAAGCAAATATTCCAAAATCATAAATTTATTAATATTAGTTTAATTTTCAATGACATATTAATATAAGGTTTCTAAAATCATATTCCAATGTTATGTACACATTAACCTCAGAAGTCCACGTTTTCAATATAAAATTGTATAAATGTGCTATACGATTTTTTAAAATCTATTAATAAAAGGTTATCAATTTATTGTACCAAACATAATATTAATTAATTCTACATCCTGTGGTAGATTTCTTAAATATTGTCTCTATAAAAACTTATTTTGGAATGAAAAAATAGATAAATGGTAATATGTATAAAATGTACATATGTAAATATGTTGATCGTATTGCACATTTATTGTATCAGATGAACATTTTTCCATAATATTAATCTATATGTAAAACCCTTTGTGCAAAACATTATTCTATATTCGATATTAAAAAATTGGATTACCATTGTTTTTTGAACACAATTAATATAATTGTGGTATATTTGCGATGATTAGTTCTGGAACATATGCCCGGCACAATGTTATAGAACGCGTTACTATTGGAAATATATATTTCCAATATCAAAGGACTAAACATAATCCATGCAATAATATCTTTACAAACAAGCACTACAACGTGGTGCTTTGTTTCGCCTATTAATTAAAAGTCATCGTCTTTAAATCTAATAATATGCCCTAACTTTGTTGATAGGAATATTATAATTAGAGCTAAGATTTTTTGTACCATTGAATTAGGTGAGAGCACCCAACAGTGACCCCAATACGTTTTTGAAATTGCTCACTACAAATATTTTCATTCGATTAGAAATATATTTGTAGTAGGATGCAAACCTGCCGATATAGTTTTCTTTTGTAACGTCAGGGTCGCAATTTGATTATTTCTCTTACGAGATGCCCGTTATCTTTATTCAAAAAGTGCTAATATATCATCACTTGATGAGGGGTTACCACTGCTAGCGCCGCTGCTGGGAGGGGTATTCAGATCTGGTGGATCTAGATATGAAAGTAATTCCATCGGATCCACAACATTATCTGGTAAGAGCTACAACATAATATAATAAGGAATAAATATCACACGAACATATAAAAATACTTTAAATATTAAGAAAATGTAGATTATTACTTACATTCAATGCTTCTTGACCTGTACCCTCGCCATCTATTACCGCAGCTGGGTCAAAATTTAAATCTGATGGTATATCTGCAGTATCGTTGGTTATGTTTGTATTCGTATTACCAGATGTGTTGAGGTTTCCAGTGGACTCTTGGGATGCAGGAGGAACACTTGGTGGACCACTGTTTCCACCACCTGGTGTGTGTGGTGTGTGAGGAGTATGAGGTGTATGAGGTGTGTGGGGCATCTGTAAAAATAAGGACAAAATATTTAACAAATGATCTATGAAAGGTTGTATATAGTTATAGAATAATTCTGAGCTTAGAACATACTTGATCGTTAAGTGATTTTTCCATAGCATTCAGAGGATCTAAAGAGTTCACCGATTCGTTTAAGTGCGAAAGAGGCCCAGTTCCATTAGTATAATCATTATTGGTATTCGTATTCGCTCCGGAATTAATATCGAAAGATCCTCCCGATGAATTCCGATGATTGATGTTATTATTTCCGTACGTGGTTGGTGTATTATTCATCATAGAGCCGCTTACGATGCTACTCATATCAGGTGGTATGTATGGACTCATTGCTTGATTCATATCCCAATTATTCATAGTAGGCATGTTCATACTTCCAGGTGACATTGCCTTTGTCATTCTCTTACAATCACTTTCTTCTTCAGATTTAATACCAACAGTTAAATTCTTTGCTGGTTTCCAATTCGCCATCGAATCTATCGTAACTTCTTCCACTTCTGCAGTGTTTAAAGTGTTCAAAATGCCCCACATATATTGATCAACTTCTAAACCTTCTAATTGTGCAGGTTTTCTATATATAATAGAAACAAAATTATGTGAAACTTGAACGAAATGCGTTTAGTTTTATAATCGAGGAGAAAATTGTTAAAAAATTACTTACGAGCATACAGGACATCGCCAAGCTCCTCGTTCACAATTTAGCTGTAGGTATGACTCCAAATCAAAGCACTGAATATGTTTACAGTCATGTCCTCTAGCTGGCAGTGTAATACGTTTAAAAGTAATAGGACATTTTAAGGATACCTATAATAAAATAATTTGCATGATAAATATAATAAAAAACATAAATGTAATATGTTAAATATGGTGTTAAATATCTACCTTAAGTGCTGTTTGTTCTACGACATCTTTCTCCGACTGTATACCGTTATTTGAAATAGTATTATTGAAATTCCGTTTAATTTTAGTAATACAATGCTCCGCCGTTAGTAGCCTTTTACGTAACAAGCCATGAAGTACGCTTCTCACACTTGGTCGATGAACTAATTGAAGCAGGAACAAATGAGACTGCAAATAAAAAGAAAGAAATTCATATTACCGCATGTAAAAATTAAATTTTAAGACTGTGAGCATATGAAGATAAAACAAACTTACACAACAACATGCCGATACAGTAATTTGTATCGTGTTTCTTCCAGGTTGACAAACATCTTTCAGGTATAAAGGCTTATGAGATGTTTTATTCTCACCACGATCAATAACTAACGGCGTAGCGTTTACAGAAACTTGCACGCTCGCTGGCCAATTCGTGTTCATTTGCCTATCCTCATGGTGGAAACACTTGAGTTGCAGTTCCAGATCAGATCGCCACATCAACGTTTGATGTACCGTGGATTTCAGTTGGAAAACATGATTGCTTACAGCCAGATTATGTTCTAAGCGGAAGGGTGAAAGAATAACGCCATCCCTCACGGGGAATGTTAATCTTAACTCATCATCCTCTGTACAAAACGGGAAAATATTAGTTATTGATGCTCCATTCTATTTTAATATATTAATTTTAAATATATGATCAAAGCATGAATTCAACTTACTCTGAATATTAACCGGTGATTTCATTTCGTTGAAATTAGGCTTAATATCCGGATTCGGACTGATGTAAGGAGGCATACTGGTGGCTGGTGTCAACGGCGGAGTCGGATTACCGGGAATAGGACTGTGTTGGTAATTTAAATTCCCCGCGCCTGTCGTTCTCATTGATGCAACATCTTGTTGATATTGACTGGTTGCAGCACCAGTTGCACCATACGAAGACGCGCTACCGGCGTATCCTGAGTTTGGTTGATGACCAACGAACTGATTCCCAACCGTCGTAGGTCCCATACTAACCGGTATACCGTTACTACCGTAATATTGGTTACTAGTAGCCTGATTAGCGGTGTTGTATGAAGGCGCAGTTTGCCTCATGTTATTACTCCGTATCATAGAGTTAGGCCCAAAGCCAGCAGCCGATGGATTCATACTCTGCATAGGTTGGTATTGAGGTTGAAAATTCGGCCTCGCTGCACTAGGGTAATTGGTCGGATACTGTGACGACGACATGCCGCTGAAGGCTGGCTGCATTGCAGCCGGGTTAGGACCCGCGTACGGGCCTTGTTGCCTCTTTTGCGCCATATGCATCGCGGGGTTTGGATAAGGCGCTAGTCTCCTTGGATAGCCTTGGTGAGGTTGAGCCTGAAAATATATAGTAATATAAGTCATAAGTCAAGAACATTAAAAAATACATACTCTACTATTTGCTGAATAATAGCATTCTACCATAAATCTGAGATAATAAAAGGAGAGTTAAGACATTGAGAGCAAAAGTGGACTAACTCAAACACTTAACAAACTCAGTAATTTTCTGTCTACAATAGATGTGCACACGTAATAGAAATAAAATGAATTCTTCCCTTCTTATATAATTAATACAGCTTATAAATTTATATCCAAAAGAGTGTGTAGGTAAGTCCATTTTCGCTTTAAGTGTTTGAATTATAAAATGAATTCGATACTTCACGTACTTGCATGCTCATTTTGTTCATTTGCATGTTGTTAGGTCCCATCATATTGTTCATGCCCATATTACCCATGTTACTCATAGAGCTCATGGGGGTCATTCCGTTTATACCATTCATACCATTCATACCACCCATCGACATAGGATTCATCGAGTTCATGCCATTCATACTGTTCATCGAATTCATGGAATTCATAGAGTGCATTGGGCTCATCGTGCCCATGCTATTAAAGTTGCTCATCCCGACTGGCCCCATTCCGGCCATTGGTCCTCTCTGGGCGTACCCTGCGTTGTAAGTTTGATGCGGTATTCCATGTTGGCCCTGCATCTGTAATCAACATATAATACGTTACTTAAACAATTTCTCTTTTAAAATAAACTAATTTTTATGTGAAGATGAAAAAAAGACTAAAGAAGATAACTGAAGATAAGAGTCGGTCGCGTAGTTTCCGAAGAGCAAATATAAAAGGGGGAAAAAGGGTACCTGGTTAAATTGTGCGGGGATGTCTTGGCGGTCCTGCATGGCCACCACGCTAGCAGTGGCGGTGGCCGTAGCGGTGGCAGCTGCCACCATCGCCGCGGCACTAAATGTCGAACCACCACCCCCGTTCTGGGGTGGCACCGTGTTATGATAGCCGGATGATAACACGGGTTGCACCCCAACGCCGATCGCCGCCGTTGTTGATGGTTTCCTTGAAGTTAGTTCCAACGAAAATGACAAACTTGTGTCGCGTGATATAGACGTTTCGACGAAAACTGGGATGGTACTGCAAAAGATAAGAAAAAATGTTACTTCTAATGGAAATTAGAAATTATTCGATGAGTTCCATATATGTACAGCATTGCTTGAATTCCAAATAGAAGATCAAATAAATCGTAATTCTCGCGGAACTGGTAGCGACCCGTTGACAAGGAAAAGGGAAAAGATAAAGACAATATTTCTTGTTTACTCTTGTTATATCTGTTTATTGTTCTTGCCATTAATTTTAGATTACGTTGAGCTCGAGGCACTGATCTTATGAGGCTAATTTGAAATTAGGCAAAATCCCTATTAATATTTAAACGAGTATTATCGTAGTTTTCTTCGTTAAAATACATACATGCATTAAATAAATGTATTGAAAAATATAGTGGTTACTTAAAATTTGTCATATTTGTCCTTAAAAGACCAAGGATTCATAAGGTGAGATATTAACTACAGATGTGTGATACTAGTTAAATAAATTTGGTTAAAGAGTAAATGGTCGATACGGGTGCAATACAGATATCTCTTTGTAGGTCAGATTCATGTTCCAACTATTCTGTACGAGCAATCGATTGTATTGTAACGTTCTCTATTTTCCGCGATGCAGCAATAATATATGTGAGTTATTCACGATCGTTGAATTATTTAAGAAGGTCGACAACTTAAATCGCGCATCGCGTGGTTACTATTCGGGCCACGCGCCGTTATCGATAATTTTTACTGTACTTTATAGATCAATGATCATCGCAATCGTTAATCTTTAAATGTTTAATCTTAAGGTTTAGAAAATTCCAAAAGCCTCTAAAGCGTTTTCAACAATCGCAAAATGGAAATATGAAAAAATGCATTCGTTATTGGGTGCATTACAATCTTCCAGATAGAGCTATCTCGGCTTGCTTAAACTAGCACGTAAAACTCTTATCACAACTGTAAAAAGGAGGAAAAGGAAACAAAAGAAATGGAAAAAAACAAAGAACGAATAACCAAGCACACTAGTTCCATAACATTGCTTTAAACAATTTCTTTAAAATGTTCAATCTGTTATTATTTTCTACTTAAAAAACAAAAGACGAAAAGCAAACTCATGAAGAGAGAAAAAATGTTAAGAACGAAGCTGAAGTCCTCTTGAATTTTTCTAATTTTCTTCTACTTCTCTCCTAAAAATCGATTTACCTGCTAGCAGCGCTCCCGTGCCTTTTCTCATCTTACAGAATTACATATAAGATATAGGAAAGGAAGTTGAACGCTTTGTCGTGTCCCTTCTATCGATACAAGCCCCGAACATTGTTCGTTCTTTCGAGTAGCCTTCCTTCTCGTTTCTGTCCTCGTTTTGAGACGTGCATACCCCAAAAGATCGAAAGACCGAACCCTGTGCGCACCGTTCATATTCCCAGCTGGCCAAGGCCCCTATTGGTTTTCTGTGGGAAATGCACGTGCTCACTATTCACACACTGCTGCTCTCTGCGCTTATAATACCGTTCTGCTACAAACACCGCTTGCCGGTGCAATCGTGTCCCGGGAACCAACGCGCTTTGCACGATCATTTTCGACTTTTGCGACACCCAGATGGAAAAAATCTCGGTGGTAGGTACCGCGAATTTTCTCTGTAAACGGAAATATCGCTCAGGATCAACAAATCTGTTCAATTCATTTCCATGAAATATTGTTTATCACGGTCATATTTATCATTGCTACTGTTTGATAACATATCATATTACTAATGCAGATATATTTGATGAATTGTTCGCGTTCAATCATAGAACTCGTACTCATGCTGAAAATTTTTAATCGTTATTCTTTGTATTTTTGCCTTTTAATGTATTATTTCTCCATGAGAACTGAAGTAAGTATTCATTTCTAAAGAACTACGGTACTATTGTCTACGAGTAATCGATGTTTATTAGAAGGATAGTAGAGATTCTAAATAAAACGCCTATGTGGCGTTCAAGTTGCGCTACACAGGCGAGGAAATACGGCTCTTTAGTAGATCGTGCTATTGTAAAGAAATTTAACTTGAAACTGCGACGATACACGAGGGAAAACTACTTAGAGATGTAAAAGAACTCATGAACAAGGGTATATGATGACCATTGTTCTGCATGATGTTCGAAACTCGTGGAGCCACATGAAAGAGTGCACCATGTGTATCGTAGCGTATCTTTTGCGATATCGCATTACCACGTGCACGTCCAGATTCTTGCGCATGCTCGTGGAAATTCTATAAAACGACTGGTAATTTCTGCGCAAAAGCACAGACACCCGTGCCCTTTAATTTTATCGCTTAAAGAGTTCGAACATTTTCGATCGAATACGAATTTAAACGGATAGATTACTTTCGCGCGTTCATCGATCTAGGTGGCGCCATCTGCGCAGCTCTTTTTCATGAAATAAGGTACGCTTCGAGCATTCGCAATTCAATATAGAATAAAGTATAAAAAATGAAGAATACGCATTGAGGTACGCTTCGAATACTCGCAATTCATAATAAATAAATAAATAATAATACTGAAAATTGTATACATCAATTTCTAACTATTATTAAAGTAGCTTTTATGTATGATTATGTATGATTTGTAATAATTATTAATAAATGTTTAAAACGTGTAATATTTTATTGTTATTACTATTTTATGAAAAGAATGCAATATTGCAAGTACGAAGTTTTACTTCTGTACAAATAATAGAAGATTTCTTATATCTTGGTTAAAATCAGTATTTTGGTAGCTCAAATTACGTTTATACATTGCTAACCTTGAATTTAACTTTGATAGAGTCACTTATAGAGTGAGCAATCGGTCGATTTGATAAGATACCAATTTATAGACATTTGCTTCTACTCTGAGTTATAAGATAACGATTTTACATTTTAGCATATAGAACGATGATAAATTACTAATTGAAAATTATAGAAATAATATCTGCCATTTTCTTATCTTTAAAGTGACACAATAATATAATTTTACCTTTCTATAACAATGTTTATTGAAAGTCTGTTGAAGATTATTTAAAACTCATAGATATGCTAAAAATATTTTACTGTTCGAAATCTTTATATTTTCAGATATATAAATTTAAAGGCATTTAAACTTAAGAAGGTTACACCATTGTTTAACACGACAGAGTATTATTACGAATGTTGCACCGAATAAAAACATTATAATCGGTAAACGAAAGGAACGTCCTCCAATGTTAAAAGAACTAGAATAAAAAAAGGCGTTATAAATATCTCGTTAATCATTTGCTAAATAATTTTTTTCGCGCTCACTTAACCCCAGTGGTTTTCAAAGTCAACGGAAGAGGGGCGCCTCCTCTCGCCAACTAAAACGAAAAAGAGTGTTCTCCCCGTGTACGGTGTCCTCCAGACACGATTATGGCACATCGAACAAAAACAAATTTCGAATAATAGCCTCTCGGTCGAATTCAATACGCCGCCAGTAGAGGAACCTATAGTATCGTTTATGTGTATACATGCATTATACATATGTGTTAGTATATTGGGGTGTTCATTGTTCATAAAAAAAAGAAAAAAAGAAAAAAAGAAAGAAGAAAGAACTTATTGAAGGACATTGTCAAAACAAAAAGATTGTTATTACATGAAACAGTTGTATCGAGTCGTCAGAATATTAATATCGTTCTAATATTTTTTTATGATGAGTGTTCTACTCTGCTAAAAACATTACTAAAAACTGAACTTCCTTTCTAACTTTTTTACGTCTTCACGTATCGTAGAAAACAATTGTCAAAACTGTCAGATTTCTTGTTTTATCGCGTAATGCATTAATAACAAATAACATGCGTAAATTAAGAATGTCATGACTATAACGTATGTTTCATTTCTAAGCTAAACATTCCCATATTATTCTAGGAGTAACGGTCCAAATCTTTCCACAAGTTGCAAAATTCTGTTGAACGTAGTTCAATATACCAGTGTAAATACATAACGCGCATGTAGTCGATTATAATTAACACTGTCGCAGAATCTACATCAGTACAACAGCCAAGAGTGAATTCCTTAAGGAACACATCTTCGTGATAAACAGGCAATACCATTAACGCATTACGATCGTGAGTACTACTACTCCTTGAATCTTTTTCTTTGTTCACCGTGCGTTATTATGTTGTATTAGATTTCCAAGACACCCTGTATGTACATGTACCCGTAACGTACTTACGTCCAGATATAGCACGTACAGGGAGCATTTTGAAGGTTGACGTCATCCAAGTCCCACCCCCTTTAAATTTGTGCTGAATGCAACTCGGAGAAAAAAATGAGGGAGAAAGAATGAGAGGGAGAGACGGTAAAAGGGTGCGCAAGAAAAAGACAGAGGGCGAAAGAGAGGGAAACCCATCGAACGGATGCCTTTTCCCTTCGACGCTCTCTGTTCTCCCTTATCCTGACCGTATATTCCTTTGCCCCTTCTGTCTTCCCAGTTGAACGGCAATCGGGGCGGGGTGGGCCCCTCTGTAAAGCCTGCAACGGGTTTCTATTCTCGGATGTCAATATTTCGTCAACTAGAGCCCACTCGGCATGCAACAAAAGCCCCTATATACAGCTTGCGCGGCTGGCGTGAGAGAAAGAAAGGAAGAAAGAACCGACAGAGCGTCCGTGATTCGTTAGATGGCGTGTTTAAAAGAGGATGTAACATGGCGAAAACGAGAAGTCCAGACGGGTGCGAGTGCAACGCCTAGCGGGAAATCGAATACGAAGCGTATTAAATCACCGTTTATTAATGCACGTTTATTATTAACGTATTATTAACGTATTATTAACGTATAACGTTTATTATTAATTAATTCAAAATTTTGGCCAGGAAAATATTTTATTTAGATACCTTTATCCATATCTTTTGAACAGAAAGAGGGAGAGAGAGAATGTCTTTTCGAATTGTTTTATTAAATATGTTTGTACTACAATTTATGGTATTTTACTGTATTTTGCTGATAACTGTGTTCTTCTAAGGTCGTTGGAAATATAAAAATTTAGCAATAAGAGGTGTACCAGTGTTCTTAATACAATGTAATTTAAAAAAAATGTTGTAAGTGGGTCAATGCCGCTTTTAGAAATGCAGAAGCAGTCTCTAAAAAAATATCTATATAATACGAAAAGGCTAAAGGGGATTAAAAAGTAATACTATTATTCTTGGAACTAAGGACGAAATAGTGTTTCATTCTACAAAAATTTAATTATCTTTCAATTTAGACCAAGACAAATCAATATTTTTGAATATCAAATCCAAAGTATCCTTCTTAAAACTTTCCATAATATTATAATTTTAAATATGATATTAATTATGTATAAATTCTTACTCAAGATACCAATTTAATATCTTATAGAAATCATCTTATCTTTTTAAATAATTTTTTATACTATATCGTTCTAGTGTAAAATAACTAACCATTATTTCGAAATCGTTCGCATATTCATGGGGACTGGCCTAAAGGCTGTTTCCCCATTTACAGAAACCGAGGAGGCGACTAATACTGGCGATGCGTATCGAGGTGGAGGCGAATAATATCGAGCGAGGAATCCTTGTACGAGATAAAATGGGCCTCTCACGGTCGTCGCGCGTCGACATATAATAGCCACGTTCTCCTCACTTGGTACACCCGTGAACTCGTATATGAATCTCGCCTTAATAAATCCAGTTTCGATCATCGTTATCGTTTACGACGATCTTTATTTATAATTATACGTTGATGTGTCTAAAATAACTGGTAAATGGACGAATTTAAAACTTAATGGTTCCCCAAGAAATTTATAAGAAAATGAAAAAAGAACTTAGATAGATGCATGACTTAAAAGGACAACGTCAAAAAAACTACATCTTCTTCGAACTTGTTGATCTATGCCATCATAAGCATTTTAGCGTCATAAGAAATCGCATTTTTGCTACATTAATTCCTCATTAATTAAAAAAAAAAAACTATTTTTTTAATTTCACTAAGTGACTTTAGAATAACATAACTTTAGAATACATAACTTCAATATGACGTAATTTGAATGAAAATAAGAAATTTAATTTTCATGATATCAACCACTTCAACAAAATTTTGCGATGGACGATACAAATTTTTATTCTACATTCTCATATTTAATACCTAAGATCTGCTGTACAATATAGATCATTAAAAATTCCCTTTAGAATGCAATTCCAATGACGTTTTTCCAAACTCTTAAAGCATCAAAATCCCTATATCGAATGAAATGTTAAACGAGCAATCGCGATTAATCGTCATGGATATCACCAGCATGTATCGAATGAAAGTTTCATGTACAAAAAGAAAGTTTCGCCCGACAAGAGCGCATAGAACTAGCCTATCAGATCACGTATCGCGCCCGTTGAACCAGTCTAAACGCACCTTTAAGGCGAATGACAAAGAGACCAGCGAACGCGCGTGCGCGGGAGTAAGGAGGACAAAAAACGAATACGCCGGATGCCGATCGCAACACTTCACTAAAATCAGGACACAAGTAGAGAGAAGGAGGATGGGAACAAGGATTCGAGAGTCTCGAGAGCGTTCAGACCGCCGTGCCAAGCCTGCGACACGTAAACAAGAGCGTGTGTCCGAGGTCGACTCGCTCGGAGAATCGTGGGAGGAATTCCTTCTTTTTTTCTCCCTCTTTCTCCTATGTGGAGAGAAGTCTCGTATGGTGACAGTGGGTCGAGATGAGGGAGGACAGAAAGGAGGGACGCACAGAGGGCTTTGATCTCGTCCGTTGCATCGCGTATCGTTATTTTCGGTGTGAATCGCGGAGACAAAAGCATTTTCGCGGAAAACCTCGCGTCTTTTGTTCGCCGGATAGAGACAGAAATTATTCTGATTACACTCGTAAAAGTCATTCTGATATTTACGAGTCTTTGTTGTTGAAGGTTATACCATAGTACAGGTTATAAGAATTGTAGGAAATGGAATTATAATAACTGAATTGATTTATGAATAATTTTAGTAAGAATCATGCAGCGTAGAATAGAAAGCATCGCAGATGGTAAATTATAGAAAAATCGAGGTTGCGAGAAGGAAACTAAATTTCATATCAGATTTGACACGTATCCGTCACCTAATGAAAACTCGCGTTACTATCGTAAATGTTGTTATCTTCTGTCGTACAACAATATCGACTGAAATTAGTCACGACGTGCAAGAAGCTCATAGTGGGAAAAAGTGAAACATTAGTGACATGCAAATGATGCATTATATGTTTGAATGTAATTAGAGAAAAAATGAAAGTTGTATGCTTCTTTATATTTAGAATTATTCAATACACAAAATGAATTACGAATATAGAGACCAGTTTTCTACAGCGAATCATACTTCGTTCACTTAGCTCCTTCACTTAGCATACTTCGTAAAATACCTGCACTCTAAACGTCTTTGTCCTCCATTCCGGTATATTTATCGTGCAAATACTAATTATGCAATTCGAATCGTATCTATAGGAGAAATAATAACACCTCCGCGTCGCGGCGTCTCTTTTTTCGAAACTTTTGCGTATTCTTTTTATTCTTACTGGCTATCATGATATTTCGATCTCATTATCATATTGATTTTTATTTTCTTTTTTTTTCTTTTTTTAGTTTGTAGTAACTAAAGAGAAAACAAGAAAAGATGGAAACGAACACATTACATCATTAATTATGCAATGGGGAAGAAAACTTAAAAAAATTCTTAGGATTGCGTGACGACTTATCGATGCAATGCTGAAACCTCAGACGCACAAAAAAGAAGATGAAATATGAAAAAGGTTACGTCTTTCGTTTATTTCTGAGAATTTCGGACAAATTACAAGAGTTTAATGAGAATCGCATATGCAGCAGCAACGATAGCTAGAATGATTTGTGAAATAACAATATCAGCTTGCAGTAAACGTGCCTACGGCACGTAGTTGTTCACCGGGCTCATCGACCGGCCGAGAGAGGATTTCTCATCTGCTAGGCTGTCTATGAGAAGATTCTGTCATTCGCAACAAATGCTCGTGGCATTTCGATGGAATAGATTTTTCACAGTGCCTCGAGAAAAGGTCGAACGACAGAAAACGTTTTAAACGTCTTAGAGAGAGCTTGACGAGGTTTCTCTCCATCGGCAAAGTTTTGCGTCGATTTGCAACTTGAGGCGAGCACGTGCGCACAGTTTACTGCGCGTGCTATTCATTTGAGGACAGCCGCTGTGCACCTCGCCACCCTATGATTAATTTATCGTTTCCATCACGTATCCTGCTGGTGCGTCGTCGTTCTGATCTTTAATCGCCGCGTTTCTTTCGATAGATGTGAACAGAAATATTAGTTCGAGCGAAGAAATGACATAATCGATCGATTAGTATGCGTGAAATCTTCGGATCGATACCCATCGCGTTTACGATCGAAGTTTCTAGTGATATCAAGGGTTATCATTTTTCACTCATAATCTATTTTTGTACCATTCATTTTCCTACATTATCATAATTAAGTATACAAATTGAAACCTAAGTGAACTATATTAGTTAACGAAATACAAAAAACGTAGGAGTTAAATATTCATACACTATTTAAGAAACTACCATAGACAAATTAAAATTTTTTTTCTAACAAAATATCAATGTTACTATATGTACGGTTCTTGTAATAATTATTAATTATTCCCTGTTTTATATCAAATATTTAACATTTTATAATTTTCTCTAACCTTTCCTACGTCATGCATTATCAGTCGTAATGTAAAATCCAGCATTAACAATGTTTTTTTTATGGAAATACGATTGAATTATAAGATACGTTTGACAGCTATGATACAAAATATTGACTATAACTCTGGTCGTAAAGGGATAACCAGCAGGGTTGCCATAATATATTTACCGCTCGATCCCGATTGAAAAGTTGATAATAACGCTCCATATAGCTCAAACTGGCTCGTAATTCATTCGAAGAGGGTCAAGGATTCTTTTTCTCTTCCGCCATTTTTCCTTGATTGCTTCCGACACGTTCGAAATCATTGGAAACATGTGCGCGATGCAAGGAACCTGTATATGCGTGTATAAACGGAAAATAAACGGAAATAACATCTGCCGTCAGTTACAAAGAAGCCGAAAACTGTAAGATTCAACCGCAGAGGATTTCCGTTTGATGCGAACACGGGAAAGTCGTGCACACACAAAGACACAAAGAACTGTTCGCCAACGCGTTTACAATGGCGGCCGATAATAAGAGCAAACGCAAGCAGAAGAGAAATCTTGCTTTTACTCTGCGAAATTATTGAGCGTGCATTCCACGAATGCACCATTAGCTCTCGCCCAAGTAAAAAATCAGGCTGGTTAAATATATGTACTATACTCGTTGACTAAATACGCATATTTGTCTTTCATTTTCATTTGTTGAGAATTTTACTTACAAATTATCCTTCAATCTCTTGAAAAATAATTCCCAATATATATTTTTATAGATAATAAGTAGTATAGATATTTATGTAAGAAAATTAAATAGGCGTTCCACTACAATAGACTCTTTAAAGCATTAAAGCATTAAAAAACACATTGTAAGACATACAATTTTATTTCAATTTCTTTTTCTTAGAAAAATAATGTTTTATGAGGATCCTTTACTTTTTTGTTAATGTGAGATGTTTGCGAAATTTTCAAGGTCTTCGTATTTCTGCAAAACGCCCGTAGTAAAACAGTTCCTAGTTAAAATATTCACGGCGGGTATAACGTAAGAACAAAACAGATTATGCAACTGGATGATATGTCTCGTATTGTCATTATGTAAGGATCACAGTTCAATTCTGGAACAATACTACGACGATTTAATAATTACGATCTATAATATACGTGACGGTGCATAAATGGGAAGCGTCGCAAAAGAGTTTTGTAACAAACCTCAGCTATTGGTGTCACGTTACAGTTCCATGAGGGATACCATGTTACGTTTAAACTTCACCGCAGAACGTTAGCGCAACATTTTTGAGTCCTAATCCTTTTTTTAAATATTTTTCCTTCCTTATACTGTTTATTTTTACATTTTTAAAGAGAATGTACTTTTTTTTATTTTTTCTATCGTAGGTTCTTAGTATGAAAGTTAATATTTTTTAGAATAAAAAATTAGTAAGATTTTGAACATATGTTGAGTATATTTTAAGATAGGTGACCGTATCGATTAAAACGTGACAGTACTTGTAAAAGAAACCAACGAATTCTTTATCAGACTGTTATTGGAAGGGTGGGGAAGATTCCTGGATATTGCAATTCGTTGAATGATTACGAAAGCTTTGACACGTTAACAATTTTTGAACGTGTCCGTAGCGTCGAGAAAACGCGTTTCCATGCTTTATTTTTGTGTCAACTGAAACGCGGAAGGAATACTTTACATTATTAATATACATATACTAAATCGAATTTATTAAATTTTTACTCGTTTCAGATATCGATTTTTCAAAATATAACGAGATAAAAAAGTTTATTACTAAAGATATTCCTATTCGTTATAATGAGCGAAATTTTTTTAAAAATAAAGATCTGAGAAAGGATAGATAAGTTTTCGTCGAAAACGTATTATCTCCGCTTTAATAAAAGCTATTCATTAAATTTTAAACTTACGAGGGCAACTACATCTCTATAAGTTACATCACGCGTGCTTCCGAATATCTCGAAATATGACGGAAGTAATTTATCAGTGATTCAGTGGTGGCGTAATATCCGCAGCTTCAAATATTCATCTTTTGTTCTCCTGAGTATATGTACATCGATTCCAACTGAAACGAAACATTCTTTTGAATTGTGTAAATAAAATATATGTATATACTCGTATCAACATAAAGTGCGACTTAAGCCCCTGAGATAAAAAGCGGCGACACTCTGGAGCGCATCTCGACTAATTGAATCCGTCAAAAATCGTCTCCCCTTCGACTGTACATCAAATTACTCAATTAAAATGGTTTTCAGATTGATTGTATTAACCCTTCGTGGCCGAAGGTCAGACTGTTCCGTTCATCCCATTCGTTGTTAACCGGAACTTATATGTATTGAACCGCTGCTCCGCCAAATCAATTTATGTATTTTCTCGCAAATCAATCTAATTATCTATTAATTAAAATTTACAGTAATTTAAATTTCTACAATTATATTTTCTATTAATCTTTCTATCTACTATCTGTCTCGATGCAAACGTGACGCGAAAGTTAAGAATTTGATGAAAAGAAAAGTGGATCGTCCCGCGTACGATATTTCAAATGGAACTCCCTAAAAGTGCTGCCAACCTTTACATACCGAGCGCGACTCTCCATTTACGGTATTACGCGCGCGCGATTCCTTCGCGTGATGCTTTCTATGTTGAAATCGGCCTTTGTATCGGCGAATTGTTACACGCCTTACGTCAGGCCGCTTTTTGACGTGCGATAAATCCTCTCCTGGAGGATGCATTTCTGCAAATAGAGGCGCGAGCACAGGCGCGCGTGGCCACGCGCAGGAAGGCCCATGAACTGTCAGGATTCGGAGAAAGTTGTTTCGGGGCGTTGATTGGCGGATGACGAAATCACGGAAGCCGCCGGCCAATCGTTGCTTTGGAAACTTTCCCAGAACACTTAACCCCTTTGACCGTTACATAAATATCACTCGATCCGGTGCAGCGTGTTACAGCAATGTATCCTGTACGATGAGATAAAGGGAACGCCGGACGACAACAATTCGCTGTTAGCTCTCTCTCCCACGTACGAGAACAACGGGGCTTTCGTACCATACTTTTAAGAGCAACGAAAGGATAGTAGTTTCGTGTGAAAACAGACTTAAGATTGCATTAATTGGTTCGATCATCGAATGGCGTTAACATATCTCGAATTGTAGTGTAACGATTATGTTCTTTTCCTTTTCTTTTTTAGATGCAAAGAACTGTAAGTTTCACATGTCTCAATTAGATCACGGGTAATAAAGTTTTGTTCAAAAGTAGATTTCTAGTAGAAATCTTTAATATGGTCGAAGGTAGGTCGGAGAATTGAAAGTAAGAAAACTGAAAACCACAAATTAGATCATAGTTTGTTGCACAAACGTTACGTAAATTTATTATATAAATTATAGAAATATTTTTTATAATAGACAGTGGAGAATAATCGAAGGGCAAGAAAGCGATTCATCTGTGCTGTTGAAACGAACGAACGAACAAACGAACGACTGCAAGGGCTCGAACGAGGAAGAAATTTACTAGAAATTAGAAAGGCACGTTGGAAATCACCTTATTACCGGAGAAATCGAGACAATTGTTTCGAACTGTAATGTATGTACGAAGTTGAAAGACATACTTTCTTTAGAGCCCGTTTATAGTTTGACACGCATATAGATATATGTATATGCATGTATATATAGGGGCTTGGAAATAAGGAAGTGGAGAGAATATAACACGTGCCTATAAGTTAACTCGAAGCACCAAAATAACATCGGTCGCTTAACGTCGACTGAGGCAAAACGAATGAACGCAATTCTCGTGGAAAACTTTAATATAGTTTATACCGGTGCCTAGTATCTTGATGTATGTCAGGGTTAAACTGGAATGCATTGATGACGAAGATCGTCTAGGAAATATTTTTCACGGGAACACGCTCAAGGAACATCTCAGTCATGCCTCGTAAAGCCATACGAGTCGTGATACTTAATTCCCTTTGTAGGAGCTCTAAATCAAGATACATTTCTATTAATACATTAGCAAGAAACAAGATCCCTATTCCGTGTGAATTAAGTTAGCAGTGAAATTCTTCTGCAGTTGAATGTTGTCCGAGTATTACTTCTTTTTTTAAAAGCTCTTTATTGCCAAACAAAGACATCAAAGTTAAGACTAATGTATTTAAAGCAACGATGGCATCATTTGATACGATCTTACGTGCACGACACGTACTCCATTTACAGTGAGACGCTCGTTAATTTCAAATAATCACGCGTGTGTTCGCACGTGCGCGGAAACGGACGCTTAAATATATATCACGAAAGATACTACATTCCCACCTGCTCTTTGCATTAATTATTCGGGATTACAAAGTCTTCTACTTTCTTAAACTTTTCTTCCAGATAAAACCTTCGAAACATACACCGCGACGTACAAGGAAAATGATTAATACGACGCGTTAAATAAAGATACCAGCCCCATCAGCAAGTTAACCAACAAAGAATTCTGAAACTCAATGAATATTTCCAATCTAATCATCCTATTTCCTTTTTTGGTATTTAAATTTGTTGAAATCTTACACGATAGTAGGATATATATAAACATTTTTTATTTTCTAACCTCTTTTCACATTTTAAAATTATATATAAAAAATAATTAAGTAAAAAAGTTATTTATTTTTAAGTTAAGATTAATTAACCACTCACATATTTTATTTGTATGCTATTTTTCTAAATGTAATGATATATTTTTGTTATTATGTGATACGTATTTAATTATTCATATACATATTTCAAACTGCGAGTCACGCGTCGATTGACGCGCGAGTCACCTATGATAAGTAATAACTAGAAAAAAATAAACAACTGAAGTTATGACAACTGATATCAGTGTGTCTTCCTGGATAAGGTGAGTCGCGGCCTTGCCACGTGCAATCGTTTCCGGCCAATCAACGCACCCCGTTTGCAATTGCAGTTATTTTATTAACCGATCTTTCTGTCCGATATGGACTTTTCGTCACTGCGCTGACACAATTACTTTCCCCCTCTTTAACGCGCTTAACACGCTTTTAAACATTGTAATAAATCACGAAACGCGTTATTGTCACGATGGTGATAATTAATCTTTTCAGAGGAAATTCGATAATGTTTTTATGGTTATCACCGGACCATGAAGGAACAGGTTGTGAATTATATTTCTCGCGGCGAGTGTCTTTCAATTGCGATCTTTTATATCTGGACTCACAGGAACAAAGAATTAACGTGTACAACTTGAATTACAACTGATAGTTTACTGCTTACGTGGATAAGATAGGATGCGATCTTGCTAACCTGCTGCATGCCATTAATTCTAAATAATTAACATATCTCTTTTGTGCCATTGAACTGCTTATATTTTGTTGCTTTTTTATTAATATTTATCGAAATCTTTTAATTTTCATTCTATAAAATAATTTTCCTATTTATATCACCTTAATTAAAAGAAGCTTAATAGCATATAATTAAAATATCTATGAGCGATACTATAAATTTTTAGATCATACAAAATATCTTAATAAGAATTAATAATAAGAAGAATTAACATAGAAAACTTTCTATCAAGCAATTACACCTCCTATCAATTCTCCAATACATATACATAATATTGATTATGTATAAGTATGACGTTTCTATAAATTGCTTGGAATTCATCTTTAATGTTCAATATCGACTAAGCAACGGTATAATCGCCAAACGATAATTTCCTTTCGTTGACGTGACCAAAGCGCGCGCGTTAGAGCTTTGTCTATACAGAGTTGAGAATATCGACGTTCTTGCTTGCCGTTTGACATAAGTATACGGAACAAAATTAGGCGACTGGCGCTTTCAACGTATTGTGCGCGCATGCGCACTCAATCGCGCTTCTGCACGCAATGTAAGTACAACCGATAGCTAAAGAAACGAAGCATATACTATTATCGAGCTGATTTGTTATAATTAGTCGCCAATTTTTACCATTTTAGTCACTATTTTCTAAATAACCTTCCCCATAAAATGTACAAAAACCTCTGATTATGTCATATAATATACCGTATATGATATGTCACTCAAATGTATATACTACTATAAAATCAAACAGTTCTTAAGAAATAAGATAATAACTTCTTTAAAAATAACGAACCCAAACTTCAAATGGATCGCCCGAAAGAAAAGAAACATCGAACGAAATATTATTCTTCGGTTGTTTGAAACGTAATATCGACTCTCATAGCAACGCGTAATCGTTTGGATAAAAGCGGGTCTGCGACAGCGATAACGGATTCCGGGAAGATTTTATGTCGACCGTGATCGGTACGTGGCGTAGCGCGGTCGATTTGAATTCGTTTGCCGCATCGAGGCTTTTTGATTCGCGCGTCATGCGCGTCAAAAGCCACCACACGTCCCGAGAGCTCATTATGCAACGAACAATTATGAAAATTTAATTACGCTTCACCTTGAGCGCGCGTGCGGGGACATAATGTTCGAAGGCTGCTCCATTGTCGTCGGACCGAGAGCAAGCGTCACGAACGGCCGCTTCGCGCCGGCAAAACAAACGTTTCATAATCCAACCGAACGGATTCCGTCGCGTGTAAACCAATCGTTTGCGCAAGCAGTACGTACGCGACCGTCTTCGAAGGATAGGATGATCGCTTATGTTCCTTTTCTTTTTTCGACGAAAGTTTTTCTTGCCTGCCGTTGGTAATTTCGACTTTCCGAGTAATTCCGACTGTTCGCGAGGCGAGTCGAGAGAACCTGACCGTTTCAATTTCGAAATTTATATCGAAATAAATTATGTCATGTAGCAACGATATTCTTACTCTTTTTCTTTTCTTTTTTTCTTTTTTTTTACGGTTTACGGATACTCGTTGAGAAAATGGAATATTAAAGAGCGACGCGGCGGTTCTCATGAAACAGGCTACCGAAGGAATGAAAATTACGATATGTCCACAATTTTCTACGTGCCAACGCGTCAAGGTGAATTTATAATGTGCTGCTCCTCTGACATAATTCCTCGTCAGTTCCGAGGCGTCTGTCAGTCGTCCTTGACAAATAAGTACCCTCGCTCCACAAGAAGAGTGCGCAATCAAAGATGACGATATATTCCTGAGTCGCTGATATTTGCCAATTTGGTAAATAGCAGCGACCCCCTTTGTCGAAACGGCTGTAATATACCATAAGTTCAATACGACAGCAACGACTTCGTCATGAGAAATTTCCTATGAAATTTTAACAGCCGTGCACATATATCTATGAACTACGGCAACTCTTTGTCTAAAACATTTTTCTATGTTATCCAAACGTGATTATTACATAGAAAAATTCAATGATAATGGAAAAGAAAGACAAAGATAATGAGATACGAGAGGAGAGGAAAAAAGGAAATGGCACTCTCCGGTCGAAGAATCCGTAGACTCACGCGCGAGGTATGAATCGGCGAGTCGACCTCATTTATTTGTGGATAAGGGCAAAGTGTGTGCAGCACAGAGCATGGCTCTCCCTACTGCATCCCCACCAGTGATCCGCCGGGTGATTCCCCCCGCGGTAATACGTCCCTGGGAAGCACGGTATGCGCCATCGAGTGTACGCTTATTTTAACAAACCTATTTCTGATATTGTGCCACCGCAACGGGGCCTGTATCGAGATTAGAAGGCTTTTAACGAAACCGACTTCTTGTGTTCACGCTGCGGAGACGTTGTAATGTAAGAGAAAGAATGATAGAGAAAGAGAATAGCAAACAACCGCGCCTCTGCATATGGACAAAGATCGCGTGTGTTCGATGCACGTACGCGTACTCGTGCACGGAGCACATTCGATAAGTACCCCCCTCTCTTGGTTGTGTGCGCTCGTAACAGTGGTTCTGTCACTATGGCGTTAGGTGAAAGCTCAACGTTCGTAGAAGTAGCGCTGGACACTGGATGAAAGGTGTACGCGAAGCAATGCGAAGTATCGATGTAATGCGTTCAACGATGTATATACACGTAGTAGTTTGTAAAGTTGAAAAAAAGATAGTAGATTTTTAGTAAATAAGATAGAGTACTGTGACTACAAGAAATATTGGTACACTCGCATCCTTATTTTTCAATAAAGTGCTTTTTTATAAGATCCTACATTTAATTTTTAATAATACAAATAATTGTAGTCATATGAAACTACTATTAAATAATATGAAATTTAATCTGGTTCGATCTCTTTAATTACTATATATGAGTACGATATATATTAGACACAATGGTATGCTTCTCTCGCCATAACGGTCAGGGGACGATAGTACTTTCATATAGTAATGTGACCAATAATACGTCGATCTAAATTGCCACTCTGACTCATTAGCATAAAATGTTAATTTAGAACTAGCAGATAGAAGAAAAAAGAAAAATTGAAGTTATTTGAAAAAAAACGTCGAAAAATGAACTAATAAAGCTGGCAGTAAAGCGGGGCGCCACAAGGCTGCAGCCACGAAGCACATAAATGTCAAGGGATCCTGACATAGTTTTTAGATCCGTTGAAGTGACTGGTTATCGGGCGGAGAACTGTTGTATGCCTTTGTCGATTATATTTGCTGGCGAGCGGCGTTCTCTGCGCGATATACATGAAAGTACAGTTTCGGCAAACTATCGTTGATAGTACAGTGACTTGGCGTATGACTGTTGACGATAAATGATTAGATAGCCCGGGCATAGCGGAGCCTATTGCGCGTTTAATATTGCCAAGATTATCTCGGCGCACGCCAAAGACCGCATCTATTACACACGGTACTATACGAAGTACGAAACGAGGCATATCGTTCCATTCAATTATAGAAATCTAATTTAATTATAAAAATTCGATCAAATTTTAACCATCTCTCTTTCTATACAATTCTCTATCTCTCCGTTTTTATTGATATTTTTATATTTTACTTCATTTTCCTTTACGTTGATTGATAACAACGTCAGTGACAATGTCATACCACCGATTATCGTCATCGCAAGCGAGATAGTGTACAATCGAAACCGAGCCGTGTCCGTTTACTCGACTTTAAATCGTTCATTTTTTCGCGAATCACGCGATCAACTGATAATATATATTTTTATTTTTCGTTGACATTGTCTCGTTCATGATAATACATTTCACGATTTGAGCAGAAACAAGAACATTCGCGGATGTACATCAATATCAGAAACGTAACGGCGAAACAGATTTGAACTTTTCTCGGTAATGAATTATTAAGATCGCATTCTGGATTATACACACTGCTGCTGCTGCTGCTGCTGCCGTGGTCGTAGATTCTCTCAATAACTCGTTACCTATCGATAAAAACGCACGAACCAATTGAGAATACATAATTCAATAATAGGTATATGTACACATACTAAACGAAAGAAATTCAGTTAGAGTTATTTTCTTGAAACATTCTGAAACATCTTTTATTTCCTTCTAGAAAACGTAACGTATAACGGAATCTATTCTCATAAGAATATGTAATCACATTCGTTGTAAAATATTCAAGTGTGTTCACTAACGGTTTATAAGCCGATTCGGTAGCACATCATTTCACGGCGTGTATAGTTTTGCTACACATAAAGGTGTTAATACGTCGAGTATAATACGTTACAACCCTCTAGGCAATCAAAGATTATAGTGGACGTGACTTTCTGCCTCTTTTCGTGTCTCCCGTCTATGCCAGACCTTTCTATCTCTCGCTCCCTCTCTCGACATTTTCTTACTCTTTCCCCCGCGGTTAACCGGGATCGACTCGAGAAATGAGAATGACACATCTTTAGAACAATCACCCGTTGTGAAAGCGCCTTGCCAGTTAGAATATCTACTACTGCAATGTAATAAGGAGCAAGTGGCGAGTTAAGAGATCGCGAACCATTGTCGATTTTTTATTTAAGATTCAGTTTTATGAACTGTCTTATGCAATGAACATCAACCTTCATTAATGAAGAAAACATTAAACGAAGAATAATAAACAACTTGAGGGACTTTTCATTAACACGATCAACATTGTATGGTCGTTACACGAACGGTTGCACAATCTTCGTTGAACGAGGGATAAAATTTAATTTTTCACAGAATAATTATATTGAAATATTTCATTCATAATTTCAAAAGGATCGTGTCACTGCAATTTTGAAGTTATCCTGAGAATCCAACGACCACTTGCGAGAATGCCGTGTACCCGTGTATTAATGAAACAATGCACTTCCACTTACCTAAAGGATGACACAGAGGCGCATTATCCTCGGTCGATACACCTTGTTCACGGTATAATCCAATTCTTTCTTGTGGCAAATGGAATATTACAAGGAATAAAACATTAGATCACACCAATGAGCACACTTCTCTGCGTCCACGAAAACTGTCTACGTTTATCGTCATCGTCCGTCACGACGACGAGCACGGTCACCACGCTGCTCGGCACTGCAACGCTTTCGTCTATTCATCACCTCGTCATAACAACGACAAAACAAGCGAGAACGCGGTCCGCGCGACTCAGGCTGGACGTGCGGAACCCACCAGAGAGTGTTGCACGCGCGTGCGACTCGGATGTGTCGTGAGAGAGGGTAAAACTCCACTGCTCGTGGCCGACACCGGTGTTGTGTCCTTGCGACTCCAGCGGCAACAACTTTATCAAACAACTTTGTCTCTTTGAGTCGTTTTCAATCACGTTTATGTTTAATAATGTAATCGTATCGTAATTGTCGAAAACGAATATCAAACTATCTGCGGCATACAAAAACTATGTACTTTCATTCTTCTTCCTTATTCTTCTTTTCTTCTTTCGTCGTTATAAAGTTTCTTTTATTTCTTTCGTTCACGACTTCTCCTTTTTTTTCTCTCACACACTTTCGTAAGCTTTAGATATATATCCACCGGTTGTGCGTATTACACGCGTGCGGCTCACAGTCTGTCACAGATGCACTGACGATGGTATAACACGACGACGAACTGTTAATAGAATTGACGAGGACATTGATCACGACGGCGGTGACAGAAGCAGCAGCAGCAGAAGCTTCGAGGACAATGATGATGATGATAAAACATTTGAGAAATCGTCGCGTGGATGATCGTCGACGACGACACTCGTGAACGAAGAGAGAGCGTCCTCTCGGTATTCGCGGACGGCTGACTCTGACTGCTCGGCTGACTGACTACTCCGCGCCGGGTAGCATTGGCCCCGCTAAACGGTTGAAAGTAATACTGTCTAGTGAGAGGCTGTTGGGGCCAATATCTGTCTTGCTTGCTCTCTTTGGTCCGTCCTTTTCGCTCTAACGGTACAGTCTGTCCCTGCTCCTCTTCATGCGCGCTCTCTATTGGATCCGTGCTGTGTGTATACACTCTCTGTATATCCACGGTGTGTGTCCCTGTCCGTCGATTCGCGTACGATCTTGTATCACACAAACGCGAACGTATCTTTGTGTGCGTTGGTAACTGATGTTGATGGTAGAGAGTAGCAAAAGCAGCAGACACAGGATAATGTGAGAGTGGTGGTGCTGTTGGTTGGTTGTTGGTGTTAGAATGACTACGATGAGGATACTAACGGTAGTGGTAGAGCGTGGATGACGTGGTGGGAGTAGTTACACGCGCGCACGTACACAGGCGCAGGCGCACACGAACGCCATCTAGCAGCAGGGCGACACTCGCACCCAACGCACAGACGCACGAATACTGCAGCACACGCGTGTGCCACTCCATAAAGACGCAGACAGTCGAATGGATAGAAAGTGGGGATACGGCAGACTACGAACGACAAGCGCAGAGAAGCAAGAGGAAAGGGGAGATGATGCGGTTCACTCGAGTGGGGGAAGAGAAGGAAGGAAAGAGGCAGATGGATAGGGATAAAGAAGGATACATAGGGGTTGGGTGGGGTGAGAAACGACGGAGAGTGAACAGTGGCGAGGGGTCGCTCCACCAACCGAGGGTTGTCGTGCCGGTGGGGAGGTTTGACCTGAGCTAGTTCCCCTCCATTCAATCCACGGCCACAATATCGGTTATAGCGAGCCACTGTTGCCAGATTGTGCGCCTCGACGGCGGCGGTGGCGGCGTGTGGGTGGAGCCACGCGGTAGAGGGAAAGGTCCCCCTGTAACATCACCACCGTCCTCTTCTCTCGTCCTCGTACATACTGCTCGATCCGAGAAACGAAGTACGTCTGTCCGTTTCTCTTTCTCCGTTCCTCCAGTCTCTTTCTCTTTCTTTCTTTCTATAGAACGCACGCCCTCTCTTTCTACACTACCGTCCTCTGTCTTCCGTTCTCGGTTGCTCCCGCGCTGTTGTTGTCGCTACCGGGACGCACGCAGACCCCTTCGAAACCGAGGTGCATGTGGCATTTCTACGTACGCCGTCCGGAACTTATGTACCAACGGGTATGCGTGCCTCTGTCGATAGTGGTATATCGTGTGTACATACTACTCTACGCTGTATAACCGATCGCCTCGAATGGGATGTTTAACGCGATCTTGTTACAAACAGGATCGATTAGTCGGGCAAATTGAAATTACTTAGACAATTTGCGGAGAATCTTGTAAATTGTCTTAAACCTGTTCTAATAAAAATCCAAGCCGTAGAAAATACCTTCATTGATAACATCGATCAATTTTATCATTATTTTATGCATCGTATCAACTGCTAGCGTAGTATATTTTTTGTATGACAATTCTTGAAAAATTTCGAGGTTAATTTGTATATTATGGAATCTGTTATTTTTCCTTGAAATAATTCTTTGACGGGTTTATAGTTTTCACATTTTCGAAAGCACGTGCATTCCGTTAATACGTTTGGATGTATTCTTCGACAAATTCAAACGTAGATCGGGAATGTTGAAACGGGATTTCACGTTAAGTTGTACGAGCGCCTGTGCGCGTCCAATACACCGGCATGTAAATATATACGTGTACGTATACAGAATGATGGGTCGGTTCACGCGTTATTTCTGTATTTGTGTGCCGATGAATACGAGGTTGCTCTTCGAGTCCTCGTTACGTGTCACGGATGTTTAGATTGATACGTGTGTGTATGTTTCAGACAATCACGGTCATCTCGAACGTCTTTCCAGCGGCAGCCTCGAAAGATCGGTCGCAGCGTTGCCTTGTCGCAGGCTACAACTATATCGATGTATATATGTATGTATAGATGAAATAGAATAAAACACAACGAATCGAATATAACTGTACTCACTTATAATTCTATTAGCGTTGTCACTCGTTTTAACCTTCACAACCTATGAATAGTAATAATAATTTATATAAAGATAAACATTATTTGATATTTATTTTCTGGATAATTCTTCCAATTATCTTATTCAATGATTTTTGTTAAGATTATGCATACTCTTTTGACAATATTAATTAAATTATTGGTATAAATATTTACAACTGTTATGGCAGAAACTGATTTTGAATATGGCTTTAAATAGCTTCTTCTTTGCTTTATGATGTGGCTCTGCGACCGAACCATCGTGCCCATAGTTTAAACCGACATTGTATTTGAGATTGTAGAAGTTTTGGACGGTTGCTTGGATATCAATCGGGTAGCTCCATTATGCATCACGAAGCTTACCCCAGCCGGCTCAAGAATAAACGTCGAGGAGGGTGTTAGTCTGAGTTCACCACATAGGGGAAAGTTTAAGTATTTCAAGGCAACGAACGTATTATATCGGAACTTTGACTTTGACTACGAAGACCTTTTCTTGCGTTTCTAATTTCAAGATGTCGCTTTTTCTAGAAACTTTATGAAATTGACGTAGAAAGAAAGAATTACCGAAATACCTACAAATGCATTACAAAATATTTTGCATGTTATTAACATCTAAAATGCATGTGACGAACGAACAAAATTTTTAATTAAGAAGCAAATTTTAAATGTAACGTGTCGGTGTTTAAATTGTTAAACAGGATTCGAAATGACACGTAAGGGTAATATATTATAATCGTGCGTAAAAATTGCTAGTACGTTGTGCAGCGTGGTGGCAAACAGGGAACTACAGTACTTTGGCGTGCATCGAGAGCGAAAGGGCCCTCATCCTTATACTACTTCACCATCCCACGCCTAAATCCGTGCCTGTGAGTCGTAGCCTTCTCTCTCTTAACTGCTCGTAGGATCGTCCTTCTCTTCTCCCTTCTGTTAATCGCTTTTTCTTTCTTCTTCCCCCGATGGTCTCTTTGTTGCACTTGGAAACGCACGCGCGGGCTCTCACGACCGCATCGAGTTATCCAGTGGCGTCACCACAACGTATTAAACAATAGCGTTTACGCGAGCCGTTTAATTAAAATAATGCACGAGCGCTCGTCAATGAAACCCGAGAGAGGCAGACCATGGTAACTTACGAAATACGTTCGACGATAGAAATTAGAGGTTTGGAAACCACTTCCGCCTTCTTCGGTTCAAGAATTCTTGAAATTCCCTTAGCCATTTGAACGATCTCTGGAAACACGACGTAAAATGATTCATTTTTTACTTACATTAAAACGCAGATATTTCCAAATTTCTTTCATGATACTTTGCCATTGCCTTCTTTATTTATCCTGCTATCCACCACTTCGAAACATTCGACAAAATCGAAGTTCCATCATCTTTTCTATATCGTTCTTGTTTTTCTACTGTTTAATTTAAAATCAGACGTTATTTCGTAACAGCCTGTATGACGTAACTTTACTTGAAAGGTAAAAAACACGGGGAATTTAAAGTACTTGAATATAAAATATAATAAAGTTACATCCAATCATCATTTCGGAACGATGACAGGCATATATAGGCTAATTACTCAATATTCAAGAGATATGGAATTTTATAATATTATATTACAAAAATGTTAGCACAGTAAAGAATATTCTACATTATGAATCAGTCTAATAGAAGATTTATAACGTAGAATATATCAATGTTGAACGACTGTTGACGTAGTGGTCACTGAACGGAATACCGTTTGTTTGAAAATTTCCTCGCCGAGAGGCAATAAGGGACTTTTATACAAAGGAAACCTATGCTCTTATGCGAGGACAGGGTATAACGGTATGCTTCTTTTTTCTACCTGTCAGAACCCTTAAGTGACAGCGGCGTACCGAGTCAAGCGAATTTGCCTTTATTTACTGTTGAAAATACTGGGATTTCCAAACAGTTGTCCTTTCGGCTGCAATGTTGTGTACATCACATTAAAGGAAAATGTCGGCAAGTTACCGGTGTTAAAATGAAAACACTGAAGCACCAAATTCAAACCGAGTTATTCGAAGTAACGTTTAATATTGAGCAAAGAATCGATGATAATTCAACGATTAAAGGCGTCAAAGGTCTGTGAAGATCTAGTTATACGTTTACGATCCATCGTGTTGGTGAGAAACGAACGCGGCACAGGCTTTGATAATGATTCTATCTCTTTCTCTTTCTCATCCTCCTCTTCTTTTGCTTCTCGTCGAAGGATGATGATGATCAGCGGTACGTATCGTGTCTACGATTACGTGATCGGAGACATGGGTGAACGAGGATTCGCCGGTCGCGCATTGTGCGCCGCAGATTATCGTAATTTAACTTTATTGCGAACGGTGACGTTCACCGCTTGGCTCAAAGGATTTGCACGATCTTAAATCCGCCACCGCGTAGCCAACTGCTCGCGCGCACGTTCGCGCGCCAAATCGAACTGCCAACAAGCTGATTATTCGCGGCGTTTACCTTGCAATCGGTGGAACGAGTCTTTGGTGGCGATCGCTGGCTTTGTCGGTTTTGAAACAATCTGCAGACGAGTTTCAGGGATTATATTTTGTTACGCAGTAGGTTTTTAAAGAGATTTAACTATTTATGTATGTATAGATTAAGAATTCTTTAGAATATGGTATTTTGAAAAATATAGTTTTGCCGTTTAAGATTTTATAATTCTATATTAAAACTTCTCGTTTACTCGATACAGTTTTAGAGTGATTTTTAGAAATTCTATTTTATTCTAATGCAAACTTTTTGTGATATAATTTTGTTTTGTAATTTTGTTTAGCGAAGAATCATTGGAAAGGCTAAGTTGTTCGCTGTGTTGTTCTGAAATATTCTTCTGAAACAAAGTAGGCGTTATGAACGTATATTGCATAAGAAAGATATTCTTTTTAACAGAGTGTGTAATTTAAGCATGAATTATGTACTATTCGATACAACCACGCTATCACGTTTTAATAAGCTGTCTGTCTATTTGATAAAATAACGTTTTTATCGGGTCGATTTAATTGCCCGATCAAGTCGCACAAGTAGGCGATCCTCCAATTATATTCTGTCTTGTTTCTTAACTATACTTACCACGATTACGTGTCGGTAAACGTTTTTCTTTACGTATTTTTCTATTCCTTTAAACTAATTTCTTTTTATCGAGTACTTACGCGAGGTTAATTTCTATAACAATATAATCATTTAATAAATAAAATTATCAAGTAATGTATCCGAGAAATTTGCATAACTATAATAATAGCAAAAATATAGATGTCTATCGTTCAGAGCTAAATATTTTCTAATCTATACTGCGACGAATACAATTTTTTCAAACGAGTGTAAGATACGCGCAGTTTCTTCAATTATGCATACGCGATCTGCGCCGACCTCTGATAGCCGTCGTATAACGAAAACTGACGCTGTAACTTTGTCGATTACGCGACGACAAGAAAATTCGTAGCTGGTATAGCAAGTAATTCATCAAGCGAAGGAAACTAAAAAAAATGTGACGTAGAAATATACGCGAGCGATCGGTGAGAAAACTCCTTTTGCTCTGTGGGTCACTGTTGACTCGTAGTTTGGCCGATCAAGTTAAACCTTCTAATACGTTAATCGTTTCAGTCTACCGCGATTGCAGATAGAGTTTCATCACCGAGAGGTATTGCTTATGGCACGAGGCCTTAAATGGTCCTTCGCTACGAGCGATTTGATACTCGAGGCTATTTAGTCGCGCCGGTGTACGTTTTCTTCAGTTTTCCTGCATCCTTGCTGCGCGATCCTTAGTTTCTCCCATAGTCCATTTTTAGTTCGTTCCCGTGGCGCTTTTATAGCGATACCACTTTCAACTTCAACGAGTAATGTCGTCAAGACTTTGTCCGAAAAATTGTCGATGCTTGGTCTCACGACAAATCACCTTCAGACAGGTAATCAGTCTAATTTCCTCTACTTTCCGTTCCGATCGTCGAACCGACTTTCCAGGTTTTTTCACAGTTAGAAATTGTAGAAGTTCCTACTCGACGTGTTTAACGCCGATCAAATTGCTTTTAATTTTATATCGTAATAAATCATTTCACATATTCATTGATATTGTTAGTAATCAACGTGTTAACTGGCAAATCTATTTCCTCAAATGTTTAATAATTCCATAGATTTTAATCAATCTTCGATGCATGGTCAATTAAAATATGTCTATATGTGTATGTTATTTCTATATAAAAAAAAAAATCGTTATATTTGAAGATTCGCGATCAACGATACAAAATTTATGTAAGTTCTATTTTGTGATTTCCACTGTGGACTATATGTAGGATACGTTAAAAGATAATCTTTTACGTAGAATATTACTTATGTAATAATAATAATAATAATTAATGTTATACCGTTATATTTGGAAAATTAAAATGCAATATATATATTGGTCTTATTTATAAATTTGAAAATAACTTATAAATTGCATATGTTGCGTAATATTGTCGAGATTATACATATCGTTTACACGAATTATGTGTTACGAAAGTTTTTAATTAGCTTCCCGCATCCAAGTCGATATCATAAACGTATGTGTCGACTTGGATTTGCGACGTAAGTATGTAAGGAACGTTTGTTCGCTTCCAAGAAAAAAGGTTGAAATTGATTATAGTTTTTTACTGTGATCTGAAAACTGAAAAGCCATAATTGTTAGAAATAGATTGCTTGGTAACAGTATAATGACGTAGAGATAAAATACAAGGGTACAACAGATAAGGAAATAAAACAAAAATTGAAGAACATAGGCATATGTGAATGTAACTTCCATTATAAAGGATTAATCTGATAAAAAGAACGAATCGAATTGTTTTAAAAGTTCGCTCGGTAATTCAGAACGCGAGTTCGTTAATTAATACGATTTAAACCGGCGAAGATAAATTTCGATTACAGTTGAACATTTATAGAAATATAAATAAAGTAATCTATAGAAAAATTGTGGCAGAAATTTAATATCAGGACTCGTATAATTATCCTGAATTTCTCTACCAAACAAAATCAGTATGTTATCAAATTTCTAAATTATCATTTTTCAAGAGGATCGAATTCCCCGGAAGGATCAACGTTCTCCCAAATCTTCGAATAGTTTTTCCAGGAGAGTTGATTGTCGACACGCTGCATAAAAATCGCTGAATAAACGCGAACGTACCGAGTTCCGCGTTAATTATGCATTCAGAAATCCCCCTTTGTCATATCTAACCGAGAGAAAAGAAACGATCGGTTGCGTAAGTAGCGTCACATGTTCGACGCGTTATCGTCCTCATGCAACAATCGCGTATTCGCGAGGTAACGTCGCGACAATTACGCCGTTTCGCTCGATCAAGAATTCGTACGATTTACATTCGTTCTTTGCTCCATTGTCTTTAACTCGTTCTATTTAATCAACGAATTTTCTTGTAGAATAGATTTCTTCGCGACGATAAAGCTTCTATTTTACACAAAAATCGGGAAGATTTCATTTCTATATCTAATAATGTTATTTTCATTAGTCGCATACACGAAGAAATTGTTCTATATTACAATTCTCCTATAACAAAATGAAAGTTGCGAGCCGTATTCAAGATATTTCACGGTTGTCGATTAGCAGTGAAATAAATAATACGTAATTATTATAGCGAGCGATCTTTGTTCGAGTTCGTAGGAGATATTCAATTATCTTCGCGGTTCAATCGACTGTGTCAACTGGGTATTAGTTGCTATTTTCTACGACGGTAAACAACGTCGTTGGCAATCAATGGCAACGAGATCGAAGAACAGACGTTTGGTGTTGGATACGTTGCGATGGCTATGACCTTTTCTTGGCAACAAATCCTGAACAAAATTTAGATTTCGATAAACACAGTGAAAGGTAATAGGATAAGACTAATTGTTTTCGATTCTTGGTCGTTATACCAGGGATTCCCAAACTTATATAAGGTGGAGCTCAGTTTCGAAAATGATAATTTTTCGGAACCCACTCGAAGATTACACGAAGTGTAACTGCTGTGGAGAGTTGATTGATAAGCGATTAAAAATTAATCTAATATAAATCAGCGAGCTGAGAGAAATTAGATGGAAATAGTAAGTCTCATGTTATATTTAGCCGAGTCGGCTTTGAATTGTTTATCTGATGATTCTTGATGAGTAAAACTCTCCTAATGAATATGTGGAGTATTCTCACGTTTGAATATTTAATGTGATCCATGCGAAATCAGCTCGACGCGCATTTTGAACATTCATGCGTTATATTATTAAAATGTATGGAATATGTGGATATTTAGAAACATGTATAGGAAAACTTGAATGAAAAGCGAGGGGCATTATTTAACATTCAATAATTTTCACATATTGTATATTTGATTTAATGTTAAGCAGGATTTATCCTGGTCACGTTGGAAATGCTTAACTTGGATTGACGGTTCACTAGTTTCAATGATTTCGTTGTTAATTCGAGTGTATCTGAACAACGTTCGCAAAGATAATGTTAAATAAGCTTGCGGTGTGTTGGAATATCGGTCAAGGTAACGAGGATATGACGCGCAATGAGGTTACTCCACGAAATCGCTAACTTTTCAATAAGAAACTTCAAGGGTTTCCGATAACTACATGAACCGAGCGAAATGTACATTATATATAAATCCAAACCATGTATATAAAGTTGCTTCTTTATTATTTTAACGATATACATACATAAATAGATCTAATTTAACGTACATAATTATCGAAAGAAAATGTAGTATTAATTTCCATTTGATCGATTCGAAATAACGTATTTATAAAATATGCAATACATTCTTATGGATAAAAATCCAATAAGAATTTCAATGAACATTTTAACAACGATGATATTAACCACTTAACGCGGAGATAGATTGTTTTTAGTTGATTACTTTAGTTACTATAGCCTAAACTATATATACAAGGTCAATCATAAATGCATACCCATACCTCAGGGAGTGAATCTATACACTAAAATAAGTAAAAAACGTCATATGTCCTAAGTATCTTAGTTTTCGAGTCACAAACGATCAAAGAAAATACATTTCCGGATTCGTTTCAAAATAAATATTAGTCACGATACTCCTATCTCATTATAGTACTAAGGAAATTTCAGAATATTTTGTATAATACACATAATATGTTATACAAATTATGTCGTACATTTTCTATAGGTGCTACAGAATATTTTTATAGATGCGTCACATAAAAAGCTTCTACAAGAATCCAAATACTTTCGTGAACCGCTGCGAGTAATTTCATATTGCTACGATACATTATCCATTTAAGAAGATACAACGATATATCCCTTAATTATCATGAAATATTCGTAATCGAAAATTCATTTGGAATATTGCTCGCGAAATTTCAGGCAATACTCGTTCCACGAACTTTAATCCCTTTTATCGTTCGAGTCCTATATCGTCCTATATAGAATGCAATTTCCCGTCGCCACACACGTTGACGTTCAGGAATCCCGGCTAATTATCAATCCGGTAACAATATTTTGACATGCAGAGCGGCGGTGCTCGCGTGGATGCGCGCGCTCGCGCGGATAACGCACCGTGCGACAGAATGATTTACCGCGGCTGCGCACCAGAAGGCTTTCAACCTTCGAAGGACACCGCAGCGCACGCGCACAACGCACCGATTCACCGTGCCGCTGGTACCTTAGCCGCGAACCACGTTTTCCCGCTCGCGATCACGGCACAGAGGTGGGGGGAGGGATATCATGTGCGTGTTGCTGCGCGACGTTCTTACGACGACGTGTCAAAGGTCAGTGTCGGGCTCGTAAAAGCGAAGATTTCGCGGTGATCGTCGAACCTGGCTATCCGATCTTGTGGCCGGGATTCTGGATAGAATCGAAGTTTTGCGAGTCGAGTAAGGTTAGGGTTCCACTGGATGCATCGTTCGACGAACTACGATCGAGTACATATATAGATTCTTTTGAAAGTAGTTACGTCAATCTTCAGGTGCTTTGAGACTGTGGTTAGTATTTGGACAAACTGGTTTTCCGACGAACGAAACATTTGAAGACAGTAATGAAGGCGCTTACGTTGTAAGAATCTACATACAATATATTTGATTTCTTTGTAACGTAATGAGTTCGCCAGAATGCTAGGTTGTAAGAATTCACTATAACCAGAGCCTAATTCATCGGAACGACTGTTTGTCAGAACACGTATTCGGTGTAACCATAGCCTAAGAAAAGCGATTGTGGTTGTCGCTGAAAGGCAAGATTTCAGCAATCGGACGTCGCGATTAGCTAACGCTTAATTAGCGTTCACTGAGCGGAGAAAGGGACGATGGGGGCAGGATCGCGAGAAAGCCGCGCCGTAGTGGATTTGATTATCGCGCATGCGCGTACGGAAAATCACTAGATCAAGCGTGCAGGAGTTATGAGTTTGATCTCTTTCTTGTCATTGTTATCACAGGTTTTTTATGTTTAGGTTAGATTTGGGTTAGGGGTATTTTTCAATAAATTGCATATACTAACACTATCGATACAATTACCGATTTTCAATATGCAGTTAGATATGTTACACGTAATAGTAAATACACGAGTGTGTGTAGTTATGTTTCTGTCTCGATAGAACAAAACATTAATGTCACTAAGAATACATGTACGTTTTTACTAATGGTAAAGGTAAAAAATTCGATACCATTATCTCGATTGGTATGGCAGTTCTAGCGTTAGGTGCGAAAAGATGTAACAAAAATTTCTTAAAATTTCTCAAGTCAAAGAAGTTTAATTCCATGATTGTTTCCTACTGGTCGTCTGGAAAGAATAATTTTGTCCAGAGATAATCCTGTTGCGCACTTCGATTTGAGATAATACATATTTGAATGAGATAAAGGTGACAATGCATGATTTAAAACAATGCAGATAAAGCATCGTACAGTTTAACAATCTTCATTCCTCCATTTACTTAGCATATATCTAGATGGTTCTTACCCAGTCACAATTTGAAATGGAAATTTAATTCGAATTGAAAAAAATAGAACCTTTGCAAAGACTTATATTATCTGCTAAATACCATGACTATAATCTAAATATTTTATATATTTTTGCGTATTATGTGCATTCTATGCGTCTTAGCATCTTTAAGTTTCCCATGAAGGCGTAAACATCGGCATTCTACTTATGAGTTTTGCCTAGGAACTAAAAATGCTAGGGATCCTTAGGAACGTTACGAGACGATCAACAACATTGCAGCGATAATAACCAAATATCCTAACCTTGCTTTATCAAGAATTAGCAACGAATTCCAAGCGATCAGCTAAATATTTGCTTCGATTAATCTGAAAAATACAAAGTTAAATTGAAAAACTTTGCCTAAGGAGCGAGTGGTTACTGGGTTGCAGCACTTAACCTTTGGCACGAGCGACGAAGCTGCATCGAACTGCAGCGGACGCGTACGCCCTCTTCCTAGCCGAATCGATATTCCCCAGTAATGCAGGTAATTTATTGCTTAACACTCTGATTACCATGCGAATAACGGGTGGTACGCGGATAACGCCCGTGTGTTGGCGTGCTTGCGCGTCGCTGACCGCCGCGCATAAATTCATTGTGCGTGCACGCGCGCACACACATCGCAAAACAACGGGAGGCGAGGAGCGTGATTTTCGAAATGACGAAATTCCACGTTGCCTTTGCGTCATGCTCTCCCTTTTTTCCGTTATCGTTAGTCACAAATTGATCGACGGTCACGATCACGACGCCAGATTTCTATCAGGTAACGGTGTTTTGAAACCGTCAGATAAACCGTATCATCCGAAATTTTATCGCGTTCTGAATCATTCCGCTCCGGGAAACGCCCGATTCTTTGTTCGAAACCGGCATCTGCACATTGCATGTGTTTGAATGAGAATTCGGTACAAAAATCAAAATTCTCTGGCAACGTTCGCAGACCACGTTTGCACGTTCGCAGATCGCGTTCGCAGATCATGTACGCAGGTCTGTAGGTAACATTCGCATGTTCGCAGAACAGATTCACACGTTCGTGAGCCACGTTCGCAGGCAACGGTCGCACGGTTGCAGGCTACGTTTGTACACTTACAGATACGTTTGCACGTTCCCATGTTGCAGAGTGCGGCATTTAAATGAAGATACGGAACAAGTGCATATTTCAAAAAGTGCATATAACGTGCAGTTTTCCCGAAACATGATATCGGGGAATTCGACGTGAATAAAGGTCTGTTTATCGAATCTTTGTTAGTATATTATCTACCCTTGGTACAGTTTAGATATTCTGAATGCTTATTTATTTATTTCTTTGTCTAATCACGTGCGGCGATGTTGAAGTAAATGCTGCCGATGCCGGAAACGATTTCCATTTTTGTAAGTGTCATGCAGAAAGCATTTATTCTTCGTTTCGTATTGTCAGATATTGTGCCAAGGACCTGGTGTAACTTTTAAAACTTTCATGGAATAACCGTGATCTGAAATCTACTCTTCGATCGAGTCGCGGTTAATACACTAAAAATGGATTTCACTAAAAAGTAAGGAACTTGCAGTGTAACAGTTTGTAGGAAAAACGAATTTATATAGCGATGTAATACAATAGCTCCTCGATATGGAACAATCAAAATTGTAGCATGGTTTGAACTGTATGGTTTTTTTTTAAATTGCTCTTTAAAGAAAGAAATCAATTTTTTAAATTGAAAGTTCAAATTATACATATGTTTCCTTAAATTTTCCATATTTAAGGTGTGACAAATACACTAGATAATAAGAATCAACAAACAAGAATTTGTAATGAATGAGTAAGCCAATTTCCAAGCGATTAGGTATACATGTACAAACGATTTTTATTAATCTTCTACAGATTTAGGGGGTTTATTTACAGACAGATGATATCGAATAGTACGATCGAAATCGAACAATGATTATCTCAATTTTTATCCATTGCATGAAATTGCACGAAATTGCCACACCTTTTCGAATCTTTGCTTCGACCAGTTACTGGGTTTTGGAGAACGCATAAAAATGGTCGATCTGCTATTGGACCTTTGGTATTTCTCCGTTATAATAATTAATAACTGGAGATCTTTAATTGTTTAATTCAGTTTTTCCACTCTAATAGATCTTACTTTTTTCATTAAATTTTGAAGAATCTAGTTGTTGCATTCTAATGATTATTAATTTCTATCCTTATCGTGTTTCCTTGAAGAGCATGAAATAGTAATTTTTCACTTTTATATCTTTATATCAGATGATGTTTTAATTTTTATATTTCAATGATTTAGTAATTTCTTTTAATGATATTTAATATACAAAAATATTGTGTATCTTTCCCTAGTTGCGCATTTTCGTAACAAGAACAGGTCATAAGAGAGGAGAGTCTATTTCAACAGCCTGTGCTGGAAAAAAGCTCTCCTATTTTTATTACTCATGTCCCCCTTACTTATTTATTTACTAAACAGAATGTACTCTTTACGGCACAAGAATAGCACGAAAAGGCCGATGGCTCAGAACTTAGGGAAATACCACGTATCAGGTATACCTCTATAAATTTCAAGGTTAGACAAAATGAATTTAACCTGGTCTAATTAGTGATAAATTAGGCCATAAATAACACAAAATAAATTAACGCTAGAACTACCAAGCGTTCAAATGATTTTAGATTTTTCGTTTTTGTAATTACTCGAAACATGTAGCAATTTTTGACAAAATCATTACTGAATTCTATTAAAACGGAAACACGGTTATATCTGCTTATTTGTAATCTTCTTAGTTCAGTATATCTAAGTACAGATAAGACTTTGTTCATTCTAGCGCATATTTGTAACCGATTATGTACTCGTCGCAATTCCCTCTAATAATCTTCAAAATCGATAATCGTATTTCGTTAGAAGCAAGATTCGACAAACCAACGAAGCATCGACTGCAGTTCTGGAAAAACGAAATTCACAGGCGGAAATTTTATCGACTGTTTGCCCGGTCAACATTTTCGATACGTACACTGCAGTTCGATTGAAAATGTACGAGAGCCCATTCGACGTCGTTAATTTCAATATTTTACTTTAACAGTGAACTTTATCCGCCTTGGTGTCGGTATCAGGACGAGGGACGATCGTTCGAGTACGTTCGCACGCAAAAAGAAGATTGTTTTACAGCCACAAATAATAAGCTCGACTGCGCTCATTTGCAAATTGTCGTCGCCGTTGCATCAGGCGTTCCGTCAGTCGGCGGCAGCCTGCAAGGTTGTCGTGGGCAAGTCGTCGAGGGTGACAGACTTATACGGTAGGAAGTTATTCTTGACCTGTAATTTTAATAATGCCGACGCCAGGCTTCGTGAACCGGGCCGTTCATCCTTCCCGCACGACCAACGACTGTCTATTAAAAAATTGTATACGCATTGAGTTTCACTCTTAACCTGCCGTATCATAAATTTCCCTCAATATGCCTACTTTGGTTTCCTGGTCGAAGAATCATGAGAATTAGGAACAAAGTGGTAGGAAAGTACTTTACGGAAAATTTGAATCCTTGTAAAAAATTTTATGGAGGAAACAACGTAGTATATTTTAAACGTCAGTAGTAGCGTTGTTTAGAAAATGTGAGATTTTGCTTTGACGAAGACATGAAGATCGTTAACTATTTCTGGAAATTTTGTTATTGGCACAAGTTTAGCTATTTGGTTATTATTT